>NC_064921.1:294591211-297091211 GCF_023897955.1 Schistocerca gregaria | reverse complement strand
TGTTTCAGACATCTGTCACTATTACACCATTCTTTGCACACACGTTGGACAATGAACGATGATCCAGCAACAAAGCGGACAATTTCGTTCATGTCCAAGTAGTGTGTCAGCTACTTTTTACCATTTTGTCACATCCTCACATCGATCCATCTTACTGTGCCATAAATCGACTGTCGCACACACTAATTCAATGTGGTGTCTTTTACGTTAGCGGTGAAAGGTAACATCACCGCTTGGTACCATTTCTACACCATCTACAGTGGTGCATAGCAGCCAATATGTTGTCAGGTGACCTTGTGATGACTCAGACGATAGTGGCTTCGTCACTTGGAACAGTCTCAGCAACGAAAAGGACAACGAGATGAAGTTGTGTCTGTGTGAAGCTGACCAGAAATATCCCTATGAAAAGTAGCAACCACATAGAGAAGAAGTGTCTAAACCAGGTACATTCTGCAGACAAGAGTACTTCTGGCAAGAAACATCGGAAAGCAAGTCACAGACCCTTCTCCAGACAAAACCATGGCGCGAAAATAGGTCGTCACAAATGACGGCTTCACCCTTCATATGAAGCGAAATCTCTCATTTTCCGCTCCACTCACCTACGCGCAACACTTTGATCCAGAACCTGCTGTACCAGTCGATACCTCCAAATGCAGCTATAGCTGCAGCAGAAGTACCCGGTCAGCTCTCCGTGTTTCTGAAACTAACTATGTCTGCACTTCTATATTAGTACCACCAAAAAGAAAGTAGCTGTCGCCCTCAGAATATAATTAATAATGAATGTAACTGATACAACAGTGATTATGAAGTCACATAAGCAATTAGAGTACAATGTAAATTACAGGAAACAAAGTTGTTAGCAACACAGTAATTGTACAGAGCAATTGTACAATAAGTAAAATTATGCTCTAGAGAAATGGTTCCACACCCCACCGCTTTGCAAAGAATCTTCAGAGCTATTAATTTATACTCTCTTTGTCAGAAAATTTATAGAACATTTTTTGTTTTGAAATAGAAAATTTTACTTACCAAGCAGTAATCCACTTTCTCCAGCGTTTTTGGACTTGGAAGCAAGCAAGGAAATTTTCAGCTGCAGTGTTTGTAAGCTCATAAGTCACAGCCCATTGGATGTCTGCGATATCTTGGTGAAGTTTTCGCCTTTTCACTCGCGGAAAAAAAGGGGGAAGAGATAGGGCGAATATAGCAGATGCGAGATGGAAATTGCAGAATGTCTGGCCAGATACTTGGTAACAGGTAAAGCAGTACTGGTCTTGCATTGTGATGTAGTTAAAACGAGGGCGACGACGTCGCATTGCTTGTCGCAAACGTTTCAGACTTTGGCTCACTGTTTGATCCGGGGAAACATACTCATGGTGAACTAATCCTCTACTATCAAAGAATTCGATCAACATTGTCTTTGTTCTAGGACTCAGCCATTCAGCACTTTGACGTTTCGTGTGAAGATCGTACTGGTAGCACCAACTTTCAGCCCCAGCAATAATCTCAGACAGAAGTGTGGGATCACACACAACAGAAATTCTTCGTCTTTCTTGTTTCTGTTCGTCTGTTAGTGTGTGAGGGACGAGGTTTGGATTAATGTTCTCGTAAAACCTTATGACACAAATCAAAATTCAAATTAAGTTCTTGAGATATCGCATAGACAGTTACACGGCGGTGCACTTGCAATAACTGTCTCATATGCTCCACGTTTGCATCGGCATGCGCTGCAGACAGGCGACCAGCTCTGGGATCGACTTGCATTGAATGTCTGTCTTTACGAAACCTTCAGAGCAACTGGAAAGCACGACTTCTTAAAAGTGTCTCGCCTTCATATGTTTGCTTAATCATTGTCCACGTTTCACTATGGGTTATCCCAAGCTTAATGCAAACTTAATGTTCAATCTCTGCTCACAATAAGTATTTTAGTGTCACCGTAACTAATACGCCAAGAACCAGAAGCCGGTCATTGTGACCGAGCGGTTCTAGACGCCTCAGTCTGGAATCACGCTGCTGCTACGGCCGTAGGTTCGAGTCCTGCCTCAAGCATAGATATGTCCTTAGTTAGGTTTAAGTAGTTCTAAGTCTAGGGGACTGATGACCTCAGATTGTTCGTCCCACAGTGCTCAGAGCCATGAACCATTTTAAGAGCCAAAACAGTGAGTTGCTAAGCACAGCCCTGCCACCTAGCGGGTTTTCGGGGAAACATGCCCAAGGTCATTTCATGGACTCACACTTATTAAATATCTAACATAAAAAAGCATTTGTTCCCTTTTAGTATTGCAGACGCAGAAATAAAAAGAAAACTGTCCTGGAATTTATCTTACAAAGGGGGTTTGACCTTCTCAAGTTCACTTGTGTTCTGTAAGCACTAGGTGTACATAGTATATGTTTTCAAATGATAGGTCACGTTTAAGCATTCAGTGAACATTAACTATGTTCTAGCATTTCGCCGGCCGTGCGGTTCTAAGAGCTACAGTCTGGAGCCGAGCGACCGCTATGCTCGCAGGTTCGAATCCTGCCTCGGGTATGGATGCGTGTGATGTCCTTAGGTTAGTTAGCTTTAATTAGTTCTAAGTTCTAGGCGACTGATGACCTCAGAAGTTAAGTCACATAGTGCTCAGAACCATTTGTAGCACTTCGCGCATTGTCTGGCTTACACGCTTTATCCCTAAGGCCTCACTAAGGGGTGTGTCTGGCATGGGTACAAGACGTCTCCCACAGAAGGTACGCCTCTTTTAATTGTGCATCACTCGTACACTTGCTGCAGAGATAAACAAGAATCACTCTACTGACCTTGATCTTGCGTCAGATGTCCATAGGTTTAACAGCTTCACTACTCAAAAAATTTGCGATAGATCATTGCTTCAGCGTTGTGTAAGTACATAATTTGCAGGCAGACAATTTACACTGACAAAGCTTCGGCTACTGTGATGCAACAGCAGGCTGCCAACTATTGACCATTTCCCGAAACGCAAGAATAACTCCAAATTACAATTCGATAGTAGAATTTCAGGAATTTTACTGCACTGTTTTCATTTGTATCACACTCGTACATTGAAGTGATTATTGAATATTATCCGTTGTAACTACTCAGTATCGAGTGATATCGCAGTGACCATTTTGCTTTCGTCGCTGGTCAGAGCCGAATGGTTGCACTGCAACCTCCTACTGGTGTCATAGTGGTAATAGATTTACGTCTGTTGCGAAGTGCACGTCTATGAAAATGCCACCTGTAATAGTAAGCGATGAAGGTTAACGGTTTCTGAAATCAAACGAGGCAAAAGGAGTTGTCTGTGCTGAAGAGTTCACATTATTTTGTAAAACGTTGGCAAATGGACTGCGGAAGGGGGCTGTGGGAAGCTGAGTGACCCAGCTGCGTGGGCAGATCGCTGCGCAAACTGCAAACCGAGTGCGCCTAGAGTGCGTGTGAGAGGTTGGGGAAGGGAGGCGGGGTGGGGCTGAGTTAGCAGCGAGCAACTACCGAGCGCCGGAGTTGGCCGGCTTCGCCAAGTTGTGTGAGCCCTCGGGCAGAGTAGCGTGATCACCGTAGATGGCGTAAACTGGAGCGTCCTCTGCCACCAGCGTGACAACTCTGCCCCGGTTTAGACAGACAAGTGCCACTGCGCGAATAGGTGCTCACGGACATCCAGAGTTTGGCCCACAGATGCGGAGCTCGAGACTTCCATGCTTTCAGTATTTCACAGTACAGGACTGACGAAACATGGGGCTCAGTAGTTTTGTCCACACTGCTATTATGCCTCCGTCCCAAGTATTCTCCAAAATGCTAATCCCAACGAACAATCTTAAACACGAACTCACAGTGTCAGAGCGCTGTTTCATCCACGGACATTTCTTTACCTTACTGACATTACCTCTAATGAAGTAATAAATGTAAATCCTCCATTTTTGACTCTGTGATACACACGAGGCTTTTGATCAGGTATGACATTCAGCACTTGTAAAGGAACTGAAAATATTGTGATTTAATCGCAGAGGTGCTGAAAAATTGTTCCAGTGACACACCAGAGAAATATCTGGTAAACTTTTTATCTTTGAGAGGCATAGGAACAATTTCGTCCTTCGTTTTTTATTTCTGGTATGAACGACTTTTTTTTGTTCTGATGGGCTGGTGGGATGTCGTACTGTCTAATTACAAGTGTGTGTGTGTGTGTGTGGTAAATGAATGAGTTAAAAGACGCAAGATGTGTTTTATATTATTTTCATCGCACAACAAGCCTTATTCCCATGCCTATGGAGTATTTATGTTAAGCAGAGAAGGCGAGTTTTAGATGGAACCGAAGATCTTCAAAACGGCGCTGCTCAACAATAGAGGTACGTGATTGTGCTCTCTACTTTCCTTTCGTGGCCGCTAAAATTACTTCCGATTCGTTTTGCCGAGACATTCAGAACCTGCAATCTTCTTTTTCTTATAAAAATACTAGTCCGATGCAAAAGAAATACTCTTAGATTTAAATAATTGCCATTCTTTTACCCAGGCCACGGGGAATGATAGAACGTACGTGCCTCTACTCTGAATGTACGTTCGCAATCTCCGAGTGTGTTACGACGAAATTATTTCAGAATGAAAATTTCTCAACAGACCGCAACCACTCGCACGCGAATGTACGTACCCTCTGAATGTATCTAGTCAGTCACGCACGTTGTTCAAAAGCTTTACTTTTAATATTCAGTGGATTACATTTCCGAAATTAATTTTTGTTTATGCTGCAAATCGTACTTCACGCGAAGTATTTATTACGTAAGTTTCAGGCTCAATTTAATAAAGAAAAAGATTCCGAATAATAGAAATAAAGAATAACAATCAAACAAATCAAACCTAAATAAACAGAAAGAGGGAACGTTACACACTGTTCAAGCTACACAACTATGCATTCCCTTCGAACCATGTCCGCCTCACAGCATCCTTCCACCACCATTACAGCACATGCATCGCAGTTAAGCACATATAATGCAGCACTTTTCATCCTAAGGCCGGTATGCTTCGGGCCTCTGTTCTTTCGTCCCTATTACCTTCACCTTTCGTAAGCTGCGGTCCTGCTTCAACTAAAAAGAGAGTGTTAGCGCCAAGTGAGGAACACACTTTACGCCATGAAATCAGTAATTTCAAAAGCAATACCTATCGAACGAGCGGGCTCCGAGCGATATACTCATACATCGATTGCGAGACTCTTGGCGGCGAATACGGACATTGTTTATTGTGGTGAGTAGAGCGACGACAAAAGACGAACATTTACTAAGTTAACATTAATCACAAAGGAAACTAGTAATTTCACTTACTTTATTAGTCAGCAACGTCTTCCTGATCGACTGTTTCGCAGACTGTATATGTCGCTTGTTTCCCGTAACCCGGGTACACCCTAGAAATGTCTCTGATGAATTTTGGGAGGGTACCAACAGGTCGAATTTTCCCACGAAACCACAAATTGTGGAATAACACGTAACGGTCGACTCTATCTTTTAATCGATGATTTGACAGATTATCACAAGTGCTCTGTATTTTATGTGCGGACAGATGGATCGCGCGAAGAGGCAAATTCCACAGAAAGATTTACAATTGCATGTTGGCATTCACCTTTCTTCAAAGTGTTTTAATGCTTAAAGCCGTGTCTTACAAATCTGGTCCTGGCAAGATGAAGTACTTTATGAGAGACACTAAAGTTTTCTTGCCCTTCGAATATACACGAACTATGGAGCACTTCCGCTATTCCCTTTCAGTGCCTCCGAACATCCACATATGTTCAGTTTCATTTATTATGGGGTTGTCTTTTCTTGTACTTCTGAGCGGCTATATGTGATAAGTTGGATTTCAACTATCTTGTTTTTTTCACCTACAGGAACACGGTCATTCGTTACTTTAACATGGCAGACTTCTCGACAGAATCAATAGTAGTCACAATCGATGTTAGTTGATAATTAAGTTTCGGAAGCGTTCGCTTGCTGAGTGTAGTCTCTTACGTAACACGAAACTAAAATAATGCTCTTTCAATAGTACACTCACAACAGTCAAACCATTTGTTTTTCCGTATCGACGTCCTTTTCTGACACCATGCACAGCTGTCTCCATGACAATTCACAGAATTCACGTAATTCCTGAAACGGTCATTTGGCAACAATCCATATTATCAACAGAAATCCAAACAAGATTCCACACTACCCAATCGGTGAATTAGGTTTCTCCAGGTAAGTGTATCTGGACCCGAGAGTACAAAAGCTTCACTCATTCCTATTCCACACTACCCAATCGGTGAATTAGGTTTCTCCAGGTAAGTGTATCTGGACCCGAGAGTACAAAAGCTTCACTCATTCCTATTCACATTGCTGAACGCTACACGATGTTCACTTGGCAAGTCTCTGAAAACTTCCAGTATCTCCTGCCACGACCTCTATCGTATACCGTTCGGAGCCCGCATGTTCGGCAGACAATGCTTCTTGGTAATCACCCCGAAATCAACTACCACACAGTTATCGTGAATCAATGACAGCACGACCTGACCTTTTGACTAAATGTAAATGTCGTGTGAATTGGGTCTCCCGCCAAGTAGACCGTAAAAAAAAAAAAAAAAAAAGAAAAAGAAAAAAAAAAGTTCCAATGGCTCTGAGCACTATGGGACATAACTTCTGAGGTCATCAGTCCCCTAGAACTTAGAACTATTTAAACCTAACTAACCTAAGGACATTACACACATCCATGCCCGAGGCAGGATTCTAACCTGCGACCGTAGCAGGCCACGTGGTTCCAAACTGTAGCGCCACACAGGCCGGCGGTAGATCGTTCACCAGGTGCCAGTATTTCAATTTGACGCCACTTCGGCTACTTGTGATGATGATTAGAAAACACAACACCCAGTTCCTGAGCGAAGAAAATCTCCGATCCAGCCGGGGATCGAACACGGGCCCTTAGGATTGACATTCTGTCGCGCTGACCACACAGCTGCTGGGGGCGGACACTATTTGTCTATTGATAGAAGACAACTAGATCACGGGGAGGGACTATACAAACTAACATGAGCACAATGTTAGATTCCTGTGAAAGTCTAAACACGATAGCAATGATCGTATCAGTTAGTTTCAAAACAGACTGAAGAAATGCAAACCTGTGTTTACAGCATTTCTATACTTAGAGAAAGGTTTTGACACTGCTAACTGAAAGACGTTCTTTGAGGCTCGCAAGGTATCAGTGATAAATCACAGGGACACAAGATTATATACAACTTGCACAGAAACCAAACTGCAGTTGTAAGACTTCAGTGACTCGAAAGGGAAGCAGTAATTGAGATGGCAGAAGTAGAGAGAATATAAAATGCAGACTGCTAGTGACATGAAAGGCGTTTCTGAAAAAGAAAAAGTGTTGACAATCTAATGTAAATTTAAATGTTTTGTTAGTATTTTATAAAGGTATTTCTTTCGGGTGTAGACTTGTATATAAGTGGAACGTGGACGATGAGTAGTTATGTCGACAAGTCAATGGACGCTTTCAAAATGTGGTGCCAACGAAGAAGACTGTAGATTAGATAACATCGACTGTATGCCTAAAGAAGAGGTACCGAATTAAACTGAGGAGGAAAAGGAAATCGTGGCACAACTTGTCTAAAAGTGGGGACCAGTTGACCGAACATAATCTGAGGCTTCATGAATCGTCAGTTTGGTAGTGGAGGCTAAACTGTAGAGAGTGACCAAGGCTTGCGTACAGTAAGCAGATTAGAATGGATGTAGGATGCAGTATTACTTAGAGAAGAAGAGGCCTACGCAGTATATACTGTATGAACACAGTCTTCAGGCTGAAGGCCACAGCAAACAAATAGTGAGACGAACTGTATTTCTTGTTAATGCAATCCAGCAGCAAATAACATCACATTTTAATAGGTAGGCCAGCTGCGAATTTATTGCCGAAATATTTGTTTAATAAAGCTTCTATCGTATATCCATTATAATGTACACTCCTGGAAACAGTCAGCCGTGGAGCATATCGTGGGCAACTGTTCTGAACCTTTTTCGACGCTCCATCCCCTTCTGCGACGATATAAATTGGGTGAACCACTGAGTTTTAAATATACACGCCTGGAAATTGAAATAAGAACACCGTGAATTCATTGTCCCAGGAAGGGGAAACTTTATTGACACATTCCTGGGGTCAGATACATCACATGATCACACTGACAGAACCACAGGCACATAGACACAGGCAACAGAGCATGCACAATGTCGGCACTAGTACAGTGTATATCCACCTTTCGCAGCAATGCAGGCTGCTATTCTCCCATGGAGACGATCGTAGAGATGCTGGATGTAGTCCTGTGGAACGCCTTGCCATGCCATTTCCACCTGGCGCCTCAGTTGGACCAGCGTTCGTCCTGGACGTGCAGACCGCGTGAGACGACGTTTCATCCAGTCCCAAACATGCTCAATGGGGGACAGATCCGGAGATCTTGCTGGCCAGGGTAGTTGACTTACACCTTCTAGAGCACGGTGGGTGGCACGGAATACATGCGGACGTGCATTGTCCTGTTGGAACCAAGTTCCCTTGCCGGTCTAGGAATGGTAGAACGATGGGTTCGATGACGGTTTGGATGTACCGTGCACTATTCAGTGTCCCCTCGACGATCACCAGAGGTGTACGGCCAGTGTAGGAGATCGCTCCCTACACCATGATGCCGGGTGTTGGCCCTGTGTGCCTCGGTCGTATGCAGTCCTGATTGTGGCGCTCACCTGCACGGCGCCAAACACGCATACGACCATCATTGGCACCAAGGCAGAAGCGACTCTCATCGCTGAAGACGACACGTCTCCATTCGTCCCTCCATTCACGCCTGTCGCGACACCACTGTAGGCGGGCTGCACGATGTTGGGGCGTGAGCGGAAGACGGCCTAAGGGTGTGCGGGACCGTAGCCCAGCTTAATGGAGACGGTTGCGAATGGTCCTAGCCGATACCCCAGGAGCAACAGTGTCCCTAATTTGCTGGGAAGTGGCGGTGCGGTCCCCTACGGCACTGCGTAGGATCCTACGGTTTTGGCGTGCATCCGTGTGTCGCTGCGGTCCGGTCCCAGGTCGACGGGCACGTGCACCTTCCGCCGACCATTGGCGACAACATCGATGTACTGTGGAGACCTCACGCCCCACGTGTTGAGCAATTCGGCGGTATGTCCACCCGGCCCCCCGCATGCCCACTATACCCCCTCGCTCAAAGTCCGTCAACTGAACATACGGTTCACGTCCACACTGTCGTGGCATGCTACCAGTGTTAAAGACTGCAATGGAGCACGGCAAACCGGCTGACACTGACGGCGGCGGTGCACAAATGCTGCGCAGCTAGCGCCATTCGACGGCCAACACCGCGGTTCCTGGTGTGTCCGCTGTGCCGTGCGTGTGATCATTGCTTGTACTGCCCTCTCGCAGTGTCCGGAGCAAGTATGGTGGGTCTGACACACCGGTGTCATCTCTACTACTTACTGAAAACAGCCTTATGTATAGGGGAAAGTTTCAACTTGAGCGCAGTTTTCTTAGGCGACTGTCAGCAAATAATAAAGTTGAACTACTGTTTCGGCCACTCTCCCATTTGTGGCATTTTCCATAATACATGTATTCCTTCGTGGACCAACATCAAATGACTGGTTACCTGTTATCCATGACTTTCGAATGCAGTTCTCAAACAGTGTAGATGTCATCGCTGGCAAATACATCCTAGTGCAGTTCTTCATATGCTGCCATACGTTTTTTGTGCAATGGAGGCTTCTCTGCTGACTTGAAACATTAAATGACTATTCTCAGGCCTACTAAAGAGTGCATTAATGCAGTTTGAAACTATTTTCAATTAACTTTTGTGTCGGGAAAGCAGGTTAATCAAAAAATAAATTCGGCGTTTTGGCAACCAATTACCGAATTGGCAACAGGATCATAACTAAAGTGGTATCTGCGCAACTAATTATTATGATTGTTCCTTCATAACTACTTCCAAGGCTGGGATTAGTGAGACTTGATGGATATTGAAGACCATGCACAGAACACTATCTTTGGTGCTTTATGCCAAGGTGTTTGGCACAAAGATTCGATCAGAGATGTAAAATGTTTCGGTAAAATAAATGGACTTACCAGAAGCTATATAACCTGCCTGTAAAGACTATTTTAGCGATGCTGGAAAGAGTAATTGGCAATCTGGAGTTGTTACAAGAAATTGTAAAGTATTTTAAACGTTACAAATAAATAAAATATCTGAAAGCAAAACGAAATAACTAATAACAAATTTGTTTACGTGGACATAATAAGCAACAAGCACAGAAATATTCGTTTCGTAAACAATAAGCACCTTTTTCTTGCTGTGATATATTTTGTTTCTTCCAGACGCGTTTCGTTTTTTATTTTAAGGGATTTCCAGTGGGATCTTAGCGATATTTATTTTTTATTACTTTACGTGGATCGAGTTTTTGTCTGGGATCTGTGTTTACTCTGATCTGGTCGCAGGCTGTAGGTCTCACATAACTTCACTTACGAAGCATAAGCACATTTTCATGTTATAACCCAATTTTATTCACAATTTTCATGTTCTTTTCGCTAATTGGTGTGGAGTGCTATTATTCTTCCGTCACTAGCTGCGGAAATTTTATTAAAAACTGATTTCAAGTTTAACTACTGCATGTTCAATTTATATCTTTTCTTATTCTGTTTGTTCATGTACATATTCCAATGTTGTTATTGTTGTTGTTGTTGTTGTTGTTGTTGTTGTAGTCTTCAGTCCTGAGACTGGTTTGATGCAGCTCTCCATGCTACTCTGTCCTGTGCAAGCTTCTTATTCTCCCAATACCTACTGGAGCCTACAGCTTTCTGAATCTGCTTAGTGTATTCATCTCTTGGTCTCCCTCTACGATTTTTACCCTCCACGCTGCCCTTCAGTAACTAAATTGGTGATCCCTTGATGCCTCAGAACATGTCCTACCAACCGATCCCTTCTTCTGGTCAAGTTGTGCCACAAACGTCCCTTCTCCCCAATCCTATTAAATACCTCCTCATTAGTTATGTGATCTACACATCTAATCTTCAGCATTCTTCTGTAGCACCACATTTCGAAAGCTTCTATTCTCTTCTTGTCTAAACTATTTATCGTCCGTGTTTCACTTCCATACATGGCTACACTCCATAAAAATACTTTCAGAAACGACTTCCTGACACTTAAATCTATATTCGATATTAACAGATTTCTATTCTTCAGAAACGCTTTCCTTGTCATTGCCAGTTTACATTTTATATCTTCTCTACTTCGACCATTATCAGTTATTTTGCTCCCCAAATAGCAAAACTCCTTTACTACTTTAAGTGTCTCATTTCCTAATCTAATTCCCTCAGCATCACCAGACTTAATTCGACTACATTCCATTATCCTTCTTTTACTTTTGTTGATGTTCATCTTATACCCTCCTTCCAAGAAACTGTCCATTCCGTTCAAAATCTCTTCCAAGTCCTTTGCTGTCTCTGACAGAATTACAATGTGAGTGGCGAACCTCAAAGTTTTTATTTCTTCTCCATGGTTTTTAATACCTACTCCGAGTCCGCATCTCGTGGTCGTGCGGTAGCGTTCTCCCTTCCCACGCTTGGGTTCCCGGGATCGATTCCCGGGGGGTCAGGGATTTTCTCTGCCTCGTGATGACTGGGTGTTGTGTGATGTCCTTAGGTTAGTTAGGTTTAAGTAGTTCAAAGTTCTAGGGGACTGATGGCCATAGATGTTAAGACCCATAGTGCTCAGAGCCATTTGAACCACCTACTCCGAAGTTTTCTTTTGTTTCCTTTACTGCTTGCTCAATATACAGATTGAATAGCATCGGGGGGAGGCTACAACCCTGTCTCACTCCCTTCCCAACCACTGCTTCCCTTTACTGTCCCTCTACTCTAATAACTGCCATCTGCTGTTATTGCCAACATGACGAAATATATGCTGAAAACTAAAGTCTGTTCATTTATTTTCTCTTCATATGTTTGTTTGTGTATGTGTGCAAGTGTGCAGCCCGTCGGGGCGATTGTAGAAAGTTTAATCTGAATGTAAGACCTGTCAGAGTGGTTGAAAGTTTTCGTGTTCAGGTTATTGTTTTGTTTAAAGTGTTTTGTGGTGCGGTTCATCTAAGAGTCAGGCAAAGGTGTTGGGTGCTAATACCCTGATGATAATCATCTGTTGAAGTATTATTCTACTATTTCATCTTTTAATGTAAGCAGTGAGTCTGCTCTTACATGAAACCCTCCACTAAACATTTAATACCAAAACTCAAATCAGCTGAACACAAGAATTTTCAACCACTCGCTGACAGCTACTGCATTCACATTCAACTTAGTGTAACTCACACTGGAGAACAGAACTGAACAGATGTTAGTTCTCAGCTTATAACTCGTTATATTAGCAATATGTACATAAACAAACAAAATAGGAAGGGAGAAAGTGAGGACATAGTAGTTACAACTTTATATCACAGTTTATGGTAAAATGTCTACAGCTCGTGACAAAAGAATAATAGTGCTCCACACCAATTAGCGCAAACAACATGAAAATTGTGAATAAAAATGTGCCAACGTGAAAATGGGCTTATGTTTCGCAAGTTAAGTTTCAGTGAGACCTCCAGCTTGTGACCAGATGAGAGGAAACAGTAAGATTTTAACTGCTTTATAATATACAAATATCACACATCAAAACAAAATTGAATTATTCTAGATTCCACTGGAGGTGCCTTAAAGTAAAAGGCGAAACGCGCCTGGAACAAATAAAATACATGTTTGTTACGAACAGGAGGAAATAATGAATTTCCGGGTTCCCGGGATGGATTCCCGACGGGGTCAGGGATTTTCTCTGCCTCGTGATGACTGGGTATTGTGTGATGTCCTTAGGTTATTTAAATTTAAGTAGTTCTACGTTCTAGGGGACTGATGGCAATAGATGTTAAGTCCCATAGTGCTCAGAGCCATTTGAGCCGAATAATCAGTTACGTCTAATGATGTCGAAGGAAATTATTTTCGGTTTAACTTCTGTAGGTATATATAGAATATTGTAAATATTAATGTGTTTCATGTCACTGTAATTCTCATTTCACTGGCTATTAAATGCCGTGTAAATAAATAATCCACCGTGAAAGGCTTTAGTTACTTTCACATCTCGATAGGTAAACAGAATTTTTTACTTATCATGCAATAAAACACGTGACTCTCTGCCAGCTATCAACTGCAAAAAAAACCACGTTTCGACATCTTGAACCGTTTAGGCAGTTTGGAGCTGATATAACCACAGGGTTTACGACGAGCTGGGTGAAGTATCGGTCGCATCACGAGCGACTGACGCGCGGCTACCACGCGGCCCGTCCATCGACATGTCACCCAATGTCTCACAAACGATGATTGCTATCGTTCTGTTCTCAGCTTAAAAAATAATTTCGAAATGTTGACTAAATTTCATACGCAATAATGTATTACTTAAAATGAACTACAGGCAAAGGCTACGCAATGCGTTTTCACCTCGGGACAATGAATAAAATTTTGTGTAGTGATTTACCTACAAGTGGTACCGCACGTAACCATGACGAATAATTTAAAAAAATTCAGTCCTTTATCGAGCGAAAACATCAGGCTGTAAGATGTAGAACCATCAAATTTTTTTCCAGAATAGTTTACTTGAAATTAGATAAGAAGTATTTCATAGCTACAACCGCTTCCGCAACAGCGCTTCGGCGAAATTCCATGTGGCCGAAGGTTTGTGTACCTGACGTCACGTTCTATGATTGGCGGCATGGACCTGCAGCATAGCACCGCAGACGGCGTTTCCATGGCAACGAAATCCTGCTGCCGGGTTTGACGCAAGGCAGTCCAAGTGGGAACCGGCATCATGCAAGCGTGTTAGCAGAAGGCAAAATGTGGGGCTGTAAATAGGGCGAAGGAATCGTCGAGTGGTGCAGCCGGACCAAACAAATATTGGTGTACCAGTTACCACTTGGAACAACCCCTTCCTACCGCGGTAAATGGAAATGCCATGTGGCTAGGGCCTCCCGAAGGATAAACCGTACGCCTGGTGCAAGTCGCCGGCCGGAGTGGCGGTGCGGTTCTAGGCGCTACAGTCTGGAACCGAGCGACCGCTACGGTCGCAGGTTTGAATCCTGCCTCGGGCATGGATGTGTGTGATGTCCTTAGGTTAGTTAGGTTTAATTAGTTCTAAGTTCTAGGCGACTGATGACCTCAGATGTTAAGTCGCATAGTGCTCAGAGCCATTTGAACCATTTTTTGGTGCAAGTGTTTCGAGTTGACGGGACTTCGGTGACTTGTGTGTCGACGGGGATGAAATGATAAGGACAACACAATACCTAGTCACTGAGTAGAGGAAATCTCCGACCCAACAAGGATTAGCAACCGGACCATGCACCGTTGTGACAACTTTAACATTCAGTCCTGTCTGTTCACTGCTTCAGCCGGAACTTCAAACTCTATAGGTCTGTAGTTGGTTTCTTACCTTGCGTTTGTTGGCGGCGCCGAAAGATCTGTTTATTCATAGTTCGGCGTTAAATTGCTCCCGGCCGTTAATTTGTTCTTCAATCATGAACCGGAATTAGATATTATTGGCCCTAGGTTTAAACTGGCCATTTATTCTACTGAGTACTGGAGTGTGGCCGGCCTGTGTGGCCGAGCGGTTTATGCGCTACAGTCTGGAACCGCGAGACCGCTATGGTCACAGGTTCGAATGATGCCTCGGGCATGGATGTATGTGATGTCCTTGGATTACTTAGGTTTAAGTAGTTCTCAGATCTAGGGGACTGATGACCTCAGATGTTAAGTCCCATAGTGCTCAGAGTCATTTGAACCAAGTACCCTAGTGTACCATTAGAATCAATTTGATTGGTAGAGTGAGGCTTAATGTGCTCATTAAGCACGTACGGTGTTAAGATTTTTATTATTTGAATACTGTTAGTTATCCTATTCAGTGATGTACTTAATGCTGTTCAATTAGGGTACCTTCATAACCACAGTTTCATGAAAATTTCTTTCCAGCAGTTTTATGCTTGTGCCTGGTTTACCAAGTCTTGTTGTTGTTAAGTATATTCGTGCCTCCGTACTAATGTAAATGCGAAGGTAACTCTGTGTGTTACCCTTTCACGACAGAACCGTTGAACCGATTTTTCTGACTTTTGGCATGGCGTTAGTTTGAACGTCAAGAAAGAACATACGCTACTTTAGAAAATGTGTAGTAAAATATATTTATTGATTTGAAAAATACAACGCGAAATATGGAAAATAAATCCTCTTTGGAAAAGCCATTTACTCTTTGACTTCTGAACTTTATAACATTTGTGTAAACGCTTTTATTGTTTGATGTGTTCTGTATAATATATTCAACATATTGAATACAATGTTTATACAATACTCTACGCGTTTAAAGCACACTTCTGCACGAATATCTGTCACAAGCATTTTAGCCGGTTAGCATCGCGCGCCTCATACCTTCTCATTTGCAGCAGCTGCTGCTTCTGGTCATTTGGGTAGCGTTTCTGGTTTCCGATCATTGGGTCATTGGTTCGATTCTCTTCCACAACGGTTTTTTCTCCGCTCACAACTATGTGTGTGTATGTGTGTTGTCCTCATCATCGACGCGCAAGTCAGCGAAATGGCGTCAAATAAAGACTTATACCAAGTGCCTAAACATCCTGACCTGGGTCTCCCGGCCAATAAAGCCATACGCACATCTCGTTACATTTTACTAATATGCGAGCGTAGATGCGGGTAACAGCTAGTACTATATATACGCCAGATGGCATTACGACATTTCATTGCGGATGCACAATAGTATCCGACCCGTTGCGGGAATGCAGTTAGGCTGCGAGCAAATGGATTAATCGATAGGGTGCGCTACCTTTCAGCATGCGGCATATGGAGATTTAGGTGGGGCGATGCGACCGCTCGGCTGAAGCTCGACTGCTGGTGCACCGCAAATTTCGTCTGGTCCCGCTGAGTTCGCTCAATGGTCCACTGCGGCTAATTGTCGGACATTTATTTCGCCTCGTTGGTTTTGGTTTACTGTTCAACAGTTAATAGCTATTGTCTCTAGATACAAGCACTATTGATTTAATTTACTGTTATCCTTACTTTCAAATGATACACTACGAGTTCAATTTTCAGACAGAGCAGAATGCTAGCCATTCATTAATATTAAAGACAACTAGGAGACAATTAATCGGAAAATGAGGGTTGTAGGAACATTGCGAACAAAAAATTCGAGCGCAATGGAAAGCTTGGAAAGCTTAATCTCGATGACGAAAGGACAAATTTCACCGTTTACATTCATACTCAGAAAGCTTTGGTGCTCATACCACACATTCATATCCGACAATGAACTGCCCACGCGTTTGCAATAGAGAACAGTCTGGTTCACACAAAAATGGTAGCTTAGATTACAAACACTTTCTGATAGTACGTAACTTGTACGTTTTCAGGTATTACAGTAACGAAATTCACCCATGAGCTTCGATTGATCACTTCCTATATTCTTAAGCACCGAACTGGCCACCTGAACAAAAATTATAATTTCTCTGCGATTATTTGGAAAATGAACCTGCAGCAAATATGCGCTTAGTAATAAGGTATTGCCAAAGCGTAAATTATATCTGCCGAGCATTTTTGTCTGGTCGGCTAAAACATAGGGCTATAATGTTACGAAGCTTTGAACAGTATGACTTCTCTAGCCTAACCAAATACTTTGGAGACATGGTACGAAGAAATCGTACATACCAAACCCATATAGTCCGTCGGAGAAAATTCGGATTCGTTTAAAAAAGCTACCTACACATTTGAGACGTGTAATTTTGGCCAACAGACGTAAAGATGATTTAGAAGCAGATTTAGAAGCATTTTGTACAACATGAAAAACAACTCTATGGGAACTCGCATAACAAACACAGCTACAGAATCAATTAGAGACGGGATAAGAGACATCGTCCGTATAAAGCTCAATTCTCGCAGTTAAAAAAATATATATTGTTCTCATAGAAGTACTTTCCGGACCTACGAATATAAACATAATTAAAGTACAACTAAAGTAACAATCATCTTATCAATAAAAATAATTAAATACTCTTAGTCAGTAATGATACGAATGCGGGCAGAGAAAATCGGCGAAACAAATTGGCACAATAGCAACTGTGCAAATAGCAACAAACACAGTCACAATATTTAATGCCATCATTGACAGCGGCAAAATTCTGGAAGGACAAGCCTAAGGCGACATATAGAAATATAAATGAAGTCAGATCACCAAATCCAAGAGATAATCAACGACAATGAAGCAATTACTCCGGCAGCGAATAATACTCTGTATCATACAAAACACGACGCAGCGGCAGCAAATCAGCGAACATCGAACGGAGACAAGCGGGAGGAGAGCAATCAATCAGGTAACGTTGTCATAACAAGACATATCAACGTAACAACTGCGAGCAGCTTCAAGCGGTTATGCGTGCAGTTGAGACAGTACAACCTTTCCCTTATTTCTTATATCTGTCTTCCTCGATTCCGGGTTGAGGGGATATTCGAAAAATGGCATAACTGTCGTGTTCCTGCTAATCGGAATTAATGAGGAATCACACATCTTCAGATTAGCTAGTGGCTGGAGGCAGGATTACTTAAGAGCGCACCGAGCAAGGTGGCGCAGTGGTTAGCACACTGGACTCGCATTCGGGAGGACGACGGTTCAATCCCGCGTCCGGCCATCCAGATTTAGGTTTTCCCTAAATCACTCCAGGCAAATGCCGGGATGGTTCCTCTGAAAGGGCACAGCCGACTTCCTTCCCCATCCTTCCCTAATCCGATGAGACCGATGACCACGCTGTCTGGTCTCCTTCCCCCAACCAACCAACCTACCAAACAACTTAAGACCGTGGAGTGCTTAGGAACCCGACGGTGGCCGGCAGTCCAACACCCCACCAGGCAAATAGCCCACACTCCGCACCTTTGTCAAGCCACGTAGAGTAATAGGACACATCACCACTACAGACATCCGGCGCAGCGCAGACGAGAAGTCATCAGCCGCTAACTTATAGATCAAAAGAGCGCTTCAGCTCGCATCCAGACTTGGACTATCCGAACTGACAGATACATCAGATGAGGACCAGACAGCACCAAAGAAGACTCGACACACAGAAGGTACAGACATGGAATAAGACATACCCGAAAGTAACACCCCGAACAAGACCGGTAATATTAACACCAAACAAATTTACTCCGCTGAGCGCTGAACAAGCCGAAAGGGAGGTCGCATCTCCTCAGCTGCAGCCGACTAATCAACACAAATTATATTAAATACCATTTTGAGTCCATCACTAATCAACTAAGTGCCCTACGATTTTTGACGGAAACAAAATATCATTTTATATGCATCTGGACGCAGACCACGGAGCGGACTTGCAGCATGGCACGTGGCAGCGGCAGTAGTTCAACATTAAAAAAGCTCTGTTCGACATGGGCAAACCGCGACGCAGAACCGGCTATGACCGCTCCGCAGACGGCGTTTCCATGGCAACGAAATAGCTGCAAAGGAAAGCTTTACCATCACCAAGGTACTTCACACATCGCAGGCCCCGGGAGGCAACAGATCTGGGAAACAAGGCGACAACTCCCTGCAGTTCCATACCTCCACTTTAGCCTTTATAATTAAGTTACAATCATGATCTGGAATCCCTTTTACACAACTATGACAAAACTGGCTCAACAGTTCAACATCTAGCACTTTGCCAGTATCAACGGATGTTGCTGTAACAACACTATTCAATGAAGTGTGCCCTCTTTTTTACAAGGTTCCATCAAAAGCGGCCACTGTGTCACTGTCACCATCATTTTCGATAATAGATTCTTCTGCAGCACTTTTCATTGATGATACTGCAACTTCTTTTACAGCCCCAACCAGTAAGACATAATATCTCTCAAATTTTGCTGAATGAAGTGGAAGATTCATCACTGCACAAAGTGTTCTTCTGCCTTTTGTCCCCTACCAATGCAGCGCATGCCATATGCTACCCTCACATTCACATCATAACCTTTGTTTACGATTTTAGATTTCATGCAAGATTTCATTCGCTGCATATCACAGGTAAGTACGTACCAAGGCCTTTCCTGGCACTCTCATCTTCCTCCACAGAAACACACTTCACACCAGAGCAATGCTTTTACATAACATTGTCCAATATTAACTGAGCAGTAAGTTAACATAAACAATAATATGACACGAACCTTCAGTTTTCACAGCCTCCAATTTCATTAGCATAAAAAAAAACAAGTTTATTTATTGAAGCACTCGTCGGTGGTTTCTTTAACGGCTTTGAGAGGTTGGAGTCTTGAGCCACTTGTCTAACATTTGTTGTAACACCCTTTACTGTGTATTTGCTGCCCTGGTGAGTTTACGGTTGAAGCATGAAATCCGGGCATCTTGTACGATAATATGTCAGAAACGAAAACTAAACACAACCAAATGAAAATATTTTCCAAATTCACAACACCACAGTGCAAGCTTTTCAAAACAGAGAACCAACAAAATCCGCCATCAAAACAATGCACGTCGATAGCAGCAGAGAAAGTATCGATATCAGTAGTCCTTTGTTTCACGTATGACAATCTCTGGTGCAAATATAAACATTCGATTTCTACAGAACGAAATACACTTACGTATGACAGAAGAATTCTGTGCAAAGTGGTGTGGCATTGAATCTTGGTACACTTAAGACCAAATGACGTTTCTTAGAATCCCTCTAATATATATGTCATATGATGATGATGATGTCCTATACTCCGAGGAGCGTAGGGGACGATCCAGGAGACCTGCACCGACGTACTAGCCAAGGTCCTAGTGGAGGGGTTTGCCACTGCCTTCCTCCGGCCGTAATCGTGATGGACGATGAGGACGACACAACAATACCTAGTCATCATGAGGCAGGAAAGATCCCTGACCCCGCCGGTAATCGAACCCGGGACCCCGTGCGCGGGAAGCGAGAAAGCTTCCGCAAGAACACGAGCTGCGGACTATGTTATATACATCAAACTATTAAGGAAGATGTGTGCTACAAAATAGGCATATTTTTGAAAATCGATTTTTAAAATTTTTTGACGTCCTACCCCCCTTAAACAAATCCGAATTGTCTCCGACGGACTGTATGGGTTTGGGAAGTACTGTTTTCTGCGTGACACATCTTCAAAGAATTTTGCTGTGCTAGAAAAATCAAAGTTCCGTAACATCATAATGCTATGTTTTACCTAATCGTATGTAGTCTGAGACATTTACGCTTTGCCAATCTCTCATTATTGAGCGCCTTCTTGCTGCAGGTTCATTTTCCAAATAACCGCAGAGAAATTCTTTGTTCATGTAACCAGTTCGGTGGTAAAGGATATAGGGACAGATCAAACCAAGCTTGTGCATCTAAGCATTATCTCCCTACTCCAACATCCATTAATTTCTCTTTGATTAAGGTCTGTTGTGACTTTCGATCTATTCTTCAGAAACGCAGCGTATAGTTTGCAAACAATCTGTGAAACACTTATCCTCTTGTAGTTTCCGCGACCCATTCTGTGTAAACACGGTGAGGTAAAGAAAACATGAGTTGGGTTGAGTCAATTGGCACGTGGAGACTTAACATGCGTTCCAGCAGCTTTCATAAAGACAGTGTGTCTTACAAAGGAACGTACATTCTTTGAAATTTAATAACTGAGGAAGTATTAATGATAATCTGATGCAATTATAATTATTTGATGTGTGTTGGCATTAATTTGTTTTTCCTTCGTTTATTTTCAGTTAAAAGTAACTACAATTAATAATAAGATGCTACGAAACATGTCCTTGGAGAAAAGAATGTGTAATTTGAACTGATGTGTTAAACGCGGAAAGATGAAACAAGTGCAGAACACGATGGCGGACAGAGGTTGATACTAAGCCACCATCACGTCTAACAATACGAAACTATGTGACCAATTTGAGAGGGAAAGAAGTATTGCGTGGCAGGAGGAAATCAACAGCAGACGAAAGAGGGGCGGACACAATTGTAACATCTTACAAGTGATCCTCAAAGAAGGCCGTACGGAAAGCAGCGGGCGTATCAGGTGTAGTTAATCAAGTGTTCATCGCATTTTAAACCTAGAAAACTGAAAATCCTACATTATCCGGTATCTTCGCGCAGTGAATCAGGATTTGCGATAGGGTTTGTGATAGGATTTGCGATAGCGAACAGATGATTGATACCACTGTTTGGCCTGCTGATGCGACGTTGTAAGGGGTTCGCCACCCTGCTGGAGCAAATGTAATTTCGATGTACTGCTTACGCGCTGCCTGTGACAGAAAATATCTTTGCTGCAATAGATTCGCAGGTCAGAACAGTCTCGGCAGCAATCACAGTCGTTCGCTGCTACAGGGCAGTTGTAGTCAGCGCAGTTCATAGCCATGTATTGTAAGGTAAATTTTACTATTTTTATTGGCATGCACGTAGTTAAGTCTCTTGTCTGATATGTTAATCTGAATTTGTTTCAATCTTTCTATGATTCGTCAGCACCAATTGACCCAGATTTGTAATATTCATTTTTTCATATAATACATTGCAGATCTTTATTGACAAAGTAAAAAATTTTGAGAATATAATTTTTACGAGTCTACAGAGAAAGGAAGGAACAATTTTACCTTAAGTCATTACCAGTCCTGATCCTGTTATTTATTTAAATTTAAATATTTCAGAAATTTTCTTAGCTCATAGTCATGTGTTCTTTAGTAATCAGACGACCAGCTGTGCAGCTATGCCAATAAGCAAAGTTAGTTTTTCTAATAATTCAGATCTCAGACAAACGTTGTCGAATATTAGAAGATAGGCTAGCATTGCACTAAACTGGGCCATTCACAAGTAGATATACAGACAGTGTTATCCGGCGACACCATCATGAGGTAAGAAATTTTCAGTTTATTCAAACTGATTTCACAGGGCCAGTCAACGTTTGAATTCAATGGAACTGTCAGTCGCCATAACTGCTTGGTACTGGGCAAAAGATAACCCCTTGTTAGAGCTGAGTATCCATCCACATGTCCCCATCTAACGCTGATGGATTTGTTTCATTCGGGAACTCTGAAAGACACTTTCTACTCCGTATAGCCACGTACGCTCGTTGACATGAAATAGGCTGCTGTGACTGCTGTGAATCACTTCCAATGGCAACTATAACACACATAACACATTTGTGTCGGTCTACTCCGCCGCGTTGCGAAAGTTGCATTGCTGCCGATGGAGGACATGTTGAATACCTTCAACAGTGAAACATGATCAGACCTTCTGTGTGACATAAAATTCACAGTTTTCCTATTTTTGTTCGAGTTATTAAAATTCAAACAGTGTGCGAGACCCTGTATTTGCACTCGAATATTACGTTCGTCCTACGACCATTCTCAGGGAAAGTATCTCTCCCCTGCCTTTAACGAAATGCCGCCGACGGCAAACTCAATCGCAAACACACGGAAGGGTATATGGACAACGACAAAGTTTGACGTATTTCAGTTTATGGTCGAGTTAGATCGAGATATTGTTGCAGGTGCTTCCGCTGCTAAATCCCCGATAAACCACCTTGTGTGCTCAGAGGCAGTACTTGGATTAATAGTGTTGGCCATACATTGGCGTGGAGTCCTTAGCGGAACAGGTAGGGCGCACCGCAGGCGGTAGATTCACTGAAGCCAGCGACGTGGGCGGGCGCTATTGTTGACCCGTGGCGCGGTATTCCAGGCCGGCGCTTAACTGCACCAGGGGGGCCAACTTGATGGCGTTCCGGCGCCAGCCTGCGGCTGCCGCTGCGCCCTGAAACTGCAGCCTCCGTGGTTCTCCACGTCTCACTGCTGTGTCTCCAGGTTCTGAGCAGCGTTCTGAAAATATTCCTCCGTCCCGCCTCAGTGAGAAGAATAAATACCTTTGCGTAGGGTCCAACAGTCCATTCACTGTTCCTGCCGTTCCTGCTATTCTCAGGAGCTCTATTTTTCCAAACATTCTGGGACAATAATGGCATTAAAACAGAGGATGAGAAGCGTAAAGCTGAAATACTAAACACCTTTCTCCATAGCTGTTTCACAGAGGAAGACCGCACTGTACTTCCTTCCCTAAATCCTCGTACGAAAGAAAAAAATGGCTGACACCGAAATAAGTGTCCAAGGAATAGAAAAGCAACTGAAATCACTCAACAGAGGAAAGTCTACTGGACCTGGGGGATACCATTTCGATTCTACACAGAGTGCGCGAAAGAATATGCCACCCTTCTAACAGCCATGTACCGCACGTCTCTAAAGGAACGGAAGGTTCCAAATGATTGGAAAAAAGCACAGGTAGTTCCAGCTCTCAAGAAGGGTCGTCGAGCAGATGCGCAAAACTATACTTCTATATCTCTGACATCGATCTGTTGTAGAATTGTTTGCTCGCGCATCATCTCATTTCTGGAAACCCTGACTCTACTCAGTAGGAATAATCATGGTTTCCGGAAACAGCGATCGATTGAGATCCAACTCGCTTTATTTGTTGATGAGAAGGTAGATCCCATTTTCCTTGACTTCCGGAAGGCGTTCGATACAGTTCCGTAGTGTCGCCTGGTAAGCAAAGTAAGAGCCTACGGAATATGAGACCAGCTGTGTGGCTAGATTGAAGAGTTTTTAGCAAACAGAACACAGCATGTTGTTATCAATGGAGAGACGTCTACAGACGTTAAAAGTAACCTCTGGCGTGCAACAGGGAAGTGTTATGGGACCATTGCTTTTCACAATATATATAAATGACTTAGTAGAGAGTGTCGGAAGTTTTATGCCGCTTTTGGCGGATGATGCTGTAGTATACAGAGAAGTTGCAGCGTTAGAAAATTGCAGCGAAATGCAGGAAGATGTGCAGCGGATAGGCACTTGGTGCAGGGAGTGGCAACTGACCCTTAACATAGACAAGTGTCATGTATTGCGAATATATAGAAAGAACGATCCTTTATTGTATGATTATATGAGAGCGGAACAAACACTGGTAGCAATTACTTCTGTAAAATATCTGGGGGTAAGCGTAAGGAACGATTTGAGGTTGAATGACTATAAAAAATTAATTGTTGGTAAGGCAGGTGCGAGGCTGAGATTCATTGGGAGAGTCCTTAGAAAATGTAGTCCATCAACGAAGGAGGTGGCTTACAAAACACTCGTTCGACCTATACTTGAGTATTGCTCATCAGTGTGGGACCCGTACCCAGTCGGGATCACAGAGGAGACGGAGAAGATCCAAAGAAGAGCGGCGCGTTTCGTCACAGGGTTGTTTGGTAAGCTTCATAGCGTTATGGAGATGTTTAGCAAACTCAAGTGGCAGACTCTGCAAGAGAGGCGCGGTGTAGCTTGCTGTCCAGGTTTCGAGAGGCTGTGTTTCTGTATGAGGTATCGAATATATTGCGTCCCCCTCGTTATACCTCCCGAGGAGATCTCGAATGTAGAGAGATTCGAGCGCGCATGGAGGCTTTCCGGCAGTCCTTCTTCCCGCGAACCATACGCGACGGGAACAGAAAATGGAGGTAATGACAGTGGCACGTAAAGTGCACTCCGCCACCCACCGTTGGGTGGCTAGCGGAGTATAAATGTAGATGTAGATGAGGAATTCATGGGTTAAGATTTAATTAGGAGAAAGTATTCTGAAATTAGAATGCTATCTGAGAAAAACTGAAAAACATAGGATTTTCTACCAAGTATTACCATGCGAACCCAGTACAGTGCGATTCCCGTATTTTTGTAGCCGGATTCTGTGAACGTTCTGCACATGAAATTAAAGTATAGGCAACATCTAAGCTGTACATGCTACCTTATTATTTGTATGCTGTTCGTACTTCGGCCACCTCTATCACCTAGCCTCCCTCGTTTAATTTCCGAACTATAGACGAGTTCGAGTACCTCTCATTTTCTCGTACTGTGTGTCGCGAAAAGCAGCATGTTAATTGACACCCGCACTCGTACTATGCGTCCCTCCAGTAGCGTCTTCACATACTTTCGATGAAAATTGAAACGTCCCCTTAGAAAAATTATACATGACTGTGCTTAAACTGACACACAATATTTTTAGCGCAACGCAATCTGACTTTTAAAAAAATCCTACGAAAGAATGGCCCTGACTAACATTAACCTATATGTTTCACAAATCACTTACCTCACAAAAATCTTCGTTACTCGAACTACTGCAATACAGCGAGCGCCACTACTGCCAGCTAAATAAAATATTTAAACTACTGAAGGCAAATAAAATATTTAAACTACTGAAGGCACTAACTACTGATAGGCATAGTTAGCAAACGAAAGATTTTAATACAGAACAAACAATGCATTTACCTTAATAGTCATAATATATACAGCAGTTCATGACATCCAGTCTTACAAATTTCGAAACTCTGCCATCTCTCTCCCCACGTCCACCACTGCTGGCGGCTCACCTCCAACTGCGCAATGCTACGCGCTGTTCGCATCCAGCTGCCGCTGCCCGACACTACAATGGCAGACAACAATGCAAACTAGCCACACACTGCGCACAGGACAGCCAGTGATTTTTCATACAGAACGCTATGTGGCGTTACCAATAAGAAAACCTAAACAGCCTACTTACAAAATCCTGTAGCCGATCTTGACGTAGTTGAATATTTTTATTGGCGTGGGTGTGGGATGTTACTGTTTTGATATTTCGGTTGCAGTACGGCGCTCGTAGCCTATGTCACTTATGCACGTCTGTTGGCTAGGAGGTAGCTGGTTCGAATCCTAGAATTAGAAGAAATTTACCAATCCAATATTTGAACTGCTGTGCTAGGTGGTTGAAACCTGGTCGTCATTGGAAGGCAGGATTCGGTTACGATTGTGGAAAAGGCCGTGATCAGTTACTACTGGTTGCCTTTTACAGTTACACACATTCATTTTTAAAACAGTAATTCCAGACTCAACAATAAATAAAAAAGTACCACACGTTATTAATGAAGGAATAAACAACTGTGTAATTAATAGTGTTTTCAGTGCATTACAATTTAGCAAATCACTATAAACACAGATACATCAAATAATGTCTTAAAAATAAGTCACTGTGATCACGGCTGAAGGCCTTACACGCCAAGAATGGCAATAAATTAAGAATGTTTAAGAACTCGCTGCAATTTACAACTTACAGGTATTGAAATAGTAAACGTAAGTGGCCACAAACATAGCCGTGGCACTATACGCCAAGAATGGCAGCAAATAAGATTTCAAGGCTTACTGCTAAAAGATAAATACCAAATTAGATTTTTAAGGCAAATGACCACAATCATGGCTGAAGGCTGAACACGCCAGGAACGGCAATAATACTAAAAAAAATGGAAACCTGCTGCAAATAGTAAATACAATAGCAAAGGTTAATTAAAAAACAAGCAACTGATCACCATTCGCCAGGAACGGCAATAATCTGATCACCACGGGTGAAATAAGATAATAAGATAATAAAACACAAGAACCAAGGGGCCACAGACGGTGCCCCAGGAATCGACTTCTGAGAGGATCCAGCAACAAACTTTTTCGCTAACTATGAGGTACGCACCCAAGAGTTGCATTCACTTCACAAGATGGGACCTCAGGCTAGTGGTAGTCTCGCGAATGACTAACGATAATGTTACTGAAGATACCTGACGTCCGATAAACCAAATGCAACAATGGAACAATACGCCCAAAGCACTCCACTCACTGCTCTTCTCCTCGGCGACACTACGAGCAGCAACACGAAGAAACCAAGTCACTGGAGAATCCTGAGATATCACAATAGTGGAGGTTTCTCAACTTGGATTGAAATGTACTCATCTTAAGGCTTGATGGATCCGGTTTACGACGAGGTCGTGCACCCTCGTGACCACAGTCCTTCCATCCGGCAGCCTAGGCCAGTGGTCCCAGCGTTTTGTCGCATCATGCGGACCTGGCTGCTCCGAAGTCACCAACCGAACTCGCTCACTCACACGACACGGAAAACAACGACGTCACCCCAAAGATAGAGCAACAGTAACTACACATCGGTAAGCGCCGCTGCTGCTACTAGCGCCGGCCGCGGTGGTCTAGCGGTTCTAGGCGCTCAGTCCGGAACCGCGCGACTGCTGCGGTCGCAGGTTCGAATCCTACTTCGGGCATGGATGTGTGTGATGTCCTTAGGTTAGTTAGGTTTAAGTAGTTCTAAGTTCTAGGGGTCTAATGACCACAGGTGTTAAGTCCCATAGTGCTCAGAGCCATTTGAACCATTTTTTTTTTTTTTTTTTTTTTTTTTTTGCTATTAGCGGACAGGCAATGCTTACGAAACGAGTGGCGCCAGTCAACACGAGAAGAAACAAACAACCGCAACCATGCCAACTAAACGATACGTATACTGAAATCCACAAAAATATTTTGACAATGCATGCAGAATATGAATTACGCAAAATAAATCAATGTAAAATTACAGACGACACTGAAGCCCATTTGGATAGGAATATTTAATTTTTTTCCTACAGCGTCACGTCCTCTACACAGGGCTGCTGCAGATCTGATGAGGGAGATTAGCCAAGACTTTGTTCTAATCCTTGCCTCTGATTCTCGTGCAAGAAGCTGCGAGAATTTTAGTGAGTGCAGTGCAAATAAACTTGCTATGCCTGAGTATCACTCCGCTTTCGATAGTGGTGAAACTGTATTCTAGCATTAATTCAGTTCTGCAAGTTCTTGTTTTAAGTGGCTTTTAAATAACTCTGTCCCAGTAGGTGAGCACAACACTCGAACTGTCATCCCACAGCACAGCAAACAAGGTAGACCCTCTTTATGGTACCGTATCTCACTCAGTAAAAACGAAAACCCTATAGGACCTCTTTTTTTGGTCCCACTGTCTACCTGTCTGTCTGATTGTTGAAACCATTTTTCTCGGGAACAGGAAGACGTATCAAATTGAAATTTATCATATACTTCGGTATACTGTCGCTTGGCGGTGTAAAGAACTGTCTAAGGCAATGCATTAAAAAGGTACGGCCATTTATGTTGCATATTCTGAAACTCGAAAAATTACTTATGAGAACCGAGAAGGTACGTCTCGTTGTAGTAGAATAGTGAGATTTGTCAAGAAGCAAGATTTTACAATAGAACTAAACACAAAATTAGAAAACTTAACTTTTAATTGTATAAGAAGACAACTATATTTGTTTTAACATTTGTTATCCGACTCCAAACTTAAATTTAAAACATTTTCGGAAGTCGTGGAATTTCTGGGCTCGATATCCTGCCAGTATCAATATCGATAACACGCAAAAATCGCCATTCTCGACTCCCGGGATGAATGTCTATATACAAAATTTATACGGAACATGATCATTTTTTTAAGATATCTTATATCAACTGGTAAAATCGGTATTCTTATAGGTTCGCTTTATTCTCTTGTCTGCTGGGAAGCCTTTTCCTCTGGAAGGGGTAGACGTTATAATCTATGATACATACTAAGAACTATTCTCCCTCGGAAGTTGAAAATGTTTTGGTTTCTAAGACATAGCAGAACAAAAGGTAAGGCCATTTATGCCACACATTTTGACACACTCAAACATGCTCATCAAAACCTATAGGGATTTTCCGTTGACTAAGAATCATAAGATTTGGCAAGAACCTTTGTTTAACACTAGAAGTAACTGGAAAAAAATCCAAAAATTGTACATTGTAATAATATCAGAAAAATTTTTTTTTGTTATTCTCGAAAGACCTGCCGGTACGGGAACAGATATTTCGCCAGTAACCATATTGATAATAGGCAGAAATCGTTGGGATTCTCGACTGCCAGGATGTAAGAACGCTACACATAATTAAGGTTGTACTGAACCCTAGGTGCGTGAGTCCTACTCGTAGTTACCCGGATACTTTATAATGCGTAAGGTGACGCTTTTTCACAATGAGGAAAGTAATTTCTAAAACCAGTCCGTTATGTCGAATATATGACTTCTTTTTACTAAACTGATTTAGGCCTTTGGCCCCTATATGGAGTCCTGTCAGAAGGAATGATACAATTTTAATAATTACGTATACAAATAAATATACAGAACTAATTGTTCGCATGTTTTCATCTGCGTGTCTGCAGCTTTGACACACACTGAATTCCCCATGTCAAGCTGATTGTGTGTAAAATTCCTCATTCCTTACCTTATCGTACCACCTAAATTTCAACGTTCTCCTCTTCTGTTCCGCTTTTTATCCCGTTGCCCATGTTTTACTACCATACGATGCCGCGCTCCAGACGTACGTTATTAGAAATTTCTTCCTCATATTGAGGTCAATCTTTGATACAAGTACACTCCTCTTTTAGAAACGTCTTCCTAATATTGAGGTCAATGTTTGATACCAGTACTCTTCTCTTTGCCAGCAATATCCGTCTCGCCCTTGCTAGTCTGATCTATGTATCCTGCTGCCTCCGTCGGTCACGGGTGGTTTTGCTTCTACGGTATCAGAATTCCTTAACTTCGTCTACTTCGTAATCACCAGCTTTCATGTTGCGCTTTCGATATTCTCAATTCTGCTGCTTCTCATTACTTTCGAGTTTCTTGTATTTACTTTCAATCCATATGCTGTATTCATTGCAATTCATTCAATTTAACAGATCCTGTAACTCTTTTTCAGTTTCATTAAATGTAACAACAACATTAGCGAACCTTATCATTGACATCGTCTCCCATTTTGACGCCTTCTTTTCTTCCGTCAATGTTTCCTCGTGGTACAGACTGAACGATAGGGGCGAAATAATGCATGCACCGGCGGAAAAAAGCTCTTGCTGTCTGGAAACATGTTAGGTAAAATGGAGAAGCCGCTAGTGACTGGAAAGGCTGTAGAACCGCGTCATTTCAAAAACATAGACGTCAATAAGCTTCAAGTCACATGGCGAAGCAATAGAAAGGAGTGAATGGTGAGTGGCCTTATGGAAGAATGGCTGGGCTCTTTCAGAGCCAAAATGGAAAAAGGAAATCGCCAAGTTCTCCTTTTCCTAGACAGTGCAACCTGCCACCCGAAAGTAACGTTATCAAATGTGGAATTGGCTTGGTAACCTCTAGGTTCAACTAGCCTCACACTACCCATGGACCAGGGGGTTATTTACACATTCAAGTCTCATTAAAGGCGATTACTGATGCAATCTCATATTCTTAGTGTCGAAGAAACCGAAAGCGCGTTTCTTCCTGCACGGTTAGTTTCTGTCCTGGATGCAGTAAAATGGAATGTATTGGTAGTAAAGAAAATGAAACGCGAAACTGTCACCAAGTGCTTCAACACACCGGGATTTGGGAGTCAAGAACAAGGTGATTATCTGGCCATACAAGTTTAAGAAAATGCAGCAACAATGGCTGAAGTAATGAAAATGCGAAATATTTCATGTGGTGCAGATGATTACATTCGAAGCGGTGACTTTAAGTCAACTCAATCCACTTTCACTTGTGTAACAGATTTAATAGAAATCCGCAACACAGAGGATGATGAAGAAGAAACAAAGGAAGAAGAAGATGTGCAAAATGATGTCCCTAATACGCCTGAAGGAGCCATTGCATGCATAAACGATGGTATGCATTTCACAGCACACACAAATTCTCACAACTTGTTGAAACTGTTGTATGGTGCAGAAAATTGCCTAGAAAAAAGTTTTGAACGGGAAATTAAAACAAGTTTCCCCTCTTGATGTGTGGAGAATAAAGTGAAATATAAAGCAAGTAAACTTGGCAATAGTATGTAGGTACAAACGATAATAAACGAATTTAAAGTTTGAGTAAAAATATAGAAATGCTGTGATATTTATGAATAAATGTAATAGTCTAGTGTTCTATTGTCTAATATACAGAAAATGAAAATCTACTGTGGTGGAGTGAAGGCATGTAAATAAAGTATATGCATAATTAAAAAAATTTACTCTACTTTTGCGAATGTTACCTCAAAAAGCTTAAGTATCCCAGTGAGTTTTGAGTAATCTGGAGACTTTTACTATTTGGAAAATTAGTTTAGTCACAGGCTATTCCGTTCTGAGCAAGTTTTACTGTACTAGGAAGACAAGCCGTTACTTTAAGGGAGGAGCAGTTGCGATCCGTCGGCCGCAAGCAGGCAGCCAGGCATATCTCAGGCGTCGCGCGGGCAGCCGGCTGGCCCCCCAGCCATCAATTGTGCTGTGCTGCGGTCCGGCGAGCCCTCGGCGCCACAGATAGGAGTAATGGTCCCCGACATTGCGCCATGTGTCTGCCGGCCGCCTGTTGCGACGACCACTTGGCCCGGATTTATCTCCCGGCGACCCTCCCCCGCCACGGCCGCCCCCTCGTGTTCGCTTGAGACGGCGGGACACGTCCTAAGGGGCATTAGCACTCTGCGGCAGCGCTAAGAGCCCGCTCCGTCTCGCCCGGAATCTGCTAACCCGCGACGGAGCGCTCTCATTACACACAGCTGACGCCGCCGGCTGGACCGCATCGCTCACGAGCCCACTTCCCGATACTCCGGCAGAGTTGTGAGCTTTGTACCCAGCTTGAGATCGTCACTGGCTGAACGCTGCGCAGCCTGCCGGTTTGTCTGAGTAACTGCGGGTCACTCTGCACAGGCAGAACTGGGTTGCGTCTTTCATCACACACGTACGAACATGTGCAACACACCAAATTTTTACAAACTACCTCATATTGCGGACCTCACCAGCTGTTGAAAGGCGTAATATTAGGAAGAATTCTACTAGCAGGAGGTAAAATTGTTGTTTATCGAGCCGCCCTACAGTCGCATCGTCAGGTGCCACCTATTTGGTAAGCAGGAAAGAACAGTGTCACCTCATTTTGTCAATATTAAAATTAATAAAGGAATGTCTAAAATATACCCACAATGTTAAAATATCATAGGCATACACACCGCACCTAGCCAAAATGTACTATTCAGTAAAAATTTTAATTCCATGGCGAGCGAAATGTTATGCTCCAATCTTTAAAATTTGCCAGCATCGAAAAAGAAACGAGAAAAATATTTTTTAGTGAGCCGACGCTAGAAGCTTTTCTAAGGAGCCAGATTGACGATAAAAAATTGTCACTGGTAACATGATTAGCCGCGGCACTATCTGAAATGTATCAGGTGGCAGTGACTTACCGGTGTGGCGGCAGGGCAACTCGGTGCAAAGAAATTCTCAAATGTGTGTGAAATCTTATGGGACTTAACTGCTAACGTCATCAGTCCCTAAGCTTACACTCTACTTAACCTAAATTATCCCAATGACAAACACACACACCCATGCCCGAGGGAGGACTCGAACCTTGGCCGGCACCAGCCGCACAGTCCATGACTGCAACGCTACAGTCCTTTTTTTTTACTTTTTTCATTTTGTTCGACAAAGTTCGTTGCGTTTGGTCTGGGCGGACGTTACAAGACATCCGTTCAAGATGATCGATGATTCCTTGATTCAGTTATTTTATTACAGAGAGCATGCAGCCCTCTGAGAGAAAACGCTGAGCTATCGTGCCGGCACCGCTCGGCTAATCCCGCGCGGCCTGCTCGCTTGTGGGCGAATTCAACGCGGCCCGCACTAACTGCAAAGATAGACTAGCTGGCTGGTGTAAACGGAAGCTTTCCATCTTGATAGTGTGACGTCGTTTGACTAGGAGCGCCGGGTAGCTACCTTTATAGGCGAGAATAATACGGAATTTTATTACGTACTAGTACCTAATCCTATTAACAATCAGAATTTGCCATAATGATATGGTGCTGTAATTGAAATTCATTATTCAACTTGAAAAGTGCGTTTCTATACGTAAAAATTTCAGCATCCTCTAATATATTCAAAATAGGACTATTTTTCTTTCTATGAAGTATTTTTAAATTATCTAAAGGGCCTCTGGTGCTGTGCTCCTCTTCGAGTAACAGCGCTGTTAATGTAGACTGTTTTTTTTTATTTTTTTTTACGTTAAGATGTCCCTGTGCACATGCTATCTTTTTTTATGCAGACCAGGTTTAAAGACTGGAAAACGTCTTCATTACATTTCGCTCGCCACAGTATTGACAATATTCACTGAATAGTAAATAGTAAATTTTGACTAGAAGCGATGGGTATGCCTATAATATTTTAACGTTGAGAATATATTTTAGACATTCCTTTATTAATTTTAATATCCACAAAAAGTAGTGACACTGTACTTTGCGTTTTACCATTTAGGTTGTGTCTGGTGCGGCTTTACGCCGCAAAACTGGTTGTGTTTTAATAAACACCAATTTTACCAGCACTTAACGGAATTATTCCTAACATCATTACCAAATTTTCTCAGGAGACTCGTCTTACGCCAGCCCAAACAATTCAAGGCAAAATCAAGAAAAATACTACATAAAATGAAACATACATTCCAGTTTTGCTTAAATTAATGGAACTTTTATTGAGCATTTTTTCTTATTAACGAATTCATTATATCTCTGTATACGATTGCTGGTCATTTCCACCAACACACTATATCGCTTCATTTATCAGTTACTAGCTTAGCACCCCCGTTTCATTCCCGTTTCCGTAGCAATTACATCAAAAATAATTTTCTAAATATATATATTAGACCTACTGGAAAATTAGTGTATTAAAGGGCCGTTTCTTTTTCTTTACAAATGCTGACAAAGGCAATTTGTCGTTGTCACTGCTAAATAGCTGCCCCAAATTGGAGCACATTCGAAGTTTTCACACTAATTAAGTCCGTAGAAGCAAAGTCTCTTCCAAATGTACCTCTAACCAAAAAGGAATTTTGATAGCTGGAGTCGGGCATTTCTGCTAATACTGCCTTTTGAGCTCTTGTAGTGATATTTCATAGAAATTTTCATCCTGTAACTGTATGTATATTTAAACACTTCTAACTCAGCAATCAAATATCAATTTTCATATATGTACCTTCAAAAATGGTAATTACTCATTTTCTAAAAACTTTCGTCCACTATATCGCCCTTCAGCGCTTGAATTTCCAAAAATAGCGGAAACAATTTTTGTTTTGTTTTGACCAAGTAACCAAAAACCAATAATCATAATTCTAGTTCTAAACTGACTCATAGAGACATTTTTTTCAAAAAACTTATCATCCCCTATTTCACCCTCTTGGAGGTTGGAATTTCGAAGAGCCCCATCTTAAACATTGCGTGCAGTATAACGTCCACATTCTCTCCAAATTTCGAAGGACGGAAGGAACAACGATTGTGTTTAACGACCCATCGACGTCAAGGTCATTAGAGATGGAGTAAAAGCTTGGATTGTGTCAAAGACGGGGAAGGAAATCGGCCAAGCCCCTTCAAATAAATCATCCCGGCATTTCCCGGGATCGATTTTAGGGAGATTATGGATAATCTAAACCTGGACGGTCAGATCCGGGTTTGAACCGTCGTCCTCCCGAAGACGACAAGAGTTTCAAGTTTCTATCCTTAGCGGTTTGGGCTTCGCGATGATGAGAGTGAATCACTCAGGATACTAACTCTTATATGTGAGACGTTCTTTATCGATTTCAAAGAGGTTACCTCTGTCGCGTGTGTTCTGCCTCTCCGGTAGGTGGCGGGAGGGGTTGCACGAAGCTTTCAAGAGCGGTAGAAAAGACCGTTTGTGGTAATTGTCTTCCGGCTCGCATGTGGTGTTGTGGGAATTGCGTCGGCAGTCAGCCTTGGACTGTCTACTAACTTTGCAAGAAGAGCTCCCGATAGAATCCTCGATATGGGTCATGTCGCTAAAGTCAAAAGGAATTGTTGCAGTGTTCTCTTCGCAGTAAAGCAGAGCAGTGTTTTCCCTCGAACGGTACGTGTCGGGTGCGGTAAGCAACTGTTTCTATGAAATGATATTCTAAGTCAACTACTTTAGAATGAAGTATATATTAAAAAAGACTGAGTGATACTTCGTGTGATCCTTACACATAGCACTGGTCTGAACAATACTGTATTTAATAAAGTCAACAATGTTTTAAAAAAGGGCACGAAATTAACGGAGAATTTTCTTAAAAATCAAATAGCTTAATCAATTAATATGTTAATCCTTGATTCAGGGAAATGGGGTTGTCTTTCTCTCAGCTCTGAGCAAGTTAACTAGCAGACAATAATCATTACTAGCTGCGCAGTGCTGCACTCTTACCTCAAACTACTTCTCTTCAAAAATAATAACATTATTCAAAATTTACATTCCGTTCACCTTTCAATTGCCCATCACACTCATACTTGCTGTCCTTTCTCTATCTAACAGATACAATAGCAGCCGGCTGGTGTGGCCGTGCGGTTCTAGGCGCTTCAGTCTGGAACCGCGTGACCGCTACGGTCGCAGGCTCGAATCCTGCCTCGGGCATGGATGTATGTGATGTCGTTAGGTTAATTAGGTTTAAGTAGTTCTAAGTTCTAGGGGACTGATGACCTCAGATGTTAAGTCCCATAGTGCTCAGAGCCATTTGAACCAGTTTGATACAATTACAAGACCACGCAGCACTACAAATACGTCCATCAACTAGCACATGTCAACTTTAAAAGTGTCAACTGCGCAGAGGCAAAGACTTTGCCACAACAAGACCAAAGATTGATTAGCAGTAACGTAACTTTCTCTCTGAATATCGATAACTTACAAAAATCAAATGATATGACCACCTTTCACTGCCTGTGAATAAGTCATTTTTGTTCATCCCAGTGCGTACTTCTTTCCTTTATCTTCTGTAGTATACTGTGTCAGTGCTTCTTATGCATAGTCCATATTTTGTCTAACTACATTACTCGGCAGTGACAAACCACGCGACACTTATTTCCGCTCTAAGTTCTGAATACCAGAGCCTTATAACTTAACAGCGAAATAATGGAAACAGCTGACTAATTTCTGGAATTATGGTAACTGCGGAAAACAACTAGAAGAATACCAAAAGAAGTAACTAAAGAACTGAAAATGGCTTGAGTGCTTTTAGTAACCGAAAGGGAGTTTTCAGCGCTGAAAATTCAATGTGGGTCTAAATGATGATATGCAATCAGAGTGTTCTGAGTGTGACATGGGTGTGTAGTGCGATAACTACTCAGAAAATAAGTGCGCATAAAGGGAAAACTTGAGAGATGAAAAGTGAGAATTAGTAGAATGAGCAAGAAAACAAACTAATCAAAGAACAGAGTAGAGGATCATGTGACTTTTATGATAAAGAAACGTGGGTCGGAACGAGCGTACTGGGGGCACAGCTACAGATGTGTCATTAAATATGTCTGCAGTGTTCTAAGAGAGAGAGGCTAACACTGACACAACGACCGAATGGGACATGGGCTCATACAACAGATCGAATAAATTCAAGAGAAAATGGTACTTGCAGCCCTAAAGACCTTAATGTATGGAATTACTTGGAGGAGGCCTTTGTTCTGGTACTGAATATGAATTTGTTTCTTTTTTAACTTTGGTTTCAGCAAAAATGCAATGCACTTTTTTTCTGATTCTCCATGCGTGTTTCGGTACGTAAGTGTCGTCTACTGAGGCTCTCGATTTACTTCTGTAGAAATGGGAAATTTCATTCCCATTTCGGGCCTAAGAACTATGGCAAGTCCATTTTTTATTTTGCTTTAATTGCGCATTTGACACTAGAAGAAATGCAAAAGTGTATTTGCACAGGACAGCTTGCTTTTATAACTCTGGTCATTTCACCAGCAATGAAGTCGGAAGAATTCGTATAAAATGGTTTTAACTTAGAAATATCTTTTATACAATTGTAGTGGGGAAAGTCCTGTTGAACGTCTTTGGTGTGTTTTCTTTCTTATCTATAATTAGAAGCAATGTTTTTCGCGCCATCTTACACTCCATTCTCACTTTCTATTACACAGTTGTTAAAATAAAAACGCTGAGTTAGAAGAACACTTACGTCACCATTCTCATCAGACTTTACGTTATTGTCAACATTCACTTGCACATTGTTTTGGCGCTAGAGAGAGAGAAAGAGAGAGAGAGAGAGAGAGAGAGAATCGATGACTTTTAATACACTGTTTCTTTGAGGAAGTGTCCATATATAATACAGTGTTACAAGTAGTAGTATGTTGCTTATTGTTCCGTATTTGTTCAAAACTTTGTTTCTTTATATTCGTGATTTTGTATGTGCTAGTTGTCCTCAATGGTAAGCTGTAACAGAGGCATTTTTGCCTTCTCTGAGTATAGAGAGATCTGTTTCAGTGTTTCGTGTACGATGGTTTCCTTCCGTGAGATGATCTGCAAAAATGGAGTGGGTGCTATTTTTTAAGGCCCTGAGATGTTCAGAATACATAGTTTTAAATCAGATACATGTTTGGCCTATGTAGACAGACTGACATGATTTTTACTTGCAGATCTGGATGAACAGGCATCAATGACGCCTGACAGCCATCGAAGTTTATTTAAATGTGTTCGCTGAATGCGAATATCCAAGCATCTGTTATGTTGGTCATATATGTACTATGTCTCAGTGACAAGCGAATATTTGTCCCAGCCCACGACTCGAACCCGGATTTTCTGCTCATTGCGAACGGTAGCCGTAACAGTTTCGACTATCCGTGCACGCCTTCAAGATAAAGCTAACGTGCCTGGTATCACACCGTCTACATCCCTATATAGCGTTTAAAGTCATCTGACCGGTACACATTTTCATACGTCATTAATCTATACATAATACAGCTGATGCCGTGATGTTCCCGTTCAGCTAATTTAATTCTAACTGAGGTCGGCATGAGATACAAGTTAACTCAACATTTACAACTTCATTACATTTGTTTGTTGAATTGTTATTGGCACTGAGATTTTCGTTCGTGCTGTATGATACTTGCATTCCCTGTTTCTCCAGTATGTTTTCGTTGCTGTATGTTAGTATGTGCTATGCGAAAGCTTCCAACCGCGGTGTTATGGATACAAACTTTCGTTTCTACAGATAATTAACGCTGTTGTGTGACCAGTTTGTCATGTCGGCAGCCTTGCAAATGCGACTTTCAATGCGTCGCCTGCTACCCGTGCTCGCAGGCTCTATCGTTCGCGGGGCAGCTGACCGTTTACGCTACTCCTCGCAAATCGATACGCGTATCGTATGGCAGGCAGATTGCTTGCTCAGCCGGCGAACCTCCCACCCCGCCAGAATGCGGGACGCCGCCAGATATGTTCCATGTATTTCTTACAAGGGAAATTTTCGTCGCACCTCCCTCAGATTTAGTGGTAAAAGGCCCATTGGATAGCTTGTCGAAAACTGAACACAGATCAAGCATGAAAATACGAAGTCGTACTGAACAGTGAAAAAAGAAGAAAAATAGAATCAGTTACCGGTTCAATGAAGGTGCGCAACATCGAGCGTACTGCAAGAATCACGCCGTCGTGGTAGTGTGGTCAACGTGCTGGAATGTCCCATTTTTTTCGCATAAGATTATAAATTTTTCCATCCAGTCTTTGACGTGTCTGCTCTCCTTCTGCAGTCCTGGTACTTGACATACGATACATTGGTTATCCGCTCCTGGAAATTGAAATAACAACACCGTGAATTCATTGTCCCAGGAAGGGGAAACTTTATTGACACATTCCTGGGGTCAGATACATCACATGATCACACTGACAGAACAACAGGCACATAGACACAGGCAACAGAGCATGCACAATGTCGGCACTAGTACAGTGTATATCCACCTTTCGCAGCAATGCAGGCTGCTATTCTCCCATGGAGACGATCGTAGAGATGCTGGATGTAGTCCTGTGGAACGGCTTGCCATGCCATTTCCACCTGGCGCCTCAGTTGGACCAGCGTTCGTGCTGGACGTGCAGACCGCGTGAGACGACGCTTCATTCAGTCCCAAACATGCTCAATGGGGGACAGATCCGGAGATCTTGCTAGCGAGGGTAGTTGACTTACACCTTCTAGAGCACGTTGGGTGGCACGGGATACATGCGGACGTGCATTGTCCTGATTTGAGCAGCAAGTTCCCTTGCCGGTCTAGGAATGGTAGAACGATGGTTTCGATGACGGTTTGGATGTACCGTGCACTATTCAGTGTCCCCTCGACGATCACCAGAGGTGTACGGCCAGTGTAGGAGATCGCTTCCCACACCATGATGCCGGCTGTTGGCCCTGTGTGCCTCGGTCGTATGCAGTCCTGACTGTGGCGCTCACCTGCACGGCGCCAAACACGCATACGACCATCATTGGCACCAAGGCAGAAGCGACTCTCATCGCTGAAGACGACACGTCTTCATTCGTCCCTCCATTCACGCCTGTCGCGACACCATTGGAGGCGGGCTGCACGATGTTGGGGCGTGAGCGGAAGACGGCCTAACGGTGTGCGGAACCGTAGCCCAGCTTCATGGAGACGGTTGCGAATGGTCTTCGCCGATACCCCAGGAGCAACAGTGTCCCTAATTTGCTGGGAAGTGGCGGTGCGGTCCCCTACGGCACTGCGTAGGATCCTACGGTCTTGGCGTGCATCCGTGCGTCGCTGCGGTCCGGTACCAGGTCGACGGGCCCGTGCACCTTCCGCCGACCACTGGCGACAACATCGATGTACTGTGGAGACCTCACGCCCCACGTGTTGAGCAATTCGGCGGTACGTCCACCCGGCCTCCCGCATGCCCACTATACGCCCTCGCTCAAAGTCCGTCAACTGCACATACGGTTCACGTCCACTCTGTCGCGGCATGCTACCAGTGTTAAAGACTGCGATGGAGTACCGTATGCCACGGCAAACTGGCTGACACTGACGGCGGCGGTGCACAAATGCTGCGCAGCTAGCGCCATTCGACGGCCAACAACGCGGTTCCTGGTGTGTCCGCTGTGCCGTGCGTGTGATCATTGCTTGTACAGCCCTCTCGCAGTGTCCGGAGCAAGTATGGTGGGTCTGACACACCGGTGTCAATGTGTTCTTTTTTCCATTTCCAGGAGTGTAGAATGTGAGTCATGTGGTAAGAACAAATTACCGTCACAAGTAAATGTGATGAATAGTGACAGCAGGCGAGATGCCGCATACATAGACGGGTGTGAACTACGTAACAACAAAGGAACTCAAGAGTCAAAACTTCCAAAACGGAGGAGTTGTAATAAGTGCCACTTGTGTAGAGTAAATAGAAGGTACGTTCATTTGGAGGTCCCCCTGTCTTAAACGGACGATAGAAAACGAGACAGACACAAACTTAAATACAGCGAACAGACGCTTCAATGACCGGATGGGAAATTCATAATTTTGTAAAAAAGAAAAAAATATTTGAGCCAGGAGGGAGGTTTTAAAGCGGATCCCCCCCACCCTTACGGCCTTACCGTGACCGCATAACCGCTACGTCTCTGTTCAAATTTGCTCGACGTTGCACAACTTGACTTGAGCCGTCCTCTGTTTTTACTTTGCTTCCTTCTTCATAGTTAACTACACCTTCTTCGTCTTTCATGCTTTATTTGCGTTTAGTTATTGACGGAACGACACAGGGCCAACTTAACACTATGTCTTGTTGGGGGGGGGGGGGGGGGGAGGGAGAGGGGCCGCTGCGATGTGGAGTTTCCCTTGTTAGCAGATCCCGTGACATTTCGACTTGTTCATGGAAGCACGCTTCTTGTGTCAGTAGATGGAGGGTGATACTGTAAGAATAGCAAAGAATTTCAGATCAGATAGGCTCTGCATTCTATACATTCTCTATTGTCAGAAAGAAGCATCCTTTGTGCTAGAATTCCTGCAACGAAATTCAAGCAGTGGTTTGTCAACAATACCTTGAAATTCCGTTTATGCCAACAAGTGTTTGAGATTCCCACTGTCTACTACAGTACCTTATTTATAAATGTGCAGCTCGTAAGAACGCGATTTTGTAAATCCTTTTGGGTCGTTGTAGCTTGGGCGTAGACATCATCTTTCAGTCCACACGTAGGAGAAAAGTTCAGTAGTATCAAATCAGCCAAACGTGTAGTCAAACTGATAAAGCCTTCACCCTCTACCCCAGTGACTAGGATAGACCAGAGTGAGCACTTTCCTAGATAGAAGCGTGTAGTCAGCCGAGCATCTATTGTATTCCAACCCCTGTACCACCTACAGCTTTACCTTTTACAGCTTCTTCAATCACAACAGAAGTTAATCCTAAAAGTCTTAACACATTTCATTTCATCCTCGGTTTTTCCCCATGTTTCTCCTCTGGTTTTACACAGCACATGAATCACTTCCACATAATAAAATCAGGAATTCTTCCTCAAATTTATGTCGATGTATGTCTCTAGTAGACTTCTTTCGGCCACTAAGATCATCTTTATGCTAGTCTGCTTTTTGTGTTCACCTTTCTTCGTCCAGCATGTGCCACTTAGCTACCAAAGTAGCACAACTTCCCCACTTCTACTATTTCATAGCCTGTCGGAGTGGCCGTGCCGTTCTGGGCGCTACAGTCTCGAACCGAGCGACCGCTACGGTCGCAGGTTCGAATCCTGCCTCGGGTATGGATGAGTGTGATGTCCTTAGGTTAGTTAGGTTTAATTAGTTCTAAGTTCTAGGCGACTGATGACCTCAGAAGTTAAGTCGCATAGTGCTCAGAGCCATTTGAACCATTTGAACTATTTCGTAGTCATGAGTTTTGATGTTAAGTTTACTGCTGATACCATTTTACTACTGCTTATTCCATTTGCCTTTGTGTGATTTAGTCTCAGGCCATGAACAATACTTATGAAGTTGTTCATTTCACGCTCTTGGTCCTGTAATTCTTCACTGTCACTGAAATAGCTATGTCAACAGTGAATTTTATCACTTATATCCTTTCATCCTGAATTTTAGTCCCACTCTCGAACCATTCTTTTATTTATGTTATCACTTCTTCACATTTAGACTGAACGGTAGGGGTTAAGAAAATTCTCTCTTCAACATTTTTAATACGAGTACTTCGTTCTTGGTCTTCCAGTCCTATTATTCCCACCTGGTTCTTGTACAAATTGTGTATTAACTCTCTTTCTACACAGGTTACATCCACTATTGTCTTTCTCTACAGTTGCTGCCCTCTACTGCTCCCTCTAGTACCATGGAAGTCATTCCCTCATGTCTTCCTGTCATCCTGTCCCTTCTCCTTGTCAGTGTTTTCCATATATTCCTTTCCTCTCCGATTCTGCGCAGAACCTCCTCATTCCTTACCTTATCAGTCCACCTAATTCAAACATTCGTCTGTAGCACCACATCTCAAATGCTTCGATTTTCTTCTGTTCCGGTTTCCCACAGTCCATTTTTCACTGCCATACAATGCTGTACACCAGACGTACCTTCTCAGAAATTCCTTCCTCAAATTAAGGCTCATATTTGATATTAGTAGACTTCTCATGGGCAGGAGTGCCATTTTTACCAGTGCTAGCCTGTTTTTGATATCCTCCTTTCTCCGTCCGTCATTGATTACTTTACTACCTAGGTAGAGTAATTTCTTAACCTCATCTGCTTCGTGATCTTCAGTCCTGATGTTAAGTTTCTCGATGTTCTCATTTCTGCTACTTCTCATTACTTTCGTCTTTCTTCGATTTACTCTCAACCCATGCTCTGTACTCATTAGACTGTTAATACCGTGCAGCAGATAATGTAATTCTTCTTTACTTTCAGTCAGGATAACAATGTCATCAGCGAATTGTATCATTCATATCCTTTCACCATGTATTTTAATTCTACTCCTGAACCTCTCTTTTATTTCCATCATTGCTTCCTCGATGTACAGATTGAACACCAGGGGCGAAAGGCTATATCCTTGTCTTACACCCTTTTTAATGCGAGCACTTCGTTCTTGGTCGTCCACTGTTATAATTCCCTCTTGGCTGTTGTACATATTTTATACGACTCTTCTCTCCCTATAGCTTACCCCTACTTTTTTCAGCATTTCGAACATCTTGCACCATTTTATATTGTCGAACGCTTTTTCCAGGTCGACAAATCCTATGAACGTGTCTTGATTTTTCTTCAGCCTTGCTTCCATTATTAGCCGTAACGTCAGAATTGCCTCTCTCGTGCCTTTACCTTCCCTAAAGCCAAACTGATCGTTACCTAGCACATTCTCAATTTTCTTTTCCATTCTTCTGTATATTATTCTTGTAAGCAGCTTCGATGCATGAGCTGTTTGATTGTGGGATAATTCTCGCACTTGTCGGCTCTTTCCGTCTTCGGAATTGTGTGGATGATGCTTCTCCGAAAGGTATGTCGCCAGACTCATACATTCTACAAAGCACCGTCAATAGTCGTTTTGTTGCCAGTTGCCACAACGCTTTTATAAATTCTGATGGAATGTTATCTGCCTCTTTTGCCTCATTTGATCTTAAGCCCTCCAAAGCTTTTTTAAATTCTGATTCTAAACTGGATCGCCCATCTCTTCTAAATCAACTCCTGTTTCATCTTCTATGACATCAGACAAATCTTCACCCTCATTGAGGCTTTGAATGTATTCTTTCCACCTATTCACCCTCTCCTCTGCATTTAACGGTGAAATTTCCGGTGCACTCTTAATGTTGTCATCCTTGCTTTTAATGTCACTGAAGATTGGTTTGACTTTCTTTTACGCTGAGTTAGTCCTTCCGACAAACGTATCTTTTTCGTTGTCTTCACATTTTTCCTGCAGCCATCTCGTCTTAGCCTCCCTACACTTCCTATTTATTTCATTCCTCAGCGACTTGTATTTCTGTATTCATGAGTTTCCAAGAACATTTTTGTACTTCCTCCTTTCGTCGATCAATTGAAGTATTCCTTCTGTTACCCATGGTTTCTTCGCAGTTACCTTCTTTGTACGTGTGTTTTCCTTCCCAACTTCTGTGATGGCCCTTTCTAGAGATGTCCATTCCACTTCAACTGTATTGCCTACCGAGCTATTCCTCAGTGCTGTATCTATAGCGTTAGAGAACTTCAAACGTGTCTCGTCATTCCTTAGAACTTCCGTATCCCACTTCTTTGCGTATTGATTCTTCCTGACTAATATCTTGAACTTCAGCCTACTCTTCATCACTACTACATTGTAATCTGAGTCTATATCTGCTCCTGGGTACGCCTTACAATGCAATATCTGATTTCGGAATCTCTGTCTGACCATGATGTAATCTAACTGAAATCTTCCTGTATCACCCGGCCTTTTCGAAGTATACCTCCTCCTCTTGTGAGTCTTCTAATGTTCTAATGTGTGTGAGCTCTTAATGGACCAAACTGCAGAGGTCTTCGTTCTCTAGGCTTACACACTACTTAAACTAACTTACACTAACCTACGCTAAGAACAACAAATACAGCCATGCCCGATGGAGGACTCGAACCTCTGGCGGGAGAAGCCGCGCAGTGAATGACGTGGCGCCTCTAACCACGCGGCCACTCGGCGCAGCTTGTGATTCTTAGAGTATTCGCTATTACTAGCTGAAACATGTAATTCGGCGGGCTTCTTTCTGAGTGCTGGGATAAAGTAGCAACGTCAGTGAACGCCATTATTGGCTTCAAAGCAACGGGAATTTATCCCTTTAATCCAGACGCAGTACCAGACTACGTACTCACAACTAATTCAGCTAAACTAGCAGGCAATGAAACTATCAACTCACTAGATCAAAGATCCGATGAAAGAACCTAGTTACCTGAGCCTCAGTCCACTACTAGAGCAGACAGATGTGGCGAAAAAGAGCACTATCAGCTCGGCCGTGTCCTCTAGTAAAGCAACAATATGTGACGATTTCAAGGGAACGTACCAAATCATGCCAACAAATATAATGTACAGTATTTCAACTGTATTAGTTAGAGTCAAAATCCAAAATAACATTGTAACCTCCCCAGAAAAATAAAATATAATAATATGAATAATACTCTCATTTAGCGTAACTACCCAACTGTGAAAATATAATACAATGTGACAAACCTATAACCTTTCAATAATTGACAGTCAGTTAACCTGGTAAATTTTTGGACGTCAGCAATGCTGCGTCATGGCCCTGATACATCATTCTGAATAAGTTGAAAAATCTTACCTTAATTAGGTCGCCGGATAACGCGTATGTATCTGCTCCGATAAGATATTTTTCCTGGCGCAGCTAAGTGCAATGCTGGCCGATAGATTTGTCTTTTATAAAAGGGAAGAACTGATTTTTCTTTTCAATAATCGGGATGGCCAAGGATTGGAGAAATTATTGAATTGTTTGAATTGAGATTAATGTCAAAAGTTACTTTTTATGAGAAAGATTATTATTAACAGATTTTTTTTAAACATTTACATGGGACTTGATGTAACAATACTACATATGCGCGAGGCTGCTTTTACCTTATCCTACAACGCTCAGGCTCTGCCATCGCTGCACGCGACCGGCCCAGCCAACACGATACACCAGACACGACTGCTCGCTACCAACAACTAACTGCAACTGCTACACAGTTCCTACTGCAGTCAATACTACTCTTTGGTCTCAGATTCTCTTCTAGCTTACATATCGCAGGCAGCGCGTGAGCAATACATCGAAATTACATCAGCTCGAGTGCGCTAGCAACAAGTTCTCTAATTATGGACCTCTTACAACATAAACAGAAAAACTCAAGCTACAAGTTTGCCATCATAAGAAAACGTAAAAAAGTTAAATTTGAGACTTCATGAGAGAGGAGGAAAAGCTGGTTACTCGAAAAAAGTCGTAAACAGGTTTTGAACGAGGCGGAGGTTAAACTGAGGTCAGACAGTTCATACTCATCAGAGGAAGTCCAGTACAAGTGATGGTCTTTATGATGAAGAGGAAGAGTGTGTTGGTTGTCGGGAGAATTTCCTAAAAACAAAGGAAGAGTGCAATTGGATTGAGAATGTCAGGCGCAAGCGTTAATAACACGAATCCTGCACATCATATAAGTTTAAGTTGCAGTTTTATTTAAAATTGTGTGATTCCCTATAACTTTCTCTACAAAACTTACCTGTAACATATAGTTCAATAAAACATGTTAAGGATATTGGATACTCTTTTAATACGATTTCCTTTTCGGTTTTAAAGTGTTTGTAAGCTGGTCACCTGTCACTTGTGTGTCTGACGCTCTAACCTTGTTACAAAGTACTTCAGCCATGTTTCATACTAATAAAACAATTTGTTGTTAATACGAAACTCGGTCTAACTTCATGAACGAAGTCTTTTTTTATAAATATATAAAGCAATATCTGTAAATTTTCCATTGTTTTCGTGTGCTAGGGTTTTGTATTGCATTTGATAAAATCCTTGACATCTATGTTTCATCCTTTTATATATGTACAAAAAATCGAAACACAAAAAAACAATTAATGCAGACAAATGAAACTTCGGGAATACATTTGACAAGGTAACATATTTAAGTGATTGAAATGCTGGTACATTAATGACCATTGGAACCTCCAAAATGTTGAATCCAAGGATGCATATGAGCATACATTGTGTTGCACAGGTGCATAATGTCAGTTTGTGGGATGAAGTTTCACGCCTGTTGCACTTGCTCCGTTAATAAGCGTTCGGTTAATGCTGATTGTTGATCATCCTGGAGGTGTGTTCCGACGATGGTCCATATTTCTCCATTGGAGAAAGATCTGATGTTCGAGCAGACCAAGGCAACTGGTGGAAACTTTGTAGAGCATACTGGATTACAACAGCGGTATGTGGGCGAGCGTTATCCAGTTGGAAAACAATGCCTGGAATGCTGTTCATTAACGGCAGTACAGCAGGCCGAACTACCAGACTGACGTACAATTTGTTGTCAGGTTGTGTGGGATAACCAACGGAGTGTTCCTGCAGTCATACGAAATCGCACCCCAGTGCATAATTTTAGTAACAATTCCAGTCCGTCTAGCACACAGGCAGGCTGGTTGCAGGGTCTCAATTGGTCTCCTTCTAACCAACACACGGCCATCGCTGGCACCTAGGCAGAAGCAAGTATAATAAGAAAACACAACAGATATCTACCTTGTCCTCCAATGAGCTACCGAGCGAGGTGGCGCAGTGGTTATCACACTGGACTCGCATTCGGGAGGACGACGGTTCAATCCCGTCTCCGGCCATCCTGATTTAGGTTTTCCGTGATTTCCCTAAATCGCTTCAGGCAAATTCCGGGATGGTTCCTTTGAAAGGGCACGGCCGATTTCCTTCCGCATCCTTCCCTCACCCGAGCTTGCGCTCCGTCTCTAATGACCTCGTTGTCGACGGGACGTTAAACACTAAGCTCCTCCTCCTCCAATGAGTTCTGGCTTGACACCACCAAAGATGCAAATGGCGCTGGTTTTGGATTAGTGGAATATAGAGTGTCAGGTTCGGAGAGGCCCTTGAAGTTATCGATTTTTAACAATTCGTTGTGGCATTATGGTGCGAACTGCTGCTCAGATTGCTGCTGCAGATGCAGTACGATACTTCAGAGCCATACGTCAAACACAATGGACATCCCTTTCGCTAGTGCCACGTGGACGTCCGGAGCCCGGTCTTCTTGTGACCATACACTCTCCCAACCACCATTGCCAACAATCATGTACAGTGGCTACATTTCTGCCCAGTCTTTCTGCAGTATCGCAGAAGGAACATCAACCTTCTCGGAGCCCTATTACATGACACCGTTAAAACTCAGTGAGTTGTGTCTTTGTGCCTTAAAGGCATTCTTGACGAACATCGAGTCCAGTCTCAAAGATAACAAACGCTCATGACCGTTACAGCGTGTAGTTAAGTCAAACCTGATTTGCACACGAGCTACCAGCTCCGCTCTTACGCGAGTGGCGTGGAATATGCATAGACATCTTTACGTGGAGAAACACGACTACAGTACCAACTTTCGTTTACATCGCACAATTCCCGCGATTTTGTTGCCATCAGTGTGTGTTTATGATATTCAAGAAACTACTAACGAATTCATAAATAGTGGCGTTCGTCCGCTTATCGTGCTTATGTAATCGAGCATGATTTTACCCATTCTACCAGCAATGATAAATAATAGTTTTTTATCCATTTAGCTAAGTAAGAAAAGCACACCATAGTATATAGTTCTATTCCCTTGTAGCGCCATCTACCGTTATGGAAATGATGTATCCTGATCTATAGCTAAGCTTTTTCCCTGTAGACGGCCTCAGTGGTTCGATCTAGTTCGCTGAAGTGGTAGATTAACAGATTATGTCATTACTGTAATTTCATTTTTTAATCGTTGATATGTCGTTATCAGTATCACCTTACTCGATATATAGCGGACTTTATATTTTTCGAGCAAACTTACGTACCTAATCGGTGTTTGAACGAATATTTTAGGCCATTACAATGTAAGTTTGCTGCACTGAGCAAATGATCTGTGATAGCAAGATTGTTCATATTTCTACACATTGGAGCGATGGATTACAGTGACGTCTATTTATTCTACAATTTTAACCTATGGTTTTAGAATTGGTTTTATATCTTCTTATACGTATTAACTTGTAATTTGTGAAATATGATGCAATTCACAATTTTCGCACCTAAAGTGGTTCAAATGGCTCTGAGCACTATGGGACTTAACATCTGAGGTCATCTGTCCCCTAGAACTGAGAATTACTTAAGCTTAAGTAACCTAAGGAGATCACACACATCCATGCCCGAAACAGGATTCAAACCTGCGACTGTAGCGGTCGCGCGGTTCCAGACTGAAGCGCCTAGAGCCGTTTGGCCACAGGGACCGGCGCATCAAAATCGAGCCATTCTTAAGTATAAGCGCGCATGGACATTTGTTCATCAGATTATAGCTCGCATAGTACATCTAAAGGCGTTATCCACATATACGGTTCTTCATATGTGCAGCACTTCGTTAATCGGATTATTTAAGTAATACGATTGTTTATCTCGTACTGTAATTTTTACCTGAAGTCTATCAACTTTGGATTTGTGCTAGCAGTAACATAGCGTGATCTATCGGAAGTACCATGAATGTACCTTTTGATGCACTTTCGAGTTCGTATGAAGAACGGTAGATGGTCATTGATACCACTACTCGGTTTCGTTATCATGACAAATAAGTTTCATTTCCTAAATTTGTGTGAATGGAATCATATTTTTAGCGAGTTTATCTCTTCTTACAATTTTGACAATCGTATTTTTTACGTATATATTTAATTTGTTATTATCATCTGACAAACAATGTTCAGACATCTTCACTTGTTGTAATTATTTAAATTGGTTTTATCAATTACCATCACTGTATAGATTTTTTGTAATTTGATATATTCCTTATGCTTGTATTGTAGTTACTCCACTACTTTACATAGAGGGCGCTTATTGCAACGTGGCGCCACCTCATGTTGTCTTCCTATAGTGTGAAACGTCCCCTTAGAAAAAATTATACATGACTGTGCTTAAACTGACACACAATATTTTTAGCGCAACGCAATCTGACTTCCAAAAATCCCTACGAAAGAATGGCCCTGATTAACATAAACCTATACGTCTCACAAATTCTTCGTTACTCAAGCTGCTGCAATACAGCGAGCGCCACTACTGCCAGCTAAATAAAAGATTCAAACTACTGAAGGCACTAACTACTGATAGGCACAGTTAGCAAATGAAAGATTTTAATAGAGAACAAACAGTGTATTTACCTTAATAGTCAAAATATATATGGTAGTTAATGACATCCAGTCTTACAAATTACAAAACTCCGCCATTTCTCTCCTCACATCCACCACTGCTGGCGACTCGCCTCCAACTGCGCAACGCTACGCGCTGTTAGCATCCAGCTGCCGCTGCCCAACACTACAATGGCGAGTATTACAACAATGCCAACCAGCCACAGACTGCTCACGGCACAGCCAGTGATTTTCATACAGAGCGCTACGTGGCGGCGGCGTTACCAATAAAAAAACGTAAACAGCCTACTTACAAGTGTTGACCTATAATGACTTCACGATAGGAATCTCTCAATTACAGTACTTCTACTTATGTCACGTATCGGTTAGAAAAACGGTATGTTATGACTTTGAATTTTAATTTTAGACATCTGCATATGTTGTAGCTAGGTTTTACTGTTAATTTTGTCGTTTGTTAAAGCAGTTGTTGTTTATGCCCTGTCTCTTGTATTTGTTTTATCATCGATGATGACTGGTATCAGTCGAAATCGATTTACAACAAGATAAATAAATTACGTTTCCGCGACTGGTTGCTACATTTTTTATAATTCTTCTTATACTTTCTTGGCCGTATATTTCATGCATAACGAATTTCGTCAACATAAATTACAGGGATGTGTGAAGCATAACGGACTAGTCGAATTCTGGTCAACGGTCCTGGCAATATTGTGTAATTTCTAAGCAATGTAACTGTATGTTATGGTACAACGTGATAAAAACCTGTTCACCCTCCACGCTGTGCTCTATACTGGGACAGATGTACCGCCTTCACGTTTCTTTATCAAGAAGCAGCAATTAAATCCAAAGATAAGTGCTTCGCTAACAGTCTTAGCGTAATTCCAACTTTTATGCAAATTGAGAAATGCAGTGGTGGTGAATGCAGAATACTCAAGGTAGCTGTATTCTATTAAATCTGGAATTTACAGAAAGAAATTCACTGAGCCTTCCTGATACGAAGTGAAAGAATTTCTTGTCGCTCACTTACGAAAAGACAGAAATTCTCTTACCAAAGTGATTCCAGGATTGTTAACTGAACATTACTTGTTGATTCAGCGTGTATTATTGGAAAAAGAATAAAATTATTTAGAAGTTTTATTAAAAAACGATAAAATTATTCTCTGAGGTCAAAGTATTAACAAAAATACAATTTTCACTACATTCAAGGTTACCAAATCTGCTTCCGATCATTCCAAATTATTCAGAATTGCACAGTGTTTCAATTATTATAACTGCTGCGTAGCATGTACAAATACAATAACGTCTTCACCCCATCACTTTCGTTCTGTATCCTGAATGGAATCGGACGACGACAGATCAGACACGCTGCAAGATGCATTTTACTCATGAGGTCAGGATTCTTTTTCAATATGCCACATTTTTACAAGTGATGGTACTGCTGAAAACTAAAAAAAATACATCGGAAATAAATTCCTGCTGAGCTACAGGCATATTTTCCGCATATATATGTCGGAAGATTTGCTCCTTCACATCCTACATTCGAAGTCTGCGACGTCTACCGCAATCGCTTTTCACGGTTACGAATGCTTTCGTGTCTGCAACTCGTTGCAACATCCTTTCTCATTTCTTAAAGAAAGAATTCGGCGCTGATGCTGCCGTTCGGAGAACAGGGCGTGTGTCACTCAATTAGCGCCCGCCACTAGCTAAACCACGACGCAAAACGATGTTAGCCGTTTTCTTCGAGGGATAATAGGAGTATATTTCACTGGTTACGTTACTGCCTTGAAGTTTTACAAGCCACCACCTAGCTACAAATACTCTTCGCTTCGATCCGAAATTCAGTTGCACTCACATCTTAGAACGCTTCTGCGAAAGAAAGGCTTAGCCTCGTATTTACTATTACGTCAAAGCAGAATCTCCACCTCTTTCACTTTTTCTCTAACGTCGGTTGCTAACGAAACTCTCGCTGTGCTTTCTTTCGCTTTTACATCGTGACTTGTGAAACCAGAGGGCTTACAACTCCAATTTGATACACAACGTTATTTTTAGATTACGTTATCATGTTATTCTTATTCCAATGTTTCCATCAATAACTCAAATTCTAAGACTTCCAGTAACAGAAAATGTCGTCGTCGTTACAGAGAAACAGCTTTTCTCGTATTCCGCTATCAAACGTAGTGGAAACGGATTTCACAGATGAGCTTCATTGGGTTGAAGTATCAATAACAATGAACATCTCACTACGCATTGTCAACGCTCACCCTTATAGTCGCTTTGGCATATCCCATGAAAACAACCGAACGAAAATAACTGATTCATTTTGTTGTTGCAAAACAGTCAACCCATTCAGCATGTTCCATAAAGCTTCTTTCAGCCGTCTAGTTTCCAAACTTATTTTAGACGGCTGAAAGGTGTTTTATTTGACATCCTGTATCGAACAGCCGTGTCCCGCAACTTCTGAGTGAAGCCAGCATGCAGTACTTGAATTAACTGAACTAAAGCAGTGCTACAGTACACCACAAGCGTGTGGCCCAACCTACAGGGGTAAGTGAAGATATATCTCATGGGGTATGCCAAAGCGAAAATAAGTGTTATAAATGTCCCTTTTATTATGTACTGAGTGCAGTAATTTTTCTTTTCATCACTTGAAACTGGTTCATACATTGTTGTGGACTAAGTTTTATGAGGTGCCACTTACGTATAATAATTAAGCTTCCTCACCACTGGCGTAAGTCCGCTGTCACTTGAATTGCCGACCCCACACAAAAACATCAGAAACCCCGGATATCAGAGTCAAACAACACACGCGCGCGCGCGCGCGCGCGCGCGTGCGCACACACACACACACACACACACACACAGACTGTAGATGATAAACTGGCTGAAGACGATGTACCGCGGGAGGCGGGGACATGAGTGGGGGGATTATTTCTCGATTGGGTTTCAGTGCCAGACAAAGCCTATAAGAACGCGCCCCCTGCCGATCACCAGGTATGACTTATATACGAGAGTAACAGGGATCTGAAAAAGCTTATTATGTCAAACGTAGTACTCATTTGCAGCAAGGAATATGAACGTAAATTAAGTTAAATTTTTATACGGCTCAGTGAGTAGAAGACAAATGATATTTGAAATTTTCAGTTATGTCGCTAGTGGCCGCCGTCGTGCTTCATACGATCGCAGGTTGTCGTCGGTTGTACTTGGCTCAATAAAGAAGTATGCCGTACAAAATGTAACTAAATTCAATTTCCTACAAAAGGGGCTGTAGCAATTTATAGAGACCGATACTGAATCCCGAAGACTAGCACGTGGCCGACTACGTGTGACATCAGAAAGAGAGAAAATAGCATTACGGTATAGCCTTAGTACTCCTCGCGCAACTGGCATCTGACCTTGCAGCATCGGCTGGAAGTGTGTATCAAAGCAAATGGTGTACAGAAGGCTTCGACAGAGTAACCTTTATTGACAGAGACCTGCTGTATGTGTACCTCTGACGTGTCTTCAGAGAAGGGAACGTCTAGAGTGGAGGCGTCAACATGTCACCTGGAACAGTAGGCCAATGTTCTTTTCACAGATGAGTCCCGATTTTGTCGGAGAGTGATTGGCGACGGATTCGCACCAGGACGGAACGGGATCACGATTTCTGGACCCCAACATTGAGGAAAGATATCGAAATTAAATGGTTGAAGTGGCTCTGAGCCCTATGGAATTTAACATCTGTGGTCATCAGTCCCCTAGAACTTAGAACTACTTAAACCTAACTAGCCTAAGGACATCACACACATCCATTCCCGAGGCAGGATTCGAAATTGCGACCGTAGCGAAAGATATCGATATCGAGGCGACCTCATAGAGCACGGGTGGCTGATGTTTTCTTGGTTCAAATGGCTCTGAGCACTATGAGACTCAACATCTTAGGTCATAAGTCCCCTAGAACTTAGAACTACTTAAACCTAACTAACCTAAAGACATCACACACACCCATACCCGAGGCAGGATTCGAACCTGCGACCGTAGCAGTACCGCAGTTCCGGAGTGCAGCGCCAGAACCGCACAGCCATCATGGCCGGCGATGTTTTCTTGGAAATAGAAGATATTGCTCACTCTCCCGTTTCGATTCCCATAGAGCATGAGTGAGATGCTCTAGGGAGACGGGCTGTCTCACGTCAGCATCCACCAACCAGTCTCCAACACTTGCGAGCAGCTCTGCATGAAGAATGGGTGTTATTGCCTCAAAACTAAATCGATGACATCATTCACAGCATGCCCCGTCGTTGTCAGACGTGTACTGTTGCCAGAGGTTGTCACACCCCGTACTGAGAACATTAACTATTTGTCGGAATGTGTGTCCAAATCCGTTAAGTTGGGAAAAATGATAACGGTCTTGTCTATCGTTATGCATGTTGCAAATGTTTACGTTCTCCATTATCTACACTGTTTCCACGTTACCGTGTAGCACTGCTATTGTTTTGTGGCAAAATAAATGCAACCTTTGCAAAACTTCCGTTTGTTACTTCAACTTTGGACACCAGCGTAGTACGGACGTGCAGAAACTAGCGTTACATTTGACATGTACATTGATGACTATTTTTGACGGATGGTCCTGGCGGAGGTTCGAGCCCTCCCTCGGGCATGGGTGTGTGTGTGTTTGTCCTTAAGATAATTTAGGTTAAATAGTGTGTAAGCTTAGGGACTGATGGCCTTAGCAATTAAGTCCCATAAGAATTCACACACATTTGATTTGAACTATTTTTCACAAGAAAGGGAATAACACTGAAATAATTTAGTAGACTTTTAGACGTTAGACATTCTGACACTAGAAAAGCATCGTGCAACAATGAACAATGTGTGCGTGTGCGTGTGCGTGTGCGTGCGTGCGGGTGTGAGTGTGTGTGTGTGTGTGTGTGTGTACATGTGCTGATGTAATTTAAATGTGGAAACACCGCAATTTACATTATTTACCTAATATTTTGGGTAAATACTTGTGAACATGGAGCAAGAAATTGAGATTGTTGAAATATGTCCGAGAACGGTCAAGATAGCTGCTGTGGGATCGGTTATTTCATTTTAATGGTCTGTAAAGTACTGACATGTGATTAGCTGTTTTCTTTTGACGGCCACCACTGTTCCATGAAACACGATTTATTAAAAAGAGTCCTAAAAACAAAACTTTTTCACGTATTAGTGCAGCTCTTGACTTACATTATTGCGCAATTCAAGTCAACAAAAGATCATCGAAATGAGTAACGATGTGCAACTCTATGCCAGGTCCTAATTACACACAGTTTCAGTGGGCTCAGGTTTCAAAGCAAAATAATTGGCTCGCCAAATGCGGGAAATTCTATTAACCAGATGAACAAATTCAAAAATTCGGTTTCATATTAAGTAATGTAATCTTGCTCGACAACCATGTTTATTGCAATGCAAGCTATATTTTATTTAGTTATTGACGAGCTCCCATACAAGGGGAAGGCCTCACACACGGCCAACCGATTCGCCTCAAATTTGGTAGGTGGCTTGTGTACAACCTAAAACGAAGGACTCTAAGATATTTTGGGTCAAAACTCCCGCATTTTTGAGGAAATCACCCCTAAAAGTTATGACGAGCAATAGACTAAAAATTGGAGAGATCGATAGATAATTGTAAATTGAGAATTTTTCATCATCAGGTATCGGGTCCGCAAACGCAAGATTTTCCAGAAATCGAGGAAAGAAACTTTTACAACTGCCGCTTTTGTACCCACATGGTAAACGCCTTTCGCCTACAGCGCCGATAGCTGCCGTCAAGGTAGCTCAGCGTGTTCGGTCGGAGGGCTAGCTGCCCTCTGTAATAATAATAATAATAATAATAATAATAATAAAAACCTGAATGAATGGATCAATACTGAACTTCAATGGGAATCAGGGGACGTCCACCACGAACAATTGCAACAACTATAACGAACAAACTGAGATTACGAGAAAAAAAAGATACCGCAATGGCCAAGATAATTGGCTGGAAATTCTTTTCGTTTGTATTTTTCCATATCTCAGTTGATAGGGATAGGAGGGTTAATAAGGTAAGTAAATCAATAAGGAATGGTAATAATACTTACCTTATTAACCCTCCTATCCCTTTTAATTGAGATATGGAAAAATACAAACGAAAAGAACATCCGATAGGTTTTTTCGAGATTCGAACCCGGGTACTCCGAGTCCCAGCCAGTTACCTTGACCGTTGCGCTATCGGTGCTGTCGGCGAAAGGCGTTTACCATGTGGGTACTGAAGCGGCAGTTGTTAACGTTTCTTACCTCTATTTCTGGAAAAGTACGCTTTTTCGGATCCTATACCTGATGACGAAATATGCTACATTTACAATTATCTATCTATCCCTTAAATTTTGAGTCGCTTGCTCGTCATAACCTTTAGGGATGATTTTCTCAAAATTTCGGGGTAGTTGACCCCAAACATCTTAGAATCCTTCGTTTTAGGTTGTATACAAACGACATGCCAAATTGGAGCCGAATCGGTTAGCCGTGTCTGACGCCTTCCCTTTGTGAGACTACAGTTTGATTCAGTAAAGTTCGTGTCTTCCCGATACCGAGATCTGTTGCTATCTTTGCATTCACCGCACTGGATGATATTACACCCAATTCATACTTTTCTGTACGATTCCAACCCACCAGCTTTCGTTTGCCACAAGGGTCTATAATCTGCATAACTACATCAACACACATACTATGTGAAGGAATTTCCCATGCAAAGGGTACAACGTACCAACACTCTTGATAATCTTTCCTATTCAATTTGCATTCTGAATGAGAGCAAAATTATACTCTATTTTCGTCAGAAAGTGTACTTATGCCACCAAATGTAATACCACGATACCCAGGCGATGTATTTGATGCTGGCAATATAATAGTGATCCACAATTCGTCGAGAACAGTTTCTACATCTTTGTTGGGAACAGATCCTCATGAACTACGTTGTCCAAGGAGCGTATCTGTGACACTTTCTTATGGACTGCACAGACCGCTAGCGATCCTAGCAGCATATCTCTAAATTCTATTGTCTACTGTCATACTTGTATTGTATGGAACTGGGTACCTAGAAACATCAGAGAGACTTCGTCCCCGCCGTAGCCCACCGTGTTACACAACCCCACAACCCACAACAGGCTACAGCAGTCCACTCACACCACCGCCGCACACCGAACCCAGGGTTAATGTGCAGTACGGCCCCAGTGGATCTCTCTCCCCCCCCCCCCCCCCCCCCCCCCCGAGAACGTTTCACACCAGACACAAATGTAACACCAATGTCTGTGTGGTAGAGTAATTATGATGAACGAGTATGTGGAGACAGTGTTTGCGCAGCAATCTCCAACATAGTGTAACTGACGCGAAATAAGGGGAACCAGCCCGCATTCGCCGAGGCAGATGGAAATCGCCTTAAAAACCATCCACAGGCTGGCCGACACACCGAACCTCGACACTAATCCGCCGGGCGGATTCGTACCGGGAACCGGCACGCCTTCCCGCTCGGAAAGCAGTGCGTTACACCGCAAGGCTAACGAGGCGGGCTACTGCCATACTTCGTAAGGATTCCATACACTGCCACAATACTCTAGGTTTGGTTGGAGCATCATATTATATGGAGTTTCCTTTAAACGCGCACAGTACTATCACAGAATCAATATAACAAAATGAAGTCCTTCATTTGGCTTCTCTAACACTCATTATACAGGATCTGCCAATTTTATATCGCTGAAAGCTCACACGACGTTAAGTGCTACAGACATTCTCGTAATCATGGCCTACTGAGTTCTTTCTTATGTGTATTAATTTAGCTTAACCTACATTTCAAGGGTGCTACCATTCAAAAAATGGCTCTGAGCACTATGGGAGTTAACATCTATGGTCATCAGTCCCCTAGAACTTAGTACTACTTAATCCTAACTAACCTAAGGACATCACACAACACCCAGTCTTCAGGAGGCAGAAAAAATCCCTGACCCCGCCGGAGTGCTACCATTCATCAAGTAAAAGTGGAAAATATATTTCCCTGAAATTCGTGACGATATGGTGCTGGTGACCGTCTCTCATAAATCTGTATATTGCAGACACTGGGGGCCCTCTTATGCTAAGTCCTCTACATAGAATATTTATCGTCCACTACAACGTACTGAATTCTATTAGTAAAGTATTCGTTCACTCAATCACCTACACTGTCTGACAGAACATGTTAAGCATTCAGAAGAGCAGGAAGAAACGAAACCACTCAAGTTGAGATGGATGACCTTAGAAGTTAAGTCCCATAGTGCTCAGAGCCATTTGAACCACTTTTCAACTGATTTAAATCATGTCAGGTGACCCCAGAACTACACCAATATATTGCTTACTTCGATAGCCTCCATCTTAATGGATAACAGGGTGAAGATGAAGCTGACGTTCCAGGATTCTGTGCATCATTGTCAAATTCAGGCGCCTAAGGAGTAGGAACCACATTGCACGCTTCATTTTCAAGCGCACCAATTCGTTCAGGTGAAGTTGGAAGTTAATCAACAAATCCTCATCTTCGTCTGACAAGGAACTCAAGCCACTCGTTTCAAGTAGTCTTATGTATAATTTCATCGTCTGTCAGAGCCGAGAAGAGAAAATTAAATAAAGTGATGGTAACTGTTGAAGTAATTGAATAAAGAATTGAAAGTGAACCTAATAACTAAATTAAAAATTTTAGAGCGTTTACCAAGATTACAACTCACGACCTATGTATCACAAATCCAACACGCTACACGTTACACTCTCAACGACATGGCACCTATCTTCCAGTATTAGTAGCTAAACTTTCAGATTTTAATTTAGATTGCGTTTTAAATTATGATTTCGCAATGAGATCAGTCTTGACGTTAGTACCATTATATGCTGTGAGCTAAGACCTGATGTACACGAATGTGTACTTCAAATTCAACAGTCGATATTTGTAAAGCTACGAAACTATCGTATCAATTGCAAGCACATATCACTTCCTTGATGTTTGGAGTAAGACATGATACAACAGTAAAACGATTCAAAAAAAGAATATTGAAACTGAATGTACCTTTCTAGTGTGCCGCAGATGACGTCATCCTTCGGATCGGAAGTTTCAGGATGCGAGAAAACCCACCAAAACAGACCTAGTGCCAAAAACAGAAACTGCATGATGTGCACAGTCAGGTACATCAGGTCTGAATTTGGAAAAACGACACTTGACAAGATCACACTACAAAGACTTGATGTGCGCATATGTGTACATCGGGACTGAGGAGGTTAATTATGGAAATGTATAACAGCTACTGTTATCAAAATCTCAAACGGTATCTTATGGATAAAGAGCTGGTCCAATAAAACCAATGTGACTCGCCAAACATTGTATGGATTTGCCTTACTAAACTGCCATATCATCTGAGACAATAGCAGGAACGAAGAGGCCTGATGTTAAAGCATTTCAGGAATTTTTAGGATAATGGGGTTTGTCATTTGTGTGCTGAGGTGCACACAGCAGTGCATTGTGTTCATATCAACTTCTGCTTGAAGGGCGAGACCCAAATAACCATTACTGGAGAGGTAGGCATCCACTGATAGAATGGATATGTACAACAGGGACGTTGGTCGTCCCATTATAGGAGAAACGACTGTTGGTATCCTGAAATAAGGGAAGAAAGTGGCTATCGAAAACGAGAAAGTGTGGCTGAGGCTCAAGAACTCGACCCACAACGTAACGTGTGGCATGGCACTTAAAATAATGTGCTGCGGGTCTGGCAAACGAAGTTGGGGCTGTGCAGACCTAGTGGGGACATGAACATACCTGGAGCTTTAGTTGATTTCCATCAACTCTGAGAGCCATTAGAAAGAGAGGAATAATTATCTTCACTATCAATGGAGAGTGGTATCGTGTATCTTGGGCTTGGGTATTCAGGTCTTGATGCTCATTAGGAGTACACATGAGTTGGGTGATAAGATAATTTATGGACAGTATTCAGAACATGGAGGACGAGAGTAGAGTTGTGAGTAAGAAAAGTGTAAAAGCGAAAGAGCAGGTTAGGACCAAATTTGAGAGTTAGTCGAAAATATTGGACTCAAGTTTCTATATTGAACCAGGTCTCACAGTGGAAGCAAGTTTAGGACTTTATTTCCAACACCAACAGGAAATAATTTTGTACTTAACGAAAAAATTTGCTTTGGTGAAGCTTGAAAACCAAGACATGAAGCTAAAGCTTACTGAATATATAGTGAGAAAGGAGAGAAAGTATTTGGAGCATTAGAGCACATGAGACCTGATGGGAATGATACGTGTATGTCAAGGCTACAAGCCTAAAATAATCAGTAAAGAGACTGATAAAAGGCAGTCTTCACTCATGAACGGTAATAGACATGAGAACAGGCAATGAAGAGACATGAAATGTCGAACTAGTTTCCAAAGAAGAACGATTATACATGCCTGTAAAACCTTAGCACATTACAGCTATCTAACACATATCCTTCAAACCATATGACAGCAGAGTAGATAAAGATGACGACTATAATGATGATGCCCAATGGGAAGATATGTCACCAGTGAATTAGATTCTGAGGCGACTGAGTACATAGGTGCAACATTATTAAAGACGAAGATGTGGCATCCAACATATTCAGTATGAGGGAATTTGCAGATATGCTGTTAGGAGAACTAAATAAAGATGAAAAGAAAGATCCATGGACGGACTCTCATGGCGATGAGGTGGCGTCAGTAGATCAAACGAATAGTTTTACCATAACAGTAGGGCAAGGTAATTTCAAATTGCTGTTCATAGACATTTAAGGTAGAAGATGTATTACAATGAAGATGACCCTTAGGAAATATATGCGATGAAGGATGAGCGTCAATAGGTACTGAAGGTCTCTAATACTATAAACAGTGCAGGCTGGTACTTTGGTAGAGTACTGAGTTTTGTGGGTAGATATCAATGTCAGATTGTTTGATAAGTTGAGCAAGCATTATGCGAAAGATAGAGCGAATATAAAATACATGTGGGTAATGCTTCAACTGCTGCAAAAGGTATGAGTGATAAACAATGAAACAATAACGTATTCTAGTAGTGGGCGGATGATTAGGAATTTTAATTAGCTGTCAGCGACAAGAAGCATTTGAAATGGTGGAGATGTTCTAAGAAGGATAAATAACTTTTTAATATCTCTTTTATATTACTAAGCATCTATCCAGGTGAGAAGAGTCATATACTGGAAAATTTATAGGTCAATAGCATATCAGGAACCTCAAGAAGATTAAAAATTAAAGGGTGTGTAGGTGTCTAGAATTATAACAACGTATCTCGTTACCTGAAGAAATGAGTGTTCTAAATTTTATGTAAAGAGGTTACAATCATGTCCTTGTTTGTTGGCAGTCGTGTTGTGGTTACTGCTTGGTGTAAGCTTTCGTCTTAGGCGGAGTTGGTTATTAGATGCAGTTTGGTCTATAGATGAGAGACTGAAGTATTATGTTAGCCGTTGGGTGAGATTACGTAAAGTGAATATGGTGCATGTGTACGTTCTGCTTATATATATATATGAGTACTATGGGACCAAACTGCTGAGGTCATCGGTCCCTCTGCTTACACACTACTTAGTCTAACTTAAACTAACTTACACTAAGGACGACACACACACACACACACACACACACACACACACACACACACACACACACACACACACACACACACACCCCCTTGCCCAAGGACTCGAACCTCCCACAAGGGAGGAGTCGTCCGAACCGTGACAAGACGGCTCAGAGAGCGCGGCTCCTGCTTTTTTTTATATATGTTTGAGGATATTTTTGAGGCTTTTGGTGCTACTAGCGAGGAAAGGATTAATGGAGTCAGTTGCTAGGAATGTACTTCGTCAGTGATGAACTGAATTAATGCCAGTGTTCTAATGTCAATTTGAAGCTGTTCCGTCTGTGAATGCGGTGGCGAAATGCTGTTTTTATTGGATGTGGTTTTGAGTACTTTCTTGATAGGACGATTACCTACATGACGAAGGGATCCTGTCCCATTGGATGTGAAGAGTGAACTGTTTATTAAACACACCGAATGAGAACCAATCTTTTAGAAGAACCAGTGTATAAGGTTAATCAGACATACGAAGGTAAGGCTCTGGACAAAATCCATGAAGGATAAGCTCACCACAAAGTCAAAATTCTGGTATAAATACAATGCAGAATAGGTGATATTATACGTATTACATACTTCTGAAAACAGTCTAATAATGAGTTTAAGTTGAAAGGGCTGTCGTGTTTCTCTACTACGTTTGCAGTGAGTCAGTTGGGCCCAGTGTAAGAGCTGATAATCAAGTCTGTAAGGCGGAATATTTATTGACAAGGGAAATGAGATATGTGACAGTTTTCCCAGAATATTGCTAACGAGTTGGGTCAGGATTCAGTGATGTCAAAAGTTTGCAGTAGGATGTGAGAAACACATGAGTTTGTGCTTGCCTTTTTTTCGTTAGTCGATTTTCATGATCAGCTGAGACTACAGGAGACTCCAAAATGTAGTAAAGGGACATAAAATATATGTATAAACAGTCATCTCAGAATGAATAATATTCGTTGTAATTAATGGCATGAAGTAAGTAGCTAGCGCAAATGCTGGGACTCCCTTCATCCATCCCTCCAGTGAATGCAATAAGTTATACTCATATAGTAGTTATGTTTGATTGTTGATTAAAGCCGGCACTACAGTATGGAACCGCGCGACCGCTACGGTCGTTAGGTTTAAGTGGTTCTAAGTTCTGGGGACCGATGACCTCAGGAGTTAAGTGCCATAGTACTCAGAGCCATTTGAACTTCTTTTTTTTGTTGTTGACTAAAGTGCACCCCATGTTTTGTAAGACTAATTTTCTGTGTGGAAATGGTACATACACTCCTGGAAATTGAAATAAGAACACCGTGAATTCATTGTCCCAGGAAGGGAAAACTTTATTGACACATTCCTGGGATCAGATACATCACATGATCACACTGACAGAACCACAGGCACATAGACACAGGCAACAGAGCATGCACAATGTCGACACTAGTACAGTGTATATCCACCTTTCGCAGCAATGCAGGCTGCTATTCTCCCATGGAGACGATCGTAGAGATGCTGGATGTAGTCCTGTGGAACGGCTTGCCATGCCATTTCCACCTGGCGCCTCAGTTGGACCAGCGTTGGTGCTGGACGTGCAGACCGCGTGAGACGACGCTTCATCCAGTCCCAAACATGCTCAATGGGGGACAGATCCGGAGATCTTGCTGGCCAGGGTAGTTGACTTACACCTTCTAGAGCACGTTGGGTGGCACGGGATACCTGCGGACGTGCATTGTCCTGTTGGAACAGCAAGTTCCCTTGCCGGTCTAGGAATGGTAGAACGATGGGTTCGATGACGGTTTGGATGTACCGTGCACTATTCAGTGTCACCTCGACGATCACCAGACGTGTACGGCCAGTGTAGGAGATCGCTCCCCACACCATGATGCCGGATGTTGGCCCTGTGTGCCTCGGTCGTATGCAGTCCTGATTGTGGCGCTCACCTGCACGGCGCCAAACACGCACACGACCATCATTGGTACCAAGGCAGAAGCGACTCTCATCGCTGAAGATGACACGTCTCCATTCGTCCCTCCATTCACGCCTGTCGCGACACCACTGGAGGCGGGCAGCACGATGTTGGGACGTGAGCGGAAGACGGCCTAACGGTGTGCGGGACCGTAGCCCAGCTTCATGGAGACGGTTGCGAATGGTCTTCGCCGATACCCCAGGAGCAAAAGTATCCCTAATTTGCTGGGAAGTGGCGGTGCGGTCCACTACGGCACTGTGTAGGATCCTACGGTCTTGGCGTGCATCCGTGCGTCGCTGCGGTCCGGTCCCAGGTCGACGGGCACGTGCACCTTCCGCCGACCACTGGCGACAACATCGATGTACTGTGGAGACCTCACGCCCCACGTGTTGAGCAATTCGGCGTTACGTCCACCCGGCCTCCCGCATGCCCACTATACGCCCTCGCTCAAAGTCCGTCAACTGCACATATGGTTCACGTCCACGCTGTCGCGGCATGCTACCAGTGTTAAAGACTGCGATGGAGCTCCGTATGCCACGGCAAACTGGCTGACACTGACGGCGGCGGTGTACAAATGCTGCGCAGCTAGCGCCATTCGACGGCCAACACCGCGGTTCCTGGTGTGTCCGCTGTGCCGTGCGTGTGATCATTGCTTGTACAGCCCTCTCGATGTGTCCGGAGCAAGTATGGTGGGTCTGACACACCGGTGTCAATGTGTTCTTTTTTCCATTTCCAGGAGTGTAATTTAATTTCCTTATTATCAAAGATACATTTTCTCTATTAACTGTTCACTTGACAGGTGCCTGCAGTAAATTTTTTGATCGTACCTGCCTTGTCCCAGTCAGTCAAATTTTTGGATCCTGACCATGTTAGTTCTGTGAGTAATTATTACTATTTTTGCGTAAATTTTGGAACTTGTGTCAGATAATATGAAGTAGCCAATGTTTATGTATTTGTTAATGATAAAAGCGAATTACATCTATTCTGTCACATTGTTTGAGAATGTATGAGAGCAGGTCTTCGGCTGCGTGTGATAGCTGTGATTCTGGCGTGGTCCCTGAGATTGTGATGTGCCTGCAGGCATTCTCCTCTGGGCGAAACGCTGGCACTCCTACGATTCATCAGGTCACTTCATACCACACGATAGGGCAGGACATCCCCTTCTACAGCTACTCAACAACATGTGACCTACACCCACAGGTCCACACCCTCTGCTTGCACTACTCAGTGGGATCACTGAGATAATGCCAGCAAGCACCTGTTCTGAGAGAGCTGCCTAAGAACGGCAGCCCACTCTATGTGGCTACCAGCCCACCTAATTGTCTGCTGTGATGCAAACTTTACCACACTCATGTTAAACACATTGAGATTCATTCAGCACTGTTATTACAACTTCTGTGTCAATACGGGGTCTGCAAAACAACAAACGGTTCAAATGGCTCTAAGCACTATGGGACTTGACATCTGAGGTCATCCGTTCCCTAGACTCATTTAAACCTAACTGACCCAAGGACATCACACACATCCATGCCCGAGGCATGATTCGAACCTGCGACCGTAGCAGCAGCGCGGGTCCAGACTGAAGCGCCTAGAACCGCTCTTCCACGGCGGCCGGCGCACCAGAACATTTAAAAAATAATTTTGCTCCCTGTGGAACACTGGGAACTATAACATTTATACGAAGCTAAAGTATAGGTCCCAGCGCTACTGTGCAAGTTATCTGTTTATTAAAATTTTAGTTAGTAAAGCACCATCACGTGCCATAGTGAAAGGTCAGATTTTTCTAAAGCTTGGCTGCGTTAACTTTTAGAGACCAACCATTCACTCGTCGCTTTTGCACAAATCATTCAGCAGAACGCAGGCAGCCATTTGCCCACTAAAGTTGACAGCTCACAAGGGTTTGGACGAAATTATTTGATTTATTTTCCTTATGATTGGCAGCAACAAGCTGAATCGATTGCCAGGGATGATTGCTTGTCCTAGGGAGAGCTTAAATAACCAGGCAGTATTTCAGCTAGGTCCCCCTTTAGTCCAAAGTCTTGAAAGATTCTAAGTCCAACCATATTCAAATTAAGGTCCTCAGACGCTAACTGATAAAAATCACAACTACAAATCCACTTTTAGATTGGTAGTTAAATTTAGGAGTTCGGAATAGTCCCCTTACTAAAAAATTACTCGGAGCCAACAACTCTAAAAAGAAGTCCAGAACTCAGAAAAATCTTTCACGAGATGACCAACTTTCCGCCCATCCAACTCATACAGAGACTGCTCGCGAATGCTGCCCAGATCAGCCTGCCTGAGCCAAGATTCGGCCGGGTGTTTATACTCTTGCACAAATCTCATAAGTCAAATTTTTAGTAATCGTGCTGTTTTCACATAAATCACCTTTTAACATGAAAAACAACACTTTCGGTGCTATTACTGTTAACAAATTTTAACAGTTAATTATGAACCTACTTTTACTTTCCCAATTATTGCTGTTCTTCAATGCTGCCGCAATCTTTACTACCTAAATTACCCTTCTGCCTAAATTTGCAGACTTTTCAGCACGAAATACACATTTCGGCAGGTAGTTCAAAAATGTTAACGTTTATCACAACTTTGTTTTCAATCTCTGAGACGTCTCTAGAGATCTATCCATTGACTCTTTGTTCATGAAAATCGGTGTACTTGTCACCGACCTACAAATTTTAAAATTCATACAGTTTGTGAGATGTCCAACACAGAGTAACTTAAAAGCTATCCATGATACCGAGGTTCATTTATACCCTCGTACTCGTTATGCTTTTCCCTTCATTTATATGTTATGGTCTTTCCAGAAACTTACTGAGTTTACATTTTACACCTGATTTTTCATTCTTTAACAAGATCTTTTACTTTCTTATAGCGGCCCTTTCCACCATTTTTATCCCTAACGGCTTTCGAGCGCAGGGAATACCGGCTACGTGCTTTCAGAGTGAGTTAGACATCGTCTAGCATCAGTATTTCTTACACACGATCTCTGCTCTAATAGCAGAGTTCAAAAGACGCCGATATCTAGCGGTTTGCGGACGAATTACAACGCTTTTGCCGCTGTAGGCGACCACTCAGCTACCATGTGGCTTGCTACCACACACTCCTATCTGCCAAACGTCAGATCGCGGGGCGACAACTGTCACACAGAGCATAACACACTCCGCGCTCTCGGCCGCGTCCGCTTCCGAAGGTTGTAAGGTTCCTTCTTCAGGGGTGTACCTTCACACTGGTAAACATTCAACCTGTTGGTTCCTGTTTTTTGTATAGTCGTATCTTATGATATTTCTTTGGGAGTTTGTCTCTTAGTTGTTTTTATGCAACGTAGCTGTTTCCATGTTTTAGAACTCCGCTGTCACTCTAGAGCTCAACGGAAAAATGACTAATGAGATTCCAATCAACAAACGATTACGACAAGGCTGCTGTACCTACCTAAATTTCTTTAACCTTTATATACATCAAATAATGCAAATATCGAAAACAGATTTTCGTCCTCGCTGGACGACACTTTTAAGTAAAGTTCCACATGATAAGGATGCTGTGATCCTAGCAGATAAAGAAGAGGACCTTCAGACAAGGATGTACTTGCTGAAACCTATAAGTGCAAAATTTGACATAGAAATGTAAACAGAAAAAAATAAGGCAGTGACCCACATGGGGAAAGAACACATTAGAAACAGGTAGTGGTAAACCGAAAGACTTTAGAGCAAGTAAACCATTTTAGTTACCTAGGATGTGGTGTGGCGGGTACGGCAAAGTTATACACTGAAGAGCCAAATAATCTGGTTCACCTGCCTAATATCGTGTAGATGCCCCCGTGAAAACGAAACGTCGTAACACGACGTGGAATGGACTCGACTGATGTCTGATACAGTGCTGGAGGGAACTGACATCACAGATCCTGCAGGGCTGTCCATTAATCCGTAAGAGCACGAGAGGTGGATATGTCTCCTCAACAACACGTTGCAAGGCATCCCAGATATGCTCAATAATGTTCATGCCTCGGGGTTTTTTGGAAAGCGGAATAGTTTAAACTCAGAAGAGTGTTTGTTACTGGAGCCACTCATAGCAATTCTGGACGTGTGGGGTGTCGCACTGTCTGCTGGAATTGCTTACGTCCATCGGATTGCACACTGGATATGAATGGATGGAGGTGATCAGACAGAATGCTGACGTACACGTCAGCTGTCAGAGTCGTATCTAGAAGTATCTAGGGTCCTATATCACTCCAACTGTACACGCCCCACACCATTATAAAGCCACCACCAGCTTGAACAGTCCCCTGCTGACATGGAGGGTCCATGGATTCATAAGGTTGTCTCTACGCCCATACACGTCCATCCGCTCGATACATTTTTAAACGAGACTCGACCGACCAAGCAACGTGTTTCCAGTCATCAACAGTCCATTGTCGTTGTTGATAACACCAGGCGAGGCGTAAATCTTTGTGTCGTGATATCATCAAGGGTACACGAGTGGACTTTAGGCTCCGAAAGCCCATAAAAATGATGTTTCGTTGAATGGTTCGCACGCTGGCACTTGTTGATGGCCTAGAATTGAAATCTGCCTCAATTTGCGGAAGTGTTGCACATCTGTCACGTTGAACGAGTCTCTTCAGTCGTCGTTGGTCCCGTTCTTGTAGGATCTTTTTCCAGCAGCAGCGATGTCAGAGATTTGATGTTTTACCGGATTCCTTATATTCGCGGTACTCTCGTGAAATGGTCGTACGCAGATATCCCCAATTTATCGCTACATCGGAGATACTGTGTCCCATCGCTCGTGCGCCGGCTGTAACACCACGTTCAAACTCAAATCTTGTTAATCTGCCATTGTAGCAGCAGTAATTGATCTAACAACTGCACGAAACGCTTGTCTTATATAGGCGTTGCCGACAGCTGTGCCATATTCTGCCTGTTTACATATCTCTGCATTTGAATACGCGTGCCTACGCTAGTTTCTTTGGCGCTTCAGTGTAGAAATTAAATTTAGTAAATTTAGCTGGGTATGCGGAGCAATTAACAGAAACCTTAGAAACAAAACTAGGAAAGATGCTCAAATGCTATTAAACAGCTGTACTCTCCACTTTGCTGTGGGAAAGAGAGACTTTGGAAAAAAGCAAGAAAGCTGTATTCAGCACAAGAAAAGAACCTCCTGAAACGAATTAATGGTTACACATTAGAAGAAATCAGAGCAGAACTAAAAAAATTGTAGTCTAAATGATAAAATTGTGGAGTGTAGGAGAAAATGGGACGAACACCCAGAAAGAATGGAGAGTGACGGACACCACAGATAGACCTATTTGGCCAAGTACTTTCAAGCCTGGTACCTGGCCGACGGTGGCCGCAGAGTTTTTGCGCTAGCTGTGCCCTGTGCAGTGTTGGGTCAGGGTCTATAAATACACAAGAAGACGAATTGGAAATTTATTTATTTCTTCGTAAGTCTAATGTGATGACTTCTCGGTGTCAATCTACATGAGGTGAACAGCCTCACGTCAAGAAAATAGTGGAAAGAAATTTCTTGGAGTAATATTAAAAAACGTAGAAGGGAATGGAACTAGGAGGCTAGCTCCCAGTGAATTCCAGGCTCTGTGGATCAGAGTATTATTGACTGAAGTATAGATTTAACTGAAGAATGGAAGTTTGACACTTAGCTGCTTGAGAACGGTGTTCATTCGATGACAGCCAATTGGCTAACGTTATAGAAGCCTTTGCAGGTGTGGACTTATTTAATTTGTTAAAACTAATGACACTGGCTAGCCTTTAGGGGGAGCCTTTCGATTGGGGAACGGGTATGACACAGATTACGCTGAGAACTGACACAGGGGAGTTTTCTTCGGGTGAGTCGAGTCTGGGTCTTCAGCTTGGGTGGAACCCACTCTTGATCTGTCAACGGCAAAGCGAGATCCAGCGGCTGATGTGTTGCTGCGGGCAGCCAACCACGTCACTCAGAGCTTCCCACTGCATAGTATGCAAAGTATCGTGAGAACTTGCAGCTTAGGTGAGTGAAGAATGAAAGTTACTATTTAATGGAGCGTTGTTGTGGGTTGATGGGATCCGTAATTTCTATATTTTGTTTAAGGTACTAACAGCTCATTCATTACTTGCATGAGGTAGCCATATGACCTTCAAGACAAACCGGAGCAATCACTGTGATCCTATTGCGGTTCTATCTTTTCAAAGATTACTTGTGAGATTATGGTCATTCCAATTCACGCGTTCCACGACAATTTGTGTTGCTATTCACTTGGTTTGTTTATTGTTGTTTGCTTTGTTGTGAATGTTAGTTCTCGTGTTCTCTGTACTTTATCGATCTCAACAACTTTCTGTCATTAGCTCATGTTCAACTGTATGTTAACAGAGAATGTTATAATAAATTGGGGTTAATTTTGGACCGATGTTTCATTTCATTAGTTAGATGATCCCGTTTTCAATTATCTACTCTTTAATATTCTTATTACAGGACCAAGACCCAAGACTCATTTGCTAGGGCCATCCCTTTTCATATCGTTCTTCCGTTCCGGACAAATTTTCATTACCGCATCTGTGTCTACGGGGAGCAATCTATTTCTCAGGTGGTCCATACCGAGCAGATCATTGTGACAGAGAAAAATGCATGTCAATACCTCAGTTGGCGTCTCTTAATTGCGCTTCTGGTCCTTGACTCTGACCCAGGACAGGGACCCGACTTTCGCATTGATATAAGTTCTCTCGTACTTAGTTTGTATTAATCTAACTAAATGTTACATCAGACTCTCGCTGTGTAAGGCTTCAAATAATTCGAATCTCTTTATTTCACCAAATTCTTTTTCAACGTGTAGAAAGCAACATAAGTAATTATAAAAAATCTTTTTTTTTATTAATTGTGTTACAACGAAAACAAGCTATTCATGACCATCCACTACATCAGCCAGCACCCGTAGTTAATTTTAGCCCAGACACCTGGCTTACAGCGTTAACTATATGTTTGACATTCATTGCAATACATGATGTAATACTGGAACGTCGTTGCTGCAAAGTAAAGCTATACAGGGTGTTACAAAAAGGTACGGCCAAACTTTCAGGAAACATTCCTCACACACAAAGAAAGAAAATATGTTATGTGGTCATGTGTCCGGAAACGCTTAATTTCAATGTTAGAGTTCATTTTATTACTTCTCTTCAAATCACATTAATCATGGCATGGAAACACACAACAACAGAACGTACCAGCGTGACTTCAAACACCTTGTTACAGGAAATGTTCAAAATGTCCTCCGTTAGCGAGCATACATGCATCCATCCTCCGTCGCATGGAATCCCTGATGCGCTGATGCAGCCCTGGATAATGGCGTATTGTATCACAGCCGTCCACATGTTGTGTCGTACTTGTAAACGCACATGTTCTAGCAGCACAGGTAGATTATCCCGTATGAAATCATGATAAAGTGCTCCATTGAGCGTAGGTGGAAGAACATGGGGCCCAATCAAGACATCACCAACAATGCCTGCCCAAAAGTTCACAGAAAATATGTGTTGATGACGTGATTGCACAATTGCGTCCGAATTCTCGTCAGCCCACACATGTTGATTGTGAGAATTTACAATTGAATCACGTTAGAATGAAGCCTCATCCGTAAAGAGAACATTTGCACTGAAATAAGGATTGGCACATTGTTGGATAAACCATTCGCAGAATTGTACCCGTGGAGGCCAATCAGCTGCTCATAGTGCCTGCACACGTTGTACATGGTACGAAAGCAACTGGGTCTCCCGTAGCACTCTCCATACAGTGACGTGGACAACGTTACCTTGTACAGCAGCAACTTCTCTGACGCCGACATTAGGATTATCGTTAACTGCACGAAGAATTGCCTCGTCCTTTGCAGGTGTCCTCGTCGTTCTAGGCCTTCCCCAGTCGCGAGTCATAGGCTGGAATGTTCCGTGCTCCCTAAGACGCCGATCAATTGTTTCGAACGTCTTCCTGTCGGGACACCTTCGTTCTGGAAATCTGTCTCGATACAAACGTACCGCGACACGGCTATTTCCCCGTGCTAATCCATACATCAAATGGGCATCTGCCAACTCCACATTTGTAAACATTGCACTGACTGCAAAATCACGTTCGTGATCAACACTAACCTGTTGATGCTACGTACTGATGTGCTTGATGCTAATACTGTAGAGCAATGAGTCACATGTCAACAGAATCACCGAAGTCAACATTACCTTCATTCAATTGGGGCAACTGGCGGTGAAGTACAGTACATACTGACGAAACTAAAATGAGCTCTAACATGGAAATTAAGTGCCAGATGTTATCTTGCTCCCAATCGGAAACCTGTTTTCTGTTTATCTGTCTGTTCTGTACGCTGTAGTAACAGCTGGTGCATATGTCTTTCTCTCCGTTCTCCACATTCTGTCAAAAATAATGATTATTATGCGTTGACAAAATATGGTTTTATCACACATGCAACTAGTTGCAGTAATAAAACCAGTTATCTGGTGATTGTCAACATATTGGTCCTCACATATTTGGTACCATACTGATCTACTCTCTGTCATTTGGCAGGTATTGTCGGTTCTCTCTTTTAATGCGGAATCTTAATAACAGTACGGCTGATATTTTTTATGGGAATCTCGAGATAAGGGCATGTCATCATAGAACGAGATTGTTTCTGAAGGAAAAGTATAAAATGTAAAATAGCTTACCCCTATACTCAACGTTTGGCCAGTAAGCAGGAAACTTAGAAATAAGTAAATATGACATGGGCTAGGCATCAACTGAAAACCTGTACACAAAATCTGTCTTGTAATAAAAAAATTGTGTTTTACTACGTTATGATTTAAAGATGTAGCAAGGTCCTAAGTTTGTGTCGAATTGCAGGAAGACATGATGAGGATTTTTATGCATCACAGAAACAGGTACGTGATTCCCAGTATAAAATAACGTAAAATATTACACATAAGGAAGCAAAAATAAATATTATTTTTCATTAATATATCGGTTAATAATAACTGGAAACAACGACAACCGATAAATATCCATGAATACGAATCCTGAAAGTGGATAATCCATGTAAAACATGTTGTCAGAGGGGTAGAAGGTAGACAGATTACTTGGAAGTCCTGTGACGAATCATAATGCACTTCCGTTCAATAGTGTCCTGTATCTACATTTGTGTTCTGCAAGAGACTTTACACAGAGCGGAGGACGACATTTTGTCTATCATTTCCCCTCAGTCTTGTTCAACTCGCGAATGGCATGCTGACTCATCAGCTAATTGTAATGTCACGACAAGTTTAATGCATGTTCATAGGAGACTTCTATATTGCCTGTTGCTGGAGTTGGCTGTACATCACAACGAACACTGCATGGAATGCGCTACAGACAGGAGGACATATTCCTGAATATAGATGGCGAACAAAGATTATATAAGTATGTTAACGTGTTTTATACTTAGTATTTTAGTATTATCGACAGTTTTGACGGAACAGGATATTTTTCTTTTATTTTGTGTGCTGATGACAGGATGAAAACAATACTATATATGATGACACATACACATATTAAAACGTTTTGCAACGCCTCGGTTCCGAGAGTTCCGGAACGTGTACAGAAAATTGGAATAGAGATCAACATAAACATCATATCCGCCCTTTTTTTTCCTCATGAAAACCACACACAGCATATTGAACCGCAATATAGCGAGACCTTCAGGCATGGTGGTCCAGATTGCTGTACACATCAGTATCTCTAATACCCAGTAGCACATCCTCTTGCTTTGATGCATGCCTGTATTCGTCATGGCATATTATTAACAAGTTCACCAAGGCACTGTTGGTCCAGATTGGCCCACTCCTCAACGGCGATTCAGAGTAGAGCGCTTAGAGTAGTTGGTGGGTCACGTCGTCTGTAACAGCCCTTTTCAATGTATCCCATGCATGTTCGATAGTGTTCATGTCTGGAGAACATGCTGGCTCTTCCAGTCGAGCGATCTCGTTATCCTGAAGGAAGTCATTCACAAGATGTGCACGATGGGGGCGCGAATTGTCATCTATGAAGACGAATGCCTCGTCAATTTGCTGCCGACATGGTTGCAGTATCAGCCAGAGGATGGCATTCACGTATTGTGCAGCCGTTACGGCGCCTTCCATGACCACCAACAGCGTACATCTGCCCCACATAATGCCACCCCGAAACAGCAGAGAACCTCCATCTTGCTGCACTCGCTGGACAGTGTATGTACGGCGTTCAGCTTGATCAGGTTGCCCCCAAACACGTCTCCGACGATTGTCTGGTTGAAGGCATATGCCACATTCATCGGTGAAAAGAACGTGATACCAATCCTAAGCAGTCCATACGGCATGTTGTAGGGTCCATCTCCACCGCGCTGCATGTTGTCGTGGTTGCAAAGATGGAGCTCGCAATAGACGTCAGGAGAGAACATGCCGATCATGCAGCATATTGCGCACAGTTTGAGTCGTAACACGACGTCCTGTGGCTGTACGAAAAGCATTATTCAACATGGTGGCATTGCCACCCCCACCGACCTCCCCTACCCTCGAGCATCAAACTCCTTCACCTTTTACGTTACCAAACTGACAAACCCTAGATGTCTAATGATGTTTCCTATCAATTGATCCATTCTCTTAGACAAACTGCTCCGTAAATTACTTTGGTCATAGAAAATTATTTTTCCGCCCTAGTGCCAAAAGTTATCTTCTAATTTCTGTGTCTGATTTACTAATCTATTGCCCTTAACATCGTCTGGTCTTATTCGACTACATTCCATTATCCTGAATTTTAATTCCCTGTTTTTGTTGGTTTCCTTACAACTCGCTCAATGTATGAATTGAGTAACATCGGGGATAGGTGCAAGTGTGTCTCAATCCCTTCTCAAATACTGCTTCTCTATCATATCTTTCGACTCTTATTAACTGCAGTCTGGTTTTTGGAGAAGTTGTTTATGACCTCCACTTCGCGTATGTTGTCCTGTTACCTTCAAAATTTCAAGAAGTGTATTCCAGTCAACAATGTCGAAAGCTTTCTTTAAATCTGAGAATGCTATATGTATGTCTATCCTCTTTCAAACAATCTTGTAAGGAAAAGACGTGAGGGAAATATTTCCGCTCGTGTGTCTACATTTCTCTGGGTGCCAAACTGATATTCTACAAGTATCTCCATTCTTCTGTAAATAATTCGTGTCAATGTTTTGCAGCCAGTTCTTATCAAACTTACTGTTCAGCAGTATTCATTCTTGTCTCCATCTGCTTCTTTTGGAATTGGAATTATTACTTTTTTCTGTAACTCTGAGGTTATTGCGTCTTTCTCACGTATCTTGCAGGCCGTGTGGAATAGATCTGCCATCGCTTTCTCCCAAAGATTTAACACTTCTGTGGGAATGTCGTCTATTCCAGGGGCCTTATTTCTAGTTAGGTCTTCCGCTGTTCTGTCAAATTGGTCTCGCAGTATTATGTTTCCCGTCACATCTTCACCCACTTCTCTCCATCGTATAATACTGTCATCAGGTTTGTTCCCTGATACAGATTCTGTATGTTCCTTTCGTCTTTCAGGCTTCCCTTCTATGCTTAGCACTGTCATGCTAAATGACCTGCTTAAATTTACACGGTTGCTTCTGTTGTTTCGAAAGGTCTCATTAATTTTCTGCAGAGGACTTCAGTCACACGGGTTTCTATTGCCTTGCATTCATCCTTTGTACATACTTGGTGAGTCGTTTTGCGTTTCCTATCAATCTCACTTAGACATCTATATTCCTTTTCACGTGTTCCTCATTTATATTGAATATCTCGCATGTTATCCAAGGATTTCTCGTGGATGGTCTTTTTACCTATATGTTTCTCTCCATTGCACTATTTCATCACTCAAAGCTGCCCATTCACCATCTTCCAAACTCATTTCACATTTTTCAGGCCGACGTTGCCTCATGATTCCTCAGAAACGTTCAACTGAGTATAGTTCTTTTAATTTATCCGGGTCCCGTCTCGTTAAATTCCTACCTTTTGAAATTTCTTCAGTACTGATAAGCAGTTCACAACCAAAGGTTTACAGTTTAAAATCTGGTTTCAATATCGTTGTCTTACCATTATACACTCAGTCTGACACCATTGGGACCTCAGGTCTCTTCCACGTACAAGACTTCTCTTATCGTTCTTAAACCAAGTTTTAGCAAAGATTAAATTATATTCCGTGCGAAATTGTCTTCCTCTGTCATTTCTTTCCCGGGATCCATATTCTCTTACAATTTCTGATTGTCTTCCTTTTCCTACTGCCAAATTCGACGAGACACCCATCGCAATTAAATTTTCGTCTCCCTAAGCTCTTTTGAATAATTTCCTTTATCTCACCATATATTCTTTCAGTCTCTTCGGCGTCTGCGGCAGTAATTGCCATATTAACTTCTACGACTCTGATTGGTGTCGGTACTGTGTCTTTCTTGGCTACGATAATACGATCACTAAGCTCTTCGTATTAAGTAACCCACATTCCTATTTTCTTACTAATTATTGGGTCTACTCACGCATTACCCCTGTTTGATTGTGTGTTGATACCGCTGTAATGACCTTCACAGAATTCCTGTTCTTCCTGCTAATTCTACAATAATTCTCACAACATCTGATTTCAAGCTATCCATTTTCGTTTTTCAATTTTCTACCGTATCTACCCAATTAAGGGACGTAACAATTATAACTCAGATCCGGGGAATACCAGCTTCTTAAATAAAATTTAATCTTTGTGCGAGCTTATTTTTAGTAAATAAAGTGGTGTGTGAGTACATAAACGCCGGCAGCGGTGGTCTCGCGGTTCTAGGCGCGCAGTCCGGAACCGTGCGACTGCTACAGTCGCAGGTTCGAATCCTGCCTCTGGCATGGATTTGTGTGATGTCCTTAGGTTAGTTAGGTTTAAGTAGTTCTAAATTCTAGGGGACTGATGACCAAAGCTGTTAAGTCCCATAGTGCTCAGAGCCATTTGAACCATTTTTTTGAGTACATAAACGACAACGTCACGAGAGCTTTAACATGTGAATATCACAACGTAACTTGCCCAGAGGCCATGAACGTGCAGCTTATAGCCAGTATTCTGTCTGTAAGGTGGAACCACCGGCATAGATGGTTCAAATGGCTCTGAGCACTATTGGACTTAACATCTGACGTTATCAGTCCCCTAGACTTAGAACTACTTAAACCTAACTAAGCTAAGGACATCACGCACATCCATGCTCGAGGCAGGATTCGGAGCTGCGACCGTAGCGGTCGCTCGGTTCCAGACTGAAGCGCCTAGAACCACTCGGCCACTCCAGCCGGCTTCGGCATAGATGACATGTCAATATCATACCGGAAGGTGGAACAGACAAACGATTATAATTAAATGACTGCAGATGGACTCAGGAAAACAATGGGAGAAGATGAGTAGCACGTGTGTTGCCAGAAAGATAACTTCACAAGGAGATGGTGTATTGTTGCAGTGGCTCTAATGAATACTCTTAGATGATCACAGTTAAATTTTGGGTAGGTGTTACAGTTAGTGTGTCACGACGAACTCTCAGAAGCATTACTTGAAACTCGGTCGAGATCTCTAGTCTCCATCCATATCTTACCATTGGCGCCACAGTATAGGGACTTGCTTAGAGGATAGTCGTGGTCTGTTTGCAGAATGAGATACATTCCGAGCAGTTCAGCGATCAGAATCGTTTCTGCTTGGGGATCTCGGATAAACACCATTGTGTCGATTTATGATCTGTTGGGAGGTCACAAGAAACAGAGCTTCTCGAAACTCGCACCACTTCAACTTTCGCGAGCTGGGGAAATTTTTGAAAGGAGATTGAATGCACGCCAGTATGTGGCAGGACTTGTAAACACTGGCTTCGCACCTGTAATGTCCAGGGCACCAAATAACATATTCCAGCAGGATAATGCATGTATTGGCAATGACTATCGGATGTGTGTTGATACCTCGCTAAGATGTCCATTCGTTTATTTGGACGAATGGAAAAGAAGACAAGAACAACACATTTTTCGAAGTACGAGATGGACATATTCCCGAGCTGGCCAGTGTGATAGCATCAGTTGTAGAAAATGAAAGAACGGACCACTGCAGTATAAAGGAAGAATTGTACAGAGTCTTGTTTCACCCGACACTTTTTTACTTTTTTCCCATTGATTTCGAATATCTAGATCATTCAAACATAAAATTCATCAAACATATGCTAATTAAAACATCTAATATTCACTTTCAAAGGAAACGCGTGTCTTCTTACTTCTAACTATATACTGCACATAAAAATCTAGTTTCCATTACAACCAAAAATTCTTAATCAGCAATCTTTCATAAATGACTGTTAATTAAGACTGTATAGTTAAGAAACTACAGACTAAAATCGTACAAGGCGCAGCATGGCCACACACTCAGCTGATTCAACTGCTTACGTGCTGTCTCAATGTTTGCTTGCTGTAGCTCCATTGGGACGAATACACCCTTGCACTCGTTGTGACATTGAATCATACACCCTCTGATTGCTATCTTAAGGCACATCTAAAATACATGTTTTGTTAGTTCATGAAGATTGTTGGCTGGAATCTGGTATGGAACAATACATATTCCCATTAGCAATTGCTGTCAGTGATAAATCAGGAGACAGCGCAAGCCTATCAAGGAGCTCGCGTTTCTGAAGACGTTATTGTATTCTGATCACTAGCATTGCATATTAGACGATGTTTTTCGGAAAATCAGATGGTGTTTCGCCAAAGTCATACGTCCTACACGCCATTGTGAATAGTCGTTTTGTTGCTACTTCCGCCAATGATTTTAGAGCTTCTGGTGGAATTTTATTTATCGCTTCTGCCTTATTCGATCATAAGTCTTCCAAAGCTCTTTCAAATTCTGATTTTAGCATTGTATCCGCCATCTCTTCTACATCTACTGTTTCTTCTTGTATCACGTCACCAGACAAGTCTTCCCCCTCATGAAGGCCTTCAGTGTACTCTTTCCACCTATCAGCTCTGCACTTAACAATGAAATCACCCCTGTACTATTGATGTTACCACCCTTACTTTTAATTTCACCTAAGGTTGTTTTGACTTTTCTATATGCTGACTCAGTCCTTCCGGGAATCATTTCTCTTTCGATTTATTCGAGTTTCACATGCAGACATTTCCCCTTAGCAGTCCTTTAGTTCCTATTTATTTTATTCTACTCCTGTATTCCTGAATTTCTCAGAATGACACTTCGAGATACAGGTTGGGATAGGAAAAGAGTCTCATGGAAGGGTGGGTCAAAAATTCTTTGCATCATTTTCCCTTTTAATGAGCACATTTATTTACAGTGCATATGACACAAAATTAAATACAACTGTCACCAAATGTCTCTGGACATAAGAGGTTGTTACATGGAAATAAGCCTTTTTAAATTTTAACCACTGATTAACATGATCAAACTATTAATTATTCCCACCCCAAGGAATCAGTGCGAGCAACAAATGAAAAGAATCATAGTAAATTCTTCTTAAACAGAAAGTAAGTAAAGATAACTATTGGACAAAGAGTCACAGTCATTAAGTTGGAAATTGGTAATTTAGAATAAACACCCAATCATGGCGCACCTGTCAAATTTTATTGTATCCATAGAATAGATACAACAAATGAAACTCAACTCAAGAATAGTGAGCTATAATTAAAAATAGCAGTCTTAGGACATGGCAGTCACAACGCAGATTATATTAAAAGTTTCCTCAGCAACAACATACATACGCATATATTTGAAAAGATGAATGAACTCGATCGGTTCTAGGCACTTCAGTCCGGAACCACACGACTGCTACGGTCGAAGGTTCGAATCGTGCCTCGGGCATGGATGTGTGTGATGTATTTAGCTTAGTTCGGTTTAAGTAGTTCTAAGTTCTGGGGGACTGATGATCTCAGATGTTAAGTCCCATAGTGCTCAGAGTCATTTGAACCATTTTTGACAAATGAACTACTTCAAAATTTAATTACACAAACTCTCACATATAAGCCATTACGTAGAATAGTAGAGCAAGTACATCACAGCTTTCAGAAGGGAAAGGCCAAATTTGACTTAGAGAAAGCAAGCCGCCATGATGAACAGCGCCGCTATAGTAATAGCGAACACGCCTCATACACAGCTGGGAGGCACTTGCACGGGCAAAACAGCAAAGGACCATGCAGCCCTCAGCCGACTCGCGCTTCACTTAGCTAAGCGGCGTTGCTAACGAACACAACATATGTTAGATATATACAGAAATACAAATTAAATACTAGTAAACAACAGTCACCACCTCCTTAGGAGATCACGAATATAAGTCCAGAAAAATCCATCATAAAACAAGGTAGAAAAGATCACTCTCAAAAAATTGCCTAAGGGAAAAGATCTTAAATCGCTGGTAAGGGAATGTAAAAAAAAAAAAAAGTTGTTGACAACTCCTCAAACAAGTTACGTAAACTTCATACTACAATTGCAGTGCCAGGTGCTTCCTTGAATCAAATAGAAGGAACAAATAATTGATTGTGGTCATAAGTGATTGTAGTTACCTTTCCAAGAGGAATTCGAAAGTGACTATGTATTACAGTGATTGCTTTAATAAGTCCTCAGGCTTGGAAACTATCTATAACCTAATTTCAAAACACACATATTAAGACAGGAAGTTCGCCTTAAAATAATTAAAAGGTAAAATTACAAATATACAAGAAAAACTCAAACTCACTGAACAAGAAATATAACATACACGCAACCAATATAACTGAGTAAACAACTTCATTAAACACTAAAGCTTAATCACCAAATTGTCACATGCATAAGGTGAGAGTTTCATACTTATAAACCATTGAATCTGAATATGCCGCACGTCATATGACCCTGATAATGCATAACGAATAAGGGCCTCATTTGCACACTGTATCCCCAGCACAGGGACAGCCACTAATTTACACCCAAAAATTACTACCAATGAAAGGGGCGCAAAGATACAACACGGTTACCGCCAAGATTATTCACAACAAATTAAAATGATCCAGTGATCCATAAGGCACCAACAGCAGATTCATAGATATCAGAGCGTGAGCAAAACCGACCGCAAACTTTTTCAGTAATGGTCCTTGCATAGGCGGAAAAGATGGGGCAAAACTGAAAGATCCAGGTCCGCACAACATGGATGAACCGGAAAGCGCATATGTACTTTAGGCCGTAGCAGGTCACGGTCAATGCAACACTATTATTGCCACTACCCAGATGAGCGACAAGTATATCCCTGCATAAAAAAAGAACCAACGGCCGAACGACAAGTTGCGCGCGAAAGTCCACGTGCGATACGATCCCGCTGCGCCCCTTCAGCCCGTTCTCCCCTCACACCTCACTGCAGGCCTATCTCAGACCATCTGTGACAGCGATCGTCTACGAAAGCTGCAAACTAAATCCACGCCACCTATCCGGGCTTAGTGAAAGAAGGCACCGGGAAGACAAAGTCAAAATGAACTGTAGCAACCACGGCTCACTGAACATTTTTGCCCTTGCTTCTTTCATCGATCAACTGAAGTATTTCATCTGTTGCTCATGTTTTCTCCGCTATTACCTTCTTTTTAACTATAATCTTCTTTCTAACTTCTGTGATTGACCGTTTTAGAGATGTCTATTCGTCTTCAGCTGAACTGCGTACTGAAATGTTCTTTACCGCAGTATTTATAGTCTCAGAGAACTTCAAGCACATCTCTTCGTTCCTTCCTTATAACACTTCTTTGCGCATTGATTCTTCCTGAATAGTATCTTAAACTTCAGTCTGCTCTCCGTCACTACTAAACTGTGATCTAAGTCCTTATCTGCCTTAGGGTATACCTTACAATCCATTAGAAGAAATTTATTCTCCTTTCTCACTCCTAGTACCAAGGCCATATTTTCCCCTATCCCTTTCTTCTGCACGTTCCCCTGAAACAGCATTTTAGTCCCAAATGACTATTAGATTTTTATTTCCCTTTATGCACTGTATTACTCTTTCAATATCTTCATATACTTCCTTTATCTCATGATCTTTCACTTGCAACGTCGGTATGTATACCTGAACTATTGTTGTCGGTGTTGGTTAGCCATTGATCATTGCTGATTCTTCTGGCATTAGAGGCAGTTTCCCACCCCAAGGGTAAGAGAGTGCCTTGAAGCTCTGTTCGCTCTTTCGCCCTCTTTGACAAGCCAGCTGGCAGAATGAATGTGATTTCTTATCCCAGAAGTCTTCGGTCGCCACTGTTGTTGATTTTTATTCAATATACGAGCGGTTGTGGGTTTGAACCCGGGATCGAGGACGTTATGATTTCTAACCAATGATGTTACTCCTAGACCACGGGTGCCTCCTCCACCACCCTCTCTCCCCCCGCTCTGCCATCCTTGAGATTAATTTTGTGTGTTCGTTCTATTTCAGATCGCTCCGTACGCACACTTGTAGATATTTTACGAAAGTGACTACTTCCTCTTATCGTTCTGCAATCATACAATTAAGGAACTTTCTGTTTATGCATGTATAATAATATTCGCTGAATGAAGCGACCGAGAGACTTTTGCGTTAACATAAGGCGTTGTGTTAACGTCTCATTCATGATCAAATGTACTTGTTTGAGCTCCTCTAAATGTGATCCAGCATTATTGATGTTACTCCTCAACTTTAAATTACGTTAATATTGAACCCCTTGTTGTTTATCGTATTCACGGGCATTAGTGTGAACTTTAAAATCGTCTTTACCTGTTGTGTCATTCTGATTTATTAATAATTTCATGTTGGCTGTGATAGTACCTGTCGTGGATTGTCCACTTCGTCAACACTAAAATGCCGCTGAGACGAACGAATGCTGTTAAATTTTCTTCCGTTTTTGGATTCAGCACGTCTCCCAGCTCCATCTCCCTTCCATTTCGGAAAGTTTAACCGTTTAATAGACGTTATGTAATAAAGGTCTCCACAAAGTTTGGTAAGTAGTCGTACTGGACTATTGTTCCATAGAGTTCGTCACTCATCATTTACGTCTGTATATTTACTCGTTTGATAATAACACAGTCATACTCGCCACTCTTCTAAACACTTACCGTACTCCGACAGCACCCTTTTACGTCAACAACAACGATCTGAATATGAAAGTGTGCCATTGTAAAGTTTTATAGGTATAAGTTCTCCACAGTTCCACTAGAGTCTGCCCGAATGGCTGGTTGTGGCAGCAATATGGGCATCCCCCGCGGGGAGGCAATACGACTCCAGCCGGAGGCGCTGACGGGTCGTTGTCTCCCGGGCTCCGTCCTCAGCGCAGCGCCACGGGATATGCCACAGGCCGCAGCGGTCGCAGGGGGCCACACAACTCGCGGCCCGGGGTCACGCCTGTATGCAAACGCACGGAGGCGACCGCCCCACAGCCGCCGACTGTTCACTCTTCCCACGAGGAATTGCCGGCTGCGCTTGATGAGGAATGGAAAATTCATGACGGCAGCAGCGGCGGCCCACGGTCGTTACGGGCAGACCTCGCGCGCGGCCGACAAAGAGATGCAGATGACGCAGGCACTTGCCATGCACCTGCTACTGCCATGCCACCGCCACGGCCACTGCCAGCGTGCAGTTTAGCAGGCAGGGCTGCAAATGCGCGTGTGTGGGTAGCCTCTGCAGAGTTGCAAAGTTTGGCTTGTGAGAAGCACCACATAGCTTGTTCATTCACTGTGAAATAAAAATTTAAGAAACGGAAGTGTCTGTGCTATTAAGACGTATAGGGTGTCCCATAAATAAAGCAATTTTTAATTTAATAGTAAAACACATAGCTTATTTCCAAAGTACTAGTATCATTACGTCCATATGAAACATAAGGTCTGCGATTAAACATGATACAAAATATGAGACATATGTCCTCCACGTTGTCGTGTGCACACATCCATTCTGTGTAAAAAACGTTTGACGAATCTACAGCAAAAATACGCTCGCATTTGATTAATCGCACGTCTAATTTCTGCCTCAAGTTGGGAGATGGATTGTTCACATGAACACAAGATTTGACATGTAAAATTCGAAATTTTCCACGCTAATCAACTGTTCAAAAACATTTCGGGCTTGCAGACGGTCGTCCGAAACTTCATTCTACGATATTTGAGGCTGGAAAACTACCAGCCATCTTCAGGTGAGCCGAACGACAACTGACGAAGACGTTCTCCGCTCCACCTTATACAGCGTGTTACAAAAAGGTACGGCCATACTATCAGGAAACATTCCTCACACACAAAGCAAGAAAATATGTTCTGTGGACATGTGTCCGGATACGCTTACTTTCCATGTTGGAGCTCATTTTATTACTTCTCCTCAAATAACATTAATCATGGAATGGAAACACACAAAAACAGAACGTACCAGCGTGACTTCAAACACTTTGTTACAGGAAATGTTCAAAATGTCCTCCGTTAGCGAGGATACAGGCATCCACCCTCCGTCACATGGAATCCCTGATGCGCTGATGCAGCGCTGGATAATGGCGTTTTGTATCACAGTCGTCCACAATACGAGCACGAAGAGTCTCTACATTTGGTACCGGGGTTGCGTAGACAAGAGCTATCAAATGCCTCCGTATATGAAAGTCAATAGGGTTGAGGTCAGGAGAGCGTGGAGGCCATGGAGTTGGTCCGCCTCTACTAATCCATCGGTCACCGAATCTGTTGTTGAGAAGCGTCTGAACACTTCGACTGAAATGTGCAGGAGCTCCATTGTGCATGAGCCACATATTGTGTCGTACTTGTAAAGGCACATGTTCTAGCAGCACAGGTAGAGTATCCCGTATGAAATCATGATAAAGTGCTCCATTGAGCGTAGGTGGAAGAACATGGGGCCCAATCAAGACATCACCAACAATGCCTGCCCAAAAGTTCACAGAAAATATGTGTTGATGACGTGATTGCACAATTGCGTCCGAATTCTCGTCAGCCCACACATGTTGATTGTGAGAATTTACAATTGAATCACGTTAGAATGAAGCCTCATCCGTAAAGAGAACATTTGCACTGAAATAAGGATTGACACATTGTTGGATAAACCATTCGCAGAAGTGTACCCGTGGAGGCCAATCAGCTGCTCATAGTGCCTGCACACGTTGTACATGGTACGAAAGCAACTGGGTCTCCCGTAGCACTCTCCATACAGTGACGTGGACAACGTTACCTTGTACAGCAGCAACATCTCTGACGCTGACATTAGGGTTATCGTCAACTGCACGAAGAATTGCCTCGTCCATTGCAGTTGTCCTCGTCGTTTTAGGTCTTCTCCAGTCGCTAGCCATACGCTGGAATGTTCCGTGCTCCGTAAGACGCCGATCAATAGTTTCGAACGTCTTCCTGTTGGGACACCTTCGTTCTGGAAATCTGTCTCGATACAAATGTACCGCGCCACGGCTATTGCCCCGTGCTAATCCATACATCAAATGGGCATATGAAAACTCCGCATTTGTAAACATTGCACAAACTGCAAAACCACGTTCGTGATGAACACTATGTGTTGATGCTAGTACTGTAGAGCAATGAGTCGATGTCAACACAAGCACCGAAGTCAACATTACGTTCCTTCAATGTGGCCATCTGGCGGTGAATCGAGGAAGTACAGTACATACTGACGAAACTAAAATGAGCTCTAACATGGAAATTAAGCATTTCCGGACACATGTCCACATAATATCTTTTCTTTATTTGTGTGTGAGGAATGTTTCCTGAAAGTTTGGCCGTACCTTTATGTAACACCCTGTATAGTATATATAGAAATGCAGATAGTATATGTAAGTGCAGATAGTATATGTAAGATGGAGCGAAGAGATGAGACGAGCAGGGAATCTTTAACTTATCAACCTTGTTGTTTCAGCAGCAGTGTGGTAGGTTGCCCCATCCTGTTGGAGAACGTGTGTTCTACTTTCAATTCTTGCAGTTATGGTCATAAGAACTGTATTGTTACCTGGTGATAACGATCACCAGTTACAGTCACTGCTTTTCCAGTCTCGTCTTCAAAAAAGTATAGCCAATTAATTCGCCAGCCGATAATCCGTGCCAAACACAGACTCGTTCTGGATAAAGACAAATCTCACGGACCACGCGAGGACAGCCTGTGCCCCAAATCTGGCAGTTTTTTTTTTTTTTTTTTATCCATATAACAACTAAGCTTGAAATGTGCCTCTTTACTGAAGGTTATTTTCGATTATTTTCTCATGAAAATCATTATCGAAATTTTGTTTTGCGAATGCCTAATGTACGACTCTTCAGATATTCCATTGGCTTCAGACCGTTGGATGGTTAAATTCTATGCAAACTGCTTCTCGGTATGGCTGACTGCTGAGAACGGCGGCGAATCAACTTCACTGGACTCGTAGCCACACTTTCACTGACGAGAGCGACATTCTCTACCGATCGACGAGAACGACGAGGTCCAGGGATTTGATGTTCACTGTCGATCCTTTACCTTCAAATCTCCTTACTGTCTCTGCACTGTTGACACATTTGGCGCAGACCCGCGCGGCTCCCCCCGTCGGAGGTTCGAGTCCTCCCTCTGGCATGGGTGAGTGTGTTTTCCTTAGCGTAAGTTAGATTAAGTAGTGCGTAAGCTTAGGGACCGATGACTTCACCAGTTTGGTCCCCTAAGACGTTACGACAAATTGCCATCATGTGCATTTCGACTCGCAGAAATTGCTGGATGTCTTCGAACGCTGTCTACATAGCATTCACCGTTCTTGAAATGCGCTTTCAAAATCCAGGTGCGTTGATTCATCGTGTATCGCTCCATTTTAGTTGATAATAATAATCACAAATGCAAACTGACAGTGACAGTCGGTAATTGCACTGCCAACAGATGACAGTCGCTTGAATGATAGGTCCGGCAACCTAATGAACTGAAAGATGCACTCACTTTAAATATCTCGTTCTTTATGTGACACCTTTTACTTTGCAATGTTCCTCCAGACACGCATCCATGTGAGAAGGAACACTGCATCGTACTTCTTGATAAGACAGGCACTGCTATCCGGTAATTATTCAATACCAGGCCCTCGACTCCCAATAAATATTTGCTTCCTAAACCGGGATATACGTACCGTACGAGTGCAGGTTGACACAGGGGTGACAAGTGGAAATTTGGATCTGGCTGTGATTCGTGCACTGACAGTCGACGCGGTTAAGGCGACCGCTCGCATATAGCGGGAAATCCGGGTTTGAGTAAAGTTTTGGTAGAAATTTTCACTATTGTTAATCTAATATACGGCCGATGGTGGTTCATATTAGCAGTTTTTAATATATTTCCCCTAACACAAGCTGAGCCGTGTGTGACTCGTGTTCGTGCCATCTCTTATTTAACATCCTGTTTTTGCCGTACTGCCACCTCGTTATGTTGGTTTCAATTAATTTTGTCACTGAGTTGCAGCTTTGCGTGCCTGTGAGCGGCAGCAGCAGCGCTTATCGATATAAGGCCTGCGGTATTATATTTGCTGGACTGCTATTACTTCCCGGGGCCCGTTGGCGGTCGCTACGCGGTGTCGGAGTTGTGGAGCTGTTCCCATTGCTACGAGGTCCGTTGCTCACCGATCCTGGACACGAAAGTTTCGTTTTGATTTAACCTCACAGCAAGTCAAGACTGTTCACATTGCGTCTTTTGGAGTTCGTTGTCGGCTGTTGGGATATTCCCACGAGCAACAACGTGGTTACCAAGTTGGAAAATTGTAGCCACCCTCCAGTGGAGTTTCACTGTATTTGGTTATTTAAATTGAAGTGGACAAGCGGAATCTTCTGCCTTGTAGCCGTTAACGCTCCGGTTACCTGCCCTGGGCGTTGACGTAAATTTCAGGTACTGTAGTTTCCTCATCGTGTTGTTGCTGTCCAGCAGGTTGTGTAGTTTGACAGCTCCGTATATGATTGGTTGTTGTAGCCAGCATCTTCTACGTAGTTCCGTTCAACTCCCTGTTGTGCCCTGGTCGTGTGAAGTGTCCTGCCTGTCTCATCCAAGCGAGCGTTAGTGTTTGAATTACAGGCCGACCTTCGAACTTTTCGGCGCCCTCGTGGAGACTGCCTTTTTTAAAATTTGTTCTGGTTGTTGGTACTTGTATGGCTTCTAGCCAGTTTCGTGTTTTGAATTACAGTTGTTTTACTCTTAAAACCTTCATACTAGTTTACTGTGTCACGTACGCCCTTTGGCAATTAAAAAAAATTAATTTTTAAGTCTTCGGCTTTGGGCCGATTTGAATTTAACATGTGTAATTCAACCTATTGAATTTTTAAGTCTTCGGCCTTCAGCCGGTTTCAGTTTCAGTTGTTTGTTCTTAAAGCCTTTAGCCTAAATTAAAAAACTGTTTTACGTTTTTTTTAATTATTGTTTTTGAGTTTGAAGTGTTTGGCCTTCAGCCGATTTGAATTTAACTTGTTCACTTCAGCGTAACTAAAGAACTCAAGATAAGGCTTGCCTTTTAAATTTCTGATTATGCTTGCGTTTTAAGTTATTGGCGATCAGCCATTTATAAATTACAGTGGCTTTCAGCCGGTAATTAAGTCCCAAAGACTAAAGATGTTTGTTAAAAAAAAATGGTTTTGGCTCTTGTAATGATTGATCAAATAATAAAGTTGTATGTTCGAGTGTAACAGACAGGCCCTTATTTTGGTCCCTTTCCAGAATTTATTCTATCTGTCCTGTCCTGCAGGTTAAGCTGGGCGTCTCCGAAATTAAGCACTTAAAAGGAAACGAGGAAGTGAAATGCAACTTGTAAGCTCCCTAATTCCATCTGTTGTCCATATTAGTCTCTTATGAAGATTTGAGAGGAGCGAAAATTAAAATAAACTTTATAATTTACTTAGCTAGTCATTTATAGTTTGCTCCAGTTGCTTCGGGGTCTGATTCCCGAAGCAAAAAATGTCACACCTTAGGTCCTCACGATTGAATTGACCAAAATATATTCTAAAATTCTTGTTGCAGAATTATTGTTTTACGTAATTATATTTTCTCACATTTTAGTATATCATACAGAATTTTGATTTTTTACATTAACAATGCTGAAATTACGTTGTTCACACATAATTAAAAAAATACATCCAATCACATCAGAGGCATGCTTCCAACTCTCACACTCTTAGGAAACTAACCGTATTCTGAAGGTTTTACAATTTTTGTAACAAATTAATTTCTACTAGCTTTAATTTCGATTACTATATCACAAATGAATCCAGAAATAAACATAGTAACCAGTACCGTGTTGTGTAGTTAATAATATAAATTTTAAGTGTGCCAACTGTTCGTAATTTCGAATGTTTCTAAAAAATATCCAATTTTAAATGTACGTGCATTCAGAACTAGTAGTTATCGTTTATAATATCGAGAATAAAACATTTTATAAAGTAATTGATTTTCATAATTATTATCTGGAAGTATAAAATACTGTGTATAAAATTACACGATGACTTTTAGAAAAGCAACTGGGATAACATTGCCTGTCCAAAATTCGAAAAATAATACTGGTATCGACAACTACTGTAAAGAACAAGTAATGCTGAGGAGGGTGTCTCGTTACAAATCTCATACGTTGACAGTTTGCGTGAATTTATTTCAGCGATAACCGAAGTAAGTGACATAACCAAGGAAACTGGCGGTACGATAAGAAGACGATCGAGCTCTCGCCAGTATGACGTCCATGTACCAACCTCGTGTCCCTTCTTCTGAACCCGCACCTCGACGTGCATTGATAAGCAAAAACATTATGAGCACTGCCCACTGAGACAATAGATGCTGCCTTGTGGCACAGCGGGAATGTGATTCGGTAACTAAAGTACGTAAGCGGATACGGACAGGGTTCACCCTGGCGACGATATGGGCTGCAAATGGGGAAATCCATTGAGATGAGCGACTTTCACAAAGAGCAGATTGTTAAAACGCAGAGCCTCTGAACGAGTATTTGAAAACGACGAATCTGATCGAATGTTCACGTGCTACTGTCGTGAGCATCTACGTAAAGAGGTAGAAGGACAGTGAAACTATCATTGGGCGCTATATGGTTGTACGTCCATGACTCTTCACAGAACGTGGGGTTCGGAGGCTTGTCTGCTGTGCAAGGTAGGATAAACGGTGGTCTGTGGTATCTCTGCCGAAAGAGCACCATGTTCGCGCAGCAAAAGTGTTTCGGAGCACACCGTTCATCGTACATTGTTGAATATGGAGCTCCGCAGTACACCACCCTTATGTGTTCACATGTTGACCCAACGACATTGTTAATTGCGACTGTAGTCGGCACGGGACCATCTGGATTCGACCTTCTATTGATGGAAACCTGTCGGCTCTTCGCGTGAATCACATTTCTGCTACACTAGATTGATTGTCGTCTCCACAAACGCCGACATGGAGCTGAACGGCAGCTAGAAACTCGCAGCGGTCACAGACGCAGGCTGGTGGGAGCAGTATTATGTTATGGGAAACATTTTTCTGCCCTTGAATGGGGCATGTGATAATAATCGAAAACATACTGACAGCTTCGAACCACCTGCGTCCCTTCAAGTCCACATTTCTATTGTCTTATATTTGTGGTCCTTACGAGAAATATACAGGGTGATTCAAAAAGAATACCACAACTTTAGGAATTTAAAACTCTGCAACGACAAAAGGCAGAGCTAAGCACTATCTGTCGGCGCATTTAGTTGTAAATTTGTTCGCTGGAGGCGCTGTTGACTAGGCGTCAGCGTCAGTTGATGCTAAGATGGCGAACGCTCAACAGAAAGCTTTTTGTGTTATTGAGTACGGCAGAAGTGAACCGACGACAGTTGTTCAGCGTGCATTTCGAACGAAGTATGGTGTTAAAGCTTCTGATAGGTGGTGTATTAAACGTTGGTATAAACAGTTTACGGAGAATGGGTGTTTGTGCAAAGGGAAAAGGTCTGGACGGCCGAGAACGAGTGATGAAAATGTAGCACGCATCCAGCAAGCATTTGTTCGCAGCCCAGGAAAATCGACTCGCAGAGCTAGCAGAGAGCTGCAAATTCCACAATCAACTGTATGGAGAGCCCTACGAAAAAGATTAGTTATGAAACCTTATCGTCTGAAATTGGTTCAAGCACTGTCTGCAGCTGATAAGATTAAAAGAATCGATTTCTGTGATTTTATCTTTGCTCAAATGGAAACAGATGAATCTTTCGTTTCAAAGATTGTGTTTAGTGATGGAGCAACTTTCCACACTAACGGGAAAGTCAACCGTCACAATGTCTGTATATGGGGCACTGAGAATCCGCGGGAAACAACTCAGTATGAACGTGACTCGCCTAAGGTGAACGTTTTCTGTGCCATTTCAGCCAATAAAGTTTTTGGTCCCTTTATCTTTGAAGGTGCTACTGTAACTGGACTACAGTATCTGGAGATGTTAGAGAATTGGCTGTTCCCTCAGCTCAAACAAGAAGCACAACAATTCATATTTCAGCAGGATGGAACGCCACCAAATTGGCACTTATCTGTCCGTAACTACCTGAACGTCAACTACCAGAGGCGATGGATCGGCCGACAGGCAGCCCGTGACAGAGCACTTCATCACTGGCCTCCAAGAAGCCCTGATATTACCCCCTGCGATTTTTTCTTATGGGGGTATGTTAAGGATATGGTGTTTCGGCCACCTCTCCCAGCCACCATTGATGATTTGAAACGAGAAATAACAGCAGCTATCCAAACTGTTACGCCTGATATGCTACAGAGAGTGTGGAACGAGTTGGAGTATCGGGTTGATATTGCTCGAGTGTCTGGAGGGGGCCATATTGAACATCTCTGAATTTGAAACTTCCTGGCAGATTAAAACTGTGTGCCCGACCGAGACTCGAACTCGGGACCTTTGCCTTTCGCGGGCAAGTGCTCCACCATCTGAACCACCGAAGCACGACCCACGCCCGGTACTCACAGCTTTACTTCTGCCAGTATCCGTCTCCTACCTTCCAAAATTTACAGAAGCTCTCCTGCGAAACTTGCAGAACTAGCACTCCTGAAAGAAAGGATATTGCGGAGACATGGCTTAGCCACAGCCTGGGGGATGTTTCCAGAATGAGATTTTCACTCTGCAGCGGAGTGTGCGCTGATATGAAACTTCCTGGAGTGCTAGTTCTGCAAGTTTCGCAGGAGAGCTTCTGTAAAGTTTGGAAGGTAGGAGACGGATACTGGCAGAAGTAAAGCTGTGAGTACCGGGCGTGGGTCGTGCTTTGGTGGCTCAGATGGTGGAGCACTTGCCCGCGAAAGGCAAAGGTCCCGAGTTCGAGTCTCGGTCGGGCACACAGTTTTAATCTGCCATGCTCTGTTGCCTGTGTCTATGTGCCTGTGGTTCTGTCAGTGTGATCATGTGATGTATCTGACCCCAGGAATGTGTCAATAAAGATTCCCCTTCCTGGGACAATGAATTCACGGTGTTCTTATTTCAATTTCCAGGAGTGTAGATAAACACCTCTGTAGCGCCTCTCTACTGAAGGCAAGTCGGGAACATCCGGCATTCATTAAGTTGTTCATTTCCTAATACGTAACTAATAGAAGCTCAGCAAAATTGAGTTTAGTCGCTGACTCTCTCAACACATTACGAAAACACTAATATGCAACGGATAAGTGGTAGTATTATCCTATCACCCTCGTGAAAAATACTTATTTGTTATTCTTTAACAAATTGGAGACTTTTATTTGTAAAGTCACCATATTTCTAATAATGCTCAACTTTTTGAGATAAGATTCTACATTTTCCAAGTTGTCACAAAATTATTCTCACTGTGTTTTTCACTTATCCAGTATTCTTATACTAGTGATTCACTTACAGTTAATACGGTCTCTATTTCCATCTTATTTTGTCGTCGGTAAATGCATGAAGTGTCCAAGAAGCTCACGAAAATAGCTACTGCTTCTAACTCATCTTCGACGCCAAAATTCAATAAAGAAATACATTCATCAAAAGAAGTTTTGTATCACCTCGGTTCATAGAGTTCCAGTACCTATACAGAATATTGGAATAGAGATCAACAAAAATATCATTTCCGCACTTTTTATTGCCCATGAAAAACACACATTGCAAGTTGTACCACCAAATAGCGACAGCTTCAGAGATGGTAGTGCAGATTTTTGTACACACCGGTACCTCTAATACCAAGTAACACGTCCTCTTGCATTGATGCATGCCTGTATTCGTCGTGGAATACTATTCACAAGTCCATCAAGACACTGTTGGTACAGATTGTCCCGCTACTCAACTGCGATTCAGGATAGATCCCTCAGAGTGGGTGGTGGATCACGTCGTCAATAACCAATAGCCCTTTGGAATCAATCCCAGGCATGTACAGTATTGTTTATGTCTGGAGAACATGCTGGCCACTCTAGTCGAGCGATGTCGTTATCCTGAAGGAAGTAATTCACAAGATGTACACGATGGGAACACGAATTGTTGTCCATGAAGACGAATGCCTCGCCAATATGCCGCCAATATGGTTGCACTACCGGTCGGAAGATGGCACTCACGTATCGTACAGGCGGCTGTTACGGTGCTTTCCATTACCACAAGCGGCGTACGTCGGCCCCTCATAACGCCACCCCGTAACAGCAGGGAACCTCCACCTTGCTGCACTCGCTGAACAGTGTGTCTAAGGCATTCAGCCTGACCGGATTGCCTCCAAACACGTCACCCACGATTGTCTGGTTGAAGGCATATGCCTCATCGGTGAAGAGAACTTGATGCCAATCCTGAGCGGTCGATTCGGCATGTTGTAGGGCCCATCTGTACCGCGCTGCATGGTGTCGTGGTTGCAAAGATGGACCTCGCCATGGACGTCGGGTGTGAAGTTGTTCATCATGCAGCCTATTACACACAACTTGAGCCGTAACACTACAAAAAATGGCTCTGAGCACTATGGGACTTAACTGCTGTGGTCATCAGTCCCCTAGAACTTAGAACTACTTAAACCTAACTAACCTAACTAACCTAAGGACATCACACACATCCATGCCCGAGGCATGATTCGAACCTGCGACCGTAGCAGTCCAGCGGTTCCGGACTGAGCGCCTAGACGTAACACTACGTCCTGTGGCTGCACGAAAAGTATTATTCAACATGGTGGCATTGCTGTCAGTGTTCCTCCAAGCCATGATCCGTAGGTAGCGGTCATCCACTGCAGTAGTAGCCCTTGAGCGCATGTCATCAAAAGTTCTTGTCTCTCTCTGTATCTCCTTCATGTCCGAACAACAACGCTTTGGGTCACTGCGAGACGCCTGGACACTCCCCTTGTTGAGAGCCCTTCCTGGCACAAAGTAACAAAGCGGACGCGATCGAACCGCGGTATTGACCATCTAGGTTTGGTTGAACTATAGACGACAAGAACAGTGTACCTCCTTCCTGGTGGAATGTCTGGAACTGTCGGACGTCCTCCGTCTAATAGGCGCTGCTTCTGCATGTTTGTTTACATCTTTGGGCGGGTTTAGTGACATCTCTGAGCAGGCAAACGGACTGTCTCTGTGATACAGTACACACAGTCCGCGTCTACCTTCATCAGTTCTGGAAAACTGCGTGACGCAAAACTTTTTGTTGTTGTGTGTATATTCAGTGTGAAATAGATCCATTTATAATGTAGCATGTGGAACCGATAGGAGGCCATAAAGAATTCTAAAACACTAATTTTCCTGTGGCAGCATGGGAAACAGAAGTGAAAAAAATGAATGTGGTATTCAGGCGGTTCATTTAATCTTGTCTCATAATGGTGGTGGGCCTAAGTAACTATTAGTAATCATAGTTCTCACAAAGACATTCTGTTTTGTAAACTGTCGTCTATTTGAAGCGCTTTTCCTCTCCCAACTGACTGATGCCTATCTGTACAGTTTCTTTTAAATCCTTTTTCAAGTAACATTTTGTTCAACACATTGTACTTTCTTGTGTTTGTCGCTATTTACTGGCTATCTTTGGAACTTACGTTTCTCACATAACGCTGATTTCTAGATATTACATCTTTTTTTTTGCTACCATTTAACGATTATTAGGATATTCATCGCATTTCTCTAAACTCAGTATTTTACTTTCCGATTGAAACGTGTTACAATCTGTGCGACATACGTTTTACATTTCATTGTGTTAAAATGTCGTCAGCTCCGTCCTTACTTTCGTATACGAAGTTATTTCCATCTGCATTGGTACCTGCTCTGTTTTTTCAGTGACATTTCAATTTAGAACAGAATATGCACATTACAATTCTATAATATCCCACTTACTTTTGCATGTACAGTACATTTTTTGTAGGTACTTTACTTCACCCCTTCTCACTTACGGGGGTATTTACTCTAATATGAACTGTCGAAGGGGTTCACTGTAGCCACAAACATTCGTATATGATACCCTTCTTAATGGAGATTTCGTCCCGCAGGCAGCTTTAGTTTTAAGAGCTGAGGTGCTTTACAGTCTACTGATGTGGAAAATTTATTTCTTTAAGTGACTCGATAAGTAATTAATTTAATGGAATGCTGTGGAAGGTTTTAACTAGTTCCCTACTCTGTTAGTATCTTGCAATTTTACTTTGGTCATTAGTAAATTTTGTCTCCGTAAGAACTCTTTAGCTTGTAGCAGCAGTAATTTTCTGGCGTTTGAAGTTAATTGAGCTTTTAAGCTTTAAAGGAGAACCTGCGATTGAGTTTCTTCTGTAGTGTTTTCTCGTAGAAGTCCATTGTGCACGTAATCAATTAAATGTATATTTAAGGTCCTGTTTACTCTCTGAGAAATTTTATCTGCAGTAAATGCACTTTAAGATATTACATTGAAGCGCCAAATAAACTGGTGTATTCAAATGCAGAGATGCGTACACAGGCTGAATATGGCGCCGTGGTAAGCAACACCTATATGAAACAACAAATGTCTGGCGCAGTTATTAGGTCGGTTACTGCTGCTACAATGGCAATTATCAAGATTTAAATGAGTTTGAACGTGATATTATAGTCGGTGCACGAGCGACGGGATGCAGCGTCTCCGAGGTAGCGATGAAGTGGCGATTTTCCCGTACTACCATTTCACGAGTGTGCCACGAATATTAGGAATCAGATCAGTATTTGATACAAGAATTCCTGAGTTGTTAAAATATGACGATACCAATGTTTTGACTTCAGTAATTTTGTCTTAAGTGTTCCGTACTCTGTTGCCTGTGATACTACTTAGTGCACACGCCAGTGCAGTTGGCTGTTGCAAATGGTTAGGTGAGATTTATGAAGGCATGCTCTACGGTAGTCGTCAGCCATGAGTGTATTTTTGTGCAGTATAAGTTCACACTAAGGGATAGTAACGTTTTTGTGTAAGTGAAGTAATTGCTTATCGAGCGCTATTCTCGAGTTTTCCTTGATCTGCGAATCAAGTACAGAAAAACTTGGATCAAAGGTGTACTGTTCTAGACACAGTAGATTGCTCGTACGTATTGTTAGTGACGTAATAATTGAGACTCGTTTGCCCTAGTTGAACTAGTACAAAGAAGAAATTCCAAGAGCTACCACTATTTCTGTAGTAAAAATCATGAGTGACATTTCATTTACAGTTTGCTAGTTGGTACACGAGAGGCCAACACCTGAAGAGGAATATATTTTGAATATTTGAAATTTAACTTGCGGTATACAGTGGTGTTGGCACCTAGAGATTTTGAAAGAATGAACTACCATTTTGCTATATATTACTGTATTAATCTTCTATTCTGTTAGACTTCGGATTTGGACGTCTTAAAACATTTGGCATACTAATGATCCACACTGAAGAGCCAAAGAAACTGGTACACCTGCCTAATATCGTGTAGGGCCCCGCGAGCACTCAGAAGTGGCACAACACGACTTGGCATGGACTCGACTAATGTCTGAAGTAGCGCCGGAGGGAACTGCCAGCATGAATCCTGCAGGGTTGTCCATAAATCCGTAAGAGTACGAGGAGGTTGCAGGACATCACACATATGCTCAATAATATTCATGTTTGGGGAGTATGATGGCCAGCGGAAGTTTTTAAACTCAGAAGAGCCACTCTGCAGCAATTCTGGGCGTGTGGGGTGTTGCATTGTCCTGAGGGAACTGCCCAAATCCTTCGGAATGCACAATGGACATGAATGGATGCAGGTGGCCAGTCAGGATGTTTACGTACGTGTCATGTATCAGAGTCGTTTCTAGACGTACCAGAGGTTCCATGTTACTTCCATTCCACACGCTCTACACCATTACAGAGCCTCCACCAGCTTGAACAGTTCCTTATTGCCATGCATGGCCCATGGATTCATGAGGTTGTCTCCATACCCAGAAACGTCCATCCTCTCGATACCATTTGAAACGAGACTCGCCCGACCGGGCAACACGTTTCCAGTCATCAACAATCCAATGTCGTTGTTGACGGACCCAGGCGATGCGTAAAGATTTGTGTCCTGCAGTCATCAAGGGTACGCGAGTGGGCCTTGGGCTCCGAAAACCCACATCGATGATGTTTAGTTGAATGGTTCGTACGCTGACGGTTGTTGAAGGCCCAGCATTGAAATCTGCAGCAATTTGAGAAAGGGCTGCACTTCAGTCACTTTTAACGATTATCGTCAGTCGTCGTTGGTCCCGTTCTTGCAGGATCTTTCTTCGGCCGCAGAGATGTCGGAGATTTGAAGTTGTACCGGATTTCTGATGTTCACGGTGCACTTCATCGCTACCTAGGAGACGCTGTGTACCACCGCTCGTGCGCCGACTCTTGATAACCTGCCACTGTAGCAGCAGTATCCGATCTAACTACTGTGCGAGACACATGTTGTCTTATATTGATGTTGCCGACCGCTGTGTCATATTCGGCCTGTTTACATATCTCTGTATTTGAATACGCGTGCTTATACCAGTTCCTTTTATCCCTTTAGCGTAATACCTATAACACTGTACTTGATAAAGACATAGCCGGCCAGAGTGGCTGAGCAGTTCTAGGCGCTACTGTCGTGAACCGCGCGACCACTACGGTCGCAGGTTCGAATCCTGCCTCGGGCATGGATGTGTGTTATGTCTTTAGGTGAGTTAGGTTTAAGTAGTTCTAAGTTCTAGACGATTGATGACCAAAGCAATTAAGTCCCATAGTGGTCAGAGCCATTTGAACCATTTTTGATAATGACACAAAAGCAGAATTTTAGATAGCACAGAAGATAAATAAAATAATACGCAGTCCAAATGGCGAATTATTCTTTCAAGTAATATTGCATGACTGTGTTAACACCACTGAAAACTTTTGACAGTCCTCTCTATTTGGTAAATTTGGCATTGACTTGAAATCAACCCGCAGCCTTTCTGTGTAATTCGATTTCTATTGACTCCTCTGCTACGTTCAGCCAGCTAGTCGAGAGCCTCCACGGAGAGCGCTTATAGCAAGCAGATGAGTGGAGAGATGTCCCGTGTGTGCAGTGCGCCGTGCAGAGCAGGCGAGGAGCGGGCGTAGGGTGCGAACAAGGGCGTTATGTGTCTTCGCAGCGCCTAGGGTGACGGCGTGTAGCAGCGGAGAGGCCGCAATGCGAACCGTGCCCGTGGTGGCGGCAGCAGCAGGGGCGCCGCAGAAACACTACACCAGCCGGCTCCCCGTTCTCTAATTGGCTGGGTGGCAGCCCACCCTACACCACGCTCTGCTCTGCCGGGGCGCACAGTGGCTACCTGCGAACAGTCCACGCAATCTGTGCCTGTGGTCAGCATTGTATGATACGAAAGACGCTACATTCGCGTCTTAATAAGATCGCCACACTGCTGAAATCGCCAATAACGTGATTCTCATCTGGTATATTTTCAAAATTTTTATAACTGAAGACGCAGGTTACAGGGTCAATTCTAAGGTGAAGGGGTTCATACAAGAGCCGATAGAAGCCTGACGTCTCCAAAAATTAATCAATCAACGATTTCGCCTAGGCTGCCTCCCAGCATGTTTCCATTCCATATACGAGGGGCGTTTAACACGTAATGCAATTTCGGTGGAAAAAATGGGAAATTTGTTGTGGGCATGGTGGAGTATTATCACTTCAGCAATTGCGACTGGTTGCGGCGTTATACGAGGGCTGTCCAGAAAGTAAGTTCCCATCGGTCGCGAAATGTAAACGACTATGAAAATCCGATAAAGCTTTGTACAGATGTGGCTGTTGATATACTTTCCGGGATGTGAAGTCGTGGTCCAAGAACTTTTTCTTCTCCTTACGTTTCGTCCAGGACTGCGCTGGACTTCCTCAGAGGCGCTGCTCCGCTGAGTCTTGCCGACTGACTGGTCGGGTGTCTGAGAGCGACTTATATATTATGAGAAAAGGGGGCGTGGTTCAGGTGACACGTGATGAGCAGTGATAATCCATAGCAAAGATAAGGTTGACTATCGATTACCACCTTGTCAAGATAAAAATTGTTAGCAATTTTGTAGAGCCACTGTCCATATATCGCTGAGTTTCATAGCCTCCTCTTTCCTATTAAAATTATCGTGATGTTTATAAATTTCAATAGCTTCTCTGTATAGGCGTGGATAGTAATTCAACGTTGTAGATAAAACTTCGGTATCCGAAAACTTTACTTGGTGGTTTCCTGGTTGAAGAGCATGTTCCGCTACAGCTGATTTTTCTATTTTTCCAAGTCGACAAAGGCTTTTATGCTCTTTCAGTCGCGTATTTACGCTTCTTTTGGTAGTACCAATATAAACTTTCCAACAGGTACATGGAATTTTATACACACCACATGTCGACAGAGGAGGGCGTTTATCCTTCACAGATCGTAGTACTTGACTCATTTTCTTTGTTGGTTTAAAGACTGGTGTTATGTCATGTTTTCGTAAAATCTTACCGATCCGATCTGTTACTTTTTTAATAAAAGGGAGAACTACTGTATTTTTCTGTCGTTGTGGTTCATTCTTATCTTTTGGTCTTCTGTTCCTTGGACGCAAAATTCTATTTATCTCTTTTTCTGAGTAGCCCTTTTTTTCAAAAGCCTGCTTCAGATGTTTCACTTCAGCATCCAAATGTTCAGGTGTACATATCCGTTGCGCTCGATCAACAAGACTTTTTATGACACCTCTTTTTTGTTGTGGATGATGATTAGAATTTTTATGTAAATATCTGCCCGTATGTGTTGCCACGCCCCCTTTTCTCACAATATATAAGTCGCTCTCAGACAACCGACCAGTCAGTCGGCAAGACTCAGCGGAGCAGCGCCTCTGAGGAAGTCCAGCGCAGTCCTGGACGAAACGTAAGGAGCAGAAAAAGTTCTTGGACCACGACCTCACATCCCGGAAAGTATATCAACAGCCATGTAACCCGGTCGTGAAAGCCTTCATTTGTACAGATGTGTTTGGCAGTTTCTCTAGTATGATCCTAGATAGCATCACGTCGCTCTTCTCATTTCTGAGCTCACAGTGAGTGTGTAAAGATATTTAGAAAATATTGTCTCCCGCCAAGTACCAGTGCCTGGTGAGAAATTTTTCCTGAAGCTTTGCAGCCAACTTTACATAACTGTCGTGCGGTTTCTTCTTCAAGACAATTCTCAGCCGTGTTCTGCAGAGGCAATGAAGATGCTCCTGCATCGTTTTCAATTGGAAATGTTCGATTACCCACAGAACAGCCCGTAATTGTCTCCCTCTGAGTTTCATCTCTACTCACATGAACCACTGGCTACGAAGACATTTTGGTACAGACAACGAGCTATAGGTCAGCCTAGCGAATTGGCGGAAAGTACTGGCAGCTGCCGTCTATGAAGAGGGTATTGCAAAGTTGGTTCAACGCTATGACAAGTGTGTAAGTCAGAACGGCGACTACGTAGAGAAGTAGCTGGAAGGTGTAGCTAACTATTAAAAATAAAACATTTCACATTTTCAATGTGGTTTCCATTTCTTACTTTCATACTTTCTGGACAGCCCTCGTAAGTAAAAATGGCGTATGTAGCGCAGGTGCGTTCCATGCAGAAAGCTATCACTGACTTTCTTTTGGCGGAAAATACAGCACCGCGGATTTTCGTAGGTGATTGCAGAATGTCAACGGCGACCTAGCAGTGAACAAAAGCACAGTGAGTTGTTGAGCGCTGCGTCTGACATCATTGTAACAAGGTCACGCAAACCTATGCGATCTCCGCCTGCTGGCTGCCCACACACCTGTGACTCCCGCCGTGTAGTAACGTGCGGACACTCTCAATGGAAGTGATCGACTGATCAATCAAACACCACGCGACACGCCTGGACGTCTCTGTTGGTAGTGCTGATACACCTGTTCACCTGTTTCGTGCCTCGCCGCCTAACAGAAGACCATTAAGAGCGGCGAAGGACTATCTTTGCACAACTGCTTGTGCGTTTCGAGGCTGATCGTGACAACTTTTTGTCGAATATCGTCACAAGCTATGAAACATGGGTCCCTCACTTCGTTCCGGAAACAAAACGGGAATCCAAGCAGTGGTGCAACACCACCTCTTCTCCGAAGAAAAAAAATCAAAGACGCGCCCTCAGACGTTAAAGGCTTGGCGATGGTTTTCAGGGATTCTGGAGGGATTATTCTGTTTGACGTCCTCGCTGGTAGCGCAACGAACAACTAGTATGTGTACTGTGCTACCCTCAGGAAACTGAAGAAACGACTTCAGAGTGTTAGTTGCCGCAAAAATGTAACAGAAATTCTCCTTCTCTGTGACAACGCCAGGCCTTACGTAAGTCTGCGCATCCGACGGGAGCTCACAAAACTTCACTGGTCTATTCTTCATCCACCCTACAGACCGGATCTGGCACCATCCGTCTCAAATCGTTTTGACCCTATGAAGGTTGCACTCCATGGAGAGCATGATGGGGAGGCTACTGATGTAGCAACACGTTGGTTCGGATGCGTCTAGTAGATTGGTACTATAAGGGCGCTCTCAGTCTGTTGGCGTAAGGGGGTCGCACCGAACGGAGATTGTGTTGAGATATACGATTTTGTAGGCAAAAGAGACGGCAATTATATAGTTACTAGACTCCTGAATAAAATCAGCCTGCTTTCAGAGAAACAATGTGTCGCATTACTTAACTAAAGCCGTCGGTAAAAATGTGCATTGGCAAATTCTGCTCTGTAGGATAAGGCGAAGGGGTGATTCAGGGGCTTCAAAATCTAAAAACCAATAAGAAGTAGACCGTCAGCTTGCGACGTTATCAGCCCTTATGGTGGAGAAAAAAATGGTTCAAATGGCTCTGAGCACTATGGGACTTTACTTCTAAGGTCATCAGTCCCCTAGAACTTAGAACTACTTAAACCTAACTAACCTATGGACATCACACACATCCATGCCCGAGGCAGGATTCGAACCTGCGACCGTAGCTGTCGCGCGGTTCCAGATTGTAGCGCCTAGAACCACTCGGCCACCCCGGCCGGCTATGGTGGAGAGAATCATCCAGTACATTACCGTCGGAGGAGACACTCGTCACTGCTGGTTGTGCGGCCAAGTGAAAACGTACAAGTGGACCATGGGGACATAAATGCCTACGACGTCAAGGAGCCTAAACCCTGCAGCGTCAGATACAACGTCTCGCGACGGAGACTACTCTCTCTCTCACCCGTAAAACTACGCTGCTAACCGCCTAAATACAAATGGAGAAATGACATATCGGTAGTCGAATTATTGATGTTAGATTCATGACAGCAGGGCAGGTAACTTCATTGCAAATAAGCAACGAAAGGAGGTTATTCTGCATGTAATTTGTGGCGCCTTTCTTCGTTTTGTTACGAGAGTTAATATAAGAATTAACAGAGACTTGAGAAAGCTGGGAGATGTATCAGCTTGCAATTAGATGACGCATTCACTGGTTAAGTGTGCGTGTCGGGAGGAAAAGGTCCGAGAAATACTATTACTTACTGGGAGGCGCATACCTGCAGAGGAACGACCTCAGATTTGAGCGACGCTGGTCAGGTGTGGTACAGTCAACACTCTACTCTTTTGACGTTTTGTCTTATCCTCAACCATCCATTCGTGGCATAGTTAATTTTTAAACGAAATTTATTAGCCTAGTATTGAATCATCAGCATTTCTTATGTGATTCACTAAGGGCAGTTATAAATGGGACATGTTTCTAACAGTAAACATCTTATAGTTTTACACGTGGCTGTCTCTCAGCGCCGGCCGCTGTGACCGAGCGGTTCTATGCGCTTCAGTCTGGAACCGTGCGACCGCTACGGTCGCAGGTTCGAATCCTGCCTCGGTCATGGATCTGTGTGATGTCCTTAGGTTAGTTAGGTTTAAGTAGTTCTAAGTTCTAGGGGACTGATGACCTCAGATGTTAAAGACCATAGTACTCAGAGCCATTTAAGCCATTTTTTCCCCTTCAGAGACAGTGCTCAGAGCCATTTAAGCCATTTTTTTTCTTTCAGCGACCGTATGTAAGTTTCAGGATCAGAATCATAGAGCCAACCGGTTGCAAACTGTGTGGTAGAGTGACCTAGGTTTCGACACCCTCAAGAAAGTCTTCATCAGAATGGGACTTAAAGAAATCGTAAAGTTATACTGCGAGAAAGCAACGGTCCAAGTTTCGAGCAGATACGCTCAAGTCAAAAATTAAAATTAAACACTGTTAAGACTTCGGCACGTATGCCCTGCTAGGAACAATATCAGACTTAACATAGCCACCAGTATCAATTTCCGGGTGGTTATCCGGTGGCGTCCTTGGCATTTTACCAGCTCCTGCTCGTACTGTGCACCTACTATGTGCAGGGTGTTGTGTGTGTACTTTGTTTAAGAGATTACAGAGATGACAGTTTGGATTGGGAATTGAGGTGCTAGGAAAATACAAAGCTGATATCAGTCTGTTGCATTCGATGGTGACGGAGTTTTTCTCCTACTAGTGCAGGCATGTCAAGGTACTCTTCGAAACTGAAGGTAGTGCTACAAGACGTCAACACATTCTCACTTACCTTCATAAGGTTCGCAAGATATTTTCTGCATGATTAATTTCTCCGTTACGCAACGTAGGCCAAATCTGTGCCTTAATTTCCTTAACTGAATATAGTTCCATGTAGCAAATCGCATTGACTGTTTGACATGACGGGTCAGTGACTCGAGAAGTAGAGAATGGACAGAGCGAGCCGAGCTGTCCCTGTTACTACCGAAACCGGACCAACCATGTAGTACTTTACTTTCAAAGAGAGGTAGTAGCAATAGCAACGACAACGATTTCGTCTTCAAGTCATTTACGGGAGAAAATGTATTTATCTTGATATTACTTCCATGAAATAACAGGAAGCAATCCGCCAACCGTCAAACAAACATAATACGTTGTCTTTTACATTTTGAGTATTTTCATTGAAAACGTTTAAAAAAAACTCTTGTAATTACCTTGCAGGCACATTTCAAATCATTTTCAAAAGAGATGGGCTGCAGGTGCACAGGTTGGACTATAATTAGATTTAAAAATAAATTCAAAACGCCTGATCTGGAATCCATGTTAATAAATTTCGCACTGGAATTCAGTGAGGAAAAGACAAGAAATGCTTGAAGCAGGTTTATGTGTCTCAAATAATTGAATCTTGTTCGAGGTTCGCAGAAGGAATAACAACATAAAGAGAACTGTGGTGAATTTTTACAGTTAACTGTGGTCTTTCTTGGCAATACACAATGTCGCGGGGTACCTCTATTTGTGCGCCAGGGGCTATCCACTATACAAGGTGCTTGAAAAGTCCGTATTTCGTAATGAATTTGAATTGTCACCACAAGAAAAGATTTCTGATATTTTTGCTTTTCTTGTAAGCTTGTATGTCGAAGCATGATTCTCTGCCTCTTTTTTCAGCTAACGCACCATATACTGATTACAACATTCTTTAAGAGCTTTGTAAGGCCAATGTTGTCGGTTGTGACATACCTCGTGTAGCTTTACAGTAACTGAAAAATGTGATATTACCTGCCTCATGGGACTACTGTCTCTGCATTCTTTGGTCCTAATTTGTCTTCTGAATCCAAAATGAAAATGTGGAATGTATTGTATCATGAGATTGAGCCATCAGAGGAAAATAACTGAACTACTTAAGTAGGACAATCAGTTATATCCTAGAAATCATCAATAACGGGATCGAATAGTTCGTTTATAAGGAAAGAAAAGTATATCTGACCAAGTTTGAGTGATGAGTCCCGGAAACAGCTCCTTCGATGTCGAGGGAAAAAGGAGAGTTAGTTGACGTTGTATGCCTTGTAAATAAGCTGATCTGCCAGAAAAAGATGTAAAGCTCGTAGAGGACTACAGTAAACCATATACACGAATGTAGATTAGGATGCAATATGCGTTTCAAGTTGTATTCGGGTACCGCATGAAGAATCTAGGGCACAGAAGAGAGATTTTGTCAGAGAGTAAGGATTTACGAAGGAATATTTGTTTTTCTCATCATATTTACCCAATATTATAGGTTGTATTATTAAAGTCAATGCGATAAATTTCGTAACTAATATGAAAGAAACTGAATAATCAGCACCTTCACTGTAGCATTTTTAGATAAAAATAAATGTAATTTTTATTTCATTTTTTGTTTTTGTTTTTTCCAATGTAGGAGTCAAGATCAAAGCTTCCTATTTTCCTATGGATCCAAAGTTACGCATTAACTCTTTTTCTCGTGCCGTGGAACCAAACTAGGAGGTAGCACGAAGGCAAATTCAAACGGAAAATAAGAGATACCCTAATGATCTGCTACGGATGTCAGCTGAATGTAACGATAAATACTTCTAAATACTCCCACAGGCGTTTCCAACAACAATACGACGATCAGTCATAACACTTCTCCACAGCCCCTTATTTGTGTGGTGGTTCTGGATAGTACCACTGCTATTTTTTAAAGTATCAGTCTTCCAAGTGGTTTGATGCTGTCCATCTTCTCCCAGCTTGTGCTAACCTTTATATATCAAAGCGTTACAACCAAAATCTCTATAATCCCTTTTACACGTAGCAGTCTTAGTCTGTCCCAATTACTTTTCCTTTTTACTGCTCCTACGAGCGAGCAGGTGAAGTGGCAAGGCACCGTACTAGCATTCAGGACGAAGGTAATTCAAATACACAGCTGGCCACCTAGCTCTCCTGTGATCTCTCTCTAAGTAACTAGAAACCAGTGCTAGAGGGATTGCATTCAAAAGCAGTTGACGTGTTTTCTTTCCTATCGTTCCCAATCCAAGCTCGTCCTATGCCTCCAATTAAATCGAGATTCACAGCTTCTTGCTTCTGGTTGGTAGTGGCCTGTTCAGATCGATTTTCATTTCTTCCACAATATTTTTCCTATTCTTCAAGCACGACTTTATCTTTGATGTGCCTGAGATATTTTTAGCATGATCAGATTCGATTAGCCGAAACAAATTCCTTAAGCAATCTCTGTGTGTCTCTAATTACACATTTCGTATCTTTGGATCCCTGTTGGGCCATCAGCCAGATGTGTAACCACAACGCGAAAAAGTTTCGAAGTAATTTTCGAATTTATGTGCCAGGATACTTTTCCTGGTTTTAGTTTTGGTAAACAGTTTGTTCTACTCTGCGTCTTGCTTTGTCTCGTGTCAGTGCTACCTGGCTCAAAATTGGGTTTGGTCTATGGGCTGCGTCTTTGATTAGTAAGGTAAACGTCCTTTAAAACTACCGGCATAAGAAGTCATACCTGTACTGCGAACGGCCCTGTCATAGAGGGTGGAGAAGCGGACAGAGGTTTAGCCACTCTATTGCCCTTGCAGTCGGGAAATAAAAGGCAGTAGAGTCAGCAATGATTAACGTCATGAGGACGCAGGAGGCAGTGAATCACTGGATTAGAGACACATAATCAGTATCCAAAGGGCATTTTGCCTGTAATTGAAAAAGTGTCACGATCGTCTCTCCATTGGCAAAAGATTCCGGACTAATCCGACATCCTGATCTCTAGTAGAAGACTGCAAGGGAAAGATAACCCCGAGGAATAGATTGAATAACAAACGAAAGGATAGCGTTTTACTAGTCGGGCTTGAAATTTCAGAAGTCTGAACGACATAAGGAAGCTACATAATCCGAAAAGCAAAATGCAGAGGCTCTAAGTAGACATAGCGGGGGTCACTGAATTGAAATGGAACGAAGGCATTGATTTCTGGTCAGGCAAGTATGGGGTAATATCAACAGCAGCAGCAAATGGTATAACGGGAGTAGCATTTGCTATGAATGAGAAGGTAGGCCAGAGAACAGAACGGTTCAGTAATAGGGATGTTCTCATCAGAATCGACAGCAAACCGTTGCTTACAACATCAAATCAGTTATACATGGTGATGTTGCAAATAGAAGGTGAAGAGTGAGAGAAAGTATATGAGGATACTGAAACGATAATTCAGTACGTAAAGGCAGATGAGATTCTAATAGTTATGAGAAACTGGAATGCGGTTGTAGAAGAGAGAGTTACAGCAGATTATGTGCTTGGTAGTAGGAATTAGAAAGAGTAATTCATTCTGCAATACATTACAGGGAGTAATAGTAAATACTCTCTTCAACAATCATAAGTGGAAGAAGTATACTTGGTAAAGGCCGGGACATACTGGAAGATTCCAGTTATATTACGCCAAGTTTAGGCAGAGATTCCGGAATCAAACATCGGACTGTAAAGAAGTACACACACAAAAGCAGATTCAACCTCAGATCACAATTTAGTAATGATGAAGAGCAGGCTGAAATTTGATAGACTAGTCGGGAAGAATAAATATGGAAAGAAGTGGGATATGGAAAGACTAAGGAATGAAGAGATACGCTTAAAGTTCTCTATGCCTACAGTTATTGCGATAACGAATAGCATAGAGGGCAATTCGGTTGAAAATGACTGGACATCTCGGAAACTGGTCATCACATAAGTTGGAAAGAAAAACGTAGGTGACTGCGAAGAAACGTTGAGTAACAAAAGAAATACTTTAGCTGATCGACGAAAGACGGAAGCACAAAAATGTTCAGGGAAAAATCAGGAATAAAGAAATACAAGTCAGTTAGGTACACTCAGTACTCTCGCACCAGTGAAAATAGACTATGAGGATTCGACACCTATGATTCTATCGTCTATTTCCCTCCTCAGCATAGCTGCGAGCATTTAGTGGTGAATGTAGGAGACTACGTTGGAGGGAAGCAGTCAGAGTGACATATGTAAGTTTGGATCGGTCCGGGAAGTGTACATAGATAGCCTAATAGTTAAGGCGATCGATCGCGATAAGCGGTAAGCCCGGGTTCGAATCCTGGTTCATCACAAATTTTAAAGTGTCACCAACAGGTAGTACATCTATACCTGACACACGGAAGCCAAGTTATTCGCATTCAGCGGATTTAGTTCGGACGGCTGTCTATCGTCAACAGTGTCTTTTTATCCAGACTTCCGAAGTAAAGTTGTATATTTCTTATGGGGCTCAAGAGCGTCTGTTTGCGTCACGTTTAGCACCCTCGTGGTTACCATGCAACGAGTGTTTTCCCGTGGAGGAGAGGCGCCGCCGCTACCAGTGTACATAGGAGCTGCTCCTCCGGGGCCGCACGTGCCGTATCTCTGTCACACGTGGGCGCCCCGCGACCGTCACGTTTTTAGCGACGCCGTGCCGGTGTTTACTCTCGCAGCGCCTGCACTGCTCCTGCCACAGCCTCACGTTCTCTCCCGTTATTCCACCCTTTCCGGCGTGGAACCTAGAATATGCTCGAAAAAATTTAATCCTGCTATGCACCGTCGTTTCTACGTGCTTGTAACACACCGGACGTGTCTCTGCTGTTATTGACACAGAAACGGGATAAGTAAGTAAACGGGAAATACGAATGCGTTTTGTTCTAGAATACTGCTACCAGTTTATGTAGCAGTTTGTATGTTGTTCATCTGTAGGTCACCGTCAGTGGTGTACGGTCTGAAACAATTGCTTTTGCTGAACTTTACTCGCGGCCTTAAACATTGTGCTAAAAGTGTACCACAACTGCAGTACACGAAATCGATCCTAGCATGTAACTTGACACACTGCCACGTTAGGTCGTATTTCAATTGACAGTGCACAATCCGTACAGTTAGTATTAGTATAAAGGATGATCCATAAATATCCCCTAGGACAAACTATACACGTTAAACTCCTGTAATCTTTGCTCTATTATTATTTACTACTTGAAACTTTGGACTAATTTCATCTGTTGTTTTAGGTACTGAAGATAACTGTGTAATAGCTGAAATCTAAATCTGCTGTAACGAAACGACGGCTTTCGCGATCGACTGCTGTTCCCTTATCTATTGTCTAATATTCAACGATAGCTGTGCACAACAGGTTCACATGGATTTCAGTCTGAATAATACCACCATTGATGATTTAGTAGTCTTGATCCATTGTACGAAGTCGTATTCAGGGATGTGACAGGACCGATCATTCGAAGCGAAAAAGTCTAGTAAGCTTGGGCTTTAAAATTTATAGCTGTGTATAGCTATGAATACTTGTTCCGTAGAAGATACGTGTCTCACAGTAGTGAAGATTAACAAGTGTTCGCCGTTGTGAAGATATTCACTTTAGTGCCAATGGTAACTGGACATTTTTTCCTTCCTTTGGTCCGTACTACACTTCCTAAAATATGGAAACCAAAAGAAGGTTTAATTTTTTCTCGGTCTTAAGTTATGCATTTTAGAGCCCCTGTTTACTAGCCTTGTTTTGCTTCGAATGATTGTTCCTGTCGTGTTCTTGAATAGGACTTTAAGTGCCAAGATTACTGAATCACCAATGTAGATTTTGTCCAGTGGGACATGACTTTTGAATCACCTTGTACGTTGACATTGCCACTTTGGAAGATAAACTATCGTGCTGACCATTTTTATGCAGTAAAATCCCGGTTTCAGACTCCATCTAAGCTCAAATAATGGCCAGAGTTGCTTTCCCGTCAATGATTCAAGCAACGTGTTCGCTTCTTGAATGCGGAACCAGCCACAATAACTGTTATTACAGAAATGGCTCTGAGCAGTATGGGACTTTACATCTGATGTCATCAGTCCTCTAGAACTTAGAACTACTTAAGCCTAACTAACCTAAGGACATCACACACATCCATGCCCGAGGCAGGATTCGAACCTGCGACCGTATCGGTCGGGCGGTTCCAGACTGTAGCGCCTAGAACCGCTCGGCCACCTCGGCCGGCACGTTCTTTTCAAATGTGATGTGTCAGTGCGGTTACTTGCGTGTGTAAATGGTTTTGTTTTTTCCTATGAAGTGTCGTTGCAGCTGTCATTGCCGTGTTTGTTGCTACAAGAAAAGAATTGGAACTGAGATCTTGATAGATGATATTTATGATATGGTTGCCACGGTTCTGACTAATAGTAAGTAGTGTGTGAAATGAGTATACGTTGAAATGATGAATGGCCTGTGTTCGCTAACGAGTTAAATTTTGTATGAAGTTCAAAATTAACTCAGGATTTCTTTCTTACTGTAGTGTAAAGAAATTGACGTTTCCAAGCAGTTGTCGTTTTGTTTACTCTATTTAAAGCTAATTTCTTCCGAAGTGAATAAAGCTTACAATAATAACTAGTTCATTCAAAAGATGTTTGTGTCCTCGTGGAATGTTGTCTATTTATATTACAAGTGACACCGTTCACAAATATGTTACAGACATCCCCTTTTAAGGAAAATTACTGTGTCCTTATTTACGTCAATCACAGTGAAAGAGCCTCGTCCATTTCATTAGCAAAACAACAGCGTCTTTTCCAAGTGAAATGTAAACATTGGAAAACATGTATGTAGATTAGTTCTTGCATGTTAGCAATGAGTAGTTATGTCACATGTTGATATCTCTACCCCCTTATTCTTCTACTCCAATTCTGAAAATTTTCCGTCATTGCTTCTTCCACGTACAACACCTTAAGCGGGTATTTTTCGTGGGCTTTCCTCTGAGTGAATGGGCCATTTTCCTTAGTGATAGCTGTCGGAATCACGTCACGTGCCGTGCTCACTCTTTAAAACATTTCTTTGTTAATTTTAGTTTACAGACTAAAACTAAAGTGAATTAGGATCGAATAGAATGAATTAAAGAAGGGAATGAAATATTAATTTCACATCATTACAATCGTTCTAGGAGTGAAACGCTTCTAAAACTTGGTTATGCACGAAGTGGGACTTCACATACTGCATCCTCATAAGACGTCCCTCTTGGAAGACCTTTTCTCGTGTATACTCCACATTCTTCGTTGGTCTTCTCATCAGTTTGCTTGACAAACGTGCTGGAAAATGCCTGGCTGTAAGATGTTACTTTTACTGTCCATGGTGGGAGTCCAGTTGACGACTCTTGCCGTCGACAGCATACGGACAACTGTTCTCCGGGATTAATCATGTATTCCAATCTGTTATCCCTGGCACCATGTTTTAGGTGCTGGACGTGTGCATTGGACAATACAATACATTGCGAAAAACTATCTAACAAACAATGGGTCATTTTTCTCCTGATACATTTAATAGCTTTTCAACTGGAAATGGCTCCTGTTCACGCCTCCCATATTTTTGTTGCGATCCATGACAGCACTTGACCTTTTCACAATGCCATTTAAAAAAAAATTATTTCTAGAAATGTACCGTCATGAAACTTGCATACCATCAGGAAACGTCTCTTGTCCTTCCATTTCTTCAACATCAGCTAGTTTCTGCATGCATTTACACATTCACCCTTCTTCAGTGTCTCATTTTCATTAAGCCAGTAACACCCAGCTCCTCTGTTTTGGTGCATTGTACCAACCAGCGTCAGTGTTTTTACTCGTTAGTTTGCGCTGGCCTCCCAGTTGTCGAGGTAAGTAAGATAATCTATTCCAAGCAAATGAAGGGTAAAGTCAATAACAATACCTGACGTTATATTCTCTGGATGATAATGATCGCTCTAAATTGTGTCCTTACTTGTATGAAAAACGAGAACCGCTATAACTGACCATGAATAAATTATCTTGGCTTGCGAAAGGTACCATGTAATAGAGCAGTGGTTAGCAACCTTTCTGAGACAGTAAGCTCTGACTGTAATGAGACATCAGCTAGTAAAGCCGTGCGCCTCGCACGCCAATCCCGACCATCATAATTAATTTTTACTATGAAAAACAATATTCTTTGAACAATTTCAATTTAAAAATAACGAAAGGCAAATGCCATCTAGTTTTTGTAGGTGTCCAACTAAACCATGAACTAATGAGTCAATGAAACAGTTAGTACTGGCTTTTTTGTTTTATGCAGTTCACAATGCATTACGGGTGCTACCTAGAACTCCTCGTCAACAAAGAAAGCTATTATCATCGAGTGTAGACACTTGTATTAGAGGTGTAAAGGGTCCACATCTACCGAGGAGTTTTTGATGCCAGCGGAAATCAGTTGGATATGGTGGTTCCTAAAATAACACTTGCGATTTGATGATGACTTACCTAGTTTCTTGTATAGCGGCTTGAAAATGGTGCCAATAAGGCACAGAAACTGATAGCTAAATGAAATTATTACATAAAATTACGGGTATTGGTACCTACTTCTTCAAGTCTTCGACCAGCCGCAAGCCCCTTCCATCAAACAAGATAAAATTAAATAAATTAAATTTGTAATAATTTTGGACCTAATCTCTACAAGTCACTTGATCGCTGGACTCCATACTTTTGAAATGGCAGAAACTGGAGGACTTTAGGCTCGCAGAGATCTGCCTTTGACCACTGGTACTACTGGTACTAGCACTATTAGTACTACTGCTACTATTGCTAGTAATAATCATAGTAATAATAATAATAAAACTATGTAGGCCCTACAGCAGTGCAGTACCTATTAAAAAATACTCTTGTGTTGTGCTGTCCATTCGTTCGCTTAATGTTCTGAAACGAATAATTAAAAAATATATGATGAACTGTGGAAAGTACGTTAATACTAGCTGAGCCATGGCTGGCTCATGCTATGCCTTGGATTAAACCTTGGTTGCCATTCTGTGTTAGTCTCCCGCGGTTAGTGCGATTATGCTGTTATCCTCTCTCTCCACGAGTAGTGGCACCGGTGTGTATCGATATTCGCACCTTGTACTACCTTTGGCCTGGCGCTTATAGTTTCTGGTGGTGCTGTGTGCGACCAGTTGGTCGGTTGGCGTGGAGCAGCAAGGAAATCTCCGCGGCGCGTAGCTTGACCGGGGCCGCTGGCGGTGTCTAAGCGCAGTCGAACTGTGTGGTGCTGTTCCGAGAGGAGCTTGTAGGCTCAACACAAACCATTAGCGTCATTACATTTATTACTTTTACCACAAGTATCCTTTCATTAGCAACTTTGAGCCAAGCACAAAATCAGTTACCTCCCTATTGTATATAATAAATAGTTTCGCAGGCTGGACGTGGAGGCCTTAGTTTCTAGCTTTAACCTACCCTAACCTCTTCTAGTTAAGTTATTTTTTAGGATGGTAGATGTTAAAGGCATGGTGAGCGATGGCCAGCGTCTTGAGGGTCATTCCAAGACCCGGGCCGCCGCCCACAATCAGGTGACGGGCAATATTATACGTATCTCTTCTCTATTCAATACTTCTTTCTAAATATTTAATTTCGGTTTGTTTCTTAATATCTCACTTGTTTTGTATTAGCTATAAGTTTTTGTAATGCTGCACAAAAATGATTTCAAATGGATGTAAACAAATAGAGCCCGCCTCCCCGTGGCGGGACACGGGCAACGGTGTGAGTGGGGACGAGAGCCGGATAGGTGTTACTTTCAGTCACACCGGACCCCGGACCCAGTCACAGCGGCTAAGTGGCAACATACGACCCACCATAATAAATTAGACGGTGGGTCATAAAAAATAAGCAGCTAGTGAAAAGAAATGTGTTCCCATTGCTACGAGGACCATGGCTCATCGATCCTGGACACGAAAGTTGAGTTTTCACTTAATCTACCAGGAAGTCACGGCTGTTCACAATGTGTCGTTTGGATTTCGTTGTCGGGACATTCTTGCGAGCAACAACGTGTGTTTTCAAGTTCGCAAATATTAGCCACCCTCCAGTGGAGTTTAATTGTACTTGGTTATTTTGAATTGAAGTGCAACAGCGGAATCTTCTGCCTTGTGGCCGTTAACGTTCTGGTTACCTGCCCTGGCTATTGACGTAAATTCAGGCAGTGTATTTTCCTCATAGTGCTGTTGCTGTCCAGCACGGTGTGTAGTTTGACAGCTCAATGAATAATAGGTTGTGGGCGCCAATACTTTCTACGTTGTTCTATTGAACTCCCTGATGTGTGCTGGTTGGGTGGAGTGGAGGTTATCTTTTAGGTGGTTCCGTTGACTGTCTGTCGGTTAGATTGTCGTCGGATCGAGAATGGTTGGGCCGAATGCCTGTCTCATCTAAGCGAGCGTTACTGTTTGAATTCCAGGCCGACCCTCGGAAACTTCTGAATGCACCTGGGTGTACTAGCTTTTCTTATTTGTTCTTGTTGTTTGCATTTGGATGGTTTCTAGCCGGTTTTTAAATTAAGATTTTTAAATTAAGGTTGTTTTTCTCTAAAGGCGTAAGATTGTTTGTGCCTTCAGCCTAATTAAAGAACTGTTTTAAGGTAAGACCTTTGCCCTTTTAAAAATTTATTTTGGTTTGAGTTGTAAGTGATGGGCCTTCAGCCGATTCTTAAATTAAATTTGTTTTGCTCTTAAGGTGTGATATCGTTTGGGCCTTCAGCCTAATTGAAAGAACTGATTTAAGATAGGGTTTTCAGCCTTTTAAATTTCTGATTTGGGTTTGAGTTTTAAGTCAGCCGATTTTAAATTAAAGTGGTCTTGCCCTTAAGGCACGAGATTGTATGGTGTATTCAGGTGGTCATTAAGCTCTAAAAAATAATGGTCTGCTTTTTTAAAATATTCTTGGCTCTTGTAGTGTTTGGACAAATAAATAAAGTTGTATGTTCGAGTGTAACTGACAGCCACTTATTTTGGCCCCTTTCCACAATTTATTCTATCTGTCCTGTCCTCTCCTACGGTTTTAGCAGGGTATCTCACTAGTATTGTTTAAAAATGAAATTTTTGTTGCCTTACATTATTGTCATAGCAGTCTCTTTTCTTTCTACACCTCAGAACATTACATTCTACCCACGAGTAGGTAATTATCGACAGGCTGTAAACCATTGTAGCAGAGGAAGTATTAACTAATAGCACCATAACAGTCGCCGGCTGCAACTCGTAAACCCCGTTAGCCACATGTCACAGGTTGCTGCGGACAAAAGCATTCGTCGAACTATTTCAGAATGGGCAAGCAGTACTCGAAAGCATCCATTGTGCCCGCTCTGAAAGTCTGAAAGTTTAACATCCGTGGAGATAACCTACAAACTTGCGTTACGCCTCTATTATCGCCAACTTATCACTTTTGGCCTTAACATGTCTACTGCCTCTACGTAGTTTCTGTTGGTTACGCTTCGGTGTCTATACATTTGCTCGATTCCTCTCCTCCTCTAGCTCTGCTTAAGTTTTCTCTAAGTCAACAGACGCTAGGAATGTAACTTGGTTTTTCTTGTTTCTGGATATTGCAGCAAAATTCAGAATTCCATCCGTCACCATTAGCTTTTCTGATAACAAACTAATCTTTGTCCAGAGTAGTGCCTGAGCTGTTGTATATGTTCGTCTGTGTAATTCTCTGGCAATTAGATATCCTGTGCAAGGCATCCAAAGCTCTTCATTCAAAGAGACAGAAAGATTTCGTTTTAAATGCTTTATTTTTCCCATACGTTCCGCATCAATAGACGCACCTCTCAAAATGCTACCGTTCTGGGAGCCGGTCTTCCTCAGGTGGCAGGGCGCGCCCTTCACCTTTGCTTGGGCAGCAGAGCAGGACGGGGCATGAGAGAGGAAGCAGAAGGAAGGCTTTGTGCTGCGTCCTCTACCGTATGTCAGGGGGTGGTGGGCGGTGGGCGGCGAGCGCTTCTCTTTGGCCGCGCCTCGGGGACCTGACCTTACGGAGTCCCATCTCGACAGAGAATTCACGAACCGAGACTCATGAAGGGGCACTGTCTACCTGACACCGCACCCACCCGAACGACAGTGAAATAAGAGTTTTATTACCAAATTATTGGCAATTTCTTTCATTTTCCTGGCCTTATCCCGTATTTTTACTGAGTGGGCTTGTTAATCCGCATTTGGCTATGTCAGTAGAAGAGGGTGGCGGGATGCCCTTTCTCTCGCCACCTTCTCCCCCCCCCCACCACCACCACCCCCACCCCCCACCCCTCCCCTGAGACAGAAGTTTTGTACCCCATCTGCGTGTCCTGTTACCTTCTGTGAAAGTATGACAACGTCTTCAAAACGTTTGCTGGGCTAATAATGTAACTGAGGGGGGGGGGGGGGGGGGGCGGCGTTGGTACTAGCGAGGTGTTCAGAAAGTGCCATGTTGTGGTGTGCTAACAAGGGAACGCCCCATCGCACCCACCTCAGATTCTCAGATTTAGTTATGAGTTGGCGCAGTAGATAGGCCTTGAAAAACTAAACACAGATCAATCGAGGAAACAGGAAGAAGTTGTGCGGAACTATGACAAAAATAAGCAAAATATACAAACTGAGTAGTCCATGCCTACAGTAGGCAACATCAAGGAGAGTGTGAGCTCAGGAGCGCCGTGGTTCCGTGGTTAGGGTGAGCACCTGCGGAACGAGAGGTTCTTGGTTCAAGTCTTCTCTCGAATGAAAAGTTTAATTTTTTATTTTCAGACTATTATTATCTGTCCGTCCGTCCGTCCGATGTGAGGTAACTGTGCCGTAGTATGGGGACGCTACACCTAAAGAAACATCGAAACACACGACGTCAGTCGACTACAGCGCACGGAAGAGAGAGTATTCCCGCTAACGAGGCTCCCTGGCTGGCAGTTGACTGTTCGCTACTTTCGACGATAGAGCATTAAATACGTGAGATGTATTCCGTGGTCAGTATGAATGCAGCAAATATAGCGGACGGACGGGTAGTTAATAACTGTCTGAAAATAAAAAAAATAAACGTTTCACTCGAGGGAATACTTGAACCAAGGGACCTGTTGTTCCGCAGCTGCTCACGCTAACCACGGGACCACGGCGCTCGTGAGCCCATATTATCCTTCATGTTGTCTCTCTTGCGTATGGACTACACAGTTTGTATATTTTGTTTATTTTTTTCATAGTTACACACAACTTCTTCCTGTTCTCTTGATTGATCTGTGTTCAGTTTTTCAAGGCCTATCCACTGTGCCAACTTATAACTAAATCTGAGGGGGGGTGCGATGGAGAGGTTCCCTTGTAAGTAATGAATAATATGATTGCCAATTATTAATACAACATTTTCCATTGTTTAGCATATCTGCACCACATTTAAGCAGGTATTTGTATTTGTTCACAGGTCCGGTTTGATTGAAGACAAATGTCTTGTGTGACATCATTATGATCGAGATCACCATGCTGATGATTGAACAAAGAGTGTTTCTTGTGAAGCATGTGTTCCACAATGGAGAAAAGTTTGCCTTAGCATTAGAAGCTGCATTTGCAGCAAAGTTCCCAGAAGAGAAGATGCCTCACCGCAAAGCTGTACGGAACCTCATCACCGAGTTTCGAAAGACCGGAAGCGTTCATAATGTTCCAAAATCAGGAAGGCCATCGACATCCACATCCGAAGAGAATGTAGCGGAGGTGTAAGACATGACCCTGCAAACTAACTCAGCAGGCCCACGTGTCCTTGTGTTCCGCTCACAAGATTCTCCGGACGTCACTGTCCACGTATCTGCACAAAATGTCGGTCGTGCATCAACTGAAAGACACCGATCACCCGGCGCGTGTGCAGTTTTGCAACTGGTATCTGTCCTTCCTGCAGGACAACGTTTATCATGGATGAGGTATGGCTCCACCTTTCCAGTTACGTGAATAGCCAGAATGGTCGTGTATGGACTACGGAGAATCCGCATGAATTTAAGGTGTCCTCACTGCATCATCAAAAGGTTGGTGTTTGGTGTGCCGCGACTCGTAAACGCATCATTGGGCCGATCTTCTTTCAGGACACCATAAATGCAGAACGGTACTGCACCTGCATTCTGAAGCACTTCCTAGGTGAACTGAATGAGGACGAAATTTAGAATGCTTTGATTCAATAGAATGGGGCCACTCCACTTACCGCCCACTCAGTTTCGCTACCATAGGAGTGCACTGAGCTTACATTCCTTTCGAAGTACTGTGAACATCACATTTTAAAGTTCTCAGCACTTTCTTTTTTCTGATTTCAGAATCTGAAACTCTACTCACTAAATAACGGATGTTTAGAGTTCTTCTGTAGTGTCAAGTCATTGTTTTCTTTCCAACAACTACATGCAAATCAGATGCATGTAATCAAGTACCGCAGCAGCATATATTTGGCATCTAATAGCACCAAATTTTCATGCTAGCGTGATATCGATGTTTACATCGTTGGATGCTTTCGCTACTGTAGGGCGCTGTTCGTTCCCCCCTCTGTCCAGTGACAGTTTTATTATCCTTGAGATCAGATGTGCTGCGTCAGTATGTTGTCAGCAAGAGCAGTTTTTCACTGCATCTGCTCTTCCGTGACTGAAATGTTTTAACCGACTCCACTCGTTTGTTGTGCTGTTGTTACAGTCTTCTGAGAGGAAAGTGGTTTTTTGCACCTGTCTCCATTACTCTCCCCTGTGCACGACATCACACATAATTTGTGTAATACAGTGTAGCCTCCTTGTATGAGTTTTAATCCCCCCGCTTCCCTCCTTACCAAATGGGTGATTCCTTAATGCCTCAGATTACTTTTCTTATTCAGGTTGCTCAATGCGAATTCGATTCCGTATTTTTCACTAGTTATCCGTCCTAAACAACACTCGTGTGTGTCAATGCACTTCAAAAGTGTCCATTCTCTTTTTGTCTGTAGTGCTTATCGTCAACGTTTTTTCTGTAAGAGGCTATACTCCAAACAAGTACATTCAGAAAAGACTTCTGAACATATAAATTTGTATTCGTTGTTTAGAAACTTCTGTTTTGCCTTCTGTCTTAATATTCATGCGGGTGCTTCTCCTTTCACGCATTCATTTTTACTTTTGTAGCTTGCATTCTTGGGTTGCCGTTATGTACTTCTGTCACTTTTTAGACGTCTATATACCCATCTGCCTTCATCATTTTAAAGATTTCCCCATTTCATTAATGAAATTCAATATCTTGTGTGTTGTTCTAGAGTTTCTGCTATTACATTTCATACGCCGTTCCATTTAATCGCAGTTGTATGCACTCAGTGCAGCTCTCAATCTCAGGATTTTTGATTTCCTCTTGCGCCATCTCAGTAGCCTGCCTCTCAACAATTTCCTTCAGTTTTACCCTGTAGTTCAAGATCCATACGTCACGTTGATCCTGCATTTGCCCTGAAAATGCTTTGCAGTTTAAAATCTGATTTCTGAATTCCCTATTATGCAAAATCTTACTGCTACATAACTTTCCGGTCTCTCCAGGTCTCTTCCCCTTATACGTATTCCACGGTTATCAATCCAGTTTATAATTGAATTGTAATCTTTAAGAAATGGTACTCTTTCGCCATTCCCGCAGTAAGTGTGATGCTAGTATATACTCTATGCACTTAGTGTTTGTCCAGGTGAATATGTAACTTGGATGCGTAGTTCAGTGGATTATTGGTCCTGTTTATTTGAAGATTTGAGTTGCAAAGATGAGGAACTACGATTTCGTACTTCTTTCAGTCTTCTTAACAGCGTTAATCAATGTTCCACATAATCAGTTTCAGTTATTCTGTTGGTTACCTTCGCTTTTTCCCCAGAGTAACAAAACAGTGAGCTTCGTTGTTTGTCTTTAAAACTGAATTTTGTATGTTCGGTAATTGCGAAGTGGACGTACAATTACGAAACATACTACCTATACCCCTCTTTAAACCAATACATTCAAAAAAATATGACGTACCACAAAATAATTGTCCTAATGGTACGGAAATCGGTAGATGGTGTGCATATACAGACAAACAAATAATTACAATTTCAGAATAATGGAATATATGTTTAAGAGGACGAGTTTCACAAACTTAGCACGTAGTCCACCTCTGGCCCTTATGCAAGCAGCTATATGGCTTGGGATTCATTGATAGTGTTGCTGGATGTCCTATACAGTGTCAAATTCTGTCCACTTGGTGCCCTAGATCGTTGTCAATTGCGAAGGTATCTGGCGACCTTGCTGGCTCAGGTAGGGTTTAGCAAGCACCAAAACAAGCAGTAGAAACTCTTGCCATGTGCGGGCGTGTCTTGTCTTGTTGAAATGTGAGCCCAGGATGGCTTGCCATGAACGGCAACAAACCGAAGAGTAGAATACCATCGACATACCGGTGTCTTTCAAGAGTGCCTCTGATGACAACTAAAGGGGTCCTAATATGATAAGATATGGCATCCCAGATATTTTGGACATGTGGTGGGCGGCAGTCATAGATAGTCATGAGGACTCACTTCCTATGAGGACTCATCACTGAAGGAAATTCTGTCCACTCAGGACGAAAACATGTCTGCAGATGTCATAGACAGTGAACGCCCGCCATACAGCCAGGCATCCAGGAGTAATGGTCTGGGGTGCCACTGCTTTTCAGAGCAGGACCTCTCTGGTTGACATTCGTGACTGCACGACAGCACGTCGACGATATTTTACGCTCCGTTTTGTTGCCCTTAATGGGAAACCATCCGAGATCACGTTTCAGCAAGAAACGTACATCCACAGACGACGAGGGTTGCTTCGTTTTTGCCAAACCCTACCTTGGCTAGCAAAGTCAACGCATCTAACTCAGCTGAGAACGTTTGGATCATTATGGTCGGGGCACTGCAACCAGTCCGGGGTTTTGACGATCTAACGCTCCAGTAGGGCATAATTTAGCACGATATCCCCCAGGAGGACATCCTACAACTCAGCCAATCAATGGCAAACCCCGCCGGCCGAACTGGCCGAGCGGTTCTAGGCGCTACAGGCTGGAACCGAGGGACCGTTGCGGTCGTAGGTTCGAATCCTGCCTTGGGAATCGATGTGTATGATGTCCTTAGGATGGTAAGGTTTAAGTTAAGTCCCATACTGCTCAGAGACATTTGAACGATTTGAATGGCAAACCGAATAACTGCTTGCATAACGGTAAGATGTACACTAACGCGTTATTAACTTGCTCAGTTTGTAAAGTTTTTCTCTTGGATCAATAATCCATTTTTTTGAAATTGCAGTCATTTGTTTGTCTGTACATGTACAACATATCTACCTATTTCTATCGCAGTGTGATAATTCCTTCTTGATGCTTTGTTTTGTATTTATCTTTCAGTGTATAATCAAGAGTGCTTTAACGTGTTGGCACAGTGTGATAGTGCCTTCATTGTGCGCAGTGACAAATTTATGAGTGGAATGTTCCATAACAATTGAGGCTGTATAAAACATTCTCGGACTTCTTTCCGCAAAAATTCAGGATAAAACCTAGAGCTTTCGACGATCTACACCATCGTCATCGCCACGAGCATCAGTGCTGTCGCGAGGGTCTTCGTTCTCATATAACATGCTAATCGCTCTAACCATTGTATTCGCTTATTTCAGAGGACAAATCACCTACTGCTACAGATGAGGTTCAGTTTCTAATTAGTGATTTATTTTTTGTGGTGACAAAATTACTTCTTATTGTACAACGTTATTACAACAAAATATACAATCACACACATAAAACAGGGCTCATCTTCAATCTCTAGATCATACAGAACTCGACATAAATCCTTTTATAGCGCATAAATTAAAATGCATTTATGAAGTGGTAACTATTCCGAAATAGCGGATACCAGTTATGACCATGCAGATTCTCTACAAAGAAATGATAATTATTCGAAAACCTCAGCTGCCAACACGTGCTGTTGGTGTACCTCAATGGGGACCGCTGAAAACATGTGCCCTGACCGGGACTCGAACCCGGGATCTCCTGCTTACATGGCAGACGCTCTATCCATCTGAGCCACCGAGGGCGCAGAGGATAGTGTGACTTCAGGGACTTATCCCTTGCATGCTTCCCGTGAGACCCACATTTCCAACTGTCCACAACCTACATTCGTAATATTCGTAAAGGATATTTGCCCATTTACTCATTACTCGCGCCAACTAAGGTGACGATTCCTATAAGAGTTCGGGCCAGGTGTGTACACACTTATGAAACTAACGTTAGGAAATAGTATGAAACTTCCGTGGCACCTGTGTTGTACACTACAGCCGTGTGGGATGAAGAGGACTACAATACCAGATTTCATGTAATTCTGTATCAAAAGAAGTTACGCGAAGGACTGCTCAAAAAAGTGCATCGGCACATTTTGTTAGAAAGTTTAGCTATCCGCATTTTCCGTGGATCTTTCATGCAACAGCTGTCTGTGAGGTCAGCACATCTATGCGATGTCTGAAGCAGTTTCTATCGAACCTGGCATAAGTATCATTTGCGCCCGAAAAAGGTTGCTGTAACACAAAGACGCCGCTCTCGGTGAGGGAAGATGGTGAAAAAGGCTTAAATAAATTCCTAACCCAGGAACGACTGGAGTGATTGCAGTCAAATTTGGTATAGAAGACTTCTGTGGAAATAAGGCGCTACTATTACGAATAGAAGTGAGGATTATAATCAGAACGGGTGGCATGTAGAAATGTCCGAAAACAACATGTTGGTATTTCTTTCCTGTAAGTTACTGACTTGGAATTCTTTAAAAGTATGGGGCTCATGTGTCTCTTACTTGTGTCGTTCAGTGCTTCAACAGGATCTCAAGAATAAGCACCGTTAGCGAGTCAAAAATTTTCTCTGCATATTTCAGGTCAAACTGCTGAACATCTCATGCCCTCCTTGCAGTCGTGAAGTGTAAAACTAGATCATACAGCTGCCATCCTGAAATGTGTGTGTCATACGCGTACTCGGGCATACCCGCGGACAAGAAGCCAGACAACAATAAAATCTATTAACATTGGGCATGTACAGACTGTATAATCAAAGGCCAGGAGTTTCATGCACAGTCGCTCCTAGGATATATTTCTTTGACTTACCATTCCTTTCTCCTATGACATGGTTTAGTTCTGTAAATTTTTCTGATCTGGCGTCTTCAATTACTTGGCCTAGAGCAGTGAAAGGCGATGGGTTGTGTCTTGATTACGACATATTGATTAATTGGTTGGTTGATTGGTTTAAAAGAGGGAGGAAGGGACTAAACTGCTAGGTCATCGGTCCCTTGTTCCGAATAAAACAATGCCACAAGGGTGAGAATAAAACAAGCTAGAATGCCAACACAAAACGGAGAGAAAGGAAAAACCACAATAACGACGGAAGGGCAACAAACACTTAAATGGACAAAAGAAACAGATAGAAGAGATTCAAACGAGAAAACAGATTATCATGGCTGGCTGACCTCGAGAATAAAAAGGAGAAGCCAGCCACTCTGCAACACATTAAGACTCCCATCCTAAGAGCACTAGGGTGGAGGACACAGAGGGACACAGGACATTGCGCTAAAACTTAGATCAAATCATGAATCTCACCCTCAGCATTAAATCGTAGAACTAAATCAGCTGATGAGGCTTTGTTAGATAAAATTAGCCGTAACGAGTCCGGCAACCGAATATTTCGTCACAGGGCAGTCAAAGTGGGACAGTGCAACAGAATATGGGCCAGTGTCAACCGAGTGCAGCATCGACAGTGAGGCGGGACTTCAGGGCGCAGGAGGTAGCCGCGGGCCCCCAAGCGTGGCCAATGTGGAGCCTTCAGGGAACCACAAATGCGAGAGGCCTGCATGGAGGACTGCCACACATTCCTAGTCTCCTTAATGGCAAACAGTTTGTTGTGCGTACTGAGACTATGCCATTCCGTCTCCCAAAGCCGAAAAACCTGGTGGCGTAAAAACGAACGCAGGTGTTATTGGAATGCCGATCTCCGTAAGCGGTTTCCGTGTAGCCTGTTTGACCAGCCTGTCAGCATGTTTGTTGCCTGGGATTCCGCCGTGTTCTGGGGTCCAGACAAACACCACTGAACGACCGGACTGTTCCAGGGCATAGATGGATTCCTGGATGGTCGCTACCAAAGGATGACGATGGTAGTACAGGTAGATAGCTTGTAGAATGTTCAAGGACTCAGTACACAGAAGAAACGACTCCCCAGGGCATGAACGGATGTGCTCAAGACCACGAGATATAGCCACCAGCTCTACAGTCAAAACACAGTAGCCATCGGGCAAGGAATGCTGGTCAATATGTTCTCCATGGACATACGCGAGCCGGCCGCGGTGGTCTCGCTGTTCTAGGCGCTCAGTCCGGAACCGCGTGACTGCTACGGTCGCAGGTTCGAATTTTGCCTCGGGCATGGATGTGTGTGATGTCCTGAGGTTAGTTAGGTTTAAGTAGTTCTAAGTTCTAGGGGACTGATGACCACAGATGTTAAGTCCCATAGTGCTCAGAGCCATTTTGACATACGCGAAGCCGACGTGACCATCAACCATCGAGCCGTCGGTGTAAACCACTTCATGGCCTCGGTACACGTCAAGAACCGAGAGAAAGTGGCTGCGCAGAGCCGCGGGGTGAACTGAGTCCTTTGGGCCATGTGAAAGGTCCAGGCAAAGCCTCGGCCTAGGGTATACCATGGAGGTGTACGCGAGTGGACCTCGAGTATAGGAGGTAATGACAAGCTATCCAGTTCAGATAGCAAGAATCGGACGTGAACTGCAATTGTAAGCGCTGACCTGGGCCGTTGGTGCGGAAGACAACCGCTTTGGGCGGTAATTTGGATGAGCAGGAGAACTACGAACGCGTGCAACGTTAGTGCCGACCAGCTGCGCACGCCTGACCTGCAATGGAGGGACTCCAGCCTCCGCGAGGGCGCTGGTCACCGGACTCGTACTAACAGCTCCCGTCGCCAGTCGAACGCCACAGTTGTGCAGTGGGTCGAGTACACGCTACGCCGAACCATAAATCAGACTGTACATAAGTTATACACAACTAAAACCAGTAACTTTTTTTCAATAATAATGCTTTATTACAGGAACCGGTTTTCGAACCCTTTCTGGTTCACCTTCAGATGATTTCGGGAGGATCCGGGAAGTTACATCATTACTGGTAGTAGCATAATGCTGGGTGCTGGCTCTATGGCAGAAAGATGGGTCACACTTTAATGTATCGCCATGACTATAGCTTATCTGTCGATATGGATGTAAATTTAGTTTCTGCTTACTGCGACAGTACAGTACGAAAAAGTCTCTGTCTGCCTCCATTTTGATGTCCAGAGCACTTTCACACGAACTATATTAATTTACACTTTGACAGTGACACTTTAGCAGCATCCAGCATGCGCTTTACAACTGTTTCTTGTAACAAATATCTTGACAGAGCAATATGGCATAAGCCTACTTTGTACAGAGATGTAATTTGTTGTTCTTTACATGTGTTAAAGTCGATATAAGGGCACGTATTTTAATCAGAATGGCCATAACATGAGAGCACAAGATAAAATAATAATAAATTACTACAAGAACAAATTTCAGATGATCTTATATGTTATTTCTACTTGTATGTTACAGGCAGTATGTTCTTTTTTTTTATTAAAGGCAATTATCATGTTTGGCATTAACATGAATCCCAAGGAATCAATAATACAGAGTTATTGTATATGCAGTGAGATGCAGCTGTCTGTATGACTAGGACCTGTATATTTAAATTAATAACAAATCTTCAGATGAACTTTTGGCTTATTTCTGTTCTTACGTTAACGTGATCTGAAGTATTATCTAGAGCAGATTCTATTTATTTTAGCTAAAGGTATATGTATAAGATTTATAGTGACTGTAATGGATTAAAGCTGTTTGTATGGCTGTACATTTAATATTTAAAAATCATGAACAAAAATTCTTTAACTGTTGACTTATTTTTATTCTAATATTAGAGTGAACTGGGATATTGGTAAAGGCAGCTTCTGTTTGGTTTGTTCCAGCTAGAATTAATATGTATAAAGAACTGATTTATGTTAGCAATGGAGGGCTTCAACATTTAGATATATGGTACATGTCCTATTCTGTGGTAGTATATTACATTGACACCGGTATGGTTAGGATGTAAGGAGAGGGAGGGGGTGGGTCTTTGAGAGAGGGAGAGGGGGTTGGGGAGCCGGTGTAGGGTCGTTGGGTGGTTACTTCTTTTGAACTTGTAGATCTTCAAAGTTCTGAAGGAAAAATTTGTATCTCAGTTCAGTTTGATCATTGAGTAGCTAGCCAGGTGCCGGATTTCAATTTCTTCAAGAAGGTCAAGTATTGTGCCTTTGTTGGCAAAATGTAGTATTTGGAGATTCTGTTTTATGTTGTTTGCAGAATGATTGTGGTGGGCAAGATGTGAGGCAAAGCTGGACTTGTTCAGGTTGTTAAGACAGAGTGCATCTATGTGTTCTTTAAATCTTGTTGTGAAGCTTCTACCAGCTTGTCCAACGTAGAAGCTTGGACATGAGTTGCAAGTGAGCTTGTACACACCTGACTTTTGATATTGTTGTATAGTGGTTTTGGTGCAGTGTGTGATTTCATTTTGTATTTTGTTGTTGGTGAAGAGACTTATTTTTATGTTGTATGTCTTGAAGAGGTTGGCAATTTGGTGAGAAATCTTCCCTAGGAAAGGCAGGCTAACAAATGTGGTTTTCTTGCTTGTGGGTGGTTGTTCAGCAGTTGGTTGATGTAGTTTTGCAATATGGATTAGTTTATCTATTATTGCAGGGTTGTACCCACTGGTGGAGGCAATTGATTTATAATTTCTGTTTCTTTTTGTCTTTCATTTGCGTCCATTGAGATTTTAAGCATGCGATTAACCATTGTTCTGAAGAATGCTTTTTTATGTTGGTCTGGATGGCAAGAAGATTTGTGTATGGTAACATTGGTGGTTGTTGGCTTTCTGAAAATTTGAAATTTATGCTTCTGGTTTTTATTTGAGATAGTTAGATCATGATAGTTAATGTCTTCTGGTGTTTCATGTTCTACTGTGAATTGAATTTTATTGTGTATTTTATTAAGTTCTTTGCCTAGATTATTTATTTCTTCTGTTGCTCCATTGAACAGAATGAATGTGTCATCGACATAGCGTTTGTAATAAAGCAGCTTATCTTTTAATTGGGTTTAGGACCTGAAAAATTTATTTTCAAGGTTATTGATATATATGTCTGCCAGCAAGCCTGCAAGACTACTACCTATTGCCAGTACATCTTCCTGAATGTAAAACTTGTTGTTGAACAGGAAGTAGTTGTGTGACAATATAAGTTCCAGGATCTCTATGAGTTCATAGATTTCAGCTCTACCCATTGTTCCATGTTTCATAGTCGAGGCGGCTCTGTAGAGCTGCAGTAACATAGAGCGATCTGCACACGAGTTGGTGTTGCTCACGCAGCGTAGGGCACTAAGGTGCTGCCAGCACTTTCGCTTAAGTTGACGAAGGTGAGGAAGCCAAGTCAATCGAGCGTCGAAAACCAGTCCTAAATATCGATACGTATCCTCTACAGTGAAGGAATCGTCATTACGATAAAGATCTGGTTCCGGATGAACGGTACGACTCCGACAGAAGTGCATAACACACGACTTCGAGGCTGAAAACTGGAAGCCGTGGGCTAGAGCACATGACTGTGATTTGTGGATGGATCCCTGTAGTCACCGCTCAGCAACTGGTGGAGTAGTACGAAATGCGGAAGTCGTCTGCATACAGAGAGAGTGAGATGGACTGGCCTACAGCTGCTGCTAGACCGTTAATGGCCACCAAAAATAGAGATACACTCAATACAGAGCCCTGTGGGACACCATTCTCCTGTATATGGGGAGAACTATGGAGGCACCAACCTGAACACGGAAAGTACGAAGCGACAGGAAATTCTGGATAAAAATCGGAAGTGGGTCTCGGAGACACCACTCGTATAATGTGCCAAGGATATGATGTCGCCAGGTGATGTCATACGCTTTTCGTAAATCCAAAAAAGATGGCAACAAGGTGATGGCATCTGGAAAGGGCTGTTCGGATGGCAGACTCGATGGACACAATATTAGCACTGGTAGAGCGAACGCAGGCGGAAACCGCCTTGGCACACAGCCAATAGGCCACATGACTCCAGGACCCAACCCAACCCAACCGCTGACACACCATACGTTCCAACACCTTACAAAGAACGTTGGTGCGGCTGATGGGCCGATAGGTATCCACATCAAGCGGGTTTTTGCCGGGTTTGAACACTGGTATAATGGGGCTCTCCCACCAGTGCTGTGGAAAGACGCCATCGCAGTAGATCCGGTTGAAGATAAGAAGGAGATATCACTTGTAGTCAGGCCAGAGATGTTTAATCATCTGACTGTGGATCCGATCTGGCCCAGAAGGTGTGCAATGGTACTGAGGAGCTCCCACTCTATAAATGGGGCGTTACAGGGTTCACTATGGCGTGTAGTGAACGAGAGGACTTTCCCTTCCATCTGCCGTTTGAGAGGGCGAAACGATCGGTCTAATACTCCGACGCATAGGATCGAGCATAGTGCTCAGCAAAGTGCTCGGTAGTCGCGTTTGCGTCTGTAGGTAACACACCTTTTATGTTAACCTGTTGGATCTGGTACTCAAAAATTCGCTTAATCTATTCCCAGACTTAGGAAGATGACGTATGGCACCCAGTGGTCAAGACATATCTCTCTTAACACTCCTGTTTCCGTCTTTTGATAAGCTGGCGAACGCGGGCGCGGAGCCTTTTAAAGGCTATGAGGTGCTCCAGGGAAGGGTGCCGCTTTGCCGCTGTAGAGCTCGCCGACGCTGCTTAGTTGCCTCAGCGTCTCTCGCGACCACCATGGGGCTATCGATTGAAACACATTGCTACTACTCCTAACTCAGATACTCAGTCTATTAAGTGATGCAGTCAAGATTTGAGAAGGGATGCTACCCATTTTATTCACGGCTTTAACCAACGTGCAAGTAACTAAACCACAGTCGTCAAAAAGTCATGTGCTTTTATCGACAGGTAATCTACAAATCATACTGTTACTTAAAAACCGTCTTGATTGCAAATATTTTTATTCATATGACCGGTTTCGGTTCATTCAGAACCATCTTCAGATCTGATATTTCAGTTACAGGAGTAACCCGTCCAAATCCAGCAGTTTTCACATGCTACGTGCTGTTGTCCCATAAGACATTATGTCTGTTTTTGCAAAATCTACAAATCCATACGCAAAATAGTGCAGTCATTTATTTAACGTACTTTTCATGCACATATGAACAACTGGGTGCCTGCAAAGCTTTAACTCTCGTTACAGCCAGTGCCGGTAGCTTTCGCGGTTGCATCGTTCGGAACAACAAGACTACTTCCTAATGACTACAATGAAGGAGGACCCTTTACACTTACACAAGTTCCTGTATGACAATAAATAAAAAGTAATGATGTCACGATTCTCTGACGCATGCAAGATCACAGTTGCCAGTCAGACCGCAGAACAGGTGTGCACACTGATGTCAGCTACATGAAGGACACCATCAACGTGCGTGTACAAAACGACACGCCTCGTGTATATTAATAAATACTTCCTTATTTCGATAGCTGCCTGCTACAGTAAGAAGGATACTTTAACTGAAAGTACAATAATTGTGGAAGCAAGAGGCGGAAAAATTACAAGAAGCTTTCCCCAAAATTAAAATAAAAGGGCAACATACCTGTGGTTTCGCATACAGTCACAAAGGTGTAACAACACTGATGTGTACTACATCCACATCTACATGACCACTCTGCAATGCATACTTAAGTTCACGGCACAGGATTCATCGAACCACCTTCAAGCTGTTTCTCTGACTATTTCTCTACCGTTCCACTCCCGATCAGTGCTCAGGAAAACAAGTAGTGACATTTTCCCGTGTGAGCTCCGATTTTTCTTATTTTATTACAGTGATCATTTCTCCCTATGTAGGTTGGCGACTGCCAAATATTTTCGTGTACAGAAGAAGAAGTTGGTAACTGCAATTTCGTGAAAAGATAACGCTGTGTCAAAAAAAGTGTTTGTTCCAATGACTGCTACCCCAACTCGCGCATCATATCCATGACTTTCTCTCCGCTATTTCACGAGAACAGGAAACGAGCTGCCATTTTTTGAACTATTTCGATGTTCTCCGTCAATCCTGTGTGGTATGGATCCTATACCTCGCAGAAATACGGACAAGTGTATGGCAGCCAGCCTCTTTAGTCAACCTGTTGCAACTCCTAAGTATTCTATCAATTAGACTCAGTCCTTGGGTCGCCTCCTCCACAACATTATCTATGTGATAGTTACAGTCTAAGTTATTCAAATTGTAGTACCTAGTTATTTACTTTGGTAATTGTAATACCTAGGCACTTAGTAGAACTGACAACCTTTCGGTATGTGTGATTTTATCTAGTAAGAGAAATTTAATGCAATCCATTTAATAATCATGTGTACGACCTCACACAGTTCGTTATTTATTATCAGTTTCCACTTTTCACATACGTTCCAAAATCCTACTGCAGTGATATGGGTCTGTGATTCAGCGGTTTACTTTTTCTCTTATTTGTGTGACCTATGCAGCTTTCTAGTCTTTACGCACGAGTCTTACGTCACCCAAGCCGTTGTATAAGATAGTTAAGTGTGGAGCTATTGTATGAGTATACTGCACGGAATCTATGTAATTTGGACTGGAGGACTTGCCTTTATTAAGTGAAATAAGCTATTTAGATACATAAAGGATATGTGCTTCTAAGTTACTGAAGTTGGCAGCTGTTCTTGATTTGAATTCTGGAATATTCACTTCGTATCCTATGGAGAAGGAATTTCGGGAAACAATGTTGAGCAACTCTTGCCTAACTGGCACCATTATCTGTAACATTACTGCCGATGACGCATTGTGAAAGTTTTCATTGTATGTTGATGTTGGTGTTCTTTACATACGATGTATTGCGATTTTCTGTCAGATTTCGAGACGAAGTTTCGTTATGGACGGTATTAAAGGGATACATACAACAGACGTAAAATGTTTACAAAGAAAGCCATGCAGAAAGATGGATCACGTCCCGCACAATATCGCTCAGTTGTGAGATTCAGAAAACATCTGACATTCTCTGCGGTTTAGAAAGGCCACAAGTAAGAAAGGCTTCTGAAGCCGCAAAGAAGCAGTGGAGATATAAAAAGGAATTTCGTCGGCTGCAAAAGCACCCTTCAGTTCAACAAACCCTTGAGCTGGAATTGCACACACGGCTCACTCGATACGCTCCACAGTACGCAGAAGCCAGCAATACACACCAGCAGATAGGGAGCGAAGGAGAACGACACATTTCTGTTGTAGCAACCGAGACGCGGAGAACGAGAACCACTTGTGTGAAGCGTGCAGAAGGGTGAAGAGGAAGTGAGGAGAAAAAAAAATATTCGACGAACAGGACAGCGAAATAAAGGGCTGGTACCTTTATTGAAAAAAAAAGAGGTCTCTTCTCGTTCGGAGGTGGAAGTTATATACGAAACACTCTTTGTGCGAATCGGCAGCAGGTAATCAAAAAGTTTATATGCGGGCACGAGTAAATCCGGAATGGAAGCAGGCAGGAGGGAACGGAGAGGCCTCGAGAGCCTGCGTCAAGAGTGGGAGCTGCGTTCTGGTCTTATCTCGCGGCAGGGCGTGGCGCCAGAGGCAGAGGCGTGTCAATACCGAGCCGCACAAAGGCCGTCCAATTGCAGTCCGGCCGCCCCTGGACGGGAACGGCCTGCGCTGGCTTCCTCCGAATCGCCCACCAGCCGGTACCGGGAAGGAAGTAAACAATTAAACAGGTACAGCCATCTCTCCAACACTGTGTCTCATTCTACTCTCTCACCAAGAGACTACACAGCCTTAAAGCAAAGAAAAAAAAGAAAAGAAAACACAACGTATACGTAGGCAAAGTCGGCGGGTAAGTAGTCTATCAGCATAGGCGTCCGCAACAGGGGGTGGGGAAGGTGGGTGGGTGGGGAGGCAAGAGAGGGTCTTACCACCTCCTGGAATCTGGGCACACAATTTTTTATTTCAGAAATGTCTCGAATTTTGTGCAATCATTCTCTGCGGCTCCAATAAATTGCACATTTAACGTTGCCGACCGTGATAGGAAATAAGGCAGCTTTAGCTATCACCACACTGAGGCGAAAACAGTGGTTCAAATGGTCAAATGGCTCTGAGCACTATGGGACTTAACATCTGAAGTCATCAGTCCCCTAGAACTTAGAACTACTTAAACGTAACTAACCTAAGGCCATCACACACATCCATGCCTGAGGCAGGATTCGAACCTGCGACCGTAACGGTCGCGCGGTTCCAGACTCAAGCACCTAGAACCGCTCGGCCACACCGGCCGGCGAAAACAGTAGTGTGTTATCACGTAACATCTCGTCGGAGCTCCTTTTTCTCGACATAGCGCAGCAACTTGAAGTGTCAGGGACTCAACACGTCGCTGTAAGTCCCCTGGAGAAATACTGACCATGTTACCTACACAGCCACACACAATAGTGAAAGTGTTGCCGGTATCGGATTTTGTGCACGAACTGACACCTCGATTACATCCCAAAGTCCGACGCGATTCACGTCGGGTGATCTGAATGGCCAAATCAGTCGCATGAACTGCTCAGAACAGCTATGACCTAGTGTCATACTGCATCGTTGTCTCCAAACATGAATTACATGTGACTTCCTGGCAGATTAAAACTGTGTGCCGGACCGACACTTGAACTCGGGACCTTTGCCTTTCGCGGGCAAGTGCCCTATCAACTGAGCTACCCAAGCACGACTCACACCCCGTCCTCACAGCCTTACTTCTGCCAGTTCGATCCTCGGTCCGGCACACAGTTTTAATGTGCCAGGAAGTTTCATATTAGCGCACACCCCTTTGTAGAGTGAAAATTTCATTCTAGAAACATAACCCATGCTGTGGTTAAGCAATGTCTCCGCAATATCCTTTCTTTCAGGAGTGCTAGTTCTGCAAGGTTCGCAGGAGAGCTTCTGTACAGTTGCCTCATAGACAACTTGCGCTCATGGTTCATAGGGTCTGCGCCACACTCGACCCCTACTACAAGCTCTTAGCAACTGAAATCGGGATTCATCTGATCAGGCCACGGTTTTCCAGTCTAATGGTTCAAATGGCTCTGAGCACTATGAGACTCAACTTCTGAGGTCATCAGTCCCGCAGAACTTAGAACTAATTAAACCTAATTAACCTAAGGACATCAAACACATCCATGCCCGAGGCAGGAGTCGAACCTGTCACCGTAGCGGTCGCGCTGTTCCAGACTGTAGCGCCTACAACCGCTCGGCCAGGTCTTCGAGTCGTCTAGGATCCAACTGATATAGCGACGAGCCCAGGAGAGTCGCTGAAGGTGATGTGCTTTTAGAAAAGGTACTTGCGTCGGTCGTCTGTTGTCATAGCCCTTTTTTTTTTGGATCATCAGTCTACTGACTGGTTTGATGCGGCCCGCCACGAATTCCTTTCCTGTGCTAATCTCTTCATCTCAGAGTAGCACATGCAACCTACGTCCTCAATTATTTGCTTGACGTATTCCAATCTCTGTCTTCCTCTACAGTTTTTACCCTCTACAGCTCCCACTAGTACCATGGACGTCATTCCCCCATGTCTTAGCAGATGTACTATCATCCTGTCCCTTCTCCTTATCAGTGTTTTCCACATATTCCTTTCCTCTCCGATTCTGCGTAGAACCTCCTCATTCCTTACCTTACCAGTCCACCTAATTTTCAACATTCGTCTATAGCACCACATCTCAAATGCTTCGATTCTCTTCTGTTCCGGTTTTCCCACAGTCCATGTTTCACTACCATACAATGCTGTACTCCAGACGTACATTCTCAGAAATTTCTTCCTCAAATTAAGGCCGGTATTTGATATTAGTAGACTTCTCTTGGCCAGAAATGCCTTTTTTGCCATAGCGAGTCTGCTTTTGATGTCCTCCTTGCTCCGTCCGTCATTGGTTATTTTACTGCCTAGGTAGCAGAATTCCTTAACTTCATTGCCTTCGTGACCATCAATCCTGATGTTAAGTTTCTGGCTGTTCTCATTTCTACTACTTCTCATTACCTTCGTCTTTCTCCGATTTACTCTCAAACCATACTGTGTACCCATTACACTGTTCATTCCGTTCAGCAGATCATTTAATTCTTCTTCACTTTCACTCAGGATAGCAATGTCATCAGCGAATCGTATCATTGATATCCTTTCAACTTGTATTTTAATTCCACTCCTGAACCTTTCTTTTATTTCCATGACTGCTTCCTTGATGTACATATTGAAGATAAGGTGCGAAAGGCTACAGCCTTGTCTTACACTCTTCTTAATACGAGCACTTCGTTCTTGATCGTCCACTCTTATTATTCCCTCTTGGTTGTTGTACATATTGTATATGACCCGTATCTCCCTATAGCTTACCCCTACTTTTTTCACTATCGCGACCAGCTTGCACCATTTTATATTGTCGAACGCTTTTTCCAGGTCGACAAATCCTATGAACGTGTCTTGATTTTTCTTTAGCCTTGCTTCCATTACTAGACGTAACGTCAGAATTGCCTCTCTCGTGCCTTTACTTTTCCTAAAGCAAAACTGATCGTCACCTAGCGCATTCTCAATTTTCTTTTCCAAACTTCTGTATATTATTCTCGTAAGCAGCTTCGATGCATGAGCTGTTGAACTGATTGTGCGATAATTTTCGCACTTGTCAGCTCTTGCCGTCTTCGGAATTGTGTGGATGATGCTTTTCCGAAAGTCAGATGGTATGTCGCCAGACTCATATATTCTACACACCAACGTGAATAGTCGTTTTGTTGCCACTTCCCCGAATGATTTTAGAAATTCTGATGGAATGTTATCTATCCCTTCTGCCTTATTTGACCGTAAGTCCTCCAAAGCACTTTTAAATTCCGATTCTGATACTGGATCCCCTATCTCTTCTAAATCGACTCCTGTTTCTTCTTCTATCACATCAGACAAATCTGCACCCTCATAGACCTTTCAATGTATTCTTTCCACCTATTTGCTCTCTCCTCTGCGTTTAACAGTGGAATTCCCGTGTACTCTTAATGTTACCACCGTCGCTTTTAATGTCACCAAAGGTTGTTTTGACTTTCCTGTATGCTAAGTCTGTCCTTCCGACAATCATATCTTTTTCGATGTCTTCACATTTTCCCTGCAGCCATTTCGTCTTAGTTTCCCTGCACTTCCTGTTTATTTCATTCCTGAGCGACTTGTATTTCTGTATTCCTGATTTTCCCGGAACATGTTTGTACTTCCTCCTTTCATCAATCAACTGAAGTATTTCTTCTGTTACCCATGGTTTAATCGCAGCTACCTTCTTTGTACCTATGTTTTCCTTCCCAACTTCTGTGATGGCCCTTTTTAGAGATGTCCATTCCTCTTCAACTGTACTGCCTACTGCGCTATTCCTTATTGCTGTATCTATAGAGTTAGAGAGCTTCAAACGTATCTCGTCATTCCTTAGAACTTCCGTATTGATTTGCGTATTGATTTTTCCTGACTAATGTCTTGAACTTCAGCCTACTCTTCATCACTACTATATTGTGATCTGAGTCTATATCTTCTCCCGGGTACGCCCTACAATCCAATATATGATTTTAGAATCTCTGTCTGACCATGATGTAATCTAATTGAAACCTTCCCGTATCTCCCGGCCTTTTCCGTAGCCTACTGAGGCCAAATTTCATCCAACTGTCATAACTGATTCTTTCGTCATGCGTCTCACATCTATTTCGGCGGCTATTTCAAGCAGCGTTCTTTGTTTGTTAGCACCGACAACTACACGCAAATGCCACTTCTCTCTCTCAATAAGTGAAGCTCGTCGGCCACTGCGTTGTCCCTGAACTTCGCGGAATATTGAAGGTCCTAACGGTTTCCGAAATGGAATGTACAATGCATGTATCTCCATCTACGATTTCACGTTCTAAGTGTTAATTTCCCTCGTGCGGCGTTAATCACGTCGGAAACTTTTTCACGTGACTCACCTGAGCACAAATCACAGCTCCTCTACTGCACAGTCCCATTATACCTTGTGTAAGCGATACTACCGCCATTTGTATATGTGCCTATCGTTACGGGCGGGAATGTATGCCGATGCCTTGCTGTGTGGGAGCGGTTCCGTGCGTTTCAGCAGTCAAGATGGATGCGAACCTTTAGCGAACAGTACCGAAATAACATATTCTTCTGTCGTTTCCTCCTTCTTTACCATGCTGCAGAAAAGATAACATCCCTGGTGCACAGAGTGTGGGGAAAAAAACATAGCTTTTAAACCACGTCTTGTTAAACTACTATTACGCCAATAGATACTAAAAACTGGGAATCAAGAAAGTATTGGAATAAATCAATTAACATCAAAAAATCTGAAATCCAATGATCAAACAATGGGTTGACAATGGCATAAAGGTAGAATAAGCCTTTTTTAAAGTTTATTCATTGTTTCTCCACTTCAATGTGTGTTAATGTGGTATTCTTGTTGATTACCTCAATCATTCTTTCCATTTCCCGTTCTAAATTTTAAGTTTCAATCTAACGTTATGGGAGGACGAATGAATTATTATTTCGAATATTTTTTAACTCTATTACTTAACTCGTTGGATGCCCTGAAATTAATCATAGAAGGATGCAATTTCAGACCACTGAATGCAAAACGTGACATCGATTTTCACGTTACTACACATATCAAAACAAAGTTTTGTATCACCTCGGTTGCGAGAGTTCTGGACCCTGTGCTGAGAATTGGAACAAAGATCACCAGAAACATTATTTCCGCCCTTTTTATTGCTCATGAAAACCACACATTGTATGTTGTACCACCATACAGCGAGACCTTCAGAGGTCATGGTCCAGATTGGTGTTCGTACCGATCCTCTAATACCAAATAGCACGTCCTCTTGCATTGATACATGCCTGTATTGGTTGTGGCATACTGTTCACAAGTTCATCAAGACACTGTTGGTCCAGAGTGTCCCACCCGTCAAGGGCAATTCGGCGTGGGTCACGTCGTCCATAAACAGCCCTTTTCAATCTATCCCAGGCATGTTCGATAGGGTTCATGTCTGGAGATTATGCTGGCCATTCTAGTCGAGCGATGTCGTTATTCTGAAGGAAGTCATTCACAATCTGTGCACGTCGGGGGGGGGGGGGGGGGCGTGAACTCTCATCCATGAAGACGAATACCTCACCAATATGATACCGATATGGTTGCACTATCGGTCGGAAGATGGCATTCACGTATCGCACACCAGCGGCGTACGTCGGCCCCACATAATGCCACCCCAAAACAGCAGCGAACCTCCACCTTGCAGCACTCGCAGAACAGTGTATCTAAGGCGTTCAGTATGACTGGGTTGCCTCGAAACACGTTTCCGGCGTTTGGCTGGGTGAAGGCATATGCGACACTCATCGGTGGAGAGAACGTGATGCCAGTCCTGAGCGGTCCATTTGACATGTTGTTGGGCCCATCTGTACCACGCTGCACGGTGTCGTGGTTGCAAAGATGGACCTCGCCATGGACGTCAGGAGTGAAGTTGCTCATCATGCAGCCTATTGTGCACAGTTTGAGTCGCAATACGACGTCCTGTGGCTGCACGAAAAGCGTTTTTCGACATGGTAGTATTGCTGTTAGGCCATAATCGTCGTTAGCGGTCAATCACTGCTGTAATAGCCCTTGGGCGACCTGAGCGAGGCATGTCATCGACAGTTCTTCTCTCTCTGTGTATCTTCCCCAAGTCCGAATAAAATCGCTTTGGTTCACTCCGAGACGCCTGGACACTTTCCTTGTTGAGAGCCCTTCCTTGCGCAAAGTAACAATGTGGACACGATCGAATTGCGATATAGACCGTCTAGGCATGCTTGAACTAGAGACAAAACGGGCCGTGTCCCTCCTTTCTCGTGGAATGACTGGAACTTATCGGCTGTCGGACCGCCCTCCGTCTAATAGGTGCTGCTCATGCATGGTTGTTTACATCTTTGGGCGGGTTTATTGAAATCTCTGAACAGTCAAAGGGACTGTGTCTGTGATGCAATATCTACAGTCAACGTCTATCTTCAGGAGTTCTGGGAACTGGGGTGATGCAAAACTTTTCTTGATGTATGTAACATAAGTAGGCATATTTTGAATATATTATTGAAATGTGCTTCCCGTATAGTTACCAAAATAATCTGCTTTAAAAATAATACGTGGAGCGCTATAAGTCTTGTGAGATACAGTATGTTCTGTATATTTCTGATCAAATTTAGTCCCTGGTTCACGACACTGTATTAATTACATCAGAAGATTTTGAATTTTGTCCCCTCTGGCTTTGTGCGTGTTTAGAGTTGCTGGTAGACCTCTTGGGACGTACAGGGATTGTGCACAGTGTCAGACGTTAAGTGATCATCTATGAAGGACTTGGAGATGCCGTGCACTCATATGAGTCTCTGTTATCAGTACCTAATAGAGTTTGAAAGGGGCGATATTGTGGGTCTCCATTTGATCAGATGTTCAAATCGTGCAATATCCACACTTTTGGGGCATTCCGAGTCAGTTAGTTAGGTCAATTGAATCATTCTGTTAAACAAATGCTGTGGAACGAGTTTGTTTACAAGATACATATATAGCTTAAGCTGCTATTGAGTTTTATGCATCAAGGAACGGCTTCAGATACCACACGCAACATTTTCATAGTCTCTTGGTCGCTACATGCCAACTGTTAGTCTTAGAGAGAAACTGGACAAAACCTGTTTGTAGGAAATTTAATGTGGTTTAATTTTGTACTGGGGTAAATTTTCGCTGGAGGGCACGATTGTTGAGTTATTCCTTAAAATTGCTTCTGAAGGTCGTTTCCGTACAGGTTTCTCGAATAATCTCAAAACCACTGCCTCTGGAGGAAACTCATCCCAGTGTACAATTTAACTAGATTAAATTTCCTACAAAAAGGAAGTGTTCATTTTTTCTAAACGGCTAATGGTTGCGAGTTGCGAGTGAGACAGTTTGAAAATGATGTTGACGCTATTTGAAGGCGTTGCTGGTTGCATAATGCCCAGCACTAGGGGCAGCGTAATCACACACACACACACACACACACACACACACACACACACACACACACACACACACACATATATATATATATATATATAATGGATAGTCAGTGTTAATAATCATGAACACATTTTGTATTCCTGCTCGTGGAACTACGGTACAGATAGAAATAACGTTTCCTTCGTTCTTTTTCAGGCTACAACTTGTGAAGTAGAAATTTGCCTGTGGAGCAGGAGTTTTGCGGGAGAAAAGATTTTAATTTACTTTTCAAACTTGTTTTGCCTTCGTGTCAGATATTTTATACCATAGGGCAATTGATGCAAACTTTCTGTTCCTGCATACTGAATTTCGTTTTGAGCCCCTGAGGGCTTTATTAGCGGATAATGAAGGTTATTCTTCCCTCTAGTGCTGTAGGTATGGACATCACAGTTTTTTTTTTTTTTGAGTCATCAGTAGTATCTAACTGGTTTGATGCAGCCGACAACTAATTCCTCTCCTATGGTAACCTTTTCATCACATAGTAGAACTTGTAACCTACGTTTTCAATTATTTTCGGGATATATTCCAAGTTATCTCTTGATGTTGTGACACATGTCCTCTCACCTTGTCCCTTCTTCTTGTCACTGTTTCGCATACGTTATTTTCTTCGCCGATTCTGGCGAGAAGATGCGTTTTCCTTACCTTACTGGTCCATCTTATCGTCAACGTTCGTTGTAGCAACACTTTTCAAACGCTTAGAATGTCTTCTGTTTCTATGTTTGATAGTAGTAAATTTCACTTAGACACGAATGCGCTTACCGACTGCGACAATTTTTTTTATGTTCTCTGTGTTTCGATAGTTATGGGTTACTTTGCTTCTAGAGTAGCGAGTTTTCTTAACTCCGTCTACTACTTAATTTTGATGTAGCGTTTCTCTCTCTTCTCATTTCTGTAGCTTCTCATTACTTTCATCTATCTCCCGTTTACTGTCAGTCCATATTCTTCAATCATCAGACCATTTAATTCAACAATTTCTATAGTTCTTCACTTTTTCTGAGCTCAGCGATGTCATCAGCGACTTTTATGGCTGATATCTTTTCACGCTAAATTGTAATCTGAACCTTGAACCTTTCCTTTATTTCAATTATTGCTTATTCGATTCATAGATTGAACAGCAAGGGAGAGAGACTGTTTCCCAGTCTTACACCCTCGGTAATGTAAGCATTTCGTTGAGTCTTCCAGTCTAATTGTTCCATCTCGTTTCTTGCACATAACGTTTATATCTTGTTTTCAGCTGTTACTTACTCCTAGTTTTCTCAGAATTATGAACATCCTGCACCGTTTACACAGCCGAACGCTTTTTGAGGTCGACACGTCGCACGTCTCGATTTTTCTTCACCCTTGTCTCTGTTATCAAGAGTAACGTCAGGACTGCCTCTCTGGTGCCTTTACCTTTCCTAAAGTCAAACTGATCGTCACCTAACAGATCCTCAACTTCCTTTTCCTTTCTTCTGTGTTTTACTATTGTCAGCAACTTGGATGCAAGAGCTGTTAAGCTGATTGTATGATAGTCCTCGCACTGGTCAGCTCTTACTGCCTTCGGAATTGTCTGGATGATTTTTTCCGAAAGTATGATGGGATGCGCCACCCTCGCAGATGCTGGACGCCAGTGTGAATAGTCGTTTTGTTTCCGCTTCCCCAATGATTTTAGAAATTTTCAATAGACTGCCAACTGTCCCTATTGCCTTATTTAATCTCAAATGTTGGGCAACTATTTTAAATTTGGACTTCTTATTCGATCTCCCATGTCTTCGGTATAGACTTCAAGGTCCTCTTGTATCACGTCAAGCAATTTCCCCCCCCCCCCCCCCCCCCCCCCCTCATAGTTGCCTTCAAAGTACCCTTTCACCCTGTCCGCTCTATGCTCAGCATTTAACAGTGGATTTCCCATTGGATTCCATATGTTTCCGCCCTTGCCTTTAATTTCAGCGGTGGTTGTTTTCACTCTCCTACCTGCTGAGTCAGTCCTGACGATTAAAGCTTTTTGTTTATCTTCACGTTGTTCCTGCTTGACTTCGCTGCAACATTCTTTTCATTTTCGTTCCTACATGATTTATACTGTTGTATTTATTTCTTCTCTCAAACGTTTTGTACTACCTTCTTTCGTCGAGCAATTGCAGTCTACCTTATGTTATCTACGGTTTCTTCGCAGTTACCTTCTTAGTATCTACCTTTGTCTTTCCATCTTCTGTGAGAACTCTTTTTAGGGATTTCCATTTCTCTTCAACTGAATTCCCTTACTTGAAATTTCTAATCGCAGTATCGTCGACTTTAACAAACTCCAAACGAGTCTTACCCTTGTTCAATACTTTAGCATCCCTCTTCCTTTCATACTGATGCTTCTGTAAGATACCTCAAATTTCAGTCTACTTTTATCATTCCTGAATTGAAGTCTGAGTGTGTATTAGCTCCTACATACGCCTTACAAACCAATAAATGTGTAATTTTCGAATCTCTGCCTGACCATGAAATCAATCTGGAATCTTCTTATGTCTAGGGCCTTTTCCGTGTATACGTCCTCCTCTTGTGACTCTTCTGTTCGTAGTTGAAAATTGTCGCAGAACACAATTAGACGTTTTCCTCTCTCATTCCACTTACCAAGAAAACATTCTCGATTGACCCTTTCTTTTGCCCTACCCTTACAAACGCATCCAATTTCCCATGATTATTAGATTTTCGTCTCTTTTTACATAGTGAAGCACTCGTTCAGTATCCTCTCTGGTTCTTCATCTTCTGCTTGGGACGTTAACACGTACAGACAAACTACTGTAGTATGCGTTCGTTTTCCATCAGTTATGACAACAAACCTACCACTAAGCTGTTCACAGTAACTCAATCTCTTCCCTACTTTCCTTTTCCTGACGAAATTCTACAATTATACCACATTCTGATGTTACTGATATTACTCTTCGTTCGTCTGACCAGAATTGTCTCCATTTCACTTCACCGATGACCACTATGTCTACAAAGAGCATTTCCATTTTCCTTTGTAAATTTTATAGGTTTCCTACCACGTCCAAACTACTGACGTCCCACGCCCCGATTCGTAGAATCTTTGCGTGGAAATGGGCAACATGTGTTAAGAGGTTGAAACGTTTTTCAAAGAGTAGTAGTTATACGAAGAGAAGAAGTATTTCAGCTTCATTTTCTGGGAAGGTTAGTAATATTACCCCTCAGTTAAAGTTTTCATCCGTAGAGAAACGCACAGATTTGAACTATTCTACCTAATTTACTGACTCCTGTTCATGAGACAAAATGGAATGGCAGTACATCTGTGGATATTTCGATCAACAAATACACTGGAAGAAACTGAACAATCGCAACACTTATTAATTATTTGTAAAACGTCGTTAACAATCTCTCCCCGTGCTTTCTCTCTAATAGTATGTATCATAACACTCGTGTCTTCTGCAAAGCGAACCAATTTTCATGTTGATGTTAAGTGGAAGACCATTCACATATATACAGAATAAGAGTGTACCTAAAGTTGAACACTGTGAGAGTCCATTTGCTATTACTCCCCATTCACTAAAATTTTCTAATATTGTTTGAGTCATTCAGTACACCTTTTTGCTTTTGTTGCTAAATATGATTCAAACTAGTTGTGTGTAAAAACAAATTCCGTAAAACATTTGTGTTTTTGAGAGAGTACGATGATCCACACAATTAAATGCCTTGTAAAGATAGCAGATGATAGCAACTGGTGATATTTTCTTAATTAAACTTGCAATATTTGTTAAGTCTATGTATAAACAGCATTCAGAGTCGAGAAACCATTTTGGAATCCGGGCAGTGGTATGCTAAGTCTTAAATGTGAAGCTGCTCTTCAGTACATTACTTTCTCGAATATTTTGGAATTATATGTCAGTAAGTACTGTTAACATCTGTCTTGTCACCTTTATTGTAAAAGAGTTTAACAATTGAATATTTAAATCTGTCTGAAAAAGTCTCTGTGTCAGTGATAAATTACATGTTTCACTAAGGACTTTATTTATGAAGTTAGAATAACCTTCCAGCATTCTCTTTGAGATTCCATGAACGATAGATGAGATCTTCTTTTTTTAGAAAATTTAGAATTCTGTTTTTTCAGTTACTGGTCTTGGTGCTGCTTTTAATTGTCTGCAGTTTTGTGGAATGATATTTTTAGTATATTCCATTGCAACTTCAAGTGAACATTTTACTTCTACTTTCACTGCTAGATTTAGAAAGAGACTGTTAAAAGCACTTTTAGCTTGTCATTTTTCAGTCACAACATTGTCACTCAGTTTTACTGTTATTGTACCTTGTACACTGACTTGACAGATTCACATTAACCCATATAGTTTTAAATTTCTTATCTGTACTACTGTTTGCTCGTAGAACATACATGCTACATGATATTTCAATGATTTTGCTTAAAATATTACAATATTTTTGTAGCGTGCAAGTTATGTCGAATCTTGATTTATTCTGGCCTTTACATAAAGTTCCGTCTTCGTTATTTCATGAGAATTTAATTCCCTTGGTTATCCATGGCTTACTTGTATTACTTTTTTTAATGAATTTTCTGGATAACTTTTGGGAAAGCAACTTTCAAACACTGACACAGATTTACTGTGGAACAAGTATGGAATACGACATTAGCATCTTTTCTGTATATACCTTATCCCATACCACTTCCTTTATACTGTTCTTAAAACATTATTGTTTTTCTCATCAATAAGCCTTCCTGCATTATACGAACCTCTCTCAGGGCTCTAAGGTACCATATTGTCCGTTTACATTAATGTTGCTTCTTGTTCAGGCATACCATTAACAACTGTGTGTACAATGATTGTTTCAGCCTGGACACTATCCATGAAAGTGTTGTCAGCCAGGATCCAACTATCTCGTTGCATACGAGTTGGAAAATTAACTACTGTCGAAATCTCTGAAGAATTATGCTCTGAAATCTTTTTTTCCATTTGTCGGACAGGCAGCTCAATAATGCACCTAGATGTCTCATAAATAGCTGAAATTTTCCCAGAGGAGATATGTAGACTGCTATAATTATCACAGATGCATTCTGTAGTAATAAATCGTAAGCAAATGCTCCTAGGTCCTGAAAAATATATATCTCAAAATTTCTGTGTTTGGCTACAACATCAAAATATGTAGCGAGTCCTCCTTTTTCTTTGTTAACTCCACACAGAAACGATGCTAGTCTACAGGCCTTAATATTTATCCTCAGCACTGTGATTACATGCTATTCAGGAACGTACAGAACATCTGCAACTTCAGAATCTTCTACATCTTGAATTGATACAAGAAGCCTATCGTCCTGTTTTTGAACCTCCTAGTGTTCTGATGAAACATATTAATTTTAATTTCCTGGAAACACACATGGACCTATTATGTTCTTGTACTTTTGTAAATTTTTTTAACATTGTCAATTTATAACCTGACTTTGCACAAAAAAAAAAACGCCCCTATGACTCCACTAATCACAGGGATTTTGTCCTGTCTGCTTGTGGCCATCTTTTCCACGCCAATTAAGGTGTGTAAGGTGTGTAGCCATCTTTTCCTTTCCAATTAAGGTGTAGGTAACGGGGTGACAGTGGTCTGATGTTTAAGTGTCTGCGAACCTGATGGCAGGAATACTTTTTGTCGAGGTTCTAGTCAATCACGTCTGACCATCCCAAGGGAGGATCGTTGTATTGTGCACGAACCGAATCGTAGGCCATACAGATATGCAACACCCACACGAGTGACGGACTGCATGCATCACTCTGTATCACCCGGCCTAGCAGCAACCGGACTAGGAAATTACCGCCACACGCATAGGCTGCCGCAAACCCCACAACACATACGGCAGCATTTTGAGTGGTGCCGTGACCAAGGAGCATGGGGTGCTAGCGAATGGCGTCGTATTGTGTTCAGCTGTGTATTGTGGTTCTTTACTACTGCGGTTGACCATCGTCGACGATCTGAGGGCAGATCCCATTCTTCTAATATTTTTGAGACACACAGCGGTGTTATTCCCAGGGTCATTGCTGGTAGTAACTGAGTGAACTCTCAAGGCACCGCGGTACGTCTACGACATCTTTCGTCCTCATGTATTGTCTTAAAACGGTCCTAATCCACTTACTAACTTCTTTCTTCTCTTCCGGCTTGACATACTACCGCGACTGCTACTAATTCGGTTAAGACGGTTTAACAAAAGTTAGTGGAGCATGTAAATCGGTGAAGTGATCTACAGCATCTCCGATTGTAGCTCCCACATATGAGCAAAATCAGTCCACTCTCCCTCTTGTGTCTAATTCACTGATAACAAGAGTTGAATATACAGTTTCTGGTTATATCCAAGCATATGATAATCCACCCGTGGTCTAGGGGTAAAAAAGAAAAGGGGGTAGCGTCTTTCATTCGTAATCAAAACGTCTTCGAGCTCGGGTTCGATCCCCGTCACTGCCTAAATTTTGATAAATAATCAGCATTGGCGGCCGAAGACTTCCGGCATAAGAAGTCAGCCTCATTCTGACAACGGCCTTGTCAAAGTGGGCGGAGGAGCGGATAGAGGTTCAGGGCACTCTCTTGTCCTAGGGGTGGGAAATTGCCCCTAAAGGCGGAAGAATCAGCTATGATCAACGACATGAGGATGCAGAAGGCAATGGAAACCACTGCATTAAAGACACGTAGCGTGTATCCACAGGACCTGTGGCCTGTAGTTGAAGAAGTGTCATGATGATCTCTCCATTGGCAAAAGATTCCGGAATAGTCCTCCATTCGGACCTCCGGGAGGGAGTTGCCAAGGGGTAGGTTACCATGAGAAAAAGATTGAACAATCAACGAAAGGATAATGTCCTACGAGTCGGGGCGTGGAATGTCAGAAGCTTGAACGTGATAGAGAAACTAGAAAATATGAAATTGGAAATGGAAAGGCTCAATCTAGATATAGTAGGGGTCAGTGAAGTGAAGTGGAAGGAAGACAAGGATTTCTGGTCAGATAGGTATAACAGGTGTAGGATTCGTTATGAATAGGAAGGTAGAGCAGAGGGTGTGTTACTGTGAACAGTTCAGTGACCGGGTTGTTCTAATCAGAATCGACAGCAGACCAACACCGACAACGATAGTTCAGGTGTACATGCCGACGTCGCAAGCTAAAGATGAACAGATAGAGAAAGTGTATGAGGATATTGAAAGGGTAATGCAGTTTGTAAAGGGAGACGAAAATCTAATAGTCATGGGCGACTGGAATGCAGTTGTAGGGGAAGAAGAAAAGATTACAGGAGAATATAGGCTTGGGACAAGAAATGAAAGAGGAGAAAGACTAATTGAGTTCTGTAACAAGTTTCACCTAGTAATAGCGAATACCCTGTTCAAGAATCACAAGAGGAGGAGGTATGCTTGGAAAAGGCTGGGATATACGGGAAGATTTCAATTAGATTACATCATGGTCAGACAGAGATTCCGAAATCAGATACTGGATTGTAAGGCGTACCCAGGAGCAGATATAGACTCAGATCACAATATAGTATTGATGAAGAGTAGGCTGAAGTTCAAGACATTAGTCAGGAAGAATCAAAACGCAAAGAAGTGGGGTACGGAAGTTCTAAGGAATGACGAGATAAGTTTGAAGTTCTCTAACGCTATAGATACAGTAATAAGGGATAGCACAGTAGGCAACACAGTTGAAGAGGAATGGACATCTCTAAAAAGGGCCATCACAGAAGTTGGGAAGGAAAACATAGGTACAAAGAAGGTAGCTGATAAGAAACCGTGCGTAACAGAAGAAATACTTCAGTTGATTGATGAAAGGAGGAAGTACAAACATGTTCCGGGAAAATCAGGAATACAGAAATACAAATCGCTCAGGAATGAAATAAATAGGAAGTGCAGGGAAGCTAAGACGAAGTGGCTGCAGGAAAAATGTGAAGACATCGAAAAAGACATGATTGTCGGAAGGACAGACTCAGCATACAGGAAAGTCAAAACAACCTTTGGTGACATTAAAAGCAACGGTGGTAACATTAAGAGTGCAACGGGAATTCCACTGTTAAATGCAGAGGAGAGAGCAGATAGGTGGAAAGAATACATTGAAAGCCTCTATGAGGGTGAAGATTTGTCTGATGTGATAGAAGAAGAAACAGGAGTCGATTTAGAAGAGATAGGGGATCCAGTATTAGAATCGGAATTTAAAAGAGCTTTGGAGGACTTACGGTCAAATAAGGCAGAAGGGGTAGATAACATTCCATCAGAATTTCTAAAATCAATCGTGGAAGTGGCAACAAAATGACTATTCACGTTGGTGTGTAAAATATATGAGGCTGGCGATATACCATCTGACTTTCGGAAAAGCGTCATCCACACAATTCCGAAGACGGCAATAGCTGACAAGTGCGAAACTTATCGCACAATCAGCTTAACAGCTCATGCATCGAAGCTGCTTACGAGAATAATATACAGAAGATTGGAAAAGAAAATTGAGAATGCGCTAGGTGACGATCAGTTTGGCTTTAGGAAAAGTAAAGGCACGAGAGAGGCAATTCTGACGTTACGTCTAGTAATGGAAGCAAGGCTAAAGAAAAATCAAGACACGTTCATAGGATTTGTCGACCTGGAAAAAGCGTTCGACAATATAAAATGGTGCAAGCTGTTCGCGATAGTGAAAAAAGTAGAGGTAAGCTATAGGGAGATACGGGTCATATACAATATGTACAACAACCAAGAGGGAATAATAAGAGTGGACGATCAAGAACGAATTGCTCGTATTAAGAAGGGTGTAAGACAAGGCTGTAGCCTTTCGCCCCTACTCTTCAATATGTACATCAAGGCAGCAGTCATGGAAATAAAAGAAAGGTTCAGGAGTGGAATTAAAATGCAAGGTGAAAGGATACCAATGAAACGATTCGCTGATGAAATTGCTATCCTGAGTGAAAGTGAAGAAGAATTAAATGATCTGCTGAACGGAATGAACAGTGTAATGGGTACACAGTATGGTTTGAGAGTAAATCGGAGAAAGACGAAGGTAATGAGAAGTAGTAGTAGAAATGAGAACAGCGAGAACCTTAACATCAGGATTGATGGTCACGAAGTCAGTGAAGTTAAGGAATTCTGCTACCTACGCAGTAGAATAACCAATGACGGACGGAGCAAGGAAGACATCAAAAGCAGACACGCTAGGGTAAAAAGGCATTTCTGGCCAAGAGAAGTCTACTAATATCAAATACCGGCCTTAATTTGAGGAAGAAATTTCTGAGAATGTACGTCTGGAGTACAGCAATGTATGGTAGTGAAACATGGACTGTGGGAAAACCGGAACAGAAGAGAATCGAAGCATTTGAGATGTGGTGCTATAGAAGAATGTTGAAAATTGGGTGGACCGATAAGATAAGGAATGAGGAGGTTCTACGCAGAATCGGAGAGGAAAGGAATACGTGGAAAACACTGATAAGGAGAAGGGACAGGATGATAGTACATCTGCTAAGACATGAGGGAATGTCTTCCATGGTACTAGAGGGAACTGCAGAGGGCAAAAACTGTAGAGGTAAACAGTGATTGGAATAAGTCAAGCAAATAAATGAGGACGTAGGTTGCAAGTGCTACTCTGAGGTGAAGAGGTTAGCACAGGAAAGGAATTCGTGGCTGGCCGCATCAAACCAGTCAGTAGACTGATGACAAAAAACAAAAAAATGACGTCACATCCAATAAAATTCCTTGCCAACCAAAAATTAATTGCGACCACTCCCTCCCTTATCTCAGGGTAGTTCAAGTTCGTTTAAATCAAGTTCTAAAAATCGTCTTACAGTTATAATTACTGTGATAACTGCCTAAGGTAAGCAAGAACATGCACATGCACTCGCATTCACTCTTACAAATAACGATTACAAAGAAATAATTACAACGACATAAACACTTAAATGCTAGAAAGGTCTACTGTAATGATAGTACCTAATGATTAACCGGTTGCTATTAAAAGGTGATATGTCGAGAAGGAATCGTTATTTGTAAGAGTGAATGCGAGTGCATGTGCATGTTCTTGCTTACCTTAGGCAGTTATCACAGTAATTATAACTGTAAGACGATTTTTAGAACTTGATTTAAACGAACTTGAACTACCCTGAGATAAGGGAGGGAGTGGTCGCAATTAATTTTTGGTTGGCAAGGAATTTTATTGGATGTGACGTCATTTTTTTGTTTTTTGTCATCAGTCTACTGACTGGTTTGATGCGGCCAGCCACGAATTCCTTTCCTGTGCTAACCTCTTCACCTCAGAGTAGCACTTGCAACCTACGTCCTCATTTATTTGCTTGACTTATTCCAATCACTGTTTACCTCTACAGTTTTTGCCCTCTGCAGTTCCCTCTAGTACCATGGAAGACATTCCCTCATGTCTTAGCAGATGTACTATCATCCTGTCCCTTCTCCTTATCAGTGTTTTCCACGTATTCCTTTCCTCTCCGATTCTGCGTAGAACCTCCTCATTCCTTATCTTATCGGTCCACCCAATTTTCAACATTCTTCTATAGCACCACATCTCAAATGCTTCGATTCTCTTCTGTTCCGGTTTTCCCACAGTCCATGTTTCACTACCATACATTGCTGTACTCCAGACGTACATTCTCAGAAATTTCTTCCTCAAATTAAGGCCGGTATTTGATATTAGTAGACTTCTCTTGGCCAGAAATGCCTTTTTACCCTAGCGTGTCTGCTTTTGATGTCTTCCTTGCTCCGTCCGTCATTGGTTATTCTACTGCGTAGGTAGCAGAATTCCTTAACTTCACTGACTTCGTGACCATCAATCCTGATGTTAAGGTTCTCGCTGTTCTCATTTCTACTACTACTTCTCATTACCTTCGTCTTTCTCCGATTTACTCTCAAACCATACTGTGTACCCATTACACTGTTCATTCCGTTCAGCAGATCATTTAATTCTTCTTCACTTTCACTCAGGATAGCAATTTCATCAGCGAATCGTTTCATTGGTATCCTTTCACCTTGCATTTTAATTCCACTCCTGAACCTTTCTTTTATTTCCATGACTGCTGCCTTGATGTACATATTGAAGAGTAGGGGCGAAAGGCTACAGCCTTGTCTTACACCCTTCTTAATACGAGCAATTCGTTCTTGATCGTCCACTCTTATTATTCCCTCTTGGTTGTTGTACATATTGTATATGACCCGTATCTCCCTATAGCTTACCTCTACTTTTTTCACTATCGCGAACAGCTTGCACCATTTTATATTGTCGAACGCTTTTTCCAGGTCGACAAATCCTATGAACGTGTCTTGATTTTTCTTTAGCCTTGCTTCCATTACTAGACGTAACGTCAGAATTGCCTCTCTCGTGCCTTTACTTTTCCTAAAGCCAAACTGATCGTCACCTAGCGCATTCTCAATTTTCTTTTCCAATCTTCTGTATATTATTCTCGTAAGCAGCTTCGATGCATGAGCTGTTAAGCTGATTGTGCGATAAGTTTCGCACTTGTCAGCTATTGCCGTCTTCGGAATTGTGTGGATGACGCTTTTCCGAAAGTCAGATGGTATATCGCCAGCCTCATATATTTTACACACCAACGTGAATAGTCATTTTGTTGCCACTTCCACGATTGATTTTAGAAATTCTGATGGAATGTTATCTACCCCTTCTGCCTTATTTGACCGTAAGTCCTCCAAAGCTCTTTTAAATTCCGATTCTAATACTGGATCCCCTATCTCTTCTAAATCGACTCCTGTTTCTTCTTCTATCACATCAGACAAATCTTCACCCTCATAGAGGCTTTCAATGTATTCTTTCCACCTATCTGCTCTCTCCTCTGCATTTAACAGTGGAATTCCCGTTGCACTCTTAATGTTACCACCGTTGCTTTTAATGTCACCAAAGGTTGTTTTGACTTTCCTGTATGCTGAGTCTGTCCTTCCGACAATCATGTCTTTTTCGATGTCTTCACATTTTTCCTGCAGCCACTTCGTCTTAGCTTCCCTGCACTTCCTATTTATTTCATTCCTGAGCGATTTGTATTTCTGTATTCCTGATTTTCCCGGAACATGTTTGTACTTCCTCCTTTCATCAATCAACTGAAGTATTTCTTCTGTTACGCACGGTTTCTTATCAGCTACCTTCTTTGTACCTATGTTTTCCTTCCCAACTTCTGTGATGGCCCTTTTTAGAGATGTCCATTCCTCTTCAACTGTGTTGCCTACTGTGCTATCCCTTATTACTGTATCTATAGCGTTAGAGAACTTCAAACTTATCTCGTCATTCCTTAGAACTTCCGTACCCCACTTCTTTGCGTTTTGATTCTTCCTGACTAATGTCTTGAACTTCAGCCTACTCTTCATCACTACTATATTGTGATCTGAGTCTATATCTGCTCCTGGGTACGCCTTACAATCCAGTATCTGATTTCGGAATCTCTGTCTGACCATGATGTAATCTAATTGAAATCTTCCCGTATATCCCAGCCTTTTCCAAGCATACCTCCTCCTCTTGTGATTCTTGAACAGGGTATTCGCTATTACTAGGTGAAACTTGTTACAGAACTCAATTAGTCTTTCTCCTCTTTCATTTCTTGTCCCAAGCCTATATTCTCCTGTAATCTTTTCTTCTTCCCCTACAACTGCATTCCAGTCGCCCATGACTATTAGATTTTCGTCTCCCTTTACAAACTGCATTACCCTTTCAATATCCTCATACACTTTCTCTATCTGTTCATCTTTAGCTTGCGACGTCGGCATGTACACCTGAACTATCGTTGTCGGTGTTGGTCTGCTGTCGATTCTGATTAGAACAACCCGGTCACTGAACTGTTCACACTAACACACCCTCTGCTCTACCTTCCTATTCATAACGAATCCTACACCTGTTATACCTATCTGACCAGAAATCCTTGTCTTCCTTCCACTTCACTTCACTGACCCCTACTATATCTAGATTGAGCCTTTCCATTTCCAATTTCATATTTTCTAGTTTCTCTATCACGTTCAAGCTTCTGACATTCCACGCCCCGACTCGTAGGACATTATCCTTTCGTTGATTGTTCAATCTTTTTCTCATGGTAACCTACCCCTTGGCAACTCCCTCCCGGAGGTCCGAATGGAGGACTATTCCGGAATCTTTTGCCAATGGAGAGATCATCATGACACTTCTTCAACTACAGGCCACAGGTCCTGTGGATACACGCTACGTGTCTTTAATGCAGTGGTTTCCATTGCCTTCTGCATCCTCATGTCGTTGATCATAGCTGATTCTTCCGCCTTTAGGGGCAATTTCCCACCCCTAGGACAAGAGAGTGCCCTGAACCTCTATCCGCTCCTCCGCCCACTTTGACAAGGCCGTTGTCAGAATGAGGCTGACTTCTTATGCCGGAAGTCTTCGGCCGCCAATGCTGATTATTTATCAAAATTTAGGCAGTGACGGGGATCGAACCCGAGCTCGAAGACGTTTTGATTACGAATGAAAGACGCTACCCCCTTTTCTTTTTTACCCCTAGACCACGGGTGGATTATCATATGCTTGGATATAACCAGAAACTGTATATTCAACTCTTGTTATCAGTGAATTAGACACAAGAGGGAGAGTGGACTGATTTTGCTCATATGTGGGAGCTACGATCGGAGATGCTGTAGATCACTTCACCGATTTACATGCTCCACTAACTTTTGTTAAACCGTCTTAACCGAATTAGTAGCAGTCGCGGTAGTATGTCAAGCCGGAAGAGAAGAAAGAAGTTAGTAAGTGGATTAGGACCGTTTTAAGACAATACATGAGGACGAAAGATGTCGTAGACGTACCGCGGTGCCTTGAGAGTTCACTCAGTTACTACCAGCAATGACATAAAGACGTAAAAGATGAGTCCTTATATTTTGACCCTGGGAATAACACCGCTGTGTGTCTCAAAAATATTAGAAGAATGGGATCTGCCCTCAGATCGTCGACGATGGTCAACCGCAGTAGTAAAGAACCACAATACACAGCTGAACACAATACGACGCCATTCGCCAGCACCCCATGCTCCTTGGTCACGGCACCACTCAAAATGCTGCCGTATGTGTTGTGGGGTTTGCGGCAGCCTATGCGTGTGGCGGTAATTTCCTAGTCCGGTTGCTGCTAGGCCGGGTGATACAGAGTGATGCATGCAGTCCGTCACTTGTTCTCGTGTGGGTGTTGCATATCTGTATGGACTACGATTCGGTTCGTGCACAATACAACGATCCTCCCTTGGGATGGTCAGACGTGATTGACTAGAACCTCGACAAAAAGTATTCCTGCCATCAGGTTCGCAGGCACATAAACATCAGACCACTGTCACCCCGTTACCTACACCTTAATTGGAAAGGAAAAGATGGCTACACACCTTACACACCTTAATTGGCGTGGAAAAGATGGCCACATGCAGACAGGACAAAATCCCTGTGATTAGTGGAGTCATAGGGGCGTTTTTGTTTTTTTTGTGCAATTTCAGGTTATAAATTGACAATGTTAAAAAAATTTACAAAAGTACAAGAACATAATAGGTCCATGTGTGTTTCCAGGAAATTAAAATTAATATGTTTCATCAGAACACTAGGAGGTTCAAAAACAGGACGATAGGCTTCTTGTATCAATACAAGATGTAGAAGATTCTGAAGTTGCAGATGTTCTGTACGTTTCTGAATAGCATGTAATCACAGCGCTGAGGATAAATATTAAGGCCTGTAGACTAGCATCGTTTCTGTGTGGAGTTAACAAAGAAAAAGGAGGACTCGCTACATATTTTGATGTTGTAGCCAAACACAGAAATTTTGAGATATATATTTTTCAGGACCTAGGAGAATTTGCTTACGATTTATTACTACAGAATGCATCTGTGATAATTATAACAGTCTACAGATCTCCTCTGGGAAAATTTCAGCTATTTATGAGACATCTAGGTGCATTATTGAGATGCCTGTCCGACAAATGGAAAAAAAGATTTCAGAGCATAATTCTTCAGAGATTTCGACAGTAGTTAATTTTCCAACTCGTATGCAACGAGATAGTTGGATCCTGGCTGACAACACTTTCATGGATAGTGTCCAGGCTGAAACAATTGAAACACACAGTTGTTAATGGTACGCCTGAACAAGAAGCAACATTAATGTAAACGGACAATATGGTACCTTAAAGCCCTGAGAGAGGTTCGTATAATGCAGGAAGGCTTATTGATGAGAAAAACAATAATGTTTTAAGAACAGTATAAAGGAAGTGGTATGGGATAAGGTATATACAGAAAAGATGCTAATGTCGTATTCCATACTTGTTCCACAGTAAATCTGTGTCAGTGTTTGAAAGTTGCTTTCCCAAAAGTTATCCAGAAAATTCATTAAAAAAAGTAATACAAGTAAGCCATGGATAACCAAGGGAATTAAATTCTCATGAAATAACGAAGACGGAACTTTATGTAAAGGCCAGAATAAATCAAGATTCGACATAACTTGCACGCTACAAAAATATTGTAATATTTTAAGCAAAATCATTGAAATATCATGTAGCATGTATGTTCTACGAGCAAACAGTAGTACAGATAAGAAATTTAAAACTATATGGGTTAATGTGAATCTGTCAAGTCAGTGTACAAGGTACAATAACAGTAAAACTGAGTGACAATGTTGTGACTGAAAAATGACAAGCTAAAAGTGCTTTTAACAGTCTCTTTCTAAATCTAGCAGTGAAAGTAGAAGTAAAATGTTCACTTGAAGTTGCAATGGAATATACTAAAAATATCATTCCACAAAACTGCAGACAATTAAAAGCAGCACCAAGACCAGTAACTGAAAAAACAGAATTCTAAATTTTCTAAAAAAAGAAGATCTCATCTATCGTTCATGGAATCTCAAAGAGAATGCTGGAAGGTTATTCTAACTTCATAAATAAAGTCCTTAGTGAAACATGTAATTTATCACTGACACAGAGACTTTTTCAGACAGATTTAAATATTCAGTTGTTAAACTCTTTTACAATAAAGGTGACAAGACAGATGTTAACAGTACTTACTGACATATAATTCCAAAATATTCGAGAAAGTAATGTACTGAAGAGCAGCTTCACATTTAAGATTTAGCATACCACTGCCCGGATTCCAAAATGGTTTCTCGACTCAGAATGCTGTTTATACATAGACTTAACAAATATTGCAAGTTTAATTAAGAAAATATCACCAGTTGCTATCATCTGCTATCTTTACAAGGCATTTAATTGTGTGGATCATCGTACTCTCTCAAAAACACAAATGTTTTACGGAATTTGTTTTTACACACAACTAGTTTGAATCATATTTAGCAACAAAAGCAAAAAGGTGTACTGAATGACTCAAACAATATTAGAAAATTTTAGTGAATGGGGAGTAATAGCAAATGGACTCTCACAGTGTTCAACTTTAGGTACACTCTTATTCTGTATATATGTGAATGGTCTTCCACTTAACATCAACTAGAAAATTGGTTCGCTTTGCAGAAGACACGAGTGTTATGATACATACTATTAGAGAGAAAGCATGGGGAGAGATTGTTAACGACGTTTTACAAATAATTAATAAGTGTTGCGATTGTTCAGTTTCTTCCAGTGTATTTGTCGATCGAAATATCCACAGATGTACTGCCATTCCATTTTGTCTCATGAACAGGAGTCAGTAAATTAGGTAGAATAGTTCAAATCTGTGCGTTTCTCTACGGATGAAAACTTTAACTGAGGGGTAATATTACTAACCTTCCCAGAAAATGAAGCTGAAATACTTCTTCTCTTCGTATAACTACTACTCTTTGAAAAACGTTTCAACCTCTTAACACATGTTGCCCATTTCCACGCAAAGATTCTACGAATCGGGGCGTGGGACGTCAGTAGTTTGGACGTGGTAGGAAACCTATAAAATTTACAAAGGAAAATGGAAATGCTCTTTGTAGACATAGTGGTCATCGGTGAAGTGAAATGGAGACAATTCTGGTCAGACGAACGAAGAGTAATATCAGTAACAGCAGAATGTGGTATAATTGTAGAATTTCGTCAGGAAAAGGAAAGTAGGGAAGAGATTGAGTTACTGTGAACAGCTCAGTGGTAGGGTTGTTGTCATAACTGATGGAAAACGGACGCATACAACATTAGTTTGGCTGTACGTGTTAACGACCCAAGCAGAAGATGAAGAACCAGAGAGGATACTGAACGAGTGCTTCACTATATAAAAAGAGACGAAAATCTAATAATCATGGGAAATTGGATGCGTTTGTAAGGGTAGGGCAAAAGAAAGGGTCAATCGAGAATGTTTTCTTGGTAAGTGGAATGAGAGAGGAAAACGTCTAATTGTGTTCTGCGACAATTTTCAACTACGAACAGAAGAGTCACAAGAGGAGGACGTATACACGGAAAAGGCCCGAGACATAAGAAGATTCCAGATTGATTTCATGGTCAGGCAGAGATTCAAAAATTACACATTTATTGGTTTGTAAGGCGTATGTAGGAGCTAATACACACTCAGACTTCAATTCAGGAATGATAAAAGTAGACTGAAATTTGAGGTATCTTACAGAAGCATCAGTATGAAAGGAAGAGGGATGCTAAAGTATTGAACAAGGGTAAGACTCGTTTGAAGTTTGTTAAAGCCGACGATACTGCGATAAGAAATTTCAAGTAAGGGAATTCAGTTGAAGAGAAATGGAAATCCCTAAAAAAAGCTCACACAGAAGATGGAAAGACAAAGGTAGATACTAAGAAGGTAACTGCGAAGAAACCGTAGATAACATAAGGTAGACTGCAATTGCTCGACGAAAGAAGGTAGTACAAAACGTTTGAGAGAAGAAATAAATACAACAGTATAAATCATGTAGGAACGAAAATGAAAAGAATGTTGCAGCGAAGTCAAGCAGGAACAACGTGAAGATAAACAAAAAGCGTTAATCGTCAGGACTGACTCAGCAGGTAGGAGAGTGAAAACAACCACCGCTGAAATTAAAGGCAAGGGCGGAAACATATGGAATCCAATGGGAAATCTACTGTTAAATGCTGAGCAGAGAGCGGACAGGGTGAAAGGGTACTTTGAAGGCAACTATGAGGGGGGGGGGGGGGGGGGAAATTGCTTGACGTGATACAAGAGGACCTTGAAGTCTATACCGAAGACATGGGAGATCGAATAAGAAGTCCAAATTTAAAATAGTTGCCCAACATTTGAGATTAAATAAGGCAATAGGGACAGTTGGCAGTCTATTGAAAATTTCTAAAATCATTGGGGAAGCGGAAACAAAACGACTATTCACACTCGCGTCCAGCATCTGCGAGGGTGGCGCATCCCATCATACTTTCGGAAAAAAAACATCCAGACAATTCCGAAGGCAGTAAGAGCTGACCAGTGCGAGGACTATCATACAATCAGCTTAACAGCTCTTGCATCCAAGTTGCTGACAATAGTAAAACACAGAAGAAAGGAAAAGGAAGTTGAGGATCTGTTAGGTGACGATCAGTTTGACTTTAGGAAAGGTAAAGGCACCAGAGAGGCAGTCCTGACGTTACTCTTGATAACAGAGACAAGGGTGAAGAAAAACCGAGACGTGCGACGTGTCGACCTCAAAAAGCTTTCGGCTGTGTGAAACGGTGCAGGATGTTCAAAATTCTGAGAAAACTAGGAGTAAGTAACAGCTGAAAACAAGAAATAAACGTTTTGTGCAAGAAACGAGATGGAACAATTAGACTGGAAGACTCAACGAAATGCTTACATTACAGAGCGTGTAAGACAGGGAAACAGTCTCTCTCCCTTGCTGTTCAATCTATGAATCGAATAAGCAATAACTGAAATAAAGGAAAGGTTCAAGGTTCAGATTACAATTTAGCGTGAAAAGATATCAGCCATAAAAGTCGCTGATGACATCGCTGAGCTCAGAAAAAGTGAAGAACTATAGAAATTGTTGAATTAAATGGTCTGATGATTGAAGAATATGGACTGACAGTAAACGGGAGATAGATGAAAGTAATGAGAAGTTACAGAAATGAGAAGAGAGAGAAACGCTACATCAAAATTAAGTAGTAGACGGAGTTAAGAAATCTCGCTACTCTAGAAGCAAAGTAACCCATGACTATCGAAACACAGAGAACATAAAAAAAAATTGTCGCAGTCGGTAAGCGCATTCGTGTCTAAGTGAAATTTACTACTATCAAACATAGAAACAGAAGACATTCTAAGCGTTTGAAAAGTGTTGCTACAACGAACGTTGACGATAAGATGGACCAGTAAGGTAAGGAAAACGCATGTTCTCGCCAGAATCGGCGAAGAAAATAACGTATGCGAAACAGTGACAAGAAGAAGGGACAAGGTGAGAGGACATGTGTCACAACATCAAGAGATAACTTGGAATATATCCAGCAAATAATTGAAAACGTAGGTTACAAGTTCTACTATGTGATGAAAAGGTTACCACAGGAGAGGAATTAGTTGTCGGCTGCATCAAACCAGTTAGATACTGCTGATGACTCAAAAAAAAAAAAAAAAAAAAAAAAAACTGTGATGTCCATACCTACAGCACTAGAGGGAAGAACAACCTTCATTATCCGCTAATAAAGCCCTCAGGGGCTCAAAACGAAATTCAGTATGCAGGAACAGAAAGTTTGCATCAATTGCCCTATGGTATAAAATATCTGACACGAAGGCAAAACAAGTTTGAAAAGTAAATTAAAATCTTTTCTCCCGCAAAACTCCTGCTCCACAGGCAAATTTCTACTTCACAAGTTGTAGCCTGAAAAAGAACGAAGGAAACGTTATTTCTATCTGTACCGTAGTTCCACGAGCAGGAATACAAAATGTGTTCATGATTATTAACACTGACTATCCATTATATATATATATATATATATATATATATATATATATATATATATATATATGTGTGTGTGTGTGTGTGTGTGTGTGTGTGTGTGTGTGTGATTACGCTGCCCCTAGTGCTGGGCATTATGCAACCAGCAACGCCTTCAAATAGCGTCAACATCATTTTCAAACTGTCTCACTCGCAACTCGCAACCATTAGCCCTTTAGAAAAAATGAACACTTCCTTTTTGTAGGAAATTTAATCTAGTTAAATTGTACACTGGGATGCGTTTCTTCCAGAGGCAGTGGTTTTGAGATTATTCGAGAAACCTGTACGGAAACGACCTTCAGAAGCAATTTTAAGGAATAACTCAACAATCGTGCCCTCCAGCGAAAATTTACCCCAGTACAAAATTAAACCACATTAAATTTCCTACAAACAGGTTTTGTCCAGTTTCTCTCTAAGACTAACAGTTGGCATGTAGCGACCAAGAGACTATGAAAATGTTGCGTGTGGTATCTGAAGCCGTTCCTTGATGCATAAAACTCAATAGCAGCTTAAGCTATATATGTATCTTGTAAACAAACTCGTTCCACAGCATTTGTTTAACAGAATGATTCAATTGACCTAACTAACTGACTCGGAATGCCCCAAAAGTGTGGATATTGCACGATTTGAACATCTGATCAAATGGAGACCCACAATATCGCCCCTTTCAAACTCTATTAGGTACTGATAACAGAGACTCATATGAGTGCACGGCATCTCCAAGTCCTTCATAGATGATCACTTAACGTCTGACACTGTGCACAATCCCTGTACGTCCCAAGAGGTCTACCAGCAACTCTAAACACGCACAAAGCCAGAGGGGACAAAATTCAAAATCTTCTGATGTAATTAATACAGTGTCGTGAACCAGGGACTAAATTTGATCAGAAATATACAGAACATACTGTATCTCACAAGACTTATAGCGCTCCACGTATTATTTTTAAAGCAGATTATTTTGGTAACTATACGGGAAGCACATCTCAATAATATATTCAAAATATGCCTACTTATGTTACATACATCAAGAAAAGTTTTGCATCATCCCAGTTCCCAGAACTCCTGAAGATAGACGTGACTGTAGATATTGTATCACAGACACAGTCCCTTTGACTGTTCAGAGATTTCAATAAACCCGCCCAAAGATGTAAACAACCATGCATGAGCAGCACCTATTAGACGGAGGGCGGTCCGACAGCCGATCAGTTCCAGTCATTACTTTGCGCAAGGAAGGGCTCTCAACAAGGAAAGTGTCCAGGCGTCTCGGAGTGAACCAAAGCGATTTTATTCGGACTTGGAAAAGATACACAGAGAGAGAAGAACTGTCGATGACATGCCTCGCTCAGGTCGCCCAAGGGCTACTACAGCAGTGATTGACCGCTAACGACTATTATGGCCTAACAGCAACACTACCATGTCGAAAAACGCTTTTCGTGCAGCCACAGGACGTCGTATTGCGACTCAAACTGTGCACAATAGGCTGCATGATGAGCAACTTCACTCCTGACGTCCATGGCGAGGTCCATCTTTGCAACCACGACACCATGCAGCGTGGTACAGATGGGCCCAACAACATGTCAAATGGACCGCTCAGGACTGGCATCACGTTCTCTCCACCGATGAGTGTCGCATATGCCTTCACCCAGCCAAACGTCGGAAACGTGTTTCGAGGCAACCCAGTCATACTGAACGCCTTAGATACACTGTTCAACGAGTGCTGCAAGGTGGAGATTCGCTGCTGTTTTGGGGCGGCATTATGTGGGGCCGACGTACGCCGCTGGTGTGCGATACGTGAATGCCATCTTCCGACCGATAGTGCAACCATATCGGTATCATATTGGTGAGGCATTCGTCTTCATGGATGAGAGTTCACGCCCCCCCCCCCCCCCCCCCCGTGCACAGATTGACAGATTGTGAATGACTTCCTTCAGAATAACGACATCGCTCGACTAGAATGGCCAGCATAATCTCCAGACATGAACCCTATCGAACATGCCTGGGATAGATTGAAAAGGGCTGTTTATGGACGACGTGACCCACGCCGAATTGCCCTTGACGGGTGGGACACTCTGGACCAACAGTGTCTTGATGAACTTGTGAACAGTATGCCACGACCAATACAGGCATGTATCAATGCAAGAGGACGTGCTATTTGGTATTAGAGGATGGGTACGTACACCAATCTGGACCATGACCTCTGAAGGTCTCGCTGTATGGTGGTACAACATATAATGTGTGGTTTTCATGAGCAATAAAAAGGGCGGAAATAATGTTTCTGGTGATCTTTGTTCCAATTCTCAGCACAGGGTCCAGAACTCTCGCAACCGAGGTGATACAAAACTTTGTTTTGATATGTGTAGTAACGTGAAAATCGATGTCACGTTTTGCATTCAGTGGTCTGAAATTGCATCCTTCTATGATTAATTTCAGGGCATCCAACGAGTTAAGTAATAGAGCTAAAAATATTCGAAATAATAATTCATCCGTCCTCCCATAACGTTAGATTGAAACTTAAAATTTAGAACGGGAAATGGAAAGAATGATTGAGGTAATCAACAAGAATACCACATTAACACACATTGAAGTGGAGAAACAATGAATAAACTTTAAAAAAGGCTTATTCTACCTTTATGCCATTGTCAACCCATTGTTTGATCATTGGATTTCAGATTTTTTGATGTTAATTGATTTATTCCAATACTTTCTTGATTCCCAGTTTTTAGTATCTATTGGCGTAATAGTAGTTTAACAAGACCTGGTTTAAAAGCTATGTTTTTTTTCGCACACTCTGTGCACCAGGGATGTTATCTTTTCTGCAGCATGGTAAAGAAGGAGGAAACGACAGAAGAATATGTTATTTCGGTACTGTTCGCTAAAGGTTCGCATCCATCTTGACTGCTGAAACGCACGGAAACCGCTCCCACACAGCAAGGCATCGGCATACATTCCCGCCCGTAACGATAGGCACATATACAAATGGCGGTAGTATCGCGTACACAAGGTATAATGGGACTGTGCAGTAGAGGAGCTGTGATTTGTGCCCAGGTGAGTCACGTGAAAAAGTTTCCGACGTGATTAACGCCGCACGAGGAAAATTAACACTTCGAACGTGAAATCGTAGATGGAGATACATGCATTGTACATTCCATTTCGGAAATCGTTAGGACCTTCAATATTCCGCGAAGTTCAGGAACAACGCAGTGGCCGACGAGCTTCACTTATTGAGAAAGAGAAGTGCCATTTGCGTGTAGTTGTCGGTGCTAACAAACAAAGAATGCTGCTTGAAATAGCCGCCGAAATAGATGTGAAACGCATGACGAAAGAATCAGTTATGACAGTTGGATGAAATTTGGCCTCAGTAGGCTACTGAAAAGGCCGGGAGATACGGGAAGGTTTCAATTAGATTACATCATGGTCAGACAGAGATTCCGAAATCAGATACTGGATTGTAAGGCGTACCCAGGAGCAGATATAGACTCAGATCACAATATAGTAGTGATGAAGAGTAGGCTGAAGTTCAAGACATTAGTCAGGAAAAATCAATACGCAAATCAATACGGAAGTTCTAAGGAATGACGAGATACGTTTGAAGTTCTCTAACTCTATAGATACAGCAATAAGGAATAGCGCAGTAGGCAGTACAGTTGAAGAGGAATGGACATCTCTAAAAAGGGCCATCACAGAAGTTGGGAAGGAAAACATAGGTACAAAGAAGGTAGCTGCGAAGAAACCATGGGTAACAGAAGAAATACTTCAGTTGATTGATGAAAGAAGGAAGTACAAACATGTTCCGGGAAAATCAGGAATACAGAAATACAAGTCGCTCAGGAATGAAATAAACAGGAAGTGCAGGGAAGCTAAGACGAAATGGCTGCAGGGAAAATGTGAAGACATCGAAAAAAAATATGACTGTCGGAAGGATAGACTTAGCATACAAGAAAGTCAAAACAACCTTTGGTGACATTAAAAGCGACGGTGGTAACATTAAGAGTGCAACGGGAATTCCACTGTTAAATGCAGAGGAGAGAGCAGATAGGTGGAAAGAATACATTGAAAGCCTCTATGAGGGTGCAGATTTGTCTGATGTGATAGAAGAAGAAACAGGAGTCGATTTAGAAGAGATAGGGGATCCAGTATTAGAATCGGAATTTAAAAGAGCTTTGGAGGACTTACGGTCAAATAAGGCAGAAGGGATAGATAACATTCCATCAGAATTTCTAAAATCATTCGGGAAAGTGGCAACAAAATGACTATTCACGTTGGTGTGTAAAATATATGAGTCTGGCGACGTACCATCTGACTTTCGGAAAAGCAATATCCACACAATTCCGAAGACGGCAAGAGCTGACAAGTGCGAAAATTATCGCACAATCAGCTTAACAGCTCATGCATCGAGAATAATATACAGAAGTTTGGAAAAGAAAATTGAGAATGCGCTAGGTGACGATCAGTTTGGCTTTAGGAAAAGTAAAGGCACGAGAGAGGCAATTCTGACGTTACGTCTAGTAATGGAAGCAAGGCTAAAGAAAAATCAAGACACGTTCATAGGATTTGTCGACCTGGAAAAAGCGTTCGACAATATAAAATGGTGCAAGCTGTTCGCGATAGTGAAAAAAGTAGAGGTAAGCTATAGGGAGATACGGGTCATATACAATATGTACAACAACCAAGAGGGAATAATAAGAGTGGACGATCAAGAACGAATTGCTCGTATTAAGAAGGGTGTAAGACAAGGCTGTAGCCTTTCGCCCCTACTCTTCAATATGTACATCAAGGCAGCAGACATGGAAATAAAAGAAAGGTTCAGGAGTGGAATTAAAATACAAGTTGAAAGGATATCAATGATACGATTCGCTGATGACATTGCTATCCTGAGTGCAAATGAAGAAGAATTAAATGATCTGCTGAACGGAATGAACAGTGTAATGGGTACACAGTATGGTTTGAGAGTAAATCGGAGAAAGACGAAGGTAATGAGAAGTAGTAGAAATGAGAACAGCCAGAAACTTAACATCAGGATTGATGATCACGAAGTCAATGAAGTTAAGGAATTCTGCTACCTAGGCAGTAAAATAACCAATGACGGACGGAGCAAGGAGGACATCAAAAGTAGACTCGCTATGGCAAAAAAGGCATTTCTGGCCAAGAGAAGTCTACTAATATCAAACACCGGCCTTAATTTGAGGAAGAAATTTCTGAGGATGTACGTCTGGAGTACAGCATTGCATGGTAGTGAAACATGGACTGTGGGAAAACCGGAACAGAAGAGAATCGAAGCATTTGAGATGTGGTGCTTTAGACGAATGTTGAAAATTAGATGGACTGATAAGGTAAGGAATGAGGAGGTTCTACGCAGAATCGGAGAGGAAAGGAATATGTGGGAAACACTGATAAGGAGAAGGGACAGGATGACAGGACATCTTCTAAGACATGAGGGAATGACTTCCATGGTACTAGAGGGAGCTGTAGAGGGCAAAAACTGTAGAGGAAGACAGAGATTGCAATACGTGAAGAAAATAATTGAGGATGTAGGTTGCAAGTGCTACTCTGAGGTGAAGAGGTTAGCACAGGAACGGTATTCGTGGCGGGCCGCATCAAACCAGTCAGTCGACTGATGACAATATATATATATATATATATATATATATATATATATATATATATTCGTGGTGCCCCTGCCCATTACAATCATTACTCGTGGCTTTACCGATTCCCGTAAGAGTTCGAAAGAACAGACACCATCTTCATATATGCACATGTAGTTAAGTCTCACCGGCCATTTGACGATCTTCAGGACTCGCAGCAGACCTGAGTTAGCGTTCGAATGTGGATCCGCCATGCGTTATATCCGGAGCGATCTCGAGATGTGGATCCACAGTATGCTGTGCATGGGATAGGGTTTGAAGGTGGATCCGCCATGCACAATGTACGAGGCGGTGTTGGGATGCAGATCCACAATATACCACATCCGAGTTAGCGTCGAGTGTGGATCTACCATGGAGTATATATCCCGACCGTTGTTCAGAGGCGGATCCACTACACGTCACATCCGCAATAGGGTTCGCGGGTAGACCAACCATACGTTAGGTCCAGACACGTATTCTGTGTTCGAAGTTTGGTCCACCAGCAGAGGGATCTGGCTCCTGGGAGCCGTCCACGAGGCATGTATATACACAGACATACAGAAAACAGAACAAACGCTCTCCAGATGTGGAGGTGACTGGATACAGTCGAGTACAGTGTTATACTACGCTTCCAGATCATTGAATTTGGGCTAGGTGTTGGCTGCTGTGCTACATTTACAAGCAATTTTACAACACATAACGAGAGGCTATGTCATGATCGCATGGATAGATCTGACATAAAATCGACAGAATTGTGGAAAATGACAAAAGAATAGGTATAAATTGAGCGGATATACATCGAAATGCGGGGAAATTGAGGAAGTACTGGTTTATCTTCTGGTTCGCGCTGAACAATTTGTACATTGGAACAAGTATGCGACAGCTAGAGGGATCTGAGAAAACGCCTACATCGAAACGAAGGAAATCAGGGAGGCAGTCAATTTTCCTCCGTCGAGGCGGCATTATACTGTATTTCTATTGGGGTACCAGTGATACACACGTGTTGTGTACTGTATTTGATGCTTTTCAGGAAGAGAGAGAGCCATTGACCTTTATACGTACTTGCATCTGCGTTAAAGGTTAACAGACAATGGACGGTGTGATCCATTGAGATGGAGCTGTAACGACGTACGATTTAATGGTTGACTGATGATGCTTTCTAGGGAAGGAGAAGTTGCTGCAGGTCGATTATTCCATAGTTCTGTAAGGATGTATCGGTCGTGTGATATAGCCTGCGTTCTGCTCGTATACAGCCACATGTTCTGTATGTGGTTTAAAGCAGTGTCCACTTGCGATCGTTAATGGTAAACCTATCAGTCGTTAGAGGACTTCCATCTCACGTGTGATGGGACGCAACACATTCTTCTAAACGAACTTTGATTTATGCGATGTACTCCTGTCACATCTTGGGTGTAAAATCCAGACTTCAGCGTCATAACTAGGTCAGCTATAGGGACCGATGACCATAGTAGTCTGGTCCCTTTAATCCCACAAACCAACCAACCAACCAACCTAGGTCAGCTATAGGTGCTTGCGAGACACTGCATTCCCCGTGTACACATTTGCCTGCCACGTGTGCTGTTTACAGAGATAGAGACGGGATGACTGGCAATTTTCACATGTCGGTTGCTGCTGCTACGCGTTTATCTGTTTCCTTGTAAGAGGTATTCGCCGTTCATAACGATCATTTTATATAAGATTGAAGTAGACATAGTATAATTTCCGAACCGTGATCGGATGTGAACATTGGGCGCTATACATCTCCGGAAACCTGTATTGTACCCGTATCACACAGAGCCAATGTTTAAAGGAAATAGTGTTTTCGTTTTACGGTTCGCTAACATAGTTTATCCTAGAGAAACCAAAAGAAGGATATATGTCCTGCACTTGTAATATATATCTTAATTGGCATATTAACAGCGCTACATTCCATGCGACTGATAGGTTGGAAACGGAGGCGGTCTAACATTTTGTTTTAAGTGCACAACGTTGTAGCCCTAGGAGTGCCTGTGTTCATGTTCTCTCTTACCAACACCTTCCAGGTACCAATCCTAGACTCTAAAATAATACTGTAGAGTATGCTCTGCGACTCCCATACGCAGAGAGATAGATCGTAAATTAAGCACTGTGCTCGAGGTGTTAGAAATAAACTCCTGGAAATGGAAAAAAGAACACATTGACACCGGTGTGTCACACCCACCATACTTGCTCCGGACACTGCGAGAGGGCTGTACAAGCAATGATCACACGCACGGCACAGCGGACACACCAGGAACCGCGGTGTTGGCCGTCGAATGGCGCTAGCTGCGCAGCATTTGTGCAGCGCCGCCGTCAGTGTCAGCCACTTTGTTAAAGACTGCGATGGAGCTCCGTATGCCGTCAGTGTCAGCCACTTTGCCGTGGCGTGGCATACGGAGCTCCATCGCAGTCTTTAACACTGGTAGCATGCCGCGACAGCGTGGACGTGAACCGTATGTGCAGTTGACGGACTTTGAGCGAGGGCGGATAGTGGGCACGCGGGAGGCCGGGTGGATGTACCGCCGAATTGCTCAACACGTGGGGCGTGAGGTCTCCACAGTACATCGATGTTGTCGCCAGTGGTCGGCGGAAGGTGCACGTGCCCGTCGACCTGGGACCGGACCGCAGCGACGCACGGATGCACGCCAAGACCATAGGATCCTACGCAGTGCCGTAGGGGACCGCACCGCCACTTCCCAGCAAATTAGGGACACTGTTGCTCCTGGGGTATCGGCGAGGACCATTCGCAACCGTCTCCATGAAGCTGGGCTACGGTCCCGCACACCGATAGGCCGGCTCCCGCTCACGCCCCAACATCGTGCAGCCCGCCTTCAGTGGTGTCGCGACAGGCGTGAATGGAGGGACGAATGGAGACGTGTCGTCTTCAGCGATGAGAGTCGCTTCTGCCTTGGTGCCAATGATGGTCGTATGCGTGTTTGGCGTCGTGCAGGTGAGCGCCACAATCAGGACTGCATACGACCGAGGCACACAGGGGCAACACCCGGCATCATGGTGTGGGGAGCGATCTCCTACATTGGCCGTACACCTCTGGTGCTCGTCGAGGGGACACTGAATAGTGCACGGTACATCCAAACCGTCATCGAACCCATCGTTCTACCATTCCTAGACCGGCAAGGGAACTTGCTGTTCCAACAGGACAATGCACGTACGCATGTATCCCGTGCCACCCAACGTGCTCTAGAAGGTGTAAGTCAACTACCCTGGCCAGCAAGATCCCCGGATCTGTCCCCCATTGAGCATGTTTGGGACTGGATGAAGCGTCGTCTCACGCGGTCTGCACGTCCAGCACCAACGCTGGTCCAACTGAGGCGCCAGGTGGAAATGGCACGGCAAGCCGTTCCACAGGACTACATCCAGCATCTCTACGGTCGTCTCCATGGGAGAACAGCAGCCTGCATTGCTGCGAAAGGTGGATATACAATGTACTAGTGCCGACATTGTGCATGCTCTGTTGCCTGTGTCTATGTACTTGTGGTTCTGTCAGTGTGATCATGTGATGTATCTGACCCCAGGAATGTGTCAATAAAGTTTCCCCTTCCTGGGACAATGAATTCACGGTGTTCTTATTTCAATTTCCAGGAGTGTATATTATCGGCACTATAGACATCTTGCCAACTTTGTTCCTTGACAAGTTTTGAAAAGATCTCTATTGCTGTTGGATTAACTTTCCTACATAGTTTGTAATTAAATGCGACATTGGTTAGAGTACAAAAACCTTTTAGTGTCAAAATTTGTGCATCATGGTCTGAAAGGCCATTCACCCTATTACCAACAGAATGCCCATCTAGTAATGAAGAATGAATAAAAATATTGTCTATGACTGTGCTACTATTCCCCTGCACCCTAGTTGGAAGAAAAACACAGTTTGCATCAGATCATATGAATTTAAGAGATCTACCAACATCCTTTTTCTTGCACAATCATGTACAAAATTAATATTGAAGTCACCACATAGAACTGCTTTCTGGTACTTCCTTCAAAGTGAATCAAGAACCCTCTCTAGCTTAAGCAAAAATGCTCTGAAGTCGGAGTTAGGGGACCTATAAACAATATAAATTAGAAGTTTAGTTTCACTAAAATCAACTAATTCTGCACAACTTTCAAATATCTGTTCAGTGCAGTGTCGTGATACATCTTTGGTCTCAAATGAAATACTGTTTTTAACGTACAGAGCCACTCCTCCACCCCGCAAGGAAGTCCTTGAGAAACAGCCAGCTAATCTGTAGCCTGGTAAAGGAAGCATCTGAATTATCAAATTATTTAAGTGGTGCTCAGATATACCAATAATTTCACGGCTAGTATATATTAGCAGTTCACTAACTTAATCTCTATTACCTCTTATATTTTGATTAAATATGCTAATTCCTTCACTTGGAAACATTACATCCTCTGGAGGTGAGCCCTTAGTTAAAGGCACTTCCTTTAAGCAGGTATACCTATGAGCTGACTTCAGTCTAAAAATGTTCAGCTGTAACACCAACTGGTATAGGAATTTTTCCATGAGTGGTACCACTACCACCACCGCCACCCACTACACTGCCACCTATAAGCTTAGCCAGCCTCCCCTTCCCATATCTATTGAGGTGCAGGCCATGCCTAGTGAAACCCCATCTACTGACAGGCCCAACTGGCACCACTGAGATGTGATCCATGCCCTCCGCCATCAGCGCCCTCCCCAGCCCCACATTAACGCGACTAACAGCCGCATTAAGGTGAGGCCGATCATGACGCTGAAACAGTTGCACGAAATGCACATTAGTACCACCAGTTTGATAGCTATCTTAACCAAGCCACCACTGACATCATATTCCCCGTCCCTATCGAGACTGTTCCCTGCTCCACTCACTATCACTACCTGATCCTCTTTCGTAAAATTCTTACATAACTCCCCTGTGCTTTCTGTCACCAACCCTGCACTAGGCTTCACAATGCTGGTGACCTGGTACTCACTCCCCAACACTTCCTGCAACTGCTGTTCCACACCTCTACCGTGGGAACTGCTTAGCAGCAGAACCTTCTTTCTGCTAGACTTTGCAACTAACCTAGGCCTCCTAACTTCTGAGGACTGCTGCACGTTACCTACATCTACGGCTACACGTGGCTCCTCTCCACTCAACTCTGACAGTTGGTCGTATCTATTGCATGTGTGCAAAGTAAAACTGTCTGAGTACTACTTAAACCTAACTAACCTAAGGGCATCACACACATCCATGGCCGAGGCAGGATTCGAACCTGCGACCGTAGCGGTCGCGCGGTTCCAGACTGTAGCGCCTAGAACCGCTCGGCCAACCTGGCCGGCCTTAAGGTGTTCACTTTCGTGCATGACAAGGTGCGTTTACGTACATCCACCCAATGCGATCAAGCTCTTCCTAAGCGGCATGAACACGTGTTGTAGCATCCTGCACATATCTCGTTTTGTTGGGCTATCATTACCTTGTTTTGTTCTAAAAAGCGTAACTAACTATCGATTCGTGTCCAATCAAGAGATGAAAGATGTCGTCTAGGGCAATATGTGGCATACTGTTCAATCGTAATCATTTCTTAGGGAATCGGAAAGTTTGAGCAGTGAAGAAGCTAGTGCAATGAAGATCAGGACGAATAAACCGATAAATCTATTTATACATATTGTATATTAAGTCTCAGGTATCGCCCATGTGTCAAATATTGCCCATATCTATTATGAAAGCAATACGTACGCCATCTTTGAACACATGCCATCAGCCTCGAGTTTTGAGTTTCCACTAGGCATGCTACAAACAATGAGCTTCACATCGCTGATAGAAAAGACAGCGACGAAAATTTTCCAGCATATATTTCGTCTCCTTTCTGTCTAGGGTGCAGTGAAGTAAATGTGATCCAGTCCAGCTGCTGTTGATTACATTAAAAAATGAACTGAAAAGCCAAAGGCATAATATCTTGCAAAAAAAAAATACTCCCTTTTGGAGCTCTATTTTTTTCGTGAGTACATTAACTGACCTGTATGGTTAATATCGCTCACCAACACATGCTTATAAGTGATATAAGAAACATTCCTCTCGTAGACTATGTGCTTAGTAACACTTCAGTTTTGCAGTTCTGATATCTAAACTCCATCAGTTGAGGACACTGACATTCATTATTTCAATAAGTAAATTTTCTATGATGACAAATGATAAGAAGGAAAGATAGACATGACCCACATGAAATCTATACGACGCATGTCATGCTGTTCGGAATAAGAAAATGGTTAACGCTGAAAAAACGTTTGGATCAAACGTTGAAGACTACACTACAGAAAATTAGGAAGGAGAAAACGAACTAATTGTAACAGAAAGAAAGAAGCTACAGAAGAAATCAGTGCTGACTATAGAGGTAGGACCAAAGCTTGTTAATTACAACACTGATAAGATTTTTTCCTTTTTTTCACGTTAATCGTAAGCCCACAGAGCATATAACTTGCCAGCTAGTGATAAGAAAATATCTTGCCGATATGTATCTGGCTGTTGGCCTGTAATAAGCGATCTCATTTTTTAACAGGAATCCAACCATGATTAAAACAATTATCCATATAATCAATGGTAGGCTTGTAATTGAAATCTAACATGATACTACGTGCAGTTGTCCAATATTGTCGCAGAAAAAGCTGAGTAGCACAATGGTGTTATGATTATCATACTAAACTGTTGTATGGAGGATCGTGAGTTTAACAGCGAAGTCATCGGGTGAGAGAAGGATGGGGAAGGAAGTCGTCCGTGCTCTTCCACAGGGACCGTCCTGGCAAAGTAGTGTGGAAGATTAGATTAATCGCATTGTACACTGTACAAGCATTGCATGCATTACTTTGAATCGTATCCCGTAGAACTAATCAACCAATAAATGCATTTTATCAAATATGTTTAAGTTCTAAAATTAAATTCAGATCAATAATTATCTTGTACCACACACTTTCTAAACTAGCCTGTTATCTTTCTCAGGGCTCAATCTATCTCCTTAGCAAATTTCACCGAAATCGATGAGGCAGGTTAGTCGTGCGGCAGATTTTCGCGCATCTCAGTGTTTATGACGTCATGTATCCTGAACTATGTGTTGTACATTGATATACTTTTGCAAGTACATTCGATAGTGTATGCGAATATTGTCTGTAAAATGTGTCGCAAATACAGTTAGTAGTAGAGGAGTAAAAAATTAAATCATGGCTCATGCGAAAATAAACAGCGAAATTGCAGTTAGCGAGAAGAGGTTTCGTAAAGTTTTGAAATTATGTAAATAGTTTGTTGGAAGTCACTAACTGCTCTCATTCTCAGATACTGGATGAATGAAATCTGGATATTGGCGGGTCGTAGTGTACGCTTCTTTCCTAACCCAAATTCCACCCATTTGATAGGTAGATTGTTCTTACGCCCACAGCGACTGTTTCCAGACAGCAAGTGATAGGCGTACCAAGTTGTTGAATTCGGTACAGTGGTTTCAGAGCAAATACGAAGGATACATACACACATAAATACATACATTTTGATAAACATGTACATTTTAATAAATATATATATATATACTCCTGGAAATGGAAAAAAGAACACATTGACACCGGTGTGTCAAACCCACCATACTTGCTCCGGACACTGCGAGAGGGCTGTACAAGCAATGATCACACGCACGGCACAGCGGACACACCAGGAACCGCGGTGTTGGCCGTCGAATAGCGCTAGCTGCGCAGCATTTGTGCACCTCCGCCGTCAGACCATACTGTAATCGCAGAGACGCTCCCTGTGTCGTTGTTTGGTGGTTGGAAACATTGTTTTCTAACACACTTTGTACACTGCCATACATTTTCTTTTTCTGCCACGACTTCGAGGTTTGTGTCAGATCGTAAACTGACATTAAGACGCTCTGATCCATGGCCTCTAGCAGAAAACTATACATTGCACGGTGCAAATTATTTTGTTACGTGACACACGGTGGATGATTTTAAATAAAATACAGTTACATCATAAGGAAACTAGAAGAGTTTGCTTATGTTGTGGAGAGTTTCCAAACTGATGTCCGAAAGTGACGGATGACCTCGACATTCAAACTAATCTGCCACAGTGACGGAATAGATTATGGCTCTGCGTTGGCTTTCGACTGATTCCTCATATTCCACTCATGTACATGACCACTGTTTTGGTGTTAGCAACCCCCAGAAAGTGTGAAGGTGTCACCCACCCACAAAACTCATTCCTCAACTCAAACAAGCGCTGTCAGTCAATCATTATGTGGTAACCAAAAGCGCGCCCAAGCATGGATGGGATGGAAAATACACAGCCGATATGCTGTAACAATAAGCATCACAGTTGATAGCGCGAACAATTTTAACAATTTTCCAATAATTTCAACACCAGCCAATTATGTGACAGCATGTTTCCCAAGTATCATAGCTGAACTGCCCCTTCTTTACTTCGTGAGTATCATTGCGAATGTAGACAGATGACTGCGCATCGTGGGCTAAATGTAATCACGCTGATGGTGTGATAATATACATTCCGGTGATCACCGTCTCGGTATTTGTCCAGATAGGAAAACCACGTCATTCATAGCTAATGCCATACATGGATTTATAAAGCAGCTATAGCTTTTAACATGGATACTTGTGTGCATCTGTAGAACCAAGACCGCTTGTAACCGTAACATACAATAGTTGTTGGGTTCGGTTTTTTTAACATCTGGCAGTTTATGAGACGATAACCATCTCGGTATTTGTCTGGAAAACCCACGTGATTCGTAGGTAACGCCATAAATGGATTTATAAAGCAAGTATAGCCTTTAACATGGATACTTGTGTGCATCTGTAGAACTAAGACCGCTTGTGACAGTAACATTCAGTAGTTGTTGCGATCGTATTATTTAAACATATGGGACGATTACGGCTCTCATTCTAAGACACGGTGGTATCACTCACAAGAAAAAACTTATGAGACATGTCCACCCATCTCTGATTTTCTCTCAGTATTATTCTGTATCGTAGGTAATCAGTTACTGACGAATTATTACACTTAACAGTAGGGGGTGCGTGATAGGTTCGCCTTGAGTATCAGGCTTATAAAATATTTGTTTGTGTTCGGACATATGCAAAGGAAATTCATAAGGAAGGTATGGATTTGACGTCTAGTACTGTGATAGCAAAGGGAAGAGTGTGTCAAGTCAGAATAATGTTATTTATATTCCTATTTCCAGAGCCGCAGTTGTCAACATGGTGTACTTCCGATACTTCGCTCTTTGTCGAATGTCGTTCAACTGAGTATGCGATCGTAACATTTAGTTGTAAGTACAGGGATAAAATATATACATATGTAACCGATTTCTTAGGATGATTGATTCTACCTGTGCATGCTCGCCCTGCATCGCCAGTGACCTTTGCGGGGAAATTTACGTTTTCCTTTAACGGTAGGAGCTGTCAGAATGGACGGGCCTGTTGGAGTGTAGGAATGAAGATGAATTAACGTGTTGTCTAGTCTACCGAATAGCAAACTAATACTTAGTATGTGTTGCATATCTTCGTGATCACGTGGAAATTTGTGATTGAATATGGTGGTGTGTTTGCACTGGCCTGTTATTGCCTCCTATGTAAATTGTTCGTTTGACTGCTTCTGCACATTTCGCGCCTTTATTCGGTTGAGGGAAAATGGATTGTGGTGTGTGCATCTACCATGTGGAAGACAGTGTTTACCTGATTTCTAGACATGAGAAACTCCTTAGTTGACCTTGTAAATTATAGAGTATTTGCAATATGCTACATCACTGGCATCGGTATTCACGATTGGAAATATCTGTTTTCTCTAGTTTTCTCGAGTTTCTGCGTAAATTTCTTTGCAGACGTGACAACATTCTAGTTAGGTTTACTGCACGCCTCCACCTAGCTAAGGTTTCCGGTTTTATAGAGAAATAATTTCCAGTCGATATCTTCAGAATTATGTTGCGTGAGCGATCGGTAGGATACTGCTGTGTGCTTGATATCGAGAAAGACCGCGAAAAAGGTATAATATTATGGCGAACCATGCAAAAATATGTGTGTTCTTGCACTCCCAGAGTCTGGAGATATGTGTAGAAAAGCGAGCAAGCAAGTAGGTGTGGACCAGAAACAGTAACGTGTTTGTGCCGAGGGGAAACGAGTCCAAAATTGTAGAACAGTTCTGAGAGTGACTTCGGTCCACTGAGAGAGCTCTGCTCACCCGTCAGGGGTCGATGACCGCCGACCTTGCATGGAAATATCCAGTGCAGCGAGGAGTATATATGGTGCTGTCTGTCTTCGCGGTATATGTACAGGTGATGTAAAATGGATGATATTGTATGGCACAGGATAGGAAATGTATATTTACTACATCGACACCTTACGTGATGATATATTTCTGGGTTGCAGATCTGTTTCGCTCTCTAATATTCAAGCACCTGTCCTCAGTGGGAGAGCAGTGCAAGTAAACATTTAGTTTCAGTGCGTGAGTTACCATTCACTCAAAGCTTTTATCCTCATTCATGTGGAAGATATACAGGGTATATCAAAAAGAATCTACCGATTTAAGACATTATAACTATTACCTTATTTGAGATACGTGTCTGGAAAACGTACTGTTGGACAGAGCAAACTCTCGAGTTTTACATGGTTTCCACTAGGTAGTAGCAGTGTGGCCCCACTTCAGTTCTAGCAAAAGTGGTTTGGGACAACAGAAAGCGTTTTGTGGTCCACATTTTGCGCAGTGTGTGTCAGTAATAACTGTTTAACGTAACTTTGGTACCAGACATGGTGTGGAATGTCCTACAGCACAGAGCATCAGACGATGGCATGAACAATTCCGAGAAACAGATTGTCTGTGATAAAGCAAATTGCTGGGCCGTCCCCGAGTGTCAGACACAGACGTCGTACGCATCCGTCATAGTTTCGCAAGGAGTCCGCAGAGATCCATTCGCCGTGCAGCTCGACAGCTCATCGAGTGCCCGATTTCCGTCTGGCTTGTGTTGCGTCGCCGTTTGTACACGAAACCATACAAAATTCAGCTACTGCCAGCTATACGTGAGGGTGACAAACAACAACGTGTGAAATTCAGTAATTTTGCTCTTGGCAAGATGGAGGATTACAGGTTTTTTTCCACATTTAGTGTGTAGTGACCAGGCAACATTCTATTAAAATGGAAAGGTGAACCGTCGTAATGTGAGAATGTGGAGTACGGAATAACCACATGAAGTTGTACAACACTAGGGGGACGCAACAAAATTTAATATATTTTGTGCAGTTTCAGGGAAAAGGTGCAATGTCAATTTTCCTTTGCCGAGAACACTGTTACAGGAAGCACATATCTCGATATACTTGGGACTTTCTTTTCCCACAGCTGGAGACTGGTTCTAAAAACTTCATTTATCAACAGAATTGAGCCGCGCCACACTGGGAATTGGAAGTGGGGGAATTTTTTTTTCAATCAAAGTATTTCTGAACGATGGACTAGTCGCACTGGGCCAAATGATTCACCCTTATATTTCTAAATGTGATTATTTCCTGTGGGGGTTTATAAAAGGCTCTGTTAATGTGACTGCATTACCAGCAAGAACGAATGAACTGAGACATGGCTTAACAGCAGCTGTGGAAACTGTAACTCAAGACATGCTCACTGCAGTGTGGGAGCAATTCGAATACCACATTTCAAATGGATCTGAGGATTATGGGACTTAACATAAGGTCATCAGTCCGTTAGAACTTAGAACTACTTAAACCTAAATAAGGACATCACACACATCCAGGCCCGAGGCAGGATTCGAACCTGCGACCGTAGCAACCACGCGGTTCCAAATTGAAGCGCCTAGAACCGCTCGGCCTCACGGTCGACAAAACCGCACTGACATATGCCGTGAATCTCAAGGGGGCATATTGAACACCTATGGAGGGATATGAAATTTTTATTTTTGAGGTTCCCGTTCACCAGAAATCAAAACTCATTGTAAATGTTTGTTTCTTTCAGGAATATAGGCGTGCCAAATAAGATGAACCTTTTTGAAACACCCTGTATATTAAAACAAAAATAAGAAAGCTATCGTCATTCTGAACTGTCAACTAGAGCAGATATCCTAGAAACGTTTGAAAAATCAGCTCAAATTTGTTGGAAATCTCTTATACCACATCCGTTGCTAATCCCATTCCATAAAACATCAGTGATGCCCAAATGGGAGATTATTTAAACAGCCATTATGTGCCTTAGTGGGAGAGAGCTTTTTTCGGTGTTTAAAGAACACCGCCATCGAGCGATTGCACTCTTAATTGCGTTTTGCTTATTATTCCGCCAACCAAAGCGAAATGAATGGCTGTATTCTCCCGCCCCCTGATTAATTCTGCCAGAGAAATTGGGTTGCAGCTAGCACATGCAAATTGACGTCGTTAAGCGGAATATGCATATCGAGCCTTTATTCGGCCTCACAACGTTTCATGGCAATTGAAATTTGGATTAGTTGTGGACACAGCTTCTACGAGCCACGACGGAGTTTGCTTTGTGGACTACCGAAGTTGTTGAGCCGTGTAGCGTTGCGGGCCGAGGTCAGCAACCGTAAACACATTTCGCTGCAAGGTGCGTTCGTACGCTCTAGTGGCTCTAACGAGAATGGCAGACACATAACGCCTAGCAGATTATACTAATTTTTGCTTGGTTTTAGTACATACTTCGGTGTACCAAATGCTGCTGCACAGTACTGCGCCTCTCAAAGTTTACTAGAAAGCGAGGTGCGAAGCTTTAGTACAGGAAAACCATACTAGAGTACCAGACGTCGAGCAGCTCTGTCAGGAATACCGGGCGAGGCGACAGGCTAAAGGCATCCAAGTATTGCATTCGAGTCAGCCAATTTACTTACTTCTTTTAACCTTCCATAAGACATTGTATCACAAAAGCGAACCACAGCCTTTTCGGAAACGATAGCAAATAACAAATGTCATCAGAGTGCTACATTCGTGGCGAAGTTTCATTCAGGTTTAATAATGGATCGTGATGAAACGAACATTTATTCCTCGACAAATTCATGCACGTATATATAAGATATCTCAGGTATTACACAAATTACTAGATATTGGCAATAGAATGCCGTTGGTGTTGAATATTATAAAAATTTGATTCGCAAACTGCGAATTTAAATTGACTTCACTTGCACTATTTATCGGTGATGTGAAAAGTTGTGCTGGACCGCGACTCGAACCCGGATCTCGCGTTAACGCGAGAGGTCGCCTTAACCACTTAGGCACCCTTCCAGAACCGACACAGACCTCCGTACGTCACACTTGTTCAAGTGAATACATGTGTTAAGGAAAACACCCTTCTTGATGATCCACGTCTGTTCAGTGCTTATTATGAAATTTGATTCGCAAATTGCAAATCTAAATTGATATCACCTGTTTCTTTGTTCGGTCACCGCAGGCATTGTATGATAACGTAATAAGTGTTACAGATCTCGAACAGTTAAAACGACGATTACATCGAATGTCCTCCTCCGGCGGGAATAACACACAGTATATGCGAGCATTAGGAGAGGTGGACGTATGGTGACATACGGAAGTTTGGGTAAGTCCTGGAAGTGGGCCCTGGTAGCCAAAGCGGTTAAGACAACCGCTCACGATCAATGGGATATACGGGTTCGAGTCCCGGTGAGGTGCAAATTTTCTTTGTCGTAATTCCAGTACACAGCAAATGGTTGTCCATACTCGTAATTGCGAATAAATTTCATGTGTTTCATAACTTTGCAAAAACAGACATAATGTATAGCCGCAGTCATGTGCATCTATGTGACGCAGCAAGTGAAAGTTGCTGTATTTGGACGGATTACTCCTGCAACCGAAATATCAGATCTGAAGATAGTTCTAGATGAACCCAAACCGGTCATATGAATAAATATTTTGCAATCAAGATTATAAGTAGCACTGTTTCATAACGGCTGAAGTCGCCACTGCTCCTGTTCCTTCACATATGCATGCATGTCCAAAGGAAGATTCCATCGTAATTCGGAATAACACAGGCACTACAATATCGTACAGAGGATTGTGGCAGTCCTAGAAACGGGCGCCGATGGCCTGAGGGGTTAAGTCGGCCGCTCCCGTTAAGTGGGAAAAACGGGTTCGAGTCCCAAAAAACGTTCAAATTGCTCTGGGCACTATGGGACTCAACATCTGAGGTGATCAGTCCCCTAGAAGTTAGAACTACTTAAACCCAACTAACCTAAGGAAATCACATACATCCATGCCCGAGGAAGGACTCGAACCTGCGACCGTAGCGGTCGCGCGGTTCCAGACTGAAGCGCCTAGCACCGCACGGCCACACCAGCCGGCTGTTATTGTATCTGCCACAGCGGCCGGTTCGATTACCAGTCCGACACCAAGTTTCGTATGTCTTTAATAAACAGCAGTGCTGAAGTCAACTTAGATTCCGAATTTGCAAATCATAATCCGTAAAATATATTGGTCAGCAGCGCATCTGTTCCTCCAAACATCATGCATATCTGAAGCAAACACCGTACAACACGAATTATCAACACAGACATTGTACAACGACATAGTAAGTGTTATATGCTCCGAAGTGTTTGAACGACGAACGCAGCGACTGTTATTGTGTGTGTGTGTGTGCTTGTGCGGGCTTTAGGCGATTTGAACAAGTGTGATATATGAAGGTTTGGTCCGATCCTGGTAGCGTGTCTGGATAGACAAAGCGATTGCGGTGACTGCATACGTCAAGCGTAAAATCTAGACTAAGTTCTGGTGGCCCGGCACAAATTTTCATATGTTACCCACAAGCAGTACAGCTTAATTCAGTTTGGATTCCCAATTTACGAATTAAATTTCGTAATATTTAATTAGCAGCCTTGATTGTCACGCAGTGTCGGTTCCTTCAGACGTACATACATATCTGAAGGAACATTGAATAACGTGAATTGTCGAGCAGACGATGTAGGTATAACACAATAAGTACTCTTAATTTTGTGTTACGGTTGTGCGCCATGTTATGCTTCTCAGGTATTGTCTGATGTTTCTGTACACTTAGCCTTCGGAGAGTGGAACCTATTTTTGTAATAGTAGATTTTTTCTGCTTTCTAACATACAACGAAGACAGTAAACCGAGAGCGGTCATTTGAACATCATTCTACACCACCACATCTCAAATAAAACTTCGATTCCCTTCTTGTCGGCTTACCCTGCAGTCCACGATTCATTTCTAAATCACCCAAGCGTACATTTTCAGAATATTCGTCAAGCTACTGCTAATATTTGATACTAGCAGACTTCTTCACGTGAGGAATGCCCTCTTCACTTGCGATAGTTTCATTTTTATTTCCTTAGCTCTTCCGTCATGTTGTTTTCCTTCCATAGAATCAGAATTCTTTGAGTTAATGTACTTCCTCGTCACAAATTTTTATGTTACGCTTGTCACCAATCTCATTTGTGCTACCCGGAATTCCTTTTGTCTTTCATCGGTTTACGTTTAATCAGTGCGCTGAGCTCGTTAGACAGTTCATTCCATTCAGCAGATCCTAAAATTCGTCTTCACTTTTACTGAGGACGATAACGTAATCAGCGAATCTTTTCACTGATGTGCTTTCAACTTGAACATTAATCCCGCTCCATAAACTTTCTTTTATTTCAGTCATAACTTCTCTGATGTACTGAGTGAATAACAGTGTGTACGTTTGCTGGCAAACTTACCGGGAATACTCTGCTTTCGTGCTACGGCTGTCGGCACCGGTAATATGACGTTACTATACGTGTTGCTTATGTCAGTAAAACAAAATAGGCATAGGAATTACAGTTGAGACTTACCATATTATCGGTTAATAATTTTACTATCGTTTCGTTCGTGCCTTTTCCTCTCCGGAAACACTTGTTTTGGGTAAAATGTTCAGCCTGCCGTGGTGGCCGAGCGGTTCTAGGCGCTTCAGTCCGAAACCGCGCGACTGCTACGGTCACAGATTCGGATCCTGCCTCGGGCATGGATTTGTGTGATGTCCTTAAGTTAGTTACGTTTAAGTAGTTCTAAGTTCTAGAGGACTGATGAACACAGATGTTAGGTCCCATAGTGCTCAGAGCCATTTGAACCATTTGGAAAAATGTTGGGGTATTCACACCATCATTCAAGTTTGTGATTCATCATCCTTTTCAGCACTTTCCGTTCACAGCTGAGGGCCGTTATTACCTTATACTTTGCATCAGGTATTTAATTTGCTTCAAATATTCTGCAAAAGATTTCAGAGATAGCTCTTCCCTTTCCGCGTTAATAAAGACATGATAAAATGATGTATATTGTCAGTCCCACGAGCCCTACTTTTCACTAACAACAGGGCTCTTTTCAGATGTGCAACAGCAAAGCGTTCCTTCAGGAAACGGTCTCCTTCATCATCTCCCTCAGCAGTGGGTGGTTGAACTGAGTATGAAGCCAAACGTTTCAAGTAGTCATCGACTACTTGGTATGAAGCTCTGTTGTACTCCTATCCGATGGAGCATGAAAGTAATTTATCTGAAAGCGCCACCTGTCGCCACTCACTGGATGTGCAGCTGCGTTCGTCGCCGATGAACAGCAGTCAGCAAGGGTGAATGAACAAGACGTCATCTGCAGAGGACCGTATGCTGAACGGTCGCTGAGGAAACACTGTGGGTAGCTCCTTGATTCGTCTGGGCTGTCACTTTTTAAACAATTGGATGCCTATTCACCCGTACAAATCTCCGCAGCTGTCGTTCACCACGCAGTGCACCATATTTGCTTCGATGCCGGTTTTGCTCAGGATACTTTGTCTATGCACGGTATGCTGTACTAACTGCAGCACTCGGAGTAGTTTACAATTTTAGCCGTTTCGGAAACGCTTCAGCCTTGGCGCGAAAGCCTGTGATGATGCCCTTCCTCGCGTCACATAAGCCGCTTAAAAAAAAAAAAAAAAGGTTCAAATGGCTCTGAGCACTATGGGACTTAACTACTGTGGTCATCAGTCCCCTAGAACTTAGAACTACTTAAACCTAACTAACCTAAGGACATCACACACATCCATGCCCGAGGCAAGATGCCAACCTGCGACCGCAGCAGTCGCGCGGCTCCGGACTGCGCGCCTAGAACCGCTACACCACCGCGGCCGGCGAAGTCGCTCAACTCATTAGGGCAAAGGCTGCACTGTTTTCTGCCTCCCACCCACACCCCTTATTTATCTTCCACTGTTAGTGCTTCCAACTGCCATCTGTGAGAGGTTATTGCACGTTGACGCCGAATATTGCCACTGCTCACATTAATGTGACTGGTCCGAGTACTATCTCTCGACCATCGTCTGAGTTTTCAGTGGAATTCCTTTTATTATTAGAAGTGAGCTCCCACCCCCCCCCCCCCCCCACACACACACACATCCATTGTCTGTAGAATGACATTAATCCCAGGAAACAGAAATTATACAATTGGCAGCAACGATGTTTCAGATATTACCTTGTAGGAGAGAAAAATGTTATAATACATCTTTATTACTGGTAATGGAAGGAAGATTCTTATCATGTCCCGCTGTCGCTGGGAGCCAGATTCGGTAGTGATTCCTCGATGAATTCCTTTACCTTACTGATATTCGATCCTGCATGTGGACTACCCGTATTCTGCCGTAGTACATTCACTGCAATATCATAAATTGCCTAGTTTTGAACAGTTGGGTCCTCCAGAAGCGTGTGGGGCTGCGATGGGTAAGGTTTGTTTACCATCGAAGTAGAGTGAACTGTGTTTGGTATCCACAAGTTTTTCTGTCTATTTCATAGTACCCTATATACTATTTTCTGTACAGTTCTCTGTTGCGTCGCTGCTGTTCCCGCCTAAGATCTATTTGCTTCTTTATTGTCTCCTGAACTGTAAAAAATGGGATGCCGTTCATTGATATACTCGTATGTAGCCGGCATTGGTAAGACACGTGGTTTCTGTTGGATCGACTGAGTTGCGGGAGTATTGCTTCCTCCTTGTTGTTGTTGTTTCATGTTGTCCTGATGTATCAGGTGACTGGCCACAGTGCGCTGAGAGCGTACATTTGAGACGGCGCCACGTTTCTTGTGCCTACGTTTTCGTACATTAGGAAATTCACGTGCGAGGCTGCTTGCCGGTATGTCAGGCCATCTAGTGCCGTGTGCTGGTTACTTTTCCTCGGTCTGCCGTACTCGGGCACTCTCTAGATTTACACGGCTGCTCTCGTGAGCGGTGAACCAAAAAATAAAGGTGGTTCTTCGTCACACTCGCTAATCTCGTGCTGCTCAGAGTAGAGAGTGCAGCATTTTAGACTACTACCGTATGCGATTAAAGCACAGCAGAACAGGGCTCAAGTCCGGTTGCTTGAACAGAATAGCGTGCACGAGCCACGAACACGAAGTCGAGTCGTTTCTGTGCTTTAAAGATATAAGACCCAGTGGGCACGGTATTTCTTAATATTTCTATTTCCCTAGAGTTTCTTAACATATGGCGTGGCTTGGCGTACTGGAAATTGATAATGACTGACAGATATTATTTCTTCTCCAGAGAATTCCGTCGTTACAACTTTCGTTACTCCCGGTTGTCTGGTTTGGAAAGTTGGACTATATACTTCAATAACATTATTCGCGTAAAAGCGTGTTGAACCATCGAGTTGATAACTGCTGCTGTCTTTGATTCGGTTTTAACGTGGTTGCGGATAGATGACGTAAAGCGCTTAACACTGTTGAAGATCTGCGAACCCAGCTTATACACCATCCGACCTATGTCTACCGCCCCCTCCCGCACTCCAATAAACCACGCACCTTTTCGTGGTGGGGTGGCTTGCTTGCCATGACACGGATGCTCGTACCGTAGGTGCTACGACGATGGATGGGTATCTGTTGAGAGGGCAGACAAACATGTGGGTCCTGAAAACCCAGCAGCCTTTTGACTAGTAGCATAGCCAGTAGTCTGGATATTGGACTAATCTAACTTTTTAACACCACCAACATGGCCTTGCTATCCTGGTATTGCGACCAGCTGAAAGTGAGGGAAACTACAGTCGTAATTCTTCCCGGGGGAATGCAGATCCACTGTATGGTTGAGGGTATGGTTACAGGATGGTAGTATGCTCTTGGGTAAAGTATTCCGGAGGTAAAATAATACCCCATTCGGACCTTCACGTGGATACTACCGCGGATAATGACATCATCAGGAAAAACAAAACTGTTATACATATCGGACCTTGGAATGGTACCTCCCTTATTGGTCAAGTAGGCCAAGGCCTTTGTTCTTGTGAATACAGGGTTCTAAATGCAAAATTACATACGGATAATGCAGGAATAGGTGGTCTAGGGGTAGCGTGTTTGATTAATAATCAAAACGTCAATGGTCCTGGGTTCGAAACCCACACCGCTAAAATTTTGATTAACAATCGGATTTGACAGACGAAGACTTCCGGCATAAGAAGTTACCTCATTCTGCCAACGGCCTTGTCAAAGAGGACAGAGGAGCAGACAGAGGTTCAGGGCACTCTCTTGTCCTTGGGGTGGGAAACTGCACCTCAAGCCGGAAGATTCAACAATGATCAGTGACATGAGGATGCAGAAAGCAATGGAAACCACAGCATTAAAGACACATGACGTGTACCCTAGGACATGTGGCCTGTGTTTGAAAAAGTGTCATGATCATCACTCCATTGCGAAAAGATTCCGGAATAGATCTCCGGCAGGAGACTGGCAAGGGGGAGGTGACCATTAGAAAAAGGCTGAATAACCAACTAACGGATTACGTTCTACGAGTTGGGGCATGGAATGTCAGAAGCATGAAGGTGGTAGGAATGCTAGAAAATCTGAAAAGGGAAATGAAAATGTTCAATCTAGATCTAGCAGAGGTCACTGAAGTGAAATGGAAAGAGGACAGAGATATCTGGTCAGATGAGTATAGGGTAATATCAACAGCAGCAGAAAATGGTATAACGGGAGTAGGATTCGTAAGGAAAATAGGGCAGGGAGTTTGTTACTGTGAAGAGTTAAGTGATAGGGTTGTTCTTATCAGAATCGATAGCAAACGAACATCTACAACGGTAGTTCAGGTACATATGCCAACGCCGCAGGCTGAAGTTGAAGAGTTAGAGAAATTACATGAATCACTGAAAGGTAATATAATACGTTAAGGGAGATGAAAACCTAATACTCATGGCGCACTGGAATGCAGTTGTAGGGGAAGGAATAGAAGGAAAGGTTACAGGAGAATACGGGCTCGTGACAAGGAATCAGAGAGGAGAAAGACATTGAGTTCTACAATACATTTCAGCTAGTAACGCAAATACTTTGTTCAAGAATCACAAGAGGAGGAGGTGCACTTGGAGAAGGCTGGGTGAAACGGGAAGATTTTGGTTAGATTACATCATGGTCAGACAGCGATTCTCAATATGATACTGGATTGTAGTGCATACCCAGGATCAGATATAGACCCAGAGTACAATGTAACAGTGATGACGAGGAGTCTGAAGTTAGAGAGATTAATTAGGAAGTATCAACGCGCAGAGAAGTACAAAGGAATGACGAGATACGCTTGAAGTTCTTTAAGGCTACAGATACAGCGACAAGGAATAGCTCAGGAGGCAGTGCAGTTGAAGAGCGATGGGCATCTCTAAAACGGGCAGTCACAGAAGTTGGGAAGGAAAACATCGGTACAAAGAAGGTAACTGCAAAGAAACCATGGGTAGATGAAGACATACTTCAGTTGACCAGTGAAAGAAGGAAGTACAAAAATGTTCAGGGATATTCAGGAATACAGAAACACAAGTCACTGAGGCATAAGATAAGTAGGAAGTACTAGGAAGCAAAGATCAAATGGGTGCATGAAAAAGTGATGTAATCGAAAAAGAAATGATTGTCTTAAGGACTGACTCAGCATATAGGAAAGTCAAAATAACCTTCGGTGAAGTTAAAAGCAAGGGTGATAACATTCAGAGGGTAACGGGAATTACGCTATTAATTGAGAGGAAAGAGCGGATAGGTGGAAAGAGTACATTGAAGGCCTCTAAGAGGGGGCAGATTTGTCTGATGTGGTGGAAGAAGATACAGTTGATTTGGAAGAGTTTGAGGCTCCAGTATTAGAATAAGAATTTAAAGGACCTTCGGAGGACTTAAGATCAAATAAGGCAGAAGAGACATTTAACATTTCTTTACAATACCTAAAAGCATTGGGGGTAAGTGCCAACAAAACGACTATTCACGTTGATGTGTAGAATGTGAGTCTGCCGACCTAACATTTGGCTTTCGGAAAAATATCTTCCACACAAATTCGAAGACAGCAAGAGCTGAGAAGTGCGAGAATTATCGCACAATCAGCTTAACAGCTCATACATCCTAATTGCGGACAAGAGTAATACAGAAAAGAATGGAATAAAAAATTGAGGATGTGTTGGATGACGATCAGTTTCGCTTTAGGAAAAGTAAAGGACCAGAAAGGCAATTCTGAAGTTGCGGTTGACAATGGAAACAAGACTAAAGAAATATCACGACACGTTCATAGGATTTGTCGACCTGGAAAAAGCGTTTCACAGTGTGTAATGGTGCATCATGTTCGAAATCATGAGAAAAGTACGGGTAAGCCATAGGGAGAGACAGGTACTATACAATATGCGAAAGAGTCAAGAAGGAATAATAAGAGTGGGCGACCAAGAACGAAGTGCTCGGATTAAGAAGAGTTAAAGACAGGGATTTAGTATTTCGACACTACTATTCAATCTGTACATTGAAGAAGCAATAATGGAAATCAAAGAAAGGTTCAAAATTGGAATTCAAACTCAAAGGAAGATTACATTATGTGCTGCATGGAATGAACAGTCTCATGACTAAAGAGTGCGGATTGAGAGTAACTCGAAGAAAGAGGAAAGTAATGAGAAGTAGCAGAAATGAGAACAGCAAGAAAATTAACATTAGTATCGACGGTCACGAAGTAGATGAAGTTAAGGAATTCTGCTACCTAGACAGCAAAATAACCAATGATGAACGGAGCAAGAAGGACGTAAAAAGCAGACTAGCACAGGCAAAAAGAGCATTCCTCACCAAGAGAAGCCTACTGGTGTCAAACATTGGCATTACTGAGATAAAGAAATTTTTGAGAATGTACGTAGGTCAGCATTGTATGGTAGTGAATCATGGACTGTGGGAAAACCGGAACAGAAGATACTCAAAGCATTTGAGATGTGGTGGTACACACGAATGTGGAAAATTAGGTAGACTGATAAGCTAAGGAATGAGGAGGTTCTGTGCAAAATCGGAGAGGAATGGAAAGTCTGGAAAACACTGACAAGGAGAAGGGACACGATAACAGGACATCTGTTACGATATCAGGGAATGACTTCCATGGTACTAGAAGGAGCTGTAGAGGGCAAAAACTGTAGAGGAAGACAGAGATTGGAATACATCCAGCAAATAATTGGGGACGCAGGTTGCAAGTACTACTGTGAGACGAAGAGGTTGGCACAGGTGAGGAATCTCCAGCGGTCCACACCAAACCAGTCAGGAGACTGATGACTCAAAAAGGTCTAGACACTAGGAATGGGGTAAACAAAACAACATTCTGAACGCATTATTGTAGTAAACATCCAGCATAATAGTACAAGTTTATACGTCAACTATCTTTGCAGATGATGAGATTGAAATAATTAAAAATGAGGTGAAAGAAATTCTTCCAAGAGTTAAGAGATTGGAAACTTTAACTGTGATTGACTGGAATACGATAACAGGAAAAGGAAGAGAAAGGAAGAGAAAGAAAAATGTGGATATAGACTGGAGGAAAGGAAGAAAGAAGAAATCTCCTGGTAGAATGTTGAATGGGGCATAATTTAACCATCGCTTTAAGAAACATGGTAGAAGATTGTATACGTGGAAGGCACCTGGAGACAGTGGAACGTTCCAGGCTGATTATATAATGAGACAGAGATATCGGAATCATATTTTAAGTTGTAAGACATTTCCAAGGACAAATACGGACTCTGATCAAAATTTATTATTTATGATTTGTACATTAAAAGTGAAAAAAATTGCTAAAATGTAGACAATAGTGGAGATGGGATCTGGAAAGTTGAAAGAAGCAGTGGTTGTTGAGAGTTTCAGGAGAGCATTGGGTATAGATTTCCTTATATAGGGGAAACGATTACGGTAGAAGTCGAATGGGTGGCATTGAGAGAAGAAATAGTAAATGAAGCAGAGAATCAGGTAGGTAAAAAGACAAAACGTAGTGGAATTCCTTCGATATAATAGGTGATATTGGAAGTAACTGATGGAAGGAGAAAACATAAGAATGCAGCAAGTGAAGCAAACAAAAGGGGATAAAATTTTTAACAAAATAGATTTACAGGAAAAGGAAAATGGATAAGCAGTTATGGTTAGAGGACAAATGTAAGGATATAAAACCATATACGGGATGGGGCACATAAAAGTGGCCCATAAGAGTGGATACGATTGGCCGTGAATGTACGCATGTAACCACACCCTGTGACCCGCACAGGACGCGTACGCCCGTCATGTGATCCACACCGATTCAGAGCGTAGTGATGACTGTGTCTGTGTAAGTGGATCAGTGCAAAGGGGACGATGGTACTCAAAGTGGAGCAGCGGGTTTTCGTTGTGTGAACTTGAGTGACAACAAAGTCGTAGAACCAGTGCTCTGAATTGTTTGATGAGAAGTTTAATGGTGTCAGAGTACCAGCAAAGAGTGCCATTCAGCGCTTCGTCAGAAAATGGTCTCTTCAGGATCTGTTCTGAACAAGTCAGAAAACATTCTGAAATGTGTCCGTACACCAGAAAATGTGGCTGCAGTTCATGAGAAAATGCTTCAAAGCCCTACTAAATCAACCGGACACCTGTCGCAAGATACCGCCATATCACGCTGATCATGCGGACGAATAATCCACTTGTACCTCCGCATGCATCCGTACCCAGTGTCTATGGTTCAAGCATTAAAACCAGCAGCGCACCAGGTTTCTGAGTGGCTCTTCATTGCAATAACAGTGAATGGCCTGGACCATGACCTGGTGTTTATGTCTGCTGAAGCCAGGTTTCACCTGAGTGGTTACGTGAACTCACAGGAGCACAGGTTCTGGGCCACGGAGGATCCCCGTAACTTCCACGAAACACCATTGCATGATCAGAAGGTTGGGGTTTGGTATGTAGTGTTATTGGTCCGTCCTTCTTTTACCAGGTGCTGACTGTGGATATTTTGAAACCATTTGCCGCAGCATTATCGGAGAAGGTAGAGACATACAGTTACTTTCAACAGTAACTGGCCGCATGTTTACACGATCTTCACGCCTGACAGCATTCTTAGCAGAGGTCATTCTGGTCGCGGACCTAGCTGGCCACCGAGGTCGACTGATCTGACAGTGTGCGATTAGTTTGTATGGGGAGCCCTCAAGTCTAATGTGTTTAGCAACAACCATGATAGTGAACTACAGAAGTACATTTCGGACGAGATTTCAGCAATTTCGGTAGAGCAGCTTCGATCCTTCTTCAGCAACTTGGTGACGAGAGCCCCACTGAGAACGTCTGCTAGTCAAGTTAGCACTGTACTTCCCGTCCCCTGCTGTATTATTTTGCACCCTGGAGCTCTGTTCACTGGAGCACTTACATTTGCCCCACTTTGTGTAACAAGGAGAATGGGGATACATCAGCCAGAGCAGACACCAGATACATGTAGTGTATCTGAAAGCTTGACTCCTATGATATCCTTAGTGTGGATGCGCAATACAGGCCATACCTCTTGCAGAAACACAGGAAACTTTACGAGCAAGACGAATTAAATTGTCAGGGACGCTACTTCATACTGTGCGACATGTTGAGAATTTGGGTCGGATGGAAAGAGCGTTCAGATAGCACAAGCGTTTCAGACGACGGCTAGCATAAAGTTGAAATTCGGGTTCAAGTCCCAGTTCAGCAGAAATTTTCACTTGTCTCCGCTGAATTACTTCAGAGCTCAGTTACGACGGGGTTCTTCGTTTCTCTGAAAATACTTATACTGGATGATTCAGCTGCCACTACTGCTATCGTTTTATGCAACCCGGAATGTTACTACTGGCCTTCATTTACCATACGCGAGATTTTCATCTCGTTCGTTACGATCAAACTAGTGTTTGCCTACAGAAAATATGAACAGGACCTTTTCGTAGAAAATCTACTGTAGTTAAATTTTACACGTTTTTGCTGGAGGCCGTAGCTTTCGTGTTAATAAAGAAAAACGAACAAATGTGAACTTCAGCGCAACCTATTCCCACATTCAGGCCACATCACTCAGGATTTCTAGTTCGTTGTTTATGGCGCTCCGTCTTACCACTGTAGAAATATTTTTGACTGCAAGAATTATTCCCCACGATCGACTTCTTTCGTCGAAATTGACTGGTCTTATTCGCCACCAGCTTACTGGAGAACTTACAAATTGTAAAATTTACGCTTTTGTGAATTGTACCTAATAAGTTTGTGAATTTTAACAGCAAGAAGTAAATAGTTACCTCGTTGGAATCCTCATTCTCACTGACTACGAAACTAATGCGGTAAGATTAAGTTAAATTGAATTCTCAACGTAATCAGTTTTGGCGTAAAGTTTAAAAAAGTGGTTTTACGTTTATTACCCTTAGGGGCACGTTTAAATTAATGATTTTAACGAAGTATCTGATTTTGCTGGTGGCGTAATAGCCCAGACAATATTGACTAAAAAAGTTTTAATATCGGGAATAGTTCGTGTATCAGAAATTATTTATACTCTCATAGGAGGGGGTGCCACGAATAACATACTAGAATTCTGGCTTGCGAGGGATGAGTGTGGGATGGTGGTGCGTTCGAAGGTCACTTTTGTATGTTTTCTTTTATGTCAGGACAGAATTATTAAATTTTCTACAAAAGGTCAAACAGATTTTTTTTCTGTAGGATTCATGCTTTTGTTCGCGCGTGGAGAGCGAGAGAATATGAAAATCTTGTTTGTGGTTTATGAAGACCAGGTGTAACATTGTAGGTAGCATAAAACGAAAGCACTATGGGCAGCTGAATCATCCCGCACATACTTTGAGGTGACAAAGGTCATAGGGTACCGATATACACACATACAGATGGTGGTAGTATCGTGTACACAAGGTGTTAGAGGGCAGTGCAATGGTGGAGCTGTCATCTGTACGCGGGTGATACGTGTAAAAAGGTTTCCATCGTGATTATGACTGTACGATGGGAATTAACAGACTTTTAACGGCTAATGGTAGTTGGAATTGGATGCAAGGTCAATCTATTTCTGAAATTGTTAGGGGATTCAGTATTCCGAGAGCCACAGTATCAAGAACGTGCCGAGAATACCAAATTTAAGGCATTATCTCTCACCAAGGAAAACGCAGTGACCGACGGCTTTCACCTAACGACCGAGAGCAGCAGGCTTTGCGTAGAGTTGTCAGTGCTATTAACCGTTAGGACAATGCCAGGAAATGTGACTTTAATGGGCTATGGCAGCAGACTACCACGCGAGTAACTTCACTAACAGCACGACATTGGGCTTGTGACCGTAAATTTTGGATCCTACACGACTGGAGAAACGTGGCCAGGTTACAGTTGATGATGGGAGGGTTATAATGTGGTGCAGACCTTACGAAGCAGTGGGGCCAAGCTGTGAAGCTGTGTGTCTCCACAATGGTGTGGGTTGTTTTTATGTGGAATGGGCTGTATCCTGACGATGTTCGGCCACTTGGAGGCCATTTGTAGCCAATCATGGGTCGTCACGTTCCCAAACAATGATGGAATTTTTAAGGATGTGAATGTGCCTTGTCACCGAGCCACAGTTGTTCGCAACTGGTTTCAAGGATATTCTGGACAATTGGAGCGAATGATTTGGCCATACAGATTGCCAGGTATGTATCCCATCGAACATATATGGGACATAATCGAGAGATAAGTTCGTGCACAACATCCTGCAACGGCAATACTTTCTCAGTTGTGGACGGCTGTAGAGGGAGGATGGCTCACAGTTTCTTTAGGGTATGTCCAACGACATGTTGAGTCCATGCCACGTCGAACTGCTGCACTAGGCCGGAAAGCAGGAGGTCCGACACGACATTACTAGGTATCCCATGACTTTCGTTACTTCAGTAGTAAACTGCCACACGCACACACAGATTCAAAGTAATGTAGGTTGCTGCAGTTACTCGGGGATGAAGGGCTTGCACAGAATCGAGAGCAGAAACAAATCAGCCTTTGGACTGAATGCAACAACAACAACAACGGAGACGACGACGACGACGACGACGACGACGACGACGACGCGGCTATCTGATGTTATCTCCCAATGCTATCTCTTTTCTGCATACTTTTACTAAACAGAATTCGAGGGCCAACTTTACACAGTACACAGAAATTTTCAGTGATGAATTTAACTGTCTCTGTTCTCGCCGCTTGTTGATATGATGCCTCTGGACCAAAGGTCATTTCATTATTTTGTAACTTCAGCTTCGGTCATCGTCATAGATCTACGCACGGTTTTGGGCTAGAGCTTTTGATGTAACTCTGTAGGCGATTTTCACATTCTAACAGGTGATTTCGTCTTCTGTCTTTGATCCTCATGTGCAATTGCTAGCACATCAGTCACAACATTACTTTTTGGTCTGCCGTTAACTCTCGTCTGGGGCGGCTGAATTAACAGGGGCGGTTCGCTTTTACCGTAACCACCTTCTGCATAATCCCCGCCACCACAAATGGTAGCGAACAATGTGTTATAAGACTAAAACATTGAAAAACCAACGCTGGGGTCGACTAACACGGATAAATACAAAATCTCTGCAAGTGACCATAGTTGTTTACAAGTGAACTGTTTCGCCGGCGCAAACATTTAAAGGAATGTTTTCTGCACTTTATTTGATCTCAGATCTGCCAGATTTACGTCAATCTCTGATACTGGATCTCCTACATCTTCCACATCGACTCCTTTTGCTTCCTCTCTTACACTTGTTCAGTGTACTCTTTCTACATACCGCTCTGTCGTCCGCGTTTAACAGTGGAATTCCTCTTGTGCTCTTAATCTTGATAACTCTGATTTGAGTTTTACACAAGATTTTTCGAGAAAGAGGAAGCCGAAGACAGAAACAACATTTCAGAAACAACCGCAGTCACACAGTCAGAGCATAAATTACACGTAATTCATTCGAAATGCAAAATATAACTATCTCCTGTGACATTTATGGTTAAGCAAAAACTATATTTTATTGTACTACTGACTTACGTATGAAGGCTGAACAAGATCGTTTGTTGAATCGAACTGTTAATTGTTCCCAGAATTATACTACCCCGTACAACGTTCCTGATCAGAAACTGTTTATTTATGTTGTGCTGTGATACACAACTGTAAGCCGAAATTTTATTCTAATTTTTGTAATTAATTTTGGTAATTGGAGTGGTAACCATCGCCATCTTGCTGCAGACCAGCTATCTTCAAAAGCAGAAGAGTGGGGACATGCTTCACGACAACAGTTACACCAGGTTAGACAATTAAATAATACAGGATTTGAAACACACCACCATCTTTGAATAATGTAAAAGCTGAATATTTATCCAAATAACAATAAGGATGGCCAAATTAAATGCATTGTATTAGCAGTTCTTTTAAGAAATAATTAAACATGCTACTCCGAGTATCAGTTAAATTAAAAACACGTAAATTTCTCTCGCAACCAGAACTTTATAATCAGATGATGCGAAACAGTTGTACGACTGACTGAAAATGATAATTCCTAGGGTTGTTCGAACAGATTACATCACAATTCGGGAAATTGCGGGTTCTGTACTGTCCTTCGGGTTACGATCTAGGGACCCCTGTAAGCAGCATCACAATGAGCACCTTTAGTGCACTATGGATTTTTATAATAAGAACAACTATGAAACGGAGACTGAAATATCCTCTAAGGTGCAAGTCTTGCATAAGAACGGATCTTCTAGGTTGCAGGTCATGCATAAGAACGGCAACTAATCAATAAATTAAAGATTGAAATCTTGATTGTACCCAATCCGCACGGTTTCGGTCGTCCCGCGATCTAGTGAGGTTTGATGGCATGATCTCCAAGACAGGTTTTGTCACTGTAATTTCACTCTCGGGAGAAAAATTACGGTCACTTCATTACGATACATTTCATTTGTTGGGCATTTAAGTCTTGATTAATTGTCTTGAATCTTTCATCGGAATGGTGAAGTCTTGTTTTTAAAGTGATTAGTTATTCTAATATGTGAACAGAGACTGAAAGTTCATTTGAAACTTACTTTGAAAATCATTGCCGCCTCTCATAAACAAATAAAATAGTATTATCTTTACTTAAAAATTGGGATAAATGTTAACATATCCATATATATCGGTACTGTGTGAGCGTTTGTATTTTAAACTTGTTGAAACACAGTAGGAGTTTGTGCAGTCACAGGATTTTATGCTGTTTTCTCCAGTGTTTTGTAAAATATGAAGCAGAACTGTAGCTTATTGTTGTGGCTAGTTTGTAGCTACTTGCCTATTGTTTGAACAGACGCTACGAGAGTCAAACGTCACGTGACGGACTGAATAAGCACGATACTGTACCAAATGTTGCGATTTATCGGGAGATCTCGATCCCGTCCGGCCGTGAGCAGCATTTGCGCAGCCCTGATGAATCCCTTCGCTTGAACAGGTTTCAAGTAGAACAGCTAGTGTAATGTAGGCCTATAATAAGAAGCTCGCACAAAAATCACGAGAACAATGAAATTGGATGCCATACCGAAACGAGTAACCTAATAGTTATACTGCCTTTAAGGCTGTCGGGTTGGCCGAGCGGTTCTAGGCGCTTCAGTGTGGAACCGTGCGACCGCTACTGTCACAGGTTCGAATCCTGTCTCGGGCATGGATGTGTGTGATGTCCTTTGGTTAGCTAGGTTTAAGTAGTTCTGAGTTCTAGGGGACTGATGACCTCAGATGTTAAGTCCCAAGGTGCTCAGAGCTATTTGAACTATTTTTTTTAAAGGCTGTCAACATACTATTGTTACGTTCGATCTAAACAGCTTACACGATATTTATTTGACAACAAGGAACTGTTTGCTTATCCATTATACGAAACAGAACTGTTTTCCTTCTCGACATATCACCTTTTAATAGCAACCGGTTAATCATTAGGTACTATCATTACAGTAGACCTTTCTAGCATTTAAGTGTTTATGTCGTTGTAATTATTTCTTTGTAATCGTTATTTGTAAGAGTGAATGCGAGTGCATGTGCATGTTCTTGCTTACCTTAGGCAGTTATCACAGTAATTATAACTGTAAGACGATTTTTAGAACTTGATTTAAACGAACTTGAACTACCCTGAGATAAGGGAGGGAGTGGTCGCAATTAATTTTTGGTTGGCAAGGTATTGTATTGGATGTGACGTCATTTTTTTGTTTTTTGTCATCAGTCTACTGACTGGTTTGATGCGGCCAGCCACGAATTCCTTTCCTGTGCTAACCTCTTCATCTCAGAGGAGCACTTGCAACCTACGTCCTCATTTATTTGCTTGACTTATTCCAATCACTGTTTACCTCTACAGTTTTTGCCCTCTGCAGTTCCCTCTAGTACCATGGAAGACATTCCCTCATGTCTTAGCAGATGTACTATCATCCTGTCCCTTCTCCTTATCAGTGTTTTCCACATATTGCTTTCCTCTCCGATTCTGCGTAGAACCTCCTCATTCCTTATCTTATCGGTCCACCCAATTTTCAACATTCTTCTATAGCACCACATCTCAAATGCTTCGATTCTCTTCTGTTCCGGTTTTCCCACAGTCCATGTTTCACTACCATACATTGCTGTACTCCAGACGTACATTCTCAGAAATTTCTTCCTCAAATTAAGGCCGGTATTTGATATTAGTAGACTTCTCTTGGCCAGAAATGCCTTTTTACCCTAGCGTGTCTGCTTTTGATGTCTTCCTTGCTCCGTCCGTCATTGGTTATTCTACTGCGTAGGTAGCAGAATTCCTTAACTTCACTGACTTCGTGACCATCAATCCTGATGTTAAGGTTCTCGCTGTTCTCATTTCTACTACTACTTCTCATTACCTTCGTCTTTCTCCGATTTACTCTCAAACCATACTGTGTACCCATTACACTGTTCATTCCGTTCAGCAGATCATTTAATTCTTCTTCACTTTCACTCAGGATAGCGATGTCATCAGCGAATCGTATCATTGATATCCTTTCACCTTGTATTTTAATTCCACTCCTGAACCTTTCTTTTATTTGCATCATTGGTTCCTCGATGTACAGATTGAAGAGTAGGAATATAGTACGGGACAATAAGTTGGGAATGTGGGTCTCACGGGAGGAGTGCCAGAGACAAGTCCCTGCAGTCGCACTATCGTCTGTGTTCCCAGTCTGCTTTCCGCAGCGCTGCGGCGAGGACGTCTTGTTTACGTCCCGTCCGCGCGGTCGCGAGTGCCCGTAGTTGTTTACTACTGCGTTGTCGCTAGTTTAGAGTCCATCACTACCGACGCAACATGGCACATTCATACAGACAAACCACCATCAAGATCAGTTTTCAACCCGATCATGCACGACCACGAGTTTTTGATGTGGAACGTTTCCTTCGTGACGACGTTAAAATTGACCCGCGAGGCATAATTTGTATCCATCTCTCTATCACGAGCAGTGTTGTCTACGTCAAGCTAGTAAGTGACGAGGTGTGCAACAGAATCGTGAGCGCACATGCGAACGGTCTTAAATTCAAACATTCTGATGGCCATATTGGGGCGGTCTCTATCGATGACGCGGGGCTTGCCCTACGTACGATACGCGTCTTCGAACTCCCTTTTGAAGTACCACCGGACGTAGTCACCGCGGCTTTCCAGCCCTACGTCAGAGTGATCAGCCATATGGCCGAAAAATGGATCACCTTTCCAACGTACCCCGTTCTTAACGGGGTACGACAGATTAAAATTGAATTGACCAAACATGTTCCGTCATATCTTGTCATCGGCGAATGTAGGGCTATCATTATGTATGACGGTCAACCACGCACTTGCTCTGGTTGTGGCCAAGTAGGGCACGTCCGTTCGGATTGTCTCCGACGACGGCTTACTCAAATCCCGACAGGTGACTCTATGACTCCTTCTACGGTGACGACCCTTCCTCTCAATTACGCCGAAGTTACACGGGCAGCAACCTTTACCGATGCTGACGACATTAGTGCGATAGCCGCCCCCGATGGCGAGAACATAATGGCTTCTGCAGTACAGGATCAGGCCTCTACAACGGCACCCCCACCTGAAGATAATCACCGACCGACCTTGCAAGAAGGCGTAGATGCCACGATGGACATTGACCCACGGGTTGTGCCGACAGCGGCTTTTCTTCCAGACACCGGAGCAGTTGAAGAAATCCACCCACATTCAGATACTGAAGCACACGTCCGTAAACAGCATTCCCCGCGAAAACACAAGAGACGGCGGCGTGCTCCATCGGACGAGTGTTTGCAGCGATCGTCTGCCATGGACTGTGGAAATTCCGACGACGGTACCGGCGGTACAGAGGCCGCTGTAACTTCAAACTCAACAGATCGCCGTGGTGACGGCTTCAGCCCCTCCGACCCCACAGAACAGCAGGATCACAAGCAGACAGCCACTGCCGATTCCCAGTCAGAAGAGCCGATGGAGTCAGCGCCGAGTGCCGCAGCAGCCACTAACGGCCACCAACAGCCGATGGTATTTCATGGCGACTGGGCAGACGACTGTGAGGCACACTCCTTGCCCATCGTGTCGAACGACACGGGGGGAAATTTATCCCACCAGTGCTGACCCTTTCCCGCCATCAGTTAGAGTGACGAGACAGCCTTACAGGGGTACTGATGGCCAACACGGATGCTGTGGATAGACCTCAAACTTATCGCATTGCAACAATAAACATCAACACTATTCGGACGCGCGCTAAGTTATCCTTGCTTCAGGATATGTTGAACTCTGCTTCCATCGACTTGGCCCTCCTCCAGGAAGTGTACGTCGACGACTTCCCAGGCATGTACGGTTACGATGCTTGCGTCTCTCCAGCTTCCCCAACAGGCAGCGGTGTCGCTTTACTTCTTCGGGAAGGGATAGTGGCGGACGATATCCTGTTTCTGCCTGGGGCAAGAGGAATGGCACTCACAGTTCTGGGTGTCCGCCTTATCAATATCTACGCACCTTAAGGGACGGACAAACGTCGCGAACGTTCACGATTCTTTGCGGAGGACGTCGCCCCGCTCTTCCAAGGCCCCCACGACCATCTGTTGTTTGGAGGTGACTACAATTGCGTACTGGCGCCCAGAGACCAACTCCCACGACATAATCTGTGCCCGGAACTCGAGACGCTAATTCGAGACCTGCAGATGGGAACATCTTCACGGCCACCGACCGGGATTCACGCACTTCACGAGTCACTCTTCCAGTCGTATCGACAGGATTTATGTCTCACGCTCTCTCGCCGCTGGAACACAGGATGCGGAACTGTGGCCTGCAGCATTCTCGGACCACTCAGCTTACATTTGTGCCGTCACCCTGCGGCGGCAACAAGTGTGGAGAAGCCGCAGCCCGTGGAAATTAAACATCGCTCACCTGTCGTACCCGGATTGCCGCCAAGCCGTTGAGGATACGTGGCATTCGTCTGAAAATCGCCTCCGTGCATATTCCACAACGATCCACTGGTAGTTGGACTGCGCCAAACCGGCACTGAGGCGAACGTTGATAACCTACGGTCGCGACCACGCTACTTGGCGAAGACATACACTCGACTTTTACTTCCGGGTCCTGCTCGACTGCGATACTATGGCGCCGTCTCCGGAACGACAAACGGCGGTCCACCGTGCTAAGGCTCAGATCCTCGCTCATATGCGACGCCACCTAGAGGGGGTAGTCATCCGCTCGAGGACGCAGGATCGGATACCTAGCGAACGCCCGTCAATGTTCCACGTCCTTCGTGAACGTAAACGACGCCAACGAGCGCTGATACGCTTCATCGACACGGAGGACGGTCGCCGCCTCACCACGCAACAAGACATAAACACAGCGTTCTACAATCATTATTCCCAGCTCTATTCCGCTCAGACCCCTGATCCGACCGCACTGGAGGACGTCTCTCAGACGATTTACGGCACCGTCACCCCGGTATTAGAAGCGGCCTTGATGGAAGAAATTACAGAAGAAGAAGTGATCAACGCCATTAGAAAAGGAGCTGACAACAAGTCTCCGGGCCCTGATGGCCTCCCCTTGGAATTTTACCGGACTTATCAATATTTATTAGCCTCCCGATGGACGGACATCTGTCGCGAACTACTATCACCGGACGTGCCGCTCCCTGCGGCCCTTGTGGAAGGGATGATTATTCCTATTCACAAACCGTCCGGTGGCTCACGACTGCAGGACTACCACCCGTTGACGCTATGGAACTGCGACTTCAAGATATTTTCTCGACTGTTGGCGGCGCGGATACGCCAGACCCTAGGCAGTGTTATCTCACCCGATCAGACGTCATTAGGAGGCGACAATAATATTCAAACGGCACTCAGCGAATATCGTGACTTGATCTCACTGGCGACGGCATATCGTCTGAAGGGTGCACTGGCGGCCATCGATTTTAGTCAAGCTTTCGACCGAGTGGATCACAACTATTTGGAAGCGGTCATCCAACATATGCGGTACCCACAGCCATTCGTCACTGTCGTCATGCGACTACTCCGTGGCGCGACGTCCAAGGTGATCGTCAACGGCCGACCTTCGCAGCCCCTCACCATTTCTCGATCGATACGCCAAGGCTGCCCTCGGTCCACTTTACTTTACGCTGAGGCCATGGAACCTCTCCTCTGCGGCCTGCGCCAACGACTAACGGGTATGACGTTACGAGGCCACACTTTCCGATGTAAAGCGTATGCTGACGACCTGGTGATTGTCATCCGCAACGGTGACGACACCGCTAGCGCACTAACTTGGATAGCGAAATATGGCATGTCCACTGGTAGTCGTATCAACGTTGCAAAATCGGTGGCGATGAACATCGGGGTCGGATTGTCTGAGAACAGTGTCACCCCCTTACAGCTCAGTGATAGTTTGAAATGTCTCGGCATTGATTTTACAGACGATATACGACGGACCGCTGCTCACAACTTTCGACGGCTTTTACTAAATGTTCGGACTGGAATTGCCGACAACCGCCTACGAGCCTTGGATATCGTCCGACTGACCCAGTATGTCAACACACATTTAGCGTCACGCATTCCGCACTACGCCCAGATATTACCTATACCGGTGATGTTAGCTCGCCGTATACTTGCGGCTTTTGGGTCCTTCGTGAGTTCTGGAATGCTTTTCAAGATCAAATATGAGACTCTCACCCTTCCCCCGGATCGGGGAGGGCTTGGCCTTTATCACGTTTATGACAGAGCGGTCGCCCTATTTGTGAGCACATTAGTCAAACTATGGCACCGCCGTCCGGACAGTCTGACCAGTTTGTTAATAGAAGAACTAGCACCGCCCTCCCTGTTGCCGCCTGTGCCGATACACCACGTCCCCTCTTCGCTCTTCTACATCGGTGTCTTTTACCTCGAACTCAGTTACGTTCGACTTGCCTTACCAGCGACTCAACTGGCGACGGCAAAGACTGTTTATAGGGTCCTGCAACGTGGACGACCCGATAACGTCGTGGAGAGGAAGCACCCAAACGTCAACTGGCGAGTAGTGTGGACGACAATTCACCACGTAACACTAGACACTGACGTCACGGCGATGTGGTATATCACTGTCAACGGTAAGCAGGTGACCAGATCAAGGCTACATGCGATCCACATGGTAGACTCACCCATGTGCACGAGCTGTGGCGTTCAAAACAACGATGAACACCGTCTTAGCTGTGGCGAGTCTACAGCAGTGTGGCACTTAGTGAGGCAAATGTCAGCATACTTCCTTCGGGTAACGCCGCATCATATCGACCCCAAGACTATCTTATACCCGGATGAAACATATTACCCACGCACTAAAACTAATGCAATGACGTGGCTTCGTGGACATGCTGTGCATTATTTGTTGCAAGACGGCACTAAGGACACTTTAGACTTTTGGAACTATTTGCAGGAACGGCATTGCAAGATCCTCCGTAACCCAAAGTATCGACAATATTTTTCCAATTTTTTGTGGAGTGCGTTCCACGACCCTCCACGTAGCTGGAACATCACGGGTAAGAGAAGCTAAAATTACAATACGACAATAGAACACTACACGGTACAACGTGGGATCTACCTTCAGCATTACGAGAAGTCATACCTGGATGATACAGCAGGTGGAGAGTTTCGTTGGGAACCCTCACACTCTGTAGCAGTATTTGTCCCATTTCCTCTTTTTGTCCCCAGTGCGAAAAGGTCTTCGCAGTTTTAGTTTTCCCATCCGGTGCAAGATGTAGCATTGGTTAATGGTGGTATGGATTCCACCCTTCAGTTTTGTTTCATGGTTTCCTTCGCCCCGCACTTTGCTCTCTTTCTTTATGCCCTTTTCTACAACTATTAGTGTGGTTTTAGTTACTTGCGTCCCCAACTCGACGCAACGAGTGCACTTACTAGTTTTCTGTTCCTTACTGTTAAAAGAAAAAAATTAAAAAAATTAAAAAAGAAATGAATAAATAAAAAAAGTCACAATAAAAAAAGACAGAGCGTCTTCCATGTAAGCAGGAGATCCCGGGTTCGAGTCCTAGTCGGGGCACATATTTTCAACTGTCCCGTTTACGTATATCAACGTCTGTATGCAGGTAAGTGTATTCATTTCATTGTACTGATTTAATTGTAAATTCATTCTAACGAGCTGCCCGGTCACGGATGGTGTTTGTTCTTTCGAACATATCCGAAAGAAAAGACACGATCTTCATATACAAAGGCACGTTCTCAAAAAAGGTAGGAAATGAATTCGCGAGGGCCCTACAGCGCCCTGGGTCGCTTAGTTTTCACGGTAGTATCTGTTTGTGTGCCGCCCGTAATGTTGACATCTCGTGGCTAATTGTCAGATTATTTTCCACTTTTTTTGCGAGAAATTAACTTTGATGATTAGAAGTTTAGGCGACGTACCGTTTTACTTCGGACTTACAGCAGAGGTCGCCTCTGAACTGCTAATAATACTTAATCCGACAGTGGAATTATTCGTATTATTATTATCAGGGAATATTATCTTCTTTCTGTGTGCGAACACTTACTGAATATATTAATCAGTTAGAACTCAAAACTTTCATGTGTAGTCATAGTTCCTGAACTCGCTGGACAGACAGCAAGCAGGAACATTTTCTTTCAGTGATCACAATAAGAATATGCGCTAGCAGACTGGAACTAAGGTACAGTATGTGCTCCGCCGCTTTCTCGCTGACCTGCCGCCCCATAACGTGAGTCATGAAGCCCTAAAAAACTCTATAAAACTTAACTACAAGCAGTATAAATGAGACGTCTTAGGAAAGTTAGAAGTTTTACAATGGCGAACCATGTAAAAAAATAAAGAAATTAGTACTTACGCAGATATTTATAACATTAATGAAATGACTGAAGGAATCGAAACGTAATAGAAAAATCAATTACAAGGAATGAGTGTAGGGAGAATCTCAGGTCAGTCCACGCTTAACTAACCAAGTGAAAGAAGGGACGTAGGAAGACATAGAACGAGATGGAAGTGAAAAGTGAACGAACAGGCAGGACTGTATAAACGCTGAAATGCAACAGCAGAAGAAGAGGGAGAAGCAATATAACGTTTCTTACATGCTTTATTCATTGTGCAGCAATTTAAATGGTCGTTATTGTAATTGTGAAGGTATCGTGTCCTTCCACCAGGATTCGAACGCCCTGCCCCCACGAAACTAGCGGGCGTCAGTAACTACGGCACTGTAGACGGGTAGTAATTAATCACGGCTGCTCGATAGCAGCAGAGCGAAGGGGGCGGCGTTCATCCAGTGGTGGGCGGCAGAGAATAGCTACTGCGGCGCATTCACTTGTCAGGACGCCAGCATAATCCGGCAGGCTTCAAGTCCAGCTACCTCTGGCGCAGGAAGACGAATGACGCAATTTTACAGTGGGAGCTGCGCTGTAGCTCCGAGCCAGAGATAGCGCTCGTCTCGAGGGATCACGCGTGGCACAGCAGGTTACCTCAATCAGCTTCGTCTGAGCTTTCTCGCTGTGCAGGAATAATCTGCGGATCACGATATCAAGAAGGGGTTTAGGAAGTGGAGCAGAATAATACGGTGCACCTACAAATACCACAGTTTACAAGGGCACCACTATGAGAGAACATTATGTTTTCGCGGTTTTAGTTCATTTACCATTGTGCACCATCCCTGAGAGATATTAAGACACACGCACAACACGCACGAGTAGAGGAACCGAGCTTTACTCAAACCACGAAGGAAAAGTCCAATGGTAGGAAAGAAATTCAAACTTTCTCGATTTATACCAAACATTTCACTATCGGTGGCTACAAAAGTTTAAGATTTAAATCACTTATTAGCATAAAGAACTAACATACTAAGTTTTTGTCACAGATATGCCCACACGATGTATTAGCTTATTGGGTTACTGTATAAGTTCATACCGTTTTTCTAAAGGTTTAATAAACACAACTGACACATATAACAGAGTTTTAGCCATCAGTACCATATCCTTCTTATTTACGACACTGTGATATTGCTGGTGTAACTTTTCGATTCTGCGACTGTAGAAATAAAGCGGTTCTATAACGAAGAAATTGTCCGGCCATGTTCGGAGCGCATTTTCACCTGGAAAGGAAAGTGCTTGAAAGCTGTTCTATAGTGTGTGGTAAAAGTGAAAATCTGAGGGCGCAAGATGAGATGACTAAAGTGGGAGCGGAATAACTTCCCAACCCGTCGCTTGTATGGTATTTTTGTCAGTCTACCAGAATGCGGACGGCCGTTATCGTGCAGTAGCATTACTTCAAGCACTCTTCCTGTTCGTTGTTCCTGGACTGCGTTTTTCTGGATGTCTCAGTTGCTGACAATAAATGTCAATGATGGTTACTGTTCGGGGGACGCAATTGGTAGTATATCACATTGTCACTCCACCATATGCTTAACATTTCTTTCGTGGATGCGTGCAGATCTTCGTACGGGAAGTTGCAGCTTTGTTTTGGCTCAACCATACCTTTCTCTTCCTTATACTAGAATGAAACCACCATTTATCGTCAGTAGTAACGATACAGGATACGAATGGTTGGTGGTGTTCACGACCAAGCAGTGATGCACATATGGCCACCCGCAGTTTTTTGTGATTTTCGTTCAGAGCATGCGGTACCACTACACCAAATTTTTGAATCTTCCTCAATGCAATCACTTGGATCATTGTGTATTAATGTGTTTAAACGATCTTCATCACACCGTGGAGGTCTTTCTGAACGTGGACAGTCACTAATGTCGAAACGACCCTCCTTGCCTGGCTGCGTCCGGTGGAATTATTCATTATCCCCATACACGGCGAAAATGTTTCCGGCTGCCACCGCTGCTGTCACCACCCTTCTCTAGCTTTCTTTCTTTCTTTCTTTCTCTCTCTCTCTCCCCCCTCTCCCTCTCTCTCTCTCTCTCTCTCTCTCTCTCTCTCTCTCTCTCTCTCCCTCCCTCTCACTCTCTCTCTCTCTCTCTCTCTCTCTCTCTCTCTTTAGAGGTACTGTTCTTCCGACTTGTTTGATGCGACCCGCCACTAATTCCTCTCCTGTGTCAATCTCTTCACCTCAGCTTAGCACTTGCAGCCAACGTCCTCACTTATTTGCTGTATGTGCTCTAATCTGTTTTCCCCCACAATTTTTATTCTCTATAGCTCCCTACAGTACGGTGGAGGTTATTCCCTGACGTCTTAACAGACGGTTTATCATTCTGTCCCTCCTTCTTGGCAGTGTTTGATCTATATATTCCTTTCCTCTCCGATTCTGTGCAGAATCTGCTCATTCCTTACCTTGTCCACCTAATTTTCAGTATCCATCTGTAGCACCCCATCTCAAATGCTTCGATTCTCTTCTGTTCCGGTTTTCCCACAAACCGAGTTTCATTACCATACGATACTGTGCTCCAAACGTACATTCTCAGACGTCTTCAAATTAAAGACAATGTTTGATTCTAGTTGACCTCTCTTAGCCACGAATGCCCTTTTTGACAGTGCTATTCTGCTTTTGATCTCCTCCCTGCTTCGTCCGTCATTTTGCTGCGTAGGCAGTAGAATTAACTTCATCTGCTCCATGACCATCAATCTTGATATTAAAAATGGATCAAATGGCTCTGAGCACTATGGGACTTAACATCGGAGGTGATCAGACCCCTAGAATTTAGAACTACTTAAATCTAACTAACCTAAGGACATCACACACATCCATTCCCGAGGCAGGATTCGAACCGGCGACCGTAGCAGTCGCGCGGTTCCGGACTGAAGTGCCTAGAAGCGCTCGGCCACCGCGGCCGGCAATCTTGATAATATGTTTCTCGTTGTTCTCCTTTCTGCCACTTCTGATTACTTTCCTCTTCTGCGCTTATAGGTGGCACACCGCGCCTAGTACACGTTCACCTTGGCGCTCGGGGGCCACAACACAGCTTATAAGAGCCCGAAACCGGTCGTGTGATAATAAAACTGAAGCGGTATTTTCAACCTTTGGTACATTCCTGTTTCTTTGGTTTATTCTCATTCGACATTCTGTACCCATTACATTGTTTGTCCGCCACTGGTAGCTGAGTGGTCAGCGCGACGGAATGTCATACCTAACTGCCCGGGTTCGATTCCCGGCTGGGTCGGAGATTTTCTCCGCTCATAGACCGGGTGTTGTCCTTATCATCATCATTTCATCCCCATCGACATGCAAGTCACCCAAATGGCGTCAACTTGAAAGACTTGCACCAGCGAGCGGTCTACCCGACGGGAGGCCCTAGGCACACGGCATTTCCATTTTCATTCGATTGTTCATACCATTCAGCAGATCACGCAATTCTTCTGCACCTTCACTCAGTATAACAACTTCATCAGGGAATAGTGTCAATGATATCCTTTCACCTTGAATTTTAATCCTACTCTTGAACCTTTCTTTTATTCCATCATTGCTTCTTCGATGTACAGATTGAACAGTAGGGGAAAAGACTACACACTTGTTTTACACCCTTTTTAATCCGAGCACTTCGTTCTTGGTCTAACACGCTTATTATTCCCTCTTGGCGTTTGTACATGTTCTATATTACCCGTCTGTCCCTATACCTTACCCCTATTTTCCTTAGAATTTCGAACATCTTGCACCAGTTGACACTGTCGACGCGTTTTCCAGATAGACAAATGCTATGAGCCTATATTTATTGTTCTGTAGTCTTGCTTCCTTTATCAACCATAAGGTCAGAAGTGCCTCTAAGGGGCCTTTGCCTTTCCTAAGACCGAGCGAGGTGGCGCAGTGGTTAGCACACTGGACTCGCATGCGGGAGGACGACGGTTCAATCCCGTCTCCGGCCATCCTGAATTAGGTTTTCCGTGATTTCACTAAATCGCTTCAGGAAAATGCCGGGATGGTTCCTTTGAAAGGGCACGGCCGATTTCCTTCCCAATCCTTCCCTAACCCGAGCTTGCGCTTCGTCTCTATTGACCTCGTTGTCGACGGGACGTTAAACACTAATCTCCTCCTCCTCCTCCTCCTTTCCTAAGACCAAAGTTATCGTTATCTACACACATCCTCAATTTTCTTTCCCGTTATTCTATATATATTATTCTTGTTAGAACTGGTTGGTTGGGCTGTTAAGCTGACTGAATGGTAATTCTCGCATTTGTCAGCTCTTGCAATCTTCGGAATTGTGTGAATTGTCCGGAAGTCAGATGTTATATCGTCATACTGATAATTCTACACAACAAAGTGAATAGTCGTTTTGTTGCCACTTTCCTCACTGATTTTAGGAATTCTGATGGAATGTTACCCATTCTTTCTGCCTTATTTGATTTTAAGTCTTCCAAATATCTTTTAAATGGATCACCTGTCTTTTCCGTCTCGTCTCCTGTTTCTTCTTCAGGCATATTAGTCAAGTCCTCTCCCTCATACAAGTGTTCACTGTACTCTTTCCACCTACAGGCTCTGTCCATTTAGCAGTGGAATTATCATTACACTATTGATGTTACCATCCTTGCTTTTATTTTCACCGAAGGTTGTTTTGACTTTTATGTATGTTGAATTAGTCCATCCGACAAACATTTCTTTTTCGATTAATTCGATTTTCCATGCATCCATTTCGCCTTAGCTTTCCTGAATTCCCTATTTATTTCATGCCTCAGCGACTTGTGCTTTTGTATTACTAAATATTCCTGAAAATTTTTGTACTTCCTTCTTTCATCGATCAGCTGAAGTATTTCTTCTATTAACCTTGGTTTCTTAGCAGTTCACTTCTTTGTACCTATGTTATTCTTTCCAACTTCTGTCACTGCCCTTTTTAGAGATGGCTATTTCTCTTCAACTAAACTGCCTCCTGAGCTACTCCTTGTCGCGGTGTGTATAGCATTAGAGACGTTCAAGCTTATCTCTTCAATCCTTAGAACTTCCGTATTACACGTTTTTACGCTTTGGTTCGTCTCACTAGTCTCTTAAGCTTCAGCCTATTCTTCATCACTGCGATTTGAGTCTATATCTGCTACTGGGTACTTCTTACAATCCAGTATCTGATTTCGAAACCTCTGTCTGACCATGACGTAATCTAACCGAAGTCTTCCCCAATATGCCAGCCTTTTCCAAGTATAACTTCTCTCCTGTGATTCTTAAACAGAGTGCTCGTTATTATTAGCTGCCGTTTATTTCAAAACTCAATTACTCTGTCTTCTCTCAAATTTCTAGTACCAAGCCGTCTTCTTCTGCAATCCATTCTCCTGCCTCTTTCCGTACATCCGCATTGCAGTCGCCCATGATTAGTAGATTTTCATCTCTTCAATTACTTTGCCTGACTCTTCATCAAATGCTCAAAGGTGTGTGAATATCTAAGGGACCAAACTGCTGAGGTCATCGGTCCCTACACACTACTTAAGCTAACTTAAAGTAACTTATGCTAAGAATAACACACACATAACCATGCCCGAGGAGGAACTCAAACTTCCGGCGGGAAGGGCCGCGCAATCCGTGACATGGCGATTCAAACCCCGCACGGTCACTCTCCGTGGCGTCTCTAAATCTTCAGCTTAGCGACCTCGTCATGTTTACCTGATTTATCGTTGTCGGTGTTCGTTTAGTCTCGTTTCTGATCAGAATAATTCTACCTACGTTCACAATAACATAGTCTCTGCCATACATTCCATTTATAACGAATCCTACTTCCGTTATAACATTTTCTGCTGATGCTGATATTACCCTATACTCATCTGACCAGAAATTATTGTCTGCTTTCCATTTAACTTCACTAACCCCCCCCCCCCCCCCCCCCACTATAGCTAGATTGAGCCTTTGCATTTCCCTTTTCAGATTTTTCGCTACGCTACCACGTTCGAACTTCTGACATTCCACACATAGACTCACAGAACGTTATCCCTCTCTTGGCTATTCAATATTCTTTTCATCATGACCTCCTCCTTGACAGGCCTCTCTCAGTGCTCCGAGTGGGGGACTGTTCTGGAATCTTTTGCCAATGAAGGAATCATCATGACTATTTTTCAATTACAGGTCACATGCCCCGAGGATGTACGTAATGTACCTTTAATGCAGTGTTTTCTCCATCCTCAAGCCGTTAACCACTGCTGATTCTTCCGCCCATAGGGACAGTTTCCCACCCCAAGGGCAAGAGAGTGCCACGAACTTCGGTCCGCTCCTCCGCCCCATTTGACAAGGCTGTTGCCAGAGTGAGAGTGACTTCCTACGCCGGAAGTGTTGTTCCCGTATTGCTGTTTACTTGTATTGAAAATTTAAGCGGTGACGGTGTTCAAACCCGAGACACACACATTTTGATTACTAATCAATGACGCTAGTCATACAACATGCGTTCACCTGTCGTGATTTCTTCTAGAACAATGCGTTTGAAATGTTCTGATTTATTCACTTGACATTCCATTTTCCAGATTCCACAGCTCCAGTCACTATCTCTACATGACAAAATGGCAATTTGCAAAATCAAATAGCAACAGTCAACTACAAGGAAAATGACAATAGCCGAATAAACACATAGCAACCTGAATACCAACATCAAACATAAAAACGCTATGAACTCGTGCACCAACACAACATAAATGTAAAAGATCAGTGGAAAAAGCAACCAGTCAAAACAATACTCAGTGTAAGAAACAATAGCATAAGTGACTAGGCAGAAGCCACTTCAGTCAGAGGGTTGAATATGGCCATACAGAGTGGGATGAAGCACGAGGTAACTACGTCAAAGTTTATAAGGGGGACTCCAGCAGTCGCAGTTACGAGAACCAGTTATCTGCGAGACTCCAGCTAAAATCGTCGTCAGGTGGGACGAGACAGCCAACGCTGGAGCGGAGCGGACAAGAGAGCCAACAACACGACACACTGCGCTGTCTGCCCACGGTACGAGCTCGCTAACCTTGTTCTGCGCTGGCAGAACTCTCCAGTGGCAGTTATCGGCTTTACTTGGCTCGCAAGCCACACACTTTGTTTACAAAAATTGACAAAATTTCTACATCAGCTTTATTAAAAAGAGCATTTCATCCCTACTCATGTTGTATATATATATATATATATATATATATATATATATATATATATATATATATATATATATATATAAGCTTCAGTATCCACGAACATATAATGAGACGAAAAGGCAAGACACATGTCCATTCAACAAGGACATCAGTTTACAAAAGTTCACAAAATCGAACAAACTCATTTCTGCGAAAGAGAGCACTCATACTTAAATAATATCATCTATTACAGAATTTGTTTCTATTCGTTTAATAAGAAAGTGTCATAACCTTCAAGAAAAAGCGAAGGTGAAATAAATAATAAATAAAAGAAACAGGAGGCAGTGGGACACGACCACTTATTTAGTAATGTGGTATCCCTATCAACTACGGTACGTTGTTATTTGACATTGTCAAATCGGAAGATAGGTGATCTGATAGTTTAAAATGTATGGATAAAAATCCTAGCTCAAGATCGATAATTCAATTTATTGTGTATCGGCCACCAGGCATCGCCATAATTTGTTTAGCTAATACACACTGAATTAATGGTCATCAGTCCCCTAGAACTTAGAACTACTTAAACCTAACTAACCTAAGGACATCACACAACACCCCGTCATCACGAGGCAGAGAAAATCCCTGAACCCGCCGGGAATCGAATCCGGGGACCCGGGCGCGAAAAGCGAGAACGCTACCACATGACCATGGGCTGCGGACAAAATATCATACGTACCTCAATATGTTATATCAAGAAACACGTTGAAACTTTGTGTAATATGTAAGACACTAATATGTCGTACACTTCAAGGAGGATTAAAAATGTTACCAAAACTCTTTGCTGCACTTCAGTCTCTCTCTCTCCCTCCCTCTATCTCTCTTTCCCTACCCCACGCTAACACACTCCCTCACACAGAGGAGAATTAGTTTCGTTTTTATTACAATCTTTTTACATTGAGAATGTAGGTAAACATTCTTACAACGAATACGCAAGTATTTTCCTGTGTAAGTAATTAACTGTGCGTCAAGCAAACATTGATTCGCAGTATTGACACATATTTCGTCAAACACAATATGCTTCCCAGAATCTATTTACGTCTGCTGAGTAATATGTCAACTGTAACATTGAATTTAAAACTTTCTTACACACTGTCCATTCACATTAATATGACCACCCGTTAAAAGCCTGTATAACCACCTTTTCCAGAGCGTGCCTCTGCGAGACGTGCAAGAACAGAGTTCTAGAAGTTACCGACAGGGATGCAGAGCCGATTTCAGGGCCGTGTCCAGTTGGACTAGGTTTCTCAGTTGACGACGATGTCTATCATCCAGTGATGTATGTGAGACGTCCTGAAAGAGCACTGTACGATCCATATAGTTAGTGATGGAGGTATCGTTCCTACTACTGTATTGATCTGAGTAATGTCGCTCATTCCGACACAAAAAATTAGTTTTCATATGAAACTTCCTGGCAGATTAAAACTGTGTGCCCGACCGAGACTCGAACTCGGGACCTTTGCCTTTCGCGGGCAAGTGCTCTACCAACTGAGCTACCGAAGCACGACTCACGCCCGGTACTCACAGCTTTACTTCTGCCAGTACCTATGAGCTGTGAGTACCGGGCGTGAGTCGTGCTTCGGTAGCTCAGTTGGTAGAGCACTTGCCCGCGAAAGCCAAAGGTCCCGAGTTCGAGTCTCGGTCGGGCACACAGTTTTAATCTGCCAAGAAGTTTCATATCAGCGCTCACTCCGCTGCAGAGTGAAAATCTCATTCTAATTTTCATATGTTTCTGCGATTTGTGGGAACTGTATAAAGTATTCACAAGTACGGTGAATACTACTTAGAAAAAGGTTGTAATGTAATTGTATACAATCAGGCTTTTTCGGTTGAAGTAAATGCAGTGGAGTAATGAACACTGTTCACATAAAGTTTAGTTTGAGTTACTCGCCTGTTCCTAGTGTCTATAATCATTTTCTGCAGAAGAAATTGGAAAAAAGTATTCAATCAAGTTAAACATACACTCCTGGAAATTGAAATAAGAACACCGTGAATTCATTGTCCCAGGAAGGGGAAACTTTATTGACACATTCCTGGGGTCAGATACATCACATGATCACACTGACAGAACCACAGGCACATAGACACAGGCAACAGAGCATGCACAATGTCGGCACTAGTACAGTGTATATCCACCTTTCGCAGCAATGCAGGCTGCTATTCTCCCATGGAGACGATCGTAGAGATGCTGCATGTAGTCCTGTGGAACGGCTTGCCATGCCATTTCCACCTGGCGCCTCAGTTGGACCAGCGTTCGTGCTGGACGTGCAGACCGCGTGAGACGACGCTTCATCCAGTCCCAAACATGCTCAATGGGGGACAGATCCGGAGATCTTGCTGGCCAGGGTAGTTGACTTACACCTTCTAGAGCACGTTGGGTGGCACGGGATACATGCGGACGTGCATTGTCCTGTTGGAACAGCAAGTTCCCTTGCCGGTCTAGGAATGGTAGAACGATGGGTTCGATGACGGTTTGGATGTACCGTGCACTATTCAGTGTCCCCTCGACGATCACCAGAGGTGTATGGCCAGTGTAGGAGATCGCTCCCCACACCATGATGCCGGGTGTTGGCCCTGTGTGCCTCGGTCGTATGCAGTCCTGATTGTGGCGCTCACCTGCACGGCGCCAAACACGCATACGACCATCATTGGCACCAAGGCAGAAGCGACTCTCATCGCTGAAGACGACACGTCTCCATTCGTCCCTCCATTCACGCCTGTCGCGACACCACTGGAGGCGGGCTGCACGATGCGAGCGGAAGCGGAAGACGGCCTAACGGTGTGCGGGACCGTAGCCCAGCTTCATGGAGACGGTTGCGAATGGTCCTCTCCGATACCCCAGGAGCAACAGTGTCCCTAATTTGCTGGGAAATGGCGGTGCGGTCCCCTACGGCACTGCGTAGGATCCTACGGTCTTGGCGTGCATCCGTGCGTCGCTGCGGTCCGGTCCCAGGTCGACGGGCACGTGCACCTTCCGCCGACCACTGGCGATAACATCGATGTACTGTGGAGACCTCACGCCCCACGTGTTGAGCAATTCGGCGGTACGTCCACCCGGCCTCTCGCATGCCCACTATACGCCCTCGCTCAAAGTCCGTCAACTGCACATACGGTTCACGTCCACGCTGTCGCGGCATGCTACCAGTGTTAAAGACTGCGATGGAGCTCCGTATGCCACGGCAAACTGGCTGACACTGACGGCGGCGGTGCACAAATGCTGCGCAGCTAGCGCCATTCGACGGCCAACACCGCGGTTCCTGGTGTGTCCGCTGTGCCGTGCGTGTGATCATTGCTTGTACAGCCCTCTCGCAGTGTCCGGAGCAAGTATGGTGGGTCTGACACACCGGTGTCAATGTGTTCTTTTTTCCATTTCCAGGAGTGTATTTCTCACATAATTTCAAGGTTGGAACCACGTAAGTGACACTGTATTAATTACTATTGAACGGGGTCGTCGCTGACTTTCATGAAAATAGCATCGTTTCCCCCTACACCGATGACAACTGTTATTAACTTTATTTAAGAACTTTGCATTGTTAGGAAACGATGGATTTGCTATTATGAAGTTTCCTGGGTTCAATAATACAGTTTAGTCTCTAATAGCCTCGATACCTGTATGACTTCCCTTCCTTATATATTTTTAAAATACTTTGATACAATTTTGGAAAAAAATTTAAATAATTTTGAACAATTCTACTCCTGAAAGTTTTCGGTGTCCATTACACTGTTATTTCAAGCAGTTATCGAATTTTCCTCGTGACATTCGTTTGGCTTACATATTTTTGACTGGGACCGCAATATTCTTGTTACAAATGAAAATTACTTCAATAATAGTCTTATTCCCAACACTACTCAGATGGCTCACCCCCACCTATTCCAGCTACGATTATCAGGAGGTCCGCTTTGGTTGAAAGCGGATCCACAACCACAGCCACACTTGTATTTCCTCATCCGACTGAAAACGACGTCCACGCATGTCCCTCTTCAGGATGTGAGAGTCACACGGTGAACGATCAGGGCTTTACAGAGGATACTGCAGTGTTTCCCAACCAAATACGTGAAGCGTAGCCTTCGCTCGATTGGCAGTGCGGGGGCGGGAGTTATCATGCAACAGGGTGATTCCGTCCGATAGCATTTCTGAGTGTTCTGACTTTATGTCGCGTCGCGGTTTCTGTAAAGTGTCTCCACAGCGTTACGCATTGATTGTGATTCAGCGCTCGAGGATCTCGACGAGCAAAGCACTCCTGCAGTCAAAGAAGCAGATCATCATGACTCGAACTTACGGGAACATCCCTGGATTTCTTCGGTTGGGGAGATATGGCTGTTAGTTTTATGTTCGCCCTCTCAGCGACAGACCAACTATTACTGCATACGAATTAAACAGAAGTACACCTTCAGTCCAATTTTGAACTCTTTATTACACTACTAATTTCGATGCTACATTGACGAAAGTGTATTGGATAAAATTCAGTTGCGTGTAATCATTGTAGGAGTCACAATAAGATAACCAGTGTCTGCAGATCTCTGTTATAAATGACTTAATCACATCTTATCGTGCGTCCTACAATGACTACATGCAACTCTATTTTATGTGTCCTCATATAAGCTGGCACCAGCGTACCAGTCGGCAAAGAGATTGAGAGAAGATCCATAGAGGCCAAAGGCAGACTTGCAAGAAACGCGCTGCCAGCGCCCTTTCGGCCTCCAGTATTTAGAGTGCCACCACGGACTGGGGGGCCCAGTCAGTCAGTCAGTAAGTCATCCAGTGAGTCATCGAGTCATCAGTCGCAGTCTATTGGGAGTCGCAGAGAGCCTGTACCGCAACATCTGGACTGTCTTAAGTAACTTCTTGTTCTTATGAATAAATAACCGAATTAATACACGTCTGAAGTTGGGTTATAGAAAGAGGATACCAGCCATCAAACAACATTCTCTCCTTGCTTATCATCGTACAGCTCTGCAGGGAGAACCAGACGACCCAAAATTATCCATTTTACTTCTGGCAAGGGGCCTCATGACGATGTAACGTAACATCGAAACCAACTGCTTAATAAATTTACGGCTAAAGCTATACCGCTGTTTCCTTCACAATGAGAAGCTGAAGTCCCGATCACCAACTTCTACAAATCTGCACATGAAGTGTTTACTGGATATCGTCGACATCCTCCCACTAACCTATCCCCCCCTTCTGAAACGTAGCTAATAAACCAATATCATACGCTATTATTTCCAGCACTTTCTCATTTAGTAATTTATCTCTTCACCTTTCTACATTTTTCGATAGCTCCACATCTCATGTATCTCCTGGCTTATCTCTAGAGTTCTGATAGCCACGTTTCACTTCCATAGAATACTGTGTTCGAGCGTAGGTTATCAGAAATTCTTCCTCAGTTCCGTATCAATATCTGATATCGCAAGAGCTCTTTATCGACAGAAGTTTTCTTCTCCTGTGTCAATCTACTGATGACTCCCTTACTTCAATCGTCCGGTGTCATCCTGCCTCGTAGTTCTTTCTCTTATTCCACTACAATGACATTATCAATAAGGATGTTACTCAAATTGTTATTCACCTTTTAACACCACTTCATAACCTTCTTTCTTGTTCCGTTTATCTTACTTGCATACGGCCAGAAAGGCTACATCCTTTACGAACTTTAGCATTCATACACGTAAGCTGCGTCTTGAACTTTGATCCATAGCCCAGATTTTTCTTTTATTTCACTCAGTGCTTCTTTGACGTACAACTGAGCATACTATAGGTCAGTTAAATGAACATTTAAAGCAAACTCGTTTCCAATCAGCATTTAATACTATGCTTTTGAGTTGGAATTTAGCCCTTCAACGAAAGTGATTTCACACAAATTCCCATTTCAACAAGGACATGAAGAAATTGCAGAAATTTTTTTGTATGATGAATCCATGATGTCGAAAATAATAAACAAGCAAACATTACACGAATCGCTTCTATACGCGCAGTATGGAGCAGTCACTAAGCAGGGTGTTACTTTACAAATTCAACCCTGCACGGCTGCTAAATGGCTTCAGGAGTGATACCGAACGTCCGGGGCAATCAGGGGTGACGTGATACCGCCGTGCGCATATATCAGTATCGATATACGGCTCACTATTGACCTTGCCTCTAATGAGCCGCTAATCCGCTAATGAGCGTCAGCGGTTTGGTTGTCTATGAGGGCAGACACTCCGTCAGCGGCAGAGGAAGGACGCAAATTGAAACGGAAAGCGAACTCGACACATTATTATCACACTGGACCGTACTAATTCAGCAGCAGAATTTCGTGGAAAGACTGAAACACTGTTACTGTGAAATAACAGAGAACTGTCGCTCATAATACCCCAGTGTAATTACAGTACGTTACACATAAACAGAGATTTAGTATGATTCGAAATGATATAAAAAGTAGCAACATCATGCATTATTACAGTTACCAATGAACAGTATAAAGATAGAAACAATGACCAAGGATTATGTAAAAACTGTTGGGGCATGTGTAAAAATAACAAAAAACTGGGGGCACCAAATATGGAACCTAGGGTTCTCAGTTTAAATGTTAAATATGGTTGATTTTAATCTTTCATGCTGGTTAAGAAAAATGCATGCTTATTTGGATAAGTTTACGTCGCTTAAAAAAATTATGAAAAGAAAAAGCAAAGGAAGAGCGACCAGAACCCAAATGGCTCACAGGCTACTCAAGTACTTTTGTCATTGAATGAGATACGGGAGGAAGATTTTTGTTGTCTGAAAAATGGTTCTTTTAGCGACTACAGATGGTCGTTCTGCTTAATATGGAATTCGATGTTAGATACAGATTGACACATTTCGCATGAGAAAATACAATGCCATTAGCTTTCAAAACACTGTTAAAGTTGATACAAAATCAAAACTCAAACATGTATCTCAATCGTCGCAAGTAGCCTGCGTTATTTTGTAAATAAAAAAGGGATGAAATCCTGGGAAACATAGATGATGCGTAAGTAACTTAACAATTGAATTAATTAAAAACTTGACAAAGTTATTATAATGCCAGTTGTGGGTTAAGGCAATGAAACGTAGAACTGAAAGCACATACACAAAGTGGTCGGAAACAATCTGGAAAGATTGTAAGAGCGTTTCAGAATTGGCTGTTATGAGGAATAATTGGCAAGAAAAAATTCCATTCGTTGCTAAGTTTCAAAATTAATTGGCATTGGAATTAGAATATCAGGGCTCTGCGCACGCAAATTCAAGCTGCTTGACAGAGACGGTGTCATCAAGCGTGATCTTCGTTTGGTCTCCTCAAACCGAACACCGAGAGCGATATCAAAAACTGGTCACGTGATGGTAGTAAGCATCGCACTCAAGCCAAAGGCAGAGGAGCCTCGTGCGCTATCATCTATGAGAACAACTGACACTAACTGTATCCGGAGGGCTTCCAGACTGCCCAAATTCAATGCTAATTAACTCGGAAACGGCATGACGTATCGAATTTTTTTCTTAACCGTTACTTCTGAACACAACCTGCCTTTCAACACCTTTACAACTGTTTGTTACGATTCTGTACAGATTTCATCACTCTCATTCTACCTTGTTCATAAGAAGATCAGATAAAATACTTACGTCAATAAGGCGTTTTTGCACTCCTGTGTAATAGAAACAGGCTGGTAGGGCAAGACCTGAGTAATTAATAAAAAACTCAAAACTGTCGTGGTATTTATTGTGTGGGAATCTAACACCCCACTCGTCGTTACCATCGTCCCTCTCAATGCAAGGCACCAGAAACATAAATTCAAATAACAAAACAGTCATGTAACGGGACATATGCTACAATTATTATTAGTTCGGGAACACACTGCAATTGTAGTTAGGGCAAATACACACTCTACACGCGCAAGGAATGTTCGAGGTAGAAGGCCCTGCTGAAATCGCAATTACAGGACGTTGGTCGAAGAAACGATTTGTTATAGTAATACGGAGAAAAAGATACTGGAAACACAAGACCTCACTACCTCAACGGGAGTCGAGATAACCCATGTGTGAGTTCCGATTTAAAGCTAATTGACACCACGGTATCATCTTTGGTTGTGGTACAATCTACGTTCAGTTTTAGACGAAGCAAGAGCCCAGAAATCGATCAAGTATCCTCATAGTTTGTACTAGAATTGTCGGCTAAACCGCTTCTGTGGCATTCAGAGAAGAGAAACAGACATTACAGAAATATGTACTCCGTGTGAGGAACCAAAAACACGTGGTTCATCACACAAAAAAATACCCTAAAGTCGTACTGTCGATTTAGCAATCTACGTCAAATGACAAGCATACCATATCAGCAGCATTTTAAAAGGAAAGCGAAACACTGTGACTTTGCTTCTTCCCCATGTTAAATAACTAATCTATAACCCCTGTTCTTCATCAAACAAAGACCGCATCGTAAAATGGAACGTGTAAGTCAGCAATCTTCTTTGGAGTTCCAAGGAAAAAACATTTTTTTTTTCTTTCATGAGAGAAAAAAATCCTATTAAACATTTAGCCCACACCTGGAAATACCTACCGAAGATGTGCCAGCTTCCAACAGACCCTCAGATACTTTACACGGGAAGAGTGGCCGCGCACGTGGACCCTCCGGCAAACTGTAAACGATTAATCTCCCTTGACAGGTCGTCCTCCTTCACTGCTGCCAGAGAGATTCCCCGGTTACCATTACTTGCGACTTCTCTGTCCGGCGACTTTGTGTGCAAAGGAAATGAGCAGCGACACACTATTTAGATACATAGAAACTAATCAAAGGACTATTAAGGATGCTAGGAGAGGATCCCACCTACGATTACTACGTTGAAAAAGGAAGAAGAGAATATATGCATTCACTTCCACAAAATACTAGTTCTTTCTCTGTTATGTAGATCTGCTTTGTCATTATCGTATGCAGAAAGTTAATCTTGATCGAAATCTGAAACGTCTCTGCATGTAAGTAAATGACGCGTTTCAGTTCAGTCATGCAATTGAAAATGGAGGGGGATGAAGAAGAAGAAAGGAAAGGAACGTATGATATGTGCTGCATAGGGACTTGATGCGGAATCAGTGACAACGAGTGAAATTGTTGTATGGTGGGGCGCGAATAGAACCTAAGACCTCCAGCTTACTAGGGAGTTGTGCTAAAACACGGCGCCACCAGGATACAGTGTTTATGGAAAATGCCCTGACTATCTCGGTATGCTCTCCGGGTGATCCACATTCTCACCTATCACCAGCTATCCGCAGGTACATCCATGTCCTCCATGCTCGCTAATTTTAGATTCCCGCTGCAGGTCGAACGTAAATGAGTAGCCATACTGAAAATAGTGGATTAATTGCCTGGATTAATTGGAAATCGAGACGAATAAATTATATGAATGCATGGTGCCTGTTCTTTCGCATATCTTCGAAGGAACAGACACCACATATTCATATAACCAATACAGTTGCTGATTTTCTACTCTACATTTCCATCACGTATTTTTTGGAAAACGAATAAAGTTGCATATTGATTAAAATATCCTTTACCACTGTGGTCATACAATAACACAGATAGTATATGAAGATTTCCTTGTCTTATTACTGAGTCAAATTATAAAACTCATTCTTTCAATGATTACTGGTTAAAATCTCTTTGATCACTGTAACAGTCACACATTTACACACAATGGAATATGAAACATTCGTTGTGTTGTTGCTGCGTCAATTAGAATAGAAACTCTGGCTTCTTAAAATTACTTCCATTGTTCTCGTCAGAAAAACAAAGACTGTCACTTTTCAGTAAGTTTCTGCTGAGGTGGCCTTTTATAGCTATTTGTCGGCGTTTGATTGGTTGACTTATGTCGTCGTGACATCATACTTCGCGAGCTAAAGTCGATGTCTGCGATACTGTGACGTGAGTGTCACCACCATTCAGACTGGAATTTAAAACCCAATACCGCGTATTTCTCTGTATTTCAACGTTAATACCCCAGTTACATGCAGCTCTATGGTTGCGGAAACTGTTCTAGCGGCAGTTTTAACATCGAGTTATATCAACGTCGAGGTATATCAACAACACCTGTCGGCAGCTGAGGGTTTCAGTTAGTCATCATTTATTCCAGGGAAAAGCTGCACGGTCATCAACAGTATTCTATTCTTTCGAGAACAGTTACTGTCTTCATACATGCAGTTTTAACTGCTCGTTTTAATATCAGTAGCTAGACGAATGGTATGCGATATACACGTATCACGAGGGTGCGGTGTAAAAATTCTTGAAGCTTTTTAAATAAGACAAACGAATCAACTTTCTGTATCTTTACTCTTCACGTCTACACATTTATTTCACAACATAGTCGCCCTTACGACCAACATATTTCCTCAAACGAAAGACGTTCTTGTTGCTACCACCACTGTGGATTGTTTGACGTAGTGACAACCTCATCTCTGCTTGCACCGCTTCCTCACTATCAAAGTCAAATCCTCTGAGGTATTCGTTACGTTTTGTAAACAGATAAAAATTAAAATTCCCAGGCAGATCAAAACTGTGTACCAGTCCGAGACTCGAACTCGGGACCTTTGTCTTTCACGACCGAGTGTTCTACTGTCTTTTATTTTTAACTTCTAAATTATCAGGCTTTTAAACAGACATTTTTATTTATTTACTTATCTATTTTTTGGAAGATGAAAAGGTAGTATAAATTTTATTTACAAACAAACAATTCCCCAAATCAGCATAACCTCAGAAAATACAGTAGGGAAAGTTGACAGTTCCTTTCAAGCAGACGGAAGGTAGGGATACGATTACGTATAAGCCGCCTAGAGCTCGATGGCTCGAGGGCCGTAGTGACCAGAGGTCGACCGCAGGGAGCCTGGCCATGGCGACCACACCACCACCAACCAACCGGAAGATGACTAGAAGGGGCAGTCAAGGAAAGACTAACTTAATTGTAAAACTGAAATCTTATCGTGTGACACGCCAGTGGTAGTTAGGGGAGATGCGAATGGAGATCACAGGTGGTGTGGTATCAGTCGCTGCATCCGCCGAGCGCTTGAAATAACGTGAGGGAAGTGTTGTAGTGTACCTAGGCAGCTGTCGAGCCAACTGTATCAGACACATTCCAGCTGAGCGGTGGGTCGCGCGAAACTCCTAAAACGTAACTGGCGAAATAGGCGCGGTAGCGTGTACACCGCATGCGTCATAGAGTAATGGTGGTATACAAGAACACAGTGTATCTGAAGCGGAATAAGGGGAACCAGTCCGCATTCGCCGAGGCAGATGGAAAACCGCCTAAAAACCATCCACAGACTGGCCGGCTCACCGGACCTCGACACACGTCCGCCGGGTGGATTCATGCCGGGCACCAGGCGCTCCTTCCCACTCCGGAAAGCCGTGCGTTAGACCGCACGGCTAACCGGGCGGGCATATTTGACCTTAGAAATGTTACCAGCCGTCAGGAAGTAGGCCAACGGAGCCAGTCGCCAGCTCGTGTGCTCTGTGCTCCACCTTGTAAACTACACGTACATTCAGATACTCCACATGTTGCAAAACACCCAGAAAAATTTTATCTATACAAGAAAATATTCGTTTTTAAAAGTGACTTCATCTAAGTAGTGTCCATTTTTCCCAATGAGCTCTTCAAGTCTGTTGGCGAAGTTTGCAAGACCATGCCTCAGCACTTGATTTTGTACGCCACCTTTACGTGTATCGTCCAGTGTACTAATAATGTTCACATTAAACCTCGACCTGAAGTTCTCCATATGTGCCGGGAAAGTAACATAATCATTATGGGACAGCAGGCGCCAGTGGTTTTGACCCCAGAAGTTCTCCACTTGTGCGGGCAAAGTAATATAACCATTATGAGACAGCAGGCGCCCGTGGTTTTGACCCCCAAAGAATTCAGCTGTACCCTCTCTCATTCGAACTACATTCAGTTACAATAAAGGTGTGTGCTTCTTAGTTTTGGTTTCATGGCTCTTTAAGAGGGTATCACTGTGCAGTATATTCCCTCAAAGAAGTATGGCCCCATTATATCCTTATTCCTAAAACCATATAACACGGTCACTTTTTCAGTGGAGAGGACGTACACGCGAGTCTGTTGCCTATGTATCTGAACATCTGCGCACGTCCTGGTTTTTAATGTAACCGGATAACTGGAAATAGCCTATTCTGCTGATGGTGAGATCCACGTCATTAGAGACTGCTTTAAGCATTTGGAAAGGTTACGCGTATGTCGTAATAACGAGCTCATAGTTACTGAACCACGGATATTTTGTGAATTAACTGTATTTGTTTTCCATTGTGATCGGATACCGTATACGGCACAGGACTTTTTACGAGCTGCCTGATATGAACTAGCCTTTGTAGGGTGTCTCACGGATCATTGTTTCTATTGATCTGGATGATGATGGACAGCCAGTTGCTTTTGGTCAGAGTTGAAACTGTTTCTATGAAGTTCTTCATATATAAAAAATAGTGTCACAGTATGCAGCGCGCCCTCTGTCTCTAACTTCAAAGTGCTGACGAAATCGACACTGAGAAGCAACGCAAACTTTAAAGAAAATGTTCTCCAGTAAAATGTACGGTGCTCACAGAACAAATGAAACTGCATCCCACAGGGGAAAGTGCTTCGCTAGGTAACAGTAATAGTGCTGTGCAACACGTGAGTTGTTATTAACCAAACCGCCTCAAATCTTTCCTCAATAAAATGTAGTTATTTCCTCACCCATAGCATACGTCACAAGAAGCTAGGGACCCTTAAGTGAAGAGTGCTCGTAACCGAGCGCAGAAACTTTTTTACTTTTTGTGCACAGGGAAAAAAGGTCACACGACTTTTCCGCCGGGAACCTACCTATCTTATTGGAGTTCTCCCGCAGGAGGAGATAGTAGAATATTCGCATCGTACAGAAAAACAAGTGATACGGTAAAAAGACAGAGAGCACTTTCTACAAACATGTCGTCGCATTCCATATTAATGTTTTCCTCTAAATTTGGTGACAGTTCGAAGTTAGAATGCCTGTAGCCTCGTTAAAGAAATTTAGAGTGAAAAATTATTTTACTTCTTTCCTCTATCGCCATCCTCAGCATTAATTATCTACTCTGACTGGAGTGGCTTGCGCCTAGACGAAACAGCAATTCATCCGCGCAGTAATACAACGAATAGGCGATAGAAGGTTATCTTCCATCTGATCAGATGTAGAACAACACGGTGTAATGTAAATGAAAACGAAGAAATCGTTATTCAGATACGGATTTTTGATAAAACTGAACTAGATTCATAAAAATCCTAGCGAAGTGGAATCAGTCAACTCATACAAATACCTGAGAGTAACAAAATGGCTGTGAGCACTATGGGACCTAACTGCTGTGGTCATCAGTCCCCTAGAACTTAGAACTACTTAAACCTAACTAACCTAAGGACATCACACACATCCATGCCCGAGGCAGGATTCGAACCTGCGACCGCAGCAGTCGCGCGGTTCCGGACTGAGCGCCTTAACCGCGAGACCACCGCTGCCGGCGCCTGAGAGTAACAACTTTATCTGCATATGAAAAGGGATGATCACATACGATATGCAGTAGGTATACAGATGACGCACTTCAGTTCACTGACAGGATACCGGAAAATGCAGTCAGTGTAGAATGCAGATTTCTTACAATGTTAGCATCGTGTGTGTGACCAATACTATTGGCACTGAATAGATGCACTGAAGGTATACAAAAGCAGGGGAGAAGGAGGACAGAATCAAGATTACAGGTTTGTTTGATTGTAGCTAAGGCACGACAAACGCTGAAAAACCTCAACGTAACTATTCCGCTAAAAACTGGTTAAAGATACGAAGACCAACTATGATTTAAGAGACTAGAAGCATATTCAACCCCCTAAATAATGCTTCCATAGAAATCACTAAGGCAAGATTCATCTTAATACAGCAGTTGAAATGGTACGCTCTGCCAAGCAATTAACAATGGTTTGCTACACCGAGCTTAAGCAGCCTCCGCTTGGTGGAGCTGCAGTGAGAATTTCTACCACAGAGAGTAGTGGAAGACTCCACTGGGGGTCGCAGAATTCGGATTCTGTCTTGCTCTGTGGCTCCCAAGGATGTTACATTGGTACTTTGTTCTATGTACGCCACAGCCATGCCCTTTGGTCTTGGAATTCAATATCCGACACTCAGCTTCGCCATAATTGCACTCAAAGTTTCTCTGCAATTGTTCAAATGGCTCTGAGCACTATGAGACTCAACACCTGAGGTTATCAGTCCCCTGGAACTTACAACTACTTAAACCTAAACAACCTACACATCCGCTTGCTCTCTGCTAGTTCGATCTCTGACCGATGATGTTACAACGCCAGTTCATTGTATGTCTCTCAAATCCGCCGTCTTTGCTAGTTTGGTCTCCGATACCTGCTCTGTCGTCTTGCTCTTGAATTTCGGTCTGTGGCCCCCAAGAATGTTACAAAGGAAGTTTGTTCTATGTAGTCCACAGCTGCCATCATTGCAATTGTAGATCTACCTATTATGAGCAACTAAAATGAATGACGTAAAACTGGCGTTTAACTGGAATCGATTTATTAAATATCGCGCAAACGTGAACATTAGACTGCATCCATCTGTTATCACAATTATTATTTGGCATTCACATTCGTAGGCTTTGCCAACTCAATAGTTGTGTGTGATAGTTTGATTAACTATCACGTTTCAACCTAAACTAGACCTCATGCTACACCATACCACAATCAAATCGACCGATTTCGATTGAACAACAGCTATACCATACTCATTTGAGAACTCATGTTTCACCTTGCTCGTGAGCAGTATGTGCCTAAACAAGTGTGTTGACCTTGTGGGTGTTATAGTTCCTCTTTTACATAATAAAAGATTAAGAATTAATTATTTGACTACTAGTAAGAAAATAAAGTGGAATTTTTTAATAACTTGAGCCAGGAAAAATATCAGCATAATCAGTGGTCATTGATTCGCTGCAAACACGGTCATGCAAGACTGTGGATCTGTATTTCAATGGCTATACGGGCTTCGGAATACAATGATTCTTTATAAGACATCGGACTTCGTGCAATAAACTTAGAATAAATGCAGGTTTCATTACTGTTCATTCGATATGCAATATATGCAATATAAATTGCTGCTGTAATGGTGAACGGTCAACACAATCAACATATTACCAGCGTGCCGCTTAACTTACTGCTCATCATCACAAAAGCTGAAGAAAACGTTTAAAATCAGTGTTAGGATAAGGAATCGCGATAATATTAAATAAAAAAAAATCATCTGCCTCAAAATTGTATTATTAATCTAAGAAATACAAAAACAACAATATCACCACCTAACTTTGTACGCTGTAATAGGAGGCGCACGAAAAAGAGAACGACACAGGGAGCTAAGTTCTATCTACACTTGTTTTTCAAGCAAAACTCCAGCGGTTACCCACACTGTATGTACTCAACAGATGTTCATAGTATTATCTGGGCATTTATTAGGATATATAAAAGCTGCCCTTACCTATGAGTTTCGTGCAAGCCACGACCCCTTCACGTGCGAGATTTTCATATTAACTCCTCACTACGCTCAGCTATTACTCCTATTGAAAAGTGTAAAGGACCTTTTTGTAGTTAAATTATATACGGGGATACATATTTGCTGGAGGCCATGGTTTTCGAATTACTCAAGAAAAACGCGTTTGGTGGTCGCTTTTGTACGTTTTACTCGACTAATTTGAAAAGTCTAGCGAAAATGTATCCCAATACACAATTTAATTATTTTACAGGATGACCCTGTTCATTTCTACTGCAGGACCAGTAGTTTGCACATAGGGAGGGAGAGAATATGAAAATATTGCCCACGGTACAGAACTCATTGGTAGAGGCAGCTGTATCACCCTTACATACATTGTGCAGTTACACTGAGGTGACAAGAAGTCATGGAATAGCGACATTCACAAATACAGATGGCGGTAATATCGCGTGCACAAGGCATAAAAGGGCAGTGGATTGACGGACCTGTCACTTGTATTCAGGCGATTCATGTGAAAAGGTTCTCAACGTGATTATGGCCGAACGGCGGGAATGAAGGCGGAACGATAATAGAAGCTAGAAGCATGGTACATTCTATTTCGGAAAATCGGTAAGGAATTTATTATTCCGAGATCGAGGTCGTCAAGAGTGTGTCGAGAATGCCAAATTTCAGGCATTACCTATCACCAAGGGCAACGCAGCAGTCGACGGCCGGTCTTCACCTAACAAGGGAGAACAGCGACGTTTGAGTAGAGTTTTCAGTGGTAACAGCGAAGCAACGCTGCATGAAATAACCGCAGATATCAATGTTGGACGTACGACGAACGTATCCGTTGGGCATTAATGGGCTGTGACAGCAGACGACCCACACAAGTGCTATTGCTAACAGCACAATGTCGCTTGCAGCGCCTCTCTGGGCTCGTGAGTGTATCAGCTGGACCCTATACGATTGGAAATCCGTGACCTGGTCAAATAAGTCCCGATTGAAGTTGGTAAGAGCTGACGATAGGACTCGACTGTGGCACGGACCCCACGAAACTATGGACACACTTGTCAACAAGGCAAGATGATGCTGGCTCCATAATGATGTTGGGCTGATTTTACATGGAACGGACTGGGTCCTCTGATCCAAGTGAACCACTTGGAGACTGTTTGCAGCCATTCAAGGACTTCATGTACCCAAACAAAGATGGAATTTTTATGGATGACATTGTGCCATGTCATCGAGTCACAATTGTTCGAGACTGATTTGAAAAACGTTCTAAACGATTCGAACGAATGATTTGGCCACCCATATAGCCTGACATGAATCTGAAGGAACATTTATGGGACATAACCGAGTGGACAGTTCTTTAATAAAATGCTGCACCGAAAATATTGTCGCAATTATGGACGGCTATACTGGCAGCATGGTTCATTATTTCTGCGTGGGATTTCCGACGAGTTTTTGAGTCCACAGCACGACCACTTGGTGCACAACGCCAAGCAAAAGAAAGTCTTAACACCATATCAGGAGGGGTCCCATGAATTTTTTCGTGTATATCGTCGCAAGCAGACGGCTGCTTTATTTAGTATTTTTGAATATTTTCGAGTAGAGAGACTTCAAGTTATAGCCACTTACATTAGTCATTTACATTCGGAAATTAGTAGTCTACTTTCGTATTGCTGTATTTGAAAGTGTTTTTGAGTAAAATATAAAACGGTTTATTATATATATATATATATATATATATATATATATATATATATATATATATATATATATATATATATATATATAAGTGCTGCAATAGTTGTTCACCTCACCATTACCGTCTTTTGTGACGAAGAGGACCGGCGAGTTCTTAGAAATTTTTCAGTAATGCGTCATCTTACTAAGTACCATTTTGGGCAAGAAAATACTCCAACCTCATTCTGCTTGTCCCCATCATCGATAAGGTCGTTGGAAGAATGAGGAAACTTCTTATACAGCCTTCGGCCGCCAGTGCTAACGAAACAAAATGAGGATTAGAAAGAATTTCAACTGAACTCTTCCAGTGTGCTTGACCAGTGCACCAGACCACAAATTAGTAAAGAGGTGTAGTGTTCCTTTTCATAAAACAGGGAGTAACTGTCAACAAGTTCGTTCTCATGGCTCTAAGCACTATGGGACTTAACATCTGAAGTCGTCAGTCCCCTAGACTTGAAACTACTTAAACATAACTAACCTAAGGTCATCACACACATCCATGTCCGAGGCAGGATTCGAACCTGCGACCATAGCAGCCACGTGGTTCCGGACTGAAGCGCCTATAACCGCTCGGTCACAGCGGCCGGCCGAACAAGGTGTTATAATTAATCTACTGTCCCTCTAGTACTACATTTCCACCGGCAGAAAATAAAGCGTCGATTATGAGCAACAGTGTTCCGTGGAACTTCGTAGCATTACTTCGTATAGATTGGTTGGTTGTTTTGGGGAAGGAGACCAGACAGCGAGGTCATCGGTCTCATTGGATTAGGGAAGGTCGGGGAAGGAAGTCGGCCGTGCCCTTTGAAAGGAACCATCCCAGCATTTGCCTGGAGCGATTTAGGGAAATCGCGGAAAACCTAAATCAGGATGACCGGACGCGGGATTGAACCGTCGTCCTCCCGAATGCGAGTCCAGTGTCTAACCACTGAGCCACCTCGTTCGGTGCACTTCCTATATAGATGTAAATACTGATGACGGGGCGTGCCGCGTCCTGCACGCTGAGGAGACTGGCCAGTGTGGAAGTCCTGCCGGACTTCTGCAGACGTCGTTAGCGGCCTTATCAACAAGTTGCGTCCACCAGGCCCATCTGAGTTAAGAGTGTTAGCACCAACGGCACACCTGGGAAATATTGACACGTAATAACCCCCCCCCCCCCATACACACACACACACACACACACCCTCCTCCTTCCCCCTTTTCCACCACAGCTGGAAGGCAACCGGCGGGAGCTATACTCATAAGTAGCGATAAGAGCTACCGACAGCCTGACACCGATAGCGATATTTTAGTTCTGAATAATGGGGATTATTAGGTGTTTATTTGGTCTAGGCAACAACAGTTTTTTTTAGTTTGTACTAATAACGTGTTAAATACCGGTATATCAATTTACCATAGCAGCGGTGCTAAAATTTTTGACATTTAAATAAAACTTTTTTTAGAACACGTGTAATGTTTATTTGTAAAATTTCCATTTCTTTGAAATATTGTCATCACGGGAAATGGAGAAAGCGATCGGTGCTATTTCGGTAACAACGCCGATTTAGAGACGGGGACAAACACACAACATAAGAATCGGTGTAACATTGCTGAGACCATAAAGCAGCAGTTCGGTGTGGCCTACTATAAACCTGTTGTCTGCAAGACTTGCTTACAACTGGTTAAAAAAGTAAACATATGTGAATACAATCGTTTATTATTTGTCTGCAATTTCTGTGAAACGTAAAGAAGATTTACGGCACATAATATGCAAAAAACTGGTGATTTCTCAAACTGGGGAACAATCAAAAATGGGGTGCCGCAAGGTTCGGTCTTGGGTCCTCTGCTGCTCTTAATATATATTAATGACTTGCCATTCTATATTCATGAAGATGCAAAGCTGGTACTTTTTGCCAATGATACAAGTACAGCCATCACACCCAACAGACAAGAATTAACTGGTGAAATTGTAAACGACGTTTTTCAGAAAATCATTAAGTGGTTCTCTGCAAATGGGCTCTCATTAATCTTTGACAAAACACAGTATATTCCGTTCCACACAGTAAATGGAATGTCACCATTAATAAATATAGACCGATCAGAAATCGGTAGCTAAGGTAGAATATTCAATATTTCAAGATGTATGCATTGATGAGGGGTTGAACTGGAAAAAACACACTGAGGATCTGCTGAAACGTTTGAGTTCAGCTACTTATGCTGTTAGGGTCATTGTAAATTTTGGTGATATACATCTGACTAAATTAGCTTACCATGCCTATTTTCATTCTATGCTTTCGTATGGCATCATATTCTGGGGTAGCTCATCATTGAGTAAAAGAGTGTTCATTGCACAAAAGCATGTAATCATAATAATTGGTGGAGCTCATCCAAGTCATCCTGCAGACACTTATTTAAAGAGCTAGAGATCTTCACTGTAGCCTCACTATATATATATATATATATATATATATATATATATATATATATATATATTCACTTATGAAATTTGTTATTAAAATCCGAACGAATTCAAAAGCAATAGAGCAATAGCAGAGTACATCGCTACAACACTAGGAGAAAGGATGATTTTCACTACTCAAGGTTAAATCTTTGTCTCAGAAGGGGGTAAATTATGCGGCTACGAAAGTCTGACAGATAGCCATATAGCATTTAAAAGGAAATTAAAGGAATTTCTTAATGGCTACTCGTTCTACTCATTAGATGAATTTTTGGCTACAGTAAGTGGGTAATTTCCCCAACACCCACAAAAAATTAAAAATTTTAAGTGTCATGTAATATTTTGTGTAATGTAATAACATGTATAGACACCTTTTATTAAACTGACACGTTCCACATCATTACGAAGTGTCGTATTCATGATCTATGGAACAATTACTAATCTAATCTAATGTAATCTAGTAATGAAGCTGCGGAAAATGCTCCTGTCGGAGAATGAAAGTGTGAATACGTTCCTCTTCATTTAAAAGACTGTGACTAATAGATGGTTACAAGTTGCCTCATTCTACCTTCCACAGCAGCTGTATAATTTTCCCAATAATTTTGGCATGCAAACATTTTCGCTAATTTTTGTAACATGCAGCTCACTTCATACTCCCGCAAGCTCTCTTAGTCCATCACCGTAAGACTCTCATACCCATGCACTCCCAGTTGCTCTTACTCACGCATTCCGTACAACTCACTGTCATTATCTCTCTGTCATTGCCTCCTGTGTCACAGCCACAGTACCCCTTTGTTCTGTCTTACTATTACAGTCTCCTCTGACTGTTAATGCCTCCTCCTTTGTCACCTCATTCATTCGTTCCTACGTCTGCTGCCCCTTCTCTATGTCTTCCTCGTTGTCATTGTCATTATTCTTCTATTATAGAAAAATACCTTTTTAGGATTTTCCAAGGAACCACCCATGAACTAATGGTGCCTACGAAAGTCCCATCAAGCCCAGCACAGACCACGCCAATGGAAAAAGAACCAAGCGAATCCCTCTGTTTGGCTTACGTGGAGGAAGTGTATATATTCGTACTTTGACCCATTATTGTAAGATAGTGACACTAAGACGATCGGTCCGCTCGGCTAGCCCAATGGCTACGCAAAACACTCGACCCTTTTTATAACCTATAGAACCCGAGGTATAAGCACCGAAAATTTCGTTTTTATGTGCAGCGTTTTGGAGCATATTAGGTTTGCATGCTGTTGCATGCATACGGAGACTTAAAATGAAAATAAGACTTCTCCAACCTCAGCTGTCACTCTTTAGCAGCAATTCTTCGCAATTCCCAAATATTTGTAAGATCCACAATTACAACATCACTTTCGAGCAGTTTTAAAAAAGTAGAATCAAAAGGAGAATACTGGTCATTTTTTTGTAGTATTCAAGCTCTCGTTAGTTGTCGGTGGCACCGATTCAGGAAGATTTTTCTTCATTAATGAAATATCATTCGCAGCCCTACCATCACCTTGCTGCCATCAGACATCGTTCTAGTGTTCTTGGACTTTCTTTCACTTTACTCATGTCATAAATATGTTTATCTCCCTCCATAATTGAATGTTAGCGTTTTAATTTTTACCAGGGGGAACCTAGATTCGATTTTTGGTGACAGCACCATTTTAAAAAGTCACACCCATCTCTAAAATGGCGTCATACGAAAATACTTGATCCAGTCTGTGAGCCACACGAGAGTGTTATTTATTTACTTATACAGCAGAATTTTTTTATTATTCAGGGCGTTTATGAGTTAATTATACTAAAGTAGGCTTTAACTGTTGCGAACCAATTGTACCGATTGTGTTCAGTATTTTATTTAATACATGCGGAACATTTACCGTAACCGTTACTGCTAAATTTGATACTGAGAACAGCTTTTCGTTTTCATTCATTGTTGAGTTATAGCGATTATTGTAACTGAAGGTGTAGGAGCTCAATAATCACCAGCAGTAGTAACCTGGTAAACAGTGTGGTGAATGGAAGCTAATATCTCTGTGGCATATTGACAGAATATACAAAAAGATGAAATTGACAGATGAGGAAATAATAAAGTTGCTTGAGCATTCAGACAATGAATTCAGGGGGGAACTATCCGAAAGTTCAAGCTGTGAAACTGAAGATGTGGTCGTGGAAATTCCAGGTCAAGTAATTTCTGACAGCAGCGAGTTGAATGAAAATACATGGGGTTAGTATTGATTTTTATTACTTTTTGAACATATTATGGAGTAAATTAGGATGTTGGTAGTTTCGTGTGCTAATGTTTGGTTCCTCTGTCACATTTAAATAAATATTCAAGCAAGTAGAAGGTGGCCCAGGACGAAGGCACAAATTTATCACTCTGAAAAAGACATGGTGGCCACATCAGGTATGCTATGGAATAGTGATCCTTACTTAAATCAAACGAGGCGGGCTGCTGCTAACGTAATGAGTACCTGAAAAGGAACTGAGCCAGCGATAAAACCTGATACACGAGGTAAAACTTTTTTCATTTAGCTTGATGATAACATCTTGGATAACATTTTGAAGTATACGAACCAAGAACCAAAAGCTAGGTAAACGTAGTGGATCATCTGAAGGTATTTTCGTGAAAAATTCTAAAGCATTTTAAAGAGAAGAAATTCTGTCAGCAATTGGAATTCTTTTGAACTGTGGAACCCATAGACTGAACTAGGATCGTTTACGTGATATATTTAGTAAAGAAAACTTTCCGATGTACCGAGATTCATTTTAGGAGCATAGACTGAGGTTCTTGCTAAACTGGGTGCGCTTTCATGATGCTCTAACTCGAGCAGCAAGAAAACAGACCGACAAATTGTTTCCTATCACGAATATATGGAATATGAGAGTTAGTAAATTTCTTGAGTTTTATAATCCTAGTGAGTCAGTTACGGCGGATAAAGAACTTGTGACCATCCATGGGCGATGCCCATTAAGGTTATATATTCAAAAAAAAAAAAAAAAAGGAAAATATGGAACAGAAATGACCCTGTTATGTGACTCAAATACGAAGTACTGCTTCCCTGCGGATTCCAGTGCTGGAAAGTGTGACAACGAGAAGAACCATAACAGTGGCCCGGAAATAGTTAAAAGTAAGGTTGATATGTCTAACTTGAACCAGTCAGGAAGAAATGTTGCAATGGACAGAAAGTTCATTACCGTTCCACTGTCATCTGATCTTTTGAAAGATCAAATAACTACAGTTGGTACTATTCGAAGTGACAAACGCCATGTTCCTATAGATCTCCGTCCTGTTTCTCTAAATAAAGTTACACCAGGAACAGTCCGGTTTACCTTTACTGGTGATGCCATTTTAGTCAGTTATGTGCCTAAGAAAGTAGAGGTTATTACAGTATTTGCAACTAAACAATATGAATGTGACGGAAGAGAAGCCAAACATCACCCCACTCTACAACTGTACAAATTTTGGAATGGATACATTCGATAAGTGTGTTACAAGGTACAGCTGCCATCGAGCAAAACATCGATGGCCAATGGCCGTGTTTTTCAACTTGATTGACATTCTAACATATGACGCTGTATTGCAAGGTACGCACAAGGAATAGCCAAAGAACCACCCGAGTTATGGAAGAAAGCACTACCTGAAAGAACTTGCGCGGGAACTTTGCAATCTCAACATGAAAACAGTGGTATCAATAGCTAGGCTGCCACGGCGTAGCTGCCAGTCAAGTTGGCACTACGACAGACAACGACGACAGCGCCCTCTAGGAGGCGCTGTTTAGCTCTACGAGCACCGCTGTACACTCAGCACATTTCATCCGGAGGAGACGGCCGGGACACTTCGCACCCCCGTGCAAAGTTATGTATTACTCTTCTTGCTCCAGTAAACCACTTTTACTTTCTTGCAGTACCGACATGTATTACTTTTTCCTGCTCCTGCTCCTACCCAAGCGCCGCCTTCCAGGTGGGATACAAAAGTTGGCGACGAGGTTTCAATATCATCTCCTTTTTGGCTCGGTATTGCTTTCTTTTCGTGCTAGCTTCAGTATAAGACTTTCATTTGTGTAAACAATGGCTTCGCCACAGGAACAGGCTTCGCTGTCCGATCTTGTACGTTTTGTTGAAATGTTCAAATGTGTGTGAAGCCTTATGGGACGTAACTGCTAAGGTCATCAATCCCTAAGCTTACATACTACTTAACCTAAATTATCCTGAGGACAAACACACACACACACACCCATGCCCGAGGGAGGACTCGAACCTCCGTCGGGACCAGTCGCACAGTTGTTTGTTTACAGGCTCAGCAAATGACGCAGCTGCTTGCTGCCATAAATTGACTGGTCACACTACAAACTGCAGCTACTTCGGTGCCTCAGACGCCACCTCCTGTGTAAGTAAGCTGTTTAGGTTTTGATATTCGTAACGGCCGGCCGCGGTGGTCTCGCGGTTTTAGACGCGCAGTCCGGAACCGTGCGACTGTTGCGGTCGCAGGTTCGAATCCTGCCTCGGGCATGGATGTGTGTGATGTCCTTAGGTTAGTTAGGTTTAAGTAGTTCTAAGTTCTAGGGGACTAATGACCACAGCAGTTGAGTCCCATAGTGCTCAGAGCCATTTGAACCATTTTATATTCGTAACGCGAAGTAGCGCTCTGTATGAAAATCACTGGCTGTGCTCTGTGCAGTCTGTGGCTGGTTGGAATTGTTGTAATATCCGCCATTGTAGTGTTGGGCAGTTGGCTGTTCACAGCGCGTAGCGTTGCGCAGTTGGAGGTGAGCCGCCAGCAGTGGTGGATGTGGGGAGAGAAATGGAGGTGTTTTCAGAGCGAATGATCTGGAAGTGTGTCCATCAGAAACACTACATTTGTAAGAATGGATGTCATGAACTGCTATATATATTATGAATTTTGAACACTATTAAGGTAAATACATTGTTTGTTCTTTTTCAAAATCTTTCATTTCCTAACTATGCCTATCAGTAGTCAATACCTTCAGTAGTTTTAATCTTTTACTTAGCTGGCACTAGTGGCTCTCGCTGTATTGCAGTAGTTCGAGTAACGAAGATTTTTGTGAGGTAAGTGATTGATGAAAGGTATAGGTTAATGTTAGTCATTGCCATTCTTTTGTAGGGATTTTTGAAAGTCAGATTGCGTTGCGCTAAAATATTATGTGTCAGTTTAAGCACAGTCATTTATAATTTTTCTAAGGGGAAGTTTCACCTGTACCGACGCTGTCGCCGACAGCGCCGTCATTTCGTGCCTTCAGTCCTGACGTTGAACGCTGGCCGGAATACATCGCCCGTCCCGAGGCACACTTCGCAGCTTACAACATACCCGGTACAGAGCGGCTTGGGTTTTTTCATTGCCAACGCGGGTGTTGTGTTGTACCGTGTGCTCCTGAAATTGTTTCCCACCACCCGACCAGAAACTAAAACTTACGACGAAGTGACTGATGCTTTGAACACCTACTTCCGTGACACTGTAAATGTGGTAGCTGCACGCTACAAATTCTTTCGCCTCCGGCGTGGCCCTGCTCAGTCGAATAAATCTTGGTTAACGGACCTTCAGGAACTAACTTCTGATTGAGACTTTAATTGCTCATGTGGACGCTCGTATGCGGATACAATGTTTACAGGCGATATTGCGCAGCATGTGGCGGATCACCGAAACCGCGAACAAATCCTCATATTTAAAAACCCGTCTTTGCAGGAAGCTGTGGACTTTCTAGACAGACAAGAAACGTTAGACATGGCTGCTTCCGCGTTCGACTTGACCCCGGGTGTGTGTACTGTTAGCACGGCACAGCACGTGCCCTCCCGCCCGCTAGCACGGCCAGCCACGTCGCGCCGCTCACGTACAAGTAAACACGTTTCACACCAGACCCACTAAGAAACTGAAATCATGTCCGAACTGCTTTCGTGCCCACCCACGGGACAGTTTGCCCGTCCGGTCCAGCACGGTGTTATTTTTGTAATAAGAAGGGACATGTACAAGCCGTGTGCAGTAAGAGAAATTCTAAGTCACAACGCCGGCCATGGTGGCCGAGCGGTTCTAGGAGCTACAGTCTGGAACCGCGCGACCACTACGGTCGCATGTTCGTATCCTGCCTCGGGCATGAATGTGTGTGATGTCCTTAGGTTAGTTAGGTTTAAGTAGTTCTAAGTTCTAGGGGACTGATGACCATAGAAGTTAAGTCCCATAGTTCTCAGAGCCATTTGAGCCGTTTTTTAAGCCACAACCTGTCTCCCGTTCACGTGACTCGCGTGGGCGTCATCGCAACGGCAACCGCCATGATCGTGATTAACATCAGCCTATGGACGTTAATGCCATATATTCAAAGCCTTCTGCTTCACGTGCTTCGAAAGCTCGTCGTGTGAATCAAGTTTTGCCAGACACTTCCCCTCGTATTCTCCGCGATGCGAGGAAACTTTTTGTGACTTTGAACATTTGTGGACGTTCTGTTCGCTTGCAGCTGGACACTGGTGGCGTCAGTTTCTTTATTGACCAAATCAACGTATGACTTACTTGGTTCGCCCCCGCTTCGTCGTTCGAATTCCACACTGACTGCATTTACAGGACAGGAAATCTCAGTGCTCGGCGTGTGTAGTTTGCAAGCCACGTATGGTGCAACGACCCGTACAGTGTCTTTCCATGTGCTCCGCTCTAGTGATGCGACGAACATTTTTGGCATGGACGCATTTGAAATTTTTGGCCTCGCAATTCAGGACAATGTACTTTGCATCAACGCTAGTGACCATGCAGACAGTGTTGCCGCACTGTGCGATGATTTTGCTGAACTCTTTTCTGATGGCCTTGGTTGTGCCACCGGCTTTGCAACGCATGTTGTAGTTCAAGACAATGCTATGCCCGTTTACCGGCGCGCACGCACTGCACGACGCCGTAGCTTCTGAACTCAAGCATTTGCAAGACAGTGGTGTCATTGAACCTGTTTCTGCTTTGCCATGGGCTTTGCCTATATTATGTGCGAAAAAACCAAACGGTATTTGTGCTAAGTCTACAGTAAATCCCCAGACAGTGGTCGCTACGAGTTTCCCTTGCACCGTCCTGAAGGCATTTTTGATAAGCTTGGTGCGGGAAAATTCGTTTCCACGATTGACTTGCGGGACGCATACTTCCAGATGCCACTCGACGAACAGTCGCAGCGCTACTTTGTGATCAATACCTTCCTTGGATTGTTCAAGTTTCGCCGCCTTCCGTTCGGTTGTGCTTCGGCCCCTGCTATTTTTCAGTCTTACTTGCAGCAGTAGTGTGCCACTGTCCCTGGTTGTTCCAACTATCTGCACGATATAGTTGTATCAGGTAGCACCCCTGACAAATATTTGCAGAATTTGAGTGCCTTATTTACTCTACGTTTGCAGTCAGGACTAAAGTGTAACAGAGATAAGTGCAAATTATTTCAGACTGAGATTCAGTATTTAGGATATATGATTAACGGACAGGGTATCCATCCCTCGCCGTCACATCTCAGTGCGATAAGCGACTTGCCAGCACCCAGGAACTTGAAAGAACTTCAGTCTGTGTTGGGCAAAATCACATTTTATATTCGGTTTATACTAAATGCGGTGCAGATTGGAGCGCCTTTGCATCGCCTTCGGCGAAAGAACGTTGCTTTGGTTTGGTCTTCGGAATGTGACGCTGCTTTCCACAAGCTGAAATCTGCTTTGTTGAGTGATCGCTGTTTGATTCCTTTCGATGCTTCCAAACCAGTTGTTTTGGCTATCGATGCATCTTCGCATGGCATCGGAGCGGTTCTCTCACACCGCATTAATTCTGTCAATCGCCCGATCGCTTTTGCATCTAAGTTACTCAATTCTGCCCAGCAAAACTATTCTCAAATCGAGAAAGAAGCTTTAGCTGTTGTCTATGGAGTGACTAAGTTTCATGTACGGTCCCAAATTCTACTTGGTAACCGATCATCAGTCTTTGGCGTCTTTGTTTCACTCGTCAAAGCCAGTTCCAGCCCGTACTGCACAAAAGTTGCAACGTTGGTCTTCGTTTTTGTCTAACTACAATTACGAAATTTTGTTTCGGCCTACGGCCCAGCATGGCAATGCTGACGCTTTGTCTCGTCTACCTATCGGTTATGACACAGTGTTCGACTCTCCCGAATTGTCCTGCATGTTTACTGATTCGCAAGATAAGGAATTAGCTGATGGTTTTCCAGTGGATTTTCGTCGCATTGCTTCCGCGACAGCCGCCGACGCTTCTTTGCAGATTCTTTTGCAGTATATTCGTACTAAATGGCCTCTATCTGCTACGCAGATTCGAGATCACCTTGTACGACGTTACTTTGCGCAACGTCACAGTTTGTCTGTATCCCACGGTGTTATCTTGTTACAGGCTGACAATGATCAGTCTCTTATGGTTGTACCTCGTTCGTTGCAGTCGGAAATACTCCGATTGCTGCACGCTGGTCATTGGGGTATAGTGCGGGTGAAGCATTTAGCGTGTCGTCACTGCAACTGGGTCGGCATTGATAAACAAATTGAGAATTTGCATGGTAACTGTCGATCTTGCGCTGAGCAAGAATCTGCTCCCCGCCAAGGCTTCTTTGCGTGGCCAACTCGTACTGGGCCTTGGCAGAGCGTTCATATTGATTTTGGGGGTCCATTCTGGGACACCCGCTGGTTGATAGTTATTGATGCGTACTGCAACTTTCCTTTTGTCGTACCTATGTCTTCTACAACATCTGCCTGTACTGTTCGGGCTTTGACGTCTATTTTCTGCATCAAGGGCCTTCTTGAAGTCGATGTCTCCTTCAATGGCCCCCAGTTTGTGTCCTCAGAGTTTGAAGCGTTCTGTGCTGCTTATGGCGTTCGTCATCTGACCTCAGCCCCGTTCCTTCCCGAACCTAACGGCGGGGCTGAACGTTTTGTGTGTACGTTTAAGTCGCAGATGAGCAAGTTGCACGCCACGCACTCTGGCGAGCTCGCGCTCTGGACTTTCTTTGGTTCATATCGCTCCCAGCCGTGCTGCACTTGTTCCCCAGAGGAATTGCCAGAGGGCCGCGCCCGTTGGTCGCTCTTGCAGGTATTGCTCTTGCCAACGCGTGCTCACGCTGCTTCGCCTCGTTCTGGCTTGGCGCCGCATGATTTGGTGTTCGACCGCGTTTTCTCTGGCAGGCAGTACTGGGAGCTAAGGTGCATTCTTCGCCAGCCTTATTTCTCTTTTCTGGTCCCTGTGGCACTGTTAAGCGACACCGGAACCAGGTTCGTTTTTCTGACACTGGTTATATTCCGGCAGAATTGGAGGCTTCGCTGCTTCCACCGCCTCAGCCCACGACTCCACCGACGGCGCCTCCGCCGCTCGCGCCTGCCGTCGTCGCCACTGCCGGCCGGTCACCTGCACTGGACAGGGAAAAAAAAAAAAGGGACGGGCGCCTCTCGCCGCCGCCACCGCCGCCGTGTTCCTCCGCGGTGCCGGAACCGATGGAGACTGAGGCTGCAGTCACGACGCATCCGCCGCCGTCGCCCATGGAGGTCATTGCTCCGCCTCCTCATCCGAGCATACCCAGTGGCAGTGCGGTCTGGGCAGGTTTTCCACAGGGCGTTTTTCTCGCCCCCTCGCGAGCAATTCGGGATCGCGGGTGGACAGCGAGCCCCCTGGGTCCCTCCACCCGTCGTCGGAAGCCTTACTCATCGACAGTGCGTCGTTTCAGGGGAGAGGGATGTGGTATCGATAGCTAGGATGCCACGGAGTAGCTGCCAGTTAAGTTGGCACTACGACAGACGACGACGTCGACAGCGTCGTCTAGCAGGCGCTGATCAGCTCTACGTGCACCACTGTAGACTCAGCACATCTGATCCAGAGGAGACGACTGGGACGCTTCGCTCCAGCGTCGCACCTCCGTGCAAAGTTATGTATTACTCTTCTTGCGCCAGTAAACCACTTCTACTTTCTTGCCGTAACAATGTGTATTAGTTTGTACTGCTCCTACCCACGCGCCCCCGTCCAGGTGGGATAGAAAAAAAAATGCCAAAATGCAGTAGGCCTACACTCAAAATACACTACAGAGTTATTAACGTTTGGGTATGTATGTAATCAACGTCAAAGTGCTGTAAGCAGAGGAAACATCATTACAGAGACGCGACGGAAAGTAACACGTGCAGCTGTGGATAATATGCCAAGGAGAGGAAGCTATTACCTATACACCCAAAGCAAAGGCCATAAGTACATGCAGGCTTGCACTTCTTCCAAGAAGTGTATCTGCTCTGCACACACCAAGAAAGTAGTAGTAGTTCGAATTGTAAAGGGTTCGGAATGTGAATCTAATTAACCCTTGTAATTGTGAAATTAATATAAATAAATGTAAAATCATTTTTATATTTATTTAAACACTTTTTTAAGGAATTATTTTATAAAAACAAGTCCCAGGAAGTCTTTTCCAGTAATAATAAAGTTTTTTAACTTCTAATCTATCAAAATTATGGTAATACTTAAATCATGTTAAATCATGTGGTTTATGGAGAAAATATAAAAATGCAGTAAATGAAGCAGGCAAAAAGGAATACAAACGTCTCAAAAATGAGATCGACAGGAAGTGCAAAATGGCTAAGCAGGGAAGGCTAGAGGACAAATGTAAGGATGTAGAGGCTTATCTCACTAGGGGTAAGATAGATACTGCCTACAGGAAAATTAAAGAGACCTTTGGAAAGAAGAGAACCACGTGTATGAATATCAAGAGCTCAGATGGCAACCCAGTTCTAAGCAAAGAAGGGAAGGCAGAAAGGTGGAAGGAGTATATAGAAGGTTTATACAAGGGCGATGTACTTGAGGACAATATTATGGAAATGGAAGAGGATGTAGATGAAGACGAAATGGGAGGTAAGATACTGCGTGAATTGTTTGACAGAGCACTGAAAGACCTGAGTCGAAACAAGGCGCCCGGAGTAGACAACATTCCATTAGAACTACTTGCGGCCCTGGGAGAGCCAGTCCTGACAAAACTCTACCAGCTGGTGAGCAAGATGTATGAGACTGGTGAAACACCCTCAGACTTCAAGAAGAATATAATAATTCCAATCCCAAAGAAATCAGGTGCTGACAGATGTGAAAATTACCGAACTATCAGTTTAATAAGTCACAGCTGCAAAATACTAACACGAATTCTTTACAGACGAATGGAAAAACTGGTAGATGCGGACCTCGGGGAGGATCAGTTTGGATTCCGTAGAAATGTTGGAGCACGTGAGGCAATACTGACCTTACGACTTATCTTAGAAGAAAGATTAAGAAAAGGCAAACCTACGTTTCTAGCATTTGTAGACTTAGAGAAAGCTTTTGACAGTGTTGACTGGAATACTCTCTTTCCAATTCTAAAGTTGGCAGGGGTAAAATACAGGGCTATTTACAATTTGTACAGAAACCAGATGGCAGTTGTAAGGTTCGAGGGACATGAAAGAGAAGCCTCTCCCCGATGTTATTCAATCTGTATATTGAGCAAGCAGTAAAGGAAACAAAAGAAAAATTTGGAGTAGGTATTAAAATTCATGGAGAAGAAGTAAAAACTTTGAGGTTCGCTGATGACATTGTGATTTTGTCAGAGACGGCAAAGGACTTGGAAGAGCAGTTGAACGGAATGGACAGTGTCTTGAAAAGAGGATATAAGATGAACATCAACAAAAGCAAAACGAGGATAATGGAATGTAGTCAAATTAAATCGGGTGATGCTGAGGGAATTAGATTAGGAAATGAGACACTTAAAGTAGTAAAGGAGTTTTGCTATTTAGGAAGTAAAATAACTGATGATGGTCGAAGTAGAGAGGATATAAAATGTAGACTGGCAATGGCAAGGAAAGCGTTTCTGAAGAAGAGAAATTTGTTAACATCGAATATAGATTTATGTATCAGGAAGTCGTTTCTGAAAGTATTTGTTTGGAGTGTAGCCATGTATGGAAGTGAAACATGGACGATAACTAGTTTGGACAAGAAGAGAATAGAAGCTTTCGAAATGTGGTGCTACAGAAGAATGCTGAAGATTAGATGGGTAGATCACGTAACTAATGAGGAGGTATTGAATAGGATTGAGGAGAAGAGAAGTTTGTGGGACAACTTGACTAGAAGAAGGGATCGGTTGGTAGGACATGTTTTGAGGCATCAAGGGATCACAAATTTAGCATTGGAGGGCAGCGTGGAGGGTAAAAATCGTAGCGGGAGACCAAGAGATGAATACACTAAGCAGATTCAGAAGGATGTAGGTTGCAGTAGGTACTGGGAGATGAAGAAGCTTGCACAGGATAGAGTAGCATGGAGAGCTGCATCAAACCAGTCTCAGGACTGAAGACAACAACAACAATGTAGTTTATCCTAGCTAGAGAAAGTTGGCATTGGCCAGTGCAGCATAGAGCATTGGTATGAAACTTAATATTTTGAAAATGACCTACTGAAATGTCTGACACGGCACCGAATGCAGTGCATCATCAAGATTTATTTACAAATATTCAGTGTGACTACATTTTGTAGCACGACAAGTGTCCCATCGATAATCAGTTTCCTACCAAATCCTATGCAGAAAGTCTTGATGTAACTGCCAGTGTTGTTTGCTGCTGTAGCACGTCGACGTTTCCCGGAAGCGTAGGAACAGACACTCTGTTTTTAATGTAACTCCATACACAGAAGTCCATTGAGATCAAATCAGGTGATCGTGGTGGATGGAACATTCTTCCACCACGTCCAATCCGAATCAGCTCATTCCTACGTAGGAGAGTGACAACTCCAGGATGATAATATGGTGGCGCGCTATCTTGCTGGGAAAAAAAATTTCGAGTTCGTTTTCTGTTGTAATTGTGGCATTAGATAATTTTCAGGTGTGTCCAGGTACGTTATACCAGTTAGTGTTGACTCGGCAAAAAAGAAATGATCGAAAATCTTGTTACAGCATACAGCTGCTAGATCATTTACCTTACGTGAGTCCGACACATGTTCGATTATGTGACGTGGTTTCTGCTCACCCCATTCCGAATATAATGCTGATTCACATTACCGCAGGTATAGAAGGTTGATTTGTCACTGAATACTATCTTATTAAGAAAATTATTTCAATCTGAACCATGTTATATATTTCTACACAAAACTCAGCTCACTTTTATTTTTCACTAATTTTTAAACCATTCAGCACTCCCTATTTGTAGGGTTTGAATGACAGGAGTCTCCGTATTACCTTGCACATTGTAACACTACGCACATTCAGTTCTAAGCTGGCGCGTCTCATTAATTTACCTTGACTACGAATGTAAGACTGCCAAACTTCTTCAACTGCAGTATCAGACTCTTACGTAGCGTCCTACGTGTTACACAGACAGTTTTTTGTGAAACATTTATGTCAACCGTTTGTCTTTGAGGCGGGAGATCACGATATTTAGTTCTGCAATGTCTCCGAACTGTAGTAGTGGATATGGAATTATCAAACCGTAAACAACACTGCGCTCGCCACCTAGCGGGCACGTCGGGAAGTAATAGTGCTTCGGGAATAAAACCGGACGAAATTTGGATGTCTTTCATCTGTAGTGTGGACTACAGCGTAAAGCCCTTTCCAGATATCACTACACCTGTAACGGAATACATTTGTAATTCTGCACTTTAAATAAATTAATTCACAAAACACAGCTTCGTTATCGGCTATCTGATCACGACAGTCAGCCATTTCGTCAAGTCAGTGCTACTTGACATCAACAAGATCGCGTACTGGTCTTCCGCACTAACGGTACGTCACGGTTCACCTTACACTCCTGTGCGCTTCAGAGAAAACGAACCGAAGAGTATGAAGCGACCGCAGCGCCACAGTATTCGCAAAACTACAGTCGGAACGAAGCCCTTTAGCACTGTTGTAAGAGCGACGCCTTGATTTGTCAAGTGTTTTTAGGTTGTCACTTCCCGCATTTTGAATCTCTACAGCAGTCCTGACATGAACCCTATGGAACATATTTAGGATATGTTAAAACGTCAACTTCGCTGTAGACCCCAGCGGCAAACATTACTGCCTCCTTCTATTTGGCTCTTGAGTATGAATGCGCCGCCATTCGTCCAAAAACATGCAGAGACCTCATTTAAAGGGTCCCCAGCAAAGTTCAAGCCGTCATAATGGCGAAGGGTGGATAAACCATCCACTAATAGCTTTCCGTATACTTTTGATCAGGTACTGTAAATTTATCTAAGACATGTATGTTCTGCTGTATGTGCGCTAAACAAAGAAAAAAAAGTAAAACAAAATAAAATTAATTGAATGTTGGTTTTTAATACTTTGAGTGATGTCTGAAGACATTTGGAACCAGTAAGTAGTAAGACTATACGGTTCTATCTGAAATGTGAGGATAGACAAATTCTTCTATGATTTGCAGAACATTAGATTGTCGGGACTGAATACGTGATGGTTTCATTTCCTATTGGACAACGTATAATAACTACTACAAATAAATCTGATACTTGTGAATACCCTCCACCCTCCTGGTTACACATACTACAATACATTTTGGTCAATTGTGCGTCATATTCAGCAGGGAGAAGATGACGGAAACAGAATGAGAGTCCAGGAGGCAACATACAGCGTTTCCCTGCCTTACTCTCCCGCCATGAAACCTTTCACTGCACACTTAGCCCAGCGTAATAAGTCGTCCCTTGAGCTACTAATCATTAAATTTCAACAGCTGCCCTGTTCAGACATTTTTGCTCTTTCTTTATTTCAGTCCATTCCATAGCTCTCGATTGTGGCTCTATTCAGCACTGCACAATACCATTCAGCCCGCATCTAGTGGTCGTGCGGTAGCGTTCTCGCTTCCCGCGCCCGGGTTCCCGGGTTCGATTCCCAGCGGGGTCAGGGATTTTCTTTGCCTCGTGATGGCTGGGTGTTGTGTGTTGTCCTTAAGTTAGTTAGATTTAAGTAGTTCTAAGTTCTAGGGGACTGATGACCATAGATGTTAAGTCCCACAGTGGTCAGGGCCATTTGAATACCATTCAGTATTTCCCTAAATCTGGAAGTTAATTTCATTCATTACTTAACCAAAGTCTACCGTTTACATTTTTCTCACATTTTTTCAGCCTAACGTTTCGGCCGTCATAAAAAAACACTAAAGCCCATGTCCAATGAATATGTGAATGTTTTCGCTTTCGAAACAAAATAAGTCCAACGAAATATTCGTCAGGATGGGCATGGTAATAAAGGCTTAAGCAAGGAAGTCCAGTGAGATTTCTCGCAGCGAGCGGGGTGGAGTCCCGGCACGATTAACTGGAGCTTACAGCAGGCCATCGTGGAAGGTTTATTGGTAATCTTGCGGATACTTCCATTGGATCCGCGGAGATGAACGGGGCAGGGGGGGGGGGGGGAGAAGTGGGGAGCCATATATTGGCTCCGAGGGGAAACTGGGAAAACATGAAATGCAATTACAGAAGAATGATTACACCAGATTCAGTATAAACAAGTAGACATACCAGCAACGAAACAAAATGTCACAGAATCCAGTAGTACGAAAATATTTCTCCAGGGGGTATTGTACACTACATTCCAGGTACTCATGCAGTGAATGGTGAAAATTGTCATGGGACATACATAGAATTATTTGCACCTTTATGACACAGTGATGTAGGTAATAATGTAACGTTTGGAGCACATAATTCTTCAGTATATAAGTCAGTACTACGGACAAAGAACTAAGGACATTGAAATAAACGCGATCTTTGCTGCAACGGGCTATTTTGTTTTATAGAGGCGCAAACATTCGAGAATTCCACCAGGAACACGTAATTTCATTTGCACTGCGTAAAAACCGATCTCTGTAATATCCCTGCGGCAGAGAAATTTACTTCCAGTTGAGAGGTATTTTTCAGCGAAAACCCTATCATGAGGCTGTAGTTCTGATTACCATTGTTCTAGAATGGTCCAGAAATCAACTATTCAGACTTTGTTTAGAGTATCAGTGGGGCCCCCATACCCGGAGGCAAGGGGAGTTATATTCCTGCCATCACCCTGCTCTTAGGGAGAGTAAAAAATATAGTGTAATCAGGTGTTTTTCATACAGTAAAATGATTTAAATGTTTATATTACGCAGTTTTGTAACAGGATCGGAATTGTAACATTTTTATGGCTACTTAGAAATCACTATTTTTCTTCCAAAATATTAAAAATACTTCATAGCAACAGGTCTAGCCCACCCATCTACCCCTACGAACTACAGTTTGGATATCATTTTGGTGGCAGAAAATGTCTTATTATGCGATGAGCATGAAATGTGCCAATTGAGTGACAATTTATGGATCTTGAATATGCTTTATTTGCGTGTGCTGTGATGACAAGGATTTGATAGAATGATTATCTGGATTTGTTGGTTTCTTTTTCCAGCGCAGACCATTAGATTTGGTTGATAGTATCATGGGAATGTATTAATGAAAATATTTTAACAATAAAAGAAAAAATATCACTGTTCAACAGCCTGATGATGAAGCGGTCATTAGAAATTGGAACACCGACAACTTGGATATTGAGCACTTTAAACTTAAACAACACAGAAACTGAGCACAATATCGGAAGAAAATGGAACGTGACCTTTTCAAAGGTATTATCTCCCTATGCGCCTTAAGGAATTTAGAGAAAACAAGGACAACCGACATGTAGATGGCTGCACGGATGTTTGTTCTCCATTACTTCTAAATGTATGATTGTTTCTCAACCACTGTTCTATCTCTCTCGGTCATTTCAGAAAACAGCACCTTACCAAGCTATGGAAAATGTTTGAAATGAAACTTTCCTATGTCACCATCCCAAATGCATGGCCCATATTATGGTGGTTCGGGGGAAATATGGATTTGGCGGCGTACTCAAACCCTTGTTCTTATTTGCATCGGGCAATAAAACAAGTTGTCAGTTGCACGTCGATGTATCATACAACTTAACCGCAGATGATTATTTACCTTCGAATGTTTCATGTTTGCGTAGCTGATTGAGATCCACTCCTTGCCTGTTGGCTTTCGTCTTCTGTCTTTTTGTCGACTTTCGTTGATAATTTTTCTGATATTTCCCAAGAACGAGAGGCTTACGTTATCAACAATTCACCCTCCATTGGTGGTAGTGCTCTGAAGTCAACCCCACGGTCACAGACTAGATGAACGTCCCAAAGTGTCAGGGCCGCTCCCTGGTCATTATCCCCTTACTAACTGCAGCACGGGAATCCTGAATGCACTAATCTTGACACTTCTTTCCTTTCTATTCTGCTGCGTATGACAGCAGTTCAATGCGCCAGCATCATTGCATGTTGTTCTTTGACAATGAAGGCCACTACTGCTAGCTAAACGTCGGAAAAATCATCAAATAAACTTCATCCTAAGAAACTGATCCGAAATTTAACAGGCAATATGTGGAAAAGTGGCCATGGCTACTCGACAATTTTGTGAAATATTTGTAAGCCGCCTCATTTCAGTTACACAATAATAATAGAATTTTTGACGGGCATTACTGCCACCGTTTTTGAAGTAAAGCTTATAGGCTGCTGGTAACAGCAAAGTGTCTGTCTCTCGTGCACAAAGAAGAGTAGTCCATAATGACCTGAGATAAACTGAAGTTACTTGAAGACTCAGACCCGTGCTTCTGTACACCGTGAGAAAGACAAATAGGTGTACAGTGCTCTTGTTAACTGACAGTCTCAGATATCACACGCAGTACATTCCGTTCAACCTCTTGCCACTTAACGCTAATGAATAACCACTCCTAGCCTACCTCCCGGCTTTACGTATGAATTGATTTCCTTGCTGTGTATCCGATGAAACTCGCAATTTACGAAATTCCGCGGTTTGCAAATACCTACAAACATGATTACAGAATGCAGTTTTCACTCTGTAGCGGAGTGTGTGCTGATATGAAACTTCCTGATAGAGTAAAATTGTTTTCCGGCCCGGGACTCGAGTTCAGTAGCCTTTTGGAAGCCCGTCCGGTTAGCAGTAAGGTCTAACGCACTGCTTTCCTGGCGGGAAGGCGTGCCGGTCCCCGGCACGAATCCGCCCGGCTGATTAGTGTCGAGGTCCGGTGTGCCGACCAGTCTGTGGATGGTTTTTAAGGCTGTTTTCCATCTGCCTCGGCGAATGCGGGCTGGTTTCCCCTATTCCGCGGTACGGGCTTTTGTTGAAGTTTCGAGAACATACCTTCACCGAAGAGTCAAGCAGTATATTGCTCCCTCCTACGTATATCTCGCGAAGAGACCATGAGGATAAAATCAGAGAGATTAGAGCCCACACAGAAGCATACCGACAATCCTTCTTTCCACGTACAATACGAGACTGGAATAGAGGGGAGAACCGATAGAGGTACTCAGGGTACCCTCCGCCACACACCGTCAGGTGGCTTGCGGAGTACGGATGTAGATGTAGATGTAGATTCCGCCTTAGTTACACTACGTCGGCGAGTGCTGTGCAAACATTTTCTCCACATACGCGTAAACCATAATTACTCTACCACGCAAACATTGGCGGTTACACTCGTCTGGTAAGAGATGTTCCCGGGTGGGTCCACTGGGGGCCGAACCGCACAAAAACCCTGGGATCGATATGGGGCAGCGATGGGATGCGTGGACTGCTGTAGCCTGGTGTGGGGTTGTGAACCACTAAGGACTACGGCCGGGACGAGGCCTCTCCGTCGTTTCTATGTCCCCAGTTCCATACAGTACAACCTTTTGGAAGGTAGAATATGAGGTACAGGGGAGCGTGGAGTGATTGCGGGTCGTGCGTCGTGCTTAGGTGGCTCTGAGCACTATGGGACTTAACATCTGTGGTCATCAGTGCCCTAGAACTTAGAACTACTTAAACCTAACTAACCTAAGGACATCACACACATCCATGCCCGAGGCAGGATTCGAACCTGCGACCGTAGCGGTCGCGCGGCTCCGGACTGAGTGCCTAGAACCGCGAGACCACCGCGGCCGGCAGTCGTGGTTAGGTAGCTCAGCTGGCAGAGCACTTGTCTGTGGGAAGCAAAGATCCCGGATTCGAGTCTCAGTCCGTAGTTTTAATCTGCCAGAAAGTTTTACTTAGAAACATGTTTTAATATTTTTCCTTAAATATGTATACAAGCAACAAGTCCTAGAGGAAAAACCGAGGCTGACAAGCAATTTTTGCTGCAGAGTTTCTCTGTTAAGCCCCGAATCGTTTTTTTTTAGTAAGATCTAATACCAGTTTCATGATTGTCAGTTTGTAATCAGCTCCGCCGGTTACGGATCGAGTCAGCACGACGGCTTTTTCTCTTCGCTTAATATAGGAGTCATATAATTTCTTGGACAGTCTAATATTTCTTTTCCTCTTTTGCTGCATAAAATGTCACTCCATCCAGATTAACGGTAATTTTTCTAACCAAGTAGGAACCTGAGAAATCCAGGAACTACTAGATGGACAGGAATATTAGTTATGGACGATGAAATCGGGCAGCTAGAATAGCAATTCCAAAACTGATACTGGAGTAATTGTGTGACCAGTCAATAGCTCTCCCTGAAAATACGGTTACTAAAATTTGTTTCGGAGCACCACGCATATGTAATTCTTGTAACACTGAATTTATTTCTTTTTCTGCAGAACACATTGTTTAGTTTCTTCAAAATCGGTGTTATAAGTAGTCCCAGTCGACGGTGGGACTCAAGGTATGGTTTGCACATTCCAACATTGTAAAATGGTTATAAGTTTGCTCAATCCTGCTCCAACAGAAAAACTTTCTTCAGTAACACAGAAATAGCGCCACCATCTGTACGCAGAGATGTTGTCACTCTTAAGGGAGGTAGGACACCAAACGCGGCGACTTGGAGCAGAAGAGGCACCAGAGGACATTTTAATTTTCACTCTCTATACTTTACAAATAATTTGATAAAACTTTGTCAGCATGACCAGGAAGGATTAAGATTAACATTCATAGCAGTGAAAGTTCAAAAACATAATAAAATAATTTTTTTAATTAGAAATTTCATCATTTTTCCACTTACTGTTGGCTGCATTTGTTGCTATAGGTACACCTTTCTTTATAAGTGTGAGAGATTCTTCAATGATTTTTGCACAGCATACGAACCATACTTGTAGGTGTATGAAACTCTACAATGTATTTCATTTATGAAAAAAATGAATGGGCTGATACATTTTAAACTTCAAGTTAAAAAAAAAAAACAAATTTTTTAGTTAATTGTCTCAATTTTTAGCACAGTTTTCAATAGATTTGGACAATTCTAGAACTTTGCATTAACGAGTTTGTATTTATTAAGCTTACCAAGTTTTAAAATAATGGAATATTTATTTTGGATATTACATGTACCTAAGTACAGAAAATTGTGTTTTACAGGAAAATCGCATTAAAGTTTCTGCTTGTATTTGACATTCTTTTAGAACTGTCTAGCACCACAAACAGGTTTTTTTCATTTTTCAGATCAGTTTTCTTCCTGTCCACATTCCATGACGTACTCTTCTTCATTTTAGCACTCCAAAAATGATTTACCTGTTTTCACTACACGCTCTCTGTCTATCGCATACAAAACTTTGGTGCAGTTCACTCCGGGCTTAATTATCTGTTTCTCTAAAACATATTTCCTGCTTTGCACACCATCATTAAAACATGAAACTGCATCATAAACACTAATAGGAAGTGCATTTATTCCCACAAAAATGGTTTTTGGCAATCTTTCCCCTTACAGATTGATTAAAACTTTCATTTGGAACCGGCCGCTGTGGCAGAACGGTTATGGCGTTTCAGCCCGGAACGCTGTTGCTGCTACGGTCGCAGGTTCGCATCCTGTGTCGGGCATGGATGTGTGTGATGTCCTTAGATTAGTTAGGTTTAAGTAGTTCTAAGTCTAGGGGAATGATGACCTCAGAAGTTAAGTCCCACAGTGCTCAGTCATTTGAGCCATACCAATGTATAAGCGAATTTTATCGTTGACTCCCTATCACCCTGAATTTTAATCCCACCTCTGCACTTCAGTTTTGTTCCCCTCCTGGATGTACAGATGAAGCCGTAACGACGAAAGACTCAATTCTTGTCAACCACACTTTTTAATCCGTGTGCTTTGTCCTTGGTCTTCCACTGCTCCTTCTTGGCTGGTGTACCTACTGTATTTACCCAATATTTTCCCACAGCTTATTCCTATTTTGGACAGATTTTCGAACATTTAGGACCATTCTACACTGTCGACTTTTTTTCTCAAAGTGGACAAAACTTATGAACGTGTTTTGATTTTCTCAGGTCTTGCTTTCTTTGCCGAGGGTAACATCAGAACTTACACCTTTACCTTTCTTAAAGTTAAACTGATCGTCATCTAGCAGGAATTCAGCTTTCATTTCCATCATTGTCAGCAACCTGCTTGTATGAGCTGATTGTGCAACGGTTCTCGCACTTACCTGCCGTTGCTGTATTGAGAATTGTGTGAATAGTTTTCCAGAAATCTGATGGTACATCGCCGGTCTCATGTATTGTACTTAACAACCTGAACAGCCACTTTTTCGCCACTTTCCCCAATTATTTTAGAAATTTCCGAGGAATGTTATCAATAATTTTTGCCTTAATTCATTCTAAATATTCCAGCGCTCTATTAAATTTTAATACTAGGTCCCCTGTGATTTCCATATCGACATCCATTTCTTCCTCAGTCACGCCACCAAGCAATTCCTCCCTTCTCTGGTTAACAGTAGATTTCCATCTCATTCTTAATTTTGACGCACATTTTATTAATTTTCGCCAATGTTGTTTTCACTTTTTTTCTATGTGCTGAATCAGCCGTTCCGTCATGAATTCCCTTTGAGTACTTTCCTATATTCTCTCAACCTCTTCATCTGCTGATTGTAATGGCGGCAAATGCACCTGAATTGTTTTGTTCTAATCGGTTCGCTGTTCATTCTCATGAGATCGACCCTAACGCTGAACGCAGTCTCTGCCCTTTTGTTCCTATTCATAACAAATCCTACTTCTGTAGTACGATTTCCTCATACTGCTGGCTACGCTGTGTTCCTCTGACCGCGAATCCTTACCGCCTATGTTATATCCCGACTTATTTCTTATGTCCAACCCTGTGACTGGGACTTCGGCCTTTCACTTACGTAATAAAATGAAACACCTACAGCTGTCGTTATGATGTTATTTTATTATAATGCAACCAGTTTCGTGTCTCAGTCTCAATACACCATCTTCAGGCCTTAACCAATTCTGAGGGTATGAACTCGTGCATACGATGGGATCGCACCTCCCCCCTTCCTCCACCCCCACCCCCGAGTTTTAGTTAAGGCCTGAAGATGGTGTAATGAGTCACTGAAACTGATTGAAATACCATAAAATATGATCAAAACGACGGCTGTAGAAGTTCCATTTTATTACATATCTAAACTGGGTCTTCTCATTTGCTTTTCAAGTTTTATTGCTTCTCTACATTGCATACTACGACTCGTGGTACGGTGCCTCTCATTGGTTATCTCGTTTTCTCTTTTTTTTTCTCCTTGTCCTTTTTGGCAAATCAGTCCCGGTTATTAGAATGGGGACTATTCCAGAACATTTTAAGAATGGAGAGATGATTATGCCATTTTCTTAATTTGCCAGCCAAATGTACTGCGGAAACACATTTTGTTCTTTAATGCTTTCACTTACATTGTCTATTGCATTCATGCCGTTGATCACGGATGATCTTCATTTTAAGGGCATTTTGCCACCTCAGGGTCAAGGAGCTGCCTTGAAACTTTCTCCACTCCTCCGGTCTCTCTGAGAAGGTCACTGGCAGAATGGAGGTGACTCCTCATTACAAGAGTATTCGGCCGTCATTTATAATATAACGTTGACTAAAAGAAGGGCTCGTTTGATAGGACACGTCCTGATGCTACAGAGAGCCGTCATTTTGTTCATGGCGTGACGTGTGAGTGATAAAAATTGTAGAATGAGGCCAAGGGTTGCGTACAATAAGCAGGCTGAAACGGATACATTGCAGTCGTTATGCGGAGATGAAAAGGCTTGCACAGAATGTAGTAGCACGAAGAACAGCATCAAACCAGTCATTGGACTGAAGACTGCAACAACACAATTATTCTTTTTTCTGGTTTCGTTGTCAGTCTTTGTATTTATGTGTCTTTTAATATAGAATAAATATACAAACAGGCCTTAGGACACTAAAATTTCAACTACTAAACTCTATCACAAATATTGTGTTATTTAAAGTATCTTTGTATTATATTATACACAAACGCTAGTATCTTGTCTGTTCCATCTCAAGTAAGTGGGACATGTTAAATAAAATAATAAACCTATTACCACTGGTTATGTATTCGACTTTTCTTTTCTCGCGATATAGCTTTCTGGTTTAATCTGTGGTATACCTCCCGATTTTCACTCTCTGAAACTCTCAGTACTAGCTGAATTCCAAATACATCGTTCCACAAAGCTGCTAATCTGATAATGGGAATCAAACGCACAAACTTAAATGAAATTTGCATACTACTATTAAAGCTCAATCAGTAACGGAAAAAACAGCCACAAATATAAAAGCCATATAAACGCAAACCAGCCGTCTCCCCATCCCCGTCTGGGACGGCCTCATAAGTTAAGTCCCATAGTGCTTAGAGCCATTTTTGAATCCCTTCGTTGAAACCGGTAATGCGTGATGGATGATCGTACTTGACCATGAGGCAACCAGTTTCAACTCTGGTAGAGTAACAAAGTTTTATGACTTATTTTCATGCCAGTGAAATGAGGTATGGTGGCATACACATTGTGGTAAAATGAGCATCCTTCATTGTGTTGCACTGCAATTCCAAACATGGAGTGAAGACACCATTTATCAGTCATAACATGAGAACATTCGACTAACTGTCGCACACACATGGACCCACCTCTGATCCCTCCCTCTCCCTCCTGACTTCACATGTGTGACTTAGGGAAGTTATGTTTAGTCAGCAGTCAAACTAGTTGACCAAGAGTTTTGCTTCTTGAAACAACTCTTGACCTGCTGGCATCGACAAGTCTCGACTTCGCAACTAATTGTTTTTGCTGTTTGAACAAATCGCAACTTCTTGGACACAAGTTTCACCTTGTTTACTCGAAATTGTGTAGTGCAAAACGTTACAATATTTTTAAAAGTTTCACGTAACAGTTGTGATGTACGGGAGGCAATATGTTACAACTTTGTTTGTTGCTTAGGATGCTATTTTTGATCCAGTAGCTGACACATTACTTTTGGTGTTAGAATACTATTTGAGATACAGTAACTGACACCCACTCTTAGAATATATTTTTTTAATTGTGTTATAAAGCAATATCTTCAGGATAATGGTGGTCACCATGTCAGCTGGCCATCACTGCTCAACCAATACTGTGTAGTGTAACAGCAGTCAACTGACCATCTTTCGCCCACCAGTATTATCCAAGACTCTTTAAAGTGAATGTAATTGGTTCACAGTGGTACGTGAGGTGGTGGCACTGGCCATATCAACCAATCATCCTTACCCCAGTTGCATTCAGTCAGAGTAACAACTGACCATCATTAGCTCCACCTAACAATATCTCTGATAGTGGCAGTCACACTGTAAACTGACTATCACTCCCTGTCCAACACTATTGCCAATCCAATAGTATCTGGAGTAATGGAACCAACCTGTAAACTGACCATTGTTACTCCACAATAATGTTCACCATATGTTTGTGACATATTTGGAATTCTCTCACAAGTTTGAGTAACAATGTTCACATACAGTGTAATTCGTTCCCATTTTGTAGCAATGTAGCACCGTATGGGCTACTGGTTGCAATTTCTCTACAACACGTCGATCAGTGGGACAGTTTGGTAAAATTTTGCTGTAAAATCGTGATGTATGGAGAAATTAGTTACGATTTTGCTTTATGATGACAATGTAAGGGATAATTTCTTTTATAAAACGGTAATGTATCGACAATTTGTTACAATTTTCCTGTAAAAATTGAAATTTTTTTACATTATTGCTGTAACATATCGAGGTATTGGGTAATATGTTACAGTCTCGATCTGAAAAGGAAATCTGTTACAATTTTGTTGTAAGTGACAGATTTTCTTACAATTTTGCTGTAAAATGTTGATGTATGAGGTGAAGAGCACTGATTAACAGCATATAGTAGCATAACTAGCTGATATCAGCAAACAGTTTGTGGTGCATGATAATATCGTAGCGTGGAGTAACTGTAATGTTGGGACGATGGTGAAAAATTGTTGGGTGCATTATAACGTTGTGTTACCATGTTTCAAAAATGTGCAGTTTAAATAATACAACACCTTCAATCTTTCATAAAAGTGCACCAGTTTTTGTAAAATTTGTTGTGCCGAAGTATCTGGTAATATGACACTTGTAGATAAAAGACTATCACAGGTTAGTTCAAGATCAAAAGTAACAAAAAGCTACATTAGGCAGTTAATTGGTGTCATCACACTGAAACAGCTGTGCACAATTTTTTTTGGTGGTGGCTATTTATCTTTGCTTGGTTCTGTAAGACCATCTGGAATCTTACTTTCTTCTACCTCAAGTCGGTAGTCCTGTGAGTCCTTCACGATAGTTATGTTCAGACAACTAAAATGCGCCCCGACTCAGAGTAATTATTATTACTATTTATACACAATGGGTAAGTAGGACAAAACTGATTTCTTCTTCAATATCCACGTGTTTGAGAGTGTAGGTGACGCCACGGATGGTACGTTACTTTTCAGTTCATTCAGTTGATTCCTAATCTTCATTTCTTCTCCAGTCAAAATGAACACACGGGCAACAACCATATCAATCTTTTGTGCATTTCATATGGAGCGGCTTTGGAAATGAGATTGCGTGTCTGAGTAGAAATGAGGTTCATTGGTCACACTGCAGACGTATTGAGCAAGAATAACGTCTCTCATCTAGATCCCGTTAGTAAAACCCTTCTCTACTCATCATCAAACTCTTACAAACTCAATGAATTCTATAAGAAACTGTTCCATATGTGGTCCCATATCCACACTCAGGCCAGAAAAATTAGTACATATGCAACGAAGTAAATGCTAAAGCCCACTTCTAGAAAGTGAGAGGCAATATGGCAAATGGCGTGGAGAATACTCAGTTCACTTGTATATAGCCACATACAGAAACCCAGCAATATTTACAACTGCAATTTGTTATTACTCAGGTGAATACCAAATATGTCATAGAGGAGCATCTGTCTTAGGAAGACATATCGATGACTATCACGTAAAACGGAACAGAAATGTACAAATCAGTATGTCAAAGAAATGTGCTATACATTCAATGTATGTGATTTGGAAACTGTAGTTATAGTAGCCGGATTCAGGACACATAGTAGGCTGAGGGCCAGAAGTTCAAAAGTCGCAAAATGAACAGAAATTCTGCAAATGTATGAGTGTTCTGCAACTTGAGCAACGACACTTAACTGGAGCAGCGAACTTTAGGACACGTTGGAGGGAGGGGGGGGGGCTAATGATAAAAAAGTGCTAGGCCAAACAACTCCATCAAGATATTTTGAAACCACGACCCATAACTCAAGATGCACACTATAGAAAAATAGAACCATACCAGCAACAAAATTGATCATTATGGTTTAACGTTGTGGGCAAATGCACACATTCGGCGGCTCCTCAGTCAGAACTAAACGTGTGATTCGAAGTTCCACACAAACACTCAAATCGCAAGAAAGTAAGAATAAAAGAGTATAGTGAAACACTTGCTTATCCATTGCAACTGTAATAAAGGTAATTATTGAGAAACTGAAGTTAAACTAAACAAACTTAAACCTTCGACCATATTACTAGACGACTGGTTATACAAGTGAGCAATCTTTACAGAACGCAACACAAGAGTGCTGGAAGCCGCCCCCCCCCCTTCGCAGATGTCTGGTACCTGCACTTCGCAACTGCAAGTTTACGTTGGTAATGGTTTCTGGCAGTCCTACGAAATCTGGACGTATTGTAGGCGCTCTGGTGCCAGCATGCATTTTTATAGGGAAAATAGGAATGGGAATTAAATTGGTGATTCAGTGGAGAAGATTCTTACACAGCAGCTCCGTCCCTTTCTCAGAGACTAAGTGTAGCTATGACGGATTAAAATACCAGATGAAGTAAACAATGCTAGTATGCTAGGGCGCCAAATGTACCTAACACCCATGAAAAAGATTCAGCTAACCTCTTTCGATAAGTTTACCCTTATTACTTGTTACTAGTAGTTATTAGATTATCGTAGGGAGAAGGTAACATTTCTTTTTTGATTATCTTGTAAGAGAGGGTGTCTAAGGACTGAGTTGCATGCAAATATGTGCAGACACGAAAATGTGTCGAGTCAAATAAGTCTAGACTTAAGAAAGATGGTGACAAAGTATTAAGTTGCTCTTCTTATCTTGATATGCCCATTTATGTTTCGCCAATTATATGCAGACTTCACTGACTGGTTATAAGCTTAACGTTATTTTACGCAAAATTCAGATCGTTCAGATACTTTTGAACATTGCGCTAATACACGCAAAATTCAGATCGTTCGGATACATTTGACCAAACCACCAATTTACATAAATTTTAGGTCGTGCGGATAGCTACGAAAAAGGCAGAATATTAGATCATCCAGTTGCTTTGGAACATGGCGCCAATTTACGCAGAATTCAGAGAGTACGGAAGCTTTGATATATCGTGAAGATGGGGACAACATACTGAGTGGCTGTTTCCTCCTGAAGTCAGGTAAAATACTGGGCTGTAACTGGTAGATGTGAATTTTTTTCTGCTAACATGACTGGTTTAGTTCCTTTTAATTTTCCGCCAGCGCTGGCTTGTATTTGTATATTTCTCGCCTTCCGGCGATGAATTATGTCGTCTCGGATTGTGGTGTCTCCTTTAAATTTGCAAAGCTGCACTTACCCAGTTATGAGGCCGGCACCTCTAGATCTGAATCCAGGGCTGAGTGTTGTGTTGCATAATACAATGGCATACTGCTTCTATGGTCATTGTAATCGCAGATGAAAATCCCAGTAACAAGATGGTGTTGCAGTTTAACCATAAAATAATTATGGCATTTAAGACTCAATGAAGGAGACTTTTGCTCCTAATTTATACTTTTTACTTGATACAAAACACTGAAATGTGCAACGCTAGGAAAACTTGAAATGTGTGCGTTTGTTTATGATATCCGCGAAGTAAATAACAATTACAAGTTATCTCGCAGAGAACCTAGTTAATTTAGTTTTCCGCATGTCACAACTACATTTCCATCTTCTTGTGTGTAATGTAACTTTGTAACTTCAGCGTAAGAGGGAACGTTGTCTTTGATCTACGCTTATGGAGAAACATGCGCTATTTGGCAAATATCATCCGCTCGTTAGTGTGCCGGAGGAAGATTTCAGGAGCGCAGACAAATTAGCTAGTTCCTATCTTTCTGTATGAAACGAGACCTACTGCGGATGTGCTTCGTTATCTCGCAGAGCGAAGTGGCCTCGGTCACGCATCTGTTAATACTGTAGAGGAGCAATCCCGTTACCATGTAGACACTCATGAACAAGTGCTGGAGTCAATTCCTCGAACAGTTCTGTGGGTGAGGCCCCTAATTTAGGCAAAGAGAAATTGCTTCCAATTACTCAGTCGGCGAAGTGCGCGTCAGTAATGGGCTTCTGTAAGTATGGGATCCAACGCTTTGTAACAAACGTGTCTAATGGTCCACGGAGAACCCGCAAAAGCAAGCATTCCAAGGGTCGGTGGTATACGCATTGAAAGATAATCATATTTTGCAGTCTGAGGAAATTTCTAGGTCAATTGGAGAGTTTATCTAAAGCATCCAACTTGACTGTTTTATTATTTTGTATGCTGTACGAGTAAAAATTACGGAGAAACCTCAATACTCGAACTGTGCACATATATTATATTTTGACCGTGATAGTGTAGCTGCGTACGACTGCCTAAGCAAATAGCAAATCACTAAATTTATGTACTCGTCTGCGAAACACAGTAATCAATAGGTCTGTTCAAAGAAGTACATAAGAATTCATATTTCGAAACGTTCGACTTGAGTCATCCAAGCAGTTATCACCAGTTGCAAAAAGGTAATTTTACGATCGCCAGTCAAAACAGGACAACCCATTTTAGTGAAGAAGGTACCTGCAGTCTTTAAATTAAAAATTTGGATAAGTAAATCATAAGTTCCCTGCAGCTGTTTCATGAGAAAACTACCTCGCAGAATCAATAGTGTACTGAAGTACTAATTTTGTACTTTGCTGTAGGATACTAATCACCAACAAATCTTTCTCGCACATTATTGATAAAAAAGTAATCTGCATGATTCTGAATCAAGCAAAACCTGAATTATTTTGAATAACGCAACATCTAAAGTTATCGTGGAAGTTAATCTGCAGGTATGTTTTCATTACATAAATATTCTAGTAGCTTAAGAACACATGGATGAATGTATTCTAGCCACACACTAAAACAAAGCAGTACTAAACTAAATTTAAACATTTAACTGAAATGTTTATGAAATAGTTATTTACGCACTTTTTATGAAATTCAAATGTTAATTCAATATTGAGCAAGAGCTCCCATGTGAACATTCTAGTTTTGTGTATTAGGTCTCAAGCATTTACTATCCTATTACAGTGTTTGTTAGGACTAATTACAAAATTTTTCATTGCAGTTATGATGCTAAATTATATTTTAAAATTCGGATTCTTAGATGAGAAACACGTTGTATACACGCGTAAATTAAATACCCGCATGATATTCAGAACACAACACACATTAATACACTACTAAAACAGTGCTTTGCTTGGAAGCAACGATGCGAAGTGCTGCATCGAGGTCGGTGAATATTGTGTAGACAGAGAGCGTCCCACGATGAATGGTCAATATTCAACGATATGACAGGAACGACCATTCGAAGCAAAAGAGTCTAGTAAACAGGGGACCAAAGTATGCTCCTGAAGAACTTTGACCGCTAGAAGATCTTAGATACTGTGAAACAGGTTGCTTTTACCGCAAGCTCTTTGCTTCCTAAATGTTGAGAGGAGGTGGTATGGACTAAAACAGAAAAGAAATATCCAGTGTACATGGGGTCTGAAACGCATACCTTACGAGCTTCGAGGGCTTGCTCAGTAGCAGCGACGTGTTTTACAGCAGCGAAGATGAACAAATACATTTTGGAGCCAATGGCTACTGCCCTTTTTTTGGTTTGGTCTACATATATAGACGAATCTTCTCCCATGCAGTCCAATATGCGTAACATTTAAAGTGCGAACAACTAAATTTAGCTGTGTAAATAGAAAGGTAAAGCATGTAACAGGATCTATGGTGCAGTGAGTAATTAAGCTATGCCACCAGAATAACACAATTTGTAAAACATTTTTTCGGCTTTCTAGGCACTAAGCCGATCAGTCGCGAAATGGAAACCACAGTGAAAACCAGAAACGTTTTATTTTGCACAGTTAGGTACAACTTCCACCTACTTCTCTACATAGAGGCCGCTCCAACTTCCAGTTTTGTCGTAGTGCTGTATCAACTTTCCAATATCCGTATCATAGAAAGCAGCCGCCTGTGCTTTCGGCCAGTTATCTGCACTGGTCTGCAGCTCGTTGTCTATGGAAAAATATTGTCTTCATAGCCAGCGGTTCTTTTGAGCAGAGATGAGACTCAGTGGGAGCCAATTATGGACTGTATTATGGGTGATCAAACACTTCTCATCGGAAACGCTGCAAGAGTGTCTTCACTGTTTCTGCAGTGTGCTGCCGAGAATTGGCATGAAGAAGGAACTGCTAGACAGTTGTGTTGTGTAAGCTCCAACTTCGAGTTTTGTCGTAGTTTTGTATCAACTTTCCAATATCCTCATCATAGAAAGCAGCCGCCTGTGCTTTCGGCCAGTTATCTGCACTGGTCTGCAGCTCGTTGTCTGTGGAAAAATATTGTCTTCATTGCCAGCGGTTCTTGTGAGCAGAGATGAGACTCGGTGGGAGCCAATTACGGACTGTATTGTGGGTGATCAAACACTTCTCATCGGAAACGCTGCAAGAGTGTCTTCATTGCTTCTGCAGTGTGCTGCCGAGAATTGGCATGAAGAAGGAACTGCTCGACAGTTGTGTTGTGTGGGCTGCATGACACAGGCGAAATCTCTAACCAGGCCCTCCTACTTGGCTGGAGACGCTATTCCCTAGGCATCTTTACGTGCTCACTGTTCACTCAAAACTGGAAAGAGCGACGCGACACGATCGACGAGCATATTATGAGACATTGTCTAACACATCTGTGCAAAGCTTTACCGGATATTCCCAGTGCTTTCCATTTCACGACCGATCGGAACTTACTTTCTGGACAGCCCTCGTATTAAATCTATATCTGACAGTTCTTGTAACGAGTAACGCTAGGTATACAACAGCCAATCATGAACCGGAAAATATCCACCGTGAACACGTCATAGACGGTTGTGTGTTTTGTTCTTATAGTTGCGCTACCGACATAGCTGCGATAATTACTTCTTTGTTACGAAAAAAAACAAAGGTGTACTCCACGTGCAGTGCTCAAGTGTCACAAGTGATTACTTGCTATTTTTAAGACGGCGCTAGCAACACAGTTGTTTCTTATGAAGCATCAGCAGTTCTTGTCAGGATTTCGTAGTATAGTGCCTGAAATATTCATTTCCTGTTATTAGATTCTGCTCAAAATACTCAATTTACCATTGTTTAACGTTTGTCTACGCTTTTGTATCCACACCAGTTGCAGATCGCATTGCATAAAGGGATATTTGCCAAATAATACAGGATAAACTGACCCTGAAGTATCCACCAAGCAGCTAAAAATTGGTATGTCAAGAGTACTTTAATATACACACGTCAGAATATTTAAGATCGCAACAATCAGAAATCTGAATAAAAATATCTAAAGGCTGTGTTTTGATACAAGCGACTTCAAACAAAATTCTGAAGAAAGGTGCACACACTTTCATCCATCAGAGACATAACGCACAGTCCTTCCTCCACTGTGCAGGGCTACCTCAACAAAGATAGGTCGTTTGCAAGGCAGATCAGGCATTAGCCGACTGTTCCGTGCACCGCCCTAAGTTAAAGAGATGGTGGGTTCAGTGGGAAGCGAATTGGGTGTCACACCACCTGGTTTATACAAAGAGATGAGGAGAAAATTATGTAGAGGGGACAATCAGCATTGTGCCTGTGTGCCACAGTGAGTGTAAGGAACCTACCGACTTCAGAAAGGTAAGTCGTATCGGCGACAAACTACCGATGAAAATTATTTACAGAAGAAAGGAAATGACTGTCAGTGAAGCTCAGTTTCCGTTCTGGAGAAACGCAGGTACGCATGAGGGAATTTCTTACAATGATAAAAATAGCTAACCTACGTTTATAGCATTTGGAGATTTAGAGAAAAGATTTGCCAATGTCGAAATCCTGTAACAGGTATAAAATACATGGAGGGAAAAGTTATCTGCAACTTGTACAGAAACCAGATTGCAATTATAAGAGTAAAAGGGCATGAAAGAGAAGCAGTAGTTGACAAGATCGTAGTATATCCCCGATGTTATTTAATGTATACACCTAGCAAGCAGAAAAGGAAACAAATGTAATATTTGGAAAAAGACTGGATAGTGCCGACCGGTTTGTCAAAGTGTAATTCGTAATTGATTATTTTTTCCAGAAAGTTTAAAGAAACGTTTAATCTAGAATAAAACGTCTCAACTGATGAAGGAATGATACCGTGGCGTCGACGGTTCAATTTTAAAGTTTACAGTCCGTCGAAAATTACGAAATACGGCATACTGATTCGGATGCTGTGTGATTCGAGTACGGGGTACATTTCCTCATTCAAGATATATTCCGGCGCTGGAAAGCCTTTAGCAAGAACAGTGGCGGAACTATTGACACCTTCTGATGGAAAGTGGCATCACCTCTGCATGGATAATTATTACAACAGTGTAGAACATGCACAGAAGTTACTTGAAAAGAAAATTTAAGTTTGTGGAACGATACAGCAATATAGAGGATTTCCGGAAAATTAAAGGGCGCAAAAGCCATCTCACGATGAATTGTAATGTACCATTAATAGGTACAACTGTTTTAGGCCGATGTAGGAAGGCAAGATAATTGATAAAGTTCTAATATTTCTTCAAGTAGCTTAATCCACAGCCATTTGATTCTGAGAACGATCACCTAGTTAGCTGTAATATACCATAAAACATCTCGGAAAAGATTAGTCACCCGTGCCAGCACATCTCTGACAGTCGATATCAAGCAGGGTCGTGCAGCGCTGGTAATATGGAGCCGAGGTGCTGGTCGGTGCTCGCTCTCACTACAAGACTTTTAGACCCGATAATCACGGATTTTTATGAGTCTCAGACTGTGTAGGGGTCTGTCCTGAGTAATTAGAAACCCGTTATTCATGTAACGGTCCCTAGTTTCCGAGGAAATCGATGCTGAAGTTTTATGCATACCTCATAGTTCCGGAATGTTATTCGGAGTTCGAGCAAGCGAGCATAGGTTCATGGCTACCACAATAGCTGCTGTTCCAGTAATTTCTTTACTTCTTCCTTTAGTTTCATCATACAGAATATTATTAAAATGTACACCTCATGCAAAATCATCCAAAACTGTTCATTTTCACAGTAGTAATCAATCATTGCAGGAAACTTATTCAAATGTGTCTTCCGTTTCTTACAGAACACATTAGAAAAGGGTCTTACTCGCTGTCGCTTCCTGTGCTATATGAGAATTCCGGGTTGTATTTGTCATAGAAGCAACTGATATATAAATAAATAAATAAAATGAATCGAAGCGACTGCCTTGAAGGAACACGGGATTCTCAGAAGCGCTACGGGAAAACACAGTTCTTTCAAATTCAAAATCATTGTTCGTTCTTCGATCAGCTTCGATGCGAACCCTGCGTGCACTAAATATATGCGCAATTAAAGCATGTATTTATGGGGACCCTTCCCTCCAAGCGCTTTTTCTATTAATCCTCAGCAAGTAGCGAGGATTTTGAAATTTTTGTATAAAATTCTTAATCTGCCTGTAAAGATAAACGTCACAGGAATGGCCAAGTCGATTAAATTTTTGTTGACTGATTGTTACGGTGCCGTTACATACTTTTCTTTCATCCTCGCAGATTTGACCGTAAAGGGTTTGACTAGTTCGCCCTCCCAACAAATCAATAACGTCAACAAATTTTTGTCCCGCGTATGGAAGACTGTCGGGTGGATATTAAAACGCGTCCATACAGCACTTTCGTAAACTTGCCCTCCCCCTCCCCCACCCCCCCCCCCACACCCATTGAGAAGGTTGCAATGATTCTTTTAAAATTTATGAGTCAACTCAACTCTTTTCTAAACAGCCTGGCCAAATTTCCGGATGGTTCGTGCGTAAGTAAGAAAACTTAAGAGAGCCCTAGTATTTATCGTGTCACAGTTGTAATACACTGCGCTTTGAAGTAAAGACGAATCTTGTTCAGATGAGTTTTCGCTTCTTTTTCCGCAAGGGACCTACCGTACGTTGATTGCTACTGGCTGTCGGCTTGGTCAATTTTAATTGCATAATCGAGGTCAACATTAGGGATCAGTACTTTCGTCTGTATCTGGAATTCTTCCGCAACTGTAAATATTTCGTCCATAGTTCCGAACTCTTTGGAGTCGTCCAAATATTTGAATTTGTAACTACAAATCGCTAGAGTGAAAATGAATGCTTTTTTCCATTTTTTGAATAATTTTTCATAAGTATTATGTTAATAATGTTCTGAGAGCCGCACGGGATTAGCCTAGCGGTTTTAGGCGCTACAGTCATGGACTGTGCGGCTGGTCCCGGCGGAGGTTCGAGTCCTCCCTCGGGCATAGGTGTGTGTCTGTCCTTAAGATAATTTAGGTTAAGTAGTGTGTAAGCTTAGGGACTGATGACCTTAGCAGTTAAGTACCATAATATTTCACACACATTTGAACAACACTCTGAGAGATAGTATAACTCCGCCAGAACTGTGGCCTAGTGTACATTATACACTCCTGGAAATTGAAATAAGAACACCGTGAATTCATTGTCCCACGAAGGGGAAACTTTATTGACACATTCCTGGGGTCAGATACATCACATGATCACACTGACAGAACCACAGGCACATAGACACAGGCAACAGAGCATGCACAATGTCGGCACTAGTACAGTGTATATCCACCTTTCGCAGCAATGCAGGCTGCTATTCTCCCATGGAGACGATCGTAGAGATGCTGGATGTAGTCCTGTGGAACGGGTTGCCATGCCATTTCCACCTGGCGCCTCAGTTGGACCAGCGTTCGTGCTGGACGTGCAGACCGCGTGAGACGACGCTTCATCCAGTCCCAAACATGCTCAATGGGGGACAGATCCGGAGATCTTGCTGGCCAGGGTAGTTGACTTACACCTTCTAGAGTACGTTGGTTGGCCCGGGCTACATGCGGACGTGCATTGTCCTGTTGGAATAGCAAGTTCCCTTGCCGGTCTAGGAATGGTAGAACGATGGGTTCGATGACGGTTTGGATGTACCGTGCACTATTCAGTGTCCCCTCGACGATCACCAGAGGTGTACGGCCAGTGTAGGAGATCGCTCCCCACACCATGATGCCGGGTGTTGGCCCTGTGTGCCTCGGTCGTATGCAGTCCTGATTGTGGCGCTCACCTGCACGGCGCCAAACACGCATACGACCATCATTGGCACCAAGGCAGAAGCGACTCTCATCGCTGAAGACGACACGTCTCCATTCGTCCCTCCATTCACGCCTGTCGCGACACCACTGGAGGCGGGCTGCACGATGTTGGGGCGTGAGCGGAAGACGGCCTAACGGTGTGCGGGACCGTAGCCCAGATTCATGGAGACGGTTGCGAATGGTCCTCGCCGATACCCCAGGACCAACAGTGTCCCTAATTTGCTGGGAAGTGGCGGTGCGGTCCCCTACGGCACTGCGTAGGATCCTACGGTCTTGGCGTGCATCCGTGCGTCGCTGCGGTCCGGTCCCAGGTCGACGGGCACGTGCACCTTCCGCCGACCACTGGCGACAACACGATGTACTGTGGAGACCTCACGCCCCACGTGTTGAGCAATTCGGCGGTACGTCCACCCGTCCTCCCGCATGACCACTATACGCCCTCGCTCAAAGTCCGTCAACTGCACATACGGTTCACGTCCACGCTGTCGCGGCATGCTACCAGTGTTAAAGACTGCGATGGAGCTCCGTATGCCACGGCAAACTGGCTGACACTGACGGCGGCGGTGCACAAATGCTGCGCAGCTAGCGCCATTCGACGGCCAACACCGCGGTTCCTGGTGTGTCCGCTGTGCCGTGCGTGTGATCATTGCTTGTACAGCCCTCTCGCAGTGTCCGGAGCAAGTATGGTGGGTCTGACACACCGGTGTCAATGTGTTCTTTTTTCCATTTCCAGGAGTGTATTTTAAATGTGAGCGACGATGCTACGTACATTTTGTGTAGGTTTCTTGACGCAGCCACTAAGCATGTTATAAAACAGCTCTGAAGATGGTCATTACTGACCGAGACCGGTATTCTAAGAACAAAAGTTTTGTGATGACGGGCGGAAATAAAAGAAATGCATTCTGATAATGTTCTGTACGATGAAACTGCAAAACAAAATAATTAATTAATTAAAAAATGTTATGGGCATTACTTGAACCAGTACCGCCAGCATGGTAGTTGGGAACCTTAGCCGCTGCACTACAAGCATAACGGATGTAGGAGATACGCATAAAACTTCATCGATATTCTCGGAAACTATTCGGAGCCGCTCCGTTTGAAAAACGGCTAGCCAGATTCTCAGGATAGATCCCTCTACGAGAGACCTGAAACTCATCAATATCTGTGATTAACAGGTCTCTTGGTCTGCTTGTCAGTAGCGAGTTCCTATGAAAGAGGAAGGAAATGAACTGCCCTGGGTAGCTGCCAGCGTGTGTGCTGAAGTTGTAGCCGCGACCGCCAAGCATGAAGGGCAGTGCTCGGCTGTACGTACCTACTGCACGCCATTTGGACAATAGTAACATGGACGCTGTCGAGTATAGGCATCGGGCACAAACTTTTGGCCTGTCGTTACCTCGAAGCTGTGTACCGAATACGTTGCCCAGATGGGCGCTGTGAATACACCAGCAAAAAGCAACGGCTTACCATTTTGACGCTGCTGAGTGTCGAATACGTCACGGGGACGTTAAAATGGTGCTCAGCTGAGGCTGCTACAGATCGATCATGTGCGTGAGCGATGTCGTTCTGTCGTTCATTATGGTTCACAGGGCGTCTTGTTTTTTGGGTTTTAGCTGTCCTCAATGTTCCGTTTATGTGTTCATGCCACAGGTGAGTTTGGGGCTTGTTAAATTGTTAAACCGTGCATGTCAGTTCGTTGCTCTCGTATAAGTCTGGGGACCTGTTATCACAGTCTGGGGACCTGTTATCACATGTCAAGTTTTGTTCTCATTCGCTCCTTTTTGTAAAATTTGTGATCAATGTTGGTTGTCGTGTCTTTAGGTGTGTAATCGTAAGTGCTGTACAGTACTATAATGCGTTATCCTGACTTAAAAATTTCTAGAATGTCTCAACTTAACTGATGTACATGCCACATATGTTCTTCTGCAAAGTTTTGCATGAATACATAACTTCTCGTTGTCTGTGAATATCATTCTTTCCTTCGGTTCTTCTGTCAGGGAATTAGAGTAATTACGACCGTTCTTGTTCACATCATGGTTCCTACTGATGTAATAATTTTTAATTATGTTCTCATGGTTTATTGAAACAGTACCCATGATGTGCATCGTGCTTATCGCTGTATTACAAGGTGCAGATTTACGGTTTTCCAGATATTTGCTCCACTGGGTAACTTTGTGCTCAGTCTGTCTGTAATACTGCTCTCTGTTTTTACGTTCATTTTAAATATTATCAGCTGAGATGTTAGACGGTGGTCTAATTGGGAATACCACGTGAACGTGCGTGTTCTTGGTATTCATGACAACTAATATTTTTGGAAGTTGTAAGCATGAGATCAAATCAGATGTTAATTGTGTAGCTCCTGTATTTCCATATGTATGGGGTGAGACGGGCAGATTCAAAATCTCCATGGTGCTACATTAGCAAAGGGAAGAATCCTTGTCTAATCTTATGTTCTGTAAATGCAAACTTACTCACCACTCAGTTGTGTTTTCGAGACAGGTAACAACCCGTGGTACAATGTGGACAAACTACTATGATATAAAATTGTCTTCCTCAGGTGTGCCACAGCATTTACATACTCTCTACATGAGTTTCATAAACCATAATGGATCGTAATGAATATATGCAGTGTTCGATGTTCTTATACTATATACTCACTTCCTGTTAATAATTCCATTTTAAAAAAATTCCTTGAAATATTTGTTCTTGAGTTTGAGTTTTAATATTGCTCGCTAGTACTCGGCTTTCTACCTTCCATGTAACGTTGTGTTTTCCTAAAATATAATGTACACGAGGCAGTACAGCCATACATTTCGATATCAGTTACAATATCAAAGATTTCTTTGTGTAACAGCCAAATGTAACAAATATGTTTCAAGATCTAACTTATGTGATCAACCAGCGTCAGTTCGCTGTTATAATGATTTGTAAAGTTCAGTTTTGGTTTCTGTTAAATAAATGTAGAGTTTAATTTCTCCATTAAAACCACCAACGCTTTGCACTCCCTGACTCCATGCTTCCTGCCTTTCAATTAGCTATTTCCCTAACTCTGCAGATTATTATCTGGTTATGTGTTAACAAACTGGTGCCCGAAAGTTGGTAAATATTTTAAGAACGTCATGATTTACAGCGAAAAGCTGGTGCCAAAATTTCTTTATTAAACCGCCAGTTTCGATTATCAAGTTTCTGTATACCAAGGGAAATAAGATACAAACAGCATTGCAAAACTGAACTGACACTATCTGACATACCTCTTTAAGAAAAAAAAACTTGCGTAATAAAATGTTACAGCATCATATTCGGCGATAAAATCAGCGGGGTGTAGACATACGACACTTAGAATAAGGAATACTGTCAAAATACATACACGACATAGGTGCATCACATTTATACGGAGCACCTGCTGTCAAGCAGTAAAAAACTACCTCAGTAAAAAAATGTGCCTATCAGTGGACTGAAATACGTTATATGAAGTCAGCGTTAACTTTACGAATGGAGATAATCTACATATACCGACCGGAAAGCTGATTACTATTCATAATTGGAACGAAACGTGACCTAGAGGTCCTCATTCATCGGTAATTCCATTACGATTCCAGTGGCTATTATGTTACAGATAATTAAGTTGTGTATCATACGTCACTAGCAGTAAATGTGAGAACCGTAATAGTTTAACGTTTTATACGTTATACTTAACAGTAGATTGCATGTGTTACAAGAGACATTTGTGTTGAGTAATAAAATGCAGAAAGATAACAATTTACAATTATACACACCCATTTATGTGAAATAAGCTACACATATGTGTACCACGCACATTACTTTTTTTAATGGGCGACTTCTAAGAGATAAACAATACTTCAGTTAAAAGTGTGTGGAGTAGGAAGGAAGTAAGACTGAAGTATGGGAAGTCGCTTGTGGAATATAATATGAACTTCTAAATGTAAGTAGTATTTCTTTAAGGTAAATAACAATGTACCCCACGTATGCAAAGTAGGCTGACAGTATTTATTGATTTCGTTACACGTATGTTCTCAATTGTACAAGGCACAGAAACTGAAATTATTAAAGTAAGTTGCAGCTCAAAAATTTTACGTTTATTGATTATATTTCACTGACTTAAGATTACACTGCAGCCTTTTATACGGGAAAATGGCCTAACAACTTTGACGTCTTGGGTTTAGCCAGTTGATTTCCGTTGGATATCGTGCACTGGGTTGAACATTGTTCTCTATTAAGTCAAATCGCGAGTAATGCGACGTTCAACTGACTAAAAATCTATGTATATACGTATGCTTCCTCTATTCTATGTTATTTGAAGTATTTAGGCCTAGATTTTCGAGATTTGAACGTTTAATTACCTAGTGTTAAACAATTCAGTTCCTTTGCCTGAATATGCGGTGTTATACCGCCTTTCGATCGCATAGGTTTCGTAACTGATCACTTTGTTACGTAACTAAAACTTTTTCTTTGTGGTCACTATTTGAAAACATCGATCGTGAACGATTACGAACCAGGCGAATGTAAGTGCTCCTGACAGGTGTGTATGTAACACACAACTTCAGTTCAGATGCACAGCTCGATGATAGGTTATCCCGGAACGCGCCATGCAAGTCATTCATCAGTAAATGATATTTTACTAAGTGACGTACTGGGCATCAATACAGTACTGTTCCAATCATAGTTTATAGTCACATGCTTCCTATACGACTTCTTGTCGCATCTGCACTAAATGTGTTTTGGGTATCACAATAATTATATACCTATTAATGAAATACAAACAACAGTTTAAATTTGTACTGTGTGTACTTACGTCCAGATGTAGCTGGGTAGAAAACGTATGTTCTCAAGGTTCTATCGGTCGTGTCCTGGAACGAGAAAATAAATACAGTAATATTTATCAATTAGACAGGAAAATTCCGTATGTTTTACAGACTGCGTATTTCATACAGCTACACTAACACTTTATAGCTGAATAAAGCGTGAATGTGATTCCATGTCGTTGTGGTCTGTGTAAAGGAAGATGTGAACTGTTTTTATTACTGAAGAAATAATGCGAATTTGGAGGCCAAGAAGTACTGATATAACACTGTGGCACAGGAGCGTCATTTTTATTTGTGTGGAAAGAGATACAGTTAATTAGGACACACCACGGTCGCAATAGTTATAATCCCTCTACGTAATCTCTTTGTGCTGAGGTAGCACATTTCCATCCAAACGTCAAGCTGCGTGTAAGCATCGTGTGAAGTAGTTTGCAGAATCTTCCGACAAAAAGTATTCTCGAAATGTCGAGCAGCACGCTTGCACTTTGGAAAACAAAATCTTAATCACACAACCACCCACCCCCCCTTCCTCCACCTCAAACCACGCAAGTACCATCCCCTAACCACATAACCGATTTGCAAATTGATATTTCAAATGACATCCAGAGATATAGCGGAGGGAAATGGGTAGAAATTTTAGTAATTTCAGCAGATGTTTAGATTTTCTGCCTGAGAAAACAGGTTCCATGTGTTGAGCGTAATAGTTAACATTAACCTTATAGATACTGTGTAATACACAGTATGCAATGATGTTTTATGGTAGCTTAATGGATAGCTTGAAATTGTGCGCCGTATTTCGTAATGGTTAGACACGGTAGAACTGCGTTACCACGGACTGCTTGCAAACTTTTGTGTGTTGTTCATTATATGTTGAAAGTCGTCTGTAAGTGTTTGCCAACTTCCGTAAATTACGTTTTAAGTTTCTACTATTCATGATCACTTGTTGCTTTCATTCCTGCGCCCACATTGATTTTCCGTATACTCACCGCTGTTTTTACTGTACTAGTTCGTCTTGATCAAGCTCTTTGCGCCAAGAGCGTGATCAGACCATGGCGATCGAGGGCGGTGCTACAGTCCGCATGACTTACAAGTGTGGAGAGATATGACGCCATCTCCTCCATTCTGTATCATTCTACTCTGTTGTGGAGTAAGGTGATATTTGGAGTGATATTCGAAAACAGGTTATGCTTTGTATCCGTGAAGTTGTACTGAGAATTTTACACAACATTCCTCGATTTGTCTAAGCTGGAAGACAAGATAATTCTCTTCTATATACACTCCTGGAAATGGAAAAAAGAACACATTGACACCGGTGTGTCAGACCCACCATACTTGCTCCGGACACTGCGAGAGGGCTGTACAAGCAATGATCACACGCACGGCACAGCGGACACACCAGGAACCGCGGTGTTGGCCGTCGAATGGCGCTAGCTGCGCAGCATTTGTGCACCGCCGCCGTCAGTGTCAACCAGTTTGCCGTGGCAGACGGAGCTCCATCGCAGTCTTTAAGACTGGTAGCATGCCGCGACAGCGTGGACGTGAACCGTATGTGCAGTTGACGGACTTTGAGCGAGGGCGTATAGTGGTCATGCGGGAGGCCGGGTGGACGCACCGCCGAATTGCTCAACACGTGGGGCGTGAGGTCTCCAAAGTACATCGATGTTGTCGCCAGTGGTCGGCGGAAGGTGCACGTGCCCGTCGACCTGGGACCGGATCGCAGCGACGCACGGATGCACGCCAAGACCGTAGGATCCTACGCAGTGCCGTAGGGGACCGCACCGCCACTTCCCAGCAAATTAGGGACACTGTTGCTCCTGGGGTATCGGCGAGGACCATTCGCAACCGTCTCCATGAAGCTGGGCTACGGTCCCGCACACCGTTAGGCCGTCTTCCGCTCACGCCCCAACATCGTGCAGCCCGCCTCCAGTGGTGTAGCGACAGGCGTGAATGGAGGGACGAATGGAGACGTGTCGTCTTCAGCGATGAGAGTCGCTTCTGCCTTGGTGCCATTGATGGTCGTATGCGTGTTTGGCGCCGTGCAGGTCAGCGCCACAATCAGGACTGCATACGACCGAGGCACACAGGGCCAACACCCGGCATCATGGTGTGGGGAGCGATCTCCTACACTGGCCGTACACCTCTGGTGATCGTCGAGAGGACACTGAATAGTGCACGGTACATCCAAACCGTCATCGAACCCATCGTTCTACCATTCCTAGACCGGCAAGGGAACTTGCTGTTCCAACAGGACAATGCACGTCCGCATGTATCCCGTGCCACCCAACGTGCTCTAGAAGCTGTAAGTCAACTCCCCTGGCCAGCAATATCTCCGGATCTGTCCCCCATTGAGCATATTTGGGACTGGATGAAGCGTCGTCTCACGCGGTCTGCACGTCCAGCACGAACGCTGGTCCAACTGAGGCGCCAGGTGGAAATGGCATGGTAAGCCGTTCCACAGGACTACATCCAGCATCTCTACGATCGTCTCCATGGGAGAATAGCAGCCTGCATTGCTGCGAAAGGTGGATATACACTGTACTAGTGCCGACATTGTGCATGCTCTGTTGCCTGTGTCTATGTGCCTGTGGTTCTGTCAGTGTGAGCATTTGATGTATCTGACCCCAGGAATGTGTCAATAAAGTTTCCCCTTCCTGGGACAATGATTTCACGGTGTTCTTATTTCAATTTCCAAGAGTGTATGTACGAACTTGGTGACTCATATTGTCAAATTAATATTCCGGGTTTACTAAAACAGAAGGAATAGCAGAGTGATATTCGTGGTTACAATTAATGTGGGGACAATTTTTGTTCTGCTTACAAGCCGCGAAGCTTGTATTTTATTCATCAAAGGCTTTATGCGCTTTCTATTTTTCTCGTCTGTACTGAAGAGGTGACGTGTGTATCACGTGTCTCATGTAATACTGATCTAACTGGATACAACTGTTTCTGATATCAGGACATACCAGTTACTTATTGACAGTTGTTAAAACAATGAAACATTTTGTAAGCTGCATTTGGTATAACAATTGGACAATGTACAGCTTAATAACATTTTGGGTCCCGAAAATGTTCTGATTCAGGAGCGAAATCGATTGCTTTCAATCAAAATAATGTAATAAATCTATATATCGAACGATATAGTTTTTGATCTTCCTGAAAACCGGGCAGCACTGACTATACAAAACAATTTGTAGTTTATATGTAAAATAGCTGTTTTCTCTGGGATTTTATAATTAAAATTCAGAAGAGAATATCAAATCTTTACTTACAACTCGTAACTTTTATCAGTGTAATTGAGTAAAATATACTTTTCATAAGGGCGGCTCTATTTAACCAAGAGGTCTTGCGTTAATGCTTGGAGTGAAATAATAAGAGAAATAATCTAATGGCTTCAGTTCAATTATCAGTTCGATGATAACCACTTCTCACATGTGCTGACAGACAGGACTTCTATGACTTTACCTCTTTTTTTCAGATTCCAGAAGATTGCTTCGAGAATCCTAGACCAGCAATTCTTTCATCGTACTGATGCAATATTTTGTGGGAGCCTTGTGCTACTAGATACAACAGCCAAGTGTTATAAGGTATGATTTGGATACATGGTATAATGATACGTGGTGTAATGATAATGCTTATGGGATCCAAGGTTAGATTCAGTGATGAAAATGCGTTAATTAAATTTAGTAAATCATTTCAGATGCCAAAGAATATTGGTTCTGCTAAGTATGTATGTCTATATTGAATCATAGGTGAAGAGCAATCAGATAAGGTAACAGTATTATCTATTTGGTCTTTATTCACGAAGTAAAGAGGACACCTTTCTTTGGAACGTGTTGAACTTCATTTCTAGAAAACCATTTTGCAGATATCATACAATGTCTTGATTATGAACCACGAATTATTTTAAATGTTTGCTTCTTCAGGTGACGAAAAACTCTTTTTTTCACTCTAAAATACTCCAGAATTTCAATAGTCGAATTCACGCTTTATGTATCTATTCCTCTACACGTGTGAGTACTAAATATCACTGTTGTTGGCAGTTAGTTGAGTAACACGGGCAATGTATGATGATCTCATCTTCATCCAAGGACCTGTATAGTTACGAGGTCTATTCAGAAACTGAGGAACAATCATTCGCTAAATGGAAATCACAGTGAAAATCGAAACTGTTTTGTTTGCAAAAGTTAGCTTTATAGCCAGTACATTATTTGAACAGAGATGAAAATCAGAGGGAGCCAAGTCCGTGCTGTGTGGTTGCTGACCAACACTTCCGATCGAAAACGCTAGAAAAGCGACCTCATTGCCCTGCATTGTGCGGTCGAGAAATGTCACGAGGGAAATTCATGACAGTTACATTAAGTGGAGTTGCATGAATCCAGGCGAAATCTCCCGGCACACCCCCATACTTGGCGGCAGGCGCTATTTTCTGGCCTTTACGCGCTGACTGTGCGCTCAGAACTACTGGCGTACTAGAGATACTGCTCAACATATCTGTGCGAATCTGCATAGGATTTTCACTGTGGTTTCAATTTTGCAACCGATCGTTCCTTACTTTCCGAATAGCCCTCGTATTTTTCTCTGGATAAACAGATAACTACGTATGATTTCACTGAATGTGTGTGAATACTTTCCACTGCTCAGTGTCCAGAATTAAGGATAAATGAAGCACCAACAACTAATTACTATGTCGTCTCCAGCTTTAGCTGACTTGTCAACAAATATGCAAGAGATACGAGTTATGTGTGTAGGTAGCTTACACCACACAAAAGTTAATAGCATAATGCTTTTCAGATAACGTGTAAGTAAAACGTATTTTCAATTACACACACAATATACAAGAAACACAGAATTTTTTGGCGCAAGGGTCACACACTGAAAATTAAAACACCATGTGAAGACATCCACGAAACGACTGCCTTTTTTGTATTGTTGCGAAATCGACTGTGTACAACACCACCTCATCCGCAAGAGATGTTTTATTGCCATCAGTACGTATATATTTACAGAAATCATCCACATCATAGTCGGATTCAGGCGTAAATCTCCAAACGATCATTAAAGCTCTCGCAAATATTCCTGACGCATTATCAAAGTGTACAGAATATTAGTTGCACAAACTAATGTCTTTATCAGTCTCCACTATTAAATGCCGAAAAACTAACGTCTAATGAACATGAATGTCACGGAGCCTCTCCAGCGATTTATTATTATCCATCTAGCGCAGCAGACATGAGCCATACACAGACACATGAGCAGCAGATAGAGACTAAGATGATGTGCTCCCTGTTACTGCCTGCAGCATATTATGCTGAAGATGGAGAGATGCTCCTCAGAAGATGTTCTTTTATTGGTGGTGAAACTTAAAATGAGTCATTTCTCTACATATATCTATAATGTTTAATTTTCAGCTATTAAACAATTTTTGTGAACCCAGTAACTTTAGATTAATGCTTTTGTCCAAAATTAAGCTATAATTACTTTCTTCTATTTTCGTATGCCTCTCATATTATCATTTTTCCAAGTAGTATTCAGTATTTTTAAACAGGAGAAATTTTATTAACCTTTAACACATCACATACTTTCGATGTGGCGGTAATTCACCTTGGTTCGAGTCGTAAGTCACCATTTCATGCTGCTGCCGGTAAAGGTGACGCTCACACGCTTTTTCTTGCTCGTTATCCAATGTGTGTAGAGTGTAGATGGCGGTAACACAGAAAGAAAAGGCTATTTCAACAGCAGTAATTCAGTTACAAATTCGCGATGAAATTTCGACGCAAGTACGTCACCGTACCTCCTATAGCTCTAACCATTCGAGGATGGTGCCAGCAGCTTCAAAACACTGATTTCCTACGGAAGGGGAAATCTGCAGTTCACGTCGGTGTGCTAGTTGAAACCGTAGAGTTAATACGACAGTTATTTGCGCATTACAGGGAAATACACTAGTCACGCCAACCGAGAGCTTGTGTGACAGTTGTGACTCAAACTCACTACAGTAAATTCTAAGTGGAGGATGAAGTGGCTCCAGACTGGTTGTAGGTATTAACAACTTTCACCGACGGAAAAGTTCATAGCAGCCTAAAATTTATTTAAATCCGTCAATACATCAGTTCTGGTGGTGACAGTCCATGGACGGTCCTCAGCGATGAAGTTTCACAAAGGAGACTCCCAAAGATCAAGATTCTCGAATACCAAATAATTTGTCATCGAATGTTCACTAAAAAGAAACGCAGCGTTTTGATTCTCTTACCGTATTCAGACTCGCTGGGGTTAGAATATTCCGAGCACCAAGTGGTAAAACAGCTACTTAGAAAATGCTAGTCCCATTCCTTGGGATCTGTAACGTGTTCTACTATTTACCACAGAAAACTGTCATCTCTCTCTGAGACCAATGATACGGATCCTCGTTAACAAAGTCTAGTTTCTCTGTCTACCCTCTAGTCTATTTACACTCAAGTTCAGAAAAAAAACCGGAACACGTTGAATGACTAGGGACATGTACATAATATGTCCTGCAGAAATGATTATAACATTTCAATAATGTCGGCCCGCGCGTTCGACGTCAGTTTCGATATCGCGGCTCGACACCGTCTACCGGTAGAATGTGCCAGCGGCTCTCGTTGCCGCTATAAGTCGAAGGTAATGAATCATTGTGACTTGAGCAGACGCGCAGGACGGAGCGAGGTCGCGCAGTGGTTAGCACACCGGACTCGCATTCGGGAGGACGACGGTTCAATCCTGATTTAGGTTTCCCCTGATTTCCCTATATCGCTCGAGGCAAATGCAGGGATGGTTCCTTCGAAAGGACACGGCCGACTTCCTTCCCCGTCCTTCCCTTATCCGACGAGACCGATGGCCTCGCTGTTTGTTCTCCTCCCCCAAACAATCCAATCTAGACGCGCAGGATGCGTAGCAAACGTATACGTTAACTGTACCGTCAAATCAGTAAGTTTGAAAAAGGGTGCATTACTAGCACGAGAGAACGTGCTGCATACATCCTGGAAATTGCTGCTCGTGTGGGAGGAAGTGTGTCGGGAATGCAACGGGTATGTGCAGAATGGTTCGTAGGAGGCCGTGGAACACGATGAGACGATCTCGTGAGAAGATCGACACCCTATCTGAATGGCATCGCAGGTCAGACCTGCGCCCTCTTCGTCTCTGGCACAACATTAAAACAGTGTCACACTTCGAACACTGTCAGGGATGACAGTCCGTTGCTGTTTATTGCGGCATAGGTTTCGTGCATGTACTCCGCCTACCTTTGACAAACGTGCAGAAACATGCTAGACGGCAATGGTGTATGGAACGACGTCATTTGAGACAGCAATGGCATCAGATAGTGTTTTCCGACGAATTCAGTTTCTGTTTGTTGGAAAAAGTTGGCCGCATTTCGGTTCACCGCAGACAGGGGGTTGCGGCATCACAGTGACCGTATCCGAACAATACACACAGCGCAAATTCATGGCCTTGTGGTGTGTGGTGCCACTGCGTAAAACCAAAAAATCACAGTTCAGTTGGTGTGCCGGCCGCTGTGGCCGAGTGGTTCTAGGCGCTTCAGTGCAAAACCGTGCGCCTGCTACGGTCGCAGATTCGAATCCTGTCTCGGGCATGAATATGTGTAATGTCCTTAGGTTAGTTAGTTAAGTAGTTCTCAGTTCTAGGGGACTGATGGCCTCAGATGTTAAGTCCCATAGTGCGCAGAGCCATTTGAACCATTTGAAGAGTTGGTGCTTGTCCAGGATACTGCGGCCAAGTGACCTACGTGAATGACATCCTGCGACCAGTAGCCATAGCCTTTCTGCGCACCACCCCAGACTCCATTTTTCAGTACTATAATGCACGACCACATGTCTCTGCACGAACACGTGCTATCTTGGTATTACAGAAGCCTTTTGCCCCGGTCCACCATATCATCACACTTGTCGCCAACCGAAAATAGGTGGGATATGGTGTAATGAGAGGTGCAGCATTGTGACACAAGGCCCACCACCACCGATGTACTTTGTAACTAAGTGAATGCAGGGCGGATGGCTATACCAATGGAGACGTTGATGGCACCACGCGTGGAACAAATTATCAAGGACCATGGCGGACCCTGCGCCTGTCATGTAACAGGACACATGCTGTAATGAAGTGACTGAAAAGCTAATCATTTCTGCAGAACATACTACTGTACATGTCCTGTGAATATGAAATCCTATCTTTAGTCGTTCAGCCTGTTCTGGTTTTTCTGAACATGAGTGTATGTTAGCCAATACATGCGAGTCATGTTGCACAAACATTTGGTCTGTGTGAAGTCAAAGGTCCAGCGGTACCGCGTGCTTTCAGAGGCCAAAAGTGCGGGTTCTTATTGTATTTTCTAAATGTTTATCTGTAGCGTCTGACGCGTTGCCGAAAAAACAGCTTCCTTTTTTTGTGCGCAACAGTGTCTTCTGTTAAAACTCTTTGCTCCTCCTTACATTCTTGCGTTATAAAGCGGTCACGGTTGAAGCGCTCGCACCACAGGACCTATTTTTGTTTGTCTACGATACTCCCGGTGCCTCAGGTCGGCATTACGAAATGCTGTCCGTTGGTCTGTGAGCCAGTGACCTGTGCCTCCCCTGGCGCGTCCTTCCGCAAAAGCGGCTCCAAAGTTGGCGGCGTTCTTTACTCCTCTGGGAGCCCAACTACTTCTGCACCGTCCCAAATCTACTTCCAGCGACCTCTCGCTTATGCAAGGTAAGAAAATTAGAATAAAAGAGTAAATGAAGTATAAAATTTCGATAGTTAGTTACCAACAATCACTAGCACTGTTACGGGTCACATTCTGCAGTATCGATTAATTACTGCTATCTAACGGGTCTTGCACTATGATTTTTACATACGTTATGGGACCGTACCTACACCTCACACTCGATTACGTGAAGGACTCTCCTAAGTTTCGTGTGTCCTATGCTAATCTCAGAGAAAAGATTCATGGCCCATTTTTTCATGTAGACTCACGCACCTTCATATGTTGGAGACCTGGATTTCGCCACAAATGCGAAGACGTGGGAAAATTCAGTTTTATGATTTAAGTGTATTCCCCCAGTGTTGGATAGGCTGCGAGGCACGTACAAATATCGCACTGCACGCTGGTCACCAAGGTAACCTGATTTCACGGTATCAGACTTGGCTTTTTTGTGGGGATTTGTGAAATACTGTGTGTTTTTCTTCTCCTTCCAATAACTTTCGTGAACTATGACACCGCGTAAAAAGAGCAGTGACTGCAGTACTCCAGAATTGTTCGAAAATGTATGGGACGAATTTTTTGTCAAATTGGTTAAGTCTAAAAGCATCAGTGTGTTCTTGTTATGGTTTATGGAAAATTCTCCCTGTTTTGCCTATGTTCGAGTAAAATGCAGGGCAGTTGTAACATTGTAATTTGTATATTCCACTATGTTCGCTTATAAGTGTGTTTGAGTTTAATGTATAAGTGGTGTCGAAAATTGTGATTTTTGGAGAATGATATTATTACTATTGGTATTTCTAAATAAGTCAGCATTTTTTGTGATGCAGTGCCTAAATGTGGAATGCCTGTGTAGAAATGTTTTGTGTCAGCTGTTACTCTTGTATGCTTCTGTTACTGATGTTGGCTATATTTGTTTGATAGTTTGTCAACTGACTTTTCTGAATACTCATTATTTATTGCTATTACTGTCATCGTATCATTTTCTTGTGCTAATACTTAGGATTTCAAAGCAATTTGTCACCAATTTGTATATTTTTTTAAAAATATATACAATTGTTAGGTCTAAGAAATTTATCAAGTGGTTTGTTTCATGTTCAACCATGAAGTTTGTTTTATTATGGAGTGAAATGAATAATGTACGAAATTCATCAAGTTCATCTTTTATGCCATCAAATACTAGTAGAGTATAATCCTCATATCTTTGGTAACATACCGTTTGTTCTTAACGTTTATTTTTCCCTTCAAAAAATTTATTTTCTAGGTGGTTGATGGATATGTCAGCCAGGAAGCTAGATATGTTGTAATCCATAGCGAAGTCTTCTTTCTGTTGGTGGATTTTATCATTAAAAGAGAAGTAGTTTTCTTATATTACTAGTTCAAACAGATCAATCAATTCCGAAATCTCAGGTTGGTTAGTATTTTGTTTCTGATAAAGTTTTCACTGATAATTTCAATAGTCTTGTTGAAAGGTATATTTGTGAATAAATTAACAATGTCACATGAGGCAAATCTATATTCTCTGGGAGAGATTTATAGTTTTTATTGAGTACGGTGTTTCAAAAGTGTAATATTCACTTAGAATATATTTAACAGTTGTGAAGTTTACAGTGCTGGTGCGTTCTGGAAATTAACAATCGGTCTAATTGTTGAGTTATCTTTGTAGATCTTTGTGGGAGTGGGGTTTATCAATGTGTAACATTTTACTTGTTTAACAGACAGCATGAAGTGGCTTTGGCTAAGCATATTCTTTAATTTTTGCTGGAATTTAGTTGTTGGGTCATGGTTCAATCCATTAATGCTCTTTTTTAAGAAAAAATTAAGAGTTTCACTAATGTAATCCTCTTTGTAAACAAATAAGTGGAGTTTCATTTATCCGCCTTAGTAATGATAGCATCACGTTCATTGCATTTATGTTGCAACTGTTGTGACGGTTTGCTCTCTTCACAGATTGTACTGAAGCATTGTTTTATTTTTTCCCCTTCTTGTTCAATAATTTCATTAATTTTATTTGCTTAGGCAATCTGTTCATTGTGGTTCAGGTTAGGCATATCTGCACCTTTCGCAGGCTTTACTATGAGGTTTTTAAAATTATGGTGACTAAACACTGGTCTGATGCTGTGTTGACGACCTTTGTTCAGTAAGGTTTGTTCTGCGTTTGTGAACCTAATGTTGGTTTTGTTTATAACTCTTTCAAAGAAATTCTGTGTTTTTTGAATTACATTATTAAGGGAACTTGGGTATTCCTCTTTAAGTCACTCAAGTTTTTATTTATTCATGTTTATCAGTTACCACCGTTCTAGCTTCTCTGCATAAAACTGTAACACATACGCCTAGAAAATTCGTTTCTAATTGATGTAGCATGTTAGCCAATTCAAGATTCAAATGGTTAACGTATCAGTAAAGTTCTTCCTGTTTGAGCCGTAGCTTTGATTTCTGAACGTAACCAGTCTTTTTCAAATTATCGTCTAAGTGTTTTTGCTGCTTCTGAGTGATATTTTTCGTGATGTCAACATTTGGAAATAAACCATGAGATACACATTCTTTGTTAAATCTGATGTTGCAGGACAGTTTCGTTCATTTAAGTTTCTTATTTTTAAATGAATACGCTGCTCATAGTGCATGGGTAGGTAAATATAACTTAATTAAACCGTCTTCAGTCACAATCGTGATTTTATCTCAAATGCACAATGTATTTCGAGCCCAGGGAGCGCGTCTTGAGGTGCTTTAAAAATTTACATCGATTATTTTTCCAATTTTGGGTTATTCTGGCCCTTGTAAGATTACAGTGGTCTATTAAAAAGTGGGCACATTGTGAAGATATTAATTCAAATCGAAAAATAACTTATGTTTCCAGTGGTGGATACATGATTTTTGAAGCATACTGTGAGCAAATACGTTTATGTACATGTATAAGCTTTTCTGTAGCATATTTGCTATACATAAGTGAAATAATTTCAAGTGTAAAGATGCTGGATTTCTACTGATACGCGGTTCTTATTATTTCAAATGAGATGCAAAGGCATTACGATATTAGTTACGCAGAATGTCATTTACAAAATAAATATTTGCTAATGTGTCAAATGTTGATTATGTTATCAAATGGTTGCACTATTAAATTCTGTTTCTTTAGGGAAAAACGTTTAAAATTACTGAAAAAACTGTGGCTGCTAACATGTTTTCAAAAGACCAATTTGAGCTATAAACAGACCTTCTTCAGGTATACTGTGATATCGTAATCAGATTTGTGGCAATGCATAACCACTATCAAACATTTCAGAAGCCAACATCTCCATTTAAGCATAAACCAGGAACACACACGGTGTGCAATACATGTACTGCAAAGTACGTAACGTGGGTAGTGACATATATATATATTCACACAATACATATGAGGCTGATTTGTTTATGACTGAAGATGGTTGTGAAGGAAACTTAATTTTGTGCAGCCACGATTTCTCAACGATTTTTACCAGCTATAAATCATTGCCTGAAATACTGCGAACACTCTTCTGTTTCATTCTCTCAGCCAGTGTCGTTTATTTTTTTAAATTGTAGATAAAATTTGTCTCCCTGTGTCTTACAATTTTAAATACTGTCTTTCAGTCAACACTGTCAAAAGCTTTCTGTAAATATAGAAGTGCCGTAACGTAGTTTTATCTTATAAGGTTGCATATTCCTACTTTTCTACGAAACCCAGACTGACTTCCCTCCAGGCCTACCGCCTACCTCTTTTACCACTATTTTGTAAATAATTTGTGTCAATATTTTTCAGCCTTAAAGTGAAGCAGATAGGTCGGCAATATTCACACGTTTCAGCACCTGCGTTATTTTAAATTATAATTATTACTTTTTCCTTGAGATCCGGGGATATTCCTCATTCTCATCTCTCTTGCATAGAAGATGAAATCTTTTTACGGAACATTTTTGTCAGTATCCAAATAAATCTGCGGGAATGACATCTCCTACAGTTGACTTATTTCAACTTAGCTGTTCCAATACTCTGCCAAATTCTTTTCTTGGTACCATATCTCCCATCCTATCTTCATTTACATCCTCTTCCCTGTCAAAAATATTCTGTCTTCCAGTTTGTTTCTTATATAGGTATTACTTCAGGAACACCCAAGCCCGTTAGCAGTTCTCCACAGTACTGGTCCACTGAAACCTCATTCTTGTTATTTTATTGCTGAGTTCTGTCTTTTTTTTCAGATCGCTTCAGTAAATGTACCTACAAAGACATTAAAGGCCAAAACACGCGGTTCCCAGTGGACATCGTAGCGGCTCCCAGCCGTTACACACCTTGCCACCACGCTGTGGGCTGCGCCCTCATTGCGCATGGTAATTAGTTTCGTAATAACTCTGGGCACACCGGGCCGTCTCCAGAGCTCTCGTAACAACGAGGCCTCAGGGACGAATACAAGATGACATCATGAATTGTTCAGCGTACTTCCTTGAGAAGGGAGCTATGTTTGATATTGGTCACCTCTCCCGAAATAGTGCCGACAACCACAGGTACTTGGAACATCTTTTCCATTGATTTTATACCACTGTTCGATCTCTCAAACTTTTTCAAACTTTCTACGTTCAGGATACTCAGAATAAACGTATTTATATGCTTGTTCTCCTCTAATTTTGAACTTGTTCTAACTTTTTACATGTGGAAGAGCCTGCCTTCAAATAAGCAGTGAACAATTTCGTAGTAAAACAGGTATATTAGGAGTTTGTTATTTGCATTTTTGGAATATATACATCCTTTGGAGGTCTCAATCGCTGAGCGACAATACTGAATCACTTCTCATTCGCGCACAGGCACTGGGCAGAGTAGATGCGCCGCTGGAAGATGTGTTTGTTTTGGCATCACTGCTGGGCAGCGAGGAGCGTGCATTCTATACTTATTGTAGTAGTGAAACAGAGGCCGAGCAGAGGACGTGTGGCAATGTAGACGTAAAGTTAAATGGATCTGAGTTTAAGTAAAATTATGTGTGTTTGAATACTGTGAAACAGAGGAGAAGGCTTCAATTAGTGACTTAGAATGACAACAGTATGAAGAGGAATAAAAATAGTATTTTTATTTATTATCGCTATTAGCTAGTAGTTGGAATCATTGTTTAATGAGATGTACATACCGGGGAATTTAGATTTTTCATTAAAGACCGAGTAATTTTCACTCTAAGGTATTTTTCTTGTTTTTTAATGATTTGTCCTACATTTGTGAGAGTAAGAATTTGGTATTAATGTTGCCCTTTGTCAGTGTTAACATTTTAACACGAATTTCGAACCGGTAATAATGTGTCAGATAATTTAAAAGCGATATGTTAAATAAATACTTCACCTAAGAGTATTGTCCACATCATCGATCCAAGTCAATTTTATTTAAAGCGTGTCTCGCTCAATTAGGGTATAAAATAATTTACTTGTCTTGAGCATTGCACTAAGCTCTCAGCAAACGTACTCAGAAATTTGCAGCTGGAGCACAGAGGGAGCAAGCACTGCGCTCGGAAGCAGTTACCTTACGAGGTAAGATATTTTCATTTCACAATCAGTTTACTACGAAAATTATCAACGCACAGGGATCATTTCATGAACAACATTATTAGGCACAGGGACCACTTTATTTACTTATATAAATTACTTGAATACTTAGGATCTAATCAGTTTGAAGATTTTTAGAAAACTTATAAAACAGGGTCAAGTTCATGTCATGTTCTCGCAGGCAGATATATTTCCTTTCCCTTGCAGTTGGAAATGCAGGAAGTCAAACAAAGCTAAACTAAAGCACAGTTACAGCTAAACAATCTGTACCAGTAGAAAAACAAAACAAACCAAAAGAATGTTCGGGTGTAGTCAGATATGTACACTGCTCTCTGTTACATTTTGTTCGTAATTTGTTTTAGCGCCGCACTTATATATTAATCATTTGTGTTTTCTTTCCCGTACAGGTCAAAAATACTTAAATTTGACAATTTATTGTTTCGTGAACATTGTTCTTTATTGCATTGTAGCATAAGACAGCAAACAAAAGTTACTCGTACCGGTATTCATTAACCATTAGCTATGTCTAATTCATCGGAAAATAATTCCGTTATTTCTGACGAATTATTGCATCCCATTTTAGAAAATCAGACAAACTCGAAAACGCAAGAGGTAGATTCTTCCTGCACAATCAGTCGTTTTACGTCAAATATGGAAACGTTACCGAATTCGGTTAGCAGTGTGTTTTCGAGTCTAAATATTTCTTTCGCCAGTGGTGCACCTACTTACACTTCACAGTTTTTAGAATCCAGACAGACTGAATCCGACACAACACATAACAACACATACATTGCAAAGTTAGGCCACAACAGTCGTGTACAATGAGAATAGTGATGATCAATCCGCTCATCACACAATGATTAACGGCAGTTGTTCAATGGCCAATGATTTCGAGACTATGCTTCTAATTTTGCCCGCAGAAAACAATGAAAACCTCTCGAATCAACAACAAGAAAGTAATGAAATGTTAGCCACAAGTTTTGACACAAAATACAAAGTCTGTCTAGTCTAGTCAGCTATCAAGTATACTGACCAAAAATTACGAAAGCACAAAGAGACACTTGAGAATCAGCTAACAAGCCACATTGACACAAAACTGAACAAAATTTCTGACCATTTAGAAACGCTTACAGAGCGTGAGACCCAATTACAGTCTTTATTTGCGCAACGAGTTTTTGATGTAGGTAATCAGTTAAAATATTACACAAACAATGTACAGAGAGAAAGAGTTGCATCTTAAGAATATAAATAAAGTGGTTCCCAGCGCTACAGTCACAAGAGTACAACGCAGAACATTCAAACATTCGGAACAGATCAGTCATTTGCATATCCGAAATTAATGAAATCCATAATGACACTACGACACAATTGCAATCTTTACGAGCACAAATAGAAGACATCTCTCAGGAAGTCGAACAATTAGAGCTCAACACAGACTCAAATTCGTCAGAAACACTTCCCACACCATTTACACAATCAGAAGAATTTCTTTCATTACAACGTTTTCAGCATGGCCAACAAACAGTGAACAACATCAACGCAACAGATTAAAACGTAATCGTACCAATATTGCGAAAACTATTTTATATGAACAAAACACTTGTGATTCTCCAAATACTTTTCATAGACAGTCAGATGGATTTACGTATGAACAACACACAGGCAGAATGAGAAGAACCACGGACTTTGAAACATAACAGCGACAATCGCAAACATATTACAATATAAATGATCTACAAAATTCTCCAAGACACGACGGATTCGACTATAAACATTTTCTTTCTATACGAAAATCAAAAGTTTTTTGAAATGGTAATACTGACTTGCATCTATTACATTGAATCCAGCACTCCTCTTTTTATTTACCTCCACCTTGGCCAGTAACGCACAAATTAGAGTTCATTTGTAGTTTCTTAGAAGGCGAACCCGCCACACAAATGCACCCAGAGCCAGACAATGCTAGTGTGTTGAAGAATCCCAGAACTCAGTTTTAGCGGCGTATTAGACGGAAACGACATAGCGATGCGGCAGACGTCAGTTAATCAGCCTATCCAATTTTGAGAATTTGCAATTGGTGAGAATTACGCAATTTTTGAGCACATAGTAGAACAGCACCAGCGTTTAACAGAGTCATTTAGTCAGTCAGCTCTCATTCAGCTTTGTATCTCAAAACCTCCTCGTTCACTGCTTATTTCTATACTCATTGGTCAAAAAAAAAAAAAAAAAGGAAGTATTAATGCATTCCCCGACACACTTCAATTACTTGAAATTCACTAATCTACTATTGTTTCGGTAACAAATTTTCTCTCAAACCAGTGGCAATAGCAGTAAATGTTATTACAGATCACTTAATAACAGATAGAGCAGACGATAGGGCAATAGTCAGATGTATCAGAACAATTACAACGTGAAACAATTTCAACGGACAACCTCAGTGCAGTCAGCAACAAAACCAAAATTTCTCTGTCAACGACCATCACTTTCAGCAGCAAGGTAAAAGTAGTCACGTCCGCAGCTCGTGGTCGTACGGTAGCGTTCTCGCTTCCCGCGCCCGAGTTCCCTGGTTCGATTCCCGGCGGGGCAGGGATTTTCTCTGCCTCGTGATGACTGGGTGTTGTGTGATGTCCTTAGGTTGGTTAGGTTTAAGTAGTTCTAAGTTCTAGGAGACATATGACCATGGATGTTAAGTCCCATAGTGCTCAGAGCCATTTGCACCATTTTTGAAAAGCCGTCACGATTCGTCCCGGCAATAAAATTACAATAATAACAGTCAGGGAAACAATTATATTCATCGAAATAATGCGTTACATTCCAGTCCTCACGTAGTATACAGCAGAAGGTACGACAACAGACAACAGAACCACAATAAAAATTAGTCGCAGTAACCGTAATGACAACAGGCGAACCGAAAGTTATGGACAGCAACAAAACTACGTATTAAATGAACCAGATAGTCACTTCCATTCTCCTAACAGACAATGACTAGAACCTCAGCATACGGCTGGTGTCCACAGCAAAACGTTGTCTATAGACAATATGAACGCAGTAACAGTACGTATTATCACATTGGAAGGCAAAAGAACAGCCACAAAAGAATGAGGACCGTCTGATTGACTCACATTATTTCAGCGCAGTAACTGACTCTGGACCTCCAGTTACAGTGATTAGTGATGCAGCATTTAATAAATGCAATACGAATAATTCTTGCCCTAAATTCCCAGTAAAAAAGACCAAAGTTAGAGTAGCAGATTCTGGGAAAGCAGTAGATTTAAATCTACAGACACACTTAAAATTTTGTATTCATGACGACACATTTTACGCAAATTTTTGGAACGTCCCACTTTTAGCAAGTGAAGATATGCTAGGTATGGATTTCTTGACAGAATACAAAACGATTTTGGACTTTAAAGACTGATATTCTGGTACGCAACAGTAACGCAGAAGTTGCGTTACAGTTTCAGCAAAGCATTTCAACATATGAACAGGAAATCAAAAGATTAGAGCTTATCGTACACAAAGAATACACAGTGGTATAAAATATTTTTCACTGACACGTCTTTTGCTACCGACAATGCAGATGAGGAATTTAATTTCGGCATTTCACAGATAGTCAAATCCAAGGTAGACAATTGTGAAGCAGCAACAAACAAAGACAGACAGCAGCTACAAGGAGTTTAAAAATCACACATGTTTCTGACGATGTACCCGGTACTGCACGAGGATGTGTGTATGAATTCCAAGAAAAGCCTTATAAGATTTTTGTTTCGAAGCATTACTTGGCATCTTTTATTTACAAAGTGAAACCAGAATCAGAATCCATACTCCACAATGCATTATTGAACCGGCAAAAAGTCCATATATCAGTCCATTACACGTGGTTGCCAAAAAATACGGATCACGGAGGCTTGTATTAAATTCACGGCAGATTAAAGGCATTTATGTTTGAACAATAAAAGTCCGCGAGACAAAATAAAAGAATTTGTTCTTTTTCCCAGGTCACAATGTTTACGTCATTGTGAACTGACTCACACTGCAAAAAGTAATATAAAAAAGGCAGCTGAGGAGACGAAAATTCTACAACAGAAGGTACGTCACTCTAGGAAATTCGAATTTGGAGAAAAAGTTTTAGTTCGAGCGCACCCATTCTCTTGTAAAGCAAAGAACAAGTGGCAGAAATTTGCATTACTTTGTAACGGACCGTTTCGGATTCGAAGAATTCCGCATCCCAACGTAATACATCTTGAATCTTTCAGAACGAAAGGTTCGAGAGGTCTTCATCAATTACCAATATAAAACTGTTCATTGAATAATTGTTTGGCTTTCGTTTCCCTGATGATGACAACCACACACCTATAAGTAACAGTCACGTTGTGACGACGTGTATTTCATTTCCTTTTTCTGCAGGTTTTCTTTCGTTCACATGTATGTGCACACGACATTAGCAATTTTTTGCCTCATACATTACTGCAATTATAAGCCACTTAATACGTTTTTTCAATATTTTATGACTTACGTAATAGATACAATGATTGTTACAGAGCGTACACAACGCCATTTTCTAAGATAACGGACCCAGATCTTCACAGTCCATCATTTTACAAGCAGAGGTTAGGGTAAAAGATGACAGCAATGATTATTTCTTTAAAGACAAAGGTGTCACAGATGATAAAAGCAAAATGAGAGCAATAACATCGAATTTTCCGCGTGATAAAGCATTGTCTCTTACACGCTAAAGTACAGAAGAATGCAATAAGGGATTCCAGATAGTAATGATAAAACAGGTAGCGTATACATATACTTGCACATGTATAACACGTAGTGTCAATATTCGGAGAAGATATTTAATTTCAGCTTCTTGCACTGAGATACTCTAACACTGAGCTGTAGATAGGGTTTCTTCATTGACTGTAAGAATTTTACTTTAGGTGCCTTATGTGATGTGAAGACATAAAAATTAATTATAGAAGTAGTATGTGAAGCGATAATTTATAGATTTTTATAATGAGGATATGATAATGACAAGTGAGGATAGCGAACTTTTTATGATTATTATGCAGACGTTTATGATTTATGATATAAAATACGGCATATTGATATTAGGGATTACGTGACGATTGTATCCTTGGAGGATGCTTTGCTGATTGTGTTTTCGTGTGTTTCTCTGATGAGTAGTATTTCTAACGACTTGCGATAAGGTGTTGCAAAACAATAATACGAGTCTATGAATCTACAGAAAGATGAACCTTTTGTTTCAATAATACGCATTTTTTCTTGGTGAAGAGCAAAGTGAAGGACTGAAGGCGCTAATTGCCATGTACTTTGATGAATTTTTGGCTTTGCTTGAGCTGATGGATTTTTTCTCATTCACAGGGTAATACCATTTCTCATTCTTTTTGAGCTATAGTTAACCGAGTTTATCGTGAAGACATAATTTTTTAATTATTTTCATTCTGTAGGTTGTTGTTGTTGTTGTTGTCTTCAGTCCTGAGACTGGTTTGATGCAGCTCTCCATGCTACTCTATCCTGTGCAAGCTGCTTCATCTCCCAGTACCTACTGCAACCTACATCCTTCTGAATCTGCTTAGTGTACTCATCTCTCGGTCTCCCTCTACGATTTTTACCCTCCACGCTGCCCTCCAATGCTAAATTTGTGATCCCTTGATGCCTCAAAACATGTCCTACCAACCGATCCCTTCTTCTAGTCAAGTTGTGCCACAAACTTCTCTTCTCCCCAATCCTATTCAATACCTCCTCATTAGTTACGTGATCTATCCACCTTATCTTCAGTATTCTTCTGTAGCACCACATTTCGAAAGCTTCTATTCTCTTCTTGTCCAAACTAGTAATCGTCCATGTTTCACTTCCATACATGGCTACACTCCAAACAAATACTTTCAGAAACGACTTCCTGATACATAAATCTATATTCGATGTTAACAAATTTCTCTTCTTCAGAAACGCTTTCCTTGCCATTGCCAGTCTACATTTTATATCCTCTCTACTTCGACCATCATCAGTTATTTTACTTCCTAAATAGCAAAACTCCTTTACTACTTTAAGTGTCTCATTTCCTAATCTAATTCCCTCAGCATCACCCGATTTAATTTGACTACATTCCATTATCCTCGTTTTGCTTTTGTTAATGTTCATCTTATATCCTCCTTTCAAGACACTGTCCATTCCGTTCAACTGCTCTTCCAAGTCCTTTGCCGTCTCTGACAGAATTACAATGTCATCGGCGAACCTCAAAGTTTTTACTTCGTCTCCATGAATTTTAATACCTACTCCAAATTTTTCTTTTGTTTCCTTTACTGCTTGCTCAATATACAGATTGAATAACATCGGGGAGAGGCTACAACCCTGTCTCACTCCTTTCCCAACCACTGCTTCCCTTTCATGCCCCTCGACTCTTATTACTGCCATCTGGTTTCTGTACAAATTATAAATAGCCTTTCGCTCCCTGTATTTTACCCCTGCCACCTTTAGAATTTGAAAAAGAGTATTCCAGTCAACATTGTCAAAAGCTTTCTGTAAGTCCACAAATGCTAGAAACGTAGGTTTCCCTTTTCTTAATCTTTCTTCTAAGATAAGTCGTAAGGTCAGTATTGCCTCACGTGTTCCAACATTTCGACGGAATCCAAACTGATCCTCCCCGAGGTCTGCATCTACCAGTTTTTCCATTCGTCTGTAAAGAATTCGTGTTAGTATTTTGCAGCCGTGGCTTATTAAACTGATAGTTCGGTAATTTTCACATCTGTCAGCACCTGCTTTCTTTGGGATTGTAATTATTATATTCTTCTTGAAGTCTGAGGGTATTTCGCCTGTCTCATACATCTTGCTCACCAGCTGGTAGAGTTTTGTCATGACTGGCTCTCCCAAGGCCGTCAGTAGTTCTAATGGAATGTTGTCTACTCCAGGGGCCTTGTTTCGACTCAGGTCTTTCAGTGCTCTGTCAAACTCTTCACGCAGTATCGTATCTCCCATTTCGTCTTCATCTACATCCTCTTCTATTTCCATAATATTGTCCTCAAGTACATCGCCCTTGTATAAACCTTCTATATACTCCTTCCACCTTTCTGCCTTCCCTTCTTTGCTTAGAACTGGGTTGCCATCTGAGCTCTTGATATTCATACACGTGGTTCTCTTCTCTCCAAAGGTCTCTTTAATTTTCCTGTAGGCAGTATCTATCTTACCCCTAATCAGATAAGCTTCTACATCCTTACATTTGTCCTCTAGCCATCCCTGTTTAGCCATTTTGCACTTCCTGTAGATCTCATTTTTGAGACGTTTGTATTCCTTTTTGCCTGCTTCATTTACTGCATTTTTATATTTTCTCCTTTCATCAATTAAATTCAATATTTCTTCTGTTACCCAAGGATTTCTAGCACCCCTCGTCTTTGTACCTACTTTATCCTCTGCTGCCTTCACTACTACATCCCTCAGAGCTACCCATTCTTCTTCTACTGTATTTCTTTCCTCTATTCCTGTCAATTGTTCCCTTATGCTCTCTCTGAAACTCTGTACAACCTCTGGTTCTTTCAGTTTATCCAGGTCCCATCTCCTTAATTTCTCACATTTTTGCAGTTTCTTCAGTTTTAATCTACAGGTCATAACCAATAGATTGTGGTCAGAGTCCACATCTGCCCCTGGAAATGTCTTACAACTTAAAACCTGGTTCCTAAATCTCTGTCTTACCATTATATAATCTATCTGATACCTTTTAGTATCTCCAGGGTTCTTCCACGTATACAACCTTCTTTCATGATTCTTAAACCAAGTGTTAGCTATGATTAAGTTGTGCTCTGTGCAAAATTCTACTAGGCGGCTTCCTCTTTCATTTCTTAGCCCCAATCCATATTCACCTACTATGTTTCCTTCTCTCCCTTTTCCTACACTCGAATTCCAGTCACCCATTACTATTAAATTTTCGTCTCCCTTCACTATCTGAATAATTTCTTTTATTTCATCGTACATTTCTTCAATTTCTTCATCATCTGCAGAGCTAGTTGGCATATAAACTTGTACTACTGTAGTAGGTGTGGGCTTCGTATCTATCTTGGCCACAATAATGCGTTCACTATACTGTTTGTAGTAGCTTACCCGCATTCCTATTTTCCTATTCATTATTAAACCTACTCCTGCATTACCCCTATTTGATTTTGTGTTTATAACCCTGTAGTCACCTGACCAGAAGTCTTGTTCCTCCTGCCACCGAACTTCACTAATTCCCACTATATCTAACTTTAACCTATCCATTTCCCTTTTTGAATTTTCTAACCTACCTGCCCGATTAAGGGATCTGACATTCCACGCTCCGATCCGTAGAACGAAAGTTTTCCTTCTCCTGATAACGACATCCTCCTGAGTAGTCCCCGCCCGGAGATCCGAATGGGGGACTATTTTACCTCCGGAATATTTTACCCAAGAGGATGCCATCATCATTTAATCATACAGTAAAGCTGCATGTCCTCGGGAAAAATTACGGCTGTAGTTTCCCCTTGCTTTCAGCCGTTCGCAGTACCAGCACAGCAAGGCTGTTTTGGTTAATGTTGCAAGGCCAGATCAGTCAATCATCCAGACTGTTGCCGCTGCAACTACTGAAAAGGCTGCTGCCCCTCTTCAGGAACCACACGTTTGTCTGGCCTCTCAACAGATACCCCTCCGTTGTGGTTGCACCTACGGTACGGCCATCTGTATCGCTGAGGCACGCAAGCCTCCCCACCAACGGCAAGGTCCATGGTTCATGGGGGGGGGGGGGGATTCTGTAGGTATACTTTGATTATTTTAAACGCAATTTGTAGTAACTACACTTTCGAAAGCAGTTTTATGCATCGTACATCTTTAGTGGCGGTAAAAGTAATGCTGATGGATTAATTATGCTCTGTATCTTCTCGCGCCTGCTCACGCTCCTTCTAGCGAATAGAGCAGTTACGGATTGTTCAAGAATGCGGGAAGTTTACGTCCATCATGTGGTCTTTTCAACATCGAGGAGGCGCCAGCTGAGAAATGTGGGAGGGTCACTTCTGACAGCGGCTTCATCTCATAGCAGCAATGGCGAGTCGGCACTGTATAACTCCGACACTGCCTTCCCATTTCAAGCAACAGCGCGAGAAGTCTTACGTTTAGAAAAAGATGGGTACGCAAAATGTTGAGTGTACCGTGAAATACTGAATACTTTCTCAGGAAGTTCAGTTTATAATGCCTCTACAGGGCTTGCCAGATAAAAATTATGAAAATGGGAAATGTGAAGGACACGATTGTGTACAAGAAGTTTTAAAACTGAAAGTACACCTCCTGAAGAGGAGGAAAAAGGAGAGATAGGAAAATCAAGTGAGTGTACCCGTTCAGCTACAAACTGCTCTACTTTTAGCCTAGTCCTTGCGCTGTTTCTGGGACGCTGATTTAATAAATGAATTCTCGGCAGTTATAGCTGAACACTTACACCGGAGAGCCAAAGAAACTGGTAGACATGCTTAATATCGTGTACGGGCCCCGAGAGCATGCAGAAGTGCCGCAACACAACATGGCGTTGAAACAACTGATATCTGAAGTAGTGCTGGAGGGAACTGCGGCCATGAATCGTGCAGGGCTGTCTACAAATCCGTAAAGTTTTTGTTAAAAGGTTGGGTAGCAGTTTCTTGTTCTGTTGTTAGACTTTACGTCCAAGTGGGACTAATAATAATTTCAATAACAACGGGATACTTTGGCTTACAGACAAAGTGTAGGGACGGGAATGGGAGATCTCTTCTGAACAGCACGTTGCAAGGCATCCCAGATATGCTCAATAATGTTCATGTCTGGAGAGTTCGGTGACCAGGCGGAAGTGTTTAAACTCTGAAGACTGTTCTTGGAGCCAATCTGTAGCAATTATGCTAGTGTGGGTTGACGCGTTGTCCTGCTGGAATTGCAAGTCCTTCGGAATGCACAATGGCCATGAATGGATGCATGAGATCAGACAGGATGCTAAGGTACGTGCCACCTGTCAGAATCATACCTAGACGTATCAGAGATCGCAAATCACTCCAACTGCTTACGCTCCACATCATTACATAGCCTCTACCAGCTTGAACAATCCCCTGCTGACATGAAGGGCCCATGGATTCATGAGGTTGTCTCCACGCCCGTACACGTTCATCCACCGGATACAATTTGAAACGGCTCCTCCGACCGGGCAACATGTTTCCAGTCATCAACAGTCCAATGTAGGTGTTGATGGGCCCGGGCGAGGCGTAAAGCTGCTTGTCGTGCAGTTATCAAGCGTACACAAGTGTGCATTCGGCTCCGAAAGCTCATATTGATGATGTTTCGTTGAATGGGTCATCCGCTGACACTTGTTGATAGTCCAGCATTGAAATCTGCAGCAGTTTGCGGAGGGTTGCACTTCTGTCAAGTTGAACGAATCTCTTCAATCGTTGTTGGTCCCGTTCTTGCAGGATCTGCTTCCAGCAGCAGTGAAATCGGAGATTTGATGTTTTATTGGATTCCTGATATTCACGGTACACTTGTGAAATTGTCATACGGGAAAATCCCACCTCGCAGATGCTCTGTCTCACTGCTCGTGTGTTGACGTTCAAACTCTCTTAAACCTTGATAATCTGCCGTAGTAGCAGCAGTGACAGACTTAGCAACGGCACCAGTCACTTGTTGTCTTATATAGGCATTGCCGTCCGCTGCGCCTTATTCTTTTGTTTACGCATCTCTGAATTTGAATATGTATGACTATACCAGCTTGTTTGCCGCTTTAGTGTATAACCATTTAAGGTAGAACAGTTTCGCATAGTGCCGTTATCAACCACGAGAATCTTACATCCCACACAAGTTATGGCAGACGCCGTTCAGGATCAGCTTGCAAAATATTTATAAAGAATTTGTTTGAAACTGTTTAGTGCTATATGAAATCTTACATATCACAGGCACACAAATCAACGTTACATTCTTAACAGCGCCTAAGAAAATCATGGTATTTATTAGTTTATGAGTCTACAAAGGGCCAACCATGTTGAGAAAGAAATCAGAATTCGTTGCCCAACTAAATGGGAAAATGAAAAAGCTTCCATTACCCAACTCGCGCTGATCTGCAGCTTGAAGTTAGTTATCAGTAGTGCGACAGCAAGCATAAAGGCAGCCGAGAAATTCCCTCAGAACAGATTTCGTCGCTTAGAAAAGTCTGCACATGGCTGTCTACCCTATTCCCGGTGCCGATGGAGAGGGAACAGTGCTCGCTGCTGCTCTCGAAGCACATTTGCTGTCATGCCCTGCATTGGTTCCTGTCATTAGCAGGCAGTTTGGAGGCGGCGTCGGCCATTCCATGTCTTATACTCTACGTCCTGAAAAAATCTGTATGCTGTGATATTTTGTTTGTGACCTATACCGGGCCGGAACGAACCAGGTGCATAACAGCAATGACTGAAAGTGTCGCCCATCCCCTGACTGATCTTCCAGCATAAACTGCAGAGTCTCACAGCAATGTAATTTACCACGGAATCTTTTGACCTACTTGGCTTTTAACTTCGACTTATCCTGACATTTGATTGTTTAAGTCTAGTTTTACGTGCTGACAACCGGATTAATTATTAAAACTTCCGTTGTTCTTGAGCAACGTCTACTTTTCTATGATTACACTGCAAAGCATAGTTCACCAATCTCTCTCCCAGATTCTGTAAACCCGTTGCTCCTGTTCGTCCGCCAGCCGGAGTGGCCGCGCGGTTCTAGGCGCTACAGTCTGGAGCCGAACGACCGCTACGTTCGCAGGTTCGAATCCTGCCTCGGGCATGGATGTGTGTGATGTCCTTGGGTTACTTAGGTTTAATTAGTTCCAAGCTCTACGTGACTGATGACCTCAGAAGTTAAGTGCATAGTGTTCAGAGCCATTTGAACCATTTGAACCTGTCCGTCATGAATTTCCTTTTCCTTGAACTCGTCCACTGTGTGCTACCATAGATCCTGTGGACCAAAAACAGATGTTTACCTTCTCCCTCAACTCCAATTACACCGCTAGAGGCTCTCGGGGAGTCGCTGCCCTGCAAGATACTTTCTATGCTGTCTGCAGCTCCCCTTTCAAACAAAAACATCACATAGCCTTACCACTCGTCCACACTTCACACTCCTCTCCAACATCCTATTAATCCAGTTTCTACACAGCGTTTTACAGACGTCTTTGGTGCTAAATGTAATCTGTTTCCACTCTTTCCGATGCTTGAAATTAATCGCAGTAAGTGCAAAGTAACGCTCTCTGAAAAAGTTTTCGCTGTCGTAAAATAATGCAAGATATTTGTACATTCATTGGAAATAGGTATTAACTGTACGGAAATACGAGTAATACTGTATACACCACAGTGAAGAGGGAACAATAAGTATTGAAAACCAAGAAAAATCTGCTGCGAATACGGGGATGTAGCCTTTCTACCCAACGTAATATTTAAGAAGCAGCGAGGGAATTAAAACGAATATTCATAATGCTATTAAAGTTCAAGGTGAAATGATGTCAGTGATATTCGTTGACACTGCTGTCCTCACTGAAAACACACTGGGTCGGAACTGTGTTTAGTCCTCGGAATAAAACTCGTGCACTGGTTGGGAGTGCCAAAGATGACCTCGGTTTGAGGAAGGCCGGCGTGTACCAGATTCCGTGTCAATGTGGCAAGTCGTATATTGGTCAGACGATGCGTACCGTCGAGGATCGATGCCGTGAACACCAGAGGCAACTCGACTGATGTATCCGAGCAAGTCGGCGGTCGCTGAACATTGCTTGTCGGAAAATCACACTATGGAGTATGACCGCACGAGGATTCTGGTACAGACGTCGAGATACTGGGACAGCGTTGTTAGAGAGGCCATCGAAATTCGCACCAATGACGACCTCATAAACCGTGACTGTGGCTATAATCTTAGCAAGGCTTGGGAAACAGCGATTGGGTTAATCAAGAGTAAATCGAGCAAATGTATAGTTGTGACGACCACGGCGGACAGAGCCATCACACCGACGTCATCTCAGACGCCGTCGCAATCTGTTCAACTGCGCGACCGTGGCGCGGGGCGCGGACGGCGGAGGGACTGCGCCGCGGGCGGATGGTATTTAAATCGGCCGCCGCCGCGTCCGAACCCAGTTTCGCCTGAGCAGCCATAGAGTACGGATCTCCGTGCCGGTACGTTCACATGAGCGCAGTCCGTCAGTTCACCTGATGATGGCGACATGTATGATCGCTGAAATATTGTGCCCGTTGGACACTGTTGACCGGCAGTACACCCGTGGATATTTTGATTATCAAATACGCCGGGAGAAACTCAAGAATCACAGAAAAATGACTCTTGGACTCACAGAGAAGTAGGTATCTTCGTGGAATTTCTGGACATGGAGAATTAGGCACACGTAAAGATAGACGACAAATTTCTTTATGAAGACATTGAGGAGGGTCAATAATAGTGGAAAATCAAGACATGAAAAGTTTTTGTAAAAAGGTTGGGTAGCAGTTTCTTGCCGCTGTTGTAAGACTTACGTCCAAGAGAAACTAATAATAATTTCAATAAAAACAGGATACTTTGGCTTACAGACAAAGTGTAGGGACCGGAATGGGAGAGGACAGTCTATTTAGCTCAGTATTTGAATTTTTGATAAACAAATAGAGGGTCAATTATAGGAAAAATAAGAGAATGTAGTATAGCAACTCACTAAATACCAAGAAAATAAAAATACATAAAGAAGAATTTAGCATACTCTGTTATGTTTGGAGAAATATTACGTGCGACGGATGAAGTTTGGAAGATACCGGAAGTAGAGTAAAATGGTTCAAATGGCTCTGAGCACTATGGGACTTAACTTCTGAGGTCATCAGTCCCCTAAAACTTAGAACTACTTAAACCTAACTAACCTAAGGACATCACATACATCCATGCCCGAAGCAGGATTCGAACCTATGACCGTAGCGGTCGCGCGGTGCAAGACTGTAGCGCCTAGAACCGCTCGGCCACTCCGGCCGGCGATGTAGAGTACTCGAGACAAGTGAAACGTCGTTGAAAGAAACCAGAAAGTTATTAATTACAAGGCTGTACAATGAGGTTAAGAGTAAGTGGACACGCGCAGAATAAGTTGGTGTTTCAGGTAATATGAGGATACGGAATAAAATTATTGAACTAGCGGAGCGATGGCCTTAACACTTATGAAATTTCGATTTCGTTCTTTTGGTACATACTGTACGATAACTCAAATGAAAAAGGAAAGAAACTTATTGTTTAACGCAGATTAAGCGTCATCTTGGACTGTGGAATAGTAATGTTTACAGGAAAAGCGCTGTTTCTGCGTCGTTCAAACGGATAAATTAAAATACCGGGCCGTTATAAAATTGTTTTGGACGGTTTGCAGTCAATTAAGTAGATGAAAGAGTATTAGCAATCGTCGGATATGAAATGGGCAGCTCTATTTAAAGGTGGCAGCCCTTCACCTGAAGATGATCCGTTTTGAAGACCATCTTAAAACTACGAAAAAAAATTAAAAACTACTCAATATTCTCAGGGACAAATGATATTTAAGTGTTCAGGACGCATCAAATGTCGTTATCATATAGGATGGAATAGTATGGTACATTTTACACGAGTAATTAACAACATGGAAGCTCCAGGTAAGGAGAGCGCAGCATTTCGAAAATGCCTGTCGATAAATTGATTTATCGGGTATGTTAAAGTATGGTTCGGCTGACTCGCGTGATGATTTGTTATAGCATGTGTAAAACGTACGTAAAATGCCTAACAATTTCGGCTTTTAAATCCCACCTTCTGAAAAACAAAAATTCTTTTTTCCATTCACCCCACCATATTTCGACACCTATGTGTCATTTTCCGTGTGTTTCGATTAATTTCTGAAACTAATTATTAGTGGAAGTGTATTTCTAAAAGTCGGCTTCTTTTTATGTCTTTTAAAGTTTGATGGCATTTCATACGGTCATATGTGTTTTCTCAAATCTAGACCTTGTTAAAAATCGTGTAAAACACGTGAGACAAGTACAAATGGGTGGAGGACCGTGTATATAAAAAATATAAATAAACTGCACAACTGGACAAAAAACAACAAACTTAAAAGAAATTTTTTTCTAGTCATCAGTCTACGGATTGGTTTCATGCGGCACGCCGCGAATTACTCTCCTGTACCAATCTCTTCATCTCAGAGCAGCTCTTGCAAACAACGTTCTCATTTGAAACTTCCTGGCAGATTAAAACTGTGTGCCAGACCGAGACTCGAACTCGGGGCCTTTGCCTTTCGGGGGCAAGTGCTCTACCGACTGAGCTACACAAGCACGGCTCACGCCCCGTCCTCACAGCATTAATTCCGCCAGTACCTCCGCTCCTACCTCCCAAACTATACAGACGCTCTCCTGAAAACCTTGCAGAACTAGCACTCCTGAAAGTCACGATATTGCGGAGACATGGCTTAGCCACAGCCTGGGGGTTGTTTATAGAATGAAATTTTCACTATACAGCGGAGTGTGCGCTGATGTATTCTAGAAACAACCCCCAGGCTGAGGCTAAGCCATGTCTCCGCGATATCCTTTATTTCAGGAGTGCTAGTTCTGCAAGGTTCGCACGAGAGCTTCTGTAAACTTTGGAAGGTAGGAGACGAGGTACTGGCGGAATTCATGCTGTGAGGACGGGGCGTGAGCCGTGCTGGGGTAGCTGAGTCGGTAGAGCAATCAGTCCATCCAACTGTCATTTCTTTCCCTGCGCTTCACATTTTTTTATGCAGCCACTTCGTCTTAGCTCCCGTGAAGTTCTTATTTATGTCATCCCTAAGTGACTTGTATTTCTCTGTTACTGAATTTCTCTGAACATTTCTGTGTTTCCTTGTTTCATCGATCAACCGAAGTATTTCTTCTGTAAACCATGGTTTTTTTGCAGTTACCTTCTTTGTACCTTTGTTTTTCTTTCCAAATCCGTGACTGCCCGTTTTAGAGACGTCCATTTCTCTTCAACTGTACTGCCTGCTCAACTACACTCCTGGAAATGGAAAAAAGAACACATTGACACCGGTGTGTCAGACCCACCATACTTGCTCCGGACACTGCGAGAGGGCTGTACAAGCAATGATCACACGCACGGCACAGCGGACACACCAGGAACCGCGGTGTTCGCCGTCGACTGGCGCTAGCTGCGCAGCATTTGTGCACCGCCGCCGTCAGTGTCAGCCAGTTTGCCGTGGCATACGGAGCTCCATCGCAGTCTTTAACACTGGTAGCATGCCGCGACAGCGTGGACGTGAACCGTATGTGCTCCTGGGGTATCGGCGAGGACCACTCGCAACCGTCTCCATGAAGCTGGGCTACGGTCCCGCACACCGTTAGGCCGTCTTCCGCTCACGCCCCAACATCGTGCAGCCCGCCTCCAGTGGTGTCGCGACAGGCGTGAATGGAGGGACGAATGGAGACGTGTCGTCTTCAGCGATGAGAGTCGCTTCTGCCTTGGTGCCAATGATGGTCGTATGCGTGTCTGGCGCCGTGCAGGTGAGCGCCACAATCAGGACTGCATACGACCGAGGCACACAGGGCCAACTCCCGGCATCATGGTGCGGGGAGCGATCTCCTACACTGGCCGTACACCTCTGGTGATCGTCGAGGGGACACTGAATAGTGCACGGTACATCCAAACCGTCATCGAACCCATCGTTCTACCATTCCTAGACCGGCAAGGGAACTTGCTGTTCCAACAGGACAATGCACGTCCGCATGTATCCCGTGCCACCCAACGTGCTCTAGGAGGTGTAAGTCAACTACCCTGGCCAGCAAGATCTCCGGATCTGTCCCCCATTGAGCATGTTTGGGACTGGATGAAGCGTCGTCTCACGCGGTCTGCACGTCCAGGACGAACGCTGGTCCAACTGAGGCGCCAGGTGGAAATGGCATGGCAAGCCGTTCCACAGGACTACATCCAGCATCTCTACGATCGTCTCCATGGGAGAACAGGAGCCTGCATTGCTGCGAAAGGTGGATATACACTGTACTAGTGCCGACTTTGTGCATGCTCTGTTGCCTGTGTCTATGTGCCTGTGGTTCTGTCAGTGTGATCATCTGATGTATCTGACCCCAGGAATGTGTCAATAAAGTTTCCCCTTCCTGGGACAATGAATTCACGGTGTTCTTATTTCAATTTCCAGGAGTGTATTATTATCGCAGTATCTATTGCCTCACAGAACTTCAAAAGTATCTCTTCATTCTTTTGCACCTCTGTATCCCACTTCTTTGCGTACTTATTCTTCCTTACTAGTCTCTAAAACTTCAGTCCGCTCATCAGCAATAATAACTTATGATCTGAGTCTGTTGCTCCTAGATAAGCTTTACAATCCAGTAGGTGATTTCGGAATCTCTGCCTGACTATCAGGTAATGTAACTGAAATCTTACCGTATCCATAGGCGTTTTCTACGTACAGCTCTTACTCCTTGATTCTTGAGCAGAGCTCCATTACTCTTTCTTTTACTAGTACCAAGTCCACATTTTCCCGTCACCCTTCCATCCACTCCTGTCCTACAACTGCATTCCGATTTCCGATGAGCATTAGATTTTCATTTGCCATTAGATATTGAATTACCCTTTGACAACCTCATACATTTTCTCTATCTCATCATCTTCGGCTTGCGACGTCTTTATTTGTGCCTGAACTACCTTCGTCGTTGATGGTTTCCTGACAGTTCTCATGAGAACAAGCCAATCACTGAATTGTTACAGTAACTCATTCTCCCTTCCTATTAATAACGAGGTCGACTCCCGTTGTACCATTTTCTGATACTATTGATATTACCTTATAGTCCTCTGACCAGAAATCCTGGTCTTCCTTTCATTTCACATTACTGACCCCCCCTCACCCCCTTATATTTAGACTGAACCGCTGCATTTCCCTTTTCAGATTTTCTGTTCAATGTTCTAACCAAAGAAATGGTTCAAACGTCTCTGAGCACTATGGGACTTAATATCTATGGTTATCAGTCCCCTTGAGCTTAGAACTACTTAAACCTAACTAACCTAAGGACATCACACAACACCCAGCCATGACGAGGTAGAGAAAATCCCTGACCCCGCCGGGAATCGAACCCGGAAACCAGGGCGTGGGAAGCGAAAACGCTACCGCATGACCTCGAGATGCGGGCTCAAAGTTCTAACCATTCCACTCCCCTCTTCCTGCCTCGTAGAACGTTATCCTTGCATTAGTTATTTAATTTTTTGTCACGGTCACATACCCACTGCTAGTCTCCTTTAGAAGACCCTAATTGGGCATTAGTTCGGAATCTATTGCCAGGCCTTGTCTTGTGGATACACATTGTGTATCGTTAATGCAATAGTTTCCATTGCCTTCTGTATTTTCATGCCGTTGATCAGCGCTGATTCTCCGCCGTTAAGGGCAGATTCCCATCTTCAGGGTAAGAGTGTGCCCTGAGCCTCTGTCCGCATCTCAGCCCTCTTTGACAAGCCCGTTGGCTGAATGAGGGTGATTTCTTCTGCCGGAAGTCTTTGGTCACCGTTACTGGTGATTTTCATTCAAAATTTAAGCGGTGACGGAGCTCTAGGACATTTTGATTACAATTCAAAGACACTACCCGTAGGCCACGGATTGTCTAACGAACTACGAGAGTCATAAAAATGGGCCGACCTGTAGAAATCCACTTTCACAAGTCACTTAATATCAGAAATAAATCGATACTAACAATAATAACATATAGGTGTCAAAATGTTTTGCATAAATACAAGTGGTGTTGGGGGTGGTTAGTGTTTAACGTCCCGTCGACAAGGAGGTCATTAGAGACGGAGCGCAAACTCGGTTTAGGGAAGGATTGGGAAGGAAATCGGCCGTGCCCTTTCAGAGGAACCATCCCGGCATTTGCCTGAAACGATTTAGGGAAATCACGGAAAACCTAAATCAGGATGGCTGCAGACGGGATTGAACCGTCGTCCTCCCGAATGCTAGTCCAGTGTGCTAACCACTGCGCCACCTCGCTCGGTTAAATACAAGTAATATATTGTATTTCGTAGAGGCGAAGTTTAAAGACCCAAATTTAGATTGCAAACACGGGATAAAATCCAACAGGAGATATCAAACGGAGTAGACGATTTCGGTCTCACATCATCAACAAAAGAAAAAAAAAAGAAAAAAACGTTCAAGGCAAGGGACGGCCGTACATTAAAGATGTGTCACGCCCACAAAATACTTCACTCCGTTCGGCAAAACACACACACACACACACACACATACACACACACACACACGTACACGCACACACAACATATATATGTTTTACACATGCACACCATTTAAATTTTTGGCTGGGACAACGTCCTCAAAGAAGGACTATGTCCGAGAAATATATTAATACGGATGCAATCCCCAGTCCCGACGAAGGTTTTCGGGAGTTTTCCCTTGGGTATAAGGAAAAGCCGGTCCCTCCCATTTATTCCCAATTGATATCCCCAATCTGCCCCACTATCAGTTTATTCTGACTTCGACATCCACACTTGTGTTTCGGTCCTATCTCATCGAAGAAATATATGTGAAGAAATATAGTTCACAGAAGATCACTGCACTCGGACCAAGGCCATTTAATAACGGGAAAACCTCAGGATTTGTAGTACAAATTCTTGGAATATTCTCTTTCTTGACCGAGTGTTATTTGGCAATAAATTCCGTCTCCTCCGACATCTAAATTACTTTTTCGGCTAGAAAATGTTTTGACTGCAGTGAAGAGCATTCGGCAATCGTTGCTAGCTTTTTTGCAGATGTTTCAGAATCGAAATTTATGATTGCGATCTATTCACTGCATAAACGTTCGACGAGTACATCGTGCTAGAATGAGTCGACGTCAGAAGTAAATGAATGGTAACATTTTTCATCTGAGTACACCAGTATTTCATGAACAGGCGAAGAATTTTCATTTTCCCCTACTATTCGAGGAAAGATGTCTACTGCAAACACTCACCAAACGAAGGATATCATCAGTCAAAGCAGAAGGCTAGTGTCGACAGCCGCAGCATATCCTCATGGGACTTACATATCCCGAGATGAGGAATAGAATGGATAGACAGTGAGAAGAACATCACTGGGTCACATCAAAAAGTAAGTTACACATTATTATTTTATACATTGTTGTGGCAGACTACGTCTAATAGTAAGTGACACAGAGATACGACACCAGTTTTCAGTCTGGTCAGCAAGTCCCTAAAAACAACGGTCGGAACGCCCTATCACTTGTTCAGTTCCTCGACAACAGAAAGCCTCTTTTTTGATCACGGAACCATTCTAGAACCACTGCGTGAACTTCCTCATCGCTGAAAAACTCTTTAGGCCAGATAACCGAAGAGCTGCAAATCGCATGGTGCAAAATCTTGAAGCCACCCTGCGCACAATTTCCGGAACTGCTGACGATCTCTGACAATGGAATTGGCTGTGCTCCTTGCGATGCGCATCAATGACAGTCACCCTTCGGTTGCTGCGGATCACATCCTCGCATTCCTGGAGACTCTTGTCTGTGATCGACGTCGATTGCCTTCCTCCCCGATCAGCTTCATCCAGACCATGCGACCTTGATCGAATTGTTGGCACATTTTAGTAGCGATTGGACGCAACATTATGTTTTGGTCCATATGCTGCCAGAATTTCATGGTGAATCTGTGTGCAGATTAGACGTTTTGCCCATTAAAATCTTACTGTTCTGCGCACTTCAACTTTGGAGTGCGCGTCAAGTTGTCGCGTCAATTCATTCGAACACTTGTCTCCACCTGTTATTCATGCAGCATCAGAAATGTGTCTGCAAGAAACCCTGAAAATGTTAGCTCTTCTGATAACGCGCTGTTGTTACTGCACAATGGTCCTTGCATGAGACGACTGTGTAAGTCCGTACGTAACACAGATAATTATTAACTTTACGATGATCTTTGCTGTTGACGCTACCTGGGCGGTAATGTGAGTTGTATAGGTGAGTCTGTTGTATAGTGTGCCGCCATGTTTGTTTGTTTTTCTTTTTTTTGTCAGCGACGATAATGATAATGATCATCATCATGATGATAGGAGAACGTGAAATACTGCGTAGGAACGTATCGCACCCGACCTCGAACAACCTCTAGGGGACCGATAACCATAACGTCCCAATGCGACAGGCGAATCACAATCGATATATCATCATTCCATAAAAAGTTGCGGAGGGGTTTGAAATTCAAACGGAGACATTGGTGCAATGTGTGGTACAGCAAGTGTTCGCTAACGCCACTTTTCACGTAGCAGACCAAATACTTTGCATAAAAATTACTTCATCATCGAGAAGAGTGCAACCGCCGAAGCCTGCCTTAGCACCTTTGGCTATGGAAGACAGTCTCAATTCCCTACGTGAGCCCTGTCATTCCTTACGCAGCGCTTAATTACTTTACATCTGCTACCACAGTTAAAGGATTACAACTTGTATCTTAACTGACTGTAGCAACTAACTGTTCCCGAAGCACTCTTTCGTAGTTTGTTGGAACGATTTCACCGCCGGACTTGAATCTAACGTCCAGTTTCGGAATCGGCGAAGATAAAATGTGGGTAAAACGCAGACCACACAACTCGCTGCTCATAAATCCTCAGATACGGACTAATCACGACGAAAATTCTGCGAATAAGCTTTCCTATCTGTGGTTAACTGCTGTAGCAAATGGAGGTTCCATTACTTTCGATGTCGGTGGCGAGCAAATGAAAGTAATACATCCTCTTTATTTATTGCCCGGCCCCAGGCGCTGTGACACTTGAATAATCCCTTGCATGCGCTGCGCTCCCGGAAATCCACATAAGCAAACACCACTTTTATTTCCAAAGCGTGTTTTAATTCTAGCTTTATAGTACAATAAAAGGTATATCGATTTCTGTCTACTTATATGTATTTAATATCTCTGAGAAAATGAGAACATGTCGCTGCTTATCGATGAATCTTACCCAAACAAGCTACAAATTCAGTAGCTTAAAGGTTTGCATTGTCTTACTCAATGTTTATAATTGCTTTCTCGCAATGCATAAAGCAGGAGAGATAGCGGAGAGCTAGAAAACAGGACTCGCGTGAGTGGCGATAGTGGCTCAAATCAGCATTCGATTATCCATTTTCAGATTTTTTATTATTTCCATATGTACCTTAATGTACAGGCGAAGGACGCATTCTGTTTGATTTCCAACCGTTCCCTAACACTAGTTTATGATCTGTTAAACCGTAATCTTCCTTCTCCTTTTTCTCCTTTTGTAGTTTACTTTAATAATTGACATCGATGTAGGCAGTTCCATAGTGCGACCTAGTAAAAAGTACGAGCTTCCAGAACATCAGTCCAGCTTTGTGAGAGTATTACGAAACTGAAAATAGATAAAACTCAATTCGTTATTATTAAATGCCTGGACTTGTTTGACGAGAATGCGAGTTCGAGATTTCACATTCGGATTGTTATAAGACTGCTCTTGTTCACGATAGGTGTAAATGATCTCTCGAGTAACATCAGACCAAAGGATAGACTCTTTGTGTAGGGACAGACAATTCACTCACCTTAAATAAACGTAACGCACTGTGACTAAATAGTCACAAAGGTCAGTTATTGTTAGAAAGGCTGGAAATAGTAACAAATGCATAATATTTACTAGTAGACGTTTACAATGATGTATAGTGGACATACATAATTATATTGTTATATTATCGAAAAAATAGGTATTAGATTCTAATTTATCGGTGGACTCATAAGGATGCATTTACTACTTAAAAGAATTTGTAGTGTCGTGGTCACTCAAAGAATGTACCTGTGATAGTCGGAAACAGGTGTATAAAAGTTATTTTCAAAGTAGAAACTGATCAGAGACAGGTCGTAGACATCTTCGAAGAAAGGTATTGTAAGTAGCTTCATTAGCTTGAAGTGTAGCACAAACCAATTAGGCAAAACGATTATCTAAAATTTTCATTTCAAGACTGATTGTTCGGGATAGTTTTGTATCTGAAATAAATGTACGTAAAATTTTCTTAACACTCACATTCCTTTAGTTTACTTGCACTTGCGCAACAAACATGTTGCTTATAGATGAAATAAGTTATTTTTAAAATTGAAATTCCGCGTCCAAATCCAAGGGGACAGCACAACGTGAGAGTTTGCACGGTGGACACTAACAGTGCTCTAAACACAAACGTGTTCCGAAGAGGAACCGTGTTGTTTTTTATTTATTTTATTTAATTTAATTTTTTGCCTTTTTTGTAATATGAGGAGAAGGAAGAACTCAGACCAATAAACGGTGAACGTAACAGCTTAGTATGCAAACACTTATCAGCTTCTGCTATTAATATATGCTGCTGGTTATATTTATTTAACACTTTGATGGTGTTTGGGATCGTATGTATTCAAATTGTTTATTGCGAATAGTACAATATTGCGAATAGTACAATAAGTTCACCAAGCTGTTCAGTAATTTTGGCAGAGTCCCGTTAAGCATTTTGATTACTCGTTTCTGTGTTTACTGATGCATCCCTTTTAGAATTATATACCACCAGGCATCTTTATTCTTACTAAATGTTTTAATATATTTTCATAATGTTTTAAACGGAAATATATTTTTATAGCTTTGCTCTTGGTTGAGATTAGTAATCATCTTTTCTAAGAAAAGATTCATTGTATGTGCTTTTGAAATCATATTTTGGGAAGGACTTTTTTAATTTTTTATCTCCAGTGTTATTGACAAGTATTGGTGAAACCATGTTTCTTTAAGCCATAGTCAAGGGATAAGTTTTAATCGAATGTGGGCCCTACGAATTAATATGTTGTAGCACAGTTACTTGGTTTCCAAATTACATTACCCAAAATGTTTCACTGTATTATACCAAGGGGCTATTGTGTAAGGTGTTCCTTTATTTTTGAGTGTAAACTGTTTTTCTTCCTTATTCTACAGAGTGGCGCCCGGTATCGACTGCTCGTCAGTTATTGCCCGCCACCAGCAGATACAACAAGAAATAAAAGAACATTTCATAATCAAAAACTCAAGCAATACTGACAATAAAAAACGTAGTCGACATAACTGTGAAACAATAAATTCGGATCAGATCTTCGTGTGCCACCCTGTATTTTAAGACAAACATTATGATTGCTTTTTATGTGGGTTTTCATCATTGAAATGTGTAATCCCTTTTAAACAATTGATATGTGTTTGAGAAGGAAACGTGTTTTGAATCCCGGATGCGGCGGTTAATTTTTAAGAGCTATAGGAAACTATACCCACAGTGGAATTGTTACATAATTTAATGTTCAAAATGTACATGTTTTACAGAAATATTGTTGTTCGTTTTTGGTGGCCTTTATTGCTGTTAATCAGATTACTAAACTAGTCATTTTCCGTGGAGTTACTTGCGAAAATAAAATTATGAAAAATTTTACTTGTCTGAGTATGTGCGCTTCACACCATTTGCTACTGAACTGAGTGGATTTTATTGAGGTAATTGGAAACTAGCTCACATCCTACGGAGGATTCTGGAAAAAGGCACCAGATGCATTTAGGAAATTTATTTCCTTTATTAACAAATATTACTGCCTGTATTTCGAGTGAAGAGCAGTCGGAAATGGTTGTGGTGAAGGTACCGTATACTTTCGACGGAAGACCTTAGGAAAAGACCCCTCGGAGTTTTATACGGAGCCACTGAAACGAGAAGCCGCGTCACGTAGGGAAATTAAGTGCCGGCACAAATCATCCCCGCAGGAGGTTATGTGGCGCTTGCGGCGATGTTTCTTGTAGCGGGGCGGGCGATAGACACGTCGCACGCTGTTAGCACACGTCGCCACAGGGGGCTGTAACGGGGGGAGGATTGGGGGGCAGTGGGTTGGGGCTCCATCACTTAGGCCTTTATCTCGCTTCGCTGCGCGTGCCACCCCAAACTCACATCACATACTTGTTTTTTTCTCTTTTTTTTTATCTCCCTTTGCTTCAGGGAGCGAACGGGTGGTGCTGCTCACTTGAGTGACAAATTCCAGCAAAGCTGTGTACGTGAGCAAATTTATTCTTTCGCTTCTCTCCCCTCCCCCGTTCCTTCTCTCTTTCCTTTTTCTCCTGACGCGCGGCCGAGTCAAGGCCCCCTGGCTCGGGGTTTTATTATGGCGCGACAACAGCGCTGATGGACCGAGCGTTCAGCGACGCGCAATTTTTTCACCAGGCGACGCGGCGCCAACTATGAAGCGCTTGGCCCACGTTCAGCATTTCATTATTCAGATCGCGCCACTCCCCTACCTCCCACACACCCGTTCGTCTATCCGCCGGCAGGCGTAGGCGAGTCTCTTCTAGCCCTGTAGAACTAACGACGCGCTTCGCGGTGTCTGCAGGTGGCCTACGGTCCGGTAAAAACAGTTCTTCGATGACCAGAAACACAAGTGACTCTATAATCCCTCGGAACAGCAATTGTCAAAATGTTCAAATGTGTGTGAAATCTTATGGGACTTAACTGCTAAGGTCATCAGTCAGCAATTGCGATGAAGTTTATACACATTGTTTGTGCGACGCCTGTATGAAATGATCGAGGACTGCCTCTATCCTGCCCATAGAGCTTAACATTTCTTCATTACACAAGATACTGACCATATTGTGTGTTTTGGCTTGGTTCAAATGACTCTGAGCACTATGGGACTTAACTTCTAAGGTCATAAGTGCCCTAGAACTAAGAACTACTTAAACCTAACTAACATAAGGACATCACACACATCCACGCCCGAGGCAGGATTCGAACCTGCGACCGTAGCGGTCTCGCGGTTCCAGACTGTAGCGCCTAGAACCGCTCGGCCACCCCGGCCGGCTATGTGTGTTTTGTGTGTTTTACCTAAGAATAATTTTCTGGAGGAGAAGGGGTTACAATTTCACCCTAGGTTTACTCAAATCGAAACCATGTGACTAATATCAAACGGACACGACCATATCTTACTTTAATTGCCCGATTCAACGTCCACAGTCTCTAATGATCGCACCGTAGACGGTAAAGTTATTTTGAATCTTCTTTCCTTGGTCGGAAGACTGAAACTTCAACCGAGTTCTATGTATCTATACCAGTGACTTCCCATCATACTATAATTATCCCCTAAGCGATGACATTAAATGTTATGATGGGTAAAAAGACACAAGGGGAGAAGATATGCTTGGAAATAACTGGGATATACAGGAAAATTTAAGCTAGATTACATGATCGTCAGGCAGATATTCCGAAATCAGATACTGGATTGTAAGTCAGACCAATCGGCAGATACAGACTCAGATCACAACCCAATAATAATGAAAAGCAGGGTGAAGTTTAAGCGACGAGTTAGGAAGAATCAATGCGCAAAGGAATGGGATCTGAAAGTACGAGGAATTGAAGAGATATGTTTGAAGTTCTCTATAGATACAGCGATAAGGTATTACTCATTAGGCAGCTGAAGAGAAATGGACATCTCTGAAGCCGGCAATCACAGAAGATGGAGGGAAAAAAATCTGTAGAATGAATGACCTTGTGAATGACATCGGACGTTCACTGAGGCTTTTTACAGATGATGCTGTGTTGTATCGAGAGGTTGTAACATTGGAAAATTGTACTGAAATGCAAGAGGATCTGCATCGAATTGACAAATGGTGCAGGGAATGGCAATTCAATTTCAATGCAGACAAGTGTAATTTGCTGCGAATACATAGAAATATAGATCTCTTATCATTTAGCTACAAAATAGCAGGTCAGCAACTGGAAGCAGTTAATTCCACAAATTATCTGGGAGTACGCATTAGGAGTGACTTAAAATGGAATGATCATATAAAGTTGATCGGCGGTAAATCAGATGCCAGACTGAGATTCATTGGAAGAATCATAAGGAAATGCAATCCGAAAACAAAGGAAGTAGGTTACAGTACTCTTGTTCGCCCACTGCTTGAATACTGTTCAGCAGTGTGGGATCCGTACCAGATAGGGTTGATAGAAGAGAGAGAGAAGATCCAACGGAGAGCAGCGCGCTTCGTTACAGGATCATTTAGTAATCGCGAAGCCGTTAAGGAGATGATAGATAAACTCCAGTGGAAAACTCTGCAGGAGAGACGCTCAGTAGCTCGGTACGGGCTTTTGTTAAAGTTTCGAGAATATACCTTCACCGAAGAGTCAAGCAGTATATTGCTCCCTCCTACGTATATCTCGCGAAGAGACCATGAGGATAAAATCAGAGAGATTATAGCTCACACAGAAGCATACCGACAATCCTCCTTTCCACGAACAATACGAGACTGGAATATAAGGGAGCACCGGTAGAGGTACTCAAGGTACCATCCGCCACACACCGTCAGGTGGCTAGCGGAGTATGGATGTAGATGTAGATGTAGATGTAAATGGGAAGAAACAATGGGTAACAGGAGAAATATTTCAGTCGATCGACGAACAAAGGAGGTAGAAAAGTGTTCAGAGAAAATCATGAATACAGATATATAATTCACTTAGTAATGAAATAAACAGGAAATGCAGGGCGAAATGGATACATTAAAAAATTTGAAGAAATCGAAATCGAAATCCGTGTCGGTTCAAATGGCTCTGAGCACTATGGGACTTAACTTCTGAGGTCATCAGGCCCCTCGAACTTAGAACTACTTGAACCTAACTAACCTAAGGATATCACACACATCCATGCCCGAGGCAGGATTCGATCCTGCGACCATAGCGGTCAAGCGGTTCCAACTGTAGCGTCTAGAACCGCTCGGACACCCCGGCCGGCATCAGTATCGGAAGTCCAGACCCAACATAAAGGGAAGTCAAAACAGCCTTAGGTGAAAGCAAAGGCCGTAACATTAAGACTGCAACAGGAATATCAAGCTTAAATTCAGAGGCGCGAGTGGAGAGGTGGGAAGGGTACATTGGAGGCCTCTTTGAGGGGAGGAGTTATCTAAAGGCGTGACACAAGAAGAATCAGGTGTCTACAGGGAAGAAATAGGGACTTCAGTGTTGGAATCAGGATTTAGAAGAACTCTGCTGACAAGAAATCAAATAACGCATAAAGTATGGATAACATTTAATGAGAACTTATAAAATGATTTCAGAGAGGGCAACAAAGCGATTCCACTGTTGCTATGTAGAATGTATGACACTGGCGATATAAAAAAATAGACTTTCTGAAAAACATCATCCATACAATTCTCAAGATTTCAAGAGTCGACATGTGCGAGAATTATCGCACAACCAGCTTAATAGCTCATGCTGACAAAGTAGTGCACCCAATAATGAGAAAGAAAATTGATGACCTATCGGATGACTACCAGTCTGACTTAGGTAGTGTAAAGGCACCAGAGAGCAGTTCGGACGTTGCAGTTCATAATGGAGGCAAGACTGAAAAAAAAGTAAGATACGTTCATGAGATCTGTCAGTCTGGAAAAAGCATTCGGCAGTGTTAAATGGCACATGATGTTCGATGTCCTTAGAAAAACAGGGTAAGATACAGGGAAAGACGTGTAGTATACAATATGTACAAGAAACATGGAGGAGGAGAGGAGGATAGTGGTGTTTAACGTTCCGTCGACAACGTGATCATTAGAAATGGAGCACAAGCTCGGATTAAGGAAAGATGGAGAAGGAAAGCGGCCGTGCTGTAACATCCACGTGATAAATTTTTGGCTACAGTGCGACGAGAGGGAATTATGCCTCTAACCGTTATAAACATTATCTATTCGACGTATGAAAAAAAGAGTGAAAACTTATAAATATTAATTATTTATATAATATTCTATGATATAATTGGACATATCGATGTGTATCATACAAAGACAATGATAATTGTAAATTGCTTTTATGATCTGCGTTTGTCTTCCTTTGTATTTTTACCTTTTGTTGGTTGGCTTTGGTAAGTTGCGGACGCATATCAAACTGAGGTCTGTTAAGAAATTTTAATTATTTGTTAATTATTACTTGAAAATATTATTATTATTATTATAAATATGAGTGAATAATTATTTGTAACTTTAATTCCTCTCTCAGTAAACATTATCTATGTTAATTATTTCTTTCCGCTGCAACGAGCGCAGCCATTGATGATAGCGATTTGAATCGCGTTTTTGTCTGTGTTTTCATTAGAAACAAATCAAATGGTTGCTTGATGAGGGCTAAATAGTGCACAATATGAAAGTATAATTTATAGAGTTTAATGATCATTTCAAATACTTACTTATTTGGTCTAACAAGAGAATGTCTGCCGCCATATTAACAATTGTCTCAGCGGCAAATTCAAATTTCGCCACTCTGCAGACAAAAATGCCGAACGTAATACAAATGTGTAAAAATAAATGTGCACCGGTGGTCCCGAACTCATTTGAATGAAAATAATTCGAATCGGATTGGTTGTTTAAAAACAGTGCTCATAACACGACCGGTATAATAAACTTTTCTAGCTGATGTATGGAGCCGAAATTAAGTACGCACGAGTTGCGAAGAATATTGTTTCAGGTAACATATGTCAGGGTTGTGCGCGGTTTTAATGATCATTTTGCTGAAGATAACTGTTTCCATTATAATCCATAGTTGTATAAAATCTGTTGTATGAACTGTGATTTAGTGACAGTTACACAACTTACAGACAACACTTTAACACGACGTTAACTTGGAGTTCTTTAGCAACTTTATCAAATCTTTAGCCGGGAGAAAAATTATTTAGTAATTACTCAATGTAATAAAATAAGATTATCATTTCCATTTACAAATTAGTTAAATACCAAACCACTGAATTGCACAGCGAACGCCACAGTGCCCTTTCGAAGAAATCACTCCGACATTTGCCTTAAGCGGTTTAGGAAAACCTCAGTGAGGACGGCCGGACGCTTGTTTTTACCGACGTCGTCCTGAATGTGATACCAGTGCCCTAACCACTGCGCTACCCCACCCGATTATGCTCAGGAACCAAGAGGGAACAAGACCAAGAACAAAGTTTACGAATTAAAATGAATGTAATGCAGGATTGTAGTCTTTCGCCCCAAACGTGCAAGTGAAACATCGATGAATCAATGACGGAGATAAAAGAAAGTTCAAGAGTGGGATTAAAACTTGAATTGAAACGATATCAATGCTAATATTAACTGATGACATTGCTGTCCTGAGTGAAAATAAAGAAGAATTACATGGTCTATGGAACAGAATCAACAGTCTAATGAGTCCAGAATATGGACTGAGAGTAGCTGGAATGAGAACTGCGAGAAACGTAACATAAAATGATGTGATCACGATGATTTTTGCTATATAGGCAACAAAATAATCTATGAAGGGTGGGGCAAGAAAGATACAAAAAGCATAATGGCACTGGCAAAAAGAAGCATTTGATGTGGTACTACGGAAACATGTCGAATATTAGGTGGGTTGATAAGGTAAGGAATGACAAGGTTCACCGTATACTCGATGAGGAAAGGAATGTATGGGAATCACTGACAAAAAAAGGCACAGGTCGACAGGACGTCTCCTCGGACATCAGGGAATATCTTCCATGATACTGGAGGGACCTATAAAGGGCGAAAACTGTAGAGGAAGACAGAGAATGGGCTACATCCAAAAAATAACTGAGAACATAGTTTACAAGTGCTTCTCCTAGGTGGAAAGGTTGGCAAAAGACAGGAATTCGCGGTTAGCCACATTAAAGATCTTTGAACCCGTCTAGGTGGTCACTGATGAACTCATGTTGACATGACGATGTTACACCTTTGTTATATCGGGGTGATGTCTGTTTTCAGGCCTATCTTAAATTGGGCTACCGACCTCTTGACGGCTGAAGATTTATACCACAACTGGACAAAGAATTTTGAGACATCTACTTGTTATCAGGTGAAGTAAATTGTAAAATAAACATGTATCCCTTAGGGTTGGCTTTAACGCCGCGAAATTAGATCATAAATTAAGATTTCTCTTACAGCTGAAGGGTGTTTTTCATTATGGTACAGTTCTACTGTGTGGATGCATACAATACAGAACTTTCTGCATTTAAATGGCTCTGCAGACTCACAGCATACGAATTGGTTACATATTTCACATTTATCAGCAACAAAGACTACAAACAAAACAAATTTTCAGTATTATTTCACATTTTTGGCTCGCTAAAGACATAACAGAATTTGTTTGTGGTATAAACTGTCGGCATACGGACAGACACAGACAATTTTACAGATTTTTGCTCTCAGGCTGCCACGTAGTCGTGACTTAGTTACTTTCTGAATAAAAACACATATGTAGAATCGAAATACTCAAGATATTTTTCAATCTCGTAGTGGAGACGCAGAACGTCTACCTGAGGAAAACAATATAGACAAAAATGACATTGCAGATCGATCAGTTACCCTTGTAGATGAACCGGGGAGCTTTCAACTAAGTCTGCGAATGGTCTTGGAAGCAGCTCGAAAACAGATGTAAAAGGCAGTCTCCTCCAAATCTTTAGAAAACTAACCTTGTAATTGTTTCGCAGGCACAAAGAATATTTCAGAGCTCGTATTTTTTATAACGCCATAGAGTTCAGAAACGTGGACTATATTTGTCGAAATTTGTCCGTTCTACAGGGCTATTTAATTTTTAAATGCATCCCCATCAAATCAGAAATAAGTTTATTCTCAGCTTGCAGTGTATTACCGTGGGTAGCACGCAGTAAAGTCCACTCAAAATGCGATGTCTTCAGTCCATTCCATGTGGTGTAGTTTTCATTCCTGCATTATTTTTTTCTTCATAAATTCAATGATAGTCGATTTTATATAGAAATTTTTTTTCAGGCATGCCCCTCGACCTAACCAACATACTTGGAAATAATATATACAGTCTCCATGCCCTTCATTCACTACCATCGACAACTGTTGCAACAGTGGAATAATGCGTACGACTTCAGAAATTTTACTGTTTGTACCATCAATTCCTTCATGTGCTCCAGGGCTGCAAATTTAGCACGAGTGCTTTTAGATGTAGAGACCAATGAATCGTCTCTGTCGATCACAGTATTTTTTTGCTCTTTTAATGTCAACTAAACCTTTAATTCTTGCTTCATGTTATTTAACGTCGCTTCATTCCCATTCAATTTTAGAGGCTTATGACAATATATTGCCAGACCGCTTCCTCTTGTGCAAACAGCCACTGCACCTGTGAACGTCCTTCATACCACAAACAAACAGTTAAGGGGAAACAGCGCTGACAGCACGTCTCTGCCGAAGAGAAGAGGCTTGTATCGACTGAAGAATGCGACTTCCGCAATACTAAAATCGCGCTCTACCGGGTTCTTCCTAGAAGAGTGTATGTCTCGGCCCGCACGCTCGCCTCGCGTGCAGTTTGGCACGACATGGCCCGCCCTGGTCTATCCAGATGCCTGGCACGTCTCTCAGGGATTAGAGTCGCGTTTCTCCCTTTATGTATAACTACTATTTGGTTTGCGGCAGGGAATCAGATGGCTTACCACTAGAATTCGTTCCGAGGTCGAGTGGCTTGGTCACAGTTGATCGTCTTACACATTTTTCTGCTGCTTCTGGTTTTACAGGTTGACGTGGCGACTAGGTATTGTTTAACACTATACTGTCGCAAGTTTGTAGATAAGACCGTTGAGCCGTGAATGGCTCGTGTTCCCGCCATCATGTATTTTACATCCTCTTTCTAACATACTTCCACCTCACTACTTTAATTTAAATTACTACTGTCACTAAGCTGCTCCTTTGTCTGACTGTGAGCTAGCAGCGCATGTCGATATATCCCCTCTTTGCTGAACTGCTGTTACTTCCCGGTCATTGTCTGTCGTAAGCGAGTTCGGATAGCGAGTGCGGGTTGCTAGTTCGGGTCTGCCAGTGAGTTGGAACGCTTCTGGAGCGCAGTCCAGAACTGCTAGCTGGGAGTTGCAATGTGGCACTAGTGCAGTCGGGTTGGAGCAGCAATGAGGCCTGCGTCGACATGGCTCGCCCGACCATTGCCGCCACGTATCACTTGAGCCGGGCCGCGGGCTTGGTGGATTGTGGGTCGGTCGTCCTGCCGGCTCACCAATCGTTCATGAGTCGGCTGTGTGTGTGTGTGTGTGTGTGTGTGTGTGCGTGCGTGCGCATCGACTCCCGAGTTGTCTTCGTGTGTGTTTAGTTACTGTTGGATACCGTTTAGGTTGTCGTGCAAGTGTCTGTCAGATTGTCTGTATACTTCGCGTTATTTCCTTTGACAAGTGATTTTAAATGTAGTCGGTGTACTGCCTCTGAGAGGTCGGTCGTCTCAGTTGGCGACATGTAACTGGTTCTCCGAGTGCTTCTGGGCCCCTTCAATTACCAATTTGTGGAACTTGGGCCGGTCCTTTCTTGGTGTAGGGTTGTCGTTTAGCCAGTGGGCGTGTTTCCTCTGCGTAGTTGGGTCAGAGTCAATATTTCCGCCGTCATGTGTCTGGAAGTGAGTGGGAGACGCACCAGCAGTGCAGTCGTGACGGAGCAGCAGTCGCGGACGGATCAGCGGGCAGTCGGTCGGTTGTTGTGGACGAGGGAAGTTATCTCCGCTCGGTGCAGTCGGTGGAGTCCTCTGGCAGCCCCTGCGCAGTGTCGTAAGACTCCAGTTTCACAAGAAATTTGCAGTCTCCCCTCCACAAAGGCCAAATTACGGCCAAGTGATTCCACCTCCACACGGACAGGAGGCACGGAAAGGAGATGGGGTGTGACTACTACAAACAGATATTATTTGCCTTCATCATGATTTTATCTGGGCTTTAATAACTGAAATAAAAATTGTCAAAGTCCACAATTTTGAACATGTTGCTTACAAGGCATTTTCAATTTTTTTTAGATAAATACAAGTGTGTACTAGAAACATACCTTCTATGCAATGTTATTCAAAAGAACAAGTTTCCGAAACTAATAACAGACACATATTTTGGATATGCAATAGACACATAAGGTAATTCATAATAACGGCAACAGAGTTTGTCATGGCAGCAAATATATATCGTTATTGTAGAAAGCTTTAAAACCATTCAGCAGTTTGCTGAGGTCGACTGTATGGAAAATATTGATAGTTCAATAATTATTGTATCCTATTAGAGCAGCAAAAGGACACAATGTTGGAAACTCTTTCTTCAGCAGGCTGTAAACCTCTGAAAAGTCATATTCCATGTATTGCCAAACTATGCATTAAATGTTATATCAGCCTAAGACACAGATATATTATGAACATAATACTTGAAGTATGTGGAACAAAATCTCACAAGAACACCAGCAGACAGCAACTTTAATAATGAAAGGAAACGAATAATGAACTGTTTCCATCAGCTAAATGTTTATGTACAAAGAAATAGCCAATTCGTTACAGCACGTGAAAGTGGAAATTTCATGAACGTAAGCCTTCTTAATTGCTGTACACGAATTTAAAGCCGACTCCTTCGGCAATTTTGTCACAGACATTTTATTTTGAGCAACAACAACATCACAGTAGAAACTCATGTTCGCTACACACGAAAGTTAATAAGAAAAATATTTATTTTGAGAAACAAAACGGAAAAAAGTGCAAACTTTTGTTAAGTCAGTTAATCTTCTGGGCTCTTTTGGGTTGTACGTTTTTAAACAACTCGTAGTAAAAACCTGAAAAGTATCTGTGCAATCTGGCTGTAGTGCACTTTGCTGGTTTTACTTACAGACACAAAGCAGGCGAGAGTGTGTTTGTTTTCTGGCAACGTAGTACACTCAAGTAAAACCAGGAGCGCTGGCATTCACGCCACGCCTCCTGTCCGTGTGGAGCTGGAATCACGCGACAGTCCTTTGGCCGTTGTTGAGGGGAGACTGCAAATTCCGTGAGAAACTTGAGTCTTGCGAGCAGTGTTAGAGCGTGTGTGGAGCTGTCCGATCGCTACGAGCTTCGTGGTTCACCGACCTAGGACGTCGAAGTTGAGTAGTGGTTTCAACTACCCAAGCCACGTCCATTCATGTTGTGGTGGTTCGTTTCGGTGGTTTACTGTTGGTGAACAACACCGACTGTTTCTACTGCTGAAATTTAGCCGCCATGCGGGGCAGTTAATTAATTTGGTTGACTACAATTGGAGTGCACCAGTGGAATTTTCTGCCTTGTGGCCGTTAGTGTTCCGGTTACCTGCTCTGGGCACTAACGTAATTTGAGGCAGCGTCCTTTCTTCACCTGCTGTCGCTGTCCAACATGGTGTGTAATTTTGACAGCTAATACATAGTCCATTGTGGATTATCGGGTTTATAACCTTTCCTGTTTGAGTTCTCATGTGCTGAATGACGGGAAGCAAGTCATTGTGTTGGTCGGTCCATGGCTGTCCCCTGGTTGGGTTCCGATGGATCAAGTGTAGTTGTGCTCGCCACCTGTCTCGCCTAAGTCAACGAGCGCAGACCGACCAACTTGGAGGCTTCTGAGATCCACCGGTGTTTCATTATCTGTTTTCAGATATTTAAAATTTAAGGCTTATGGTTACTTTTTTAAATTTTTTAAAATCAATTCTTAAATTTGTCTTCCAAGCTTAAACATTGCGGCTTTCTGCCTTTAAAAGATCATGGATATATTTTAAAATTTTGAAACTTAATTATGGCCTTCAGCCATTTCTATTGCACCTTGCATATGTTTGTTCTATCTCTTACGTTTTTTTCCTTTTTAATTATTTTATTGCTACCTTAATTGGATTTTTTATCTTGTTGATTTGTTAAGATTTCTCCTTTCAAGGCCTTCAGTGGTGAATGGGTTGCATTCGGTATAGGTCCGGCTACAGGTCGCTTTGGTTGTAAAAGTGCTATAAAATTACAATAAATTACAATTAGAAGGTGAAACTGACCCCAACCTATTTGGCCCTTTCCGCAATCCTAATTACCTGTTCTGCCCAGCAGGTTTAGCGGGCTTATCAATCGTTACATGCTGTTACCTAAAGCAAATCACTGCAAACGGAATTGCTCCATTTATGCAAGACAAGCTTTTTCTTTCTAGGTCGTGGCTAAGAGACGGTAAATCTGTTGCCATCATTTGACACCCCGAGCGAAAAGGCACTTAGTACTTTGTGTATGGGCTAGCATTGCGTGTCCACGTGGAGCGAATATTCATACATCACGATCCATACTAAAACCCCTTCGTGTTCAGTACCCCTCTCATTCAGTAACTAGTCAGTTCGATTCTCTGATATTATTATTTTTGTGTATTCTATGAAGTGATTTCTTTCTTTTGTGCCCTGTCTGATTTTCAATTTTGAATAAGGAGATTCAATCCAAGTCCATATATTTTACAAATAAAATGTTTTTTTTTTTTTTCCAAAACAGCAAGCTATTTAGAAATCTGATGTCGATATCATCGTTTTTCTAGTATCTGTTATGGCCACGTACTGATGTAAGCTTACAGTCTGAAATATACCTTGTCATGTTTAATTGTACCGCACCCAAAAATATTTTACACATGGCGTTGTCCTAGAAAAATTATTATTTGTTACACGTTACGTCATTTTTCAATATTTTTGTGGAATGACTGGTCAAGCAGATTGATGGAAAATGCAGCAGCGTTGTCAGAGCACAAGCAGCAGAGGAACGCTCATCAACTGTTCAAAAAAAAGCTGGAGTACATATCTCTGTGAACTAATAATAAATCTGCAAGACCGCAACGCTGTATGTTTGTCTGAACATGTCAATCTCCAAAGCTACTTGACGAATTTTCATGGGGTTTTCACGGGGAAACTCGAGCATATCTTGGTTCCACGTATAGGTTTTACTTAATCAAGATTAGATCACGGAAAAAAGATACTGTAATATAAACAACACATGCAACATTTACGCCTTGAAAAAGCTGTTTACTTCTTCAGGTTTGAACTGCATCATATTTGTAAAAACAGTTTTATTGATTGATGTGTTGTGCGTAATACGACTCAACCTAATGAATAAAATGTTTATCAATCTTCAACGTGTTTAATCCATATCCCACACTAATATTAAATTCGAAAGTAACCCTGTCTGTTACTTTCCATGACTAAACTGCTGAACTGATTTTGATGAAATTTGGTATGGAGTTAGGATGAATCCTGAGGAAGAGCATGAGGAGGTGAAGCTAGTGACGGAACATCTATTTTTTTAAGTCACTTAACATAAACTACGTTAAAAATTATCAAATTTGTTGCATAATATCGACGTTGTATTATCTATTGTTGCTCCAGTAGGAAGATGCCTAGATGCGCGCTCCTGCACAGCTGAGATTATCGCACGTACAACAGCGTACTTACTCACTATCCCTCTTCATGACAAAACTACTGATGTGAGAGAACAGCTGGGTACAGCAGTATCTAATAAAAGTAGCCTATGAGCATGGAGATCAGACAGATGACAGTCTCATTGAAACATGGGCAGGCGAGACGACAGCATATTCACAAGCATTGGGAACAGGCACAGTAAGATCGAAACTGACCTTACTCTTGGTATGGCGCATCTATTAAGGGGTCATGGTCACACCCCAAACATCTACGTACATTTGAAGGAAGTAATAGGTCTACAGCAAATATGGTTCAAATGGCTCTGAGCACTATGGGACTTAACATCTGTGGTCATCAGTCGCCTAGAACTTAGGACTACTTAAACCTAACTAACCTAAGAACATCACACACATCCATGCCAGAGGTATGATTCGAACCTGCGACCGTAGCGGTCACGTGGTTCCAGACTGAAGCGCCTAGAACCGCACGGCCACACTGGCCGGCAGGTCTAAAGCAGATTATGTTTTCCCCAGCCCCAGTTTCTCTGCAGGGAGGGTATGCAGGTAATCAGCAAGTGAGAGGTGCGTTCAGTAAGTAACGCAACACATTTTTTTCTCGGTCAGCTTAGGTTCAAAAAATGTGGAATTTGATGTTGGACATGGTGGAACATTACCTCTTCGGCCCCTCTAGTTTCATGAAGGCGGAGGAGCTATACGTAGCCTTAAGAATGGCGTCTCTAACGAAGGTTCGTTCCATGTAGAAAGCTTTAGTAGAGTTTCTTTTGGCGGAAAACAAGGGAATATAGGTGCTTGCGTAATGTCTGCGTGAACCTGGCAGTGAACAAAAGGGTGGTGAGTCGTTGAGCGAGGCTGCTGCTATGAACGAAACAAGGTCGTGCAAAACTGTCCGATCACCCTTGTCCCGTGCCCGCATCTCGTGGTCGTGCGGTAGCGTTCTCGCTTCCCACGCCCGGGTTCCCGGGTTCGATTCCCGGTGGGGTCAGGGATTTTCTCTGCCTCGTGATGGCTGGGTGTTGTGTGATGTCCTTAGGTTAGTTAGGTTTAAGTAGTTCTAAGTTCTAGGAGGCTGATGACCATAGATGTTAAGTCTCATAGTGCTCAGAGCCATTTTTGAACCTTGTCCCGTCCGGTCACGCACTGCTGTAACTCTCGCAATGTTGAACGTGCGGATACTCTCATTGGAGGCGATGCAAACGAACTTCTTCTTCTCGATGACAACGTAAGGCCTCACACAGGTCTGCGCACGCAAGAGGAGCTCACAAAACGTCACTGGACTGTTCTTCCTCGCCGCGTAGGATTAGCCGAGCGGTTTAAGGGGTAGCAGTCATGGACTGTGCGGCTGGTCCCGGCGGAGGTTCGAGTCCTCCCTCGGGCATGGGTGTGTGTGTGTTTGACCTTAAGATAATTTAGGTTAAGTAGTGTGTAAGCTTAGGGATAGATGACCTTAGCAGTTAAGTCCCATAAGAGTTCACACACCGTTCTTCCTCATCCAATCTACGACCCGGATCCCGCATCTTCCAACTTCCATCTGTTTGGGCCGGTGAAGGACGCACTCCGCGGATGATGGGATGCAGCAAGACGTTGGATCCAACGTGGACTTGTAGAGTGCGAGCGTACAGATCCTCCCAGTAAGGTGGCGGAAGGACATCGAATTGAACGATGATCAAGTTGAAAATCAGGGTTTTCTAGCTAAAAGAGTGGGGAATAGTATGGTGTATTGGAATTCTGAATAAAACCAATCTACTTTCACAAAAATTTTGTGAATTCAACTTCCCTCGTATATCTCTTCTTTCGGACTAGCATCTTCCTCCCAGTGGCCTATGCTGTATCTCTTCTGCGATCTGTGAAAGATGATCTGCTTTTATGAAAGGCAAGCATTTATGAAATTTTGTTACTTGGTAAAAGATACACTGCACAAAGAATACAATATGTATAAGAACGGTGCAACCAGCCAGACGCCAGAAATTTACACCCCAAGAAATCTGCAGCGGCTAAGCATTGTGTTTAAATGAATTACGGGAAATTCAAGACGTTGTCACAGCTCCCTGGCATTCTAACAAGTTATTAATTAAGCACATAATTCACAGGAGCTATAGAACTGCTGAAGCTATTTGCTATGTTTTATCTATGATTGACGCTTTTTTGTCTTATCTCTGAAGAACGCGCATTTCCTTCGCAGTACTGTCACTAGTGGTTTTTAATTCTGTCACCCTTTCACCTTGAAGATGGCTGTTCGGTTGTCAGGAAAATATTGTATTTATTAAACGATGATTTACGCTACAGTATTCGAACACTTATGAAATGAAATACGTGGCACCCAGCAACACAAATACTGAATTCAATAAACTGTTGATCCCAGAAACAAAAAATATTTGACCTAGACAGAAATACAATAATTATTGACTCAGATGGGAAACAATAACACGTATCAGAACTTATTCTGAAACAAATACATTTATTGGTTAGATAAAATAAAACTACAAGACCCACATAAACTATTACAAGTGGGCTCAGAACCATAAATGACAATTTGTTTTAGATTAACTTTAGAACTGGTCACACAGATACTGAGATACGCAACAGCTTCATTGTATTATCTACAATCTGCTACTATCAACTATCACCATCTGCCATACCAGTCCCAAAAGACAACTAAACAGAACTGACACACAAATCATAAGAAAATGCAGCACGCTGTTCAACAAATGTTTTGTAGTGCATTTTGCAATTTACTTACAGTATTCTTTAGTTTCACCATGCTTCAATACCACTACTATAGACTCAAAACGAATCCGCCTATTTTGGCGCGCTGTCAATCAATCGACCAAATACTTTCAACACCTCCCGCAGTCAGGTACGGCTGGCAAAATCACCGCCACTTTGAGCACTGTGCTGTCTTGCCATAACCAGCTTCTCCACCGTTCCTCCTCACTGAGCTGCCGTCTTATACTCGACACTGGCAGCAAATGGCCTCCATTACCCAGCTCGATGATGTCTGTGCACAGAAAACCACACACCACATTTTCTATTGAAGAATTTATTGTATGATACTGCTTCGTTCCACATTCCAGCCCTTTCTGGTCTGTTTTGGTCGGAGGCACTCAACAAACTCTCTGCTGTCACCGTATGACAACTGCGGCCACATCTTGGCTTGGCCAAAAACACCGAATATGATGACTAGCACGGCGGATGTGACAAGTTCTGAACGCACAGTTTCTCTGCTACTACGTGCAGTATGTCTTTGAAGTGGCACATGTGGCTACCTTCCCACCACCCCACCGACTAGCATCTCCGCCAGACTCACTCCACTGGGGTCAAGCATGACACATCAAACAAGAGCAGCTGGCAAGCCATGTTACCAGGCACCGGTGTCGTCCCCAACTTGTCCACCACTATTTCACTGACCTTCTGCTCTGCCCCAAGTCGATATTGCCACTGGAAATCTAACCTGTGGACTCCATTCCTTTTTGTGGCACTTACCGTATGCGCACATGCACTTTGTGATCATTTTTATATGTCTGATTTCCATAAACGACAACCACAAAACCATGCATAGGTTCCTGTCTTTAATTGTTTCTGTCATAGAATTCCTTGCCCATTGGTGACCCTGTACTCTGGTATTGTAACGATAGAAACCAAAAGCTAATACATCGGATCAATGTCTGTACTCGACGGTGAATGCAAAGTTTCATGCAGTGGGACATATGGAGGTTGGAGCACGCTCATATAACCGAAGTTGTTCAGGCGACCGCTTACGATTAGCAGGAAGTATGGTTTCGATTTCCAGTCCGGTACAAATATTTATGTTACCAGTAAATTTCGTAGCTGTTGTGGAACCGAATTCCCAATATGCGAAAACATTTCATCACATAATGTAATAATTACTATGATTTGTTATCTCTGCAACTGTCAAATTCCTCACTTATTCTGTCCTCGTTGATCAAATGATAGTAGTCGGCTAAAAATGGAGCATTTTGGCAGCTTTCTGTGTCGAATCTGAAGTGCAAACTTTACTAAACGTAATGAATCGCTATACTGGGTCAGAAAAAAAATGTTGCACTTTTCTGTTGGCATGCGATTCCGCAAAAAAAAAAAAAAAAAAAAAAATCAAATGTGTTTGAAATCTTATGGGACTTAACTGCTAAGGTCATCAGTCCCTAGGCTTACACACTACTTAACCTAAATTATCCTAAGGACAAACACACACACACCCATGGCAGAGGGAGGACTCGAACCTCCGCCGGGACCAGCCGCACAGTCCAAGACTGCAGCACCCTAGGCCGCTCGGCTGTTATTCCGCATCCCAGTTCAAGTTCTACTTGAAAAATGGAGCTCTCCAATACGGCACCTGCGTGCAGTGTGGCCAAGAATGGGTAAGCATGAACTGTGCGTTGTGCTGGAGCTGTCCTATTAGCTCTGGGAGACGAGAAAATGTTGGCGTTGCGTTCGCACGAAACTTTTTGTTCAGTTAAAGCATCGAATTGTATCCGATTTACACCTTCACAACGTGGTGCCTTGTGTATTTCTTTTTGTTGCTGTTAATTTTATTTAAACATTAATACGTGATATGAACTTGTTGCTAACGTAAACGATTATTTCAGCTGTGGCATAAATAAACCCAAGAGAAAAAAAGGTAAACTACAACAGATTGCACATTGTTAAACACGATTATTCCATTCTAATTGGTTGACTCTTGCCAACGGCCTTGCCGCAGTGCTAACAGCGGTTTCTGTCAGATCACCGAAGTGCTGTCGAGCTGGGTGACGATCCTGTCTGCCGAACACTGTTGGCAATCTGGATGCAGTCAGCCCTTTTGAGGCTAACTGAGGAGCTACTTGATTGAGAAGTAGCGGTTCCGGTCTCGTAAACTGACGTATGGCCGGGAGAGCGGTGTCCCGACTACATGCCCCTCCATACCCGCATCCAGTGACGCCTGTGGACTGCGCATGACACTGCGGCCGGCCGGTACCCCTGGGCCTTCATGACCTGTTCAGGCGGAGTTTGGTTTATTGGTTGACCCTAGCAGAGAAGTTAACGGTAACCAGACAGTTTTTATAACTCCATTTATTTATTTAAACAGCGCCGTTACCGGTTTCGAACCGATAGGTTCATCATCAGACGGCTTGTTCACGTAAGACACATTTTACAATAGCTTTCACATTTTGTTCTCCCGAACGATTAAGTTTCTTTGGGGGTGGTGGTGCCTTGGAAAAATCTGCGCCATTACGTTCCGGTGCTGACTGCTTGTGTTCGTACAGCAGCGAAGACTGTATGAAGCACTCACACACCGCGAAGGTGCGCCACAGGACATCGGAAAGCCACGTCCAGGAGTGACATGTGGGTTGTTTAAAATACCTACACGAGTGAAGCTAGATTCGCAAGTCCACATTACTTTATAAAATGTTCGTGAAAAAGCCATTCACAATAACGTACTCGTCGAATGGAGCCTTCTGGCCGCTGGTGTTGAGATAACGAGTAATGATATGGAATTCAGTTCTTAGTCGTCCGACATTTCAGCAACCAGTCTTTGAGACATCTGGAATGCTTGTAATTTGCCGGCCGGTGTGGCCGAGCGGTTCTAGGCGCTACAGTCTGGAACCGCGTGACCGCTACGGTTGCAGGTTCGAATCCTGCCTCGGGAATGGGTCTGTGTGATGTCCTTAGGTTAGTTAGGTTTAAGCAGTTCTAAGTTCTAGGGGACTGATGACCTCAGATGTCAAGTCACATAGTGCTCAGAGCCTTTTGAACCATTTTGAACTCTAACGCCAAATTCATCGTCATCCGACAGATCCTCAGTTTTCTTTTCCATTCTTCTGTATATCATTCTTGTCATCAATTTGGATGCATGTGCTGTTCAACTGCTTGTGCGATCATTCTCGATAATTCTCGCACTTGTCGGCTCTTGCTGTCTCTGAAATTTGGGGATGATGTTCTTCCGAGCCTGACGGTAAATCACTTGTGCACAGCGCGGTTAATAGAAAAATGCACGCAGCTGAATGGATCCCAGTGCCATCTGTCGTCGTGTGACAAAATGAAGTCCTGCTTTTAAACAACGAGAACTGGAAAACGGACATCTTAAAAACAATAACAAAAAGGAACCAGAAGAGGATTTGCACCATGGCTGTTTAGTAGATGTGGGTTTGACGTTCCAGCAATCTATCCCAGCAGTCTACTCAGTGAGTGTTGTCAGCTCCTCGTTTCCATACATGTACTTTCGAAATGCACCCGAACTGATTTTACTAGGTAAACTTCTTGTCTTGCATCTGGATGAACAATTGCATGCCGACCTCCAAGTGTGGAATTTTTCCATCACCCCGTGCAACATTGAATTTAAATATGCAGAATGGCACATTCACTTTAATGACTCATAGACGTAATACAACTTACAATTAATGCAGCCTTATCTAAACGTTATTGCAAAGCAATGGAAAATATTTTCTTTGCATTGTACAAGAGTGACGACTGTGTTTCGAAAAGCCTTACTATTACGCCACTTAGAATTTGTGAAACACCAAGCGAAGAATGCAGATGCTCATATCTCGCCTATTTACGGCACAAACGTTTACGTTTATCTACTGCGACAGTTCAGGTCTCCCACATCCCCCACAATCGGTGACGACTCAGCGAACGCTGGTAAGCTAACGATTTTTAGTTCACGATAAACAGTCATACCATTAGTAGTTTTTACATGTCCCCTTGTATCCGTATGTTGAATAATGTACGACTTGCTAATGGCTTCCTCCATTAAACGTGTCGCCTGTTGCAAAGCACGTGTGGCCTGTTATGGCTCTTTATAATTAATATACACGGGCTATCGGCAACATTTGCGCTCACAGAGGAAAGCTCGTTTGCGTGGTGCACTACGCGCAAGCAATAAAACGATACCGTCTGCGCGTAGCCCTGTTAATTGCTTGCCCACTGTCCACAGGATATTAATATCAAATAGCACAACTATCAATGCTCACATCAATATAGACAACTATGAAGAGAGAAATACTAATAGAAGTAAAACTTCTACGAAATACTTATAGATTTACCCGAAACTGAGGTATGTTCGATTTCTAGTTCATACGTTGATTGTAGGCGTACAAAAAAGGAACGACATACATAAGATATTCCAGTAAATTTCGCAGGCGGTTCTCAGGGGACGCTAGCGAGCAAAGGTTAAAAGAGCAAGTACCACTTTCTCAGTTCTTCCTTTATAGAGTTTCCTGTCGTAGGATGGTGGAGATGGAAGCAATGCTCACAGTGACCAATTATAGAAACAAGTATGTGAATAGTTACTCATCAGCACCACCATCATCATACTGATAGCATCACCATCATCGTCAACAGCATCACACTTGCCACTGCCATCGTTCTCATGATACTCACAACCCATCTACCAGAGACCCAGGCGCTCCCTCGCTACCTAAAGATTAGTGCCTACTTCACACCGTTCCGCAGGTGGTGTTATTTCGAGTTAAACCTCACACTGAGAGCCTCGTATCAAAGCGACACTCTTTCTATTGGGAAATGGGGTGTTAGATGAATTTACTGAATGAATCGTAAACTTGTGATTCTTGAGTATAAAAAAAAATGGTTCAAATAGCTTTGAGCACTATGGGATTTACCTTCTGAGGCCATGAGTCCCCTAGAACTTAGAACTACTGAAACCTAACTATCCCAAGGACATCACACACATAATATCGACAACTAATGAAAAAGATGTCATGCAGTAGTTGCCTAAAATTCAGAACGCATCATGTACATCAATATTCCTAAAGCCACTTGACGGTCTGTGGCGAAGGTCAGTTCTGACACCACTAACTGATCCGTCCTCCTTTTTTCCATTTGCGAACGGCGCGTGGTAAGGCTTATTGTCAGTAAGCCTTTGCATTATCTTTAATTTCTCGAATTTTCTCGTTAAGGGCATTTCACGAGACGTATGTGGGAGGAGGTAATATTTTGTCCCACTTTTTCCGGAACATACTCTCTCGGAATTTATACAGTAAAACTCCGGTGACGCACAACACCTCTCTTGTAACATTTACCACTAGTATTTGTTGAGCATCTCTCTAATTCTGTCCCGCTGACTAAACGATCTGTTGACGAAATGTACCGCTCTTCGTTCAGTCTTTCCCATCTGTTCTATCAGTTCTATCTGGTAAGGGTACCAGATAGATAAATAATACTCTACAGTCGATCGATCAAGCACCTTCAAAGCCAATTTTTGGTGATGAATTACATTTGCTTAAGAATCTTCCTATCGAACTCAGCCTAGCATCTGCTTTCCCCCGTTTGTTTTATGTGGTAATTCCAGCTAAGACCGCTCTGAATAAACACTCCGTGTTAATGACAACCCCCGAAGCCTTTCGTTAGAGGAAGGCTGAAAGAAGCTGTTTATTTATCCTGTTTGAAAATTACTGCAACTGTTAATGTTAAAGTACGGCACGATTGTGCTTATTCGGAATGTGACTTTGAGGGATAGTGAACATATGCTACTTCACAAAAAAGAGAAACTACGTGGTGAGACTAATATTTGAGGAACTCTGCAACTGGAAAGTTAATCGGCCTGAGATCTAGGTTCACAACCACCCACCGAATTACAGATTGAACATAAATATGTTACACTGTGAAAAACGTATCACATTCGTCTACCTCTAAGTCACCCAACCACAATTAATACCAGAAGTTATTCTGATGCAGACTGCAAAGTAGTCTACCTGTCATTACACGAGTTTCCATTTCGAAATGGGAGGGCAACAAACAAGACGTCAACAATAAATTACTATGTTCAACCAGTGGCCATAATTTGAAAACCATTTCGTAAATGTGACTACTGGAGTGCAGTAACATAACTGACTCAACACGTGTATCATAAATGGTAGTGGCCTTGCAAGACAAGATAAATCGTTGGAGTTGTTTATTTAAAGTCTCCAAAGAATCCACAAACGCCAGAAACGTACCTGCCGATAGCACTGGCGTCGATGTCAGTGCTGTTAATATTGCTGGAGGTACATACTCTCTATCTGCTAAGCACTTCAGGAACTCAGTCGCCGTTTCTGTAGTATCTCTGACTGCCTCTAAATGTGGTGATGTTTTTAGTTTTCGTGATGTACTAACGACACGCAAACATTTGAGTCCTCGTGGCCTCATAATTGCCATAGCCGGACACAAACTAGGCAGGTAAGTGCCGCGAACTACACACCAAGTGGAAAACAAGGTAGTTACGAAATCAATAGCCGTAAACGCTACAGCTGCCATTAACGTGACCTAAAACCACTGACTACGGACAAAGACAAAATCGTCTTTATATCAGCACACAAACAGATCTCCATATCAGACTCTGGGTTCTGAAATCAACGTGAAAAGGATTCGATAAGAAAGCACCTATAACGTTTTACGAACTGCCTGTTTAGCCATCAGGCTAACATCCATCCTCATGTGAAGTATTTGTTATGACCAGGATAGCTGGGGCAGCAGAAAGGGGAATTGGCAGCCACACAAATAATATCGCCACCAGGATCCGAATCTGTTTCTAAGTGGCTGGAGAGGTGGGCTACTAGTAAAACAACATTCTTTTGTTATTTCATGCTAGTGCACCCAATTAAATTGTACATTCTTGCCGCACAGACCCCCTCCGCGGAACCCAAGTTTTTTTTTCTGTGTTTTCCATGTATTGCTTTCCACGCCGATTGTGCGGAGAACCTTCTCGTTCCTTACCTTATCAGTAAATCTAGTTTTCAGCATTCTTTTGTGGCACCATACTTCAAGTGCTTCGATTCTCATCTGTTCTGGTTTGCCACAGTCCGTGTAGCACTACCATACAATGCTGTGCTCCAAACGTACATTCACAGAAATTTCTTCCTCAAATTGAGGCTTGTGTTTGATACTAATAGGCTTTTCGTAGCCAGAAACGACCTTTATTGTCAGTCCTAGTCTGCTTTTTATGGCTTCCTTGCTCTTCCATCAAGTGTCCAGGAAACAAGAAATGGTTCAAATGGCTCTGAGCAATATGGGACTTAATTTCTGAGGTCATCAGTCCCCTAGAACTTATAACTACTTAAACCTAACCTAACCAGACTGTAGAACCTAGAACCGCTCGGCAAGCCCGACCAGCCCCAGGTAGCAGAATTCTTTACTTTCATCTACTTCGTGCCTTCGGTTTAATCTCAATCCATACTCTGTACTCATTAGATTGTTGATCCATTCTGTATATCGAGTAATTCCTTTTCAGTTTCACTGAGGATATCAGTGATATCAGCGAATCTTATCATTGTCATCTTTTCACCTGAAATTGTAATCTTATTCTTTAATCTTTCTTTTATTAACTTCATTATGGACTGAACAGTAGGGTCAAAAGACTCCATTTTTGTTTTACACATTTTTAATCCGAGCACTTCGTTCTTGGTCTTCCATTCCATGGAATACTATTCAAATTATATTATTTTGGTAGCGTAAGTCCTCCCTTTTGTGGGTACGACATTATGCATCTATCTTCCTCAGAATTTACAAGTTCTATTATTGTAGTGACGTGGCACTACTGCTCAGAACATACAGTGCCTTTATTGCCATGGCATGGCATATGTCTTCTTTATGATAATTCAGTCAACAGTACAGATGAACTATAAGATCAGAACTGTCATGCGTTGAAAAAACTTTGGTAAGGCATATGGAGTTCAATCTATGACACTTTGTTTACAGTTGGATTTTGGGATGTTAGTTAATAGAGTTTTCTTCCTCTCTAGGTCTCAGAAACACAGTCTCGAAGTTTGCGTCGTTAGCTATGTAACAGTCGATACATCACCGATAACTAAAGGTGAAAATTTACTCAGGACTAAAAATTTGCATTACGCCTCAAACAGTATTTGTGGCTCATGGTGTACACGTCTGCTTTAGGAAAAAGTTGCACAGAACATTGGCTAAACTCATGAACTGCTACGTCTTTTTAAACGTTCAAACACTTATAACACAAACTTTCGAAAACACTAATGAGATGCTTCTCAATCGCCACATTTGTGGATAGAAAACTGATCGACCAATCTCTTCATAGGGGATCAACTGCCTTCCCACCAAGCAACTCATATTGAATGATAACGTTAGCAAAAAATTCAGACGTAGCGTCTTGGGCACTACTGGGATGGCCAATTCCAAGGTATGCAATATTCAGGACTGTCAGTGAGAGCGATGTTTGCTAGTATTGCAGTTGCGTAATTACGTATTACATAATGTTTTCATTGTCCACCAGATTAGACTTTGTAACCGCCCTGTTAAATTGTTGGAAGCTTAGTCAGCCGGTGTCGTAATTTTGAAATGAGAGTTGTAATGGTGGTCGCGTAATAAGTATTTCGCGTGCAGCGCCGTTGCGACTCTGTCAAAGGTCAATTGTGGAAACTAAGCCACTGGATATTACAGGTAACGTTATTATAGAATACTGATTCCACAAAATAAGAGGGCACGTACATTCGCCAGTGAGTGCTTCAATATAAGAATTAATGCCGTAAAGGAAATGGGTCATAAATATAGTAACTTAGATACACACTCAGTTGCATGGAAACGTCGATCGGGATAGAGGCACGTACGTTCTAAGTACTATCATTCCACGTGGCCTACACAAAAAGAACTGTGATTAAATTGCTTTTATTCATCTATGAAGCAAAATTATAGGACATCCAAATTAAATGAAAAGAAAGACTGCAGGTTCTGAATTGCGCGGCAAATACATCAAAATTGACGTTGTCGGCCACGAAGGGAATGCGATGAACACATTCACGTGCCTCTATTGTTGAACAGCGCCGTACTGAATCTCGTCGCCTCCATCTAAATTCCACAAATTCTCCACATAAAATTAAAATAATAATAATCTCCCAGAGTTAAAGGAGCTGGGATCCGTGGTATCGTAAATCAGGAAATCCTATAGACCATGAATTGCTTCCATTGTATAACACCATGTCACTTTAAAATTAGACAACACGTCTTATCTATCACCAGGGCAGGAGAATAACGAAAGGTAACTGATACTAAAATTAATAAACCAAGAGCATAAATCTTCTTTTATCCATCAGTGTTAAATATTTTTCACATTAATCATTGGTATGAGAGTCGAATAACTATCTATCTATTTATGAATAAGAAGAATTATTAAGTTCCTTCACTACTTCTTTTTCCCGATTGAGGCTTTTCCTACAGTTCTAGGATCAATACACGTTTTTCACTGAGCTACCCGTGAAAGTAGGTCATGTGTTATGTTACTTTCCCACTCTTTTAAAAATATTACGGAGAAGTGAAAATATATGGGAATCCTTTTTAGTTGTTTTTCGAGAAAATGTGGTGTTGCATTTCCACGTGGTCTGGTGTAGAAGATATGTATCCCAAGTTTGTGAAATTTCCTGTTTACTTCTTCAATAATACGTGAGTTATATCAAGTCCTTTATTATTTTTCCCCCCACAAATACGTATCTATATAACTTCGGACAGTGACGCTTAGTTTACATTTGCTTATTTATCCTTTATCCACATTCGTAGTTGATACGGCTACAGCTATCCGAAAACAATCCACCTTCGGTAGAATTAATGTAACGAGAAACTACTCACGGCAGGTAGAGTATCTTCCTTCTTCGCACGCATTTTTCAATCACTATAGCGTAAGCTCGAGCTGCAGAGAACTCCAAGACAGGTGATGTAGCACAGAGCACATGGAGAGTTGACTATTTTGGGATTTATGCTGCTTACTGTAAGTTATTGGGCAATAAAGTGCAGTCTATGTTTGCTTGACAAACTTTTTCTCTATAACAAGCACCTATACTTACATGGTATGTTAGTATGACTGGGTTTTTTCAGTTACAATTTTGAATGACTTTAATAGATGTTGCAGGCCCCTTTTACACTTTCCGCTGCTTACTATCTAATGTTTGTAATATTTCAGACAATCTGAAGACGAGTATTCCTCTTCCACTTAGGGTTCTTGGTTCATGTTAACAATATCTGACGGATATGTAGAAGTACGAGTATGCCACATGCGCGACACGACATTCCACGTACCTCTGATGGCCTTGCTGTGTTTACAAAGTAGTGAGCGTTTTTCGACTGATTCACTACTGAGATTTATTCATGCCTTTTCATGGCTAATGTGTTTCGTTTACGTAAATCAACTCCATAATATCTTTATATGATTGTTTTACGTATTAATTGCCCGCATCTCGTGGTCGTGCGGTAGCGTTCTCGCTTCCCACGCCCGGGTTCTCGGGTTCGATTCCCGTCGGGGTCAGCGATTTTCTCTGCCTCGTGATGGCTGGGTGTTGTGTGATGTCCATAGGTTAGTTAGGTTTAAGTAGTTCTAAGTTCTCGGGGACTGATGACCATAGATGTTAAGTCCCATAGTGCTCAGAGCCATTTTCGAACGTATTAATTGATAAGTTTCATGTTGTTCTGCCTTGTCGTTTCTGATCTACAGAAAAGTAGCCATAGTTCCACAACTGTATCTTTTTGTAAGAAATGGTTCTTAACTTTTTGCCTCCTTTCAGCATCATCTGATCTATTCGTCGTATGACTTTCTGTAAATATCGAAAGCTCACCCTGCAAATTACCACATGCTGCAATCCACCATACCCACCACAATATTTTTAAGGTAGAGAGAGAGAGAGAGAGAGAGAGAGAGAGAGAGAGAGAGAGAGAGAGAGAGAGAGAGAGAGAGAGAGACCGAGAAGCTGTGAAAAGCATCAGCGGTCAGAAGGTTTTGGCTGTATTAACTTGGGAACGGGGGAACGGCGTGTGCGGGACGTATTCGCTGCGGACCCGCTTACGAATGTAAATCTGAGGTACTCTGCGGCGTTCATTGTATCTGTAATTAAGAAAAAATAAAGCGAACTGTGTTAAAATGCAACTGGTGAGTGAATAATTATTCCATGAATTTAAAACAGGTGTCATGTAGGATTAAAGCGACACTACGGAGCGGGTTGGCTCACGTTAAGCTACAACATGCCAGTCGTGGTAATCTTCCACGCTTCTCCCTCTTACGCTGCCTCCCACACTCAGTGACACACACACACACACACACACACACACACACACACACACACACACACACACACACACACACTTGATCAAACGCTCACACGCACAGTAAAGCAGATACTTACGTCGTTTGCCAAAAGAAATACTTTCTTTCAGGGCTATAGACCACAGCAACACGCTGGGAGAGCTGATTGATTATCTTCAGTCGATAAACTCACACGAAGACGTCGGATACTTAGAACACGAAGTTTCCAATGGCAAGATTCCATGTAGTATCCAAGCCAGCAAATCTGCTATTTTCGCACATTTTATTTCTATTGGCCACGCGTTTAATCACAGCTGGAGCGCTCCTGAAAGGTAGTGGAGATCTCATAATATTAAATAAGGTGATTAAACCCAAAATTTATAAACGTGAGGCTTTTTGGGAAGATGTGAGCGTACATCAAAAGGACAGGGAAATTGAGGCGGTGTACTCGTATTGGTCGCATTAGACAAGGAGCTCATATGCACCGGATTATAATTTGATGCTGCTTGCGGGAAGGTACAGTGTCAGCTATGGCATAAGCAAATAACTTTATCCTTCAGTGGACCACCAGAATTACCCACGATGTAAAAATGCGTAGATCTCTAGTTAAGCTGTCTAGGTCACGTAAAATGGCATACAGCAAGTGAAGAATAACTTTCTAGGCCATAAAGTATACATGAAGCATTTCGGAATTATTTCCATCTTCATAAATCCAAGTTCAATTGTAGCACAAGGACAAGAACGTTACCAGCTGTGTACGTAACGTGGGATGACAGATTACTACAATTTCTTAAATGGTATTCACCTCAAAATCAACTTTACCTTCGAGGCTGAGAGTAAGATCGGTCTCCCGTTTCTAGATATGCTGTTATATAATCCGACAAAACTCTAAGACAGAGTGTATAGAAAGCCTGCTAACACCAATAGGTATTTAGATGTCACTTAGAACCACCACCAAGCTCAGAAGCAAGCAGTGCTCAACACTATGTCTTCATGTGCCTTCGGTGCCAGCGAATAGGACAGCTTGGAATCGGAGTTGGATTTTAAAGAAGACAATGTAAGCCAATGGCTATGACAGTTTATCAATAGGCAGTGCTTTTAAACGGAATATTAACTAAGCTAACAGGAAGGACGAGGAACCATCTTCTCACTCTGTTAAGCGATTGTCTGTTTATGGGGTCCCTGACCGAACAGGCAGAATTATAAGGAAAAATGGTATTTAGAACACTTATTTCAGTCAAAACAAAGTAAAATACTTTACCAACGGGAAACGATTGCACCTGATTGCCTCCACATTGTGGGTGTCCAAGGCATGACGTGAGGCTGTGGCAAAGTGTATATAGGTGAAACGGGAAGGACTGCTAAGGAACGTATTAAGGAATACCAACACGACAGAGTATGAAATCGGCGGTAGCATAACATCACGAAGACTAGGGCACTGACATAATGTACTTGTCCTGGCTAAGGAAACCAACATTTGTAGAAGATAAGTCCAAGAACCATGAACCATGGACCTTGCCGTTGGTGGGAGGCTTGCGTGCCTCAGCGATACAGATAGCCGTACCGTAGACACAGCCACAACGGAGGGGTATCTGTTGAGAGGCCAGACAAAAGTGTGGTTCCTGAAGAGGGGCAGCAGCCTTTTCAGTAGTTGCAAGGGCAACAGTCTGGATGATTGACTGATCTGGCCTTGTAACAATAACCAAAACGGCCTTGCTGTGCTGGTACTGCGAACGGCTGAAAGCAAGGGGAAACTACAGCCGTAATTTTTCCCGAGGGCATGCAGCTTTACTGTATGATTAAATGATGATGGCATCCTCTTGGGTAAAATATTCCGGAGGTAAAATAGTCCCCCATTCGGATCTCCGGGCGGGGACTACTCAAGACGATGTCGTTATCAGGGGAAAGAAAACTGGCGTTCTAGGGATCGGAGCGTGGAATGTCAGATCCATTAATTGGGGAGATAGGTTAGAAAATTTAAAAAGGGAAATGGATAGGTTAAAGTTAGATATAGTGGGAATTAGTGAAGTTCGGTGGCAGGAGGAACAAGACTTCTGGTCAGGTGACTACAGGGGTATAAACACAAAATCAAATAGGGGTAATGCAGGAGTAGGTGTAATAATGAATAGGAAAATAGGAATGCGGGTAAGCTACTACAAACAGCATAGCGAACGCATTATTGTGGCCAAGATAGATACGAAGCCCACATCTACTACAGTAGTATAAGTTTATATGCCGACTAGCTCTGCAGATGACGAAGATATTGAAGAAATGTATGATGAAATAAAAGAAATTGTTCAGATAGTGAAGGGAGATGAAAATTTAATAGTCATGGGTGACTGGAATTCAAGTGTAGGAAAAGGGAGAGAAGGAAACGTAGTAGGTGGACATGGATTGGGGCTAAGAAATGTCAGAGGAAGCCGATTGGTAGAATTTTGCACAGAGCACAACTTAATCATAGCTAACATTTGGTTTAAGAATCACGAAAGAAGGTTGTATACATGGAAGAACCCTGGAGATACTAAAAGGTATCAGATAGATTATATAATGGTAAGACAGAGATTTAGGAATCAGGTTTTAAATTGTAAGATATTTCCAGGGGCAGATGTGGACTCTGACCACAATCTATTGGTTATGACCTGTAGATTAAAACTGATGAAACTGCAAAAAGGTGGGACTTTAAGGAGATGGGACCTGGATAAACTAAAAGAACCTGAGGTTGTACAGGGTTTCCGGGAGAGCATAAGGGAACAATTGTCAAGAATGGGGGAAAGAAATACAGTAGAAGAAGAATGGGTAGCTATGAGAGTGAAGTAGTGAAGGCAGCAGATGGTCAAGTAGGTAAAAAGACGAGGGCTAGTAGAAATCCTTGGGTAACAGAAAAAATATTGAAGTTAATTGATGAAAGGAGAAAACATAAAAATGCAGTAAATGAAGCAGGCAAATAGTAATACAGATGTCTCAAAAATGAGATCGACAAGAAGTGCAAAATGGCTAAGCAGGGATGGCTAGAGGACAAATGTAAGGATGTAGAGGCTTATCTCACTAGGGGTAAGATAGATACTGCCTACAGGAAAATTAAAGAGACCTTTGGAGATAAGAGAACCACTTGTATGAACATCAAGAGCTCAGATGGCAACCCAGTTCTAAGCAAAGAAGGGAAAGCAGAAAGGTGGACGGACTATATAGAGGGTCTATACATGGGTGATGTACTTGAGGACAATATTATAGAAATGGAAGAGGATGTAGATGAAGATGAAATGGGAGATACGATACTGCGTGAAGAGTTTGACAGAGCTCTGAAAGACCTGAGTTGAAACAAGGCCCCCGGAGTAGACAACATTCCATTGGAACTACTGACGGCCTTGGGAGAGCCAGTCCTGACAAAACTCTACCATCTGGTGAGCAAGATGTATGAGCCAGGCGAAATACCCTCAGACTTCAAGAAGAATATAATAATTCCAATCCCAAAGAAAGCAGGTGTTGACAGATGTGAAAATTACCTAACTATCAGTTTAATAAGCGATAGCTGCAATATACTCACGCGAATTCTTTACAGACGAATGGAAAAACTAATAGAAGCCGATCTCGGGGAAGATCAGTTTGGATTCCGTAGAAATACTGGAACACGTTAGGAAATACTGTCCTTACGACTCATCTTAGAAGCTAGATTAAGGAAAGACAAACCTACGTTTCTGAAAGTGGCAGGGGTAAAGTACAGGGAGCGAAAGGCTATTTACAATTTGTACAAAAACCAGATGGCAGTCATAAGAGTCGAGGTACATGAAAGGGAAGCAGTGGTTGGGAAGGGAGTGAGACAGGGTTGTAGCCTCTCTCCGATGTTATTCAATCTGTATATTTAGCAAGCAGTAAAGGAAACAAAAGAAAAATTCGGAGTAGGTATTAAAATCCATGGAGAAGAAATAAAAACTTTGAGGTTCGCCGTCAGAGACAGCAAAGGACTTGGAAGAGCAGTTGAATGGAATGGACAGTGTCTTGAGAGGAGTATATAAGATGAACATCAACAAAATCAAAACGAGGATAATGGAATGTAGTCGAATTAAGTCAGGTGCTGCTGAGGGAATTAGATTAGGAAATGAGACACTTAAAGTAGTAAAAGAGTTTTGCTATTTGGGGAGCAAAATAACTGATGATGGTCGAAATAGAGAGGATATAAAATGTAGACTGGCAATGGAAAGGAAAGCATTTATGAAGAAGAGAAATTTGTTAACATCGAGTATAGATTTAAGTGTCAGGAAGTCGTTTCTGAAAGTATTTGTATGGAGTGTAGCCATGTATGGAAGTGAAACATGGATGATAAATAGTTTGGACAAGAAGAGAATAGAAGCTTTCGATATGTGGTGCTACAGAAGAATGCTGAAGATTACATGGGTAGATCGCATTACTAATGAAGAAGTATTGAATAGGATTGGGAAGAAGAGAAGTTTGTGGCACAACTTGACCAGAAGAAGGGATCGGTTGGTAGGACATGTTCTGAGGCATCAAGGGATCAACAATTTAGTATTGGAGGGCAGCGTGGAGGGTAAAAGTCATAGAGGGAGACCAAGAGATGAATACACTAAGCAGATTCAGAAGGATGTAGGTTGAAGTAGGTACTGGGAGATGATGAGGCTTGGACAGGATAGATTATCATGGAGAGCCGCATCAAACCAGTCTCAGGACTGAAGACCACAACAACAACAACAAGTCAAAGAAGCGATTGAAATTTTTAGGAATGCTTCTAATTTCAATAGAGAGGACGGCTGTACGCTTCTGGCTTCATGTCTCCGCGCCATGAAGTAAGTGAATACGCGGCGCCTGCGTGAGAGCAGTACAAACAACGCCTGGAATTCAACTCTGTGGTCAATAATATTTTGGATAAACATTCCCCATCTCGTGCTCTACCTGTTTCGCTTCCAGCAAATGATATGAGTCCACCAATAATATTAGGAAGAATTTTAATTAATAACTCTTCTCCAGCATAATTGCGGGAAAAATCCATTCCTAACCAACGACGTTGGCCCATAAGTAGTAGCTACAGCAGTTTTAGCTTCAGGGTATGGCTAAAACCCCCTTCTTCGGTATTAGCGGCGAAAAACTTCTCTTGCTATCCAGTGACGATGTCCCACAAATGGTAGCCAATATTTTTACCAAATAATCCCAATTCTCCAGCACAAGTGGGGGAGTACTCCCCTGTATAAGAGAACGCTGGTTTCTGACTCTGTCCAATCTTCAGCGGATACCCCAAGATCCTAAAGAAGATTCCTGCGGAGGGGTCAAAACGTCGATTGTTTGAAGAAATATAACGCAACCTAAGAACCCAGAAGTTTTTAATTCCAGTACTCAAGTAGTCTTAATAGTCTGTCATTTCATGTTACGTAGACAACTGGTAAAGCTCTTGTCCTTGTGCTATCAAAGCACTTGATTTCTGAGGGTGGAAATAATTCCGAAACGCGCCATGCATACGTCGTGATCGGAAAAGTCATTCTTGGCCTAGCCAGCTTACCCGCAGATCTACGCATATTTACTAGAATGGTCGCAAGTCTCCTCGGGGAATTTATGCCATACTTTACTACCGCAGATGCACCCGAAAACGTTTTAGAAAAGTTTGCTAGTACCTAATTTCGCGAATCATTCTGCAGCCACTTGAGGAGACTTAGATAATCTAACACTCTACTGGGACAGTTACAATTTTGTTAGTAGTGGGGGTCTCAAGACATCTGTGAAACATTTTTAAAATTTGTCGCGAGAGGATTCAGTAACTGTATTGACATTTTTTTTTAATTTACATAGTTTATTATGCACGTCCTAACGGTATCTATTCTGAAGCGTAGTTCTTGCATGGACAGGGTGTGCACCTTCCGAGGCTGGGCTAGAAAACTTAAAAGCTCTGGTGCTGCCTTTCTTAATCGTCATGTAAGTTTTTCCACTCTCTGTAGAGTTATAGGGTAAGATTTGCGTCGTCGGTGGTGACCTATTGATAATCTAAATTACATCGTAGAGCGGTTTCTTCAAACATAGGCCTTCCCAGTAACTGCCGTGGCAGAACGTTTCCGCTGGCGCGTGATCAGTATCACAGGCGTTTTGCCGCGCACGGAATCTCGCTCCAGTACGGTTGCCTGCCAAGCGTGAGGGGAATACCCGACGCCTCTTGTGCCAAGAGCGCTTTGTATCGGCAATTCCAGGCACATCTCTACGTCACCCGAAGCCCTGGGCGTGCGTAGGGAGTGCAGCATCTCCAGATGTTCTCACTCAGAATGTTTCTGCGGCCCTGTCGGAACCCGGGTTAAGGTTTGCATTGGTAACTGGTCTCTAACTGATTGGATTGCTATGGAAATAAATGCAGTAAATCAACCCAGGTCAGAATTATATTAAAGGTGGAACACAAAAAGTAACAGAAAGTAGGGAAGTATACCAAGATTTTTTTCTGTCATGATAAAACGCATCCTAAAATTGTTTCAGACAAAGATTAAAAGAATGGAACCAACCAGATTTATTAGGCAGGTTGTCGAAGTTTATGAAAAGCGCACAAAAGCTAAATTTGAAGCAATAATATGGACTGGTGCAGTAAAGAAACATCTGAAACGATCAAGAATAACGTAATTTGATACAAAATACAAAAAGGAAGAAGATCCATGACTGGACTATTGGTCTTCCAGAGAAATACAATAAGACTGTAATAACTTGGTCTGCGATAGGGAAAGGGGCCATTCTGGGAGAATGACAGCAATATAGGCACTCAGACGAGCTCAAACAAAACTGCCGTTTTCTTACGTGACGCAGTTCAGTAGGGTTCAAGCTCGAATAATAATAGTAATAGTAATACACTACTGGCCGTTAAAATTGCTACACCACGAAGATGACGTGCTACAGACGCGAAATGTAACCAACAGGAAGAAGATGCTGTGGTATACAAATGATTAGCTTTTCAGAGCATTCACACAAGGTTGGCGCCGGTGGCAACACCTACGACGTGCTGACATGAGGAAAGTTTCCAACCAATTTCTCATACACAAACAACAGTTGACCGGAATTGCCTGGTGAAACGTTGATGTGATGCCTCGTGTAAGGAGGAGAAATGCGTACCATCATGTTTCCGACTTTGATAAAGGTCGGATTGTAGCCTATCGCGATTGCGGTTTATCGAATCGCGACATTGCTGCTCGCGTTGGTCGTGGTCCAATAACATTAGCAGAATATGGTATCAGCCGGCCGCGGTGGTCTCGCGGTTCTAGGCGCGCAGTCCGGAACCGTGCGACTGCTACGGTCGCAGGTTCGAATCCTGCCTCGGGCATGGATGTGTGTGATGTCCTTAGGTTAGTTAGGTTTAAGTAGTTCTAAGTTCTAGGGGACTGATGACCACAGCAGTTGAGTCCCATAGTACTCAGAGCCATTTGAACCATATGGTATCGGCGGATTCAGGAGGGTAATACGGAACGCCGTGCTGGATCCCAACGGCCTCGTATCACTAGCAGTCGAAATGACTGGCAACTTATCCACATGGCTGAAACGGATCGTGCAGCCACGTCACGATCCCTGAGTCAACAGATGGCGACGTTTGCAAGAGAACAACCATCGGCACTGACAGTTCGACGATGTTTGCAGCAGCATGGACTATCAGCTCAGAGACCACGGCTGCGGTTACCCTTGACGCTGCATCACAGGCGATGGTGTACTCAACGACGAACCTCGGTGCACGAATGGAAAAACGCCATTTTTTCGGATGAATCCAGGTTGTGTGTTACAGTATCAAGATAGTCGCATCCGTGTTTGGCGACAGCGCTATGAATGCACATTGGAAGCGTGTATTCGTCACCGCCATACTGGCGTAACACCCGGCGTGATCGTACGGGGTACCATTGGTTGTACGTCTCGGTCACCTGTTGTTAGCATTGACGGCACGTTGAACAGTGGAGGCTACATTTCAGATGTGTTACGACCCGTGGCTCTACGCTTCATTCGATCCCTGTGAAACCCTACATTTCCGCAGCATAATGCACGACTGCATGTTGCAGGTCCTGTACGGGCCTTTCTGGATACAGAAAATGTTCGACTGCTTCCCTGGCCAGCACATTCTCCAGATCTCTTACCAATTGAAAACGTCTAGTCAATGGTGGCCGAGCAACTGGCTCGTCACAATACGGCTGTCACCACTCTTGATGAACTGTGGTTCCGTGTTGAAGCTGCATGGGCAGCTACTCCTGTACATACCATCCCAGCCCAGGATGTCTCAATGCCCAGGCGTATCAAGGCCGTTATTACGGACAGAGGCGGTTGTTGTGGGTACTGATTTATCAGGATCTAAGCACTAAAAGTGCGTGAAAATGTAATCAGTTCTAGTATAGTATATATGTCCAATGAATACCCATTTATCATCTGCACTTCTTCTTGGTGTAGAAATTTTAATGGCCAGTAATGTAATACAGTAATTCTGATGGAATTTTTCCAGGCATCCACTGACTTTAGAAATTATACTTCCTCAAAAATGAGCCACTGCAAGACACAGTTTACATTTACATTTTAGTGTACGCTGAGGTGACAAAAGTCATGGGATAGCTATATGCACGTATACAGATGGCGGAAAGTATCACGTTCACACTAGTACATTGGCGGAACTGTCATTTGTACTCAGGTGATTCATGTGAAAAGGTCACCGGCTCGATTATTGATGTACGACGGGAATTGACGGACTTCGTACGCAGAATGGTTGTTGAAGCTAGACCATGGGAAATTCTATTTCGGAAATCGTTAGGGAATTCAGTATTCCGTGAGCCACCGCGTCAAGAGAGTGCCGCGGAAACGACATGTCAGGCATTAGCTCTCAGTACGGACAACGCAATGGTCAACGGTCTTCACTGAACGACCTAGAGGAGCGACGTTTGCGTAGAGCGGCCAGTGCTAACAGACAAGCAACACTGCGTGAAATAAGCACAGAAACCAATGTGGGACGCAGCACGAACATATGCGGTAAGACGATTGGAAAATTGTGGCCTGGTCAGATGAATCCCCATTTCAGTTGGCAAAAGCTGATGATAGGGTTCGCGTGAGGCGTAGAGCACACCACGCCACAGGCCCAGGTTGTCAACAATTGTGCAACCTGGTGATGGCTCCGTAAGAGCGTGGGCTGTTTTTAGACCGATCACTGACTGGAAATGGTTATGTTCGGCTACTAGGAGATCATTTGGTGCCATTCATGGACTACAGGTTCCAAAACAACGATTTTTTGTAGATGATATTTGGCCACGTCACTGGGCCACAACAAATCTCGATTGACGAGGAGAAGATTCTGGACAATTCGAGCGAATAGCTCGGCCACTCAGATAGCCCGACATGAATCAAATCGAACATTATGAGGTATCCCATGACTTTTTGTCGCCTGAGTGTACTATACGAAAATTCCTTCTCATTTAGTGTTTACGCATTCCTCGAATTCAGTCTGACGTAATGTTCCTATTTCTAGATCTCTATAATCGTGCTCCTTCTAAGCAACTGTTCTCAGCGTTGACCCTTCCTGACATAAGACATCAACGTAATATTGATTCATCGCATCTTAACATAAGTATTGCTCTTCCATTGATCTGCGTATTTGCTCCTCTGAGCCCATGGAAAGCAGTACACCACTTTAGTTTCTTACGGCTAAAGGCTGTTTGGTTTACTAACTAGTGGAAACGAAGAGCTCCACTGTGCGACGCCTAAAGGACGGTTTCTCGTTTAGACGTAACAGTGGCGTGACAAGTACGTACGGACTTCAAAATGTAAGTTGAACATGTCATCCCGCATTTAGATCATGAAGCAACTGGAACGGCGCAATGTCAGGAGTGAATACGTGTTACGCAGAGAGTTCTGGGTGTGCAAATGAAATGACCTTGCACGTGCAGCGTACTCCAGAGCTGAAGAACTGTTGTGGTCAAAACGTCTAAATGGCACAAACAAATTGGAACGGTTTGTATACAGAATGCAATGCCGCTTGCAGCCATAGTGAATGTTGCTAACGATTGACCAAGAAAGCAAAAATGTTGGTGATGCTTGTCGGGAAGTACAGATCTTGCACCACGCGATTTTCGCCTTTTTCCTTCAATAACGATGGCCTTACTCAGTGTAGAATTTCACTAGGCATACGCTATCATGATTAATTATACCACAATCCTTTAGGCCTATTAGGAAGAGGGAGGTTACAATCGCCTTAGAGGTGGAATTTCGGACATTCTCTTCTTAAGCGATGCTTACAGTATACAATCCACACCCTCTCCCAAACTTCAATCTTCTCTTCTTAGCGGTTGTGGCTGGGCGATGGTGCGTCAGTGAATCAGTCTGACCCTGTTTCACCTCCTTAGGGGTTCAGTTCACAGAAACAATGAAACACGTATTTTTTCATCTCTGAATAGGCAATCATCAGTTTTCGAGGACATAGCTTTAAACACGCCCTTTAAGTGTAATATATTTTCATAAAACGTTTCATCCCCTATTTCACCCCCTTAGGGTGTGAATTTACAAATGGTTCAAATGGCTCTGAGCACTATGGGACTTAACATCAATGGTCATCAGTCCCCTATAATTTAGAACTACTTAAACCTAACTAACCTAAGGACAACACACAACACCCAGCCATCCACAGGCAGAGAAAATCAGGATGGCCGGGAGCAGGTTTGAATAGTCGTCCTCCCGAAGGCGGGTCCAGTGTGCCAACCACTGCCCCACCTCGCTCAGTCTAACTCTTTAAAAAAATATTAAAAACATTACTGCTGATCACTAAAGTCTTAAACAAGAAGTTTACTCATTCCAGTCCTTTCCAGGGTGATGGCTTGCAAGGGCGTCGCTCAGCAAGTAGACACACGCAGACCACAGTAGAGTTTTGAATAGCTCTCGAATGCAACTCATGGGAAGATCGCGCCACGTCGGCACTTTCTAGCGGAGGAAACTGAACGATGCTTTGTTACGTTGTTTACGTCTGCCGGCAACCACGCACAACGTGGATGTACTGCGGGAGATCTGTACTCTTTGGTCACATAACTACACTCCTGGAAATTGAAATAAGAGCACCGTGAATTCATTGTCCCAGGAAGGGGAAACTTTATTGACACATTCCTGGGGTCAGATACATCACATGATCACACTGACACAAACACAGGCACATAGACACAGGCAACAGAGCATGCACAATGTCGGCACTAGTACAGTGTATATCCACCTTTCGCAGCAATGCAGGCTGCTATTCTCCCATGGAGACGATCGTAGAGATGCTGGATGTAGTCCTGTGGAACGGCTTGCCATGCCATTTCCACCTGGCGCCTCAGTTGGACCAGCGTTCGTGCTGGACGTGCAGACCGCGTGAGACGACGCTTCATCCAGTCCCAAACATGCTCAATGGGGGACAGATCCGGAGATCTTGCTGGCCAGGGTAGTTGACTTACACCTTCTAGAGCACGTTGGGTGGCACGGGATACATGCGGACGTGCATTGTCCTGTTGGAACAGCAAGTTCCCTTGCCGCTCTAGGAATGGTAGAACGATGGGTTCGATGACGGTTTGGCTGTACCGTGCACTATTCAGTGTCCCCTCGCCAGTGTAGGAGATCGCTCCCCACACCACGATGCCGGGTGTTGGCCCTGTGTGCCTCGGTCGTATGCAGTCCTGATTGTGGCGCTCACCTGCACGGCGCCAAACACGCATACGACCGTCATTGGCACCAAGGCAGAAGCGACTCTCATCGCTGAAGACGACACGTCTCCATTCGTCCCTCCATTCACGCTTGTCGCGCCACCACTGGAGGCGGGCTGCACGATGTTGGGGCGTGAGTGGAAGACGGCCTAACGGTGTGCGGGACCGTAGCCCAGCTTCATGGAGACGGTTGCGAATGGTCCTCGCCGATACCCCAGGAGCAACAGTGTCCCTAATTTGCTGGGAAGTGGCGGTGCGGTCCCCTACGGCACTGCGTAGGATCCTACGGTCTTGGCGTGCATCCGTGCGTCGCTGCGGTCCCGTCCCAGGTCGACGGGCACGTGCACCTTCCGCCGACCACTGGCGACAACATCGATATACAGTGGAGACCTCACGCCCCACGTGTTGAGCAATTCGGCGGTACGTCCACCCGGCCTCCCGCATGCCCACTATACGCCCTCGCTCAAAGTCCGTCAACTGCACATACGGTTCACGTCCACGCTGTCGCGGCATGCTACCAGTGTTAAAGACTGCGATGGAGCTCCGTATGCCACGGCAAACTGGCTGACACTGACGGCGGCGGTGCACAAATGCTGCGCAGCCAGCTAGCGCCATTCGACGGCCAACACCGCGATTCCTGGTGTGTCCGCTGTGCCGTGCGTGTGATCATTGCTTGTACAGCCCTCTCGCAGTGTCCGGAGCAAGTATGGTGGGTCTGACACACCGGAGTCAATGTGTCCTTTTTTCCATTTCCAGGAATTTGGCATATCCCCCTCCTCGACCCAGGTTCTCACTGCTCTCCAGTCCACAATCAGTTCATCCTTACAAAACAACAGAATTGATGAGTCTCTCTACGTTCTGGGATAACATCTCAGCTTCGAACGTAAATGAGCAACTCGTTTAATTGTGTGAACCGCTGTGCAATGGTGGGTTACCGATAACCCACCTGTTTAATAAGCAGAAGAACCGGGTTCGATTCCCGACCGTGGCACAAATTTTCACTTGCAGCTTTAGCTTGTGTATTATATATAAACTTAACACAGCAACTTAATACAGCAAGTAATTCAAATTCATCTCAACCAATCTTCTTTACAACCATTTACTGTACTACGTTAAACACCACCACATCAGATAGAAAACTGCAGAAATATGAAAATGTACCCTGAATCGTATTTTAAAAAATATAAAAAAGTTTTTCGTGCCATATACATGTACAACTCTTACATGCAGAAAATGTTGCTAATTTTAATAAACAAACGCACGCATCCATATGTCAGAATGAATCGCTTTATTCCTGATTTTACTTACTGAATATTTATCGTAACTCTACCCACACACAAAGATGCCAGGTTGAGAGCCTGCACCAAGTCCTAACAAACTAAACGAACAATATTTGAAAGTTACACCTTCTGGTATTTCCCTGTCAACGTTGACTTTAATAAACACATTTCTACCCTGATCGACGATGATATAGATCATTTTGCTACAGCAATGTCTTACCGTGGCGACATCTGGCGTGGGTGCGACTGCACACATCAGCTTCCAGTGACAGAGTGACGAACAGTGACACTTGGCCGCCAAGTGCCGCTCGTGTAAAAACTGATGGCGGATGTAGGCCCTTATTGACTGACCGGCCTAACTCCCTCTAGACTATAGATATAGTCCGAAGACTCTGCTAGCCTCTTTCCTCAACATTTCCTTCTACCCTGGCTTTGTAAACCACCACCTTCTACACATGTTTGGTTAGTCGTGTGTTAGTTGCCTCCGCACTTACTTTCATTCATTCATAGGCCTGCCAGGAAGGATAGGGCGGAATGAAGGAAGAGTCACAAAAGAGTTCAAATAGGAATGAAGGAAGGGTGACAAAAGAGATAAAATAAAACGCTGTGGACATTTCCACATTCCAATGTCCACGGTGTAATGAAGTACAGGTTTGTAGCTTGCCTTTAGGCTATCAACGTTTTTGTCATACAAAACTGTTGCAAATGTTTAAATGGAGCGTACTTCCAGAACCGCTTCAAGGTTTCAAGGATACACAAGATTGTTGTAAGAAAAGTTCCGCCAATTCAGAGGCCCCTCATAAAAAAAGAACGATCGTACGAGAGGTCAACTCCGCGGAAACATGTATAAGGACATGCGGAAGAGAAAGAATGAACTACTGTGTAAGACTGTGTGTGAATTCCTAAGGGACCAAACTGCTGAGGTCATCGGTCCCTAGACGTACACACTACATAAACTAATTTATGCTAAGAACAATATACATACCAATGCCCGAGGGAGGACTCGAACCTCCGGCGGGAGGAGGGGCGCATTCCGTGACATAGCGCCTCAAACCACGCGGCCACTCCACGCGGCATTAAACCCTTGAAATAAACACATTTCAATTTCCATGTGGGAGGATAACATTTGTTAGTTGCATACCACGTTTACATTCCAAGTTAGAAACTTTGCTCAATGTGACAGCCACAACAGTTTCAAACCGTAGTAGAGAAACCATTTCACAACTGTTCGCAACACTTTTCAAATGGCGTGACACATCTCGTGAACTGGTTGAAGTAACTCAGTGCCTCCAGCATTCTCAGTCATGGCAACAGTAACCTTCAACGTTTTGTGCCCAAATTGGCTGTCGGTCTTTCCCAGAACAAATTCCCAAATCGCCAGTTAATTCAAACTGCCACATCTCGTTCTTCGGTCCGGTTGCGGAAAGAGACATCTCCGAATCGATAGCCACAAAGAGTAGTTTTGCGAATAAAGTCCTGCTCAGCTTGTCCAGAGCCATGTCTACAGCTGTAATGCACAGTGATGCTTGCATTAGAGTTCGACGTCGCCGTACCATTACAGGCGCCTAACGGCTAGCCACAACACTAACACTACTAAGAATACAAATCCTGCAGAGCACAGTCTGAACATCGTTCCTATATCGTTTGGTACCCATACGGTAAATAGTTTTCCGTGTAAACTGCATAAAGTAGCGAAAATTAATTATACCAGCTTAGCATTAGTATTAGACACGCTCACAGAAAGTATTCAGAATCAGTAACTGAAGCAGTAGAACACTGTTCCTCATACACTGAAAGTGGAGAATGGATATCGAGGTAGTTTGATCTTGATACTGCGTCGCAGGAGAAGCGCCTTCATATGAAAGAACGACTGAAACCAGTCCTGAGCCATATGTGGCGAGGGAGGTATCTCTGGGAACACGAACGTAATATGGCTTTCCCTGCAACGCGTTTATATCGCGGTAGCTGCTGGCGGGGCTTAATTTAGTGACGTTTCGCTCACGCGACATGATGCGCGACGGCTTACTGAGACGTCAGACGCTATACAGTCTATACTGACGACGCTATGACGTGCAGAAACAATCTCGGGTATTGCAGAGCGGGGCAGATGTTTTTCGAAATACCCTACGTTATGGATACTTCCGTCTCGGCGTTTTCTGCACGAAAGATTTACAGGCGACAACGAAATGCAATATCCAACTGCTATATCTGTCTAAAGAGTTATAAGAGTGTATATTAAATTTAAATATAACTGTTCAAAATGGAAAACATATTCTTGACATCTGTACATTCTGAATCGTACTTACCTACTTTGGGAACGGTGCCGATGTGATGTCTATAACAAAAAAAAAAAAATAAGTATGCACCAGATTACATATTCTGATATCATTGCTCGAACAAAGCGTTCGTCTGTCTTGGGTTCATCAGTCACCTGTGTAATGACTAATGAGTCATGAAATGTAGAATGAAATTTAATGATGGTAGAGAAATAAGTAAGTGAAACCTAGGAACACTGCAGTCTGACAGGAGAAAACGTTTGGTCTTTCTCCGTTTGGTTGACAATTAACCTCATATACACAAGAAACGGAACGTAACATGGAAGTTCCTAAGTTGTGCTAATCAGTATTCTGTAAAAAATAAGAAGAATAGTTTCCAGAATGAAATTTTTACTCTCCAGCGGAGTGTGCTCTGATGTGAAACTTCCTGGCAGATTAAAACTGTGTGCCGGCCCGAGACTCGTAATTGCCTGCGGAAGTCAAAGGTCCTGCGTTCGAGTCTCGTTCCGGCACACAGTTTTAATCTGCCATTAAGTTTCAAGAGTATCTTCGTCTACTGTCACTATACAGCATGACGCTAAAGGCCGTTGACATCTGGATAAAGTAGAGATGTTACAGTTGACACACACGCTTGAAATGACTTGGGGCTATATTGAAACCAACGAGTGCAGAAACCGACCAACAGATGGCGCTGGATAGCAACACATCTGTGACAACATGTGAGAAACGCATATAAAATTAGCTGTAGTGAGAGAGGGAGTGAGAACATCTCTAGCATGGTTGATTAAATCCTGCTGGAAAATAGTTTTATGCAGGATGGCGCTCTATCGCCTAATGCTACGAGTGTGAAAGATCTCTGCTCACATCATTCGGTGAGGATCGGGTGCTTAGACGCCACGTCCGTCATGTTTGGCCTCCCAAGGCTCCAGACCTCAATCTGTGTGATTATTGATTGTCAGGTTACCTGAAATCGGGAGTCTACCGCGATCGTCCAACTCCATTACGAATGCTAGAAAACAACTTCTGGCAGCACTGATATGCTGTAGAGTGCTTCTCACAACGTTGTCCCTCGAGTACAGGTATTGTTGAGGAATGAAAGCCCATGCACAGCATTTGTTATAAAGGACATCCTCTTCGCTGAAAACCAATTATTATGCCTATTATTGTCTTTGTATCACATGAAGCGTGATAACATCGTCTTACACAGACAACAAAACGCACAGGGAAAACGAACGTTTGATACAGCATGCAATCGTAGGAAATTTCGAGTAGTATTGGCTGAGGATCGTACACATCTTTCTCGATTTTCGATCGAATCGTCATAGGTAGTAAGCTAAAATAATTTGGAGGCAAAAAATCAAGAGGGCTCGATTTGCAAATTTTGTTTCGATTCAGAGCTTTGTTGTAGACAGATTTTTGCAGTTCCAAGCCGTTGTAATTAGAAATGCAATTCTGGTATTTTCCATAACTAATTTACTGAAACCACTGAAGAGTTAAACCTGCATTGCCAAACTGGGAATGGAACCGCTATCGTCTCGAATCGTCACTGAGGTTTTAATTCCATGCAACAAGTATTCAGGTTTCCGATACCATAAATTATACATAACTCCTGTTATTTGGATATTTAAAAAGTACCACATAAAAACTCTGACCGGACTGGAAAAAATTCACCTTGTACTTGCGAAACAGAAAATCATAGGTTTATGCTACTGAACGTACTTCCTAATTTTTAATATTTGAGAAACAGGGCGCAACTGTAAAATACTGTGGAAACATATGTAGGTAAGGTTTTTCAAGGAAACAAGACAAGAGTTACCTGAGACGCTGAACACGTCACTGATGTAATTCTCGTGTTAAGCAGCAGCTGTTCTTGAGAAGTCTTAGTACGTGTGCTTCGTTTCGGTCCTCTGTGATCTACGTTTTAATGCTATGCACGAAGCATTAGGGGAGACTTGCATTCCTCGTAGAGATTGTGCCGTGTGCGACTCAGAGGTGAGTGGGCGTAGTGATGGGCTGGTGGGTCCCAGTGACCGAGAACAACACACTCCGCCATTGTCAATGTGAGGGTTACAGGCCCTACTCTGGTGCTGCAGGCCGGTAAAGGTCAGTAAGCCAAGACTCTGTCGTCTGGGCGAGTTACTCCTTGATGCATCTGCCCTCTGCTATTGCACGCGCTCGCCCAGGTGACTCAGATGCAGCTTACGTCTCCCAAGGTGGCGAGGGATGGTTGCCGTGTACGGGACTTGTTCCTCTACACCCTGACAGGAGACCGATGACGGTAGGCAGAGACGACAAACCTGCTGTGCTGAGGCACCAAGTTCCACAGGGTGGATGGTGTGGGATGCGGCTGTTCGACCCAGTCTTGAACCTATGACTGCTGTTTGCCGCACTCAGTCGTCTCACCACCTAGAATAGGCCTGGAGTCGTGGTAGTGTCACTGGGCCCTGAATGAATCTGTCTCAAAATTAACAGCTACTTGTACTGTTCTGGAGAGCATTTGTTGCACTAGTATACAGCACTCATGTAGTTCATAACAAGGTTCTTGCCCCGGTGTGGTAACACTATCCTGGCCGATCTAGCTGTTGTCAGTGGGCGGTGCAGGTTTTGCAGAGCGTGGCTAGCCCATCCCGTAATCCTTTTGTGTACGTGTTGCTATATCTTGCATGGCACCACCAGACGCTTACCGGTCAGCAGTAGCTAGCACAATGCTCTGCGGTGGCTTTTCTACAAGTTTCACTTAAAACTAGGTAGCGACGCTACAGCTATTAGAACTATGCCAACATCGCATAAATGTCTACATTGAGCTGGTTTCTGTAGATGTTTCGTGACGTAGTTGGTGACGGGATTGAAAGCAGTGTAATCAAATCAGATCCTTGGTGGACTCAAATTTTTACCTCCAAATCTTTGCTGACACTAGCAGGGCTTACAAGTTTTATTTTGGTCGTTTTCTTCTGCTTGCTTTGATGTTTTTGAGAAAATAGACGTGGTACTCTGGTACGTCACTGCATGCAATGAGCCTGCAATAAAAGCTTTCTTGGCAATAGATCGAAAGCTTTCTTGATACAACAAACAGAAGATAGACGCCTTTCTATAAACTTTCATATTTTTCTATTAAGAGCTTAATTGTATGAACAAGATATGCAACGACTACTCCGCCGGTAAAATCACAATGGTAGTGGTTGTTAGTGTCTTTAATCTGTTTGCACGCTTTCTCTCGCACAACTTCAAACTTCGCGATGTTCCTTTTATTGCATATAATTTCCATAACCATCTACATCGCCTTTGTTTTTGTGCAACAGGGTCAGATTAGTTTGTCTCCAGTAATCACTAATTCCAAAAACAGAGTTAACGTTATATGGAAAGCAGTGAAACTAGAGACAATATAACAGGCCAAAGTACACGTCAAAATCACTGTTTAATTAAATGGAAACGATGAATCATGGGTAGCAAATGCGTTCCATAATCATTTCTTAAATGTGGTAGAGAACTAAGGCTAAACAGTTTAAGGGAAAATCACAGCAGTATGTCGAGAAGCAACTCTCTTAACATTCAGTCATACGAATGTAACACTAACATCTCTTTATGAAACGAATAACATAAAATATTCTCTCAAAGATAAAGCCTCACGTGAATTTGATGGTGTTTCCAACACAGTTCTAAAGATTTCTGCCCAAATAATAAGCCCTGTCTTATCTGAAACACGTAATAAATCACTAACTGAAGGCACTTTTCTAGAGAGGTAGAAGTATGCCATTGTTAAAACCCTCCATAAGAAAGGTGATGGGACTGGTGTCAAGAACTACCGACCTGTTTCACTGCCGACATCATTTTCGAAATTTTTGAGAAGATGTGTTCCAGAATAGTATCCACTTCTGCAACACTAATATACTCAATTAATAATAATTTTAATTCCAGAAAAATTGTTCAACTGGCAATGCTATTTACACATTCGCTTACCATTTGTACTCACATTAAATAACAAAACAGCTCAGTTTAGTATTTTCCGTACTTATCTAAGGCATCTGGCTGTGTGAATTACAATATTCTCCTAGGAAAACCGAGGTTTTATTGAAGTGATGGTACAGGCAACCGATGGCTCATATCATACCTAACCAAAAGAACACAGAAAATTTTACTTACTATTTAATCAATGTAATCAGAGGAGTTTCTTTTGATTGGGAAAAATTAAATATGGGCTTCTTCATTGCTTAATCTTTGTCTTCCGTTGTTCCTCAGAAATCTAAATAGTCTTCCACCTTATATAAAACATTCTGAATTAGTTTTTTTTGCGGATTGAGCTAGTATTGTAATCTTCCAACTAAACATACAGCAACAGAATAAAAATGTAAACAACGTTCTTAACTGTGTCACTGACTGATTTTCTACGAATTCTCGCTCCTTCTATTTTAAAAACACACAACATAGTTTTGCACATCTAGGAGTACTACACCAATGATTAGTGCTAACACATGGCGAACGCATTTAGTAACTTTTTAAGTTACTTAGTGTAGCTAAATTTGCACATCGAATCATTGCAAATCTTGGGGAGGAAGTTGAGATACTTAGCACAATTTCATTCAATAATTTCATATGGAATAATGTTATCGGATAGCTTTTTTTTGCTCATCAGTCTACTGACTGGTTTGATGCAGCCCGCCACGAATTCCTTTCCTGTGCTTACCTCTTCATCTCAGAGTAGCACTTGCAACCTACGTCCTCAATTATTTGCTTGTCGTATTCCAATCTCTGTCTTCCTCTACAGTTTTTGCCCTCTACAGCTCCCTCTAGTAATATCGAAGTCATTCCCTCATGTCCTATCATCCTGTCCATTCTCCTTATCAGTGTTTTCCACATATTCCTTTCCTCTCCGATTCTGCGTAGAACCTCCTCATTCCTTACCTTATCAGTAAACCTAATTTTCAACATTCGTCTATAGCACCACATCTCAAATGCTTCGATTCTCTTGTATTCCGGTTTTCCCACAGCCCATGTTTCACTGCCATACAATGCTGTACTCAAGACGCACATCCTCAGAAATTTCTTCCTCAAATTAAGGCCGGTATTTGATATTAGTAGACTTCTCTTGGCCAGAAATGCCTTTTTTTGCCATAGCGAGTCTGCTTTTGATGTCCTCCTTGCTCCGTCCGTCATTGGTTATTTTACTGCCTAGGTAGCAGAATTCCTTATCTTCATTCACTTCGTGTCCATCAATCCTGATGTTAAGTTTCTCGCTGTTCTCATTTCTACTACTTCTCATTACCTTCGTCTTTCTCCGATTTACTCTCAAACCATACTGTGTACTCATTAGACTGTTCATTCCGTTCAGCAGATCATTTAATTCTTCTCCACTTTCACTCAGGATAGCAATGTTATCAGCGAATCGTATCATTGATATCCTTTCACCTTGTATTTTAATTCCACTCCTGAACCTTTCTTTTATTTCCATCATTGCTTCCTCGATGTACAGATTGAAGAGTAGGGGCGAAAGGCTACAGCCTTGTCTTACTCCATTCTTAATACGAGCACTTCGTTCTTGATCGTCCACTCTTATTATTCCCTCTTGGTTGTTGTACATATTGTATATGACCCGTCTCTCCCTATAGCTTACCCCTACTTTTTTCAGAATCTTGAACAGCTTGCACCATTTTATATTGTCGAACGCTTTTTCCAGGTCGACAAATCCTATGAACGTGTCTTGATTTTTCTTTAGCCTTGCTTCCATTTTTAAGCGTAACGTCAGAATTTCCGCTCTCGTGCCTTTACTTTTCCTAAAGCTAAACTAATCGTCACCTAGCGCATTCTCAATTTTCTTTTCCATTATTCTGTATATTATTCTTGTAAGCAGCTTCGATGCATGAGCTGTTAAGCTGATTGTGCGATAATTCTCGCACTTGTCAGCTCTTGCCGTCTTCGGAATTGTGAGGATGATGCTTTTCCGAAAGTCAGATGGTATGTCGCCAGACTCATATATTCTACACACCAACGTGAATGGTCGTTTTGTTGCCACTTCCCCTAATGATTTTAGAAATTCTGATGGAATGTTATCTATCCCTTCTGCCTTATTTGACCTTTAAGTCCTCCAAAGCTCTTTTAAATTCCGATTCTAATACTGGATCCCCTATCTCTTCTAAATCGACTCGTGTTTCTTCTTCTATCACAGCAGACAAATCTTCCCCCTCATAGAGGCTTTCAATGTATTCTTTCCACCTATCTGCTCTCTCCTCTGCATTTAACAGTGGAATTCCCGTTGCATTCTTAATGTTACCTCCGTTGCTTTTAATGTCCCCAAAGGTTGTTTTGACTTTCCTGTATGCTGAGTCTGTCCTTCCGACAATCATATCTTTTTCGATGTCTTCACATTTTTCCTGCAGCCATTTCGTCTTAGCTTCCCTGCACTTCCTATTTATTTCATTCGTCAGCGACTTGTATTTCTGTATTCCTGATTTTCCCGGGAAATGTTTGTACTTCCTCCTTTCATCAATCAGCTGAAGTATTTCTTCTGTTACCAATGGTTTCTTCGCAGCTACCTTCTTTGTACCTGTGTTTTCCTTTCCAACTTCTGTGATGGCCCTTTTTAGAGACGTCCATTCCTCTTCAACTGTGTTGCCTACTGTGCTATTCCTTATTGCTGTTTCTGTAGCGTTAGAGAACTTCTTTGCGTATTGATTCATCCTGACTAATGTCGTGAACTTCAGCCTACTCTTCATCACTACTATATTGTGATCTGAGTCTATATCTCCTCCCGGGTACGCCTTACAATCCAATATCTGATTTCGGAATCTCTGTCTGACCACGATGTAATCTAATTGAAATCTCCCCGTATCTCCCGGCCTTTTCCAAGTATACTTCCTCCTCTTGTGATTCTTGAAAAGGGTATTCGCTATTACTAGCTGAAACTTGTTACAGAACTCAATTAGTCTTTCTCCTCTTTCATTCCTTGCCCCAAGCCCATATTCTCCTGTAACCTTTTCTTCTACTCCTTCCCGTACCACTGCATTCCAGTCGCCCATGACTATTAGATTTTCGTCCCCCTTTACATACTGTATTACCCTTTCAATATCCTCATACACTTTCTCTATCTGTTCATATTCAGCTTGCGACGTCGGCATGTATACCTGAACTATCGTTGTCGGTGTTGGTCTCCTGTCGATTCTGATTAGAACAACCCGGTCACTGAACTGTTCACAGTAACTCACCCTCTGCCCTACCTTCCTATTCATAACGAATCCTACACCTGTTATACCATTTTCTGTTGCTGTTGATATTACCCGATACTCATCTGACCAGAAATCCTTGTCTTCCTTCCACTTCATTTCACTGACCCCTACTATATCTAGATTGAACCTTTGCATTTCCCTTTTCAGATTTTCTAATTTCCCTACCACGTTCAAGCTTCTGACGTTCCACGCTCCGACTCGTAGAACATTATCCTTTCGTTGATTATTCAATCTTCTTCTCATGGTAACCTCCCCCTTGGGAGTCCCCTCCTGGAAATCCGAATGGGGGACTATTCCGGAATCTTTTCCAATGGAGAGATCATCATGACACTTCTTCAACTACAGGCCACATGTCCTGTGGGTACACGTTTCGTGTCTAATGCAGTGGTTTCCATTGCCTTCTGCATCCTCATGTCGTTGAGCATTGCTGATTCTTCCGCCTTTAGGGGCAATTTCCCACCCCTAGGAGAAGAGAGTGCCCTGAACCTCTATCCGCTCCTTCGCCCTCTTTGACTAGTCCGTTGGCAGAATGAGGCTGACTTCTTATGCCGGAAGTCTTCGTCCGCCAATGCTGATTATTTATCAAAATTTAGGCAGTGGCGGCGATCGAACCCGGGACCGAAGACGTTTTTGATTATGAATCAAAGACGCTACCCCTAGACCACGGGTCCTGAACCAAGCTTATCGTTCGGAAATAAATTATTCAGTACTCAAAAACGTGCTGTAAGGCTGTTACGTGATGCTCGACTACGATCATTTTATATACGTCTGTTTAAGGAGTTAGGCATGCTAGTTATTACTTCGCAGTATATTTATTCCGTCATGAGGTTTGTTGTAAATAACCCGCTGCTTTTCAATCCAACAATGATGTAGGTAATTACATCAGAAGATTGTCTTTGCTACAAAAAAGAGCCCACAACGCTAGAACCAAAGGTTCTGATCACCCACCCTGTGATAAGAAACATCTGATAGACAGTAACTGAAATCTGAAAACAAACTGAAAAAGGTGCCCTTGACAATTCCTTGTATTCCATAGAAGAATTTCTGTTATTCTAATGTGTAAAAGGTAGTGGGTAGGAATTACTAATTCACATCCCCATTTTAAGAAAAAAAATACGTCATAATTTTCCAGAAAGTAGCCCAATTTACAAATTAATACATGATTCAAATATTAAATTACTTTTTCCACATCATTAGGAATTATCGTGGCAACGATTTATGTAATATTAAACTAGCTAAGTAACTAACTAAATAACTCATTATGCATTCTCTCTTCCATATCACGAATTTTAATTATGTTTCTCTTCTTAATTATGTATCTACGAATTCCACAAGAATAGTTCTTCAGATAAATAAAAAGTATTTAGCATACCTAATGTTCGAATACTCATTGTCAGCCGGCCGGCCGAGAGGTTCTAGGCGCTACAGTCTGGATCCGCGCGACCGCTACGGTCGCAGGTTCGAATCCTGCCTCGGTCATAGATGTGTGTGATGTCCTTAGGTTAGTTAGGTTTAAGTAGTTCTAAGTTCTAGGAGACTGATGACCTCAGAAGTTAAGTCCCATAGTGCTCAGAGCCATTTGAACCACTTTGAACTCATTGTCAATAACCAAGCAGCCTATTAATATTTATAGCGATACTCAATGCAGTCAACAGACATACGCCCATTTTTAGCCGAACTTCTTCAGAGGAAATGACACTTATATTACTGTCCAGAAACAGTTGATGATGCTTTGTATGAGCATCGTTTATTAACACCAAATCCTGAATTCACTAGAGAATTATCTAAAGTGATTAACACTAACAGTTATTCATGGAAAACGCCAAATTAAATAATTTAGCATTGTAGTAAGATCTGCTTTACTGGTGCACTTTCCTCACCATCATGCCTTTCTTCAACTCTTAAAATATATTATTACTCATATCCACCATGACTGCCAAGCACGTTAATCAAACTGCACTTGTAAGCCATTGACGAGCACAAAGAATAACAATGGGACTTTCATGATGGTAGCAGTACTAAACAGTTTCTTTTGTTCCAAAGGTACTGCTCTGCCTGTCTGGTTCAAAACTCATTCATTTCATTATGCAGTCTGCTGTAGAGTTAATTGACACTGTGCATTCATTTCGGTCGCTGATCCATCATCCAATTGCGCCGGTTTCCCCATCTATCATGTCGTTAATTACCTTTCCTAGCTGATTCCCTGGCTACCACTCATTGAGCGGCGTTCTGATGCTGTAGTTTCTCCAATACTCCGATAGCTTTTTAGCATTATTTACTTGTGCGTTCACTCCTTCAGTATTTTGACCGGTTAGTGGACTTTCCTATATACTAGTATCTTCTGCTGATGTTCTTTGATTTGCTTGTTTACTTTAAGCTACCACTTCAACACCTTCCACATTTTCTAGTATTCATATAACCCTATTACTTCTCGTCTGTTTGTCATAGCAGATGTCCTAAAACTCTGTACCTTCTCTAATATGGGCTACCCACACTTCTTTCCTAGGCTTCATTTCTGTAAATTGTTATACCAACACTTTCTCTGAGGAACGTTTTGGTAGAGAAAAACTGTTTGCCGGTCACAGATTCGGACCTGGGATCATTGCATTTCGCTGGTATGTGATCTACTGACCGAGATACACAAGCAAGATTCACGATCTGTCACTAAGGTTTTACTTCCGCCAGTACTTCACCTGCTACCTTCCAAACAGGCACACCTATAAGATAGGTTGTCGTGGAGACATGGATTAGCCACAGACTGGAAGAGTGTTTTCAGAATGAATTTTCATTCTGCGCGGATTACGCGTCTGACATAAGTAAAGCAGTGTTGGTGGGTTGTGAGTCGTGCTTGGATAGCTGTCAGTGGAGCACTTGCTGAAGAAAAGTGTAGGTCCTAGGATTGAATCCCGCGCCGACACACAATTTAAATTTCCCAGTAAGCTTGAGATCAACGCACACCCCACTGCAGAGTGAAAACTAGTTCTGGTACTCAACCGTTACATAACACGAACAGATCAGCCGATTAAAGAAAATTGTCAGTGTACAGGGTATTTAATCATACGCACTTGAGTGAAATGGCGGTCTGGAACTAACGCCGCAGAAAGGTTGTCGATCACGTAGAGTGTTGAAGGAGGCTAGAAATAACTGCCGGCCAGGGTGGCCGAGCGGTTCTAGGCGCTCAGTCCAGAATGGCGCCACTGCCACCGTCGCAGGTTCGTATCCTGCCTCGGGCATGGATGTGTTTGGTGTCCTTAGGTTAGTTAGGTTTAAGTAGTTCTAAGTTCTAGGGGACTGATGACCACAGATGTAAAGTGGCATAGTGCTCAGAGCCATTTGAACCATTATTTATTTTGTTTTTTGGAAATAGCTGCGTTCGGATAGAAAAGAGCAGAAGTGAGGTACCAGGAGCTCATGAGACCCTCATTCGATCTATTCTTGACGACTGCACGCCAATTGGGAACCCTAGTCAGTCAAGATTAAAAGAAAGGGTCTAAAGACAACCGGGAGGTCTCGCCGTGCTTTCGTTTAGCGAGAGCGAGAATGTCATGCACGTACTCAGCAATCTCCATTGAAAAATGTTATAAGACAGAAGTTGTACAGCACAAAGAGGATTAAAAGCGAGGTTTACTCGATGTGCAGTCAGACAATGTATTGTTTCTTGTGACATACATCACGTAAAATCACTATGAGCGATGAATCACAGATTTCGAGCTATCACGGAAGACCACTGTTATTTATTCTTCTTGCATACCATTCGCGAATGGTATAGGAAAGGGGAAAATGATAGCTGCTTACAAAAATAAGCGCTCATTCTGATTTATTGGTGTTTCCAACAGACTAATTAATAGCCATTGTGCTGCATTACTAGCATAGATGATTCTTGAGAGATTGAAATATACCATTGTCAAACCTTTGCAGGCGGCTGAATCCCATAATAATGAATGTGATTGGAGAGGTGACAATGAGTACCAACTATCGCTACTGCCATCATTAACCACAATTTTGGGGAAAGTGATGTCTTCTAGAATAGAGTGGTAACTGAACGATAACAACATCATTCGCGAATCACAGTCAGGATTTTTTAAGGGTAACGCAACTGAGAATGCAGTTTACACGTGCAGTTATCAAACTTTTGAAGCGATGAAGAACAAAAGTGTCACTTACTGCTATTTACTATGACTGGGGCATTTGGCCCAGTGAATGTAATATCGTTCTACATAACATCTACATCTACATGGATACTCTGCAAATCATTTAAGTGTCTGGCAGAGGGTTCGTCCAACTACCTACACAATTCTCTATTATTCCAGTCTCGTATAGCATGCGGAAATAACGAACATCTATATCTTTCCGTTCGAGCACTGATTTCCCTTGTTTTATCATGGTGATCGTTTCTCCCCATGTAGGTCGGCGTCAAGAAAATATTTTCGCACTCGGAGAAGAAATTTGGTGAGTGGAATTCCGTCACAACGAAAAACGCCGTTCTTTTAATGATGTCCAGCCCAAATCCTGTATCATATCAGTGACGCTCTCTCCCCTATTTCGCGATAATACAAAACGTGATGCCTTTCTTTGAACTTTTTAGATATACTCCTTCAATCCTGTATGGTAAGGATCACACACCGAGAAGCCGTTTGCTTAAAGAGGACATAAAAGCGTCATGTAGACAGTCTACATTGTAGATCTGTTACATTATCTAAGTGTCCTGCCAATAAAACGCAGTTTTTGGTTAGCCTTCCCCACAACATTTTCTACGTGTTCCTTCCAATTTAAGTTGGACATCAGGTTTAGTTTATCGTACAACAAACTGTATCTGAGGTACGCTAACCGAAACACAGGCAGATTCCGCAGTATGGCCAAACACATACCTAGTGGTCTATAACACTGTTCTGAGCTCTCCTTGCGTTGCACATAGCATGCGTTAAGTTTGCCACATCCAAATGAGGAATGACTCTTCGCATTACATGGACAGACCTGTCACATTAGGGTAACAAGCGCTCAGTATCTCTGCTCCGGATTTTGCAAGCGTCACAGGAGTCCATTTGTTCAACACGGTCGCGTGACACGGGCCACTGAGAGTTAATAATACGTTATCTGCAGGGCGGTTTCACGTCCCTACATCACCGTAAATTTTCTTTCTGTCAACATTCATCGTCCACAATTCTCTACAACATCGTTGTTCCTTTTCTCAATTTATTTTCCTTCAGCCAGTTTCTTTTCCCCACGCAGTAGTGGTACACCTACAAGATTACTCTGATAACTGTCTGCAGAGCCTTGTGTCATTGTAATCGACGATTATGTAGCAGCTTCAGTTCCTGTGCTTGATGAAAAATTGTCTTTGGAATTAGACCGTCGTGTATTGTACAACCCTTTGCAAAACACGGTTTTACACTTTTAGAGGGGGCTACGGCGAGTGCACATAAGAGATATATCGTACCTGTGAGACTGTAATTACTAATAAAACAAAACGTGATTTTGTACTTTAGATTTAGGTATTAGCAATAAGCGAAGTTAATCTCAGAGACATACTCACAAATTTAGTACATACTTAACTCTTCAAACTTTCCACACTGTTTTGCAATTCAACAGTGCCAAATTTCTTGCGTGTATTTGGTTTGAAATGTATTCAAATTATGTCAGCCGAATATTACTTCTGAATGTTTTGGGAAACGTAAAGTCTTACAGAGATGAGTACATCTTACCTGATGAGAGACTGTATCATTTATACTGAGACAATATTTCCTGGCAAAGAATTTACGCTACTATTGAATTTAAGTAGCGTTGGACAGTCCTTTCTAGAAATATTTGTTTAGGCTGTTGCCTTACAATGAACTGAGATTTGCTCCTGCAAGAAGAGAATAGAGTCTTTTGAAATAAGATTTTACAAAATAATGGTGGATATTAGAAGAGTAAACAGGGTACCTGAACAGAATATGGAGGAATAAGTAATGGTACAACTTGATACACAAAAAGGATAGTTTCATCGAGCACATCCTGATATGATAATTAGTTTGGTCACGAATGTTTGATTCGACCAGCCTCAGCTTAGTCACCTATGCCAACCTCTTCATCTCAGAATATCACCTACACTAAACTAGCTCGTTTATTTGTTGTATATACAGGGTGGCCCATTGATAGTGACCGGGCCAACTATCTCACGAAATAAGCATCAAACCAAAAAACTACAAAGAACGAAACTCGTCTAGCTTGAAGGGCGAAACCAGATGGCGCTATCGTTCGCCCGCTAGACGGCGCTGCCATAGGTCAAGCGGATATCAACTGCGTTTTTTAAAATAGGAACCCCAATCTGAATGTTTTAGTAGGACCACTTTTTTCGCTTCGTGATAGATGGCGCTGTAATAGTCACAAACGTATTAGAACATGGTATTACTTAACATTCCACCAGTGCGGACGGAGTTGCTTCGTGATCCCTTACCCGTGTTAAAATGGACCGTTTACCAATTGCGGAAAAGGTCTATATCGTGTTGATGTATGGCTATTGTGATCAAAATGCCCAACTCGCGTGTGCTATGTATGCTGCTCGGTATCCTGGACGATATCATCCTAGTGTCCAGACCGTTTGCCAGAGAGTTACGTTATTTAAGGAAGTGTTCAGCCACGTATGAAACGTCAACCACGACTGCAACAAATGATGATGCCCAAGTAGGTGTTTTAGCTAATCCGCACATCAGTAGCAGACAAATTGCGCGAGAATCTGGAATCTCAAAAACGTCGGTGTTGAGAATGCTACATCAACATCGATTGCACCCGTACCATATTTCTATGCACCAGGAATTGCAAGGCGGCGACTTTGAACGTCGTGTACAGTTCTGCCGCTGGGCACAAGAGAAATTGCGGGACGATGACAGATTTTCTGCACGCGTTCTATTCAGCGACGAAACGTCGTTCACCAACAGCGGTAAAGTAAAGTGGCATAATATGAGCTATTGGGCACGATGGCTGCGCAAAGTCGAACATCAGCGACCTTGTCGTATGATGCGGTATTATGGGAGGAAGGATAATTGCCCCCCTCCCATTTTATCGATGGCAATCTAAATAGTGCAGTGTACGCTGATTTCCTACGTAATGTTCTACCGATGTTACTACAAGATCTTTCACTGCACGACAGAACGGCGATGTACTTCCAACATGATGGATGTCTGGCACATAGCTCGCGTGCGGTTGAAGGGGTATTTCATGACAGGTGGATTGGTCGTGGAAACACCATACCATGGCCCGCACGTTCACCGGGTCTGACGTCCCCAGATTTCTTTCTGTTGGGAAAGTTGAAGGATGTTTGCTATCGTGATCCACCCACAACGCGTGACATGTGTCAGCGCATTGTCAATGCATGTGCGAACGTTAAGGGAGGAAACCTGCCAGCTGATGAGAGGAATGTCGTTACACGTACTGCCAAATGCATTGAGGTTGACGGACATCATTTCGAGAATTTACTGCATTAATGTGGCATTTACAGGTAATCACGCTGTAACAGCATGCGTTCTCAGAAATGATAAGTTCACACAGGTACATGTATCACATTCGAACAACCGAAACAAAATGTTCAAACGTATCTACGTTCTGTATTTTAATTTAAAAAACCTACCTGCTACAAACTACACGTCTAAAATTGTGAGCCATATGTTTGTGACTATTACTGTGCCATCTATCACAAAGCGAAAAAAGTGGTCCAACTAAAACATTCATATTTCTTTACGTGCTACACGAATATGTAATAAAAATGGGGGTTCCTATTTTAAAAAACGAAGTTGATATCTGTTTGACCTATGGCAGCGCCATCTAGCGGCCCAACCATAGCGCCATCTGGTTTTCCCCTTCAAGCTAGACAAGTTTCGTTCTTTGAAGTTTTTTCGTTTGACTCATATTTCGTGAGATATTTGGTCCGGTCACGATCAATGGACCACCCCGAATATGTTCCAACCTCTATCTTGCCCTACAAAATTCGTACTTTGTGGCTCTCTAGTACAATCTAAGTTTACCCCTTGATGCTTCTGCAGATGTCCCACCAACCTAGCCTTTCTTCCAGTCAATGTTTCTGTGGAGAATCAGCCTAGACAATTTTCAGTATTACTGAAAATCTGTAACAAATACTTTAGTTATGACGGACCTCTTATAACTTGTTGATCGTTACCCACACGACTAAATGACGTGAGGTCCAACTAAAATAAACACATTTCGTAACAAAAAGATACTCTAAGACCGAAGGACAGGGCCGGCCAAACGCTGCACAGTGTGCAGACGTGCGGAAGTGTTGCACATGTGCGCACGTGTGCGACAGCGACATCTGTTATTAGACATGTGTCCTAAATGAACGGCGACGGCTCCACTACCATGTTTATGTGGTACAAGCAAGAGCGCAACATAGCTTGGTAACCGTAACCTTAACAGAGAAGTACTGAGAAATGGCAGGTACTGTGAAAAAGCGAAGGATGGGAGATCTATGTTCTCAGTCGTTTAAAAATGACTGGGAACTGCAATTCTTTTTTATAGCCGTTGGTGAAAACTCACAATGTTTGCTGTGCCGCCGAATAATAGGCGGCTAGCGTCAGTTTTCAATTGAAAGACACTACAATACATATCACAAAAACGAGTGTAGTGTACACAACAGTGAAGAACGGCAAGCAAAATTAAATGTCCTTAAGAAAATGGGTGAGACACATCAAATCGATTATCATTTCTCATGTCCAGTGAAAAACGTGTTTGGATTTATTCCTTTCATAATTAAAAATTATTGTTTACTAGCTGTGCATTTTTGCCTCATTCTGCTCCACGTTACATTGTTATCAGGAAAGTTGGTCATTAAACCGATTGTTCCAGCGTATACTTACATTTAGGTTTTGTTTTAATGTGTGAAAGGCTACGCTCAGCTGAAGTCGATAAAGCATAACATTCATCTAATTGTTGGTTATTATGCAGATTTCAGACGTAACTAAATGAAAGATATAGCAATAACGGTATTGAAATAACAGGTGATCATCGAGAGGTCTGCGGTTGTCATTCTGTTCAGAGGTCAGTGAGACGGAAATTATGGGGGTATAACTGAGGGCACCGAGAATTAGTTGTAGGAAACCTTACATTAGTTTAATTTTATTTGAAATCATGAATAAGGTTCGTTGGAAGTCGCTAAGTGCTCTCTTACTTAAATACTAGATCTAAAACATTACGTGTATTTAAGTGCCGTCAGTCAAGCTGCCTTAATAAAAAACCACCGTTGTTAACTGTATTACTCGTCTTACTGGGTTAAACTGTTAACATAAAAGTAGACGTCTCAATGAGTAGACTGTGACAGTATTTTCAATGTTTAATACGCGAAATACCTTCCCATGGTTGGCTTGAGAGCTGTGGAAAGAGCACTAGAATGCATCGGTACAGAGTATCCCAGCAAGTGGACATCTGTGCGCAGAAACATGCACCACATGAACGCTGACGGCTGCGGCGTGCACGCTGTGACCCGGAAGTTGCACATGTGCAGGAGCACCGCACGCGTGCAGAATTTCTGGCCGGCCATGCCTTAGGTTGACAGAAACATCTGTCGAAACCGGTTATCTCAACCTCCAATCCTCTTCCGTGCTACCTTGTTGCAACCGTACGTTCTACGATACTTCTTTCTCAAACTAAGGCCTCTTTTTGTAGACCTATTTTGGTGTGAAATGCTACTTTCTCCTTATGCCATCATTACTTCGTCTGGCTTGAGTTACTTTACATACGAGGGAGCGCAATTCCTTCGCATCGTTTACTTTGCCAATTACAGTTTCGATTTATCGCTAACGCCTTTCGTGCTACACCTCAGTACTTTTTGTTCGCTCTTCACATATTCTGTTCTCATTAGACTGTTCATTCCTTTAAATATACCATGTTACATAAACTGATTTTCATGAAAGATGGATGGAAACGCCATCAATGGATCTTGCCATTGACAACCTTTCGCCCTTTCCCCAACGTCTTTTTTCTTTCACTTCTGTCATCGTAGATGTACAGGTTATACACTAAGGGAGAAAGACTGCTTTACGATGTTTGGGGGGGGGGGGGGGGGGAGGTACGTTACGTCCACGTTCATAATTTAGACATGTGCTTAAAATTTCCAAATTTTGAAAAAAGTAACTTTTATGATTTATTTTAGTAGATTCTGTAACTGTTATAAATATTTCTGTCAGACTTAACCCAAAAATTTAAGTCATAGTAGTGAATGTGACTTTCATAATAAATATATTTATACGCACATCAAAAAGAAGTTTTCCATCACCTCGGATCCCAGGTTTCCTGCAGACAGACGTTGACTGTGGATGCTGTATCACAGACACAGTCCCTTTGACTGCTTAGACAGGTCACTAAACCCGCCCAAAGATGTAAACAACCATGCATGAGCAGCGCCTATTAGACGGAGGGGGTCCGACAGCCGATCAGTTCCAGTCTTTCCACCAGGAAGGAGGTACAAGGATCGTGTTGTCTGTAGTTCAACTATACATAAACGGTCAATACCGCGGTTCGATCGCGTCCGCATTGTTACTTTGTGTCAGGAAGGTTTCTCGACAAAGGAAGTGTCCAGGCGTCTGGGAGTGAACCAGTACTACTCTTCAAATATCAGGTATATTAAAAACGTTATGTAATAGACGAGGCATCACTGAAAAACAAACCACTTTAAATGGTTTTGGAAATTATAATAGAAACGTTGAACGGGAAACCTCGAAATGTATTCAAATTACTCGATAAGCTGTAAGTTTCAGAAGCGTAGATTTTTGCCAAAAATTAAAAAATCACAAAAGATTAAGCAGAAGTGAAATTTACAAGTTCTGTCCTTGGATATTGTCTCTCAAAGCACATTCAAATTAGCGATATCAGAAAAGAATTAATTGTTATCTTATTGACAGACCGAATGACAGAAAATAATTAACTTTCTATAATAATGAGAGATCCTTGATATTTCAAGCTGAGTCAGTAACAGTTTATAACTTTTCAGTATTAGTTAAGCGTTCCTGTGTGCTTTAATACGAATACTTGTAAATTTTGTTCGTGTGAACGTGTACTTAGAAAAATTTGACGCAGAAGATCTTACACACTAATTCTGAACGGCAGCGTGATGTTTAAAAGTTATTTAATTTTTGCATGAGTTCATGGACTCTTAACAATATTACATTATTTTCACAAATAATCGCACTTGTAAGTGGAGCGCCGAACTACGGATAAAAGAGAAAGCAATTTAATCTGTGATTGCACTTACAACATTTCGAAACGAATGGAACAGAGAGCTTATGTAGTGAACTCGATCCACACTCTGTTAAGTATCTTCTAACTTGTTTGACGCGGCCTGCCACTACGAATTCCTCTCCTGTGCAAACCTCTTTATCTCAGAGTAGTATTTGCGACCTACATCCTCAGTCATTCGCTGGATGGATTCCAATCTCTGACTTTCTCTACAGCTTTTACCCTCTGTTGCTCCATCTGGTGCCACGGAAGTCATTCCCTGGTATCTTAACTAATGTCCTGTCGTCCTGTTCCTTCTTCTTGGCGGTATTTTCCGTATATTCCTTTCCTCGCTGATTCTGCGGAGAATCTCCTCATTTATTATCTCATCAGCGCACCTAATTTTCAACATTCTTCTGTAGCACCACACCTTAAAAGCGTCTATTCTCTTCTGTTCTGGTTTTACCACATCCATGCCTCATTACGATATAATTCTGTGCTCCAAACGAACATTCTCAAAAATGTCCTCCACAGTTTAAGACCTACGTCTGATTCTAATAGACTTATATTGGCCATAAATGCCCTTTTCTGCCAGTGCTAGTCTGATTTTGATATTCTCCTTGCTCCTTTCTTCATGGGTTATTTTGCTGCCTAGATATCAGAATCCCTTGATTTCGTCCACTTCGTGACCCCAGCTCTGATGTTAGGGTTGTCGCTGTGCTCATTTCTGCTACATCTAAATACTTCCGTCTTTCTTCGACTTACTCTCAATCCATATTCAGTATCCATTCGGCCGTACATTTCAGTTAACAGATTCTGTAATTATTCCTCACTTTCAGGGATTTTTTTCATAGACATCCTTTCACTCTGAATTGTAATCCCGCACTTGAACATTTCTTTTATTTCCGTCACAGCTATATCGACGTACAGGTTGAGCAGTAGTGGCGAAAGACTACATCGCTGCGTTATGCCCTTTTTAATCAGAGCACTTCGTTCTTGGTCTCCCGATCTTATTGCTCCCTGTTGTTTCTTGAACATATTGTGTATTACCGGTCTTTCCCTATAGGCTAGCTGCTGGTCCCGGCTGAGGTTCAAATCCTCCCTTGGGCATGGGTGTGTGTGTTTGTCCTTAGGATAATTTAGTTTAAGTAGTGTGTAAGCTTAGGGACTCGTGACCACAGCAGTTCAGCCGGCAGGAGTGGTCGTGCGGTTCTAGGCGCTACAGTCTGGAGCCGAGTGACCGCTACGGTCGCAGGTTCGAATCCTGTTCGGGCATGGATATGTGTGATTTCCTTAGGTTACTTAGGTTCAATTGGTTCTAAATTCTAGTCACATAGTGCTCAGAGACATTTGAATCATTTTTTAACCTTAGCCGTTCAGTGCCATAAGATTTCACACGCGTTTCATTTCCCTATAGGCTACCCCTACTTTTCTCAGTATTTCAAACACTTTGCATCATTTTAATCACAAAATCTATGAACGTGTCCAGGGAACTACAAAACAATAACTGGGCGATGGGACAATTACGCACGTTACTAAGCTACTTCAACAAGGGATGGTATTTTGGTATAAGTTGCATTGTTGAGATACTTCCACCTCAGACAAGACAAATGTTAAATTCCAATTTTTATTAAGAAGCAAATTAATAGTGATTCACTACATCCATAATAGGAGCCTCACCCTAAATAGTGATGGGACTGACCTGCTTGTGCTCAGAACTGTCTTAAGCCACTTTAGGAACTATGTGCCGGCCAGGAACCGCTACCATCTGGAAGCGTTCTCCACAAGAGGCAAGCTCGCAAGCCTGAAGCACAGCTTTAATCTCCCAAGTGCTCTCCCCGCCGCCATCAAACAAACTCTGGAGGGCTGCTGTGGACGGAGCGCAACAGTGCGAGGGGCATTACGAGGATGATCTAGTTCGAGCAGGGACGGCGAGTGTGGCGGCAACGAGGGAAAAAATATGTGTAATGTAACGAAAACTACATATGGACTCACTCATGTGCACAGGGGCGTGGCACCAACTTAAAACTGGAAAATTTCAAAACACTGAAGAAGGTGCTTACTGGAATATATGGAGCAAGAACAAAAAAAAAACTTAATTTTTATTTTCAGTAGATACCTGAATTCTAAAAGCAGAATTGAGAGATGTGCGGGACGGTTAGGTTAGGTTAAAAAATAATACAGCGACGGAAGCGTATTTCGTTGTCCTATTCAACTCTGTGCAGGGTGATTTTGGTCAAGAATATGGCACTGCTTCTCCTACATCTCACATCATTCAATGATTGCACCGGTAATTCAAAGACACAGGTTGCTTGCGTAGAGGGTACTTCTCAGGTCGTAAATGTACGCTCGTTAAAGTGTGTACAGCATTCAACAGTGTTCTGAACATAGTAGATGGTCACATTAATGTGACAGGAGCGAGTATATATGTTCGATGTCAATGGAAGGTATATGAAGTGTGTCTGGTGGGAGAGGGGTGGGGGTAGGGGAGGGGGAAGGAGGGCCGTGGGAAACAGAGCAACCGTCGTCGAAATGTGGAAACGGAGCGATCTATCCGACATACGAAAGGACATGACCAGTGGCTTTATGGCCAAGAGTGCAAACTCCTCAGAAATGGCTATGTTTGGATACAGTTCGCTCGGCGCGGTGGTTAAAGTATACCGTGGATTGCAAAACTGCGGTTTCCAAAGCCAGCGCGGAGGCTACAGTAGTGCACCAAGGACCATAGATGACAGGTTAAACAACGGCTGCGGAAATGTCTGCGACCGAATAGACCTGCAACTGATGAGCATCTGCCACCCTCAAGGACCAAGAGGCTAAAATCATTGCCTTCTCAACGACCGGTCAGCGAACGTAGTTGCATATGGGTCTCCGCAGCAGGCGCCTCGTTCATGCGCCCATGTTGACTGGTGTTCGTCGGCGACTATAGCTAGAATTTGCACGGCGATACCGCAGCTGGACGCTCCATCGGATAGATGGGCGTTGGCAGGTACGGCTTCAGACTCTGAAAGCAAACACTGTGCAACCAGGAACGAGCGTTATGTTTTCGTGGTATTCCCTGGATGATCTCGTCTTCTGGAAGATACCACGATCAATACATGCATACATGTATTCTTGGCGACCATGTTCACCCATATATGCAGTTTGTCTTTACTCAGCACGGAAGCCTCTAGCAGCAAAGCACGAAGTGTCACACAGCTCACAGTGTGCGTGCGTGGTTCTAAGAGCACCAGCATGAGTTTACCGCACTCGCCTGACAGCCAACTCCTCGGATTTAAACACAATCGATAATCTGTATGACCAGCTCGATGGGCTGTTCGTGCCATGGATCCTCAATCGAGAAAGCTAGGACAGCTGGCCACTCCACTGGAGTCGGCGTGGCTCCACTTCCATGTTGGTACCTTCGACAAACTCGTCGATACTCTTCCTGTACGTCTTCAGATGGCCACACTCAATAAGATCATTATTCAGGTTTTTACATGTGGTTACGCTAATGTAACAGTACTGTGTTGCTGAGGGTTAACCATTCCTCATATATCTGACGTGTTTTGCGGCGAAGCTTGTGATTCGAATGACTGTACTAGCGTAAGCTGCCGCCAACACACCGGTCGGCAAAGATGTAGCACGAAGATCGATAGTAGGTGCTGGATTAAGTGCGCCTATCACAAGAGAAGCCAGAGACATACTGACAGGCAACATGCCACAAACGCCCTCTCTACAGCATGTATTTAGGCTTCCACCGCCGCTGCTCACTGGAGGGCTTCACTAACTCACATTCAAATTTGGCGTCTGTCAATCCACCCGCAAAGTGGGTCACAGGCTACAATAGCACATAGCGACAGAATTGAGATTGTAGCAATATTATCGATATTGTGTGCAAGACGATTATTACTGAGGAGCTTGTACCACAACTCATGGGCCCTGTTCAAGTTAATAGCAGCTGTCTGTTCATATAAATAAAGAACCGTGTTAATTCAAGTATACATTTGTGTTATAGAAAGAGGGTACTGGACACCCAAGACAACATCCTCTTCCTTGCTTTCTACATTGCAAGACTCCATAGTGGCGACGAAGATGTTACAATCATGGAGGATTTCGTGATGGTGACAAGCAACAGCGTGAATATTTAAATTTATTCTCAGGTCGGACATGGAATAAAACAATTTCCCTTAACGATTAGTGTTCAGTGATGTTCAGTGACGAAGCTGCCTACCAGCTACGTAGAGAGATGAACCGCCCCATCACGTGGAGACTATGGTAAATACAGCAGCCACGTGACACACACTTTCGGAACCGTTGTGTGTTTACAAATGATTCCGAAAAAACTCCTTACGGCATTTCCTTCTTCGCATAAAAGAAGGTTACAGAAACAACTAAATGATAGATCTTCTGCCTATGGGGCAGCTCATGATGAAGAAATTAGTTTGCTCTGCACTCGTTTGTAGCGCACCGAGTCTTGCACACGTCCACCGCGGCGCTCGAGGTCACAGCACCAAGCTATGACACCTGAAGATGGGCGTATATTAGCACGATACACGTCGTGTGTTAAATATAAAGAACCTTACAACTGCAGCAGTATTTTCAACCTCTGTTAAATTAGTTTTTGTGAAATTCCAGTTTTCAATCTCCCAAAAAGATTCAGAGCTTCAACCAGGAAAGTGTGGAAGGAAGAATGGTAGGACGACTCCTGAAGAAAGCTAACAGCTTCTGAACCGGGGACTTTTCCAGCTCTCACAAGTGGTCAGTCCCGCTAAAGACTTATGAAATACTATGTAAGAAAAAAAAAGAAACAGACGGCCCACGAAATAATTATCCAAATAGAACAGAAATCGGTGGAGGTGATGAACATGTACGGACAAGCAAATGAGGACAATTTCAGGCAAATTGGATGATTTATTCAAGAGAATCACAACTTGAGAAACTCAATAATGCGTTCGTCCGCCTCTGGCACATACGCAAGCAGTTATCCGGCTTAGCATTAACTGATAGAATTTTTTGGATGTCCTAATGAAAGATAACTTGCCAAATTCTGTCCAACTGGTGCCTTAGATCGTCAAAATTCCGAGATAGTAAGAGAACGCTGTCCATAATGCTCCAACCGATCTCCGTTAGGGAGAGATCCAGCAATCGTACTAAGGTAGGGTTTGGCTAGCACGAAGACAAGCAGTAAAAACTCTCGTCTTGGATGGGCGGACATTATCTTGCTGGAATATGATCCCCGGATGGCTTCCCGTGGAGGTCACCCCAGACCCTCGCTCCTGGTTATTGAGCCGTGTGACGGATGACGATCAGGTTGGTATCCAACTGCTATCTGAGACGTCTCCAGGCACTTCTTCGCTGGCCATCGGATCTAAATTCGAAGCGGGACTCGTCACTGAAGAGTTCTACTCCAATCAATGACGTTCCAGCCCGAATGTATCTGACACCAATTCAGTTTAGCATTTTTGTGTACAGAGGAATATGGTAGTTGGAGAAAGGGCTACTGTGAACTCAGCCCCCTTTCTGTGAACCGCCTATTGAAGGTCCTTGTGGTCACTGAAGTATCTATTACACGTCTGATCAATAATAATGATAAATCCAGGATTATGAGTGCATATATGGTGACAGCAAAGGACTTGGAAGAGCAGTTAAATGGAATGGACAGTGTCTTGAAAGGAGGATATAAGATGAACATCAACAAAAGAAAACGAGGATAAGGGAATGTAGTCAAATTAAGTCGGGTGATGCTGAGGGAATTAGATTAGGAAATGAGACACTTAAAGTAGGAAAGGAGTTTTGCTTTTTAGGAAGAAAAATAACTGATGATGGTCGAAGTAGAGAGAATACAGGTATAAAATGTAGACTGGCAATGGTAAGGAAAGCGTTTCTGAAGAAGAGAAATTTGTTAACATCGAGTATATATTTAAGTGTCAGGAAGTCATTTCTGAAAGTATTTGTATGGAGTGCAGTGAAACATGGACGATAAATAGTTTTGGACAAGAAGAGAATAGAAGCTTTCGAAATGTGGTGCTACAGAAGAATGTTGAAGATTAGGTGGGTAGATCACGTACCTAATGAGGAGGTATTGAATAGGATTGTGGAGAAGAGAAGTTTGTGGCATAACTTGACTAGAAGAAGGGATCGGTTGGTAGGACATGTCCTGAGGCATCAAGGGATCACAAATTTAGCGTTGGAGGGCAGCGTGGAGGGTAAAAATCGTAGAGGGAGACCAAGAGATGAATACACTAAGCAGATTCAGAAGGATGTACGTTGCAGTAGGTACTGGGAGATGAAGGAGTCTGCATAGGATAGATTAGCATGGAGAGCTGCATCAAACCAGTCTCAGGACTTAAGACCACAACAACAAACAACATATGGTGACTGCTCGATTCTCTCGTTCAGTCGTCTCTCTAGGTTCAAACGGCTCTGAGCACTGTCGGACTTAACATCTGAGGTCATCAGTCCCCTAGTCTAGATCTACTTAAACCTAACTAATCTAAGGACATCACACACATCGATGACCGTGGCAGGATTCGAACCTGCGACCGTAGCAGCAGCGCGGTTCCGGACTGAAGCACCTAGAACCGCTCGGCCACAGCGGCCGACGTCTCTCTTGGTCTACCGCTTTCTTCCTGACGGTGCGTTCGACCGTGGTTCACATTTTCCTGTAACATCGCTCCTAATCAAATGTCGAGCAATTCACCGATTGCTCCTAGCGTCTTGTCTATCAAACGCTGACATCAATGTACAATGTGCACGCGCCTATCTGACGCATAGTTTTAAGTGTTAAAATGTGTGTGATATCTTATGGGACTTAACTGCTAACGTCATCAGTCCCTAAGCTTACACGTTACTTAAACTAAATTATCCTAGGGACAAACACACACACACCCATGCCCGAGAGAGGACTCGAACCTCCGCCGGGAGCAGCCTCGACGCATAGTTTCTGTCCAACTGTGTAAACGGAATGAAATTCGCCAAAACTTTACGCCCAGATATTCAGTGTCCCCCGTATACTCCCCTTGCCAGCTTGTAACGTCGCGAGTCAAACCGCAGTAGCATTTTATTGCAGTAAGCTACCTTGCAGTATCGGTTCGTAGCTTTGGAGACGGTGGCGATGACAGCCGCTTGTATCTCGGCGTGATTCTCTCACACCTGTCTCTAGCACGACCGTGTGAAGCGCTACTTGTGTCAGTTCGAGCACAGAATATTCAAACCCTTACAAACCTAAATAAACAATACTAAATCATATTCAATTTCAAAAAGCTTTATATTTAGTCTTTTGTTAATAAAAAAAGCTGGCAGCAAATTCTCAGCTATCTTGCTGGGATACTTTCAAAGTTAGAGAAAATTACCAAAAATACCAAAACCCGACATTAGTAAGATTAAAGTCAGTTCGGATGCATAACAGTTTGCCCTTTGCTATCAGTAGGAAACATTACTGAAGTTTACAAAATATAAAATTAGTATGTTTAAATTTTTATACTTTTAATAACGTTCACTATTTCTCGTTTCGTAATAGAGAATTCAGTAAGAATTAATATTCATTTAATAACTATTTGTTTTGTTGTGTAAATAAATGATAGTGTGTAGGTGGGACATACGTGAGGATTCAATATTATCTCCTGTTAAACATTATGCAACTTGGTCATGGGAAACTGTGCAACAGGCTGTTGCAACGAAAGCTGTAAGTCCCCTTAGTTGCTGGTGACCTATGTCCAAATGTGCTTGTTCTTGTAAGAAAGCAGCCAGAATAGTTATTTGTAGAGTAATTTTTTTCTAATGTTATGTCAAGATTAGTTTTCTTTTCGTTTGGTTGGGTGGAACATTTTGTTGCTGTTTGCAGCATAAATGCATCTGTGATACTTGACTGGAGTAAAACAGTTTAGGAGCGAAAATGGTCTTGAAAGATGGATCTGATTGGCCCGCGCTCTATCAAGTAGTGTATGCGCTGTGAGCAACGGCACTGAGCAGTCGTGGTCTCGCAGTCGGACGCGCAGGTCATGTTGATTATGTCCGAAAAAGTTATATGTAAAATAAAGAAGTTACTTTTATTTCGCGTTCAGTTTATATTGCTCGAAAGCAGATGCATTTACGGACAGATTGTGAAAATTTGAGCTTTTCGAAGGAATTAGTTGGAGAGATAAACGCTTGTGAACTTTTGGCCTTTGTGAAGAATTCCGCTTGGCATATTTCGTAATCGTTTACGGAATAGTTAGCGAGCAACTTCTTTTAAAGAAATCCACTGAAAAGGACCGAATGTAAAACTCATGTTGTAGCTGAGTATAAACTGTAAAAATCGCGTAACAGTTCGGGTTGAGCTTTAGTTCATTTCTGGCTGTCTTATGTGTGTACCAGATGGTATGAGCAGTGAGATGAGGTCTGTGCTATTAGCTGTTAGTTTTAAATGCGGGCTCTAGGCACCTATTTGATTTGGCATCTAAAGCAAATAAAGAACTATTTGCCGGATTTTGACATTTTGATAAGAGATGAAACAATCGCCCTCCGCCCTAAAATTGTCATAAGATATTTACATGACATTTAGCTACAGAGTTAATGCGGACTGTGCTAACGTTCTGTTCCGACGATATTTTTCTTCCATTCTGCTTTTAATATCGTCAGAACACTATCTACGTTGCAGAGAAGCGGGTTGGTGACGGACGCCGTACTGAGGTAGGTGGAACTTTTGTGGTTGACAGTGCGGCGAAAGAAGCAGTAAGCTTTTACGCGACTTTTAACCCAGTAACGCCGCAAGCTGCATGATCAAACTGCACTGCAGCGTCACACTTACATCCATCAGCCGGCCAAGTTTACAATTTTGCGTTTCCCATCGATACCTGTATGAATATCAATTTGTGACCAATCTGCATAAGTCCTTCGTGATACATCGTTTTTTGTCTAAGTGTGTATTTAATTAATACCAAACCCAATCACAGATTTAAATTGTAGAAGAGATTACGAAACAAATGACTGCAATGAAGGGGTGACTGGGGACGATGAATATAATCAACGAATTGATAAATTTGATAGGCAAATTTTCCCCGTAAATGTAATTTTTTCCGCGATTCTAAACTGACCGAGGTGTTTGCGAGGAAAGTGGCTACAGAATTTTGAGAATACTGGAAATCAGTTAATTAAAAAAGCACAGTAAAAATAATATAGTAAATAGTATAGTATAGTGAAATGGTGTATTATGCAGGGTGTTACAAAAAGCTATGGCAAAACTTTCAGGAAACATTCCTCACACATTAAGAAAAAAAATATGTTATGTGGACATGTGTCCGGAAACGCTTACTTTCCATGTTAGAGCTCATTTCATTACTTCTCTTCAAATCACATTAATCATGGAATGTAAACACACAGCAAAAGAACGTACTAGCGTGACTTCAAACACTTTGTTACAGGAAATGTTCAAAATGTCCTCCGTTAGCGAAGATACATGCATCCACCCTCCGTCGCATGGAATCCCTGATGCGCTGATGCAGCCCTGGAGAATGGCGTATTGTATCACAGCCGTCCACAATACGATCACAAAGAGCCTCTACATTTAGTACCGGGGTTGCGTAGATGAGGGCTTTCAAATGCCCCCATAAATGAAAGTCAAGAGGGTTGAGGTCAGGAGAGCGTGGAGGCCATGGAATTGGTCCGCCTCTACCAATCCATCGGTCACCGAATCTGTTGTAGAGAAGCGTACAAACACTTCGACTGAAATGTGCAGGAGCTCCATCGTGCATGAACCACATGTTGTGTCGTACTTGTAAAGGCACATGTTCTAGCAGCACAGGTAGAGTATCCCGTATGAAATCATGATAACGTGCTCCATACTGACGAAACTAAAATTAGCTCTAACATGAAAATATAGCGTTTCCGGACACATGTCCACATATCATATTTTCTTTATCTGTGTGTGAGGAATGTTTCCTGAAAAGACCCCTGCCACTCAGTAATAAAACAAAAGGAGAGTTAAGCACTGGCTCCATTGTAAGGTTGGTACCGAGGACTGCAATTTTCTGGGGAAGTGGGGTGGAACACCGAATAAGGCAAAAACATCATCGGAGACATGTTCTCCAGTTCAATGTAAAGAAATTTTCAGTCGCGCTCGGCTGGGTATAGTTCATCATAGAGATTCTCGTACATGTCTGCCACCGAGTTAGTTCTGATGTGTGGTGAACTGATTACCTGGAATCTGAGGTAAGCCAGCCGGATCTACGGACGATGCAGCCCATCTCCGCCATCGCTGTATCAACATGCACTCTCAGCCAGTTCTGCAAAGAAGCGTAGCACAAGAGCGCCCTTGCTTCTGTGGTAAGCTACGTGCATATTCGCCCGCGCCAAAGTTCTCGTCTCTATTACTGTTATGGCTAGTTAGTTTCTTACTTACTTACTTGCTTACTTCAGATTAGTTCCTTCTCGGTACATAAAGCAATTCTTCCTAAAGACTGGAAAGCTCTCCCACCTTTATTCACCTTGTGTGCTTTGCATATTCTTTTCCCCAGATAGCTTGCTTGTGCCACTAATACTCCAGAATTGGGAATTCATTGACACTTCTCCCACTATGGAAGCGGCCTCACTTTTTATCCTATGTGTTTGAAATCAATATACAAAATTGTGGATTCAACCGCTGCATCTCTTTCACTAGTGTGCATGGTGATCATATCCCATACTGATGTCGGGGTACATGCGCAGGAAACAGTGGCGTTTTCTAGCACATGTGTTTCGGGACGATTCTTTCAACTTGTCACCAATGCCGTGGACTTACGTGTCTGTGTCGTGTGTGTTCCCTAAGTGTCTATGCTATTAGCGCCACTTCTGTGTAGAGCCACGTTGTGTGGCACCACATTCTGCAATTATCCTTAATTTATGAGCATGAGTGTAGTTATACCCAAGCGCACGGTGCACTTTGCTATTAGTATGGCCATCGCCTCTCTTGACAACTAACTGCAGGACTGTAATATAAACAGAACAAGCAGTATGTTGCACATAAGATAGGTTCTGATGTTCAACGAGATTCAGGATCACTGTTGACGCTTGAACTTTTAATATCTCTCCTTGAAAACATGAGTGCCGCATTTTTCTTAATATGATTCCTACTGTGTGCATGTCATCCAGAAGGCGCCAATCGTATTTTCTCTACTTGAATATAAGGTGCTGTTACACAAATTTTCGGTTTCATTATCTGCTAAAACTTAATATTTCCCTGATGACTTTGAATAGCGTCGTTTTATCACAAAATAACAAAATGGTTCAAATGGCTCTGAGCACTATGAGATTTAAGGTCTGAGCTCATCAGTCCCCTAGCCTTTTTTTTTTGGTCATCAGTCTAATCAGTCTACTGACTGGTTTGACGCGGCCCGCCACGAATTCCTTTCCTGTGCTAACCTCTTCATCTCAAAGTAGCACTTGCAACCTACGTCCTCAATTATTTGCTTGACGTATTCCAATCTCTGTCTTCCTCTACAGTTTTTGCCCTCTACAGCTCCCTCTAGTACCATGGAAGTCATTCCCTCATGTCTTAGCAGATGTCCTATCATCCTCTCCCTTCTCCTTATCAATGTTTTCCACATTTTCCTTTCCTCCCCGATTCTGCGTAGAACCTCCTCATTCCTTACCTTATCAGTCCACCTAATTTTCAACATTCGTCTATAGCACCACATCTCAAATGCTTCGATTCTCTTCTGTTCCGGTTTTCCCACAAACCATGTTTCACTACCATACAATGCTGTGCTCCAGACGTACATCCTCAGAAATTTCTTCCTCAAATTAAGGCCGGTATTTGATATTAGTAGACTTCTCTTGGCCAGAAATGCCTTTTTTGCCATAGCGAGTCTACTTTTGATGTCCTCCTTGCTCCGTCCGTCATTGGTTATTTTACAGCCTAGGTAGCAGAATTCCTTAACTTAATTGACTTCGTGACCATCAATCCTGATGTTAAGTTTCTCGCTGTTCTCATTTCTACTACTTCTCATTACCTTCGTCTTTCTCCGATTTACTCTCAAACCATACTATGTACTCATTAGACTGTTCATTCCGTTTAGCAGATCATTTAATTCTTCTTCACTTTCACTCAGGATAGCAATGTCATCAGCGAATCGCAACATTGATATCCTTTCACCTTGTATTTTAATTCCACTCCGAACCTTTCTTTTATTTCCACCATTGCTTCCTCGATGTACAGATTGAAGAGTAGGGGCGAAAGGCTACAGCCTTGTATAAACTCCCTTCTTAATACGAGCACTTCGTTCTTGATCGTCCACTCTTATTATTCCCTCTTGGTTGTTGTACATATTGTATATGACCCGTCTCTCCCTATAGCTTACCCCTACTTTTTTCAGAATCTTGAACAGCTTGCACCATTTTATATTTTCGAACGCTTTTTCCATGTCGACAAATTCTATGAACGTGTCTTGATTTGTCTTTAGCCTTGCTTCCATTATTAGCCGTAACGTCAGAATTGCCTCTCTCGTGCCTTTACTTTTCCTAAAGCCAAACTGATCGTCACCTAGCGCATTCTCAATTTTCTTTTCCATTCTTCTGTATATTATTCTTGTAAGCAGCTTCGATGCATGAGCTGTTAAGCTAATTGTGCGATAATTCTCGCACTTGTCATCTCTTGCCGTCTTCGGAATTGTGAGGATGATGCTTTTCCGAAAGTCAGATGGTATGTCGCCAGACTCATATATTCTACACACCAAAACTCTTTTAAATTCCGATTCTAATACTGGATCCCCTATCTCTTCTAAATCGACTCCTGTTTCTTCTTCTATCACATCAGACAAATCTTCACCCTCATAGAGGCTTTCAATGTATTCTTTCCACCTATCTGCTCTCTCCCCTGATTTAACAGTGGAATTTCCGTTACACTCTTAATGTTACCACCTTTGCCTTTAATGTCACCAAAGGTTGTTTTGACTTTCCTGTATGCTGAGTCTGTCCTTCCCACAATCATATCTTTTTCGATGTCTTCACATTTTTCCTGCAGCCATTTCGTCTTAGTTTCCCTGCACTTCCTATTTATTTCATTCCTCTGCGGCTTGTATTTCTGTACTCCTGATTTTCCCGGATCATGTTTGTACTTCCTCCTTTCATCAATCAACTGAAGTATTTCTTCTGTTACCCATGGTTTCTTCGCAACTATCTTCTTTGTACCTATGTTTTCCTTCCCAACTTCTGTGATGGCCATTTTTAGAGACGTCCATTCCTCTTCAACTGTGTTGCCTACTGCGCTATTCCTTATTGCTGTATCTATAGCGTTAGAGAACTTCAAACGTATCTCGTCATTGGTTAGAACTTCCGTATCCCACTTCTTTGCGTATTGATTCTTCCTGACTAATGTCTTGAACTTCATCCTACTCTTCATCACTACTATATTGCGATCTGAGTGTATATCTGCTCCTGGGTACGCCTTACAGTCCAGTATCTGATTTCGGAATCTCTGTCTGACCATGATGTATTCTAATTGAAATATTCCCGTATCTCCCGGCCTTTTCCAAGTATACCTCCTCCTCTAGTGATTCTTGAACAGGGTATTCGCTATGACTAGCTGGAACTTGTTACAGAACTCAATTAGTCTTTCTCCTCTTTCATTCCTTGTCCCAAGCCCATATTCTCCTGTAACCTTTTCTTCTACTCCTTCCCCTACCACTGCATTCCAGTCGCCCATGACTATTAGATTTTCGTCCGCCTTTACATACTGCATTAGCCTTTCAATATCCTCATACACTTTCTCAATCTGTTCATCTTCAGCCTGCGACGTCGGCATGTATACCTGAACTATCGTTGTCGGTGTTGGTATGCTGTCGATTCTGATTAGAACAACCCGGTCACTGAACTGTTCACAGTAACATACCCTCTGCCCTACCTTCCTATTCATAACGAATCCTACACCTGTTATACCATTTTCTGCTGCTGTTGATATTACCCGATACTCATCTGACCAGAAATCCTTGTCTTCCTTCCACTTCACTTCACTAACCCCTATTATATCTAGCCTTAGAACTACTTGTACCTAACTAACCTAAGAACATCGCTCACAGCCATATCCGAGGCAACTGCGAGGTCGTGGACTGAAACACCTAGAAACGCTAGTCCACAGCGGCCGGCCACAAAATAGCAAGGAACACTTGATTTGAGTGAATCTGGCAACCTACCTTCAGGATGGAACTGCTAGTGACGCGTATACAATATTGAAAATAATTCGTAACAAGTTTTGTACTATGGATTTGATTTTATTGTTTATTAACTATCATTACAGTATTCCAGCTTATGAAAAACATTCTTAGATACAATAAAAAATTAAATATTGAAAAAAATGAACCTTGGTACGTTCCAGGTAAGAACGGTTAATACACTGTCTAATCACATTAATCTGGCCACCTGTGAGAAGCATGCGTAATCACCTTGCGCAGATCGGAGACTGGTGCGAGAAGTGCAGTACGAAAATTAATGAAATTGTGCAAGGTATCGGCAGGGATGCGGAACCATGCCGAGTGCAGTGCCGTGGCTACCTGTAGTAGGTTTCTCGATTGAGTGTCCATGGTGCGAACAGCCCGATCGTTGTGGTCCCACAGATTTTCGAATGGGCTTAAATCCGTAGAGTCTGGTGGCCAGGAGAGTATGGTAAACTCGTCCTCGTATCTTCAGCCCACGCACGTACACTGCAAGCTCTGTGACACGCTGCATTGTCCTGCTGGTAAATATCACTGCGTCGAGGAATAACGAACTTCATGGAGGGTTGGTAATGGTATCAGAGGATAGATGCATACTTGTATTGATCCACTGTGCCTTCCTGAATGATGAGAACATACAGGGAATTCCATGAAAAACATTTCCCAAATCATAACGTTCTCTCCTCCTGCCTGTACCCTTTGCTTTCAGACGTTCGACGCTGTACACTCCATCATCCATCTCTCCGATGGAGTGTAAAACTTGATTCGTCTGAAAAAGCCATATGTAATCACTCAGCGAACTGCGGTATTAGCGTGCAAATTTGAGCCTTCGTCGCCGATGGACAACAGAAGTCACCATGGGTGCACTAGGCGCCTACTAAAGAGGATCATATGTAGCAACTTAAGCTGATCGGTCGTTGGGGAGACACTGTTTGTAGACCTCTTTATTCATCTGGGTGGTCAGTTGGTCAACAGCTGCACTTCTATTCCACCCTACATAACACCGTAGCTGTCATCACCACTGTGATCCATGGCCCTTGGTGCACCATATTTGCCTTGTCGCCGATTGGGGAGGGCGCCGTTTTGCCATGTGCGGTATACTTTCACTACGGGAACACAAGATGAGTTTACAAACATCGGAGATGCTTCCACCCTTTAGGAGGTCAGACAAATCCCACCATTTTCGCATTACGACAGGGACTAAAATTTCATTAAATATAATTTAATGTCGTAACGGTATCGAAGCATTCATTAACTACCCTGTAGCAAGTCCTATTACAGGAGGAAGTGCATCAATTTAGTGCACATTTGCAACTTCCCCAAAACAACCATCACATCACCTTGCATCACATCTACAGCTGCGGCAACGCTATTCCACCGTTACAAGATTCAAAAACTTGTTTCATAAGTACTTTCAAGGTTACGCCAAAGCTACTAAACGTAACGTCTGGGACATAATTAAAGAAATTTTTGTTGACCTCAGCACTGACGATTCAGAAATGTGATGAAAAAAAAAAACAACTAAAGTCTGCTACAAACACCTGACATTGTCAGCTGGAGAAAGATCATGAACTCACTTTAAAGAAAGCTTCAGTTTTTATTGCCTTGATCGCAAACATGTACACTAGATGAGTAGTTTCGGAGGATTTAAATTAACATCTTCAGATCCTCAGTGTTCGGGTTATGAAATCACGCTTTACGATAAATCATCGTATCATCGTAATGGACTCATCATGAAAAGGTAGTACAATATTAAAAAATGTAAGTGTGTCATGGCATCAGATTGACACAGGTGTGTCAAGTCAAGGCGTTTTGCATGTGTCTGAGCTGACTGCTGGCTGCATACTCAATTATGCAAGTCTCTGACACATGCGGCACATCTTAACGTGACACATTTGTGTGACTCTGTGTTGGCATGAAGACACAGTTATACATTTTCTCTCTTATAGTCTCTCTTCACCACGAGTCCTTTACGATGGTGCAAATCATATAGCATGATTTCATAATCTGTACCCTGAGGATCTGAAGATGGTAGCTTAGCCCTGCCGAAACTAGCAGTACAGTGTACCTACATGCGATCAAGGCAATGAAAACATGTCTGAGGCTTTCTTCACGCTACAGGAAGCCGTTTCAAAAAAAATTAAATCCGACAGGTTTGTTGCGAGTTCAGTAATTCAGTGCAAAGTACTAGAAGAAATAAACAGTGTGTCAGAGGCTTTGCAGTCCAAAAGTAAGGACATTGCAATTGAATATGGCCACTTAGGAACAGCACTGTTAGAAATGGCTAGCATCAATGCATAGTTTGACACATTCTTTGACAAAGCTTTAGGTTTATGGGACCGAGAACCCTTTCCCTAAGAAATGAACAAAAGACAGTATAATAAAAAAAAGAAATCAGTATGGGGGGTCAGACCTATGAGAGATGGAAATGTGATCGACATTTGTTGAGTTGAGATAAGGTGAAGCGACAGGTTTATTGGCGGGGGGGGCGGGGTGCGGGGGGAGGGGGGGGGGGAGGGGCGCCAATTTATGTAATTGCCGCAAGGTCCCATTACTTTTGTTAGCCACTAAAACAAGTTCCTCTCCTCAACGTTATTTTACCAGTACATTGAGGACGTTGTGTATTGAAATCATGGAGAAATCTGCAAAGGTCACTAGTTTTTAGGGAAAAAGCGGTAAAAAATTCGAGCTTTAATGTACATATTATCATAGTTCCATCAGAGACTGAAATAAGTGTTGGAAGAGTGGTTGAAGCGAACGGATGTTCTTGAACATATAGTATAAGAGGAATATTAGTAAAAGTGAAACACGAATAATGATATTTAGTCGAATTAAATCAGGCGATGATGATGGAATTAGATTTTGAAATAAGACATCGAAAGTAGAAGGTTTTGTTATTTGACTGACCGTGACCCTTGTAGAGACGATATAAAATGCTGGCTCACACTAGGATGACCAAAATTTAGAAATTTAGTTAATACGGAATATATATTAAAATGTCAGGAAGCTTTTCTTCTCATGGTACATCTGTCCTACCAACCAACTTTCAGAGTCGTTCTCCTGCATGCTTGTGAATCTCTAGTACAGGACACCATGAAATTTATAGAGAAACCAAAGGTATGTTGCAACTTCGAAGACGGGCAGATATACGTACAATTTTAACGTCTGTTGCATTCACAAAATAAGTTTGGCGCCCAAAATAATAGTTGCAATAAGCGAACCACCAGCCACATGAAGTGGTTGGTACATAGAGATAGCATGCCTTCACGTAGCAATTCTACTTTCACAGAGAAAATTTAGACTACACTAAAACCAATGTTGGCAACATAATGAGTAACAAATAACAATCATTTATTAACATCTTATACAGCGTGTCGCAGGATAAATGGTCAATATTTAGGTATGTGGCCAAAGCGGTCTTTCGAAGCTCCAAAATGCATACCTTACGAGCTATGAGCACTACTTCATCTTCGATACTGTGAAATAAATCTCTTCTACCAGAAGCTCTTTGTTTTCCTTATTTTTAGAGCAGGTAATATGTGGGAAAAGTCCACTAGTCATTGGCTCTACATTTCCTGCCTTGCTGTGAGCACTTGTTCAGGGGAAGAGAAGTACTTCAGTGTAGCGAAGATGAGTAATTGCTCATGGCTCTTTACGTATACATTTTAGAGCCAATATTTACTTGACCTTTTTTCCTCGAATCATCGTTCCTGTTATATCCGTAAATATTGACCGTTCCTCCTGGGACACCTTGTAAACAAAAATGCTCGTCTTTTGTTTGATGTTGCGTAAGTGAGGCACTGATGTTAAAGTCCTGGGCATTGGTCTAAACCTGACTCAATGAACGACGACTAACTGGAGTAACGGTAATTCCAGTGTTGTTCTGCCATTGGTAACAGTATTTACGTTATGTGTCCGTTAACAATGCACATCTGTAACATGAAGCTGTCCGACGGTAACTAATGATAACTGCGATAACTGATCGGAACTGCGATAACTGCTGGCAAATGAATGAGTGGAGTTCTGCCTGCGCTTTTCTTCACCATTTGTGGATGATGTTTGTTTGCAAACTTATCTGCCGTCAAGTGGAACCAAGTCGAAATTCCTGTCTCGAGCGCCATATCGGATATGTGAGCGTATGGAGTAGATTATCTATTTAACTTAATAGCAGAAGCATTATTTGGTGCCGGCCGGAGTGGCCGAGCGGTTCTAGGCGCTACAGTCTGGAACCGTGCGACCGCTGCGGTCGCAGGTTGGAATCCTGCCTCGGGCATGGATGTGTGTGATTGCCTTAGGTCAGCTTGGTTTAAGGAGTTCAAAGTTCTAGCAGACTGATTTCAGCAGTTAAGTTCTATACGCCAAGCTAAAGAATAGTCATGTCTAGTGTCGGGCTCTATGCAAGAAGCTGTATACTGTACCTGAAGAGAGAAGGTAGAAATAACTAATACAGGGTGTTTTTTCCTCAGTGTACAAACTCTAGGGCTTGATTAATGAGAGAATACAACAACAAAGATCTAAAGAACTTATATCCGGTAATTCATGGTATCCATGCTAGAGACCATTTATTTAATCCAACATTGTTACAGAGACTGCGTTCTAATAAGGGCTGAACCATGCAGCCACAGTTACAGTATGAGTTGGAAATGGTTTCCATGTGCCTCAACGCATGCGTGAATGCGCCGTAGCATGTTCTGTCTGACACGTTCACATCGACCAGGTTGCATCCGAACAGTGTCAAATGCAGCATGAATACGGTGCTCCAGTGTTCCCACACCTGGAGTGTGGCTCTGCGGGCACGATGCTTTTGAGGTGGCCCTATAACCAGAAACTTCACGGGATGAAGTCCGGTGAACGATTAGGCCATGCTACTGGATCCTCTCATCCGATTCATTGACCAGGGAAGACACGTCTGAGATGCATCCGAACGTTAATGAGCAAGTGGGATGGAGCACCATTACGTACCAGCCACATAACTCTGTGAATCATCAATGGCACTTTTTCCAGCACGGGAGGCAAACTCCCTCGCAGGAAACTCCGATAATTCCGGCAACATGGAAGGAAGAGTGGTCCCAAAATACGGTCGCCAATAATCCCGGAGCATACATTCCGGCAACTGTCAAAATACCATTGGGGTTCTGCATACTATCCCACAGATGACTGTGATGAAAGCTGAAGATACCACTCCACGCAAAGTTTGAATCTGTTATTAGAATTGATGATGAATATCTCGGAATAGTGGTTGCCTGGTGAAGAAGCCAGTGACAAAACTGCCCCTAATGTGGAAAGTCTGTCGGTGGTAAACCCTGTAAGTGATAAGGGTAGTAACAACTGTCATGAGAAATGATCCACAAGGTTGTCTAGCTTACCCTATAATGGTGCGCCAACTGCCTGCTACAGACATGTTTTACTCACATTTTGCTCTATGTCTGGTGCCCGAACATTTCGGGACACGTCCTCCATAATTTCCTGCTTCCTGAAACGACCATGTCTCAGACAAACACTGCTGCAAACATTTACTGCTGTAGTTTTGGTCGCAGGGGTGTGTCTTCTAATACAACCTTACTGCCCGCCGCCGTTTGCCATTTGCCTTTCCGTAAAGCCCGTCTCACAAGAAGCAAGATTCGCTGTAAGTTTCCCTGCTGGCTCGCGCGATGGCTACCTTGCGGGCTCCATCGCCTGCTAGCGGGCTACCTTGCTGGGAACCTTGCAAGATTTCCAGGATAGGTACGGTGCTGTTTTTCTTGCAAGGTTCCCTGCGTCCTAGCTGCGTTGGCCAATCATGAGACGATTCCTTTGTGACGTCAGACGCGAAAAGCTTGGGCGAAAGCCTTTGTTGACAGTCGTTTTTCTGCTGTTGTGAGGTGCGGTAGGGAGTTCTTATAATTATTAAATAATGGCACCATAGTAGTCCAAGGAAGCGATTGAAGCATTGATATGTACTTATAGGGATGAACAGTGTCTGTACGTCGTGAAAAGTGCAAACTATTATAGTGAACACTTGCGTGCAAAAGCACTCAAAAGAGTTACAAGTGCCGTGTGTCTTGTTCGACCATATACAACGAGCAAGGAGTGCTATAGCAAAATGCACAATTTATGCAATCAATTTAAATTGGAGCACGCAATTTCACTTTCACTTGTTTAAGTTCTGCATTTGTTTCAGTAGGTCTTTCAGTTTTGCCTGTGTGGTTATGTTAACGAGGTCTCTTATTAATTGCATCCTGATTTCACTGCACTTTATTTCCTTTGAAAGGTTAGCAATTAATACCATGCAACTATCCATTGTTAATTCTGCCTAGGGTTGATAATATTCTTCTCGGGTATGCAGCCGGATCAAAACGTCCTCATGACACAATATATCCGCGGTCCAACTGGCCGCCATCTTCAGATGTCATGAAGACGTTTTGATCCGGCTGCATACATCTGAAGATGGCGGCCAGTTGGACCGCGGATATATTGTGTCATGAAGACGTTTTGATCCGGCTGCATACCCGAGAAGAATATTATCAATTATTACGCCGGGAAAGCCTTCGTACTGCCTAGGGTTGTTGGCGGTCTTGGGTGGCACATATTTTATCAGCTGTTACTTCAACAGCACTCATGTACCCATCACCAGGCCTCTTCCTTCTTCTATCCCTGATTTGGTGGTGGTGATGGTGATGCTGCTGCTGCTGCTGTTTGTGGTGGTAATTCTATCCTATAAAATAAAGTCGTATATAACAGTAATTACTGGTATATTCATAAAGTTAACCAGTAATGATATGGTTATACTTTTCAAACAAAAGTAGGTGTTATGCGAACTAACCTCAACTCTTTATGAAGCATGGACAGCACACCTTATCCAGCGTTTCTCCTCTTAATTCAGTTTTCTTCCATTCTTTCTTTCTTCATTTCTCATTAGCATGCATCTGAGCATCGCATAGCACCAAAACAGCTAACAACGCCAGTTTCCTCTGAACATCTCTACCTGAAGCAGCCATCTTCGTTCGATACAACATGCAGCCGATCACAACTCGCTGCCGATCTTGCACCGTGGGAGAGCTTCGGCATGGAAGATGGCCGGCTCCTTTCCCTGCAAGCAGGCAGGCATGCACGCCATCTAGAAAACTTGCGGCGAAACCTTGCTCCGTGTGAGACGGGCTTAAGTAAACACCTATCGAGTCGAATACTGAACAATTGTGTACAACGCTGTGTAACATTCATTACAAGGTGAGTCAGCAAGAGAAGTGAATAAGACACAACACTACCAATCAGTAAGAGAGGAGAGGGCGCTAGGACATGACGTATGAGGAACAGTGGACTCCAGTTATCGGTAAGACCATCTTTAACTGGCTTCTTTCAAAGTTAACAAGACTCTGATATTTCGACAAGAAATCTATGCCAATTAAAACCTCAATACAGAGATTCTTAACAATTAAGCATGGATGATCAATTAAGTTACCATTAATGTTAAATTGCTGCAAAGCTTCTTGTTTTAACGTTTTTGACACCTTGCCAGTAGCACTAATTATTCTTAGTTCTGATACCCTCATTACTGTAAGCTTGCCTTCACAAGGTAATGCATCAAAGAAGGACTGAGATATTGCACTCACCTCACTTCCACTGTCTAACAGACAACGTACATTGATACTCAACATATTCACTATTGTTATAGGGTGGCTTATCCTAGTTTGTACAGGTGGTTCCTCAAACTCATCCAATAGTTCCTTTTGGATTTGTCTCCAACTAAAGTTATCGACATCTGTCTTAACTACATTTAGGTCAAAGTGTGTAGGGGTTTCCTGAATTACATTCTCAGCTGCTCTTTCCAGTCGGTCTATTAATTTCAAATCGAAACACTTCACGACTTCATTACATTTAGTTTGCTGAACATTACCCAAATTACTGTAGTCTGAGCGATTCTGCGTCTCCAGACCGGGCATTACACTAGTTACAGCAAAACCACTTTCACTATTATCGTCCGGTTCCTTCTCAAGTGACAACTGGTCACAGCTACTGGGTTCATCGACCCCCAACGGGCTATTCTCTACATTCTCACTTACCTCCTGTCCTAAATCTATTAGTACAGTATCAACATCCTGCACTGGCACTTTAGATAAGAGCACATCATCCTCATCGTAAATATAAGCAGGAATTTCTGCTGCTTCTTCACCTGATAATTCAGTATTTTGTAGCTTTTCCCTACCGTTACACTGCTGCTCCTTCTCTTTCTCTTCCCACTTAGAAAGCGTCTCTAACACGGTGTCTATCAAATACTGTGAGTGATCTAATATTTCTGCTGTATCCTTAGATTCTACCGACCCCTCATCCATATATGCAGTCTGAGTATGCTGATCTGTCTTACCAATCACTGTGATTACTGGCTTAGGAAAAGTAACTGCCTGGTGAGCGCCAGTGTCCTCATAGACGGGAACTAGTTTTCCTGCCTCGGCCTACTACTGTTGCCTTTATTTCCATTATAGTTAACTGGCACAGCATTGCTTTCCGCACTGTTGTTTACCCGCATAATTTTGTTCGGAACAAAATTGCTATCATTTGGATACCATCGTTGGTTCTGATAATTATTTCTCCAATTCCTACCTCTCTTAGGATGGCGAACACCTACTGTTCTGATGTTTACATTGCCATTCTGCTCGTTCTAAAATTACTACTAGTGTTATTACCATTCGTGTTATTACGTGCTTGCTCCTCATTGGCAGCCACACACTCTACACGTTCCAAATATTCAATGAAACGATCCAGATTGTCTCTAGGGGCAGATATAATTCTAGTTTGCCAATATCATGGCAGTTTGGCTTCAAGACCTAGTATTATCATTTCAGGTTTTAGCTTTTCGGCCAAATGTGACAAACGTGAGATCCATGACCTAGAAACCTCTTTAATAGATTCCTTGCCTGCATTGAAGCGTTTTCCACTCCAAAATTCTCTCAACACTTCATTTTGCTTATTACTAGACCAATACTCATTAATGAAAGCTGTTTTAAATTCCGCTAATGTTTTACACTTCAACATCACATCAGCTGACCAACGCATGGCGTCACCTGCTAAATGGCTTCTAATAAATGAGATTTTCTCTCGTTCAGACCAAGTTGGTGGAATCACATCTTCAAAATCGTTCCAGAAATCTAGCTGGTGGATATTTTTATCTGGATCGAACCGCAAGAACTGCCGACACCCAATAAACGCGGCGTTTGCAGCTACAACACGTTGTATACTACCATTACCATAAGTTACTGAAGCTACTTTACTCTCAATGTTAGCAATGTTAGTACTAATATTTTCTACTCTCATTTCAACATTATCTACTCTTTGCACAATATGAGTAGTATCAGTTTTGATTGCATCTACTTCTGCTTGACATATGTTTACTTTTATATTAACATCCTTAAACCTATCTGAGCACAGTTCAGATTCCGCCTCGATCTTTTCTGTTATCTTGTGCTCCAGCTTCGCATCTTCCATTTGGAACTCTTTGGCAACCTCAGAAACTTCGGATTTTACTGTTTTATACATATCAGATAACTGTTGAGCAACCTTTTTCTTAATATCCTCATAATTGTAATTAATTTTATAATTCAAACTGTCGAGATCCTCTTTCAACTTATTGCAACCAGCCTAGAAGGTGGACGAGCGGTTCTAGGCACTTGCAGTCCGGAACCGTGCTGCTGCTACGGCCGCAGATTCGAATCCTGCTTCGGTCATGGATGTGTATGATGTACTTAGGTTAGTTAGGTTTAAGTAGTTCTAAGTTCTAGGGAACTGATGACCTCAGATGTTAAGTCCCATCGTGCTCAGAGCCATTTGAACCAATTGAACAGTACCGCCCTCTTTTAGGAAACCACACGTACTGTTAATGTGGCTCCATTTTACAGCTGGTATTAGAACACAGTATCTGTAACAAATTACGATTAAATAAATGGTCTCTAGCATGGAAACCATGCATTTTCGGACTTCATTTCATTAGACCTTTTCTGTTCCGTACACTCTCATCGGTCAGTCCATAGAGTTTCTACACAGTGAAAAAAAAGGTGACCCTTTGTAATCTCCCAAGACTTGAGAAGAATAGTGTAGGTCCAAGAAGTCATGGCGGAGTTGAATTATTTTTCTCGCCATCCCAGAGAAAGACAAACAGAAACTGCTCTTGCCACGCCTCCCCCCCCCCCCCCATTTCGCCATCTTAAAGTCAATTTCCCGGAACACGAGCGCTGAGGGGTAAACATGTCAAAAAGCCGCATCGCGGCCGTGACAGCGAGCAGCCGCCGCGACTGCGGAGCGTAATCAGCGAGGAAATTTCCTCGCCGCCTGAGCAGCTACACGGGAACCCACTTAGGCGGCGACAGCCGGCTGCAGCCGCCACTCAATAGGCGTTTATTTCCGGCGCCGGCGCCGGGGCTGAGCCCTGCGGCTCGCCTCGCGAACACAGATCCAGCGGGCGCTGCAGTGCAGAGACCCGACGAACAGAAATGAAAGGCGCCGAGATCGCTGAGAGGCAGCGCGGCGCACGGATACGGCGGGAAATCTGTTACTTATGGCACGATTTCCCTCCATCTGACAGCGCTCCGAGGTAGACCTCGTGGACGGCGTAATACGGGCCAAATATTTGCTCGTGGTACATAAAAATGCTAGGATCTCCGGCGCGGGCAAGAAAGGGACAAGTTCTAGACGGTGCAAACACAGGCGCCAATGTAAACACCGAGGTTGCTGAAGTTGGCATCGCTGGGTACCACTTTTTGCCTTTATTGTGGTTGAACTGAACGCGAGCATCCAACATTTCTCTCCTTAGGAGAATGCTTACGTTTGCAAGAGCACATCTTTGAGGGAAGACTCATGGATAACAGCGTTTACTGAATGTACACTACTAGCCATTAAAATTGCTACACCAAGAAGAAAATATATTATACTAGAAGTGATATGTGATTACATTTTCAAGCAATTCCGGTGCATAGATCCTGAGAAATCGGTACCCATAACCCCCACCTCCGGCCGTAATGACGGCCTTGATATGCCTGGGCATTCAGTCAAGCAGAGCTTGGATGGCGTGTACAGGTACAGCTGCCCATGCAGCTTCAACACGGTACCACAGTTCATCAAGTGTAGTGACTGGCGTATTGTGACGAGCCACTTGCTCGGCTACTATTGACCAATCGTTTTCAGTTGATGAGAGACCTGAAGAATGTGCTAGCCAGGGCAGCAGTCGAACATTTTCTGCATCCAGAAAGGCCCGTACAGGACCTGCAACATGCGGTCGTGCATTATCCTGCTGAAATGCAGGGTTTCTCAGGGATCGAATGAAGGGTAGAGCCACGAGTAGTAACATATCTGAAACGTAACGTCCACTGTTCAAAGTGCCGTCAATGCGAACAAGAGGTGACCGAGACGTGTAACCGATGGCATCCCATACCATCACGCCAGGTCATATACCAGTACGACGATGACGAATATACGTTTCCAGTGTGCGTTTACCGCGATGTCGCCAAACACGGATGCGACGATCATGATGCTGTAAACATAACCTGGATTAATCCGAAAATATGACGTTTTGCCATTCGTGCACCCAGGTTCGCCGTTGAGTACACCATCACAGACACTCCTGTCTGTGATGCAGCGTCAAGGGTAACCGCAGACATGGTCTCCGAGCTCATAGTCTGTGCTGCTGCAAACGTCGTCGAACTGTTCGTGCAGATGGTTGTTGTCTTGCTAATGTCCCCATCTGTTGACTCAAGGATCAAGACGTGGCTGCACGATCCGTTACAGCCATGTGGATAAGATGCCTGTCATCTCGACTCTTAGTGATACGAGGCCGTTGGGATCCAGCACGACGTTCCCTATTACCCTCCTGAACCCACCGATTGCATGTTCTGCTAACAGTCATTGGATCTCGACCTACGCGAGCAGAAATGTCACGATACGAAAAGCGCAATCGCGACAGGCTACAATCCGAGCTTTATCAAAGTCGGAAACGTGATGGTTCGCATTTCTCCTCCTTACACGAGGCATCACAACGTTTCACCAGGCAACGCCGGTCATCTGCTGTTTGTGTATGAGAAATCGGTTGGAAACTTATCTCATTTTAGCACGTTGTAGGTGTCGCCACCGGCACCAATCTTGGGTGAATGCTCTGAAAAGCTAATCATTGCATATCACAGCATCTTCTTCCTGTCGGTTAAATTTCGCGTCTGTATCAAGGTATTTTCGTGGTACAGCAAGTTTAATGGCCAGTAATGTACAACCGGAAAACGTGTACCCGCAATAACACAAGGTGTCCATCATTAAAGTTCCACTTTCAAAAAGCTGTAGAAAGAGAACCAATGATCAGAATGACGTCAAATTTGAGCAGCTTATTATTGACGCAGGAGAGAACGTCACGAAGCAAAAAATTCATGAAAATTTGTACAATAGATGCCGCTGTAACCGTCAGAATATGCACTCCAACAGACATGTGCCACACGGCAGTCCCTCGGTGTGCGTCCGAGACGCCCAAAAATACTGTCTCCACGAAGGATCATGCGCCGCTGGTAAAGCTCTTTTACAGTAGCCCTATAGAAGTTCCGAACACTCAAACATATGAAACAAGGTATTAAGTCCGATGTTTCCCAAGAATATGGAGAAAATGATTAGAAAATTCGAAAGGACAGCTTCTTCTGAAGTGTAATGTGGCACGGGAGAAAGATGTGGGCACAACATTGCAGGTGAGGTCGAACTGTAATCTGCAAACATGCAATGCAGGGGGAACTGCCCGAGTACATGCAGTACAGGGGGAGCTGCCCGAACACGATGCGTAAAATTCTACGAAACATTCGGCAATGCTATCCAAACAAAAAATCACCCATGTTCATGAGTTGCTTCTTACTGATCTCCCAGCAAGACAAACATTCGCTTTAGAAGTTCTTGCTCGCATGGAAGTGGACAATGAATGGCCATGGAACATCCTGTGGACTGATGAAGTCCATTTCTATCTCCAAGGGCATGTCAATATGCTGAATTGCAGAATACGGGCAACAGAAAATCTACACGCACCTCAAGCATTCTGCAAAGATGACTTTGTGATTCGAGTTGACCGCATCGTGTATTGTAGGGCCGTATTTTTTCGATGAGATGTCTTCTGCGGATCCTGGTATCTGTACCGTCACTGTAAAACTATGAGAGTCCTTTTAGCACCAATGTTATTCCAACACCTTAACAGCGCGAATGTTTGGGTAGGATTCTTTCTTTGCAAGACGGCACTCCTCTGCAAAAGTGGCGGTCGCTGAGGGATTTCGGAAATACTAGAATTATCATCCATCATTTGCCTACAGCCTGGCAGTCCCACATCACTCGGTCGTAATCCGCGTGACTTCAGGCTGTGGGTTTATTTGAGAGATGTTGCGTTCAGCGCTCCAATTACGACTGTAACCAAAATGAAGGCACGCATTGACCAACGCATTTTGAATGTGTCCCCGATACATTCCGATCTGTTGTGCTACACGCTGTTTCCCGTTTTCGACCTATAGCAGGAAATGGTGGATATCATACTGAACATGTCCTGAGTTAGTCCACCCCCAATTAGAAAGCGACGTCATTTTGATTTTTATGCGGTTTCTGGTCCCAAGACAGTTAAGAAAACCGCTTTTTCCCATCTGATGTGATGAAACCTTGCCGTAGTACGTGTGCTTATCTAACTAACAGTAGCACAGCTGTTGACTGCCGAATTTGTGCAGGAATGCACACAGATCAGCAACTCAAACCATAGCCACCGTATTGAGATTCATCTGTAATTTGTAGCAACCCCATTTATGTTCAGATGTTTACAGCACCATCTATAGGTAAAATTTTCGTTAAGTTTTTTTTTTTTTTTTTGTTCTATAACGTTTCTCCCTGCGTCAATATTGTGCTGTTCAAATTTGACGTCATTCTGAAGAGTGGTTCTCTTTCTATAGGGACTTTATTGACACGCTGTGCACAGAAGAGTGGAAACCAAAACTGAGAATCTGTCATATGATGACCAGCTAGAATTTAGGATAAATAAAGGCACGAGAGAGGCAGTTCTGAAGATTGAGCTGACAATGGATGCAAGACTTAAGAAAAATCTCAACACACTGACAGGGTTCACCGACTTATAAAAATTTTTCACAATGTAAATTGAGCAAGTTGTCCTAAATTCTGAGGAAACTCTGTGGAAAAACTGGTAATCTTTTCCCGAAGAAAGAAGTGCGTAACAGTTACTTTATGAGGCCTGCATGAAATCAGTCTAAACTCCTCAGCAGTACTTCACACTTGGCAGGCAGCACAATTTTCTAGCCATCGTTATGTGTTCACTTTGTTTTCGACAGTGAAAAGTATAACGTAACGCGATAGATGGGCTTAATAGAGACATTGTGCAACACATCTGTACAAAGTTCCACCGGATTTTCAATGTGTTTTTGATTTCGCGACCGATAGGACGGTGGAAAAAAAAGAACAATGAGGATAAAATAAGAATGGAAGTATACTGCGCAGGAAAACAGTTTCAGCCCTATTGTTTAATCTATACATTGAAGAAGAAGAGTTGGATTAAAATTCACTGTGAAAGGATATCAATGTAAGACTGGCTGACAACTTTTGCTAACCTCAGTGCAAGTGAAGAATAATTGATGGATCCCTTAATTGGAATGAACAGTCTGATGAGTTCACCATAAATTGAGTAGCAGCAAATCTAAGAACCGAAAAAGTAATGCGGAGTAGTAGCAATGAAATTAATGTTAAACTTGAAATCAAAACTGGGGACAGCAAACTGGACAAAGCATAGGAATTATGTTACGTTGGGAGCAAAATGACAGCTGCCGAACGAGGCATGGAGGAGTAAAAACCAGACCGGCACAAACGATGATGTCATTCCTGACCCATGGCATTCTGCTAATATCAAACGTAAGCCTTAATTTCTAGGATACATTTTTTAAGAATTTAAGTTTGGAGCACCGGATTGTGTGGTACAGAAGTATGGACTGTGGGTAGACCAGAGAGAATCAAAGCGTGGAGCTTTAAAAGGCTGCTAAAAGTGAATGAAGATAAAGAATGAGGAGCTTCTTTGCAGAACAGCGACGAGTGGAAAATGTTTACGAGAAGAAAGGACAGAATGAAAGGACAAATGTTAAGACGTCAACGGATAATTACCGTGGTACTTCAGGTAGCTGTAGAGGATAAAAACTACAGGGTAAGACAGAAATAGCAAAAGAAGCAGTCTAGTTGCATCAATAGAAACTGGCCAAGGTATATAGAAAACCTATGCAACCAGTTGGCTGATTTTTCACATATTTTTCATAAAATAATAATGTTCATTAATATTAATGATAATAATGTATACATATCCTGTAAATTGACTCTTTCCACATCATAATTTACGGACACTGGTGGTCCTTGTAAAGAAACAAGGGCCGGTCGACCAAGTGTGCCAATTATAACAGTGGAAATGGAGAGAGGAAGTTGCGTTCCCAGTCCAAGTAATCAATGGTCCGCGCTAGCCAGCTAATTGAGAGGTACATTTTGTGACGGCAGCTACATTCCAGACAGTACCGTCTGAGTCTCTTGCAACAATTGAAACCGGAAGATTACCGCCGGCACCTCCAGTTTCCGATCACAAAGCAGGAAGCGCTTGATGATGAAAAATCAGCAACCAAGCACATATTCAGCGACGTAGCGGTCTTCCATTTATCTGGGAAGATTAATCGCCACAGTGTGAGAGTGTGGGACACGGAAAAATCTCTGGAAATTTGGAGCATGAACGAGATTCGCCGAAGATTAACGTTTTCTGTCCAGTGTCACAAACGAAGCTGTGTGATTCGTTTTTATTGTGTGAGAAGGCTGTGACGAGTATCATTACCTCGTTAGGCACCTGTGGTTATTTCCACAACTGACTACTCCGACAATTCCTTCTTCCAATAATACGCGACATCCCTGACTGGAGCATCGACGTTCGCCATTACCTGAAAGACGAACTTCCTCATATCTAGAATGGTTGTAGTTGTGAACATGACGTGGCTCAGGTCACCTTAACTAAGGACTTGTGACTTTTTTCATTGGGGGTGCCTTAAGGGCCGTTTTTATGTACTCCCACTGTCCAGAACACTGGAAAAGCTCAGGCAAGGCATCAGTGCTGCTGTGATGGCCATTGACAGAACGTAGCTACAAAAGGTATAGAATGAACTTTACTAACTCCTGGAAATGTAACACTGATAGAGCATTTGTAGAGTGCAAGATGCAAACTTGGTGAGTTTATGATTTTATTCATGCATTAAATATGTTGCAAATGTAATAATTTGGTAAACGTAGAGATTTGAAAACATATGAATCATTTGTAGTAGCCCTGTATTTTTATCGAAATGAATACTTTTACTCTTTTACTTATTTTTGTTTTATGACAACAAATATTCAACATATGGAAACATGCTGAAACAAGACTGTAATAGTACACACCAAACAAATAATACCACCTACAGAACAAGCATCAGAAAAAATTGTGTGTTCAAGTATAATTAATTGAAAAAGTTTAGTTAAAATGCCACTAATATACACTAAAATACTGTTTATCAGCCGCAGACACAATATTGCAACTTTACCTTGCAGTTTTATCAGGAAATGGTCTCCTACAAAATTAACTAAACATCTCCTTTATTACTTTAAATGATTTTGCAATTGTATGTTCTAAATAGTGAAATTCGTAACATGTGATCGGATTTCAGTAGAGAAAAACGCTTAGGACTTTCCGGCAGCTAACGTTGACTTTGTCCATGATAAGATCAGCAATTAAAAGTGCAGTGAAGTTTTTCATGTGAGAAGATTTCTAACGTGATTAAGGCCGCCCTACGGAAATTAACAGACTTTGAACACGGATGGTAGCAGTAGGTAGACGCAAGAGATATTCCATTTCGGAAGGTGATTGAGGATTCAATATTTCGCGATGCACAGTGTCAAAAGTACCCGAGAATACCAAATTTCAGATACTATCTTTCACCACGGACAGTGCATTGGCCGACGGCCTTCACTTAACGACCAATAGCTCCGGTGTTAGTGATAACAGACAAGCAACACTGCATGAAATAACCGGAGAAATCAATGTAGGACGTACGATGAACCTGTCGGTTAGGACAGTGCGTCGAAATTTGGCGTTGATGGGCTTTGGCACCAGACGACCCACGCTAGAGCCTTTGCTAACAGCACGACATCGCCTGCAGCGCCTCTGCTGGACTCGTGATCATATCGGTTGGACCCCAGGTGACTGGAAAACCGTCGCCTGGTCATGTGTTCCGATTTCAGATGATGAAAGCTGATGGTAAGGTTCGGACGTGGTGCAGACCCCACGAAGCAATGTACCTAAATTGCCAACAATTCACTGTGCAAGACGATGGTGGCTCCATAATGGTGTGGGCTGTGTTTACATGGAATGGAAAGTGTTCTCTGGATATTCGGATACTTGGAGCCCATTTTCAGACATTCATGAACGACATGTTCTGAAACAGCAATGGAATTTTCGTGGATGTCAATGCACCATGTCACCTGGTCACAATTGTTCGTCATTGGTTAGAAGAACGTTCTGGACAGTGTGAGCGAATGGTTTTGCCACCCATATCGATCGATATGAATCCCACCGAACATTTATGGGACGTAATCAAGAGGTCCGTTCGTGCACAAATCCTGAACTGGCAACACTTTCGCAATTATGAACGGCTATAGAGGCAGCATGGCTCAATATTTTTGTAGGGGACTTCCAACGACTTGTTGAGTTTGTGTCACGTTGAGTTGCCCCACTACGGCGGCAATAGGAGGTCCAACATGATATTAGGAGGTATGCCATGACTTTTGTATACGGGTAAAACAGTGATAATTTTTCGCAATGAGGTCACAAGGATAAAACGAAACATATACACATTTAAATACACATCTAAAGTTGAGACCACTAATCCAAGCCAGTAGAGACTTGAAGCTTCAGAGAAATCACATATTTCTCCTGGATATTGTGTAAGGAGACATTCGATGACGACGGGGTGAACCGTCTGACGAAGTTCTCCGCAATCGCAGGTCGGTGATTCGGCTATTCCCCATTTGTAGACTGAGTCGCGGAAGATGCAATGTGACAGATTTATTCTGTTGAGTGCTTTCCATATGTGGCGAGACAGTCTCATTCGTGGTAGTGATGAAGTAAGGTCGATAATGTGTGGAGCTTGAGCCGTTTTCAGGGCTTCCCGGTGTTCTCGTCTTACGCCAGTACTCGAAAGTACGAGGGTGTGCTGAAAAGTAATGCTTCCGAATTTTTTCTGTGGAAACTTAACACATTAAAAGACAGTTATTAATATTCTACATATTTATTACTCATATCTACACATTTACATATCTAAACATAGGCAGCATGGTGACGAACACATTTCTCCCGACGGAGACCACTTTGCTGATACCTCCAATGTAGAACGTTTGACTTTGTTCACAGAGTCACAGCCCAACTTCTACTAGCACTGCTTCATCACTATCGAAGTGCAGTCCTCGAGGGCTTTCTCCAGGTTTTGGAAACAGATGAAAATCGCATGGGGCCAAATCGGGACTGTATCGAAGATGGCTGATGAGTGAACCGTGAACCCAAAGCGTTAGATTGTTGCATTGTCTGGCATTGTAGTGTTGAAGGTGGCGGCGATGAGATGTACAGGGCGCTCAACAGCGAGGTCATCAGCGCCCATACTCCACTAACTTCTCAAGGGTTTCTATGAGTTGTTAGCAGCATGCTACAAAACGTAAACTACAAAATGTAATCCGCTGCCATCGTGGGACCCTCCCATTCACACACTCATACAAAACAGCTCGTGCTCAAGGAGAGGGTGCTACACGTGTGGCACTCTTCAAATTCGAAACTCTATTAAAGCACGCTGTTTCACACACATCGACATAGTTCTACTACACACCTCCATATTAGGCGCTACAATTCAATTCGGAGTCCCCTAGCGGCAGAAGGTTTCGATTTGCCTCAACCAAGAGGGAAGATCCACGGAGTAATATGCTTATCATGTAATATCTCAACTGATATTGAGAAAAGAATAACAAATTCCAAGGCATTCCTTTCCAGCAATCTCTCACCGTTCTGTTAATAGTAGTGACGAAAATCTAGACTTCAGCGTCTTCACAGCAGAAGCCAGGTCACTGTGCAGTGGAAGATGGGGGTTCGCTAAAATTTCATTGGATTCCTAACTAATTTTTGCTGTCTGAGAGTATCAGGAGGAACGGTGTGCCTCACAACAAGTGGCCGTGGTAGAGGAGTGCTTTTTATACTCCCTCTAATTATTCTCATGTTCTCATTCAGTGTGGTGTCAATTTCCTCACAGTAGCCCTTCTCAGGGCTGAGTGAGAAAAAATTTCGAATACACTGTCCGAATCTTCGAATTAAACATCTCGCATCCACCACATTAGAACTTTTTCCGTTCTTCGTCGCTACTTTGTCACTGCACTGCACTCGTAATGCCAGTTGGTGGGCATAATAAAAACACGGTAAGCTTACGGTTCTATTCCTGCAACATGTTTGTACAGGTAACTATTAGGAAAATACAGAACATAGAAAACAAATGGATCACTCATGGTAGCCCTGTATTTAACTACGAGAAGTCTCTCGCAGTTAAATACATGACTACCATAAATGATCCATTTGTTTTCTATGTTCTGTATTTTCCAAAACGTAAATGTTACTGTGAATTAGCGACTTTCATTTCTTAATGAGAACTGAAAGCATCTTACACTTTTACTACCTGTTTACAGTATCAGAACCTTTCGAAATCGGTAGCTTTGCTGGTATACACAGCATGTGTGACTCTACGTGGTATCCACATCGCTTCTGGACATTCAGCAGCAGCACGTTGCGGGTAAGCTACTACCAACAGCATAGTGAACGCATTACTGTGGCCAAGATAGTCACGAAGCCCACGCCTACTACGGTAGTACAAGTTTATATGCCAAGTAACTCTGCAGATGATGAAGAAATTGAAGAAATGTATGATGAGATAAAAGAAATTATTCAGATAGTGAAAGGAGGCGAAAATTTAATAGTCATTGGTCACCGGAATTCGAGAGTAGGAAAAGGGAGAGAAGGAAACATAGTAGGTGAAGATGGACTGGGGCTAAGAAATGAAAGAGGAAGCCGCCTGGTATAATTTTGCATAGAGAATAATTTAATCATAGCTATCACTTGGTTCAAGAATCATGAAAGCAGGTTGTATACATGCAGGAATCCTGGAGATACTAGAAGGTATCAGATAGATTATATAATGGTAAGACAGAGATTTAGGAACCAGGTTTTACATTGTAAGACATTTCCAGGGGCAGATATGGATTCTGACCACAATCTAGTGATTATGAACTGTAGATTAAAACTGAAGAAACTGCAAAAAGGTAGGAATTTAAGGAGATGGGACCTGGATAAACGGAAAGAACCAGAGGTTGTACACAGTTTCAGGGACCAGAAGGGAAAAATTGACAGGAATGGGGGAAAGAAGTACAGTAGAAGAAGAATGGGTAGCTCTGAGGAATAAAGCAGTGAAGGCAGCAGAGGATCAAGTAGGTAAAAAGACGAGAGCTAGTAGAACTCCTTGGGTAACAGAAAAAAATATTGAAGTTAATTGATGAAAGGAGAAAACATAAAAATGCAGTAAATGTAGTAGGCAAAAAGTAATACAGACGTCTCAAAAATGAGATCGACGGAAAGTGCAAAATGGCTAAGGGACGGCTAGAGGAAAAATATAAGGATGTAGAGGCTTACCTCACTAGGGGTAAGATAAATAATGCCTACAGGAAAATTAAACAGACCTTTGGAGAAAAGAGAACTCGATGTATGAATATCAAGAGCTCAGATGGAAACCCAGTTCTAAGCAAAGAAGGGAAAGCAGAAAGGTGGAATGAGTATATAGAGGGTCTATACAAGGGCGATGTACTTGAGGACAATATTATGGAAATGGAAGAGGATGTAGATGAAGATGAAATGGGAGATATGATACTGCGTGAAGAGTTTGACAGAACACTGAAAGACCTGAGTCGAAAGAAGTCCCCAGGAGAAGACAACATTCCATTAGAACTACTGACGGCCTTGGGAGAGCCAGTCCTGACAAAACTCTACCATCTGGTGAGCACGATGTATGAGACAGGCGAAATACCCTCAGATTTCAAGAAGAATATAATAATTCCAGTCCCAAAGAAATCAGGTATTGACAGATGTGAAAATTACAGAACAATGTTTAATAAGTCACAGCTGCAAAATACTAACCCGAATTCTTTTCAGACGAATGGAAAAACTTATAGAAGCCGACCTCGGGGAAGATCAGTTTGGATTCCGTAGAAATGTTGGAACACTTGAGGCAATACTGACCTTACGCCTTATCTTAGAAGAAAGATTAAGGAAAGGCAAACCTACCTTTTCTAGCATTTGTAGACTTAGTGATAGCTTTTGACAATGTTGACTGGAATACTCTCTTTCAAATTCTAAGGGTGGCATGGGTAAAATACAGAGAGCGAAAGGCTATTTACAATTTGTAGAGGAACCAGATGGCAGTTGTAAGAGTCGAGGGGTATGAAAGGGAAGCAGTGGTTGGGAAGGGAATGAGACAGGGTTGTAGCCTCTCCCCGATGTTATTCAATCTGTATATTGAGCAAGCGGTAAAGGAAACAAAAGAAAAATTCGGAGTAGGTATTAAAATCCATGGAGAAGAAATAAAAACTTTGAGGTTCGCCGATGACATTGTAATTCTGTCAGAGACAGCAAAGGACTTAGAAGAGTAGTTGAACGAAACTGGTAGTGTCTTGAAAAGAGGATATAAGATGAACATCAACAAAAGCAAAACAAGGATAATGGAATGTAGTCGAATTAATTCGGGTGATGCTGAGGGAATTAGAGTAGGAAATGAGACACTTAAAGTAGTAAAGGAGTTTTGCTATTTGGGGAGCAAAATAACTGATGATGGTCGAAGTAGAGAAGATATAAAATGTAGACTGGCAATGGCAAGGAAAGCGTTTCTGAAGAAGAGGAGTTTGTTAACACCGAGTATGGATTTAAGTGTCAGGAAGTCATTTCTGAAAGTATTTGTATGGAGTGTAGCCATGTATGGATGTGAAACAAGGACGATTAATAGTTTGGACAAGAAGAGAATAGAAGCTTTCGAAATATGGTGGTACAGAAGAATGTTGAAGATTAGGTGGGTAGATCACGTAACTAATGAGGAGGTATTGAATAGGATTGGGGAGAAGAGGAGTATGTGGCACAACTTGACAAAAAGAAGGGACCGGTTAGTAGGACATGTTCTGAGGCATCAAGGGATCACAAATTTAGCATTGGAGGGCAGCGTGGAGGGTAAAAATCGTAGAGGGAGACCAAGAGATGAATACACTAAGCAGATTCAGAAGGTGGTGGTTTGCAGTAAGTACTGGGAGATGAAGAAGCTTGCACAGGATATGGTAGCATGGAGAGCTGCATCAAACCAGTCTCAGGACTGAAGACCACAACAACAACAGTGTTGAACTCGGCACGCTCAACGTTGACGTTCGGAAGCGCGGTACGTGTGCCGGCGGCTTTATTCAAAGATTTCAGCTCTCTTTGTAGTTATCAAAACTTCCATATATTGCGGCTTTGTCAGATTTACGTAGAACTTCCCTAACTATTTAAATACCTATTTTATTTGTATATTAGTCAAAAGAAAGTTACCATTTTCTAATTTGTCGCATATTTATCCCTTGGATAGTTTTCGTAAATTGGTTTCAACTGAGATATAAGGAATAGCGTCTTCATACCGCCGGAAGCTGCTGTATAAGATTCCTTTACTTAAAACTAGTTGCAGTCACGGGTCGTGTAGAGGTCGAAATACGATTATAAATATAAAGTGAACGGGCAGGTCACTGACAGCAGAAATATAAACGAGATATAAGATGATGCCTTTAGAATTAATTCATTTCGTTTTCTTTCCAGAAGTACAAACAAGTTATGAATATCGACGGTATTGAGTGTAATGTGTCTCGCATACCAGGATAGACAGACAATGCGAAGCAACAAACACGGTCCCTTATTAACGTCCATGTCTATTTCATGTAGTCGCTACGGACTTCCGTCCTATAAGCCAGACTGCACGGTGGTAGTCACATGCCGTCACAGCGTCTGAAAATATTGCCGTCAGTTCATGATCAATAGCGAGAGATATAGGAGCTGAGTTGGAGATAAAGTGCTCGCGTCGCCAGGGCAAATGAAATAGTTCGGCGTGCCACGTGACTGGGAGAACGCGAATGGCGGTGCCAGGCTTCGGCGCCAAAGTTGGGCACAGGGTGACAAGGTGCGTGCTACTATCAAGTTTGATTTCTGCTATACTGACCGAAAAGAATCCCAACACCAAGAGGAAGTTGTGAGAAATAAACTACAGGTGCCAGGTCTGTTTCTACTTCTGAAAGATTACTTCAGATTTCACGTAAGAGTGACGCAAGTAATGCTAGTAGGAGGGTGCAAATTAGGTTTGATTTAAATACGCACTGTACGGTCATGAGCGTTAGTTACCTTTCGGAGTGGACGTAGTGAGTTGGTTTTAGTCAATAATGCCTTTACGACGACAAAGCTCCATTATCAACCGGTTATTAATGTACCAGCATTTCATATTTGCAATAGATTTTCATTCAATTATACGGGGTGTTCAAAAAGTCTCTCCGCAGTGCCGTATGACTGTTAGCTGCGCTTGACGTATGATTGTTCGCCTGCCTGGGTTACTTCCGTTCATGTGGGCTCTCCCAACATTCCACTGTTTCGTTTATCTCAGCCAGCGTCAGTAGTATCGTTGGTGTGTGCCGTTACGTGTTGACGTGGACGTTTAAGCTTAGTTCATTTGTTTCATTTGTTTGGTTTTTGTCACTGTTAAAATGACAACCATTGAAGAACGTGTGTTTGTAGTCGAACAAGTGTTCAGAAATGGCAGTAAATACACAGTTTCAGTTCATCAAACATTTAATTCAGTTTTCCCTTGGACAACACTCGCACATCGCGATACTGTGCGAGATTTGATCAAATTTCGAAGTACGGGTTCAGTGACAGATGCACCGAGGTGCGGTCGTCCTAGCGTTTTGTCTGAGGATGAACTACTCGATATTTCCGATAAAATGTCCATGAGTCCGAACAAGTCAGTAAGAAAACTCGCCCAGGAAATCGATGTTAGTGTCGGAACGGCCCACAGAGCTGTAAGGAAAAAATTAGAACTTTTCCCGTACAAAGTGACAGTTGTGCAATAACTGAAAAATACTGCTCATGGCAAGAGACTGAACTATTGTCAATGGTTCAAAAATTTCGATCAACAAAATGGAAGGGATATTCTAAATGAAACGTTTTTCACTGATAAGGCGTGGTTTCATTTATCCAGCTACATGAACTCGCAAAATTCTCTGTGTAGTACTGTAAATTTATTGTGTATTCATGAGGAACCACTTCATTTTGTGAAAATAGGAGTTTGGATTGCAATTTCTAGACGTCAGATTTTGGGTCCCATATTTTTCAACGTAACAATAGACCCACAACGATACCTGCAATGATATTCTGTACCCATTCAAATGGGAACTTGTGTTAAGTGAAATACTGAACGGTTGTTTTCAACAAGATGATGCAACCGTGCATACAGCTCACGTTTCAGTGTCACTGATTGCTGATGTTTTTGGTGATTGCATAATTTCACAGTGACTTTGGCCTCCACGAACGCCTGACCGAGCACCACCTGACTTTTTCTTCTGGAGTGCAGAGAAAACAACTGTCTATAAAAACCGTCCAAAACCCACCGATGAATTGAAAACTGCAATATCCACTTTCACTGCTTCTGTTACAGAAGAAACGATACAGCTTTTGTTTGGAAACATGATTAGACGAACTGAGTTGTGTATTCAACAACAGGGGGGAGGGTGACACTTCCAACATTTAATGCGAAAATTTGTGAGTAAAAATGAATATTCAATAAATTAATAACATGTATTTAACTTTCATTTCGGTATATACACTGCGGCATACGGCTCGCACGGCTAACAATCATACGGCACTGCGGAGAGACTTTTTCAACACCCCGTATTAACCTGTGAACTTGCAACGATAATCACCTAAATATGTTACGTAGACCACGTAGACAAATGTATTCCAGAAATTTCCTACTCTAAAATAATTATTTCGGTGGTGGTGAGTTTTTTTTTTTTTTTTTTTTTTTTTTTTTTTTTTTTTTTTTTTTTTTTTTTTTGCTATCGGTGCATTTCATGGTGGACAGGAGCTTTCCATTTGCCGTAGTGTCTGGGGTGTACCATCCGTACCCTCATTCGAGAAAAACCGCCACGCTGTTGACACCGCGGGCAACGACAACGACATGATGACAGGGACTGCACTGTGCCTCTGCACTGCGAATTATAATAACGGAAAATACCTACTAATCCAGTAATACTGCACAGAACCATACCGTAACTATTGCCCTACACGTGAACACCTACTCATCTCTCACACAAGGGCACTGAAATAATCACGACCGCAGGAACACTGCAACTGAGTGCTCTAGACGTAGGAAATGTGTTCATGAGAACGTACTGGCACGTGAAAATTACAGTACATCACCACATCGAAGCAATGCGTGCCACTTCTCCAAAAAATATTGTTTACATGGCTATTTTACGCATTGATCACAGTAGTGTAGCGTCGCCGGTGCGATAGCTCAGCATGCTCTGTAAGGGCACCAGGCAACCTCATAGGTAGAATAACAGAGGTATCATGCGACATCTGCACAGAACTGCTAACCAAAAATGATGGATATAGATAGAGAAGAGCAAAAAAATTACAGTGATAGCTTCTTTGACTAGTAATCAGAGCGACGTGCTCTGATTCGATTCAAGCAACTGCTCAGTTTTGAATAAAAAAGTCGTAAGCAGTGGAGGCTGAAGACTTGCTGTATAAGAAACCATGCTTGTGAAATACAGTAGAGAAATGTCTGCAGCTCGTAGTCTAGTGGCTAGCGTTGCTACCTCTTGATCATGGGGTCCAGGGTTCGATTCCCGGTCTGGTTGTAGATTTTATCTGCTCGGGGACTGGGTGTTTCTGTTGTCCTCATCGCTTCATCATCATCATCATCATCATCATCATCATCATCATCAATGATAGTAGCTAAAGTGGCCTGTGAAAAAAAAATTGGACTGTGAAAAAATTTAGACTTTGTTCTGGCGCTTATGACCGTGCAGTTGAGCGCCCTACACACCAAACATCATCACAATGGAGAACTGGACAGAGGTACACTCCCTTGCACTTGGCCAGCGAATGAGCCACTAAGGAAGAGAGGAATCTGCAGTGATCAATGACATGAAAATTACCAGTGGAGAATATTGCATTAAAGATACAGAATGTTTATCCAGAGGACATGTCAGCTGTAATTGAAGAATATCTCATGATAATTTATTCGTTGGCAAAAGATCACTAATTTGTCCCTCATTCGGATCTCCGGGAGGGGGCTGCCAAGTAAAAAATAAATAACCAAACAGAGGGTAACGTTACTAAGAGTGGAGTCAGACTACAGTTGAGCATTTGTAATACCTGTTTGATAGTAAGAAGATATGAACCCAGAGAGCTATACAGTGAACCGACTATTCCTCTAAAATCATGCGAACTATTGACAAAAAATCGCGCAACGTAAAGTAATGAATATGCGAATGTATAAACGAGAACCTCAGTTAAACATGAAATATTAGCTCACACAGATATAATGGGAAAGAGGTTTTATCGAACTATGAAATGAAATCTAAGGTGACAGTAAAGTTCTGTTTATTACGAAGGTGCTTTAGCTCGATTCTAATCACTGAATAGAGAAAACAATAACAAAAAGTACAAAGATTCGAATGAATAATAAAATAAATACAATAAGACATTGGTAGAGGTGGTTGGAATTGGAAATGAAGTTTTACAGTTACCTATGTGCAAGTAGAGTGCCAATGACTGCTAAATTAATGACCAGATCATACAAGGGCTGATAAACAATGAATGAGACTGGTTTTTTCCTGTAGCTTCCGTGACAGTTTCCTACCTGTACTACTCATATTTGAATAGAGCGGGTTTTTATGCATATGTCAGTAGGCGGCAGGACTTTCGTATCGGTTGGCAGTAACGCTCTATTGTTTAAACGCTTTGCATTTCGCATATCGAACAGTGGAGTTGACGCAAGAGGAACAGTACGGCGGTATAAAATTCTGTATTCGTTTAATAAACCACATACCCACTGAAACTTAAGAAAAGCTGCAGCATGCACACGGTTAAGATGTAATCTCTCATGCAATAGCGTTTAAGTGGTTCAAGGATTTCAAAAAGGCCGGCTTGTCTGTGTTAAGTAAGTTGGGCCTGGTGTTTCGACTTCCGCTGTGACTAAAGTCACACCCTTAGTGAAGTGTTCAGAATTTTAAATGGTAGCGTCATTTCAATTATGCACAGTAATCTCCATATGATCCATGTTTGTGCCCGTTGGGTGTCACGTCTATTGAACCCGAAGAAAACGCTGTGCGAATGGAGGTTCTGTGACTTCTTGGAGATGGAAGGAATTTGTTATTGAAATCGCTTATCACCGGTAATGAGTTACGGCTGCATCATTATGACCCTCGACGAAAAAGAGCGAGTACAATGCAGAAATCACCAGATTTTCCAACACCAAAAACGCCTAAAGTTGTTCCATTTTCAGGAAAAGTAATGGTAATCTCATTTTTTCATTCATGGAATGATTTACCAGCATTCAGTCCACACTCATACTAATGAGGAAAAGGCCGGAAGTTTCTCGGATTGGGTGGTGACTTAATAACAATGCGCGGCCACACGTTTCAAATCCAGTTGAACAGTTCTTGGCTCAAATCAACATTAACTGAGTACTGCATCCATAATACAATACTGATCTTGTATCCTGTGATTTTATTTTATTCCAGTCATTAAAGGCCAAGTTTCGGGATATTCGATCTGAGAACTCTGAAGCGCTACTTGAGCAGACTGTGGCGATTGTCAATGACCTGAGAAAGGAAACCTGCACCATGTGTTCGAAGACTGAGAGGCTATAAGAAATGTATACAACTAGGAGGGGAGTCCTTTGATAAATATCACGTGAATATCGAAATGGAATAATAAATATTTGCGAGAAAAGACCAGAGCCCTCGTAGGAAGGACCTGGAAAAGTACATATAAGCACCATCTCCTTTGAATAAGCGCTTTTGGACTCCCACTAGCTAAATGTATGAATTAATTCAGAAAAACAATGCTCTAGCTCGAAACAAATTACTTCACGGTCCCCTCGTCACAACGTACGTAAATGCGACTCATGCATACCACTGTACTAAAACACAGGTGCAATGGTATCTGAAAGTTGTAACTTCAGCCCCTGCATATATGATCAGCTGTGGGACCATGTCTGCCCTATCTGCTGCATCTCTCCCTCTAGCGGTCCCACTGGAGACCTGCCGAAATGTCGGGCTGGCCTAGCACTTGGATGGGTGACCACCCGGTCTGGTTGCACTCGGCCCTAGTGAGGCAAACTGAGGAGCTGCTTGATTGAGAAGTAGTGTCTCCGGTCTCGTAAACTGACATACGGCCGGGAAAGCGGTGTGCTGACCACATGCCCGTCCATATGCGCACCCATTGACGCCTGTGGTCTAAGGACGACGCGGCGGCTCGTCGGTACCGCTGAGCCTTCCAAGGTCTATTCGGACAGAGTTTAGTTTAGTTTATGACAGAGTGGTTTCACGCTTCGGCGGTAGCGGCGGCTGCATGTAAGCAATTGCGAAACTTTATCCCCGCTATGAAAAGTATTTTCGTGAAACAATCCGGAACTGAAGATTCAGTCATCAACTACTGTTGATCTCCTTTGAGACTAACAGATTCTTCTCACTCTGAGTGTGTATTTTACGATTCCCTTGCAGATTTCTATTCTTTTAGAAAGCATTCCCTACGTTTCTTTACCCAATAACGGTATACGGCCGCCTGAGTGTGGCCTCCGACCCTCTGTGATCCTCTTGTCAGAAATGTGGGACGCCATCCCTGATAACGCCTATCCGTCCAGTGTGTACCTGGTTTGGGTCTTAACCCTGCAGCGAGACGCAGTATTATGCGGTAAAAATTGCTGTTTTGAAGAGCGCGCCGCAGCGCGTGGTGTAAAGCAGTCACTTTCCGTTTCTGGCGGTGGCGCCGCTATGGCAATCGCAGCTTTGATGTCTCTCTCTGGTGAGAAAGGGGAAAAGTTGTCTGTTCACGTGCATTTAAGGGGCACTATGAGCTCTGTCAGTCTGCTTCGGTCAGTCGCAGTGAGTCTGGAGGCAGTCTGTCAGTCTGAGTCTGGTCAGTTGGTCAGCCGGATCAGTGTGGGGCAGTCACTGTCTGTCTTTAGTCCGGAGTGCTAGTATGTGTTAGGCCGCAAGTCTGCTCGAGTTTGTTCAGGCAATGATCATTGTCGGTTGGATCGATCGTTTGGTCGGTCGTGCACTGGTACCCAAGATGACTTGTCCGTCTTGAGCGCGGCGCATATGAGGTCGCCACCTCAGTCCAGTGGGCCGCGCCGTATAGCGCGGGATAGTGGCATCGCGGCCGACACGAGAGCAACAGGAGTTAACCCAGGACATTCGTTGGCCGGCGCGAGCTGCGACGTTGTTGAAGCGGCTGGCAGCGGACGGTTCGGTAGAGCGGTTTGGAGGTGCTGCGCCATGTCTTCGCCAGACAACGCAGTTTATTAGAAGTTAAGTTCCATTTACTTGTTTTCTTGGCCAGTCTCTCGTTTCCTGCTTGCTCATCTGTCCCTCGTCCGCATTTGTTCGGCAGTTAGTGTCTGTCTGTCGGTCGGTCTGCCGTACGTTAATAGCTGCCTCTGTCATCTTTGTCGGATTCGGTGTTAACGAATTTATTGCTTAAAGTGTAAAGGCCTAATTTCTGAAATATGTTTTTGTCTTGTCTATCATCTTGAGAGGCGGTATACATGTAATGTAGAGCATGTTTGTATATTTTATGTAAGACTGCATTTCATGGGTTTTTATTTAATGGTCATTTTAGTATATAAAGTTGCCACCCTTCCACCGTAAGAGTTTTCATTTAAAAACAAGTTGCACTTTCGGCGGCAAGTAATTTTTTTTTTAATTCGAGTGTTTTGTACCATTTCCATCCCTCTTATGGGGTACATGGTTGTGTGTTTGTGTGAGCTGTTAAAATTTTTAGTTTAAAGTACTCTGGATGTGTTGCAGATTTGCACCAGTGTAGTCTTTCAGAGGTTGTTGTGATCTGTCGTGACTACGACCGTGTTAAAAAGGAGCGACAAGCTTCTCAGCCCGAAAGCTCATACTGTCAACAACAACAACAAAAAAGTTATTTCTGCCACGGAATAAATTGTAACTTGATATTTACAGGGTGTTTTCTGATTATAATTTTTAAATCCGTTTTTTTTTTTAAATATAGGGTTTTTAGGGATAAAATTTCCATTGGTTGAAAGAAATTTGCTTTCATCAGTTACCCACTGCCAACTACTTCCACGCTCACACAGTGTGATTACAGGTGTTAATGTTCTTGATGAACCGCTAGTAAATAAAGTATATTCTTTAAGAAAACATTTTGAAAGGAAATTCACGGTTCAGTACTTATTAGACTCACAATCACTGATGTTTGTTTCAGTTACATCTGCACTTTCAATTGTCGCTAGTAATTTCAATTGATTTCGTAGTCTGATTTGGAACATTAGAGTATTAATTCACTTGCGGAGTAATTTTGGGAAAAACTGTTCCGTAACAGTAGGAATGTGAAATATCATATGTCTGATTGTGGGAGGCAATAAAATTTGGGAATGGAAAAGCAAAGTCTCTACTGAGATATAATGAGGTGCAGTGAAGTGCGAAACTGATAGAAGATAATGATTCGAGCCAGACAAACATAATTTTAAGCACTAGGAGAAAATGTAACTGGCGCAAGATTTATCATGAATAGAAAGGTAGGGTCCACAGCTCGTGGTCTCGCAGTAGCGTTCTCTCTTCCCGAGCACGGGGGCCCAGTTTCGATTCCCCTTCGGACGAAGGCAACGACAAACCAGCTCCATTAGGACGTTGCCTAGTTTGGCGGTGCGGGTCTCATGCATCGTTCCCCTACGCTCTGACAAGACGCATGGGACCTCATTTCCATTTCCAGAAAAATAGAGCAGGGTTAATTACTGCGAACATTTTAGTCTTAGGTAGTCTCTCATCAGAATCGACAGCACACCAATATCAACTACAATAGTTAAGGTGTATACACTGGCATCACAATCAGATTATAAAGAGATATACAAAGCTTATAAGAAATTTGAACGTATAATTTGGAATGTAAACGGGAGCAGAAAATCTAATAATCATGGCAGATTGGAACGCAGTTCATGATATATAATAGGTGTCGATGAAGAGCAGGTTGAATTGCAAGTGAATCGCCAGAAAGAATAAATACGTAAAGCAGTGGTGCACTGGAGAAATAATAATGACATGTTGATTTTTTCCGAGGCAGAAGATACAGAGATAAAGACAATGACATTAGTCACTTCAGTTGGAAAAGAATAGATATTCCTGAATTACACTCTAAGGGGGAAAAAAACAGAGCTGCACTAAAGCACTATCCGAATGCGATGGAAATAGGTGGAAGTCATGGACATGAACAAACAAACGAATGATTATAGTTATGAAAAATTGAATGATTTATTCAAGAGAAAGATCTTCACAAATTAAGTCAGCCAGCCGGAGTGGCCGAGCGGTTCTAGGATCTACAGTCTGGAACCGCGGGACCAGTACGGTCTCAGGTTCGAATCCTGCCTCTGGCATGGATGTGTGTGATGTCCTTAGGTTAGTTAGGTGTAAGTAGTTCTACGTTAGACCCGTGGTCTAGGGGTAGCGTGTTTGATTCATAATCAAAAAAGGCTTCGGTCCCGGCTTCGGTCACGGGTTTTGATAAATAATCAGCACTGGCGGTCGAAGACTTCCGGCATAAGAAGTCAGCCTCATTCTGCCAACGGCCTTGTCAAAGAGGGCGGAGGAGCGGATAGAGGTTCAGGGCACTCTCTTGTCCTTGGGGTGGGAAATTGCCCCTAAAGGCGGAAGAATCAGCAATGATCAACGACATGAGGATGCAGAAGGCAATGGAAACCACTGCATTAAAGACACGCAATGTGTATCCACAGGACATGTGGCCTATAGTTGAATAAGTGTAATGATGATCTCTCCATTGGCAAAAGATTACGGAATAGTCCCCCATTCGGATCTCCGGGAGGGCGCTGCCAAGGAGGAGGTTACCATGAGAAAAAGATTGAACAATCAACGAAAGGATAATGTTCTATGAGTCAGGGCGTGGAATGTCAGAAGCTTGAACGTGGTAGAGAAACTAGAAAATGGGAAATGGAAAGGCTCAATCTAGATACAGTAGAGATCAGTGAAGTGAAGTGGAAGGAAGACAAGGATTTCTGGTCAGATGAGTATCGGGTAATATCAACAGCAGCAGAAAATGGTATAACAGGTGTAGGATTCGGTATGAATAGGAAGGTAGGGCAGAGGGTGTGTTACTGTGAACAGTTCTGTAACAAGTTTCAGCTAGTAATAGCGAATACCCTGTTCAAGAATCACAAGAGGAGGAGGTATACTTGGAAAAGGCCAGGAGATACGGGAAGATTTCAATTAGATTACATCATGGTCAGACAGAGATTCCAAAATCAGATACTTGACTGTAAGGCGTACCCAGGAGCAGATATAGACACAGATCACAATATAATAGTGACGTAGAGAGGCTGAAGTTCAAGACATTAGTCAGGAAGAATCAATACGCAAAGAAGTGGGATATGGAAGTTCTAAGGAATGATGAGATAAGTTTGAAGTTCTCTAACGCTATAGATACAGCAATAAGGAATAGCGCAGTAGGCAACACAGTTGAAGAGGAATGGACATCTCTAAAAAGGGCCATCACAGAAGTTGGGAAGGAAAACATAGGTACAAAGAAGGTAGTTGCGAAGAAACCATGGGTAACAGAAGAAATACTTCAGTTGATTGATGAAAGGAGGAAGTACAAACATGATCCGGGAAAATCAGGAGTACAGAAATACAAGTCGTTGAGGAATGAAATAAATAGGAAGTGCAGGGAAACTAAGACGAAATGGCTGCAGGAAAAATGTGAAGACATCGAAAAAGATATGATTGTCGGAAGGACAGACTCAGCATACAGGAAAGTTAAAACAACCTTTGGTGACATTAAAGGCAATGGTGGTAACATTAAGAGTGTAACGGGAATTCCACTGTTAAATGCAGAGGAGAGAGCAGATAGGTGGAAAGAATACATTGAAAGCCTCTATGAGGGTGAAGATTTGTCTGATGTGATAGAAGAAGAAACAGGAGTCGATTTAGAAGTGATAGAGGATCCAGTATTAGAATCGGAATTTAAAAGAGCTTTGGAGGACTTACGGTCAAATAAGGCAGAAGGGATAGATAACATTCCATCAGAATTTCGAAAATCATTAGGGGAAGTGGCAACAAAACGACTATTCACGTTGGTGTTTAGAATATTTGAGTCTGGCGACATACCATCTGACTTTCGGAAAAGCATCATCCTCACAATTCCGAAGACGGCAAGAGCTGACAAGAGCGAGAATTATCGCACAATCAGCTTAACAGCTCATGCATCGAAGCTGCTTACAAGAATAATATACAGAAGAATGGAAAAGAAAATTGAGAATGCGCTAGGTGACGATCAGTTTGGCTTTAGGAAAAGTAAAGGCACGAGAGAGGCAATTCTGACGTTGCGGCTAATAATGGAAGCAAGGCTAAAGAAAAATCAAGACACGTTCATAGGATTTGTCGAACTGGAAAAAGCGTTCGACAATATAAAATGGTGCAAGCTGTTCGAGATTGTGAAAGAAGTAGGGGTAAGCTATAGGGACAGACGGGTCAAATACAATATGTACAACAACCAAGACGGAATAAGAGTGGACGATCAAGAACGAAGTGCTCGTATTAAGAAGGGAGTAAGACAAGGCTGTAGCCTTTCGCCCCTACTCTTCAATCCGTACATCGAGGAAGCAATGATGGAAATAAAAGAAAGGTTCAGGAGTGGAATTAAAATACAAGGTGAAAGGATATCAATGATACGATTCGTTGATGACATTGCTATCCTGAGTGAAAGTGAAGAATAATTAAATGAACTGCTGAACGGAATGAACAGTGTAATGGGTACACAGTATACGTCAACAAATAATTGAGGACATAGGTTGCAAGTGCTACTCTGATGAGAGGAAGAGGTTAGCACAGGAAAGGAATTCGTGGCGGGCCGCATCAAACCAGTCAGTAGACTGACGACCAAAAAAAAAGTTCTACGTTCTAGGGGACTGATAACCTCAGAAGTTAAGTCCCAAAGTGCTCAGAGCCATTTGAACCATTTGAGCAAGTCAATAAAGCGTTCATCGACCTCTGGTCCTAATGGAAGCAGTTACTCGACTTTGAATTGAGTCATAGAGTTGTTGGGTGTCGTCCTGAGGGATATCAAGCCCTATTACGTCCAATTGCAGCACCAGCCGTTCAAAATCCCGAACTGGTTGGAAAGCCCTGCCCATAATGCACCAAACGTACTCAGAGAGATAATCGGCGACTTTGCTAGCCAAGGCAGGATTTGGCAAGCCCGAAGACAATCAGTTGAAATTCTCGACGTTTGCGGGCGGGCATTGTCTTGCTGAAACGTAAGCCCAGCATGTCTTGCCTTGAAAGGCGTCAAAATAGGGCATAGAATATAGTAGACGTAGCGATGTGCTGTGAGAGCGCCGCGGATGCATTCCAAATCCTATCTTCGCCATCTAGGTCGCCGGATCTCTCCCCAATTGAGAAAGTTTGTGCAGGGCCTTCAACTAGCTCGACATTTTCACTGGACCGAATTTAGCACCAGGCCCCTCAGCAGGACAACGAACAACTCTAAGAATCAATACTATGCCGAATAACTGCTTGCGTAAGGACCAGCGGTGGACTAATGCGTTACTGATTTGTTCAATTTGTGAACCTCTTTCTCTTGAATGAATCGTTGAATTCTTCTGAAATTATCATCATTTGTTTGTCTAATAATTTCGTCATTACGTTCAAGTAATATATTCGTGATATGTCTTCTCTTAAAAAAGAAGGAGAAGACATATCATTGTAGATAGTTACAGAATTAAAATATTCAAATATAAATCAAAGCAATTTAACTGCATAGAAACGTAGGTTAACAGACAAAGTACTTCAGCAAAAAGAGTAATTGATGTCCTAAAAGGGTGGCAACAGAAAAAATGTGAAAATATCGAGAGTGAAATGAGGATCTGAACGACTGTGAGCTGTGGTCCTGCTAACCACAGCAGCACAAAGCTCCTAGGAAGCTAGGGATCTTTGCTGACGGAAAAACTTGTAGTTGGTACATTATTTAAATTTCAAGTAAAGAACAAATCTCAATATCAGAATAACAATATAAAATTTAGTTCGGACCTTGGTCCTCTTAAGAAAATATACAATTGGCTTTTACGAATGGCAGAAGCTTCTACTTAAAAATCTAAATTATTTACACCTATTAAGTAAATGAATGTAACAAATGTACAAGCAAACAAATTCAGAATCTTAAAAACTTTGATTTAAATCAGTTGCCAGCTGCATCAACAAATGAAAAGGTCAGCTCTTAAAAAACGACTGGATGAAGTTGTCTTGTGAACATATTGATCCGAAAGGTCAACAACACCAACTGAAATACGGCAATAATAGAATGTTTAAGCGAACTGCTTAGTTGGTCAAGGCTCCGCATGGACCCACAGTGAGGTTGCTGTCAAGTATGACGCCAACACCACTGCCAGGGAAGCAACGACCGGGTCCGCGCAGCAAGGCAAACTGACAACCGGCCAGACCGGAAAGAGCGCTTCCGAAATCTATAAAGAACTAAAGCTACAATACACAATGACACACCAAATACGAACAAAGGAATACTACAATAGTACAGGACCCAAACGGGGCGTGAGGGTAGGACCGGCAGGCTCAAGTGACAATGTATAATCCTACAAAAGGCCTTTTAAAGCTTATCAGTGGTCAAAATGAAACTGTCTTAACGAAAGCTCTGCCTTTCATAGCAAATAAAGTCTAATACCAAAACTGGGCAAAGAGCACACTAATTAACATACTGCATCAAATTAACGTTGCAAGAAACCTTCAAAATAAGCAGTAAAACTCGAATCAGACTCCGCTCCACGGAAACACCACTTCGAAGTCTTAGACTTCGTAAGTTCCGTACAACATGTCACCATAAGTTTCACAAACCTTCACAGGTTAACAGCAGAATACGAATCATACGTAACTTAATGCCTCCACTTACGCGATGAGAAGATGTCCAGCATGAGATGACGGACCCGCCACCGTTTCGCACTCAAACGCGCCGACTAATGTGCGCCATCCAGTCGGCGCACGGCAAAACGGCGAGGCTCAGGCACAGCGGATAGAGACGAGGGCCTGCCTTTGAAGCATGTTGCGTCGTTGAACGCCGACCGGAGAGAGAGGACTCGGCCACACGCCAAGCCAGAAAACTGACTGATGTCAGAGGTACAAGAGCAGACGAGTGTCGATATTAGCGACCCAAACTGAGCATAACTAGCGCCAGTAGCCACGGCTCAGACTGATTTGCCAAATAGAGAAGTGAAATAATTTTCAGTGAAATTCAAAGCGAAGTAAACATTAAGAATGCAAACGAAGTACCAGTACCGCAATACAATGTAAAGAGGAGAGGCGATAGGTGGAAATAGTTCTGTGAAGTCCTCTATGTGATAAAAGATGCATAGGGAGTCGATGTGCAAGACACAGGATATACAATAATAGTATCAGGGCATGAAAAGCTTAATAAGACGTGCGATCAAAAGAAACAGCAGGCACAGATAATATACCTTCGGAATTTCTAAAATCAGTGAGTGAATTCGTAACCAAAAGATTACTCAAATTAGTGTGTAGTATGGGTGTGTTTCTGCAGACAAACCATCGGAATTTCAGAATACTGTTTTTCCACCCAATCTCTAATGTAGTATGAAAAGATAAATGGGAGAACTGTTACACAGCCGGCCGGAGTGGCCGAGCGGTTCTAGGCTCTACAGCCTGGAACAGCGCTGTTGCAACGGTCGCAGGTTCAAACCCTGCCTCGGGCGTGGATGTGTGTGGTGTCCTTAGTTAGGTTTAAGTAATAGTAAGTTGTAGGGGACTGATGACCTCAGAAGTTAAGTCCCGTGGTGCTCAGAGCCATTTGACCATTTTTCAACTGTCACACAATCAGCTTAACAGCCGATGGATCCAAACTGCTGATTTCAATAACATATAAGACAACGGAAAATTTAGGATCTGTTAGGTGTGTATCGGTTTAGCTTTTGGCAGTAGAGTAACAGTTCTGCTTGTACTTAGTAAAGGTCTCTAGACTTAGAATATCAAGACGCTTTCGTAAGGTCAAACGACCCAGAGAAAGCGTAAGAACAGGTAAAATGGAAAGAGATTTCCGAATTACGAGAAAAATAGGAGTAAGCTATGAGGAAAAGCAAGTAATAAATATGTTCAAATCTCACGAGGGAATAATAACACTGGAAAACCAAGAGGTAAAAAGGCAGTCACTCTCCTGTAATGTTCAAGCTATACATTGAAGGATTAGGGTGAAAATGTAAAAGAGGTTCTACAGTGGGATTACAACTCAGGTTGAAAGATTTTCAGTTGATGGCACTGTCATCCACAGTGAAACTGAGGAGCAATTAATTGGCCTGTTGAAGGAAAAGGACTAATGCATAAAAAATATGGATTGACAGTAAACCAAGGAAATGAGTTGTTGTAAATATGAAGTCGTCAAAACGGTAACCATGTAGTAGATGAAATGACGGAATTATTTTAGTTGTGAAGCAAAATAACGCATGGAAGATGAAGCAGGGAACAATCTAGCAAGGACGACGAGGGCATTCTCACTAATAGAATTGCATTGCATTAAGACGTCGCCTTTATTTTGTGGTGTAAATTACTTAGGATGTACGTTTGGAGCATAACCTGTAATGAAATGTCACAGAATGCATGAGATCTGGAAAAGAAGAGAGTCGGTCTATTCAGGCGCAAGGGGAACTCAAAATAACTTTTACTGCCAAACCGAAGTCATATGAAATTTCAGCACTAAACACTGCAATAAATGCTACCCCTAAATACTGTGACGAAGTTACTGGGTCAAAATTACACAGACGGTAGAACATGAACGAAGCTATGCTTGGGGCACTATAAACATCACGCCACTCTTCTTCGTTGACGTGGTTTAAGAAACTCACTATTGCCGTTGGATTAACTTTCCTACATAGTTTTTAATTACATGTGACATTTGTTTGAGTACAAAAGGTTTTTAGTGTTAAAATTTGTGCATCACAGTCTGAAAGGCCACTAACCCTTTTACTAAAAGAATGTCCATCTAGTAATGAAGAATGAATAAAAATATTTGCCTATGGCTGTGCTGCTGTTACCCTGCACTCTACTTGAAAAAAAAGAAAAAAAGAATTTGCATGAGAGCATATGATGTTAGGAGATCTACCAACATCCTTTATCCTGCACAGTCATACACAAACTTAATATTGAAGTCTTCACATAGAGCTAATTTCTGGAACTTCCTATAAAGTGAATCAAGAACCATCTCTAGCTTGAGCATAAATGCTCTGAAGTCAGAGGTAGGGCACCTATAAACAAAAAAAGTTAGAAAATGGTTCTAAGTACTATGGGACTTAACATCTGAGGTCGTCAGTCCCCTAGAACTTAGAACTACTTAAACCTAACTAACCTAAGGACATCACAAACATACATGCTCGAGGCAGGTTTCGAACCTGCGACCGTAGCGGCAGCGCAGTTCCGGACTGAGGCGCCTAGAACCGTTCGTCCACAACGGCCGGCTGCCGAGTTTAAACTATATACTTGGGCAAATGTGTCTTTAGTTCGCGGCCTCCATAGTTACACTTACTATGATGGCATCATCATGCTTTAGCCAGATACTGTCTTAGAATCGCAGACGATGAATATTTAATAGTTAGACACAGATTATGCAACTGACCAATAACTAATCTCTCGATTAATTTAGTAGTAGTGTAAGTTATGTCAAATTTGAATGCAGTAATGGATAGATGGTGGAAGATTTCTCCTTTCAAACTGTTCGTCTTCGAATGGTTCAAATGGCTCTGAGCACTACGTGGCTTAACTTCTGAGGTCATCAGTCATCTAGAACTTTAAACTACTTAAACCTAACTAACCTAAGGACATCACACACATCCATGCCCGAGACAGGATTCGAACCTGCGACCGTAGCGGGCACACGGTTCTAGACTGTAGCTCCTAGAACCACTCGGCCACTCAGCCCGGTTGTTCGTCTTCATTTTAGTAAACTGATTCAAACGTTTTGTGATAGGAGGAGCTTTACCAAGCATGGTTGACATTATGCTTAATATATAATGTTGTATTTTACCTTAGAAGTCTTTAAATCTCAAGCTGACCATTTTAAAATACTGTTTGTAAGCTTAATTAGTTTTAATTTTGAATGTTGGCGATTTTTAAACTTAGATTCAATAGTATATACTGTCACGAAGAGAATATAAGGGCAGGAGTTCCCACTTGGATGACAGTTCTATTTGAAGACTATCCAGCCACTCGGAAGGCCACAATTTGACCCCTTTCAAACACCGCCCACGAAACCAACCGTGTGTGATGATGTCGAGCAGTTGCATCGACGAAATATTGTGCGAGTTACACAATACAATCCGGCGGCAAACCCGAGAAGAGTATTTGCAAAAGTGAAATTGATCCAGAGATCAAAACTGGACGTCCCTATGGGCAGGAGATTATCCTGGATCTCTATCTGTAGAAAATACACTTATTTTCCATCTATCGATCGCTGCATTTAGTATCTCAAGCGAACCTGTATGTCACGGTCACCCAATTGCAGACCATTTATAACACGCAAACTGTGTGTTTATTTATAATAGCATAGAGTCTTCTTCTGGTAAACTAGAGATCTTAATCTATGTTTCTGGTAAAAGACAGATGAAAATGGTACTTAAATATATTTAACTACTAATCCCTATTGTCTATTTATCACATCCACTCACGAAGGTGTCGTTCAACGGCCAAATGTGGTTAGTTAACGCAGGAAGAAATTCTGTTCTGAAAACAAGGAAAACAGTTTTCTTTACTCTGGCACTACGGAAACAAGCAGAACAGTATGGCGTTATGGACACGAACCCAGTGTTTAGCCTTACTTCGTATGTATACACTCCTGGAAATTGAAAAAAGGACACATTGACACCGGTGTGTCAGACCCACCATACTTGCTCCGAACACTGCAAGAGGGCTGTACAAGCAATGATCACACGCACGGCACAGCGGAAAAACCAGGAACCGCGGTGTTGGCCGTCGAATGGCGCTAGCTGCGCAGCATTTGTGCACCGCCGCCGTCAGTGTCAGCCAGTTTGCCGTGGCATACGGAGCTCCATCGCAGGCTTTAACACTGGTAGCATGCCGCGACAGCGTGGACGTGAACCGTATGTGCAGTTGACAGACTTTGAGCGAGGGCGTATAGTGGGCATGCGGGAGGCCGGGTGGACGTACCGCCGAATTGCTCAACACGTGGGGCGTGAGGTCTCCACACTACATCGATGTTGTCGCCAGTGGTCGGCGGATGGTGCACGTGCCCGTCGACCTGGGACCGGACCGTAGCGACGCACGGATGCACGCCAAGACCGTAGGATCCTACGTAGTGCCGTAGGGGACCGCACCGCCACTTCCCAGCAAATTAGGGACACTGTTGCTCCTGAGGTATCGGCGAGGACCATTCGCAACCGTCTCCATGAAGCTAGGCTACGGTCCCGCACACCGTTAGGCCGTCTTCCGTTCACGCCCCAACATCGTGCAGCCCGCCTCCAGTGGTGTCGCGACAGGCGTGAATGGAGGGACGAATGGAGACGTGTCATCTTCAGCGATGAGAGTCGCTTCTGCCTTGGTGCCAATGATGGTCGTATGCGTGTTTGGCGCCGTGCAGGTGAGCGCCACAATCAGGACTGCATACGACCGAGGCACACAAGGCCAACACCCGGCATTATGGTGTGGGGAGCGATCTCCTACACTGGCCGTACACCTCTGGTGAACGTCGAGGGGACACTGAATAGTGCACGGTACATCCAAACCGTCATCGAACCCATCGTTCTACCATTCCTAGACCGGCAAGGGAAGTTGCTGTTCCAACAGGACAATGCACGTCCGCATGTATCCCGTGCCACCCAACGTGCTCTAGAAGGTGTAAGTCAACTACCCTGGCCAGCAAGATCTCCGGATCTGTCCACCATTGAGCATGTTTTGGACTGGATGAAGCGTCGTCTCACGCGGTGTGCACGTCCAGCACGAACGCTGATCCAACTGAGGCGCAAGGTGGAAATGGCATGGCAAGCCGTTCCACAGGACTACATCCAGCATCTCTACGATCGTCTCCATGGGAGAATAGCAGCCTGCATTGCTGCGAAAGGTGGATATACACTGTACTAGTGCCGACATTGTCCATGCTCTGTTGCCTGTGTCTATGTGCCTGTCAGTGTGATCATGTGATGTATCTGACCCCAGGAATGTGTCAATAAAGTTTCCCCTTCCTGGGACAATGAATTCACGGTGTTCTTATTTCAATTTCCAGGAGTGTATTTATAATCTGGCGCCTGATGCATCTGAAAATGATTTGGGAGGCTTGAAGTAAAGGACGGCATGTAAACCTATGGATTTATTACAGTTACTTTATACATGGAGGCAGGGCAATTGAGTAAGAAATAACTTTCTTAAATACTACTGTCCCTTACGAAATGAGGACTTGACAATAACTTATCAGATGAAGTGTTCAGCACGGAGGTAACTTGGAACAAGGGAAAGGATGTTATAAGTTTGTGAGTGATCCAGCATGCTGCAACAGAGGTAAGCATTGCTGAGGCCAAAGAACAAGAGAGAAAGTCGTTATTACTCATTCACAGAAATTCGCGGTGCTGATAAACTTAAAACTTCATTAACCAATTCGCTCGAGGCAATAGCAGGGCGAGAGAGAAAACGAATGCTAATTGCAGTCACCTAAAACAGAGCGGTATAAGGAATTTAAATTATGACAGACATGGCAAAGACTTCAGCGATTCTGAAATAGTTAGGTGGTAAGAGTTGGGACTACTAACCATATCTGATCACAAGCTAACTAATGGTAACCAGCAAGCAATCGCACTGCGTCTCGCCGCCATTGCCTCACGATAAAGCCGCACATCGTGTCCCCTCCAGTCTACAGCATCTCCAATGCATCCAGCCTGTATCTCGTCCCATCTTCAACTGCCTTATTCGCTCGCCTACACCGGCGATAGGACACACTTTCTGGCGCACCTTTCGCCATTCACAGCTCCAGCTTCCAGGTGCAATACCACGACCTGATCGGCTAGTGTCAAAAGCGCACCCTATGGATTTCTTGTTCGATGGATCTCGAAGCTTGTACCGCAAACGTCCAGCAACCGCATGCCACGAATCGGGCGGGAAATATTGTTCCACCTATGTGCCCCACGGCACGTATGCTAAGGCAGAGAGGGCTGTTGTCCTCAGCCATCATCTCTTTCCTTGTTCTTCGTCCTCTATCCCCCCCCCCCCCGCCCCCCCCCCCCCCCTCTCCTATTCTGTCCTGTGCATTCCAGTGGTTCTGCTGTTTGTGTCTAAGCTTGGAGAGAACAGAATAATTGCCTTATCCCACAGCGAAACTAACGCAATGGATTTCATCCAAGACAGGGAGTGTTCATGTAACAGACGCTGCTGATCGTAAAGGGAAATACAGGCGTTGTTCTGAGTAGAAAATGCTAAGACGGCATATGAAAATCATAAGTTACCGTATGTAATTGATAGGCTACATTTTCTGATGAATGATGTACTCAGATAAATTGATGTATTTCATATTTCTTTTAGTTAGAGGTAACACTACCAATTTCACTGGCAGTCATATAATAAGGCAACGAATAGTATTCTGTTAAGAGTCGGTGGTCTGTAATTACGAAAAATGGTCTAAAAGTGGGACACTACAAGAAACCACTCAGTTTGAAATATTAAAATCAGCAATAGACAGACGAGGAATAAGTGTATTTTGATCCTGAAATTCAATTCAAAGGTCTCTTATGTCCATAGTAGTTTGTAACGAAGCACCATGTCACACATTCAAATTGAGAGATACAGACGGTACTGAACAACGTAAAGGATTTAAAATGTTAGTATATTAGATCATAGAATGAATTTTAAGGGAATTCGCAACTGCTGTGAATGACAGGAAAAAATTATTAGGAAACTGTCAACTTTTCCATAATACGGCCCTAAGCTGGATACGATTTCTCCAGAATGGCTCATTACAGAAAAATCCTATCTGGAAGGCAAACAAGTTTCGCGGGCTAATTATAAGCAACTAATTAGAGGCAGCAGCTGCTGTTGCGAAGGCACGGACTGGTCTCGCTTGCAGACGCTTCAGCAGGCGTTCTAGAAAAACCGAGGGCTTGCAGGTCGCAACGGCTCGCTAAACTACGTAATTGAATGCAAACACCATAGCACGTTGTGTTTGTTTGTGTGTGTGTGTGTGTGTGTGTGTGTGTGTGTGTGTGTGTGTGTGTGTGTGTGTGTGTGTGTTTTGTCCCTACCTCTACTTGCAATTACAGCCAAGGAAACCAGTCCTTTAGGAACGATATGCATATTGTGGAAGCAACAGAAGACTAATGGAGGTGGCAAATAGTGGCAATTAATGTTTAACGTCCCGTCCAGTCAAAGGAACCATCCCGGAATTTTCCTGATGAGATTTTGGTGAGTCAGGGACGACCTAAATTATGGTGGCCGGACGCCGGTTTGAACCGTCGTTCCCGCTATTGCGAGTCCACTATTCAACCGCCGCACCATCTCACTGATTCTATTTTGGACGTGAATGTTACAGTGCATGCATAAGCTTGCAAGCTGCCACTCACTTCAAAACTAAACATGTGCGTTCAAACAAGATTACGAACTCAGTTTATGCCATGAAATACCTGTGGTTGAATTGATGCTTCCAGGAAAATTGTAAGGAATCCACGATGTACAAATGTATGACAGAAACAGGATAATAAACAAGCAATCGATGTGTACAAATAACACTTGTACGCTATCAATAACTTTGGAGTCGGAATATGTAACATCGCTTTCCTATAACATCTCAGAATCACAAAAGAAATAACAATAATTTCGTGTGGCCTAGGGCAAGTCTTTCCATTGGACGTCTCTTCGGCGTCCAGCGTCTACATAACCTACCCCAGTTATCCAATAGGCAAAGGATGTCCTAAAGAGCATTACACACGCATAGACCAACCTACTGCCGACCTGTTGTAAGTCTGTTGGTGTTTTGACTGACCGACTGCCGAAATTTCTTTGTCATAATATAGCTTCTCCCCCCCCCCCCCCTCCACCCTATCGCCACCGCGCCAATCGCTCGACAAACATTTGTCTTCTGTCACTGCGGCCAGGATTAAATGCCATTCTAATACAAACACATCTAAAAAAGTTTTACATCACCTCGGTTCCCAGAGTTCCGGAACCTGTACAGTAAATTGGAATCGAGATCAACATGAACATCATTCCCGGCCTTTTTATTGCCCATGAAAACCACACAATGCATGATGTCCTACCATACAGCGAGACCTTCAGAGGTGGTGGTCCACACTGCTGCGCACACCGGTACCTCTAATGGCCAGTAGCATTGATGCATGCCTGTATTCGACGTGGCATACTATCCACAAGTTCATCAAGGCACCGTTGCTCCAGAATGTTCCTTTCGTCAACGGCGATTTCGGCGTTGATACCTCAGAGTGGTTGGTGGATCACGTCGTCCATGAACAGCCCTTTTCAATCAATCCCAGGCATGTTCGATAGGGTTCATGTCTGGAGAGCATGCTGGCAACTCTAGTCGATTGATGTCGTTATCGTGAAGGAAGTCATTCACAAGATGTGCACGATGGGGGCGCCAATTGTCCAGAGAGACGAATGCCTCGCCAATATGCTGACGATGTGGTTGCACTATCGGTCGGAGGAAAGGCTCAGCAGTGTAAGCATCGAGGCAACTGAATAAAGCAGAACGGAATCATTCATCCAGAGAGATGATGATGTTGAGTATTACCATTTTTCGATGTTACATCTGTGCACCATTAAAATGGTTATTTTAGTTGATGGATCCTTCGAGCACAATAACTTGTCAGGTATTGAAGTTAATTGAGTTTGCTTACGAGGCAGTACACAAACCTGTGATAAAACAGCAACGCCAGTGGATTAAGCAGAAGTTATAAAAATGCGTAGTACTGCTCTTTCGGAGATGTGCGAAAGAACAGACACCACGCATTAACAGCAGCTGTTATACATTATATGTAAATTGAAGGTGGAGAGGGGAATAAAGGCAAGAGAAGGGAGGGAATCACTGCTCTCAGCTGTATAGGGAAATTACGAAGAATCAGCGGCTATGAATGACAACTTGTACCGGACTGGGATTCGAACCCGAGATCTCCTGCTTACTACGCAGGTGTGCACATCTGCGCCATCCGGGATACAGTGTCTTCGCAACGGCCGTTCCACACTACCATCGAGCACCCTCTACTCGCAGTCTCTGTCCCTTTCCTCCATATTCACTTTCTGAGAGTCCCACTTGAAGTCGGACGTATTTGTGCATGAGCACTGAAGGAGGAAGATCCATTGTCTAGTTAGGACAGTGAAATTATATGAATTCATGGCGTCTGTTCTAACGGACATGCCTAGAAGAACATGCGAGCTAACATCCCAAATATGTTCGGGCTCACATGCGGTTCCTCTTCGTAGAAATGTCTTGGCTCAAACCAGTCTAAGGGTTGAACAGCAGGTGTCGCACTACACGCCCTAAATTAGACACTTGCGACCCTTTGGTTAAATTGTCTGGCTGATGGCAAGTTTGCGAAATACGCAGTTGATATGACATACATTAATAGTAGTAATAATATCGGGTACTAAATTAACGACACAGTTCGATCATTCACAATCTCATCACGAAATTCAAGTCTAACATTCCACCTCGTTATCTTCGCTAAAAGTTAGAGTTCACACCAGGCGAGCGACTGCTCGCTACTCAGAGACAAAGTCCCGCGATACCACACAACGAGAAATTTTCTAAGTCGTTTCACTTCCTAGCTACGTAAAGACCGACTGTCCGCTTTCGCGTCTCAATCCGAAATGTACTCTTTAGTGTCTAGACCAGGACTGCCCTCTGCCCGTCTCCGACCGCGTTCCCGCGCGCCGAACATCCTGGCTCAAATGACTAGGGCAGTTCCCTTTTCTGAAGCCGTCCTTCTGATTGGCTACAGCTTATTCTACATTATTTTACATTTTAACATATTTAAATAACCAAATCTGGACCACTTTCATGTTCCAAAAACAGTAACAATAATATCCATTACATAATAATGTTCAATTCTTTTTTTGGTACCGAGAGCCGCGGGTTTAGAATCGACTCCAGACGGCATGGACCTAGGTTATCAATAGAGGTCTCTACAGCCACCGCGCCGTAAGCAGTGGCTGCGCGCGTTGTTGGCCCGCGTATAACTTGAGGGCGCCACGGTGGAGCACGTGGTCCCAGCAGCCAATCGCGACGTACCATATCCTGTATATAAGCGCCTGCCTCTCGCTCAGCTAAGCCCCCCCCCTCCCCCCGAGTCCTTTTGTATTCCCCTCCTCTGCCTTCCCCACTCCCTGGCACGTCTGCTCAGCACCCTTCACCCCTCTTATGGATTCTCATCCTCCATTGGCTCCTTCCCACCCTCCCCCCTTCACTTTAGCTCTCCTCCCCCCCACCTCCCTGTTTTTTATTTTCCCATCATCTGTCCAGTTTCCCCCCACCTGCTCTCGGATGTGGTATGTCATATTCGTGCCAACTTTTTAGTGCAGTGTTTAAGTGAGTGTTCAGTGTTGTGCGTCTTTCCACAGTGTTGCGAACAGAAATCATGGTGTTGCTGGGTGTGCATTTTATATCTCTTGCGAACAGAAATCAGACTGTCGCTGTGTTTTTTAATTGTCTGTCTATTATTTTTCTGCTTCCTGTGTATTTTATTAGTATCATCAACCCTGTGCTTTATGTTTTAAGTTCCAGAATTTTCTGTCGTTTTACCTTTAAGTCACCGATTTTATCGCCAACTGTTATTTTTGTTATCTTCATTTTTTTAAAACAAATTCGGTAGGCAGAAGAGCGGCGTAATAAGCTGCTACCAGCCTGCCCCCTTCAGGGGGAATCGAAACTCAATACAGGAAAAAAAAGAGCTCAGCTAATCCAAGACCCAGGCGATCAATGTAGGCAAAACCTCCTTTCTGGCCGCACATGGGGACCCCTCCACTATCTCCCACACCTATCAATCTCTCATCTGCCCTATCCTCTGCTAGGCCCCCCTGCCTGGATCTCCACCCCTCCTACCTTTTACAAATCCCTTCAAATCCTCGAGCGCCATGCTCTCCGCCTCACCTATCTCATCCATCTCCTCACCCCCATGAGGATCCTCTATGACCCTATTCCTTTCCCCCACCTCCTCCTTTTCCTCGAATGGATACGGATCCTCTACACCTCCCATAAACTAAATCCTCCTCACCCGCTTGTCTCTCCCATCCTCACCCACCCCTGTCCACTGTCGTGCCTGTATTTCCACGTCCCACCTGCTCTACATCTCTCCACTCTCCTTACCCTCTCCCAAGGTGGCTTCCGCCAGCTCCCCCTCCTTGATGATGCCCTCCTACCCTCCATATACCCCTCCCATCAACTTTGACCCTCCTCTCCCACTCCCTGTGTTTATTCCTCAGGGCACCCTCTCTCCCTTCTCTCCCTCCTCCCTTTCTCACCCATCCTTCCCTCGGGCTTCCCCTACCCTCCATTCCTTCTTTCCTCCCCTCATCTCCTCTGCCTGTATTTCCATGTCCCACCTGCTCTACATCTCTCCACTCTCCTTACCCTCTCCCAATGTGGCTTCTGCCAGCTCCCCCTCCTCGATGATGCCCTCCTACCCTCCATATACCCCTCCCATCAACTTTGACCCTCCTCTCCCACTCCCTGTGTTTATTCCTCAGGGCACCCTCTCTCCCTTCTCTCCCTCCTCCCTTTCTCACCCGTCCTTCCCTCGGGCTTCCCCTACCCTCCATTCCTTCTTTCCTTCCCTCATCTCCTCTGCCACTGGCATCTCCGCTGTCCCCTCTCACTCCCCCCCCCCCACCTTTTCCCCTCTTTGCAGGTCCCTGGACTCGCACACGTTCAGTGGACATTCGCACGCCAGAGATCATGGCCATCGGTTCTGTATGTGTGCTGCTTTAGTGTTTTCACCGCCCACGCTCCATCGTTCACGTGTGTCGTTTCAGTCATCAGTGTCTGTATACAAGTGCTGAACGTTATTTTTATTATGCTCTGCCTGTGAACGGCTCTGTGTTCTTTACTAAAGTGTCTATTGTTTTTTGACCACCATTATGTTTTGTCTTTCTGTATCTTCCTTGTGTCTATTTGTTCTATCTGTGGCCGAAGAGCGGCGTAATGTTGCCGCTGCAGGCCCAACTTTTGTGTAAGGTATTGAAATAACGATAAAGGAAAAAAAAGCGCAGCTAAGCAGTCTGATATTTGTGTGAGTCTCTCGATATCTCGGCTACAGACAGCGAGTTTACCGTACTTTGTCTTCGTTTACGAGTGGACGGTGTGGATTCGTTTGGTTGTCGCTTGTGACTCGGTGCTTCTTGCTTTTGTCGTCGTCAGGTCTTGCTCGGTCGGCCGTCGTTCGTGTCCGTCCTTTCCCGTTCGTTTGTTTGTTCGTGGGCTGCTCCCGTTTGGTTCCGCCGCGCTTCGATCTCAGCAACCCCGCGACAGGAACGGTCGAAATTACAACACTTTTATATGAAACCAATACAATTTCCTTCTTAACTTTGAATGTCACGGCCAGTAGCCTTGTACCAATGTTCTTTCTGATGAATAAATAATGAACGAAAGTAACTATTATACGCTAACTTTACAACAAATATTCTATTACCTAATGGTTCAATAAGGTGAGACACTCACATCGTTCAATGTTTTTGTGTGCAGGAAATAATGATTTGAGGCTTAACTGAAATTACTGATAATTTAAATTTAATATATCTTGTAAAGAAATGATGACACAGAGTTGATATTTACAGCATTTGTCATTTTAATGATGCGCTTCTATATGAAATGTAGATCGTTAAGATCGACTAAAGCGTTTGGATTTTTGCATTCAGGTCTTTGTTATGACGTTAATTTCACTTTAACAGTAAATCCTAAACTATCACAGATGTCGTCAATATTCATATTTTATTGGGATCACCCTCGAAAATTTATGGAGGTTGACCAATTAAAATGACTATGGCTTCATTCCTTGCATTACTACAGAATTAAATAGTTTCCATGAATGTTTCCTTTTATGAACGATGTTAGGTCCCCTATATTTAACACCGCTACGTCTCTTTGGCCACAGAAACCTTCTCCTGGGTTTCCCTATGATGTAGGTTCTCGTCTGTCTCACACGCACACTACAGCGCATAGGTCTAAGTAGACAATAGACGCCTGTGCGTTTTCCCATCTCGTGATGAATCTACGCCCTTTATGGCATCCGGTCCTGGATGACAGGGCTCGTTTCACAATTCCTGAAGGCTGGCTCTTTCGGCCATATACTTAAATGAAAGCGAAATGCTCGTTAACTCAGGTGGCGTTGGACAATAAAATATTAATTGATGATTCATTTATCATTATATTTTTATTTCTTGTTAGAAGAGGAATAACTGAAAGTAAGTTTATTGTGGATCAGCCGAGAGGTGTGACGAGATAATCTGCGAAGTTGCGATAACGCCGTGCTCCAGATGGTTCAAATGGTTCAAATGGCTCTGAGCACTAGAGACCTCAACTGCTGTGGTCATTAGTCCCCTAGAACTTAGAACTACTTAAACCTAACTAACCTAAGGACATCACACACATCCATGCCCGAGGCAGGATTCGAACTTGCGACTGTAGCAGTCGCACGGCTCCGGACTGCGCGCCTAGAACCGCGCTCCAGATGTTGCAATGGTTAACACACCTGCCGAGTAAGCAGGAGATCCCGGTTTCAATTCCCGGTCCATCGCACCTTTTCATACGTAGCCACTCATTACGTCCCGATGCGCCTGAATGCAGTAATCCCCTCCCTTTCCTGTCCTTTCTTCCCGTTTCCACGTTCAATTTACAGACTAAGCAGAGGTACTGGTGTCGTATGTGCACTTGGCGTAAGACCTGTAGAGCGGCAAAAGACGCTCACTATTGATGCTCGTTGGCACTTATTTAGAACACAGCCGCAGTTTGCTGTGCATTAAGGGCTGTTGTGTAGGATCTCAAAGTGTAGCTGGCGCATTGCGACCGAATTCGTTCCATCAACCCAGTACCGTGATACTGGAGAGAGATGTGTTGCAACCTTTATATGTAACTGGTACACTTCTTCTGAAAAGACATCCAGTCTTCGTCTTATGTAGCTAATCTTCTCTTTGACAATACCATGAGTAGCACTATCAGTAACCTTCCACGCCGTGATGTGGGAATGGGTTGATGGAGTCATTTTGGCTAGATTAGATTGGATTCATACGGATGCAAGTTTTCGGTGCTTGTCAGAATTTGATCATATGTTGCCACAGCAGGCATCTCCACAAAAGGTAAGTGCACGACATCCCGTTGTCAATTTCATGGAGAAAAATTTGGAAGACGCAACTCTTTCTGCATTAAGCAATTGACTCGCTTTTGTATCAAAACGCATTGTGTTGCCTTTAAAAAGATTTGTGAGTGGTGTTCTAGAAACCGTACGACACCTTCCTTTGGATCTTCGGATGTTGCGGAAGAAATAAGAAGGGAAACTTGACATGCTGTTTTAAAGGCTCCTCGTCATGCTAGTAGCTTAATCTCAGTAGAAAGGGCTGCTCCGCGAAATCTACAAGACACTGATGTTGTGGTACTGAATACTAACAAAGATAATTCAACTGTTTTGTTACCTCGTATGATGAGAAAATGTATGGTCTGCCAAGTGAGTCGAGCTACAGTAAGATTGACTATGACCCTACAGGATGTGTACACCTGCACTATTGGATTTCACCTCCTTACCACAAAAGATCATCAAGAGGTGAAGACCACATGGTTGTGCACCACCAAGGCCGTATGGTCTTCCAAAAATTCACAAGGGAAGTGTTACGTCTAATAGTGAGCGACATCGGATCTCCTACATACGCTTTAGTCAAACATCTGGTTTCTTTGCCGAGATCGTTGGTGAGCAAATGCCCACGTCACATTCGTAACTCAGCTGACTTTATCAATAAATTTTGGGCCTTCCGTCTAAGCGGTTCTGACCGTTTGCTTAGCTTTTACAAAGGTCCCTCTCTCAGATTCTTTAGCACTAATTCGCAAGAAGTTTCATGTGGACATCATTTCTTGGTTTCGGCACGCTCTATCCTCTACCTATTTTATGTTCAGCCATGAACATTTTAAACAGACTTACAGCGACGCCATGAGCAGTCCTCTGTCTTGGTAGCCAACCTTTTTATGGAGGATTTAGAGGAGAAAGTGCCAGAATCAGTTGCCCTTAAAAAAAACTGTATTTTGGATGTATTATAGAGGTAGGCCACATAATGTGATGAAAAATATATTGAATAAATTCGCAAAATCCTAAAGAAAAACTACCCATTGCCATTCAAGAAAAACTCTTTCATGTCCCAGACACGAACATAGAGCAGTTTATGTCAACACTAGATTCTTTGGATTTAATCCAGAAAGATGCACGTCAAAACGAATATGGCAATGCGGGGAGTAATCAAAACAACAACAAATCACGACAGTCGAATAGTAGCAGCCCCAGAAAGGAAGGGTTCACGAAAAATAATTACTCTTCAAATGGTGAAGCGTACAATAAAAGGCAGGTGGGACATAACGAGCAAACGAGTAATAGTAATTGGCATCCTAAACATGCGGAAGGAAACCAATATTCACGACCCACTTACCGAGTAGAAACGGCAATGAACAATGCAACAGCGTAAGGAGATGCGAAGGAGGGGGTAACCACAACGACTCCCAGACAAAGAACATGCACACTGCGAACGACCACTGGCAGCGCCCATGGCTGGCAAACTGGCAGGCACGAAGTCAAATATCAAATTATAATGTACCCCCATCCATCATATAAACGTCATACCCATACCACCGCCATCGCCGCATCTGCCTAACCCTAATGCCCACGTGTATGTATCACAGAGTCAGACTCGCGCTCAAAACGAGAGCGCGAGGATTGTGAACGTCAGAGATGACAGGCCTGCAGCATGATACAGGCCGTCAAACACCGGCCGACTGCTTTAAGCCCCTTCCTGTCGGTCGGCACTGGACGAATAGGTGGCGCGTGGCATGTCAACATTTGTATGCTGAGGTACAATGATGGGCAGCACTTAAAGGACGAGCTAATAATGAACCGCGACTGTGAAGTACGTATGATATGGAATTGATACAGGCTGCCTTTCAGGGTAAAAGTAACGATATTTTAATTACAGTGATTCAGGACACCCGTGCAAGCACATCCGTGGTAGATGAACAATTGTTCCGTTGTGTAGACAAGGTCAGAAAGCTGCCGATTTTACCAGAGGAAAACTGTAGAGTGGTAGGAGCCCTACGAGGGAAGGGACAATTAATAAAAAGCCAAGTGCAGGTAGAGCTAACACTGGAAAAAGAAGATTTTACACGCTCATTGATGGCAGTTAGAAATCTCGCCGTACCCTGTATAATGGGTTTAAATGGTCTCCGTGAAATGAAGGCGAAAACTGACCTGGTACGGTGCATCGGCACCTTAATATACTGTTGTGGTTGGCAGGAGAGCCAACCGTATAACTAAAGGAGCCTGAAATGCACGCGTCTCAGCTCACTCAGGCTGGCGTGAGGTCTGCAACATGACAAGGGAATTAGAATTGTGAAAAACGGACGTAGCTGGTGGAATACTTAACTTTAATCCATTAATGACAAACGTCGCTCTTGACATTACATGATTTACAATATCAATAGAAACTGATCATGGCGCCTTGCTAGGTCGTAGTAAACAACGTAGCTGAAGGCTATGCTAACTATCGTCTCGGCAAATGAGAGCGTAATTTGTCAGTGAACCATCGCTAGCAAAGTCGGCTGTACAACTGGGGCGAGTGCTAGGAAGTCTCTCTAGACCTGCCGTGTGGCGGCGCTCGGTCTGCAATCATTGATAATGGTGACACGCGGGTCCGACGTATACTACCGGACCGCGGCCGATTTAAAGGCTACCACCTAGCAAGTGTGATGTCTGGCGGTAACACCACATATACCGTGATAAGCAGATTAAATTAGTGTTAATCAGAACGCCTGATGCATGCTCGAACTATTCTCGGCAAGTTAGCTTAGTGCTCCCTGACCGTCCCACAATAATTGAGGTGAACAATCTCTGATTAGAGACTGAAAATAATACGGAAGATGCCTGGTTGCAGGAATCACGCAAAAAGTAGCCGAATTCACATATTTGAATGACCAGCAACAAAATGGACTGACACAGTAGCTTCCCCAATTTGTCCATGTATTTACCGAAAGACCCGGTATAATCACAGGGTATGAGTACTGTACTCAATTTATTCTGCCGTGCCACCTATTCCATCCCCTGGACAGTGAAAATTGTAAATAGATTCGTACTCGGTAAGCAAGCATGGTTCGAACAAATTTAGATTAGTTTGAGTATGTCGTTTTGTGATTCATGTGTCCTTTGTTCGCCGGCCGGGGTGGCCGAGCGGTTCTAGACGCTACAGTCTGGGACCGCGAGACCGCTACGGTCGCAGGTTAGAATCCTGCCTCGGGCATGGATGTTGTGATGTCCTTAGGTTAGTTAGGTTTAAGTAGTTCTAAGATCTAGGGGACTGATGACCTCAGAAGTTAAGTCCCATAGTGCTCAGAACCATTTGAACAAACTTTAAACAAAATAAGAGTGAAACCAACTGTAGATGGTAGATGTTAGCAGGAATAAAGTAAACGTAAATGCCCGTCGCATATTACTGAACTGTTATAACTAAAGTGCTATATGGTTGTTGTAGTTTCACTAAACTGTGCATAGCAAGACAGTGAACCAATACATAGTAGCTAAAACTGTGTGGCTAAGAAACAGTCAACCGCGAGCTAATATCACAAGTGAACGCTTTCAGCGGCATAAGTTTTACCGGAACATTGTGAAAGTGTCACAACGATAAACCTTGTACGGACGCCCACGAGAGTGACGTACAGGAAAATCATAGTGAACACCTGTGTTACGAATCACTACTTACGTAAAGTAAAAGAATGATCTGAAAAAGCCAAAATCCCAAATGAAGTACTGTTACTGTATGTTCTCGACCAACATACCACAGACACTTTCAAATACACGTGTGACTGAGGAGCGTATGGCCTAATAACGTTTCCCTTACAGCCAGTGTAATTTGTACTACTATTGGTGAGAAATTTAATGCTCGGTGGGTTACTTTTCATGTCGCGCGAGTGGCGAGCGGGCGCGTTACAGTTCAGGACCGCTCAGTTGATCGGCGGCGGGCGACGCTCACTTGTTCGCTGATGTTATACACTGTCATCGAACCTGCTTCCCACGCGCCTTTTTCCTGCTTCTGCTACTGCCCTGCGCTGAATACTCGCCAACACCGTCGTCAAATGCCGTCGCGACAATTTGATATGGGCACCTTAAGAAAGTAACTAAGGAAACATGGAACATTTTGCTCATGAATGTCAAGTCAAATGAATTTGAGGTGCTAACACAACAGAAACGTTAAACCTTTCGCTAATATTGCTAAACTGACAAAGACTATTGCCTTATATGTGAAACTATGATAACTTGTTACGGACTTGAACCTTAAGTAACATAACATGTGATGAACTTTCTTAACCAGTGAATATGAGAAACTTTCTAAAATAATTTGCATTTTAACCAACATCTACGTGAACGATTTTTCTTTCGTGTTTATGTAAATACTGTTCTATCATAATTCTTGTATATAAGTATGTTTAAATGTCCATCATTCAAAAAAATCATTAAATATCACAGGAAAGTAGTTCGAAGACTCGGGGTGGGGTTATTTTCGACCCGTTTTTTCCCATGCGCCTGTAACACGAATGGAGGAGTAAAAGCCTTTTATCGGCTCATAGGTTATTCCGAACTGTTCGCCTTCATGTGCAGACACAGGGCAAAGAGTAAGTTAAACAAAAGCCCTGACAGAATTTTTGTAAACCCAAAAATACATTGTAAACAAAAACTGTAGGTGTAAGTTAAATCTCTACTTGCTTAATAATTTGAAACTACGCTTGCCAGTCACGAATGTGACTGAAGACAATAAAATCATGTGAAGTGATCGGGTCTGGTAGTGAGTGAGACCCAACATCGGAAATATTTGGGTACACCCTCACTAGGGGCCCATGCAGCGGTACGCCACATAACCTGATGAAATATATATTGAATAGATTAGAAAATATACCAAAACTGACGTCAAAACTAAATAAATATTATCGCAGAAAATCACAAACACTCTGTAATCAAGTAATAAAAACTTTAAATGTAATTGTAATCTCTGTTCCTTTTGAAAATGGATCACTCTCACTTCCTTTTGTTTCTTGGTGGTGTAAGAACCATTTTGTGACGATGCACGAAAACTTGTAAGTTCCATGTAATATTTAGACTTTATATAATAAAATACTACTTAAAAGTGCGCTAATGTTTTTCTGTAACAACTCCTATATTCATGAGGTGAATGACTTGATTAATTTATGCAAATTCTATAGGCAAACACTGGTGCAGAGGTCAACGACATTGTTCTAAATTATTACGGACCAGAGTCATAATAAATGTTTCAATACTTGCTAATTTTGACAAATAAAAAAATGTAAATGTAGATTCCCCTTGATTAGCGGTTCTTCCTTTCAGGAAGTAAAAGTAGTCAGTTCTTCCAATATTGAACCATATTCATATACTCTTGCTTCTATTAATTTCTTTTGATCCCCACAGTATTACCGTTAAGGGAGGTATTAGCCTTGAATACTGAGTGTTGGTGGCGTCTTCTCGTATCAAAAGAGCAAATCGAGCAAACCAACTGCGGGAAGTACTATAATGACGTAAATAATTTTCCGTTAGTGAAGCAGCCAGAATAATACTAACTCCAACTTTACATTAAAAAAACCAACAACACATAACATAAAAAGAACCACGACAATTCGTGGTATGGCCTCATGGGGAAGAAAAAATGTAGTTTCTTCACGATCTCAGTTCAGTTCATATGAGAAGTAACAAAACAAATGGCTCTGAGCACTATGGGACTTAAGTTCTGAGGTCATCAGTCCCCTAGAACTTAGAACTACTTAAACCCAACTAACCTAAGGACATCACACACATCTATACCCGAGGCAGGATTCGAACCTGCGACCGTAGCAGTCTCACGGTTCCGGACTGTAACGCCTAGAACCGCTCGGCCACAACGGCCTGCCTGAGAAGTAACATTCGGATTACTATGGAGATAAGAAAGATTGGTGTCTGCCCCTCTTGCGTGTCTTGGTTAGACGAAAGAATGATGGCTCTCTGGAGTTTTCAGTTATCGAAAGCCCGCTCACACTGATTTTTACTCGCAAGGGTGACCATGTCATCGCCCGACGCAAACAATGAGTGTCCTTAAAAATTTGTACACAGAGCCTACACTATCTCAGATCTGGATAGTTTGCCTAAAGAGCTAGTCCACCTAAAGACAGTGTTCAAAAAGATGGATATTCCACCCAGAAAATTAAAAGGGCACTGTCAAGAAGTGGATCAAGAGGAGAACATGCCGGCAAAATCTTTAGCTCTTCTTCCTTTTCTTGACAATATTTCGTTCAAAATTGCAAGAATCATTAGTAAATTTCAGGTGAAAATGATCTTTCGTCCACCACCTAAGATTGGACACCTTCTGGGATCAGCAGGCACGACTTGTTGTTGCAGGAAGCCGAAATTTACAAAATATCTTGCCAATGTGGTATGACTTATGCATAACAGGCTACACGCAAAGTGAGAGAACGTTGCACCGAACGGCTGCAAGTTTGAAATTTATTTGAACATTCAGTTCGCCGGGAAAATTTTAAAATTCACGCTAGGTAGCTTGTCGTTCCCCAATAATAGGACCCCTCTGGTTGCCTTTCGGGTCCAATCTTACCACACAGCGGTACGTCGACCATATTCTACTACCCATTTTCTTGCCCTTTACGGCAAACCATCTTGGGCTATTTCAGCAAGCTAATACCCATCTGCATTTGGCAATGGTTTCTACTGTTTGTCTTCGGTCTTGCCAAATCCTACTTTAGCCAGGAAGGTCACTCGATTTCTTCCCAATTGAGAACGTTTGGAGCATTACTGTCAGAGCTCTCTGAGTATCGCGGGATTTTGACGACATAACGCGCCTATTGGAAATAATCCGGCGCGATATTTCCCAGATGGACGTCCAAAAACTCTACCAATCAATGCCAAGCCGAATGACTGCTTGCATGAAGGCCATATGTGAATCAAAGCGTTGTTGAATCGTCCAGTTTATGAAGCTAGTATCTTCCGATTTTTCTGAATTGTCAGTACATCTACAGATCTACATCGCATTCGGATAATTCGTTCATGGTGCGTCTTTTTTGTAGTTCATAAGGTGCGCCCTGTCTTAGCTGCCCCGCACTGCATACTGTGCGTTGTACTGTGGTTAGCAGTCATTATATTGTACCGACTCTACCGATTTCCTTTCCTATTCCAATTTGTGTACTGAGCGAGGAAAAATGCCAGTCTGCACACGTCTGTATGTAACCTAATCTCTTTTTATTTTTTTTCATAATCCAGTAGTCTAGGAGTAGCGTCTTTGAATCATAATCAAAACGTCTTCGGTCCCGGGTTCGATCCCCGCCACTGCCTAAATTTTGATAAACTGTCAGATTTGGCTCCCGAAGACTTCCGGCATAAGAAGTCATCCTCATTCTGCCAACGGCCTTGTCAAGAAGGGCGGAGGAGCGGATAGAGGTTCAGGGCACTCTCTTGTCCTAGGGGTGGGAAATAGCCCCTAAAGGCGGAAGAATCAGCAATGATCAACAACATGAGGATGAAGAAGGCAATGGAAACGACTGCATTAAAGACAGGTAATGTGTATCCACAGGACATGTGGCCTGTAGTTGAAGAAGTGTCACGATGATCTCTCCATTGGCAAAAGATTCCGGAATAGTCCCCCATTCGGATCTCCGGGAGGGGACTGCCAAGAGGGAGGTTACCATGAGAAAAAGATTGTATAATCAACGAAAGGATAATGTTCTACGAGTCGGGTCGTGGAATGTCAGAAGCTTGAACGTGGTAAGGAAACTAGAAAATCTACATATTGAAATGCAAAGGCTCAATCTAGATATAGTAGGGGTCAGTGAAGTGAAGTGGAAGGAAGACAAGGATTTCTGGTCAAATGAGTATCGGGTAATATCAACAGCAGCAGAAAATAGTATAACAGGTGTAGGATTCGTTATGAATAGGAAGGTAGGGCAAAGGGTGTGTTACTGTGAACAGTTCAGTGACCGGATTGTTCTAATCAAAATCAACAGCAGACCAACACCGACAACGATAGTTCAGGTATACATGCCGACGTCGCAGGCTGAAGATGAACAGATTGAGAAAGTGTATGAGGATATTGAAAGGGTAATGCAGTACGTAAAGGGGGACGAAAATCTAATAGTCATGGGCGACTGGAATGCAGTGGTAGGGGAAGGAGTAGAAGAAAAGGTTACAGGAGAATATGGGCTTGGGACAAGGAATGAAAGAGGAGAAAGACTAATTGAGTTCTGTAACAAGTTTCAGCTAGTAATAGCGAATACCCTGTTCAAGAATCACAAGAGGAGGAGGTATACTTGGAAAAGGCCGGGAGATACGGGGAGATTTCAATTAGATTACATCATGGTCAGACAGAGATTCCGAAAACAGATATTGGATTGTAAGGCGTACCCGGGAGGAGATATAGACTCAGATCACAATATAGTAGTGATGAAGAGTAGGCTGACGTTCAAGACATTAGTCAGGAAAAATCAATACGCTAAAAAGTGGGATACTGAAGTTCTAAGGAAAGACGAGATACGTTTGAAGTTCTCTAACTCTATAGATACAGCAATAAGGAATAGCGCAGTAGGCAGTACAGTTGAAGAGGAATGGACATCTCTAAAAAGGGCCATCACAGAAGTTGGGAAGGAAAACATAGGTACAAAGAAGGTAGCTGCGACGAAACCATGGGTAACAGAAGAAATACTTCAGTTGATTGATGAAAGGAGGAAGTACAAACATGTTCCGGGAAAATCAGGAATACAGAAATAAAAGTCGCTGAGGAATGAAATAAATAGGAAGTGCAGGGAAGCTAAGACGAAATGGCTGCAGGAAAAATGTAAAGACATCGAAAAAGATATGATCGTCGGAAGGACAGACTCAGCATACAGGAAAGTCTAAACAACCTTTGGTGACATTAAAAGCAACGGTGGTATCATTAAGAGTGCAACGGTAATTTCACTGTTAAATGCAGAGGAGTGAGGAGATAGGTGGAAAGAATACATTGAAAGACTCTTTGAGGGTGAAGATTTGTCTGATGTGATAGAAGAAGAAACAGGAGTCGATTTAGAAGAGATAGGGGATCCAGTATTAGAATCGGAATTTAAAAGAGCTTTGGAGGACTTACGGTCAAATAAGGCAGAAGGGATAGATAAGATTCCATCAGAATTTCTAAAATCATTAGGGGAAGTAGCAACAAAACGACTATTCACATTGGTGTGTAGAATATATGACTCTGGCGACATACCATCTGACTTTCGGAAAAGCATCATCCACACAATTCCGAAGACGGCAAGAGCTGACAAGTGCGAGAATTATCGCACAATCAGCTTAACAGCTCATGCATCGAAGTTGCTTGCAAGAATAATATACAGAAGAATGGAAAAGAAAATTGAGAATGCGCTAGGTGACGATCAGTTTGGCTTCAGGAAAAGTAAAGGCACGAGAGAGGCAATTCTGACGTTACGGCTAATAATGGAAGCAAGGCTAAAGAAAAATCAAGACACGTTCATAGGATTTGTCGACCTGGAAAAAGCGTTCGACAATATAAAATAGTGCAAGCTGTTCGAGATTCTGAAGAAATTAGGGGCTAGCTATAGGGATAGACGGGTCAAATACAATATGTACAACAACCAAGAGAGAATAATAAGAGTGGACGATCAAGAACGAAGTGCTCGTATTAAGAAGAGTGTAAGACAAGGCTGTAGCCTTTCGCCCCTACCCTTCAATCTGTACATCGAGGAAGCAATGATGGAAATAAAAGAAAGGTTCGGGAGTGGAATTAAAATACAAGGTGAAAGGATATCAATGACACGATTCGCTGATGACATTGCTATCCTGAGTGAAAGTGAAGAAGAATTAAATGATCTGCAGAACGGAATGAACAGTCTAATGAGTACACAGTATGGTTTCAGAGTAAATCAGAGAAAGACGAAGGTAATGAGAAGTAGTAGAAATGAGAAAAGCGAGAAACTTAACATCAGGATTGATGGTGACCGAGTCAATGAAGTTAAGGAATTCTGCTACCTAGGCAGGATAATAACCAATGACTGACGTCAAGCAAATAATTGAGGACGTATGTTGCAAGTGCTACTCTGAGATGAAGAGGTTAACACAGGAAAGGAATTCGTGGAGGGCCGCATCAAACCAGTAAGTAGGCTGATGACCTAAAAAAAAAAAAGTCCCTACGCCACATATGGGATGGTGTTAACACGATTGTCGCACAAGCTTCATCGAATACAGGTTGCCTAGAACAGCATGTCATGAGAACTATCTTATTTTTCTTCCCCGAGCACTTTTATTAATCGTTTGTGTTGTAAGGTGTCAGGCAAATCCAACACCTTCCATGAAAACCCTGACATAATAAGCAAATCTACTAGTATGTCACATAGCTCCGAATAAATCGTGACATTAAATTAACCAAAGTAATACGAGTAACGAGTGAGCAAATGGAATATCCCAGAATAACACAAGAATGCCTAAATGCATGTTGTACCTTCCCACCGTGAGGCAGACGCAGTTCCGAGTGGAGAAACGAGGACAGAAGCCGAGAGCAGAACCGTGTTAAACTAGAAGTCCCTATGATAAAGGAAGGTCTGGACACCTACGGCGCCAGCTAACCACTAGGGCCACACAACCCACACGTTTTCGCGCCTCAAGTACGTCAAGGACCACCCCCCAGCCCATGTTAAAAGCTAGAGCCCTCCAGAAAAACAGTATAGATCTTACGATAACACAAAAAGGGCCACTACCACCCGCAAGTTTAGCGTGAGACTTTTTCGTGGCTCAGGTACGTCAAGGACCACCCCCCAGCCCATGTTAAAAGATACAGCCCTCCAGAAGAACAGTATAGATCTTACGATAACGCTAGAAGGACCACACTAGCTGCAGGTTTTAGCGTGAGACTTTTTAGCGTCTCTGTTACGTTGTAAACTTTAAAAACATTGCCCCACCACGAAAAGTATAGCCTTTCTCATTGGATAGACAGAATTTTTGTAGGTGGAGCTTAAGGTTAACATTGAGACCCTGATTGGTCAGATGAAAACATAGCCAGATAGTTTTTTTAAACCAACTTCGGTAAATTATAGTAAAGAGAGAGTTAGTTACGAGATGGCGAGGTGAGCGGAGCTGTGCTCCCCGCCGCTGCCCTGACGTTGCCTAAACACCGACAAGGTAATGAACGCACGCGATGCCGCATATTTGAGCGCATAAGGCTTCACTCAGAACTGCAGAAGTCTCATCTGTTACACCCCCTTTTTTGCGTAATACTAGTGTCGATCGTAAATTAAAGCTCTTGGTGTTCACATTTGCCACTTGAAGTAAAGATCTGAAACGCGATGATTTTTCTTTTATATAGTTATTGAGAAGCTACATCAGCCACTGTAATTTACGACAAGTTAGATAAGTAATTAAAGATAATTGAGGGTCACTGTAGACCATTTTGATAGTTTTCTCTTCTGTGAAACTTAAATTAAACATAGATTATAGATGTGATAGGGCATAGGTCATCCTTCGATCGATTGTAGAACTTGGAAACCCATTCAGGGAATATTCGTTCATATTTTTGTTGAACGCAATTGGTTTTTACCATCCTATATTAAAACATTTCCTTTTATGAATAGTGCAATTTATAAACGATGTTTTGTGAGTAGAACAAAATTTCCAATGGTAAACTTAACTGCTTTTTCTTCGTTATTTTAGCAGCTAACTAAAAATAGGAAAGCCTTGAACCCCTTCCACTAAATTTAGTTAGGATTAAGATACTTTTACAGGGAGTGCAGTGGAGCTGACGCTGAAATAATTAAGTATTTGGTTACATCATCGCTAGTCTCACTGAACTCTTCTGAATTCTACATGTCATGTGTGGTCTGGCGTCGCCTTACCAGCAACAGGTCCCAGGTTCAAACTAGTTAATTCCCTTAAAAACACGCTCAGAGCGTCGTTGCGCGAAAGTGGTAGGGAGACACGATATAGTACAAACAGACACCACCATGAATGTTTAGAAAATGGCGACCCTGCCAGGATGGTAAAATACCATAATTAAAGGTCGACTACATGCCTAACTAGGCCAGAAAAATACCTGCTAAAAATTTTTCGTAGTAAAAAATTTTTTTTTCTAAATTTATACATAGTCGAAAACAGTAGCTGCAGCGATAGATAGTAAGAAAGTATTCAATAACATTCTAGCAGAGACAATAGCATAATTAAGTTATGAATTTTTAAAATTGTTAGAATTAAGTTTTCTCTCCAATGCAAGCGCATAGGTTGCGGATACACCGTTGACAAGTTGGTTCTGACCCAACAAGTAAGTGAATGGATTGTCAGTCTTCGTAGTGTCAAGTCGTGTGAACAAAAAATTTATGAAACGCGTGAGAACGTATGAGCGCATGTTGACGCGAAGTAGGGCGCGTTAATTGCTTTTAAAACAGAAAATAAGGGATTCGGAAAGATTAGCAATGGCATATCGAGACTTTGACCGAATTGATGTAGAGACCCAGCATGAAAATGGACAGAGAATAGAGGACAATGCAACAGATGATGCAGTATGGCGAGATATAGGACAGATAACGCACCGTAACAAGGATAATGTACGTCGAGGCATAGAAAACCTACGTCAGCATACGACAGAGGAGCAGGAAAGTAATGAGACAGTCGATGAGGATTCTAACTTGCGTCTTGAATACGTAGAACCCACAGTACAAGTAATCAGAGCTCCCTCAGCACAGAGTACAAGGAATGCGAGCAGAAACGTGTCACAGCACAGCTCAATGCAATCGGTTGCGAACCAACACTTGGGCGAAAACACAGAGCGTAGGACGTCGGAAGAAAAGGCAATAGGACCCACCAATCTTGCAGAATTATTACAACAAATTACGGAAACCATGACAAGGCAAAATAAAGACATAGCGAAACAAATTCAAATTCAGAATGCAGAAACCACGAGACAAATGCGTGATATTAAAGAACAAAACAAAAAAATTCAGTTACACCTAAGTCATATTGAAGACGAGGCAAAAGAATCTCGAGAAGTGATAGGAAACTTAATAACAGGTCACAATCAATTGAGAACAGACATTGACAAGGTACAAGTGGACGTACAAACATAGCGTAATGACATTCAGGACGAAATGAAAATATTACGTAACAACAACCAGGCAGAGGTCAAGAAACTAAAGAAACAGACAAACGTAATTACTAGACAAGCAGCAGGTACAGCGCGTGAAATTGTTGAAAACAGTGTGTTACACAAACGTATCACAAAAGCAGCGCTGAAAAGATATGATAACCGCATAGTCAAAATAGAAGCGCAAACGAAGCGACAATTTCAGAAATTTCGAACAGAGTTGCTGCAAACCATTGAAGAGCGTAGTGAACAGGATCGAACAAGCACAGAATCTGCAACCACATGCGTATCTGTAACAGCACCGGAAAAAATAGCAATTAACGAAGATATTACACATTTGCGACTCCAATCACAGGCGGAAAGTAGCATATGTGAAATCAGACAGCCTGCACCGCGGGGAGCGAAAGTTACAGTGGACAATATCCAATGGATCTACCACAACAGGAAAGAACGACGAGAGAAATGATCAGAAACAAAAGTGGCGAAGAATCGCGAATTTCATATGGAACTATGACGAAGTACGACAACGATCATTTCATCACAGTCAGAAAATTTCAACACTTTCGAGAAGGAAACTCATTACATACACGAACTTTTATTGATCAATTCCGAGTAGGATTACCAGAGCACTGGACGCTAACACACAAATTAGACTTTATATGTGCACACATGTCAGGAGCAGTCGCAGAAACCATGCAGAATGTTGCAGCGACATGCCGATCTTACGAAGATTTCAGAGAGAAGTTTCTCGCACGATATTGGTCCAGCGAAACACACAACAGAGTGAAGTACGGATTATTACAGAACCCATATTTTGAAAATTCACGAGAGAAGAGTCCCGTGAAATTTTTTCGAAGTAATGGCAAACAAAAATCAATGCTTAGATGTACCATACAGTGACGGAGAGCTGATTAAATTATGCGCGATGAAGCTACCATTGAAATACCAGCAATCATTAATAGGTCGCGGAGGCAATGACGTAGAAGCATTTAAAGGTATTCTAAGGGAACTAGAGTTCATATTTTCGGAAGATGACGCAAGAAAAAGACGAAGCGCACGTGAAAACGAAAGCAAAAAGCAGTGGATCCCACAAGGCACAGTACGAAAAAACAATAATTACGAACCACGTGATAACTTCGCACCAATAAACGACAGTAGATTGCAACAAAGAACCGGTTATGGATTTAGAAGAGAATATAGCATTAACTATAATTCACCCAGGAACGGCAACAACTATTACAGAGGGAATAACGACAACCAGAACGGGTACTGGAGAACCAATAGACCGACAAATTATCAACAAAGAAACCACTATCAACAAGCTGAACAAGAAAAGAGAATACAGATAGAAGACGTGGAGGTAAGACCACCAAACCCCAACAAAAGTTCGATTTGACAACTACGCGCCCATGCCAAAGAGAATGACGCACCGACCCAGGACAATTGCAGCACCTTGAACAGAGAAGTAAAAATCTTATCACGAGAAGAGAAGAAGCAAGAAACAAATCCGCAGCGACCAGAAGAAAACCACAACAAGAAAACAACAAAATCTTGTTGGGACGAAATTAATTGGAAGAATACTGATGAGGAAGATGAATTACCAGAGGCATGCACAATGAATGTAGGAGGAAAGGACGAAGTAATGAGTATTGCAGAGCTATTTGAGATGGAAACCAGGGAAAGCGAATTCAATGAGGATAATGCGCAGTTGACAGAAGTTGAAAATAAGTTACAAGTGGGCACACAACCCAACGTATATGATGAAGGAAGTTATGAAGCGATAATTAGAGCATTTAAATGCGATTATGTGGAAGTAGCGAGAAAGGAAAAGATAGACAAGGATGAGGAAAAAGTAGAAGATGTTGAAGAAAGCGTAAATGATGGAAGAAATAGAGAAGAGGAAATAAAAGAGAGAGAAGTAGCAGTCGAAGCTTATCCTACAGAAAGTTCGAATTCACAAGGGAAATTCCTAAAAAGACTCATGTATGATTCAGTGGAGGATTCGTTGATGCAAGAGGAAGAAGAAGGGGGTGAACCAACCCTTTCAAATTCAACCAATTGTGAAGGGTATGGTAAAGCATATCCCAGTCAATATTGAAATTGATAGCGGAAGTGAACTGACTGCAATCTCAGAAAATTTATTAATACAGTGTAATGCCAATGAGGAATTGCCAGTTCTGAAAACATGTAAGATTAAAGTAAGAGGTCCTATTAGAAACAATGCTGCGGAAGTTACGAGACAAACAAGGTTAACTCTTTCGTGCCAAGGTCAAAAGATCGAAGCCAACTTCGTGATTATACCTAAACTAACTGTAGATTTGATTATAGGTGCAGATTTTTTAAATGAGAGACGAGCGATAATAGATGTGGGGAAAGGTAGCGTAACATTCGGGAATGTCACACTTCTCTTTGAGCAAAAGCTAAAATTAGAAGAAATACCAGATATAAACAAGCAATTAAGAATGATGCGAGATAAAGAGGATGAAGAATTAGAATGGTATGCACAAAAGGGGGAATCGCCTCAACTCATGTTAGAAGTCCATAAAGAAATCGACAAAAAATCGCAAGAAGTTCAAGGTATTTCGGAACACAGTAAAAGAGAATTAGATGGTATTTTACGACATAAAGCAGAGGTATTTTTACCTAAGGCTGGCAGTATTAAACACATTCAGTACAAGTTTGAAGATTAATTTTATTACTGGTGTATAATCAGCACAATATTTCAATATTATGTTGCAGATAAGATTGTCAGGAGATAGAAGAATGAAGAGAGAGGAAGGTGGGAAAAAGAAAGTTGTTTCAATAATAACACCAATAGTACCATAGCTTAAGGTGAAGGGATAAAGCGTAGATAGTCTAACAGCATGAAATACTAAAATGCTATACACCACGACACTACACAAAAATAAAAAACCAATTTGAGGATTCTTGAGTAGATGTTAAGACTCCAAATATCTTAGAATTGTAACATGGAAAGGCGCCGAAATTTGTAAAGGTTTTTAAGAAGGCGTAAAACAAGTAGATACTAGACCTATGTTAGATGATTATAAGTGAAACTTTTTGTAAGAATCATTGTAAAAACTCCAGCAAAGACCAGATGCAACGACCCACAAGCTGCAACGTGAGATGTATCAAGAAAGAAAAGGACGTAATTAGCAAGACACGATTCCTACATAGCAGGAGCGTCGAGAGAAGGGAAAGGACAGCGAAACTAACAGAAGGCCCTTGTATAGAAAGTGGGCAATAAATTTGCCCGCTAGGAGGAACCCTGCTGGGATGGAACACCGAGCCGCACAGTGACAGACCCCTGCTGAGACACGGCGGGACGGCGTTGGGACGGCGAACGCTGGAAGGGTCTCCGAGCCCCGAATGAACGGAGCGAGCAAAAAATGGCCCGACGAGAAGACCGCTTGGGCAAGCCACCGCTGGCAAAAAATATGCGTAAGAGTCACACTACTGCTGTTCAACAGCACCCTGATGCACTAAACTGAAGAGAAGTTCCACAAAGTAAAAATGACACGCCCAAACAATTTATCAAACTGTTACTAGGAGGAGAACTTCAAAGCGACTAGTTATCAATAAATATTTCCATATCCTGCCCAGAGAAGAACCAAGAAGCGAGTAAGAGGCAGAGAAAAAGCAGGAAGAACAGAAGTTGAAGATTTGCAAGACTGAGACCAAGAAAGAAGATGGGTGAACAATAGACAACATACCTTCCCAAATCCCTATCCTATTGTAAACTAGTCATCTGCGAAGTATTACAACGAAAAACGACCGCATTCAGCGACGCATAACGATGACTTTCACACATACAAAGCCAGTAAACCACGAGATTCTGCACTCACAGCTCCTTTCCATTATGGGACCTCCACAACAGCAACACACATTTGCAAAGCCAACAAGGAATGACGAACGAAGCTGTACATCAAATACTTGCCCACATCCATCTCGCTCAAGTCCATCACCTTCGTACAAAAACATTCGCCAACCACATGCTTAAACATTCATAGGATTGTGTGAACGTGTGAAATCAAATTATGTGATGTAGGAATTGTGCAAATGAAACGTGTGAAAAACTAAATAAGTCCAGCACACCAGACAGCTAATAAACTACAAAATAACAGTCATTGACTATGGACTTAAATAAAAAGTTGACTATCGATAAAAAATAAGTCATTAGTTCTGAAATGGACAGTATATAAAGAAACAATATGCCACTTATGTCCTCCTCATAAAAATAGAAGAATAACTATATTTTACTTACATTTTCCTTATAAAAACAAAGAATAAAAAATTATCTTGTTGGATGTTTTCCTTTTTTTAAAATATTTGTACCATTTATTAGGATAATATCTCATTACTTGTGTATTTATATTTCTTTGTCAAAGCAATTCTAGGAAATAATTCTGATTTGTTAGTGTAACAATGTTGAAATAAGTGTCTATAAACAAAAACATTTTTACTTGTACATGATATTTAGAAAAAGGGTTAGGAATAGATTTTACTCAATTACTACATTCATAAAAAAAATATTTCTAAGAAAATCAATGTGAAAGACTCCTCACTTTCAAAAACAAACTTCACACTTAAATAAAGAAAGAAAATAATTAAAAATTAATAATACCATAAAAATATTCTTATCTTGTCATTTTTAATTATAATGTGGAAGAATATAAAAATATAAATTAGTAACACAAACTAGCATAGAACAGAATAACGTGACTGAACAGTAGGCAACAAAATTTAGACACCGGAATAATTTTTGACTGACTTAGACAACGATTCAATCATTGCCTAAATTCAGTGCAAAAATTAAGTTCGAAGGGTGGTGATATGTAAGGTGTAAGGCAAATCCAACACCTTCCATGAAAACCCTGACATAATAAATAAATCTACTAGTATGTCACATAGCTCCGAATAAATCGTGACATTAAATTAACCAAAGTAATACGAGTAACGAGTGAGCAAATGGAATACCCCAGAATAACACAAGAATGCCTAAATGCATGTCGTACCTTCCCACCATGAGGCAGACACAGTTCTGAGGGGAGAAACGAGGACACAAGCCGAGAGCAGAACCGTGTTAAACTAGAAGTCCCTATGATAAAGGAAGGTCTGGACACCTACGGCGCCAGCTAACCACCAGGGCCACACAACCCGCACGTTTTCGCGTCTCAGATACGTCAAGGACCACCCCCCAGCCCATGTTAAAAGCTAGAGCCCTCCAGAAAAACAGTATAGATCTTACGATAACACAAAAAGGGCCACTACCACCCGCAAGTTTAGCGTGAGACTTTTTCGTGGCTCAGGTACGTCAAGGACCACCCCCCAGCCCATGTTAAAAGATACAGCCCTCCAGAAGAACAGTATAGGTCTTACGATAACGCTAGAAGGACCACACTAGCTGAAGGATTTAGCGTGAGACTTTTTAGCGTCTCTGTTACGTTGTAAACTTTAAAAACATTGCCCCACGACGCAAAGTATAACGTTTCTCATTGGATAGACAGAATTTTTGTAGGTGGAGCTTAAGGTTAACATTGAGACCCTGATTGGTCAGATGAAAACATAGCCAGATAGCTTTTTTAAACTAACTTCGGTAAATTGTAGTAAGGAAAAGAGAGAGTGAGTTCCGAGCCGGCGAGCTGGATGGCTGGTGCGCCGGCCGCTGTCGCCCTGACGCCGCCTAAACACCGACAAGGTAATGAACGCACGCGATGCCGCATTTTTGAGCGCATAAGGCTTCACTCAAAACTGCAGAAGTCTCATCTGTTACCCCCCCCTTTTTGCGTAATACTAGTGTCGATCGTTAATTAAAACTCATGGTGTTCACATTTGCCACTTGAAGAACAGATCAGAAACGCGATGATTTTTCTTTTATATAGTTATTGAGAAGCTACATCAGCCACTGTAATTTACGACAAGTTAGATAAGTAATTAAAGATAATTGAGGGTCACTGTAGACCATTTTGATAGTTTTCTCTTCTGTGAAACTTAAATTAAACATAGATTATAGATGTGATAGGGCATAGGTCATCCTTCGATCGATTGTAGAACTTGGAAACCCATTCAGGGAATATTCGTTCATATTTTTGTTGAACGCAATTGGTTTTTACCATCCTATATTAAAACATTTCCTTTTATGAATAGTGCAATTTATAAACGATGTTTTGTGAGTAGAACAAAATTTCCAATGGTAAACTTAACTGCTTTTTCTTCGTTATTTTAGCAGCTAACTAAAAATAGGAAAGCCTTGAACCCCTTCCACTAAATTTAGTTAGTATTAAGATACTTTTACAGGGAGTGCAGTGGAGCTGACGCTGAAATAATTAAGTATTTGGTTACATCATCGCTAGTCTCACTGAACTCTTCTGAATTCTACATGTCATGTGTGGTCTGGCGTCGCCTTACCAGCAACAGGTCCCAGGTTCAAACTAGTTAATTCCCTTAAAAACACGCTCAGAGCGTCGTTGCGCGAAAGTGGTAGGGAGACACGATATAGTACAAACAGACACCACCATGAATGTTTAAAGTGTTACCAGCGTTGCCCAGTTACGATAGGAGCATCGCTCCTCTGAAATCATTCAAAAATGCTTTTGTCGTGTCTACTTGATAAGGACTCCGAACACCGGAACAATATCGTGGAGCTGGTCGCACTTGCGTCTTGTATGCAGTTTCTTTCGTTTCCCCGGAACTCTCCCAACATTCGTAAGTCTCAATCTGCTTCCACAGTACTGACTTCAAAAGGTTGTCATATTTCGAGTCTCATATTTGTGCTGCCCCTAAATATATAATGTTGTGTGCTCATGACGTGCACCATTAATCATCTACTCACATACTCTTTCTTACGTTTCTCTACAATTAAAGAATACTTCCTGTCGATACACCAAGTGAAAATTTTTTACAAGAAGTGTATGTGTATATGTTCAAAACATTAGAGATTCTATCCTTACTTTTCCTCCGGACACGTCTGACGTTACTTCCATATCTAAATAAAATTCGCAGTCCAGTAAAATGTATTGGGTAGTTTTAGGCAAATATTCGTCGGGACAATCACATATATGCGATGCTACTTCGTAAGATATATTTGAAAATAGTCTACGATGTGGTACAGTGTCGAAAACTTTTCGGAAACCGAGGTAGATGAAATCAGCCTTTCCTCGGGAATTTATTTTTTACAAGATGACGTATGAAAATAAGTATTCTACTTTTAAAGCGAATGTTTATCCTTGAATTTGTACTGATCGTTGAGACACACTGATGTTCTTCCAGGAACGTCATGCAAATGGCGTGTTTTGTTTTAGACTGTCACACAACATAATTCAAAATATTACCTCATCCTTTGATCAGTGTACTCATTATCTTACGCTGCTTGGTAGTTGCGGATCACACTCGGTACCACAACTGACTGTCCTCTGTATTGTCTTTTTTTCCCTTTGCTTTTTTACGTTGAGGACTGAAGAACTCAAAGCCTACAACTTGGCTGGTAAAAGAGAAGAGTTTTCATAAAAGGCTGGACCACAAAAATGTTGAGAGTATATTGCCGGATTTCAGCCCAGGTAACCGATACAGCATTCATTTCCGGATCCCTGCCCTCCAGGCAGTTAATGGAACAGCCATCTCCCGAGAAAACAGAATTGTTCGAAGATGTCATTTAGGAAGATAAAACTCTAGCCAGGTGTCTCTTTCTAGAGCCCAGCGCGAGAACTGCCGTTTGCCCCAGCAACCGTGCTGCGGAATAACGTTTTGTTTAAATTTCTAAAACAAGCGTTACTTTTCGAAAAACACACGGTTTATCATGAGTAGCTACAAGCTAGCTAGCTCTTCTATTTGTCCGCTTCAGAATCGTTTCATGGAGGAGGTGAAGTATCCTGGGTTCTTCCTCGCTGCACAACATTACTGGTTAATGGTAACTAACTCCTCACGAGTAGTAGTTTGTTTAACTCTGTTACTAAAGTATTACTGGATGGATCTCACAATGTCTGCTCCCAATGGCCGGCCAGATTCCTGCTCTGAGAGTAATAGTGAAGTTTCGGAGCGTTAAGATAGAGAACACCTGCCATAATGAGTTGGAGGAACACACACTTGCTGCTAGGATATGGTTTAGTAACCATTTGCTGCTGGGAGATCGTGGCGTAACGACTCGTAATCGGTTGACGAATGAGACGAACCTCGCTGTCGTCTCCACTTGAGTCTTGATGGGGAGAACACGGCAAGTGACATACTCCGATTCTCCACAAACTTTGCTCAGTGGAGACGGAGCCTAAATAAGCAAACATGTGCCTCGGCTTGTCCGTAGACACTCGACCGATTCTGACAGAACGATCGTCAAAGTTTTCTGTGTAATTTAGACCCCTTTTACCGCATTGTATGTTCAGCCAAACAGGTGGCATAGTGACTAGCGTCGCAGATTCTCACTTTCGCATCCCGTGATCGAAATCCCATTATTGTTTTTATTCATTTTATTTATTTCATGTATCTACCAATGCTCGTAGAAGAACACTACACAAACGTTTCTTATCAAATCAGGAGATGCAAAAGCGTTATGTTAGTTGTAAAACCAGATCTCGGTTTTACAATAACCATACACGTATACAACACATATCAAAAAAAGTTTTCCATCACCTCGGTTCGGAGTGTTCCAGAACCTGTACATACAATTGGAATAGAGATCAACATAACCATCATTTGCGCCCTTTTTATTGCTCATGAAAACCACACATTGCATGTTGTACCGCCATACAGCGAGACCTTCAGAGGTGGTCGTCAACACTACTGTACACACCGGTACCTCTAGAAGCCAGCAGGGAGTCCTCTTGCATTGATGCATGCCTTTAATCGTCGTGATGTACTATCCACAAGTTCATCAAGGCACTGTTGGTCCAGACTGTCCCACTGCTCAACGCCGATTCGACATAGATGCCTCAGAGTAGTTGGTGGGTCACGTCGTCCATAAACAGCCATTTTCAATCGATCCCAGGCATGTTAGATATGGTTCCTGTCTGGAGAACATGCTGGCCACTCTAGTCGACTGATCTCGTTATCGTGAAGGAAGTCATTCACAAGATGTGCACGAATTGGCTTCCATGAAGACGAATGCCTCGCCAATATGCCGATATAATTGCACTGTCGGTCGTAAGAGGGCATTCACGTATCGTGAACTTCCATGACCACCAGCGGCCCACATAATGCCACGCCAAAACAGCAGCGAACCTCCACCTTGCCGCACTCGCTGGACAGTGTGTCTAAGGCGTTCACCCTGACCGTGTTGCCTACAAACACGTCTCCGGCGATTGTCTGGCTGAACGCATATGCGACACTCATCGGTGAAGAGAACGTGATGCCAATCCTGAGCAGTCCATTCGGCATGTTGTTTGCCTATCTGTACACTGTTGCATGGTGTCGTGGTTGCAAAGATGCACCTCGCTATGGACGTCGGGAGTGAAGTTGCACATCATGCAGCCTATTGGCACAGTTTGAGTCGTAACACGACAGCCTGTGGCTGCACGAAAAGTATTATTCAACATGGTGGTGTTGCTGTCGGGGTTCCTCCGAGCCATAATCCATAGGTAGCGGTGATCCACTGCAGTAGTAGCCCTTCGGCGGCCTGAGCGAGGCATGTCATCGACAGTTCCAGTCTCTCTGTATCTCCTCCATGTCCGAAAAACGTTGCTTTGGTCCTCTCCGAGACGCCTGGACACCTAATTTCTTGAAAGCCGTTCCTGGCTTCGCGGATGCGATCGAACCGCGGTATTGACAGTCTAGGTATGGTTGCACTACAGACAGCGCGATCTGTGTACCTCCTTCCTGGTGGAATGACTAACTGATCGGCTGTCGGACCCCCTCCGTCTGATGGGCGCTGCTCAGGCATGGTTGTTTACATCTTTGGGCGGGTTACGTGACGTCTCTGAACTGTCAAAGGGACTGTGTCTGTGATACAATATCCACAGTCAACCTCTGTCTTTAGGAGTTTGTGGAATCTAGGTGATGCAAAACTTTTTTTGATGTGCGTATATAATAAACTTACGAAAGTGCGTCATATTTTCAGGGATTACTATCATTTTAAATTTTCATATTCTTATATTTTATTTTTACGTTTATTCTTCATAAAGATTTCTTTGGATGATACCAACCGCAGAAACATTCGGAACACATGAATTCCGAACCCCACAAGCACCGCGCAAATGCATGTTTGCCGCAGCGACATTAATTCAACTGAATCTCAATTGGAAAGGAAATGTTATTAACACAGCTGAAGATTTCAAGAGTATGCAATAATTTCATGGCAAACCAGGCTTAACGGTTAACTTTTCGGAAAACTAAATGGAGAGATCGACATATGTCGATGTTTACGATAGTAAACCTGATGTTATAATGACCATTTCTTTCTGTTGTAGCTATACGATATCTCCTCTCATTAATGTATCTATGTAGTTGGTGTGGTAGCCATATTTGCAAGCTTGATGATCCACCCCTACTAATTATCATTTCAGTAAGGCATTTCCGTTTGTGCGACATTATGCTATAGTTTCCTTTAAGTTAACTTGCATTGTCTTACGGAGTGCGTCCATTGTTTGTAGGTCACCAGAGATCGGACTATAGTATCTGCGGCTATGTTATACGGAAGAACAGCCATCCCACAGTGTGGTATGACTGGGCAGCTAGATCGAGTGTGTGTAGTGTAAAATTTTCCTCTTTTGACATAACCAATAATTCACTTAAGAAAATTCATTTCTGGTAACACTGGTCTCACACTCCGTCACACAGAGAATTATATGACATACGATGTTACAAGCATGGAAGTTACACATCTACATCTATACTATGCGAAGCACTGTAAAGCGCAAGGCAGGGCCTTCTTCCGTTTCATTCAAGTATGGAGTTCGAGAATAATGATGCCTTAAATGCCCCTGTATTTGCTGTAATTAACCTAATCTTATCCTTACGTTCGCTATGGGGGCGATGTGTAGGGATGGTAGTACACTCCTAGAGTCATCATTTAAGGCCGGTTCTTGAAACTTTGTCAGTAGACTTTCTCAAGACAGTTTCCGCCTGTCTTCAAGAGTCTGGCAGTGCAGTTCTTTTAACATCTCATCGACATTCTCCCGCGGGATATATGAATCTGTAACCATTCGTACTGCCCTTCTCTGTATACGGTCAATGTCCCTCTCTAGTCCCAACTGGTACGGCGCCCATATACTTGAGCAATATCCTAGGATGGGTCGCACGAGTGATTTGCAAATAATCTCCCTTGCAGACTGATTGCATTTTTCTAATATTCTACCAGTAAACCGAAGCCTGTTATTTGCTTTACCCAACACTAATACTAAGTTAACGTTCCATTTAGTTTTCCCCCTAAGTGTTACACCAGAGTATTTCTATGAGTTTCTAAATTCCAACTGTGATTCGCTAATGTTGTGTTCACAGTATACTATATTTATTCGTTTCGTTAAGCGCACAGTTTGTTGAATACTTAAAGCAAATTGCCAGTCATCCCACCGCTTCGAAATCTTATCAAGGTCTGACTGAATTTTTGTACAGCTTCGTTGAGACTATACTACACCGCAGATGACTGCATAATCTGCGAAAAGGCTGAGGTTGCTATTAATATTGTCCATAAGACCATTAATACACAACGTGGGCCAACCACTTTCCTTGGGGTACACTCGAAGTTACTTCAATATCTGTCAGCTACCCTCCATCCAAGATAACATGCTGTGTCCTCCCTAGCAAGAAATCCTGAAGCAATTCACATATTTCGTCTTATACCCCATATGACAGTACTTCTGGTAATAAGTTTAGGTGTGGTACTGAGTCAAATGCTTTTCGGAAATCGAGAAATATTGTATCTGCGTACATGAATGCCTTGATTCATGGTATTCAGGAAGTCGTGTGAAAATAATGAGAGTTTGGTTTCACACGACCTATGTTTTCAAAAACTTTGCTGGTGGGCAGGAAGAAGATCGTTCTGTTCGACATACCCTATTATGGTTGAGCTCACAATAGTTTCAAGATTTTAAAATAACTCGATGTCAAGGATACTGGACTAAAGTTTTATGGATCACTTGTGCTACACTTCTTGTAGACAGGTGAGACCTGAGTTTTCTTGCGAATACTGAGCATGGCTTTTTATTCGAGTGATCTACGATAGATTATAGTTAACAGAGGGACTAACTAATCTGCGACTTGTGCATATAATCTGACAGGGGTTCCATCAGGCACTGGCGATTCGTCGAATTTTAGCGATTTCCGATTTTAGGCTCTGAGCACTATAGAACTTAACAACTGAGGTCACTAGTCCGCTAGACTTAGAACTAATTAAACCTAACTAACCTAAGGACATCACACACATCCATACCCGAGGCAGGATTCGAACCCTGCGACCGTAACAGCACCGCGGTTCCGGACTGAAGCGCCTAGAACCGCTCGGTCACATGGGTCGGCTGATTTCAGATTTTCTCAACACCCACTGTCACTAACCTCTGTCCCACTTATCTTTTCAGTGTGTGAGGTAACGGGCGAATTGTGGCTCCCTGAATATACTCTAAGTTGGCGTGGCCCCACTGGACTCTCGCCAAAGCCGGGGCCCGGCAGCAAACACGTGGTGGCAAACAATGGCCGGACGAGAGGGCATTGTCCAGCCGCGTGGCTGGGAATTCCGCTGTGACGAGGGCGGTGCTTTGTGTCGATGAAGGGGAGTGCCAAAGATGGTGGACTTTGTGAAACCTTATTGGCAGACATTTCACATTTCGTATAGAAATTAACAGTAGCCAGATGAATCATGATACTTCAAAAAGAAACATGTACGTTACCATTAATTGCACGACGATTCTGATGGTGTAATCAGATTTTTAATATCTTTATTAGATTAAAGTTTAGTATCTGACAGTAAATTATACAAGTAACACCCAGCAACTAATTTCCGACATCTAAACGGTTCTTCCGATTCCGTCGAGCTACGCGTATTTAGGAAGATGTTAGTGTAAACCTAAATTTGTATTAATTACAGGCATGTAACGTAAATAGTACATGAGTTATTGGAGGTCAAAGTAGCCGGTTATTATCGATCGCGTCAGGCCGTAAGTACTCCTCATTTACACGAAAGAACGGTATCAGTATGTTTATAAATATATTTATTCATCTATGTCTTTGTATATATCCCATATATGCTATTTATGAAGAAATTGGTCAATTAGAAAGCACAGAGACATTAGGCTCCTGGCCTACGTTTTCCTTTTTTTCTTTTGATATGTGTTTATTTAATTGTTTATGTATTTAGTAAAGTGTGTTAGAGTGTGTTTATGGACCATTCGTAGGAAAATTTATTTAATTTCAAGTATCTGAATGTAAATCCAGTATTTCGTATATGTTTTGTGTGTGTGTGTGTGTGTGTGTGTGTGTGTGTGTGTGTGTGTGTGTGTGTGTGTGCGCGCATTGGCTGCAAGACGTGGCAGTTGTGCGACTGGATTCGTGATTTCCTGTCAGGAAGGTCGCAGTTCGTAGTAATAGACGGCAAATCATCGAGTAAAACTGAAGTGATATCAGGTGTTCCCCAGGGAAGCGTCCTGGGACCTCTACTGTTCCTGATCTATATAAATGACCTGGGTGACAATCTGAGCAGTTCTCTTAGGTTGTTCGCAGATGATGCTGTAATTTACCGTCTAGTAAGGTCATCCGAAGACCAGTATCAGCTGCAAAGCGATTTAGAAAAGATTGCTGTATGGTGTGTCAGGTGGCAGTTGACGCTAAATAACGAAAAGTGTGAGATGATCCACATGAGTTCCAAAAGAAATCCGTTGGAATTCGATTACTCGATAAATAGTACAATTCTCAAGGCTGTCAATTCAACTAAGTACCTGGGTGTTAAAATTACGAACAACTTCAGTTGGAAGGACCACATAGATAATATTGTCGGGAAGGCGAGCCAAAGGTTGCGTTTCATTGGCAGGACACTTAGAAGATGCAACAAGTCCACTAAAGAGACAGCTTACACTACACTCGTTCGTCCTCTGTTAGAATATTGCTGCGCGGTGTGGGATCCTTACCAGGTGGGATTGACGGAGGACATCGAAAGGGTGCAAAAAAGGGCAGCTCGATTTGTATTATCGCGTTATAGGGGAGAGAGTGTGGCAGATATGATACATGAGTTGGGATGGAAGTCATTACAGCATAGACGTTTTTCGTCGCGGCGAGACCTTTTTACGAAATTTCAGTCACCAACTTTCTCTTCCGAATGCGAAAATATTTTGTTTAGCCCAACCTACATAGGTAGGAATGATCATCAAAATAAAATAAGAGAAATCAGAGCTCGAACAGAAAGGTTTAGGTGTTCGTTTTTCCCGCTCGCTGTTCGGGAGTGGAATAGTAGAGAGATAGTATGATTGTGGTTCGATGAACCCTCTGCCAGGCACTTGAGTGTGAATTGCGGAGTAGTCATGTAGATGTAGATGGGGCTCTCTAGCCAATCACAGCGCTTATTAATAGTGAGACTCTGTGGAAGTGGCGGAGGAGGATCGTTTCGAGAGAGGACACGGGGGCAGTTCTGGACAGGACGGCACGGGACACGGGAAGTGCCGGGACGGTAGGGCGCGAGCGACGCACGGTCGCGAGAGAGAGAGACTTGGAGTGTGGAGCGGTTTGCGCATGGTCGCGAGAGGTAGAAATACTAGGGAATGCGGTCATGTGAACTTGTGAGATTTCCGAGGCTGTAACCTCCCCACAAAATCAATTCCGTAACCTCCCAACAGTAAAAGTTCCGAAACCTCCAACTGTAAAAAATGTAAGCATAGCATTGACATTTAGCGTAACCTACCAACAGATAAATTCCGTAACCTACCAATAATACAATGTGACTAACCTCCCAAATTACGTAACCTCCTAACAGTAAAAACAATATAATTATTTATTTCATGCACATTCAGCGTAACCTTCCAATAGTTTATTATTCCGTAACCTAGGAATAATAAAAATGTTACTCACTTATAACCTTTCAATAATTGACTGATAATTTATATAGGTAAATTTTGGACGTCAGCAGTGCTGCTTCATGGCCCTGAAAGATCATTCTGAATAAATTGAAAATTCTTACCTCAATGAAGTCGCCGGATAACGCATATATATCTACTCTTACAATAAATTTTTGTGGCACAGCCCAGTGCAATGCTGGCCGATAGATTTGTCATGTATAAAAAGAAACAACTGATTTTTCTTTTCAATAATCGGATTGGAGACATTAGCAAATTCTTTAAATTAAAATTAATGATTGTCAAAAGTTACTTTTTATAAGAAAGATTCTTATTAAGATATTTTTTAGAAACATTTACACGTGACTTGATGTAACAATACTACATATGCGCGAGGCTGCTTTTACCTTATATTATAACGCTCAGGCTCCGCCATCTCTCCGCCACGACCGGCCCAGTCAACACGATACAGTAGACTACTCGCTAGCGACTGCTATTACCCAGTTCCTACCGCATACAACACTGCTCTCTGGTCTGAGATTCTCTTATACCTTACATATCGCAGGCATCACGTGAGCAATCCATCGAAATTACATCTGCTCGAGTGCGCTAGCAACAAATTCCTTAATCATGGACCTCTTACAAGGTCTCTACAGTGAAGACGTAGTCTGCGTTTAGAAGTTAATATCTCGCACGCTATGTTGTTGTTCATAGGTAATTACGTGCAGTAGGAATCCATTGTTTCCCTGTTATTCAGCTTATATTGTATTTAATAAGTGTTTTGCAGAAATATACTCCCACTATCGTACTCACCATTTAAAGTCGTTAAGATATTACCTGCAGATTTTATTTAACTGCAATCTTTCATTTGTAAACGTTTATGTTACGTTCAAAATTCGCAATTGCCGAGTGATAGGAACTTCCACCATCCCATTTTTGTGCCTATTCATACTGTATGCTGTTAACCCAGCAGTATTTGGCTTGTAATGCGGCAACTACGTACCCCTGCCCTTAGGCAACGAAACCAGCCAAATTATGAGTTGGAGGGTGCGTAGTTTTTTTTGAAAGCCCGCAAGTGGTACGAGAATAATTATGGAGCAGTTCTCTGTGTGTCCATTTGTAAAGGAAACATTTCTGCTTTTGCTTAATCCACTCTCAATTTCGGTTCCAGTCTTGTCTAAGAGTGAGTAGACAGTAAGTTGTTTTACGTAGTAATTTTGTTGTCTAGTTACAGGAAGGTTCTCTCAGCGCCATCCTTCAGTAGGGAGAGAGGACGAGATGTGAATGAAGAATTTGAAATTAAAAAACTGTTTGCACAAGAACTGTTACAGATTTACAAACATTTATGTCGTGGTTGTCTCCCGATAGGTAATTGTAGGAACACTGGAGTTGTGTGACAGAACCTCGTGCTATGAAAAACTGCTGGGAATTTCAGATGCCGCGTAAGAAGAAATAAACAGATTTTTTTCGTAAATATAACATTTACTTCTTTTGAAGGGACGTGCTCTTCTCGCTCCCATTTAATGCCCCACGCGGCGCTGGTGTAATGAAAAGTGTCGCCGAGGACCGGGAAGCGGAAGCAGGTCCCTCGACTGTTCGCATGCAGCGCACGTAACTTAATTTCTCTCGAGTGGGATCTGCCATCTCCGGAACGCAGGACGCAAAACATAAGGACAGCGCGGCTGGAATGATAAACTGGCGCCTTCCAGGTAAGGAAAAGAAATGTCTCCCGAACTGAGAGGATTTACCTTCGTGTTTATTTAGGTATGTAGAGTATATTATGTTGGATGCCAAACTCAGTGTGATGCTTGTCTTGACGATGGATGTTAATTCTCATAGGGATTTTCTTATGATCGATTTTTAGCTACTTTGTGGGAGAATGATTGTTACTCGGCAAGCCGAACGGAGTGGCCGAGCGGTTCTAGGCGCTACACTCTGTAATCACGCGACCGCTACGGTCGCAGGTTCGAATCCTGCCTCGGGCATGGATGTGTGTGACGTCCTTAGGTTAGTTAGGTGTAAGTAGTTCTAAGTACTAGGAGACTGATGACCTCAGAAGTTAAGTCCCATAGTACTCAGAGCCATTTGAACCATTTACTCGGCAAGGCCAATTGAAGATACGGACGAAGCGAGAACCAGCTGACTCATGTTGGCGACACAATTCAAAATAGAAAATCTTGTGGAGGATAGATGAGACATCATCATGGTCAAAAAGAGAGGGAAGGGTAGAAAAACGTTCCAGATGCTGGATGATATCAGCAAGCCACAAGGAGGGCACTAAAGAATGAAGAGGAACGCAAAAGAGGGAGAAGAATGGAGGGCTATGCAGTCAAAACGGCGGTGAGCTGCCTGTCGCCACTGTGTTAATTGGATGAATTAATACCGCTTTACCGGTACAGGTAAAAACATAGGTGTGCCAAACATAATGACGAAATGTGTCACTGCCAAGTACCGTAGCTCGATAAAACTTGGACCATTCGTAGAAAATACTGCTGTAATATAGTAGAGAATGTAACAGAAACTGAGCCGCGCGGCTCGCCGACAATACATCGATTCTCAAGTTTGTGCTATTTTTTGCCGCGCGTCAGGTCCGGGCGACAGCGCCACCTGCTGGAAGTTATGGTGTAACTGGGAGGTGTGGCTCCGAGCCGCGGACAGTGAAGAACGGACACAAGTTAACAGCGGAAGTCTCTTGCCTGCTATGAGATCTGGACTGGCTTCGGCACAGGTCGGCAGCTCGTGCAACAAGAGCCGGAGTGGTGGTTCTGCGGCGAAGCTGTGGTGGTTCTGCGGGGCCGCATCGCAGCGGCGAAGCTGTGGTCGTGCAGCGGGCCTGCCCACGCCTTTCTGGGAAGTGGGTAGTGCTTTCCGCCGGAGGGTATTTTCTTATCTCGACAGTTGCTACTGGCTGGTTCTTTTCTCAAGTGATCGTGGTGAGAACATACTGTTGCATGTGCCACGTATTTCTGATACATTGTTTCACACTGTAAGTCCTTTGTGTTTGGACGCTCCAATGTGACCAGACGCTGTAGCTGTCTCGTTCCTACTTTAAACTGAACTCGATGTGATAAACTACGGTGGTGAGCCGCCTGTCGTCACTGTGCTAATTTGTTGAATTAATGGCCGCTCATGATTGCCTCGTTGTTGAGTGGCTATATTGTGAGTGAATTAAAATTTCTGGCAGTCATGAAAGTTCAGGGTAGGCAACAAAGTGCAGATACGTTTTGCAGTTAAAGATTGGTTGGTAAAGTAAAGAGAGGTCACTATTTATGCAGTTTTAAATATGTGTCATGCACGATGAATCTTACCAGAGCTCTGTTTTACCTTACAGTAGTATTTTTTTTAATAGCAAGAATTATTTTGAATGTTTTAATCTAATATTTGACATAAATTTCCCAATTCGGGCGTTGGGTTGGATACATGCGTTGGCTTGCAGATGGCTCTAGTTCGTTCCTGTGTTTGCTATACGAGCGTGCCCAGTTATATATTAGCTCTTTTAAGTCACTGCGCTGCGTTTGTGTGCCCGATCCGAGTAGCCGAACGGTTCTAGGCGCTACAGTTTGGAACCGCGAGACCGCTACGGTCGCAGGCTCGAATCCTGTCTTGGGTGTGGATGTGTGTGATGTCCTTAGGTTAGTTAGGCTTACGTAGTTCTAAGTTACAGAGGACTGATCACCTCAGCAGTTAAGTCCCATAGGGCTCAGAGCAATTGGAACCATTTTGCAATTGTGTACTCGTGTCATCACTACCCGCTAGTTGTTTGCGTGACAGGTTGCTTCATGGTTGCGCTCACTAACGCTTGTGTCAGCTCCCACCCTGGATTTTTTTTATGCATCCAAAGCCTGGTAATTCTGTTCTTATGTGTGACTGTTATAGAATTTGATTCGTTCTAGCCGGCCGCGGTGGTCTAGCGGTTCAGGCGCTCAGTCCGGAACCGCGGGACTGCTACGGTCGCAGGTTCGAATCCTGCCTCGGGCATGGATGTGTGTGATGTCCTTGGGTTAGTTAGGTTTAAGTAGTTCTAAGTTCTAGGGGACTGATGACCAAAGATGTTAAGTCCCATAGTGCTCAGAGCCATTTTTTTGATTCGTTCTGTTGTCGCTTGCTGTTGACAAATCTTAGTCTGTATTTCCATGTTTCACTCGAGCATCTTCAGAAACTAAGTAGCCTAGTGTCGCATATTGAATATATCTGACTATGTATAGCGCTGCTGGTGCTACTCTGTCAGATGCTGATAACGCTGTCTCAAACAGGTATGTGACAATCTCTGCGTCCTTCAGAGGGATCACTGAACACCTGGCAGTATTCACAATTCTTATGTACCCTGCCAGACCCGACACCAACAACAAACACGAAAACCACTAATGCACTCTTGTACTATTTAACATAGTTGTCCCTTACGGAAACTGAAAGAACAATGCAAAATTTATGTACAAAAATTTTTATTGTGCAATGCTAGCTTTTGTCAGGAGTGTTCTTTTCGGTATATGTGCTTATTTTTCTGGAAACAGTAGGGATCGACGTTTTATCTCTTCATCGTGCGGACTTAATGGTGGTACGCCAAAACAGAATTCTGCATTGTTCTCGTGTAGCCTGAACTTGGCGATGCGACATAATTTTCCGCCTCGCCATGCTGCGTCTTCCTTCCACTATAGTCCTCCTGCTTAGCTAAGTGGTAACGTGTTTGCCTACGAAGGGCGGCCTGAGCTGGCGATGCGAGCGTATCGCTGCCGTTGCACGCTACGCTAACTCGGCCGTTGAGAGCTCGTGAAGAGGCTTCTGTGCTGTCGGCGCCGCGGAGCCGCGGAGAGCAAATTGTCGTGCGTTGTTCTCAAAACGAGTGCAGGTTGTCGTGTCCCGAGGCTCGCAGCATGGGAAAGAAAGGTGCGCAAAGAAAACCTGCCGCTACGAATGGTCCTTCGGTTGTGCAACTCACTGAGTCTGCCGACCATGCAAGGAACTCCCGAGAAGACGAGTCGCGGCCTGTCCCCCCTTTGTACATCAAGTGCAAAGGCGGGTGGACAGCGCTGTTCGACACCCTTACGAATTGCGCTCGGAACGAAGTGGTCTACGAGTCTGTCGATACAGACTCGCTGATCTGCGTTCGAGCTGAAAACGTGGCCGACCACAGGGCGATCAAGGTCGCAGTGGCCGACCACATCGTCGACGCGCCGCCGGCGCGTGAGAAGGCACCTTCCGTAGGTAGGATGAAGACGACTAAGGCACTACTCAGGGGGCTGTGATGAGGCAGCGGTCCGGGAAGGGCTGCTGCGAGCCGGGTTCGGTAATGCAACCGCAAGGTTGCACAACCGGACCAACAGGAAGAGGGCGCCGCTCTATGCCGTGACCGCGCAAACGGTCGACGGCGGGAGAGACATCTTGGACTTGTGGAAGCTGCTGGGCTTCCCGGTGACGACAGAGTCTCTGCCGACCGCCACGGACCCCCAGCCCCAGTGCGTCAGGTGCCAGGGCGATGGCCATGTTGCGAAGTATTGCCGCAACGCGGTGCGGTGCGTCAAGTGCTCAGGGGAGCACGACAGCCGCGCCTGCGACCGCGGCCGCAACGTTTTGCTGACCTGTGTCCGGTGTGGCGGCCCGCACGTCGCCAGTTGGCTCGGTTGCGCAGCTTTCGCAAGCCGCAGCCGTGCCGGGGGCGGCGAGGCGGCCGCGGCCGCACCGACGCAGCGGCAGAAGCGAAGACGACGTCGGAAACGGCATAAGGCGCAGAACAGCCCGGCGCAGCAGAGGGAAGGCGCAGCAGCAGCTCCACCTGCCAGGAGCAGGGACGACCGCTCGGAAACGGGCAGCCAGGACGCAGCCCGCGCTCCCAAGAAGATACGTGACCTCGAACTCGGCACCGCCGTGAAGGAGGCCATTGCAGACCTCAAAGCCGTCATTGAAGAAGAGAGGGCAGCCTTCGCAGCCGCCGTGGCTGCAGAGAAGGAAGAGGCCTTGAGGCAGCTGCGAGCAGTCTTCGCCCGAGGCCCCAGCGCAGTAGTACCTGCGAACACTCCTGCGACCTCGCAGAAGGACGTCCGCGCGCCTGTCCCTGCGGTTGCCCCAGCAGCACCGCAGGTGAAAGGTGCAAAGAAGAAAACCGCCGCCCCAGCTGAACCGGTGGCAACGCCGACCGCTGCGGGAGAGAGCCCCGCAAGGGATCGAGAACCCAAAAGGGCAGCCTTTATCGCACAAGCGCGAGCGAACGGTAAAACTTACTCCGAACCAGAACTGACGCAGCTCTTCGAACAATCGGAGCTCATGGAAGCTGCGGCGTGCAGTAGAGGAGGACGCTGAACGGTAGCCGATCGCTGCCGTTCTGCACCAGCCTGATGAAGCTGCACCAAGTCACCGACGACAAGACGCAGCAGAGGGCCTAACAGCAACGCATGAGTTGCTGCGCCGAACTCTTATGTTACAGGGAGGATGCAACTGCGGCCGGCCCAGGAGACTACAAGCGAGCCCAGCCGCAGCACCCGGACTCACCCAGCTAACGGACACGCAGCACATTGGTAACGATGCACGATACCTCACGCTAACCTGACCTCACCTTGCATGCTCTGTCGAAGCTAGCAAGCCGCTACTGCCCTTACTACCCATTGTACTGTCGCAGAGGTTTTCTTCCCTTGGAGCTGGCCTTGGCAGTTTTTTTCCTCTGCCCTTACAACCGCTACCATTAGATCACCTTCGACCACTTCTATCTCCTGATGGACCATGTTAATGAGTAGTCTTACCCAGACGCATGGACAACATCACACCCTGCATCCTGTGACGTCTGATTCAAAAACTAACATGCTTACGGAGGTGACAGTAGAACTTTTGGTTTGATCACCACGTTGGTGCCGGCGTGGAGGGGTCCCATTCTACACTCCTGGAAATTGAAATAAGAACACCGTGAATTCATTGTCCCAGGAAGGGGAAACTTTATTGACACATTCCTTGGGTCAGATACATCACATGATCACACTGACAGAACCACAGGCACATAGACACAGGCAACAGAGCATGCACAATGTCGGCACTAGTATAGTGTATATCCACTTTTCGCAGCAATGCAGGCTGCTATTCTCCCATGGAGACGATCGTAGAGATGCTGGATGTAGTCCTGTGGAACGGCTTGCCATGCCATTTCCACCTGGCGCCTCAGTTGGACCAGCGTTCGTGCTGGACGTGCAGACCGCGTGAGACGACGCTTCATCCAGTCCCAAACATGCTCAATGGGGGACAGATCCGGAGATCTTGCTGGCCAGGGTAGTTGACTTACACCTTCTAGAGCTCGTTGGGTGGCACGGGATACATGCGGACGTGCACTGTCCTGTTGGAACAGCAAGTTCCCTTGCCGGTCTAGGAATGGTAGAACGATGGGTTCGATGACTGTTTGGATGTACCGTGCACTATTCAGTGTCCCCTCGACGATCACCAGAGGTGTACGGCCAGTGTAGGAGATCCCTCCCCGCACCATGATGCCGGGTAATGGCCCTGTGTGCCTCGGTCGTATGCAGTCCTGATTGTGGCGCTCACCTGCATGGCGCCAAACACGCATACGACCATCATTGGCACCAAGGCAGAAGCGACTCTCATCGCTGAAGACGACACTGGAGGCGGGCTGCACGATGTTGGGGCGTGAGCGGAAGACGGCCTAACGGTGTGCGGGACCGTAGACCAGCTTCATGGAGACGGTTGCGAATGGTCCTCGCCGATACCCCACGAGCAACAGTGTCCGTAATTTGCTGGGAAGTGGCGGTGCGGTCCCCTACGGCACTGCGTAGGATCCTACGGTCTTGGCGTACATCCGTGCGTCGCTGCGGTCCGGTCCCAGGTCGACGGGCACGTGCACCTTCCGCCGACCACTGGCGACTACATCGATGTACTGTGGAGACCTCACGCCCCACGTGTTGAGCAATTCGGCGGTACGTCCACCCGGCCTCCCGCATGCCCACTATACGCCCTCGCTCAAAGTCCGTCAACTGCACATACGGTTCACGTCCACGCTGTCGCGGCATGCTACCAGTGTTAAAGACTGCGATGGAGCTCCGTATGCCACGGCAAACTGGCTGACACTGGCGACGGCGGTGCACAAATGCTGCGCAGCTAGCGCCATTCGACGGCCAACACCGCGGTTCCTGGTGTGTCCGCTGTGCCGTGCGTGTGATCATTGCTTGTACAGCCCTCTCGCAGTGTCCGGAGCAAGTATGGTGGGTCTGACACACCGGTGTCAATGTGTTCTTTTTTCCATTTCCAGGAGTGCATATAAAAGTGTTTGCCTACCATCCAGATGTCCCAGCTTCGATTCCCGGCTGGGCCGGAGATTTTCTCCGCTCGTGGAATGGGTGTTGTGTATTCCTCACTATCCTTTCACCATCCACGACATGTAATTCGTCCGGTGTAGCATTACCTGAAGTAAGTCTTGCAACTCAGTGGCCGTACTTCCCCGGAAGGGGCTTCACGGCCATCAAAGGCACACGATCGTATCTTTTCCACTACAAATCCCTTTCTAGTGTCGGTTTGATAAAGAATTCAGATGAATAACTTGGTATTCACAAAGAATCTTATATTTTTCCTTTAAAGCGGAGTTTTCATTACAGAGCGTTAAAATTTCTTATTCCATCAACATGCTCCGGCAACAACTCATATGCACAGAAGAACCTAATGTTTTTTAAAAAAATAAATGTAGCCCAGTCCTCAAGTTTCACTTCTGATTTCAAAGACATGTTTTCTTAGTTCGTATTAGTATGTGCAATTTACTGTAAGCGTTTACAAAATAGTAAAGTTTATCCCCATAAAAGAAATCTTTCTTCTCTCATCCTTCGTAGATACATTACACCGTTCTAGTTGTCAAAGAGACCTGCAGCTATAATCATTTACGTACTCGCCGACGGTACATACATGTAATAATTTAATTTCTGTGTGAACTAAAACTGTTATCAGTGAACTACATTCACAGACAACGACAATTATTATATTTTTTGTTGTGTGTGATAATTGTGGTTCAGTTGTTCTTCCAGTGCTAACGGATGAACTGTTCGGACGTGAGACGTATTAAGGTCTGTAAAGAGAAAGCCTGTAACTATACCGTTAATTATTATTTGAAAAATAGAGTCGCTATTGTCTAGACGTGGATTTGTATTTATTTCAATTGTAATCCAATCCAATTAATGTTTTTAAGTGTTAATTTTCAGCTCTCCAGCGCAGTCATTAGCACTAGTACCTTACAGCTCAGTTTACTAGAACCTGATATAAAAGAATACTAAGTATTTTTCATTGATAATAATTTTAAATGCTAAAGAAGAGAAAGAAAAAGGCTTAAAGAATTTTATCTAAATATATTAACTTGATATAAGAGGAATCGAGAATAACAATAGTCTAATTGACTAACGGCTGTCTGCCGCCACCTTAGCAGAAATATCTCTGCGGCAGTTTTGCATCGAGAATTTTAACTGACATAAATGTTGTTATATATAAATGAATGGAAATAAATGTGCACCGGTGGTCCTGAATCTCTTTTAAAAGACAGAATTCAACTCAGATTGAATATTTAAAAACAGTGCTCACAGCACTTTACGTAATATCAATTTCTTATTTGCTGATGTATGATACGTAATTATTTCGGGCGATTTACATGAAGTATTTTAATAGGTGACATACGTAAGTGTTGTGCGAGTCTAGTATTTTGTGACTAAATGTTCCTTTTGCTAGAGAAAAGTGCTTCGATCTTAAGTAACAGTTCTACGCAACGTCAATCGGAGATTTCTGTAGCGGAGTGACAAATATTAGCCGGGATTATCATTTTTGAGATCAAACGAATTGTTACGCTGCCAATAGGTAACTGATTTTTTATATACGCAAAAACGCCCGGCGGCCCTATGAGAAAGTGGCTGCCCTACGGGACACTGTCCATGGGCTACGCCAAGTTGGGACCACATTTGCACGCCGCTGGCATCGACATCAGGTATATATATGAAATATCATTTATAAGTAATTAAAGTCACGAAATACTATGAACCGATTTCGTCACAACGTACATGGTCCGTTTTGCTGATAGGTGTCTCATGGCTTATGACTTGATAAGAACTGAGCATGAATGTGATATGGTCACTTACGGCTCCATTCAGTTCAAACGTCACCTCATCACAGCAAACAATGACATTAATCAGCTGTTCACACGTGCAAATCCAGTCACTAAATTCGAGGCCCTCACTTATCGCGTGAAGTAACCTCGGAGTGTACGGTTTCCACTGTGCTTACTGTAAAATGTGTTGAACGCTTGCCGTATCGACTTGAGGACCTTGTGAAAACTTCTATCACTACGTCCATTCCTCTTTCGTCCGCTGCTTATTACTTCTTGCGACACAGTTCCTTCTTCAGATCACGTAAACTTGCTTCCCTCTCAAATTTGTCGAGTAGTTTCTTTATTAGTATATTTAACGGCAGTGTCGCACCAAATTCTGCCCGCCATCGTCTGTGCACTTCTTTCATGATTCCACATTTCCAATGACACTTTAAAAACCACTTTCTTTATTCCAAGGACAAGGTTCTACCCGCCTTGTTGCTTACATGCGAATACTGGCACCAGAAAATAAACAAAAGTTTTAAAAAAAGTGAGTGATACGTGCACCAGTCATGAGAGCACCACACATCACAATTGTATCATGTTATCATACATGCCTCCTTATTTATTACAGTTCAAACAGTGTAAGCCGATTTGTGTGACACCCTGCATAACCAGACAGAATTCGTGATTGGAACAGCAGTTTTAATGTAATTTTGCTGCACACTCTGTAGAGAGACTAGAGTGAACAGCTAGAGAGAATTCGATACGTGCTTTAAACGTCTCTGGAAAGTCTCTGTGCTACACTATACGCTGAGGTTTTGGGGAAACTTTCTGAGGATGGGTGAGCCTTTTCTTAGATCCAACAGAAAATGTATTTACTTGGCAGGATAGCTTATCTTAGACTTGGGAAAAAGGGGAAAACACACACACTATATAGTACAGAAGACTAACGGGCAGAGACCAGTAACGTATTGGGCATACGAGAATCCTGAAGCACAATATCACTATATAACTATATAACTAACAACAAGAGGGGAACAGGGATATCGAATACCATCCAACGGAAATCCACGAAATAAGGAAACCGATAATACACTTCCATTTCGGACAACTAGCGCCAGCAGACTAGAAAGCTATAATCCGATGAATCGACAGCGGAAGAGGGTAATGCGATTTGATAGCAATGAAATAAAATTCGCACTCAGGAAGTTTGGGGGGAAGAGCGGAACTAGGCGGCAGACAACGAGAAATTAGAGTTTTACAGAGCGGCTTTCAAATCAGATTTTCCGCGGGTAACGGCAGCGCGCGTTCGGAGTGAGGACAAAGCCCGCGCAGTAGTCCCGATTTAGTGCAGAGCCTGTTAGGCATCTGCGCTCTCCACGGCCGAACCCAGCACTGGGCGATGGAAAGGGGTGAGGGGAGGGAGTTCGTACATCAGGCGAAAGCTACCCACAACGGGCCCTCGCAAATGGCCAATTATTCAGCGCTCGCCACCGCCCGTTTTCATCCATCAACTAATTTTCAGTCACTCCATGTGATGACCGGTAAATAAATATGTTTCGCCGAGTTTGTAGCCTGGCCCCAATATGGCGGCTCGGCCACTATTCAATTATCGGGAGCCGTCAGTAAACGGCTTTGACAAGCGGTCCCTGTGTGTGGGCTGGCTTTGCGCGCTGGCTAGCTTTCGGCGCCAGATTTCACAGGTCAAAACCTCCTCTACCTAAAACTGCCGCGCACTCGCGTAAGCTCCTACTGCAGTTGCGAAATATCACTCTGGTCTACACAAAACGTCGAGCTAATAACTAAAGATACAACGATGAGCGACATAATCATAACAGGTGATTAAGACAGCCAACCAGTTGCAATAAACGCTGGTTTTAAATTGACCTTTACCGTGGTTTAGCTCTGAGCACTATGGGACTTAACATCTGTGGTCATCAGTCCCCTAGAACTTAGAACTACTTAAACCTAACTAACCTAAGGACATCACACACATCCACGCCCGAGGCAGGATTCGAACCTGCGGCCGTAGCAGTCACGCGGTTCCGGACTGAGCGCCTTTACCGCGAGACCACCGCGGCCGGCACCATGGTTTCAACGGATTTAAACCTGTCTTCTTCAGAAGGACAAGAAACCTGCATACAGCCTGACAAGATAAATTACTATCAAAACATAACATGATGTGGCATTCTGTGTGACTGATTCTACTGATGTGACAAGCCCTTAAATTTAGGAGCCTTAACTTTCACAGATGAATGTAAAGAGCGTTGCCGACACATGTGATGTGGAGATATCAGATCGCTTTACTAACTGACGTTCGCTAATGTAAAGTTTGTAAATATTACTTTTCATACGCTGGTATATATAATATTGTTTGTAGCGCGCCTACACTTCTTGTATGTAGTAATTTCTGTCTGACACGTAATATTAATCCATGACGTTTTGATTGTAATTTATATTGAAGAGCCAAAGAAACTGATACACCTGCTTAATAACGTGTAGGGCCGCCGCGAGTACGCAGAAGTGCCGCAACACGGCTTGGACTCGACTAATATCTGAAGTAGTGCTGGAGGGAATTGACACCGTGAATCCTGCACCGCTGTCCATAAATCCGTAAGATACGAGAGGATGAAGATCCTTTCTGAACAGCACGTTGCAAGACATCTCACATATGCTCAATAACGTTCATGTTTGGGGAGCGTGATGGCCAGCGGTACTGTTTAAGCTCAGAAGAGCCAATTCTAGGCGTCTGGGGTGTGGCATTGCCCTCAAGGAATTGCCCAAATCCGTCGGAATGCACAATGAACATGAGTGGATGCAGGTGGTCAGACAAGATGCTTACGTACGTGTCACTTGTCAGTGTCGTATCAAGACGTATCAGGGGTCCCATATTGCTCCAACTGCACACGCCTCCACCAGCTTGGACAGTCTCCTGCTGACATGAGGGTCCGTGGATTCCTGAGGTTGTCTCCATACTCATACACTTCCAAAAACTCGTTAGAATTAGAGACGAGATTCGTCCGACAAGGCAACATGTTTCCAGTCATCAACAGTCCAATGGCTCTGTTGATGAGCTCAGGCGAGGAGTAAAGCTTTGTGTCGCGAAGTCATAAAGAGTACATTGGTGGGCCTTCGGCTCTGAAAGCCCATGTCGATATGTTTCGTTGAATGGTTTGTGCGCTGACACTTGTTGATGCCCCAATGCTGAAATCTGTTGCAGTTTGCGGAAGGGGTGCACTTCTGTCATATGGAACAATTCTTTCAGTCGTCGTTAGTCCCGTTCTTGCAGGATCTTCTTCCGGTCGCAGCGAAGTCGGAGATTTGATGTTTTACGGGATTCGTGATATTTCGTGAAATGGCCTTACAGGAAAATCCCCATTTCATCGCTACCTCGGAGATTCTGTGTCCCAATGCTCGTACGCCGACTATAACACCGCGTTAAAACTCACTTAAATCTTAATAACCCGCCACTGTAGTAGCAGTAACCGATCTAACAACCGCGCAAAACAGGTGTTGTCGACCGCAGCATTGTATTCTGCGTGTTTACATATCTCTGTATTCTAATACGCATGCCTATATCAATTTCTTTGGCGCTTCAGTGTATGTTGTCGCACTGTATGCAGGTTTCTTGTCGTTCTGAAGACGGATTTAAATCCGTTGAAACCATGGTAAAGATTACTTGGAAACCACCATTTATTGCAACTCGTTGGCTGTCTTGTTCACCTGCTATTATGTAACCGTTGCTGAAGAGAAGCCATGTTTAAAATATCGATATAATTATAATATAACTGCTGCAACTCCCGACACTGAATGTCGCATGGTGCCGTTTCGGGCACATCATGCAGTTTTGTAACCGGGACAGTGATGATGAAGGTTAAGGTCATGATGACCGAGTTATTTGAGCGTACGTCATCGAGGTCTTAAATGCCCATAAGTCTTGGGAGATGAAAGTTGTTATAATGAGATAAATGTGATTAAAGTGTTAAAGATTGTAGAAAAGCAAGATAAAGTATTTCCCAAACCTTCTATTGCGAGGCAAACATTCAGACATACTATAAAAGCACGTCACGAGTCAGTTCTTAAAAGGTGAAACCAAAATAGGATACGCCAGCCAATTTGTATCACTCTGAAGCAGTAATGTGACCTCTCTCTTTACCGAAATACTCATGGATGTACGTGTCTGTTTATTTGTTACTTTGTTATTTGGCAGCTAAACTTTATGCATCTATAACGAAGTACACATGATATGAAAGGTCAAGTGGTCTGGGCAGCAGTGAGTTCGGACTACACAGTACACTCCCACACAAACCATACTATTCAATGCTGAAAAAATTGTAAAGTTCGAAGTAGCTCAGTATTTCAGTAACCGGTACTGCCAGTTAACAGATTTGACGTTCAGAATAGCTCTTGAATATGAACTTTTGCGTGATAGTAATCATCATGAATTCAGAATAGGTACACTGAATGTCCAAAAATGAAATTCTGAACTGAAGCAAGTATCGATTTTTAATTCTCAGCGAAAAAATTAGTCAGCTGCACAATCCGTCAATATAGCTTTCACTCTTGATAACTCACATCACATCAACAGCTTTCATTTTCAGATAATGTTCAAATACGTGTCAATTCCTAAGGAACCAAACTGCTGAGGTCATCGGTTCGTAGACTTACTCACTAGTTAAAATAACTTATGCTAAGAACAACACAGAGACTCATGCCCGAGGGATGACTCGAACATCCGGCGGGAGGGGCCGCGCAATCCGTGACATGGCGCCTCAAACCGCAAGGCCTCTCCGCGTGGCTACATTTTCAGCATTCAAGTCGTACGCACAACATTTTTAATGTTCACGTTTGCAAAAAATTCACTTAGGTATCCTTTGTTGGCCCACAAACAGGTGCAATAAGGAAAAATACAAGGCATTCTATCGTATCTTGTGCATGTCAACAAAGTGAACGATTACTGAAACGTCTGAGGAACAGAACTACACACTGGTATACCTCCATCTAGTATATTTTGTTGCTTTATTAGATTGTCAGTGCATTAATCACACTGTAGTTTACAAATCTCACTTTGAAAACTTACCTATGAGGAGTCATTCTGTGTGTGGCCAATAATAGCAACTTATAGGGTAGGAAACAGTATAACTTTTTTTACATGTTCCGTCATTGTGTAATGCTGTAAATGCGATTAAGGGAATAGTATCAAAAACTCCGTAAAATTTTGCTTTCTATGTAAGCCTTCCCCCCCCCCCCCCCCCATTTTTTTAGTAACTACAGGCTAACCCGTGTGAAATGTAGGCCTATCTTTCCGACAGTAACCTACCTTCTTCATTTCCGGGAATATTTCACGCCAGTAATGCTGTAAATTTTTCAGGAATAATCGAACATGTCACAATTGGAATGTATGTCTACTTTGATTATTTGCTTGGTTTTACTTTTGAATTTCATTTCGAGTTTTCCAAAGTATATAAACCTATACCACGTTTCGAGATATACCAATAATTAGTTAGTTTTATGTTCCACGCATCATTTGCACGATAAATAGTAATTATGTGGAACGAGTCATTCTATATCAACATCTTTTTTTCATGTGCCTCCATCATTTATTAGCTTTTTTTGTATTTTTTTATGAAAGGCAGACAGATGACAGTAATTCCTACCCATTAATAGATATACATTACAGATAGCCTTCTGCGGAGTAGGAGAAGTTGACGAAGACTAACGTTTCCATTGAATTTCAGACTTTACTTTTCTGTCTGTCAGGCAATTTATATCACCAAGTGATCACAATTTTGGTTGCAACATTGTAAACCCTGTTTGTGCTACATACAACCTTAATGTGGTGGAAAGAGTGTCTTTTCTTCCTTCTGGTATTGTAATTCTGTACATCATTGTTCCTGTTAAAGTGTAGTGGATTGTGTACAACAAACTTCATGAGGGAAAACTCTGAAGCTGATCGATTGCCACTCACACGGCTAGCAGCGGGCACACACGGCGAAAAGAGTGGTTCTCCTAAGTTTTCGGACAAACATTTCTTCAGAAAGAAAGGAAAGCACCCACATATACACGAAATACACACACACACACACACACACACACACACACACACACATACACAAACACAATTCATGTCACACAGTCTCATAAGGAACCTACATCCGCTTTCCTTTATATACTGTATATGATAAGATACTGCCATCCCCCTTCCCTTCTGTGTGAGAGGATGAATGAGCAAAAGTATTTCTAGTTGCATGCTTGATGGTAGCAGACAAGCCTGCGTGCTAGAGAACAGTAGGACCGACGTCGGAACAGGTAGCTACGCTTTCTAAAAGCAGACAGGTTTATATTCTTAGTATGGTCCTGTCCATCCCTTGTCATGTTGGTATAAGAAGCTGCCTCTCTGCTCACTTCCGTTTGTATCTGTTAAGCACCCTCGGTAGGGGCCCAGGCAGTCTGTACGCGGCGAGCGTCTGAAGTGGTAAGATCTGCGGCTAAGCGCGTCTCTGCTAACTCCGTAGGACAATGGATTTCTTAAGTTTAGCCTAACTGAAAATTTAATCACCTTTATTTCAGGTTTAGATCTAAAATATCTAATGTTATTTTAAATTGCAACGCAGTATAATTAGAGTGTGAAGTTCAGAATATCTTCCTGTAGTTGCTTTGTCACTACTTTGTGAGTAAAGTGGAACCATGTGTGGATGATCCGTAACTCTAACTAAGAACATCAATCTTAAATGCGAATATGCGTGAGATTATAACGCCTCGTCTTGACAATATTTTTCAATATAGCAACTTTATGTTCAACTCACGTGGGGTGTACTTTGTGAGACCAGTACCACATGCTTATACAATTGTTTGACCCATCAGGTTAATAGTAAGACGATAGTAACCAGTTAGAGGTTTTTCTCTTGTAATTTGTGTTTCTATGTAATTTATTTTAATTATCTTATTATTATATATTTATATTACTCTTTGTGTAAACCAACTTGACCTCGTGAAGTATGTAGTGTAATCATCAAAGTAGGCCTCAGCTATTCTTTTTGGGAAGATTTCACAGCGAGTTAGTATGAATTTAGTATACCAGTTTGTGGTACTTTCATGATGGACAGGATTGCGCTACGAACGTAACTTCTTTGGGTGAAAATTTAATTGGTTGGTTATGGTCAATTTCCTCTTGCATATGTTTCAACGTTCTTCGTGTGTTATTTTATGAATGCAGTGTTGTATGCAGTCTCTAAATCTTGGCTCCATATTTGATGTGTTCCGTAAGATTACAAACTCACATTTTCACAATCCTAATTAAGGCACCAGTTTATTTATGAATCAAGTTTAATATGCTGAAATTTTAACGGAACAATGATCAATGTTAAAATAAATGTCCAAATATAAATATAAACTGATTTATTTCTTTTTATTTAAAATATCCCCGGTTATCGTCCCCGGTTATCGTAAGATGACTACTAAAACATTATAATTAATGTTAGTCTGGTTGGGAATTTGGTAAGCTAGACTGGATACCTGGCGAAACAGTTGCTCAGTAATGCAAGGTTAAGTCCCCCAGATAGCTCACAGCTTTTAACCAGATTTATTGTCTTCAATATCAGCACCGCTTTCAGAACAAATTATTGCATAAACATTACAGCATCATTGATGTAACAACTGCGTCCGCACAATCAAATCACCAGATGCTATTTGGGAACGACCACGAAAGTCGACAGTTATCTCCAAAAGTCGAAACTGGTCACGGGCATGTTAATGTGACGTCACGCTTAAGTATCACTGTGGTGAACCATGGAGGTATAAATGTTGTGAATCTAGTGTTTTGGACTATATAAGATGGCGGACATCGGCTTCAAACTTATGACTAATGGCAACTCCTCCTTTTTCTTTTTTTTTACCTCCATGGGCATTTGCGTAAGTTATGTCGTCATTGGCACTTGCGGTTTGGCACTTGCGGTTATGCATTTCGCATTCAACTGTTCAGGCGTGCTTTAGACAAGAACACTACTCAGCGCCGACATATCGCATCTCAGTATAGCGTTATTTGCAGTTATCAGTTTACACATAAAATAAAAGGAGATTGCTCCCAGTGATCCCAAGACTCTTTTTTTGACCCGGAACCACTCTATTTCTTTGTCGTTAGGAGAGACGACAAAGTTAAAAAAAAACCAACTGTGTCAGTCTAAAAATAAACTTTATACAAAATTTTTAACATGTATGTTAAATTAAAAAATATCATCCATTAACAATGCTCTCAAAACAGAAATTTCCATTTTAGCAAAACATTTAGTTCTTTTTGCATCAGTGTGATACTGAGCTTGCATTTTCTGATCATAATCCCAAGGGCTAATACCACCGCTCAAAGCTACACGCATATCTCCACTTACTTATGGTCGCTTCGTGGAATTGTTTTCAATTACCTGCAAAGCAGAAAACCTCTGCTGGCTTGCATAAGTTTTAAGAAAGATATTTCTCGAAAAGGCGATTTCTAGAATTATAGTGAATGAGATGCCTTTTTACACCAAAACTGTTCAACGCAATCAAAATTAAATGCGTCCTTACCGTTTCTGTGATTTAGGAATTCAAATCTTCTTCGACGTTAGTGCCAAAATATTTGTGAATCAATATGTAGTCGACTTTAGCTTCTGTTTTGCTGTATTGTGGGAAGAATGGCTGAATTCACAGGGTAACATTTGCAAATGACTCTTGATGTTTTTGTTTTTATGTTTTTCCCAGTGTGCCATATTTTTTGTCACCAACGACTGACTTTAATGTCGCAAATGCAGAATAACTGAATTCACCAATTTTATGTATCCATAACTGAAGTTCGCAAATAAAGCCACTAAGTTTACCTTCGAAGGTAAATGTATTTCCAATGCCTTCTAAATCCCTGTTTCTTATTCTTTGCGTGTTCAACTTACTCAAGTGTGTGAAACTATCCATAGGACAAGTCAAATACATCTGAAATGTCAGATCAGAAAACTGTTCTAGTAAGTCTTTCCGGTTTCTCATCTTCCAAACGCGTTACTTTTCGACAGGCAACCAACTTTTATATGAAAGAGAAGGTTCTTGTGGTCTGTGTCCATTTCAGTACAGAGTCTTTTTTTGTCCGAAGTCGCCGCGCTGCTTATTACAGCATTTCCCATATTTATGGACAATTATTTTATTAAGGCATCCAGAAAGAGTCTTGGAAGCTGACCGGAGCGAGATTCTGACATAGCTGTAGCACAATCCATAAGAAACCGACAGCTTTTTTTTTACATTATGTTATGTTTCTGAGAATATTCTGTTATTATTGTAATTTGATCGATATGTTTGAATATTTCGAGTTCTGGCTACATAAATAATTCTTCTTTCATTATGTTGTTGTCGTCGAAAAAGCGAACAAACGCGAATAACTGTCAAGAATGAGAAATGTCAGCCGATTCATCAAAATGCAAAGGGACGCAAGGCGATTTTTTACTCATGATATAAGCTACTCCTCGATCTCATTCGACATTACTTCAGTTAGAGCTTTCACCGTGTTGTTCGACAGAGTAATTTTTTTAACTTATTCGACAGCTTTGATCAAGCATCATAGAAAAGCTGAATGTTTGTACAGTGAACTGAGAGATCTATCTGTAGAAGCACGAGAAGAGACTTCTGTCTGTGTATTGACTACAAGAGGAAGATACCACTACCAAAGGTACTATCTGCTGATGCGTTTTACATTCGTCAGCTTTGAGTGTATAACTTCTGTGTCTATGAAGTCAAAAATACGACAGCACACTTTTATATGTATGATGAATCGACTGGAAAGAAAAGAGCAAATTAGGTCATCAGCTTTCTGAATCACTACTTTGAGAATATACTGCTTGGAGACATAAGGCATCTATGCACATTCTGAGACAACTGTTGTGCTCAAAATAAGAATACGGCACTACATCAGGTTGCCCTCCATGGGGTGGGTGCACCCAACGACTGTGGTTATATTGTGTTAGATAGAGCAGCAATCAGTCGTGGAATTAAGTTGCTTTAATATGACATTTATAGTCACAACGCAGATCAGTTTTCGACCTGTGTCAGGTTATTATCAATGCTGAAACAAATACAAGAGTATATATTACAATGTGATTTACAAAAGTTATAGGTCCATCACATCGTTGCTTTTCATGTTAACATTACATACCAGTGGGGAATTGTAGCAGTTGTTCGTGCTGAAGTGAATGCTTACACAGTTCAACCATTACTGTCGTAAAATTATATGCTAGTTTCGCAGTACACATCGGTATTGCGTGTGGCGCCCTCTATAAGCTGCACCTGAAGATACAGTTTTGACGACATTTTTGTAACTATAAATGTCATATTTTGTGACTATAAATGTCATATTAAAGCAACTTAATTCCACGACTGACTGATGCTCTATCTAACCCAATACGGCACTAGCTCATTTCCTATTTACGTATGTTAATGTTGGCAGACTGGAAACCACTATCCACCAGTTTCCTAACCACTTCACAGTTTTATGACCTGCGATAGGTGCTTTGGTCTAATCGAGAAGAATAGGCGCAGAACAGTGACGATTTTTCTGTCAAAGACAGTGAGAAAATAGTGAAAAAGATGTCACCATCGAAGTTCAATGTAATCAGCTTGAACGCTGCTATAATTGGAGACTTTATGAGTCATCTTAAAGCTTACTTCCTAAAGATCTTTATGATACTTAAGATAGATTTCTAGTGTCTATGTATCACCTGTTTCGGTACATTCACAATAGTGATGTGATGGAAAGTAGTTTATCGGCAAGCATGCCTGTCTTCAAGTGCAGGCTGCTGAAGCTGTCTCAGAATATTACCCTCACTGCTCCATTTGTATACCAAGGAAACCTTTATAGCACAAACTTTATGTCACATTAATCGGATTACATACCGAATAGACGATTTAGCATCATCGTTTAACACACATTCTTCAACTCCTTTGCTTGCAACGTTTGACACACTGCGCTCCCCACATCATGCGTTGCGTCTGAGTTTCGAGAGCGTACATCTTTGCTCTCAGCACAATTAATTCTGTATTGAACTCCACTTGACTTCATTAAACTCACTTTCCTTTTATTGACATATGGGATGTTATAAATAATCCAAGTAAAAATTTCTGAGAATATGCCTTTCGAGAACATCGTTGTAAGCAATTGCATCGCAGCTTCTGAATTGTTATGCTACAGAAGAGATCGAAAATTAGCTAGACGGAAATGAGGAGGTTCTCCTCAGAATCGATGCGGATACTCTGGAAAATGCAGTCAATAAGAAGAGACAAGGTGATCAGATACGTGTTACACCATTAAGCAACAACTTCCACGGTACTACAGCGAGCAGTCGAGGGTAGAAACTGCGGGAGGAAGACGTAGACTTTAATATATAGAACAAATAATTGAATTTGCTGTGTCAATTTGCTAAGCTGAGATTAAGGGTCAAAAATCGTGGTGGGGTTGTCGACCACAGGCGTACACGGGAGGTTTAACTGCCTCGTCTCACGCTCTAGAGCAGTGGTTCCGAACAGGTGGTCCGCGGACCCCAGGGGTCCGCGAGCTATGCCAGAGGGGTCCGCAAGATGCTGTTAGATTAAAAAAATATATTAAATATACTTCGTATGATAACAGTTCAGTTTTGGCCGCTTCCTGCATGAGGAGAGCTTAGCGAACGCTAACTTCTGACTCTAGCGTCTTCCTAGAGCCAACTGACACTAGTACACTCTAGCGCAAAACTAGAATTAGATAGAGGCAAGTAGTTCTGCTGTATGCCGTTGGACTGCGTGCGCTGCCTCTTAGTGTTTTCTTATTTTCTACACCTGTCTACTCTATGCAGTCTCAAGTGTAGTACACTTGAAAGACCAATACACTCAGTTTTAATTTTTTGCTGTCATTTTCTGTTCATACTCAATTTCTATCTTTTTTAAGGAGTTTGTTATACTAAACACCCAGATTTGAAGACAAAGATTTTGAGCAATAATCAAAAATTTAACAATAACAATGATGGATACATTGAAAAAGTTTTAAGCTCAATATTTTTTCAATAATAAATGTCAATGATTTTTCTAAGTACCAAAAATAGAAAACGTATAAAAAGACTCTTAATTTGGCTTTTTTAGGTACTTGATACTGTGATATGACAAGGTACCAATCATGCACGATGTGGGTGTCCTCGACAAAATTTTGTTGTGAACCCCTTGCTCTAGAGTCTAGAATGTGACGTGCTGCAACCATCTGAAAACGAACTGTTTTAGTTCATCTGCTAATTGGAAATAATAGTGAAGTTACGTAGAAGAGACATCACTTCAATGGTTGTTAACAGTGATCTGCCGTGCGATCGATAGCTCGCACCAAGTTTCCTGGAATATAATCTTTGGCGAGAAGGGGGCGTGGCACTTTTGCCGCGAGTGCCGTTGGGCCATTTTCCAGAGAGAGAGAGAGAGAGAGAGAGAGAGAGAGTGAAACACTGCGGACAGCACATGTCTGCTGGGCAACAGTCCTTTGTTTGTTCTATTGTCCGTATGACACCCAAGTTGGTCTGGCTGCCGGACACGAGGTTCAAAATGGTTCAAATGGCTCTGAGCCCTATGGGACTTAACATCTGAGGTCATCAGTCCCCTAGAACTTAGAAATACTTACACCTAACTAACCTAAGGACATCACACATATCCATGCCCGAGGCAGGATTCGAACCTGCGACCGTTGCGGTTACGTAGTTCCAGACTGTAGCGCCTAGAACCGCTCGGCCACTTCGGCCGGCCCGGACACGAGGGAAGTGCACCAGAAACGCGAGTGGACATATTATTGCACTGGCCTACAAAGGCTGGAGGCAAGCGGTGGGTCATCGTCATCCACACTTCTCCTGGCAGCTCCAAGGTTTCCCACAGTTTCATCCCACAGCGGTTTTGTATGATCGGTGAGCTACTTTTAGATCGTTGCTTCGGTGCCGAGACTGCGCGGCAATCGTAAAGACTGATCTTCCTCCCTACTGCGGGAGTGCTAATTGTGAACGGTTCTCTTTTAGCGCGTGTTTGTTCCCGCTGCTTCTGTACTGGACTCGGACCAATCTCCTGTTGATGTTTCCCTGTTCCAGTGTCTGGCCAGGCGATTTGAAGAGCGTGTCGCTCTTGTCAATCCGGAATGACTGTTTTAAATTACTGGGGTTTAGTAAATGTCTTGTATGTACAGTGTTATGTCCATAATGTCATGTCCACGTCTAATAAGAGCTTAAAGCTAGGTACCTCTTCAAGGGACCTACGCCTTCTGTTATGAGGCAGCGCACAGTCTGGATGGAAGGATCTTAATTGTAGTCCCCCTCTTTTGAGCCGAACCCGACTGATACCTATGGTAGATCGGGGAAAACCACCGTTCAGGTCTTGTTGTCGGCGGGGCCTGGAGGTGCTTGAGCCTGATGTATTCTACTAGGAGCCTTGCAGGCTCAACACAAACCGTTAGAGTCGTTACCTTTATTACTTTTACCACAAGTACCCTTTCATTAGCAAACTTTGAGCCAAACACAAAAGAAATTACCTCTCTATTGAATGTCGTAAAAAGTTTAGCAGGGTGGTTATGAAGGTATTAGTCTTGATTTGTAGCTTTAATGCACCCTCATCTCTTCTAGTTAAGTTAGTTTTTAGGATGGTAGATGTTAAAAGGTAGATGTTAAAAGAATGGTGAGCGATGACCAGCTTGTTGAGGGTCATTCCAAGTCCCGGGCCGCCGCTCACAACCAGGCGACGGGCATTGTAATACCTATCTCTTCACTTAATTCTCTTCCTTCCTTCTTTCTAAATATTTAATCTCGTTTTGTTTATTGATACACTCCTGGAAATTGAAATAAGAACACCGTGAATTCATTGTCCCAGGAAGGGGAAACTTTATTGACACATTCCTGGGGTCAGATACATCACATGATCACACTGACAGAACCACAGGCACATAGACACAGGCAACAGAGCATGCACAATGTCGGCACTAGTACAGTGTATATCCACCTTTCACTGCAATGCAGGCTGCTATTCTCCCATGGAGACGATCGTAGAGATGCTGGATGTAGTCCTGTGGAACGGCTTGCCATGCCATTTCCACCTGGCGCCTCAGTTGGACCAGCGTTCGTGCCGGACGTGCAGACCGCGTGAGACGACGCTTCATCCAGTCCCAAACATGCTCAATGGGGGACAGACCCGGAGATCTTGCTGGCCAGGGTAGTTGACTTACACCTTCTAGAGCACGTTGGGTGGCACGGGATACATGCGGACGTGCATTGTCCTGTTGGAACAGCAAGTTCCCTTGCCGGTCTAGGAATGGTAGAACGATGCGTTCGATGACGGTTTGGATGTACCGTGCACTATTCAGTGTCCCCTCGACGATCACCAGAGGTGTACGGCCAGTGTAGGAGATCGCTCCCCACACCATGATGCCGGGTGTAGGCCCTGTGTGCCTCGGTCGTACGCAGTCCTGATTGTGGCGCTCACCTGCACGGCGCCAAACACGCATACGACCATCATTGGCACCAAGGCAGAAGCGACTCTCATCGCTGAAGACGACACGTCTCCATTCGTCCCTCCATTCACGCCTGTCGCGACACCACTGGAGGCGGGCTGCACGATGTTGGGGCGTGAGTGGAAGACGGCTTAACGGTGTGCGGGACCGTAGCCCAGCATCATGGAGACGGTTGCGAATGGTCCTCGCCGATACCCCAGGAGCAACAGTGTCCCTAATTTGCTGGGAAGTGGCGGTGCGGTCCCCTACGGCACTGCGTAGGATCCTACGGTCTTGGCGTGCATCCGTGCGTCGCTGCGGTCCGGTCCCAGGTCGACGGGCACGTGCACCTTCCGCCGACCACTGGCGACAACATCGATGTCCTGTGGAGACCTCACGCCCAAGTGTTGAGCAATTCGGCGGTACGTCCACCCGGCCTCCCGCATGCCCACTATACGCCCTCGCTCAAAGTCCGTCAACTGCACATACGGTTCACGTCCACGCTGTCGCGGCATGCTACCAGTGTTAAAGACTGCGATGGAACTCCGTATGCCACGGCAAACTGGCTGACACTGACGGCGGCGGTGCACAAATGCTGCGCAGCTAGCGCCATTCGACGGCCAACACCGCGGTTCCTGGTGTGTCCGCTGTGCCGTGCGTGTGATCATTGCTTGTACAGCCCTCTCGCAGTGTCCGGAGCAAGTATGGTGGGTCTGACACACCGGTGTCAATGTGTTCTTTTTTCCATTTCCAGAAGTGTATCTCACTTGATTTTTTATTAGTTATAAGTTTTTATAATGCTGCACAAAAAATATATCAAACGGATGTAAGCAAATATAGTCCGTCTCCACGTGGCGGGACACGGGCAATGGTGTGAGTGGGGACGGGAGCCGGGGTGGTGTTACTTTCAGTCACTCTGGACCCCGGACCCAGTCACAATGCCTAAGTGGCAACATACGACCCATCTTAAGAAATTAGGCGGTGGGTCATAAAAAAATAAGCAGCTAGTGAAAAAAAAAGTGTCGTTAACTGTGACCTCCAAAACATTCTTCTTTCCTAGTACCTTCTGTACTAAATCACCAAGTGGGGTTCTTTAGTTATTTGGATCTAGCAAGCTTATGCGCCTCACCGGAGCAAATCGTATTGCTCGTACTTTGCTGGGTTACACTTCAAATACAAGCCGTGTTCATCCGCCAACCATCCCCGTCTATTTTCCAGATATATTTTCCATTCCCGCTTGACAGTTAAGTATTTACCGTTTCTATCTCATGGCGTGATTTGAAGATGAATCTCGGTTGCCAGCTGAACTTCTGTCCTAAAGCCGAGGTGGTTGCCTTGGCCAGTTACCTTATTATCTTTTAGCGACATTTCACAAATGTTTTGTCCACGGTGCCAGAGTGTAACCTGATGACTTCAGTTTTACTCGTTTCACTTAAAGGTTACTTTTCTGTTCATCAAACTATCATTGTGTGTTTGTGCCTTCGGGCGAGTTTCCACTGGTTGCTTTAAAAAGGAGTATCATATCGGGCCTACCCTACTTAACTTCGGGTCCGTTCGTTCGTACCACATTGCCCGACGCGTGGTGGCTTCATAGGAAATAATTTTAGTTGTTTTTATTTTATTTTAATGAACTCCTTTTTAGGTAAACCTGAATTATTTTTTGTATTTTAATCCAACCCATTCTAAAGATGATTGAGGCCTGCCTATGTGAAGACTGTTTCTTAGAACCTTTGAAGAGATCGTTATATAATTTTTGATTGGTGGAATATAATCTTGCTTCGCTTATTGAATTTTGCTGTAAATATTTCAACAATAGTAATCAGTGGCATACGACATTTGAATATTTTTGGAAAGAGATGAACATCTGTAGCAAATTTAAATTTTCATATTTCATGTTCTTATGCATGATATTTGGAGAGTTGAGAGCAAGTATTTGAATTAACACTATAACATTTTGTTATTTGATGTCACTAAAATATTTAGTAACATTGTTGATCCATTATCAGTGACCGTTTTTAAATGTATGTGATGGAACAGTTATGTCGTAATATGTCAAGATCCTGTTGTCCTAATTGGTAAATATATCAATAATAATTTTGATACGAATGTTTTTTCACGGTCCTTCCACTTCCAGACAACGTTACGCCAGCAGTCCGTACCAAACATCATTGGTACGTCGTCTGTTTGTACAAAATTGGAACGTGCTATTTGAGTCCAATAATACGACAGGAAGCAGCAGGGCCATAATCATCAAACATACACGGCTTATGTTAAACAATGTTTATTAGCTTGCACAATTTAAATACAATAGCCGGGCGGAGTGGCCCTGCGGTTCTAGGCGCTGCATGCTGGAGCCGAGCGACCTCTACGGTCGCAGGTTCGAATCCTGCCTCCGGCATGGATGTGTGTGATGTCCTTAGGTTAGCTACGTTTAATTAGTTCTGTTCTAGGTGACTGATGACCTCAGAAGTTAAGTCGCATAGTGATCAGAGCCATTTGAACATTTTTTTTTAATAGAGTAAAACAGATAAATTTCACAACTTCACAGGAGCACAATTTGTTTAAACCTCTGTTTAAATCTGCAAAACAAATGCATGATACATTAAGAAAATTTCTGTTCGTGTAAGTGCTTAATACAACCAAAACTTGCCAAACTCTGAACCCGCAAGATTATCTTGTACAATGACTTCTCTTTTTCATACTTGGTATGAACATTGGTATAACATTAAGGTATAACGTAAGCCACAGAAATAATAATGAGGCAACTTCTAACGCTCGGTAATTAAGACACCGAGCACATTAACTTCTAACTAAAGAATAATCCAGTTGATGCCAGAACAGGTAGGCACTAATTAAATAAACAGTTAATAACAAACAGCGCCTTAGCATCTAAACATACATAGAGAACATCCTCCCGTGCAATCCTCCTTTATTAAAATTATACTTTCCAATCAGCAGACAAGGTACAAATATGATACAAATGGCTGATAAGGGAATACAGAATTAACAAGGCGGAGCCTCCAGCAATCTGATCGGGCACTAATTGCAGAATGACCCAGTTTTACAGGTTTTAGTTCATATTTAAAGCGAAAGGTGAATCCACCAAGGCACGGAGGAATGAGCTACAAAGCGTAACGACCTAACAGAGCCAGGAACAAAGAGAACGACACCGCTCCACCTACAGGACGAGAACGAACCAGAAGGCCAGGAACATGGAGCCCGGTCTAACGAAACACATTGGAATTTGTAAATATGACGCGATTTCGATCCTATCACTGCATTTGCTATCTGGGAGATTTTAGGTGTACTGATAATTGTTCTAATGTTGTCCACCAGCGCCATCTGTGTCTACCCTTCAGAAGGCAATGCTCAAAGGCAAAAGGCTCAGTGTGGTGCAAACATGTGAATCAAGCACGAAACTATGCCACGGAGGCGCATTCGTGCTTCCTACAGCCAACTGAGAGAGTTAGTAATGGATCAAAGTGTGGCCTTTCGATTGGCGGGATGGTCCATTCGGAGTACTGTCACATAAGTTGGACGTTGTGTGTCAGTTGTCCAACGATGCTGGTGTCAATGGTCGCCTCAACTTGCTCAGGCCAGGTTCTGGACGTCCACGGAACACAGTCGCCCACCAGGATCGTCGCATTGTAAGGAGGTAGTGGCAATTCGTACAGCTACCGCGGTACAGGTATCTTGTGAGCTCAGACGAGTCAACACGAACTGTTGCAAAAAGTTTATTAGCAGTGGTACTATGGGAACATACACCTCCAGCTCGTCGTCCACCCACGCCACAGCATCGACGTGCACGGTTCGACTGGTGCCGTCAGAGGATCACTTGGAAGTTGAAATGGCGTGCCGTGGTCTTTGGCCGGTTTGACCTGGAGAGTTCTGTCTCGTAGAGAGCATTCTACCAAGAGATAGTGGCCCCATCCCAGACCTTATGGCCGCGCCTAGTAGCCGTGCGGTCTAGGCCGCCCTGTCACATGTTCGTGCGACTACCCCTGTCGGAGGTTAGAGTCCTCCTTTGGGCATGGGTGTGTGTGTTGTCCTTTTCGTAAGTTGAGTTAGATTAAGTTGAGTGTAAGCCAAGGGACCTATGACTTCAGCAGATTGGTCCCATATAACTTACCAAAAATTTCCAATTTCCAGACCTTATGCTACACCTCATGTTCATCTTAGGTGTTTCTCGACAGGAAGCTAATCAGCGCTCGGTACTTGCAGAATTGTTAGAAGCCTTATTTTGCTTCCTTGCAAATGGAGGAGGGGGGTGATGTGTTGTTCCAATAGGGTAATGGTCACCCACACTGACCGTGAAACTCCATGTGCTCTGCCTGACATGCAACAACTTTCCTGGTGAGCACGATCTCCGAACGTCTCTCCAATCGAGCACGTGTGGGATATAACCGAACGAGAAGTGACTCGTGTGACTCATCAGCCAACAACCCTTAGAGGACTACTTTTATAGGTTGAGCAGGCGGGGAACAACGTATCCGAGGACAGTATTCCCATCCAAAGGATCGACTGGTTGCTGCAATCAGCGTCTGCATTGCCGCCTGTCGACCCTACACCACATGCTAATATGGGTGTTTCAGGCATGAGTCGATACCTCGTACCTTAGAACCGCTTGTGCTACTGATCTGTAAATGTAATCATTTCGTGTACTCCATATGCACTGTTGCAACAATCTTGAATGAATTGGAAACCTCTAACGAGAGTGTTAATTTGTTTCGGCAGTGTACAGATGAACAAGTCTTACGCAAAACAAGCTAATGGTGGTGATAGATTATGAACAACAGGCCATTAAAATTCACTAACTGCCACATTCTTCCCGATGTGGGATCAACTGGGTAGAATTTTGGACGCAGATGTTTGCACCAACTGGGCACAATCAGTATCAAGAAGCGCCAGCCGCTGCGTTTCAGAGGACACGCGAAAACCTCTGGCCACCTGCCGCACCCGATAGTCCACTGGCGCCACCCTCTCCTCCTTTCGCCACCCAGTCGTCCTTTCCTTTCCGCTCAATAAACGCCCGCCTTTACGCTACGACTTGTCGGGAGCGAACGCCACCAATCCGACCACGTCCCGATACCGTCGTCTCGACGCCTCCATCGTGCACATCTCGATACAGTAAAGAAACCGCCCGCGCGGGCTACTATGTTCGAGTTTACATGTTCCCTTACAACCAATAGTGAAACACACCATCGGTACTCAAATACAGGAAACCACGACTTTCAGTCAGCGTGACTGTTCTCAACTGCAATATTTTAACATTTATAAAAGCGGCCCTTCTCTCTATCTCTCTCTCTCTCTCTCTCTCTCTCTCTCTCTCTCTCTCTCTCTCTCTCTCTCACACACACACACACACACACACACACACACACACACACACATACAATCTCCAAGCAGTAAATATAGCTGTGGAAATCAACATTCTCTGAGGGATTTTATTAGCTCACAATTCAATCTCATGAGCGTTTCTGTGAATTTACTGATCACCATTGACAATTGTTTTTACATTATAATATAATGCCATACTATTCTCAGCGGCAAGACCAGTTTGTTGTATCCATCGCCACAGCTGTTACTGATCGAAAATATAACTAACTATTAGTCTATAAAGTTTCAGAGATAATTAGTTGACGACTACTACCGAGATCGCTGGAACTCCATATGTATCTACAACGGTGTCCTTTATCCGTGTTCCCATACTTACGACAGCTGCACGTAAAATTTTGTCTTGTTTGTGACATAATTTAGTTTCTAAATTGTTGCATCACTCTCAGGCCCTTCACGAAGTGATGGGTTTCCGGTTGGACCACTTTTTGACTGGTTTGAAAACACCCATTTGAATTTCAAATTGTTTCCAATAACTATAGGCCTCTTTCAAACACAAATGATGATACAACATGAGGGCTGTGATTAAAGAACGCTCTTTCACCTTTCCTATGTATAAGCGGTAATAGTGATCTAATGCCTGACGTCGTCACTATGTTGTCTTCTGTACACCTGAAGACTTCCAGGACTACACTCAGTGTACAAGACTGGGCCTCATCTTCATTCTTCCCAAAAACTCTTTCGTAATTTCCAGATTTTCACAGAATGTTTGTTGCATTCTTTCTGCTCTAGCGCTTCTGGAAGAAGTAACACCAGGAAGAAGCAGACTGTTCTCAACCTATGGATATTTTCAGCAGCTGACAGAAAATTTCAAAACAGGACACACTCCATTGCAAAGTGCAAGACTCGTATTTTTGCTACCGGTGAAAAAGTATGTAATCTTAATTGAGTTTTTTTTTGCATTTTTCTATTTACTTCTCTTTGAGTGCTCAAATTCTGAGCCAGCTGTATTTAAGTAATATTGATGATGATGATTGGTTTGTGGGGCCCTCAACTGCGCGATGATCAGCGCCCGTACGAAGCCTCAATTTTTTCACAGTCCAATTGGTTTTACAGTCCAGTCTAGCCACTGTCATGAATTATGAGGATGATGATGAATTGATGGGCACAACACAAACACGTAGTCTCCTTACAGAGAAAAATAAAGAATAATACGGGCTTGAGACAATGAATGAGAGAATATGCAGACTAATTGAGTTCTGCAATAAATTTCAGCTAGTAATAGCGAATATGTTCAAGAATCACAAGAAGCGAAAGTATTCTCGTAAAAAGCCCAGTGATACGGGAATATTTTAATTAGATTACATCAGTGAAGAAGAGTAGGCTGAAATTCAAGTCATTAGTCAGACACGCTGAAGTCCTCTTAGGCTACTCTTTTTTTTCTTTAATTTCTTGAAACAGTCTTCTGACTGGTTTGATGGGGCCCGCCACGAATTCCTCTCGTGTGCCAACCTCTTCATCTCAGAGTAGCACTTGCAACCTGCGTCCTCAGTTATTTGCTGTATTTATTCCAATCTCTGTCTTCCTCTACAGTTTTTGCACTCTACAGCTCCCTCTAGTACCATGGAAGTCATCCCCTCATGTCTTAACAGATGTTTATCATCCGGTCCCGTCTCCTTGTCAGTGTGTTCCACATGTTCCTTTCCTCTCCGATTTTGCACAGAATCTCCTCATTCCTGACCTTATCAGCCACCTGTTTTTCAACATTCGTCTGTAGCACCACATCGAAAATGATTCGATTGTCTTCTGTTCCGGTTTTCTCACAGTCCATGTTTCACTACCATGCAATACCGTGCTCATAAAGCACATTCTCAGAATTTTCTTCCTCAAATTAACGCCTATGTTTAATATTAGTAGACTTCACTTGGTCAGGAATGCCCTTTCTGCCATTGCTAGTCTGCTTTTCATATCCTCCTCGCTCCATCCGTCATTATTTTACTGCTTAGGTAGCAGAATTCCATAACTTCATCTTCTTCGTAACCATCAATCCTGATTTTAAGTTTCTCACTGTTCTCATTTGTACTACCACAACTACCACTCATTATCCTCGTCTTTCTTCGATTTACTCTCAATCCATACTCTGCAGGTTCGAATCCTGCCTCGGGCAAGGATGTGTGTGATGTCCTTAGGTTAGTTAGGTTTAAGTAGTTCTAAGTTCTAGGGGACTGATGACCACAGCAGTTGAGTCCCATAGTGCTCAGAGCCATTTCAACCATACTCTGCACTCATTATACTGTTCATTCCGTTCAGCAGATCATGTAATTCTTCTTCACTTTCACTCAAGATGGCAATGTCATCAGCGTATCGTATCATTGATATCCTTTCACCTTGAATTTTAGTTCACTCCTGAACCTTTCTTTTATTTCCATCATTGCTTCCTCGATGTACAGACTGAACAGTAGGGGCGAAAGGCTACATCCTCGTCTTACACCCTTTTTAATACGAGCACTTTGTTCTTGGTCGTCCACTCTTATTATACCCTCTTGGCTGTTGTACATATAGTATATGACCCGTCTGTCCCCATAGCTTACGTCTACTTTTTCCAGAATTTCGAATATCTTGCACCATTTGACGTTGTCAAATGCTTCTTCCAGGTCGACATATCCTATGAACGTGTTTTGATTTTTCTTTAGCCTTCCTTCCAATATTAAGCGCAACGTCATAATTGCCTCACTCGTGCCTTTTCCTTTCCTGGAGCCAATTTGATCGTCATCCAGGGCATCCTCCATTTTCTTTTCTGTTATTCTTAAGGCTATAGATACAACAATAAGGAATAGCTCAGTAGGCAGTACAGATGGAGAGAAATGGACATCTCTAAAAAGGGCAATCACGGAAGTTGGAACGAGAATCGTAGGTACAAAGATTCTAACTTCGAAGAAACTGTGGGTAACAGTGGAAATAATTCATTTGATCGATGAAAGATGGAAGTACAAAAATATTCATGGAAATTCACGGGATAAAGAAATTTAAAAAAAAGTTACTGTCGGAAGGACTGACTCAGCGGTTAGGAAAGTTAAAATAACCTTCGGTGAAAATGAAAACAAGGATGGTAACATTAAGAGTGCAACGGGATTTCCACTGTAAATGCAGAGGAGAGAGCGGATACGTGGAAAAAGTTCATTAAAGACCTCTATGAGGGTAATAGTTGTAGGATGTGATAGAAAGATGAGTCCATTTAGAACAACTGAGGGATTCAGTTTTGGAATCAGAATTTAAAAGAGTTATGGAGGACGTAAGATCAAATAATGCGAAAGGGTAGATAACATTCCATCAGAATTTCTAAAATCATTGTGTCATGTGGCAACAAACAGACTATTCACGTTGGTGTGTAGAATGAGTCTTGTGACATACCATCTGACTTTCGTAAAAATATCATCCATACAATTCCGAAGACTACAAGAGCTGACAAGTGGTAGAATTATTGCACAATCAGCATAACAGTTCGTGCATCCAAGTTTCTGGAAGGAATAATACACAGAAGAATGTAAAGGAAACTGGAGACTTATTAAATGACGGTTGGTCTGGCTTTAGTAAAGCGAAACGCACGAGAGATGCAATTCGGACGTAACGGCTTATAATAGCAGCAAGATTGAAGAAAAATCGAGACGTTCATAGAATCTGTTGACCAACAAAAAGCGTTCGACAATGGAAACTGGTACAAGATGTTCGAAATTCTGATGACATACGGGTGAGCTATAATGAGAGACGGGTAATATGCAGTATCTGAAGGCCAAGAGGGAATAATAAGAGCGGACGAACAAGAACGAAATGCTCGAATTAAGAAGGGTGTAAGACAGAAATGTAGTCTTTCGTCCCTACTGTTCAATCTGTTCATCTAAGAAGCAATGATGGAAATAAAAAAAGGTTCACGGCTGGAATTAAAATTCAAGGTGAAAGAATATCAATGATTCAGATCGCTGATGACATTGCTATCCTGAGTGAAAGTGGAGAAGAATTACATGATCTACTGAACGTAATCAACAGTCTAATGAGTACAGAATATGGATTGAGAATAAAGCGAAGAAAGGCGAAAGTAATGAGAAGTAGCAGAAACGAGAAAATTGGAAATTTCTGGTAAGGACTATGGGACCAAACTGCTGACGTCACCGGTCCCTGGGCTTACACACTAATTAACCTAACTTACGCTAAGGACAACACGCACGCTCGCTCTCTCTCTCTCTCTCTCTCTCTCTCTCTCTCTCTCTCTCTCTCTCTCTCTCACACACACACACACACACACACACACACACACACACACACACGCACACATACCCGAGGGAAGACTCGAACCTCCAACGGGGAGGAACCGCGCGGACCGTGACAAGACACCTGAAACCCCGCGGCTACCCCGCGAGGAAGCAGAAACTAGAACAGCGAGAAACTTAACATCGGGATTTGGTGATCACGAAGCAGATGAAGTTAAAGAATTCTGCTACCTAGGCAGCAAAATGACCAATAACGGACGAAGCAATGAAGGTATCAAAAGCAGACTAGCACCGTGAAAAAGGGGATTTCAGCCCAAAAGAAGTCTACTAGTATCAATCGTAGGCCTTAATTTCAGGAAGAAATGCATGAGAATGTACGTTTGGAGCGCGGCATTGCATGGTAGCGAAACATGGACAGTTGGAAAACCGGAACAGAAGAGAATCGAAGCAGTTGAGATGCGGGGAGCATCAAACCAGTCACAAGATTGATGACTGATAGAAATTTTTTTCATACGTGGCATATAGGAGACGTTCTTGAAGGCGTGCTCCGATAGGCCAAGAGGGGAACCTGGTTTCGAGTGCTAGTCAGGCACAAATTTCGTGTGTCGCTTACAGCAGACGTATGTGCATATTCGCAATATGCCAACTTATTACGTCATATTTACAATATCTTCAGTAGTCAATGAAAGTATTTCATCCTCCAGACATACATACATACATACATACATACATGCATGCATGCATGCATGGCTGAAGGACATCGAATTTGAAGATACAGACACTGTAAACATAGACGTTGTAACGATGAATCATTATCATGTTCCATTGGGGGTATAGCAAACGTCCATAGCTTTCTTGATTAACTAATGTCTCATATGGCATCTGGGTCAGCACTGCATCACTGATTTCGGGTTTACTGTTTCATTCGCTGAAGATGTCATTCTTTGTGTTAACAATTTAATTGAAGCTTTGGATAAGTTTCCATTCCAAATACGCCCTTCTCTTTTACATCCATTAACGGCTCCCAGCAAATAAGCATCAGCGGCTTGTGTTTAACCTTTCTTCTCTGCAATCCAAGTTTCACATTCCGTTGTTAAAACTAGTGTTTCCATTATTTTGTAGAGTTTCCATCTACTTTCATGTCGAATTTAGTGTTGTATTACTGCAGTGTCAAATTTCACGCTTGCAAGTTTTTGTGTATCATAATGCCGATTGCTGGGCTAACAGGGATAAGCTATTTATTTAATACAGTTTTTAGCTACGGCCCAAAATTAAAAGCATAGGTTAGTAACATTTATTACCCATAAAACATTTTAGCTGGAGTGCAGCAATTAATAAAAAATTATAGGATTAGCCAGCTTCAGAAATGGGAATATGTTGCAGTCATTTATTTCCACAAAGTTAACTTCTATTGAATGAAAGCTTAGATGCAGTATCCTTTAAAAATTTATTTCGACACAATACGTTTCCATCATATTAAAAAAGTTTAAAAATGAAAAAGAAAGAAGCCAATAATACGCCCACTGTGTTAATAATTAGCTCAGGTTCGTATTGCTTTGAGAGATGCAGAAGCCTGGCAAGTAGAATTCGATGCATACAATTACTCTATAGTATCCTTAATGCTGTAATGATATTGAGCTAAATTAGTTTATTTTATTGACTAAACCTCTGGTCCAGTTGTACGTAACGTCATATAAACATTGATTAAAATAAAATATTACACATGTTGGGGAGAGCAGTTGTTATGATCTGTTTTCAAGCACCCCGCAAGTTTGTACAAATTTACCAGACCTTTCAATACTTCTCCAGCTACATGTAAATTAAAAACGAAAAGTCTGTGGTTAGCCATCACTTGGAACATGAAATGCAACCGAAGTTCTGTATTTGGTGTCCACTTTCTTCTATCACCCTGATAACTGTTTTGGTGCGACCAGCCAGGAATTGCTCTCCTGTGCTAACCCTTTCATCTCAGAGTAACACTTGGGCTCCTTACCCTCGGTCATTTGTTGGATATATTCCAATGTCAGTCTTCTCCTACATATATCACCCTTTAGAGCTCATTCAAGCACCATGTCATTCATTTTTGATGTCCTACGACGCATCCTATTATCCTGCCCCATCTTCTTGTCAATATTTTCCCCATGTCCCTCTCCTGGCATATTCTGCCGAAATAATTTCTTATCGGACTACCCAGTTTTGAACATATTTCAGTAGCACCATGTCTCAAACGATTCGATCCCATTACTGATTTTCTTACATTCCACGATTGTCTTTCTTACAATGCTGTGCTCAGATGGCATCTACTCCTTTCGTTTTTTAATTCCTCCTTGCTTCGTAAGGTATTAGTTTGCTTCCAGGGAAGCAAAATTGCTTCACTTCGTGTGCCTCATGGTCCTAAATCTTGATAATGAACTTATCGCTAATTTGATTTCTATTCCTCCTCTTAATTGTAACCTTTCTTCAGTTTGCTTTCAGTCCGCATAGTGTGCTGACTATTCTTGGCGTAACAAGATACTTCATTTTCACCCTAACGTCATATTCCAATTTTTTTTTTGTGAAGTAAATGTTCATTCCATTCAAGAACTTATGTAGTTATTGCTCACATTCACTGACGATAGTAATGTCATCAGCAAATCTTATAATTAATGTTAATCCGATTTCCGGGTATTACTTTTTTAGGTCTGCCTGGAGTGGTGAACATAACTTGGAATTGGTAGTAGGACGTGACTGGGGTGTGACGCAAGATCTGATGGCCGAGAAAAGATTAGTCTCAAAGTAAGGCACCAGCGATGAGGAAGATTACTTATCTTTTTTCTCCACACTGAAGCAGGTACCGTCTATTGATCTCATAGCAAGTAGCTACGTAATTAAGTTGACAATACAATTCACAAATCCACAGTGCAATCCAAATCGTAAATAAATTCTAAGCCCAAGGTTGTCATATAAGATCTATACAATAACACTTCGATAATAACACAGCTAGTGAGCAAAAGCGAGTGTCCGTAGCGTCAGGTCTGTGCTCCCGTTCTATCTTGTGGCCATAGAGGGAGCTGCAGGCAAGAACTATTGAATGGCGCGACGTCTTCAGCTGGAGATAACGCCGTGAACGTTCGGCGGCCGCAACGTGAAGCTAAGGCCGACCACCGCACCTGTGCGGCCGGGCTGAGCGACGGCAGGGCGCGCGTGATTCGGTTAGGTCCGCCGACATATTTTCGTTCTTGCTTCCTAGGCGTTCAAGGAACGGGAAAGTGAAAACGAGACGAACTATACGAGGTTCATGGCGCGGACGTTGGTAACTGCTGGGAATCACAAACGAATTGCGCAAACTTTCACAGCTGTGCCTTTTGTTTGTTAGACGTCCACAACGTGAGCTCTGCAAGTGGTGTCTGCGTCTGACTTCGCTATGGAGTCCAACAAAGTGAAACAGAGAGGTGCAGTGAGATTTTTGTTTGCAGAAGAAGTATTAGAGAGTACAATTCATGCCCGATTGTCTGCTGTCTAGGGCGAACACTGTATGTCACGTGCGAGTGTGTTTACGTGGCGTAAACGATTTCAGGAGGTTGGTTGTCATTGAAAGGCAGCAATCGGCCAGGACAGGCTCATCACAACGTTGCTTAGTTGCGTGCTGCCGTCAGAAATGGCCGATGTGGAAGACATTCGACTAACGTTACGCATCAGTCACGATACCGCTCATGATAGAGCATCTGAAGTAGCCGAAAATCTGTGCACAGTGGGTTCCCCACACCGCGATGAGGGAGCGGGAGTTAAACAGAATGTAAATGTTATAGCAGAACCTGGAACGGTACCACGATGCAAAATATCATTTTATGTCCCGTGTTGTCTAGGGAGATGAAGCATAGTGCCACCAAGGTCGGAGCCAACAATGGAAGCCTATGGATTCACCCCACTGAAAAAATCCACAACCGTTTACGCGAGCTCTACAAAAGTCAGGATGATGCAAGAACCTGCTGCTCATTGGTTTTCTGAAACGCGGATCCACAATTAACGCATCGCGTTACGTGGACACTGCCAAAATTGAAGAGCACCGTCACGTCCTGAGGGCCAGGGATGCTGACGAATGGCATTAATCTGTTCCAAGGCAATGACACCGACATGTTGCGAAGATTTTTTCGACCACACTGCAAAAGTTTCGCAGGGAAAGACCTTACTTATCTTCCACACAGCCATACCTCCCTTCATACGATTTCCACGTTTCTGGATCGCTGAAGAGGGAGACATGGGCCGTCGATTTGCTTCGGACGAAGAGGTGCACCCCGCTTGGGGTAGCCGCGCGGTGTTAGGCGTCTTGTCACAGTCCACGCAGCCCCCGCCAACGGAGGTTAGAGTCCTGCCTTGGGGATGTGTGTGTGTGTGTGTGTGTGTGTGTGTGTGTGTGTGTGTGTGTGTGGGTGTGGGTGTGGGTGTGTGTGTGTGTGTGTGTGTGTGTGTGTGTGTGGGTGTGTGTGTGTGTGTGTGTGTGTGTGTGTGTGTGTTGTCCGCAGCGTAAGTTAGTTTAAGTTAGATTAAGTAGTGTGTTAGCTTAGGGACCGATAACCTTAGCAGATTGGTCCCATAAGACCTTACCACAAATGTCCAAGACGTGCACGCATGGGTACAATAGTGGTTCCGTAAGAAACCGCAAACACTGTTCTGTGAAGGCACTGACTGTTTCGTCCCACAATGCGATAAACGAATTAAAAGTTAAATTGAGGTGACAAAAGTCACGACATAGGGACACACACACATGCAGGTGGAGGTAGTACCCGCACACCCGGTATAAAAAGGTTAGTCTATAGGCAAAGCTGTCGTTTATACTCAGCTAATTCATGTGAAAAGGTTTCCGACGTGATTTCGGTTGCACGATGGGAATTGACAGACTTTTAACGCGGAGTGGTAATTGGAGCTGGATTCATTGGACATTCCCTTTTTGAAATCGTTACGGAATTCAATATTTAGAAATCCACCGTGTCAAGAGAGTGCCTATAATACCAAATTGCAGGCATTAAATCTCACCAAGAACAACAACCGAAGCAACAGCCTTTTGTGTACAGCTGTCAGCGATAACAGAAAAGTAACACTGCGTGAAATATCCGAAAAAATCAATGTGAGACGTGCGACGTACGAATTCGTTAGGACAGAAATATGGCTTTAAAGCTATGGCAACAAACTACCGATGTGCGAGCCCTTGCTAACAGCACATCATCTCCTGCAGCGTGCCTTCTGGACTCCTGCCCATATCGGTTGAACCCCAGACGACTGTAAAACCGTGGCTTGGTCAGATTAGTTCCCATTTCTGTTGGCAAGAGCTGATTGCAATGTACGACTATACCTCAGACACCACGAAGCCATGGACCCAAGTTGTCAAAAAGGCGCTGTGCAGACTGGAGGTGGAGCCTAAATGGTGTGGGCTATGTCTAAATGGACTGGACTGGGTCCTCTGGTCCTACTGAACCGATCAGTGACTGGGAATGGTTGCTTGGAGCCCATATTCAGCTATTTGTGGATTACATGTTCACAAACAGCGATGGATTTTTTTGGATTACAATGGGCCCTGTCAGAGGGCCACAATTGTTCGCAATTGGTCTGGAGAACATTCTGGGAAACTCGAGCGAATGATCTGGCCGTCCAGATCACCTGATGTAAATCTCATCGAACATTTGTGGGACGTAACCGCGATGTCAGTTCGTGCACAAAATTCTGTACCGGCAGCAGTTTCGCAATTATGGACTGTTAAAGAGATAGCATGGCCCAGTATTTCTGCAGAGAACTTCCAACAACTTTTTGAATCCATGCACTACCCAGGGACGAACAATGTTTGACACGATATTTGGAGGTATCCGTTGATTTTTGTCACCTCACTGTAGTACCAATTATGGAGCTACCTTTTGAAATAATGATCAGTTTACTTAATTATTTTCCATGTGTTGCGTTATTAGTTACATAAATTGAACGATAGTGGCGAAAATCTACATCTCTAAGTCGATGAGTTCATTTTTGCCGCGCGGCTTAAGGCGCCATGTAACGGATTGCGAGGCCCCTCCCGCCGGAGGTTCGAGTCTTCCCTCGGGCACTCGCGCGCGCGCGCGCGTGCGTGTGTGTGTGTGTGTGTGTGTGTGTGTTGTTCTTAGAAGAAGCTAGTTTAAGTAGTGTGTAAGTCTGGAGACCGATAACCTCAGCAGTTTGGTCCGTTAGGAATAAAGTAAAAATAATTCATCCTTGGTTTTCTGTCTTCATCTTTTTTCTTTTCTTTTCCATAATGTGTTACATCTATTTTTACCTAGAGCGCAAACTCATTTTCACGAGAATTTCGATCATTTCGAGTCTTTTTACTTTGTCGAATGCTTTTTCTAGGTCAATTTTGTTTTTGTTGTTGTTGTTGTGGTCTTTAGTCCTGAGACTGGTTTGATGCAGCTCTCCATGCTAATCTATCCTGTGCAAGCTTCTTCATCTCTCAGTACCTACTGCAGCCTACATCCTTCTGAATCTGCTTAGTGTATTCATCTCTTGGTCTCCCTCTACGATTTTTACCCTCCACGCTGCCCTCCAATACTAAACTGGTGATCCCTCGATGTCTCAGTACATGTCCTACCAAACGATCCCTTCCTCTAGTCAAGTTGTGCCACAAGCTCCTCTTCTCCCCAATTCTATTCAATACCTCCTCATTAGTTATGTGATCTACCCATCTAATCTTCAGCATTCTTCTGTAGCTCCACATTTCAAAAGCTGCTCTTCTTGTGTAAACTATTTATCGTCCACGTTTCACTTCCATACACGGCTACACTCCATACAAATACTTTCAGAAACGACTTCCTGACACTTAAATCTATACTCGATGTTAAGAAATTTTTTCCCTTCAGAAACGCTTTCCTTGGCATTGCCAGTCAACATTTTATGTCCTCTCCGCTTTGACCATCATCAGTTATTTTGCTCTCCAAACAGCAAAACTCCTTTACTACTTTGTCTCATTTCCTAATCTAATTCCCTCAGCATCACCCGACTTAATTCGACCACATTCCATTATCCTCGTTTTGCTTTTTTGATATTCATCTTATACCCTCCTTTCAAGACACTGTCCATTCCGTTCAACTGCTCTTCCAAGTCCTTTACTGTCTCTGACAGAATTACGATGTCATCGGCGAACCTCAAAGTTTTTACTTCTTATCTGTGGATTTTAGTACCTAGTCCGAATTTTTCTTTTGTTTCCTTTACTGCTTGCTCAATATACAGATTGAAGAACATCGGGGATAGGCTACAACCCTGTCTCACTCCCTTCCCAACCACTGCTACCCTTTCATGCCCCTCGACTCTTATAACTGCCATCTTCTTTCTGTACAAATTGTAAATACCCTTTCGCTCAGTGTATTTTTCCTCTGCCACCTTCAGAATTTGAAAGAGAGTATTCCAGTCAACATTGTCAAAAGCTTTCTCTAAGTCTACAAATGCTAGAAACGTAGGTTTGCCTTTCCGTAATCTTTCTTCTAAGATAAGTCGTAGGGTTAGTATTGGCTCACGTGTTCCAACATTTCTATTGTATCCAAACTGATCTTCCCCGAGGTAAGCTTCTACCAGTTTTTCCAGTCGTCTGTAAAGAATTTGCGTTAGTATTTTGCAGCTGTGACTTATTAAACTGATAGTTCGGTAATTTTCACATCTGCCACCACCTGCTTTCTTTGGGAGTGGAATTATTATGTTCTTCTTGAAGTCTGAGGGAATTTCCTCTGTGTCATACATCTTGCTCACCAGATGGTAGAGTTTTGTCTGGACTGGCTCTCCTAAGGCCGTCAGTAGTTCTAATGGAATGTTGTCTACTCCGGGGGCCTTGTTTCGACTCAGGTCTTTCAGTGCTCTGCCAAACTCTTCACGCAGTATCATATCTCCCATTTCATCTTCATCTACCTCGTATTCCATTTCCATAATATTGTCCTCAAGAACATCGCCCCTGTATAGACCCTCTATATACTCCTTCCACCTTCCTGCTTTCCCTTCTTTGCTAAGAAATGGGTTTCCATCTGAGCTCTCGATATTCATCTAAGTGGTTCTCTTTTCTCCAAAGGTCTCTTTAATTTTCCTTAGGCAGTATTTATCTTACCCCTTGTGAGATAAGCCTCTACATCCTTACGTTTGTCCTCTAGCCATCCCTGCTTAGCCATTTTGCACTTTTCTAAATCAGTGTAGCCTATAAATGTCTTCAGCTTCTTGGGCTAAGTCAGAACTGCCTTCCTGGTGCCTTTGTCTATTTAACCGCCGAAGTAAACCAGTAAAATAAATAATGAAACAGACAATACACACCTCCGAGAATATACTCCAGGAGATGACTTACGACGCGCTCTGGGCTGTGGTCTGGGGCACAGCCGCCGGTGCAGACGGACGGCCTTCGATCGGCTGCGTCGGGGCGGTCGAGCAAGTGTCCGGCCGTAGGAGCTGAGGCGGCGCGTCGTATCGGAAGAGGTGCCTGGGGCGGCCGTCGCCGGAAGGAAGGCGCCGTAATCTGGAACGGGGCGGCCAACTGCCTGCGCGGCTTATCTGCCCCGTAACGGCGCCCGTCTTTCAGAGACTTCAAAGGCGCCGCCTGAGCTGAGCTGCGCCGCGGTGTGTTGTGGCGTGGTGTGGTGTGGTCTGATGCGATGCGGTACGCCAGCGTTTCAAACACCGCAGCAGCCACAGCTCTGGAGCGGCAGACGCTCACGCGCTACAAAAAGGGGTGTCCATGATCCGTATTCAATACGACATTTGCTGTCGGTACCAATATCTGAAGCTGTATCGATATCGCGAAACTATCCATACTAAAGTAGTGCTTGCTTTTGAAGAATTTTCATGCGTTCCTTTCCTTTACCATAATATCACATCTCAACTGAAATGGGATTATAAGACGGTAGGCTTCTTCATACATTTATTAAAGGCCATCAAGTCAGCCTATCTTGCATTTATGAAATACGAATAAGCATGTACGCAAATTAATGTCATTTTGCAACCATATTAGACTGTCATGCAAAGTAAGTAATCGGATGTATATATGGTTCTCGGGCGAGTCGTCGGGTGTCATAATTAAAACTCCACAATATTTCATCAGCGCAACTGGCTCACGTCTTCAGGTGCAACGAACACAGTGCTAAGGCGAGACTAGAGCTCCTATTTATGCCAGTCTTAGGCACGAAATGCGCATGCGTGGAGGCGCCAAATTCGATAGCCAATAGCGACGATATCAACCGGTAGCTGGAAGGACAGCAACGCCACCTCCAAGATGAAGAACCAAAAACTTCGGCGCACGCGCGGAGGCTGTTGCTGCTGCTGCTCTGCGCTGCCATCGACCGCCCCAGCGACCTCTGTCGGAAGCCGCAGTCTTACTAGGAACGTGTGAGCATCATATCCGTAACTCACAGGACTTTATTCGTCAGCTCAAGAACTTACGATTCGCACCATCAGATATAATCGTACGTTTTGATGTAGTATCACTTTTTACTCGAGTACCATTTCAGGAATCGTTGTTGCTCATTACCCAGAAGCTGGATGGGGAACTTTTAGACTTATTCCAACATGTTCTCACCTCGACGTATTTTTTATTCAATGGACAATATTTTGAACAGACTGACGGCGTCGCAAGGGGTAATCCCTTGTCACCCATTGTGGCTAATCTTTTTATGGAAAACTTCGAGGAGACAGCAGTCCAGTCGTCGCATTTGAAACCTACGTGGTTTTGGCGATATGTGAACGACACCTTTGTTATCTGGCCTCACGGCACTGCATCGCTGAATGTATTGCTTGAGCTTAACTCGCTTCATCCCAAGATCAATTTCACTATGGAGATGGAGAAAAACCGCGAACTTCCATTCCTGGATGTGTTGGTACGGAGAAACGAAGATGGCACATTAGGTCACGCAGTGTACCGTAAACCAACACACACCGACTTATACTTACAGGCCACCAGCTGTCACCATCTCTCGCAACGAATTGGCGTACTTAGGACGTTGGTTCACAGAGCACGCGCCATATCAGACTCAGACAGCTTATCCAATGAGCTACTCCATTTGCGTACCACTTTCCAACAAAATGGATTTTCCGAACGGGAGATTCGCCGTGCCTTACACCCGAAGCGGGTTACCCAACGTCAGGAACTGGAAGAAGGCGAAGAACAAAGGGGAATGGTCATCTTGCCATACATCGGCGGTGTCTCTTTAAAAATAGGAAGATTATTGAAGAGGCATAAAGTTAAGTGTGTCTTCCGTCCGCCGGAAAAGCTAGGAGCTCTCTTGGGCTCATCGAAGGACAGCCTTGGCCTAAGAAGACCCGGTGTTTACGAGATTCCTTGTAGCTGCGGCATGTCGTACATCGGACAAACTTGTCACACTGTAGAAGAGAGATGTACTGAACACCTACGCTACACTCGTCTGGAGCAACCAGAGAAGTCTGCAGTGGCCGGGCTCTGTCTCAGTACAGACCATTCTATGAAGTATCAACACACCTAAATTCCCGCGTCGACGAGTTCGTACTGCGACAGTGTTATTAAGGAAGCAGTGGAAATACCTAGCTCGACGAATCTTGTAAACAGAGACACGGGTTTTCAGCTCAGTACAGATTGGGATCCAGCAGCGGCCATATTGAAGTCGCATCGAGCAGAGAGGAGTACTATTTGTCATACAACGGATGACGATTCGCCAGCAACATAAATATTCTGTTGCCAACGGGAGGATAGTCACGTGCCTAAGCGGGCGTGCATCTTTGCCTCCGGCTTCCGACAGAGGTCGCTGGGGCGGCCGATGGCAGCGCACAGCAGCAGCAGCCTCCGAGGGTGCGCCGAAGTCTTTGGTTCTTCATCTTGCAGGTGGCGTTGCTGTCCTCCCAGCTATCGGTTGATATCGTCGCTATTGGCCATCGAATTTGGCGCCTCCACGCATGCGCACTTTAAGACTGGCATAAATAGGAGCTCTACTCCTGCCTTAGCACTGTGTTCGTCGCACCTTAAGATGTCAGCCAGTTGCGCTGATGAAATATTGTGGAGTTTTCACTATGACATCCGACGTCTCGCTCGAGAACCATATATACAACATTTGCGTGGGGAAAGCCTTAAGCAACACATAAGTAATCGGATATATGTGCCAGCATGTACGTGATTGGGACTAGGATGTATAGGGATTAGAATTCTGTTCATTTCATGCTGGAGATGAAAGGGAACTTATGGCAGATAGGAGGCCATCCAGTCACGATAGCAACGTAAAGTCAGTGGAAGGGCCGTGACGGGGGGGGGGGGGGGGGGAGGGGGGTCACAGGGAGTTGCGGACAGTCCCGTCCCAAGGCTAGCAGGTTTCTCATTTGCTGTCAGGCCAAAGGTGCTAGAGCTTTGGACGCTCGCTGTTTTTACGATGACAGAAGGGAGTTTTCTCACGAAACCCCATGTTACGCCCTGGAAAACACAGCTAGTCGCCACGACTGTGTTATTGGTTTCGAGAAACGATCTTCGAGCTCCAAGGGATAGCCAACAGAATGTTGCCACATGTGGCATTCAAGCTGTCGTATTCCATTGGCGCCTGTCACCTAATATCTTCCTGCACAAAGTCTTGGAAGAGGCTGCTCGAATGTTTCAATCGCCTTCGAAAATAGCCAGGAAGGAATGGTATCGGAGCCTAGGTTGACGGTGTACAACTGTGGGAGTATCTGTTATAAGGACGTAATTGACGAAAGTTTTGTTAATCAGCCACGATTGCTCTAATTCTGACACAGTAGAGCAGTCGCTTACTGTCTACCGCACGGGTATTCGATACGATATTTCGTGTCAATACCAATATGTGAAGCTGTATCGATATCTCGACGTAAGTGCAGCAAAACCATCCATGCTGACAGTACGATGTGGTAGTGTTCGCTTTTTAAGAATTTTTGAGCTTTCCTTTAGCACATCATCACACCTCACCTGGAACGTGATAAAGTGGCAACAGTTCCCTAGTGCGCCTGAGCATACTGCCAAGGAGAAGTCTAAAGTGGTAGGATACTGGTTCGGTACTGGGACCACAAATTAAGTACACTAGCTTAACGTCCGTGGCTTCGCTCGTATTGACTGTATCGTCTGCACAGATTTTTCCTCCTTTAATCAGATTCTAACGTTGTTCACAAATTTCTGAATCTTCAGAGTTTTGAACGCTATTTAATGTCGTAAAATCATGGTCTTTTCTGATTGTAGTTCTCACCAAAAAGCGATTCTGGCAGCTAGAGTCAAAGGTCTTCGTTGCTCCTGCCTTAAGAGTTCTTGTGGTTATACTTCCATTGAAACTTTGATTTCTTAACACATATTTACTTAGAATTCGAATACGGTTTTTCATAGAATAAAAATGTTTTAATATAACGAAATATTTTCATAAAAATTTTCTTTTTCATAGAATTTAGCTTTAATAACATTTTAATGTAACGAAATATTTTCATAAAACTTTTCATTCCCTATTTCACCCCCTTAGGAGTTAAATTTACAAGACACATGAAACAAATTTTTCTGTTTCCAACCGGAAAGCCAAATCCAAATTTTTCTGAAATTCTTTCGTAGTGAAATATTTCCACAAACATTTTCATCTCCTATTTTATCCCCTCAGGGACTGAATTTCCAAAACCACTGAAACACGTTTCTTTATCTGCAACAGGGAAGTCAAACACCAATTTCCATAGATGTAGCTTTAAAAATGCTTTAGTAGTTCTTTAACAATGATTTGTTTTAAAAAGATCGTAACCATCAATTTCACCGCTTTAGGGGTTGAAATTCGAAAACGAGGAAAAGCGAATTTTTGTAACTACATAAAACTGCCACCTGTCACATTTTTGAATGATTGTTTATCTTGTTTACCAGTACCAAAGTCAATATTAGGGCAAATATTTTAAGCAGACTGGCATAACATGAAAACACAAAATAAAATGAATAAACAAATGAATACTACGAGAACAAACTTCATGTGACCTGATGTATTATTTCTATTCGTATATTAACGTATACTACAGTCAGTTTATGAGTAAATATTTTAATTAAGATTGACATAACATGAATGCCCAGGAATAAAATATTCCAGAGTTACTGTATCTGCAATGAGATGTAGCTGTTTCTATGACCATGACCTTTATTTTTAAGTTTAAAATTTAAAACAATAACAAACCTTAAAATGAACTGTTGACTTATTTCTATTCTTAGTTAGCATGATCTGGAATATTAGTAAGAGTGGATTCAGTTTATTTTAGTAAAGGTAATACGTATAACAGTTCTAGTGTTTGTCATGGACTAAAGGTGTCTGTACGACTGCACACTTCAAAAACCAAGGCCAAAAGTTCAAGAGAACTGCTGTCTTAATTCTGTACTTACATTAACGTGATTTGGAATATTGGTAAAGGCAGATTCTGTTTCTTTCAGCTGGAAGTAATACGTATAGAAGTACTGATTTATGGTAACAGTAGAGGGCTTTCTCATTTAAAAATACGGTACAGGCTTTATTCTGTTGTAGGATATTTACATTGACACCAGTGTGGTGAGGGTGTAAGGAGAGGGATAGGAGGGGGTGGGGAGGGGGGTGGAGGCGGTGTAGGCTTGGCTGAGTGATTACTTGTTTTCATCTAGTAAGTCTTCAAAGTTCTCAAGGAAAAATTTGTTTTTCAGTTCAGTATGGTCATTGAGTAAGTAGTCAGATGCTGTCTGTGTGTTGACATAAACGACATAAAGCTAGGAATCAAATAGTAGTTTTCGTATTTCTAGCTTCAAAATTGCCTTAACAGCGAAATATTTTCAAAAAAAAACTTTTCATCCCCTATTTAACCACTTTCGAGGTGGAATTTTAAAAATTCCTTCTCAAACGTTGCCTTCAGTGGACTGCGTGGATTATGAGTGAGTCAGGACATTGCCTACTGTATTTACACATTTAGACAACAGTTGATCAAATATAATCAAAAGCTTACAAGGAGAAAATACGCTCACAAGGGGATCACAATAAGGAAATAAACTCAAATTTCAAAAACCTCCAGTGCAGTAAACAAGGAGTAGAGATAAAAAACCAAATAAAACGGCTTATGTCCAAATGAGAAGTGGGTTGCTCAATAGAACCAAAATATTAAAATTTGGAGCTGCAGCAGTACAATGATTTACAAATCATGGGCAACCAGATTACACTCTAAGTACTCGGCAGTTGCTGCTAGATAGTCACCTTGTGGCTTTGTTCGTGGACTGAAAATTTAATAAAGTCAAACAACAATTTACTAACTGCAAAATTGGCTCAGAGTCCTGTTAAAGTTTCGCTTCATCGGTGAGCCAAAATGATTTAAGGAGTGTAGGACGCCAAACGGGCCGACTTGGAGCAGGAGAGGCACCACAGGACATTTCAGTTTCCGCTGTCTATACTTTTAGTAATAAATTCATAAACCTTTGTCAGCATGACCAGGAACTATTCAGGATTCACACTCACAGCAGTGGAACCATTTTTTCACTTACTATTGGCTGCCTTTGTTGCTACAGGTACACTTTTCTTCGTAAGTAAGATAGATACTTCAATGAATTTTTCACAGCATACAAATCATAATTACAGTTATATTTTCCAAATCTGTTAAAAACTGTGATAAAAATTGAGATACTTAACTATAAAATTCGAGTTTTTTCTAAACATAAAGATTAAAATGTAACAGTTCATTTATTTTTTCATAACTTAAATGAATTCTACTGTTTCATACACCTGTAAATGTGGTTTGTATGCTGTGCATTATTCGTCGAATAATCTGTCTTACTTATGAAGAAAAGTGTACATTTAGCAACAGATGCAGCTATAGTAAGTGAAAAAAATGGTTCCACTGCTATGAGTGTGAATCCTGAATCGTTCCTGGTCATACTGACAAAGTTTTATGAATTTATTCCTTAAAGTATAGACAGCGGAAACTGATATGTCCTGTGGTGCCTCTCCTGCTCCAAGTCGGCCCGTTTGACGTCTTAACCCTCTGAAGTTACAAATAGGTACATTATAGTAAGAAGTCACGGTGTAAGGCAAATCGAAAAATATTCTCAGCAACCACACCAACGAGTTACGGCCCACTGATGAAAGGCTATCGTAATAAGGCATTCAAATAAGAGTTACAGATTAAGAATATGTAGGCCGAAAACAATGATTAGACTTGGCTATTTCACCAGACAGCATACGGCTCGATAAAGCAGAGTAACCACAATAAAGCCAAAACACCAAAACACGATTTTAAGGATACTACAAATTTTAGATACAGGGAGCTCCAGTAGTATTCAGATAAGTAAGAACAAGTACAGGTTACTTGAAGTAACGGCCGATGGCCACGAAAACAACGTCTATAATCGATTAAGATGCTTCACATTTTGCCTGAAATTCGCCTAAAACGCAAGTAATCTATTAGTACCTGTAGAACGAGATTTACATCACAATGGCGAAGCATACAACAGGCTGAACTTACAGTATGGATCGTATCTAATCGACGTTTCTTTCATTTACTTGAACGTTCAAAGAAAAAAAAATTCACATCATCACGTACTATTTGGATAATTTAAAAATTTCAAGTGAACTAAGTCCCAAAACTCGGCACGACAAGAAAGCAGGAAACAGTAGCAGTCGATCAATACGCAAACACAGTGAGCAAGTACCAGCTGGCAGCAAGGTAAATAGAGGCACGACAGTTAATGCTGCACAAGCTGCTAGTTCAACAACGTAGCAAACGACAAACAATACTGACTTAATGTAATCAGCGGCCATGCGCCTTACCAAAGTAGATTCATTTAAACAGTCCTATTGCAAAACTGTTTGGTGAGTGTCACAATGAAGTTCCTGACAATTCATTACATACTAGCTAAACAGTCCTGCAACATGCATACATTATTGTACTTAAATACGGAGTGTTCGGAAATTCTCGAAGCATGTCCGACGTTACCTGAATGACACCATTCCAGATCGCTGAATTGGAAGAGGAGAAACAGAAGATGAACTTAACGCTGGAGGTCTCCGAGTACTCCCAGGTTTCCAGGCCTCACACTTTGTGACTTTCATCTGTGGAATTACGTAAAAGACCGCGTTTTTATCCCCCCCCCCCCCCCTTATGCGTGACACTCTTGGAAGTCTGCGTAATCGCATTGTTGAAGATATGAATTCGATAACGAGAGACAAGCTGCTTAGTGTGTGGCAGGAAATGAGCCATTGTTTTAATATTTGTCGTGTAACACACAAAAATTTTCTCTTTCCAGGAACGTTGCAATTATTCCTACCCTTTGTAGTTTTGAAACAATGAATTTTAGAAATCCGTTCCTTCTATTTGAATATCCCTGTAATGTAATACCCTGCTGTCAGTGTAGGACGTGTATTAGTTGAATTTTACTTCTGTTGTTACTTTATTCTCTTCGCACAAAGCTTATGTGAATAAGGCTGTTGACAGATGTGGTGCATGGGAATCTATGGTGAGTATTAAAGTTCTTTATGGCTTTCGATAACACTAGAAATTGTGAGGACTGCTGTGGAATTAATGTATAGCCTTTTATCTTATTGGATTTCTATCTGAAAATTTCATTATTAATGAAATGGAATTGTATTTACTGTGTTGATTATACCTGTGGTTACGTAGCATACTTGCTACCGGGCAGTCTGAGTCTTTCTGATTACGTTCTTTGAATTGCGTCGACGGATATTGGGCCAACCTGTTTCATTAGACGAGAGATATTAAACCTCCGTTTGTTTTAAGAGAACAAAGTAATGAAAGAAAAGACTGATACCTTACGGCTGATGACACGTTTACGACGCTCCTTTCTGGCTATTAATCGAACAGTAGTTATTACAGCCGACTAGCACATTTCATAATCTCACCGGTTTACAAAGAATGTATGCTCGATAACTTTGATTCTATGATAGATACTGAGATCACTGGCTTCGCGGTCATGGTACTGTAGATGGGTCACCTGTTTTTTCGGCAACTGTGGGCTTTTGGTGGAGTATGTATTGGGGAGCGAGGTGCCAGGAGAAAGAATGGGTACTCAGTTCTGATGTCTGGTTGGTGCATGACCAGTAGCGCAAGTTTTTCTGCTCCAATGAGAGTGACCACTGGAGTGAATGACGGTTAGAACGTTGAAGCTAGTTAGGGAGTAACTGATGATTTTCCTTTCTTTTCTCAGTTTCATCTGTTTAAATACTGCTTCACCTTATTCCTGGTGTTTCACAGTTTTTAACTCCTAAGCCTTAGTCTTCCATTTGTGACTCCAAATATAGAGCTACAAAGGTCTTTATTATGACTTGGGGTTTCAAACACATACTTTTTCGATGTATGTTCTTAAACAATGTGTCTCTCACATTACCGATAATTCATGAGTGTAACTTCCATAATGAAACCAACGTTTGTTTGTGCGTGCTTGCACATGGTACCACACAGCATTTCACGTACTTCTTTAAATATATCCCATTAATGTTTCTTCTTAAATTAAACTTATTAGATATCGATCTAATATTATTCCCGTCAATCTGTGTGTATAATTTCTCAGACTTTACGGAGGTTTCTTTGTCAGCCGACACACATGGTACTAGCTAGATTGGTTTCTTTTTAGCACCCCACTGTGTTCCTTTTTCCACAACTTAGTTTCAATAGTGGTGTAATATCATTCGCGTTTGACAGTGACGTGAATTAAATAGTGTCGTTTGTGAGTTAAGCAATGAGTTGTCATGGATGCAGATTACTAGGTAGTCCTATACTAGTAACAAGAGAGAATGTTATTTACCATAAATACGTTACGCTTAGCGCATACAAGGTTCTTCCTGTCCCTTATACAGGTGATTTGCTTGAGTAATCGTGAAAAGAAAGTTGGTTCCTTGTGTTCGATGAATATATGGCTTGAGAACTATAGTTCAGTGAATAAGATTAATAAGAGCGATATAGAGACGTTTAAGTATTGAGGTGATTACGTCATCCACACTCTTGTTGGAAACTTAATGACAGCGTTCTCATTTCGTAAGTGATTAATAATAAACCGCGGTTCTTGTATGTCAGGGCTGACAAAATAAATATTATTTGTAGATAGTAGACGAATAACGATCAAGTAAACATATATTTCCTTGTGCTCCTACTAAAATGGAGAAATATTTGCACTTTTTACGTGCCTCATGGATTATTTTTGGTATCCTGTAACAAGTTATAGACTGGTAGTTTAATAATAAAGAAGAATTTTAGTGTCAGAAGCAAGATATAATTGGCAATGGAGAAGAACTGGTGTTCTTGCCAAGATACTACCCTTTACCACCTTTTCCTCTTTAGTGCTCATGAATGATATTTTGCTGGTACTCATATTAAATGATATTTTCGGAAATCTTGCAATGTGTCATTCACGATTTAACTAATCAATAGCAGCACTAGTTTCATGCGTCACACAAAGCATTGCGAGAATTTATTCTCATTGTCTAGTGCAAATGTTTACATCCTTTAGAACCAAGTCATAAACGGAACAACAGACAAAGGACACACAACAGTCCACGTGAACAAAAATGAATATACAGAAAACAATACACTGAAAACAATAAACAAAACAAAGACCCAACAAAACAAAACAAAGAACGGTTAAAGAACACTTATATTTATTAGTCATGCCTGATATTTTCAGGAAGGGGACGCCAGTACTAATGTAATTTACTGGACGAAAGTTTTTAATATCAAATCTTTAACTGCCTAGGCTGCAATAATGTAAACTGCGGTTTGGCAGGTAAAGTTTTTTATATTAAAAATTTTGTTCAGTACATTACATTAAGACTGCTGTCTCCTTTCTAAAAAATTTGCTTTACTAACAAGAAATAACTTTTCTTATAGCATGATATACATTGTGGCCATAAATTAAACGTTTTTAATATAAAAAGTTTAGTCAATAAATTACATTTCTTACTGACAGAATATGAAAATAAATACATCATGTGTACGAGCACCGAAGATTCTACTTTAAGATCCCAACTGGAAGTACACAATGAAGGATGTCCGATGTGACCAACAATTAACTGTATACACAGCCTTTCATACAAACTATCTCACTAGGTGAAACAGTTTCTAAGAAAGTATTTCACATATTAAACAACCTATACTGTAAAGAACAGGACCACACTATTCCCTTACATAAGGGAAATAAACATTCCAGATAGCGCCTATTTTATATCACTAAACATCACAAAACTATATTTCAACATGTCTCTTCAATAAGCTATAAATAACGAACAGTACTTAAGTACAAATAAGGTTCACGTGTTGAAATTATTGAATTTATAGTTACTAGAACTGATTCTCAACTACAGTTGAAGAGCTTATTTTAACAATTGTACAAGTCCATTTTTGTTCGTTTTGTGATACAGAGTCCTAAAGTTAAATAAGCGCTGAAAAATCTGCAGTTGAGATACCAGAACTATTTAGGTAAATATACTTGAATATTTCTGAATATATACTTGAATATTTATGGTATTTGAACTGCAGATTTTACAGCGCTCATTTAAATCTAGGACTCTGTATCTCGCAATGAACAAAAATGGACTTGTATCACTATTGAAATAAGCCCTTCAATTACTTTGCATTCAGAGGTAGTATACTGTTCTGCAAGAGATAAGGACAAGATAGACAAAATAATGTAACATATTAACAAGTCAGTGGAAATGAATGACTGTGTGGGAGCATGCCGCCAAAGATCTTCCAGTTACGCACAAAAAGCTGGAGGTCAGTGATTGTCGCGCAAAATTGGTTGACCCCACAATACAGTCTAAGGTACAGTAAATAGCGATTACAGTGCTTTGTTTTAGTGTTTTTTTTTACAACATGGTTTGGAGGCAACGATGGATAACTTGACTTGGGGAAGAATCATCAAAGGAATGGAAGAAGGTCGAGGTGTGACGAATGTAGACCAGAAGTCTGGTATTGCTCGCAGCATTGTTTCACGTGCATGGGGAGCCTTCTGAACCATAGGCACTACTACCCAAAGGACAGAAGGCGGTAGACCACAGTTAACTACATTGTACAACACGAGGGAAAGGACCCACGAAAAGCAGGAGCTGAAACTGCACCACATGTAACAGAACTGCTAAGCACGAAAAATCACGGTCCACAGTCCTACAGCGACTGCATGGGGATGGTCTCTCTCCTTGATGATCATTGACGCCCGCACGTTGGCGATACCATCTGCGATGTCGCCAAAGGCATAGTGACTTGATCAGTGATGTGTGGGGTCGTCTGATCTTCTCGGATGGGAGCAGATTGACTGAATAGTGATTCTGGACTTACCTTAGTATCGCGAGAGGTGCCAACATCCGGGAACATTGTCGAACATGACCTTTTTGGTAGTACACATATGTGGGTAGACATAATATTGCATTGGCGAACTGACCTTCAAATCTTTCAACGTGGTACACTCACCAGTCGACGTTATGGTGACACTGCAGTCCTTCCCCATGTGCATCTTTTCATGGGTGTATTCGACCCTGACGTAATCCTGGGCAACGCATGGCTCCATGGAACAGCGCAGGTGGAGGTGCCCTTGGAACAAGAGGGTACGCGGCGAATGGACTCGCTTGAACACATGTGAAAACATCGGGGAGGTATGTTGCACATGCATAAACGACCAAGTATCAGTTGTCAACCGCACTGGGGGAGAAATGGAACGTCCTATCACAAGAACTTTTTTTCCAACATTGTGGCCAGCATGAGAGCGAGTTGCAGAGCATTCACGCCGTCCTTAGTGACCACACATTATGTTAAGAACCACGTCCAGCCTTCTATAATGTCCAGGGATCCATCATGAATAATGATGAGTTCTGTTGTGTGGGTACTGTGGGAGTCAGCACCAACACAAACAAGAAATAAAAGAAGTTGCGATGGCCGCTGACAGGAATCCAAAATGATCTCTACATGACATTTGCAGATTAAATTAACACTTTATTTCTAAAAAGGAAAGAAGCATAAGCCCTTATGAGGTGGGTTGCTGTGCTTCCTAGGCCTCCTAATTGCAATTAGTTTCATAAATTATCACTACTCGCAGAACACAGACGAAGTATCGTCTTCCTATTAGTACTGATGCTCTCAAAGTCTGCGACCGAATTGGGCGGCTGGTTAAGTCAGCGTTGACAGGGGGCGCTGAACTCTGGAATGGCGTGAGCAAGTGTGAAAGCATCGTTTGTCTTGATTGTCTTCCTGGAGGTTTGCTCTGCCCTCTCTTTCCATTGGCGCACGGGTCATCTCCTTGTTAATGACGGTCGACGGTGCTATGATCGTCGGTGTACAGTGAATGGTTTAGGACTACAGAAGTTCAGTGTAATGACTATATCTGAGTAGAACTGAAATTCCTGTTCATCTAACTGAGTATTTCTTTCAGATAGCTTCTGTAGATTACTGCAGCAGTCCTTTGAATGTATGGTCCATGTTTCATCGAGCTATGTTACTTGGCAGTGATACATCTTGCGAAAGCCACATTCGTCCTTAAGTTCTGCACACCTGTGTATCGATCACCAACCAGATAGGCTAACCACATCTCATCCATATCTGGCACAATATCAGTCATTTCCATAACAGAGAACAATGAACTCAGCAGAAGATATGTAGATAATAGTTTATTTTAGTCAAATGTGAATTTAATGGCACCACTACCATCATCAATTTGTTCATTAACGAAATCAAGAAAATAAATTTCACAGCTGAATCCTAGAAAAACAGAACAATTTATTTACTAGTTTGTGCATAGAAAATGTCAACAACACGCACACTTTCATGATACACAGGAAAAAGACAACTTCCAGTACACAATTCCTGTTTCATTGTGTCTTGCAGATATACGCAAGATGGTTGCTTACAAAACAATGCTGCACAGAGCAACCAAAATAACTCTGATCAAGGGAAACATGGGTAAGGAATAAGACACCATTTTTTGGGTCATCAGTTCTCTGACTGGTTTGATGCGGCGTGCCACGAATTTCTGTCCTGTGCCAACCTCTTCATCTCAGAGTAGCACTTGCAAACGACGTCCTCAATTACTTGCGGAATGTGTTCCAACACTGTCTTCCTCTAGCGTTTTTACCCTCTAAAGCTCTCTTTAATACTATGAAGGTCATTCCCTCATGTCTTAACAGATGACCTATCATCCTGTCCCAACTCCTTGTCAGTGTGTTCCACATATTCCTTTCTTCTCCGATTCTGCGTAGAACTTCCTCATTCCTTACCTTATCAGCCATCCAATTTTCAACATCCGTCTGTAGCACCTCATCCCAAATGATTCGATTTTCTTCTGTTACCGTTTTCTCACAGTCCATGTTTCACCACCATACAATGCTGTACTCCAGACGTACTTTCTCAGAAATTTCTTCCTTAAATTAATGCCTACGTTTGATTCTAATATACTTCTCTTGGCCAAGAATACCCTTTCTGCCATTGCTGGACTGGTTTTTATGTCCGCTTTACTCTGTCCACCATTGGTTATTTTACTACCTAGGTAGCAGAATTCCGTAACTTCATCTCTTTCGTGATCATCAATCCAGATACGTTTCTCGCTGTTCTCATTTCTACTGCTTCTCATTACTTTCGTCTTCCTTCAATTTACTCTCAATCCGTATTCTGTGCTCACTAGATCGTTCATCTCACTCAGCAAATCATGCAATTCTTCTTCACTTTCACCCAGGATAGCAATTTCATCAGCGAATCGTATCAGTGGTGTCCTTTCACTTTGACTGTTAATTCCATTCATAAACATTTCTTTTATTTCCAAGATTGCTTGTTCGATGTATAGATTGAACAGCAGTGGCGAAAGACTACACCACTGTCTTGCACCATTTTTAACCCGAGCTCTCCTTTTTGGTCGTACAATCTTTTTTTACCCTTTTGCCCCTTGTACATATTGTACATCACCCGTCTTTCCCTACAGCTTACTCCAATTTTTCTCACAATATAGAACATGTTGCATCATTTCACATTGTCGAACGCTTTTTCCAGGTCGGCAAATCCTATGAATATGTCCCGATTTTTCTTTACTCTTTCTATCATTATCAACCACAACGTCAGAAATGCCTCTTTTGCGCCTTCACATTTTCTAAAGCCAAAAAATGGTTCAAATGTCTCTGAGCACTATGGAACTTAACTTCGGAGGTCATCAGCCCCCTAGAACCTAACTAACCTAAGGACACCACATACATCCATATTATTCTTGTCAGCAGCTTGGATGCAAGAGCTGTTAAGCTGACTTGTGTGATAATTCTCGCATTTGTCAGCTCTCGCAGTCATCGGGATTGTGTGGATGATATTTTTCCGAAATTCAGGTAGTATGTCGCCGGACTCACACATTCTACACACCAATGTGAACACTCGTTTTGTTTCCACTTCCCCATTGGTCTTAGAAATTGTGGTGGAGTGTTATCTATTCCTTCTGCATTATTTTATATAAAGTCCTCCAAAGAACTATTAAATTCTGTTTGTAATACTGCACAGCCTATCTCTTCTAAATCGACTCCTGTTGCTTCTTCTATCACATGAGCCAAATCTTCTCCCAAATAGAGGTTTCCAGTGTATTCTTTACACTTATCTGCTCTCTCCTCTGCATTTAACACTGGAATAACCGTTGCACTCTCCGTGTTACCACCATTACTTTTAATGTCACCGAAGGTTGTTTTGACTTTGCTTTATGCTGAGTCTGCCCTTCCGACAATAATTTCTTTTTCGATTTCTTCACATTTCTCATGTAGCCATTTCACCTTAACTTCTCTGCACTTCCTCTATAGTTCATTCCCCAGCGACTTGTATTTCTGTTATTCCTGAGTTTCCCGGAATATTTTTGTACTTCCTCCTTTCATCGTTCAACTGAAGTATTTTTTCTGTTACCCATGGTTTCTTCATAGTTACCTTGTTTGTACCAATGTTTTTCTGTACAACTTCTGTGATGGCCTTTTTAGAGATATCCATTCCTCTTCAACTATACTACCTACTGAGCTATTCCTTATTGCTGCATCTATAGCCTTAGAGAACTTCAAGCGTATCTCGTCAATCCTGTGCACTTCCGTATCCCACTTGTTTGCGTATTGATTCTTCCTGACTAAAACTTTAGCCCACTCATCATCAGTACTACACTACTGGGGCCGGCCGGGGAGGCCGAGCGGTTATAGGTGCTACAGTCTGGAGCCGCGCAACCTCTACGGTCGAAGGTTCGAATCCTGCTTCGGACATGGATGTGTGTGATGTCCTTAGGTTAGTTAGGTTTAAGTAGTTCCAAGTTCTAGGGGACTGATACCCTCAGAAGTTAAGTCCCACAGTACTCAGAGCCATTTGAACCATTTGAACACTACTGACCATTAAAATTGCTACATCAAGTAGGAATGCATATGATAAACGGGTATTCATTGGACAAATATAGTATACTAGGACTGACATGTGATGGCATGTTCACGCAATTTGGTGCATAGATCCTGAGAAATTAGTACCCAGAACAACCATCTCTGGCCGTAATAACGGCCTTGATACGCTTTCAATGTGCGTTCACCGCGATGTCGCCTAACACGGATGCTACCATCATTATGGTGTAAGCAGAACCTGGATTCATCAGGAAAAATGACGTTTTGCAATTCGTGCACCCAGCTTCGTCGTTGAGTACACCATCGCAGGCGCTCTTGTCTACATCTACATCTACATCTACATCTACATCCGTACTCCGCAAGCCACCTGACGGTGTGTGGCGGAGGGTACCCTGAGTACCTCTATCGGTTCTCCCTTCTATTCCAGTCTCGTATTGTACGTGGAAAGAAGGATTGTCGGTATGCTTCTGTGTGGGCTCTAATCTCTCTGATTTTATCCTCATGGTCTCTTCGCGAGATATACGTAGGAGGGAGCAATATACTGCTTGACTCTTCGGTGAAGGTATGTTCTCGAAACTTTAACAAAAGCCCGTACCGAGCTACTGAGCGTCTCTCCTGCAGAGTCTTCCACTGGAGTTTATCTATCATCTCCGTAACGCTTTCGCAATTACTAAATGATCCTGTAACGAAGCGCGCTGCTCTCCGTTGGATCTTCTCTATCTCTTCTATCAACCCTACCTGGTGCGGATCCCACACTGCTGAGCAGTATTCAAGCATTGGGCGAACAAGCGTACTGTAACCTACTTCCTTTGTTGTCGGATTGCATTTCCTTAGGATTCTTCCAATGAATCTCAGTCTGGCATCTGCTTTACCGACGATCAACTTTATATGATCATTCCATTTTAAATCACCCCTAATGCGTACTCCCAGATAATTTATGGAATTAACTGCTTCCAGTTGCTGACCTGCTATTTTGTAGCTAAATGATAAGGGACCTATCTTTCTATGTATTCGCATCACATTACACTTCTCTACATTGAGATTCAATTGCCATTCCGTGCACCATGCGTCAATTCGCTGCAGATCCTCCTGCATTTCAGTACAATTTTCCATTGTTGCAACCTCTCGATACACCACAGCATCATCTGCAAAAAGCCTCAGTGAACTTCCGATGTCATCCACCAGGTCATTTATGTATATTGTGAATAGCAACGGTCCTATGACACTCCCCTGCGGCACACCTGAAATCACTCTTACTTCGGAAGACTTCTCTCCATTGAGAATGACATGCTGCGTTCTGTTATCTAAGAACTCCTCTATCCAATCACACAATTGATCTGATAGTCCGTATGCTCTTACTTTGTTCATTAAACGACTGTGGGGAACTGTGTCAAACGCCTTGCGGAAGTCAAGAAACACGGCATCTACCTGTGAACCCATGTCTAAGGCCCTCTGAGTCTCGTGGACGAATAGCGCGAGCTGGGTTTCACACGACCGTCTTTTTCGAAACCCATGCTGATTCCTACAGAGTAGATTTCTAGTCTCCAGAAAAGACATTATACTCGAACATAATACGTGTTCCAAAATTCTACAACTGATCGACGTTAGAGATATAGGTCTATAGTTCTGCACATCTGTTCGACGTCCCTTCTTGAGAACGGGGATGACCTGTGCCCTTTTCCAATCCTTTGGAACGCTTCGCTCTTCTAGAGACCTACGGTACACCGCTGCAAGAAGGGGGGCAAGTTCCTTCGCGTACTCTGTGTAAAATCGAACTGGTATCCCATCAGGACCAGCGGCCTTTCCTCTTTTGAGCGATTTTAATTGTTTCTCTATCCCTCTGTCGTCTGCTTCGATATCTACCATTTTGTCAACTGTGCGACAATCTAGAGAAGGAAGCACAGTGCAGTCTTCCTCTGTGAAACAGCTTTGGAAGAAGACATTTAGTAATTCGGCCTTTAGTCTGTCATCCTCTGTTTCAGTACCATTTTGGTCACAGAGTGTCTGGACATTTTGTTTTGATCCACCTACCGCTTTGACATAGGACCAAAATTTCTTAGGATTTTCTGCCAAGTCAGTACATAGAACGTTACTTTCGAATTCATTGAAAGCCTCTCGCATAGCCCTCCTCACACTACATTTCGCTTCGCGTAATTTTTGTTTGTCTGCAAGGCTTTGGCTATGTTTATGTTTGCTGTGAAGTTCCCTTTGCTTCCGCAGCAGTTTTCTAACTCGGTTGTTGTACCACGGTGGCTCTTTTCCATCTCTTACGATCTTGCTTGGCACATACTCATCTAACGCATATTGTACCATGGTTTTGAACTTTGTCCACTGATCGTCAACACTATCTGCACTTGAGATAAAACTTTTGTGTTGAGCCGTCAGGTACTCTGTAATCTGCTTTTTGTCACTTTTGCTAAACAGAAAAATCTTCCTACCTTTTTTAATATTTCTATTTACGGCTGAAATCATCGACGCAGTAACCGCTTTATGATCGCTGATTCCCTGTTCTGCATTAACTGATTCAAATAGTTCGGGTCTGTTTGTCACCAGAAGGTCTAATATATTATCGCCACGAGTCGGTTTTCTGTTTAACTGCTCAAGGTAGTTTTCAGATAAAGCACTTAAAAATATTTCACTGGATTCTTTGTCCCTGCCACCCGTTATGAACGTTTGAGTCTCCCAGTCTATATCCGGCAAATTAAAATCTCCACCCAGAACTATAACATGGTGGGGAAATCTACTCGAAATATTTTCCAAATTATTCTTCAGGTGCTGAGCCACAACAGCTGCTGAGCCCGGGGGCCTATAGTGACATCCAATTACCATGTCTGAGCCTGCTTTAACCGTGACCTTCACCCAAATCATTTCACAATTCGAATCTCCGTCAATTTCCTTCGATACTATTGCACTTCTTATCGCTATAAACACGCCTCCCCCTTCACTGTCCAGCCTATCTCTGCGGTATACATTCCAATCAGAGTTTAGGATTTCATTACTGTTTACGTCTGGTTTCAGCCAACTTTCTGTTCCTAGTACTATATGGGCGTTGTGACCGTTTATTAATGAGAGCAGTTCTGGGACCTTTCTATAGACGCTTCTGCAGTTTACTATTAGCACATTAATATTGTTATTCCTTGTTGCATTTTGCCTACTCCTGCCTTGCCGCGTCTCAGGAGGCGTCTTGTCGGGCCTAGGGAGGGAATTCTCTAACCTAAAAAAACCCCATGTGCACTCCACACGTACTCCGCTACCCTCGTAGCCGCTTCCGGCGTGTAGTGCACGCCTGACCTATTCAGGGGGACCCTACATTTCTCTACCCGATAGCGGAGGTCGAGAAATTTGCACCCCAGCTCTCCGCAGAATCGTCTGAGCCTCTGGTTTAAGCCTTCCACTCGGCTCCAAACCAGAGGACCGCGATCGGTTCTCGGAACGATACTACAAATAGTTAGCTCTGATTCCACCCCGCGAGCGAGGCTTTCCACCTTCACCAACTCCGCCAACCGCCTGTACGAACTGAGGATGACCTCTGAACCCAGACGGCAAGAGTCATTGGTGCCGACATGAGCAACAATTTGCAGTCGGGTGCACCCAGTGCTCTCTATCGCCGCCGGTAGGGCCTCCTCCACATCTCGGATGAGACCCCCCGGCAAGCAGACAGAGTGAACACTGGCCTTCTTCCCCGACCTTTCCGCTATTTCCCTAAGGGGCTCCATCACCCGCCTAACGTTGGAGCTCCCAATAACTAATAAACCCCTCCCCCCGTGTGCCTGCTCGGACCTTGTCTGTGATGCAGCGTCAAGGGTAACCGCAGCCATGGTCTCCGAGCTGATAGTCCATGCTGCTGCTAACGTCATCGTACTGTTCGTGCAGATGGTTGTTGTCTTGCAAACGTCCCCATCTGTTGACTCAGGGATCGAGACGTGGGCGCACGATCCCTTACAAAAAATGTTCAAATGTGTGTGAAATCTTATGGGACTTAACTGCTAAGGTCCCTAAGCTTACACACTACTAAACTTAAATTATCCTAAGGACAAACACATGCCCGAAGGAGGACTCGAACCTCCACCGGAAACGATCCGTTACAGCCATGCTGATAAAACGCCTACCATCTCGACTGTGAGTGATACGTGGCAGTTGGGATCCAGCATGGCGTTCCGTATTACCCTCCTGAACCCACCGATTACATATGCTGCTAACACTCATTGGATCTCGACCAACGCGAGCAGCAATGTCGTGATACGATAAAACGCAATCGCAGTAGGCTACAATCCGACCTTTATCAAAGTTCGAAACGTGATGGTACGCATTTCTCCTCCATACACGAGGCATGACAACAACGTTTCACCAGGCAACGCCGGTCAACAACTGTTTGTGTATGAGAAATCGGCTGGAAACTTTCCTGATGTCAGCACGTTGTGTGTGTCGCCACCGGCGCCAACCTTGTGTGACTGCTCTGAAAAGCTAATCATTTGCATATCACAGCATCTTCTTCCTGTTGGTTACATTTCGCGTCTGCAGCACATCGTCTTCGTAGTGTAGCAATTTTAAAGGCCAGTAGTATATATTCATCACTAAGCAAAATGTATTGGCTAGTGACATGCTCAGCTCGCTGATAGCCACAGTAAAATGCAAAGAGCAAAGGGAAATAAATTTTTCCCTCCTTAGAAGGAACTAATAATAGAATCAAAATGTGTTGTCAGAATACACTACCGCTTTTTCTCGGAAAACAGTGAACATACTTAAGTCACATACAGTGAAATAAGCTTTCTCCACGAGCAACAAACTGCAACATAAATTAGTTCACATATTAAACAATGAAAAATTCTCAAATTCAGAAATACAGGAAGTCAAGCTACTACATAACACAGATTGGCACGAACTTTCATACTAGATACATTAACACATCAACACTTACGAATATAATGAGTCACATAATGAATTCACGAAATCAGCAGTAGTGTCACACGATGTTCTGCCTTCATTAAGCTGTCGCACCCACGAACGCACTTTCGACACATCCATAACTCCATCACCACATGTCTCCTTCAACTGTCGATAAATTTCAATTGGTTTCACACCACGCAAATTCAGAAAACGAATGATTGCACGCTGTTCAAGTAAGAAAAACGTCGCCATTTTAAGTATTTAAAACTTCTCATTCTCGACGCTGGCGGTAAAATTCCATCTACCGTACAGTGCTGCCATCTCTGACAATGACCGCGGTCTCATTTTAAAACAATGCGCATGTGTCTATCTCTTTCCAGTCCGGAGGAAAAAATCGAAAGCCTTAGAACTTGAATGCACCTCGTAGAAGATTATCCCTTCCAACCCTCCGTCGCGGTCACTGCGCTCTGGGAGTACAACAATTAACTTTCTTCAATAAGTACAAAAAATGTTTAAGGAAGATGAGATTAGTGTTTAACGTCCCGTCGACTACGAGATCATTAGAAACTGAGCACAAGTTCAGAATAGGGAAGGAAGGGAAGCAAATAGGCAGTACCTTTTCACAGAATCCATCCCGGCATTTGCCTAAAACGATTTGTGAAAATCACGGAAAACCTAAATCATGATGGCTGGACCCGGGTTTGAACCGTCGTCCTCCAGAATGTGAGTGCAGTGTGCCAACCACTTAGCCACTTCTCTCCGTAAAATGTATATATCAGAATAAAAAGCGTAACCAAAATTTAAAAGCCAGCAACAGTAACCATAAGGCAAAATTTATAGGTGCCAACTTTATATAAATAATGTAATCTGCAGGAAGTGTAACACCCCTAACTACATTCAAACTCTTTCTGAAACTACATTTTCATATCTTCGCACCTATTTTTATTTCCCCAACAAACGTTTGAGCGATGGTTTGTAGGTATCTAAGGAGATTTGAATATTATGAAGAAGGCACAGTACCTGTCAATATTTATTGTGTTCGATTTCCAGATTGCAATATAACCTCAAAAAGACGAGTACAGATCAAGACAGGGAGAATAACGTGCAACAAACATTACACAGAACACTTACGAGTAAGTATCTGTATTTGACAATGAGAATAATTCTCGAAACGTGTCGCGCTCGCAGGTTCGAATCCTGCCTCGGGCATGGACGTGTATGATGTCCTTAGGTCAGTTAGGTCTAAGTAGTTCTGAGTTCTAGGGGACTGATGACCTCAGATGTTAAGTCCCATAGTGCTCAGAGCCATTTGAACAATTTTTGCTACTGGTATCTCACTGATTAAGCTTAAGACATTTTGTTATCACACAAAGCGCTTACCAGAAGTTGCTCTAGAGGAATGAGCCCATCTGAATGTGACACCATATGTCACTTTGCCTTCATTTATTTACATTTCTCAAGATTAGTCAAATTACTTTGTTTTATGTTTTCTTCACATGTTGACATAAAGAATGTTTGTTTCCAACACTTGTTGTTCATCTACGTGGCACTTTCATTTTTATTTTTCGTAGTCTTGTACCAGTTACCCATTAATTATCCTATGTATAGAGCTATTTATGAAATATTTTATACTCATATGCGGTGGTATTAAAACTGATTCAGTGATCTGTGTATGAACAATTGCTTTCGCCTCTGGGTTTATCTTGTTTTCTATGTAATACACATACCAGAGATGAGAGAGAGTAATCACTCAGTAGTCTTTGATACAAGCAAGAACGACCAAGGCATTCGCCAAGCTGTAACGCGTCGATAGCTGAGATAAGGATACTGACTTCGAAACAATTTTCTGATGCAGTATCTTAAGATCTATGTTGGTGAATGAGTGTCTAGTCTTACTTCACGTCTGCTGCAATGACTTAGTTTTTCATTTGTTTAGTGTGTGATAACTGATGTGGTAAGTATAGCATGAAAGTTCCTGTCATTCTGTCCTATGAAGGAGCTTGAACTATTCTTGCATGTGATTCCGTATGTTTTTCTTTTTTATTGTTAATGCCAATTAATATCCGTTGTAGTTTGTTGATTGTAGACAAGGTTACTTTCATTTCGTATAAACTAAGCAGATGTGCTACTTTAGGGAATGATAGCTCAAGCTAGACGCATGCGATGTTCTATGTCTTATATCGTTACGGAATTCAGTATTTCGATATTCACAGTGTCAAGAGAGTGCTCAGAATAGCGGAAAGTTTAACGACCGAGAACATAGGCGTCTGTGTGAAGCTTTCAGCGCTAATAGACACGCAACACTGCGTGAAATAACAGCAGAAGTTAATTTATCCGTTAGGACAAAGCGAAGAAATCTGGCTTTAATGGACGATGGCAGCAGACGATCAACGCGAGTGTCTTTACCAACACCACGAAATCGAATGCAGCGCCTCTCTTAGGCTTGTGCCCATATCGGTTGGACCGTAGAGTTGATGGTAGCGTTCGAATGTGACACAGACCCCACGAAATCGTGGACCCAAGTTGTCCACAAGGCACTGTGCAAGCTGATGGTGGCCCCATCATAATGTGGGGTGTGTTTACATGGAATGAATTGGGTTCAAAAAATGGTTCAAATGGCTCTGAGCACTATGGGACTTAACATCTATGGTCATCAGTCCCCTAGAACTTAGAACTACTTAAACCTAACTAACCTAAGGACAGGACACAACACCCAGTCATCACGAGGCAGAGAAACTCCCTGACCCCGCCGGGATGAATTGGGTCTTCTGGTCTAACTGAAAAGAACACTGACTGGAAATGATTATGTTCGGCCATTCACGAACGACTACGGAATGCTTATGGATGACAATGTGCAATGTAACTGCGCCACAGATGTTCGCGATTGGTCTGAAGAACATTCTGGACAAGTCGAGCGAATGATTTGTCTACCCAAATCACCCGACAGGAATCCCATCGAACGATTATGAGACATAATCCACAGCTCAGTTCGTGCACAACACAGTGCATCGGCAAAAAGTTCACAATTGTGGATGTCTGTAGAGGCAGCGTGGATTAATTTTTCTGCAGGAGACTTTCAACAGTTTGTAGACTCCATGCCACGTAGATCTGCTGCACTACGCCGGACAAAAATAGGTCCGATGCGATATCCCCTCATGGTAATTCATCTCCCTTCACCCCCCCCCCCCGGATCACTCTTTGTTCAAAGGAATTTTATTTGCTCTGTGTACCACTTTTTGTATGCAGCCATCTTGTGTGTTCATGCGTGACTGACATTATGTGACAGGGACTGCGGGTTGATAGTTGTCTTTTTTTCTGCGCATGTCGAAAGTGTGACGGTTTTTGTCATTTTAATGCACTTATATAAGAAAAGGCCATCAGTCTATAGGTAGGTTCTCTCTTCAACGCAGATGTCTACGAACAATGATGTGAACGTGGCGAAGTCGATGTCAGTGAAACCGATAGATCTGTTAGGACTTGTGCAATTGGAGAAACGCAACAAATTTGCTATAGTTGAGCACCAGCAGGACTATGTCCGAACTACTAATTTTCTGTGGCTCTGAGTACTTGCTCGCAGCCGTGGATACGAGAGCTAAAAGTAAGAGAGGCTAATCGAAATAATTAAACGCCCGAAGAACACGAACAGGTGGAATGGCTGCAAGCTAACGACGGCCTGGCTGTCAGTGTTGCCAATCCATCGGGCTGCTTATGTTCGGCAACTAGCAGCTTCACATGGCAGTATAAACAAGCGGCCACGTGAGAACTGCTATGCGGCATGAACATCTAGCTGCACAAAAACACTACCTCAGAGTACAAGCTACCAATTTACTGTTACTAGTCAATCACCTGCCAGAATAGCACAGGTAGCAGCCTACCACACAAATACCGCTCCATAGCAATCTTTACTGGTAATTGTCCACCTACATAATGTGACGTCCGTAGCTACCTAACAACCGAAATCGGTTAGTAGGCAAAGAACATCAGCAGAATTCACCAGCCATCCTGAAGAAGACCCCTGCAAGTAGGTCGAACTGTCCGAACTTTTGATGTTTCAGTGTTCCATAATGAAGCGACCTAATATCCAAAATGAGTTTATTCAAACTTTCACTGGCCATGGGACCCTAACAACTAAAGAAAGTCGCTGTTCCTTTCGTTGCTTACCTTACAACTGGTGTAATGTAGTGGAACCTATGGCTGAATGGGGTTCAAAATGGTTCAAATGGCTCTGAGCACTATGCGACTTAACGTCTGAGGTCATCAGTCTCCTAGAACTTAGAACTAATTAAACCTAACTAACCTAAGGACATCACACGCATCCATGCTGGAGGCAGGATTCGAACCTGCGACCGTAGCGGTCGCTCGGCTCCAGACTGTAGCACCTATAACAGCACGGCCACTCCGGCAGGCGCAGAATGGGGTATTTAATGTTTAAAAATACTTTTGGGGCACAATAAAATTATAAGCCATTACAGTGGTTCAGATCTCTTTATTAGACTGTGGGGAAGAGTGTTTCTCATCCAAAAATTATTCGTAAATCATAACAGCTTATACATGTGACAACGAAGTCTTTAGTGACAGCACTGTTGTATAAAACATTCTCGGAATTCTTGTCGCATCAGTTCAGAGTAAACCTCGAACATTCGCCGATTACCTCCATTGTCATTGTCAGGAGCAAGTGACTGTTGAAACTGCTGCTGTAGTGGCCTACACAGCTTGTATATATTTCAATCACAAAAATTAGCTGTAAATAGGGTATATGGTATTAATGTTTACATAGGGTGCATAAATTGACAATCTAGTTCTCACTGCACTGCTCACGACTTACGAGCCCCCTTGAGACGTACGCTCCATCGGATCCAACACTCCTTAGTGTAGACAAGACAGTACATGCATTCATCGGCTTCTAATTTCAGACTACCACTGGATGATTTCGGCTGCCTTAATTTCGAGGATGTTTGGAAGTTTTAACCACTCTTCTTAGTTATTTTCGATTCAGTTGCAGCTTTGTTTTTTGCTTTCTTTCGACATTAACTGGACTAATTCAAGCCGCCTATTTTGCAGACTTTTGTAGCTTTATTGTCGTCTCCGTTTTTCATTGGTCTGGTTTAATCATATGCGTTTTATACGAAGATGTCTAAATAGCTTTCTTGCCTCTGTTTTCTGTTATGCGATTGTTTTTGTGTGGTTCTTTTGGAATGGTTATATGGACTCTGAACCGCGAATCCTAGAAGCTACCCTCTGGAGATATCGCTGCTCCACAAGGAGAGACTTTCATTGAGTGTGGTGTAGGAGTTGACCCCTGTGATGGAGTTTCCAATCCAGGTGTGCGACACGAATGTCGCAGCACTGCTAAAGTTTTCTTCGGATTTTGCAGCTCAATATCAGTGGTTGCTGATAGCCGGAAATCTTCAGCTCTGTAGGCATTCTTGTCAACAGTCCAAATTCCACATATTCAAAAGCCATTAATAGCATGTAACATCACTGTTGACTGCATGTATACATTGCCAGACAAGGTCGCAATCTGAAACAGTGTGATAACTTTTCCAGGATTACATCTCAGCCATTTACGAATTTCATCCTTATAAGCTAATGGGTTTCACGTAGATTACATCCAATGGCTGCAGTCTGTTGTGTGGCGGCAAACACAAAAGTATAGCCCCGTTATCAGTTGCTAGATCAATTAGTTCCAAACTTTTGGTGTGAGTCGAATGTCTGTCCAGAATAAGAAGTGCGGTAACATTTGAACCTCGGGGTCTCGGTAACGTATAATCATATCGAGAAACGTTTCCAAGTTCTCCCGAGAATGTCGTCTTCAGAACATATGATAAAAATTCCAACGATTTGCCACGAATAGAAACTATAGAATTGGCCACCTCCACAAGTGGCACTTTCCCTACCCAAAAAATTATGGTTTTCCGGGGTTTTCTCAGGAACCGCCAATGAACAAATGGTGTTTTTATAAGTAGCCTGGGTCCACCCTTGACCGCATCTAATGCAAAACCCACTATCTCATTCTCGGCTGGAGAAAATGTGTAATATTTAAACTTTTACCATGTACTGTAAGGTAATTACAGTATCCCTTTCTTCTGATAGATACAAAAATGGTCGCAAGGGCAAGGGCTATACAAAATCCTAGAACCATTACCTCTGGGGTTGGTAGAACCCGACATATGACTGCCTCAGTTATCATACTTTCGAGAGTGGTATTTTGGAACATATTAGTTCTGTACACTGCTACGCACGAACCGATGGACGTTTGATTGCGGTTACACTGAGAATGGGTTCATAGCTACTTTAAACGACCCACTCATACACATCCTAAACAAAGGCTTCATTTTACAACTGCCATTCTGAAGTCAGATTGCATGTCGCACTAATCAGTTTGTGCATGTATAATGAAATCCAGTGATTCAGCACTGAATGTTGGCAGTACATCTCCCCTTCTCTACTTCCCTGCCTCTCTTGTCATGGAATTCAGTGAGTACTGGAATCTCTGTAGACTGGACAAAACGTGAAGTGATTAACATTCAATATCGTTAATTAGAAGCTCTAGAGCACTTAATTACAGCACTCCCTTTCGCAAATATCTGAATACGTCTCCATTTCAGCACGTAACTACCATTATAATATATTCTACACACTTGTTGATACGTTCATATAAATTTAGAAATTTAACTTATTATTGGACATTCGTACGTAATTCCAGAACGTCTCTTTCGTCTTACTGCAGAACAGCCTGTGTGGGACAGTTTGCCAGATCATGTAGCGTAAACAACCAACCAACCAAAATATCAATTACTACAGCTGCGTGGAATTGGAATAAGATTGGAAGAACTCCGACAGCAGACTGCTTTATTCACAGAAGTGCCTAAGTCTATTTAGAAACACAGTTTTCAATAATTCATGTTGAAATTTTTAGAAGTTTCTTTTCCTGAACTACACAGCCTTGAAAATACGTGCTTGGCAACATGTAGGATTACATCACTGTTTTAATATTATCAAACATTTTTGAAATATACTTCAAAGATGATTTCGATTTTTTAAAATTTGTACAATGACCTCCAGAAGATTTCGAATTGGAAGTGTTCTATTTTAGAATAATGATATTGGACGATCTGAATTTTGAAATCCTTACTAGCTATGTTGGAGAAGTTATGAACACTAGACGAATAGAACACAAGATTGAATCGTGTACAAAAAATTTAACAAATAAAAAATTATAAATCAATCTCCAATGAAAGCAAATACCAACAGATAGAAATGAAACAGCCAAATCTTACTTTGTAGAGTTTCGGCCTGTCAGTATGTAAAATGGTGATTCGCTCTACTGTGGCAATATGTGTAACCTCAAAGCGATTACATAGTGTGAAAATTCAGCAAGAAATAGTGCAAGAACGATATTCAATAATTTAATGATTTTCAGTGTTCAGTGCCTAAGCGTAAGACGGCATTTACAAAATCTCGAGTGAAAGCAGAGAGAGAGTGGTAAGAAGGTAAGAAAAAATGAACTAGAAGACAGTAGGAAAAGTAAATTGCTTCCGAATAGAAACGTGTTCAATGAATTAAAGGGATTCAAAGTGATATAATAATTTCATATAGTTGCACTTTTGGCATTATTGGTGACTAAAGCGTAAGAAAAGGAAGGAAATAATTTGTTTCCTATATGCATGAAAATAAAATCTTGTAATTCTGCGAATGACTTCCAGTACGACATAAAAGTGTGGAGATATTCGTAAAAAAGGAATACATGTACATGGACATCTACACGTGTATTTCGCAACCTATTTTGGGGTTTCTTGTGGAGAATACTTTCTACATTATGTTCAATTGCTGCATCCCTTAGTTCTCTCCCCCCCCTCCCCACCCCCTCCTACCCAAACCCATAACTGCATCACTCTAAAACTGTCTGCGAGAAGAGCATTTTTTGGCGTGTGAGCTCGAATGTCCCTAATAATTTTACTGTAATGTTCTTTCCACGAAATACGCATAATGGAAGAAATATGTTAGTTGAATAATATTCTGGCTGATTCTTTAAGAATTTTAACAGTATACCGGCCTATAATGGACAATACCTCTCTTGAACTGTCTGCCAATGTAGTTGGATGAGCATCTCTGTGAAACCTTCCAGATTACAAAATGAATCTGTGAGGTAACGTGCTGCCCTTCTTTGTATTTTCTCTACATTTTCTGTCAATCGTATATGGTATGTGGTGGGAGCAGGAGAAACTTTTTCTCTCGTAATAACTGTAGCGTTTTTCAGTGCTCTGGAAGAAGTCTCATCAAACTGGAAAACATGAAATATTAGTTCACTTTATTACAGGAATGGATAAAACATTTATTTACCTTTTACATACATCTTTGCCACAAGATTAATGGACAATTTAAAGCTTTCATTGACTAGCAAAGCACTACTTCATGTACTTATTACCAAACTGCTGTTTTCCAGCACAAAATGCAAAATTTAAGAAAACTCATTTCATCAGATGCTTCAACTGTCACTGTCCTACACCATGATGTTAACTGCTGTAGCTTAAGTCTGGAACAGGCCTGAACTCTTGTAAGCTCAACACCATATTGACCTCAGTGGGAGGCCACTGGTGTGTTGCGGGAGAGGCGCGGTCTTCAGCGGCGCCTCCCACACGTCGTTGCAGATTGCAGCTAGCCCTCGCTAATGTCTGTGGTATCGGTATGCATTCCCGAGTTTGGGGTGGCACCGCGATCTCTAGACGAAACCACGTTGCGGATTCCTTACTGAAGAGCACTATTTAACTACTGGCCGATCGAGGGTTTCCCAAACTAATGTCCTTCGTGGGTCGGTTTCAAATCCTAAGATTTCTTCCAATGAATTTCCTTCTGTCACCTGCTTTAACTCCGATTAGTTTGATGTGAGTGTTCCACTTTAAATCTCTATGCGCGCATATCCCAAGATATTTAGTGTGCACAAATGATTTCAGTTGTTGTTCTGCAATTGTATTCTCCTATATTAATTGGTCTCTCTATTTGTACACAATACCTTACATTTGTTTATGTTCAAGGTAACCGCCACACCGCACTGAGCGCCGGTACTTTGCCGGTCTTCCCGAATTGCGGTAAACTTTTCTAGCATTGTGCTTCATTTTAAATGGGAACATAATTTATTGTGCAATATATTTATCCTGAAGCATTCCAATATTTTATTTTCGTTAACCAAATATCCCTTACTTTTACCAGCACGACACTAGCGTTCAGCTGCACCTGGTCCTGTACATAATGTTCTAGTAACAGCTCATTATGATGACCCTGAAGTGATTCGGAAACTAGCTAATAGCACAATTAATCTATCAAATTAAAAAAGATATTGCCTGCATACTATAACTACAAAAACCGCCAATTTAAACCACAGTTGGAGTTCATCATCCACAGTGGATACAATGAATGCCGTTGTCTGATGCGTACGAAATCTAAATAATGCTGGTTGGTTTATTCACGTGCTCAGCGAGCAGTTATTTTCTACTCCAACCGACAGCAACTAAGTACCTGTTACCCTCGGCACTCCTTCTTACCCTAGACTGACAGCCTTTAAACTGCCGGTATAATATTATCATCATTATCATTTATGCTGAGTTAGGAGCTTATTTCCACCAACTACTGACTATGTTTTTTCCAGTAATTAACATATTCCCTAAGTTTTTACAGGCAGCCATGGTCTAGGGGTAATCAAACAGCTTTCGGTCCCGGGTTCTAACACCGCCACCACTTAAGATTTGAATAAATATCTTTAGCAACGGCGGCAGAAGACTTCCACAGTAAGAAGCCACCCTCACCAACCTTATTCAGCCAACGGCCTTCTCAAATAGAGTAGACAGACGTTCCAGGGATTTTCTTGCCCTTAGTGTAAAGGAGGAAGGATCAGCAATAATCAACGACATGAGCCTACAGAAAGCTATGAAAACCAGTGCATTAAAGACACATAATGTGTATGTGTTTCCACAGGACATGTGGTCTGTAATTGAAAAATTGTCATGATGATATCTCCGTGGTCAAAACATTCCGGACTATCCCCCTTCAGGATCAACACGAGATGACGACGAGAACAAGATTGAATAACCAACAAAAGGATAACGTTCTACGAGTTGGGATGTGAAATGTCAGGAGGAAGCGGAGAAGGGAAATGCTAAGGCTCAATCTAGATACAGTGGGCGTCAGTGAAGTGAAATGGAGAGAAGGGAATGAATTCTGGTCAGACGAGTATAGTGTAACATCAACAGCATCAGAAAATAGCAGAATAGGAGTAGGATTCGTTACGAATGGGAAGGTAGGTCAGAGAGTGAGTTACTGTGAACCGTTCAGCGATAAGTTTTTCTCATCATAATTGACAGCAAACAAAAACCGAAAACGATAGTTGAGGTATACTTGCCGAAATCGTGGGCAGAAGATGAAGAGATAGAGAAAGTACGTGAGAATACTGAACGGATAATTCAGTTCGTAAAGTAAGATGAAGAAATAATAGTTATGGGGAGTTGGAATGCAGATTTAGGGGAGCGAGTAGACGAAAGGGCTATGGAGAATATGTTCTTGGTATTAGGAACCAGAAAGGATAATTAAGTTCTGTAATAAATTTCAGCTAGTAATAGCGAATGCTCTATTCGACAATCACAAGAGGAGCGATATACTTGGAAAAGGCCGGTAAATAGAGAAATTTCAGATTACATCATGATCAGGCAGATCCGAAATCAGATAATGGAATGTAAGGCGTAAACACGAGCAGAAATATACAAAGATAACCATTCAGTAGTAATGAAGTGTAAGCCGAAGTTTAACAGTGTGGGAGAACTACTTCAGATATGAGTGGGACATGGAAGCACTAAGGAACAGAGAGAGACGCATGAATCAGCGAGAATTCCAGTGTTAAATGCAGAGGATAGAGTGGATAGATGCAAAGAATATACTGAAAGGTTCTACGAAGGGGAAGACTTGTCAGATGACGTGATGGAAGAGAATATATAAAGGAGTCAGGGGATCCGGTACTAGAATCAGGATTAGAAGAGCTTTGGAAGACTTAATATGGAGTAAGACAGAAGGGAGAGATAACACTCTATCAGAATTTCTAAAATCGTTGGGGGAAGTAGAAACAAAACGGCTGTTCACCTTGGGGTGTAGAATGTATGTGTCTAGAGATATAATATGCGACATTCGGAAAAACGTCATCCACACAATTCCGAAGATAACAACAGCCGACATGTGCAACAATTGTTGCATTATCAGCTTAACATCTCGTGTACGCTAGGTGCTGACAGGGAAAGTATACAAAGGAATGGAAAAACTAAGGATTTGGTGGATGACAATCAGTTTGGCCTTAGGAAAGCTAAAGGCTCCATAGAGGCATTTCTATTGTAGCGATTGATAATGGAAGCAAGAATAAGGAAAATTCAACAGATTTTCATAAAATCTGGCGACCTGGAAAAAGCGTTCGAGAATGTAAAATGGTATAGTATGTTGAAATTTTGATAAAAGTAGGAGTAAGCTGGAAAGACGGGTAATATGTAATATGCAGAAGGATCGAGAGGGAAGAGTAAGCAATGAGAGAGAAAAACAAAGAACAAAGTTTCCAGAATGAGATTTTCACTCTGCAGCGCAGTGTGCGCTGATATGAAACTTCCTGTCATATTAAAGCTGTGTGCCGGACCGAGACTCGAACTCGGGACCTTCGCCTTTCGCGGGAAAGTGCTCTACTAACTGAGCTACCCAAGCACAACTCACGCCCCGCCCTCACAGCTTTACTTCTGCCAGTACCTCATCTCCTAACTTCCAAACTTTACAGAAGCACTCCTGCGAACCTTGCAGAACTAGCACTCCTGAAAGAAAGGATATTGCGGAGACATGGCTTCGCCACAGCCTGGGGGATGTTCCCAGAATGATATTTTCACTCTGCAGTGGAGTACGCGCTGATATGAAACTTCCTGGCAGATTAAAACTGTGTGCCGGACCGAGACTCGAACTCGGGACCTTTGGCTTTCGCGGGCAAGTGCTGTGGCGAAGCCATGTCTCCGCAATACCCTTTCTTTCAGAAGTGCTAGTTCAGCAAGGTTCGCAGGAGAGCTTCTGTAAAGTTTGGAAGGTAGGAGATGAGGTACTGGCAGAAGTAAAGCTGCGAGGACGGGGCGTGAGTCGTGCTAGGGTAGCTCAGTTAGTAGAGCACTTGCCTGCGAAAGGCAATGGACCAGAGTTCGAGTCTCGGTCCGGCACACACTTTTAATCTGCCAGAAAGCTTCAAAGAACAAAGTGTTCGGATTATAAAAGGTGTAAGACAGGGATGTAGTCTTACGCCCGTACTGCACAACCTATATAGCGAAGAAGCAATGACGGAAACAAAAGAAAGGTTAATGAGTGAAATGAAAACTGATTGTCAAAGGACACCAATGATAAGATTCGCTAATGGCATTGCTATGCTCAGAGACAGTGAAAATCAATTACAGGATCTGCTGCACTGAATGAACAGAATGAGTAAGAATATGGACTGAGTGTAAATCGAATATAGATTAAAGTAATGAGAAGTAGCAGAAACGAGAACAGCGAGGAACTTATGCGGATTGATGATCACGACGTGGATGAAGGCAAGGAATTCTGCTACGTAGGTAAAAAAATAACCCCTGACAGACGGAGGAAGGAGGACGTAAGAAGCATACTAGCAATGGCTAATAAGGGCATTTCTGGCCAAGAAAGTCTGCTAATATCAAACATAGGCCTTAATTTGGGGAAGAAACCTCCGATAATGTACGTGTGACGTTTAGAGTACAGCATCGTATGACAGTGAAGCATGAACTGCGGTAAAACCAGAAAAGTAGAGAATCGAAGGATTTGAGGTGTGATGCTACAGAAGAATGTCGAACATTGGGAAGTTAAGGAATGAGGAGGTTCTCCGTATCATCGACGAGGACTGTATGGAAGTGTATGGACGTATGTATGGAACACTCTGACAAGAAGAACGTAAGGGATGGTAGGACGTCTGTTAAGACATCAGGAAATTTCTTCGATGCTACTAGACGGAACTGCAGAGGGTGAAACATGTACAGAGAAACAGATATTCGAATACATCCAACAAAGAACTGACGACGTAGGTTACAAGTGCAACTCTTTCTAAGATGAAGAGTGTGGCGCAGGAGAGTAATTCGTCGTTGGTCGCATCAAAGAAGGCAGAACACTGATGACTAAAAAAAAAATATATTTATTTGGTAATTATGTCAAATGAATGTATGTTTGTGAGATTTCCTTTCCCAAGTTTGCGTCCATGAATATTTTCATTGGTGTGATATATTTCAAGATCTCAGCATGCGGAAACACTGTATCTATGAGATATGCAACTCTGTCCATTTTCCTTGTTCAGGAGGTACGTAAAACTCTCATGTTACTGCATTTCTGATGCCATTCACGTAAAGAATCCATAGAAGGAAATCCTACTTTCTCCAAATCGAAATACTGTTTGTGTCTTTTATTACATCCTTCCAATTTTCTTTAACAACATCTTCGATGCATGATGCGGGAGGAAGAATATAAGGTTTAAAGTTCAAGAGAGAGATTTTCCAGTATTTCCATGCTATCATGAACAATCAGTCTGTAATCAGACCGTAGTGGCTCGGAAGTGGAATATTATCAAATTAGGCACATTATTTTTTCTGTTAATTTTAATTTGTTAAAACTAAACTTGGGATAAATAATTCTAAGAAATTTGGGGAGAGGCTAGATGTTGTACAATCTGATGATTATACTGATACGTAGCAGCTGGGCATGGTTTCATGTTCAATCCACTGAAATTAAAGAAGGCATTTTGGAGGCGTCACTTCAGTAAGGATCATAAAACTTAACGTAAACACAGAATTTCTTCAGAATCACTTTCACTTTCAGTTAATAAGTTTAACTTTGATGCAGTTTACTAGAGCCATTTGTAAACATCAAAACTATATCTAGCACATGGCTATTTTCATGTTAAAAAGGAGACGTAGGATTCGTGGCTACAGTCAAGATTTACCTTGCGAAAAAAGAGGAGGAGGGGAGGGGGAGAGCACACCTAGAAACTCGATGTAGATTTTGATCCGATGAAGGCGTACTCCGCCTGGGGGATAGTAGATGTACTGATAATGGTTTCAGCGTTTTCCGGTGACTCATTGCGTAGTGGTATAGCTACCGGAGCACCGTCTGTGTCTACCCCTTAATAGGGAATGCTCACAGCCGGAATGGCTAATGTCGTGTACACGTGTGGAACAAGCAGGAGACCATGCCACGGAAACGCACTCGTGCTTTCTGCAGCCAACTGGGAGAGTGTGAAATGTGTCAAATTGCAGCATTTGGAGTTGCGAGATGGTGCTTTCGGGGAATTGGCACCTAAGTTGGACGTGCTGCGTCAGTTTTGCAGCGATGCTGCTATCAGTAGTCTCTTGAACATTGTCACACCCATAACAAGGTTCTGTACGTCCACGCAGGACAGACGCCCACAAGAATCGTCATATTTGATCTTACAGCTCCCACAGCACTGATAAGAGGACTTGTGGGCTCAGGTGTGTCAACACGAACGGTTGCGAACCGGTTATCAGCAGTGGGATTACCCGCACCCACACATCTACCACGGCTTCTACTCATGTCACAGCATCGACGTACACGGTTCGACTGGCGCCATCAGACGATCACTTGGAATGGCGCGTCGTGGGCTTCAGCTATGAAAGCAGATTCTGCTTGCATGCAAGTGATGGTTGTTTGCGCGTACGACGTAGACCTGGTGCACACTGTCTCGTGGAGTGCATTCATCCAAGACACACGCACCGCCTCAGGTCTTATAGTGTGGAGTGCGATACGCTACAACTGTAGTTAACTTTTGGTGTTTGTGAAGGTGACGATGGGATGTCATAGGATGAGAAGTAACTCATACGACTCGTCAATCACAATTCATACAGAACTACGTGAACAGGTCGAGCAGACGTGGCGTAACATATTCCAGGACAATATTCGCCATTTGTACGATCGACTGGATGCCAGAGTCAGAGCCTGCATTGCCGCCTGTGGAGGCTGCACCACTTATTACTAAAAAGAGTGTTTCAACATGCGTCAGCACCTAGTACCTCAGCACCACTTGTGATTTTGATCTGTAAATGTTTCCTGAACTCCGTTTGCATTGTGGCAACAATAAATCTTGAATGAATTGGAAACGTCTAAAAGGGTGTAATATTTTTTTTTTTTTTTTTGCCGGCAGTGTATTATGACTTACATTAACATCATTTACGTGTATTTTAAAAAGCGCAAGAAATACGGTCAGGCCGAGGATTATTTCAAAAATTGGCAAAACACTATTGTTTAACAGAGATGACACACTTAGAGTTTGAGGAAGAGAGAAAAAATAATTGTGATTACATCTACATCCATACTCCGCAAGCCACCTGACGGTGTGTGGCGGAGGGTACTTTGAGTACCTCTATCGGTTCTCCCTTCTATTCCAGTCACGTATTGTGCATGGAAAGATATATTGTCGGTATGCCTCTGTGTGGGCTCTAATCTCTCTGATTTTATCTTCATGGTCTCTTCGCGCGGTATACGTAGGAGGAAGTAAGATACTGCTTGACTCCTCGGTGAAGGAATGTTCTCGAAACTTCAACAAAAGCGAGAACCGAGCTACTGAGCGTCTCTTCTGGGGAGTCTTCCACTGGAGTTTATCTGTCCTCTCCGTAACAGTTTCGCGATTACTAAATGATCCTGTAACGAAGCGCGCTGTTCTCCGTTGGATCTTCTCTATCTCTTCTATCAACCCTATCTGGCACGGATCCCACACTGGTGAACAATATTCAAGCAGTGGGCAAACAAGTGTGCTGTAACCTACCTCCTTTGTTTCCGGATTGCATTTCCTTAGGATTCTTCCAATGAGTCTCAGTCTGGCATCTGCTTTACCGACGATCAATTTAAAATGATCATTCCATTTTAAATCACTCCTAATGCCTACTCCCAGATAATTTATAGAATTAACTGCTTCCGGTTGCTGACCTGCTATAATATAGCTAAATGACAAAGGATCTTTCTTTCTATGTATTCGCAGCACATTACACTTATCTAGATTGAGGTTTAATTGCCATTCCCTGCACCATGCAGATCCTCCTGCATTTCAGTACAATTTTCCATTGTTACAACCTCTCGATATACAACAGCATCATCCGCAAAAAGCCTCAGTGAACTTCCGATGTTATCTACAAGGTCATTTATGTATATTGTGAATAGCAACGGTCGTATGACACTCCCCTGCGGCACACCTGAAATCACTCTTACTTCGGAAGACTTCTCCCACTGAGAATGACATGCTGCGTTCTGTTATCTAGGAACTCTTCAATCCAATCACACAATTGGTCTGATAGTCCATATGCTCTTACTTTGTTCATTAAACGACTGTGGGGAACTGTAACGAACGCCTTATGGAAGTCCAGAAACAAGGCATCTACCTGGGAACCCGTGTCTATGGCCGCCTGAGTCTCGTGGACGAATAGCGCGAGCTGGGTTTCACACGATAGTCTTTTTCGAAACCCATGCTCATTCCTACAGAGTAAATTTCTAGTCTCCAGAAAAGTCATTATACTCGAACATAAAACGTGTTCCAAAATTCTACAACTGACCGACATAGTTCTGCACGTCTGTTCGACGTCACTTCTTGAAAACTGGGCTGACCTGTGCCCTTTTCCAATCCTTTGGAACGCTACGCTCTTCTAGAAAGCTACGGTACACCGCCGCAAGAAGGGGGCAAGTTCCTTCGTGTACTCTGCGTAAAATCGAACTGGTATCCCATCAGGTCCAGCGGCCTCTCCTCTTTTGAGCGATTTTAATTGTTTTTCTATTCCTCTGTCAGCAATTTCGATATCTACCATTTTGTCATCCGCGACAATCTAGAGAAGGAACTACAGTGCAGTCTTCCTCTGTGAAAAAGGTATGGAAAAAGACATTTAGTATTTCAGCCTACACAATTAGTTGGGTTAATTAAAAAATGTCAGCTAATGAACCCAAATTAAAGATGATCATATTTCCCAATATTGCGGATGGGAGTAAGCTAATGTCTTGCAGGTGTGCCTGATGTGTGGAGAAGAATTAAAAAATTGTGGTAGTACCAGAATATGGAATTACCGTTAGACAATATGAAACTATCCATGACCCAAAAACTGAAGGAGAGGTAAAAGAACAGAAGGTATAAATGGCGGCTGGCCAACTTAGAACGGGAAGGCTGCAGGACCTGCGGAAATAATCACGTGTATTGGAGCGTGGGTGGTAAAGCAACTTACTGAGTTATGAAATGCATTCGCAAATTGCGAATACGATTAGACAAACAGCTACATGACTTTCCCATGACTTTCTAGAAACACGAAAATCTATGCCAGACCTGCACTAGAAATTTCCCACTTGTCGCATGCGGTCACCCTTAGCCCATTCGAGCACACTTCAAGGATCAATCCGAACTTCCACATGTCCTAGTGTCTACATCCTATATTGTTCGCACATTGTGTCATTCCCGCATGGGGAGACACACTGGTTTTCTCATCAGGTGCAATGCTTGTATTTTTAGTGTCTAGCTCGAGAGAATGTTCCTATGGACATACATGCGTATGTGAGGGAACAGGTGTATGTGAAGGAACAGGACTGACCGAAACTTACAATGTCCCAGTATCTGCGTCCCGTATTGTTTGCGCATGCATGCAAGCATCACAGAAGGAACCTTGCATCAAATTATAAAGACACAGTAAAATACAAATATCGCACTATCGTATTTCATTCCAAAGCAAATCAACCTGTCGAACAAAAGCAAGTCAGTCTCTCCCTCGGTGGGAACCACATAAAAACTGGGCACTACAGTATACAGAAGATATGGAAGTTTGGGTCCGTCCTGGGTTCGTTGTTGTCGGGTAGCCGAACTCGTTAAGGCGACTGCTTGGCCGCGTCGAACACACAGAACAAAGCTTGGAATATGGAGGCTATGACCAGTATATCTCCACATATTGTTCTATGTGGATAGTATAGTTCGGTGGCTAACATAACAGAAAGGAAAGCAATACAGGGTTCAACACAGAGCAGCCAGGAAGAAGAATTCAGTATATTCTGTAACGGAAAGCCTCTTGAATAAGTACGTAATTTTGAATATCATCATACTACGATGATAGAATAAGATGTGGTGAATAGAACAAAGAATTTATTCTTACAAAATGAGTAACACTGTGGTGCCTGTGATAATTTTATTTATCACAGATAGCACACTGTTATGCATTTCGTAAAATTTGTACGTGCTGTTGACCATCGCCCAAACAAGGTGTTTATAACCAAGAAAGCAGTCAAAGCATCCTACCAGATGAGTAACACAGTAGCAGGGAAGAAAAAGATAACTATGAAAACCAGAATGAAAATTTACAACGAAATTGTAGCACCAATTAAAGCGTGTGGTCTGGAGGGTTTTGCACTGCAAGAAATACACCTAAGGAGCAGTAATGCCACAGAAAGTTTATGAGGAGAGCACTAGGAAAGACGAGAGGAGATCTGGTTCGAAACAATAAAAACATGGAGGAGACTGGAGAGAATAAAGCAATAAGTGTGATGGTCAACGAAAGGTAGTTGACGTGGAATGGGCACGTTAGGAGATAGGAGAGGAAGCTAAAGGTAAACAAGTATTTGAATTGCGTGTAGAGTGAGGAGCGGGACGAGAAAGACTGCGCATAGCACGGAAGGACAGGGTCGACAATTTGGGAAAAACTGTGGAAATGGAGAGGTTGTGACAGAATGGAACGGATGAAACTAATGGAGAGAGGATGCCCCCATCCTTCAAAGCATATGGGAATTGAAGCAGTAGCTCTAGTATTATTAGGAAAAAAATAAAATCATTAAGTTATTATTACTTGTAGTTTAACATTCTGTTCTCCTAAAAGTAATGCGTTTCATTAAAGGGTCGCCACTCGTCTGTTAAAAGATGAGCTGAGATTTTAAGTTAGATGTTAGAGGGCATCTTTCATGTACGAGTAAGGAGTAGTGTGACATACGCAACTTGTTCTTTACAGAGAAGTGAGGTTGTCATCGTTCCCGAGGTTGTGCATTTCCTGTAATGCGAAACACACTCCTGGAAATTGAAATAAGAACACCGTGAATTCATTGTCCCAGGAAGGGGAAACTTTATTGACACATTCCTGGGGTCAGATACATCACATGATCACACTGGCAGAACCACAGGCACATAGACACAGGCAACAGAGCATGCACAATGTCGGCACTAGTACAGTGTATATCATCCTTTCGAAGCAATGCAGGCTGCTATTCTCCCATGGAGACGATCGTAGAGATGCTGGATGTAGTCCTGTGGAACGGCTTGCCATGCCATTTCCACCTGGCGCCTCAGTTGGACCAGCGTTTGTGCCGGACGTGCCGACCGCGTGAGACGACGCTTCATCCAGTCCCAAACATGCTCAATGGGGGACAGATCCGGAGATCTTGCTGGCCAGGGTAGTTGACTTACACCTTCTAGAGCACGTTGGGTGGCACTGGATACATGCGGACGTGCATTGTCCTGTTGGAACAGCAAGTTCCCTTGCCGGTCTAGGAATGGTAGAACGATGGGTTCGATGACGGTTTGATGTACCGTGCACTATTCAGTGTCCCCTCGACGATCACCAGAGGTGTACGGTCAGTGTAGGAGATCGCTCCCCACACCATGATGCCGGGTGTTGGCCCTGTGTACCTCGGTCGTATGCAGTCCTGATTGTGGCGCTCACCTGCACGGCGCCAAACACGCATACGACCATCATTGGCACCAAGGCAGAAGCGACTCTCATCGCTGAAGACGACACGTCTCCATTCGTCCCTCCATTCACGCCTGTCGCGACACCACTGGAGGCGGGCTGCACGATGTTCGGGCGTGAGCGGAAGACGGCCTAACGGTGTGCGGGACCGTAGCCCAGCTGCGAATGCGAATGGTCCTCGCCGATACCGCAGGAGCAACAGTGTCCCTAATTTGCTGGGAAGTGGCGGTGCGGTCCCCTACGGCACTGCGTAGGATCCTACGGTCTTGGCGTGCATCCGTGCGTCGCTGCGGTCCGGTCCCAGGTCGACGGGCACGTGCACCTTCCGCCGACCACTGGCGACAACATCGATGTACGCCCCACGTGTTGAGCAATTCGGCGGTACTTCCACCCGGCCTCCCGCATGCCCACTATACGCCCTCGCTCAAAGTCCGTCAACTGCACATACGGTTCACGTCCACGCTGTCGCGGCATGCTACCAGTGTTAAAGACTGCGATGGAGCTCCGTATGCCACGGCAAACTGGCTGACACTGACGGCGGCGGTGCACAAATGCTGCGCAGCTAGCGCCATTCGACGGCTAACACCGCGGTTCCTGGTGTGTCCGCTGTGCCGTGCGTGTGATCATTGCTTGTACAGCCCTCTCGCAGTGTCCGGAGCAAGTATGGTGGGTCTGACACACCGGTGTCAATGAGTTCTTTTTTCCATTTCCAGGAGTGTAGATGATGTGGTTAAGTGAGCTTCACTTAATGTGATAATTATTGATGACCTTTTATGTCTCCTGAAATAAATTCAACAGCGAATACACTAGGGCATGCTGAAAAGTAACGCCTCCGAATTTTTTATTACAAAATTCTTAAGCCTTTTTAAATAAAACGTACTTTACTAACATTCTGTGAGGGTTGCCCAGAAAGTAATGAGTGCACCGCGTTTTTTCTATGGTAGTTCATTATTGAACATAATGAGACTTATCCACTTGAAAGAATGGTGTTTCATCTACTCACCCTATTTTTCTACGAAATCTCCATCCCGTTCTTCCTCCAGCGCGAAACAAACGCGTGTATGTCCTGACGGTACCGAGCCTTGGCCTGGTGGCGAAGCCAGTGCTTCACTGTGTGAATCACCGCTTTACCGTCCTCAAAATGTCTTCCACGAATGACATCCTTTAAAGGCCCAAACAAGTGGAAGTCCGAGGGGGCTAGGTCAGGTGTCTCAGGTGTGACAGCCGTCAATGGTCTCCCCGACCGCTGCAAATAGTGGAGCTCCGCCGAACCAATTTCTGATGATCTCTCTCTCCGTGCCCAACGACTAACTGTACTTCGGTTGACAGTAGATGCTGTGACGGTACGTCACATAAATAGACATTTGGAGAAAGGGAAAAGAAGTTTTTGCTCTGAGACGTGTGAAACATAGATTATCTAAAGACTAAGTACCTCTGCGCCATGTATAACAAATTGTAAATTATTATTATTATTATTATTATTATTATTATTATTATTATTATTATTATTATTATTATAAAAACACAAATATCAATGTAATTAACAAAACACAGTTTTTTGTATAAACTCTGTGTAACATAGGCCATGAAGATCAGAGACAATGCTTTGATTGAAGAGGCTCTCCTGTTTTGTTTCGTCTAGAGGTAGGCCGCCATTGGTGTGCTCTCTGATAATCAACGTAAGTTTTATCTGTATTTTTGAAAAATTATAATAGAAATTGTTATTAGAAAGTGTGTATTATTGACTTAGTTGTCACCTCTCATGGTAGCAACCATTAATTATAATTAACAAAGCTTTTACAGAACTTCGTCGTGCAGGAAGCTCATCTCCCCTTGCAGGATTTAGTCGGCCATTACGCTGACGATTCATGTTATTAAATGTAAATGCGACAGACTTCTCAATTTTGATCTGTCATTAATTTCAAAGTTAAAGACAGTAGTGATACATTTCATTTACTAAAATCCACAGCACTGAATGAGTTCAGTATGTTTCATTTTGGCCGCCTAATGGCAGATATGAGATAAGTTAATTAAAAGTCTCATGCTAGCCCACAATATTTAAAGCCTCCCCAACCAATATCATAAAATACAGTTATAAAAATTAAAATATATAATTATCCCGTGATAAGTGCCCACATATACACTTATAACGTGATGATGCTCCACAGATTTTGCACAAGCGTTTGTAAATATTCCCCACAGTTTCTTCCTCTGCAGTGAGAACTTCAATGACGGCATGTTGCTTGTAACGTACATCATCTACAGATGCCATTTTGAAACCGTCCTCCAGCTTCGCTATCTCTCGGATGTGACGGAAACTTGGCGCGCTGACTCCGGAGACTTGAAATAAAACATACGTAACGTTTCGCAATCGTAGCATTGTTTTCGGCTGAGAAAAAAAAAGTGGTGCATTACTTTCTGGGCAACCCTCGTACATATTAAATATTTATCGCTATACATTTATTTCTGAACATACTCACCCTAGCGACGTACGCATTTCTCCTACAGAGAAACAGTTCGCTTTAACGTCACTGTTGAATGTTTTACTTTGTTGACGCAGCCACAACCTCACCTCTGCTTGCATTGCTTTATCACTACGTGTGTGTAGTACTCAAATGTGTTCTTTAAGTTTTGTAAGCAGATGAGGATCCATGTCTGTATGGAGGATGATCGATGACAGTGAACCCAATACGTCTGTTTATTGTAGATTCGCAGCATTCCTGTGGTGACTACATTTTCACGAAATTTGGGTGCGTAGATCAATACCCAGAACATCCACCATTGGTTGTAATGACGGCCTGGATACGCCTGGGCATTCAGTCAAACGGGGCTTGGATGGCGTGAACAGGTACAGCTGCCCATTCAGCTTCAACACGATACCACAGTTCATCAAGAGGAGTGACTGGCGTATTGTGACGAACCAGTTGCTAGGCCACCGTCCACCAGACGTTTTCAATTGGTGAGAGATCTGGGGAATGTGCTGGCCAGGGGAGCATTCGAACATTTTCTGCATCCAGAAAGGCCCGTACAGTACCAAGGGTCGAATGAAGGGTAGAGCCACTGGTCTGGAATGTAACGTCCACTGTTCAAAGTGCCGTCAATGCGAGCAAGAGGTGACCGAGACATGTAACCGATGGCACCCCATACCATCACGCCGGGTGATACGCCAGTACTGCGATGACGAATACACGCTACCAATGTGCGTTCACCGCGATGTCGCCAAACACGAATGCGACCATCATGATGCTGTAAACAGAACCCTGATTCGTCCGAAAAATGACGTTTTGCCATTCGTGCACCCAGGCTCGTAGTAGTTACGTCACACACCACCATCTTACATGCTGCAAAGCGGTTCCGCCTACGGGGAGAGGATTGAAAATACAGACATGAAGAATAAAGACGTAGAACGTTAATATAGTTCGTTTTATTTAAGAAGAAAACAAGCTTTGAGTTTTCACAGGAAACTTTTGAAGCATAGCTTCTGAGCACGCCCTCGTAGCTTCTGCAAGAAGGAAGAAACCTGGAAACCAACCACTTAAAGAACGCGATGAGTAGCAGCCAACGTCTACAATAGAAGGGTGCAGGAAGCAGGAAAATACGCTTTTTATCTGTTTGAATTTTTAGACGGTTCAATTAGTGAAACTTTAGTTTGGTAGTTTAGGCAAGCTCCATACCGGTCACGTTTCGGTTGAAGGGGGAACGTGGGAAACCTGCTAACTTGGGCGCAGGTGAATATCTCCCGTGATAACGGTATCCCGCAAAAGACTGAACCGTGCAGATTGTGCCGCGTTCCTGGGAAGGCAGAAAGCTAGATTATCTATCGCTCAGGTACAAACTTCCTGGAAATGCCAGACGGGGCGAAATTAGCTCGTTCTCGGCCATGTTTGCTACAAAGGCTACGCCACACCTGGAGTAGTCCCGGAATCCTAGCGGCTCTGGGAACTCCTAGGCTATTTGCGGAGCACTGAACGGACAGCGGATGGCAACTGTCAAGGCTAGTTTCCTGTCCAAGGCAATAGTAGTTGTTTGAAGACGACAGCTATACTCGGAAATTCACCCGCAGAGAGCAATCAGGCTGTGCGGTAGTACAGAGCCGAGTGACCGACGAGAGCACACCTGATCGTTTACAGGACATTCAATAAAAAAGACGATAGGAGCCAAGGGGGAGTATTGGAATACGGGATCTGAAAGGCAGAGGGGTTAGTCGGTGTGAAGCTGTTTTTTGCCGCCCAAGAGTGGACCAGTAGGTGTAGAGTGCAAAGAGATATATTAAGGCAGCAGAGGATAGGTACCTGCTTGGAGGAGGAGGGGCTGGAGCGCTACGTGGAGTGGCGGAAAGTGGGGAGACGCTATCTGACTGACTCAACGCACAGTGGTTAGTTTACGTGTGGAAAGCCGTGCAGAGTGGCCGCGCGGTTTGAGGCGCTATATAATGGAATGCTCCGTCCCTGCCGCCGGAGGTTCGAGTCCTCCCATGGACGTGTGTGTGTGTGTGTGTGTGTGTGTGTGTGTGTGTGTGTGTGTGTGTGTGTGTGCGTGTGTGTGTGTGTGTGTGTGTTGGTCTTAGCGTAAGTTAGTTTAAGTAGTAGAGGTAGTGGTGTAAATGTGGAAACCCAGTTTGTTTTTGCTGTATAAAAGAAAAAGCTAATTCATAATGTTTTATCAATGAATGTAATATTATGAAATCAAAAAAACGTTTTCTGCTTGCACAACAACTCATTAACTTTCATGAAGTGCGGGTAATGTGGAAACGCCTTAAATTTGTGGAAAACTGACTACTTCAAACAAAAACTATTAAAAATTTTAGGAACTATTTTATTTTATATTAAATTTAAATTACACAAAAATATTTTTAAACGCAAATATAATAGAAAAAATCTTCATAAGCGAAGTTCACTTACAAAAATCACATATGCGAATATCTCATTCATTTCTGGCACACAAGGAGTGACTTAATCTACAGTTCTCCCCGAACGTTTTTTGAAAATGCGCCTCCACAAGAAAGACAAATGGCATCTTCTTCAGTAGGTTTTTCTTCCCCAACTGGGAGATCCAAATCTGACACTCTTGAGGAGGCAGTTGGTGCATTGGGCTCTTTATCTGAATCCTCAGATAACTTAAGAAGTGTTTACTGTACTCAGCTTCCAAAATATCAAAAAACTTGTCTACACCTTCCTTGTTGAATCCGTTAGCTCTCGAGAATGTGGTCCCCATAGGTTTGTGGATTGTGAGTTTATTTCTGTGTCGTCTAAGAAAAAGGTGAAACAAAGATCTACCTGCAGCATTTGAAGTGAAAGGGTGATTAATATTATTTCTTTCCGCTAGCTGATATGCCTTTGTCTTGACATCTAATCTGGCAAGAAATTATCCATTTCAATGAGATACTGCACCAACTGTTTCTCAATAGCATCAGGTAGTACAGGCTTACGTCCAAGTCTCAAAGAAACACATTCTTCAGTTGACATATCACTATGCACAAACCTTTAAAGTATCGTCTGAGGTACACTGAAAGCTTTTACTGCTCTTCTTAACCCCATCTGCTTTTCTCTTAAGGCTATTATAGCCTTAATCATGTTTCCAGCGTCCCACTTCATCACAATAGCTATTGGTTTCCAATCAGTTACTTTTCGTGGCGTCTAGAAACAGACGCCAAACGTATTGGAAGTAATGTACCTATGTTGGTATTGTGGAAATGTTTCCACAATGCCATCGTATGTATGCTCCCACATTACCTACACAATGGCCATTTTACATTTCGGTAGATTACATTAAGGAACTATCCATTTAACGTTGACAAACGACTGCTAAAACCTTCTATGCACCTCCCTTTATAAGCTATCAGACGTAAAGAAAAAATAACTACAAAGGATGTAGATAAATGTAGTACCAAAACGTACCTCGAAAAAGGCTAACAAAATGCGCGAACATAAGCTGCATCATTGTCAGGGCGTCTGTTGCTCAACTGACTGCTTACCCTCCAGCGTGACGAATAGGAACTATTGCAACAATTTCTGGCTGTCCCCCTACAGTGCAGCACTGTGCAGGCCAGATACTAGGCGTTTCCACATTACCCACACGCTTCCACATTTACACCCCTACCTCTATGTAATTCTAGGGACCGATGACCTCAGCAGTTTGGTCCCTTAGGGATTCAAACACATTTTGAACAATTCTTACGTGTGGAAAACAGGAACTACTTTCAGTAAACGATTGGAAGACTTCTAGTTTTCTGTTACTGGGACTAGTTTCCAGAGGAACTTGTGAGTCACTAAGGATCTTACTGAGACTTACCAAAGGTTTAACGACTACTTGAGTTACGCCGGAAAGTTCTGGGCTGAGGCGTGCACCGAGCCTGCGCGGCTCACCCGGCACTGCAGCCTCGACTGCCGGGGGAGCCTCGACACGCGCTGCCCAGAGCCCGTCAGGCAGTTGGCGCCCCTTCAGAATACGGATCCGCCCGGGCGCCCGTGCAGCTCGGCTGCTCGTCAAAGTCACGTGCCCGCCAGGCATCACACAAGTGCACGAACGAAACTAAATCTCTGTGGCTCGTTTGCAGGCAATTTTTCACTTTGCACAGTATTTACCGACACAGTGCTTTACCTCCCACCCTATATTACACTACTGGCCATTGCACATTATAAACGGGTATTCACTGGACAAATATATTATAATAGAACTGACATGTGATTGAGTCAAACAGAGCTTGGATGGCGAGTACAGGTACAGCTGCCGAAGAAGCTTCCACACAATACCACAGTTCATCAACAGTAGTGACTGGCGTGTTGTGACGATACAGTTGCTCGGCCACAATTGACCAGATGGTTTCAATTGGTGAGCGATCTGGAGAATGTGCTGGCCAGGGCAGCAATTTCTGTATCCGGAAAAGCCCGTGCAGGAACTGCAACAAGCGGTCGTGCATTATCCTGCTGAAATGTAGGGTTTCGCAGGGATCGAATGAAGGGTAGAGCCACGGGTCGTAACGGATGTGAAATGGAACGTCCACTGTTCAAAGTTCCGTTAATTCTAACAAGAGGTGACCGAGACGTGTACCCAATGGCACCCCATACCATCACGCAGGGTGATACGACAGTATGGCGATGACGAATACACGCTTCCAATGTGCTTTCACCTCGATGTCCCCAAACACGGATGAGACCATCATGATGCTGTAAACAGAACCTGGATTCATCCGAAAAAATGGCGTTTTGCCATTCGTGCATCCAGGTTCGTCGTTGAGTACACCATCGCAGGCGCTCCTGTCTGTGATGCAGCGTCAAGGGTAACCGCAGTCATGGTCTCCAAGCTGATAGTCCATACTGTTGCAAACGTCGTCGAACTGTTCGTGCAGATTGGTGCCTTGCAAGCGTCCCCATCTGTTGACTCAGGGATTGAGACGTGACTGCACGAGCCATGCGGATAAGATGCCTGTCATCTCGACTGCTAGTGATACGAGGCCGTTGGGTGGCACGGCGTTCTGTATTACCCTCCTGAACCCACCGATTCCATATTCTGCTAACAGTCACTGGATATCGACCAACGCGGGCAGCAATGTCGCGATACGACAAACCACAATCGCGATAGGCTACAATCCGACCGCTACCAAAGTCGGAAACGTGATGGTACGCATTTCTACTCATCACACGAGGCATCACAACAACGTTTCACCAGGAAACGCCGGTCAGCTGCTCTTTTTTTATGGGAAATAGGTTGGAAACCTTCCTCATGTCAGCACGTTGTAGGTGTCGCCACCGGCGCTAACCTTGTGTGAATGCTCTCAAAAGCTAATCATTTGCATATCACAGCATCTTCTTCCTGTCGGTTAAATTTAGCGTCTGTAGCACGTCATCTTCGTGGTGCAGCAATTTTAATGGCCAGTAGTGTAAAATAACTGATGTGTGACACATCAGGAACTAGATGGTTACTCAAATCTCCACCACTGCTTGTAGTTATTAAATCTAATTATTATTGGGTACACATGAAAAACTTCTCTACCTTACGCTCCAGTGAAAAAAGTTAATCTTATTAATGGTCATCCTACCGCCTTACTAATTAGTGATTTTTTGTAGTACTAACCAAAGCATTTGAAACTGTTTATTGACTAACAAAAATGTAGATGGTTAAATTACTGCAGAAATTTTCTCATACTGTTGAAGTTTATCTTTTTCTCACCAGGCACACCTAAGTGTTTGAAACTTTTTACTAACTAACACAGATATAGGATGGTTAAATCACAGCAGAAATTCTCTCATACTGTGTGATGTTTATGTTTTTCTCACCAGGTTCACCTTTTCCTCAGTAAAGTCTGGCTTCCGACTGAAACTTATTTCTCAAAAATTTTGTTAAAAAAATCAACATTAGAAATTCATAATTTCACGGACGAAACACAAACCTATGTAATGTACAAAATCCGTGTAAGCCGTCCATTAAAAGCGGTGCAGTTTGGGAAACCTGTCTAAATTCTAGTCAAATTGAGTGCTTAGATACATTTCACGATTTCCTAGTAGAAATTCGTCTTACTTCGGACGAAATGTCACAAATAAAATTAAGGAACATTTGAAGGGATTTAGAAAAACTTCACCCACTCTTTCCCTGCTCTATCTAGTAATAACAATTGGACTAGCAATCGCTTGGAAAACACAAAAATTTCAGAACCCACATAAGGTGTAAATTGAAACGAGCAGCTACTGGGAACTTCCAGTGATTAAATTACAGAAAATAGATCTTTATCGCAAGTAAGTTTCTGGTTAAGCTTACAGTTTCCAGTACTTTCAAATAAAGCAATATCAAGTTTATCACCTGTATCGTCCATTGTGCGAAAGCGTCACCAGTCCTTTTGATGTGGTACAGGTGAAATGTAAAACGTCATAAAATCATTAGGTCTAGTAAACTATTTGCTTTGAATTCAATTACTTTCATGTTACTGCAGAAACTTTCATTGTGCTACATCCATCATGTTACATTGCGCGTTATTTTTCTTTGTAAGGGATCAAAAAAGTCCTGTTCCAAGCACATCAAACCTGTTCCTAGCACATATCAGTGCGAATAGGCCTTTTCCTCTTACGAGTGTATAAAAAATAAATCTGGAAGCAAACTTCATAGTGAAAGTTATTTGAAACTGTCTTTACCTTCTGTGGTTCCTGGATTCAAAGTTATGTCACATGCAAAGTTATGTCCTCAACGAGGAAGGGTTGCGACGGGGCGGTAAATAAAGAAATGCGGTTGAAGCGTTCACACGAATTTGCATATACAAATGTTGGTTAAAAATGTTATTGCATATTTGGCTCTCACGTAAGTCTCAGGGGATGATTTCCACACTTGGTGCATTAGTACACTGTTCCACACCCGCGCATTTGTTATAGTTTTCGAATTAATTATTCACTCAGCCATGAGTACTGTTTATGCTAGGGAACAAAATTTAGGGGATTATTATAGCAAAATCAGTTTTCAACGACACAGTTCAATGACTATTTATTCGCATTGTCCTTTTCTTTCACACAATCAAATTAGAACTGGTGAGACGGTTTACAGTTTTACTTTAATAATAGCACTAATGTCGGCTGCTATAAACGGAAATTACTCAATCAATTTGAACAGAACCACAAGTCCCACTGTCCTCTTTGTTCTAACAGTTCTGGCACGAAATCACAGTTCGCCACACGTTCACTTACGTTGATGTATACCTCGTAAATCGTACTCACAGAAATAATCGTAGCACTTCCAGCGCTTCCAGTTCACCAAATATATGCTTGCACACTTGCACTATTGGACAATACTCTTTGTCGAAATAAATCGATGCGAAAAAGAATTCTCAAAAGACCACAGGGGCCACCCGCAAGTGGGGCTTGCCTGTCTCCCACCCTCCAAAACGACTGACCAACGACTGACCCATGGCCAAGATGGCCACTCGCTTATATAGGCTCGGATGTACAGATTAGATTTGATTAGATTTACTTTCATTCCAGTTGGTCCGTAGTGAGGTGGTAATCCAGGATCCGCGAATCGTGCGCCATGTAGCGCGCTCGCTCTCCACAAAGCAATCCTTGCATACTAGACCTATTCATCTTGTAACGGGGGTTTGTAACGTCACAGAGTTGAGCCAGTCATTCTTATCATGAAAATTTTTAGATTAACAGAAAAATGTAAAATACTTTAATATTGCATACTAGATCTAGCCATTGTGTAAAATCGTCACCAGTCCTTTTGATGTGGTACAGGTGAAATGTAAAACGTTATAAAATCATTAGGTTCAAATGGTTCAAATGGCTCTGAGCACTATAGGACTTAACATCTATGGTCATCAGTCCCCTGGAACTTAGAACTACTTAAACCTAACTAACCTAAGGACATCACACACATCCATGCCCAAGACACGATTCGAACCTGCGACCGTAGCAGTCCTGCGGTTCCGGACTGAGCGCCTATAACCGCTAGACCACCACGGCCGGCTATTTTTATCCTCCTTTCAAGACACTATCCATTCCGTTCAACTGCTCTTCCAAGTCCTTTGCAGTCTCTGAGAGAATTACAATATCATCGACGAACCTCAAAGGTTTTATTTCTTTTCCATGGATTTTAATACCTAGTCCGAATTTTTCTTTTGTTTCCTTCACTGCTTGCTCAATATACAAATTGAATAACATCGGGGAGAGGCTACAGCCCTGTCTCACTCTCTTCCCAACCGCTGCTTCCCTTTCATGTCCCTCGACTCTTATAACTGCCATCTGGAGTCTGTACAAATTGTAAATAGCCTTTCGCTCCCTGTATTTTACCCCTACCATCTTTAGAATTTGAAAGAGAGTATTCCAGTCAACATTGTCGAAAGCTTTCTCTAAGTCTACAAATGCTAGAAACGCAGGTTTGCCTTTCCTTAACCTTTCTTCTAAGATAAGTCGTAAGGTCAGTATTGCCTCACGTGTTCCAACATTTCTGCGGAATCCAAACTGATCTTCGGCTTCTATAAGTTTTTCCATTCATCACTAAAGAATTCATGTTAGTATTTTCAGCTGTGACTTATTAAACTGATTGTTAGGTAATTTTCACATCGGTCAACGGCTGCTTTCTTTGGGATTGGAATTATTATATTGTTCTTGAAGTCTGAGGGTATTTCGCCTGTCTCATACATCTTGCTCACCAGATGGTAGAGCTTTGTCAGGACTGGCACTCTCAAGGCCATCAGTAGTTCTAATGGAATGTTGTCTACACCCGGGGCCTTGTTTCAACTCAGGTCTTTCAGCGCTCTGTCAAATTCTTCACGCAATACCGTATCTCCCATTTCATCTTCATCTACATCCTCTTCCATTTCCATAATACTGTCCTCAAGTACATCGCCCTTGTATAGACCCTGTATATACTCCTTCCACCTTTCTGCTTTCCCTTCTTTGCTTAGAACTGGGTTTCCATCTGAGCACTTGATATTCATACAAGTGACTCTCTTTTCTCCAAAGGTCTCTTTAATTTTCCTGTAGGCAGTATCTATCTTACCCCTAGTGAGATAAGCCTCTACATCCTTACATTTGTCCTCTAGCCATCCCTGCTTAGCCATTTTGCACTTCCTGTCGATCTCACTTTTGAGACGTTTGTATTCCTTTTTGCCTGCTTCATTTATTGCATTTTTATATTTTCTCCTTTCATCAATTAAATTCAATATTTTTTCTGTTACCCAAGGATTTCTACTAGCCCTCGTCTTTTTACCTACTTGATCCTCTGCTGCCTTCACTACTTCATGTCTCAAAGCTACCCATTCTTCTTCTACTGTATTTCTTTCCCCCATTCCTGTCAATTGTTCCCTTTTGCTCTCCCTGAAACTCTGTACAACCTCTGGTTTAGTCAGTTTATCCAGGTCGCATCTCCTTAAATTCACACCTTTTGGCAGGTTCTTCAGTTTTAATCTACAGTTCATAACCAATAGCTTGTGGTTAGAGTCCACATCTGCCCCTGGAACTCTCTTACAGTTTAAAACCTGGTTCCTAAATCTATGTCTTACAATTATATAATCTATCTGAAACCTGTCAGTATCTCCAGGCTTCTTCCATGTATACAACATCCTTTTATGATTCTTGAACCAAGTGTTAGCTATGATTAAGTTGTGCTCTGTGCAACATTCTATGAGGCGGCTTCCTCCTTCATTTCTTAGCCCCAATCCATATTCACCTACTACGTTTCCTTCTCTCCCTTTTCCTACTGACGAATTCCAATGACCCATGACTATTAAATTTTCGTCTCCCTTCACTATCTGAATCATTTCTTTTATCTCATCATACATTTAATCAATCTGTTAGTCATCTGGAGAGCTAGTTGGCATTTAAACTTGTACTATTGTAGTAAGTGTGGGCTTCATGTCTATTTTGGCCACAGTAATGTGTTTACTATGCCTGTTTTTAGTAGCTTACCCGCACTCCTATTTTTTCATTCATTATTAAACCTACACCAGCATTTCCTCTATTTGATTTTTTATTTATATCCCTGTATTCACCTGACCAAAAGTCTTGTTCCTCCTGCCACCAATCTTCACTAATTCCCACTATATCTAACTTTAACCTATCCATTTCCCTTTTTAAATTTTCTAACCTACCTGCTCGGTTAAGGGATCTGGCATTCCACGCTCCGATCCGTAGAACCCAGTTTTCTTTCTCCGGATAATGACGTCCTCCTGAGTAGTCCCCGCCCGGAGATCCGAATGGGGGACTATTTTACCTCCGGAATATTTTACTCAAGCGGACGCCATCATCATGCTGCATGCCCTCGGGTAAAATTACAGATGTAGTTTCCCCTTGCTTTCAGCCGCTCGCAGTACCAGCACAGCAAGGCCGTTATGGTTAGTGGTACAAGGCCAGATCAGTCAATCACCCAGACTGTTGCCCCTGCAACTACAGAAAGGCTGCTGCCCCTCTACAGGAAACACACATTTGTCTGGCCTCTCAACAGGTACCTCTCCGTTGTGGTTGCAACTACGGTACGGCTATCTGTATCGCTGAGGCACGGAAGTCTCCCCACCAACGGCAAGGTCCATGGTTCTTTGGCATCCGATTCTGAAAGCAATTCCGCTTACAGCATATGTATTGGCAGTCAGTCCCCTCTTCCAGTGCTGCCTATTTCCTAGTGGCACCGAGCCCTGTTTACACTCGGGTTCGGTCGGGTACCCGAACGAGACGCCGGCCTCGTAAGCGTATAGCGCCGCTCGCGCACACTGCTCCTGATCTGCTCGGCTATCCGCGGTGTGGGCAACAAAACGAAGCGGTCGGCCGCAGCCGGGCTCTGACGGGCAAATGTGGCGTGCTACGCGGCTCTGGTTCTGTGCATTATCCTTAACGTGTATCTTGGGATTTAAATTTCATAACAGGGCTTCAGTCAAAATTTATATTGGTATGTTCTTATTGGTAACCAGTCTTTACTTTCTTGTGAGTGTTTCCAGATATTTAGGGTCATCTCTTTATTCCCATGTGTTCTGCCGCATCCGTGAGCAGCAGAGTGGACGGAAGGGTCATTCATTTAATTCGATTTATTGCTGTGTTTCTTCCGACGTGGATCCTTTGAACAGTAGTTGGATCTTTGCGAAATGAGCAGTCATAACAGCCTGACGTTTCACACTGAATTTCGCTTGTCTCACTGCGTTAACGTTTTGTAGTGTAGCTGATAACCCTGTTATTTACAATGTGGCGTTACTGTTAGAGTGTGACTATCACTATTTGATATTTCATTTTTCTCTGGTTGATTCGCTTGCATTTAGCGAGTGCAAGCGAGCAGTGTGTCAAAGAAGACAGTCGTGCGCTCGCAACGGTGTCTGGTGGGCGGCTTTAAGTGTCTGTGTAGCCTCCTTTGACGGCAGAAAGTCGCTGAAATTCATACGGTCAAACTCGACTGCATCGGAACAATAGGTAGTTCGCGTAACTTTAGAAACGAGCCTGTCCGCGGCTGTTGAAATTTGGATAAGGTACGATTACAAAGAAAATCATAAATCTGCGCAAGTAATCTGATCGTCGCTCTTTCAAGTACACATCTACACAAAGTGACGATCATTTACTTGTGGTACATTATTTAACTTTCTTCTCCTATCTGAAACATCGCTGTTTCTTGCAATGTTCAATTAATTCTCTTCTTTTATGATAATTATTCGGAAGGCGTGGTTGACACTGTAGAGATCCTCGTAGTGCAATGACGAACTCCGGCAGAGTCGAGTGAACGGAAAATTTTTACAAACTATGGAACTGAACATTTAAATTAAGACCACGTAATTATCTGGGGGTCTCCCGCCTAACCAAAAAATACACACTCCTGTTTGCGACGTAAAATCGCAGTATCTTATACTGTGAATTGGATAAAATAATTATTTTCAGGACCTTTATTTTGACTATAATTTCAGTCTTCATTTAATGATCCACAAACAGAATACAATTGACTTGAAGTTGACTGTGTCTTACCAATTCCATGAATGTAGAAATTATTTTCTAGCGGCGCCCAACAATGCATTTAAATTCCCCGAAATTCACACAATCGTGATTAAACTTTAATAACTCAGAACACAACATTTACTTCAAAAGAACAATTATCCTGTCTCAGAATTCATTGCGCTGAGGAGCGTTTATCTAGCCCTGTTACCTCTGACGTTTCGAGGCGCATTTCACTTTCCTGTCCGCTCATTCACTGGCTCTTTCAGCTTTGACCCGTTACTTGCGCGCCTTATTCCCTATATTTCAGCATAAGAAAGTACAATTCGTAAACATTCATAAAGCGTTTTCCACTTCGTTTCCAAAAACGTGCATCTTGTACGCAGAAGGAGGAAGTTACGTACGGTATTCCGGCGTCTTGCACGTTCCATCCTTGTATAGTTCCAGGGTGCCACCATCTTCCACACTGATGGTTCTAAGACGATAGCTTAAGCGGGATACTCCTTCTCGTCTCCTACTGACTTAGAACACCATTTATTGGCGAAATCTTGTAGTGTGTTCACAGTGGACCTGCTAGCCACTAACAGGGCCCTACAGTTTGATACTCAGGCCTCTCTCCACAGTATTTTAATGTGTACAGATTTAATGAGCAGCCTGAAGGCCATCGACCGATCCTCCTCTCGTCACCCTTTGGTCTCTGCTATCCATGACCACCTCTCTGCCCTTGACCGTGCCGCCTGCACAATTATCTTTCGTTCAAATGGCTCTGAGCACTATGGAACTTAACATCAGTGGTCATTAGTCACCTAGAACTACTTAAACCTAAGTAACCTAAGGACATCACACACATCCATGCACGAAGTAGAATTAGAACCTGCGACCGTAGCGGTCACGCGGTTCCAGACTGAATCGCCTAGAACCGCACGGCCACACCGGCCGGCCAATTATCTTTCTCTGGTCCCAAGTCATGTGGGTATCACAGGGAAATTAAATGATTGACCGGTTAGTTAGAGGCGCAGACACTTACCCCCATTTCCTTCCATGACTCTAGTTGCGGATCTACGTCAAAGTGGAATGACATTAGGTGCGCCACTGCTCTCAGTAATAAAATCGGTATAATCAAGGAGACTAGGACGGTTTGGCGCTCTACCTTCAGCTCCTTTCTGAAGGAGTCACTGTCTTATGCCGTCTACGCATTGGTCACAGCAGGGTCATCCATTCTTTCCTCTTGCGTTAACTAATCTCCCCCACAATGTGGTTGTGGACCCAAACAGACGGTACCCATAGATTGGTGGAATGCCACCTTCTTTTGTTTCTTCGTACTAAATATAGTCTTCCAGGTTCCCTAATTTTGATATTAGGAGACAGTTCACGAATGGTTGAACTGGTCCTCAGATCTCTCAGTGAAAGTGGTTTTTATTTTCAGGTATAATGTTTTGCTTTACTCCTGGAGCAGGGGAAGGGTGTTTGTGGTTGGGGGCTATCTGCATGTGATCTCGGTCTGGGACCCATGATCACTCCCCCGTGGAAAGACCGATCTTTTTTCTCCATTTTTAGATTTGATCTAACTTTTTATGCCTTCTAACGTATGTCTTTTAACTTCCTCGTTTTATAAGTTGACTCCTCTGACTGAATCTTTCCACTTTTAGCGGACCCTCGCCCTTCCGTGAGTAACTTTGGAATCGTGGAGCAGATGGCGTTGCCGTTTAGTCCCATAACCCCTCTCAATTAATCAATCAGTTAGTCAATTACGTATAGCTTTCCCCTGCCTTTTCGTGAACTAAGAAACAATGTTCACCCTACAGAATGGCTACTGAGACATAGTTATTGAGAGAGATAGTTTGGAACTGAGGATCGTGAATCTGGATTCTGTGCACTCTAATCCGGGCCGTCGTGGGGAGTGTGTTCTGCTCTATGCCGACATAGAGCGTCCTCAACTGCGGCAGCATGATCCATATTCTTTGGGGCTCGTTACTTGCTGACTTTGCCACGCAACTTGTTTCGCTTATTTTGGTTATATTTCTGGCTTGCTGTTGTAAAGATGAGTTCGACAATAATGGCAGGAAATGTGGAACGTTTCTCAACAGACAAAAGGCGGTTATTACGCAGTGCTACAACCTCGGATTCCTTCACAGCCGTGGTTCATGAGGACACATCTGGACCGATCCACGATTTCTACCACCATAAGACTCCGCTTCAGTCATGCATCTTTCCCACAACATCTATATCGGATCAACGTTTACAGTTTACCAGCATGTGAGTGTGATCCTGAGTCGGAAGCTGATGTCAACCACATCTTATTTATGTGCCCCAAATTTGACCGTGAACGGTTGGTCTTTCTGAAGACATTGCTGAGTATGGGCTACCATCTTCCTCAATCAGCTTCTTCTCTTTTGTGTACTAAAGACGTTCGTCTATATAAAGTGATAGTTAACTTCATCAAGAGTAATGGTCACAATCTGTAGGTATTAATGGTGTACGTAAATTATAAATATGTCTTGAAGATATTTCAGAATTGGTGTGAATTGTAAGCCAAGGCACTTTTAATTCTTTTCCAATTCAATTCAATTCTATTTTTAAAACATTATGTACAAACCTGTAACAGTAAAGCTTTTTATTCTTGTAAATATGCATTTCTGTATGAGTTTCTTCCTCAATCAGCTTCTTCTCTTTTGTGTACTAAAGACGTTCATCTATATAAAGTGATAGTTAACTTCATCAAGAGTACTGGTCACAACCTGTAGGTATTAATGGTGTACGTAAATTATAAATATGTCTTGAAGATATTTCAGAATTGGTGTGAATTGTAAGCCAAGGCACTTTTAATTCTTTTCCAATTCAATTCAATTCAATTTTTAAAACATTATGTACAAACCTGTAACAGTAAAGCTTTTTATTCTTGTAAATATGCATTTCTGTATGAGTTTCTTCCTCAATCAGCTTCTTCTCTTTTGTGTACTAAAGACGTTCATCTATATAAAGTGATAGTTAACTTCATCAAGAGTACTGGTCATAATCTGTAGGTATTAATGGTGTACGTAAATTATAAATATGTCTTGAAGATATTTCAGAATTGGTGTGAATTGTAAGCCAAAGCACTTTTAATTCTTTTCCAATTCAATTCAATTCAATTTTTAAAACATTATGTACAAACCTGTAACAGTAAAGCTTTTTATTCTTGTAAATATGCATTTCTGTATGAGTTTCTTCCTCAATCAGCTTCTTCTCTTTTGTGTACTAAAGACGTTCATCTATATAAAGTGATAGTTAACTTCATCAAGAGTACTGGTCACAACCTGTAGGTATTAATGGTGTACGTAAATTATAAATATGTCTTGAAGATATTTCAGAATTGGTGTGAATTGTAAGCCAAGGCACTTTTAATTCTTTTCCAATTCAATTCAATTCAATTTTTAAAACATTATGTACAAACCTGTAACAGTAAAGCTTTTTATTCTTGTAAATATGCATTTCTGTATGAGTTTCTTCCTCAATCAGCTTCTTCTCTTTTGTGTACTAAAGACGTTCATCTATATAAAGTGATAGTTAACTTCATCAAGAGTACTGGTCACAATCTGTAGGTATTAATGGTGTACGTAAATTATAAATATGTCTTGAAGATATTTCAGAATTGGTGTGAATTGTAAGCCAAGGCACTTTTAATTCTTTTCCAATTCAATTCAATTCAATTTTTAAAACATTATGTACACACCTGTAACAGTAAAGCTTTTTATTCTTGTAAATATGCATTTCTGTATGAGTTTATTCAATTATGTGTACATTGTCATTATGTGTTGCCGATGGTTAAATTGAGTACACACTCAAAGGCCAAATAAAAAAATTTTAAAAAAATTAAAAAAATTACATGCGCTGCCCAGATGAGTTGATATTGTTGCGTTAGCTCTACACATTCTTCAACAATTGTTTGTACCTCCTACTATGTTAGTGATATTTTGTAATTTATTTGATTTGTACTGAACATTTGCTCTGTTCAGCCCATTGTGATTCCAGTCAATCATTAGAGTAAATAAATAACAGTTAATTACAGTCTTCACTTAGATTTCAAGATCCTTTAACTTTTCCTCCAATTTGTTCTGGTTAGGCGAACCATTAAAAATAAATACAGCAAGTTGCATTTCCAATTGGTTCATTTCATTGTGTTTGCGTTGACCATGTTCAATGTGGCCTATTATAAGAATACCTTACTTATTATTTTGTCAAAGACAAGAGCATTGCACACATTCGTCTTAGATCAGAATGACGCAGTTTTTCTGATATTCGTTGTCACAGTAACAAGTGTTTAAGGCGCTCAACTTGCGCCACTGGACACATGGGTATAACTGTTCAAGAGTTAGAAGTGTTGGTGTTAGTATCTGAAAGGGAATAGGGTGGTATGTCAAACTCCGACCTTAAAAGTTTGTTAGATTTGTGTTATATTGTAGTAAATGCTTTTGCGAAACAAGTGAAGGTTGTTTAATCTATTTATACACATAATTATTAGGAACGCATTACACGTCACCAACGACTGTGTATCAATATACAGGGTGCCCATTTATCTTGACCACCCTAATTAACTGTTTGTCCAGATGCAAATTACAAAATGTTTCAAGCAAATTTTCTTTAGCCGTCAGAGGGGCATCCGTCAGCATGATTGTCTTCGTTGTAGCTTTCTATTTTACAAAGATATGAACACCGTTATGACTTTTTAAAATGGAACCCTGTATTTTATATTCGGTAATTCATTTCTTCTCCTAAAGACCTGTTCAAAGGTGTTTCACAGTGTACCATTCAGAGACACACAACATTATTAATTACATAACACAACATTGAATTTGAGCCCGGGATCACAAACTCGTCCACTTGCTGGAGATGCCAGGAAGAAATGAAAACTAAGTTAAAACGTAACACAAAATTAACCTTGACTCTCCTGTACCACTGCCCAGTGGTGACCCTGGACACACTGGTACACGCGTTCAATCAAAGAATTGTTTACTGCTTCCAGTGTTGTCAGGTGAAGAGAATTACAAGCAAGCGCGATACATTCCTGCATGTCCTCTGGAGTTGTTGGAATATCGTGATAGAAAACGTCTTTAATGCATCTCAAAAAAAAGCCCAGACGATTTAAATCACGAGACCTAGCAGGCCAAGTAACTGTTCCTCCTCCACCAATACATCTGGCAGGATACCATCGGTTCAGAACACGACGTCTAAACATTCATGGTGGTGTCTGTCTGTACTATACCGTGTCTCCCTACCACTTTCGGGCAACGACGCTCTGAGCGTAGGGAATTGACTAGTATGAACCTGGGACCTGTTGCTGGTAAGGAGACGCCAGACCACACATGACGTGTAGAATTCAGAAGAGTTCAGTGAGACTAACGATGATATAACCAAATACTAAACGATCTCAGCGTCAGCTCCACTGCACTCCCTGTAAAAGAACCTTAATACTAACTAAATTTAGTGGAAGGGGTGCAAGGCTTTCCTATTTTTAGTTAGCTGGTAAAATAAAGTCAAAGAAGCAGTTAAGTTTATCATTGGAAATTTTATTCTACTCACAAAAACATCGTTTGTAAATTGCACTATTGATAAAAGGAAATGTTTTAATACAGGTTGGTAAAAACCAACTGCGTTCAACAAAAATGTGAACGAATATTCCCTGAATGGGTTTCCAAGTTCTACAATGGATCGAAGGATGACCTATGCCACATCATGTCTATAATCTAGGTTTAAATTAAGTTTCACAAAAGAGAAAACTATCAAAATGGTCTACAGTGTCCCTCAATTATCTTTAATTACTTATCTAACTTGTCGTAAATTACAGTGGCTGATGTGCCTTCTCAGTAACTATAAAACAGAAAAATCATCGCGTTTCAGATCTTTACTTCAAGTGGCAAATGTGAACACCAAGAGCTTTAATTTACGATCGACACTAGTATTACGCAAAAAAGGGGGTGTAACAGATGAGACTTCTGCAGTTCTGAGTGAAGCCTTATGCGCTCAAATATGCGGCATCGCGTGCGTTCATTACCTTGTCGGTGTTTAGGCAACGTCAGGGCAGCGGCGGGGAGCACAGCTCCGCTCACCTCGCCATCTCGTAACTAACTCTCTCTTTACTATAATTTACCGAAGTTGGTTTAAAAAAACTATCTGGCTGTGTTTCCATCTGACCAATCAGGGTCTCAATGTTAACCTTAAGCTCCACCTACAAAAATTCTGTCTATCCAATGAGAAACGTTATACTTTTCGTGGTGGGGCAATGTTTTTAAAGTTTGCAACGTAACAGAGACGCTAAAAAGTCTCACGCTAAAACCTGCAGCTGGTGTTGTCCTTTTAGCGTTATTGTAAGATCTATACTGTTCTTCTGGAGGGCTCTATCTTTTAACATGGGCTGGGGGGTGGTCCTTGACGTACCTGAGACGCGAAAAAGGCTCACACTAAAACTTGCGGGTGGTAGTGGCCCTTTTTGTGTTATCGTAAGATCTATACTGTTTTCCTGGAGGGCTCTAGCTTTTAACATGGGCTGGGGGGTGGTCCTTGACGTACCTGAGACGCGAAAAAGTCTCACGCTAAAACGTGCAGGTTGTGTGGCTCTAGTGGTTAGCTGGCGACGTGGGTGTCCAGTCCGTCTCTTATAGTAGGGCCTTCTAGCTTAACACGGTTCTGCTCTCGGCTTCTGTCCTCGTTTCTCCTCTCGGAACTGCGTCTGCCTCCCGGTGGGAAGGTACGACATGCATTTAGGCATTCTTGTATTAGTCTGTGGTATTCCATTTGCTCACTCGTTACTCGTATTACTTTGGTTAATTTAATGTCACGATTTATTCCGAGCTATGTGACATAATACGGGATTTGCTTATCATGTCAGGGTTTTCATGGAAGGTGTTGGATTTGCCTGACACCTTACAGATGTGCACGCATGTGCTGGACAACCATCGTGTTGATACCACATAAGCATTGTGGTTCTTAGCGACACTTCATCCCGAAGAGAAGGAAGAATTCGTCTGAGGAAGTTGGCATACGCTGTGCCGTTTAGACTACCTTTGATGAAATAAGGGCCAATAATTGTAGCACCAAGCATCCCACACCAGACATTAACTCCCCATTGACGCAGACGTTCCACCTGCCTAAGCCATCGTGGGTTGTCACTGGACCAGTAATGCATTTTCCTTGTATTTACCTGTACTTTGGTTGAGAGGGAACATTCATCGGTAAATAGAACATACGAGAAGGAGTTCGGGTTGGCGAGGATTTGCTGCTGTGCCCACTGACAGATCTGTACACGATTCTGGAAATCATTCCCATGTAATTCTTGATGTAGCTGTATATGGTAAGGATGGAACCGGTGACGTGTCAGAATACGATGTACACTGGTTTTGGGAATGCCAATCTCGTGTTCAAGCTGTCGTGTGCTCACATGTGGATTCATAGCAACGGAAGCGAGAACAGTAACTTCGGCAGCTTCGTCTGTGCGAGTTCTACGACGATTGCCTTTTCGTGGGTGGAAACTTCCCGTTTCCTGAAACGTCACAACAAGACGACAAAACATCCGTCGGGGAAGTAGGTTCTTGTCAGGATATCGCTCTCTGTACAGTTCCGCTGTCTGCGTAACATTTCTCCTACCTTCAACAACAACAACAATAAAAGAAACTTTATGTCGATGCAGTTTGTAGGAATGACAGCCTTTACTGTATGCCTACTGTACACAACAGTATTTAAAAGCACTGAACTACTGTACGAAATGTCCCCTTAGATAAGAAAACAGTACGGCAACTACTGTTCTGCTAACTTACATTCCCCATAGGTGAGTAGCATTTCTACCTTCTCTTCGTTGGTTTACATTCTACTCACACAACTCTTCAACTGACGACGGTCGACCGAATGACGCGTGTGCATTCTGCTTATGTTTACGTTTGTCCTCTGTCAACGTCATCAAGTGGATGTGTTCCATTACCCCGAGTACGTGCACTTAGCGCTGGAGCCGTCAATGTAATGTTATGTAATTGATAACGCTGTGTTTCAGTGAATGGTACACTGTGATACACTTTTGAATAGATTTTTATGAGAGGAAATGAATTACCGAATAAAAAATACAGGGTGCCATTAGAAAAGCCATACTGCTGTTCATATCTTCGAGGGGGTGGGGGAGCTACAAGCTACAACGAAGGCAATCACGCTGACGGATGTCCCTCTGACGGTTAAAGAACATTTGCTTGAAACGTTTTGTAATTTGCATCTGGACAAACAGTTCTTTAGGGCGGTCAAGATAAGTGGGACACCCTGTACACGGCATACGGCTTCAAATGTCATAGCGTACCCCTTAGTGGTGAAGTAGCGCGAATGTGGTTACTGAATACAGCAAAGACGATTAAAAATTAATGTGATATACTGTCTGAAAATATTATGTCACCTGCTTAACAGCATAATGGTTCCTCATGGAGCACAGTCAGCAGTAATTTTGCATGTCCTGGATCAGACCAGTTCTTGATAGGTTTCTGGACGTATGTGGAGCCAACAGTCTGCGTACAGGTCACGCAATTCCTGCATATTAAGGCCCGGTTGTTTATGGATGCACATCGCACCCAGATGTGTTCCCTCGCCTTCGTATCAAAGAATTTGGTGGCGAAGACAACATGAGTTTTCTGTCAAGTTTCTGGGTCAACTTTAGTGCGGAGACGAACAGTTGTCCTCCTCCAACTTGACATCGTCGTCGGGGAAGATATCAAGCATGAAGATATGTGGCCACAGCTATCATGGTACCTTACATTAGCACCAAAGGTCCCATACAAGACCAGTTTAATGCTTCTCGTAGTATAATCCTGTTTGCAGTGCATTTATCATGCAGGTGTTCGCATGGATGACGGCTTATCTGCAAGCGAACTTCCGACTGGTTCAACAGGAAACGAAATTTATGTGACCAGGCCACAACTTTCCACTGACCCACGGTCCGGACTCAAAGAACAGAGCTTCCAATTTGATCGTTATTGCCAATACCACTGGGGGGGTCCTCTTTTGCGGAATCATCTAGTTCACAAAGATGCACGGAACAGCGTGTTCGTAAACACGTCACGCTGCCGGCATCAGCAATGTACTGTGGTCTGCCACACATCGCCTCCTGTCTTGCCTTACAGAGCGGGCCAGCGTCATACGTCCACATTCGGTGATGCATAGATGTCAAATGCCTTCTCGCCTATTCATAGTTTCACGGACCTTACATGCTCACGACTGTATCACGTGAACAGCTGACCAGCTTGTGGTGATTCTTCTCATTTATGTCGTTATTTATGGCTTGAAAGAATCGGTTTAACTGCTAGGAGTCCAACATCTAGTTCCCGAACGCTTATTTCATGTGTGATATCAGTTCCTCTACTCTGGCTCCCATAAACCGTCCATAAAAATGGTTTTAAAAATCCCGTACTATAGCACCGCATCCAGAACATAAAGTCTTACTGGAGCTCTAAATTTGCATCCATCTGCGAATTCCCCTACCTATAACAATAAAATTCCAATATTCTTGGCGAAAAGTAATTCAATAATGCACCACTGTGAAGGTTTTATTATCACACTCCAATTGTCATACCGTTCATTAAATGAAAAGAAAATCTGCAGTGCAATAAATTAAAAATAAGTTTATCACACAGTCAGTCAAACTTACAAAATATATGAGGAAAAACTATGAACCAGTTTATAACAAAACCAAACATTCACTATGCCTCGTCATATTACGAGATTCAACGAAGATTAAATTCAGAATCTATTATCCTAGGCTGGAGCATGTAAAAGGTCCACGTCACTCAAGACTGCAGCAAGACTCGCGTTAACAAAATTTAATTCAGTTGTCCTTTTAGCTCGGCGAGAGTTTCTGTGTGTTCTCTTCTGCCCGGCTCACTGTTATACCTTCTCCATCGCTCACGCCTCTTCCGTCAAGGTACTCAGTACCTTGGGCTGAAATCTTTCATGGCGGCTCGTCAACTCACATTGAATAGATTGTCGACAGCAATTAATATGATTGTCCCTCACCTGCAGGTCTAATTACATTATGCAGCAAAATTTTTAATGCAGCATTTCATTATCACTTTTTCATATAACACTGCGCTTGGGGACAGAAAAACACGTGTACAGCGGATATACTTAGACCGTTACGAGCTTCGTTCCATACGAGATGTTCATTCCCAGGCGCCGGACCACAGAAATCTATCGTTTGTCACAGTCCGTTTATTGTGATTAGAAAAATTTCCAATTCATCTCTGCTCTGGTATACACTCATCAACAAAACTTCAACATCATCCATTTATTTCGAAATTCGTGACGCAGACATTAAAATCTGCGTATATATTCACTTGCGATGTGTCCAGATCGTCGGATAATAAACAAACATTTGTCTACAAACCAAATTGTCTGTTCTCAATGGCGGAGTTTTCACATCACTTGTGAGCAACGTAAATACATGACGGAACGTCCACTTGAACTTATCATGGCACGCCACAATCAAGTCAGCCCCGGTCCAGATAGTCCCATTCTACAACAAAACTCTTTTAACGTAAGGTTCAAAGGACATACACAGCCACGGAAAAAAAAACTGCTTTGGGGCAGTATTTATCGGAAACTGGTCATTCTATAGGGAACACTGAGAATAGTATACGTATTCTCCAAAGGAAGGAAAAAGTATGTGCTTTTAACTTACTAGAAGAGCTTGAAATTTATAAAGGAAAAAGATAAGAGCCTACAAAAATGCTTAATTGGCAGAGCGATTTCGTACCAAACGCCTGCTTTGCTTTATTTGACGATGTTCTCCTTTAATCACTGAACGCCTCTGTTTTGTATATCTTGCTGGTAGTGTCACTTAGTGGAGAGTGCCTTACATATTTACGTCGTTTTCTTACGTTGTGCCCAATAGTCTAGTGTTTTCCTATTCCTTCTCTGTTTATATAATAACCTTCATTAAGTAGGTAATCTTGGTGATGCACTGGTACGGGGTTTTATCATTCATTTCTTGAAACGGCGTGTCGCAGGGTACTAGGGGCCATCTAGCGGTCACGTACCACTAACCAATTCTCGCCTATGCGGCGTACCGCCGTTAGCGCCAACAAAGGGCGCTGATTTTGTGTGGCAGTCTGTCTTCATTCATTGCGCTTTTTCCAGGTTTTTCTTTTGCAATTTTTATGTTATTCTGTGTACTTGAAAAACTGTTTAGTATTTGTGTCGTTATCTGAAATATTGAAATTTGCGGTTAAGTGCATTACTGTCTCTCAACTTTTCGTTTTAAACAAACTAATTTTGTCGTGTTTTATTTCATTCTTTTTTATCACTGTAATATTGTAACACGCCTTATAAGCCCATTACAGACTTTACTGACAGCATCCCAATATTATTTTACATCGTACAGTTATCACTGAAGAATATGTGGACGCCTTCAGTAGCGACATCTGGCAAACTTGCAACACAGACATTTTGTGGCTACTCTAAGGCAAGTTGTTTTGAACAGTAGTGCTGCTGACAAGACAAGTCTTATGTATATTGATATTCATATATGTCTGACGATGCTAGTTCTAATTTTTTGTTTAGCATTTAACTATACGACTGTGGCTCCAGAATATTTGGACATTTTTTTTTTTTATAAAACGGTTATGCCTCATCATATTTAAAGCGCAAAAATGCACATGTATATCAGGTACTTTTCATCATGGTCTATGCTATTGTTTTAAGCTGTAGACAATCTGCTAACCGGCCGTTGTGGCCGAGCGGTTCTAGGTGCTTCAGTCCGGAACCGCGTGACTGCTACGGTCGCAGGTTGGAATCCTGCCTCGGGCATGGATGTGTGTGATGCCCTTAGGTTAGTCAGGTTTAAGTAGTTCTAAGTCTAGGGGACTGATAACCTCAGATGTTAAGTCCCACACTGCTCAGAGCCATTTGACCCATTTTAACAATCTGCTAGTTGTATTTGTGTTTTCCCGTATTTTGCTGCAGATCTAAAGATGGTCATTATGGACAGAAGCCGGTAGTCTCATGACACACAAATTTGTGGCCACAGACGAGAAGTAAAGAGAATTTCTTCAATGGCGGTTCTGTTTGAGTCACGCAGGATATGTGGACTGTTTTTGGCTTCCAGAAACAGATTGTTTCAGTCGATCCCCACGTGATCAAAAATGGCTCTGACCACTATGGGACTTAACTACTAAGGTCATCAGTCCCGTATAACTTAGAACTACTTAAACCTAACTAACATAAGGACATCACACAAATCCATGTCCGAGGCAGGACTCGAACCTGCGACCGTAGCGGTCGAGCGGTTCCAGACTGCACCGCCTAGAACCGCTCGGCTACCCCGGCCGGACACACGTGATCGCCTGGATTTATGTTCAGAGAACAGGCAGGGTTCCCCACTTTGGCGATCTTAGCATGCTGAATGAACATCTTAATGGCAACAATACGATGAGCAAAATATATTATCATCCATCAAGACGAAATTGTCACCAAACTTCTAACGATATGGTCGCACTATTGGTTTCAGTATCTCGTCTCTGTACCCTACAGCACTCATATTGCCCCTCAAAAATCATGAGAAGTGTTTGGTGGCCATTTGTAATGCCACCCCAGATCGTCTCTCCAACATCACTGTGCCGTACACGTGTAACACAATGTTTGAAGTGTTCCATATTATCGAGTAGTCTCCAAACACTTTGCAGTCATCAGGATACAAATAGATCAGAGTTTCTTCCGGAAAGAACACCCGACTCCATACGTTATACATATTTTCTGATGGACAAGAAGCTTCTAGCTGTCCACTAGTTCAAAATCTGCCAACTTTAAGAGTGTTTCATTGTGTGTTGAGAGCCAAGAACCCTTTGTAGCCAAGGTGCAGAGGTCGTTTGACATAATCACAATGTCCGACACGTGGAAATAAAACGTTTTTACGCACAACGTAGTATGTGCTGCGTTGAACATAGTTATAAATAATTGTTCGTCTTATAGCTCTATCAAAACAACGAAGTGACTGACAGTCGAGCGTAAATGGACAGGGAGTTGGGGGGGGGGGGGGCGGGGGGAGGGCGGGGGGACATGAGAAGGAGGAAGCATTGTCGGTTCCATTTATCCAGCGGCAACAACAGATATACACTTCTTTCTGTATGGTAACAGACTTATCATTTTCACACACAATTTCATGAATTCCGTACCACTTCTGCTGTACCATACGGGAATCACTCTCTGCACAGAATAAAGCGAATAGTGAAACGAATCGCAACTGTTAGATCACTGGCCGCTAGGGATGCCCGCAACAGACTGATAATCAAACACTTCACGTAGCAGAGTGGTCTGATAAATGTGACCAGAACACATTTTACCAAGATCACTGATGTTTGTTGTCAATCACTTTGTTATTTCTCACACTTCCTGGAATTTCCCCGCGTTAGTCTTTCAACTGACAGGAAAGAGCCACAAAAGTGCAGAACAGATGGAACATGTGGAACGTTGGGAAAATATGGCGGACAGCTACTGAAACGTTACTTACAGAACATCAGGTGCAGACTTTCCATTGATGAATCTGGGAATACGCTGCAATTTGGTACATATCGTTGGCGTGAAGATCCTGAAGGGAAAGAACAGATTAAGTAAGTTTGCGTTCAAACAAATAAGCATTCAGAAATGCAGTAACAGCTAATGACATTAGTAACTTGATAAATATTGTGTTGGTCAATTTCATAGTGATTTGTGCCTTATAAATATTCTTAATATTGCGCAATGCAGCTGTCACAAAGGACAATTTGTTGTAAACAACCAACAATCTGGTACACCTAGTTTAAAAGTTCTGCCCAATAATAAAAGTAAAAACTTGTGCTATTTATTTACAAAACGAGCCTTATAAATGTAACATTACTCAACTTATCAACGTTTGATTAAGTCTATCAATACAAACCCCAAGATTTTGATTACAGTCTGTTGTAAACACGATACATTTATCCACTGCTCGCCGTAATTAGTAACTCTGTCAATGTAATAAAATAGGGTAGTAAAATTACCGAAAGTAACTTATGTGTTTAGTTCACAACGTACACACCACAAACTATAATAACCTTGCTTTTGGTTGTTCTTGTAACAAAATATAATCCATGCGGCGTTTTTTTTTTGTGCACAATAGTTACCGATTTAAACTGAATTAAGCTAACCTCAAACGCCCTCTTACATTGTAATGGGAGAGTGTTTCACCTTGAAAATAGTGTACCTAGAGACACCCTAGAGACAAAGGATGTCTTTTGGTCGTCACTTCAGTCTAGTGACTGAATCACATGAAATAATGTGCGCTAGAGAACGCCTTAAGCGGTTTCCGCTATTTTCAACACTTTTGTTGTTGTTGTTAGATATGAGGTTGTGTTTTGCACAGCATTTGTAAATATGTCGCATTTTACACATTGAAGTGCCGTATATAAGATACTTGGAATATATTGTTGATTCTTCAGGTACATAATTTTATAGTAGTTAAATGCCATATATTTTTATGACTATTTATACAACACATGTACAGCTAAGATATTCTTCGTCATGGACCATCTTGTATCCTGAAAGAGGAGTAGTTTTCTTCATCATGTAACCTGTGATACTTGCAAATGAATTCAGTTCACTGACATCTTGGCAATTTTACCAGTACCGAAAATGGAAATTTGCATTAGGTTCCAACAGCTTTTATTTAAAAATGTATTTAGAAGCTGTAACTGTTTTTTCTTTATAAAACTCTTGGTTAATTTGATTTCACTTATTAATTACTGGCGTGTAGTAGGCTAATGATAGTAAACTAAATCAAAACCTAAAGATTTTCTTGATTGAAGCGCTTTTAATTTTCCAATCGAATATTTGTACCTCGGAATAGATTCTAACATTTGTAGAACCTTAATATTCTGGACCAATTTTTGTAATTTAAGAAAAAGACTGCAGCACATGAAAAGTTGATGATGTCATTTAAAAACGGAATAAAAAATAAATTAAACTTCTTTTAGAGCTAGCCAGAGTTGAAAGTTAGAAAAAATCAGATGGTACAATACTGTTGTAACCGTCTGGTTAGGCGGACAAAAAATGTTTACGTAGATTTGGTAGGGCAGACTTTATTTAACAAGAGAGAATACATCTATTCCGGCCTGTGTTAAGTACAGCTTAAGACTTAATTACTTTTGAATAAAGAACAGCAACAGCATTATTAGGGACGCCAAAGGCCTAAGCAAAGACAGTCACTTCTTGTGGGACAACGAAAAGCCTTGGATATCGTCGAAGGCTAAAGACTCTTATAAGATGATACACACTACTACAAAATATCACTAGCAACTAAAATCACCATGTAGTACGCTAGCAAAAGATCAAATCCCAAGGGGACCGTCTTAAGGTAGAATCAGTACCGCTTAAAGTCCCAGAAGGACACTTCAGTTTCGAAGATCTAGTATGATAAAGGACAGTCAAGACGCGGTAGAAACCAAGACACCTTAAAAGTCCACTAGCTAATCACTGACATGGTTCAAAGCGTCATGACTGCGTCGGTCCAAAGTCAGTAACTGACTGATGGGATGTAACTGCGTTCAGTGACCGTCTCACGAAGCCTACTCGGAGTGAATTCGTCGCGGCGCGAGCGCCGGTCTGAATTCAGTCCGAGCGTCAGGATACCGTAGGCAGTACCTTCCAGTCACGTGGCCCGCGGAGTAGAATAGGTCCGTGCAGGCAGCGACCTGTATCACCTCCTGGGACGCACTCTATTGGCTAGGTGGGCCGCGGCCGAGTTTGTCTGAGGAAAGGCTGCATTATGTAGCCTCTCCCACGGATGTAACGTTGATTGCAGGCTGAGTAGGCATGAGGCCTATTCACACCAAACACACTCTCCAGGCCATGGAAGAAACTATACTCGCCGCACTGTAAAAAAGAAATACTCGACTCTCGATGTTTTGAGTAAAGTACGGTTACAGTTTTCAGGAAGCAAACAAACACGTCCGTAATGCTCTTCGAATGTGCAAAATGTCTCGTCACTTTACCATTCACATGTGATGTAGTTGCTGTGAAGCACATATTTCCACATGTTCCAAGAACAGTCGCTGCTTTCGTGGCATTATAAATTATGAAGTCACCCTCACTATGCATATTGATCCGTGAGTTCAGGAACGTGTTCGTTTAACCTTGTAAAACAAGATGCAATACGCCGTTTAATATTAATGACATTCCATTGTTCTCAGATCACATCAAGTTTTGTTTTTTATATCGCGCACAACTGCTATATAATATTTTGTTTCTGCTTTCTTCGGATCTTCGTTCTCTGACTTAACTTCCGATCTGCCAACTTTCTGCTTAAATACCTTTCTGTCAAAAATATTTGAGCTATTTGTAGGTCCTTCTTGACCTCTTGTATCCAGGGTATAGTTTTAAGTCCTTCTACATATTTAAGAATTCTGTGCGTAAGTCTTGCTTTGTGAAGCCTAGAGACATGCCCATAAAATTTTAATCACCTTTCTCTAGTGTCTGCTGCAAAGTTAGACAATTTTTCAGTTTTTTCAGGAGCTTGTACTTACAGCCCTCTTCTGTTCTCTTTGGCCCAAGTATCTTCCTGATTATTTTACTTTCTTCCTTTAATACGTTTTCTATGTCACCTTTTATGTCGACTGTCAGAGTTTCACTGGCAATACAGGACTGCAGGTTTAAATACTCTTCTACAGTGCCTAATTTTAGTGTTTTTGGACAAGCGTTTTTTATTATTCACCTTGCAGGTTATTTCATAGGCTCTCTTTAGTTTTTTGAAGCGAATGATCTGTGCTATTTTCTCTCGCCTCGTAGGTTCAAGGACTTCCCCTAAGTATTTAAAATATGGGACTCTATTGATATCACCGTATTTTGTAGTCAACTTTTGGGTGTCAGTTTTTGTGGCAACGGGCTCAGACTTAAGGAAATATATTCTCAGACCAACTTTCTCTGCACATTCTTTAAGGGTTTCAACCTGTTTGATTGCTGTTATCGAATCATCCGCTAGTAAGGCTAAGTCGTCAGCAAAAGCTAAACATGAAATTTTTATGTCATCCTTAACTCGCCCCATCTGTGTAGGTTTCCACAAGTTTTTAATATTCAATTCCTTTTCCCATTCGCAGATCACCTTGTCTAACACAAGGATGAATAGGACAAGAGACACACCATCACCTTGTATGACGCCAGTTTTGATCAGGAAGGGTTCGGACCTTTCAGCCATGAATTTCACACTTGAAGGTAGTATCCGTCAATGTTTCTTGAATGAGGTTAACGGTTTTTGGATGTAACCCTTGTTCTTCAAGGATAACAAAAAATGCTTGTCAGTCAACTGGGTTGTATGGCTTTCTAAAGTCAACAAACGAGCAAATTATTGGGCTATTTCTGATTGCTTTGTGTTTTAGCATGGTCTTAAGACTGAAATTTTGTTCCGTGAAGGATCTACTGGGGCGAAAGCGACCTCGGCATTCACCATGTAACGTTCCCTCTTTCTGTTTATTTAGGTTTGATTTGTTTGATTGTTATTCTTTATTTCTATTATTCGGAATCTTTTTTTTTATTAAATTGAGCCTGAAACTTACGTAATAAATACTTCGCGTGAAGTACGATTTGCAGCATAAACAAAAATTAATTTCGGAAATGTAATCCACTGAATATTAAAAGTAAAGCTTTTGAACAATGCGCGTGACTGACTAGATACATTCAGAGGGTACGTACATTCGCGTGCGAGTGGTTGCGGTCTGATGAGAAATTTTCATTGTGAAATAATTTCGTTGTAACACACTCGGAGATTGCGAACGTACATTCAGAGTAGAGGCACGTACGTTCTATCATTCCCCGTGGCCTGGGTAAAAGAATGGCAATTATTTAAATCTAAGAGTATTTCTTTTGCATCAGACTAGTATTTTTCTAAGAAAAAGAAGATTGCAGGTTCTGAATGTCTCGGCAAAACGAATCGGAAGTAATTTTAGCGGCCACGAAAGGAAAGTAGAGAGCACAATCACGTACCTCTATTGTTGAGCAGCGCCGTTTTGAAGATCTTCGGTTCCATCTAAAACTCGCCTTCTCTGCTTAACATAAATACTCCATAGGCATGGGAAAAAGGCTTGTTGTGCGATGAAAATAATATAAAACACATCTTGCGTCTTTTAACTCATTCATTTAACACACACACACACACACACTAGTAATTAGACAGTACGACATCCCACCAGCCCATCAGAACAAAAAATAGTCGTTCATACAAGAAATAAAAAACGAAGGGCGAAATTGTTCCTATGTCTCTCAAAGATAAAAAGTTTACCAGATATTTCTCTGGTGTGTCACTGGAACAATTTTTCAGCACCTCTGCGATTAAATCACAATATTTTCAGTTCCTTTACAACCAGTTTTGTTTCCAGTTGCTCTTGTGCTCGTTGAAGAAGATAGGCTGATAGAACAACTGTGACATACTTAAAACTGTTTGTCGGAATATTTGGCGAAATACACATCGGATTAAAAGAAAGCGGTAATAAACGTCGTTCACCTCGAAGAGGGACATTCATTAACATAACGCTCGATCCTCCTGCATCACCTCCGGGGCCGGGAAGGTGGGGGTGTCTTTGAAATCTTATGAACCACTATTTTTTATTGCAGATTTGGATTCTCCGAGAAAAAATACGAAACTTTTGTACGAAACATTTCTTTCGTTTCATGCTAAATGGCGCCGTAATTGGCAAAGACGAAAATGAGGTGACAATTGTCGAAAAACGGTACTATCTAAAATAAATACACATCGATTAATACAGTCGAAGTAATTTTTTGATATTTTTGATAATGCTATCATGTGACATCTTCCACAATCGAACTAAGTACAGACTGTGATCATGCACTCAGTCCGCGGTCAGACTTTGTATGTTACTTCAATGATTCGGACTGTATACATCTCGTCGCAATTGTTCCACGACGTTAGCGACTGCAGAGAGGGTCCATATCATTGCCGCGTATTTTAAGGCTCATAGAAATGTTGAAAAAGTGCGTGAAAGCTCTGTTTCCCGATAGGAATGTTCCGTCTGCAACGACATTTTGCCGTATTGTCCACCTGTTTACTGAAACGGGAAGTCTTAGAGAAAGAGTCCGACCGCGGCCACTGACAAACGAAAATAACACAGTGAATGTTTTACCTGCGGTTGCTGCAAATCCTCACATTAGTTCTTGGCAAATTGCCCGAGGTTCAGGAATGTCGCAATGAAGTGTTCTACGCATACTGCATGCACACAAATGGAATCCATTTCATTTATCGGTGTATCAAGAACTGCATGATGACGATTTTCACAATCGCCTGAATTTCTGCAACTGGGTAAAGGAACATCTCGCAATCAACGATAATTTCATTTCACAGATACATTTCTCCATTGAATCAAATTTTACGAATCGTGGCCAAGTAAATCGACATGATATGCATTATTTATCAGTGGAGAATCCACACTGGGTAAGGCAAGGTGAACATCAACGCCCTTAGTGTGTCAAAGTTTGATGGGGTATTTTAGGTACGCAGGTAATTGTTCCATACTTCATACAAGGTAATCTGACTGGTCAGATATACGGAGACATTGTAGATAATGTTTTACCCATAGTAATGGACGATGTTCCACTTCAAACGACACTGAATTGTGGTTTCAACACGATGGATGACCAGCGCATTATTCACGACTAGCTCGAGAAGTTTTAAATCGAAACCGTCCAGTCGATGAATTAGACGAAGAGATCCTCAGACGTGATCCGAACGTTCACCCGATTTGACTTTTAGATTTTTTTCATTGGAGATGGCTAAAACAGAGAGTTTACATGCATTTACCAACACCCGAAGATATGCGGCAGTGAATTCGCAACGGATGTGAAAATATTAACTCAGAGCCACTAATATTTGTCTGATTGTCATTCGGTCACAGAGTTACGACGTCCATTAAAAACAACGGACAACATTTGGAACATCTACTGCAGTGAAACGCTTGGGTTAAGGCAAGGGGACTCACAGTAATCAAGCACCCCGAGATAACTGAGAGGCAAGGGGACTCACAAAAATGAAGCTCCGCGAATGGAACACATTCCTACTACGACCATATAACTGTTTCTGGGCAATGCTAAATTTACTTTAAGAATGCAATGTTGGAGGGTAGATGGCGTCACATGACAGCATTTTCCCAAACGTTATATAATGCACTTTGATCTTCCTAATCGGATGTGTATTTTTGTGAGATATTACCGTTTTGCAACAATTGTCACCCCATATTCATGTGTGCCGATTACAGAGAAATCTATTATGAAAGGAGAAAAATGTTTCATGCAAAAGTTACCTAGTTTTTTCAAGGAGAATCCGAATCTGCAATAAAAAATATAGGATCCTATGTAAGATTTCATAGTCACTTCCCCTCCCGGCCCCGGCGTGGAGCTGGGGGTGTCGAGCGTTATGTTACTGGATGTCCCTCTTCGAGGGAAACGACGTTTATTACCACTTTTCTTCATCCGATGTGAATGCCGCCAAATATTCCAACAAACAGTTTTAAAAGCCCCACCCTAAATACACTTATAAGAAAATGAGTTTTCCGACTGCATTGAGTGATTCACGAAGATATACAAATATTTTAATATGTTACTCTACAAGTAAAACTAACGAAAGAAGTGCTTATAAACATAGGTCCGCAAATGTTTAGTTACGGAGATACGGCTAATAAAAGATTTTTCCTGAAATTTAGCAACTTCGGTATATGATCCCGTCGCAAAACTGTACGAGTTTAAAGTAAAGCACAATTTACATTTATTTTCTTCTTACTGATCTGGTGAATCTAATAACACTTGTCCCAGACTTTCACCTGCAATAGTTTTCCGAATCATTCAGAGAAGCAAAGACGTAATATAGTAAAAATTTTAATTTATTAACCACTTGGCCCAACTTCTTTTTTCTTTTTCTTTTTTTTTAATTGCAGACAATTGCACAAAGTTTTTAGCAGAAGTTGTAGAGAATTTAATTTTGGAACAATGAAACTGATAACGTTCACTGGAACTGTATGAATATGCCAGATATTCTGCTTTTTTTAAATACCATAGCACACGTGAATTCGTGTTAAACCGGAAAAAACAAAGCTCAGTGTTAAGGTTTTGTACAGTGTACATACAATTTCAGAAACAATACAGAAAACTAAGTCATTTCGAGGTTAAGAAAGCGACTGAAAACAACTCACTAATTGTTGCCAACAATGAGATAAACGTTCCTGCATTCTTAATGGAAAGTAAACAAATTTACTTATATAATGATCTTTGCTCCTATGGATTTTCTGGAAAACTAATGCAGATACACGTCTTGGACCTGCTTGATTATATTCACCAGACCAATTACAACAAAATAATGGAAATCGTGCTTTACTTTAACGTCATACAGTTTTGCTATGGCCTCATATTAGCGAAGTTACTAATTTTCAGGCAAAATCCTTTATATTCGTAATTTCGAAGTAAACATTTGCTGACCTAGGTTCTTCTTTTATTTTACTTGTAGAATAACATATTAAAATATTTGCATATCTTCGTGAATCACCTAATATAGACGGAAAACTCATTTTCTTGTAAGTACATTGCACTTTACCGTATTACATAAGTTAGTGATTCTAGTAAGAGATCATTCACCACATCCTAGCAGTCCATAAGAGTTTCATGATGCGGCAATAAATTTTCTATGTACCCTGAGGTGACCGAAGTCATGGGATTCCTCCTAAGATCGTGTCGGGCATCCTTTTGTCCGGCTTAGTGCAGCAACTTGGAATGCCATGGACTGACAACTGAGCCATGTCTCCTCTAAAGCTGTCCATAATTGCGAAAAAGTTGCCTGTGCAGTAAGTTGTGCACAAAATGATCTCTCACTTATGTCCTATAAATGTACTATGGGATTTATGTCGGGCGATCTGGGTGGCTAAATTATTAATTCGAATTGTCCAAAATACTCTTCAACCTGTCGCGAACAATCGTCACTCGGTGACATGACATCGTTCTTTGGGAACATAAGGTTCATGAATGGCTGCAAATGATCTCAAGTGGCCGAAAATAACCATTTACAGCCAATGATCGGTTGACTTGGACCAGCGGACCTAGTCCATGTAAGCATAGCTCACGCCATTTTGGGGCCACTCTCAGCTTGCTCAGTGCCTTGTTGACAACTTGGGCCCATGGCTTCGTGAGGTCTATGCCACACTCGAACCCTACAATTAGCTCTTACCAACTGGAATTTGGACTCATACTACCATCCAACGGTCTTCTAAGCGTCTATGGTCCAACCGACATGATCACGAGCTCAGGAGATGCGCTGCAGGCGATATCGTTCTGTGAGCAAAGGCACTTGCGTCGCTTTTCTTCTGCCATAGCCCATCAACGCCAGATTTTACCTCACTGTCCTAACGGATACGTTCGTCGTACGTCCCACATTGAATTCTGCGGTTATTTTAAGTAGTGTCGCTTGTGTGTTACCACTGACAACTCTACGTAAAAACCGATTCTCTCGGTCGTTACGTGAATGCCACCAATGCGTTGACTGTGGTGAGCGATAACGCCTGCACTTTGGTATTCTCGGCACACTTTAGACATTATGGATTTCGGACCACTGAATTCCCTAACAATTTCTGAAATGTAATGTTCCACTATTTTAGCTTCAACTACCATTCCGCGTTCAAAGTCTTAATTCTCGTCTATCTACCATAATCACTTAAGAAGTCTTTTCACATGAATTCAACTGGTTCTGAGCACTATGGGACTTCTGAGGTCATCAGTCCCCTAGAATTTAGAACTACTTAAACCCACCTAATCTAAGGACATCACACACATCCATGTCCGAGGTAGGAATTCGAACCTGCTACGGTAGCAGTCGCGCGTTTCCGAACCGAAGCGCCTAGAACCGCTCGGCCACCGCGGCCGGCTTCACATGAATTAACTGAGTATAAATAACAGCTCCGCCAGTTCACTGCCCTTTTATACCGCGTGTACGAGATATTACTGCTATTTGCGAATGTGCATATCGCTATCCCATTACTTTTTTCATCTCACTGTAGTGGTAGATTAGTCATTTATCGAAGCACCATGTTTCATCTGCTGCAACTGACAGTATATTTATTGAAATCAACAGCGTATGCTACATATCCAACGTATTCAGTGTGGAATCTGCATCTACATCAATACTCCGCAAACTACTATGAAGTGAGAGGCAAAAAGTACTTCTCATTGTTTCACATGTTAGTGTTCCTTCTCATTCCAGTCACAGATGGAACACGGCAATAATACCTGCTTAAATTCCTGTAACTGCGCTGTAATTAGCCTTGTATTCGCGGTCCCATAGTGGCTGCAATACAAATTTAAAATTTACACTTAATGCAGCTTCTTGAAACATTGTAAGTCGATTTCTCTTGCCAATTGATATGCACCTTCAAGGGTCTGGGAATTCAGGTTTTTGAAAATTTTCTTTAGTTCTTCCTGACTCGTACAAACCTGTGACTGTTGGAGCAGTATCTTTCACTTGGTATGGTTCAATTCAGCTAAATACCTAGGAATTACAATTACGAACAACTTAAATTTGAACGAACACTAACCAAAGACTGCGTTTTATTGGCAGGACACTTAGAAAATATAACAGATGTGCTGAAGAGACTGCCTAAACCACATTTGTCCGTCCTCTTTTAGAATACTGCTGCGCGGTGTGGGATCCTTACCGGATAGGATTCACGGGTTACGTCGAGAAAGTTCAAAGAAGGGCAGCACGTTTTGTATTATCGCGAAATGGGAGAGAGAGTGTCACTGAAATGATACATGTTCGGGGTGGACATCATTAAAACAAAGGCGTTTGTCGTTGCGGCGGAATCTTCTCACTAAATTTCAATCACCAGCTTTCTCCTCCGAATGCGAAAATATTTTGTTGACGCCGACCTACATAGTGTGAAACTATCATCATAATAAAATGAGGGAAATCAGAGCTCGCTTGGAAAGATATAGGTGTACGTTTTTTCTGCGCGCTCTACGAGATTAGAATAATAGAGAATTATTGTCAATGCGGTTCGGTGAACCCTCTGCCAGGCACTTAAATGTGATTTTTAAAGTATAGATGTAGATGTGTATCCTCCTCGAGCAAAATTTGAAGACGAGACTGGAAGAATGGTTTGCAAGCAGTCTGATGTACACAGTATGCTGTTAATGAACATAGCTGTGCCTACTATTTCACTTATAACCGAGCCTATCTGATCGTTCAATTTTGTATCTCCACAAACTTACACACCTAGGTATTTCCATGATTGTATTGATTGGGACTGTGACTCATCATTGATATTGCAAGTACAGGATAACTTCGTTCGTTATCTATACTGTACAGTTTAATATTTCTTAACATCTAAAATAGCTTACCAATTTGGTTACTCATTCTTATCAAGATCTGTAGGAATATTCGAGCAACTGTTATCAGAGACTTTCTATTTGTTAGAAGATAATTAGTATACAACATGAACAGCAAAGCTCTCAGTCCGTTTCCCTGGAATGTACCTGAAGTTACTTCCACATCTGCTCATGATTTTCAGTGCAACATAACAAGCTGTGTCCTCTCTGCCAATAAATCCTCGACTCTGTCACAAATTAAATATGATATCCATACGTTAATTACCATAGGTGTGGTAGTAGAGTGATAAGATTTTCTGAAATCAATATATACGTCATCTACTCGATTTCCTTCATCCGTACCTCTAGAATGTCGTGCGTAATAAAATGTTTCCAGTCTGTAGGCGGGTTGACATTGAGGAGGTCATTCTGTACGAGATACTTCGTTATGTTGGAACTCATAATATGTTCTTTTGCCATTAAAAGGAACTTTGCATCTTTCTCTTCAACCGTACGAAAATTCTAGAACTTGGTAACATGAAGGTGTCTGGTAATTAACGACAATATCTCGGTAATGCCCGGTTAGTAGTTTCATTGTATGCAAGTTAACTGTTTCGAATTGACTATATCCAATCGAATACGCTGAAATTCAAAGCGCTTGGCATACGCTTCATCGAATCACTTTCAGACTATTTCTCTATCTTCCCACCGTCGAAGAGCACGTGAGAAAAATGAACATTTAAATTTTACCGTGCGAGATTTGATTTATTTTATTTTACTACTTTGATCTTTTTTCCCTGTGTAGATGGGAGTCAACAAAATATTTTCACATTCGGAGGAGGAAGTTGGTGACTGAAATTTCATGAAAAGATCTCGCCGTAACGAAACGCGTCATTGTTTTAACGGTTATTACAGCAAGTTGCAAATCATATCCGTGACACTCTCTCCCGTTTTTCGCTATAATATAAAAGGAGCTGTCGTCCTTCGAGCTTTTTCGACGTTCACCGCCAGTCCTATATGTGAAGTATCCGAGGCGCCTTGTCACCGATTTGCGTGGCCTGTCCCACCGGAGGTCCGAGTCCTCCCTCGGGCATGGGTGTGTGGATGTTGTTCTTAGCATAAGTTAGTTTAAGTAGCGTGTAAGTTTAGGGAGCGATGACCTCAGCAATTTGGAATCTTAGGAATTTACACACACACACAAGGATCCCATAACGCGCAGCAGATCTCTAGAACAAGACGGACAAGCATAGTGTAATTAGTTTCTTAAGTGCATTTGTTGCAGCTTCTAATTGTTCTACCAATAAAAGACAGTTTTCCGTTCGTCTTCCTCGTATGTGATCATTGCAGTTCAAGTTTCAGGAATTTGTTTGAACTGAAAGCCTTTAGAATTATAAACTCTAACGTGTAACTGAAATGTAATGTGTTCCTTTCAGGGATCATGTGGTTGACACTTTACACTTTGATTGTTCAGAGTAAATTACCTCTTTTCGCACCATACAGATATCGTGTCTAAGCGCTTTACAATTGGTTTCGATATTCAGATGACTTTACTAGACTGTAAACGGCAGCATCGTCTGCAAACTATCAGGACGGCTGCTCAGATTGTCTACAAAGTCGTTAATAGGGATTATGAAAAAGCAAGACTCTCTTGCCAACGGCTTTGCCTCAGTGGTAACACCGGTTCCCGACAGATCACCGAAGGTAAGCGCTATCGAGCTGGGCTAGATAGATGACCACCCGATCTGCCGAGCGCTGTTCGCAAGATGGGTGCACCAGCCCTTGTGAGGCAAACTGAGGAGCTACTTGATTGAGAAGTAGCGGCTCCGGCCTCGGAAACTGACAGACGGCTGGGATAGCGGTGTGCTGATACATGCCCCTCCATATCCGCATCCAGTGACGCCTGTGGTCTGAGGATGACACGGCTGCCGGTCGGTACTGTTGAGCCTTCACGGCCTGTTCGGGAGGAGGAAGACTCCCTTGGGAAATGTCTCCTGGCAATAGCACTCATTACTTCGTGTAAATAAAGGGACAGTTGTGTACAAGGTAGGGCTGAACTGAGGCAGAAACTGCATTTCTTGATTCACGACTTTAAAAGGGCGTATTGTGGCCATGAAGTCGCCACCCAGTCCGAGAAAGTTCTGCTAGTTTCCTTGCTGTGGTGTTTCCTCAGTCTGACCAATGCTGACCTCTGGCATGCTGCTGTAGGAGTAGTGTTAGGGGTAACTACATGTTGGTAGATAATTCCATGACAGGCAAGATATGTGATCCCGAGCACTTTCCCAGCATATGGAACGATTTTTGCCCTTTTTTTTAGTATTGGAGTATCACGTGATATCCACACTGTGCCGACTCGTTTTCCGTATGATCATAGTAATACAGCCACATCTCCGGAGAGGATCGATTCCGTCAGCAAAGGGACGCAACACCTCATAACTTGTATCCATTCGCACAGTCTTTTTTTGGCAGGAGTCATCAAACGTGGCACCCACCGGGTACAAACCGGATAATACGGCGATGATCATGCATAATTTTAAAGACACTGCCATACGAAATTCTCAAATTGTAATTGAGGTTACGTAATGTTATCCGCCGATTCTCATGGACAATCACAGCAAGTGTGTTGATGGAGTTCAGTCACAGCAGAAGCCGAATCACCAGGCCCACCTTGCTTAACACAGAAAATCGACCTTTTCTTAAGTCCTTGAACCACCTAAAAACTGTCGCAAGAGGTAGCGCATCTTCACCGCATGCTTGCAAAAGTTTTTCGTAAGATGCAGTGGTTTTATGGTTTGAACCAACACAGCATTTTATTTCAGCGTTCTGCATCGCTCACACCCCCATTGTTCGGTACACGAAATGCATCGGGCGTCTACAAAGTAGGGCATTACTACCAACTTCCCGAAGCCAGAGTGCTGCGCTCATGGACGTTATACAGAAAAAAACTCGGTCTTTCCAAATATTCAGGCTCCAGACAGAAAATTATTGCGTAAGCTACAGGAAAAAATCAGCCTCAGCCATTGTTGATCAGCTCTCGTAATTCATTCTGTTCGAAGACAGTGTATGTTACAAAACCGTAGTGCAAGTTATGGAATCCATCGGTTTTTTAACGTTCCACGAGCTTCATGTTCAGTTTGAAAAGCTGGTCTAAGTGCCCGGCAGCTGGCTTGGTTTAGAGGCGGCGAGGGCCGTGTGTTGGTGCGCGACCTGTCGCTTTTAAAGGGGAACCCCCCGAAAGCGGCAGCGGGCGGCCGCTGCAGGCCCTCACCCTTTAACTCTGGGGCCACACACGCGAACGGTGGCGCGCACGCCACAAGGAGAGCCTCCGGCAGGAAAGAGAAGGAAAGGAAAGGGCCATTAGCTGGAAACGCACTTAGGGCGACGCAGCGCAGCGCAGCGGAGGCAAACATTACACCGAAAGAGAGGTCGGTAGCTGGGCCAGCCGTCGAGCTACCACTGTCTGGCACGAGCTCTTCTTGCGCTGCCGCTGTTTGCTGGCTCAATTACGAGCTCGCTACAGTTGCTGTATGCTTGCCCATAATTGAATAAATCGGCTTTAATGACATGACAGGTTGCCGAGTTACAAAGTGGCAAGTCACTGTTGCTGACATATTTGTAGCGAGAGATCTCACCAAGTGTCGTGATATTTAGAAGGAAGAAAAGGGTAGTTGATATTGTAGTCTCGCTTGCAGGTTTACTTGACGGTATGACAAGTTCCGATCAACGTTAATCGTCCTCATATCCACGTAGCATTCCGATTTTTCCTGTCGACAATGGTTTGCCTCAATGCTACTGTGTGTCACCTACCCCGTGCCGTTACTGCCAACGAATGAGATGATCTAAAAAATATTGCACGGCAACAACTGGAAGAGTGTAACAGATGAGTGATGTCCAATTAAAGATCTTTCTAGTTTCCAAACTTGTATTATTTGGCTACCAGTTTCAGCTTTTTACTACTCCACCATCAGGCCCTTGACCGACGTGTAGGAAGATTCTATCTCGGTTCTGATCAAAACAGGGGCGAAAAATACTGGTATTAATAGATTTTTGCTATAGCGATCACTTCAACAATAATCTAGACGGCTGAAAGGTGTTTAATTTGTCATCCTGTATCGAACAGCCGAGTCCCGCAACCATCTCTAAAGAGATGGACGTACATGTAACAGATGAAGCTTGAAAAACGAATTACTTTCCAAAATTGGCAGAACTATCCAGAATCCACTTAGATACATAGTAAATAGCAGCTTATAGTAGTTATACATATCGTCGAGTAGAAAGTGATGTCGCTATTAAAGATGACGAGAAACTTCAGAACGAATAAATGGCTAGATGACTGACCTCTGCCGCGCGGGATTAGTCGAGCGGTCTCCGGCGCTGCAGTCACGGACTGTGCGGCTGGTCCCGGCGGAGGTTCGAGTCCTCCCTCGGACATGGGTGTGTGTGTTTGTCGTTAGGATAATTTAGGTTAAGTAGTGTGTAAGCTTAGGGACTGATGACCTTAGCAGTTAAGTCTCATAAGATTTCACACACATTTGAACATTTTTGACTGACCTATTGTTTAAACGGAATCCTTCGGTGCAGCGAAACAGGAAACAAACATAAATAAATTATCTCTAGACCTCTAAAAGTTCCCTATTGTGTGGGCAGAAACACGGAGAGTTAATGAAAGGAGGGGAAGATGGAGGACACCGAAATAGATTTTTGGGCGATCATTGGCAGTACTCAGAAGAGAGAAAATAGGTAATGAAGAGAGTAGGTGGCTGTAGAAGAGTCATTAACAGCTGACATCGAACGCAAACAATTGATATGGTGTGGTCATGTCCAACGGATACATAAATCTAGTTTACCTAAGATCACTATATTGAGGATACCACCGAGAGCCGCGAAAAACGTGAAAAGCAGAGGAAACTTGGAAAGAGAGAACTGGAAAAGCAATGAAATCAATGGATAAGAAGGAATATCAATGGAACACCAGAGTAATTAACGTATGTTATGACTTTGTACATTAATGAAATGAGCAACAGTCCTAATGCGGGTGTTGTTAGTCTTCCACACATTTCCTAAGTGGTGTGCTGATTTGTGTTAATGGTTTCACAAGGAAAATAGAAATATGTTTGATCATAATTGGGGTTGAGAGAAAATGTGACTCGTATAAAATTACTAGAAAAACGAATCACTCACACAGCAACCATTTGGATTCAGGAAGACAAGTAAATAATATGATTATTTAACATGTATGGGGATTACTACTAAGAATGTTCATCCTTAACATCAGCACGTGAACCTCGTTGGGAAGCAATAAGGAGTGTGAACAACACTAGGATACGACGAAACTCAGAGTCCCGTAACACACGATCTTTCACGCTACAGAATACTGTTGGAGAAATTCACCTTGTTATTGATACCAGATTGCATTACGATCACCGGGTTGGGGAGGGGGAAGGGAGGTGATTTCATAGGAGAGTAATCCCCTTCCACCACATATGGCATATGTCACTCATTTTCATAGATCACTATCTATCGAAACATTCCCAGGCATAGAAGTATTCGTTGTGTTCAAGGGATCGAGTATGATGGAGTTGTGTGGGTCTCATTTGGTTTGGTAATAGATCCCGAGCCAAGCTAAGGAAAAGTTACAGATAACTGACTGAAGGCGATCAGTAAGACCTGAGGACTTCACACAACGATTAGTCAGTACGAAGGGTGCACTCATGTTCCTGAGAAAAATAGAAATTTACACAACATAAACTCTACACAGCACAAGTATGCGTCAACTAATGAAATCGGAAGGAAGTTCTAAATATAAACACAGGCGTGCTGAAGCATGTATTCATCATCAGACAAACGGCAAAATGCTAACAACAAATTCCAAATTACACAGAAAATACTTATAATAAAAATTCGGTTCTTCCTAAATACAATGCTCGGTAATTACATCGAGTAAAGCGTAATAGTTACCAAAATTCCAATGGAATATATAACTACTTACGAGCAAGCTGAATGTTGTGATAGAGCTAGATCGAAAGAACACGAATACTCAAGGCGTCGACCTAAGAGGAGTGACCAGAAATCCTTTTAACCACCTGCTATTAGTCAACGAGGCTTACCTTTTTTACTGGATGTAGAGTCCTGGACCATTCGAAAAAAGGCTGAAAGAGCGGAGGGTGCTTGTCCAATCGAAAAACGATAAAAATAAGGCTGGATGGCCGTTGCTCTGCACCATGTTGGGTTACAGAACATGTTTCAGCAGAACTCAGTTGAAAATTTTCACGACTTTACGTGAAAAGAAAGAAGCTGCTCAGATTTCTAACGGTACATATGCACAATCAATTACCCACACGTACACACAGTACAAAGCCTATTCATGTTGTACAACAAGAAAAGAAAACAGGTTATCTCAGTAAGTCACAAATAAGTGACAGGGAACACAACGTAAGCACGATAAGATAAATAAGGAATTAGCGTCGAACAAAACCGTTCTCGAATAGCCGACGTGGTTAAGATGACCGCCTTCGTAAAGCGGAAACCCATGTTCGACTCCCAGTACAACACAGATAATCACTTGTCGCTTCTAAATTCGTTAATTCATTTCAGTAGGCAACTGCGGCCGATGTCGGAGTTTATTTAATTTCATTATAAAACAAACTGATTCTTACGAATTCTTTCTCCAAGAACAGGAAGGAAGGAAGACAAAGGATAGCTTCTAGGCTGATTCCAAAGTAAACTAGGTGCAAAACTGGGTGTAATAATTTATGACAGATATACGATAGGCAAGATGGCGCTGCGTTCAATTAAAACCACCTGTCATACAGTCGTAAAATCGCAGTTCCTCCATCTCCTCATCGGTGTGGAACCCTTGTCTGCCCACACCTGTGATTACTTAACAATCCATGGCTCACTGATTACTCTAATCGACTGTGCCTGTAGGCGCTACAGTCTGGAACCAGGCGACCGCTACGATCGCAGGTTCGAATCCTGTCTAGGGCATGGATGTGTGTGATGTCCTTAGGTTAGTTAGGTTTAATTAGTTCTAAGTTCTAGGTGACTGATGACCTCAGATGTTGAGTAGCATAGGGCTCAGAGCCATTTTGAGCCATTTGATTGTACCTGTATGGTTACCTGAACATACGAAAGATCGTCGCCAGATCAATGTTACTCGACAGTTTCTCCGAAAAACTAACCACTCCTGCAAATTGGAATACGTAGTATTTACAGAAACGCTCTGGATCTGAAGCCATCGGTTATATTCAACTTTTAGGGTTGTACTGCAATGCTGTGACCGTGAAACGATTCCAGAGCTACAAGTTGGTTAACAGTAGCTACATACAGTTATTTCCGCTAATGATGCAAGATAATTTGTATACACAGAAAACCTGACTGAAACTGTATTCTTTGAAAACATTTCTACGCACGACGAAAGATAGTGGAGGGAGAAAGGAAAATTCGGGTTTAAAGTCCTGTTGGCGTCGAGATTAGGGACAGAGCACAAGATCTCAGTGTATCAAGAATGGTGAAGAAAACCACAAGTGGCCTTCTAAAGGAGCCGTCCCGTCGTGTTCCCGGAGCAATTCAAGGAAATCAAGGAAAGATGGTCGGTCATGGGCTGAGCCATTGTCCTCGCTGAACGAAAGAGAAACACACTCTCAGCAAACAAATAACTGAAAGACGAAGAGGATGGTCCATAAATATATCAAACTCATTCCATTAATTCACAACAGAGCCATACGTGTACAGCTGAGCTTAAATTGCCCTAGGAGTTATAGGCGTAAGGCTAAGGGGTCAAAACGTTCAATCAGATCAAATGTGTGTGAATTCCTAAGGTACCAAACTGCTGAGGTCATCGATCCCTAGACTTACAAACTAATTACACTAGCTTATGCTAAGAACAACACACACACACACACACCTATGTCCGACGGAGGACTCGAAACTTCTGCGGGAGGGCTAAGGCGTCAGTAAGACGCTCCTCCTGCTCTGGTGGGAAATGCTCTGGGAGACGTTCTCGATGACGGTGATGCCTTCTCCTTCATTCTCGAGAACGTACGTTCCACCAAGAGCCGTCGACTAACGTATTATACAAAATTATCATGTTGCAAAATCCAGATGTATTCGATTACATAGTAAGGCTTACTCACTACCATTATTTCCTCGCGCCATATCTATCAGAGCAGAAAATTTTGGAGAAGTGTTTTGTCAAATGACAGTCTAAAAGAAGTGGAACAGATCAGATAAAAGTTTGATGCGCCTTTGTATGATTCTCGATATCATGTACACCTGCTGAGTCGTTGACATGTTAGTGATCTAAGGACACCGGCACCCTTTAGCAATCTTTAAGATTCTAATATTCTATGTTATACATCAAAATATATAGATTTCAGTCCGCACCTTATTTGCTATATTTGATTTGGAGCATCATTCAAATGCGCGTCAGATGTTTCTCTACACAGTTTTATTTCTTACTTCTGGACAAATAATTTCACATAAGATGTGACCAGTTTTATCAATATTTTTTCCTGGAAATATCTGTTTACAAAGCATGAAATATACTACATTTAAATATCGCTGGGTATTCTATTGTTGTCTAGAAGAAGCAATAGCAGAGGACTATGAATTTATATTGCTATTGGATATTTTTTGACACATTAGCTTTGTCAATTATCTCAATTTTCCCTCAAATCGCTATTTAATTTTTCTTAAGTAAGTGAATTACTTTCAAGCAATTAAATCATTCTTTGCAGAATTAGGTCATTTTAGTACCCTACTCGTTCATTTCTCACTCTCCGTTTGACTATGAAAACTGGGGAAAGAATCCATGGTGTAATTTTTAGCGAGTCTTCTTTTCGCCCCGTCGAACATGTGATTAACGAAGGTGGAAATGAAAATATAAATGAAGCAATCTACGTCATGATATGAACGAGATGTTGGAATATAGATGTAGTTACTACCCTCATCCACTTTCCCATCGCCATCCCTAACTCACACAGCTTAGGGTCTTTCAACCTGTCATATGCGAATAAGATTTGGGTGAGCTTTCTCCACGAGATCCAGAATTATGCTGCAACATCCTCTTTCTATCACGCTACTGTCTATAGAGACATCCGTCAGCAGCGAATAGTGCTCTCTGGAGCTAAAGTAAAAAATTTAACATCTGCAATTTAGTAGTTCCATATACACTTTCTATGACACTTCAAGGTAGCAAATACGTAGGTTTACGCCTCTGGTATAAGAAGCACCTTCGTCAGTTGTTTATTCATGAAGAAGGCGGTTAAACTACAGGTCTGAGAACCGCGGATGACGGTTGAGAGGAAATACGCACTGGATTTATAAGATCAGATGTCTTTACGAGGTATACATGTCAGTAGACAGTTCCTCGGGAAGCAGATCAACTTTCTCTAGCGCTCAGTATAGGACGAGCCCGGAGAGTTGATGGTGACACGAATTTGTTTTCAAGCAGTGGCTCGAAGTTTTAGACAAGAAGTTCTCGAAAGACAAACTTGGAAGTGTTATCACGCTCGTTTGCCTAGTCTGAACGTGTCGTCATGGGTTTGCGGCAGGTCGGGTAAACACGGTAACACGTGCGACACGAAATATGCGGCGAGAAGTCTGGCAGAGGAGGAGAGAGGGCGTTGGGCGAAGTAGACGTAGCAGCTTAAAGTTAGGGCGTAGGCCCACCGCTGTGATGTACAACCCGTCAGCAAGGTGTCTGCTCTGATGGGAGAGGCTGAGTTGTTCCCAGGGCTCTCTGTTCTCTGCACAAAGGAAGCTTGCACTACTTTATTTGACTGTTAGTTCGGGTTGTGTTGAACGTAAAAAACACAGATCACACAAAAAGTCAACGGGAAAATAACATGAATATGACTCTCAAATTCCTTTTAAAATTTGATCCTTTTGTGTAGATATTAGAGACCAATTTAGGTAAGAAAATGAACGGAACTTCCTTTAATAGAAATATAGGTATCGACTTTTGTTTCAGTTTGACAGCTACATACTATTTAACGCAATTAAAATCGTCCATGTCTTGAAAACATATATTTTTTTCTGGTTGGAGAAAGAGGCAAAAGTGATTGTTAGAGGCCAACACGTTTATTTTTTTTTATTTTTTTTTACTATACTACAGTACTGGCCATTAAAATTGCTACACCACGAAGATGACGTGCTACAGACGCGAAATTTAACCGACAGAAAGAAGATGCTGTGATATGCAAATGATTAGCTTTTCAGAGCATTCACACAAGGTTGGCGCCGTTGGTGACACGTACAATGTGCTGAGATGAGGAAACTTTCCAACTGATTTCTCGTACACAAACAGCAATTGACCGGCGTTGCCTGGTGAAATGTTTTTGTGATTACTTTGATAAATGTCGGATTGTAGCCTACCGCGATTGCGGTTTATCATATCGCGACATTACTGGTCGAGATCCAATGACTGTTAGCAGAATATGGAATCGGTGAGTTCAGGAGGCTAATACGGAAAGCGATGCTGGATCCCAACGGATTCGTATCACTAGCAGTCGAGATGACAGGCATCTTATCCGTATGGCTGTAACTTATCGTGCAGCCACGTCTCGATCCCTGAATTAACAGATGACGTTTGCAAGGCAACAACCATCTGCACGAACAGTTCGACGACGTACATTGGAAGCGTGTATTCGTCGTCGCAATACTGGTGCATCACCCAGCGTGACGTTATGGGGTGCCACTGGTTACACGTCTTGGTCACCTCTTGTGCGCATTAACGGCACATTGAACAGTGGACGTTACATTTTATTTCACATCTGTTAAGACCCGTGGCTCTATCCTTCATTCGATCCCTGCGAAACCCTACATTTAAGCAGGATAATGCACTACCGCATGTTGCAGGTACTGTACGGGCCTTTCTGGATACAGAAATTGTTAGACTCCTGCCCTGGCTAGCACATTCTCCAGATCTCTCACAAATTGCAAACGTCTGATCAATGGTGGCCGAGCAACTAGCTTGTCACAATACGCTAGTCACTATTCTTGATGAACTGTGGTATGGCGTTGAAGCCGCATGGGCAGCTGTTCCTGTACACGCCATGCAAGCTCTTTTTGACTCAATGCCCAGGTGTATCAAGGCCGTTATTACGGCCAGAGGTGGTTGTTCTGGGTACTGATTTCTCTGGATCTATGCACCCAAATTGCGTGAAAATATAATCACATATCAGTTCTAGTATAATATATTTGTCTAATGGATACCCGTGTATCATATGCATTTCTTCTTGGTGTAGCAATTTTAATGGCCAGTAGTGTAGAATGAACCAAGTGCGCGCTATTATAAAGACATTTTTTGGTCAACTTTCAAGCTGTGGAACGCTACAGACACGGGACCAGCTGTTCTCAGAACTGGCGAGGGGCGGCTGAGGTAATAGCAGATGGGGGACTGTTCGCATTTTCCTTAGGAATGCAGAGAACTGGGCACCAAAAAACCTGGTGTCCAGGCGCTAGGACCAGACACCCTGCGATAGCACGACTCAAAGCGGAACAAAACGCAGTAAAAAGATGAGATCCAGCTTGGTTCCCTTGTAAGGTGTCAGGCAAATCCAACACCTTATATGAAAACCCTGACGTGATAAGCAAATCCAGTAGTATGTCACATAGCTCCGAATAAATCGTGACATTAAATTAACCAAAGTAATACGAGTAACGAGTAAGCAAATGGAATACCACAGACTAACACAAGAATGCCTAAATACATGTCGTACCATCCCACCGTGAGGCAGACGCAGTTCCGAGGGAAGAAACGAGGACAGAAGCCGAGAGCAGAACCGTGTTAAGCTAGAAAAGGGAGGGGCTGGGCACCCACGCCGCGAGCCTACCTGTACAACTATACAACCCGCACGTTTTAGCGTGAGGCTTTTTCGCGTCTCAGGTATGTCAAGGACAACACCCAGCCCATGTTAAAAGCTACAGCCCTCCAGAAAAGCAGTATAGATCTTACGATAACACAAAAAGGGCCACTACCACCCGCAAGTTTTAGCGTGAGACTTTTTCGCGTGTCTGTTACATTAGGACAATCCTCCAGCCCATGTTAAAAGATAGAGCCCTCCAGAAGAACAGTATAGATCTCACGATAACGCTAAAAGGACCACACCAGCTGCAGGTTTTAGCGTGAGACTTTTTAGCGTCTCTGTTACGTTGCAAACTTTAAAAACATTGCCCCACCACGAAAAGTATAACGTTTCTCATGGGATAGACAGAATTTTTGTAGGCGGAGCTTAAGGTTAACATTGAGACCCTGATTGTTCAGATGAAAACATAGCCAGATAGTTTTTTAAACTAACTTCGGTAAATTGTAGTAAGGAGAAGTTAGAGGAGGGTTGGTTCCGAGACGGCGAGCTGGATGGCTGCTGCGCCGGCCGCTGCCACCCTGACGCTGCCTAAACACCGACAAGGTAATGAACGCACGCGATGCCGCATATTTGAGTGCATAAGGCTTCACTCAGAACTGCAGAAGTCTCATCTGTTACACCCCCTTTTTGCGTAATAGTAGTGTCGATCGTTAATTAAAACTCATGGTATTCACATTTGCCACTTGAAGTAAAGATCTGAAACGCGATGATTTTTCTATTTTTTAGTTATTGAGAAGTCACATCAGCCACTGTAATTTACGACAGGTTAGATTAGTAATTAAAGATAATTGAGGGTCACTGTAGACCATTTTGATAGTTTTCTCTTTTGTGAAACTTAATTTAAACATAGATTATAGATGTGATATGGCATAGGTCATCCTTCGATCCATTGTAGAACTTGGAAACCCACTCAGGGAATAGTCGTTCACATTTTTGTTGAACGCAGTTGGTTTTTACCATCCTGTATTAAAACATTTCCTTTTACCAATAGTGGAATTTATAAACGATGTTTTCTAATTAGAATAAATTTCCAATGGTTAACTTAACTGCTTTTTCGACGTTATTTTACCAGCTAACTAAAAATAGGAAAGCCTTGAACCCTTTCCACTATATTTAGTTAGAATTAAGATTCTTTTACAGGGAGTGCAGTGGAGCTGACACTGAGATCATTAAGCATTTGATTATATCATCGCTAGTCTCACTGAACTCTTCTGAATTCTACATGTCACGTGTGGTCTGGTGTCTCCTTACCAGCAACAGGACCCAGGTTCAATTTAGTTAATTCCCTAAAAAACACTCTCAGAGCGTCGTTGCGCGAAAGTGGTAGGGAGACACGATATAGTACAATCAGACACCACCATGAATGTTTAGAACCTGTTAGAGAAAGGTGCATTGAAAGCTTTAGTTCAGCAGAGCAGCGGGTCGCAGTCGGGACTGCATCAAAAGAATATACTACGAGATAAACATCTCTCTATAGTCCTAAAATGCATGTAAAACGTGACTGTTACTTCCATGTTGCCGACAGCTTGTCGCCAGGGAAAGGTGATTTTTTTATCTTAATTCTCCTCCCAAGGTCAGAGAGAAACCAAGCGACCAGCTTAAACATATCACTGTTTCGTGGTTGTAGTGCTACGTCAGTAAGACGTAGCGTTTCAGTTACCTGCTCTCAGAATACATGATTGGAAAATGAGGTGACTGGATATGCAGAAAAAGTAAGGGGGCAGAGACAATCATCACACAAAGCAAGAATCCTGTGGTTTCTTGTGTCAAACAGATAACATAGGTAACAATCAGCATTTAACACGCTGTTTTGAAAGAAGTCATAGTAACAAATGAGCCTACAAAATACTTACGAACTCACAGAAAATTAAAGTGCCTCTGAGAAGACTCAGTAGCAGGGCAGAACTTCTTGTCTGGAACGTTTAGAGAGCACTTGACTTAACTTCTGAGGTCATCAGTCGCCTAGAACTTAGAACTAATTAAACCTAACTAACCTAAGGACATGATACACATCCATGCCCGAAGCAGGATTCGAACCTGCGACCGTAGCGGTCGCTCTGTTCCAGACTGTAGCGCCTGGAACCGCACGGCCACTAAGACCGGCAGTTGGACATCATGTGGCTGTATGAGTACCACACAACCTCAATGTTACATAAATTACATATAAAAGATTACACTCTAACAGCTTACTCATGTAGAACCAATGTGGTAAAAGAACGAGTTGTTACATATATTAAGACGGAATACAAGTTCAAAAACTTTGAGCCAAGTAGATTCTTGCAATGATCAGAACATAGAAGTGTGTGCTTATGAATTGATACTGAAAAATAGTTCACTTCAAATTGTAATTCCATGTAGATCACCACTGGGAAATTTTGAGCTGTCAACGAGGAATCTGGGTTCCTTACTAAGCTACCTGTCAGACAGCAGCAAACAGTTAATAGTCTGTGGTGACTTCAACGTAGATTTTCTAAAGGATTGTGATAGGAAACTTTTTTTTCAGTAACAAACCAACAGTTTACCCGTAGCAAATGCTGTCTCAGATCAGGTTGCAGAGTTAGTAACGGTAAATAAGATAGTGCCTTACTGGATGCTCCTCAGTGGAAATCATTTGAATAGTTGGGAAAAAAAGGATTCCAGGACAAATGTTTTTAAGAACAGTTTACAAGAGATGACCTGAGATAAAATTTATAATCTACCAAATGTAAACATTAAATTAAACTATTCTATAATAAAGTCATATCATTATATGAAAATAGCTTTCCGCATAAGCTAGTGAGAAAGGATAATAAACAATCACGTAGAAAACCGTGGAGAGCTACTGGGAAAGGTAAAGGGGAATGTATGTGTTGACAAGAACAAGTAGATATCCTGTAGTAGTTGCACACTACAAAAACCTACTCAAAATTACCATAAAAAGGTATTAAGAACTCATGGGGCATGTGTATTTTAGTGATTAATATTGTAAAATCACAGGTTAATATGAGAAGGAGATAAACGATTGCAAATGTGGAGTGGTGGTACATTTATAAACGGAGTAATCGTGAGAATGTCGAATGCAAGCATGCAAACGTGCATGCACAGTGTTGTACATGTGCCGGATGTTTTTTTGTGGTATTGACTTCCATACCTGTTGCACATGGTCAGTGAATACAGGAACGGTTTACACTGGTTGTGGTTAACGCTGGAGTTGTCGTCCGATGATGTCCAACATGTGCTCGATTCGTGACAGACATAGTGATCAAGCATGCTAAGGCAACATGTCGGCACTCTTTGCAAAGCATGTTGGCTACAACAGCGGTATGTGGACGATCGTTATTCTGTTGGAAAGCCTTCTGAAATGATGTTTATGAATGGCAGCACAACTCGTCGAATTAGCAACTGACATACAAATTTTCAGAGTGCACGGGATAACCAAGAGAGTTCTCCTGCTGTCACACGAAATCGTACCCTAGACCATAACTCCAGGTGCAGGTCCAGTGAGTCCAGGCCACAGGTTGGATGTCTGCAGGCCCTCAGCTGACCTCCTCATCGACACACGGCCACCACTGTCACCGAGACAAAGCCGGCTTTCATTAGAAAACGCAACAGACCTCCACCCTGCACTCCACTGACCTCTCGCTTGACATCACTGAAGTCGCAAATGGCGGAGGTTACGGGTCAGTGGAATGCACGCTACAGGGCGTCCTTGACGCAATCGGTTTGTAATAGTTCGGTGTATCACTGTAGTGCCAACTGCTGCTCAAATGGTTCCCTTGGTAGAAGAATTCCTTAAATTAACCTACTTCGGGACCATCCATGCTGTTGTTAACTTTCTCGCTGTTCTCGTTTCTGCTACTTCTCATTACATTCGTCTTTCTTCGATTTACTCTCAATCCGTATACTTTCCCCGTTACACTGTTCGTTCCATTCAACTTGGTCCTCACTTTCAGTCAGGATAGCAATTTCATTAGACAATTTTATCATTCATATCTTTCACCATGAATTTTAATTCAACTCTTGAACCTTTCTTGTATTTCCGTCATTTCTTCTTCGACGTATAGGCTGAAGAGCAGGACTAAAAGGCTACACCCCTTACACCCTTTTTTATCCGTGCACATCGTTCTTGGTCTTGTACTCTTACTGTTTCCTCTTGGTTCTTGTCCACATTGTATGTTGCCAGTCTTTCCCTACAGTTTATTAATATTATTCTCAGGTGTTTCAGACAAGTTGATTCATTTTACACTGTGGAATTCTTTTTCCAGGCCGACAGATGCCTCTCATCGTGTCTTGATTTTTCTTCAGCTTTGCTTCCATTATCAACCGCAACTTCAGAATCGCATTTCTGAAGTCTTTATTTTTCCTGGTTGTCGTCTACAAGATCCTCAATTTTCTTTTCCATTCTCCTGTATATTACTGTTGTCAGCAGCTTGGATGTCTGAGCTGTTATACTGTATGTGCGATAATTCTTGCACTTGTCAGCTCTTATTATTTTCGGAAGTATGTCATATTTTTCCGAAAGTCTTATGGTATATCGCCAGTCTTATGCATCCTACATACTAACGTGAATAGTCGTTTTGTTGTCACTTCCCTGAATGATTTCAGAAATTCCGATGGAATGAAATGTATCCCCTCTCCCTTATTTTATCGTAAGTCGTCCAAAGCTCTTCTAGATTCTGATTATAATACTGAATCCCCTATCCCTTCTATATTGACTTCCGTTTTTTATTTTCACTGCTAATCAGACAAGTTTACCGCCTAAAACAGGACTTTAGTGTATTTCCACCTATCAGCACTCTCCTCTGAATTTAATACTGGGATTCCCATTGTATGATTTATGTTACCACCCTTGCATTTAATATCGCCGAATGTTATTTTGGCTTCTTTAAGCGCTGACACAGTCCTTCCGATAATCATTTCTGTTCGGTTTCTGCACATTTTTCATTCAACCATTTCCCGTTAGCTTCCTTGTACTTCCTGTTTGTTTCATTCAAAAGTGACTTGTATTTCTGAATTTCCCCTAAACATTTTTGTGCTTCCTTGTTTCGTCGAACCACTGTTCCTTCTGATAACCATGTTTTCTTCACAATTATCTTCCTTGTACCTATCTTTTTTTCCTTTTCCACTTCTGCAATTTCTCTTCAAGTGACCTGCATTCTGAGCTAGTATCTACAGCCTCAGAAAACTTTAAGTGTATCGCTTCATTCCTTACCACTTCCGTACCCCACTTGTTTTTGCGCACTGTTAATTTCTCCCTAGTCTCTTAAACTTCAGCCTACTCTTCATTCTTACTAAATTGTAATCTGAGACTATATCTGCTTCTGGATGTGCTTACAATCCAATATCTGAGTTCGGAATCACTGTCTGAACATAATGAAATCCACCTAGAATATTTCAGTGTCTTCGGCCCATTTCCAAGTATACCTTATCCTCTTGTGAATCTTGAAGGAAGTATTCGATATTAGCATCTGAAATTTCTTGCGTAACTCAATTGATCTTTCCACTCTCTAATTCATTATTCCGTAATCTCCCGTAACTTTTTCTTCTACCGCTTCTTCTACAATGGTATTCCAATCCTCTCCTCAATTGTCTCCTTTTATCTACCGAATTACCGTTCAGTATGCTCAAATACTTTCCCTATCTCTTCAGCTTCTGCTTGCGACGTCGACACGTATACCTGAACTATTGTTGTCGGTGTTGGCCTGCTTGCGATTTCTTATGAGCACAACCGTTTCAATGAACTGTTCCCAGTAGGTCACTATCTGTCGTGCCTTCCTATTCATAAGGAATCATATTCCTGTCATACCACTGTCTGCTGCTGTTGATGTTACCTATACTCGTCTGGCCAGAAGTCCGTGTCTTCTTTCCATTTCATTTCACTGACACACTGTATCTAGACTGAACCTTAGTATCTCCCTTTTCAGATTCTCCACGTTCCCTATCAAGTTCAAGCTTCCGACATGCCACGCCCGTCTCATATAACGTTACCCTTTCGTAGATTATTCAGTTTTTTCTCATGGTAACCTCCCCTTTGGCTATCCCCTCACAGAAATCCAAATTGGAAAGTATTCTGGAATCCTTTGGCAATGGAGATGTCATCATGACATTTATTCAGTTACGGGCCACGTATTCTGAGAATACACATAGATCTTTAATGTGGTGGTTGCCGTTGCTTTTGCATTCTCAAGGACATTGCTGATTTTTCCGTCTTTCAGCAGTTTCCCACCCCAAGGGCAAGAGAGTGCCCTGAACCTGTGTCCGTCCCTCCGCTCTCTTTGACGAGGTCATTGACAGAAAAAGGGTGACGGTATGTCAAAAGTCTTCGGGCGCCATTCCTAATAATTTTTATCTGAAAGCAAGGAGTTGCAAGCTTTTAACTCTGGACCTAGGATGATTTGATTACTAATCAAAGATTCTATCCATTTTTTTCGTTATTTTTTTCGGTATTTGATCCGGGTGGGTGTCACATCACACCTCTTCAAGTTCATTTGATTACTTCCCTCAGTTTTCTTCTTTTTTTCTTTTTTAATTAGAGAGGGCGGCCTGCCCTCTGACCGAACACACTCAGCTACAGTGACGGCAGCCCTTAGAGCACGCGCAACTTTTTAGCTTGTGTTGCTACGTGCGTAGGTAAGTGATCCCACACAGTGCAATAGGCCCTCCAGAGTTGCGAACACTAATTTGCTTGAAATCTGATATTTGCGGTATTGGTTACTTTATTCAATTCCGCCTTATTATAATTCTTCGACTTTTCGTGGAGTGAAAGGTTAATTTTTAAGGAGTCTCAGTCAAATATTTCAGATGATGTTGCCTGAGTTTGTGAAGTTCAGCGTAGGCTAGACCATCCCCATCTTGTTGTAAGGTTCTTCAGTTGTCTTTAAAGTCAGTCCATTGGTTCAAATGGCTCCGAGCACTATGGGACTCAACATCTGAGGTCATCAGTCCCCTAGAACGTAGAACTACTTATACCTAACTAACCTAAGGACAGCACACACTCTCATGCCCGAGGCAGGATTCGAACCTACGACCGTAGCAGTCACGCGGTTCCGACTGGCCACCGTGGCCGGCAGTCAGTCCATTCTTTGTTATACTCACATCCAAAGTATTCATTTGCCAGAACCATATTATTCTTTTTATTTGATATATTTCAGTGCACCACACCGGCGACTTGTCATTCTACAAAGGTCAGACACCGAGTCATAGTCACTCTGACGAACTGCCACTCAACTACAGCCCCGGCACTGAGAATTATAAATAATAATAGTACTAATACTAACCAGCATCTCTCTCTGCATGCTAATTAGTTTTCAGGTGCTGATAAAAAAAATGTAGGTCGTCCTACGTTGGTCTGCTGGCTGAAGCAATGAGACATTGTGACGTGTTGCCTCACTCACCTAGTGCCATATAGTGTACAAAACGAATTAGTATTGGAAGTGTTGATGCTTGACAGCTAACCATCGTCTGAATCGTGACTTTATGTGTACACACAAAAGGGGAGAGTGCCGCTCAGCACAGCTGGAAGCTGCATGTGGAAAGCTAACACGTATTACATACGCAGCTCTTCGTTTCTATATGCTGTACTGATTGTATGAAAATATGCTGTGAGACTATTTTCTACATACTTTCGTGTACGTCCGCTTTACTAAGATTGTTCTTTTGGGGATTAGAAATTTTATTCTGCATGTCTTCAGTGTATCAAGGGTAATTTGTCAATAACAATGACAGCAGTTTATGCTTACACATACACATACACACACACACACACACACACACACACACAGAGAGAGAGAGAGAGAGAGAGAGAGAGAGAGAGAGAGAGAGAGAGAGAGAGAGAGAGATTAACCAATACGAACCATAACATCACTAGTTGTAAATTTTCTATGCTAATCGTTTTATACAGTTAAATGCCCTATGGTTGCAGACGACGAAACGTGAACGGAAAACAACTGGAACGCAAAACATAGAGAACAACAAAAACCATAGCTCGTGGTAAAAGGTAAATATAAAAAATCTTGTCTGTTTTCAAGTTTGTGAATACTTTCTTAAAACTTGAAATTTATATTTGTAAAGATAGTAATGGGAATTTTTCTAGTTCTTTAATAAAAAGAAAAACAAACAGATGATGATGATGATGATGATGATGATGATGACGATGTCACTTGAACTGAACTTGTCTGGGTTAACGAAGAGAAAATTGTATTTACTCAACAAGGATCTCATCTAAAAACAAGTTTATTATGTGACTAACCTAGCGCCCGATATTTCACTCGCTAGGATCATATGGCCCGCACACTGTTTTGTTTCCCTTTAATCGAAGTTTTATGTTGTTCACAAATTGCAACCCCTTCTAAGCTTCCCACGCAAAGTAAGACACAGAAGCATGGCCTTCGACAAATGCACTTCTGACCAAAGAGCCATTCTGATCGCTGGAGTCCGAGATCTGCGTTAATCATACCTCTTGCGGTCTTGTGGTGCTATTTCCATAGAAACTCCATAGCACGTATTTCCTTAATATAAATTTTCACAGACTTATTTTTAAATTTTTTAATATGACGTTCTAGTTTAAAATTGTATTAATAGAGACATATTTTCAAAAAGTCTTTCATCCTCTGTTTCAAACAATTCCTTTTTAAACGACGCCAGCGGTGTAAGATACATACCCACTCCAAATTTCAAGTTTCTATCCTTGGCCGTTGAGGCTGGACTATGATGAGTCAGTGAATCACTCTGGCCCTATTCAACCCCATTTACGGGCTGAATTTCCAAAAACAGAAGCCAAATAGCGAGTGTCACATATATAGCTTTAAAAATGCTTTCACAATTAAATATTTTCATAAAAAGTTTCACCTCCTCACCTCTCCAGAGACAGTGAAATGTATATTTGACTGTTTCTAACATAAAAGAAAAATACAAATTTTCATAGATTTATCTTCAAAAACGCTTGTCTAATGAAATTTCCATAATAAACTTTCACCGACTATTTAACACCTATAGAGGTTCAGTTTCCAAAAACAGTGAAGCACGCATTTTTTTCTAATTTCCAACCGTGAAGTCAAGTTGAAATTGTCTTAGATTTAGCTTTAAAAACGCTGTCATAATGAAATATTTCATAAACCATACCGTTAGGTGTTGAATTTCCAAAAACTCTGCAACACATATTTTTGGTTTCTAACCAAAAAGTCAAATACCAATTTTCATAGATCTACGTCTAAAAACGCTTTATTCGTTCTTCAATAATGATCGATTTTTTAAAAAAATTTCGCCCACAATTGTACATCCATAGGGATTAAATTTCAAAAACGCTGAAACAAGTATTTCTTTATTGCTGATTAAGAAATCAATTACTGATTTTCGTAAGGCTATCTTCAAAATTGTCTCCATAGAAAACTGTTTTCAATAAAACGTTCACCTCCTATTACACCATACTTCTCCCCCCCCCCCCCCCCCACACAAGCCTAGGGGTGGAATTTGGAATTTCGAAAAAGTCCCTTCTTAAAGGATGCCTACAGTATAAGACTAACACCCTCCTCTGCACATTTCAAATTTCTATCCTTAATGTTTGGGCTGAGAGAAGACGACTCAGTGAGTGAGGGAGTGAGTGAGTGAGTCAGTGAGTCAGTCAGTCAGTCAGTCGCGGCATTCCCGAATGAGATTTTCACTCTGCAGCGGAGTGTGCGCTGATATGAGACTTCCTGGCAGATTAAAACCATGTTCCGGACGGAGTTTTATATATAGCGATTATCGCAAAACTCTTACTTTTGTGTGGTAAGGAAAATCGAATGCAAAAGCTAAGGTAAATAGCAGAATCCATGCGACAGAAAATACCCTCTAATTGAAACCAACAGCTAAAAATAGTGCCTGAAGTGGGCTCAAGTAGGTAACGTTCAGTCCTCTGCTCAGGTTGCCTCTATGTGGTGCTAAACATACAGCGGAGGAGCGAAACAAAATTGAAACAAGTATTCCGCTCCAGTAGCCGCGTTGACACCGGTTTAATTAATCGCCGTTTGCAGTAGGTGGCTGAGGTACTTTTACAGAAAGCCCCAGCGCGCACCGTACGTGTGAGGCGGGAAGCGGACGCAGTAGAGGGCAGGGTGGCGCTGTGTTTAATTGCGCGTGCACTGAGCCCGCCTGATTGGCGGCCACTGTTATTGGCAGCTATTCAGCGTGCGTGCGTACGTGGTGCACTGCCTGTGGCGCCGTCAATTGTGTGTTTGTGCGTGCGTGTGTGTCGCAGCTCACAGCGCCGGTATGGGTGTTAAATAATACACCCGACACGTTTTGGGTGCTTTACTTTAAAAATATATGCCGTTGAAGCGGCGTACATTTTCATTGCAAGTGCCGTCCTATATGCGCTCTGCTTTGCGCCTGTGTAATGACTTAGAAATATCGTACTAAAATAATGCGCCACTACTCGCCACTGTTCAATTTTTTATTTTGAATACACAGACGTTTTATAAGACACTGCCCATTATATCGCAAATCAACCTAGAGTAGCTGGATTTTCCCATTTCTTTTTATTTTGCCCACAGTTAGTTGTTTTTCTGTCCCTGTAACAAAAGTCGCTGCGAGAATCCAGCAATTCTGTGAACACCAGGAGCTACGTCGGTGTCGGTTAGACTGACGCTAATTCTATCATCCCACATAGGTTACACCCACGAAGTTAGTAGTCTACATGAAAATTAAACTGCCACGGACATTAGAAACGCTATCTGATAACATCCTGCACTCCTGTGGGTCCTCACTTACTTCTTGTTAGAGGACCTGCTCATGTCAGTTGGATTATTTACTTTAGTGGTTGTTGCAGGATAGAGTTTGATCTAGTAAACATAAGATTTATTGCGACAACACGCAATCTAATGCAAACACATTAACGTCGAGATTATAAAGAGTTTGAGAATGAATTTTGCATAAATAATATAAATCAGTGATGAGAAAAATGAATTGTTATTAGAGTCTCCACCAGTATGGCGGTTCAGAAGGTACCCAGATACATAAAGGACACGAAATTCGTTTGCAATCGTGGTTGTAAATCTTTATAAAATGGAGGAAATTGTGCAGTGACGCCACTAAAGTTTCCCACGTAAATCATTATAGAAAATGTGGAGGCAGGATTCCGTCTGTTATCATCAACATCCGCTGACAAAAATTAGGACAGAAATGGCCAGGATATTACGCAAAGCTAAGCCACCTAACAGTAATTTGCCTCAAGCGGAAAGGAAGTCGCTGAGAAGATCAATGTCACTGTACTTAAACAGCACCAATGTACCTAAACAGCTGACAAAGGTAATGCTCCAATATTGGTGAAGAGCGAAGATTTCCCCAAGGAGATTAGTGACCTTTTGGATCCCACTACTTATAAGAAAGTTTTGAGAACCACCAGACATCTGATAAAGCCCTCTTCTTTCTCTTTAGACAACAAAAAACAGTTCTGCAGAACAGAAGCTTTCCATCCAGACTATATAGCCTACCAAAAGTGCCTAAGCCAGATGTTCCTTAGAGATCGACTGTGAGGCCATATAATCCCCTATCCATTAGGTGGCCCGGTATCTCACCTCCTTGATGGAGCCATATGTTGGGAGAACTGACAGTTGCATTAAAGTCTCTGTTCATTTTACTGAAAAACTGAAGGAGATTAACGTCAGCCCAAGTGATTTCTTGTCAGCTTTGATGTAATGTCCCTGATTACTTTGTCTCCTGTAAACGAAGCTATTCTTACATAGCAGATACTTATCTGGCTGGCATTGTGACTTTATTTAGATACTGAATTAAGGCAATTTATTTCCAGTACAACATAGAATTTTACGAACAAATCGATGATGTGGCCATGGGCAGCCCTCTTGCTGTTGCCTATTTATGGAGTTCTTCGAAGTTTGTAATATGGACTCCCGGTGTACAGGAGCTGGGTGTCTTCCAGGGGCATCTCAATGCTATTAACTCAAAAATACAGTTCACAATAGAAAAACAGACCAATTGTCAATTTAATTTTCTGGATATTTCAATAATTAAACGGGTGGACGGGACTCTGGGTCATAAGACATTCAGAAAGGACACACGCACTGGTCGATACCTCTGCAAGGAATCAGACAATCATCCGAGACAAAAAAGATGTGTCATTAAAACATTAACCGAGCGAGGTGGCGCAGTGGTTAGCACACTGGACTCGCATTCGGGAGGACGACGGTTCAATCCCGGCTCCGGCCATCCTGATTTAGGTTTTCCGTGATTTCCCTAAATCGCTCCAGGCAAATGCCGGGATGGTTCCTTTGAAAGTGCACGGCTGATTTCCTTCTCTATCCTTCCCTCACCCGAGCTTGCGCTCCGTCTCTAATGACCTAGTTGTCGATGGGACGTTAAACACTAATCTCCTCCTCCTCCATTAAAACATTGTTGGACCGAGCCAACGAAATCTGCGACCCGCTTTATTTGCAGAATGGATTAAGTCATTTACCGTCGGCTTTCAAGAAAAATGGATATGATAGTAAGGAGATTGATCGAGTGCTCCATCAAGGTAGAGACGAAGCCGGACGTACTGAATGACAACGGCAGCCATCTTGAAAAGTTTTTCTCCAGATCGTTAATGAAATTTAGGATAGCATCTGGAAAGTTTTGACAAAGTATGAAGTCGAAACGATCTTTAAATCCACCAAAAAGATTAATGAATATTTAAGAACCCAAAAGATGCATAGCACCCCCCCCCTCCCCCCCAGCAGCACCTGGGGTATACACAGCACTCGCATAGCCGAACATAATAGGAACTATCGTCTGGGACATACCGAAAAATCGGCCGTAGCAGAATATGTTTTTCGAGATCTGTAAAACGAAATAAGATTCAGTGAGACGATTGTTCTAGCAAGAACATAGCATTGTCATGCAAGCACATGTAGAGAAGCAATAGAGATTCGTAAACGCCATAATAATTTTAATAGAAAAGAAGAAAGGTTCAAATGGTTCAAATGGCTCTGAGCACTATGAGACTTAACATCTGTGGTCATCAGTCCCCTAGAACTTAGAACTACTTAAACCTTACTAACCTAAGGACATCACACACATCCATGCCCGAGGCAGGATTCGAACCTGCGACCGTAGCAAAGATGGGTTGAATTTAGATAAAATATGGATGTCGACTTTGCACCACCAGAACGACAATCGTTTATTTTTACTCGAGAATGATAACGCCATCCAGAGATAGTCGAACAGTCGGTACCACGTGCCCTATGATGATGCCCTCTATGCGCTCTTTATACGAGCGCCTCTCAAGCCTTACTGGCAGTAGCCATTTCCTCTCGAAAGATGTACCTGTAGTTAGAGACGAAATGTTAGGAAGCGGTTTTGTACATCGAACAATCGACCATGGCCTCTCAGCCCGGAAGTTTGACCTGAAGAAAACTTTATAATTATCAAAAATAGAGTATGATTCTGAAGAAAGCACACAACTTATCAATAAATAAAGTAAGGAACAGAAAGAATCATCACCATACAGGTGAACTCCAATGACTTAATACAAAAAAAAACACGAGTTGTTACGGAAAGGAGCCCTTTTAAAACAAGAATTAGATTGCACGAAACACTCTTACTAGTGCGTGAAACGCGCATGTCGAACTATTGAAAGTGGAAAATGGGGATGAACTACTCTCCCTTCCTACCAGAATCATCGAAATCGGATGTGCACATTCCAGATGATGCTTTAATGTAACTGCAGTTGAGATGGCTCCAGACGAGTCACCATGTACCGTGCTGCAATTTGCTGTTGGTTGCTGGCCTGGGCCGATGTGCCGTGATCGCGAGCGATGGATCTCATCATCTTCCTTTTTACCGATCGCAGATGCCAGTAAGTTCAGACTTCGAAAACTTGGCAGATGGCGAAGTCAATAAAACCGCCTGCAAGTTCGCTAATCGAAGTAGAAGAAAGTCCAGAATGCTCATCAGAATCAGAAAACAGAATAGCATCAGACTGAGATTCAGAATGCGAGTGCCTCTCTAAATTTCCATGGTCTTCCTTCAGACCTCGAGCACCCAGCACAACTTTTCTAGCCAAGCCTAGAAAAGGCCTTGGTGCTCCTCCAATGAATGATCTAGAAGTCCGTTCGTTAGATCACACCATAACGTAAAATGAGTCTGCTGTTTGTGGATACGAGAACCGACTGTCACACTGTTCTAACGGCCAGAATTCTTTGTCAGAAATTCTGAAGATTTTGTACACCAATGCAGAGTGTTCCCACAGAAAGGGTACAGTTTGGAAATTTCGCATATACACGTGCGATCACATATTTAGCTTCTGGGAAAGCTAAATGGAGATCAAAACCCAGCGGGACAGCGGCAAGTGGGTATCTGCGAGTCACAGCCAAAGTTTACTAGCAAGCGGGTTTCTCACTCTTTCCATCGCTGGTTTCCTACTCCGCAACTGTTCCACCGCCCATTATAGGTAACTCCAGGATAAATCCCGAAAGTCTTGCTTGGATACGTATGTTGTCCGCTAACATGAAAACCTGCGTTTCGAGCGACAGGCGGCTCCTCAAGACTGTGCGTAAAGGTTCAAATGGCTCTGAGCGCTATGGGACAACATCTGAGGTCACCAGTCTCCTAGAACTTAGAACTACTTAAACCTAACTAACTTAAGGACAGCACACAACACCCAGTCATCACGAGGCAGAGAAAATCCCTGACCCCTACAATGCTACAAGCTACACCCTAATTACCCTTGTAATCAGCACGCAATACGTGTGAAACGCTGACAAATAAAAAGCTGAATCGGAAAAGTAAATGAAGCAAGAGACTCTTGAATGCAGATTCAGTATGAAATAAAGAATACATGTGAGGAGAAGGCCTGAAACAGGTCTCAGCATCGCCTAATCGTATACATTTCATAAACATAATATTTACTTTTGTTGATATTTATCTTGTACCTCTTTTCGAGACAGAATCCACTCCGTTCAGTTGCTCTGGTGCGAGAAATTCAATTTCATTTGCAAACCTCAAAGTGTTTGGTGGTCAACCGCTTCAGTGGCAAGTAGTTTTATTGGTTCAAAATCACAAACGGTTTCGATCAGTTATAAGTCCATCTTCAGGTGTACAAGACTGCGAAAGGTAAAACGAAGAGCCTGTGGTGAGGACTGAACAAAGCTTCAGTCTTCTTGTAATAATAATAATGGGGAATCACTGTCAAACCATGAATATGAGGTAGATATAGTCGGGTTAGAATGAAAACATTGGTGACGTAGCAGATACTCACAAAATAACCTAAAGGAAAAGAGTGGTCAGAAGTAGAAACAGTGGGAGAAATGCTAAGGGAAAACGACGGAACAATGCAAGATAACTAACACCATGAGGCGCCCGGCCGACATATACTATGAACTCTAGGCTGCGTCACACGACAAGAGCAGGTGAAGGCATATAGTGGCGAATAGTGTAAGAAGTGACTGGCTAGCCCGAACATTAGCAAATATTGAGTATATAAGTGAACAAAACTTGATTAAATGTACATCGTCACAATAAAAAATAAGGTGAAAACTATAGTGAGAGTGCCCAACCACCTGTTAAAAATGATATTCAAGATAAAATTTAACAAATAAAAAAATCCACAAACGGGCCAGTAGTGTAAGTTATCTAACATTTTCCGGCCATTTTCACTTGGTTCTCCGCCGGCCGCTGTGGCCGAGCGGTTCTAGGCTCTTCAGTAGGGAACCGTGCTGCTGCTAAGGTCGCAGGTTCGAATCCTGCCCCGGGCATGGATGTGTGTGACGTCCTTAGGTTAGTTAGGTATAAGTAGTTCTAAGTCTAGGGGACTGATGACCTCTGAACCATTTTGATCTTAGTTCTCCTTCCCTTTCTCTTCCTTTTACTCCTCACTTTCCTTGGGTTATTTTGTGTGTATCTGGTGGGCTACTCGTGTTTTCATTTTGACTAATCCGACCGTATTTACCTCATGTTTGTTACTGTACAATGAATCCCCACTATTATCCCTAGAACAAGTTTTAAGACTTATAAAATCTCATACTACAATTCTTCATTTTTCTCTTTTATAGTCTTGCAACGCTGAAGATGGGCTTATAAATGCGCGAAACCTGGTCGTGATGTTGAACCAATATAACTATTTACAATCGAAGCGGTTGATTATCTAACTTTACTGTGAAGCTCCGTTGCGGCTGTCCTAATCACAACTTATGCATAAAAGTTTTTATTTCTTATGCCATGGTTTTCTTTACTGCTAACTTAATGTGCATATTGAATGACGTCGGGTATGCTAAAATCCTGTCTCACTCCCTTTGAAACTAATGTTTCCCTTTCATATCCTTCTGTTTTCATAAAGCAGTCAGGTTTCTGTATATTTTTGTAGACAACCTTCCATTCCTCGTATTTCACCCTTACTACCTTCCAAAAGTTAAAGAGTGTGTGTGTCAGGAAATTCTTTCAGAAGCTTACTCGTGGCCTTCAAATGCTATAAATCTTGGTTTGCGTATCAGCCACGAATCTTCTAAGTCGAAGATTTGTTAGTGCCTCTTGTGCTCTTTCTTTTTTCCGGTGCCAGTATCAGTAGTTTGCAACCACGAATTATTCAACTAATGAATCCGCAGTGTTCATACTTTGTAAACGCCTGCCATCATTAGAATCGACCATATTACATTCTTCTTTATGTCCATGGGTAATTTGCCAGTCTCATACATCTTGGGAACCAAGTGGAATAGTTGTGTCATGATTGGCTCTCCCAAGGATCTCAACGATTTTTAGTGAATGGCGTCCATTCTAGGTGACTTATTTCGACTTGGGTCTTTCACTGTTTTATGAAGTTGTTCTCTCAATATTGCCTCTCCCATCTCATCTTCACCTACTTCCTCGATTCTTTCGCTGATACTGTATTGTCTCCTATTTCATTTTTCTTGTACAACATTCCTACATATTCTTCCTTACTTAGGACTGCTTGCCACCTGAGTTTCGTTTATTTACACACTTGTAAACCCTTTTTCGCCTTTCATGACGCAGAAGATTCTAAACTTGTTCAGGAAGTAAATTAATTTAGGAGCGTCATTTTTTCTTTCAAATTTCACGACAGTTCCTTTACTATTACCAACAATCTAAAGGCCACTTGGTATGTAACCGATTCTAGCAATGGACGTCCGGCAGCCAACTGAAAACTAAGTTACGATCATACCAAGTAGCTTCGCAAACTTGTTATAGCTATTAAGAATTTTTGAGTAACAGACGGCAGTATTTGAAGACGGACAGCTAACACAAACGATGTTAACACCGCGTTCGTAACAAGAAAGCCAAACAGAAACATGCGTAATGATATATCTGCTGATGTAGCAGCACTGTTTGATTATTCACTGATGATGGTGCTGTATATAGGAAAATAACGCCGTCGTAAGGATTTCACAGAAGGTTTGCTTGGTGTTTGAATGACATCCCTCTCTAAATAGTAGATGCATGGTATACAGAACCCAAAAAAAGTGAACCTAGTACATAGCAGGCGATGGTATCACCAATGTTCCGCAAGACTATTCTACATCTACATACATACTCTGCAAGCCACCGTACAGTGCATGGCGGAGGCGAACTTGCGCCAATACTAACCATTTCCTTTCCTATTTCAGTCGCAAATGAAGAGAGGGAAAAAAGACTGCTAACATACTTTCGTAAGGGCCATAATTTTTCTTATCTTCATGGTCCTTGAGCGAAATGTACGTTGTTGGCAAAAGAATCGTTCTGCATTGAGCCTCAACTGCCGGTTCTCTGCATTTTCTCAACACTGTCTCACGAAAAGAACGTCGTCTTCCCTCCACGAATTCCCCTTCGAGTTCCAGAATCATCTCCAATGCTACCGATGACAAATCTAGCATCACGCCTTTTAATTGGCGCTTCCATATATTCGAAGAAAAATGAAATACAAAGAACACAGGAAAAAAACGAGTAAGGAAGGCAAGTCCATGTGCGGAAGTGTAATGGCGTAAGATAGACTAGTGTGACTAATAAATACAGAGCACTGCTCCAGTGATTGTGGTCGTTACTAAGTAGATGTAGCAGCAGACATAAAATTCAGGGTAGCGTTGCTTGGTTTCTGTCAAGTTAAACATAGCCATAATAAAAGCTCAACTCTTCAGACGAAAGGGTAGGGGTTATCACCTAACCTTGTTTGGTAAATATAGTGTCGTGTTAGAGAAATGAGCCGTACGTCCATTTTCTCCACCAAAAATGTCACCTAAGAGTCAATGGAATAGGATAACAGTCACGTACTTGGAATAAAGACTGTACATTTGACTGCTCTCTATACAAGAAAGAAATAGATAAAAAGATCAAAAATTCTCATATACTGCTTTGAAGTACAGTCATCCATATAATAAAGCTTAAGAACTATGCATGTGGATGTATACCGAAGCACCAAAAAAAAAAAAACTGGTATAGGCATGCATATTCAAATACAGAGACATGTAAACAGGCAGAATATGACGCTGTGGTCAGCAACGCCTATAGAACACAAGAAGCGTCCGGCGTAGTTGTTAGATCGATTACTGCTGCTAGAACGGCAGTTTGTCAAGATAGAAGTGAGTTTGAACGTGGTGTTGTAGTCGGCGCACCAGCAATATGACACAGAATCTCCGAGGTAGCGATGAAGTGGGGATTTTACCGTATTACAATTTCACGAGTGTGCCGTGAATATCAAAAATCCGGTGAAACATTACATCTAAGACATCAATGCGCCAAGAAAAAGATCCTGCAAGAACGCAACCAACGACGACTGAAGAGAATCTTTTAATGTGACAGAAGTTCAACCCCTTCGCAGATTACTGCAGTTTTCAATGCTGGGCCATCAACAAGTGTCAGCTTACGAACCATTCAACAAAACATAATCGATATAGGCTTTCGGAACCTGGTCGGACGAGTCTCGTTTCTAATTGTATCAAGCGGATGGACGCATACGGGCATGGAGACAATCTCATAAATCCATGCACCACGCATGTCAGCAGGCGACTGTTAAAGCTGTTGGAGGCTCTGTAATGGTTTGGGGCGTGTGCAGTTGGAGTGATAAGCGACCCCTGATACGACTCTGATCGGTGACACGTATGCAAGCATCCTGTCTGATCATCGGCATCCATTCATGTCCATTGTGCGTTCCGACGGACTTGGGCAATTCCAGAAGGACAATGCGACACCCCGAACTTCCAGAATTGCTACATAGTGGCTCCAGGAACACTCTTCTGAGTTAACACTTCCGCTGGTATGAACATTATTGCAAAGTGCTGTTCACAAGAGATCTCTACTCCCTCGTACTATTACGGATTTATGGACTGCCCTGAAGGATTCATGGTGTCACTTTCCTCCTGCACTACTTCAGACTTCAATCGAGTCCATGCCACATCGAGTTGCAGCACTTCTGCGTGCACACTGGGGCCCTACAAGGTATTAGGCACGTGTACCATTTCTTTGGCTCTTCAGTATAGTTTGGGACAGAGCACAATGAAGCTCAGACTAGGAAGTGAATAGAGACAGGAAAAACCTTCCATAACAGAGACACCACGACGCGGCCAGGATCTCTGACACCTCTGGTTAAACGAGGTTAAATGGCCACATCACTTGGTCTGGCCTTAAGTACCCCTGTTTCAGACATCTCGTCCTCAGTTTCTTATCATTCCGTCTGCGTCACGGAGCTTGAAGGAATGACACTTCCGCTAGCTACAGGTTAGCTCTACTGCAGAACCGTGATGAGATTCTTGCTTGAAGACTTCAACTGCTACTTAGCAGCCTGCCGGCTGTGGTTGGACTCCGCGCTGCCGCTAGCGACAGATCACAGCCATGACTGATAGAAGATCCAGACCTACTGGGTCTTCCTCTGGTGGAAGGAAAATCGACTGACTGCAAGCTATCTGCCACCCCCGAGGCTGTATGAGTTCCTGGCTAAACGCTGCACGTATCGAGGGAGCCCTGGGTTTGTGCCTTTATGACAAACGCTATCCAGAAGATTCTGTGGATACAGATCTTAGCGCGTGTCCACATTGGAGAGCTCTGAGGTCCACCTACTGTAGCCCATGCCATCCTGCTTACCTGTCACAAGCTGAGTCAGTACCCGGAGTGCTGTGTCCAGCAGTCTTAATCGACTCCTGAGCGAGCAGCCCGGCCCATTTCCTGCGCGGCCAGAGAACACATTTTCATTGTACAAATCACGTTAATAAAATGTTATTACAGATATCGCTGTTTACTGATGGCTTCAGGGGTACCGTTGGAACCCTCACCAGCCCTCCGAGTTCAGCCTCTCACACTTGTAAGGCAACTGTCTCACCTGTTCAACCTCGACGACCTCTGAACCACTCGACCCCACGGGTGCTAACACATGTTATGACAAGCAGTCGTTTATATCCAATGTAAATGGTTAGAAAGCAGGGAGAGATAACTGATCCTTGCGGTAGCTCTTCTCCTGTCATCCTTGGCTCTACACAGGCATTTCCACTTCTTACTACCAGTCATAAATGGGCAATTAAGTTGGTAAATTTGCTTACAAAGCTATTAAGATGATTTTGTCAAAGCGTCGTGGAAGTCATAATCGATAAAGTGACGCTATTATACACTTTGATGATGTCAGTAAAAACAGCAATGACATATCATTGAAGCTGACACTTATTTGGATGTCGGTTACTAATTCTGTTAGTGTTCATCCATCATTTCCTTGAGTTTTACACAAGATACTTTTTCTTATGAGACGTGCACTCCCTCATATCCATTGTGTCTGTTGGTTCGAATTACATTAACAATGGGAAACATATATGGTTCATTCGGCAGCAACCCTGTTTCAAGTCTCGAACAATTTGATATATAGTCGGAAACTGTGTGTTACTTTTAATGGAATGAACGTTCCAGTTCGCTATATTCTTATGATATCCCTCCTTTCTTGAGAGTCAGATGAATTATTGATGAATCTTCCAAGTTTTTGTTGTTAGATCCTCCATGTGGGATGCCTATTGCCTCTCTCAGTACATGTATTGCTTTATAATGATTTATTTCGATTCAAACTTTCTGAACAGCAGGGTCCTTCTGAAGCCTGTGAGCTGTGATGGGTACGGATGTCTCATGGGAACCGTTTGAACTCAGTATTTGCGCTTATTATCTGGTACCGAGTGACTCTTTACTGTGCAGTTCTACGTTACACAGCTACTATAATCACCGGAGCCATAGTTGCTTCATTATTGCCTCTTGTTAAAAAAGCTGACGCCTTTCAATGGCGTATGCAGCCCACACTGGTAAAACGCCTGATATCTAACATTCAAGACTAACTAAAGTAGATGTGATTCTGAAACCTCAGCTTTTAGAATGAGAAACCTCGAAAGCAGACATAACAGAAGCACATTGGAGAGCTACATTGCGAAACGCTGTCTGAGACAGTCAACTATAATCAGAAAGAACCAGTACTGAAGCGGCAACTGTAGAAAAGGTTACAAGTGTAATAAATGCCTTCAAGAATAACGAAGCTCTAGGGAAGACAGGATCACTGAAGTAATCTTGAAGAATGCTAACAAGGAAACTATCACCGAAGTGACACTTATTTTAAGTAAAATTTGGTTGTAAGAACAGCTTCCAGAGGGTGGAAGTCGGTGCTAATACATTCTATTCACACATAGCCATGGAACTATAGAGAAATGTCATTAATATCAGTGGCCTATAAGGTGTCCTCAGAAGCATTTCTGAGCAGAGTAAAGCAACGAAATTCACAAACTGGTTAGCACCAATGAAGTTTGAGAAAAGGGACTGCATACTCGAAACAACTGTTGACTATGAAACTGGCAACGCCTACTAAAAACAGAGAAGTAAGAATTTTGTGCTCACTTTGACTTCAAGAATGCCTGTAGTTAGTACATAGGCTAACGGTGTTCCAAACTTTGGATGAGATGAGTTTAGATAGAAAATCCAGTGAACTGATTACAATACCTTAAGCAACACGGCACTCAAGCCTAAGTTCAGAGGAGAGCTTTCAGATTCCTTCAAGATCAAAACTGGAGTCAGCTACAGAGACGCTCCCTCACCTTTAATCTTTACGACTGTACTGCAATAAAAAGGAATATTAGTAGATTGTCTTGCATTCACAGACTACTTTGTGATATTGTAGTTATCGTTAGATGACTCGTTTAATTACACCACCCAACTAAAGATATAATCGGCTAAAGCAGATCTACATATATGACCGACAAAAAAACTGTGTGTTACGAACTTCAAGCCAGCTCATAAATAGCTGACATTAGAGGGTTATAAAATTCAGAAGAAGAGACAGAACCAGATTTGAAAAAAGAATGAACAAATCTCGAAGAAACAAAAATTTAGCATGTAAATCAATTATGAACACCTATAATAAGATTCATCTTTCATTCAACGCAAATCTGAGGCCTTACCACAACCATTATACACACCAGAATTCGTTAACATCGTAACAACAGGATTACTTATGAACGTGGCGAGTGAAGGCTTCTCAGGAGGATGTGATCCTGAAGGACAGGAGGCGGTAAATATGGAAGATGTGGGAAACAAGGCTGCATACCCAGACAGAAAATTCTATCATCATCAGGAAATGAAGAACCATATACTTCGGATACGTCCTTAAAAAAGAAGTATAATCACATAATAAAGTTTCTTATGAACAAGAGGAAGAAGGAACGCTTGATCTAAGAGGTAGAAAGGGATCTGGAAGAATACGGAAGTACAAAAAACCCTGATTTACAACCGGTTGATTTTTTAAAAAATTCAGGCTGCCATAGGTTTTCAAGCCAGGATTACACCCAGGACAAATCGTCATGGACACAACAGCGAAAAAGTATGAGAATGAAATAATACTGGATAAGACTCCAGACCAGAAAAAACGAAACTGAGGTAATTTCAAAATATACACTTGTGGCCAAAACGAAAACAAGAAGAAGCAGCAAACACTGAACATCATAAAAGTAATTAGGATTGTACTACTTCTCGTTTCCATTAATGCCACCTACAGTGCTCTCTTACGAAGAACATTTCATGTCCATTATAATTATCCGGGCTGTTATGCTGTGGTCGGTTGATGAATTTTGTCTCAATTCCCAACGTTTCGTCTCCGACTCCGGGAGACATCTTCAAGGGGGTCCGTAGGTCGATGGAAGGTCCAACACACCCACTGGCTCGCTACTGACTGGTGTAGGAATGTAGATTCTGTACTGCGTGTGTGTGTGTGTGTGTGTGTGTGTGTGTGTGTGTGTGTGTGTGTGTGTTTCGCGCTTAAACAGGTGTAAATTTCATGCATATCTGCAGTAGCGACCACGGCATAACAGCCTGGATAATTATAATGGACATGATATTTCCGGTCGTGGAAGAACATTTCACACAAATCTTTGCTAAAATATGGAGCTTTATCATTAATCTCCTTGTCCATGGCGATTTATTAACATGGTGGTTTCCATTACGAACCTTCGGTACTCAGATATGCTTGAAATTTACACCCGTTTAGGCGCAACACACACACACACACACACACACACACAGCACAGAATCTACATTCCTACACCACAGCAACGTAGATGCATAAGCAGTAAGTTTTCCCCATTGTGAACGAAATGATTGTCGCTCATTTCGCCCAACAACAGATTAAATGTAATATTGTCAGCGCCTTTCACTTATCTAGAATTTATTCATGAACATTCCGTATCTAAAAAACGTGGCTTAATATCTGTCGGTAAGCCTGTTTGATCTGACGCTTTTACTTGGTTTAAGGGAAACACCAACTTCCAATAAGCCGCGCCTAGCAAGGTGCTGGCGCAGGACCTCACCACAGAAAGTTGGCAACACTCGTAAATAGAGAAATTGGTTGGTATGCGTAGCGAGGCGCGGCAGCTGAGACACAAAACTTGGCCCTCCGGCAACTCGAGGCAGCAGCTTTGGGGCCCGTATGGCTGGCAGCTGGCAACCCGCCAGTGCCGGATTATTGCAGCGCGGAAGCGCCCGCGCTCCAGGGCGTTTCACGCCTCCAGATTACGGCGCTGGCGCTGCCTCTGCTTCTCAGAATCCATATGTGGGGTAGCGCCGATGACGATTTGCCTGTTTCCCTTCTCAACACCCTGGTATTTCAAACGACACCGCAACTGGAAGGATAAACGGTTCCCTTCCTCGGCATTCAGTAATTTTAAAAGTCTGCAAAAATATTAAACACTTAATTTGCGTGTGTTCAGAAGACTATTATTATTATTATTATTATTATTATTATTATTATTATTATTATTTTCGATTATTCCAATTTAAAGAGAGCGTTTGAACTCCAATTCGTTTATGATGATTGATTATGTTTTTTCTGAGCCCAAATTTTCTTCATGTGTTCACTTTCCTTATTGGCCGTTAGGTAGATCCCCGATGGCTGGAAGATTTGTCCTAGGTACTTAAAAAGTGGTACTTGTTCGATTTTCCCATTGGATTTCACAACTGGCAATTTGTCTTGTGGCACTCTTTCTATGTACTGGGTTTTCTCATACGAGATTTGCAGGCCACTTCTTCGTGCAATTTTGTGTAACTTCCCTATGGCGCTAGTGGCTTCTTTTCTATTATTTGTGAGGATTGCAAGGCCGTCTGCAAAAGCTAAATACTTCACATTGAATTTATTATCTTTTCTAAAGCCAATTTGGATTTCTTTGACTTCTTTTTCCCACGTCCTGATATTTTTTTCAAGAATGATATTAAAGAGTAATGGTGAAAGTTCGTCACCCTGTCGCACTCCAGTTTGGATTTCAAATGGTTCAGAGATATCCCCCATAAATTTAACCTTGGAGACTGTGTCAGTTAATGTTTGCCGAATGATTGCTCTTGTCTTTCTGTCAATGCTGAATTCTTCTAGCGTGCTGCAGAGCGCTACTCTGTCTATTGAGTCGTAGGCCTTTTTAAAATCTACAAAAGTAACCACTGTGTTTCGGGTGTTCCTCATCTGGAGAATCATTTTCAGATTCCAGATCTGCTCTATGCACGATCGTCCCTTGTGAAAAACAGCCTGGTATTCTCCTATTTGTGGGTCAGCTTGTTCTTCTAACCTATTCGTGAGAACTTTTGATAGGATTTTATATGTGACCCGCACGAGTGAGATACCCCTGTAATTATTTGGTTCAGTTTTGTCCCCTGTTTTGTGGAGTGGTTGGATGAGTGCGCATTTCCATTCAGAAGGGATCTATTCTGTTTCCCAAATGTTTAATATGATTTTTCCTGTTAATATTTCATCATTTAGTTTCCATAGTTCTGCAATAATTCCATCTTCTCCTGGGGCTCTATTGTTTCTCAGTGTCTTGATAATTTTTACTATTTCGTTGATGGTTGGTGGTTTAGCGTCGGAATTTGGTGTAGACGTTTCGTAGTGAATATCCTCTGTAAGTCTTTCGCAGTTTGTTGAAATAGTCTGCGAGGATTTGGCAGCAATTCTTCGTGTTAGGTTCTAGTGAACCATCCGGTTTCTTGAAGCAAAGATTGGGTGGCTGGTATCCTGCAATATGTTCTTTAAACGTCTTATAAAAATTCCTGGTGTTGTTCTTCTTAAAGTCTTGTTCTTTCTCATCTAGTCGCCATTTGTCATAATTTCTTTTTTCCCTCCGAATAGATTTCGATGTTCATTTTCGGATTACTAGAAATTGTTGCCATTTTCCTCATGTTTTGTGACTATTGAAGTTTTCCAGGCATTGGTCCTTTCTTCTATTGCTTGGTCACATATCATATTCCACCACCTGTGTTTTCTCCTTCTCGGGGGTTGGCCCAATTTCATCGTGGTTTTGAGGACGTCCACAAGTTCTGTCCATTTTGTGATGTTTGTCTGACTAATTTCCTGTAAGATGTTTTCCTTGTTGAGTTTTATGTACTCGGGGTCTGGTCTCAGCACTTTGTTTAGTTTTGGCTTTTTTCTATTTGGTTGTAATCTGGTCTTTATCTGTAGAAGATGGTGGTCTGATTCAAAAAATCCTCTTCTAGTTTTCACATTCAGAATTTCTGCTGTGTTACTCCTGGAGATGGCCACATGGTCTATCTGGAATTTACCCAACATTGTGTTGGGCGACTTCCAAGTATACAGTTTCTTGTTAAGTTTTTTGAAATGTGTTGACATAATTACGAGACGGAAATTTTCGCAAAAGCTTATCAATCTTTCCCCATTCTTGTTAGTTCTCTTGTGAGCTGTATGGATTCCGGGGATTTTGCTGTATTTTTTCTCTTTGCCTAATTGTGCGTTAAAGTTGCCCAACAAGATTATTACATGGTGTTTGGCAATTTTGTTTGTCGTCTCTTCAAGGTCATTCCAGAAGTAATCCACTTTCTGGGGGTTCTTCTTGTTTTAGTTATTTGTGGTTGCGTGTGCGTTGGTCAAGGTATATTCTTTGTTGGCCGATTTGATGGAGAGCGTTGATATACGTTCTGAGGCAGACTGGAAGTCAATGACAGAGTCGCTTATAGATTTTTGGACTACAAATGCTGTACCGAACTGTTTGAGTCCTTTCTCATTAGGTTTAACCGCTTGTTTCCTTTGTAGATCCTATAGTTGTCTGTGTCGAAATGGTTTTCAACCGTAAATCGTGTTTCCTGGATTGCAAGGATTTTGATCTGGAATTTTTGCAACACGTCTGTAAGTTGTTTGATCTTGCCCAGTTTGAAGAGAGTATTTGTATTAAGTGTACCTATGAAATGTATTTGTTTTGTGCGTGATAATTTGGACGTCGTCTGGTTCTCAACCTTAGGCGTAACATAATGCTCCTGGTCCCCCGGAATCCGATGACCAGGTAAAGCCAGTCTTGCGACTGTTGCCCGGGGTAGTGGATTCATTCCTTGTGTTATCATCATGTTTGGTATTCAAGTTGAAAACTAACTTGGTGGTGGTCCTTCTGAGCAAAGATCACGAGGAATACGACTTGATTGTTGAGATCAAGAAGGTTGCTGCAGCCGCACCATCTAGGCGAACAGACGCTGACCCCTAACCGCTGGATACCAGACAGTCGTTAGTGGATTTTGGTTGATAATTTTGGTCCACCCGGGTATTTTATTTCCATATCTGGAGAGCATTCCGCTATCCGCCACCTGGGGAGGCGCCCGATGGGAGACTATCAACTCCTCACCGTTATTATTATTGTTATTATTATTATTATTATTATTATTATTATTGCTGACAATAGTGGCTGATTATGAACGAAGTAGAGAGGATATAAAATGCAGACTGGCAATGGCAAGAAAAGCATTTCCGAACAAGACAAATTTGTTAACATCGAACATAGATTCAAATGTAAGGAAGTCTGCCCTAAAAGTGAAGTGAAACATGGACGACAAACAGTTTCGATCAAAAGAGAAAAGAAGATTTCGAAACGTGTAGCTACATAAAAATTCTTAAGCTTAGATGGGTCGATCATGTAACGAATGAGGAAGTACTTAACAGAACTGGGAAGTCAAGAAATTTTTCTCTCAGTTTGACAAAAAAAGGGAACGGTAGATGGTACATCACGAAATCAACAATTTAGTATTGGAGGAAACTGTAAGAGGTAAAAATCGTAGAGGAAGATCAAGAGCTGAAGACTATAGGTAGATTCAGAAAGGTGGAGGTTGCACTAATTATTCGGAGATAACTTGACCCCCGCTCAAGATAGAATAGCTTGGAGAGCTGCATCAAAACAGTCTTTTCACCAAATACCACAGCGCAATGTATCATTCCTAGCCTTTCCCCGTGTCTCCACGGGATTGGAGGGATATTCCGGTTTCGGCGAAGATACTGATGGTAGGTGACATATGACCCTCTCTGACACCATAACTTTTCTCCAGAAGGAATTTGCGAACCTTATCACTCTCCTTCGTGCTGAAGTATGAGTACGTTTACTAAATATTTGCATACCATGTATCTCAGGCGGGACGTAGGAACCAACTCAGTGTTTGTTTAGTCGGATGTGGGAAACTGCCTAAAAACCACATCCATGCTGACCGACGCATCCGGCCCTCGTCGTTAATCCACCGGTAGGTTTGGTTTGGGGATGCCGCACGTCTCTGTGGCCCTGAAGCGGGCTCTAGGTGGGTCTTCTTGTCATTACTACACCCTGTATTCTTTGCGTAATTACGTTATTTAATTACTGCTATCATTCTAACAATACCTAACTACAATATTTTGAACACGCTTACAGAATAGTAGGTGAGTAAAAAAGCCAACCACAACATGATATATACCAACATTGGAAAAATAGTACTTAAAAACTTCACAGTAGAAAACACTGAGTTAGCAAAGTGATATCACATCTCCACTTAAAACGTGTCGGCAACGATCTGTACACGCATTTGTGAAAGTTAAGGCCCCTAAATTTCTGTAGAAAATAATTATTTCAGTTTCAACATCACCCCTAAGCAAACGTATTCAGATAGTACTATTCTCGCTCATTTGAAGCAGCCGAAAGCTTGTGAACTATCTTTTTTTCGTTCCGTCATACAGCTGTTGTAACTGCTCCTCTGTCGCCTGCCAAACCGTTAAATGATTTGAGTATCATTAAACCGATCACACTCAATAAGGGGTATGCCCATGGCGGGGTAAATTACATCGTCAGAAAGAAAACGTCTAAAAAATTTTCCACGTTGTGCAACGACCTTTCCTCCCACAATAGGAAATTCATATGCGATCCCTTCTTAGAAAATGTTTCTTATAGGATTAAACGTCTTGTAGTGAATAAATATGAGTATAATGTCTCTTTCTCTACAGACAACAGTTTGCAGAGGAAACTTCTGCACATAGTGGAAAATACTGGCCGCTGTTTTTCCAGTTCAAGTGTCTCTAAAGTAACCTTCAACAATTGCCCATGGTATTGCATTGGTGAAGCAGGCAGAGCTCTCAGGACGACATATGAAAAGTATCTGTTAGGAAAGAAAGGCAGAAACATCCGTAACTCTACGTTTGCTGATTGCCAATAACACTCCGAAAAATTTGGAAGAGACAGCTATTCTTCAGAGAGAAGTAAAAGGGCGTAGGACGGACTTTTGTGACAATTAGAGAGCTATTAAAATCTATAGCACGAGGATGGGAATTTACTAAATGACCAGCTGCAGCTCACCTGTAGACAATTTTACGATAGACTCCAACCCATACTGTTCGCAAAAGAAACTTCATACGACATACAACAATTGCGAGAGTTATCGCACAATCAGCTTAACAGCTCATGCATCCAAAATGCTGACAAGAATACTATACAGTAGAATGGAACAGAAAATGGAGGATGTGTTAGATGACTAACAGTTTGGTCTTAAGAAAAGTAAAGGAAGCAGAGAGGGAATTCTGGAGTTGTGGCTGATAATGCAAGCAAAGCTTAAGAAAAATCAAGACACGTTCACAGGATTTGTCGAAATTCTGAGAAAAATATGGGTAAGCTATAGGAAGAGACGAGTAAAGTACAATATGTACAAGCACCAAGAGGGAACAATAAGAGTGGATGACTAAGGACGAAGTGCTCGGATTAAACAGGGTATAAGACAGGGATGTTGTCTTTCGCCCCTACCGTTCAATCTGTATATCGAAGAAGCAATGATGGAAATAAAAGAAAGGTTCGGGAGTGGAATTAAAATTCAAGTCTACCCATATCAGACATAGGCCTTAATCTGAGAAAGAAATTTCTGAGAATGTACGTTTGCAGCACAGCATTGTATGGTAGTGAAACATGGACTTTTGCAAACCGGAACAGAAGAGAATCGAAGCATTTGAGATGTGGTGCTACAGACGAGTGTTGAAAATTAAATGGACTGACAGGGTAAGGAATGAGGAGGTTCCGCACAGAATCTGAGAGGAAAAGAATGTGTGGAAAACTGACAAGGAGAAGGGACAGGATGACAGGACATCTATTAAGACATTAGGGAATGGTTTCAATAGTATGAGAGGGAGCTACACCGGTCAAAAACCGTAAGGGAAAACAGAGACTGGAATACATCCAGCAAACAATTGAGGGTGTAGGTCGCAAGTGCTACTCTGAGAGGAAGAGGTTGGTGGAGGAGAGGAATTCATGGCAGGCCGCATCAAACCTGTCGGAAGACTGATGCCTCAAAGAAGCACTGACGTTAACCTTTGCGAGTAAATCATTTCCTCAAAATTCTATTATACAATTTTTGTGCATACAGGTTTGTTTGTTAGTTTATGTTGTACTAAGATATTGATGCCACCCACTCTTTTTACGATTGTCTCTATACAGGGAGCTATGAATTTTTGCTCTTTCTTGTTATTACATGTAATAGCGTGCTGTGCACTGGCATTACTATTTTACGTATGATGATGTACTGAAGGTCATGTTAATTTGTTTACGGTCATTATGCTTGTAATAACCTACTTATGCACAGACGTCATTACTTTCATACGATAATGTACTGATGGTCGTGTAAGGGTCACTGTATGCTACTATATTTTATTTTTTTATTTTTTTCTAAATTTAAATCTGTACTTGTTTATCCGCGTGGTGTATTTGTGCAGTCTTGTTAGTAACTTCGATGAGCTTAGTCTTAATGGCTGTTTATGCTGCCAAGCCTGCATGTTTCTCGGTGCATTCGTCCCAGGATTTGTTTTCCTGGTTTCCACGCTCTCCACTCTCCCTCAGTCGGCATGTAGCATGATTCTACTGATGTGACAAGCTCTTGATTTTAGGGGCCTTAACTTTTACAGGTAGATGTACGGATTGTTGCTGACACATTTCATGTTGTGGTGTCAGATCGCGTTTGCTAATGTGAGGTTTTTAAGAATTACTATTCCGGTGTTGGTATGTATGATGTTGTCTGTGCATGCCTACACTCGTTGTAGATAGTAGTTTCTGTATGTCACGTAATATTTGGCCATGATGTTTTGATTGTTGTCGCACTGTATGGAGGTTTCTTGTCCATCTGTAGAAGACGGGCTTAAATCCAATGACCATTATTAAGATTAAATGAATGCCACCATTTTGCAACTGGATGGCTGTCTTGTTCACCTGCTATTACGTCACTGGAAAGTAACTTATAGAGCTAAGCGGTCGTAGTCAGAAGCTGTTTCCACTGGTTCCCTATTGAGTTATCCATTTTAGACCCCCAAACTGTGGCATCGTCCAGTCCAGTCGCGGTGCCATAACGAAGTCGGCAAATCACATCGATACCACAGAAAACAGCGATGTTTTGTTGCATGCTGCTAGGGGAATGGGAGGCGCTGGCATAGCTACATCACCCCTCCCCACCCTCTCGCCACGCCCCCTCTCTCCCATTACCCTAGCGCCACTGCACGAAGGACCAACTCTTTCGAGACTTCCGATCAGACAGACAACATCGTCTAGTTATGACACGTGTTACACATGACTTAAACTGATTTGTCATTCTGAACTTTGTTCTTCAAGAGAAGAGTTTAGTGAATGTGTGCATCAAGTGATGCTTTAATATTCAAAGACAGTGGTAGATATTCGTCACAGTCCTGTGTCAATGGACTGCATGAAGTTAAGGAAATGTTTTAGCACACTTGTAATAAAGTGCACTAATATGTCATACGTTGTAGTTCCACACAACCTTCACCTAGAGTGATCAAAGAGTCCACAATTATATCGAACGGCTGTAGTTTCATCAGGACATAACACTTACTTACTTGATTGCTTTGCAACAAATGATCGCCCCTCTCATATCCCCGAAACCTGACCATTCCTCCTGCGATACCCAATTTGTAAAAATACGCATACTCTGAAAGCACAGACGTGTATCGACGTGTACGTTGCGCGTGAATCGATTAGTTATACGGGACGATCAAAAAGTTTCCGTTTGAAAGCGTGTGCGTCCAAAGAAGACCAACGTGTTGTTATTCTTTTATTGGTTGCCCTAGCACAAACAGCAGTGGACATCCATCAAAGAAAGAAAAAAGTAGAATTTATATGGGGCACCATGTCCGTCGGAAACCACAATTGTGGGATGGTGCACATAGTTCAGTGCTGATAATGGACGTCACCAAATCGCACATGCAACGCCTAAATTAGTCAACTCAAGTGCGAGACACTCGACCACCCGTCCTATAGTCCTGATGTCTCTCCTTGTGAATATCACGTCTTGGGCCCCTTAAAAAGGCATTGAAGGGTCGACGATTGCTATCGGACGAGGATATGCAGCCGGCCGCTGCGGTCGAGTGGTTCTAGGCGCTTCCATCCGAAACCACGCGGCTGCTACGGTCGCACGTTCGAATCCTGCCTCGGGTATGGATGTGTGTGGCGTCCTTAGGTTAGTTAGGTTTAAGTAGTTCTAAGTCTAGGGGACTGATGACATGTTAAGTCCCATAGTGCTCAGAGCCATTTGAACCATTTGAGGATTTGCAGCTGCATATTACGGACTTCTCCAAGCATCAGGCCACAGGGTTTTGCCAAACGATTACCTTAAACCTGGTGCGTCGGTAGAGTGATTATCTCAATGCTCACAGTGATTTTTGCTGATTGGCATACCAATCCTGGACTGTTCGGCCTTCAAACAGAAACTTTTTAATCGGCACTTACATATTACTTTAACTAATATAGGGTTCTGAGAAACTGTATCTAAATATACACACTACAACGGTTAACACTATTTCATAACAGACGGGGAGTGTAGTGGTACATCCACATGCTCCCTATTTGGTCCTCACAATTTCATGATCCCTGCGCAGGTAAGACTATAGTTGGAGCTGCATAGTGTACTTCCGGTAGCGAGTTACTAACCGAAATGGTTTCCCAAGTGAAAGTCGCCTGCATTTCATCGAATGCTATTTGTCCTCTGAGCACCTTCTTCTCAATTTCGTATCAGTTGACTAGCTTTGATTCTAGGGCTACGTGTCTGAATTCGTTCGATGTCAATTGTCCATCGTGCTCCAGACAATGGAGATATACACTAGCATAGACCACAAGTGTGTCTTGTAGCTACGCAGTGCATCTGTAGGATCCATCTTCCCTTCTAATGAATTCATGTGTGCATTTCATTTCACGTCGTTTGTTAGAGTCTGTACCACGAGGAAAGCCCTTGCCGTTCATCAGCTTCAATAGAATACGCTCCGTTTCCTTCCCTTGATTAAAACATTATTTTACTACTACCTACACATAAAGAGATCGCCAAACAGTTCACCAAGCCGAAATGATGTTCACTTCAGTCGCCCTGCGACGATATTTACTTGAAGACAACAGCATCATTATCGGACCATAGCGGAGTACTACTGACACTATCTTATAACTCATTTATGTACATTGAGTACATCAGCAGACCCAATGATTTTGTATGTGTCACTGTTGATATTTTCTTCATTTCTGTCAACGATTACCGCCCAATATAATGTTCTGATACCAGTCAGAAAAACTTTCCCTATAATTGGAAAGAAATCTCAGCAGAAATACTGGCATTCACCAAATCAAAATCCTTCTTATACTAATCTGTAACATCGTTCTCCAGAATATAGTGTTCGGTAACTGGGATCCAAATAAAGGACGATGTACCCTAAAATTCTAACAGAAATTATGATTTTATTTCTGAGGAGTCATGGGAGACCTACTAAAACAGTGTCGGGCCTCCTCCTGCACGGCGTAGTGTAGCAACTCGACCTGGAGCGGACTCAGAAAGTCATTGGAAGTCCCGTGCAGAAATACTGAATCCTGACGCCTCTACAACCATCCGTAACTGCGAAAGTGTTGCCGATGTAGGATTTTGTGCACGAACTGACCTCTCGATTACGTCCCATAAAATTTCCATGGATTCACGTCGTGGGATCAGAGTGACGAAATCATACGCTCAAACTGTCCAGAATGTTCTTCAAATCAATTTAGAGCAAGTGCGGCCCGGTGAGACGGCTCACTGTCATCCATAAAAATTCCCTAGTTGTTTGGGAACAAGTTGCCAAACACAACCATTTACAACCAATGATCCTTTCAGTTGGACCAGAGAATGCAGTCAATTCCATGTTATCACAGCCCTACCCATTGTTGAGCCACCACCAGCATGCACAGTTCCTTACTGACAACTTGGCTCCACGGTCTCGTGAGGTCTGCTCCACACTGGAACCATACAATCAGCTTTTCCATTCAGGAGAAGCCATCGCCCTCCCCACATAAGCGGGCGCTGTCGATTCAGCCGTCAGGGCATCACCTGACCGGCTCACGTGTTTCTCAATTGTCACATGTGATCAAAGGCCCTCGCCTACATTCCAAGAACCAATGACCGATGTTAAGAAGATTCTTCGAGAAGCTTTTAAACGTGACAGAAGAGGCAATGACTGTGAAATCGTTCACCTCCGGTGAACTGAAGTAAATAAATACGCGAGACGCAGTAGGCCTGACAGAAGTTTTCAGTTCAGTTTGGGTTCGAGCTCCGTTCCAGTAAAGTTCAGTCGGTGCTGAAGACCGTCATGCAGGAAGAGACTATATCGTATACAGAAGCACCAAGTCCACCACTGTAATGGAATAGCAAGCAGCAGCCTCGCCGCCAGAAGACAGAAGTTAGAAGGTATTTGAAGACTGATTTTTACGTACCCAGGTGACTCGTGAGGACGGGAAGGAGACGGCCTCACATCAGCAGTCACCTGTGAGCTGGTGATGGAAATCTGACAGTCGAAGACTGGCAAGCTGGAGTCCATTGTTCGAGTCCAGAACGCTGGCCTTCCCCCACCGCACCGCTCCGCTGGCCGACGCACAACACTGACACACGCGGCCGCATAGAGAAGAGAAACACTGGGACACCACATCCAAGGTATCACCATCCAATTGACAACTTCGTTCCCAATCATTAACGGGCCACTTCATGATGTGCGTCTCCAGTCGTCTGGGCGAAACAGGAACACGAGAGACACACCGGCAGGCATAATGAGACGCCACGGCTCATGAAGCAGCAGGCTTCGCAATCGACACAGCTGCCGCTCTCCCAGCCAGAAAAATCCGGTATGGAAACCATTGTACATATCTCTCAATAAAAATTACCTTATTTAGAAATGTTGTTTCATTCTACTTCATACCCAAGCCAAGGAAGAACCCAACCTGCCCACATGTTGTTAAGATAGAAAAAGTAATTTATTTCATGTTTTTCACCCTGACATAATGCTTTAGAATCAAATGCCCTTTGCAGTAATGCTCATCCTGACAAATGACTGGCATCAAAAGAGGTTACCCAGTTACAATACAGACGCCCAAGCAGATGCCCCGTCCCTCACCTTCCGGAAGGCGTCCGATGCAGATCCGCACTGCCGCCTTATGAACAAAATAGGAACGTACAGAGTATCAGACCAAGAGTTTGATTCGACTGACGAGTTTCCAATGTGTCATTCTCAACAGAGAGAAGTTTTCATACGTAAAAGTAACTACACGCGTGCCTCAAGGGGGTGTTACAAGAATGTTCCTTTTCACAATACACTTAAATGAGTTAGCAGATAATATCGAAAAGTCTAGGAAGTTCTTTGAAGATGATGCTGTTGCATACAGAGACTCTGCAACGCTAGAAAAAAAAATAACAAATGCAGGAAGACCTGCCGAGTATCGGCAGTTGATGTCCAGAAGAACAATTGACCCTCAACACGAACATAGGTAACATACCACGAATACATAGACAGAAAGACCGTTTATTGCAATATTACACACTTCCACAACAACGCTGAAAACAGTTACTTCCATGAAATATACAGGTGTATGCATACAGAGGGATTTGAAATGGAACGACGACATAAAATTAACAGTGGATAAGGAAGATGCCACACTGACTTCATTGGAGGATTCCTCAGGAAATGTAGTCCATCAATAATGGTAATAGCTTACAAAACACTCGTCGACCAATACTTGAATACTGCTCATCACTCTGGGATCCGAACCTGGTTGTACTGTGAAAGGCAGCAACCATTCAATTCGCGTATTTTCATTTATTCGCTTTCATTTACTCAAGTGGAGGGAAGTTGAATTATTTTAAGGTTAGCCATGCGATCAGAGTAACTGTCTCAACTAATTTCATATTATCTTCTTACTCTCGTGTAATGTAACGTATTGCTGCATATATTGATTTGCTTCATGGGTGAGCTTCGGAAGTGAGGTCTGCTGTGAGTATGAGAGTTCTCATTAAAATTATGTATTGTACCCTACTGTTGTAATACGTGTATATTTTTATTGTCAAACCACAATTTATGAAAGATGTTTATATTTTATTAGTAGGATTAAGTAGGAATAATCAATATTTGTCAATAATAGTGGTAGCAGTGAATGTCTGCACCGAAGTATTGTTGGCGGTAGAGACCGCAAATTGATATAATTTTAAAAAGGGCGGGAGGGACTGCGTATGGATACACTTTAAGAAAAGAGCGGGGAAGGCCGTACATTGATACATTTTGTAGTGGTGACAAAGATTGTCTGCACAAGAAAGCATTGTTGGCGGGAGAGACCGCACTTTAGCGTTCGTAGGAAGTCAGTAGTAAGAGAGATGTGAAACGAGTCGGTAGCAGGTCTGAAGCGAGAGGTTGAGAGAGGAGCGGTGTGCCTGCCAGCCACTAGCTATGATTTACAAGAGATTATAAACGGATGTACAGAAACATCAGCTAACTGTTATCATAGGAGGAACTAATATTATTGATTTTTCTTTTTTAGAAACTCAAGACTACTGAAGATTATCGTAAAAAAGTAAGTCCCATTTGAACGTTTGTAAAATCAATTCATTACCAACAGTAAATATCTGAAGAATCGTTTTCAGAATATAATTAATTTTTGCCAGCAATATTGCATTACTGATTATAATCAATCCCAAAAACCATCAACGTAAAACTTAGAAAAATTTTATTGTTGTCAAGAATAGTTTGACTATGAATTACGTAACTTCAGTCAAATTAATTAAAGAATAACGTCAGCTTTGGTAATACATACAGCCATTTATTATGACAGCTCACCAGCAGCTAATAGAGTATAGTGAAACAGAGTAAGCATATTCATGTCGCAGTTCGATGTAGCAGTCATAGGGCGATACACTAACAGAAAAAATGGTTAAAAATTTTTAGGTTATTGCAGGTAACGACTGAGGGTCACGACGGCGTCACATTCTGTTTGGTCGATATAATCAGCAAATCACTTTTAATAAGCAGCATTTAAATTTGTATGTGAAGATTGCACTTACTATTATTGAGAAAGGGAATTAAATTCAAAGGGAAGATATCATTTGTTATTATTAAGCAAGAGATAGAAATCCTAAGGGAAGGTTTCATAGGTTATTGTAGATGGGAAGGTTGCGTAACAAAAGAGATATAGAGTACGTACATGGGTAGGTTCCACTGTTAATGTGAGAGAATAAACCTCATCACAGCTAATATCTCAAACTATCACTTTACTCAACATATCCCTTGGACAAATATAAACATATTCCATCCAAAATTATCGATTCTCATATTACAAAGAAGATGACCACTAACACACCATCAGAAACCAGAAAACATAGACTGAGAGCTGAAAATAAATTATATGTATTGGTTATTTGCGCCAGCAAATGTTCTTTAGACTACAGTGGTTCAGAATGTTACTCCTTATGCATCATTTAAAACAAAAGAAGTTTCATGTCTGAGTGTACCCTAGAGTATCCTGTTTTAATCCAATTTACGCAAAACCCCACCTGCGTGTAAGTGAAATGTAACTGAATCTGTATTAATCATGAATCAGACTTGGTACTGAATTTAATGACCCAACACATTCAGTAACGCTACATCTTATCCAGGTCCTAGCAGAGAATTTGAAGGTGTGAGAAGTGACATTATATTTACCATTGGAAGGACTAAATGTGATGATAAACTCTAGATTGAAGAGTACTATAATTATGTGAATAGAACTTCCGATGAGACTGACAAACTAATAATCTAAGTTGGCAGTATTACTAAACGAAGCGGAGTTGCTTAATTATCTTGTATATGATTTTGAAAAATGAGTTGCAAATGACAAAAATCACAGCAAATGTTTGTCTGCAACAAGAATCTAAGGATCCCAAAGCACTAACGAATATGATGCAGTGAAACCTATCATAGTGCAATACAAATACTCGCTTGCCCAAATCTTCTGGAGTGTGACACTTTCCATTGTCTTCAGTGTAATGCGAAGAGAGTGGAGTCACCTCGGCTCTCTGGTCTAAAGTTCAGTACTACGATCGGGCAGCTGAGGACTCGAACGTTGGATCCCAGACGACTCTGCCACTTGTAAGCACAGCCACTGCTCTTCACACCGCCTCCTGACAGCGACTTGTCCTCATCTGATATTTTTTGTGTGTCCAGAAGACAGTGTGCTCCTTTCTTCCTGCCAGCAAAATGTGTCCACCAGTTCTCTCAAAATTTACTACAGATCGCCAAAGGCGTAACTGTTTCTTTGACCAAATATACCACCAACTGAGGACGAAACATCAACAAGCCAAAGAATTTAATTTCTTCCCCTCTATCCTAAAAATGCCGTGCAGTGTGTTACATTCTCCGATATCACTTCTAACACACCACTTAGTGCTCATTCAGCCACCAGCCATCCTCACAGGACCGGTTGACAAGTCCCATGAAAATGTTAGAAAACTGTCCAGACTCTGCTGCTAGTAGCTCAGACCTGTTTCTCCATTCTTTTAGGAAAGCCTGGAAACTTTTACCTGTACAAGTATTTCTTCTAACAGTTCCCATGTGCATACCAACCACTGACAGCTTTTCGCCTGCTGAAGCAAAGGCTTTTATTACGGCTGTGCCGCAGATCGAACTATAAACTGGACAATAGCCTCTCCACCCAGTCACCATTAGGTAAAGCGATTTTCCTCTGTAACATGGCAAACCTGCTGTTTTTCACACAAATCTTTTTTTTTTCTGAATCCGTTTCAGCAGTTCTGCTTTAACTATCAAACCCCGCACACTGTACGAAATAGCATGGGCCAGTGTGGTACTGTCCCCAGTGCGATGAATTAATTTTCATCAATTCTTCTTCTACTGCCGGCCAACATCCGTTACAGTACCCGCCTAGGTTGTATGGCATTGTCGCTACGAATATATGATTTGGTGTTACCGGTGGCGAAGAGGTCTCTTTCTTTCTTGGCCGGCAGTCGGTTAGACGCCTAACAGCGTGTGACGTCAGACTGTCACAGGAATGTGTGCTTAGCAGTGCCGCACTGCCATTGCCTGTCTGCAACTGGCAGTGAGGATTTGATTGGAAATGGCACAAACCTGTCATATGTGGCGAAGTTCTCTGTGCAGCGATCTGACACCACTTACAATCTGCAGCATATGGGGCATTGATGACTGACACAAGTTTTAGAACTAATCTAAGGACCTTGGAGTAGCTTCATTGCACTTGAAAGGGTGAGCATCGCATGTGTTCGACGAAATGGTGTGTTATACTCAACAAGTCGATGAAAGTCCCCCACAGAAGTTCGAGCCATGCTGCCTCTATAGCCGTCCATAAGTGCGGAAGCGTTGACGGTGCAGGATTTCGAGGATGGGATACATGCCGGACGATCTGGGTGGTTAAACCATTCGCTCAAACTGTCCAGAATGTTCTTCAAACCAATCACGAACAATTGTAGCTGGTGACATGGCATATTGTCAGCCAAACAGGGACATGACGTCCGTAAATGTCTGCAAATGGTCTGCATGTAGCCAAACATCCAAGCGACCCAGTTATTCCACGTAAACACAGCCCAGAGCATTACGGAGCCCCCGCCCGCTTGCACAGACTCTTGTTGATAGCTTGGGTCCATAGCTACATGATGTCTACGCCAGAATGGAACCCTGCAATTAGCTCTTATCATCAGAAATCGGGACACATCTGACGAGGCCACTGTTTTCCAATGGTCTACGGTCCAACCGCGAGGCACTGCTGGCTATGTCGAGCTGTTAGGAAAGGCGCTCGCGTCGATCGTCTTTTGTCATAGACAATTAACGTCGAATTTCGCCACACTATGGTAACGGATACGTTCGTCATACGTCCCACATTGGTTTCTGTGTTTATGTCCATTTGGGTAACCCATATCTTTGGCACCTCGCCAAGGGTATCTTTAAATACAAGTTGCCTTAAGACTACACGCTTTTAGCCGTATAAACTTTGTATAGCACCGTTATCAGCTTTTACACTACTTGTTTTGCTTCCTCTTGTGCTGAACCAAAAAAAAATTATGTATCATTTCTTTACCATCAGCTATAACATAGTTTTACTGTAAATGCTTTTAGCACTTTTGCTACTGATTTAGAAAGCCTTTAATTCCTTACAATTTTCAAGCTATTTGTTTGAAGGTCTATGGTTAGTCACATATTGATTATTGCTCTGTTTTAACCTGCTAAATTATTGTCAGGATCGTTAAGCTCCGTATTATTTTTATTAAGCTGTATCTTGTGACTTTAAACTGTGTTACTTTTTTCTCTGTTTTAGTTCTAATATCCAACTGTAGTTAATCATTTGTGCTCATGGCCCGAAGCGAAGATTAATGAAGTCATTTTACTGTTTAAATTGGACAGTATGTAACAATTAAAATTAACGCCGTTCCTTGCATTCTTATTTTCAAGAGAGCTTCGTGAAGCTGGTTCAGGTTTTTGTAAATGATTGAAGTCATATGATTATAACTTTTACTTATTAAGTTTAATAAATTACAAATTCAAATGAAAGTGACAAATTGTTTCTAAATCAAAGTTTTGTGATGGACTGGTACCTTCTGCTCACCTGAATCCTCGCTCTTAGATTCTACTATACGTTGTTACCTGCTGCGATGGCATAGAATTATGAACGAGAATCACAGAATATGTGTTATTCTGACTACAAAATTATATACCACATACGAAAGCAAAATAATGACGAGGAATTTGGTCCCGGGCGGTGCTCTACGAATATTCTTTCGAGGCGCTTCTCCATCCCGGTATTCGAGACACGAAAACTGTCTAGGCAAAGGAGAGGGGCAAGGGGAGATACGCGAGTGAAATATGAGTTCGCCACGTTGATTGACGGATATATCCGCATGTCGGAGGGGCTTCCACGATGTAATATTTTGCTTCTTGCCACAATGCAATTTTCTGACGGGGATCTGCGAAATTCGAAGGCTTTCTTATCTCGTGATGAAACAGGAGTCCCCACTGGCAGTGCCTCGTATGTCCGCGAATAGAACCATTTCGCCTCTAGCGCGATTTTCTGGAATTTACCTCAGCAGCAGTTACTGTGTGTGTGTGTGTGTGTGTGTGTGTGTGTGTGTGTGTGTGCGCGCGCGCCTTTTTTAATAGTACCGTCCGGGTCTGCCGTCTACCGAAATCTAAAGAATGTGGCATGATTTTGTTACAGATTTTCTACCGGTGTGCGGCTGAGTGCCTAGGCATACAAATTGAACAGCCGATACGGCTGCTAACGTGGAGAGAACGATAACAGGTAGGTCAATTAGAAACAGGGAATTGTAATCGCTGCAACAAGAGATTCAAATTAAAAATTAACTGCATTATACCTCGTCTAAAGCCAAAAAAAGAACAGCATTTGCGAGTAACAATTAAAAACATTTGCTGGCTTCCACATGATTATTGTTCGACGGGTCAGGGATCTCTATTATGGAAAGTAATTTTTCTTTGCTCGTGGGAGTGAACGCAACTACGAAACTGTTTGGTGTATCAAATTTGTGTGCAAGACTGGGAATCGAATTGCTTGTGTTCATTTCAAGCTACTCTCAGTCGCCGTTGTGTGGCTCAGATTGTAGGAACAATGAGGACGTTACCTGCTGAATTTTGCACCAAAACAAACTGCTGACATCTCTAATGAAAGTAATTGTGATGAAGTAGCTACTAAGCTGCCTGGAATACCATTATATTAAACATAAAATTATGGCAACAAACGATGGATGCGAAATCTTTTCATGAGCCCAACTGTGTTCGACAAGTGGGATTCCCAGAGTTTTTGTCGCTGCATACTGCCTGACATTTTTAAAAGTTGTTTACTTCAAGTGGTCGTAGAGAGGGGGGGGGGGGGGAGGACGTGCGGGAGGTTGAGTGACGACTGCCACAGCGCGGTGAGGAACGGTAGGGATGGAGGGGGGGTGGTGAGGATAATTTTCGCCATCTTCCTCAGTGCTGGCAATATAAATAGTGTTTTTACGTAGTGCCGATCAAATAGTATCTATTATAGAAATGGGACATACACAAGTAACAAGGTTTCGTACAAGCACTTTTTTACACGATAGTTCATGTTCACACATGTCACACATTTTCAGTAAATAATATGATATTAAATTAAGCCGGTTCTGACACAAATATTCGATGAGCAAGAGCGGAATGGCTTTCAAAACAGTCATTAAGTTCTTACAGTAGCTTTCACCATACCTGTGGTTAGTTGATGCTTTAGGTTTTTTTTAATTTCATACTTGGAGGTAGGAGATTCCTGGCTCAACAACCGGTTCATAGTGAGCTTAAAACCAAATCACGCTTAAGTCACACAGTCTAGTTCATCTCAATTATGGTAAAATATTTCTCGAATGAGATATTCACTCTGCAGCGGAGTGCGCGCTGATATGAAACTTCCTGGCAGATTAAAACTGTGTGCCGGACCGAGACTCGAAGTCGGCACCTTTGCCTTTCGCGGGCAGGTGCTCTACCATCTGACCTACCCAAGCACGACTCACGCCCCGTCCTCACAGCTTTACTTCCACCAGTACCTAGTCACCTCCAAGGTTTGCAGGAGAGCTTCTGTGAAGTTTGGAAAGTAGGTGACGAGGTACTGGCGGAAGTAAAGCTGTGAGGACGGGACTTAATGTAATACCGAACAAAAGAACAATAACAACAATAAACCATTAACTACCTTATGAATTCTGTAGTGCCGCAGATTGGTACACAGCGTTAAGTTGGCATCAGGTCCAAAGCGATGGGAAAACTTTCGATTAATCACCGACAAGATCCGATCAAAATTTCATTAACATCAATCCAAGATGAAGCATTCCTGGCAATGATAGTGTGTCCTGGGTAAAATCGGAAAGAAACATGCTAGGGTAAATCTTATTTTACAGATTATGTTGTTGTTGTTGTTGTTGTTGTTGTGGACTTTAGTCCTAAGACTGGTTTGATGCAGCTCTCCATGCTACTCTATACTGTGCGAGCTTCTTTATCTCCCAGTTACTGCATTTTTATATTTTCTCCCTTCATCAATTATAATCAACATCTCTTCTGCTACCCAAGAACTTCCACTAGCCTTCGTCTTTTCACCTACTTGATCCTCTGCTGCCTTCACTGTTTCATTCCTCAAAGCTACCCATTCTTCTTCTACTGTATTTCTTTCCCCCATTCCTGTCAATTGTTCCCTTATGCTCTCCCTGAAACTCTGTACAACCTCTGGTTTAGTCAGTTTAGCCAGGTCCCATCTCTATAAATTGCCACCTTTTTGCAGTTTCTTCAGTTCTAATGTACAGTTCATAACCGATAGATTGTTGTCAGAGACCACATCTGCCTCTGAAAATGTCTTACAATTTAAAATCTGGTTCAGAAATCTCCCTCTTACCATTATATAATCTATCTAAAACCTTCTAGTATCTCCAGGGTTCTTTCACGTATACAACCTTTTTTCATGATTCTTGAACTAAGTGTTAGATATGATTAAGTTACGCTCTGTGCAGAATCCTACCAGGCGGCTTCCTCTTTCATTTCTTAGCCCCATCCATATTCACCTACTACATTTCCTTCTTTCACTTTTCCTACACTCAAATTCCGGTCACCCATGACTATTAAATTTTCGTCTCCGTTCACTACCTGAATAATTTCTTTTATCTCATCATACATATCATCAATTTCTTCATCATCTGCAGAGCTAGCTGGCATATAAACTTGTACTACTGTAGTAGGCGTGTCTATCTTGGCCACAATAATGCGTTCACTATGGTGTCTGTAGTAGCTTACCCGCACTCCTATTTTTTTTATTCATTATTAAACCTACTACTCCTGCATTACCCCTATTTGATTTTGTATTTGTAACCCTGTATTCACCTGACCAAAAGTCTTGTCCCTCCTGCCACCGAACTTCACTAATTCCCAGTATATCTAACTTTAACTTATCAATTTCCCTTTTCAAATTTTCTAACCTACCTCCCCTATTAAGGGATCTGACATTCCACGCTCCGATTCGTAGAACGCCAGTTTTATTTCTCCTGCTAACAACGTCCTTCTGAGTAGTGCCCGCCCGGAGATCCGAATGGGGGGACTATTTTACCTCCGGAATATTTTACCCCAAAACACGCCATCATCATTTAATCATACAGTAAAGCTGCATGCCCTCGGGAAAAATTACGCCTGTAGTTTCGCTTTGCTTTCAGCCGTTCGCAGTACCACAACAGCAAGGCCGTTATGGTTAGTGTTACAAGGCCAGATCAGTCAATCACCCAGACTGTTGCCCCTGCACCTACTGAAGAGGCCGCTGCCCCTCTTCAGGATTCACACGTTTGACTGGCCTCTCAACAGATACCCCTCCTTTGTGGTTGCACCTACGGTACGGCTATCTGTATCGTTGAGGCACGCAAGCCTCCCAACCAACGGCCAGGTCCACGTGTCATGGGGGGGGGGGGGGGGGGGGGACAGATATGTAGATGTTACTTTTATCAATCAGTTATCTCACCATCTTTTTACTTTAAAAATAAAGCAACGTAAGAGAATGATTTTACTTTTGTCTGCACATGTTTTTTTGCACGCGTACCACGTGAAATGTTCTTGTGTACGACCAGTAGTACGTGTACCACAGTCTGGGAACCCCTGTTGTAGAACATTAACCAGTACCTTGTGCCCCGATGCCGTATAAGGCAATGCTAAATATAAACCATCTGCTACGTTTCATTAGGAAGTTTAGGAGGTTTAGTAAGTTACCTCGGAATTGGAGTGATTCGCACGTTCTAAATCGGAAAACATGACCACAAACATAAAACAGTGAGCGATATGAAAACAAGTGAATGACAACTCCCGAATCGTTACTGTCGGTTCCGTTTTAAACGACTTGTCGTTTGGCATCTCCAAGTGAGTTGTGGATAGGTAATATTAAATCTCAATTTTACTTTTACGAGAAGCCTCTGGAGGGAGAATGAGTGGTATAATGTGTTTGTTTATTACCCACTGATACCACATAATCCCTCTTATCCCGTAAATCTTTCTAAACGAGTAGATGGATGACTCAATCTGTTTTAAGAATAGAGCGGAGAACAAAAGACTCAGTTCCATCCTGCATGAGCTACGCCAACCTCACAATATTTAAGCAGTCTTAGGGCTAGCAGTTAACACAGGTCATATCAGCGATGTCCCAGTGCTCAGAACCAAGCTGTCCAGCTGTTGGCAAGACAGGTCGGGCTCATCAAAATCGTAGAACTGGCCGGCACCTTCATTGACGTCGTCGCCTTGTAGTATGGTATTCTATCTTCCTTGAGTTCACTGATGTTTGGTCTTACCCAGCGAATCATTATTTCATCACGTAATATCCCTCAATTGGCAGTTAGCGCTACAGTTCAGTAGTTATTTTATACGGCTTTATACCCCCCCCCCCCCCATGAATCATTGACCTAGCCGTTGCTCGGGAGACTTGGAGACTTGCGTGCCTCACCGATACAGATAGCCGGACCGTATGTGCAACGACCACGGAGGGGTATCTGTTGAGAGGCCAGACAAACGTGTGGTTCCTGAAGAGGGGCAGCAGCCTTTTCAGTAGTTGCAGGGGCAACAGTCTGGATGATTGACTGATCTGGCCCTGCAACATTAACCAAAACGGCCTTGCTGAAAGCAAGGGGATACTACAGCCGTAATTCAGAATGAGATTTTCACTCTGCAGCGGAGTGTGCGCTGCTACGAAACTTCCTGGCAGATTAAAACTGTGTGCCCGACCGAGACTCGAACTCGGGACCTTGTCTTTCGCGGGCAAGTGCTCTACCATCTGAGCTACCGAAGCACGACTCATGCCCGGTCCTCACAGCTTTACTTCTGCCAGTATCTCGTATCCTACCTTCCAAACTTTACAGAAGCTCCCCTGCGAACCTTGCAGAACTAGAAAACCTGAAAGAAAGGATATTGAGAAGACATGGTTTAGCCACGGCCTGGGGGATGTTTCCAGAATGAGATTTTCACACTGCAGCGGAGTGTGCACTGATATGAAACTTCCTGGCAGATTAAAACTGTGTGCCCGACCGAGACTCGAATTACAGCCGTAATTCTTCCCGAGGACATGCGGCTTTACTGTATGGCTAAATGATGATGGCGTCCTCTTGGGTAAAATATTCCGGAGGTAAAATAATCCCCCATTCGGATATCTGGGCGGGGTATACTAAGAGGATGTCGTTATCAGGAGAAATAAAAAAGGCGTTCTACGGATCGGAGCCTGAAATGTCAGATCCCTTAACCGAGCAGGTAGGTTAGAAAATTTAAAAAGGGAAATGGTTAGGTTAAAGTTAGATATAGTGGGAATTAGTGAATTTCGGTGGCAGGAGGACCAAGACTTATGGTCAGGTGAATACAGGGTTATAAACACAAAATCAAATAGGGGTGATACAGGAGTAGGTTTAACGATGAATAGGAAAATAGGAATGCGGATATGCTACTACAAACAGCATCGTGAACACATTATTGTGGCCAACATAGAGACGAAGCCACGCCTACTACAGTAGTACAAGTTTATATGCCAACTAGCTCTGCAGATGATGAAGAAATTGATGAATAGTATGACGAGATAAGACAAATTATTCAGGTAGTGAACGGAGACGAAAACTTAATAGTCATGGGTGACTGGAATTGGAGAGCAGGAAAAGGGAGAGAAGGAAACATAGCAGGTGAATACGGATTTTTGGGTAAGAAATGAAAGAGGAAGCCGTCTGGTAGAATTTTGCACAGAGCATATCTTAATCGAAGCTAACACTTGGTTGAACAATTATAAAACAAGGTTATATACATGGAAGAAGCCTGGAGATACTATACGCTATCAGATAGATTATATAACGGCATGACAGAGACTTAGGAACCAGGTTTTTAATTGTAAGACTTTTCCAGGGGCAGATGTGGACTCTGACCACAATCTATTCGTTATGAACTGTAGATTAAAACTGAAGAAACTGCACAAAGATGGGAATTTAAGGCGATGGGACCTGGATAAACTGAAAGAACCAGAGGGTGTACAAATTTTCAGGGACAGACGTGAAGCTACTATCCTAACACTGCTTGACTTTAGCAAGGCTTTTGACACAGTTGACTTCGATATATTACTAATTAAAATGAAACAGCTGAATTTCTCAAACAGTGCAATACACTGGTTCGACAGCTACCTCAAAAACAGAAGTCAACAAGTCATTTGTGGGTCGGAAAAGTCATCATGGAAAAGCGTGCGCTCTGGAGTTCCCCAAGGCTCCGTCCTTGGTCCACTACTCTTCTCACTGTATATTAATGATATTTCTTCAGTGATTCACTCCTGCAGCTACCATCTATATGCTGACGACATCCAACTGTACATAAGTGCAAGCCCCAAAAACATTGCTGGCGCAGTAGCGAGTATGAACGCAGATCTTTGCTCTGTTTCTCGATGGGCACAGAACCTAGGTCTGAAACTAAACCCCAAGAAATCCCAGGTCACACTTATATCTCATCCAAAGTTAATCAGCCGGTACTTTCGCGAAACGGTCCCTAAAATACTCCTCAATGGTACCCAACTACCATACCAAAAAACAGTAAAAGACCTTGGAATAATCTTGGATGAACACCTAAACTGGGAAGAACAAACAGTCACAGCTTGCCGGAAATCGCTCTCCTCCCTACATGCAATTCAAAAATTTAGAAAAATATTTCCAACCCATGTTAAACAAAAATTAGTCCAAACACTAGTCTTGCCTAATCTTTACTACTGCGATGTAGTTCAACACGGCACGAATAGTGAAAATTCTAGATGCCTCGAGCTAGTGATGAATGCTTGCGTCAGATACGTGTGCAATATTCGGTTGTATGATCATATCAGTCCTTCATACTCCCAGCTAGGTTGGATACGCCCACATAAGGCACGCGATCTCCACACGATGTGCTTACTTCATCGATTTCTTAGCCACTGGTGCCCTCAATACTTATCTTCTCACATTAAACATCTATCATCATTCCACAATCGCAATACCAGATCGGATACGTCTATCATCTTGGCTGTACCTTTACATAACACAAAATCTTTCTCCGTGTCATTCTCCATCTCAGCCATACGACTATGGAACGCACTCCCCTGTGATCTGCGTCTTATCCAGAACTACTCAACATTCAAGAGGGAACTCAAAACTTACATATTAGGGACGGTATAGCCACCATTGTTGTGCCTCAAACATCTCTTTCTTTCTTCTCTCCATCACAGCTTCGAATTTTACCATTCTTTTTCTCTTCCTCAAACCTATCTACCTCTTATATATCTCTTTCACCCCATTCTATCGTCTTATGTCTCTGCTCGATGAGAATAACTCACAAGCTGCAAGAATATAACGAGAAAATTCCCAACTAACTGACATTCACAAAAGAAATGTATGTTTACTTTCATATACTTAGTCACTATTATTATTATTATTATTACTATTATCATTATTATTATCATTATTATCGTTGATTGTTATAATTATTTTTATTGTTATAACTATCATTGTACTACTGTTATAATCTCAATTTTTTTTCGTTTGACATCAATACTGCATAATACGTTAAATGTTCTTAATGTTATTTAGTAACTGTAACTCGTTCAATCTGAGTATGCCTGGTTAGGTGTAAGAGAGGGCCTGAAGGCCCTAATCTTGCCAGGTAAAATAAATGCATAAATAAATGCATAAATAAATAAATAAGGAAACAAATGACAGGAATGGGGGAAATAAATACAGTAGAAGAAGAAGAAGGAGAATGGGTTGCTCTGAGGGATGAAATAGTGAAGGCAGCAGTGGATGAAGTAGGTAAAAAGACGAGGGCTAGTGAAAATCCTTGGGTAACAGGAGATATATTGAATTTAATTGATGAAAGGAGAAAATATAAAAATGCAGTAAATGAAGCAGTCAAAAGGGTATACAAACATCCCAAAAATGAGATCGACTGGAAATGCAAAATGGCTAAGCAGGGATAACTAGAGGACATATGTAAGGATGTAGAGGTGTATTTCACTAGGGGTAAGATAGATACTGCCTACAAGAAAATTAATGAGACTATTGGAGAAAAGAGAACCACTTGTATGAATATCAAGAGCTCAGATGGAAACACAGTTCTAAGCAAAGAAGGGAAAGCGGAAAGGTGGAAGGAGTATATAGAGGCTCTATACAAGGGCGACGTACTTGAGGACAGTATTCGGAAATGGAACAGAATGTAGATGATCAAATAGGAGATATGATACTGCGTGAAGAGTTTGACAGAGCACTGAAAGACCTGAGTCGAAAGAAGTCCCCAGGAGAAGACAACATTCCATTAGTTCTACTGACGGCCTTGGGAGAGCCAGTCCTGACAAACCTCTACCATCTGGTAAGCAAGATGTATGAGACAGGCGAAATACCCTCACACTTCAAGAAGAATATAATAATTCCAGTCCCATGACATCAGGTATTGACAGATGTGAAAATTACCGAACTATCAGTTTAATAAGTTACAGCTGCAAAATACTAACGCGAATTCTTTACAGACGAATGGAAAAACTGGTAGAAGCCGACCTCGGGAAAGATCAATTTAGATTCTGTAGAAATGTTGGAACACGTGAGGTAATAATGACCTTAAGATGTTAGAATAAAGAAAGATTAAGGAAAAGCAAACCTACGTTTCCACCATTTGTAGACTTAGAGAAAGCTTTTCACAATGTTGACTGGAATACTCTCTTTCAAATTCTAAGGTGGCACGGGTAAAATACAAGGAGCGAAAGGCTATTTACAATTTGTACAGAAACCAGATGGCAGTTTTGAGTCAAGGTTCATGAAAGGGAAGCAGTGGTTGGGAAGGGAAAGAGACAAGGTTGTAACCTCTCCCCAATGTTATTCAATATGTATACTGCGCAAGCAGTGAACGAAACAAAAGAAAAATTCCGAGTAGGTGTTAAAGTCCATGGAGAAGAAATAAAAATGTTGAGGTTCGCCGATGACATTGTAATTTTGTCAGAGACAGCAAAGGACTTGGAAGAGCATTTGAACGGAATGGACAGTGTCTTGAAAATAGGGTATAAGATGAACATCAACAAAAGCAAAACGACGATAATGGAATGTAGTCGAATTAAGTCGGGTGATGCTGAGGGAATTAGATAAGGAAATGAGACACTCTGCCAAGCACTTAAATGTGAATTGCAGAGTAGTCATGTAGATGTAGTGATGTAGATGTAAAGAAGTAAATGGTTTTGCTATTTGGGGAGCAAAATAACTGATGATGGTCGAAGTAGAGAGGATATAAAACGTGGACAGGCAATGGCAAGGAAAGCGTATCTGAAGAAGAGAAATTTGTTAACATCGAGTGTACATTTAAGCGTCAGGAAGTCGTTTCTGAAAGTATTTGTATGGAGTGTAGCCATGTATGGAAGTGAAATATGGACAATAAATAGTTTGGACAAGATGAGAAGAGAAGCTTTCGAAATGTGGTGCTACAGAAGAATACTGTAGATTAGATGGGTAGATCACAGAACTAATGAGGAATTGTCCAACAGAATTGGGGAGAAGAGGAATTTGTGGCACAACTTGACAAGAAGAAGGGACCGGTTGGTAGGAGATGTTCTGAGGCATCAAGGGATCGCAAATTTAGCATTGGACGGCAGCGTGGAGGGTAAAAATCGTAGAGGGAGACCAAGAGATGAATACACTAAGCAAATTCAGAAGGACGTAGGTTGCAGCAACTACTGAGAGATGAAGAAGCTTGCACGGGATAGAGTTGCATGGAGACCTGCATTAAACCAGTCTCAGGACTGAAGACCACAACAACATATTTGCAGTTGTATTTGTCAATTCACGAGTGTAGAGGGCATCTTGGTAAGATAACCTTTGAGTGTAACAAGATGCTCCCATGTGTACTTATACATCTGCCAGCGAAATGTTTCATTCTTTAGTTTATTTATGTATTCAAATGCTTTAGAAGACAATTATATTGGAATTCATGTGATTTTAATGTGATTAGCGACCGATTTAGTCATTTCACGAACAATTCTCAAGGAACATTTTCATCCGAGTTCGGGGATTTTTGTCTGATGTTGAATGTACGACCAGGAGGTAAATAAAAACCTTAAATATGACTTTTATCTTTTTTATTGAAAAAAGTGAAACATAAGTGCGTCATTTTCCGAAATAGCCTCCCTGTCGTTCAACTCATTTCCTCCGATGGGTAAGAAGTGCACGGATTCCTCGGAGAAGGAAAAACAAAATTTGACCTTGTGCGCAGCAACTCGCGCACCCCCTTGCGGCAAAAAAGAAAAAAAAAATTATCGTGTGCATAGCAACTCGTGCACAGCCTGCTGTACATCATCGGAACTAAATTTATTTCCTCCCATTGTCTCTTTGAGGGTTCCAAACATGTATAAACCACTTGATGCGAGAGCTGCTGTGTATAGAGGATGTGTCAGGGTGTTCTGAAGTGAGCTGCCCTGGCACCCATTTTGCAGACTCTTTGCCGAACTTAAGCACATCATGATTATGTGATGTGCTAACCCTGTGCTGTGTTTAGATTCGTGGCTATTTCATCCACCGTCAAAAGGAGATTTTCCATCACAATAGATTCAGTTATTTCAGTAGATAACTTGGTGTGCTTGACCCAGGCGCTGAGATGCAACAAAGATGTGACGCATTTCCGAACTTTTTACTCCACTCTTATACTTGGTGCAGTGATAGACATGCATCACTATAGTGGACTTTCAATCTCCGACGGTTTTCGATAGGTTTCGTTTCTATACCGCTCAGAAAACGTGTAACAGACCACTGTTCATCCTTGGTGTACGTCGCAAGCAGGGTAATTATTTTTCAACTGATTCTGTGGCTCCATTTCCCTTGTTTGCCGTATGTGTGACATTTATTACATCATTCGCAACAGTACTGACAACTTACAGAACAATATCGTGAAATCTCGATTTTTTATTACGCTTATCACGTCTTCATTTGACATCATCCCTCCATCGTAGTCATAGAGCGCAGCTGCTGTGTTTTCTTGATTATACGTCCAACAAGCCACAAGCTTCATATTTCGAATCCAGTAAGTAGCGACTTGTGCAACGACCTTTTTTCTCGTTCGGCGATCATATTCGCAATTTAAGGTGTTTTTCACCAGATCGGTCTCCTGTAACGTTCCCTGGCAGCACACACACACACACACACACACACACACACACACACACACACTATTAATAAAATGAAATGGCATTTAATTGTACTATGTACGCCGGTATGAAGCAATTCGTATGTACTGTAATTGTTTAACAAGAAATGTTATTTAATTTTATGTAGAGGACGTTGGTTATTATTGTAATATTTCCTGTAATAATATTCTCGATGTATTTATGATTGTAATATTTCTATACTCATAATTTAATTACGAAATATGTTAATATCTGCGATGAAAAAATGTAAAATATAGCCACAGAGGAAAATAATGTAAGATTACAAAGAGACATTCACAATCAGCAATAATATAAATAGCGCTACATAATGTGTATTCTTTGTCGTCTTCCTCGAGAGCCGAGAGAGAGAGGAACCTGTGACGTAGCATTATATGAATGAGTCGACTTCGTTTGGCTGTATCTATCTGTAGCCGCCATTGTACAGGAGAAATTGTACAGGTGTGTAATTTAAATTATTGTTATGGTCTAAATACGTTATAATCTATCAAAATTGTGTATTACTAATGTAAATTAGCTTGCCCATGTCATCTATAATATTTCTTTAAAGAATTTTCAGCACTTTTAGCGATTATCGTTGGTGTTGCTGGGCTGTGCCGCGAAAGAACGATTTGCAGCGGCGGCACATTTAAAAAATTGTTCCGCTATAAAATTAACCAAACCCGTAAATCGGGAGCAGGTAAAATTTGCAGTGAATTACGAAAAATTTTTCTTTTGTAGCGATCCTGAGAACGAATGAATTTATTACTGGTTTTACATTTGTGCATTCATAGGCGGATAATTAACGTTGAAGTTGTTAATCTGTTAGTTCTTTCCATTTCTAAAGCAAATAACTTAAACGTATAGTGAAGTGTGTCTTGTCAATGATAATTAAAGGTTCAGGTCGGCTTGGCAATATTTATCCATTTTACGCCAACAGAGACAGTCTTGTGTTCCATAGCTAACGCCGGGAAAGAATTCAGTAAATATTTAAAAACCCACTGCATCTAGAAAATGTGTGCCAAGGCCGAAATACGTAAAAAAAAAAATAATTTAAATAAGTTTCAAATAAATGTTATTAATCAGTTAGTTTGAATTTATCAGCATGAAAGGGTTGCTAAGGTTCACGTAATTTTAAATGTGCTTAATTCTATCTAAATGAATTTCTATTACCACACGTAAATAAGGGGTTCTACAATAAAGTTCGTACTGAAAGAGTAAGTAACATAAATATTTAAAGCCATTTCTTTCCCACATTTTCATCCATTCATTCACTTTTACATAATAAGTATTTCATATTTTTTATCGAACTCCTTTAAAGGCCCTGCTTTTAGCTTAGTCGGTATCACTGTAGAAACTGATAGTCTCTACATCCTTACTAGATCTCTCTCACAACCGTTGGATGATGATAATTTTGCTGAATTAGAGTGGATCTTTTTCCACTACCATTGTTCCATTGTGCTGTAGACGAAATCACATTCGTGGTAGCAGCCCAATGTTGGTGAATGAGAGCTACTAATTTTTTCAGAGGACCATGTGATAATATAAGTAGCATTTTCCCTGTTGCCCGTGTTTCTTTGACTGATGCCGCTTATATTGGCCGTTTACTGTAAAGATCGGTGGCAACAATATGCCTTCAAATACAATACGTGATCTTTATTTGTGACCACTGAACCACTATTTTTTTTTATTAACTAACGGCATAGAGCCCAATATTAGCCCTTTCCGCTCGCTAACCTGTTACCAAGAAGTAATGAATGCTAGTGGAGCGGAGTGCGGTGCTGAGGATCTGTCGAACGCCGGAAGACCCTAATGACACATTGTTATCAGAAAGCAATTTATTACTCGTGGATGCATGGTTGTCTTCCTTCGTGGCTGACAGCTGCCGGACGGGCGCTGACTTCTCCAGTGCACTTCACAGTTTTGGCTGCTGCGGCTAGGAAGGCGCAAACTCAGCCACCCTGCGTCACAGCTCGGTCGGTGCGCCACCCTTCCCCATTAGTCACTGGTAGTTACGGGTGGGGTGGGGGGCTTCTCAGCTAGTGCAGTTCCCCCAGGTTTATGATAGTTCAGCAAGTACTATCAATTAGGTACCTAAGGGATCTGACTGTAAGAGGCACGTGTCTTCCGATCAACGAAGACGGAAGCGAGGCAATGGTAGCCCACAGCGGCTAAGACCTTCAGATCGTACTTGTGCATTTTCATACCCCACTATTTTTGATTTATTGAAACACTCGTTTTCTGAATGATTTGATGCGGCCCACCACGAATTCCTTTCCTGTGCCTGCCTTTTCATTTTAGTGTAGTGATGGATAAAAATATCGATAACTCTATCTGTACTCTTTAATGATATCATCGATATTTACACTGATGTCTAAATTACTGACATATCGATTAATAGACAGCGCATAGAGACAATCGAAAGTGATATTTTTTTATTGTCTGTCTTTTCTTGACTCAAAGGCACTACACTTCTCATCGCCAGGTTTCTTGCCCATTCCAGCTACTACCAGTCGGTGCAGTCTAACAGTAAATGTCTTAATACAATGGGCTTAATTTAATTTCGTATTCAGTACTACAACTGAGCATCAGATTTGAACATGAATGTATCTGTACTTCATATTCCTGGAAGTCAGTGAATGTCTTGTATCATTTCTGCCATTGCAAATGACAGGTACCAACACGCTTGGTGATAGCACTGTATGAGAACGATGGAAAGTACCAAGTCTTATTCCCAACCATGAGACAGAATGTGAACTCTCTTTACCCCTTCACTGAATGGATCACGAAAAGACGCACTGTGAACTTCACGTAGACTCGGCACAGAAGTCACACACATTACTGCACTGGTATTTAATGGAAAATGGATTCTTGTTATCTGAAATCTTTATGATAAGTACAATGCTTTATGCTCAGAACACATACCAGAAGTGTATCTCTCCCGAGACATCTGGCGAATAGGCATGGGCCAAAAATATCAGTATTTCTAAATATAGATATTTGTGTCTCGATGATAAGGGTATCTTCTATAAATATCTATACAACACACATATCGACATATTTAGGAATTTGTCGACTTCTATGCTTAGTGTACCACTTGGAACCTGTATCTCCAATTACGTATTTGCTAGATGTACACCTATCTCTGTCTTCCTTTAAAGTTTTTACCCTCTACAGCTCCCTCTGGTACCATGGAAGTTATTTCCTAACGTCTTAAAAGATGACCTACTATCCTGTCCCTTATTCTTGACAGTGTTTTTTAATATATTCCTTTCCTCGCCGTTTCTGTGGGGAATCTCCTCATTCTTCACCTGATCAGTCCACCCAATTTTCAACATTCTTCTGTAGAACCAAATTTCAAATGCTTCGGTTCTCTACTATTCCAGTTTTTTGCTACTACGCAATATTTCTTTTACAAAATTTAATTTCTTAGATTCCTTTTTAACTATTCCTATTTAACTACATACGGAAACCTAACTAGAAAATAAAACACGTAATTAACAATTCTCTCTTATTACAGACTTGTAGATGTTATCATCATCATCATCATCATCATCATTTAAGACTGATTATGAATTTCTGCGTTCGGTCTGGAGCACAGTCCACCTTATAAAATTCTTCCATGATCCCCTATTCAGTGCTAACATTGGTGCCTCTTCTGATGTTAAGCCTATTACTTCAAAATCATTCTTAATCGAATCCAAGTACCTTGTCCTTGGTCTACGCCGACTCCTACCCACTACTGCTGAACCCATGAGTCTCTTGGGTAATCTTGCTTCTCCCATGCGTGTAACATGTCGCCACCATCTAAGCCTGTTCGCCCTTACTGCTACGTCTATCGAGTTCATTCCCAGTTTTTCTGTGATTTCCTCATTGTGGACACCCTCCTACCATTGTTCCCATCTACTAGTACCTGCAGTCATCCTAGCTACTTTCATATCCGTAACCTCAACCTTATGATAAGGTAACCTGAATTCACCCAGCTTTCGCTCCCATACAAAATAGTTGGTCGAAAGTTTGAACGGTGCACAGATAACTTAGCCTTAGTACTGACTTCCTTCTTGCAGAAGAGAGTAGATCGTAGCTGAGCGCTCACTGCGTTAGCTTTGCTTCACCTCGCTTCCAGTTCTTTCACTATGTTGCCATCCTGTCAGAACATGCATCCTAAGTACTTGAAACCGTCCACCTGTTCTAACTTTGTTCTTCCTATTTGGCACTCAATCAGTTTAAATCCCTTTCCCACTGATATTACTTTCGTTTTGGAGATGCTAATCTTCATACCATAATCCTTACATTTCTGATCTAGCTCTGAAATATTACTTTGCAAACTTTCAATCGAATCAGCCATCGCAACTAAGTCATCCGCATATGCGAGACGGCTTATTTTGTGTTCACATATCTTAATCTCACCCAGCCAGACTATTTTTTTCAACATATGATTCATAAATAATACGAACAGCAGTGGAGACAGGTTACAGCCTTGTCTTACCCCTGAAACTACTCTGAACCATGAACTCAATTTACCGTCAACTCTAACTGCTGCCTGACTATCCATGTAAAGACTTTTAATTGTTTGCAAAAGTTTGCGTCCTATTCCATAATCTCTTAGAACAGACAATACCTTCCTCCTAGGAACCCGGTCATATGCCTTTTCTACGTCCATAAAGCATAGATATAATTCCCTGTTCCACTGGTAACACTTCTCCATTTTTTGCGGTAAGCTAAAGATCTGGTCCTGACAACCTCTAAGAGGCCTAAACCCACACTGATTTTCATCCAATTTGTCCTCAACTAATACTCGCACTTTCCTTTCAACAATACCTGAGAAGATTTTACCCACAACGCTGATTAGAGAGATACATCTGTAGTTGTTACAATCTTTTCTGTTTCCATGTTTAAAGACTGGTGTGATTACTGCTTTTGTCCAGTCTGATGGAACCTGTCCCGACTCCTAAGCCATTTCAATTATCCTGAGTAGCCATTTAAGACCTGACATTCCACTGTATTTGATGAGTTCCGACTTAATGTCAGGCACCACAGCCGCTTTATTGCACTGCAACCTATTGACCATCTTCTCCACTTCCTCAAATGTGATCCTATTTACATCACCATTCCTATCCCATTGTACATCGAAATCTGAAACATTACTGATCGTATTTTCACCTACATTGAGCAACTCTTCAAAATATTCCCTCCATCTGCCCCAGGCATCAACCGGATTCGCCAGCAGTTTTCCTAACCTGTCCAAAACACTTGTCATTTCCTTCTTAGCTCCCTTTCAAAGACTGCTCATTACACTCCAGAATGGTTTTCCAGCAACTTGACCCAAAGTACCCAAACTGTTTCCAAAGTCTTCCCAGGATTTCTTCCTGGATGCTGTAATTATCTGTTTGGCTTTGTTTCTTTCTTCAACATAACTTTCTCTGTCTACCTGAGTTCTAGTCTGGAGCCGTTTTTGATACGCCTTCTTTTTCTCTTTTTCCTTTTACAGGCTGCCTTGACTGTGTCATTCCACCAAGGTGTTTACTTTATCCTACCTTTACACACTACTGTTGCAAGACATTCTTTAGCCACTTCTAGTACTGCGTCCCTGTACCTTGTCAATTCCCTTTCCTTGTCAATTCCCTTTCCAATGACTGTAATTGACCACAAATTTTATTAAACCCAGTGAAATCATTGCACAACAATAATCATGAACTTTTGGTTGTAGCTAACAAACTCAAAATAAATTATTTTCTTGGGAAGTTCTTTTTCTTTATACAATCATCTTAAAGAATTATCATTCATCCTCAGATTACACATCATGAAATATCACAATCAGAAATCTCTGTGCAGCAGATCCGCTATCAAAGGTGCTCATTCTGCCACGATACCTCCATTATTCAACAACTATTATTGCACAAGGCTACGACCCGACAGTGACTTACTCCCTCGCTCGCACTCTAGTCAATAACGCAATCTCTGAAACGAGAGATTGTATATCGCTGATGTGCTCAGCATGCAACGATTATTAACGTGGCAACACTCCGAATACTCAGATAACTTTCGTTGTATTTGCATTCTAAGAAGCACCAAGTGGTAACATATGAAACCAGTTGTGATTTACCACCATTTTACTTAAGATAAAAACCTTTAAACTTCCGCGCACCCTATTTCGTTGAAGGTGCTACCAGACTAGGTGTAGCTGTGCTGTAATCGGAAGGTATTAGTAGTGATTAATAGCACGCTTGTTGTGCCGAAACATGACTTCTATGCACGTGCAGATCAACACGTACGTGTCAGAATGGTGCGGAAATACTCCGCAGGTCTGTTCGTATTTGCATGGCCTCTGCCTTGCGGTGTACAAACAGGCTTGTTTGTGAAATTTCTTATCATCACCCATGCGCCTAGCTGCTCGCCTCACATATGGCTGCAGTGGAGCCCAAAATTGGATGGCGTTACAGTACATTACAACTATATTAAATCTCTCTTCCGTTACCAACGAGTTGAGTGAGGCTGGTAAACCAAATAACATATAACTTTAGGTTTTTTTTTATTGGTAACGCCACGTAGCACTCTGTATGAAAATCACTGGCTGTGCTGTGTGCAGTCTGTGGCTGCTTTTCATTGTTGTTTGCTAGTGTAGTGTTGGGCAGCTGGATGTTAACAGCGCGTAGCGTTGCGCAGTTGGAGGTGAGCCGCCAGCAGTGGTGGATGTGGGGAGTGAGATGGCGGAGTTTTGAGAGCCGATGATGTGGACAGAGACAGTAAATTAGTAACACTGTATGTCATGAACTGATATATATATATATATATATATATATATATATATATATATATATATATATATATTTGTCATCAGTGTACTGACTGGTTTGATGCGGCTTGCCACGAATTCCTCCCCTGTGCTAACCTCCATCTCAGAGTAGCACTTGCAACCTCTTGCAACCTACGTCCTCAATTATTTGCTTGACGTATTCCAATCTCTGTCTTAATCCACGGTTTTTGACCTCTACAGCTCCCTCTAGTACCATGGAAGTCATTCCCTCATGTCTTAGCAGATGTCCTATCATCCCGCCCCTTCTTATCAGTGTTTTCCACATATTTCTTTCCTCTCCGATTCTGCGTAGAACCTCCTCATTCCTTACCTTATCAGTCCACCTAATTTTCGTATATAGCACCACATCTCAAATGCTTCGATTCTCTTCTGTTCCGGTATTCCCACAGTCCATGTTTCACTACCATACAATGCTGTACAACAGAAATTTCTTCCTCAAATTAAGGCCGGTATTTGATATTAGTAGACTTCTCTTAGCCAGAAATGCCTTTTTTTGCCATAGCGAGTCGGCTTTTGATGTCCTCCTTGCTCCGTCCAGCATTGGTTATTTTACTGCCTAGGTAGCAGAATTCCTTAACTTCATTGACTTCGTGACCATCAATCCTGATGTTAAGTTTCTCGCTGTTCTCATTTCTACTACTTCTCATTACCTTCGTCTTTCTCCGATTAACTCTCAAAACATACTGTGTACTCATTAGAATGTTCATTCCGTTTAGCAGATCATTTAATTCTTCTTCACTTTCACTCAGGATAGCAATGTCATCAACGAATCGTATCATTGATATCCTTTCACCTTGTATTTTAATTCCACTCCTGAACCTTTCTTTTATTTCCATCATTGCTTCCTTGATGTACAGATTGAAGAGTAGGGGCGAAAGGCTACAACCTTGTCTTACACCCTTCTTAATACGAGCACTTCGTTCTTGATCGTCCACTCTTACTATTCCCCCTTGGTTGTTGTACATATTGTATATGACCCGTCTCTCCCTATAGCTTACCCCTACTTTTTTCAGAATCTCGAACAGCTTGCACCATTTTATATTGTCGAACGCTTTTTCCAGGTTGACAAATCCTATGAACGTGTCTTGACTTTTCTTCAGCCTTGCTTCCATTATTAGCCGCAACGTCAGAATTGCCTCTCTCGTGCCTTTACTTTTCCTAAAGCCAAACTGATCGTCACCTAGCGCATTCTCAAATTTCTTTTCCATTCTTCTGTATATTATTCTTGTAAGCAGCTTCGATGCATGAGCTGTTAAGCTGATTGTGCGATAATTCTCGCACTTGTCAGCTCTTGCCGTCTTCGGAATTGTGTGGATGATGCTTTTCCGAAAGTCACATGGTATGTCGCCAGACTCATATATTCTACACACCAACGTGAATAGTCGTTTTGTTGCCCCTTCCCCTAATGATTTTAGAAATTCTGATGGAATGTTATCTATCCCTTCTGCCTTATTTGACCGTAAGTCCTCCAAAGCTCTTTTAAATTCCGATTCTAATACTGGATCCCCTATCTCTTCTAAATCGACTCCTGTTTCTTTTCTATCACATCAGACAAATCGTCACCCTCATAGAGGCTTTCAACGTATTCTTTCCACCTATCTGCTCTCTCTCATCTGCATTTAACAGTGGAATTCCCGTTGCACTCTTAATGTTACCACCGTTGCTTTTAATGTCACCAAAGGTTGTTTTGACCTTTCTGTATGCTGAATCTGTCCTTCCGACAATCATATCTTTTTCGATGTCTTCGCATTTTTGCTGCAGCCATTTCGTCTTAGCTTTCCTGCACTTCCTATTTATTTCATTTTTCAGCGACTTGTATTCCTGATTTTCCCGGAACATGTTTGTACTTCCTCCTTTCATCAATCAACTGAAGTATTTATTCTGTTACCCATGGTTTCTTCGCTGCTTCCTTCTTTGTACCTATGTTTTCCTTCCCAACTTCTAAGATGGCCCTTTTTAGAGACGTCCATTCCTCTTCAACAGTGCTGCATACTGCGCTATTCCTTATTGCTGTATCTATAGCGTTAGAGAACTTCAAACGAATTTCGTCATTCCTTAGAACTTCCATATCCCACTTCTTTGCGTATTGATTCTTCCTGAATAATATCTTGAACTTAAGCCTACCCTTCATCACTACTATATTATGATCAGAGTCTATATCTGCTCCTGGGTACGCCTTACAATCCAGTATCTGATTCCGGAATCTCTGACCATGATGTAATCTAATTGAAATCTTCCCGTATCTCCCGGCCTTTTTCAAGTATACCTCCTTCTCTTGTGACTCTTGAACAGGGTATTCGCTATTAGTAGCTGAAACTTGTTACAGAACTCAATTAGTCTTTCTCCTCTTTCATTCCTTGTCCCAAACCCATATTCTCCTGTAACCTTTTCTTCTACTCCTTCCCCTACATCTGCATTCCAGTCGCCCATGACTATTAGGTTTTCGTCCCCATTTACATACTGCATTACCCTTTCAATATCCTCATACACTTTCTCGATCTGTTCATCTTCAGCTTTCGACGTCGGCATGTATACCTGAACTATAGTTGTCGGTGTTGGTGTGCTGTCGATTCTGATTAGAACAACCCGGTCACTAAACTGTTCACAGTAACACACCCTCTGCCCTACCTTCCTATTCATAACGAATCCTACACCTGTTATACCATTTTCTGCTGCTGTTGATATTACCCGATACTCATCTGACCAGAAAATCTTGTCTTCCTTCCACTTCACTTCACTGACCCCTACTGTATCTAGATTGAGCCTTTGCATTTCACTTTTCAGATTTTCTAATTTCCCTACCACGTTCAAGCTTCTGACGTTCCACGCTCCGACTCGTAGAACATTATCCTTTCGTTGATTATTCAATCTTTTTCTCATGGTAACCTCCCCCTTGGCAGTCCCCTCCTGGAAATCCGAATGGGGGCTATTCCGGAATCTTTTTCCAATGGAGAGATCATCATGACACTTCTTCAACTACAGGCCACATGTCCTGTGGATACACGTTACGTGTCTTTAGTGCAGTTGTTTCCATTGCCTTCTGCATCCTCATGTCGTTGATCATTGCTGATTCTTCAGCCTTTGGGGCAATTTCCCACCCCTAGGGCAAGAGGATGCCCTGAACCTCTATGCGCTCCTCCGCCCTCTTTGACAAAGGCGTTGGCAGAATTAGGCTGACTTCTTATGCCGGAAGTCTTCGGCCGCCAATGCTGATTATTTATCAAAATTTAGGCAGTGGCGGGGATCGAACCCGCGAACCCGGGACCGAAGGTTTTTTTTTTTTTTTTTGTAATCTAATTTTGTTCGTTTCAATTGTTCGTGGCGGACGTCTCCTGACGCCCATTGAAGTTCGTTATTGATCCATTCACTCAGTTTTTTTTTTTTCATTACAGAGGGCAGCTAACCCTCTGACCGAACACGCTGAGCTACCGTGCCGGCTATGACGGCTATGACGTTTTGATTGTGAATCAAAGACGCTACCCCTAGACGACGGGTACCTTGGAACGCTATTACGGTAAATACATTGTTTGTTCTCTATGAAAACCGTTCATTTGCTAACTATGCCTACCAGTAGTTAGTGCCTTCAGTAGTTTGAATCTTTTATTTAGCTAGCAGTAGTGGCGCTCGCTGTATTGCAGTAGTTCGAGTAACGAAGATTTTTGTGAGGTAAGTGATTTGTGAAAGGTATAGGTTAATGTTAGTCAAGGCCATTCTTTTGCAGGGATTATTGAAAGTCAGATTGCGTTGCGCTAAAAATATTGTGTGTCAGTTTAAGCACAGTCATGTATTATTTTCCTAAGGGGACGTTTCAAACAGAGTACGAATTCGGTATCGGAAAAAAATTGGTTCCTAGTATTCCACGACAAATACCTCTCTATTCATGCTGTTGTCTGCATTGATTTCAGTCTATACACAGTATTCATGAATTAACGGGTGACAAACTAGATTTCATTTCATCTATAAAGAAAACTTTAAGATGTTTCGCTTTCAATCAGATTCACAAACATTCACAAAAAAGCAACAAACAACGTACATCTATAGTACTCCGCAAGGCGTCTAATTTTGTGTGGCGGAGGATACTCCCCTGTTCCACTCGCCAATTCGAATATTCTCGTTATGGTCGTGTCGTGAGACGTATATTGGAAGAAGTGTGTGTTGCCCCACTCTTACCATATTATACTCTCTCGGAATTTCTACAGAAAACCATTCCGTGATGCACAGAACCTCTCCTGTACTGTCTACTTCTGCAGTTAGCTGAGTATCTTTGTATGTCCCTATGGAGAAACGCGTTGCTCTTCACTGAATCTTTTCTATCTCTTGTATCAGTCGTATTTAGTAAAGGTCCCTGAGTGATAGGCAGTGCTAAAGAATCGGTCGAACAGGTGTTATGCAAGCTACTTTAGTGGATGAATTCGAATCACTTAAGATTCTTCATATGAATCTCCGCCTGGCATGTGCTTTCCCTAATTATTGTTTTATGTGGTCGTTCCAAATAAGCTCGTTCCCAATGGCTACTCACACATATCTTATGTTAGATAATGTTTCCAGTAACCTGTCGTCAATAGGGTAGTTACACAGTAGCGGATTTCTTCTACTGCACTTGCGCAATATGTTACAATTACTTAAGTTCCAGATGAAGCACCCTCCGTGAAACATTCGCCAGTCCTCTGCACGTGCTTTTGCAAATTGTTTCAGACTACTAGTAGACAACTGCGTCATTTCCGAATAGTCTTTTAGGGCTTCCTAAATTTTTTACTCGTCCATTTGCATGTATTTTCCTATCACGCTTCCTTGGGATAGTTCTCAAGTTACCTTTACATCTATCGATTTTGTTAAGATCTGTCTGCAACGAAGTCTTGAATCGAGTCGCAAATCTGTCCCCATATTTGGTAGGTTGGTATCTTTTTCCCTCTTAATGACGCTGAGGATGGTGACAAATGCCTTTCAGAAACGTAGGAACACCATATCAAATTGAGCGCTGTTGTCTACTGCACTCTGGATCTCGTGGAGTAACAGAGCGACCTGTTTTTCGCAAGATCTCTCTCTGCGAAATCCGTGTTGATTTTTGTGGACGAAATGTTCTTTCTCCAAAACTGTCATAATGTGTGAGCATAAAACATGTTCCATAATTGTACAACAGTTTGACGTCAGCGATGTAGGACTACAATCATGTGAATCTATCCTACGACCCTTTTATAAATCGGGAGTGGCCTGAACATTTTCCAGCCCCTTGGTGCCCTTCGTTGCTCTAGTGACCTATTGTAGCAGTTTACATGCGTTGTAAGCACAGGCGAATTACGAGAACATTTTGAGTTGAAGACAAGGCAAGGAGAGCGTTGAGATACGCTGCGTTGTAAGTGGCTACATGTGCTCTACCTCTCTTTTGGATTAAAGATGCATCGAAGTACTTGCCTGCCAATTGAAGTACCATTCTGCCTTGGCGTGAGATTATTTCGGCCTATAATTAGTGCCCTCCTGTCTCCATTCTCACTGGCCGTTATCACGTGAAGCCACTGAGATTGCAAGAAATATTGCTACGATTGGTGTCTTGACGCAGTGGTATTGTACTCCCTAGTGATGGCTTGCTTCTGGAATTTTTAAAGATGAGTGACCTTTTTCTCTGTATTAAGGATCAAGAGCGTCAGCCAGATTCCATATTCGTAGTTTTCCGAAAATCATTTTACATGGTGTCCCATTGCAGATTGTTAACGAAGGCACGAACATACCGAATGGGTTCGCAGATACATGAGTAGTTCGAAGACTTCATAAGTAATAGGACCCAGTACGTGTCCTGGAAGGCGACGGCTCGTCAGAAACAAGCTATCGTTAGGAATGCCCCAAGAAAGTGTGACAGAACCGCAGTTATTCTTTATACACACAAATGATATGACGGACAGAGTGAGCAGCACTCCGTGGCTGTTTGCTTACGATACTGTGGTGTGCGTCTAGATATCGTCGATGCGTAACTGCAGGAGGATACACGGCGACTTAGGCAAAATTTCTAATTTCTATCATACAGAAAAAATGTAAGTTAATACAGGTAAGCAGGAAGAACAATGATGTTCGAATACACCATTAGTACTTCGCCACTTGACACAGACACGTAAAATAAATATTTAAGCGTAACGTTGCAAAGCAATATTAAATAGTAATGGGGAAGGCGAATGGTCGACTTCGGTCTATTAGGACAGTTTTAGGAAAGTATGGTTTATCTGTAAAGGAGACAACATACAGTACAACGCTGCGACCTATTCCTAAGTACTAGTAGAGTGTTTGGGATACCCTCCAGGTCAGGTTAAACGGAAGACATCAAAGCAACTAAGCAATAACCGGTATTACGGAGATGCTTCGGAAACTAAAATGGGACTCCCTGGAGTGAAGCCGATGTTCTGTTCGAGACAGGGAATCAAAAAAATTTGGAGAACTGGCATCTGAAGCGGACTCCAGGAAGATCCTATTGCTGCCAACGTACAATTCCCGTAAGGACCAGGAACAAAAGGTAAGAGAAATTAGGGCTCTTACGGACACATTGAGTTGTTTTGCCCTCGGTCTGATTGCGAGTGGAGCAGGAAGGGATGTGACTAGTGGTGCTACAACTTACCCTCCGCCATGCACCGTACTGTGGCTTGCAGGAGTGTGTACGTAGATGTAGAATGTTTTATTGTTTAATATCAACAGTGGACGTTTTCTATTGATTAAAAGCAAACTGAGTGTTTACAAAGTCGTTGTTGGGCTTGGGTACGTAGCGGACATGCGCAGCCACGTCATCGATAAATTGTCTAAAGACTTTATTAGGAATTATAATTATACACTGAAAGTCTCACACCGGATCGTAGAACAACAGCGTCGTAATGGTTCCACTTCTTCGCGGAAATGGGTGCGGGATTAGTTATTAAATTTGTGCCTGAAACAGTATCATGGTTGTTGGTAAACAACATCAGTCAGTGGAACATATTGCTATTTAAACAAATACAAAAAGTATTGTGAGACGATTTATAGCCAGTTAAATTAATGTGAAAATTGAACACAGTCATGCTTACTTTAGCTTGAATGTGAAATGAGCTTAACTGTTGACGTTAAGAGTGGAAGAGTCTAGGCATTGTTAGCCAGTGTTTTACGTGCCGAATGGATAATAAATAAAAGTAATATTGATTTTTTACTGTTATTATCTCACAATGACATTGTCCATATCAGAATTGAAGAACTTTAAGATTTGAAATGTATACTGATCAGTCAAACACTGCCCACAGCGACATTGGATGCCACCTGGTGGTGTTGCGAGTGCATGATATGATAACAAAAGCATATAAGCGGAGCAGACACGGACGAGGGATCACCCTAGAGAAGATATAGGCTGCAGATGGGGAAATACATCGATTTTGACAAAGAACAGATTATTATTAAGCAGATCCTGCGATCGAGTAACTGGAAAACTTTGAAGCTTCTCGAATGTTCACGTACTACTATCGTGAGCACCTGCGAAAAGAGATAGGACTGTAAAACTATCACTAGCTGCTGAATGGTTGGACGTCCAGGACCCTTCTCAGAACGTGGAGACCTGAAGCTTGTCTGCTCTGTAAAGTAGGATAGACGCTGATGTGTGGCATCAATGCAGAAACGCCACAATGCTGATGCACGCACAAGTGTTTTGGAGCACACTGTTTATCGTACATTACTGGACATGGAGCTCCGCAGCAAACCACCCCTACGCGTTCACATGTGGCCCAAAGACACCGTCAAATTCGCATTTGCAGAGGGCCCTTGACCATTGGGATTTGACGTCCGATCAATGGAAACGTGTCGGCTCTTTGAACCAGAGTTTAGCCGTCCAGGTGAACTGCGGCTCCAAACGTGCAGTGCGCCACGGACACAGGCTGGTGAAAGCATTGTTATACTATGGGAGATATTCCCTTGTATTTGCATCAGACCTGTGGTAGTAATCGAAGACAAGATGAAGTTGCGAGCCACCTGCATTCCTTCACGCTTGACGTGTAGCACGACGGCAATGTCATCTTTCAGTAGTATATTTGTCCATATCTCGGAGCCAGAACCACGCTACGGTTGTCTGAGAAGCATTATCGCGTACTCACGTTGATGTCTCGGCGACCAAATGCGACTGATATAGATGATATATGTTCCGTCTGGGTTACTATTTCGTGACATAACCGCGTACGCAAATTAGCGGCTCATTATTTACGCGAGTTACATGACCAATGCGTAAACATGTAATGACATATGCCTCCACAAACCTACCAACAAAGTATCGGATCCCTCATACGCAGAATCAGTGATGTATTTCCTTCCAAACACGAACAAACAATTTCTTAAGCAGGTGGCCATAATGTTCAGACTCATCAGTGCATTAAGTCACGGGTTCGTATTTGACTCTTGATCAGGTTTATTTAGAAACCAGTTCTCTTTTTAATGCTCACATACGTGAGTCCTATAGGAGCAAAAATGACTAAAACAGCAAGGTGGTTTGCGTTTGTCGCCGTAAGAGCGTAAAACTTTTAAGTAGATACTGCAAGGTGTTGAGTTTGGCCCTCCTGGATCCCTTACCCGCATGACAAGCAGTGTCGCGGCCACAATCTGGAGACACCGCGATGGTGCCGCTCTCCAATTCAGACAAATACTGCTAGGCGCATGTCTTTCTTACACGAGGCACAACATAATCTTCTCACAAAGACGCCACATTTAAGTGCGTTTTCTGAACGAGACTTGCATAACCTCTTCTTATATACACAACATCGATATTTGTCATACCTACAACGCGTCGTTCCGCTGAAGTGTTGATCGTTTGCATATCAGAGCGTGCAGTACACTTCATGCGAATTACATCCTTTTGCTTGCTGACGTTACGGTGCTGACATTTTAATTGACAACAATATATTAACATCAGACAAAGGCTTTGTCAAACCTACACTACAGGCCATTAAAATTGCTACACCAAGAAGAAATGCAAGCGATAAACTGGTATTCATTGGTCAAATATATTACACTAGAACCGACATGTGATTACATTTTCACGCAATTTGGGTGCATAGACCCTGAGAAATCAGTACCCAGAACAACCACCTCCAGCCGTAATAACGGCCTTGATACGCCTGGGTATTGAGTCAAACAGAGCTTGGATGGCGTGTACAGGTACAGCTGTCCATGCAGCTTCAACACGATACCACATTTCGTCAACTGTAGTGACTGGCGTATTGTGACGATCCAGTTGCTCGGCCACCATTGACCAGACGTTTTCAGTTGGTAAGAGATCTGAAGAATGTGCTGGCCAGGGCAGCAGCCGAACATTTTCTGTATCCACAAAGGCCCGTAAGGGACCTGCAATATGCGGCCGTGCATTATCCAGCTGAAATGTAGGGTTTCGCAGGAACCGCAGGAACCAAATGAAGAGTAGTCACGGGTCGTAACACAACTGAAACGTAACGTCCACTGTTCAAAGTGTCGTCAATGCTAACAAGAGGTGACCGAGACGTGTAAGCAATGGCACCCCGTACCATCACGCCAGGTGATACGCCAGTATGGCGATGACGAATACACGCTTCCAATGTGCGTTCACCGCGATGTCGCCAAACACGGATGCGACCATCATGATGCTGTAAACAGAACCTGGATTCATCCGAAAAAATGACGTTTCGCCATTCGTGCACCCAGGTTCGTCGTTGAGTACACCATCGCAGGCGCTCCTGTCTGTGATGCAGCGTCAAGAGTAACCGCAGCCATGGTCTCCGAGCTGATAGTCCATGCTGGTGCAAATGTCGTCGAACTGTTCGTGCAGATGGTTGTCGTCTTGCAAACGTCCCCAAGTGTTGACTCAGTGATCGAGAAGAGGCTGCACGATCCGTTACAGCCATGCGGATAAGATGCCAGTCATTTCGACTGCTAGTGATACGAGGCCATTGGTGTTCTGCTAACAGTCATTGGATCTCGACCAACGCGAGCAGCAATATTGCGATACGATAAACCGCAATCGTGATAGGCTACAATCCGACCTTCATCAAAGTCGGAAACGTGATGGTACGCATTTCTCCTCCTTACACGGGGTCTCACAACATCGTTTCACTAGGCAACACCGTTCAACTGCTGTTTGTGTATGAGAAATCGGTTAGAAACTTTCCTCGTGTCAGCACATTGTGTCGCCACCGGAGCCAACCTTGCGTGAATGCTCTGAAAAGCTAATCATTTGCATATCACAACATCTTCTTCCTGCCTGTTAAATTTCGCGTCTGTAGCACGTCATCTTCGTGGTGTAGCAATTTTAATTGCCAGTAGTGTATTATGGAGGGTGCTGGATGTAACAGTTACCTTTGGATGAAAGGTTATCGCAAGACAGGAAGAAATGACGGACAGCATGAAACCTGATCAGCAGCATAATTTGAAGAAGTACCTATGAGCTTTAACCTGCACGCTCCAGTCATATTAATGCGACGATCATCTATGTTCGACGACAACGTGCGATAAGCACTCACTGAACTGCAGGTGGTAGTACTAAGCGTGGTGGATAAATAACGTGTTAGGAGGATGCGGGAAACTGTGCAGTCGTTGTCCTAATACGGAAACGGAGCGTTTTATCTGACGTTCAAATGGGCATGTCACTGGCAATCTGGCCCAACGTGGAAACATTTCAGAAACAGCTAAGTTTATTAACGGTTCGCGTGCCGCTTTGGTTGAAGTATAACAATCATGGTAAAATGGCGCTATCCAAAACTGGCACCGAGGCAAATGCAGTGCACCACAGGCCATAGATCACAGTGGTGAACGACGGCTGTTGAGATGTGTACAGGGGAATAGGCTTTCAACTGTTGAGCAAATTACTGCCGATGAAACAAGGAGCTATGAACAGTGTGTCCTCAACGACCTTCAGCGAAAGCTGTTGCATATGTTCCTCCGCAGCAGGCGCCTGGCTCATGCAAACATGCTGATTGCTGTTCACTGGCGACCAAGGATGGAATTTACATGCCAGTTTGGAACTGAACGTCCACTGAGTGGTGACAGGTGGTATTTCCTGATTAATTACGTTTTAACCACAGTGGCCATCTGACCATTGGCTGTATGGCGTGAAACGTCTGAAAGCAAACACCCCACAACCATCGTCGAAAGGGACAAGGTCGCAGGAGGGAGCGTTATGGTCTGGGGAACGTTTTCGTATCATTCCCTGGGTGATTTCGGTAGTATGGAAGGAAGAATGGATCAGCACAATTACGCATCACTCCTTGGGGACCATGTCCACCCCTACATGCAGCTTGTTTTTCCTCGGTACGTTGGCATCTACCACTAGGACAGTGCAGCTAGCAATGTACGTGCGTGGTTCAGAGAGCACCAGAGTGAGTTTACCGTACTCCCCTGGCCATCAGACTCACTGGATTTAAGCCCGATCGAGAATATGTGGGACCAACTTTATCGGCCTGTTCGCGCCATGGATCATCAACTGAAAAACCTTGCGCAGCTGGTCAAGGCACAGGAGTCAGCTTGACTCCAAATCCCAGTCAGTAGCTTCCAGAATCTCACTGACACTCTTGCTTCATGTTTTGCAGCGGTCTGTGCTGCCAAATGTGATCATTAAGGTCGCATTGCTGTGACTGGACAGTGGTTCACTAGTGGTATAGGAACTGATTCCCTCACATCACCCATTTGTTTTAATTCTTTTCCACCGTTATCTTGCAAGTTTTCAAAAGGAAATGTGATGGTGATGTTCGTGTAGTCATCGACTAGGTACCCTCTGACTCAAAGCTTAAATATTAAACGTTCTGGCTGGTTTCGTTGTCCAGAGGCTGGGATACGTAGTTGCCGCATTACAAGCCAAACACTGGTAAGTCTACAGTATATAATATTGATATGCACATGAATCGAATGGTCGAAGCTTCCTATCACTCGGCAATCGCGAATGTAAAGTAGAGGTTTATAAATAAAAGATTGCAATAAATAAAATCTGCAGGTACTATTTTAAGGACTATAAATGGTGAGTACGCTAGTAGAAGTACTTTTGAGAAAGCGGTATATTTCTGCAAAACACTTATTGGAGTCGATGATCCAGCAGTTAAATAAAATATAAGTTGGATTACAGGGAAACAATAGATTCCTACTGCATGTAATTAGTTATGAACGACAACATAACTGGCAAGATATTCACTTCTAAACGCATACTACGTCTCCACTGTAGAAACCTCGGAAATCTCACTAGTTCACAAGTCCGCACTCCGAAGTATTTCTGTCTCTCGCTACCACGCGCAAACCGCTCCACACTCCAAGTCTCTCTCGTGCGTCCCTCGAACCGTCGCGCTCAGTCCCTCCCGTGTCCTGTGCGACCGACTGTTCTCCCACTTCCATCCACTCTCGCCATTCACGAGCGCTGTGACTGCCTATAGCGCTCCTGCCATCTCTTCAAGCCAATGCACATTCAAAAACATAAAACACTTTCTAAATACTGTATTTACATTTAAATAACTTGAAATTAAATAAATATTCCTATGGCTGGACCATAAACACGCACTAACACACATTATTAAATAATAAATTAATGTGACATATATCAAAGGAATAGCAAGCAAAAGTAGGCCAGTAGCCTAATATCTCTGTGCTTTCTAATATACAGTAAATATTTGACCAATTTCTTAATGAATAGCACATATCGGCTATAAACAAAGACATAGATGAATAAATATATTTGTAAGCATGCCCCTACCGCTTTTTCGTGTTACTGTGGAGTATATACGGCCTGACGCGATCGATTGTAGTCGGCCACTTTCACTTCCAGTAACTCATATACGATTCAAGTTAGATGCCTATAATTTGTACCAATTTAGATTTACACTAATAGCTTCCTAAGGACATGTCGATCGACGAAATCGGATGAAACGTTTGGATTTTGGAAATTCGTTGCTGGGTGTTACTTGTATAATTTACAGTCGGATACTAAACTTTAAACTAATAAAGATATTGAAAATCTGATCACACCATCAGCATCGTCGTGCAAATAATAGTAATGTACAATGTTCCTTTCTGAGGTATCATGATTCATCTAGCTACTATTTATTTCTATACGAACTGTGAAATATCTGCTATTAAGGTTTCACAAAGTGCGCCATCTTTGGCTCTCCCAGCGTATATCTCGTCCATCTACACAAAGCACGTCCTCGTCCCAGCTACGCGATCGGGCTGGACCCCCCTTGCCTCGGCCAGCGTCCGGCACCACATGGTCGGCCTGCCGAGCGGCCCGTGCAGCCACCCCAACTCCGAACTTAGAATATTTTCAGGACACCACAAATGAATGAATGATCGTATGGCATTGTTGACCGGGAGGCCCCATGCGGGGAAGTTCGGCCGCCGTATTGCAAGTCCTTTTTAGTTGACGCCACTTCGGTGACTTGCGAGTCAATGATGATGAAATGATGATGAAAGACACACAACACCCAGCCATCACGAGGCAGAGAAAATCCCTGACCCCACCGGGAATCGAACCCGGGACCCCGTGCGCGGGAAGCGAGAACGCTACCGCAAGACCACGGGCTGCGGACATTGCACCACAATTCGCCCGTTACTTCACAATCTCCAACAATCGTATTAGCCCCATTGATCAATGAATCACCTTAAAACATTCTACACCTCTTTTTGTATATCCAAGAGTGCATATCTGAATGGCCGCTGTAGAATTCCTTCAAGGCCTTTCCTTTTATTTATAAAATGTGACCAATGAATGAACAATAAAAAGGCCTCACTACTGCTAATGAAATGTGAGGAAGTAAGCAAAACTTTCATAACTAAGCGTTTAATATATAAACGACCCTTTATATGTGTTAAAGTAGCACAGAATTACAACTAATATCTTCAATCGTCCTACTACAACCCGTAAGTATAAATATTTTCCTTCTTGTAGAGGAGATGCAGATGTGACTACCCTTGTATGCTTATGTACCTATCAATAAGTAGGATGAGTCAGTGAAATACGAAGTCTCGATGGGTACAACACGTAAAGATCTCTCAGACTCGTGACTTACCATGACTGGCTGAAAAATTACACATAAGATCAGAAAACTGTTTGACACTTTGTGTAAGTATTAATTGTACACAAAGCATATCAGCAGCAGTCAGTAGTACTCAAAACTGCTACTATTGAGATCAAAGGTTAATGCAGCATATCTGGACCACACAATGAAAATCTGTAAAATTGAAAAGTGCTTTCAGGAGGAAAATATTTAGTGAAAGATTTCAAACTTACTTCAGTTACTAATCGAAATAAACACAAAATTTCGCGAACCGTAGATACAAAAGTCCTCAACTAGTTCACGTGGATATACAGCACCCCACACAACGAGCAAAAAATTAATCCCTTATGCTCTTAAGTCCCCTTAATACAACTGAATGAGTGAGAAAGTAATATAAATGTGGATCTATATTCACAGATGATTTAATGATAGACCGATATTGGTCCGCCGGCCGGAGTGGCGCAACAGTCTGGAACCGTGCGACCGCTACGATCGCTGGTTCGAATCCTCCCTAGGCCATGGATATGTGTGGTGTCTTTAGGTTAGTTAGATTTAAGTAGTTCTAAGTTCTAGAGGACTGATGACCTCAGAAGTCAAGTCCCATAGTGCTCAGAGCCATTTGAACCATTTTTTATATTGGTCCTTACGTATTCAAACAAAGGCGCTATCGGAACTAAACGACCCAACCTCGCACAGGGGAATACGTAGTTGCACTTAGAAAACTCTTTAAAATTGTATGTAATGCAAGCAACCAACGCTCTGATCATTGTTCAGGAATCGTCAGCTTGCACAGCGACGGAAGCGGTGTCTCCCTGGCTCCCATCGTAGCTGGGAGGTGTGTGTTGTAACAGCTCATCTGTGTTGTGTAACTGGCAGCGCTATGGAAGCAGCATCTTGCTGGCTCCAATCATATCTGTGTAGAGTGTACTGTAACAGCTCAACTAACACTCTCATCACTGATCAGGAAGCGTCAGCGAGCAGCGCGATGGAAGCGGCGTCTTTGCTGGCTCCGATCGTGTAAAAGCTAAACTTTGTTATACACACAGACAGGCGGCTAAAATGAAGACGGATTGCCTGTTCGAGCCTGTGCACGGTCCAGTTCCAACGTGTTATATCCCCGTTCAGCTGAACTATCTTTAAATAGTAATGCTTCACCTCAATACGAATTAGCATGCAGCATCCACAAGAGGTTACTACATTGTACCTGCTTGCTTGGCCTCCGGTTTGTTTAGCGTAAATCTTTGGTAATAAGAGCTTAAGTACAATTCTGAATCACCGCAAATACGACACGCTCATTACTGAGAAAGATACTTACATCTGACACCTGATTATAACAAACGTCTTTCTACGTGAGTTGAGAGATTTCTACTAACTTAAGAAATGTCACATGACTATTGAATGATATTTTTATGGTTTGTCCATAGTTGCTTATTTCATTTGATATCTGTTTTCCAGCTGTGTTGCAGCATTGGTTTTATAAAATTAAATGCATTTGCTAATGTGAACACTTTCTGTCGACAGATCTATTAAATGATTATTTTATGATCCACATTCTGCGAAAAAAGAGGTCTTGGAATGGAAAGAGCAATAAGAAGCGACTAATAACAGTAACTGTATATATAATTTTCTTTTCAAGTACTTGGTAATTTGCTGTGGCATTAGTTTTTGTGGTGCACCACTTTAATTGCATAGACATTAAGATGTGAATAGACATTGTCCTTATCTGCATTGTTGTCTTTAGTGTAACATTTTTTCTGATTGAGCTTTGTCATGTTTAGGTATAAGTTATAGCATTTGCTGCGGCTGTTTGCAATTCATAGTGCTACTGAATGTCACTTTGTATTACTAGGTTAAGCCAATTTTATTACTGATTTATTTTTCTTGTTTGTGCGCATTGCCTTATATTAGTTGTAATATTTCTGCCCTTTTTTTTGCCAATTTCCATTTTTTTTATCATTGCTGTTTGTGTAAATTGTTTTGTGCTGCTGCATTGCCTCGTCCCGTAGTTAAGCATCTGAGCTCAGTAGATTTAAGTTAGCTTAAGAGGGGGTAGCCTATATAAGAGAATGAGTTGCGATGGATTTGAAGAAATGCACTGAGAGGTTATATGAGGAAAGTATAGAAAGCAGGTATAGATAGGACTTTTGGAAATAATGAAGAACGAAGGGAGATCTCTGAGAAGTAAAGAAAGCTTTGTTTGCAAAATACTGCAGTAAAACAACCCTGTCCTTTCCTTTTGTGTTATCCCACTATGTGTTTCTGTACCCTTGTGTATTTGTTTTCTTCCTGTCTCTGTGTGCTGTTTCATAGCATTTTTTCTCTTCTAATACTAAGCTACATTCACTATGATGAGGAATACTGTTATCCTCAAATATGATTTGCGTTAATGTTATTTACTTCGTAAAGATATTTACACATTATTTATTCTGTTTTGTTCTAATGCTCATGAGTGAAGTTCATGTTTCAAAATTTATTCTGATCTTTTATGTATGTACTTATGTCGTAATTTTTGTAACACTGATGTATTTGCTATTTCGATTCTTTTGTAAAGCCTGTACTACTGCAAATGTTATCTGTATTGTTATGTTCTTTAAAGATGTATTTTGTACCTCTGTTATTGCATTCTTATGTTATAAAATTGTAAATGACACCAGTTCATCAAATTAAGTAACTTGTAAATTACATGTCACTGCACACGTTTCTGTTGGTCATAGTATATGGACAATCTGTGAGAAGTAGGGACTGATAGTGTTTGCACATGTGTTAATAATTCAGTAAGGGACTGGATAACAGCATTGCTGGTTGTAAGGACATTTCGAAAACAATTTTTGTGAGTGCACAAGTGGTGGTTATGGACTTGCTATATTATCCGCAAGACTCTTCAATGGTGATTGTGCGCCTGCACAGTCAAACAGATGGCTGCTGGCCATCCCTACAAGGACTACAGTGGGTCAACACCTTTGATGACCCACCAATACCATTATTTCTACAAGGACTGCAGTGGGTCTGCACCTCTGGTGGCCCACCAATAGTAATCTCTACCAGGACTACAGTGGGTCTGCTCTGTGATGACCTACCTACCGATAGTCTTCAATGTCAACTGACTCTGCTGTGGCCTATTACCTGTCTGCATGTCAAGAATCAGCACTGTCTTTCGTTGGAAGGACAACACTACTTCTTCAAGACTGCTTAGAAATCCACTACTTCCAAGTGCAATTTCTTTTATTGCTCAGACTTTGAAAAAAACACTGCAATTTTACTATGATGAACGATCAGGACTGTCTTTATGGTCTGTGAGAGAATTTTAGCTTTTGACCAACACTGTATCGATAAGTGTGTGCATTTCATTTCTTTGTTATTGTAATTATGAAAAAAATTTTCAAATCTGTATTGGCCACGGCCCAAAACAATTTGTAAATTTTTTTGTGGGGAGCATGGGGGCTATGTAAGTAGGCTGTTTACATTTTCTTATTGGTAACGCCACGTAGCGCTCTGTATGAAAAATCACTGGCTGTGCTGTGCGCAGTCTGTGGCTAGTTTGCATTGTTGTCTGCCATTGTAGTGTTGGGCAGTGGCAGCTGGATGCTAACAGAGTGTAGCGTTGCGCAGTTGGAGGTGAGCCGCCAGCAGTGGTGGACGTGGGGAGAGAGATGGCGGAGTATTAAAATTTGTAAGAATTGGTGTCATGAACTGATATATATATTATGACTATAAAGGTAAATACATTGTTTGTTCCCTATTAAAATCTTTCATTTGCTACCTGTGCCTATCAGTAGTCAGTGACTTCCGTAGTTTGAATCTTTTAGTTAGCTGGCAGTAGTGGCGCTTGCTGTATTGCAGTAGTTCGAGTAACGAAGATTTTTGTGAGGTAAGTGATTTGTGAAACATATAGGTTAATGTTAGTCAGGGCCATTCTTTCGGAGGGATTTTTGGAAGTCAGATTGCGTTGCGCTAAAAATATTGTGTGTCAGTTTAAGCACAGTCGTGTATAATTTTTCTAAGGGGACGTTTCAACACCTTTTAGAGCACGTTGGGTGGCACGGGATACATGCAGACGTGCATTGTCCTGTTGGAACAGCAAGTTCCCTTGCCGGTCTAGGAATGGTAGAACGATGGGTTCGATGACGGTTTGGATGTACCGTGCACTATTCAGTGTCCCCTCGACGATCACCAGAGGTGTACGGCCAGTATAGGAGATCGCTCCCCACACTATGATGCCGGGTGTTGGCCCTGTGTGCCTCGGTCGTATGCAGTCCTGATTGTGGCGCTCACCTGCACGGCGCCAAACACGCATACTACCATCATTGGCACCAAGGCAGAAGCGACTCTCATCGCTGAAGACGACACGTCTCCATTCGTCCCTCCATTCACGCCTGTCGCGACACCACTGGAGGCGGGCTGCACGATGTTGGGGTCGTGAGCTGAAGACGGCCTAACGGTGTGCGGGACCGTAGCCCAGCTTCATGGAGACGGTTGCGAATGGTCCTCGCCGATACCCCAGGAGCAACAGTGTCCCTAATTTGCTGGGGAGTGGCGGTGCGGTCCCCTACGGCACTGCGTAGGATCCTACGGTCTTGGCGTGCATCCGTGCGTCGCTGCGGTCCGGTCCCAGGTCGACGGGCACGTGCACCTTCCGCAAACCACTGGCGACAACATCGATGTACTGTGGAGACCTCACGCCCCACGTGTTGAGCAATTCGGCGGTACGTCCACCCGGCCTCCCGCATGCCCACTATACGCCCTCGCTCAAAGTCCGTCAACTGCACATACGGTTCACGTCCACGCTGTCGCGGCATGCTACCAGTGTTAAAGACTGCGATGGAGCTCCGTATGCCACGGCAAACTGGCTTACACTGACGGCGGCGGTGCACAAATGCTGCGCAGCTAGCGCCATTCGACGGCCAACACCGCGGTTCCTGGTGTGTCCGCTGTGCCGTGCGTGTGATCATTGCTTGTACAGCCCTCTCGCAGTGTCCGGAGCAAGTATGGTGGGTCTGACACACCTGTGTCAATGTGTTCTTTTTTTCCATTTCCAGAAGTGTAATTTATCGACTTGCAGAAATCATTCGACTATGTCAAATGGTGCAAGCTATAGGAAAAGGCGGTTAATATACAATATCTACACGAACCAAGTGGAAACAATGAAAGTGGAAGATCAAGAACGAAGTGCTCGTATTAAAAAGGGTGCAAGATAGGGATGTAATCTTTCGCCCCTACTGTTGAATCTAAATATCGAAGAAGTAATGACGTAAATGAAAGATTAAGGAGGGGAATTAAAATTCAAGGGGAAAGGATAGCAATGACAAGAGATTCGTTGATGACATTGCTATCCTCAGTGAAAGTGAAGCACACTTACATGATGTGATGAACGGAATGAACAATCTAATGAGTACAGAAAATGGATTCAGAGTAAATCGAAGAAAGACGAAAGTAATGAGAAGGAGCAGAAATGAAAACAGCCAGAAACTAAGTTTAAAGGTTAGGACTGATGGTCATGAAGTAGATGAAGGTAAAGAATTCTGCTACCTAACTAGCAAAATAATCGGTTACTGGTGGAGCAAGGAAGGCTTCAAAAGAAAACTAGCAATGCAAAGAGGGTATTCCTGGCTAAGAGAAGTCTACCAGCATGAAAAATTGGCCTTAATTTGAGGAAAAAGTTTCTAGGAATGTACGTTTGGAGCAGAGCATTGTATAACAGGGAAACTTGGACTGTGGGAAAAACGGGAAAGAAGAGATTCGAAGCATTTGAGATGTGGTGCAACAGAATAATGTTGAGAATTAGGTGGACAGATAAGGAAGGAATGAGGAGATTCTACGCAGAATCGGAGAGGAAAGGCATGTGTGGGTAGTACTGACAAGGAATTGGGATAGGATAATAGGAGATCTGTTGAGACATCAGGAAATGACTTCCACGGTACTAGAGATAACTGTAGAGGGTAAAAACTATAGAGGAAGACAGAGATCGGAATACACCCAGAAAATAATTGACTACATTCGTTGCAATTGCTACTCGGAGACGAAAAAAATTGGCACAGGAGAGGAAATCGTGGCCGGCTACATCAAATTCGTTAGAAGATTGATGATGCGACAGTGATATTCAAGTATCATAAATTTCCTATAAACAGGGGATAGTTAAAATTAAGTGTTAGTATTACTTACACTTATTTCTTTGGATCAGATAAATAGTAATCAAATTAACTGAAGTCCATATATTTACGCTGCTAAGTAAAAATTCAATTTTCAGTTAAATGAAATCAGTTGTCCATTGTTATTCCAAAGAAAATTTTAATTATACACCCCAAACAAATAATAAAAAGCTTTACTACTATCTCTATTAGCGTGATGGCTGACTGCATATGCTACCTTATTGAAACTCAGCGTCAAACCACCTCATTGGTTCACTAGGCTCTCAGTTCAAAGAGTTGTTTGCAGATATACTGAATAACCAAATATTAGACTTCGCTAGCAGACCAAATCATGGAATAGGAGGTCTTTGGGCCATACGCGTAGCTTACAACTTGCGTATAGAACTTAACACGAATGACAGTTGTAACAAACGATTTTCAACCTCATGATGTATGGCACAGTGAGTGGTTAGTACACGATATATGTGAAGGAAAAGAAGTGATCCTAGTACGAAACCTTGTAGAGCATCCCAATTACAGTGCTTGCATTACGATTTCCGTATTTTTATTTATCGAGTGGGATGGCGCATTGGTTAAGGCACTAGAGTAGCTTTCGCGAGGAGCAGGCCAATGGGAATTAATATTTTCGTTGTTTCCCTTATTTTATGGGGTTGGTGTGGAAGGTAGTGGCGTTTCTTCAGTAAGTTTCATAAACACAACAGATACAAATAACAGTGACTTCAGTCATCAATAACGTATTCTTCTTCACTACTTCAACAGTGCGCCAACGCTGTAGAAATCACTTGGTTTGGAGGTGAAGATCTCGCCGAGCCATGTTCCTTGAAGGATGTTCGAGGGAGAGCTGGAAAGGAGAAAATCTGAGGGCGCAATATCAGTTGAATTCCGTGCGAGCTGAATGACTTCCCAATCCAGCTACTGCATAGTTTTTTCTGTTAGTCTACCAGAATGTGTACGGGCGCTATAGTGGAGTAGCATCAATGCACGCAGTCTCCCTGGTCTTTGTTCTTGGACTGCGCCTGCAAAACGTCTCAGCTGTTGACAATAAATGTCGGAAGGGATGGCTACACCCCGAGGAAGCAATTCGTTGTACAGCACACATTCGCTGTTCCACCAGATGGAGAACATTATCTTTTGTCGATCAGCGCAGGTCTTTGTACGGAGAGTTGCTACTTTATTCGGGCACAGCTATTTTTTTCCCCTTATGTTAGCTTAACGACAGCATTTCTCGTCACCAGTAGTGATATAGCACAGGAGTGGTCGGTGTTGATCACGAACCAATTGACAAATCAAGAAGAGATGCACATATGGCCACCCGCTGATTTCTGTCACTTTGACTTACAGCATGCGGCACCCACACACCCAATTTTTGAACCGCACGATGGTGGGATGGTAAGAGTTCACAGTTCAATTTTTGAGTATCCTGACGAGGACCATTGTGTATTAATGTGTTTAAAAGAATTTTCATCAAACCCCGAAAGACTTCTGGAATGTTGAGAGTCAGTAGTATCAAAACGACCCTTCTTAAAACGAGAGAACCATTTGCCTGAAGCGCTCTGTCCAATGGCATTATCCCCATACACAGCACAAATGTTTCTGGCTCTCTCCGCTGCTGTCACCTCTCTACTCAACTGAAACATAAGAATATTTCAGAAATGATCCGATTTTTCCAGTTGGTATTCCATTTTCTAGCGTCCACAGCTCCACTAATTATCTCAAAATGACAAAAGACAATATGTGAACTCAATTAGCAACAGTTAACGACGAATCGGAAATTACAATCGATAAGTAAGTCCAAAACAACCTGAATATCAACATGAAAAACAAAAACCTGCGAACTTACGCATCAGCCTAACGTTAAGGCGAACTCATGGATATTTTTGCGGACACTTTCAGTTTCGATGTACTTGATCTGTCCACAGTCTGTCCTCCGTCTCCCAAGACCTCGTTGTCTACGGGAAGTTCATTTATAACTTTTCGATTTCGTGACCATAGGTCTCGTCGAGCCATGTTCGGAGTGCATTTTCATCCGGAAAGGAAGTTCCTTGAAGGCTGTTCGATAGAGAGCATAAAACATTATTCAAGCCTGAATTGTTGACTGCTTTCCGTAGGTTCACTGAACAGATCAGGCTAATCTGGTAGTTCTCAATTCTTCCATAGATAACCAAAGAAAAATAAATAAAAAAAGGAAGAGTTTTTTTGGTGGTGTGAGTGGCAGAGGATAGCAGGAGAGCAGATTTTATTAGCTGTCTGTTATGCTCTGCATGCGAAAGCTCCTGAAGTGCTGACCCGTGTGTCGTACTTGAACATTGGACGTCAAACGACGAAGCACACTTCACAGCACATCGTCGTGGACGAGTCGAAGAGGGCCGCAGCGTCACGACATGTTGAAGCAGCGCTGGAGCGACCGAACTCAAAGTTTCGATCAGCAGGGGGTGAGGACGACGATTATGAAATTAGCTGTGCTCACTCCTCTTATCGTCCCAGCTGAAAGGCGAAACGCTTGCTTAATTATAAACATTGAGCATAGGACCTAAAATATCATACACCTTTTGTTATTAATAAAATTAAAATATTGACGAAGTACTGGCCAATATGCCGCGCTTTCAGTTTGAAGATTTTTTTTTAGGTCATAGTAAGTCGAATGATTTCTTTATGTTGGATGCACTGTGGTTCACAGTTATCTCTCGTGAACTGGGCAGTTTCCTAGAACAGGAAGTCGTGGTATTTCCGGAAGCAGGCGTCAACAATAAACTCATTTGGTCCATTCGGCAAACTGTCCTGCCATTTCCAGCTTGCTGCACACATTTCCAAACCTATTCTGGTGTGCCTAAGCATATTTTATACAATTTTTAGTATTTTTAACCAAAATAATTTACTTATGTACAACTTCTTTCTAGACATGGTGTTTTATACGTATTATTTAATTGCCGTCTTGATCTCACATTACATAATGTCTTTATAGCTTTTTTTACCGGCAGCAGCTGTGAGCAATGAATGTTTATCTCACTGGTACTGCACAAAATCAAATGGAACACCTCAGTTAGTTGGCTCTGAGCACTTTGGGACTTAACATCGGAGGTCATCAGTCCCCTAGAACTTAAAATTACTTAAACCTAACTAACCTAAGGACGTCACACACATACATGCCCGAGGCAGGATTCGAATCTGCGACCGTTGCGCCTCAGTTAACACGTGGTTCTCTCGTTCAGTATGTAGTGATGATATTTGTAATTATCTCGTTATTTTATAGTAGTGAACGTATTTTGTTTGTCATATTCAGATTATTTTATTATAATTATTGTGCTATAGGGATTCTTTGTTATCAAGCATAGCTTTTCGTCTCGTTTTTCTAATTTACCTTAGGGCTGTGATTCTCTCTCAGTGGGCTATTCTTCATCCTTCGGTCCATTGCTTCCTAGTTTTCTTGGAAAATCATTCTTGGCTATTGTGACCAACAGCTTACCTTTGGACTGAAAAGATTCCCGTTTACTACTTCATCTATCTCATCTCAAGTCCTTATTAACTTGTTGCGTTCGTTGTATATTCTTTATAGTCCCTATATATGTTATAATTCCTGTGTAAGCCTTATTGCTGGTAGTCTTTAAACTGAAACGTGTCAGCCGAATATTGGGCTCACATGTTTCATAAGACGAGACATGTTAAACCATCATTTGCTTTAAAAGAGAAAAATGTGAGTCATGCCTGACACCTGTAAGTTGACAGCGTATCCATCCCCGTGCTTTCATGTTATTAACAATAGAAGTAGCTGTAGCAGTTGCTTAGCTACTTCCATAATTCTGTCGGTTTCCACAGACCGCAAACTCGGTGTCTTTGGCTCTGTGGGTATGGAGGTAGCCAACCATAGGTCAAGTGACTACAGTTGCACAATGTGTTTTGCGATGTCTGTTGGACTTTGACGAGTCGTCCAATATGACATCTTTAAACCTACTATGATTTTTTTTCTTTACGGGAAGAATACATCGAAAGAAATACAATGTCAAACTTTTGGCTGCTAAGACACATTGCAAGTTTTTTTTTAATGTTGAAATTTCCTAAATAGGTAGCTCGCCTGGCAACTGGAGAAATGTAGACCCGCTGCCATAGCTATAGCAGACAGGGTATATGCAACCCGGCGGGCACATATCCCTGACTGAAGGACATCGGTAAACAGGTAACATGGCACAGCGTGAACGCAGTTTGTAAAATGAATTTCAGTTTCCGTTGATAGCTTCTCTAACAGTAGTCCGCAGTTACTATTCACTCTAATATGCAACTCATTTAATATCTGTAATAATTAGCAGCTGCCTTTGTGGTATCGCGAAGTGTTAATGGTAGAGATATATCTGACTTTATTTTCTTTGTGATTTCTCAATGCTAACAGCATCTGTATTTGTGCAGATTTCAGAGATCCACAGTAATGTGGAATACAATTTTTTTCAACCTTGAAACGATGAAGTATGAAGAACATGGTATGCAATCGAAATCACCTGCTCCGCCTTAAGGCCTGCATGGGTGTTATTTAGTAGTTAATTGTAAATAATAGAGGAAACAAGAAATAATTCGAATGACGCCGTGAATTGTGGTTAGAACGATGACTGTTCTGCTAATTAAAGTCCAGAACAAAAATAGAATACCTTCGAAGTCCAAAGAAAACATTTACAGTTATGGTTTTCAACGAGAAAGAAAAGGCTTTTTTTTCTTTTAGTTAAACGAAGGATGGATAAAACGCTTATGCACAAGTAATGTGCAAAACCAGTTTCGTTTGGTAAAATCTGAACATGAAATATACATATGGAAGTAAGATTTGCACGAAGTACAGATATGTAGCAAAATGAAACTAACAAAAGTGTGAAAGAAACCTTATTTGAAGCATTCGGAACTTCTCGTGAGAATCTATGTACCATTACCGAAGATCTACGAGACGGGGCGCTCTGAACTGCAAGGGAGATGAACATTACTGATTTTCAGTTTCAGGGAATTATACGGAAAGGGAAGTCCCAAAATTAAGACGTTTACCTGTAGTAAACATGTAGAGGAGATGTTATTAATAGGTAACCTGTAGCTAAAGTGAAGACGAAGTTTCTTGTTATCCCCTAAAATGCTGCGTATAAGGCCAGTCTATTAGATTTCATACAAACCGTGCTTTATCATTTGGAGCGAAAAACAGAGTAGCTTGTGCAGTCGATGAATGCTGTAACATACTGGTATAAAACAGTGACAGTGAGAGTTATGAGTAGGTTACTATTTCCTCAGCTTTATATCTGTCTTTAGGAACATCAAGGCAGAACACGAGCAAAAATTAAAAAAAGAAGTCTGTTTACTCGCAAAAATCATACAATCGATGTATCAAAATCTGCAAAAATTGGGAGAGGATAATTTTCATTGTTACATTCGAAACGTCTTCTTACCATTTGCATTTAATAATTCGTTTCTTTTGTTGGACTTCTGACCTGGACAAAACGACTCCTCTGTCTTTACGAGGACGACGAAAAGATTTAATATAATCCTGGTTCCCTTCGGAACTAATAATGTGAATGAGTCATTCGATAAAAAAATTTCAAACGTCTATACCATTTTGTCAGAAAATTGGCGGGCAACATTTCCATCAACTCCTTGTCACTTCAGTTTTACTCAGCGGAACAGTATTGTTAAACTTCAGTCATTTCTTGAATGTCAGTTTGCATCACCACATTTTACGAATTTGATCAAGCATGCCTGGTACGCAACACAATATGCAGAACAACGGCCACTACCGTTTCTTACTCGATTCCAGTTCAGTTTAAATAAAATTAGTAATTACTGTGAAGTGTTGTTTTATTATTAGATGTGTCTGGTGTAAGGAAATGTTTGTTTTCGTCATCCAACTGACACTTCGCTTTTTTGTGACAACAGCGAATGAACAAAGTACAGTTTCATTGTTGGCAAAATATACATCGTTCAAAGATTATCATGGTAACTGTACTACAGGGATTGTGATAAAATATTAAATTGTAACTAATTAAGGTCGGGATTGATGGAAGGTGACTGTAATGTAACACCATACATTGCCTTGATTTTTTTTTCTCTGTTAGTCTCTCGTGTAACATCTGCATACGTTCAGCGTCGGTATAAACTGAAAGTTATTCGATAAATTAATGAACTGGGACATTTTTGGTACGGTTAAGTGCATAAAATTAGCACGAGTACTTTGTGGACTTCGTGCTACGCGGCTCTGCGTGCTCTTGTCACGGCTGCGTCTGCGTATTTGTCTGTTGGGCGCTAGACGGGTAGTGGTGAGTTCCCATTGGACCAAACTGTTGAGCTCATCGGTCCCTAGTCTTACACACTACTTAATCTAACGTCAACTAACTTACGCTAAGGACAACAGACACACCCATGCCCGAGGGAGGTCTCGAACCTTCGACGGGGAGGGGGGGGGGGTGGAGGAGCCGCGTGAACCGTGGCAAGGCGCCCAAAACCGCGCGGCTAGCCCGTATGGCCGCTAGGCAGAAAGGGCTGTACAAGCCAGTGTTATGCACTTGGGTGGCAGATGTCATGAGATACCTCCTAATGTCGTGTCGACCTTCCTTTTTCCAGAAGTAGTGCAGCAACTCGACGTGGCATGAACTCAGCAAATTGTTAGACGTCCCCTGTAGAAATATTGAGCCATGCTTCCTGTGTAGCCGTGCATAATTGCGGAAGTGTTGCCGGTGCAGAATTTTGTGTACGAACTGTCCTCGCGACTATGTCCCATAAATGTTCGATGAGATTCATGTCGGGCGATTTGGGTGGCCAAATCATTCGCTCGAACAGCCCACAACAATTGTAGCCCGGTGGCATGGCGCATTGCATCCATAAAAATTCAATGGTTGTTTGGGAACATGGAGTCCAAGAATGACTGCAGATGGTCTCCAAATAGCCGAACATAACCATTTCCATTCAATGATAGGTTCAGTTGGACCATAGGACCACGTCTATTCCATATAAACACAACCCACACCCTGGACATAACCACTTCCTGTAAATAATCAGTTCTATTTGACCAGGGGTCCCAGTCTATTCCATATAAACACCACCCACTCCATTACGCAGCCACTACTAGCATGCACGGAGCCTTGTTGATAGCTCCATGTCTTCGAAGGGCTTGCGCCACACTCAAACGGTACCAACTGAAATCGGGACTCATCTGACCAAGCCACGGTATGTAAGGCGTCTAGGGTCCAACCAAGAGGCGCTGTAGGCTACGTCGTGCTGTTAGCAAAAGCACTCACGTAAGTCGTCTGCTGTCATAGCCCATCAACGCCACATTTCGGAGTACTGTCGTAACGGATACCTTCCTTGTACGTCCCACATTGATTACTGCTGTTATTTCACGCATTGATTCTTGTCTGTTAGCAATGTAAACTCGACACAAACTTTGCTGCTCTCGGTAGTTAAGTGAAGTCGTCGGTCACTGTGTTGAGACGTAATGCCTGAAATTTGGTGTTTCCGGCATGCTCTTGACACTGTGGATCCCTAAACATAGAATTCCCTAACGTTTTCCCAAATAGAATGTTCGATGCGTCTAATTCTACGTACCACACCGCATTCAAAGTCTGTTAATTTCCGTCTTGCGGCCATAATCACGTCGGAAGCCTTTTCACATGAGTCACCTGAATATAATTAACAGCTCTGCCAATGCACTACCCTTATAAACATCATGTACGCGATACTACAGCTATATGTATAAATAGCTGTCCTATGACTTTCGTCACCTCAGTGTAAGCGGTTCTTCGTGCGCCAAAAATGAGGAACTTTAACATCTTTTTCTTTTTATTAAGATACTTTAGTAGCTAAAATTTTGAAAGTGCTTTTCTTTCCATGTATCATCCCTGTATGAAAAATTTCGGTAGGCTTTTACATGTCGAAATGGACCATAAACTTGGGAGTTTAACTTGTTTAAATAATTTATTTCCTATGTTTGCAAATTTTAATTCCGTAAATTAATCGACGTCTGTGTGATTACAAACACATTTGGACAGGTGGTTCTCCGTTAGATATTGTGGTTTCCAACAGGTAATTTCAGTGCTTCTTAGTCGATATTTTTGCTTCAATAATGTTTCTCCAGCCATTTCGGTAATTCGTCAACGTAAATTTTATAAGTAAGACAATTTATGTTTGTGATTGCTTTCACGTAGTCCCGGACTGTGTTCCATGTATCCCATGGTGTTAAATATATCTCCATAGTGTTTTCGTTTTAACTCTGTAAGGTGTCAGGCAAATCCAACACCTTCCATGAAAACCCTGACATGATAAGCAAATCCAGTAGTATGTCACATACCTCCGAAGAAATCGTGACATTAAATTAACCAAAGTAATACGAGTAACGAGTGAGCAAATGGAATACCACAGACTAACACAAGAATGCCTAAATGCATGTCATACCTTCCCATCGTGAGACCGACGTAGTTCCGAGGGGAGAAACGAGAACAGAAGCCGACAGCAGAACCGTGTTAAGCTAGAAGGTCATACGATAAGGGACGGACTGGACACTCACGTCGCCAGCCTACCTCTAAGACTACACCACACGCACGTTTCAGCGTGAGACTTTTTCGCGTGTCTCTTACATTAGGACCACCCCCCAGCCCATGTTAAAAGATGGAGCCCTCCAGAAGAACAGTATAGATCTTACAATAACGCTAAAAGGACCACACCAGCTGCAGGTTTTAGCGTGTGAGTTTTTCGCGTCTCTGTTGCGTTTCAAACTTTAAAAACATTGCCCCACCACGAAAAGTACAGCCTTTCTCATTGGATAGACAGAATTTTTGTAGCCAGAGCTTAAGGTTAACATTGAGACCCTGATTGGTCAGATGAAAACACAGCCAGATAGTTTTTTTTTAAATCAACTTCGGTAAATTGTAGTAAGGAAAAGAGAGTTATTTCCGAGACGGCGAGCTCTATGGCTGCTGCGCCGGCCGCCGCCCCCTGACGAACACCGACAAGGTAATGAATGCACGCGATGCAGCATAAAAGTGCATAAAGCTTCACTCAGAACTGCAGAAGTCTCATCTGTTACACACCTTTTTTGCGTAATACTTGTGTCGATCGTAAATTAAAGCTCATGGTGTTCACATTTGCCACTTGAAGTAAAAATTTGAAACGCGATGATTTTTCTGTTATACAGTTATTTAGATGCCACATCAGCCACTGTAATTTACGACAAGTTAGATAAGTTATTAAAGACAATTGAGGGTCACTGTAGACCACTTTGATAGTTTTTCTCTTTTGTGAAACTTACTTTAAACCTAGATTATAGATGTGATATGGCATAGGTCATCCTTCGATCCATTGCAGAACTTGGAAACCCATTCAGGGAATATTCGTTCACATTTTTGTTGAACGCAGTTGGTTTTTACCATCCTGTATTAAAACACTTCCTTTTATCAACAGTGCAATTTATAAACGATGTTTTGTGAGTAGAATAAAATTTCCAATGGTAAACTTAACTCCTTTTTCGACGTTATTTTACCAGCTAACTAAAAATAGGAAAGCCTTGAACCCCTTCCACTAAATTTAGTTAGTATTAAGATTCATTTACAGGGAGTGCAGTGGAGCTGACGCTGAAATCATTAAGTATTTGGTTATATCATCGCTAGTCTCACTGAACTCTTCTGAATTCTACATGTCATGTGTGGTCTGGCGTCTCCTTACCAGCAACAGGTCCCAGGTTCAAACTAGTCATTTCCCTAAAAATCACGCTCAGAGCATCGTTGCGCGAAATTGGTAGGGAGACACGATATAGAACAATCAGACACCACCATGAATGTTTAGAACTCAAAGTGATCAAATCCTTTAAATATATGTGCTGTGTAATTCCCCCTGGTCTTCATCATGGTCTCTTTGTCACACGATACACGTGGTACTAGGTGGACTACTGAGGCTCGCTTGGCTTTTGGGTTTTACGGTGCTCCTTTTGTTTCTCAACTTCGTTTCAATAGTGCTGCAATGTCACTCGCAGCTGTTGGCGAGTGAAATTTAAGCGAATTAGATGCGGTTCCTTTGTGAGTTGAGCCACATGTGCCGTGCATGCAGGCTGCTAGCCGAACTTCTACGTGTGGCTTATCCTCGTTTGTCTAGCGCGTTTCCATTATCAACGTAGTTCAATAACACCAGTCATTTCTCGGTTAGACGTTTTGGCATGCATTCATCCTTTCTCCTGGTCCTCATGTCCCACATACGTGTGATTAGTTTGAGTTATTGTAAAAAGCAAGATATTTCCTGGCGTTCATTGAGCACATGACTTGAAAACTATAATTCTCTGAATAACGGTAGGGTCACCGTTATTCGTGCGGATAAATATTGAGATGATCTAACCTCCTTTCTTTTATTTAAGAATTAATAATAACGTTCCCATTTTTAACTGACCCTTACGAATAAATTGAATATGCATGAAGGGCGACCCATTAGTTTTGTGCCTCAGGGCCTATAATTAATATTAATGTTCTTTGTAGTTTCATACGTCGATAACCGTTAACGGATCATATCTTTCTTGGTCTCTTGTACAAGATGGAGAATATTCCTTATAATCCTCCGTCATTCCCACAGAATTTGGCTAGATCACATTGCGTATTGCCCTTAAACTTTGGCTTGTGTTTGGAGCTTCAACTTTCATCACTGTGCTGTGATATCTAACCTTCTAATTAGTGGACTTATACACTCTTTTGAATTTCTGTAACCTAAATCTTTGTTTCCGCTTCAAGCCCCACTGGGTCTTTGATCTCACAGAAATACTTGAAGCGTCTGACCCTGATCCTTTTGTTTTCCCCATATTTCGTGTTTAGTTTTTGAAAGGAGAGTTAGTGCAGATGAGGTTAATTTTTTTTTTCAAATGCAATTTGTAGGTTAGCCTTCCCAGTGTATGAAATTATATTTAAGTTTTATTTTTTAAAATCTGGGTATGACTGGTGGACAGTCCTGATGACGTAAAAACAAAAATACGAGTGTCTGGCAATAAAAAAATTATTTTAAGAAATATAAGTCCGGATGTCTCCGAACTCCAAAATTATCGCACTCCATAAGCAGCTATTTTCTGTGAAAATCGTTGCAACAGGAATAAAAGAGAATCTCTAACATCAACGCCACACTTCAGTAATTTTTACTCTGAAAAAAAAAGCTCTCATGTTGTTTCTTTTTAGTTATTCAAAACTGGTCTCCATGCTGTGTACGACTTATACAAAATGTTGCACTCTGTCAGGTGGGTCGTTTCAGTGCACATTATTTGTAGAGTTTAACTGGCACCAAGCCTTTTTACTTATCTCCAAAGTTGGCTATCAACTTTTCACACATACCAATACGGTCTAAAGACGGATGCTAAAATTGCTGATAGAGCAAACTGAATATTTTCGCGTAATATCAATAAAAACTCCTTTACTGTGACTGTTTTCGTCTGTGGTGATAGAGTAATAAATTATCCAGGCGTAGTAATGTGGATATTGGAGGAAAGGCTCCGAAAAAGAAAACAGGCCTCCTCGCAAGACAGTTACACGATATCTGCCACCATGACCGCCTTCGTAGTTGTTGAACCTAAACCCTTTGTACAGGTCCGTCAACGTACGTCGGAGAACACTCTGGAGAGAGGGCAGGAGGTGTGAAAGACGACACTGTGCTTGGCTAATTATAAACAGTGCCTCTCTGATCTGCATAGAACGAACCTTATTGCTGTGTAGATCGCTCGCCCCCCCCCCCCCCTCTCCTCTCCTCTCCTCCCGATCGGCCCACACCAACCTACCGTCTGAGACGTGAAATGAAAAGTTATGCCCAACGAAAACGATATCCAAGTTAATAGCCTTAACAAATGAGTCCACTGTGTACTCCTTGCAGGAATCAGTAGTAAGAAGTGCCGGCCGGTGTGGCCGTGCGGTTAAAGGCGCTTCAGTCCTGAACCGCGTGACCGCTCCGGTCGCAGGTTCGAATCCTGCCTCGGGCATGGATGTGTGTGATGTCCTTAGGTTAGTTAGGTGTAAGTAGTTCTAAGTTCTAGGGGACTGATGACCACAGATGTTAAGTCCCATAGTGCTCAGAGCCATTTGAACCATTAGTAAGTAGTTGGTTTATGAGACTCAGCTATCTATTGAAATTAAAAGCAGTTTATTGTTATAAAAAATACAGAAACAACAAAAAGATGCTTCAGAATTGATAGAGTATCTTCTGCAAACCAGCTAACATAAAATAACATTGGATCACGAATTACTTGGAATATATCAAATAATTACTGTCACTGAACGGCACAGCCAGCGGGATAAGGGTAGAGAAAAGGATGTGGCAATTAATGCGTTATTCTGCATCGAACATGATGAACGCATTGCTCTGCCGTGGAGTAAATGAAATCACATTAAAGAACACAAAGTGCCTGGATGATAAAAAGTGAGCGCCGACACAAAGTGTAATTCCAAAACAAGGTCCTTACATCTTTCTCGCCACTCTCATCCCCCTGTTCACCTAGGCAGCATGATCTTATCATAATTCTCTATCACAAGAAAGTCGACTGAATCCACCGTCTGAAGAAAGACGAAATCTCCAGGGTGAAGGCCACCTTCCACCTCGCCAAAACGAGGGCTGCTTCTCCTAAGTAGCATACGATGCCTCTCACCCTGAATCCGGAGTCAGTGAGTCTCTAAGGCCATTCTCCTGCGACTTATCTACGAAGAAGCTTGCAAAAATATTTGTCTCGCAGTCACAAATTTTGTTAGTCTCACTTTCAGTGGATACCATGTAACAAAACTGGCCCTCTCTCCTCCAAAAAGATTATTTAACTCTTACGTAATTTGTTGTTTTTCAAGTTAAACAGAATTGTAGCAATTTGGTGGTAAACTACCACTCTCCAGAAAAGTTACAGCATAGATCAATGTGACTGAAACCTGTATTTTGTTTTCTGGGAATATGGCGCCCGGTCTCCTTATCCGTCTACTGTTCTGGGCACCGTCCAATACTTCTGTGTTCCATTTTATTCTTCTGTAATCACAACCACAGGAAGAAATGGCCCAGTTTTTTTTTTTTTTTTTTTTTTTTTTGCAAAGAGCGCTCATTTATGACCGGTGTCCGGCATCTGGCCAGAAAGCACTACAAAAGGCAATTGTGATTGAGTAGTGCACTGTGTACGAAAGTGCTTAGATCTCACGCAGCTCTAGCTGCTTCCTTATTTCACATCGCTACATGATATTTTATGCGGTTCACCCACCAGACGCTTCTCCGCTTTCTCCAAACAATCCACGCAGCTGCATCACCCTGTCGCCCTCTGCCCAATGGTCTTCCAAGTGGTGACCGATCTCTGGGCCTGGGTTCTTCGCGTGACAAGGCGTGGGGGCAGCGGCGAGGGAGAGGACGACGACGACAACCACTTCCCTGCGGAAGCGGCACAGCTCTCTGGATCTTTAGTTATACTGTCTCTTGGAGCTACTTCCCCCGTGGGTAGGATGTCATCCCTAGTTCTGATGGCGCACCAAAGCTTGACTGATGCTCTAGCCCAGTACATCATCCAAATAACAAACATAATTAATCGGGTTTGCTTTGTTAGAGGTATGGCTGGACCTCTGCAGTCAACCATGTCCCATTTTAATATAAAAGCTTGAATTATTTGAGAAAGAAAAGGAAAAATGTCACTAGCGTATTAACAAAAAATGATTAATGGCATTTAAGAATGAAACGACAGACTAAGGACCACCTAGACTTTCCTCTAGTATCGACAGAAATAAAGCTTTCAAGGAGGGTCGAGAGTTTGGACAGCTCACACCGTAAGAACAATGTCTGCGAAATTAAGCTTTATTTTTCTGAGCGCCAATAGGACACACGTTATTAATCTGACAGAAAATCTAAAAACATTATACAGTCCATTCCAGAGTCCAAGATTCATTCTGGAAATTATGCTTTACTTAAAATCGCAGGTACTTCAAGGAATAGGGCCTGGAAATCTTTTTATTTTGAGGTTAACCCCCCACTGCAGTCCCATTTCCCTGCCCAGACAGTCAATTCCTTCAGAATATTTGAATGACCAGAACCGTTCTCTACCTTTGGTGGATTAACTCTGTTCCCCATCCAATAAGTTATCAGCAACACTGTTATGTGTAGGAGTGTTGTCATTCATTTTGAACAGAAGTTTTCGCTTGTAGCTTTATGGCTGCAGTGTTCGTGTACTTAAGTTCTCAGTGCACAGTGGGTGAGGACTCTCCGCCTTCCCGTTATTTCCACTCAAATGATAGAAAAAGAAACAAGTGTCTCACACACAAATGTGTTTGATTGCCTATGCCACCAAACTGCTGAGGTCATCATCGGTCCTTTACACACTACTTAAACTAACTTAAAGTAAATTATGCTAAGAACAACACTCACACCCATTCTCGAGGGAGGACTCGAAACTCCGGCGGGAGGGGCTGCGCAATTTATGACATGGTGCCTCAAACCGCACGGCGCTGACACAAAAATCAACTTTATTCTAACAAGTGGTCAGAAACATAGTGCGTCCCGCTCATTGTTGTATGTGCCAGGGTAATACACGTATGCACTGTGATGCCTACTTGCTACCTGTTCGTGTTGAACACAGGTACTGTATGTGTTGTGTAAGTGCATCCAACACAGTTACAAAGTTACCAATAGGGGCAGGCTAAATTGGGTATGTTGACCTCATCAGGTGTCAAATGCAAAGCAAGATAGAACTAGGAGTGGCAAAATTGACAGGGAACTTAAGGTACCACCACTCTAAACTTTTGCCAACTTGACATACCAAATTTAAAATGCCAATTCAAAAGAATTACAAAAAAAAGAAAATAAATATTATTACAGACTATCAGCGCATATGAAAAGTAAAAAGGAATAAATGAAGCTCCACCAATGTGACATGGTTCGGCGACCAATCAGAGTCCTTCTCCCGGCCGTAGTCGGCTTTTGAAGACCGTGTAGCCACCACATCTCATTTAAGTAGCTCCTAAATTGGCTTCACATGACTGACTGGACCCCATTTCAGTCCTTACGCCAAGGCAAAATCTTCATTCATAGGTGTCCGTCTTGATCGAATATATACAACTGGCCATTAAAAGTGCTACACCAAGAAAAAATGCAGATGATAAACGGGTATTCATTAGACAAATATAGTATACTAGAAATGACATTTGATAACATTTTCACGCAATTTGGATGCATAGATCCTGAGAAATCAGTATCCAGAACAACCACCTCTGGCCGTAATAACGGCCTTGATACGCCTGGGCATTGAGTCAAACACAGCTTGGATGACGTTTACAGGTTCAGCTGCCTATGCAGCTTCGACACGATAGCACAGTTCACCAAGAGTATTGACTGGCGTATTGTGACGAGCCAGTTGCACGGCCACCATTGACCAGACGTTTTCGATTGGTGAGAGATCTTGAGAATGTGCTGGCCAGGGCAGCAGTCGAACCTTTTCTGTATCCAGAAAGGCCCGTATAGGACCTGCAACATGTGGTTGTGCATTATCCTGCTGAAATGTAGGATTTCGCAGGGATCTAATGATGGGTAGAGTCACGGGTCGTAACACATCTCAAATGTAACGTCCACTTTTCAAAGTGCCGCCAATTCGAACAACAGGTGACCGCGAAGTGTAACCAATGGCAGTCCATACCATCACGCCGGGTGATAAGCAGGTATGGCGATGACGAAAACATGCTTTTAATGTGCGTTCACTGCGATTTCGCCAAACCCGAATGTGAACATCATGATGCTGTAGACGGAGCCTGAATTCATACGAAAAAATGACGTTTTGCCATTCGTGCACCCAGGTTCGTCGTTGAGTGCACCATCGCAATATTCTGATACAAGTATCGGCGAAAAAATAATCTATATTCGCTGGTATAAAACAAGTTCTTTTCAATATCATGGCTCTGTTAGTAGAAGTTATTAATTTTTTACTCAACTGTTTTCTTGTAGGCCAATGGTTCAAATGGCTCTGATCACTATGGGACTTAACTTCTGACGTCATCAGTCCCCTAGAACTTAGAACTACTTAAACCTAACTAACATAAGGACATCACACACATCCATGCCCGAGGCAGGATTCGAACCTGCGACCGTAGCGGTCGCGCGGCTCCAGACAGTAGCGCCTAGAACCGCTCGGCCACCCCGGCCGGCAACCGAGGATTCGTTTACAGACGTTATCTCTTCAATTGGCAACGGAAAATCCCTGGGAACTGAACCAAGGGCTTCCACATGGAGGTCAGACACGATGACCGCTTTTTCCTCTTTCTTCTTTCGGTGTGTTTCTTAGACGTCAGCGGTTCTTTACGGATGTCTCGTGACATCTTTCGAATTCTATGGTTGAGAACTTCACTCAGATTTATTGACGATAGGATGGCCAGTCCCGTGACCGAACACACTGAGCTACCTACCTTGCTGGCAGACACTCCAGAGACAGACAAATGTGAAAGGGACTGACATACAAAAATCAACATAAATATTAATGGTGAGCCTCTGGATGTTCAGCCGAATTTATATTCCCGTAAAATACATAATAATTCGATAAGTGACGCACTCGTCTGCCAGTTGTTGCGTTATGTGTACTCGCTACCGGGAATCCATCCTGAATGTGAGCTATTGCCGGCCTCGCGCCGCTATTTACAGGTATGTTCGACTCTCGGATCTCCACGCCAGCTATTCCCACTGATTTTTATTTTTCAGAGCGCGCACTGATATTCCGTGAAACACACAATCTCTCACCGCTTCCTAGATCTGGCGGAGCTCAATTATTGAATGTTGGACCTCAAACTGTGTTTAAACTGAAGCCCACACTTACCAAAAAGAAATTTTGCTGAGTAGCAGTTAAACATCCTCCATACAGATCCGATCTCTCCCCATGTCATTTTCCGTATTTTTTGATCACTGAAGGAAGATATTCGTGGCCATCGATTTGCTTCGGACAAAGAGATTTATGCTAGGGTACAATCATGCTTCCGTAGTCAAGTGCAAACATTTTCACATGAAGTCGTTCACCGCTTTTGCTTTGGAATGGGCAAAATCTGTTAACAGTTATGGCGATTACTTTTGACATAATAAATAGTTTGCTCACTTCTTTTCCATTTGCCTTGTTTTCATTTCACTGCCCCTTATAGATGTTCCTTAAATGTCTCTATCTGATGAACTGCACTTTTATGAGTGTTGTGGATTTTTTCTCGTTGCGTGTCTTAGTTTATTTTATCGTATCGACCTGCATAGGCTGGTGTAGCTATGACAGCCGGTAGGGAAGACTGGTTGTTCTCCAATGTCACAAGAGTGAGGGGAAGCGATGAAAGTAGGCTAGGCTGTCCTTGAGTAAGGACAGACAGTGTTTCTTACCAGATTAGGCTCCAAGTTGCGTACATTCTTGAAATGTTAAAACCTAATAATTTAAATGATTAAGAAAGCAATCTGACAATGCTGTTGGTTACCCACATTGATGTGTGTATAACTACAATTTCAATTTTTAAAGACTGGTCTGCAAGATTAACAAAAGTATTAATGTAACGTTACGAAGGATTGACGGACTTAATGGACCAATAACGAAATTGCATCTTGCAGAGACAGACAGGAGGGGAACAGGTTAGCCCGGAAGGAAGCCTAAGACTAGTCTTCATACTGGCTGCAAGTATGCACTATGAACGGTTATTTAGTTTAACTTAGAGTAAGGTGAAGTTTAACTTTGTCTCGGGAAACGTATGTACCTAGTCTAGTACTGCCATCCACATTGTCAACAGGAATACACCACGAGTGCTTGTTCCTTAAGAGAATTACGTGACATTTTATTCTGAATAGCGCGGCGATTTAACTTAGTAAGCACGGAAGTAGATCCAGTGAGTTATTTTATGAGTATTACGGTGTTCGAAGGGTTACAATAAGATTCAACGGCCATTAATTTTATTAATGACTTCAGACTAACCCTCATTTACGGTTGATCGCGAAAACGATTTTCCTCATTTACGTTTGCATTAATAAATGAGGTGGCATTCCATGTGACGGTGCTTTATAGCAGCACTGTACAGCAGTAGCCATCCACATAAAAACTTCTGCAAATTACAATTTGCGCTGTTGTTGTATCCGATGGGAAAGCCGACAGTACGTCCCACTCACGTGTTAAACGAAAAAATGATTCAACGTTATCTACAGCTGTGGTCGTCAAACTGCGGCGAGCGGACCGCATACGGCCAGAATCAGGCATTTGTGAGGCTCGAGGTTCTCAGCCCTTTTGTGTAATAGTACGTGTCTATCAACCAACGACCGAGCCCAACGTCGTGAACTAACATTAAGAATTTCTTAAGAGTGTAATTTTCATGCTCAGTAACAAACAAAAATTCTTACAGAAGCAACAATATTTAAAGACGTGCTTAATTTTAACTGTTGTTGGTTCATTTGGCCGTGAACTGAGTCAACTTTGCAGCTTACGTCAGGGTAGAGGAGTAAATAGCACAGCTCTTTCCGAGTTAGAGGGTGTGAGAGAGGGAATGTTTTGTTTCTTCGCTTCCTGTACTAACAATTCACGGGCTGTGCAGATGTACGCGACAACTGCTATGAAATAAATTTTGACATGGCAGGAAGATGAATTTGTGAATAGGCATTACAAAGACGTCATCTTCAAATACAGTTCATATTTGTAGCAAGGAAAATTACATTAACTTAAGGTTGTTGTAGTATAAGGCAGTGAGTAGAAGAAAAGTGACGTAAAAACACTTTGTAAATATTTGCGATCGTGTCTCATATCGCATAAGGCATTTAAATATAATACAGTTACCGTTAGTAATCAATTAATCGTCCGCTCACACATGGAATGCCACCTCATTTATTAATGCAAACGAAGGTGAGGAAACAGCACAACAGTTCGTCAGTGTCTCAACTCTGGAGTCCCTGAGGTTCATAGTAATACGAAACAAGGAACAGTCGAACCGAAGCGTTCCGTCTGATGGTGATATATAGCGATCAGTACTTAGCGGCCAAACGCCAACTTATCGCGTCCTTTCTATAACTAGTCTACTGGAGCTTCTAAGATACTTATTTATGTAAGGTACCAAATAATAATATTTGTATATATGCGGCCCAAGGTGCCTGTCCACAATGTCAGTATCGGCTCTTCAGCAGAAAAGTTTGACAACCGCTGTTGTATATACACGTACGGGTCGCAGTATTACAGTTCTCTGTGTTCGCCGAAGATCTTGTGTCGAGTTTATCCTTCTGGTTCTATGAGCCCGTGCGCTGGACCGGTTTCCCACAATAGCGACTAAGATTGCGTTATGGTACGTTCTTATTGCATTTAGGGGCAGCATAAAACTTCTTTGTGCAGTTGCTGCCCTTTCATTCAGGGTCTTGTTGCCTCTCTGACAAAGGATTTCTACGTGTGCAAGAATGTTCAGATTTTCGTCGACGTTTATAACGCAGTATCTGAATACTTTATTCTCTTCACAGTGAAATACGTTAAGGAGCTGGTGTTAACTGGTCGGATAGTAGGTCGTAATTTTACTAACAAATTTAATAAAAAAACACTTTAGTGCCATATCAAAAAATCTAAACAATCCAGCGGCTGCCACCAGAATTTAATTTACTAGTGGCCTTTTCTTTTGGAGGCAAGACAGCTCGTGGTAGAATTTACAAAACCTCTGAAATAATATTTAAGAAAAAAATTAATAAAAGACTCTCAAGAAATATTTTTTAAATCTTAACATTAAATCCACGCGTTAACACAGACATTTAATAAGACCAATAATGTGGTGTTTGACAATCAGTTTCAGATTTAAGCTTTAGAATCTACAGAAATGACTAATATGCTGTTGCAGCGCGGAGTGGCCTCACAGTTTGAGGCCCCATGTCACGGATTGCGCGGTTCCTCCCTCCGGAGGTTCGAGTCCTCCCTCGAGCGTGGGTGTGGGTGTTGTCCATAGTTAAAGTTAGTTTAAATAGTGGGTAAGTCGCGGCACCGATGACCTCAGCAATTTGGTCCCTTTGGAATTCACACACATTTGGACATTAACAAGCAGTTAAGATCCTACATCCACTGGTAAGTAAAACCAAGCAATCCAAGTGAATAGGCCAATGACAAGTTTACATAAGATACAATCAATTAGTCGAGTAGACAAGGTGCCCACACAGGACCAAAAAAAAAAATACTTTTGTTATGAATCACATACTATCTGGTTGGCCACGTGATTTCTTATGCTCTCGGTTTAGGACGGTTAACACAGGGTGCACTCACTTTACGATTAACCATTTGTTTTACTCAAGACTTCTTTAGCGACTAACCACATATTTATTCAGCCTATTCTGTGACATATAATTAGTTAACAAGTTTAGAAGGAAATTATTCCACCAAAAACACTGGAAAAGTTTTGGAAAAAGCGATTGGTGCACTGAAATCACGTTATGCATTGCTTAATGTAGATGACGCCAGTCAACGTTGTCATACCCAGGCAAGAGGCTTCACACGGCCAGCTTAATGGTCAAAAATAACAGTAAAATGATTTGAACGAAATTGGTTGACAAAAAACTGTTTTGCAAAAAAATTGTTCAAATGGCTCTGAGCACTATGGGACTTAACTACTGAGGTCATCAGTCCCCTAGAACTTAGAACTACTTAAACCTAACTAACCTAAGGACATCACACACATCACTGCGCTTCGCTCTGGCGGCGGTAAATCGCTCTGACTGGACCACCGCCAGTGATGCTGTTGACCAGAGAGATGTACCGATACTGAATCACGCTATAGTGCACCTGCACAGCACACAAAGTCTGGGCATTTATTCCGATTTTGGGGAGTATCGATCTTCATAACGTCCCTTTTAGCAACATTTAAACTGTTTTGTGTGCTATTATCGTTAACTTATTTTCTACCCACCAGTTCCTAAGGCAACAACGCAATAAAGTCATGGTTGACATGTAACCTGTACTCCCTGTGTGAATGTTCACCAACGGCAAATGCTTTCGCAATATCGTTAACGGTAAAGTTACCACTATATATGGACTAATCCAATTCATATAACTATCTGGCATAGTCATTTGTTGCAATATGAAATGGAAACATCCCAAAGGCCCAGTCATATGTACACACCATCAGTGTGTATGTACACACCATCAGTGTGTATGTAAATGATTGTATGTGACAGGAACAACGGCTAACAGAGTGCATTAGTGTGTTCGTCGTCACTGTTATTACCAGACCTGATAGGGTATGTTAGAGGTGTGAACAGCACCAGGTGTTGAGTGATCACTGTGAAGGACTGGAGATGCCGCACACACATGTGAGAATGCGTTATCGGAATCTGACAGTTTGAAAGGAGTCTCATTGTGAGTCTCCACTTGACCAGCTGATCGAATCGTGCAATATCCATATTTGTGTGGCATTCGGATGTACAGTGCTCGGATGTCAGTCTTCATGGAAACATGAGGGCAGGCGTACTCATCTTCAGGGTTCCGCTCCACCACGCCAGACCACAAAAGGGAGGATCACCATAGTGTGCCCCAGGTACATCATGCCTTCACATCTGCGTCTGCCATCCGGGAACAAATACTGCACTCCCAGCAACATCCTGTGTCATCCTGCAACATTACTGGATGGCTAGCAGCAGCTGGACTAGGATATTACTGCCCCATAACTAAGCTGCCGTTAACACCACTAAACAAACAGCAGTGTTTGGAGTGGTTTCATGACTGGGAAGCATGGACTGCTGACGAATGGCGTCACATACTGTACAATGATGATCATCGTCGGTGAGTGGCGGTGCCGTCTGGAGAGGCCCCACTCTTCCAATGTTTTGGACGGCCTTATTACTCCTGGCGTCATGGTGTGGGCAACCATCGTGTATGACTTCGGATCACGGCTGGTGGTGATATAGGGAACTTTAGCGGCACAGCATCCTGTGTCTTTATGTGTTATTTGTCATGTGACAGTAATGTAATACCATTTTTCATGGCATATATCTCTACAAACTATCTCCGTTATGTTGAAATATTCCAGTGGCCATAAATTTACTCAGATCTGGCTCCCATTCTATGCATCTGGTACCAGCTCAGTCGTTAACTCCGTCTCAGTGTAGATATTCAGGATATAGAGAACCAGTTACAATAGTCTTCTGTAGTTCCATCTTGGGTAAATGGAATGGGACTGCAGCTGGTCGAAGACTTGAAGAAAATAGACATCAACAGCTGTAATTTTATTTCATAATGGTATTTAGCTACCAGATTTCGTGCCTCATTGGCAACTCAAAACTAGGTAACTCATGTAGTCGCTTGTGCTAGTGTGTTGTTGTTGTGTCTTCAGTCCAGAGACCGGTAACATCAACGAAAACTTCCTTGCTGTGCTAGTGCTTCGGCTGAAGGCAAGGGGAAACTACAGCCATAATTTTTCCCTAGGGCATGCAACTTTACTTTACTGCGTTACTACGTGGACGACTACATCCAACTGGTTTCCGTAGACTTCTAAGAACTTCTCTGTGAACGTGGAACATTGTCGTTAGAGATGTAAAGCGTCCACGTTTACCGATAAGTTTTAAGAAGTCTGTGGAAAACAGATGGATGTAGTGGTCCCTGTAATAGCACCAACGACTAGATGACTTACCTGGTTTTATGTATATGGACCTGAAAATAGTGCCAATGAGGCACCAAAACTACTAGCTAAATAAAATTATTAAATAAATTACGGCTGTTGCTATTTGTTTGCTTCAAATTACAACAGTTGTGATTAAACTGGAAGTTAATTGGAAGAGCACGAGTTGGAGTATTTCTTTACGCCTGAATACCCTGAAGTCACTGTAGACAGATCTTTAACATACTGCGAACACTGTATCAACACCGAGCTAAAAGTTTCAACATGAAATATCATCCTTTGGAAAATAAGTGACAGTAACTGGGGAGTTTAACCTCAGTTCATTAGAAACTCCACCTTGGCACACTGTTTCTCTGCAATGGAGTACGCTTGCAGCATATGGTACAGCTTTGACCATACTAAACAAGCGATCGTTGCATTGAATGAAACTGAACAACCTACTACTGCAAGTCTGAAAGTGGCACCTACAGACAAGGTTAATCGCTTCGCAGGTATAGCGTGTATTGAAAAACGTTGTAAAGCAGCTGCAGATGCTGGAAGCAAAAAAGTTCAACTCAGTCATTTATATTTTGTCCATGGCCATCAGCCACCAAGATCTAGGTTGAAATGCAGCAGCAGTTCCCTTAGTTCAGCGTCATAGCTATGTCTCCATATGATGACACACAAAAGCTGTGTGCAGCTTGATGTGAACAACTTCAAACGCCGATGAAACATGCTGAGTGTCAACAACACGAAATTTTGATTAGTCCACCTGGATATCGCTGAACAGTCTAAGATCTGGTTTTGGTAAATCCGGAGATAACCTTGACAAATGGGTACTTTCCGAAGGACCGATGCAATGTGAATGCATGGGAGAACCGACAAGGGATCACATGTGCCGCTGTCCGTGTTGCAATGAGTCATGTAATAACGAAGAGCTGATGGATGCTCATGATAGTGCAACTGTTGTTGATAAATCCTGGGTGAATATCATTTAGTTCATCATGTTAATCATGTAAATTGTAACTTTTGGATATTGTGGTTTACGTGGTATCTCTTAACATAGTACATTCTTGTGATATAGAGTTTTGTACGGTTACTGAATCGAGTAAATAAACGTAATACCTGTGGGCCAGTTTGCCACAGGAGGGAATACAACGGCTTCATGACACTTTTCCCAAACGAATAAGACAATGAATCCAGGACAGGGGAGGTGCATCCTTATATGGTAAGTGGGCTCTAACTCCCAAATTGTTTGCAAATCTGACTCGCTATTCTGGTCACTGAAAAACTATTACATACCATATGTATCAAGTTTCCCCTTCCCCTCAGGGATGCTTCACTTTTTTTTTGTCAGACAGTGTATAATTTCCTCGAACAGAATTATCCCAATAGCGTTATCGTAACAAAGTCGTCATGATGTTAAAAACCACTCTCCCACTACGTAATTTCCCAAGCATTATGGTCTTTGGTTGCACCCATCAATTTTGCGTCTCCTTTTTTTTTTTTTTTTTTTTTTTTTTTTTTTTTTTTTTTTTTTTTTTTTAATGCAATCTACCCGCTATCCACTGCACTGTCGTCTCATTCTTTCCTTACCGTCTAGAATCTACCGAAGAACTTCCTTCCTCCACCTAATATCCATTCGTCTGGCTGCAAGTCCTCTCGACCTACATTTCATTTTCATCACGCTCACAATTAGGTCTATTACTCCAGCCTCCTGGCTGATGCATTTGTTCCTTTTCCCCCCTCCCTCTGTCCCTCCCTCCCTCCCCCCCCCCCTCTCTCTCTCTCTCTCTCTCTCTCTCTCTCTCTCTCTCTCTCTCTCTCTCTCTCTCTCTCTCTCTCTCTCTCTCACACACACACACACACACACACACACACACACACACACACACACATGGGTTTGCTGCAGAATTCTTTAGCAGCAAATTCTAAGCTGGAAAGGAAAAAAATTTCCTTCAGATAGAACAGCATCTCTCCACACTTCATCACTTACTTTTTTTAAGCATAGCTCGTTCGAAACTCAGTTTTTCTCTTCCTCACACAATATCTTGCGAACGATGGATGAAGGGCAACAAACAAGTTCCATTTTCCTGTATTTCCGAAATACATTCGACACAATGCCACACTGAAGACGCTTAACAAAAGTTTGCTGAGCATACGGAATGATTTCTCAGATATGTGGGTGCATGGAAGACTTCTTGAGTAACAGAATCCAATTCTTTGTCCTGGAAGGCAAGTGTACATCAGAGACCAGAGTATCCTCAGAACTGTTCCATGGAAATGTGATAGGACCGATCTTACTCTTTATATACGTAAATTATCTGCCGTATAGGGTGAGCCGCAATCTACAATCGTTCGTCGGTGACACTATACTGTACGGGAAAGTGTTGTCGGTAAATGACTGTATTATCCAGAATGAGTTATACAGAATCTCTGTTTGGTGTGATAATGGGCAGCTTGCTCTAAAAGTATCAAATGTAAATTGATGTAAATGAGTAGGAAAAACAATTAAGTAACGTCGCAAAGTGATATCAAAAGTAACGGGTAAGCGAGGACGGTAACAGAGAAGGTGAATTATCGATTTCTGTTTACTGCGATACTTTCAGAAAAAGGTCTAGCGGTTCTAGGCGCTCAGTCCGGAACCGCGAGACTGCTACGGTGGCAGGTTCCAATCCTGCCTCGGGCATGGATGTGTGTGATGTCCTTAGGTTAGTTAAGTTTAATTAGTTCTAAGTTCTAGAAGACTGATGACCTCAGATGTTAAGTTCCATAGTGCTCAGAGCCATTTAGTTTCAGATAAGTGCTGCCTACGTACAAAGAAGACCGCGTATAGAATATTTTTTAGTACTGTTAGAGTATTTGGGCTCCCCACCATGTCGGATTAAAGGAAGACATCGAAACAGCTCAGAGACGTACTGCCAGATTTGTCATCAGCAGGTTCGATTAACACGTGAGTGTACTGAGGTGCTTCATTAACGTAAATGGGAGTCCCTGGAGAGACGTCAACTTCCTTTTCGTGAAACAACATTGAGGACGCTTATAGAAGAAGTTTTTTCAGATGACTATAGAATGATTCTACTGCCAAAAAATTACATTTCGCACAAGTACAACAGAGACTGTACATACTCTGTTTGCAGGAGCCGTACTCTCTGGCTGGAAGAGTTGCGTTCACTGCCGCAACATGGAAAACTGTTAGCAGTGGGGATACCCCCAAAGCGGCCATCCTAGTAACCAACACCGCACTGCCCGTAACACCTCTGCCACAATACTCCAATAGTCACTGCAACGTCGTGTAGATACAATCCCCTGCTGGAATTGTAATTATCATCAACGTGTACTTCCAATATGGAGACACTATTGAGCAGCACATAGACCATCTAGTGAGAGCGGCCACGGTGTTGCGGGGACGCAAAATTATCATAACTGCCGACATAAGCGCAAAATCTCCCCTGTGGTACAGTGGCACAAGAGATGAAAATGGTGGTAAAGCGGAAGAGATGATATGGCTCTTCAACTAGTGGTGCAAACAGACCAGGAAATCCTCCCACCTATGTGGCGGGAGGGGGACAGGGAACAACCATTGACGTGACGTTGGTCACGCCAAACGCGGTCAACAGGCTCCATGACTGGAAAGTGGTAGACAACGCCACCACTAGTGATCACAATCTAATTACCTTTATTCTAGGAGATAGGGAGTGCCACTGGGCCACGGGGTGGGAGCTGCAAATGAACTTCAGAAAAACAAGATTGGGAACGCCTAGCCAGAGGGTGCGACATTCCTCCATTACCAGAAGGTGACGCACGACAGGACTTTAACGTGGACGATCAGGCCGAGGAGCTGGTGTGCGCAGTAACAAGGGCGATCAAACGGCCGTACCAACAAGGCGGGGGGTCATGGCGGCCACACCGTCACCATGGTCAGAAGACTGAGGAGGCACTACCAGCGCAGTGTCGTCTGGTGGGAGAAGCAAAGATGGCTGCTGCTATACCAGGAGGCAAAAGAAAACTTTCAAAAAGAACTGCAAAAGACCAGAACAAAAAGCTGGGAAACTTTCGTAACTAATCAGCTGGCCCTTGACCCTTGGGGAGTGCCTTATAGATTGGCGAGGGAGAAGATCCGTTCCCCAATGATGTTATCAACGATCAGACACGGGGGTGAGATGACGCAATCCTGGCAAGAAACTGCCGAGGTCCTCCTCCGGTCCCTGCTCCCTGACGATGATAGGAATGATGACACTGAAGGGCAGCAACAATTACGAAACGAAGACCTTGTTAGGTACGAAAATGATGAAGCGCTCTTCCCCTTTTCTAAGGAGGAGGTAGCCGCTCTCATCAAGTCACCAGAGAGAGGAAAAGCCCCCGGGCCAGACGGCATTGTGGCGGAGGTGGTGCAGTTATTAGCCCCACAGCTAGTTGCGCCACTCACACATCTTTTTAATGAATACCTCAGGCAGGGTAGATTTCCGAAGATCTGGAAAGCCGCAAATGTAGTGATTATTAAGAAAAGCCCTGAGAAGGATCCTGCCGAGGCCAAATCCTACAGGCCCATATGTCTGCTGGATGGCTTTGGGAAACTTCTGGAAAAACTATTAGCTGACAGACTGACAGCTCACCGCATGCTGCATGGGATGAGCAACAGGCAATTCGGTTTCAGGCCTGGGCGATCGGCATCTGATGCAATCGCCTTGGCGGCCGAGGTCTGCGGCTCAGCCCCGTGTAAGTATGTTGTTGGCATCATGGTGGACATCGGTGGCGCCTTTGACAACCGGTGGTGGCCTTCGCTTTTCTCCTGCCTCCGGGAGAAAGGATGTCCAGGTCTGCTATATGGCTGTCTAAGGAGCTATTGTGAGGATTGGGAGGTATGGCTATCATCCCCTAGTGGGGATGCTCCCAGGGTTTCGTGTTGGGTCCCCTTTTCTGGGACATCCCCATGGAGCCTCTTCTGGACAGCCTGAAACTGAGCGAAGAGGTGCTAGAGGTGATCTCCTCCTGCTGGTCGGCGGCCAAAGTCACGAGGACATTGAACCCAAGAAAAAGAGAGCAATAGACAAATTACAACTATCGTGCCGCAACACTAAGGTGACTGTTTCACCAACTAAGTCGACTCATCTATTACTCAAAGGACAGCTAGTTAAAAATCCGACTGTGAGAATTGAGGGCACGCCAGTTCTTTGGAGACGAGAAACACGCTACTTGGGAATCATCATCGACGAAAGGTGGAACATCGCAAAGCACATTGAAACCGTAACCCGGAAAGCATTACAATTGTTAAATAACCTCATTTCCATCGGACTTGAGAGATTTCACCTTCCGCCTCATCTAATTAAACTATATCATAAGAGTATACTAACGTCAACAGTGGATTACGGCTCCGGAGTCTGGGCTCACAGGCTCACGAAGGTGGTGCCCGCCATGACGGTGAGAAGGGTACAAAGTAACATGCTACTATGATCTGTAGGGGCGTATAGAACATCCCCGGGGGGAGCCCTGTTAATCACAATGGGGCTTTGTCCCCTGGATGTAAAGATAAGCGAGCAGGCCGCATGGTATTGGGCCAAGAAAGATAATATTACAAACGTAGAGGAAATTATGGGAGCACCTGTTAGGGATAACGGGGAGATAAGGGGGAGGGGTGACGATCTATGGCAGGAGTTATGGGAGTCAGATGAAAGTGGTTGAAGAACTTTTCAGCTCCTACCAAATGTAAAGGAAAGAATGAGAATGAGATACTTTGAGCCAACTCGGGGACTGTTCGACTTCCTCACTGGTCATGGCCTCTATCCGACTTATCTACACTCCTGGAAATTGAAATAAGAACACCGTGAATTCATTGTCCCAGGAAGGGGAAACTTTATTGACACATTCCTGGGGTCAGATACATCACATGATCACACTGACAGAACCACAGGCACATAGACACAGGCAACAGAGCATGCACAATGTCGGCACTAGTACAGTGTATATCCACCTTTCGCAGCAATGCAGGCTGCTATTCTCCCATGGAGACGATCGTAGAGATGCTGGATGTAGTCCTGTGGAACGGCTTGCCATGCCATTTACACCTGGCGCCTAAGTTGGACCAGCGTTCGTGCTGGACGTGCAGACCGCGTGAGACGACGCTTCATCCAGTCCCAAACATGCTCAATGGGGGACAGATCCGGAGATCTTGCTGGACAGGGTAGTTCACTTACACCTTCTAGAGCACGTTGGATGGCACGGGATACATGCGGACGTGCATTGTCCTGTTGGAACAGCAAGTTCCCTTGTCGGTCTAGAAATGGTAGAACGATGGGTTCGATGACGGTGGATGTACCGTGCTCTATTCAGTGTCCCCTCGACGATCACCAGAGGTGTACGGCCAGTGTAGGAGATCGCTCCCCACACCATGATGCCGGGTGTTGGCCCTGTGTGCCTCGGTCGTATGCAGTCCTGATTGTGGCGCTCACCTGCACGGCGCCAAACACGCATACGACCATCATTGGTACCAGGGCAGAAGCGTCTCCATTCGTCCCTCCATTCACGCCTGTCGCGACACCACTGGAGGCGGGCTGCACGATATTGGGGCGTGAGCGGAAGACGGCCTAACGGTGTGCGGGACCGTAGCCCAGCTTCATGGAGACGGTTGCGAATGGTCCTCGCCGATACCCCAGGAGCAACAGTGTCCCTAATTTGCTGGGAAGTGGCGGTGCGGTCCCCTACGGCACTGCGTAGGATCCTACGGTCTTGGCGTGCATCCGTGCGTCGCTGCGGTCCGGTCCCAGGTCGACGGGCACGTGCACCTTCCGCAGACCACTGGCGACAACATCGATGTACTGTGGAGACCTCACGCCCCACGTGTTGAGCAATTCGGCGGTACGTCCACCCGGCCTCCCGCATGCCCACTATACGCCCTCGCTCAAAGTCCGTCAACTGCACATACGGTTCACGTCCACGCTGTCGCGGCATGCTACCAGTGTTAAAGACTGCGATGGCACTCCGTATGCCACGGCAAACTGGCTGACATTGACGGCGGCGGTGCACAAATGCTGCGCAGCTAGCGCCATTCGACGGTGAACACCGCGGTTCCTGGTTTGTCCGCTGTGCCGTGCGTGTGATCATTGCTTGTACAGCCCTCTCGCAGTGTCCGGAGCAAGTATGATGGGTCTGACACACCGGTGTCAATGTGTTCTTTTTTCCATTTCCAGGAGTGTATGTCGGTTTGGGAAAAGGGCGCTGCCCGCGTGTGACTGTGGCGCATCAGAGGGTAATCCTGACCATGTGGTTTATGAGTACCCCCTTTTCGATGATGTACCAGCCGCACTACCAAGTAACAACACCTATGACCTACTCAGACAAGAAGAGACCTTTACGAGACTGAACACGCTAGCCAACGAGGTATTAACAACTTTCCTGAGAGGCCTTTGTGACTAGTTAGTTGGTAATCACCGATCGCGTCCACCACTCCAATCCCGTACCGCCTGTTCGTGGATAAGTCGACTTAACAGTTGGAATCCGCCACGTGCACGACTAGGGGGACGGGTGATCTTCTTCACGAACTAGACAACGCACCGACTATGACGTAGAATAGATAATAGATTTTAGTTAAATATAATAGGATAGTAGATTAGGAACCTGCAGTGATGATTAAGTCCTTGCCTGCCCTGAGCCAGGGGCATGCTCATAGGGATTACCTTGTGTAATTATTATCATTATGGAAATAAAGATTAAACAAAAGTACAACAGAGCAAATATAAGAGAAACTACGGCTTTTAGGGAGGTGGCCTAGGGGTGGCATCTTTGATTAGTAATCAAAATCTCTCGGCCCCTGATTCGGACACCGCTACTGCTTAAATTTTGAATAAGAAACATCAGCAATGGCAACCGAACATTTCCGGTGTAAGGAGTCTGCCCCATTCTGCCAACGGCCTTGTCAAAGAAGCTGGAGGTGGGACGCATGAGGTGGGAACCCGATCCTAGAGGAAGAAGAATCAACAAAAACCATTAGAGTACGGAAGGCAATGGAAACCAGTGCATTACAGAAACATAATGTTTATCCACAGAATATGTGGCTTGTACATGAGAAATTGTCTTGATGACATGTGCATTGGAAAAATGTTCCGGACTAGTTATCGATTCAGATATCCGAGAGGGGAGTGTCAAGGGGGACGTGATCAAGAGAAAAAGATTGAATAATCAACTAAAGTATAAAATTCTACGAGTCTGTGAGTGGAATGTCAGAAGTCTGAATGTGGTAGGGAAACTAGAAAATCTGAATAGGGAAATGCTACGGCTCAGTGTAGATACAGTTGGTGTCATCAAATGAAATGGAAAATACAAAAGGACTTCGTGTCAGATATGTATTCCGTAACATCAACAGCAACAGAAATTGTTATCATAAGAGTAGGATTCGTAAAAAATAGGAAGGTACGGCAGAGAGTAAATTATTGTCAACAGTTCAATGATAGGGTTGTTCTCATTAAAATCGACACCAAACCAACACCGACCACGATAATTCAGTTATATATGCCGATCTCGCAAGTTGGAGATAAAGAGATAGAGAAAGTGGAAGAGGATATTGAAACGGTAATTCAATATGTAAAGGGAGATGGAGATATAATAGACATGTAAGAATGAATTGCGATTGTAGGGGAAAAAGCACAGAAGGGTTACGTGAGAATGTGTGCTTGGCAATAGGAAAGAGAGAGGAGGAAAACTAATCGAGTTCTGCAATAAATTTCAGCTAGTAATATCGAAAACTCTGTTCAAAAATCACAATAGACGTAGGTATACTCGAAAAAGACCGGAAGATATGGGAAAATTTCATTTACGTTAGACCATGTTGAGGCAGAGATTCCAAAGTCAGATACTGGATTGTAAGGCATACCGAGGAACAGATGTAAACTTCACATCAGTGAAGTGCAGGTTTGCCAATGCAAAATGGTAATTTGAAAAGTGTGAAGAAACCGAAAGGGTGTGATTCTCGAAAAGACACACTCAGCAAACAGAAAAGTCAAAACAACCTTCGTAGAAATTAAACTCAAAGGCGGGAACATTAGGGAAGCGATGGAAATTTTAAGCTTAAATGCAGCAGAGAGAGCGGAGATGTGGTAAGAGAATCTCCAGGGACTCTTTCGGAGGGAGCGCGTTTTGGATGACATGATAAAAGAAGCAACAAGAGTCGACAGGCAAGAGGCAGAGAATCCAGTATTAGAAGCAGAATGTAACAGAACTTTGTAAGACTTACGATCAATTAAGAGAGAAGGGATACATATCATTCTTTCTTCATTTCTAAGATCATTGAAGAAACTGGCGACAAAACGACTGTTCACATTGGATTCTAGAATGTATAAGACAGGCGATATAAATGTATAATATCGGTAGTATACCATCAGACTTTCGGAGAAAACATTGTTTACCCAATTCCAAAGGTAGCAAGCGCCGACGTTTGCGAGAATTATCGCATAGTCAGCTTAATGGCTCATACAGTCAAGCTGCTGACAAGAATAATGTACAGAAGAATGGAAAAGAAAATTGGGGATGTGTTACGCGATGCGACGATCCGTTTGGCTTTGGGAAAGGTAAGGGTACCAGAGAGAGAGAGAGAGAGAGAGAGAGAGAGAGAGAGGGAGAGAGAGAGAGAGAGAGAGAGAGAGAGAGCGTTCTGACAGTGCGGTTGGTAACGGAAGCAAGACAAGAAAAATCGAGATACAGTCATAGGTTTTATCAACGTCGATAAACCGTTCGACAATTTGAAATGGGTGCAAGATGTTCGAAACTCCAAGAAACATAAGAGTAACTCTAGGGAAATACAATACGTACAAGAACTAAGAGAGAAGAATAAGAGTGGAAGCCCAAGGACGAAGTGTACGGATTAAAAAGGGGATAAGACGGTGATGATATTCTTCACCTTTGCTGTTCAAACTATGCGTCGAACAAGAAATGACGCAAATAAAGGAAAACTTAAAGAGTAGGAATAAAATACAATGTGGAAGGGTATCAATGATAAGATTCGCTAATAACATTGCTATCTTCGGTGAAAATGAAGAACTACTGAAAGATCACTTCAATGGAATGAAGTCTAATGAGTACTGAATATGATTTGAGAGTAAATCGAAGAAAGGCAAAGCAACGAGAAGTTATACAAAGAAGAACAGCGATAAACTTAACATCGTAATTGGTGCTCAAGAAACAAAGTTAAAGAATTCTGCTACCTAGGCAGCAAAATAACCCATGACGAACGGAGCAAGGAGGACATAAAAAGCAGAATAGCACTGCTGAAAAAAGAATTCCTGGTCAAGAGATGTCTACTAATATCAAACATACGACTTAATTTGAGGAAGAAATTTCTGAGTATGTAAGTTTGGAGCATAGCATTGCATGGCTTGGGAGACATGGACAGTGAGAAAACTGGAACAGGAGCCAATAGAGGCATTTGAGATATGTTCCTATCGAAGAATGACCAAAATTAGGTGCTGGCTAGATAAGGAATGAGGAGGTTCTCCACAGAATCAGCGGAGAAAGGAAAATATGAAAAACACCGAAAAGAAGAAGGGATAGGATGGTACAACATCTGTTCGGATATCAGAGAATAACTTCCACGGCACTAGTGGAGGCAAGAGAGATTAAAAGTTGTAGAGGTAAACAGGGATCGGGATTCATCCAGTAAATAACTGATGACGTTGTGTGCAAGTACTACTCGGAGAAGGTAAAGTGTGATGATGTTTGGTTTGAGGGGCGCTCAACTGCGCGGTCATCAGCGTATGTACGAAGTCCCAGTTATCCCACAGTCGAATTTTTCACATTCCAATCCAACCACTGTCACGAATGATGATGATGATGATGATGATGATGATGACGATGAAATGATGAGAACAACACTAACACCCAGTCCCCAGGCAGAGGAAATCCCCCAACTGGCCTGGAACCGAACCCGGGACACCGTGATCCAGAGGCAGCAGCGCTAGCCACTAGACCACGACCTGCGGAGAGAGATGGTAAGGTTGCCACAGCAGAGGAATTCGTAGCGGGTCCTATCAAACCAGTGAGAAGACTGACGACCTATCAAAAAATAAATAAATAAATAAATAAAATAAGAAACACGCAGTGTACAGGATAGACAGGATAGTGTCTGCAAGAAACACTAAAACTGAGGCGTTCCTTTCGTTTTGTCTTAGGTTACAATAGGAAGTAATTATGTTTTCTATCATCATCATCATCATCATCATCATCATCATCATCATCATCATCATTTAAGACTGATTATGCCATTCAGCGTTCAGTCTGGAGCATAGCCCTCTTATAAAATTCGTCCATGATCCCCTATTCAGTGCTAACATTGGTGCCTCTTCTGATGTTAAACCTATTACTTCAAAATCATTCTTAACCGAATCCAGGTATCTTCTCCTTGGTCTGCCCCGACTCCTCCTACCCTCTACTGCTGAACCCATGAGTCTCTTGGGTAACCTTGCTTCTCCCATGCGCGTAACATGACCCCACCATCTAAGCCTGTTCATCCTGACGGCTACATCTATAGAGTTCATTCCCAGTTTTTCTTTGATTTCCTCATTGTGGACACCCTCCTACCATTGTTCCCATCTGCTAGTACCTGCAATCATCCTAGCTACTTTCATATCCGTAACCTCAACCTTGTTGATAAGGTAACCTGAATCCACCCAGATTTCACTCCCATACAACAAAGTTGGTCGAAAGATTGAACGGTGCACGAATAACTTAGTCTTAGTACTGACTGCCTTCTTGCAGAAGAGAGTAGATCGTAGCTGAGCGCTCACTGCGTTAGCTTTGCTTCACCTCGCTTCCAGTTCTTTCACTATGTTGCCATCCTGTCAGAATATGCATCCTAAGTACTTGAAACCGTCCACCTGTTCTAACTTTGTTCCTCCTGTTTGGCACTCAATCAGTTTAAATCCCTTTCCCACTGATATTACTTTCATTTTGGAGATGCTAAGCTTCATACCATACTCCTTACATTTCTGATCTAGCTCTGAAATATTACTTCGCAAACTTTCAATCGAATCTGCCATCACAACTAAGTCATCCGCATATGCGACACGGCTTATTTTGTGTTCACATATCTTAATCTCACCCAGCCATTCTATTGTTTTCAACATATGATCCATAAATAATATGAACAACAGTGGAGACAGGTTGCAGCCTTGTCTTACCCCTGAAACTACTCTGAACCATGAACTCAATTTACCGTCAACTCTAACTGCTGCCTGACTATCCATGTAAAGACTTTTAATTGCTTGCAAAAGTTTGCCTCCTATTCCATAATCTCGTAGAACAGACAATAACTTCCTCCTAGGAATCCGGTCATATGCCTTTTCTAGATCTATAAAGCATAGATACAGTTCCCTGTTCCACTTATAACACTTCTCCATTATTTGACGTAAGCTAAAGATCTGGTCCTGAGAACCTCTAAGAGGCCTAAACCCACACTGATTTTCATCCAATTGGTCCTCAATTAATACTCGCACTTTCCTTTCAACAATACCTGAGAAGATTTTACTCAAAACGCTGATTAAAGGGGTACCTCTGTAGTTGTTACAATCTTTTCTGTTCCTATGTTTAAAGATTGGTATGATTACTTCTTTTGTCCAGTCTGATGGAACCTGTCCTAACTCACAGGCCATTTCTATTATCCTGTGTAGCCATTTAAGACCTGACGTTCCACTCTATTTGATGAGTTCCGACTTAACTTCATCCACCCCAGCTGCTTTATTGCACTGCAATCTATTGACCATTTTCTCCACTTCCTCAAATGTGACCCTATTGCCATCATCATTCCTATCCCATTCGACCTCGAAATCTGAAACAGTGCTGATCGTATTTTCACCTACATTGAGCAACTCTTCAAAATATTCTCTCCATCTGCCCAAGGCTTCCACAGGATTCACCAGCCGTTTTCCTGACCTGTCCAAAATACTTGTAATTTCCTTCTTACCACCCTTTCGAAGTCTGCTAATTACACTCCAGAATGGTTTTCCAGCAGCTTGACCCATAGTCTCCAACCTGTTTCCAAAGTCTTCCCAAGATTTCTTCTTGGATGCTGCAATTATCTGTTTGGCTTAGTTTTTTTCTTCAACATAACTCTCTCTGTCTACCTGAGTTCTAGTATGTAGCCATTTTTGATACGCCTTCTTTTTCCTTTTACAGACTGCCTTGACTGTGTCATTCCAGCAAGCTGTTTGCTTCATCCTACTTTTACACATTACTGTTCCAAGACATTCTTTAGCCACTTCTAGTACTGTTCGCCTGTACCTTGTCCATTCCTTTTCCAATGACTGTAATTGACTACATTCAACTAACTGGTACCTTTCTGAGATCGCTGTTATGTACTTGTGCCTGATTTCCTTATCCTGAAGTTTCTCCACTCTTATTCTCCTACATATGGACCTGACATCCTGCACTTTCGGCCTCACAATCCCAATTTCACTTCAGAATAAACAATGGTCAGTGTCATCAAAGAATCCACTGAATACACGTGTGTCACTCACAGCCTTCCTGAATTCCTGATCTGTTATTATATAGTCAATGACAGATCTGGTTCCCCTGCCTTCCCAAGTATACCGGTGAATGTTCTTATGTTTAAAAAAGGAGTTTGTGATTACTAAGCCCATACTGGCACAGAAATCCAAGAGTTGTTTCCCGTTCCTGTTGGCCTCTATATCCTCTCCAAATTTACCCAGCCTTTTCATACCCTTCTGTCCGATTTCCAATCCTGGCATTAAAATCACCCATGAGCAGAACACTGTCCTTGTCCTTTACTCTAACAACTACATCACTGAGTGCATCATAAAAACTATCCATCTTATCTTGATCTGTCCCTTCACAATGCGAATATACTGACACAATCCTAATTTTCTTGCTAGACACCGTCAAATCTATCCACATCAGTCGTTCGTTTACATACCTTACTGCAACTACGCTGGGTTCCATTTCTTTACTGATGTAAAGCCCTACACCCCATTGTGCTATTCCTGCTTTGACTCCTGACAGGTAGACCTTGTATTCTCCTACTTCCTCTTCTTTCTCACCCCTTACCCGAATGTCACTAACAGCTAAAACGTCCAGCCCCATCTATATCGAGATATAAGTTTTTGTTTGATTGCTAGCACCTTCAATACTTCGCTGGGTGAAAGGAATATTTGACGCATTTGTTTATTTCTTTTCATTATTTCACAAAGAGGTCACACGCCGTTTACATGTACACTCCTTGTTCCATCCTGTATGAGTGTGCATGGGTATGAATGGAAGTCAAATATAGCGGGAGCATGTACCAAAGGGAACAGTTTAAGGGAATAGCAGTCATTGCCAAATTACAAGAATAACGGCAGGTAGGCCAGAGCAGCAGGCAAAGATGAAAACAGGCACGAGGGTAGGTTACAAAGTTGGTGCGGGGGTGAGGTGAGTCTCCCTACCACCGCGTTTGAACAGGAACGTTGGTCGGACTCTGGCACGTGGAGAGCACTGTGGGGCCAGCCGTGAGACGGACCGGACGCGGGAGCACAGCAGCTCGCAGATTTGATGAGATAGAAATGGCTAAAAATTCACGACACGGTATGCTCATAGCACGCATTCAACATACCTTCATCGGTACAGGTTACGGTTTTAATTTATTTGCAATAGTTTTCTCTGAAATGTGTTTGTGAAATTTTGCTTTGTGTTAGTGAGCATGCAGCAGGAACCATCAGTTCATGTAGCTATTTCCCGAGTTATAAGCTTCACTTTTAGCTGAATGAGTGCATATTGCGTATTGGATGGTAGATCGAGAAACTTCTGTCGCGAAATTTAATTATTTTTGCTACTTTCTTTGTGAATTCAGGTCGCAGTTCATTTTGGCGAAAATAGTAGATCACTTTTGCCCAGAATCTTTTCTCTGATAGAGGTTATCTACCTTCAGCAGTGGCCTACCTTAAATTTCTAGTAGTGCAATTCATGCATGACGGTAAGTGAGTCTTAAAGAATGAATGGCGATTTTCCCGCTAAAGACGGTGTGGTCCACTTATGTATTTTTTGTGTTATTATGAAATTATGTGTCATATATGAAATTATTCGTGTAGTGTAAAAATTGTAATGTGTCGGCTTCTAAAGTTTTCATCAAAGTAGAAAATAAATCTATTAAATGAGAGTCAGCATTTCAGTTTAGAAATATTCCCCCAGTCACCTGACACATGAAATGGGTAGGATGTATCTTATTCAGTTCGATTTTCTAAAGTTAATGAAAGAAATAATCTGCAGTGCGAATTTAGGTAGGCTACCAGCTGCTATAGTGACGGCTTTAAGAACAACCACCCCAGAACGTGTTATCTTAGAGAAACTCGCACCAATTTCCGTTGCGCGCATTTCTGAAATAATTAATTTGTTTACCAAATTAATCAAATAAGGGTCAAAATATAGATACCATTTCTTATGGGCCTGGTATATCAGCAGCCAGGACGCAAAGTCGAGAAAAATTCTCTAAGGTAACGCGAGGAGATGGTTATACAGGTTCAATATAAATTAAAAATATATAAAGAACCATCATACAGCAGACGAGCAGTCATATAGCAAAACTACGAGTTTCTGGGAATTAAATTCACAGTGATTTCGGTCTAGATATCAAACACAGAAATCGTGGGTGAGCTGAATATTTTTCCTTGTTTCATCTTCCACGAATGGCTATGCAGCATCAATGATGCATGCATGTGGAATTTTAATGAACAATGGGTGATGAAATGACGTCACAGCACATTTCCGCGGAAACCTTGCTTAGCATTGTCGTACTTCTATATAAAGAAAGACGCCGGGCAGTTTGGGCAGAGTTTTTGAGACAGGTCGCTGCGAGTAAACAGCATGTTGCAGAAGCGAACGTATATAGACGACACCGCTTCCATGTCACAAGTATCCGGAAGCGTAAATGCTGAGGAGATGGAAGCATAAATGCTGAGGAGAAGGAAGCGTCGATGCTGTCTGCGTAATATTCGAAGGTACGCCATGGTGTTTGAGTAAAAGAGTAGGTACGAACTCCCACAAATCACAGTGAACATTTGCTCACGTACTCTTCCCCCCGGCCTCCCCCCCCCCCCCCTCACCCCTTCAGAGAATTGGATTTCTGTACGACGACGGCGCCACCACCGCGTCAAATCGCCGGTAGTTCAAAAGCTGATGAAACGGCGGCGGCGATGCTGCTGTTTGTAAATTATACGAAGGTATGCCGTGGTGTGTGAGCACGTGAGTACGTACAAGCTCTCGTGACTCGCATTAAGCTTTTGTTCACGTACACCTGTTTTCTCAGAGACTTGCGCTTATTTGAGTACGACGATGAGTGTGCAGCAGTCGTGTTCACGAAGCTGGGAGCGCGAAAGTTGAGGGGAGCGGTTAGCGAACGGGACGAAGGTATGCCGTTGTGTCTAAGCTCCCAAGACTGGCAGTGAACTCTTGCTCATATTTCAGAGCGCTACATTTATATAGATACGATGACATCATCGCAGTCGCCGTGTAAAAAAGTTTCTGGATGCACAAATGCTTATGAGGTACAGACATCAGTGCTCTCTGCGAACTATATCAAGGTATTCCGCGGTGTGTGAGTACATAATGAGCTCTCAAGAGTGAAGTAAACTCTTGCTCACATACTCGTTCTCTTTCAGAGCACTGCATTTATTTCTGCACCACCACGACGACGACGCCGCCGCCGCCACCGCCGCCGCCGACATGTACAAGAAGTCACTGGAAGGGCTAATGCTGAGGAGGTGGAGGAGTCGAAGCTGTTTGCAGACGACACGAAAGTGCGCCGTGATGTCTGACAGCTTAGGCCATCACAAGATCGAGACACGTGGGGACGACAAAGGAGCAATCTGAGCTGTACCTGACGACTGTAAAAGATGGTGCATGATTGCTGAATTTCTGGAGTCAATATTAAATGCATTTATAAATAAAATGGTCAAAACTAAGTAAACTGATTTTGTTCTGACTGCTGTAGCTGTAGACATATGGAAGACATACTGACATCACAAATATAATTTTCACCAGAGCTGCAAAAGTGTGTCCTCTCAGGCTCATAAATACAAAAAATGATGCTACTCTATCTCCAGTACTGGTAGACTGATGGGAAACGTACCATTTTGAGGCTCGTAGTTTTTTGCTTTAGAAACCTACAGCTGCTACAGAGGAATGGATATTTTGTAAATGTTTACCTCTGTGTCACTACTTAACATCCTGCCCTGATAACTTCCCTTAAGAACATACGGAGCCGTGTTGCTCAGATGAATGTGCTGCCTACCGAAGAGCGCCAATGATTCTTGCTTGTTTCTGCCTGACGTATAGAGCCTGTGCCTTCCCCTGAACTTCTACGTATGCTGATGTTCTACGTACGCTGGTGCCACATCCTATCGTCCAACGTAACAGCCAGGTAATGCACAGTGCTGCTTCACTGCGACGAATGGCTGCTGACACACAGTACTTACGAGCACAGAACTGGTGAAACATTTAAGTGATTTTCAACAGAAGTGCCACCACTAGGTCACTTAATTCGGATGTTGACAGCGTATGCGACGATGAAAAGATACGCCACAGTGGGCAACTGAAGTTTTCTTACATAGAGTGGAGTTCACTGTCTCAAACACGGCCAGTGTTGCTGTAGGAACGTGGTAGGTTGGTTGATTTTGGGGAGGGGATCAAACACCGACGTGATCCGTCCCATCGGATTAGGGGAGGAAGGGAAACGAAATCGGCCGCGTCCTTTCAAAGGAACCATCCTGAAATTTGCCTGAAGCGATGTAGGTAAGTAACGGCTAACCCGAATCAGGATAAGCAGATGTTGATTTGAACCGTCGTCCTCGCGAATGCAAGTAAATCCGCCGACCTCCTGAATGCAAGTCCAGTGTGTTGCGCCACCTCGCTTGATCACAGAACCGGGCACTCATTTAATACCAGCCAGTAGAAAGGTTTGCAGAATTACACTGCCATGACAAGTGTTTTGTGAGTCATGGGATAATATACCCTGAGAGGAAATGTGAAGGTCGACGTTCTCACTAAGAGAACTAAGCACCGTGGGACAAAAACGTACGACCATGTTCTTTAAAGGGGTCTGACTCATGGAATAACAAGTGGCGCCTGATATACCAGCTTTGGGGAACAGATTATGCGCACATTATGCAGGACATCCACTTTTTTCAAATACCCGTAAATGAGTCCCATTGGGATGTATAAATTTAAAATTTGGCTCAAAGAGCCTACAACGTTCCTCTGTAACGGTGCGAATGTGTGGCGCCCTATGACGCCACCCTCGTTCTCGACGACGCTTCAGGCTACAAAGTGTCGATACATGCGAAAACAAGGCCAGAGCTGGAAGACCACGTCAAGACCACGTGACGTGTAAGGTGGGTTAATGGTATCACAATAGCATCGTATTTCCTTACCATTCTGCCCACCGCCACCCTGGATATGTCACACGATGGGAGGTCATCCAATAGCCCCCTACCCTCTTAACCATACTTCACCCGTTCTTCTGACACCTCTCCAATGAACGTTAGAACGGTGAAACCCGGGACACAAGTGGTTTTCTTATTGGTGTTTTTGGAAAAGATTTCAGACACAACGCCGCTCAGAATCAATATTGCGGAGACATGGCTAAGCCACAGTTCGGGGTTATTTCCAGTTTATTTAACATGCCTCTGTTTCAAATCCGAGCATACGCTGCAGCAGACTGAAAATTCATTCTAAAAAAAAAATCCCTAGGCTTGTGGTTAAGCCATGTACCCGCAATGTGCCTTCTTCCAGGAGGGCTGGTTCCGCAAGGAGAACGGCTTTAAAATCCGGAAGGCAGGAAATAGAGAGATACCGGTAGGCAGTGAGGACGGATCGCGAGAGGAGCCTGAATGACTCAGCCGGTAGAGCACTTGCCCACTAAAGACAATATGCCAGGCTCGAGTCCCGAAAATCTGAGCTCACTTAGTTGCTGAGTGAAAAGTTATTCTATATTTAGTAGGTTCGTTGGTCTGAAGCAAGACAGACATTCTTCATCTTCCTTTTACCAGATTTCTACATCTACATCTACATCTACATCCGTACTCCGCAAGCCACCTGACGGTGTGTGGCGGAGGGTACCCTGAGTACCTCTATCGGTTCTCCCTTCTATTCCAGTCTCGTATTGTACGTGGAAAGAAGGATTGTCGGTATGCTTCTGTGTGGGCTCTAATCTCTCTGATTTTATCCTCATGGTCTCTTCGCGAGATATACGTAGGAGGGAGCAATATACTGCTTGACTCTTCGGTGAAGGTATGTTCTCGAAACTTCAACAAAAGCCCGTACCGAGCTACTGAGCGTCTCTCCTGCAGAGTCTTCCACTGGAGTTTATCTATCATCTCCGTAACGCTTTCGCAATTACTAAATGATCCTGTAACGAAGCGCGCTGCTCTCCGTTGGATCTTCTCTATCTCTTCTATCAACCCTACCTGGTGCGGATCCCACACTGCTGAGCAGTATTCAAGCATTGGGCGAACAAGCGTACTGTAACCTACTTCCTTTGTTGTCGGATTGCATTTCCTTAGGATTCTTCCAATGAATCTCAGTCTGGCATCTGCTTTACCGACGATCAACTTTATATGATCATTCCATTTTAAATCACTCCTAATGCGTACTCCCAGATAATTTATGGAATTAACTGCTTCCAGTTGCTGACCTGCTATTTTGTAGCTAAATGATAAGGGACCTATCTTTCTATGTATTCGCATCACATTACACTTCGCTACATTGAGATTCAATTGCCATTCCGTGCACCATGCGTCAATTCGCTGCAGATCCTCCTGCATTTCAGTACAATTTTCCATTGTTGCAACCTTTCGATACACCACAGCATCATCTGCAAAAAGCCTCAGTGAACTTCCGATGTCATCCACCAGGTCATTTATGTATATTGTGAATAGCAACGGTCCTATGACACTCCCCTGCGGCACACCTGAAATCACTCTTACTTCGGAAGACTTCTCTCCATTGAGAATGACGTGCTGCGTTCTGTTATCTAGGAACTCCTCAATCCAATCACACAATTGATCTGATAGTCCGTATGCTCTTACTTTGTTCATTAAACGACTATGGGGAACTGTGTCAAACGCCTTGCGGAAGTCAAGAAACACGGCATCTACCTGTGAACCCGTGTCTAAGGCCCTCTGAGTCTCGTGGACGAATAGCGCGAGCTGGGTTTCACACGATCGTCTTTTTCGAAACCCATGCTGATTCCTACAGAGTAGATTTCTAGTCTCCAGAAAAGACATTATACTCGAACATAATACGTGTTCCAAAATTCTACAACTGATCGACGTTAGAGATATAGGTCTATAGTTCTGCACATCTGTTCGACGTCCCTTCTTGAGAACGGGGATGACCTGTGCCCTTTTCCAATCCTTTGGAACGCTTCGCTCTTCTAGAGACCTACGGTACACCGCTGCAAGAAGGGGGGCAAGTTCCTTCGCGTACTCTGTGTAAAATCGAACTGGTATCCCATCAGGACCAGCGGCCTTTCCTCTTTTGAGCGATTTTAATTGTTTCTCTATCCCTCTGTCGTCTACTTCGATATCTACCATTTTGTCAACTGTGCGACAATCTAGAGAAGGAAGCACAGTGCAGTCTTCCTCTGTGAAACAGCTTTGGAAGAAGACATTTAGTAATTCGGCCTTTAGTCTGTCATCCTCTGTTTCAGTACCATTTTGGTCACAGAGTGTCTGGACATTTTGTTTTGATCCACCTACCGCTTTGACATAGGACCAAAATTTCTTAGGATTTTCTGCCAAGTCAGTACATAGAACGTTACTTTCGAATTCATTGAAAGCCTCTCGCATAGCCCTCCTCACACTACATTTCGCTTCGCGTAATTTTTGTTTGTCTGCAAGGCTTTGGCTATGTTTATGTTTGCTGTGAAGTTCCCTTTGCTTCCGCAGCAGTTTTCTAACTCGGTTGTTGTACCACGGTGGCTCTTTTCCATCTCTTACGATCTTGCTTGGCACATACTCATCTAACGCATATTGTACCATGGTTTTGAACTTTGTCCACTGATCTTCAACACTATCTGCACTTGAGACAAAACTTTTGTGTTGAGCCGTCAGGTACTCTGTAATCTGCTTTTTGTCACTTTTGCTAAACAGAAAAATCTTCCTACCTTTTTTAATATTTCTATTTACGGCTGAAATCATCGACGCAGTAACCGCTTTATGATCGCTGATTCCCTGTTCTGCATTAACTGATTCAAATAGTTCGGGTCTGTTTGTCACCAGAAGGTCTAATATATTATCGCCACGAGTCGGTTTTCTGTTTAACTGCTCAAGGTAGTTTTCAGATAAAGCACTTAAAAATATTTCACTGGATTCTTTGTCCCTGCCACCCGTTATGAACGTTTGAGTCTCCCAGTCTATATCCGGCAAATTAAAATCTCCACCCAGAACTATAACATGGTGGGGAAATCTACTCGAAATATTTTCCAAATTATTCTTCAGGTGCTGAGCCACAACAGCTGCTGAGCCCGGGGGCCTATAGAGACATCCAATTACCATGTCTGAGCCTGCTTTAACCGTGACCTTCACCCAAATCATTTCACAATTCGAATCTCCGTCAATTTCCTTCGATACTATTGCACTTCTTATCGCTATAAACACGCCTCCCCCTTCACTGTCCAGCCTATCTCTGCGGTATACATTCCAATCAGAGTTTAGGATTTCATTACTGTTTACGTCTGGTTTCAGCCAACTTTCTGTTCCTAGTACTATATGGGCGTTGTGACCGTTTATTAATGAGAGCAGTTCTGGGACCTTTCTATAGACGCTTCTGCAGTTTACTATTAGCACATTAATATTGTTATTCCTTGTTGCATTTTGCCTACTCCTGCCTTGCCGCGTCTCAGGAGGCGTCTTGTCGGGCCTAGGGAGGGAATTCTCTAACCTAAAAAAACCCCATGTGCACTCCACACGTACTCCGCTACCCTCGTAGCCGCTTCCGGCGTGTAGTGCACGCCTGACCTATTCAGGGGGACCCTACATTTCTCCACCCGATAGCGGAGGTCGAGAAATTTGCACCCCAGCTCTCCGCAGAATCGTCTGAGCCTCTGGTTTAAGCCTTCCACTCGGCTCCAAACCAGAGGACCGCGATCGGTTCTCGGAAAGATACTACAAATAGTTAGCTCTGATTCCACCCCGCGAGCGAGGCTTTCCACCTTCACCAACTCCGCCAACCGCCTGTACGAACTGAGGATGACCTCTGAACCCAGACGGCAAGAGTCATTGGTGCCGACATGAGCAACAATTTGCAGTCGGGTGCACCCAGTGCTCTCTATCGCCGCCGGTAGGGCCTCCTCCACATCTCGGATGAGACCCCCCGGCAAGCAGACAGAGTGAACACTGGCCTTCTTCCCCGACCTTTCCGCTATTTCCCTAAGGGGCTCCATCACCCGCCTAACGTTGGAGCTCCCAATAACTAATAAACCCCTCCCCCCGTGTGCCTGCTCGGACCTTGCTGAAGGAGCAGCCACATGTCCACTCACAGGCAGAGCGGGCGATGCCACACGGCCAGCCTCCACATTGACCCTCCGCCTCGTGCGCCGCGAACGCCGCTGAACCCGCCACTCCCCTTGGGGAGAGGGTGGCCCAACCGCGCCCGGTACCCGCGAAGATGTCTCGACAGCAGGGACAGTGGGTGAAGCATCTAACACCTGGGGTGCACCATGCGACGCACCAGACTCCCCACTGCCGCTACACTCCGAGGCAGCAGCCTGAAGACGGCTGACCGCGGCCATCAACACGCTCAGCTGTTCGCGAAGAGTGGCCAGCTCCTCCTGCGTCCGTACACAGCAGCCACACATCCTAGCCATCCTAAGAAGTCAATTTACTATAGAGTGTTAATCAGCTTTTAACTAGACTGCTAATTCACTAAAGGCGGTTGATTATTGACTAAACTATGATTGCTAACCACATCTTGTAGAAACAAGGAAAATAGCACTACCTGTCTCTGGACGGTATTGAAAACAAACACTAGCACTACGAGCACTATGGCTGACTAAAGGGACTCTCTGACTGTATTCGAAACACACACGAGATCTATGGAACACTTAATAGCACTCTACTATTAAAGCTTCCTAAAAGCAAAAACACGCAGAAGAAGAAGTGACAAGTAAGAAAAATACAGATAATACTTAAATTAAGGTAGCTCGCTGCACAGCAGACGTGAAGCAGACGGCGGTTAGGGCGACACTTTGCCTTATCTACCAATGTATGTCTTTATTTCCTATTTTGATGTGTCCCTTGTGCCCAGTATCTCGTTTACCTTATATTCACACTTTTGGAGCCCATATTGTGCCCCACTATTTCCTTCGGTTATGACTAGTTATACTAGTAAAAATATTATCACCAGAAGCGCCTCGGCGTTGTTCTGTAGCAGTATTCGTCGACTTGAATAACGCTAATTGCATGCTGCTCGAATCAAGTATTCGTCGGGCTCGCGGTTCTCAGCCGTATTTTATAATAATATGCATCTAGCAACTAACAGAAGAATCCAAAAACGTCAAAGTAGCGTTGATAACTTCTTAGTAGTATAGTGTTCGTGGTCAATGCCCGACCACCCGTCATATCGTTCCTTTTTGACGACTGTCTCGACCGTCAATACGGGTCGTATGTATCTGGCCTGCTACCCCCTGGAGTTCGCTTTCGTCGCCTACTTCAGCACCTTGATGTATCTGCAACCTTTCGAGTGGGCGAGAGCCAAACGCCACCTTGGCTCTAGACTCAGGTTGGCGTTCACTTTGACCTCAGCTCACTCCCAAAGGAAGTTACCCCAGCTTCGATATGCCGCTCCCGGTTTGTCAAACTTCGTTCGCAGTTCATTAATACGATCTTCATTTATACGAATGGCTCTAAGACCAATGACGGCGTCGGGTGTTCTTTTATTGTCGGGCCACACACTTGCAAATACCCTCTCCATGGCCATTGTTCGGTCTTCTCAGCTGAGCTATTTGCAATCTACCAGGCTGTTCTTTACATCCACCGCCACTGCTCATGTCATCTGCTCTGATCCCCCGAGTGCCATCCAGAGCCTCAATGATCCGTATCCGGTTCATCTTTTCGTGCACCGGATACAACGCTCTCATCAGCAGCTGGCGGACGACGGTTCTCCGGTTACCTTTATGTGGGTTCCTGGCTATGTCGGTATCCTTGGGAACGAAACAGCAGATGCCGCAGCCACGGCTGCGGTTCTCCAGCCTCGGACAGCTTCTTGTAGTGTGCCTTCATCTGATTTTAGCAGGCTCATTTGTCAGCGCATTTTATCGCTGTGGCATGCCGATTGGGCTACACTTACTGAAAACAAGCTTCGGGTCTTGAGACCTCTCCCCACGGCTTGGACGACCTCTTCACGCCCTATTCGGCGGGAGGAGGTCGTTTTGGCCCGGTTACGAATTGGACACTGCCGGTTCAGCTATGGCCATCTGCTGACGACTGCGCCGGCGCCGTTCTGCCCATGTGGGCAGTTGCTGACGGTACGCCACATTTCAACGTCCTGTCCGAATTTTAATACACTGCGCATTGATCTTGGCCTGCCATGTATACTGGGTGCCATTTTAGCTGATGACCCATGAGCAGCTGCTCGCGTTCTTCGTTTTATCCACTTGACAAACCTGTCTAAGGGCATTTGATTACGCTGTTTTCTTTTAATCCATTGCCTGTTAAAGTGCCTTTTATAGTGTTGTCCTTTTTAGTTGTCGTTTTAACCTTCTGCCTCGCAGTGCATTCATAACTTAGTCTGGGCGCTAATAACCACTGTAGTTGTGCGCCCTAAAACCACAAAAAGTCAATAACAAACAAATATACTTAGAGAGATATTTCAAGATTTGCTTAATTTTAATTGATGCTGACTCATACCGCCATTAACTGAGTGAAGTTGGCCGTTTACCTCAGGGCAGAGGGATAAGTAGCACAGCTCCTGCGGGCTTAGAGGGTGTGAGAGAGGCAATGTGCTGTTCTTTCTCTTCCGGTACTCACAAGCGTCTGCGAACGTACCAAGCAGTTGCAATGATATCAATCCTGACATGGTAGTAACATGGATCATGAATGTGCGTTATAGAGACGATCATCGTCAAATGCCGTTGATATTTGTAGCACGGAATATCAAACTGAATAAGGCCTTTCTAATACAATGCAGTGGGCAGAAGAAAAGTGACATTCAAAAAATTTCGTAAAAATCTGCGATCTTGTCTCATATTGCACAACACATTTAAACATAGTACGGTTCATCAACTAGCGAACCCTGCAGTGCTTCGCAACTGCTGAATATGCGTGAGAGTCTTTTGAGCTCCTTCTTCCCCCGTATCTGTCCGTTTCCTCTTTCATGTCCTCTCGTTGTCCACCTCCTTCTCCTGCTTCCCCTTTTTCTGTCCGTCACCACCTCCTCCCTCTCTCTGTCTTCCTCCTCATTCCTCCCTTCTCTGCCCTTCTCCTCCTTCCTACTACCTATGCTCTTTCTCACCCCTCTCTGACCACCTTCTCTTCCCTCCTCTCTCTAGCAGTCAGCCTTGTTTATACTTGTTGCACAGGAAACGTTCATTGGAATTGACTTTGCTTAAACTAAGTGGGTAAATTGGTTGTGATCTTTGGTATACGGAGCGTGAGGGAGACCTATCCAGCTCCTGCGTTTGTGAGAGAAGTAGCTTCAGTGACACCATTTTACGAAGTTTTAATCTGCAAACGGATAGGATTCAGATTGCGTTGTACTATGCTTATCACAAGCCGATAAGCGATAAACACAACTTCCCTGTTTTCTGTCAAAACAGTCTGTGAGAAGTAAAACGAAACAGCACATTGTTATGTATGCAAATTTTCTTCGAGATTACATGTAGGGAGAAAGACTAAGTAAAGGAGTAACGTTTTCTCCAATAATTAAAATGTATAGATTTCATAGTTAAAACTGACTGACACAAAGAATGCTAAACCAAAGATTTTCACGGCACAACACCTATTTAGTCTCGCAATTGTTTTTAACAGAAAACCTCTACGATTTTGTAAAAAAATGTGTAGCCTACATCAATCTCAATGTTTATTATAGTATGGCGCAAAAATTTGAAGTAAATCGGTCAGGAACCTTTCGAGACCTTTGCCAACAATTTTTTCCATTTATCTAATACACATATACTTAAATACCACATTTATTTAAAAATTGTAGCCTATGTCCACCTGAAAGTTTATTAGAACAACGTGCAAAATTTTAAGAAAATCCGAATGGTGCCAACTTTTAACGATTAGTGTTAAGGGGCTGGCAGCCAACTAAAACCCGCTACTAGTCTACTGAGGGCTAATAAGAACCTAATTTATGTAGATCACCAGTTAATAAACGAGATCGGTACAAATGCTGCCCAAGCTGCTGGATTACAATCTCAGCATTGGCTCTTGAGCAAAAAAGTTTGACATCCACAGATCTACAGAATAAAATAAATGTATAGATTTTTTTCATGTGTGTTGCACTGCCTGCTACGTGTCTTTGTACAAGAGAGTGCTTTGCAACACCAGCGCAAGACAAACGATACATAAACTGCGGAACGGCCTGCCAGTTTAGAGACGAGGACCTTTGCGGAGTTGGTTAGCACGTGTAGATTGAACCATTCCCGGCCGCCTGACAGCACAGGTAGTGTCTGTAACGGCGCCGCTGCGTGTATGCGGACGCAGGGCCGGTCGTAAATACTGGCGGAGTGAGGTGGGGGTGAGTCGCGGAAGGGGTAAGGAGGGGGAAAGGGCGGGGGAGCAGGGTGGTTGCTAGGCGCCGTGCCACGCCCTGCGGCCGGTGTGTGCGCAGCGTTGAGGGCCCATTACACAACGGCGCCCGCTGTAGCCGTGCTCCCACACCGCCCGGGGGATCCCCAGGCTGTCGGGGCAGACACGGAGCCAAGACCCCGTAACACCACTGTAGCGCCCGGACACTCCATTGCTGTACAGCAAGCGCCGTGTACCGGGCGGCGCTGTGCAGTATCATTATGCTTAGTGCGCACGCTGCTGCTGCAACAATTAAATGCCGTGCGCATATCAGTTGCCCGGTACAGAATGCGAGGAAACACTGAAAATGTTTCAGTCATTAGCAAACGGTTGTACGCTGTACAGTTATAGTAATGTGGGCATCTGCTAGCATCCGGCGTAATGATTGCGTTAGAACCACACACAAAGCCCCAGACAATACAGATATGACTCACAAGACTATGCAAGACGTGCTGACATCATCTGTTGCAGAATTATGGAACATGTTTTACACTTTGACGGCAACAGTCATGAGATACCTCCTAATATCTTGTCGGACCTACTTCTTCCCGCGTTGGTGCAGCAGCTCGACGTAGCATAGTTTCAACAAGTCATTGAAAGTCTCCCGCAACAATATTAAGCAATGCTGCCTCTATAGGCGTCCAGAATTCAAAGTGTCTCCGGTGCAAGGTTTAGTGCACTAACTGACGTGTGGATTATGTCTCCTAAACGTTGGATGTGACTTATGTCTGGCGATCTGAGTCTCCAAATCAGTGGTTCGAATTGACCAGAATGTTCTTCATACTAATTGTGACCTGATGACACGACACGTTGTCACCATATAAACTTCATCTTTGCTTGGCAACATGAAGTCCATGAATGGCTGCAAATGTCTCCAATCAGCCGAATGTAACCATTTCCAGGCTATAAACGGTTCTGCTGGACCAGAGGACCCTGTCCCTTTCATGTAAATACAGTCCACACCATTATGGAGCCCTGGGTCCCTGACGACGAGGGGGTCTGCGCTACACTCGAAGCCTATCATCAGCTCTTACCAACTTAAATCTGGGCTCGCCTGACCAGACCAGGGTTTCCAGTTGTCTAGGCTCCAACCGATATGACAACGACCGCAGGTGAGGCGCTGTTTTGCTGTTAGCGAAAGCATTCGGTTGGGTCGTCAGCTGTGATTTGCCCATTAACGCTTGGTTTGCCGCACTGTCCTAATGGATACGTTAGTCGTACGTCATACAATGATTTCTGCCATTATTTCACGTAGTTTTGCTTGTCTGTTAGCACTGACAATTCTACAGAAACGCCACTGCTCTCAGTCGTTAAGTGAAGCCCGTCTCCCACTGCGTTTTCCGTGGTGAGACACAGGGCCTGACACGTGATGTTCTTGACACTTTAGAACTCGAAATATTGAATTCCCTAAAGATTTCTGAAATGGAATTTCTCCTGTGTCTATCTCCAACTACTGTTCCATGATCAGAGTCCATTAATTGCTATGTTGCGGCCACAGTGACGTCGGAAACCATTTCAAATGAATCACCCGAGTAATACAAATGACAGCTATGGCAATGCGCTGCACTCTTTTACCTTTTGTATGCGATACTACCGCCAACAGATATGTGCGTATGACTATCGTTTGACTTTTGTCACCTAGTATAAGACTTTAACGATTATTGGACCATATTTGAGACTAGATTAAGGACATCCAATCAGCAGAGCCAAACATGTCCTTCAAAACGTGACGAAACTGATAAATTTCCGTGGTGCCCAAAGAAACAGTTACAGGAAATTACAGTGAAACTCAGAAAGATCTACAAAGGATAAACTTGTTCTGAGATTAGTAGCTGACCCTCAACGTAAACAAATGTAACATACTCCTCAGAAATGGGGGAAGACATCAATTACTGTTTGGCGTACTATCGGCTATAAGCCCACCAGGATACAGCGAGCAATAAATAGAGTGCCGCTCTCTTGGATCGGAGAGATGTGCTCGCCCTGCATGCAAACTCCCATGCGGATTTACGATGACAGCCGGTGGGCCGCAAGTATGGACGTGGTTTTTAGGCGGTGTGACGCATCTGACAGGCCGAATACTGTGCTGACACCCAATCCCGCTTGTTACACGATTTGCAAACATTTCGAAAACGTTCTCACACATTTCGCACTTTCTCATCAGTGCGCTGATAGATAAATTCCGTCCCGAGGGGTTAAGGGTTGTGGGATTCAAGGAGAGGTAGGGTAGGCTGGGAGGGAAGGAGGTTCGGGATGGCGACAGAAAGGTCGTCCCACCGCTACCACTAACATCCTAAATCCAAATTAATATGACGACCCCCACGAAGAGACAGAATAAGGCTAGGAAAAAGAACAAGATACTATTGGCTATAACTAACTAGAAACAGTGAAACAGTGAACTTGAACTGATCCATACAAGATCGGAGAAAGGGCATGTAGGTCGTAAATTTTAAATCTGTTTATTGCAGATCGATTTCAGCCACTGTGTAGCTATGTAAGTGCTGTTATATAGAAGTCCTGACGACTCATCGTACGTATAATGAATGGTATATGGTACCACTTGACGGGTGTTTGTTATCTGTAACTTCAAGTGGTACGATGAGTCAGCATGACTTTCTGCACTGAAGATAGCTACACAGTTGCTGATATCGATTTACAATAAACATATTAAAAATTAACGACCGGTGCTGCCGTTCCTTCGATCTCATTAACGCGGTCGTGGAGTACGCAGTTTCTGATGCAAAAAAACTTGAGTAGTCCATAAATATCGAGTGATCAAAAAATCAGTATAAATTTGAAAACTGAATAAATCACCGAATAATGTAGATAGAGTGGTACAAATTGACACCCATGCTTTGAATGACACGGGGTTTTATTAGAACCAAAAAAATACAAAAATTCAAAAAATGTCCGATAGATGGCGCTTCATTTGGTCAGAATAGCAATAATTAGCATAACAAAGTAAGACAAAGCAGAGATGATGTTCTTTACAGGAAATACTCAATATGTCCACCATCATTCCTCAACAAGAGCTGTAGTCGAGGAATAATGTTGTGAACAGCACTGTAAAGCATGTCCGGAGTTATGGTGAGGCATTGGCATCGGATGTTATCTTTCAGCATCCCTAGAGATGTCGGTCGATCACGATACACTTGCGACTTCAGGTAACCCCAAAGCCAATAATCGCACGGACTGAGGTCTGGGGACCTGGGAGGCCAAGCATGACGAAAGTGGCGGCTGAGCACACGATCATCACCAAACGACGCGCAAGAGATCTTTCACGCGTCTAGCAATATGAGGTGGAGCGTCATCCTGCATAAACATCGTACGTTCCAGCAGGTGTTTATCAGCCAGGCTGGGAATGATGCGATTCTGTAACATATCGGCGCACCTCTCACCTGTCACGGTAGCAGTTACAAAACCAGAATCACGCATACCCTCGAGGAAAAAAGGCCCGACTGCGGTAGATGTGGTAAATCCAACCCATACCGTGACTTTCTCGTCGTGCAATAGAGTTTCCACGACAATTCTAGGATATTCGGTAGCCCAAATTCTGAAGTTGTGGGCGTTGACAGACCCTCGGAGCGAGAAATAAGCTTCGTCAGTCCACAACAAGTTACTGAACCAATCGTCATCTTCCGCCATCTTTTGAAACGCCCATACCGCAAACGCCCTCCGTTTCACTAAATCGCCAGGTAACAGTTCATGATGCCGATGGATTTTGTACGGATAGCATCGGAGGGTACGCCTAAGTGCTACCCAAGCAGTAGTGTATGGAATGCCGGTGCGACGTGCGACTGCACGAGCGCTGACTTCCCCGCGCTTAGACGAAGCCGCTACAGTCTCCATTTCTTCCTGAACTGTCTCAGCAGCATTACGCCTTGTGCTCTGTCGGCCACTACAGGATCTATCGTCTAAACAACCCGTGGTTTCGAATTTCGAAATCATTCTCGCCACAGCTGCATTTGTCAACGGACCTTTACCCGTTCGAATCCCCTTCCTATGGTGATAGGATCGTAACGCTGGACTAGCACATTACCCATTCTGATAATACAGCTTGAGTAAGAACGCCTTTTCAGGTAACGTCAACATGCTGCGACTGCTGGCGCATCTGATTCTCTCTTTCATTACAGATCCTTTTATACACGATTGTCATGCGCAGTCACTGACGTTTTGCTGTCCAGCGCCATCTGTCGGACATTTTGTGAACTTTGTTTTTTTTGTTCTTATAAAACACTATGTCATTCCAAGCATGTGTGTCAATTTTTCCTTCTCTATCTACATTTTCCGTGGTTTATTAAGTTTTCAAATTTATACTGACTTTTTGATCACCCGGTACATAAAAGTTCGTGTATGTATGTTTCACATTTCCTCTAAAATCACTACATCAATGTCATCCAAACTTGGTATACATGTCACTTACTATCTGGAAGAAGCACCTGCGGGGTACGAACCACCTTGCTCTCAAAGAGGTGGAGGTGAGAGAGAAAACGAAGCACCGCTCACCGCGCTATGGTGGGCACTGTCTGCACTGGATGCACCTATAAAATCGTATCATTGTATGACATTTATTTCTGGAGATACGATCTCATAAGCATTGAGCTGCGAGAAAAAAAACTGCAAGGCGAAACTGTTTACAACTATGTGTGAAATATGTGAAACATATCTGACACGTGCGTACGTGGACAAAGCACGGCCTAAAGTTCCTCCAAAACACCCAGATGAGTTCAGACAATCTTGGTGCACATATTACTTACTGTGAGGCAATAAACACTGTGGCATCAGAAGCAGAAACCTTATTGGGAAAGGGGTGGTAAGGGGGAGAAGGAAATAAATACACAGAGAGGGGGAAGTAGATGGACACAGAAAATTGGGGGAGGGAATGGACAGTCAGAGGTGGAAATGGGAAGAAACGGAAGAGTAGGAGGACAGATGGGGAGAGAGGAGGAGATGACCAGATATAGGGGAAGGAGGAGATGGGCAGAGAGAGTAGTGAGCGGGGAGGAGGTGGTGGACAGGGAGTGGAAAGAGAGGAGAGAGAGGGAAGGAGGAGATAGAGATAATAGATACAGAGAGAGAGAGAGAGGGGGGGGGGAGGAAGGCCATTGGAGAGAGAGAGAGGAGGAGAAGACGAAGGACGAGGATATGGACTAATACAAGATTAGAATAAACACGATCCTGGGAAATACCCGGTATTCAGCTAGTGACGATCTTTCTTTTTTGAGTCATCAGTCTTCTAACCGGTTCGATGCGGCCTGCAGCGGATTCCTCTCCTGTGCCAACCTCTTCATCTCAAAGTAGCTATTGCAACCTATGCCCTCAAGTATTTGCTGTATGTATTCTAATCTCTGCGTCCTCTACAGATTTTGCCCTTTACAACTTCCTCTGGCACCATGAAAGTCATTCCCTGATGGCTTAACACATGTCCTATTGTCCTGCCCCGTTTCCTTGTCAGTGTTTTCCACATATTCCTCTCCGATTCGGCGCAAAACCTCCTAATTCCTTTTTTCAACATTCCATCTACTTTTTAGCATTCTTCTGTAGCAGCAGATCTCAAATTCTTCGAGTACTTCTGCTCCGGTTTTCCGACAGTCCATGTTTCTCTACCACTCAATGTGCTCCAAACGTATATACTTAGAAGCTTCTTTCTCAAATTAAGACCTGTGTTTGATACAAGTAGACTTCTCTTGTACAGGAATGTTCTTCTTGCCAGTGCTAGTTTTGATGTCCTCCTTGCTCCGTCCATCACTGGTTATTCTGCTGCCCAGGTAGTAGAATTCCTTAACTTCATCGACTTCGTGAGCATCAATCCTGATGTTACGTTTCTCGCTGTTCTCATTTCTGCTACTTCTCATTACTTTGGTCTTTCTTTGATTTAATGTCAGTCCATATTCTGTACTCATTAGGCTGCTTATTTCCTTCAGCATATCATGTAATTCTTCTTCACTTTCCCTTAGGATACCAAGGTCATTAGCAAATCATATCACTGATATCCTTTCACCTTGAATTTTAATTCCACTCCTGAAACTTTCTTTTATTTCCATAATTGCTTATTCGATGTACAGATAGAACAATAGGGGCAAAAGACTACATCCCTGTCTTATACCCTTTTTAATCCGAGGACATCGTTCTTGGTCGTCCACTCTTATTATTCCCTCTTGCCTATTGTCAATACTGTGTATCAACCGTCTCTCCCTGTAGCTTACTCTTTTTTTCTCGAAATTTCGAAAATTTTGCATCATTTGACATTGCTAATGGTTTTTCCATATCAACAAATCCTATGAACAGGTCTTGATTTTTCCTTAGCCTTGTCTGTAGTATCAGCTGCAACTTCAGAATTGCCTTTCTGGTGCCTTTACATTTCCTAAAGCCAAACTGAGCGTCACCTAACACGTCCTCAGTTTTCTTTTTCATTTCTCTGTATATTATCCTTGTCAGCAGCTTGGATGCATGAGCTGTTAATCTGATTGTGAGATAATTCTCGCACTTATCAGATCTTTTAATCTTCGAAATTGTGTGGATGATATTTTTTCGAAAGTCAGATGGCATCTCTCTAGACTCATACATTCTGCACACCAACTTTGTTGCCACTTCATCCAAGGATTTTACAAATTCTGATGAATGTTACTATCTTTCGCTTCCGCCTTATTAATTGATCTTAAGTCCTCCAAAGCTCTCTTAAATTTTGATTCTAATACTGGATACCTTATCTGTTCGAAACGACCCTTCTTCCTTCTTTTATGGCATCAGACAGTGTAGTGTTTCCACCGATTCTCTCTCTCCTCTGCATTTAACAGTGGAATTCCCGTTGCGCTCTTAATGTTAACACCCCTGCTTTCAGTTTCACCGAAGGTTGTTTTGACTTGCCTGTGTGCTGAGTCAGTGCTTCCGATAATCATTTCTTTATCGATTTCTCCATATTTTCCATGCAGTCATCTCGTCTTGGTTTCCCTATACTTTCTATTTATTTTATTCCTCAGCCACTCGTATTTCTATATTCCTTAATTTCCCTAAACATTTTTGTACTTCCTTCTTTCATCGGTTAACTAAAGCGTTTCTTCTGTTACCCACTATTTCTTCGCAGTTACCTTCTTTATACCTATGTTTTTCTTTCCGACTTATGTGATTGCCTTTTTAGAGATGTTCATCCCTCTTCAACTGTACTGCCTACTGAGCTAATCCTTATCGCTGTATCTACGAGTATATCCTTAGAGATCCTCAAGCGTACCACGTCATTCCTTAGTACTCTGGTATCCCACTTCATCTACATCCACATCTACATACACACTCAACAATCCACCATACGGTGCATGGCGGAGGGTACCTCGTACCACAACTAGCATCTTCTCTCCCTGTTCCACTCCCAAACAGAACGAGGGAAAAATGACTGCCTATATGCCTCTGTACGAGCCCTAATCTCTGTATCTTATCTTTGTGCTCTTTCCGCGAAATATAAGTTGGCGTCAGTAAAATTGTACTGCAGTCAGTCCCAAATGCTGGTTCTCTAAATTTCCTCAGTAGCGATTCACGAAAAGAACGCCTCCTTTCCTCCAGAGACTCTCAGCCGAGTTCCTAAAGCATTTCCGTAACACTCGCGTGATGATAAAACCTACCAGTAACAAATCTAGCAGCCCGCCTCTGAACTGCTTCTATGTCCTCACTGTCATTCTTTACACCAATCACAAATGCTGTCCAAGTCATCTTGTAGCCTCTTACAGTCACTCAACGACGACACCTTCCCGTACCCCACAGCATCATCAGCAAAAAGCCGCACATTGCTATCCACCCTATCCAAAAGATCATTTATGTAGATAGAAAACAACATCGGACCTACCACACTTCCCTGGGGCACTCCAGATGATACCCTCGCCTCCGATGAACACTCACCATCGAGGACAAGTACTGGGTTCTATTACTTAGGAAGTCTTCCAGCCACTCACATATTTGGGAACCAATCACATATGCTCGTACCTTAGCTAGGAGTCTGCAATGGGGCACCGAGTCAAACACTTTCCGGAAGTCAAGGAATATGGCATCCGACAGATACCCTTCATCCATGATTCGCAAGATGATATGTGAAAAACGGGCGAGTTGCGTTTCGCAGGAGCGATGCTTTCTAAAGCCGTGCTGATGCATGGACAGCAACTTCTCTGTCTCAAGGAAATTCATTATATTCGAACTGAGAATATGTTCGAGCATCCTGCAACAAACCGATGTTAAGGATATTGATATGTAATTTTGAGGATCCGTCCTTCTACCCTTCTTATATACAGGCGTCACCTGCGCTTTTTTCCAGTCGCTTTGCTTATTGATTCTTCCTGACTAATCACTTAAACCTCAGCCTATTCTTCTTCCCTACTACTTTACTATCTGAGTCTATGTCTGCTCCTGGGTAAGCCTTATAATGCAGTACGTGATTTCGGACTCTCTGTCTGACCATGATGTAACCTAATTGAAATCTTCCAGTATCACGCGACCTTGTTCTGAGCATTACTTCTCTTCTTATTCTTGAACACAGCATTCGCTGTTACTAGCTGAAATTTATTACAGAACTCAATTAGTCTTTCTTCTCTCTCATTCCTTGTCCCAAGCCCATATTGTGCTGTAACCTTTTCTTCTACTCCTTTCCCTACAACTGCATTCCAGCCACTCATCACTATTAGATTTTCGTCTCCATTTACGTACTGTACTACCCTTTCAATATCCTCATACACTGTCTCTTTGTTTTCAGTTTGCGACGTCGGTATGTATACCTGAACTATCGTTGTTGCTGTTTGTTTGCTTGCGATTCTGATGAGAACGACCCTATTACTGAACTGTTCACAGTAACTCACACTTTGCCCTACCTTCCTATTCATAACGAATCCTACGCCCGTCATACCATTTTCTGCTGCTGGCGATATTCCCTTATACTCATCTTTCCATTTCACTTCACTGACGCCTACTACATCTAGATTGAGCCTTTGCATTTGACTTTTCGGGTTTTCTAGCTTTCTTACCACGTTCAAGCTTCTGAGATTCCACGCCCGACTCGTAGAAAGTTATCCTTTCTTTAGTTATTGAATTTATTTCTCATTGTTGGCTCCCCCTTGTTCCGAATGGGGGACTGTTCTGGAATCTTTTGCCAATGGAGAGAACATCATGTCACTTTTTCAGTTACCGGCCACATGTCCTGCGGATACACATGTGTCTTTAGTGTAGTAGTTTCCATTGCCTTCTCGATCCTCATGCCGTTGATCATTTCTCATTTTTCCGCCTTTAGAGAAACTGTAAGCCTTCCTCTAGAATAGTGACTTAAAAACACTTTAAGACTGATGCTTGATTCTGTTAGTCAGTGTGGTAGCTTTAAGAGTTGGGCTGATGTAAGATCCAGGGAATATCGAATGACGAGCTGTGCGTTTTGTTATGAAATCGTTTAGTAACCGAAAGTATATTGCAGAGATGCTGAATGAGCTATAGTAGCAGCGGATGAAGACAGATTTTGTGCATCCCGTAGAAGTTTACTGTTTAATTTCCAAAAAAGGTCTGTCAATTTATTACTTCATGCCTCAAACGAACCGCGAAATGAGCACGGTGAGAAAAGCAGAGGAATTATAGCTTACTGTGGAGTTCGCCAACATTTTTCTCTTAAGCACCACATGCGAATAAAACAAATGGGAGGAATGATTTTGCTGCCAAAAGTATCACCATCACTGGTGCGTATTTGAACGAATTTTGACATACTGGTAGTAGTTGGAGACCACTCGTAAGTAGCTGCTATCACATGATTTAGGTCACAACGCTCCCGTTTAAGAAGAAAAAAATCAACGTATGAAAACGAAAACGCTGTATCCCTTTCGGACCAGAGTGAGTCGTTAGAATACGGGAAGATAAAGATTCGTTGTTCAGGGTGGTGATAATTAAAGTTTCGCTACTTGCAGAGCACCATTAAAAACGAATGAAAACTTTGTGAAAACAGTGTAAGCACATGCGGAAGAGAAATAACAAATGAACCATTGAAAGAAAGAAATGTTACTTTCCACATTAGATGACAACATTTGTTAATTACTTGCCATGTTTACGTTCTAGGTTACGAACGTAGCTCAATGTGACGATCATTCTCATACAAGATAGCCCGGATCTGCACTAGAGACATAATTGCACAATTGTTTGGAACACTTTCCGAACCGTGCGCCGTGAAATGTTCAGCTGTCGTGACACAGCTCTCACTGCTCGAAGATCGCATATCGCCTCCAGCATTCTCAGCCATGGCAACAGTAACTTTGACAATTTGTGGTGCAATTGGCTGCCGGCATTCTCCCAAGACAATTACCAAATCGTCAGTTAATTCGAACTTCCGAATCATGTTATTCAACCGCGGTGCGCAAAGAGGACCTCTCCGTAATCTTTTAATGAGCTGATGAGCAGCAGCACAACTGATGTTTTGGTAAAAAGCTTTACAAGTGAAGCTCTGACCGCCTTGTCAAAATTAATGTTTAGTACTGCAACAGTAATGCGCACTGATTCTTATGTTTCAGCCCCACGTCGCTGAGTCCGCAGCTCGTGATCTAGTGGTTAGCGTTGCTACCTCTGGATCACGAGGTCCCGGGTTCGATTCCCAGCCAGGTTGGGGATTTTCTCTGCCCGGGGACTGGGTGTTTATGAAGTTCTCATCATATTATCATCATCATTTGTGGCAGTGGCTAGATTAGACTGTGAAACAAAATGGACTGTGAACAAATTGGGACTTTGTACAGGCGCTGATGACCGCGCATTTGAGCCTCCCACAAACCAAAGATCACCACCATCGAAGTCGCTGTACCACTACCGGCTCGGAACGGCAAGATCTGACACTACTGACAACGCAAATCCTGCAACTCGCAATGTGAACATCATTCCTATTAATCTGGGTACCCATACTGTAAATACAGAGTGGTTATAAGTAATCTTTCTCTACCTGAGCCAGTGTAGACGGAAAATTATTTACCGTGTAAGTACCCCAACTGTGCAAGAATGATCTTCAGGCTACGCACTGAAGGATTTGTGTTGTTGGCAGTGACAAAATAAACGCAGAATAGCTCGTACACGTAACGTCCTCCATTATTTGTTTAATATAATTCACTCTATCTTCTCTCAAAATTTTTTACCCTAAATTGCGCTTTCTTGTAATATATTTCATGATGCATTACTATAATTCCTATCACTCAGCAATTACTGTTTCACTATATTCCTTTCCTCTCCAGATGGAGGATCTTACCATTTGTTGTCTCATCAGTCCCCTTAGTTATCAACATCCTGATGTGTCACCACATCACGAACGTTTCGATTCCCTTCTTTTACGGTTTTCCCACAGTTCTTGATTACCTTACATAAAATGGCGTTCTCCATATGTTCTATGACCTAAATTTTATATCCACTTATAGGATATAAGTAGGTTAACAATCGTAGCTTTCAGCAAACCAGCCTACCTGAAATACATTATCACTGTTTCTGTCACTATCTTTGCAAAGGTTGTGGTATTCTTGGAGGGAAGGTTGGTAAGAGCAAACGCTGGAGCACAACATCTACATCTACATCTACATCTACATGACTACTCTGCAATTCACATTTAAGTGCTTGGCAGAGGGTTCATTGAACCACAATCATACTATCTCTCTACTATTCCACTCCCGAACAGCGCGCGGGAAAAACGAACACCTAAACCTTTCTGTTCGAGCTCCGATTTCTCTTATTTTATTTTGATGATCATTCCTACCTATGTAGCTTGGGCTCAACAAAATATTTTCGCATTCGGAAGAGAATCACACACTCCTTCACTCTGACAATTTGCATGTCTCTTGGTCTTCCCTTCTACATCTATATACATATTCTGCAAGCCACAGCACGGTGTGTGTTGGAGGGTACCTATGCCACTACTTGCCATTTCCTTTCCTGTTCCACTCACAGACAGAGTGACGGAAAAATAACTATATGTATGACTCTGTATGAGCCATAATTTTTCAAATCTTATATTTATGGTTATTACACAAAATGTACATTGGCAACAGAAGAATCATTCTGCAGTCAGCTTCAAACGCTGGTTCTCAAAATTTTCTGAATAGTGTGTCTCAAAAAGAATGTCCCTCCGGGATTTCCATTTCAGTTCCCAAAGCACTTTCGCAATATTTGAGTGTTGTTCGATCCTACCAGTAGAAAATCTAGCAGCCCGCCTCTGGATTGGTTCAATGTCTTCCTTTAATCTGACTTGGTGAGGATCTCAAAAACCTCAACCAGTGCTCGGATAGGTCACACTAGCAGCCTTATGTTGTATGCTTTTACATATACGAATCACACTTGCCCCAAATTCTCCCAGTAAACCGAAATCGATCATTTGCCTTCCCTACCACAATCCTCACAAGCTTGTTCCATTTCATATTGCTTTGCAATGTTATTCCCAGATAACATTGCCACAGTATGGTGTGTTGTGGAGAGTATTCTGCGGCACTACTAGCCATTTCCTTTCCTGTTCCACCCATAAACAAAAGTGAGAGAAAAACAACTATCTGAAATAGACAACATGCACACACACATTCACACAAACAGCACACACACTTTATGGCTGCCGGAGACAGTTGTCCTGTGCATGCGGACTGCATTTGAGTGAATGTGGGTGTACGTTGCCTATTTCAGGGAAAGGCCTTTTGGCCGAATGCTCACGTGTTTATTAGTCTTTTTGTTGTGGCTGTCTGTGACTCACTATCTCCATGATTAGTTAGTCTATCCTTATGATTATACTGCCTTATCTCATCCCGGATTTCTGTCCCAGACAGGATGAGTAGGAAAGACCGAATGCTGGCGACCGCACCAGACAAGACCCGAAAACTGAGAGCCCAAAAGTGTAAGACAGGGCAACATGCAAGACAGAGACCACTGCAAAACATCGTGTACGAGTCAACAAGAGTGAAAAGCTAAGTGCATTGTACATTACGGCAGTGGGACGGAGAGGGGGGAAAATAGGCAGGTAATAAATTGAAAGATGTAGAAAACTAAAATGGAATGAATAAAGTAGTAGTAACTATTTCTCCCACCTCTGATACATACAATGAACCCAGCTCCCCACTATTACCAACTTATACACGAGTATTAGCAGCAATCTGTGTCCTGCATATTACCCCGTCTTCCACCCCCAAGCCCTTAGGTTTTCAGATCCTGCTCGGTGCAATCCCCAACAATCAGTCCTTCCCTCTCATCCCGTCTGGTAAGTCTCCCCTAGCCTGCAGTTCTAGGTGACTTGTACGAAATCTACCCCTTTTCATTTCCCTTCATCCCTCTTCCTTCCTCTTCAACCCTTCTGCCTGAAGGAGCAGCCACTGGCTTCAAAAGCTTGCCTAATTACAGCCTTCTTTTACGTGTGTGTTCTGCCGCCGCTTGGTGAGTAGATTTTTTGTCTACCCCTATTACTTTTTGTAACATTAAATTACATTTTTCTAAATTCAGAGCTAGCTGCCATTTGTCAGACCACCAAGAAACTTTGTCCAAGTCATCTCATATCCTCCTACTGTCATTCAACTTCGACACCTGCCCACACGACACGGCATTTACAGCAAACAACCGCAGACTACTGCTCACCCTACCCTCCAGATCATTTATGTATAAAGAAAATAATAGCAGTCCTATCACATTTTCCTGTGCCACTGTTGATGATATCTCTGTCTCCGATGAACACTCGTCATCGAGGACAACATACTGAGTTCTATTCCTAAAAAGTCTTCGAGCCACTCACATAGCTGGCAAACCTACTCTGTATGACTGCTTTGTCATTTCGTGGGCCTAACTTAGTATCCTGCTAGCTCCTACACTTTTAACAAGCACATTCTACCTTAATCTTGTATTTTCTAGACACACTTGTATGCGTTTCTCTTTCACTATTTCTCTCACTGTCTGTTGAAATTAAGTAATTAATTAATTAATTAATTAATTAATATAAAGAGAGAATTCTGTTAATGGCAACTATTTAAACAGATCAACATTTTCCATTATTAATGCAGCAACTGTTCCTGGGTTCACAATTTCTGAAAAATAAAACTCAATGTCATTTTGATACCAACTGCTTTGCTCACAAGGTTACGAGATGTGACGTAAAGGAATCGCAGCCCCTAGGAGACAGTGGAATTAAACAGGTTCTTACTTAATTTATGATGAACAATCGAGTCAGCTGGTCGCGAAGTAACAACATGCAGGTACCTGCACGTGGTGGCAGAATTGGTAATTGACTTGCTTCTACCAAAAACATAGTGATCATTGTTATACAACAATTTATTCTGCGCTTTAGTCACAGTGAATTCATTGACCATAGCTTGAGTACTGTAGAGGGAAATAAATGTAGGAGAAAGACACTGACTTGAACGTATACAACAAATAATTAAGGAAGTTGGAAGTAGACGGTACTGTGGGTTGAACAGATTGAACATCTGGACGTAAGAGTGGAAGACTGTGTTTTTCGGCCAAAAAGATCATTTATTTATTGGAGAAGAGACGTTTTATAATCATTGCGCTTAGTCTCACGTGTAGTCCCTATGAGAAGTGCGTGTGTGGAAGAATACACAAGTTAGTCAAAGAAATACCTGAATTTTATTATCTACTGCGGCTGTAGAATGCCTAGACTGCTTTTGGGAACTAGATACAGCTGTGAGGTCTCCTTTCTGTCTGAAAAGGACAGTTTACTATCAGTGTATACTGGTTTTGAAATATGACAGCAACATGTGGACTTTTAAGGTCTGAACGATTGAAGAACTGAGGTGTTAGGAATCGGTTGGAGAAACAAATAAATAAATATATGGACAAATAGGAAAGATATTTACCCGCACATTTTTCAGGGCGAATTAGACCAAAAACAGTACTACGTGTAAGAACAGTATAAAATTACTGACTCAAAATTCATTTAGTTGCTGTTTATTTGGACGTATAGAGGAATATTTTATATCTTTCTAGTGTGTGATATTATGTTAGTTTCTAAAATACTTGGTTTCTAAGTTTTCTTTTAATTTTTAGTGAAAGAGTGGCGCGTTTTTACAACATGTGTTTATAGTTCCCGAATTTGTTCATGCATCTGCCAAGCTGTGAAATTTTTGTTATTTTGTCGCCCGTATTTCCAGTTCTTCAACACAGTCATTAGGTCCTGGTTATCAGAGTTAGCAAGTGGTGTTCTTTTTCTGATAATTCAGACTCTGGTAAGTTTCCTTGTGCCGATTGTTTCGTTTTATTGACACAGCGTTCTCACACTGCTGGTGGTTCGCCAGTACGCAAACGCTAGATTAATTTAAGCCCATTTATTTAATTGAACAAATTTTAATTTACCTCCTGCTGTGTTTTAATTTACTTTATTAGCCTACCATATGTGCTCATTCTCTAATAGGTTCTAGATTAAATTGTTCGCTATGGAGGCTAGTAAACAAAAAATTCACATGTAAGCGAAGCTTTTAGAGGGTGTCTGGGAGAAAGTATGTTAACGCAATCTGTCCATTGCATTTCAGAGTCTTTGTGTTGTGGAGGTGGTTTTCAACTGTCAGTACTAGATTTCATTTAATTGGTTTTCGACCTTTTAGTGACACTAGAATGTTCGTCTATGCAAAATAATGGACAGCTGTATTTCGGAAATTTTATCCAGCAATAAGTCAAGTGTCAATTTCCTTTCTAGCTTTTTCAAAACAATCGTTTGACTGCAGTGCAGTACTAGATATGCGAATTGAAGGTACTTGCCCCTCTTAATTGTAGAGACTCGCGCACTAGGGATTTGCTGATATTTTAAAATAGACGTTACTAACCCTGGCGTCATACCAATTTTTTCCATGAGGTCAAATTAAAATTGTGACGGCTCCGCTTATTAGTGGCGGTTTGCTTTGAAGATGTAAGCTGACAAGGACAAATTTGGAAACGGAATTAAAGTACAGGATGGAGGAATTAACACTATGAGGTATATTGCTGGCACTGTAGTTCCGTAATAGTTGGCAAAACATTTAGAAGAAGAGTTGAATGAAATGGGTAGTATCTCGAAAAAGAAGCTATAAGATTAACGAAAAAGGCTAATGGAATGTCGTCAAATCTAATCTGGCGACGCCAATGGAATCAGATCAAGAAACGAGACCAGAGTTTTGCTATTTGTACAGTAAAATAATTGAGGTGTCCGAAGTGGAGAGTAATAGTAGTTACAATTTGGACTAGTGTGGAGCACAGACGGAAGACGACAAAAAAGACAAAAATAATGAGGGATTCAAAACAGTCGTAGCTCTTCCAGATTGCTAGTAGTCAACACCGTGTGTGGGCTAGCTGCAAGAAGGTGTTGCTCAAATGCAGGCAGTACGGCAAGTCGTTTTGAATGTTCTTTGCGCGCCCCGGTTCGGGTGTGACTCAAGTCATCAGGGCTCTTTTCTTCCGAGCTGACTCTTCAGTATTTTTTAATGGTTTAGATCACTTAGTAGGCAGCTGAAAATGAAATGTGGGGCGTACTGAAGCTATGCTAAACGAGTTTCCCTATACATCATACATCTGTGTGAAGAATAATGTTATTAGATTAAAAATAAAATTGTCAACGCAGATTAGTATCTTAATTGTAAGTTAATACTTTCAATGTTTCATCAGGCATTCATCAACCAGCTTCGCCCTTTGTGTTGGAGTGTCTCTTGTAGCGGTACGTGTGCAACTTTCCACGCTATGAGACCATCAGTGATCTGATGTCGTCAACAGCTTGCTCTACTAACGCACGAGTCATACGTCACTGCCGCTAATTTAATGACATTTCTTAACAGAGCCTCGTTCCGCTATCGAAAAAATGAAATGCTGGATAAATAATTAATATGGCTGGCTGAACAGCCACCAAGGATGACACGGATGACAACCGAAGGCGTCCAGTTATGAAAAGAAACGACACCCCAGACCATCGGTCTTGACTGTTGAGCAGCATGGCGGGCGACGGTCAGGTTGGTATCTTACCACAGTCCGGGGCGACTCCAGACACGTCTTCACTAGTCATCGGAGCACAATTCGAAGCGGCACTCATCGCTGCAAACAATCCTACTCCAGTCAATGACGTTCCCGTAGACGTGTCTAGACAGCCCCGGACTGCGGCGGGATGGCAAGCTGTCTATCGTGCGCCATAAAGGCCGACAAAGGGAGTAACATTTCTTTCCACAGTATGACCCCTCTGACTGTCATCTGCGGCACTCTCATAGCACAGCGGTACGTCGACGACATTCTACCCCTCGTTTCGGTGCCCTTCAATGCAAGTACTCCAAGGCTTATATTTCAGCAACATAATGCCCGCACTCACACGGCGAAAGTTTCTCCGGCTTCTCTTCGTGCTTGCCAAAACCTAGCTTGGCCAGAAAGGTTGCCGGATCTCTATCCTACTGAAAATATTTGGAGTATTATGGGCAGAGTCCTTCAACCAGCTCGGGATTTTGACCATCTAACTCAACTATGGGACAAAATTGGGCACGGTGTCTCCCAGGAGCACATCCAACAACTCTATCAATCAGGGCCGAGTAGAGTAAGTGCTTGCATAAAGGCCAGAGTTGGAGCAACGCGCTTTTAACTTGCTGAATTTGTGAAGCTGTTTTCTTCTAAATAAATCATCCATTTTTTCTGAAATTATTTGTTGTGTCTGTACATGCACATCAAATCTACCTATTTCCTTCTCATTCAGATAACTCCTTCGCTGTGTGTCTTTTGTCTCAGAGCGTATTTCGCATCCGGAGGAGACAGTTCGGGACTGAAATTTCGTGAAAGACCTCACCATAATGAAACCTTAATGTCTGACACACCAACACGTGTATAATATCGGTGACACTCTTTCCCCTTTTTGAAGGTAATACAAAACGAGCTGCAGTTCATCGGACAGTTTCAATATGCTCAGTTAATATTACCTGGTAGAAATCCCAGAGCGCGCAGCAGTGCTCCAGAAGAGGAGGGACAAGCGTAATGTAAGCAGTCTCTTTCGTACAGGGCTTCACAGCAAACGTGCTCCGTGAACAGCTGGTAAGTGCGAGCATGCGAGCAGCGAGTACAGTACCCTCTCCGTCTTGACAGGGAACGGGGCGAGGAAGCATGTGGAGACTCGTGTAAACGAGGAAATCGATCCTGAGGGAAATACTCGGAGAAATCAATCCTGGCTTCATACTTCCTGTCGCTTTACAGACCAAGTACTTCACTCCTGAAGATCAATGCAAATTGAGTACTGAAAGCTTCTTCATTCTCCTATTCAGCTACGCTACGAATCCTAATTTTTTCCATATATGACTGGTGGTCCTTCTGTGAACAAAGAGATTATTAATTTAATGGCAAACCAATATTCCTCACTTTTTCGCAACGCTATTAAGAATATTACATCCTACTTTATAGCTGCGACACTTACAATTTCATAGAACTCTGAAGAATATGTAGCACTCTCTACAAAAACTTTCTAAGCTCGCCCTGAATGTCGTCTTCTGTAACCTGAGTGGTACGCGTGATTATTATGTTTGGTAACAGTACCACACTAAATTGTTCTTCCTGAAGTGGACATGAATATTCGTGAAAAGGCGCAAGGAATATGCTCAAAGAAATGCAATTTTGTAGCTCGTACACTCTCTTCATTCCTCGTCCTGTTCTTCTTCCTCTTCAGACAGCTTCCTTTTAAATTTTAAAGTCTCCTATACACCCGCAGATCCTTCATACTTTCCGTTTCCTTATTCTTGAAAGCGGTAAGACCTGTAATGACTTCTTAAACTGAACTTACCGAAACATTTCAGCGCTGTACGGTACACTAAACGTTTTACGAACGGAGCGGAAAAGGAGACGGTAATTTGGATGCGCAGGAGAACTACGAACGTGTGCAACTTAATTGGCGAGTAGTTGTGCCCGCCTAATCTTCAATCGAGGGACTCTGGTCTCTACCAGGACACTGGCTACCGGACTCGTTCTAGAAGCTTCCGTTGTCAGTCTAACGCTACAGTGGTGCACTGGGTCGAGTAAACGCAACGCTGAGGGCGCCGCCGAAGCGTAAACAAGACTCCCATAGTCAAGGAGGGATTGAACACGCGCTCTGTTGAGCTGCAACAGCGTAGAACGATCCGCAACCCAGTTGGTGTTGCTCAGGCAGCGGAGGGCATTGAGGTGCTGCCAGCAGTTCCGCTTAAGCTGACGAAGGTGAAGTAGCCAAGTCAATCGGGCGTCACAAACCAGTCCTACGAATCGACATGTCTCCTTTACAGTGAGTGAATCGTCAGTACGGTAAAGTTCTGGTCCCGCATGAACGGTACTACACAGAAGGAAGTGCATAACACATGACTCTGCAGCCGATAACTGGAAGCCGTGGGCTACAGCCGATGACTGCACCTTGTGGATAGGTCCCTGTAGGCGTCACTCAGCAGCACCAAAACTGGTGCAACAGTACGAAATGCAGAAGTCATCTGCATACAGACAGAGTGAGACGGATGGCCCTACAGCTACTGCTAGTCCGTAAATAGCCACTAAAAATAGAGACACGCTGAATACGGAGCTCTTAATACGGGAGAGCTATGGGAGGCACTGACTTGGACATGGAAAGTACGGAGCGACAAGAAGTTTTGGGTAAAAATCGGGAGTGGGCCCCCGAGACCCCACCCATACAATGTGGCAAGGATACGGTGACGCCAGGTCGTGTCGTATGTTTTACGTAAGTCAAAAAACGATCGCAACTAGATTTTGGCGCCTGCAAAAGGCTGTTCGGATGGCAGACTCGAGGGATACACTGTTATCAGTGGTGGAGCGACCCTGGTGGAAGCCATCCTGACATGGAGCCAGTAAGCCACGGGACTCCAGGACCCAACCCAACTGCCAACACATAATACGTTCCAGCAGCTTACAAAGAAAGTTGGTGAGGCTGATGAGCCGGTAGCTATTCACATCACTCGGAGTTTGACCAGGTTTGAGCACCGGAATGATGTTTCTCTCCCGCCATTGGGATACATAAACGACATCCTACCAGATCCGGTTGAAGATGAGAAGGAGATGTCGCTTGTAGTCAAACGAGATGTGTTTAATCATCTGGCTGTGGATCCGATCTGGCCCAGGAACTGTGTCGAGGCAATGTGCAAGGGCGCATTTACATTCTGTAAATGGGGCGTTGTAGGGTTCACTGTTGAATGACAGGACTTTCCTTTCTGTCCCAGATTTGAGGGTGCGAAAGGCTTGGGGGGGGGGGGGGGGGTTAGTTCTCCGGGACAGAGGCTCGAGCATATTTCTCAGCAAAGTGCTCGGCAATCGCGTTTGCGTCGGTATATAACACGCCATTGATGTTAATAACAGGGATACCTCTGGGGTCTGGTACACAAAAAGACCACTGATCTTCGTCCAGACTTGGGAAGATGACGTATGGCACCCAATGGTCGACATGTACCTCTCCCAAAACTGCTGTTTCCGTCGTTTTATAAGCTTGCGTACGCGGGCACGGAGCCGCTTAAAGGTTGTTACGTCCTCTAGATAAGGGTGCCGCTTATGTCGCTATAGAGCTCGCTGACGCTCTTTAATTGCCTCAGAGACTTCCGGCGACCACCAAGGGACTGTCTTTCGCTGGGGGCACCCTAAGGAACTAGATCGCGTTTTCCGACGCAGAAACGATCGTTGTAGTGACCTGCACAAGGACAACATCGATGGCACCATGTTGGGAATATTCAGCGCTGACAGCACAGGTGAAGGTTTCCCAGTCTGCCTTGTTTAAAGCTCATCTGGGTGGGTGTCCGTGGGCATGACGAAGGGTGAGTGACAGGAAGATGGGGAAGTGGTCACTACCACACCGGTCCTCATGTGTTCTTCAGTAGATAAATGTGATAAGACCAGGGCTGCAAATCGAGAGATCGATGGTCACATATGTGTCATGTGTCACACTGAAATGTATGGGGCCACCTATAATTGACAGGCAGAGGTCGAGTTGTGACAGTAAATTTTCGACCTCCCTACCTCGCTCAGTAAGCAACGAGCCAACCCACAAGAGGTTTTGAAAATTTGTCTCCCAAAAGTAGGAAACTTTTAGGGAGTTGATCAATGAGTGCAGCCAATACATTCAGGGGTACTGAACCATCATGCGGAAGATATACATTGCAGCCAGTTATTTCCTGTGTTATCCTGACAGCCACCGCATCAAGAGGGGTTTGAAGGAGCACGAGGTAACTACATACTGAGATCAGGACATAAACGCAAACTCCACCTGACACACTATTATAGTCGCTATGTTTCCTGTGATATAGCCACAGAGGGCAATGGTCAGCATAGCTGGGAACCAGGTTTCCTGGATGGCAATGCAGAAAGCAGGTGTCAAGCTTAACCGTTGGCGCAGCTCAGCCAGGTGGTGGAAAAAATGCCGCAATTCCGCTGGAAGATTACGTGATTATGAGGCTGGGAAGGCATGAACCACTCAATGAGGCAGTCTACGCATCAGGGTCACCTACTGCCACCGGGTGAGTGCCTGTGCGATCGACATCCATTGTGTCCGCAGGCTCAGTAAGATCTAGGTGCTCAGCGGACGCCAGAATCTTCACCTCATCCTCATAACTTGTAGGTAGTGGTGCTGTGGGTGCCACCATAATGCCTTAGTTCCTGGGGGTCTTTTTCATTTTAGGTTTCTCTTACTGCTAATTAGGTCTGTCCAGCTGGGAGGGCTTCACTGATTCATTCTCAGGGACTGAGGAGGACCTTGAAGCCCTACAGCCAGCTACCTGTAGTTGATTCAGCCACTGGTGGGTGTCTGTTTTGCCACTGGTAGGAACCTGGGAAGGGAGTGACACAAGGGATCCCTTCCTGGCGAGAGGAAGACCTAAGTTTCTCTAGCTGAGAAGTGGGGATTGACGTCCCCGATGGTTGGGGAGTGTGGCTCTTGACGTAGGTTGTGCAGGAGAAACAGGGAGGGAAGTTCCCCCCACCATTAAGGGGACAGGTGGAATCTAACGGCTCTGAGAGCCAACTTACGCTGCAGAACGGAAGATGGTAGAACCGTTGTCGTTGCGCCAGCGTAGGTTGATGTCATACGCACAGGATGTAGCCTCTTATATTCTCTCTTAGCTTCAGTGGAGGTCAGTCGGTCTAAGGTCCTGTATTTAATTTCCTTCTTTCTGGGGAATCCTGCAGTCTGGCGAGAAAGGCGAATGGTGCTCTATGCAGTTATCACAGATGGGAGGCGGGGCACAGGGAGTATTGGGATGTGATGGACATCCACAGTCCCAACAAGTGACGCTGGAAGACCAGCAGGAAAACTTATGGCTTAAATTCCAGTACTAAAGGCACCTCATTGGGAGAGGGATATGTGGCTTTAAATTCTAGTGGTAGATCATGACTTTGGCCTTCTCGGGTAATGTGTCACCCTCGAAGGCCAAGATAATGGCATTGATGGCACTCTGATTATCCCTCGGACCCCGATGGACATGCCAGATGAAATGAACACATCGCTGCTCTAAATTGGTGGGCAGCTCGTCGACAGATTGCAAAAGGTCCCTGTGGAATATAATACCATGGACCATATTTAAGTTCTTATGGGGAGTGATGGTAACAGTAACATCCCCCGACTTCTCACAGGCGAGTAATAATTGGGCAGAGGATGCTGTTTTTATCAAGACTGACTCAGAGCGCATTTTGGACAAGCCCTCCACCTCACCGAACTTGTCCTCTAAATGCTCCACAAAAAACTAAGGATTCGTTGACAAGTAATATTCCCCATAAACTCTCGTACATACGAGGTACCGCGGCGAATAAGCTTCACTACCATCCTTAGCCTGCCGTTCCTCCCATGGTGTGGCCAGGGTGGGGGGGGGGGGCGGGGGGAGGATTTGGGGTCGTATTTCTTAGCATTGAAGTTAGACCTTGACCGCTTAGAGACTCCTGGTGTTTGGCCGCCGCTAAGAGATGACGTGTCATCCGCCCTGATGTCTCCCACTCCGACCACGGGTACCCGCCAAGGGCGCCACCTAGCCACAGGAAAGGCCACCTGGCAGGATGGTCATTGCGGGGAGTCCCGACGCGCCAGGGTGACGGGCATCTACTCCTTGGCATACGTGTGAAGTAAACGACGCAGGCATCAGCTGAGCGATCCCTGTTTGGTCAGGGGGCTACATCCAACAGTGTATATGGCGGCCCCACCACAACTGACTAGCTACCGTGCTGGATATCAGACGCATACGAACTAAGAAGTCCATTATCGTCGATAGCGTAGGATGCGATACTGCACAGAGGGTGGAGGAAAACGCACCCAGGAGGGTGACCTCGAGCAATAGCTGGAGAATGAGTAGAAGTGCAGATCTACGTCGACGAAGGGTGCGAGACCTCTCAGCACATGATGGACACTACGTACCATAGACGGCGTCCTTCCCCAATTGGCCCGCTCATCGGGAATATTTTGAAAAATGTATGTCAAACGCTGCAGAGGACCAGCACATAAAGGCCGAAACGTGTGAGACTCCTGTAGTCTCCTCTTAGGACAAGCCAATTCTAACCCTAGGCCCGCAGGGAGCTGAGCCATGCTTTAATACTTTTTTTCCATTTTCTAAGCGTTCTGCCAATAAAACGCACTCTGTGGGTGCCCTTACCACAGCATTTCTTATGCATGGTTCCAGCTTCAGTTACTCGTAATTGTAATCAACTGGTATTCAGTTAAAAAGACAGCCTCTAAATTGATATGAATTACTGTTTAAGCGAAATTTAATGGATTCCTTTTAGTTATCTTGTGGATTACTTCACAGAATTTATTGTATGCAGACAACTGTCATTAGTCGCCACCTTTAGCACTATACAGATACAGGGTGTTTCAAAAATGACCGGTATATTTGAAACGGAAATAAAAACTAAACGAGCAGCGATAGAAATACACCGTTTGTTGCAATATGCTTGGGACAACAGTACATTTTCAGGTGGACAAACTTTCGAAAGGACAGTAGTTACAATTTTCAACAACAGATGGCGTTGCAAGTGATGTGAAAGATATAGAAGACAACGCAGTCTGTGGGTGCGCCATTCTGTACGTCGTCTTTCTGCTGTAAGCGTGTGCTGTTCACAACGTGCAAGTGTGCTGTGGACAACATGGTTTATTCCTTAGAACAGAGGATTTTTCTGGTGTTGGAATTCCATCGCCTAGAACACAGTCTTGTTGCAACAAGACGAAGTTTTCAACGGAGGTTTAATGTAACCAAAGGACCGAAAAGCGATACAATAAAGGATCTGTTTGAAAAATTTCAACGGACTGGGAACGTGACGGATGAACGTGCTGCAAAGGTAGGGCGACCGCGTACGGCAACCGCAGAGGGCAACGCGCAGCTAGTGCAGCAGGTGATCCAACAGCGGCCTCGGGTTTCCGTTCGCCGTGTTGCAGCTGCAGTCCAAATGACGCCAACGTCCACGTATCGTCTCATGCGCCAGAGTTTACACCTCTATCCATACAAAATTCAAACGCGACAACCCCTCAGCGCCGCTACCATTGCTGCACGAGAGACATTAGCTAACGATATAGTGCACAGGATTGATGACGGCGATATGCATGTGGGCAGCATTTGGTTTACTGACGAAGCTTATTTTTACCTGGACGGCTTCGTCAATAAACAGAACTGGCGCATATGGGGAACCGAAAAGCCCCATGTTGCAGTCCCATCGTCCCTGCATCCTCAAAAAGAAGTACTGGTCTGGGCCGCCATTTCTTCCAAAGGAATCATTGGCCCATTTTTCAGATCCGAAACGATTACTGCATCACGCTATCTGGACATTCTTCGTGAATTTGTGGCGGTACAAACTGCCTTAGACGACACTGCGAACACCTCGTGGTTTATGCAAGATGGAGCCCGGCCACATCGCACGGCCGACGTCAGTTATATCAATCTAAAACGAATCTAATTGGTATAGAATACCGACCGGAAGATTTGATATTTTGGATTTAAGTTGCTTCGCTACATAGAGGGTATTTAATTCTAAGTTACACATTTTTTCAAGTGATCGAGCTCTGGAATATACAGGGTGCTTATAATGAAAGTGAGGGTGCTCGCAAAGGTCCAATGTGGACTGTTAATTACTGTATGGCAGCGAAATTTGGTAGATATTCTAATGCCTTAATATTGGAACGATTTACGCTGAAAAAAATAGTTCTAATTTTGATGCCAGACGCTGTCAATGTAACGAAGACCTATAGAAATGCGACTGCGATGTTGCAATACTGCAGTGCGTTTTTCTGAAGTACGATTCATGTATGTCTAAAGGAACAGACGCTGTGGTGACTACACCTGTTATGAAATACGTGCATTGTATTCGCACTCGCAAATAAGGACAACCATTAACTGCATATTTAAATGACAACAATGAAAATTTATGCCGGACTAGCACTCGAAACCGGAGTCCCCGCTTATCGCGAGCGGTCGCCTTACAGTTAGTCCATCCGAACACGAACCATTGGGAGATTTCAAACTTCCATATGTTGCCAACCATGGGTCTACAATCTGTACGCGTACATCCATTGTGCATATTCATATAAAGAGGAGATATTTTAACTGAAAGTCGCTTGCCGCTGACGGCAAGCGGGACATCAGGGTTCGAGTCCTGGCACAAATTATCATTGCCATTCGCTATACTGCTGATAGTTGTCCATAAACGCAACTACAAATACATTTCCTGTTATGAAAATGTTTCCATATGTAATAGAGTAGAATTGAGACATGGGCAGTATAGGTTAAACAAGAGAGAATGGCGTAATGTTTTTATTATTAACCATGGATTACACACTTTGTTTAACATGAGCACTGGAGAAGTCGACGAGATGCTGTACAGAGCCAAACTTGTACCTAGTGGCCACAATTGGAACTACCCTTTTGCCGCTATAAATCGGTTCCGGATTAACGCACTAGCTCACCTACGAAGTAGAATTACAGCCCACAAGGGACCTCCGTGAGTAATTATAACCACCCAGTACCCGTAGTTATTTATAAAACATCGTTCGATTCAAAGGTTTTTGTCCTCACTGTATTAATGGATGGTCGGTGTCGCCAGGGGCCTGCCCCTTAGAAGCCAAAGTGGCTGGCTACTGCTGCAGCCAGCATCTCAGAGGCACCGCAGAGAGCGTGCCTTACGGAGCGGTCCCTGGCAGAGTGGAGCAAAACGTGGCAGAGGCCGGAGCAGAGCGGCGGCGGCGGCGGCGGTGGTGGCTGGCGCTGCACGGCTGGTTGCCGAGCACAAAGGCGCCCGCGGACACGCGACGTGTCGTGAGCGCCGGCGACCGCGCTGCCGCAGCCACCGCCCCTGCCACAGTGCGGGACGCCGCCCGCTGCACACGCATCCAAATGCTTTACTGCGACGTGTGACGCACCACGCTACCTAACTCGGCTGCACCCAGCTACCCTGGACTAAAGTTGTCCATCGCGGAAACTTAACGCCCGAAGCAGCATTTCAAGGCTTGTGTGTTCTATTCCACGTGTCAAAATCCATCAGCCATTATTCTCTCTTTTCTCCCCGTCTCGTAAATCCCTTCTTTTTCTCTTGTACTCAAGCGGAATTCCGTTCGGATCGGGGTGCTGAATTCAACTGTGTTAAACGGAAGTTGCAACTGGCAAGAGCCATTTATTATTATAACATTCGCCATTATAATCTAACTCCAAAAAATACTAAATGGAGGTGACAAAAGTCATGGGACACGTCCTAGCACTGTGTCGGACCTCATACTGCCCGGCGTAGAGCAATATCTCGAAGTGGCATAGACTCAGCAAGTCGCTGGAAGTCCTCTGCAAAAATAGTAAGCTATGATGTCACTATAGCTGTCCATAACTGTGGAAGTGTTGCCGGCGCAGGATATTGTGCACGAACTGACCTCTCGATTATATCCCATAAATGTTCGAAGGGATTCATGTCGGGCAACCTGGGTGCCAAATAATTCGCTCAAAGTCTCCAGAATGTGGCCCGATGACATGATGCATTGCCATCCATAAAAAATTCCATCGGTGTTTCGGAATATGAAGCCCATGAATGGCTGCATATGGTCACCAGGTAACTGAACATAACGATTCCCAGTAAATCATGGATTCATTCCATATAAACTCGCCCCCCCCCCTTTCTAACGGCCGTGTACCGCAAGTCTCTACAGGAACGGAAGGTTCCAAATGATTGGAAAAGAGCACAGGTAGCCCCAGTCTTCAAGAAGAGTCGTCGAGCAGATGCGCAAAATTATAGAACTATATATCCAATCTGTTGTAGAATTTTAGAACATGTTTTTTGCTGGCGTAGCATGTCATTTCTGGAAACCCAGAATGTACTCTGTAGGAATCAACGTGGATTCCGGAAACAGCGATCGTGTGAGACCCAACTTGCTTTATTTGTTCATGAGACCCAGAAAATACTGGATACAGACTCCCAGGTAGATGCCATTTTCCTTGACTTCAGTAAGGCGTTCGATACAGTTCCGCACTGTCGCCTGATAAACAAATTAAGAGCCAACGAAATATCAGACCAGCTGTGTGGCTGGATTGAAAAGTTTTTAGCAAACAGAACACAGCATGTTGTTCTCAATGAAGAGACGTCTACAGACGTTAAAGTGACCTCTGGCGTGCCACAGACGAGTGTTATAGGACCATTGCTTTTCGCAATGTATATATAAATGACCCAGTAGATAGTATCGGAAGTTCCGTGCGGCTTTTCGCGGATGATGCTGTAGTATACAGAGAAGTTGCAGCATTAGAAAATTGTAGCGAAATGCAGGAAGATCTGCAGCGGATAGGCACTTGGCGCAGGGAGAGGCAACTGATCCTTAACATAGACAAACGTAATGTATTGCGAATACGTATAAAGAAGGATCCTTTATTGTATGATTATATGATAGCGAAACAAACACTAGTAGCAGTTACTTCTGTAAAATACCTGGGAGTATGCGATTTGAAGTGGAATGAGCATATAAAATTAATTGTTGGTATGGGCGGGTGCCAAGTTGAGATTCATTGGGAGAGTCCCTAGAAAATGTAGCCCATCAAGAAAGGAGGTGGCTCGTACAACCTATAGTTGACTATTGTTCATCAGTGTGGGGTCCGTACCAGGTTGGGTTGACAGAGGAGATAGAGAAGATCCAAAGAAGAGCGGATTCGTTTCGTCACAGGGTTATTTTTCAAGCGTGATAGCGTTACGGAGATGTTTACAAACTCAAGTGGCAGACTCTGCAAGAGAGGCGCTCTGCATCGCGGTGTAGCTTGCTGTCCAGGTTTCAAGAGGGTGCGTTTCTGGATGAGGTATCGAATATATTGCTTTCCCATACTTACACCTCCCGAGGAGATCACGAATGTAAAATTGGAGAGATTCGAGCGCTCACGGAGGCTTTCCGGCAGTCGTTCTTCCCGCGAACCATATGCGACTGGAACAGGAAAGGGAGGTATGACAGTGGCACGTGAAGTGCCCTCCGCCACACACTGTTAGGTGGCTTGCGGAGTATAAATGTAGATGTAGATGTAAACACAGCTCACACCTTATGGAGCTACCACCAGCTTGCACAGTGTTCAACCGAGATGGTCACGAGCAGGCACTCGCGTAGGTCGTCTGCTGCCATAACCCATTAACGCCAAACTGTGCCGCATTCTCCTAAAGGGTACGTTTGTCGTATGTCACACATTGACTTCAGCAGTTATTTCAAGCGGTGATGCTTGTCTGTTAGAACTGACAGCTCTATGCAAACGCCGCTGCCCTTGGTCGTTAAATGAAAGCCGTCGGCCACTGCGTTGTCAGTGATGAGAGGTAAAGCCTGAAATTTGATATTATCGGGACACTCTTGACAGTATGGATCTCAGTAATGGTTTCCCTAACGATTGTCCCATGCGTCTAGCTCCAACTACCATTCCGCGTTAAAAGGTCTGTCACTTCTCTTCGTGCGGTTATAATCACGTCTGATACCTTATCTTATGAATCACCTGAGTACCAATGATAGCTCAGCCAATGAACAGCCCTTTAATGCCTTGTTTACGCGATAGTACCACCATCTGTGTATGTCCATATGGCTATCCCACGACTTTTCTGACTCCGGTGCACATGCCACTGCCCATAAGCTACGTATTTGATCAGCGATACGAACCAACTACTGTTTCAGAATACATCCTTATCACCCACAGTCGAATCATTTCACAGTCTTGTGACCAACTTATGCAAACATTTACTACTACGACAGCTCAACAAAGAAGCTGCCGAACGACTACTACCACCCGCGGTGCTAAATTCAGGGGATATAAACCCTTTCTTTAGACAGAGATATATTTTTGCTATTTCTCATAACTCGTCAACGCTATTGCCGTTGTAGTTTTGTTAATGTCTTTTCATTATTTTTTCTAAATGCCTGTTAAGAATTTGCGATAAAAATGTCAATTATTAGGATGGTCAAGTCTTACAATATGATAAGAGATGGCGTAACCTCCCATTGTAAAGGATCAATGTTTTTACATTTAGTCCATGTTTTTGGCAACGTAAAATGGATGTTTGTCATGTTAAGATTTCTTTATTTCTTTTCTGTGGAGACGGCCTGAATACAGAGCAAACAAGAATTTCAAATAAAACACAGCTCAAGCCCTAATCTTAAAATATTTCACATAAGGTTCGGCTGAAGGCCATATACTGAACTTAGAACAGACAAAGTTAATACACGGCTGGAGGCCTGGCACAGTACTTGCGACTAAAGAAAATCACAAACAACAGAACAGTGGTGCTCAGAAGTGTTCCAAGTGTCACCCTGGGGAGGAAACTCTAACAACAGTTTAGGTGAGACAGGAACCAAAGCGTAATACTAAATAATCGGATGGCAACCTGACCCAGGGACGTCTGAAGGACCAATCAACAACCTAATCAATGCCCTTCCCCCGACCAACGGCACGACAACCGAAAATGACTTCCTTGCCGCTCTGTTGCAACCGACCCAGTCCCTGACGATCGAACGACCAACCAAAGTCGTCCCCACTCAACTTATGAGTGTCGGCAACGGTCGGGTGAGTCTTGGCTGTCCGGAGCTCACCGCAGCTCCAACCCGACTCCTTGATGTCCTTTCGGAACTTGGAGACGCGACGACCCGGGCACAATGTCTCGGACCCAACCATGCCGAGTGATTACTTGCCCATCGGACACCCGACACCTCTGCACAAGGAAGGAACCTACGCACGTCCGGCAAGATGACCAACTGACGATGCCCAGGAACGGTCGAAAGACAAAATACACGTCCCCCGATGAGACGATCGACCGAACGACCAACCATCGGTTGTTCCCGCTCCAGTCTCTTTCCGTCGGACAGTGCACGTGTCTCGCTAGCAGTCGGCGAGTACTGGTTGTCCGCGCCTCACTGGCGCTCCGTCCCAACTGAACTCCGACAGACGACAACCCGGAAAAACTAACGTTCGCTCCAGACATTGCTGACAGTGCATATATCGATAAGCGTTGCTGCTGCCACTCACCGGCGAGCAAACAAGCAACTTAGAGAGACCATAAAATTGGATAAGAAAGAGGCGACAGAACTATAAAAACAAAGTGACGAGCAATAAACGCCATGACCACGAGTTGCGCACGGCTCAATGTAGGACGGCAGCGACCAGTGTTTCAAAAAAATGTTGAAATGTTGTGAAATCTTATGGGACTTAACTGCTAAGGTCATCAGTCCCTAAGCTTACACAGTACTTAACCTAAATTATTCTAAGAACAAACACACACACCCATGACCGAGGGGGGGGGGGGGGGGGCGGGGATTCGAATCTCCGTCGGAAACAGCCGCACAGTCCACGACTACAGCGTCTGAGACCGCTTGGCTAATCTCGTGCGGCAACCAGTGTTTCAATAGGTCATTCATGAAATTTGTTTTTGTTGTGGTCTTCAGTCCTGAGACGGGTTTGTTGCAGCTCTCCATGCTACTCTATCCTGTGCAAGCTTCTTCATCTCCCAGTACCTACTGCAACCTACATCCTTCTTTATCTGTTTGGTGTATTCATCTCTTGGTCTCCCTCTACAATTTTTACCCTCCACGCTGCCCTCCAATACCAAATTGGTGATCCCTTGATGCCTCAGAACATGTCCTGCCAACCGATCCCTTCTTCTAGTCGAGATGTGCCACAAACTTCTCTTCTCCCAATCCTATTCAGTACTTCCCAATTAGTTATGTGATCTACCCATATAATCTTGAGCATTCTCTGTAGCACCACATTTCAAAAGCTTCTGTCCTCTTCTTGTCTAAACTATTTATCGTCCATGTTTCACTTTCATACATGGCTACACTCCATACAAATACTTTCAGAAACGACTTCCTGACACTGAAATCTATACTCGATGTTAACAAATTTCTCTTCTTCAGAAATGCTTTCCTTGCCATTGTCAGTCTACATTTTATATCCTTTCTACTTCGACCATCATCAGTTATTTTGCTCCCCAAATAGCAAAACTGATTTACTACTTTAAGTGTCTCATTTCCTAATCTAATTCCCTCAGCATCACCCGAGTTAATTCGACTACATTCCATTACCCTATGGGTTTCCATTACCCTTTTGTTGATGTTCATCTTATACCCTCCTTTCAAGACACTGTCCATTCCGTTCAGCTGCTCTTCCAAGTCCTTTGCTGCCTCTGACAGAATTACAATGTCATCGGCGAACCACAAAGTTTTTATTTCTTCTCCATGGATTTTAATACCTACTCCGAATTTTTCTTTTGATTCCTTCACTGCTTGCTCAATAAGGAGATTGAATAACATCGGGGAGAGGTTACAACACTGTCTCACTCCCTTTCCAACCACTGCTTCCCTTTCATGTCACTCGACTCTTATAACTGCCATCTGGTTCCTGTACAAATTGTAAATAGCTTTTCGTTCCCTGTATTTTCCCCTGCCACCTTCAGAATTTGAAAGACTGTATTCCAGTCAACATTGTCAAAAGCTTTCTCCAAGTCTACAAATGCGAGAAACGTAGGTTTGCCTTTCCTTAATCTAGCTTCTAAGATAAGTCGTAGGGTCAGTATTGCCTCACGTGTTCCGATATTTCTACGGAATCCAAACTGATCTTCCCCGAGGTCGGCTTCTACCAGTTTTTCCATTCGTCTGTTAAGAATTAGCTTTAGTATTTTGCAGCTGTGAGTTATTAATCTGATAATTCGGTAATTTTCACACCTGTCAACAGCTGCTTTCTTTGGGATTGGAATTATTATATTATTCTTGAAGTCTGAGGGTATTTCACCTGTCTCATACGTCTTGCTCACCAAATGGTAAAGTTTTGTCAGAACTGGCTCTCCCAAGGCAGTCAGTAGTTCCAATGGAATGTTGTCTACTCCCGGGGCCTTGTTTCGTTGTTTCGGGTCTTTCAATGCTCTGTCAAACTCTTCACGCAGTGTCGTATATCTCACATTTCAACTTCATCTACATCCTCTTACATTTCCATAATATTGTCCTCAAGTACATTGTGCTTGTATAGACCGTCTACATACTCCTTCCACCTTTGTGCTTTCCCTTCTTTGCTTAGATCTGGGTTTCCATCTGAGCTCTTGATATTCGTAAAAGTGTTTCTCTTCTCTCCGAAGGTCTCTTTAATTTTCCCTGTAGAAAGTATCTATCGTACCCCTAGTGAGATAAGCCTCTACATCCTTACATTTGTCCTCTAGCCATCCCTACTTAGCCATTTTGCACTTCCTGTCGATCTCATTTTTGAGACGTATGAATGCCTTTTTGACTAGTTCATTCACTGCATTTTTATATTTTCTCGTTTCATCAATTAAATTCAATATTTCTTCTGTTATCCAAGGATTTCTACTAGCCCTCGTCTTTCTACCCACTTGATCCTCTGCTGCCTTCACCACTTCATCCCTCAAAGCTACCCATTCGTTTTCTACTGTATTTCTTTTCCCCATTATTGTCAATTGTTCTCTTATGCTCTCGCTGAAACACTGTACAACCTCTGGTTTAGTCAGTTTATCCAGGTCCCATGTCCATAAATTCCCACCTTTTTGTAGTTTCTTCAGTTTTAATCTACAGTTCATAACCAATAGATTGTGGTCAGAGTCCACATCTGCCCCTGGAAATGTCTTACAATTTAAAACCTGGTTCCTAAACCTCTGTCTTACCATTATATAATCTATCTGAAACCTGTCAGTATCTCCAGGCTTCATCCATGTATACAGCCTTCTTTCATGATTCTTGAACGTAGTGTTAGCTACGATTAAGTTGTGCTCTGTGGAAAATTCTATGAGGCGGCTTCCTCTTTCATTTCTTCGCCCCAATCCATATTCACCTATTACGTTTCCTTCTCTCCCTTTTCCTACTGACGAATTCCAGTCACCCATGAGTATTAAATTTTCGTCTCCCTTCACTACATGATTAATTTCTTTTATTTCATCATACATTTTTTTCAATTTCTTCGTCATCTGCAGAGCTACTTTGCATATAAACTTGTACTACTGTCGTAGGCGTGGGCTTCGTATCTATCTTGGCCACAATAATGCGTTCACTATGCTGTTTGTAGTAGCGTACCCGCATTCCTATTTTCCTATTCATTATTAAACCTACTCCTGCATTACCCCTATTTGATTTTGTGTTTATAACCCTGTAGTCACCTGACCAAAAGTCTTGTTCCTCCTGCCACCGAACTTCACTAATTCCCACTATATCTAACCTCAACCTATCCGTTTCCCTTTTTAAATTTTCTAACCTACCTGCCCGATTAAGGGATCTGACATTCCACGCTCCGATCCGTAGAACGCCATTTTTCTTTCTCCTGATAACGACGTCCTCTTGAGTAGTCCCCGTCCGGAGATCCGAATGGGGGACTATTTTACCTCCGGAATATTTTACCCAAGAGGATGCCATCATCATTTAATGATACAGTAAAGCTGCATGCCCTCGGGAAAAATTACGGCTGTAGTTTCCCCTTGCTTTCAGCCGTTCGCAGTACCAGCACAGCAAGGCCGTTTTGGTTAGTGTTGCAAGGCCAGATCAGTCAATCATCCAGACTGTTGCCCCTGCAACTACTGAAAAGGCTGCTGCCCCTCTTCAGGAACCACACGTTTGTCTGGCCTCTCAACAGATACCCCTCCGTTGTGGTTGTACCTATGGTACGGCTGTCTGTATCGCTGAGACACTCAAGCCTCCCCACCAACGGCAAGGTCCATGGTTCATGAAAGTAAGTAACCGCAAATGAGCATGTAGTGATTAGACCTATCATCCCAGAAAGACGCTTGATAATCGTCTGCAAATCGAAAATTTACTCGTACCTTTGAATCCCTGGCCAGGTGCTGGATCACGGAAGTTAATGAGTAACGAAAAACGCGTAACTGCATTCTTTCCCATTTGTTCTCCGCTGCAAGGTAATGCCACCGTAATGGAACCGATGAGTCAGAGCGTGGAGCGCTGTATACCAGCGGAGTTCCTCGCCAGCCGCTGGTCGTCAACTGCTGTGTGGTCTGTTGACGCTCAGAAAAACTAGTGCGGCCTCCGCCGCGCCTCCTAGGTCAGGACGTTCACTCCTCTACGTCTCTAAGCACTGATCGTCTGCTTCCGTGGATCCAGGCAAGTGTCCAAAATTATCTACCTTTCTCTATGCTCTGCAGCGAAAAGATTACTCCGCTAGTCAGAAGTCTTCCTTGATCATTGGCTAATGAGATATTTTGTTAAAACAGAGAACCAACGTCTAACCTAGCAAACGTGTTATAAGTTATCCAATGGGCTGCTTTCCAGCGCATACAATTCCTCCGACGGATGCTAGTACATCGATGTTTGGTCTGTGGTGTAGTCAACTGCGTGGTCTTCAGCGCTAGTCTATGGAAAGCACAATGCTGAGGGAGGAGAGTCGAACGCCATCTGTAAACTACGAGAACAGTTCTTGCACTCCTCTGTAGCAGTAATTGCATATCAGGCCGTCACATGACAATCAATTCCACACTTGTTTTTAATAACCTGGAAATTTTGGTGTTTCTGAGTCATGTTACTAGTATTAATATTTGCAATGAGTGTTCGCCTAAGTCATTCATTAATTTTTACAGGTTCCTTCATTTAACATAAATAATAAAAACAGTTGGGCCCATGTCGTAGACGCATCACCTTTCCTACATTGCTGTAAACGTACGAAAGTGGGTGCTCAGGAAGAAACGGGGCATTAATTGCTGCGTCGCCAGTGTGCCCTCTGGCTGTCCTGTATCACAATATACGGCGACTGCCTGCCCTTGGAACAGGCAACGCTATTGTAACGACCTCGATGGGTCAATGTTTCTGCTTGTTACTCTCCCTAGAAACATTTCTGAACTTCAAGAACTGTCGCTGTTTCGTCTTAACGCACCACTTGTTGGGCACGCTTTATGCCATCCATAATGAATACGAAAGTGGCTAAGTACCTTCACCATAAATAAAATAAAATGAAATGAAAATCAACTCTGAATGTTGCACACGGACCCAAAGACAGACATGGCAGAATTATGCAAGTGAGTTGAGCATCAAGTAGTGCACTACCCCCTTCCACTGTGCATCGTCTTACCGGTCACTTTCTTACGTGCATGTAACAACAGCACACGTTGCTTCCAATGTTTCTTCACATGATAACTGCCATCTGCCTTTATAGTTACAGCGAGGGGTAGCTATCGGGGAGCTGAAAGCGGTAAGGTTTTGAGAAGTAAAACTAGACATTCGCACCAGGAAAGACTTATTACCATGAAAATTCAAATATTCCACTTTGCTTTTTATTTCAAAACGGTTACATACAGAAGCAGGATGAATGACTCATTCAGCTCAAAGAATTTTTTAAAAAATTGAGAAGATTTACAACGCTACTTATTGAGTAATAATAATTTAGCAAAAGACATCTCTGTTATAATAGTATTTAACCAAACAAACAACAACTTAAAAACACTGTGATATCAATAATTACAGGAGTATGTAAAGGTGAAACTGAGTTACTTGTAGTCGTTATTGCATCTGCTTCAATCTAATCAATAAACAATACTAAAGCAGAGAAAAAGAATTACAGTAGTATTGATGAGAAACAGCATTCAAGAAGATTCAGGAATGGGCCCAGATCTACCAATGAGCCGCTATAACCAAAGACTGTAAGAACAAGCGAGAGCAATACTAATAATAAGTAGATTAAGAAAATTAGGGCCCAGCTGTTACACGAACATGTGTGCTCAAAATACTCTACTTCACACGAATCCCATACTACACTTTCAAGAATGTCTTTTCAGTGATCACAAACGTCAAGCAAATATCCACATTAGGAAAAAAAATACGAGTATATAAAAATGGCAGCCAAAGAGTACAAATAAAATTTCCACTCGAATTTTTTTCAGTTTAAATGGTATTTAAACAAATGAACAACAGATCATAAAAAGGTAGCAATACTTTAGAAACTGAAAGATTCAACTGGGTCATACTTAACAAAACCGATCCACCTTATCCAGCAGCATAAATATGGCCAACACAGAGCATTTAAGTGGGCTCGCGAAAAAAACACGTTTGGAAACTTGATCTTGCCTACGTAGGATACGCATGTGGCAGACACTTGCATGCCAAAAGGCAAGTGCTCTAGCAGAGCCCAACAGTACACTTCCCTTGGAAGTGGGGTCACTTAACCATTGAGCACAACCACTCCACAGAACCAACCAAAGGTGCTCACCAAACAAATCGATATGCGCCCGCTGCTCTATTCTGTCTGTACACCCACACACCAAGCAGGAATGGCGAAGCAAGACCATGTTGTAACCCGAGTATCACGTTTCTCAGAGAAGTGCGCCTAACAATCCAAGCCCCACTTACAAGACAGCATAATGACGATAGATGCTTGTCGGTTTACAGCGCCACAGAACGACCACTCATGGTTTCTCGGGAACTTGGTTCTCCAGCTAGTGGTGAGACTGAACTGGCCAAGAGCCAAAGCAACTCAGAGTTAAGACACTGCAGCTGGTCGCGGTGACGCCCACTAGCGAGACGCCAAGGAGGATGTTGTTCAGCGACCACAGAAGAAGTAGACTCGCACTGGCGATGGGTATTTTTATAGTGCCCACGCCTTAGTAGCATGTCAACTGCATTTTGCCTGCTAAATAAGAAGGCTTGGCTATACAGGTTGGTCCATTGATCGTGGTGGGCCAAATATCTCACGAAATAAGCGTCAAACGAAAAACTACAAACAACGAAACTTGTCTAGCTTGAAGGGGGAAACCAGATGTGATACCACGTACTATTACAGAACCATCTATCACAAAGCGAAAATATTTCTTTACGTTCTACAAGAATATGAAATAAAAAAATTGTGGTTTCTATTTTAAAAAACAGTTGATAACCGTTTGGCCTATGGCACCGCCATCTAGCGGGCCAACCATAGCGCCATCTGGTTTCCCCCCCCCCCCCCCCCCCCCTCAAGCTAGACGAGTTTCGTTCTTTGTGTTTTTCGTTTGATGCTTATTTTGTGAGATATTCTACCCGGTCACTATCAATGGACCGCCCTGAATATAGAAAGTCTCTGTGCACAGTTCTCAATGAAACTTTTCTACTGTTCTGAAGGTAATTTATTCTAATGCAAAATAAATTTAAACATTTAGAGGGAAATAAAGTACAAAATCAAGTATCAGGAGAAGGAATTTATAGCTACGAAGGAAACTCTACAGAGTTACTGCCAGCTTGCTGAAAATGACGAACTATAAATTGAGAGAAGTAAGGTAAAAATTAACATAGCCAAAAATACTTCCACATCTAAAGAATAATATGATTCAATTTTCAGCTTTCACACTTTTAGACTGACACACACTACTGGCGTAAGGTTACCTGGGAGTGAAGAACCGGGCAAAATAAGGACTGAACATCATCCTTATCAAGATTCATTATTTTCACTCCTCAGGAATGATAACTTTACCATTTAGATCAACAGGACCTTGACATGTTAAGACAAATGCATCCAATTAAATAAAATGATTTAAGAACAATTACTAGCAATCGATAAACCAGTCTCCTAAAAAAAATTGCGTGCAAAACTCAAGAGGGCTCCAAGTGTCAGTATTTTACAGCAAGTGTAACAAGAGAGGGAGTCTTCAAAACAAGCAAGCAATAAACATCTTCGGAATGTTTGCCCCAAGGTACAAACATACAATGATAGCCTGGTGACCAGAGAAGTAACTTTTAAGTAAAACGAGTACAAACTGAAATCATCATATTAAATGCAGAAATCGTGTACGTCGCGCTGTAAGGGTCGATACCACGCGCCCGACTCGCTAGTATGTCTGTGACGTCAGGACACGAGACTCTCTCTGCTTTTCTTGGACCGAGCAGGCTGGGGCAGCGAGGGAAGAGTGTTTTCTGGTGGTTGCCGTTGAAAGAGGTCCCGCCGGTCTGTTTTGGCTACGAGGCGCTCTGTACGGAAAGACTCTGTTTGGAGCTCTATAGCCGATTAAGGGCGAACAGTGCAAACACGCCAAGAAGGACGTTCCGGCACAGGAAACGTGCCGCGAGCCGAAGACAGCTTCCGTTTTCCAGATCTCGCTGTTGTGATGGTTTATCCGGAGGATGAAGCCTTGCTGCTTGTCTACTTGTTAAGACTAGCTGAGCGCCGTAATTATCCTCGTGCGCTGGTGGTTTACCTCACATCCGGGTAGTGGAGAGTTTAGCATAATACTTGGAATACTACACTCCTGAAAATTGAAGTAAGAACACCGTGAATTCATTGTCCCAGGAAGGGGAAACTTTATTAACACATTCCTGGGGTCAGATACATCACATGATCACACTGACAGAACCACAGGCACATAGACACAGGCAACAGAGCATGCACAATGTCGGCACTAGTACAGTGTATATCCACCTTTCGCAGCAATGCAGGCAGCTATTCTCCCATGGAAACGATCGTAGAGATGCTGGATATAGTCCTGTGGAACGGCTTGCCATGCCATTTCCACCTGGCGCCTCAGTTGGACCAGCGTTCGTGCTGGACGTGCAGACCGCGTGAGACGACGCTTCATCCAGTCGCAAACATGCTCAATGGGGGGCAGATCCGGAGATCTTGCTGGCCAGGGTAGTTGACTTACACCTTCTAGAGCACGTTGGGTGGCACGGGATATATGCGGACGTGCATTGTCCTGTTGGAACAGCAAGTTCCCTTGCCGGTCTAGGAATGGTAGAACGATGGGTTCGATGACGGTTTGGATGTACCGTGCACTATTCATTGTCCCCTCGACGATCACCAGAGGTGTACGGCCAGTGTAGGAGATCGCTACCCACACCATGATGCCGGGTGTTGGCCCTGTGTGCCTCGGTCGTATGCAGTCCTGATTGTGGCGCTCACCTGCACGGCGCCAAACACGCATACGACCATCATTGGCACCAAGGCAGAAGCGACTCTCATCGCTGAAGACGACACGTCTCCATTCGTCCCTCCATTCACGCCTGTCGCGACACCAATGGAGGCGGGCTGCACGATGTTGGGGCGTGAGCGGAAGACGGCCTAACGGTGTGCGGGACCGTAGCCCAGCTTCATGGAGACGGTTGCGAATGGTCCTCACCGATACCCCAGGAACAACAGTGTCCCTAATTTGCTGGGAAGTGGCGGTGCGGTCCCCTACGGCACTGCGTAGGATCCTACGGTCTTGGCGTGCATCCGTGCGTCGCTGCGGTCCGGTCCCAGGTCGACGGGCACGTGCACCTTCCGCCGACCACTGGCGACAACATCGATGTACTGTGGAGACCTCACGCCCCACGTGTTGAGCAATTCGGCGGTACGTCCACCCGGCCTCCCGCATGCCCACTATACGCCCTCGCTCAAAGTCCGTCAACTGCACATACGGTTCACGTCCACGCTGTCGCGGCATGCTACCAGTGTTAAAGACTGCGATGGAGGTCCGTATGCCACGGCAAACTGGCTGACACTGACGGTGGCGGTGCACAAAGGCTGCGCAGCTAGCGCCATTCGACGGCCAACACCGCGGTTCCTGGTGTGTCCGCTGTGCCGTGCGTGTGATCATTGCTTGTACAGCCCTCTCGCAGTATCCGGAGCAAGTATGGTGGGTCTGACACACCGGTGTCAATGTGTTCTTTTTTCCATTTCCAGGAGTGTAATAGGAGCTTGCCCGTTTGCTCTGCTGTGGTGCGTCGCCTTCTTTATTTCGGCACGTAGACGTATTGCTTAGTCAGTCTATATTTGGCGTGTTCATGTCGATCTAGCAACACCATGCTCAGCCTTTATCTCGGGTATAATTTGTTTTCGCTATTGTCTTCTATTGCAAAGCGCTTCTATTGTGTTCAACTGTTGATTTGGCTTTACATGACTGTACCAACTGAAAATTATGTCTGAAGCATGTTTAGCTATTTGAACTCTCTCTTGTTATTTCATGCTTGATTTGATAAAAGTTACAACTCTTCTCAATGGACACATTTTTTTATTTTAAAATGGGTGGCTATAATACCCATTTTCGCACTTGGCTTAAAGAGTTTGGTGTGTTGTTGAAGTTGGTTATAATCTGGTCCCTCAGGTCATCCTTGGGGTGAACTAGCGCTGTCTGGGCGGACCTGGTGAGCGACTGTTTTGGTTCAAGAGCCGGCTGGGAGCCTTGACCGGCCTTAGGACACGCTGTTGGTGATCATGCCTGACAGGCACCGTTTCTGTCTCTTTTCTGCCCGCTATGTTTGGTATTTTTATCTTTTACCGTTTGCAAACTTTACCGTTTTTGTGTGTTTTTTCTTAACTAAAGAATATTAAACCTGTTTATTAGTACGTTTGGGTCAACGAGTCTTATCTGTCTTGTAAGTTTTAATTGTTCTTTTTTACGTTCTTTGTAATGAAATAATGACTCCCTTATTGATATGGTCCAAATTTAAAATAATTATCTGGTGTTCTATTTGCATTTGTATTGTTATTAATAATAATATTATTACTATTATTATTATTATTATTATTATTATTATTATTATTATTATTATTATTAATAATTTTTGTGGCACAAGAATTAAAAATATTTTGTTAATGACCCCCATTGTCCAGCCATTCCTAATGTGTTAAGCTGAACACACGGAGCTTAGACAAAACAGTTGCGATAAATCGCTGAAAGACAATAACGTAACTGACCGAGGCAGCCACCGCCGCTTGCACGTGACTGTACAGAAGTTCAGCGGCAACTGGGATTCAGTTTCAGATGAAGTCACGAGACGGAAACGGTAAATACTTAACCGTCGGGCGGGACGGAAAACATGGGTCGAAGGAAGACGCGACTGGTTGGCTGATGAACTTCACCTACGCTAAACAAAAGTTGAGCTTGGAAGTATAACACACCAAAATACACAACTGGCCATTTAAATTGCTACACCAAGAACAAATGCAGATGACAAATGGGTATTGATTGGACAAATATATTATACTAGAACTGACAAGTGATTACATTTTCACTTAATTTGGATGCATAGATCCTGAGAAATCAGTACACAGAACAACCACCTCTGGCCGTAATAACGGCCTTGATACGCCTGGGCATGGCGTGTACAGGTACGATACCTCAGTTCATAAAGAGTAGTGATGTGGCGTATTGTGACGAGCCAGTTGCTCGGCCACCTTTGACCAGAAGTTTTCAGTTGCTGAGAGATCTGGACAGTGTGCTGGACAGCCGACAGTCGAACATTTTCTGTATGCAGGAAGGCCCCTACAGTACCTGCAACATGCGTTCGGGCATTATTCTGCTGAACTGTAGGGTTACGCAGGGATCGAATGAAAGGTAGAGCCACGGGTCGTAACACATCTGAAATGTAACGTCCACTATTCAAAGTGCCGTCAATGCGAACAAGAGGTGACCGAGATGTGTAACCAATGGCACACCATACCATCACGCCGGGTGATACGCCATTATGGCGATGACGAATGCACCGCGATGTCGGCAAACACGGATGCGACCATCCTGATGCTGTAAACAGAAACTGGGTTCATCCGAAAAAAATGACGTTTTGCCATTCGTGCACCCAAGTTTGTCGTTGAGTACACCATCGCAGGTGCTCCTGCCTGTGATGCAACGTCAAGAGTAACCGCAGCCATGGTCTCCGAGCTGATAGTCCATTCTGCTGCAAACGTAGTCAAACTGTTCGTGCAGATGGTTGTTGTCTTGCAAACGTCCACATCTCTTGACTCAGGGATCGAGACGTGGCTGCACGATACAGTACAGCGGTGCGGATAAGGTGCCTGTCATCTCGACTGCTAGTGATACGGGGCCGTTGGGATCCAGCACGGCGTTCTGTATTACCCTCCTGAATCCACCGATTCCATATTCTGCTAATAGTCATTGGATCTAGACCAACGCGAGCATCAACGTCGCAATACGATAAACCGCTATCGCGAGAGTCTACAATCCGACCTTTATCAAAGTCAGAAATGTGATGTTACGCATTCCTCCTCCTTACACGAGGCATCACAACTACGTTTCACCAGGCAACGCCTGTCAACTTCTGTTTGTGTATGAGAAATCGGTTAGAAACTTTCCTCATGTCAGCACGTTGTAGGTGTCGCCACCGGCGCCAACCTAGTGTGAATGCTCTGAAATGCTAATCATTTGCATATCACATCATTTTCTTCCTGTCAGTTAAATTTCGCGTCTGTAGCACGTCATCTTCATGGTGTAGCAATTTTAATGGCCAGTAGTGTACATACAGCAAGATTTGCCCTCGTAAGACGTATACGCTTGCGGGCTCCAAGTGACTCATGAAAGTGACTTGGCGATTTAGTGCACAGTGTACCAGGCAAAATAAAAAAAAAAGAAATAAAAAGTAAAAGATACTAACATAAAAATAAAAAATTTGGTTATCATGATTAATGACACATTGCCCATAAAAGAAATTTTCAAAAGCCAAATGATTTAAAACATACAGTCAAATCACAACTCTACGAAGTCTATTATGCTTTCAAACCAGCGATACGCACCTCAAATCGCCTGACCAGGCACAGAAAAAAGGAAGAGGAGGAGGAGGAGGAGGAGGAGGAGGAGGAGGAGGAAGAAGAAGAAGAACAACAACAACAACAATAATAATAATAATAACAAAACCAAGAGGAGGCAACAATAATAACAACACCAAGAGGAGGCAACAATAATAACAACACCAAGAGGAGGAGGAGGAGGAGGAGGAGGAGGAGGAGAAGGCCGAACTGAGTCCGATATAGAAGGAGCAAGACACAAACACGCACAGGAACCGAACCACTCACATTTATCACGCTCATGGCGGGGAGCATCAGTCTTCACGGATGCCGCATGATCTCACCGCTCTGCGGCGACAAGTAGTGGATTAGCTTGGAGCCTCCCGGAGATACGTGGATGATGACTACCCACCGCCCGCCTCCAAATCTAGTCGACCAAAGATATAATGTGAGCACTATATTTCCAATGCATGTGTCTCATATCCAGAAGGTGCTCAGCCAGAAAAACTTGAAAGTCACACGGGTGGCACAACAAACAGCCAGCACGTTTTCCAGCAGAGCTTCTCTGACCGTGCTCCTTCACTCACTGCCTCTCTCGGAATAACGGCGTCAGCCGCACTCGTGGCAAACGTGCCACGCCCCCTTTAGATCGTCATGCAGCTCTCCCCCCTTTTCTCTATGGTCATCTTTCCCTCTCTCCCTTCCTGTCCCCTCCTCCCTCCCTCCCTCTCTCTCTCTCTCTCTCTCTCTCTCTCTCTCTCTCTCTCTCTCTCTCTCTCTCTCTCTCTCTCTCTCTCTCTCCTTTCCTCCCTCCCCATGCCCCTTCCTCTTTCTTTTACCTCATCCATTCCTCATCCGTTCCCCTCTCTGCCACCACTCCCCCGCTTTCTCTTTATTCCTTATTCCATGAACCTTTCTCTTCCTTTTATAGAGCACGCTAATCGTCACGACTTTCTAGTTATCTCCATTTTTATTTTCTCATTAGAGCATTTAAAACAAATTTCCTAGCAAAATCCAAATACTCCAAGTTGATTCGATAAGTTACATTTAGTTAACTAGCATGTTGAAGGTTCATGCATGTCGGAGGTTTGGGAATGCAGAGAAGTTTTGGACTTTTATTACTGATTTCTAAGCACAGTATGCAATTCTTCCCTCCTCTAGAACAGCTAAAACCAAGACCGGGTCGTCGATGGCGTGCCTGAGTTCTCCTGACGTAATAAAACTAAGCGACCGGCGCTCCTCCGCAGGATCGGTCCGAGCGGCCTCTCGAGAGAAACAGGGCGGAAGGAGCCGGTCGAGGCAGTGATCCGGCGGGGCCATCAAGCCGACAGTGGAGCACTCCACTTAAACGGTCTGAGCCGTGCACCGGCGCGCATCGGCGCGCCAGGACATCCGCCCATGGCGGTACTTCCGCCGGCCCCCAGATACGGCAGCCGAGTGCTCGCGGGGTCTTTGGTGCGCCCCGCGCCCTCGTAAAGCACGCCCATCCTGCGTAACGGTATCGACTTACAGTTATCGCTTCATTTTCCCTGAAATGGACTCAGCAGTTAAAAGTGATTTACGACCCATAGGTCTGCGAAAACGAAGCACTTGCCAGTAGCAGTAGACTGTCAAAACCAATCATTAAGACGTTCCGATGTCTGCTCAGAAATAATACTGTCATATATTTATGCTTTATAGAGCTTCTGTTGACGATCTTTATTTGGACGAGATAGCACAGTGAAGTAATGCACGATATTCGTGATTGAAAATTGCTCTTCGTAAAACTCTTCCTATCGTGATTGTGCCCTAGGCATCAGTTCTCCCTAGTTCTTGCACGTGTAGTGGCCTCCAGCTTTATCACTGTGCTTATCAACAAGCTACTGATAGAAGTTACGAGACATTACAGAGCTACGAAAGAGACGTACACTCAAAAAAAACCATGTATTCAATGAAACCCTCCGATATAAATAAATGAAACTCTGTTCAGCTTGACAGCTTATTGTATAGGCACCCACTGCTCCGTCAACAAGAGAAAAGTAGACATATAAAGTCCTGAAAATAAGGGGCCATCAAAATGTTTTCTTTGGCGGGCATTGCAGCAGCATACATGCAACGTAGCACGACTCTGATGCCGATATGTAAGCACCGACAGGACCAACATGCTCCTATATATATTCCGATATACATCCCTTGGAGAATAAAGAGCGTCATTGGGGCAACATGTCTGTCGAAAACCGTTCTAGAGTGGAGGGCCGAATTCCATGCTGGTCTCGATTCGAGAAAAGACGTCGATCGGTGTGGGAGGCTACCCGCACCCATTAAGGTCCACCTCAAGTGGGAGATACTCCACCACCCACCCTACAATCCTGATGTCCCCGCAAGCGAATATCACGCCTTCGATCCCTCAAAAAAGGCCTTGATGAGTAGACTATTACGGTCGCTCGCGGATGTGCAGTAGGCAGTCACGGACGCTTTCACGCAGCAGGCACGGTATTTTACCAAAAGGCTGTTTCCAACCTAATTCTTCGGTGGGATAACAACCTTAGTGCTGATGGAAGATTTTTCTTAACTGGCATACTGATTGTGTACTTTACGGCCTTCTAACTGAAACTTATTGATCAAGCTTTACATACTACAAAATAAAAAGAGAGACATAAGGATTCCATCGAACAATACTACTGTGGCAGCATAATTTTCACTATTACCTGAGAGGCGCAACCGCTACTGTTATTCGGTTGCAATCTAGATTTTCAGCTATTATCGTAATACGAGAGCTACCCAGAGAGTAAGCTCCGATAGTCCGCGAAATGGGCACTACTGTATAAATCAAAAATGTTTTATCTGCAAAAGCTAGCCACAACTCGCAGCTATATCTAAATAATCGTCGCTCCAACATAGCCATCTCTCGTGGATTTGTACCAATTTTCGTTGTCTGTGCCAAAATGTTGTCTTCATAGTCAGCGTTTCGTGCGAGCAGATATGAAACTCAGGGGGGTCAGCTGCGGTCTGTATTGTGAGTGATCAAACACTACGCACTGAAAACGCTGTGGGAGGCTCTTCATTGCCCCTGCAGAGTGCAGCTGAGAATTGTCATGAAGAAGGAACGGTGTGTCAGAAATGGTTCAAAATGGCTCTGAGTACTATGGGACTTAACTGTTGAGGTCATCAGTCCCCTGGAACTTAGAACTACTTAAACCTAACTAACCTAAGGACATCACACACATCCATGCCCGAGGAAGGATTCCAACCCGCGACCGTAGCGGTGGCGCAGTTCCAGACTGTAGCGCCTAGAACCGATGACCATCCCGGCCGGCGGGCGTTGCAGTTGTGTTAAGTGGGCTGCATAGCTCCAGGCGAAATTTCTCACCAGGCCCACGTATTTGTCTGGAGACCCTATTTTCTAGGTACATTTACGTGCTTAGTGTGCGCTCAGAACTGAAAAGAGCGATGTGGTGCGATCGACATGCGTTCTAGGTTGGTAGCCCTGCGCCTGCTACACGGACGTTTGAGTCACAGCTCCCGTACAAGATAAGTAATTTTAGTAGTAATAAACTAATTTATTACGTTAATTATAGTGCTCTTCAAGCGTACCATTAAAAGTTTTTGTCTTACTCGCGTATTTTCACAGTAATCAAGCAAAGTTCGTTTTGTTTACATATCGCGGAAAGGCCGAACTTTTGAGCTTTCAGATTAAACTTCATACCGCAATTTTCAGTGCATTTACTGATAGTTTAGTGTGCTAAATACGTTTGCTGCCCCTTTATATCTGTAGAGTATCGTCATCTCTTAAGTAATTTCCAGTAAGAAACTTCTGAACGATTGTTTACATTGTCGCGAGTAGGCCTAATTTTTTGTACACGTATTTTCATTGTTTTCCGGTAACTTAATTGTGTAAAGTGCCTGACGTGCCGTAGAATCGTTAGCTCCGGGGTCTGGTGTGATGGATGCAGTAACTTTTTTTCATTGGGAGATTGTAGTGGCGTGGGAATTGGGAAAATGAGCGAGACTCATCAGTGATTCTGTAGGCTATGCAGTAGAGATAGAAAGATTGTGGAACAGGAGGGGAAAATTGCTGCCCTTCAGGCTGAGTTAGACGAGGCTAGACGAGAACTGTGCAGGTTAAGGGGGGAGAAGGGTGAACAGGGGTGGGAAGTGGCAACAGGCATAAGGAACAGGCCAAGAAATTCTTCTGACAGCTGTGTTATTAATGTACAAAATAGGTTTGATCTGTTGCCTCAGTCGGAAACTGATGAGCCTCTCACAGAAGTAGATGTAGACAGGGCTCGACAAGCTTTCAGCAGCAAATTGAATAAGAAGGTAGGGAAGTGTGCAAAGAGAAAGAAAGTCTTGTTGCTAGGTAGTTCGCATGCTAGGGGTGTGGGCCAACTTCTGCAGGATGAATTAGGGTCAGAATACCAGGTCTTAGGGTCAGAATACCAGGTCACAAGTTTTTTCAAACCTAGTGCTGGACTGGGGCAGGTTACAGAGGATTTAGGTTCACTATGTAGAGGCTTTACTAAGGAAGGTACCGTGGTTATTGTGGGTGGGCCGGGCAACAGTATTGACAGAGATCCAGGGTACAGCATAGAGTGTCACCTGGCTAATATTGCATCGGCATCGAGTCATACCAGTGTTGGGTTTGTGTCGGTTCTGGAGCGCCACGACCTGCCTCATTTGAGCTCTTCTGTCAGAAGAGTTAATTTGGAGTTCGAACAGCTACTTGGATCTGATGCGGGGTCACACATTGGTGTGGTTCCTGTTGATTCACTCTGTAGGTGGGACTATATTAGACATGGTCTACACCTCAACAAGAAGGGGAAGGGTAAACTGACTGGGCTGATAGCAGGAAATTTAAAGGGGAGAGGAACTACATCTCATGGTGGTAACTCTTTTTTAGTGTAAGATCAATGTCCAGTGGGAAACTCAGCCAGGCAAGTACTAAAGATGTTAAAAAAGTTCAAGATACTCACAAAAGTAAAATGAAAAATGTTAGTACATTTCATCAAAATATTGGGGGATTCAAGAATAAAATTGATGAGCTTCTGCTTTGTTTAGAAGATATAGAAACTGAGAATTTAATAGATGTACTATGCCTGTCTGAGCATCACATTGTCACTGATATGCAAAAGGTTAGCATCAATGGGTACAAATTAGCTGCACATGTAAGTAGAGATAATATGATGAGAGGAGGAGTTGCCATATATGTCAAAAGCTTCCACAGCGCAAAACATTTAGAAACTAAAAAAATTTGTGTAGAGCAACATATGGAAGCATGTGCCACTGAACTAAAACTAAATGATGGCACTGTATAATTGTAACAGTGTATAGGTCCCCCTCAGGGAATTTCCAGCTATTTCTAGAAAACTTGGAAGCTTTGTTGTGCTATCTGTCAGACAGGGGGAAGAAAATTATCATTTGTGGGGATTTCAATGTTGATTCCCTGAAAGAGTGTGATAGGAAGAATGACCTTGTAGTATTACTCAGTTCTTTCAATTTGAGCTCCGTCATTGATTTTCCTACTCGGATAACAAAGAACAGCAGGACATTGATAGATAACTTTTTTATAGACCAAGATAAGTTTAAGGACATAAATGCTTATCCTGTTGAGAATGGTCTTTCAGATCATGGTGGACAGCTAGTTACAGTACATGGCAAAGCTCCATGCAGTATATCAAATCAGAATTTCAAAGCAGTGCGTTCAATTAACCATATAAATACTGCAAACTTTAGGGAAAGACTAAAGGAGCTAGACTGGGATGAAGTGTATATGGAACCCGATGCAAACCTGAAATATAACTTATTTCACGATACATTTTTAAGGGTATTTGAAAATTGTTTTCCCAAGAAAACAGTGAAACATAATTCCAAGAAAACATATAAAAAACCTTGGCTAACTAAAGGAATAAGAATATCTTGCAACCATAAAAGAGAACTGTATCTAACAGCAAGAGGGAGTACTGACCCGAAATTGTTCAATATTATAAAAACTATTGTGCGGTACTAAGAAAAGTTATTAAAAAGTCCAGAAGCATGTGTATCATGTCTGAGATCAGTAACTCTGATAATAAAATTAAAGCAATTTGGAATATTATTGAAAGGGAAAAAGGGCAACCAAGAGCACAGGAAGACTTTAGTGCCATAAAACTGAATGACAAGTGTACTAACAAACAATCTGAAATTGGATATATTTTCAATAATCCTTTTTTAAATGTTGTGGAGAAAGTAGGATCTAGATCTTCACTAGAAGAGGCAAGGCTTCTAATAGAAGAGGCCATACCTGTGCAGTTTGAAACAACTGTATTTCCACGAACCTGTCCCTCTGAAATCAGTAAAATAATAAACTCACTGAAAAGTAAAAGCTCTTACGGAATTGATGGCATTTCCAGCAAGATACTTAAAGCTTGTTCCCCACAGATAAGTAGGATTCTCAGCCACGTATGTAATAGCTCTTCGGAGCAGGGTGTTTTCCCCGATAGACTGAAATATGCCATTGTAAAACCACTGCATAAAAAGGGGGATACGTCGGATGTCAACAACTATCGCCCAATCTCTCTTCTGACAGCTGTAACAAAAATTTTTGAGAAAGTAATGGATTCAAGAGTAGCCTCCCATATATGTAAAAATAAAGTACTAACAAAATGTCAGTTTGGTTTTCAGAAAGGCTTTTCAACAGAAAATACTATATACGCTTTCACTGATCAAATATTAAATGCTCTGAATAACCAGACATCACCCATTGGTATTTTTTGTGATCTCTCAAAGGCCTTTGACTGTGTAAATCATGGAATTCTTTTAGATAAGCTAAATCATTATGGTTTGAGGGGGACAGTTCACAAATGGTTTAATTCATACTTAACTGGAAGAATGCAGAAAGTTGAAATAAGTGGTTCATGTAATGTTAATACAACAGCTGATTCCTCAAACTGGGGGGCTATCAAGCACGGGGTCCCACAAGGTTTGGTCTTAGGTCCTTTACTGTTCTTGATATACATTAATGACTTACCATTCCATATTGATGAGGATGCAAAGTTAGTTGTTTTTGCTGATGATACAAGTATAGTAACAACATCCAAAAACCAAGTGATGTAATTGTAAATGATGTTTTTCACAAAATTATTAAGTGGATCTCAGCAAACGGACTCTCTTTAAATTTTGATAAAACACAGTATATACAGTTCTGTACAGTAAATGGCACAACTCCAGTAATAAATATATAATTTGAATAGAAGTCTGTAGCTAAGGTAGAATTTTCAAAATTTTTAGGTGTGTCCATTGATGAGAGGTTAAACTGGAAGCAACACATTGATGGTCTGCTGAAACGTCTGAGTTCGGCTACGTATGCTATTAGGGTTATTGCAAATTTTGGTGATAAGAATCTCAGTAAATTAGCTTACTATGCCTACTTTCATTCACTGCTTTCTTATGGTATCATATTGTGGGGTAATTCATCGTTGAGTAAAAAGTATTCATTGCTCAAAAACGTGTAATCAGAATAATTACTGGAGCCCACTCACGGTCATCTTGCAGACATCTATTTAAGGATCTAGGGATCCTCACAGTAACCTCACAGTATATATATTCACTTATGAAATTTGTTGTTAATAATCCAGCCCAGTTCAAAAGTAATAGCAGTGTGCATAGCTATAACACCAGGAGAAAGGATGATCTTCACTATGCAGGGTTAAATCTGACTTTGGCACAGAAGGGGGTAAATTATGCTGCCACAAAAGTCTTTGGTCACCTACCAAACAGCATCAAAAGCCTGACAGATAGTCAACCAACATTTAAAAATAAATTAAAATAATTTCTAGATGACAACTCCTTCTACTCATTGACTGAATTTTTAGATATAAATTAAGGGAGGGAAAAAACTAACTTAAGCATTAGTGTCATCCAATATTTTGTGTAATGTAATACCTTGTACAGACATCTTTCATTAACCTGACACGTTCCACATCATTACGAAGTGTCGTATTCATGATCTATGGAACAAGTATTAATCTAATCTAATCTAAGCTACAAACACTGTCCAACACATCTGTGCAAAGCTTCATCCGATTTTTGGAGTGGATTCCATTTCGCGAGCGATCGTAACATATTTTCTGGATAGTCCTCGTATTTACTCTCCAGGTTGTTGTGACATGCTTAAATGCTTGTCTCGTTGGCAGCCAGCAGTCTTCCATAAAATTCTAAGACTTCAGCAATCGGTTGTATGGCTACAACATGGTGCAGCTCTCGGTCGTGCTGCTACAACATGTTGCGTAAACTGTTTTCCCATGTGGCCGGAGGCTGACTGCATCTTTCATGAAAAGACATGCACATTTCTTCATTGCTGCTCGTTTTAGACGCTATTTAAGACCTCAGATGTCAAGTTAATCAGTCAGAAGATGAAAATGGCACAATTTTTATTTCCCAACTGTTTCTTTTGGAGCAGTACTAGAAGTGATGCTCTGAGTTTTTAAACCGCCAGGCGCTAATACATCCCAACATTAGACTTCAATTTACAGGTTCACCACTGTGTATGAAAGTGTTCAAGCCCCCTACAAAGGCTTGGTTTTTAACGGAAATTGTCGTTCTGACGATAACTAGTAGTGTTTTTAATACAATGAAGTGTCGACAATTAGGAAAAATTACCTCTGTACCTTGCAATGCCACAACATTGTATCAGTTATGTATTTTTTTTCTTCTTAAATCTGTCAGATGTAGAGTTACGTATTCAGATTCTTTGTCTCCTGCGCATTTCTTGTGAAACGCACTTGATTCAAAAATTACATGCTTATTATGTTAATTCGTAAATACTGTAATTCCAGGACACAGGGAAATGTAAGGTTAGGGCTGGTATGTCTTCCTAACAATGACTTTGAAATTTGCATGCGAAGGTTGAAAGGTCTGTACATCATCTTGCTCATTACAGAACTGTTAACTTCTTTCTTTCACTCCACACAGATTTACTGTAAATGATTGAATAAGATGATGATGATGAGAGTTTTTATGGATTTCAAAAACAGTTGTGTGGAGAATTGTGACTTAATATAAATTTGCAGCTTTGCCTACTAGCGCGTTGTAAAATTAAATGTCGTACCAGAACTTGGTTGGAAAACATTTCACTGATTGCTCACAGCTTGGGAAGCTAGTTCCCCTAACCCACACATACATTTTTGTGAAAGAATATAGATCATTTTGGGTAGGTTAAGCTTTAAGTAAAGTAAATTTTTTGGAGAAATCAACTTGTTAAAACACAACCATTTTTGTATAAAGTCAATGTTATTCACGATTTTGAAAGTCAAGCTATAAAGCAATTCTTTGCTATAAAATAGTTTCAGAAAATCGTTTGTGAAATGTCAGCATCCAAAATTATCTCCGTGTGAGAAATAGGGAGTTTCTTGACTCCTCATTGTTCGTGGCGGTACACATACTTTTGAATACAATTTTTAGTTTACACTACCGTTTTAGTTTAGATTTGTTGCGGCGCTGCTTGCTGTGCTCCACTTTAACAAGAGAACTTTTACTGCACCGAGGAAAGTGCAAGAATAATTTAGGGTCGCAGTTTTACAGTGTCAGGTAACAGGGTGATATATTCACGTATGAAAAATTTTTTGCATTCTGTGTCCGTTTCGCAAGCCAACTACGTAATTCAACAGTTGACTTTATTAAAGTAATTTTCATTATTTATTCAGTCAAAATGTAGTAGTTCATTTATGTTGAATTTGTATTGGTTTCATTTGGCATATATTTGAGAAGTATAAAACTGTCCACTGTAACGTCAGGCAACACACCACTGTTCGCTCGACCGCACAACACAACACAGAGCTTAAATAATCATATTTTTCAGTAATTAGTTACGTACCCTTACATACACACACACACACACACACACACACACACACACACACACAGAGAGAGAGAGAGAGAGAGAGAGAGAGAATTAATACAGAAGACAACGAATACTAAGGGAGAATTCAGCCTCTGTATGTGTCGTTAGTCGTAGGTTTGCGCTGCGAAGCAGGCGCGTAAGTGATGTACTGCCCTCCTGTGCATCTGTGAGGCGCGACTAAACAACATACATTTTGTGGCAGGTATGAGACTCCTGGATTGCAGTGGAAAAGAGGTAATTTTACAGCATTTATACCGCTGTGAAATATTGATGAGCTGTCGCGAACTTCGGAGATCGAGCAACTCTCGACCGTTGTTGCTACCGACTAACCTCTCCACAGGATAATGAGACTGTAAGATTGATGCTTAGAGTGATAAGTAATTTAACTTGTTAATCCCCTTCACTGTCTTGAGAACATCAATTTTCCTAGAATATAGTGTTTTTATCAGTGTAATTTGTGTATGATAAACTACATTTTTTTCCACCTGTGTCATTTTCCTGGAATAGATTCCCGATTCCAAGATACCTATTGGCATCACCGAGAATAGGAAAATATCTAACAATTTGACAGAATTCCATCAGATTGTGTTCCTTTCAAAAACCTCTGAATAAAACTAAACTAACTAACAAGTAGTTTTCACAGTAACAGGCCTTCAGCAAGTATTGTTTGATTTGCAAATAATTATTATTTTATTTTATTTGTATGCTGGCAGTAAACAAATTTTGAAAGAAATTAACTCATACTTCTACGACTATATTCCTGAGTGTTGATCCCTTAGTCTGCAGTTTTCAATGTTGTTTCTATAGTTGCTAGACCTATTTCATAATGGACATTCATAAGTTTGATATTTTCACTATTTTCATCTGATCAGTTAACCTAAAATAATTTTGTGGAAGTAAGTTTCAAGTTTCTGTGACATCTATGTACTGTCGAGTTCAAAGTAATTCCAATTGAAAAATTATCATAGTACGTTTTATCGTACTGAGAATGTTCTGTTTACATTATCGAGAGGAGTGATACAGACATTCCAATTTTAGTAATAACAGGGACTATTTGATTGAGCAAGCGTGATACAAAATTATGTAATAGAGTTGCACATGCAGTTTATATTACATACAACATTGTGGTAATCAACTGAGACTGCAGTAAAGTTTGTTCAGTTGGACTAGATGACGATCGTATTATAACAAAATTACACAGTTCATTACAAACAACTACACTCTTCATCCGGTGTTTATATTTACTTCCGTGAAAGATTAGCACCAATTTTAATATTTTTATACATTAATGATGCCATATTAAAAAAAATCGTAGTTGAGTGAGCTTTTGTTACATTTTTGGCAGTGAGTTGTACGTTTCTCCCTATTTCCATTCGTTAGCATTCTCAACCGATACCTTTGTTACCGATATAAGAAGGTAAGTGACCACCCGGTCAAGTGGTTTAGCCTATCAGACTGTGGGGACGTTTGAATGTAAGTACTCTTTTCTGAGCCGTCAGTCAGTTGTCGTTGTCCAATTAAGATGCTATTCCTCCAAATAATGCTTTCACCTTCTCCCCGTTCTGAGCGAAAACGAAACTCATCAGCGTGTTTTTGCACAGTCCTCAAAAAATGGTTCAAATGGCTCTGAGCACTATCGGACTCAACTGCTGTGGTCATCAGTCCCCTAGAACTTAGAACTACTTAAACCTAACTAACCTAAGGACATCACACACATCCATGCCCGAGGCAGGATTCGAACCTGCGACCGTAGCAGTCGCACGGTTCCGGACTGCGCGCCTAGAACCGCGAGACCACCGCGGCCGGCTATTGCATAGTCTATTACAGGTCTCTGAGGACGGTGTTTCAGTGATCGACGCTCCCCTTTCTAAGTGTATAGAACGGCATCCATCTTTCCATGTGGATAAATACAACAAAATGTCCAGCGCCGAGAAAAAGTGAGTAAAACTAGAGAATTTTTCTGTGTCTTGCAGTGAGTTTGTGTGTTCAATCATACTTTAGTCCATTCTGATTTAGATTCTCCGTGATCTCCACCGATAGATTAAGGTAAATGCTGAAATGGTTCCCTTGAGGCGATCACGTCCTTGCCGATTCTGTGCTATCCCTAACGACGCCATTAGCACAGAGTACGAACGAATTCGGGACCAATAAACTGTTAATATATCTACAAGCTTTACCACATCATCTGGCATTGTGAGTCGAAATACATTGTGGCATGTATTTCGTCTCACAATGTCAGATGATGTGGTAAAACTTGTAGAAATACAAATCGAACTGTATGTAAGCTACATACGATATCAAACTATCTGAGAATTATATTTGTTTCTAGATCAAAAATTCTGCTATTTAATGTTCCTCCACTTGCGCTTATCTGCAGCCACGTGGTCTGTCGACTACCTTTACAATTACCAGGAAGTAAATGTAGGAATAGTGACAGGAACTTTGGAAACGGTGGAATCTTTCGGCAGTCTGTCGCAAATGCTGATTCTTCAAGTTCTCTCTATACTGTGGAAGAATTCCGTTATTTAGCACCCTCTCTCTGACTTACTTCTGCCATTCAGTATTTCTGTCGGGTACATTTCTTCCTGTCACATGACGACTTTTTGATGTTATAATTTTTCTTTATTGTTCCATATTTTGTTACGAGAACCAGGACCCTCATTCCTTTTCATATACCAGCTATCAGTATAGTCATCTGCGTGAGACGATAACGTAGTGACATAGCTTTAGGTTAGCGAAAGTTGCTTACTTTCTTTTTCTCTGGGAGCTCAGGGATCATTCGCTCGCTTTCTTTATGGCTGCCTGGAGGAATCAAGTCCCAACGGCAGAAGCCAGCCTTCCCGCCGTTTTTGTAATCGAGTCTATTGATTGTACCTGTAGAATCCGGAGCAGATTCGTCTAGAACCTGCTGGAAGTTTTCTCTGTTCAGAAAGAGCGTATCTTCAATGGCCGCCCGCACTTTTTCATCCCTTGGTTGGCTTAGCAGACCACGCTCTTTAACAGGAGCTGTCGTCATTGCTCAGTTGCCGCCCCTCAACGAAGAATGTACTCTGAAAACGTCATCGGGAGGAAAGATTGTGAAATTTTGACATTCGGATACCGGCAGCCGGTACGTATCCACGAACATGATGGAGTTAGATGATAAGTCGGACTGAGATTTTGTAAATTAAGTCGCGTTCAAACTTGGTGTTATCAGGCCGTCAAATGTATGGAGTGATTCATTCTACGTGTGAAGTTTAATTCCTTAGTGTGGATCTTACAAGGAACCTCTTGTGTCAGAGATTGCAAGTTCAGTCTTCATTAAGGATCAATTGAAATTGTTGTGTTAACAATTACGGCAGGAAAATTATTAGGTGCTAATGATTCACCAAGTGCATCAGGAGGGTGACAGAAAATGAGTGTCCGGGAGGTTTAGATATCAACCTTTTATCAGTTGTATGTAGTACACACTTCACAAAATTGACATCATCGACATTCAAGAAATATTCGAAACAAACCATTAACTTGCACCATGAACATCGAATGAAAAATGGCTTGCCACAGTGGCATGCAACCGCATTTCGAAGCAGTCTGTCGAGGAGTTATGAATTGCAATGTCACAGACATTTCAGGGGGGATAGTTGGCTCCGAAGGAAAATGATTTTTATATGCAGACCATGAATCAATCGAAAGCAAGTCACTTGGACCATCCAGTGGCCTAAGTCACTGCTCATATCATACTTGTAGTTCTCTTAAGTCCGTTTTCCCTCTCTTGGTTGCGGCGACTAAATATTCCATTGCAATATTAAGCGAACGATAAAGCGCTGGGAGGAGCGACTACCTTCATGTGCTGATTTCCATCCAGCACTTCTCAGTAACCTATGTGGACAATTCCAATTATGAATCTGGTGCCACATTTCGACTGATACGTACAAGATTTTATCGAAACGGTAAGGACCTGCACCGGCTTGAAGTTCTCTCTCTCTCTCTCTCTCTCTCTCTCTCTCTCTCTCTCTCTCTCTCTCTCTCTCTGTGTGTGTGTGTGTGTGTGTGTGTGTGTGTGTGTGTGTGTGTGTGTCTGTCTGTCTGTCTGTCTGTCTGTCTTTGTCTTTTAAGTCATCAGTCTTCTGACTGGTTTCATGCGACCAGCCGCAAATTCCCCTCCTGTGCCAACTTCTTCATCTCGGGATAGCACTTGCAATCTACATCCTAAATTAACTGCTGGATGCATACAAATCTTTGTCTTCCTCTCCGGTTTTTTCCTCTACAGCTCCCTCTAGTACCGTTGATGTCATTCCCTGATGTCTTAACAGAAGTCTTATCATCCTGTCCCTTCTCCTTATCAGTGTTGTCGACTTAGTCCTTTCTTCTCCGATTCTGTGCGGAGCCTCCTCGTTCCTTACCGTATCAGTCCACCTAATTTTCAACATTCGTCTGTAACACCACATTTAAAATGCTTCGATTCTCTTCTGTTCAGGTTTTCCCACAGTCTATGTTTTACCATCATACAATGCTGTGCACCACATTCATATTCTCAGAAATTTCTTCCTCAAATTAAAGCCTATGTTCAATACCTGTAGACTTCTCTTGGCCAGGAATTTTCTTTCTGCCAGTGCTAATCTGCTTTTGATGTCCTCCTTGCTCCGCCCGTCATTGGTTATTTTGCTGCTTAGGTAGTAACATTCGTTAACTTCATCCACTTCGTGACACTCAGGACTGATGTTAATGTTCTCGCTATTCTCATTTCTGCTACTTATTACTTTTGTCTTTCTTCCATTTTTCTAAATCCATATTCTGTTTTCATTAGACTGTTCATTCCATTCAGATCTTGAAGTTCTAGTGGAGTTTATGGACTAGAGTGCTATCATTTGTTGAGTGGTAATAATCCGCCACTTAAGACAGCCATGTTCCAAAGCATTATAATATGTGATAGTCAAAATGTTACATGGTTGTGACTGCTGGACAGGTCGCTGTGCCCTTATGAGCCTAAAATTCTACAGAGTTTAGTGGCCGTTATCGATTTTCCGGGAACAATATCAACTGCGTGACTTGTGGCTGTGTAGCTTAAATTCAAATTCATCACCAATGTGTATAGACCCTGTACACTGACAACGTACGGACGACACTTCTCTTAAGTCGCTCAAATGGCTCTAAGCACTATGGGACTCAGCATCTGAGGTCATAAGTCCCCTAGACTTAGAATTACTTAAACCTGACAAACCTAAGGGCATCACACACATCCATGCCCGAGGCAGGATTCGAACCTGCGACCGTAGCAAAGCTTCTAGAACCGCTCGGACACAGCTGCCGGCACCTTAAGTGGAATTGGTCTGTTTCCCATTCGTAACTGTGCTTCCTTGCGTTTAACAATTTGTTGATTTAGGGCTTAGAGCAAGTTTCCGCTGCCCTGGTCGGACACGGGTCTGGCGCCACTTCCTTAGTGTCCGACCGACCGACCGACGGGCAGACGGGCATGCGTGTGTTAGAAAAGCCCAAGCCATCTCATATCGCTCTGGTGAAGGTTCGAGACAGGAGCTTTAAAGGAATAAAAACTTTATTGCATGTATCATACTTTCTTAAACACACCTGGCTTTATTCTAATGTCTGTTAACATTTAAGTTCAAAACTTCAAACTCTATTCTAAGTAAATGAATTACAACAATAATACTGTATTATTATACACAGATAACTGATTACTACATTATATGAGAAGAATTACCACCACAGTCGTGTCTTGAGAATGTCTTAATTGTCTCACACGAATAGCTCCGGCGGCACATTACCGCCATTCTCAGACTCAAATGGCTTGGTTCAAATGGCTCTGAGCACTATGTGACTTAACGTCTCAAGTTATCACTCACCTAGAACTTGTTGTTGTTGTTGTTGTTGTTGTTGTTGTTGTGGTCTTCAGTCCTGAGACTGGTTTGATGCAGCTCTCCATGCTACTCTATCCTGTGCAAGCTTATTCATCTCTCAGTACCTACTGCAACCTACGTCCTTCTGAATCTGCTTACTGTATTCATATCTTGGTCTCCCTCTACGATTTTTACCCTCCACGCTGCCCTAAAATGCTAAATATGTGATCCCTTGATCCTCATAACAAGTCCTACCAACCGGTCCCTTCTTCTTGTCAAGTTGTGCCACAAATTCCTCTTCTCCCAAATTCTATTCAATACCGCCTCATTAGTTATGTGATCTACCCATCTAATCTTCAGGATTATTCTGTAGCTCCACATTTCGAAAGCTTCTATTCTCTACTTGTCTAAACTATTTATCGTCCATGTTTCACTTTCATACATGGCTACACTCCATACAAATACTTTCAGAAACGATTTCCTGACACTTAAATCTATACTCGATATTAACAAATTTCTCTTCTTCAGAAACGCTTTCCTTGCCATTGCCAGGCTACATTTTATATCTTCTCTACTTCGACCATCATCAGTTATTTTGCTCCCCAAATAGAAAAACTTCATTACGACTTTAAGTGTCTCATTTCCTAATCTAATTCCCTCAGCATCACCCGACTTAATTCGACTACATTCCATTATCCTCGTTTTGCTTTTGTTGATGTTCGTGTTATATCCTCCTTTCAAGACACTGTCCATTCCGTTCAACTGCTCTTCCAAGTCCTTAGCTGTCTCTGACAGAATTACAATGTCATCGGCGAACCACAACGTTTTTATTTATTCTCCATGGACTTTAATACCTACTCCGAATTTTTCTTTCGTTTCCTTTACTGCTTGCTCAATATACAGATTGAACAATATCGGGGACAGGCTACAACCCTGTCTCACTCCCTTCCCAACCGCTGCTTCCTTTTAAGCCCCTCGATTCTTATAACTGCCATCTGGTTCCTGTACAAATTGTAAATAGCCTTTCGCTCCTTGTATTTTACCCCTACCACCCTTAGAATTTGAAAGAGAGTATTCCAGTCAACATTTTCAAACGCTTTCTTCAAGTCTACAAATGCTAGAAATGTAGGGTTGCCTTCCCTTAATCTATTTTCTAAGATAAGTCGTAGGTTCACTATTGCCTCACGTGTTCCAACATTTCTGCGGAATCCAAACTGATCTTCGCCGAGGTCGGCTTCTACCAATTTTCCCATTCGTCTGTAAAGAATTCGCGTTAGTATTTTGCAGCTGTGAGTTATTAATCTGATAATTCGGTAAGTTTCGCATCTGTCAACACCTGCTTTCTTTGAGATTGAAATTATTATATTCTTCTTGAAGTCTGAGGGTATTTACCCTGTCTCATACGTCTTGCTCACCAAATGGTAGAGTTTTGTCAGGACTGGCTCTCCCAAGGCAGTCAGTAGTTCCAATGGAATGTTGTCTACTCCCGGGACCTTGTTTCGACTCGGGTCTTTCAATGCTCTGTCAAACTCGTCTCCCATTTCAACTTCATCTACATCCTCTTCCATTTCCATAATATTGTCCTCAAGTACATCGTGCTTGTATAGACCGTCTACATACTCCTTCCACCTTTCTGCTTTCCCTTCTTTGCTTATAACTGGGTTTCCATCTGAGCTCTAGACATTTATACAAGTGGTTTCTCTAAACGTCTCTTTAATTTTCCTGTAGGCAGTATCTATCTTACCCCTAGTGAGATAAGCCTCTACATCCTTACATTTGTCCTTTAGCCATCCCTGCTTAGTCATTTTGCACTTCCTGTCAATCTCATTTTTGAGACGTTTGTATTCCTTTTTCCCTGCTTCGTTAAATGCGTTTTTGTATTTTCTCCTTTTCAATATTTCTTCTGTTACCCAAGGGTTTCTACTAGCCCTCGTCTTTTTACCTACTTGATCATCTGCTGCCTTCACTATTTCATCCCTCAGAGCTACACATTCATCTTCTACCGTATTTTTTTCCCCCATTCCTGTCAATTGTTCCCTTAGGCTCACCCTCAAACTATACAGAACCTCTGGTTCTTTCAGTTTATCCAGGTCCCATCTCCTTAAATTCCGACATTTTTGCAGTTTCTTCAGTTTTAATCTACAGTTCATAACCAATAGATTGTGGTCAGAGTCAACATCTGCTCCTGGAAATGTCTTAGAATTTAAAACCTGGTTCCTAAATCTCTCTTATAATTATATAATCTGTCTGAAACCTGTGAGTATTCCCAGGCTGCTTGCGAGGTATACAACCTTCTTTTATGATTCTTGAACCATGTGTTAGCTATGATTAAGTTGTGCTGTGTGCATAATTGTACCAGACGGGTTCTTCTTTCATTTCTTCCTCCCAATCCATATTCACTTATTAAATTTCCTTCTCTCCTTTTTCCTACTACCGAATTCCAGTCACCCATTAGTATTAAATTTTCGTCTCCCTTCACTATCCGAATAATTTCTTTTATTTCATCATAGATTACTTCAATTTCTAGGTCATCTGCAGAGCTAGTTGGCAGGTAAACTTGTACTACTGTGGTACGCGTGGACTTCGTGTCTATCTTGGCTACAATAATGCGTTCACTGTAGTGTTTGTAGTAGCTTACCCCCACTCCTATTTTTTTATTCGTTATTAAACCTACTCCTTCATTACCCCTATTAGATCTTGTATTTATATCCCTGTATTCACCTGACCAATAGTCTTGTTCCTCCTGCCACCGAACTTCACTAATTCCCACTATATCTAACTTTAACCTATTCATTTCTCTTTTTAAATTTTCTAACCTACCTGCCCGATTAAGGGATCTGACATTCCACGGTCCGATCCGTAGAACGCCCGTTTTCTTTCTCCTGATAACGACGTCCTCCTGAGTAGTCCCCGCCCGGCGATCCGAATGGGGGACTATTTTACCTCCGGAATATTTTACCCAGGAGGACGCCATCATCATTTAACCATACAGTGAAGCTGCATGCCCTCGGGAAAAATTAGGGCTGTAGTTTCCCCTTGCTTTCAGCTGTTAGCAGTACCAGCACAGCGAAGCCGTTTTGGTTAGTGTTGCAAAGGCCAGATCAGTCAATCATCCAGACTGTTGCCCCTGCAACTACTGAAAAGGCTGCTGCCCCTCTTTAGGAACCACACGTTTGTCTGGCCTCTCAACAGATACCCCTCCGTTGTGGTTGCACCTACGGTACGGCCATCTGTATCGCTGAGGCACGCAAGCCTCCCCACCAACGGCAAGGTCCATGGTTCATGTGGGTAGGGCCTAGAACTTAGAACTAATTAAACCTAACTAAGGACAGCACACACATCCATGCCCGAGGCAGGATTGGAACCTGCGACCGTTCTGGTCGCCCGGTTCCAGACTGTAGCGCCTAGAACCGCACGGCCACTTTGGCAGGCCATTCTCAGACTCCCAAGGAAAGCTAGCCCACGTGTACTAGTAACAAGGACTCTACAAAAAATTCTAATACTCTTTTTGGCAGCAGTGGGGTCTGAGGCCGGCGGAAATGTGTCGCCGGAAACAGTCGTGTCAGACAAGAAATAAATTCTCAAGACACAACTGTGGTGGTACCTTTTCTCATATATATATATATCATCAGCTGAAGTCCCTCGTCCACGTAATAGGGTGGATATCCATATTGTAACACCTACATTCTTATATACGGTGCAGGTAGAACCTGCTTGGCTTTTTTCCTTGGGCGCGTTTATCAGTAAAACAACTAAGTTTACCTTATTCTTCAGAGTCTCTCCTTTTCCTGTCGCCAAATTTCGCAATACCTGGATAAAATTATGTTTCACTGTCTCAGTAGCAGTACTATATCCCATTAGTTCACACTGACCGGCAAAGAAACGACACAAAAGAAACGCAGGAGCCGCCTAATTACAACACGAGTCGACCGAAAAAGAAAGCAACCTGCACTCTAGACGGCTTGTATCAAAAGTAATGCGAAAGCAATACATGCTCTGTTTAAGTAAACTTACAAAAATTAAATACGGCATCCATGAATTACTTTCTTATTGATGATAAACAGAACCCCATTTTAATTGATCGGATTATTGGTTCAAATGGCCCTAAGAACTATGGGACTTAACATCTATGGTCATCAGTCCCATAGGCCTTAGAACTACTTAAACCTAGCTAATAAGGACATCACACAACACCCAGTCATCGCGAGGCAGAGAAATGATCGGATTATTAAGACTAGCTCGGACTAGGGTTGGGAATTCCCCAGTAACTTTTGCAATGCTGTCAACTTTCGACACACAATGTATAGTGTGGCCAACGCTCCATTTTATAAATGATCTAAAACTGTTTACTTCTCACTGCAGATATATACACCACTGTCTTTCCATTCGACAGTAGGAAGAATACCATTCAACTCTAACTTGATAGTTTTATTATCCCCGAGGCGTGGGCACCCAAATGCTGACGGTGGCCCGCAGCATTTGCTACTTCTTGCTACGTGGCTAATCCAGCTCTGGGTACATTCCATACACGAGGTGCGACAATAAATTAATGAGACTGATGTGAAAAAAAAATTGCATACTGTTTTCGTCAAGTATAGTGTTGTCTCCTTCAAATTACTTCCCTTTTGACTGCACACACTTTTTCCAACGCTTCTGCCATCGATGGCAACATTTCGAGAACTCATTTTGTGTAATATCCTCCAAGACCCTTGTCACAGCTTTTTGGACATCTTGTGTTGTTTGAAAATGGTGCCCCATCACCGCCGTTTTGACTCTTGGAAACACAAAAAAAGTTTCACGTAGCGATATCTGGTGAATAAGGTGGCAGTGGTAGTACTGAAATTTGTTTTGAGGTTAAAAATTGCTGTACTTACATAGCAGAATGAGATGGCGCACTATTGTGATGCAGAATCCAGTTATCAGCAATGTCGGCACCGACGGGAAGAACTCCTTCACGTATTCTTTCTAAAATTTATTGGTAGTAATATTGGTTAACTGCTTGTCCAGGAGGCACCCACTCTTTATGAACAATTCCCTTGGAATCAAAGAAGCGCACAAGCACGCGTTTCCCTTTTGACTTTGACATGAGAGGTTTTTTTGGTCTGGGTGATCCCTTTGAGCACCATTGCGAACTTTGGTGTTTTCTCTCTGGATCGTACTGAACAAAACCAACTTTGATCACCAGTGATAGCACAGCTCAACAATTCTAGATTGATTTTCGTTTGCTCTAACAGATCGGTTGCCACCTTAGTCTGTGTTTCTGGATGTTGTGGTATGAGTTTTTTGGGGAGCATTTTTGCACAAATATTTCTGTTACCAAGATCTTTAGTTACTGTTAGACGACCCGTTTCTCTATTGATGTTCTTCTGCAGCCATTTCCATGGATAATCTTCGATCAGATCGTACGAGTTCACGCACCCTAGCGAAGTTGACATCCGTCCGTGAGGTTGATGGTCGTGCACTGCGGTCTTCACCTTCATCATTCGTTCTGCCCTCACTAAACATTTTATGCCAACGAAAAACTTGAGCTCTGACATAAACTCCTCTCCAAAAGCCTTCTGAAGCTTACTGTAAGTTGTCGTAGCGTTTTCACCCAATTTAACGCAAAAGGAAATGACGTATCGTTGCGCAGTATTATACGTTTCCATTTCCGTGACGAGAGACGCAAATACGTATTAACTTATTACAGCACAACTCACGACTGAGCAGTTGCATCGATGTTCCGCTTGGACTAGAAGTAGCTTTAAACGAAGGTCAAAGATATTGTGCCTACACAAACCTTCAGGGTTACCACATCTTGCAAAGAAAATCAGTCTGAACACTTTATTGTCGCTCCTTGAACGTGGTGCAGGCACTGCAGTGGGGAATGTTAGTAAAGGAGTTTGGAAGTGACGACATCAACCAGCATTACAAGAGAGAGGGAGGCTGGTTTCTCCAATTACCAAATAGCGCCTCTGAGCTAGATGTTTCGACTCAACTGCGGGAAAACCACGATCACCCGGTGGCGACGCGCTGATTGCCTGGAGATGGAGAGGGTGTTTGCAGCTGGACTGTTTAGGGAGCAGGAAAACGGGATGGCAGTAGGAAGTGTAGACGGCACACACACACACACACACACACACACACACACACACACACACATACACAGACGACGAGCCGAGCGCCAAGCACACTGGCCCGCGCGGCGCTTTTGCCGGCCGGCTGCGTGGGCATAAACAGTTTGTTACGCTAATCGCAGATTTAACATCGTTAGCCGCGCATGGACTGGGCTTGTGCCTAGGCGATAATGCTGCTTGTTCAGGTGCGCGCGCCTGCCGAAGCCATACACACACACACACACACACACACACACACACACTGGCCAGGCTTGGAAACATCATGTGAAACGAACAACGGATCGCATGAGAGAAATCATGTCTGTGCAAAATTTATAGAGGACTGAGACAGGGCTCTGAGCTACACTCTCGAGATTCTCCATCCTATACACGACCACAGTGCATAGTTCGATCTTTCTCATCGGCGACAGTAGTCTTTCCGTTTAGTTTCGCGAGAAATTATATTGTTTTATGTGATGTTTTCCTTATAGGATGCCATCTTACTGTCGGAGCAGCTGTAAGGCAACTACCGTTCTTTTTTTCTTTTCTCAGATGAAGATGAAAAACTCATATTTCGTTTTCTGGACGCCGTTCAAGGAGGACGCATTACATATACACTCCTGGAAATTGAAATAAGAACACCGTGAATTCATTGTCCAAGGAAGGGGAAACTTTATTGACGCATTCCTGGGGTCAGATACATCACATGATCACACTGACAGAAACACAGGCACATAGACACAGGCGACAGAGCATGCACAATGTCGGCACTAGTACAGTGTATATCCACCTTTCGCAGCAATGCAGGCTGCTATTCTCCCATGGAGACGATCGTAGAGATGCTGGATGTAGTCCTGTGGAACGGCTTGCCATGCCATTTCCACCTGGCGCCTCAGTTGGACCAGCGTTCGTGCTGGACGTGCAGACCGCGTGAGACGATGCTTCATCCAGTCCCAAACATGCTCAATGGGGGACAGATCCGGAGATCTTGCTGGCCAGGGTAGTTGACTCACACCTTCTAGAGCACGTTGGGTGGCACGGGATACATGCGGACGTGCATTGTCCTGTTGGAACAGCAAGTTCCCTTGCCGGTCTAGGAATGGTAGAACGATGGGTTCGATGACGGTTTGGATGTACCATGCACTATTCAGTGTCCCCTCGACGATCACCAGAGGTGTACGGCCAGTGTAGGAGATCGCTCCCCATACCATGATGCCGGGTGTTGGCTCTGTGTGCCTCGGTCGTATGCAGTCCTGATTGTGGCGCTCACCTGCACGGCGCCAAATACGCATACGACCATCATTGGCACCAAGGCAGAAACGACTCTCATCGCTCAAGACGACACGTCTCCATTCGTCCCTCCATTCACGCCTGTCGCGATACCACTGGAGGCGGGCTGCACGATGTTGGGGCGTGAGCGGAAGACGGCCTAACGGTGTGCGGGACCGTAGCCCAGCTTCATGGAGACGGTTGCGAATGGTCCTCGCCGATACCCCAGGAGCAACAGTGTCCCTAATTTGCTGGGAAGTGGCGCTGCGGTCCCCTACGGCACTGCGTAGGATCCTACGGTCTTGGCGTGCATCCGTGCGTCGCTGCGGTCCGGTCCCAGGTCGACGGGCACGTGCACCTTCCGCCGACCACTGGTGACAACATCGATGTACTGTGGAGACCTCACGCCCCACGTGTTGAGCAATTCGGCGGTACGTCCACCCGGCCTCCCGCATGCCCACTATACGCCCTTGCTCAAAGTCCGTCAACTGCACATACGGTTCACGTCCACACTGTCGCGGCATGCTACCAGTGTTAAAGACTGCGATGGAGCTCCGTATGCCACGGCAAACTGGCTGATACTGACGGCGGCGGTGCACAAATGCTGCGCAGCTAGCGCCATTCGACGGCCAACACCGCGGTTCCTGGTGTGTCCGCTGTGCCGTGCGTGTGATCATTGCTTGTACAGCCCTCTCGCAGTGTCCGGAGCAAGTATGGTGGGTCTGACACACCGGTGTCAATGTGTTCTTTTTTCCATTTCCAGGAGTGTAGTTTGAAGCGCTACCCGCAGTATTCTGAAGCGCTGCTTTACATCTGAATAAACAGTCGACTTCTTGACAGCTATACCAGTTTCCAAATTATCTGTATCAAACCCAGCATTTTTTATTGCTGTGGGAAATTTTACAGGTGGATTTCTAGCATTTGAGTGTCACTGTTGACATTTTCCTGGAGCAAAGCGAACAATCTGGTGACACAGTTTAGAAGTAAAAATAAATTGTACAATCTGAAAGCTAGGGAAGAAACGAATAGACGCGGTTAAAAGATACACATATTGTAATAGATTTTAGGCGTATGTCGTCACACACATTGCTAAAATATGCTTATACGAGGAACCGATTATTGTTAGATGCAAAGTAAGGGTCTTTGGACCTGCAAGATTATAACATACCATTCAATGGATATGAATCGAGGACAGGCAAGCAAATAGGCTGCAGCCGATTCGGAGGCACCCTCTCGCTACTGAGCTTCGTCGTTTTAGATTATCTCTGTATATAAATGGCCATGTCCTGACTGACTGACTGAATCATAATCGCCCAGCACAAACCGCTTAGGATATAAACTTGAAATTCTAATTTATGGTTCTTATACTGTGGGTGTGGTTTAAGAAGTGATTTCTCGAAATTCCGACCCTAAGGGGATGAAATAGGGCATTAAGGTTTCTTTGAAAAATGTCGTTATTAAAGCAATCTTGAAGCTAGACCTACGAAAACTGTTATTTGGTTTTCGGTCAGAAATAAAGAGGTATGTGTTTCAGTATTTTTGGACATTAAACATTGTGGGAGAGAAATAGTGGGTGAAAGCTTTTTTTTAATATATCATCATTAATGATTTACTGAAGTATTTTTAAAGCTATATCTATGAACATTGGTATCTGATTTATCAGTTACAAAACAAAATATATCTCTCTCATTGTTTTTGGTAACTGGACTCCTACTGGGTGTGAAACAGGGGATGAGGCTCTTTATGATTTTTTTTTTTTGAACCATTTTTAAAACTAAACCTAAGGAAATTTAAATTTAATGAATCGATTAGAAATAAAAAATACGAGTTTCATTGATTTTGGAAATTCGCCCCCTAAGGGAGTGAAATATGCTCAGACTGATTCATGGCCTCATTATCTCACAGCCCAGTGTAACGTCCTTCGGATCTTCGCTCTTGGCTATACTCAGCGGTAGAGCAATGAGATTATTATTTCTTATGTATCTGTATCGACGTTACAAACAGAGCATTGATGAACTAAATTCGCGACTTGTGCGAGATATTTACTTCACCAAATGTCGTAATTAAATCGTTTATAATCGCTGGTTTAACAGTTCCTATTTAAATATTAATGATAAGTTCAAATTAGTTCCAAATACACCAAATTACCTACAGACTGGTTGTAATCTCAAATCTATAATCAATCGTAAGAGTGTTATTAATTCCTAACGTCAAGGAGTTTCTATATATGCTCCGAGCGCTTCAGTCAAATCATATCGCAGCACGTTATCTCTATAAATAATATTGTAAAACTTGAATGATAAATGCGTGAATTGACACGATAGGCTTGTTTAAAACACAATATTAGTCACTTCCTAACAGTGCTGTGAGGAAGAAGCTATCTACATCTACATCCATACCCCGCAAGCCACCTGACGGTGTGTGGCGGAGGGTACCCTGCGTACCTCTATCGGTTCTCCCTTCTATTCCAGTCTCGTGTTGTTCGTGGAGAGAAGGACTGCCGGTATGCTTCTGTGTGGGCTCTAATCTCTCTGATTTTATCCTCATGATCTATTCGCGAGATATACGTAGGAGGGAGCAATATACTGCTTGACTCTTCGGTGAAGGTATGTTTTAGAAACTTCAACAAAAGCCCGTTTCGAGCTACTGAGCGTCTCTCCTACAGTCTTCCACTGGAGTTTAGCTATCATCTCCGTAACGCTTTCGCGATTACTAAATGATCCTGTAACGAAGCGCGCTGCTCTCCGCTGGATCTTCTCTATCTCTTCTATCAACCCTATCTGGTACGGAAGCCACACTGCTGAGCAGTATTCAAGCAGTGAACGAACAAGCGTACTGTAACCTACTTCCTTTGTTTTCGGATTGCATTTCCTTAGGATTCTTCCATTGAATCTCAGTCTGGCATCTGCTTTACCGACGATCAACTTTATATGATCATTCCATTTTAAATCACTCCTAATGCGTACTCCCAGATAATTTATGGAATTAACTGCTTCCAGTTGCTGACCTGCTATTTTGTCGCTAAATGATAAGGGACTTATCTTTCTATGTATTCGCAGCACATTACACTTGTCTACACTGAGATTCGATTGCCATTCCGTGCACCATGCGTCAATTCGCTGCAGATCCTCCTGCATTTCAGTACAATTTTCTATTGTAACACCTCTCGATACACCACAGCATCATCTGCAAAAAGCCTCAGTGAACTTCCGATGTCATCCACCAGGTCATTTACGTATATTGTGAATAGCAACGGTCCTCTGACATTCCCCTGCTTCACACCTGACACCACTCTTACTTCGGAAGACTTCTCTCCATTGAGAATGACATGCTGCGTTCTGTTATCTAGGAACTCCTCAATCCAATCACACAATTGATCTGATAGTCCGTATGCTCTTACTTTGTTCATTAAACGACTGTGGGGAACTGTATCGAACGCCTTGCGGAACTCAAGAAACACGGCATCTACCTGGGAACCCGTGTCTAAGGCCCTCTGAGTCTCGTGGACGAACAGCGCGAACTGGGTTTCACAAGACCGTCTTTTTCGAAACCCATGCTGATTCCTACAGGGTAGATTTCTAGTCTCCAGAAAAGTCATTATACTTGAACATAATACGTGTTCCAAAATTCTGCAACTGATCGACGTTAGAGATATACGTCTATAGTTGTGCACATCTGTTCGACGTCCCTTCTTGAAAACGGGGATGACAGGTGCCCTTTTCCAGTCCTTTGGAACGCAACGCTCTTCTAGAGACCTACGGTACACCGCTGCAAGAAGAGGGGCAAGTTCCTTCGCGTACTCTGTGTAAAATCGAACTGGTATCCCATCAGGTCCAGCGGCCTTTCCTCTTTTGAGCGTTTTCAGTTGTTTCTATATCCCTCTGTCGTCTATTTCGACATCTACCAATTTGTCATCTGTGCGACATTCTAGAGAAGGAACTACAGTGCAGTTTTCCTCTGTGAAACAGCTTTGGAAAAACACATTTTGTATTTCGGCCTTTAGTTTGTCATCCTCTGTTTCAGTACCATTTTGGTCACAGAGTGTCTGGACGTTTTGTTTTGATCCACCTACCGCTTTGACATAGGACCAAAATTTCTTAGGATTTTCTGCTAAGTCAGTACACAGAACTTTACTTTCGAATTAATTGAACGCCTCTCGCATAGACCTCCTCACACTACATTTCGCTTCGCATAATTTTTGTTTGTGTGCAAGGCTTTGGCTATGTTTATGTTTGCTGTGAAGTTCCCTTTGCTTCGGCAGCAGTTTCCTAACTCGGTTGTTGTACCACGGTGGCTCTTTTCCATCTCTTACGATCTTGCTTGGCACATACTCATCTAACGCATATTGTACGATGATTTTGAACTTTGTCCACTGATCCTCAACACTATCTATACTTGAGACAAAACTTTTATGTTTCGCCGCCAGGTACTCTGTAATCTGCTTTTTGTCACTTTTGTTAAATAGAAAAATCTTCCTACCTTTATTAATATTTTTATTTACAGCTGAAATCATCGATGCAGCAACAGCTTTGGATCGCTGATTCCCTGTTCTGCGTTAACTATTTCAAATGGTTCGGGTCTGTTTGTCACCAGAAGGTCTAATATGTTATCGCCACGAGTCGGTTCTCTGTTTAACTGCTCAAGGTAGTCTCCAGATAAAGCACTTAAAAAAATTTCACTGGATTCTTTGTCCCTGCCGCCCGTTATGAACGTTTGAGTCTCCCAGTATATATCCTGCAAATTACAATCTCCACCCAGAACTATAAAATGGTGGGGAAATGTACTCGAAATATTTTCCAAATTATCCTTCAGGTGCTCAGCCACAACATCTGCTGAGCCAGGGGGCCTATATAGACATCTAATTACCATGTCTGAGCCTGCTTTAACCGTGACCTTCACCCAAATTATTTCATATTTCGGATCTCCGTCAATTTCCTTCGATACTATTGCACTTCTTATCGATATAAACACGCCTCTCCCTACACTGTCCAGCCTGTCTCTGCGGTATACATTCCAATCTGAGTTTAGGATTTCATTACTGTGTACGTCTGGTTTCAGCCAACTTTCTGTCCCTAGTACTATATGGGTGTTGTGACCGTTTATTAATGAGAGCAGTTCTTGGACCTTTCTATAGACGCTCCTGCAGTTTACTATTAGCACATTAATATTGTTATTCCCTGTTGCATTTTGCCTACTACTACCTTACCGTGTCTCAGGAGGTGTCTTGTCGGGCCTAGGGAGGGAATTCTCTAACCTAAAAAACCCACATGTGCACTCCACACGTACTCCGCTACCCTTGTAGCCGCTTCCGGCGTGTAGTGCACGCCTGACCTATTCAGGGGGACCCTACATTTCTCCGCCCGAAAGCAGAGGTCGAGAAATTTGCACCCCATATCTCCGCAGAATCGTCTGAGCCTCTGGTTTAAGCCTTCTACTAGCCTCCAAACCAGAAGACCGCGATCGGTTCTGGGAACGATACTACAAATAGTTAGCTCAGATTCCACCCCGCGAGCGAGGCTTTCCGCCTTCACCAATTCCGCCAACTGCCTGTACGAACTGAGGATGACCTCTGAACCCAGACGGCAGAAGTCAATGGTGCCGACATGAGCAACAATTTGCAGTCGGGGGCACCCAGTGCTCTCTATCGCCGCCGGCAGGGCCTCCTCCACATCTCGGATGAGACCCCCGGCAAGCAGACACAGTGAACACTGGCCAACTTCCCCAACCTTTCCGCTATTTCCCTAAGGGGCTCCATCACCCGCCTAACGTTGGAGCTCCCAATGACTAATAATTCCCTCCCCCCGTGTGCCTGCTCGGACCTTGCTGAAGAGCGGCCACATGTCCACTCACAGGCAGAGCGGGCGATGCCACACAGGCAGCTTCCACATTGACCGCCCGCCTCGTGCGCCGCGAACGCCGCAGAAACCGCCACTCCCCTTGGGGAGAGGGTGGCCCAACCGCACCCGGTACCCGCGAAGATGTTTCGACAGCAGGGATAGTGGGTGAAGCATGTAACACCTGCGGTGTACCATGCGACGCACCAGACTCCCCGCTGCCGCTACATTCCGAGGCAGCAGCCTGAAGACGGCTGACCGCGGCCATCAGCACGTTCAGGTGTTCGCGAACAGTGGCCAGCTCCTCCTGCGTCCGTACACAGCAGTCACACATCCTATCCATCCTAAGAAATCAATTTACTGTAGAGAGTTAATCAACTTTTAATTAGAGTGCTAATTCACTAAAGGCGGCTGATTGTTGACTAAACTGTGGTTGCTAGACACTTCTTGTAGAAAACAATGAAGGTAGCACTACCTGTCTCTGGACTGTATTGAAAGAAACACTAGCACTACTAGCACTATGGTTGACTAAAGGGTCTCTCTCTGACTGTATTCAAAACAAACACGAAATCTATGGAACACAAATACTAGCACTCGACAATTAAAGCTTACTGAAAGAAAAACACACGGAAGAAGAAGTGACAAGTAAGAAAAATATAGTTAATACTTAAATTAACGTAGCTCGCTGCACAGCAGACGTGAAGCAGACGGCAGGTGTTGGGGGGAATTATAAATTATAACCCTCGTAACTATCGCCAAGTTCCATAGACCATTACTTATTACGAATGAAATTGTCTATCTGTGTTCACTTCCTAAATAGTGTTAACATCAAGTTATCTAATTAAAAGTCACTTCTGTCTAATATATGACAGTTCTGCGTCATAGTAGGCCGCAATAATCAATTCTGAAAAAACAATCTAATTGCGCCTACGTATACAAGCATTCAAAAGTATGACCTGCTTCGGCTAACTCTCGTAACGTAGTGACAATGGATTGAATTATCCTTAGCCATTACTCACTAATCTCGAAGAGTATTCACACGGAGTATTCTTTGGAAACGTTCGTTCTACTTTGCGAATTTTAATTATAATGATTTTGCGATTTAGTATGATTTTGAATTTTGAGTTTGATTTTACTGGAATCCCATCTTTCTTTCGTATCTTAATAAATTACTAAGTATTAGATTCCTGATTCAGTTACTGGTTAATATTACTGGTTAATATCCAAATAATAGTGTTAACTGGAAATTTGTTTGCTTCTTTATTTCTCATGGAATGTGGAACTTGTTTTGGGGAAATCTTTGGGAATTTTGGATTTAATTTTTGATTTTCATTTCTCGTCCAAGGAAGTCGCATTACACCAGTCCATTATGGATACAAACTTGATGTTTCGAGAGGGTGTGAATCTTATATTCTAGGCATCCTTTAAGAAGGTATTGCCCGAAATTTCACTTCTAGGAGGTTGGGTGAAATAGGTGATATAAGACGTTTTGAACGTATGAATTTTGAAGGCAATTTTGAAGATAGAGCTACGAAAAGTGGCATTTGGTTTTTCAGCCAGAAAATAAAAAATAATTGTTTTAGCAATTTTGGATATTCAACCACTAAGGGGGTAAAATAGTAGCTGAAATTTGTTTTCTAAATAAATAACTGCTAAAGGATTTTAAGGCTAAATTATGACAACTGGTATTTCACTTTACAGTTTTTTGTGGCTGACCCACTTTAAATCGCTCCGTACGAGTAGTCGCAGACATTAAGTGTATGTGACTGCTATCAGTGTTTCTTGCACAATCTCACCATTGTGTACTTTATGATCAAACGGTATCCCAACACTTAATAGTGGACTTCACTATGGAGTAATTCCGCTCCTAACCTTTGTGACAGGTTGAAAGCTTCTGAGGACACACTCAATGAGGTGTCTGCATGTCTGTAGAGGAGTGGGAGCCCAGTCTTTCTCAAAAACTGAAGCCAGAGAAGGTAGAAATATTGGACGATGTAATGTTTTCCAGGTATTGGTAAAAACTCAAACCATCCTATCGGATTGCCGCAGTGTATGGAGTGACTCACCGCAGTAAATCACTCGTTTCCAGTCGTCCACTGCACATTGGCGTCGATTTTTACACCACCTCATGTATAACATAGCATTGACCAAAGAAATTTGTGGCTTACGGGGAGCTGCTCGATCATCATATCTCCATTCTCTCCAACTTCCTAAGCACAGTACTTGGGCTAGGTGTACTGCTGGTAGAGCTTCTTTGGAACATGGTAGTGATAAACTTCCTGGCAGATTAAAACGGTGTGCCGGACCGAGACTCGAACTCAGACATCTCTGCCTTTCACGGACAAGTGCTCTACCATCTGAGCTGTCCTAGTACGACTCACGCCCCGTCCTGACAGCTTCACTTCCGCCAATACCTCATCTCCTACGTTACAAGCCTCACAGGAGCTCTCCTGCGAAACTTGCAGACTAGCGCTCCGGAAGAAATGATATTGAGGAGACATTATGGTAGTGATTTCTTCTACTGGTTTCATGAGGTCTCTTACAACAATCCTCGGTAATGGTCGACAGTGTCCTTGTGTCAATAAGTACATGACGTCTGCATAGCCTAGGTTTAAGTGAGGATATTCCTTTGCGTCTCGACTTCAGAGTCGCATTTAGAAAGGTTGAAATATCACTGATGAATTATTTGCTCAGTTAGTTCAATGAGTACACCACGTTCGAAGTAACTGAGGTCTCCCGACCAACCCATTCTACTCTCATTGAGTCTCTGATGACTATATTGGAGGATCCGTCACTAGTGACATTTATTGGTCACATCCACATAACATCTGGGTACCCCAACACCTTTTTATCGAATAGTGTACAAGAAAACCTCTTTGTTCCTATTTATTGAGAAATACGGTACATTTATTTATGTAAAGGGTCAAGTAAGAATTTTTTGCAGAGCTTCCCGCATTTCGTTACCACCTTCTAGCGTTTTCTGTAGACAACTGTTTTATTCGCGAAGCCTCATGAAGCTTCCTACGTTATCCGCTAGGTCAGGGGCGTCCAACCTTTCGGTTTAACTGGGCCATATTGGAATAGGGGTATTTTTGGGCCCCACATAATATTCTTAATACTAATAATAACCGCTAAAGAAAAAAAAAAGGAGGGACCGATGAGAGAACAGCGTCGTGTAGTGCGAGTTCAGACTGAAATTATTCAGTTTAATATAAATTTACATAAAAGAAATTTTACCGTTTTTTATTATTCTTGGGCCGCACTGATACTTGCTCTGTGCCATATCCAACCCGCGGGGCGCGGGTTGGACACCCCTGCATTACATCATTCATATATGTTGTGAACAGTACTTTTATATAACCTTATAATTCTCACTTAGGATATACCATAAGTTACTTTTGGGTATAAATATCTCTCTCTCCACTGAGAGAGTCACGCTGTGTTCTGTTTGCTGAATACACTTGAACCCAGTAAATCAGCTTGTCTGACACTTCGTACGATCGAATTTTGTACATTAGGTGCCAACATGAATCTGTATTGAACACCTTCTGAAACTGAAGGAACACAGCGTCAAACATGACGCCGGAATCTACTGCTGTCTAGGTCTCGTGGACGAGCAGTGTGAGCGAGGTTTCATGTCATCATTGTTTGCTGAATCCATGTCGATACCTGTAGGAGGAAGTTCAGACACAGGAACGTCAAAAATTTTCTAAAACTTCACAACAGTCTGGCGGAAGAGAAATAAGCCAATAGTTTCGTGGATGAATTCAACGAAACGAGGATAACCAGTTGTTTTCTTCCAATCACTAGGAAGCCTGCGCTATTCCAGCTATCTACAGTACAATTTTCTTAAAGTGAAATAAGTTCTTCCGAGCACTCTAAATACAATCGTATTAACACTGATAAAACTGCCTGGGCTTCTACAAATGAAACTGGTACAAGATCCAAGTTTAAAGTAGTAGAAGATGGAAGTTAGTACGCGTGAATGATTAAATAAGACACTGGTTGTAGTTATAATGATATGTACAGATGAAGAATTTAGGCTGGTAAGCAAACAATTCGATCTTCAGATGTGGTTTAAAGTTCTGCAATACTTTCTATAATTTCTACAACTTTTCAAATATTTTTAAATTACTAGAATTTTCTTCTACCTTTTTATACAATTTACATTGTATTTTGAAAGATATCTTACTGTAGGGCTAAAATTATATTTACAGCGACATTCTGATGAATCATCTTTCTCAAAACAATTAAAACTAGTGGACATTTACGTCGTCGATGACTCACCCTTGAAGAAAACATGTCACAAATGTACAAACTAACAAGATATTCCAAAGATTTTAATTTACCATTGGTTATAGGAGACAAGTGTTTCTTTACTTACGATAATAATCTTCTACATTGATAGGCTGTGTCATCCTTTTTCATGAAAGATGACACGCCCACGCCACATAGATATTACCTTTGATAACCTTTAAAACCTGCTTATCTACATGGATTTCACTATCTTACGCCTCCTTCCTGCTATTGGAAATGTTACGTTCTAAACGACAGAATGCTCCTTTTATTATCGCCATCACATATCACTCCATTTTGTTTCATTCTTTATTATCCTGTCTCATTTCATCACTGTTATTTTTGGTTTGGTTTTACCTTGTACTAATTTAAGAGTTACATATAAGTTACTATGTCCTCTCCACTTGCACCCTTTACCTACTGTATTGTCAATAATCCTTTCCACTTCTTTGCATCTCTTAAGAGTTTTACATTTATTTCAAAATAGTCTATTACATATTTCACTGTTTCTTGATGTGTGAATTAAATAACAGTGGCAGTCAGCTGAAAAACTTACATCCTCAACACAAATGTTTCTTTCTCTGTTTACAATTTTGGTATTTCTGTCTCTTGTGAATACTGTGGAATGCTAGCCTCTGTACTATCTCTCAACTTTCCTTAAGATTTGTAGTATCTTCTTGTTATGATAGCGGACGTGATTACACGTGTTATATCACAGATTTGTCGATGCAATTTCATTTACTTCGTTTCGTGATGTGTACGAAAGGTTGTTATTATTTGCTGCCTGGATAAATTTTCGATGCATTTTATAATACTATATTGTAATTCAGTGGACGTCATTTACGAATTCCAAGTATAACTGCTTCATCGTCGTCTCATGTAGAGAATTACCCTTCTATTTTAAGTACACTGATTTGTGTGCTTGTTAGGAATTTTCTGGTTATTTCTACGTAAATGGAGAAATACGAGAGTCGTCCACAAAGTAAGTTCCGTTTCTGTTTCTATCCGCGGCAGCGAAACGATCGCGGTTCGGAGCATGTCAGACTGTTACTCTGACTCAAGAAGAAGACATGTACGCCATTTTCAGATCGTTGCTACCGACGTGTGCTTTGCAGGGCTTCTTTATGTCAGCAGTAATTTAAAATGCCGCCGGGTGTGAAACCAGGTCCGTGATTCGTTTTCTAAATGCAAAGAAAGTTAAACCAAAGGAAATTCATTGGAAAATCTGCGAGATTTACTGACAAATGCTATGAGGGATTCAGTGGTTAGAAGAGGGATCCGACTGTTCAATGAAGGACATGATCAAGTGCACGAAGAAGAACGAAGTGTACACCCGTCTATGGTTACCGATGAACTACTTCCACATTTGAAGAGAAGATTAAGCACAGCCGTAAGTTTACACTTAGTGACCTTGCTATGGAAGTTCCGCAGATCTCATGAAATTATTACAGAAAAACTGAAATTTCGAAAACTTTGCTCACGTTGGGTGCCCAAAATTCTTACTGAACAACACAAAAAAAAACAGCGGATTGGCAGTGCACTGAAGTTTGACACGCTACAATAAAGAAGGAGATGGTTTACTTTTCCGGATTGTCATAGGGGATGAAACTTGGGTATCGTACAACACCACTGAAACAAAACGGCAATCAGTGGAATGGAGGCACACTTAATCCACAACGAAGGTTTAGCAGAAGAAAATCTTGACACTTCGAAAAGTCATGTGCATCGTTTTATGGAACATAAAAGGCATTTTGCTGATTGATTTCTTACCAAGAGTCTGAACAATTAATGCCGATGGTTACCGCGAGACCATTAAGAAAATGTGCCGCGTTATGACAAGTGCCTACAAAATTGCGGAAGCTATGTAGGTAAGTAGTTTAACAGTTGTAGATTTTTGTACAATAAATATCTTTTCTGTATCTGTACTCGTGTGTTTTATATAACCAAATGGAACTTATTTTGTGGACATAACTGATACTATAACTTTTTCGACGTTTGTCGTTCTAACCTCTACATAATTTTCGTCTTGCAACTGCTGCTACTCTTGTCGTGTTAGAACACAACGCTGCTGAGTAATACGTAAATGAGAAATTGACTTGATGAAAACTACCAAGAATGTTAGGAATCCTGTGATCATTTTCTGAAATATCGCCATGGCGTTGTGCAACCCATCGTAAAAGTAAGAGCCATTTGGCGCCTCTTCCGTTTTTTAACTGTTTGGCTCGAGCAGATCCTCGAGATCGCACACAGACGTTCATGGACGTCCCGTGGGAGTTACGGTTAGGGGAGTCTGTATTATTCAGCGCCGCCGTTGCCGCCGCCTCTCCCTGTAGGCAACCGCGAGGCACACAGCGCCGCCTACCTTCCACTGTGATGCAGCCGTGCAGCACAGACTGTGGGATGTGCTTCCGTCTCTGCCCTGATCAGTCAGAATAGGTTCTGCACGGTTCCCGTTGCCAGTAGATTTCAATGGTTCTTTCATTACAGTCGTGTATGCTGTACAAGTACAAGAGTTTAGACTACAGATAAGGCTTCTTTTTACCTTCATCTGCTTTTGTTCCTGTCACAGAAGTCCAGATGAAGTATCCCTTACTTATCATTGTACATGTACTTCAAAGAGTAAGATTGCTTTGTTGACGAGGACTTTAATACAGAAAAATTCTGATACTGATAGAAAATTAGGGAAGAGGTATAACAAAAATGTGTTATAGTAATTTGCTCTAAAGTTTCGACAGTCTGATACTCTGACTATTGATTGAGTACATAACTAATTATATATCTCACTACTTTCTACATTTCCGTTAAATCTTTGAAGTCATTGAAGAGATTGTATTTAGTCCTAGTTTTATATACATCCTTTGCACCATTGCTGAAAAACGAGGAGCTTTGCTACAAGAAAGAACCTTCCTGAGTATTTCTACTGGGAAAAAGTTGCCAATTAACTGGGGTTTTTAAAGAGATCTCTGCAGGAAGCTCTACCAATAACTAAGAAGAAGTGCATTAGCACATATAATTTATGAACTCTTGTGGTCTGATAAACTTAACAACACAGTGTTATTTAAAACTGATTATGGTTATTGCTTCTGTTATCATATACAGAATAAAGAAAAATATTTAGTGGGTGGTAATTTGATTTGTTATTAATTTGTTGACTATTTGTATTAATTTATCAGTTGATTCTAATAATATATCATTCTAATCACCACCTGACCACAAGGATTTAGGTATATGAGCTGTTATTAATTCACTTCACACTGCAATGATCCCTTTGAAATTATCATGTCCAATTTCCAGCTTATTCCTGTTGAGCTTGTCCTCTATTTGAAATGATTGCACAGATAACTGGACAAATGAAATTTTCACTTCTTTCCTCGGACAGAAAAGAATGAAACAGAGGATTGCTTTCTTAGATATTTCATTAATACTTCACTACCCAATATCATATTCTCAAACCTTCATTTGTTATCAAAATAATGATTAAAAATGTACCATTGTCACTGTAACCTCAGGAAAATGAGGTACTACCACACTAACGCTGTAGTTGTACACATTTCACTTTGGTTTAGGGAAGACTGCATGGAGATCATCAAAAAAAGAAATCAGTACAAAGTCATAGAAAAAATACAACCCAATTTCAACGAAAACTGTCTTGAATTCTGTCGAGATGTTCTTGCTGCCTAAATGAGAATTTTTATCAAATCCGCCAAAATTATACTGAAAAATTATTTGTAGAGGATATAATCATTTATTTGATATCGGTTTTGCTACCACACCATAAGTAAACAGTGACACATCAAGCCGTAAATTTGTGAGTTCTATACACATCATTCGGCACGTGATGATGACATTACCCCTCAACTCGTTCTGGGCCGATGTGCGAAGATTTACCGTTAGTCTATCCACAGCATTGTAGGTATCAGAAGAGGCTATGTCGACAAGGACATCGATTTTGTGCAGAAGTGACTACAACACTACCTCACACAATTATACCGCGAGTATGTGCTATTATTTTACTCTTATGTGACGGTGTTACTAACGATTAGTTTAGACAGTTGCATTCAAGGGTGATTCATACCCCAAAACAAACCATAATCAGTATACAAAACAATTTGGATTGCAAGTCGTTTCTGTTAGGCCACACGAAACTCATATTACAGTTGTAGCAAGACAAAATTACAGTCACCAACGCAATTCTGCATTCCTTTTAGTCAGTGAGGGCACTGGACCAATTGAGCTGAAAATTTCAATTGCTAACTAACTGCCTTCATCGACTGTTTCACGAGAAAGCCACTGGATCAACTTTTATCTATAATATTCACTATGCTCTAAACTGTGAGACACTAATTAACAATGAAGTCACTTATTTACATTAACTGTCAAGAAATTAATGTGGGTAGTTTTGAATGAAGCAAAGTACATTAAGGTGACAAAAGTCTTTGAACTGTGGTGTGTGTGTGTGTGTGTGTGTGTGTGTGTGTGTGTGTGTGTGTGTGTGTGTGAGAGAGAGAGAGAGAGAGAGAGAGAGAGAGAGAGAGAGAGAGAGAGAGAGAGAGAGAGAGATTCATTGTGATAGATACAGAAACAGAGAAGGATAAATTACGAGAGTGAAAGGTAGAGAGAGTAAAAGGAAATGGTAGGCTAAAACTTGCCTACAGTGAACTATGTTTCTACCATATTTAATGTAATGCTGATTTTTTATCGAAAGCTGTGGGGAAATGCTGTTATGGCAACCCACACATTACATGCAATGTTCCTTGTGTGCTAACTATACTTGTGTGTGAGACATGTACTTCGTTATCGCCTGTAGATTACAGAACGAGATAGCCGCAAATTGCTGTGTGTTTGTCTCACGCAACAAAATTATGATGCTTGCTGTCGTGAAACTGTCAGCTATGTAGCTGTGAGATAGAACGAGCAACAGCTCTCGCGCTTCGAGTACTGACATCGATATCAGCAGCACGAAACTCGTGTTGCGTTTCCCTCTAAACGAATCTATTATGGAAACTAGCAGCGAATGTATCGTCGGCTCCCTTCGTTTCACAAGCTACCTGTCACTAGTTTTCTGTCGCTTGTATCTATAAATTACAACATGCCAGCATTCGATACTTCCACGTGACTATCGGCCGTCGTGTTAGTTAATTATAAAGGCACACCCACTTGATGCAAAATCAACCATGGAGTAAATGTAAATATAGTAACAGTTTCCTGTTCCCATCTTGAGTGACCAAGTGCACAATAGAGCAGCAAACATCAATTATTGTTGCTTTTAATGATGCTGTATTCTTCAACCTGAAAACTGGTTTGGTGCATGTCTCGATGGTAGCCTATCTTGTCCAAGCCTCTTCATATCTCTATGAATACAGCAGTGTTCACGCATCAGAAACTGTTTACTATATTCATACCTTGGTTTCCCCCTGCATTTTTTAGTACCCCCATTGCCATACATTCTCATTCTGAAAATTACTTTCTGCCTCATAACGTGTTCTACGTAGCGATCCACTCTTTTAGTCAAGTTGTACAGAAAATTTCTTTTCTCCCCAGTTCAATTCAGTACCTTCTCCTTAGATACTCGATTTGCCCATCTAATCTTCAGCACCCTTCTGTAGCGCCACATTGCAAATGTTTCTATTTTCTTATAGTGTGAACCGATTATCGTCTACATTTCACTGCCGTAGGAGGCTGCACTCCAAACAAATCCTCTCACATTACACTTCCTAATGCTTAAATTTATATTACATTACCGACCCACACAGACTCTGCACGGACAGAAATAAGTATCTTCGGCAGAAAGATTTTTCTGATGTAACAGTAATACCTTATGTACATAAACTTCCTCGTGAATCCTTCTGTCTATTAGTGTAAATCGTATCAAAACCTCTACAGTTCACATGTGTTGTTGTGGTCTTCAGTCCTGATACTAGTTTGATGCAGCTCTCACAGTAAAGCTGCATGCCCCCGGGAAAAATTACGGCCGTAGTTTACCCTTTCTTTCTGCCGTTCGCAGTACCAGAACAGCAAGGCAGTTTTGGTTAGTGTTACAAGCCCAGATCAATCATTCAAACTATTGCCCTTGCAACTACTGAAAAGGCTGCTGCCCCTCTTCAGGAACCACACGTTTGTCTGGCCTCTCAACAGATACCCCTCCGTTGTGGTTGCACCTACGGTACGACCATCTGTATCGCTGAGGCACGCACACAAGCCCCCCCCCCCTCCCCCCCAACAACGCAAGGTCCATAGTTCATGGGGGGGGGGGGGAGGGGACAGTTCACATATGCACAGAGAAAAACGAAGAAGTACTTGTATGCATACAAGTCAACAATTCCTCTTGTATTGAAATTCTTTCTTGGCATTACAGTTCTGCATTTTTTTTCCTCCCTACTTCGGTCATCATCAGTTATTTTGCTTCACAAATGGCTATACTCCTTTATTCCTTTATTTCTTTTTTCCTAATCTAATTTCTTGAGCATTGTCTGATTTAATTCGGCTACATTCGACTACCCTTGTTTTACTTTTATTGATTTTCACCATACAATCTAGACTATTCATTCTATTCAACAGGTCATCCAGGTCTTTTTCCTGCTCTGACATTATTACAGTGTCACCAGTAAACGTCAAAATTTTTGTTCCCTCTCCCTGAACTTTAATTGCCTTTCTCAATTTCTCCTCGGTTTCATATACAGCTTATCGATGTGCAGATTGTGAACACGGTGGTAAGCTAAAACCCTGCGTAACTCCCTTCTCAACTACTGTTACCCTTTCATCTACTTCGACTTTGGTTTCTGTACACGTTGTAAATAAACTTGCGGCATCCGTTTCCTTCAGAATTTCGAAGAGTCTACGTCTACATAACTACTCTGCAATTCACTATTTCTCTACTGTTCCACTCTCGAACACTAAAATCTTTTCGTACGAGGTTTGTTTTCTCTTATTTTATTACAAATATCATTTCTTCTTATTTAGGTTGATATCAACAAAATATCTTGCCATTCGGAGGAAAAAGTTGGAGACTGAAATGTAGTGAAATGATCTCGCTGCTACGAGAAACGCCTGTGCTTTAGTAACAAATTCTGTGCAGTAAGGGTGTCGGAATGAAATCCAGAAAGATGAAATATGTAATGGCACACCAAACTATCGCTCTCGGTTGTTGGGCTTTATGGCGGGTGACGGTCAGGTTCGTAAACCATTGCTGTCCGGGGTGTCTCCACACACATCTTCGTTTGTCGTCGGGCCATGGAATCATACTGACTAGAGAAGAATTGTCTTCAGCGATGAGTTTCGCTTCGAGTTGAGCCTGGTCCTCGGCAACGTCTATGGTTTATGGGCGCAAACATCCACCGGTACCTCAAAGACGTTTCTCTTTAAAAATACAATAATTCAAATTTATTATCGTGTTTTAGATAACTTTGAAGACAAATGTATTACACTGAGATCGTGACAATACCGTGGTTTCCATGGTTTCTTTCTGACATCTATGCTGCAGATGTATGTTTATAAACACGCAGATTTAGAAAAATTTATCATAACTGGACGTACTTCTCACAGGGATTTGAATAAATCCCACAGATTTTGGTTATTGTAATTTCTTAGCTTGTCACAGCACGTTTAGAAGTTTCTAATACCTTAAAAAAGGAAAAATAGTTGTGAATATCGAGACACTTCTCAAACATTTCCTAACTAATCTAGTAATCATGTTTGTTAACTGTCGCAGTCAGTCGGAAAATAAAGATGAAAAAGCCGGGCTAAACTTAAACGTTCAAAAAAAATTCAGTTAATTCAGGCTGATATTTTCCTTCCAACACTGTCATACATGTGAAATTTGCAGCTAAAGTCGTCCCAGAACATAATACTTTACTCTTTTCATTGGCTAATGACTTCACATCGACAATGTAGAGAAGCGCTGAAGAGTATTTTCACATCTATACCACATTAAAATTATCTATAAAATCCTCCAACATCTTAAAATGTCCATTCGAGAGAAATTTTAAGAGCGAGAATTCCATTTACTTTTTCTGAAGTAACTGCAGTATCTTCAAGTGCCATTTAATTTTTTTGAAATCTGAAGTAACAGATGACATGGTTGCAATTTATAATATAACTAGACCAAACCAAACAAATATTTTAATTTGCAATATGGGATTTTCAGCGTACCTCCATTCCTCCAACACACACTTCTATTCTCACATAAGGTCACTATAAATGTGACATATGTCGCTTTGCATCTACTCTTGGCATCAGACAGTTTAGACTGACTCAGCTACTTCCTCTTCTCCTACAATACCCATTCAACACAACGAAAATTATTTAATGTCCTGTGATGATAAAGTTATTATCGACACAGCGAAGGAAGTCTAAACAGGGATGCGGAAAAATATTGGTCATATCCCTTTCAAAAGTTGTGCTAGCCTTACCCTTAATCGGTTTAGGAAAACTATGGTAAACGTTAACCTTGGTGAGTGGACAGGGATTCAACGTCTGCTCATCCCGAATAGGATCCCAGTGCGTTAAGGACTGTGCTACAACTGTCAGTTTCGTAGGCAAAGGGGTTCGATAGCGCAAGGAAAATTCTGAAGGACATGGCAATCTGAAGTCTATTATTTGGCAAATAAATGAAAATAAATAAGCCAAATAAGGACCTCGCCATTAACTCACTTCTGTAATGACAAATACGAATCACAACAAGTGATTGTTGTTTTCACCGTTCTTGTCGTTCGAGGTCTGGTTTAATGCAACAGCATGCTACTCTACCTCGTGCAAGCCTACAGTAACTTACATCTGCTTTGAAGCGGTACTGAGAGTACGCTTCACGAATAACCTACTAAGGGACATGTACAAGGCAACTAATTTTTTTTAAAAATTTCGATTACTTTCTCAATGTGTCACGCTTCCTCGTCCCCTATGTACCTTTCCAACGTATGAGTGCATGTTGTGTGAATGTGTGGGGCTTAGAAAGGCGAAGGAAACTTTAAAACATTGTCAGTAGATGCGGTAGGCTTCTCAAATGAGAAACTAGGGAAGGTAAACAAAGGGATTGCTTGAGACACTTCAGAAAGACTTCTGAGGAGTGTAGAGAGCAGAGGTTGGCCTTTAGCCAATAGGAACGTGGCAGTTCGAACAACGGCCGGGGTGGTCTGTTGGTAGCGTGACGGGTAGACTGGTAGCAGCGACGTGCTGAGTAGAGGACGCAGTGCGGAGACGCTCCGTCCGGAAGGTGGGAAGATGTGAAATGCAGTGTATCACGGTAGATACAGTTCGCGAGCCAACTTCCCCTCTTTGGCTGGTCTCATGTGCGCACTGTAAAATTATGTGCTGGAGCAACTTTGTGGGTAGCTTCCCAGATCTGTGCGGTCGCGCTTTTGCATTAACTTATGTAGCAACGAAATTTCGAGTAGTGCTTCACGTTGTGCCTCAGCGTAGCGATGCATGGAAGGTTTGTGCCCTGGTGTGTGATAATGAATGCCCTTCGGCCAACCTATAGGGTGACCATTGATAGGTTGATAATACGAGACCAATTAGCCATCTCAATATTTGTCAGCACCGACAACAGTATGGATCAGTGATTCCAGATTTTGCTCAATTATAACCTCTAAATTTGTAATAAAATTTCAGTCACCTAAGAAACAGAGCTGGAATTTTCGTATAATTACCTCTCGTCTCCAAAAGCTCATCATACTGCTGGTAAGAACCCCCCTTATTACCTTAGCAAACAATGCCAAATCAACCAGCAATTCCCCTCTTGATACCCCAGTAGGAATATGTGCGTAGGCCTGAAGAAATGGTACAGGTTACCATCCCCGTTACTGATTGCTTTGGTTGTGTGTGTGTGTGTGTGTGTGTGTGTGTGTGTGTGTGTGTGTGTGTGTGCGAGCGAGCGTGCGTGCGTGCGTGCGTGCGTGTGTGTGTGTGTGTTGTTATTCCGCTGCGTTCACTAGTGTTTTATCAATAATTATAAATCAGGTCGTACTCACACGAAAAATTATCATGCGCCTTCGACCACAGCATCCACTAATGTATGAGCACCAAGCAGACAAGAGGCACAGACCAGCACCACAGAGAGGGAAGACGGTTATCACGCACCGTGTTAATCTGTTGCTGTAGTCAAGCCTTGATAACGCTCTAGAATTTTTACCGACACATTTCCTTAAAATGTAAAAGTAATGATTCATTGTAAAGTCAGAGTGTGTCCTTCAGCCGTCCCCTTGTTTTAGCCAAGTTTTTCCATGAATGTTTTCCCCAACTAGGTCCAGAACCTCCCCATTTGTCACTCGACCTACTCAATTAATCGTCATACATCTTATGTAACACAACATTTAAAAATATTCTGTTATCTTCTTGTGTGAACTGCTTATCATCCATGTCTCACACCCGTATGAGTGTACACTCCAGAAAAATGCCTTCAGAAATAACTTCCTAATACTCAAATTTATATTCGTTTTCAACAAATTTCTCTTTTCAAGTAATTCTATTCAAGTTATTGCCGGTCTGCATTTTATGTCTTCTTTAATTCGGCCATCGTTGTTTATTACTTTTGTCGCCAAAATACCAGTGTCACCTGCGAATCCAATTCCCTGAGCATTGATTTATTTAATTTAAGTGCATTCAGTTTCAGCTGTTGTACTTTTTTATATCCTTCTTATAACCTTTTGCTGTTAGTTGGCGCGTTTCACTATGCCAGCCATTTGTACTTGTGATAAATTCTAAGTTGTACCATGGTACAGATAACGTTTTAAACTGGGTAAGTCAGTTATAAAGTTGAAAGCGGACAAGCGCATACAGAAGGTAACAGGATCATACTTACTAAAACAATCCAATGTTCTAATGAACCTTCAGAATGAAGGAAACTTAACATCTTATTATCAAACCAAAGATCAAATGTGTCTCATTAGTGTCAAAAAAAGAAAAGCAAATTGTTGTTTCATGTGTCTAAAAGCCTGTTATTTATGAGATAAGATAAAAAGAACAATAGTTATCTTACTTTAAATTCATTAGCGATGGTCAAACGTTTCCACACCTTTTGCACAGTTTCATCTGCTTAGAAAAAATATTTACATATACATCACCAACATAAAGCAAGGTTGTACATAAATCAGTGTAAAAGACAGCTGTTGATTTGAAACTTTTCTTCTGCTCTGAATGTATGTATAATGCTTCTAAGCACACAGAAATATCATAATTCCTGAAGTGTTTTGCATCCAAGGTTATCAATTATTGATAAGTCAACAGAGCATTACTAAAAAGCGTCATCACAATTTTTTGGGCATCACTGCAGAAACAATCAGCTCGGTCACAGCATTTGCAGAAATCGTACACTGCCTGCAGACACCGTGTCGTCAGTATGCGAATTGCAGGAACAGGGCTGCTTGTATACTGCGAGACGGGCCAGACCGAGGACTTCAATCCTGGCGCCGAAGCGAAACGAAGGTACTCTCGCAGAGGGCGCTACGTAGTTAATCAGGACCCCTCGGATTTGTTATTTCGAAGGTGAGTGGAAGCCATGCATCGGCACAACAAACGAGCTGTCAATCCATATAAATAAATGTCAATTTTAGCAGAATTATCAGCAGTCCAGCAGCGCCCGCCACGTCTGGAGGGTTACAACAGAGGCCAGAGTGATGCTGGACAGCAAGAAAGCAATGTGGGGGTGGGCTTCCGCTTTGACGGCACCATCCTCCAGCAACAATTCCACTTTCTTGGACTGGTGCCCCTCCACTGTTGGGCCACTACTGCTGGACTTTGGTTGCATCCTACCTTGAGAGGCAGGAGATCGAGCCGCGGGCAGTATGGCTGCCAACCCTCATACACTAATGCTGGCATCAAGGTACCATGCACCAACACACCAGTGCGAGACCCACTACCAAAGGCTGTCATGCCCTCCAAGTATTCTGGCAGTCCAAGCTGCAGGTACCTACCATGAGCATTGACGCCATACTAAATGAAGCAAACGTTGCTGAGCAAGTTTCTGTGTGTTCGCGTTCATGGTCTTCGACGTCTTGGGCTACCTGTTGGCGGCTAGCCGGGCACCTCAGTGTAACCTGCACTCTCCCTGCGAAGTGTTAAGATGGTGCGTGGCCGCATCGGAGAACTGCTACGAGTGTACTAGCATAAGCTCTACTCAAATTTTTGGTAATCAAATGTTTGACTATTGATTTTGTTTCTCTGAGCTGCCACTGGCCTGCCTCCCCACCGCGACCCACTGCATCTAACCAACTCTGCGAAGAAACAACCTTACAGCCTGAACATTTTCGGTTACAAAACAGTTTACATAATTTATAGAAATCCATTGAGGCAGGGGTGTGATAAAAAAATAAGAGTGCTTTTCTGTACTGACACATCATGCAAGCAACCACCCTGCCCCGCGCCCCTCCGAAAAATAACTGATGTAAGCCACTTTGTTCTGGAATTTGTTAAACTCTATGCAGAGATAAATTTAGGTAGCATCATATCGAGCGCATAGAAGATTTGGAGAACGGAGAGCCGATAAGGGGTTTCTCTTGCTTTACAAATTACTAGCGCTGATAGTGCCATGTGATACTTTGATATGTAATGTTGGCCAAAGAAATCTCCTTTAGCGATGAGGGTGCAAAAGAATGAGGGACGTTCAAATGGTTTAAATAGCTCTAAACACTCTATGACTTAAACATGTGAGGTCATCAGCCCCCTAGACTTAGAACTACTTCAACCTAACTAACCTACGGACATCACACACATCCACGCCCGAGGCAGAATTGGAACCTTCGACAGTAGCAGCTTCGCGGTTCAGGACTGAAGCGCCTAGAACCAATGTCCGTTCAATGCGACAGCCTCAAGTCACGTTACTGGGAGGGCCTGCAAGCCCGCATGGTACCACTCCACTGATCGACCCCGGGGCCAACATCTTGCTGCATCTATAACCTCTCTATCATCCACACACTGCTTTCGGCGGAGTGCATCCTTCATTGGGCCAGATGGGAGTCGGAAGGTGTGTAGGTGGGGAGGAACGCACCTTTGAGTACGGCAACTGGTAGGCGAGTGTGTCAGCGCTACCTACAGAGGCGTCCAGTTGTGCAGCGAGGTGTTTGTTTGTGATCAGTCGATCATCTCAAATGAAAGTGTCCACACGCTATAGCACTGCAATAGTCACAGCCGTGTGCGGCCGGCCGGCACACGGGAGTTAGGACAGGTTTGCGCATCCTTCTTGCGAAGATGACACATGCCTCGCCGAGCGACTCACGATCATTTTATTCACTGGCACGTCTCTGTAGACATTCTGCAAGTGCCTCTAAATATCTGCGACGTTCTGGTTTTCCGCCTAGAAAAAATTCGATGACAGCTCAATGCTGTGAACGCACCACAGTATTATGCACTACTGGCCATTAAAATTGCTACAAAAAGAAGAAATGCAGATCATTAACGGGTATTAATTGGACAAATATATTATACTAGAACTGACAGTTGATTACATTTTCACGCAATTTGGGTGCTTAGATGCTGAGAAATCAGTACACAGAACAACCAGCTCTGGCCGTAATAACGGACTTCATATGTCTAGGCATTGAGTCAAACAGAGCTTGAAAGGCGTGTACAGGTACAGCTGCCCATGCAGCTTCAACACGATACCACAGTTCATCAAGAGTAGTCACTGGCGTATTGTGACGAGCCAGTTGCTCGACCACCATTGACCAGACGTTTTCAATTGGTGACAGATCTGGAGAATGTGCTGGCCAGGGCAGCAGTTGAACATTTGGTGTATCCAGAAAGGCCCGTACAGGACCTGCAATACGCGGTCGTGCAATATCCTGTTGAAATATAGAGTTTCACAGGGATCCAATGAAGGGTAGAGCCACGGGTCGTAACACACCTGAAATGTAAGGTCCAATGTTCAAAGTGCGGTCAAAGCGAGCAAGAGGTGACCGAGACGTGTAACCAATGGCACCCCACACCATCACGCCGGGTGATACGCCTGTATGGCGATGACGAATACACGCTTCCAACAAGCGTTCACTGCGATGTCGCCAAACACGGATGCGACCATCATGATGCTGTAAACAGAACCTGGATTCATCCGAAAAAATGACTTTTTGCCATTCGTGCACCTAGGTTCGTCGTTGAGTACACCATCGCAGGTGCTCCTGTCTGTGATGCAGCGTCAAGGGTAACCGCATCCATGGTCTCCGAGCTGATAGTCCATGCTTCTGCAAACGTCGTCGAACTGTTCGTGCAGATGGTTGTTTTCTTGCAAACGTCCTCATCTGTTGAGTCAGGGATCGAGACGTAGCTGCAAGATCCGTTACAGCCATGCGGCTACGTTGCCTGTCATCTGAACTGCTAGTGGTACGAGGCCGTTGGGATCCAGCACGGCGTTCCGTATTACCCTCCTGAACCCACCGATTCCATATTCTGCTAACAGTCATTGGATCTCGACCAACGCGAGCAGCAGTGTCGCGATACGATAAACCGCAATCGCGGTAGGCTACAATCCGACCTTTACGTGATGGAAACGTGATGGTATGGATTTGTCCCCTTTACGTTTCACCAGGAACCGCCGGTCAACTGCGGTTCGTGTATGAGAAATCGGTTAAAAACTTTCATCATGTCAGCACGTTGTAAATGTCGCCACCAGCGCCAACCTTTTGTGAATGCTCTGAAAAGCTAATCATTTACATATCACAGCATCTTCTCCTTGTCGGTTAAATTTTGCGTCTGTAGCACGTCATCTTCGTGGTGTAGCAATTTTAATGGCCAGTAGTGTATTATTAGAAATTTAGTATCAGATATTAGCTAATGTAAATTACGATATTTTGCGCAGCAGGTAGTCAGTGACGAACGATGCTGTTAAGTGGAAGAATTCAACTGAGACTGCTCTGGACGTACGCATCCGATTTTGTGGATACCAGAACACATTGTGGATAACAAGTGTATTGAGAAGTTAGCTCCCATAGCGTGTAGGCTCACTTTGGTGCCAAGTTGGGTAGCACCATTGTGTCGTGGTGGAGATAAAGGTCAATGGCAGAGAAACGTCAGAAGTCCAGTATGTCAATAGAACTTGTACTACTACACATTGCCGTTCTGCGATGCGGGCACAGCCCCTCCCAGCACTAGTTAAATTAATTCCAAATTAACAATTTATAACGTCTGTCTTGAATAAAGTCGGTAACATATTATACTGCATTTTATGTAACAACAATAGCCGTATTATGAATCTGTCGTATACTTTCTTATATAGCAGTTTACTACGTTCACTAGAGGCATACCTTACATACGATGGAAAATAAATGAATAAATTTCCAAACGTATCAATAATTTCTGATGAACACGGAAGTGTGTCAGCTCAATCCACCTGTTTGAATTTTCTATGTGACCTAAAGAAGTCAGAGTCTGCTGCTTAAGCAGTACGAAAGCTCCAACTCGGGAAAATCTGCACCTTTCGGTGGCGAAACTAATGTACGGTTTGCTGACAGATACGCTTGCCAGAGCAATAAATATTTGAATCACGCATGTGTGCACAGCTCTCAAAATATGCAGTTCGCAGATTAATTACTAATGCTAATGCCATCACTTCCGCTCAATAAATGATAAATTTGAGCGATTTGTAGCCACACATGAAGCGCAATGTCATGACATCGGAGGAGTTTCGATAAATATTTGTCATGCATTTTTATGGAAGCGCTTCGTTTATCCACGCTACAATATTCGCTATTTCTGCGAGTACTGCTTTCGTGTAATCGACGAAAGAGACTGAAAGAGACTGCGGTCCATCAACGTAATACATCACACGAGGCTATTAAATTTACAAAATCATAAAGTGTGTACCTCAGGTTTACTTTGTGAAGGGCAAGTAAGTAATTTACCACCTAACTCGCACAGAATAACTAATGTGTGTTTATAGTGTCATCTGAGAATCTACCATGCCTTCCAGCGAAATAAAAGCTCGAAATACACTGGAGATGCATAAATTTAGCCAAGGGTCCTCCTGGAAAGCGCTGCAAGCAGCACGGAAAATAATTGGTCGGGCCACTATATTCGTACTTGTTACGATGGCCATCAGAACCAAAATTGATCCCCTGCTATACCAACGAGCTACCGCCATATTTTCCAAGTCTGTATAGTCATCTTTATCTGCTACCAGCTTAGAACTCTCTTAGCTAAATTTAATTAAAAATTTGAGTAAAATCCTACTTGGTTGCAGCCTCCAAATCGATGTTCCTCAAGTGATGAATCAGTGACGTTATAAAGAGGGTCTAAATGTCACCTCCGTTATGTAGCTGTCTTTCATTTGACAACAAGTGGCCTAGCACCTCTAGCGGTTCTGTTATATTTTGACGTAATTTTTTCTCCCGACATTATCATATGCAGGGGGTGACAAAACCATAGAGGCAGAGCACAACACATCACCATGCCTAACACGGCGTAGCAAAGCTTTTGGCAGTCAAAACAGCTTCCAGTTGTCTATTTATGGATAAATACAGGTCCTGTATGGGTTTAAATAGAATCCTATACTATAATTCCTGCAAAACAGTCTTAATTTCACGTAACAGTTATGATTGTACACAGGGATTACACACACCCTTCTCTCGAAAGAACACCACAAATGCTCAGTATTATTGTGATTCGCTGATTGTAATGACCAAGAGAAATAGTACAATTCATTCTCACTTTCATAAAACCAGTTCTATACAATGCGGGTTGCCTGAACAGGGACCCATTCGTCTTGGAACGCAGCATTGGCGTTGGGGGTCAAACATTGTGCCATAAAACGGACCTGACCACCCAAAATGTTGACATAATCCTTGCCAGTAATGAGATCTTGCGTGGTAGTAATGCGATCTTTCAGAGTAGCATGGGGTCTACGGAACATCACTAGAAGGCTGCCCAAATGATCATGGAAACCATGCCATGCCTATCCATTGATACATAAACTGGGCCAGGAGTTGGAAACTGTGTGCAACAAAACACCTGAAAAATGACATTCTTCCATTGCTCATTACTCCATAGTCCATGTTTAATGCCTTCCAGATGAAGTTATCCTATTACGGGCATTTGCATCACCGCTCAGTGATTTTGGAATTCCAGTTCGTCCTGGATTACGTAGCTTATAGAGCTCCCTTCGTGCTGTTTGGGTGCTGACAGGATTCGCAAGTGAGAAATTCTTTTCTGCGGAGATTTTTGAAGATGTCGTCCTCTTATATTTCCTCACAATCCTCTTCAATGACCGTCTGTCACGGTGACTAAATACGCACTTTTTTCCGAGTTGCGAATTAACGAGTTACATTTTTCTGCTTCCTCTGTATGAGGCATAAATCGTCGATACGGTGCCTATTGACACACCAAACACTTCGGCTCCCAAGGTTACGGAAGCGCCCACCATAAGAGCATCAACAATTTGCCCACGTTAGAATTCAATTAGCTCCGACATGATGCACTCGCGACATCACAGAATACCGTTCTGAACACGACTGAAACTTGAAACGTATTGAAGATATTGCACAGGTGCCGTTCGTTATCAACTACATCAGTTCAAATCGCAGACTTCGCTAGCATCTGCATTCGTGTTCAGTTTTGTCCAACCCCTTGTAGGACGCACTTCTATTGAAGGATAGAAAGACTGATTCGTTCGAGTCTATTTACATACCAAAAATGACATAGAGGGGTGACTGTCACGACGATCAGACAAGAAACGAAAATCTGAACAGAAACATTTTATCTTATTTTATAAGCTGTTAAGCTGATATTTTTATTACTAAATGAGTGGGGAATGTTTTATTTTAGACAACGGAAAAATTATATCTGTTTGCTAAAGCATGGAAGGATCTAAGATATTAATGTAAATAAGTAGGGTAAAAGACGAATAAGAAAATTTCTTGAGGGGGGCAGCAAGTGGTGGAAGATACACGAGAATGAGTCCTTTGTGAGACAAAATGTAACTGGATTTTCTCATTTGATGCTAGTCATTTGTCAGGATGAGCATTACTGCAAAGGGCATTTGATTCTAAGCATTATATCAGGGTGAAAATACTAAATAAATTAATTTTTCTCTCTTAACAACATGTGGGCACGGTGGGTTCTCCCTTGGCTCGGGTATGAGGTAGAATGAAACAGCATTTTTTCATAAGATAACTTTTATTGAAGATTTGTACAACTGTTCCCTTACTCGATTGTTCTGGCTAAGAGAGCGGCAGCTGTGTCGTTTGCGAAGCCTTCTGCTGTGGCAGCGGCGGCGTCTGATTACGCCTGGCCGTGTGTATCTCGTGTCGCCCAGTTGACTGGAGACGCGCATCGTGCTGTGGCCCGTTTAATTATTGAGAACAAAGTCGTAATCAGACGGTGATACCTTGGATGTGGCGTCCCAGTGTTTCTCTTCTCTAAGCGGCCGCGTTTGTCAGTGATATGCATCGGCCGGCGGAGCGGCGCGGCGGGGAAGGTCTGTGTCCCGGACTCGAACAACGGACTCCCGCTTGCCAGTCTTCGGCTGTCAGATCTTCATCCCAGCTCACAGGTGACTGCTGATGAGAGGCCGTCTCCTTCCCGTCCTCACGAGTCACCCAGGTACGTAATAATCAGACTTCAAATACCTTTTAACTTCTGTCTTGTGTCGCCGAGGTTGCTGCTTGCTATTCCATTACAGCGGCGTCTGTGTATGATGCAGTCTCTTCTTGCATAACGGTTTTCAGCATCGAAACTGACTGAAAACTACTGAAACTCTCCTTGTCCTCGGGCCCACTGCGTCTCGCGTATTTATTCACTTCAGTTCACTAGAGATGAACGACTTCACGGTCATTGCCTCTTCTGTCACGTTGAAAAGCTTCTCGAAGAATCTTCTTAACGTCGGTCATTGGCTCTTGGAATGAAGGCGAGGACCTTTGCTCACATGTGACAACTGAGAAACACGTGAGCCGGTCGGGCGATGCCCTGACGGCTGAATCGACAGCGTTCCCTTATGTGGGGAGGACGATGGCTTCTCCTGAACTTGCTGACTTCACGGGTATTTGTCTCTTCTGCTCTGCCCGCTGTTTGCCAGTATGTAACGCTCTAAACTAAACCAAGTTTTTCATGTATTTTCTAATTTTTGCTTCACTTTGATTTCAGTAATTTATTTACTACCTATCTTAAGTACCACTCAACAAAAACAAGGCAGAATGTTACCGAACACTCACCACTGTATGCGGACGAGATACGGGCCAGCAAAAGCAGCCAGCAGGTCAGGTAAACAAGGACGCGGCACAGGGCTCTACTGGAAACTAGTGTCGTAGGAGATGCATCTGCTACCGGTTCGGAGACTCCATAGAGAATTAGGTCCTGGTTCAGCTCGCAACTGTGAGGTATCGTGGATTAGATGGGTACTAGTCTCGAAATTAAAGATGACTGCCATTTGATGCAAACATATCAATGGAGGAAACGTCACCACCTACTGAAACGACCTCTACCGTTTCCAAGATCTGCTGGAAGGACAGCAGTGATGGTTCAGAATTGCATTTACAAGCTATTATGTTTGCTGGGGACACATAGTTCATAATCTATGCACTGTACAGTCACAATGATGTGACCACCTGTCAAAATCCTGAATAACCACCTTTTGCAGTACGGACCGCTGCGAGACAATGAGGGTCTGGAAGGAACCGTCTCCAAGCTTCTTGGCTGACGATCCATGCCACAAATAGCCCGTTCGAGGTGGTCCCAAATATTCTTGATTGGATTTAAATCCAGGGAGTCTGGTGGCCATGAGAGTACGGTAAACTCATGCCGGAGCTCTTCGAAACATACACGTACACTGTAACCTATGAGATAGGTTGCATTCTGCTGTTCGTAGGTAGTATCTTGCCGAGGACAAACAAACTGCATTTAGGGGTGGACATGGTCCCCAAGGCCAGATGCATACTTATTATATTGCTCCATTCTGCCTTTCAGAATGACGAAATTGGTCTGGGAATGCCACGAAAACATTCTCCGTGCCATAACGCTCCCTCCTACTGCCTGGATTGTTGTGGCCGTCTGCCTGATCGAGCATAAAACGAAATTCATCTGGAAAGTCCGCCTGATAACATCCAGTGAATGTCCAGTTGCGGTACTGAGTGCAAATTCCAGCTTTCGTCCCCGATAAACAGCAGTCAGTCTGGGTACATGAACAGGCGTTTGCTGCAGAGGAACGTAAGCCGCAGCGTTTGTTGGACGGACGTTAAAGAGACACTCGGTTCGTCTAGGTGGTCAATTGCTCAATATTTGCACGGGTATTTACTCATACACATTTTCACAGCCGTCGTTCAGACTGTAATCGATGGCCCTTGGTGCTCCATAGATGCCAGAGCCTGTTTTTGGATAGCGCCATTTTGACACGCACTGTATACCTTAAACACGGAGGCACGCGAACAGTTAAGCTCCTGGTCGTTTCTGAAATGCTTTCTCCCTTTGTCCGCAAGCCAATGATCATGCCCTGTTGCGGATCAGTTGAATAAGTTACTTTCTATATTACGGCAACGATTGCATGTTGTCTTCGTCGTCGTCGTCGTCGTCGTCTCTCTCCACCCCCCTCTCCTTACCTCACACGCTTTCTATACCGTCTATTGCTCAAGGGGACCCATACCCTGGGGCAAGGGGGGGGGGGGGGGGGCGGCGTGCCCCCCTCCGCTCTCCCAACAACTCTCAAGGAAAGGACTAAACATAGTGCAGTCAGGTATTTTTTTTTTCAATAAAATGATTTAAAAGTCTGTGTTACGCAGGTTTTTAACAGTGTTGGAACTGCAAGTTTCTTTATGATTACTTAAAAGTCACCATTCTTCTTCCAAAATACTGAAAATACTCCACACCTCCCAGGCCTATGCCTCCTCCCACCTCACAAATTATCGTATGGGAGCCCTTGCTTCCACAATGTCCGACTTCAAATCACCTGTTAGCGTTACCGCTCTGTAATTCGACGACGTGATGCTCTCAACCTGTTCACCCATAAGATAGTAGTCTGCGACTTTCTCTTTGTTCGAGGCATTGTGTTGTGGTTATCGATATTTAAAGACAACTGCTACTCATTAAACCATGTTAATATTTCTTCAAATCTTTTTGCATGTCATTATAATGTCCTTACGTTATATTTCTGTAGAGAACAGCAGCTTCAGATAACAATCTGATAATGCTGTTGATCCTATCAGAAAAATCATTTATGTGTACTGCAGCCATTGTGATCCGATTAGGCCTGCTTGTAGTACAGCCGTTGTTACTGTCTTTACTGTCCAACATTCACTGGCCCATATAACGTACAGAAATCCATTAGTTAAACAATCGTTGAGTAGATCGCGTATCTTTGAAGATCCTACGTACTACCGTAACTGCCTTGTTAGTTGACAGTCTGATAGTGAGCGGGGCGTGATTTGGAGGTCTACGAAGACAGGATACGCCTGTTATCTAATATGTATAAATCTGAAGGTAACTTACGAATAAATATATACACAGAGGTGCAGAAAAATATAGATGACCTATTATACTCGATATTAATGGAAGAAAACAACATACCGTTACAATTCTTTCACGGGAGGAAGGTTATTTTTTATGTTCAAATTGACCCGCGTTAACAGGCAAACAACGGCGATGACGCCGAACTGTTGACCGAACTACGGCTGTAAATTTTGCCGGTCTGACAGCCGCACAGGATGCCTCGATGTTTTCTCGTAGCTCGTTCAGTGCATCTCGCTTCTGTTGATTGTGATACATTATCAAATAGTCGAATATCACAGATATAATGAACGCAGTTCCAGATGTGGCTAGCTACTTGCAACTGGGGGAGTCCTAGAAGGAACTACTTCATGCAGCAGCTGACGGCGATCAAGTCGTAACGTTGACCACATGACTCTCTGGCGAATGCCTCGAGAGAACCTGCCCTGTCTGTACCAAATGCAGAGTGTGTAGGCACTATTAGTAACCGATTTACCTGCAAGGCTACACTTCTGGTTAATTCAACAATGTGGCAACCCACACTTAAATCCAAATGTGCTGTTCATGGATCAGGCCTCATTTCGACGTGATCAAACGGTAAATTTTCATATGGAGCACGTATGGCTGTCGCCAAACCACATAAAATTGTGAAACCACACCATCAAGAAGTATTTTCTGTCAACGTTCGGATCGGCATTGTTGGCGACTGTTATGTCTCATGTTCTTTCATCCAGAGACAACTGAGAATCTTACCATGCTTCCTTAGATAATACTTTAATTTTTCTGCTAGAACATGAGGCTTTATGAGCGTGACAAAACATTTACTACTTGCACCATTGAGCTCATTCTCAAATTTTCGAGACGCTGTCGGTTGGAAAAGTTACCAAAACACTTTAGAAACAATATACGTCTATAGTCACACCTTTTTTTTTAAATTTTGGTTACGGGCTACCGGTTTCGTAGACAGCACCAGAGGCTGAGGATGGAACTATGAGCCGAAACCGGTTAGCCAATATGCAAAATAATAAATAGATAGCGACTGGAGACTAAACTGTAATGTTAATGTCGTAGGCTCTTGAGGGATGGCCAGGTTGAGGCTGACCAATTCCTTGACCTCCACTCTCTTTGGACCTTAAGTCACTATGCTTTTATGAATCGGAGCATTTGAAAGCTCTCATGTGAGGAACTCCTGCATGAGATGTCAGAGTCTACGTACCCGTGTTGTGAAAGGTTGTGAAACAATACATAGTCCTCCAGGGATACATCAGCACATCAGGGATTGAACTGGACGGCGGGTTGATGAACGTATTTCTGTTAACCAAGAGCACTTTCAACATTTCGTTTAGGACAGCGTTTAATACGGTGTTGACACGTTACTTTCCTGTGTGTTTCCCATAACTGATGTGTTGAACAGCTGCTGCAAGTGAGTTCTAACATGGAAATAAACCATTCCAGAAACCAAGTCCGTATAACTTACTTTCTTTCGCTAAGTGTGAAGAATGTTTTGTGGAAGTTCTGTTATACATTTTGTTATGCACTGTATTGTACCGTATTTCGTTTTCAGGATGTGCCGGTTGGCACGATTCTCTGAACCGACTAGGGTTTGCTATCGATTAGTATCTAGCGCCTATTCCCTCAGGGACGGAGCCGCCAGGCGGTGTGGAAGATAGGAGGGGGGGGGGGGGTGAGGGGGGGGGGGGAGGAGAGGAGAGCCGCCGAGTGACAAGAGTGGAAAGCGTGTATGCCGGAAAGTGGCGAGTAACGGCTGACTGGATGGAAGGTGTTCGATTCGCTAAAAAGAGACCCCCTTGAGTGCGAGGTCGCAAAAGACCAATGTTGTTTGCGGTATTCGACGCCTCACATATTGTCTACCGCGCAACCACAATGTTGGCTGCTTATGGAAACAGGGGGTGGCACTGGAAGTGTCCAATGGTGAGCACAACCTGAGGCTAGAAGGCTGCTTAGTCGACGAGTAACTCACTAGAGCAGTGGTGGTGGTGTTCTACATCTACATCTACATCCATACTCCGCAAGACACCTGACGGTGTGTAGCGGAGGGTACCCTGAGTACCTCTATCGGTTCTCCCTTCTATTCCAGTTTCGTGTTGTTCGTGGAAAGAAGGATTGTCGGTATGCTTCTGTGTGGGCTCTAATCTCTCTGATTTTATCCTCATGATCTCTTCGCGAGATATACGTAGGAGGGTGCAGTATACTCCTTGACTCTTCGGTGAAGGTATGTTTTAGAAACTTCAACAAAAGCCCGTACCGAGCTGCTGAGCGTCTCTCCTGCAGTCTTCCACTGGAGTTTAGCTATCATCTCCGTAACGCTTTCACGATTACTAAAAGATCCCGTAACGAAGGGCGCTGCTCTCCGTTGGATCTTCTCTCTCTCTTCTATCAACCCTATCTGGTACGGATCCCACACTGCTGAACAGTATTCAAGCAGTGGGCGAACAAGCGTACTGTAATCTACTTCCTTTGTTTTCGGATTGCATTTCCTTAGGATTCTTCCAATGAATCTCAGTCTGGCATCTGCTTTACCGACGATCAACTTTATATGATCATTCCATTTTAAATCACTCCTAATGCGTACTCCCAGATAATTTATGGAATTAACTGGTTCCAGTTGCTGACCTGCTATTTTGTAGCTAAATGGTAAGGGATCTATCTTTATATGTATTCGCAGCCCATTACACTTGTCTACATGGAGATTCAATTGCCATTCCCTGCACCATGCGTCAATTCGCTGCATTCCAGTACAATTTTACATTGTTACAACCTCTCGACATACCACAGCACCACCCGCAAAAAGCCTCAGTGAACTTCCGATATCACCCACAAGGTCATTTATGTATATTGTGAATAGCAGCGGTCCTATGACTCTCCCCTGCGGCACACCTGAAATCACTCTTACGTCGCAAGAATTCTCTCCATTGAGAATGACATGCTGCATTCTATTATCTAGGAACTCCTCAATCCAATCACACAATTGGTTTGATAGTCCATATGCTCTTACCTTGTTCATTAAACGACTGTGGGGAACTGTATCGAACGCCTTGCGGAAGTCAAGAAACACGGCATCTACCTGGGAACCCGTGTCTATGGCCCTCGTGGACGAATAGCCCGAGCTGGGTTTCACACGACCGTCTTTTTCGAAACCCATGCTGATTCCTACAGAGTAGATTTCTAGTCTCCAGAAAAGTCATTATACTCGAACATAATACGTGTTCCAAAATCCTACAACTGATCGACGTTGGAGATATAGGTCTATAGAGACACAAAGCAGAGAAATGGCAACGATGAAGAAGCAAACATTGCATTACATCTACAACAGTAGCCAAAATTGGCATTTCGTCTGAAAGGAACCGAAGGAATTTCACAGAATGACGAAGAAGAGACAGATGAAATATTAGCGTTTCTGCAGTATGAGGCAGCGGAATGTGTGGTAGTGTACACGCTCGACTGTTTGGAAAATATACACAAGGAATACAATGATGACGATACGAGCTTAAGAAGTGCACGTGGTGTTGAAGCAGGTGTCGACCTATGTAGTTCATCATGCTTGTCTGACAGGGGGCCAAAAATCCTGTCTCCAGATAAGCGTAGGAAAGGACCACCATTGTCCGTGGAACGGGTATTAAAAATAGTTATTTACGTGAAAAATCATCTTGCAGCATAGTAAAAAGAAATTATGAACTGATTTGCCGTGTAGTGCATAAGTAAAACTACGGATATTCAGCGGAGGACAAGGCGCACTTCTCACAAAAAACTAATGTTTGCACGTTACTATTATGCTCGATACAATTTACAGGCTGTGCATGATAGTGACCTACTACTTTATGACACTCAACATAGATTACAGTCATTTAAAGAAAAGCAGTGATGGTTGCATAACTTCAAACAGTGCTGCAGAAATGAAGGACGTAAGAACGAAATTTCAAACAAAGCGCCAACTTGACGATGCACAGTAAATTTTAGATTCGGCCCGAAAATTTGTAGACGAGTTAAAAAAAGCTTCTCCTATCGTTGAGTAAAGAATTTATTTTCAATTCCGACCAATCGGAAACTGTAGAGAAGAAGTATATGAAAGAAAACCTGGAAATTAGAGGTACCAAGAAAGTTTTACCGTATTCAACTGACATCAATGCCTTAACGCATTCATAAACAATTATTCCGACTGTTAACCTGATTGGTGAATTGGACAAATTCCTTAAGAGTGGATGCCTAGCGCCGACCGCTCTGTCCAAGCGGTTCTAGGTGCTTCAGTCTGGAACCACGCCACCACTACGGTCGCAGGTTCGAATCCTGCCTGGGGCATGGATGTGTGTGATGCCCTTAGTTTAGTTAGGTTTACGTAGTTCTAACTTCTAGGGGACTGATGACCTCAGATGTTAAGTCACATAGTGCTCAGAGCCATTTGAACAGTTTTTGGGTACCTAGCTGAACGTCCTGCACGGTTTGTAGCTCCCTAGCAGTTCGCCTTCGATCTTGGTGGTGCGAACTTTTGTGATGACTGTGGTGCGTCATTCTGTGTTCATGGATCAAGTTAATTAGTTGTTTCAAATATTTCTTGAATGTTTACACTGTCCATTTTGTGAGTCGTAACACATACATCTCATAGAAGGTTGATTTCTGCGTCTCCCGGAATTCATTTTCCGTTGCTCTCCTAGTGCTCTTGATGAGTCATTAGCAGCTAATATATTTCCTGATGTAAGTGTTATCAAAACACTTTCAAATGAACCTTACTAGAGACTGAACTCGTGACCTTGCACGCAAGGGGTTCCTTGCAAGTAAAATCGTTATATTGTGCTGCCATAAGTCGTTGGGTGGCATTGTACGTTACGATATTACAGAAACCAAATTGTGTGAAATTATGTATGGGGATTTTGGCAACGGCCTTTCCGCAGTGGCTACAACGGTACCCGTCAGATCACCTAAGTTAAACGCTGTCGGGTGTGGGCAGCACTTGGATGGGTGACCATCCGGGCCGCCATGCGCTGTTGCCATTTTTCGGGGTGCACTCAGCCTCGTGATGCCAACTGGGGAACTACTCCACCGAATAGTAGCGGCTCCGGTCACAGAAAACCATCCTAACGACCAGGGGAGCGGTGTACTGACCACACGCCCCTCCTATCGGCGTCCTCAACTGAGGATGACACGGCGGTCGGATGGTCCCATGAGCCACTTGTAGCCTGATGACCGAGTGCTTAGATATATGTGGATTTCACGATAGTAATACGAAGGTTAACTGACACTGGCATAGATAATTTTAGTTGTGTCCAATGGTTGATACGAGTTGTATTTATCAGCATCCTGTCCTCAATTGGTTTGTGGAACACTGTCCAGTAGATCGGTGCCGGGCAGTTTCACGGTTTCGGAACCCCTGCCAATGTCGTTGCAAGTGTGGTGCTCCAGTAGAGTGATCTAATAATCAGTCTTCGGATGGCGTCTTGTGTACGAATCTATCATCTGCCATGTTGAAACAGAAAGCTAGGAGGACGAAGATCTCCGTGTTACGAATGAAGGATCAAATGGATGCATGGCATGTTTGGAAATTTTCTCACTCAGAGAAACAGTTATGGAAATCCACCGTAAACCCTTCCTCATGAATTAAAGATACATTGAGTAAATCTTACTCTTCTATATTGGTGGCTCACATATACAGTTGTAAGCATTCGTTAACTCATGTGTTCATAAAATGAATAAGGCTACTATTTGTCGTTTTACGGCAGAGCAACCTCTGGCACTTCATTACTTTTAAGACGGCGGTGTGGTGGGGGGGGGGGGGGGGGGGGGGGGAGGTGGGGGCGGAAAGAAGCCTCGGAATTTATAGTGTTCGCAATTATATATGTTTTTCGTTTTACTATAGTGGATCAATTGTTCTCAGAAACATTTGTGTAACATTCCTTTGCCCTGTTATGGACTGCTGGTTACTGTGGAGGAACAGATTTCCGTGAGAGTCAGCTTTTGATAATACGTGCATGTTATGATTTCTATTTGGGGTTTCATTGAATTAAAGGAACGCCCCAACGAACTTTCTTCCTAGTTAACTAAAGAGTACCTTAAATTTTTTCAGCTCATGGAGAATTTTCGTTTTCCATTTCACTTTAAAATACATTGATTTTATTAACTCAGAGAGAAAGTCTCGTTTTTTGTATAATTTGTTTCCCACTTCACACTCCTCAATACAATAAAACACTGGTTATTGACATACCTCATGCGCGGAATATCCTTGCAAGTAGCAAAGTCTACCCATCCGCCAGCCAACTACACACCAAGCAATATTGCAAGCACACTACACGTGGTGGCTAGATGAACACTGTATTGTATCACTGTGGATAAACTGAACCACATTCTAGTCTTCCAAACAATTATTTCCCCAAGAGCTAACTTCTATTGCATTTAGAGAATCCATAGGTACAAGCCTGGTATCTAATATTTTTACCTGACGCACACAGTAAACGTGGAGTGCCCAAGATTCGATAATTCACTAAAATTCTTCGCACGTGGTTACTTGGGACGCTATACATCGCTGATCTCCCAGACGGCAACGGGATCGAAGTGCTTAATGCGGTGTCCAGGTTGGAACGCTTTCTTCATACCTTACCGTACACGCCTCTTTTTATCGCACCAAAACGGATGCGTTCGCGATGAAAGACTTCATACTGAAGACACTGCAGTGTATGTAGTCGTTACGGTTGTTTTTATATCCTCAATGTAGGTCATAATATTTATGGTTTGCTCGTTAATTCTTTTCTGCGGCAGTTGACGGCGAATAGTGAGCGCTTTTCAGTTTGTGGTGGTCCGCTGCGACAGACCTCTTTTAAATTCGAATTTCAGATAGCGGTACTCCTGCCTATCAGACTGCTCGTAAAACCCTCCGTGGGTTGGTTTATGTGCTGCGGGCTTCTGTCTGGGACTGTACGTACCTTATTACTCCATTTCCAAACACGTTACCTTAAGAATTCTGGAATCTCCTTATAATTTATTCTCTCTGATATGAAAACTGAGAAAACTATTCATTCTTTTTCATTTTAAAGGTTTCTTGGAAACTTGACTACACATGATTTACTTATTTTCCCTACAAATTTTACATAAAGGGAACAACACTTACATCTACACAGAATTACGGTACTTTGAGCTCATTGTCTCTCCTTCTCATCCCACCCCAAAGAATTACACACGTGACTTCCATCAATCGAACACTGAAATTCGATTATGTTTGACAGATTGTACGGATGCAAGAGATACAGAAAGAGTAGAACATAAACAAATTTAAAGTTACTGAAGTTACTATAAAAGTTATATGATTCGAATATAATAAATATTCAATGATTAAATTTTATTTGTCATCGAACTCAATTGAACACTGTGTAACTATCGATGGACACATGCAACTGACCCATTTTCAGACCTATCGGACATTGAAGTTGCGAAACTTTACTTGGTTTATTTAAAAGCAATTTTACTGTTCTATTTATTTATTTTTCTGTTCTATTACGAAGTGTCCAGTTGCCCTAAACAAACGAAACATCTGTGTAGCCAGAGAACAAGCACATTAAATTCCGGTACAATAGTTTCCGATAGAATCTTTTCACTAACACTGGTCGTCATTTCAGTTGCAATAGTTGACATTTCAGCATCTCTGGCTGCACCAGCGAAGATTCTACCATGCGTTTATTGCAACATCCTTGGTACAGACATGAAAAAGAAAATAATCACGCAATAATGCACAATTAGATATACAAATTTAAATTAATTGCCACTACATGCACTAAATTTAGTTAAGCCTTCTCAAGCATACTCTCTAAGGGAGTAAGCAAAGCAGGGTGGCAGATGCCAGTATTCTGTTACACCACAACCTAGTGATACAGATAAGATTGCGTGACGGTTAATCCGAATTAAAGGTTCATCTGAAATGACATCCTTTACAGCAAGCTTTAATCAACCGTCTTTTGTAATATTCTTATATAAATTTCTTGAACAATGTCACAGAACACCTTATCTTAAAAAAAAACCACTCTTTTGTAATATTCTTATATAAATTTCTTGAACAATGTCACAGAACACCTTATCTTAAAAAAAAAAAACACACAGCAAATTTTCACAGCCTTATGTGAGTATTATTTCTAGCACAGATAAAAGAGCTGGTAATGGTAGACAACTGGTCCTGTTTCGTCAGTGCTAATTTGTACTACATTTTTTCGTTGTGTTCATTGTATGTTATTTTAGTAAAGCGAGCTCCAGATCGTGCAGGTCTGCTTACCGAATATTTGTGCATAGTTCAGTGGTCTTTGAAGAAAATAAGAAACGAATCCTGAAATTTTGCAATTGTAGGTAAATTAGTCTCTCACTGCATTGATGCCTTTTAATTTCTTTAATGCAATATCGATTTCAGGACTGCCATCCAAGCGCTGAGGTGTTATTTTGTGTGATGTTGTGGACGCGGGTTTTGTGCATATCTCCAGATCTGAGATGACAGCCAGATTTGATCCCGAAAAAAAAAGAAAGAAGAAAAGGGGTAGTTAACAGCGAACAGATGTATAATTCAATATGGACCTTAAGATGGATTTGACAGTACCGAAATCGAATGCCTTAAAGAAATTTAAAAACCATGCTTACAGCGAGAGGCTAGTTTCTTTGTAACTGCAAATCATCATACGGCTGTGTTCCCACTATCCTCTACGATGTAACGTTAATAACATAGGTACCCTTATGTTTCATTGCCGGAAGACGATGTGGATCCCAGTCCCAAAGTGGGACATCACAGAAATATGTGCCTGTTGTCACTTATTTCATCTTCATAAAATGCACAGACTACCTCCAGAAGATCTCAGTGGCCAATATCCTGCCGGTATGAAACTAAAGAGCTAAACGTCACCGATTTCCAACACTTTGTTTCAGGCGAGTAAAGCTTAGATAATGGATTCGTATTTCAAATGTGGCATGTAGGATGTTTCGTATAAAACACTCCTGGAAATGAAAAAAAGAACACATTGACACCGGTGTGTCAGACCCACCATACTTGCTCCGGACACTGCGAGAGGGCTGTACAAGCAATGATCACACGCACGGCACAGCGGACACACCAGGAACCGCGGTGTTGGCCGTCGAATGGCGCTAGCTGCGCACCATTTGTGCACCGCCGCCGTCAGTGTCAGCCAGTTTGCCGTGGCATACGGAGCTCCATCGCAGTCTTTAACACTGGTAGCATGCCGCCACAGCGTGGACGTGAACCGTATGTGCAGTTGACGGACTTTGAGCGAGGGCGTATAGTGGGCATGCGGGAGGGCGGGTGGACGTACTGCCGAATTGCTCAACACGTGGGGCGTGAGGTCTCCACAGTACATCGATGTTGTCGCCAGTGGTCGGCGGAAGGTGCACGTGCCCGTCGACCTGGGACCGGACCGCAGCGACGCACGGATGCACGCCAAGACCGTAGGATCCTACGCAGTGCCGTAGGGGACCGCACCACCACTTACCAGCAAATTAGGGACACTGTTGCTCCTGGGGTATCGGCGAGGACCATTCGCAACCGTCTCCATGAAGCTGGGCTACGGTCCCGCACACCGTTAGGCCGTCTTCCGCTCACGCCCCAACATAGTGCAGCCCGCCTCCAGTGGTGTCGCGACAGGCGTGAATGGAGGGACGAATGGAGACGTGTCGTCTTCAGCGATGAGAGTGACTTCTGCCTTGGTGCCAATGATGGTCATATGCGTGTTTGGCGCCGTGCAGGTGAGCGCCACAATCAGGACTGCATACGACCGAGGCACACAGGGCCAACACCCGGCATCATGGTGTGGGGAGCGATCTCCTACACTGGCCGTACACCTATGGTGATCGTCGAGGGGACACTGAATAGTGCACGGTACATCCAAACCGTCATCGAACCCATCGTTCTACCATTCCTAGACCGGTAAGGGAACTTGCTGTTCCAACAGGACAATGCACGTCCGCATGTATCCCGTGCCACCCAACGTGCTCTAGAAGGTGTAAGTCAACTACCCTGGCCAGCAAGATCTCCGGATCTGTCCCCCATTGAGCATGTTTGGGACTGGATGAAGCGTCGTCTCACGCGGTCTGCACGTCCAGCACGAACGCTGGTCCAACTGAGGCGCCAGGTGGAAATGGCATGGCAAGCCGTTCCACAAGACTACTTCCAGCATCTCTACGATCGTCTCCATGGGAGAATAGCAGCCTGCATTGCTGCGAAAGGTGGATGTACACTGTACTAGTGCCGACATTGTGCATGCTCTGTTGCCTGTGTCTATGTGCCTGTTGTTCTGTCAGTGTGATCATGTGATGTATCTGACCCCAGGAATGTGTCAATAAAGTTTCCCCTTCCTGGGACAATGAATTCACTTTGTTCTTATTTCAATTTCCAGGAGTGTAAATGTGTGTACTACCTCTTTCTTTTTCTTTGGTTAACCGTGCCATCTCGAGTCCGCGTTAAAGCAGATATTACTACATTACTTAGAAGTCTAATTTCGGACTGGCTCTGTAGCTTAAATCTTTGAAATTTATCAAATACAGGCACATAAATTTACATTATCCTAAGGCGGATCAAGATACATTTCAATAATTCATAGTCTCTCGCCATCTACCGTGTTTGGATGTCTTCAAACTACTGTAGGACGTTGAAAGTAGTTTTATTAGTGTAACAAAGCAACTCCTTGCTAGACTCTTTTTCATTTCCGGACTTCTCACTGTCCTGATGAAGTGGAGTGACGCTGTAGCACTGACTCACATATTTTTCAACATTGATTTCTGCATCCTGTAATTTTTTCACAACTTTCAACTGCTCCACACGGAGATGAAACTACAGAAATAAAACTAATGTCTTCTGTGTTACTTCTGTGCTCTCACCAGCTGCCATATTTTCAATTCCCAATAAGGCAGGAGGTTCATTTTCCAGACGAAGACTATAATATCGTGTAGCCTCATCTAAATACTTGACAGAACGCCAAAGTTGATACCCTCTGTAACTTCTCTGCGCTATAGAGCACAGTATTGGATGATACCTGGCACCAAAATTCTTCTTAAAAATATTTCTATGATTTCTTTTGCTAAGGAAATTCAGCTACTTCCTGAAGAAGAAAAGAATGTTATGTCAGCATAATATTGTCTTCCATTAGTAATCAAAACGGCCTCAGGCCTGGGTTGTCACACTTCCACCTCTTAAATTTTGGACAAAAATCATCAGTAATAGCGGCGATGATTCCCCCTTAATAAGTCACCCTTACTCTGACAACGGCCTTGTCAAAGAGGGCGGAGGCGCGGAATGATAGTCAGGGTGTAAAAGTACCCCTAAAGGCGAAAGAATCAGAAATCATTAATGGCATGGCGATGCAGAAGCCAACGAAACCCACTGCACTGAAGACAACGTATCTCGACAGTACAGGTGGCCTGTAACTGAAAAAGTGCCATGATGATCTCTCCATTGGCAAAATATTTAGGACTAGACTCCCATTTGGTTCTCTGCGAGATGGATGGTGACCATGAGAAAAATACTGAATAACCAAGAAAATGATATCGTTCTAAAAACTGGGGCGTGGAATGTCAGAAGTTTGAACGTGGTAGGGAAGCTAGAAAATCTGAAAATGGAAACGATAAGATTCAATCTATATGTAGTAGGCGTCAGTGATGTGAAATGAAAAGAAGACAAGGGTTTCTGTTCAGATGAGTATAGGGTAATATCAACAGCAGCAGAAAATGGTATAAAGGGAGTAGGATTCGTTATGAGCAGAAAGACGAAGCTGAGAGTGAAATACTGTGAGCAGTTTAGTGACAGTGTTGTTCTCGTCAGAGTCAACAGCAAACCAACACGACAATAATAATTCAGTTGATCATGCTGACGCCGCTAGCCGAAGATGAAGAGAGAGAGAGAGAGAGAGAGAGAGAGAGAGAGAGAGAGAGAGAGAGAGAGAAAGTACATAAAGATGCTGAACGGGTGACGGGTAATTCAGTACCTAAAGGGAGATGAAAATCTAATGGTCATGGGGGACTGCAATGCGGTTGTAGGGCAAGGAGTAGAAGAAAGAGTTACAGAAGAACATGGGATTGGTAATAGGAATGAGAGAGGAGAAAGACTAGTTGAGTTCTGAAATAAATTTCGTTTGATAACAGCGAACGCTCTGTTCAAGTATCACAACAGGATGAGGTATGCTTGGAAAAGGCCGGACGATAAGGGAAGATTTCGGTCAGATTACATCATGGTCGGGCAGAGATTTCTAAGTCAGATTGTAAGGTATATCCAGGACCAGATACAGAATAATACCACATTTTAAAAGTTGTGAAGAGTAGGCTGAGAGATTAGTTATGACGAGTAACTGCGCAAATAAGTGGGATGAGGAAGTACTAAGGAATGACGAGACAAACATTAAGAGACACTGGGATAAGGAATAGCTCAGTAGGCAGTTCAGTTGGAGAAGAATGGACATCTCTAAAAAGGACAATCACAGAAGTTGCGAAGAAAAACATAGGTGCATAGAAGTTAAATGCGAAGAAACCATGGTAACCGAAGAAATACTTCAGTTGATCGATGAAGGAAGGAAGTACAAAAATGTTCATGGAAATTCAGCAACATAGAAACACCAGAGAAATGAACAGAAAGTGCAAGGGGGCTAATACGAAATTTCCGCATAAATAATGTGAAGAAACCGAAAAAGAAATGATTATTGGGAGGACTGACTCAGCACGTAAAAGAGTCGAAATACCCTTCGGTGAAACTTTCTGGCAGACTATAACTGTGTGCCGGACTGAGACGCGAACTCGAGACTTTTGTCTTTCGCGGGCAAGTGTTCTACCATCTGAGCTTCCCAAGCACGACTCACTCTCCGTCCTCACAGCTTTACTTCCGCCAGTACCTCGTCTCCTAATTTCCAAACTTCACAGAAGCTCTCCTGCGAACCTTGCAGAACTACTACTCCTGGAAGAAAGGATATTGCGGAGACATGGCTTAGCCACTCTGCAGCGGTGTGTGCGCTGATATGAAACTTCCTGGCATATTCAACATATCAGCGCATACTCCGCTTCAGAGTGAAAATCACATTCTTTAAACATCCACCAGGCTGTGGCTAAGCCACATCTCCCCAATATCCTTTCTTCCAGGAGTGCTAGTTCTTCAAGTTTCGCAGGAGAGCTTCTGTGAAGTTTGGAAAGATTTTCGGAAAAATGTCACACACACAAATCCGAAGACTGCAAGAACTGATAATGCAGAGAATTATCGCACAGTCAGCGTAATAGCTCATCCAAGTTACTGACAAGTACAATATAAAGACGAATGGAAAAGTGAAGATGTGTTAGAAGACGATCCCTTTGTCTTTAGAAAAGGTAAAAGCATCAGAGAGGCTGACATTGTGGTTGATAGTGGAAGCAAGACTAAAGAAAAAAGAAGACGCATTCATAGGATTTGTCTACCTGGAAAAAGCGTTCGACCATTTAAAATGCTGCGAGGTGTTGGAAATACTGAGTAAAATGCGGGTAAGCCATAGGTAAAGACGGGTAGTGTAAAATATGTACAACCGCAAAGAGAGAACAATAAGAACGGGGGTTCAAGAACGAAGTGCTCGGTTTAAAAAGGGTGTAAGACAGGGATGTAGTCTTTCGCCCCTATTGCTCGGTCTGTACTTCGAAGAAGCAATGACGGAAACAAAAGGGCGGTTCAGGAGTGGGATTAATATTCAAGGTGAAAAGATATCAATGATAAGATTCACTGATGACATTGCCATCCTGAGTGAAAGTGAAGAAAAATTACATGATCTGCTGAAGGGAATGGACAGTCTAATCGAAGCATTTTAGGTGTGGTGCTACAGAAGAACATTGAAAATTAGATGGGCTCATGAGGTAAGGAATGATGAGGTGATCTGCAGAGTCGGCAGCCAAAGGAATGTATGGAAAACACCGACAGGAGGAAGGGACTGGATAGTAGGACATCTGTTAAGCCAGGCGGATTAACTTGCATGCCACTAGAGGGAGCAGTTGAGAGTAAAATCTCATGGAGAAAACAGATATTGCAATACATCGAGCAAATAATTGAGTACGTAGCATTCAAAGTGCTACGCTGAGATGACGAGGTTGGCACGGGAGAGGTATTCGTCGCGGGCCCATCAAACCGATCAGAAGACTGATCGGTCAAAAAGATATTGTTTGTAGACAATATATGTAAGCCACATTTGAAGGACCTTTTGTAGTCTGATACTCTGATATACACGATACGGCAATTTCATTTTCTGCCTCTTCTTTTTTGACATCAGATACTGACGTCTATAGCCATTAAAAATACTTCTTTGTCTTTGCACGAAAGGATTCATCTTTAAAAGGAATATTAAAATTGGGTAAATGGTTCCTGCTACTAAATCATACTTGTGCACATAACTAACCGTTGTACAGTTTTTGATGGAAGGTACTTCGTTCCTTTTTCTACAGATGTTCCTTTTTCTGTCCTGTCGCAGATGCAACGAGGAGAAAGAGCTCGTACTATCAACCTGAACTGCGTTCAACCTGACTGCATGCATCCCACAAATCATAACTTTCTTGCAGGTCCTCTACTTTCTGTGCGGCATAGTTCTGTCACTGTATGAAATGATTACCACAAGAGACCACTAGAGAACATTGATCTGTACGGCAATCAATCCAAATACCACTATATCGCAGATTATAGCGTCTTCAAATTATTAGAGATAAGACAGACATTAATTCTTGTGAGGTCAGGTTTATTACAACGTGTGATATTTTAAAAACGTTGTCACTCTCATAAGTATCTTAAATTATAGAACTCGTAAATCTATAACACAAATAAGCAATCCTTAGCCATTTGAATTTTTTATTTGTCAGTGAGAGATTTTGCAAGATTACCAGGACTTCCAATTCGACGTATTCTTGCTCGGCAGAAGATTTTCAAACCACCTATGCCCCTTCGTTCCCTTGGAATGTTTCAGCCAGGCGCCATGTATGAGTGATAAATTGGTGGGAGTGGGAAAGTATTTTGATTTTGTGTCAGACACTGAATTCCAAAAACAAAACACGATAATTATTTTCGCTTTATAACAGCAAAATAGCCATCAAGTATTATTTTGTCACGTAGCACAGAATGGCGACTGGAAACGATACCCATGCTGTTTTTACTTCTTGGGCTGTCCACCCATCTGCCGTCTTCAGCACAAAAAGTCGTCAACTCATTATTGTAAGACCTCATTGTTTGCTCCGTTTTCTCCATGGTAATACATTATGTTACAGTTATTGTGTTTCCAGGACTACATTAAAACTACCTCCATCAAGTTCAGTTCGTTGCTGAACGTTATATGCACTAGAAACAAACTATTAAATCTTAGTTTCGAAATGAAACTTTTCCTTCTTCTGAGGATAATTTTGGTGATATGGAATATATTTCCATGACTACTCATACAATTAGGAATTTTTCAGACGCCTGAGGAGTGCCATGTATTTCAAAGCCTATTAGTTCTAATTAATTTGAAACAATGTCGAAAGTATTTCCGTAAAAAATAAAAGACGTAATTCAGGTTCATTGCTGCTCTCGAAAATGTTCACTTTCACGTAGTCCTATATACACTTCTGATACAAACTTGTTCCTTTACCTGATTTTTATGTTCTCCCTCTCTGTTTGGTGACAATTTTAGTCATTATCTTCTACATCGCGGAGAGAAGGCTAATAGGTCCATTGGTAAATAATTGATCTGACTAAATTTCATCCAGCCAGTGCCTGGCTCATAATATTGCCGTTCGGGAGTGGACGCTTCGTCCGTGAGTCAGGACTTCGCTACCGTACATAAGCACTGGAAGAAACCGTTTCAGTGAGGGAGGCAAGCTTACGTTCTCTTTGCCATCGTCAGCAAAAATTTAGACAATATCCTATATGCTCTGTGTCACAAATTGTTCTGATAATCCACTCACTGCCTGTGGCTCTATAACGCATTTAACTGATAATCTGTGGCTTCTGATAGGGTTTAGAATCGATACTGCCATTACTAAATGAAAAATCAGCATGCTATAACAATGCTTTTTCTTTATTAAATGCACTGAATTTTACAGTAAAGCGCGTATGGTACCTATAACATCACTAAGTTTAAGATGGAAAAAGTAGGTATTCAACGCGGAGATCTCCGCTTGATCACGTCAGACCATCGAGTAACACATTTCGTAGCGTGCTAGAAAATCTACTACGTAACATCATGCTATTTCGTACTATCATATATTTTCGGGCGAATATGTCCCCACCATTTATCAATTTATTGCATTGATAATAAAGCCATACTTTCGGGCAATGACAGATTTCTTCTAACCTTTTCTATATTAAAACTTATTTGTTGTTGTTAATATTCGTATTTAGAGTTATGATTGTCACCCATTCTCCGGGCCATTCTGGACCTATATATCAGCGTAGCGAACTACTCGTCTTAACAACAAGCATGCAACTCATTGCTGATACGCTGCTGAAGCTGCCTCCACCCTCAGAACAGCCTCCAGCTACATTTCTGTACTACAGCTCGAGAAAATATTCTATCGTCTAAATCTCTCTAACGCTTAATTATTCCTATTACAGAAAATACATAAAAGATCCAATTATGTCTAGATGCAACACATAATTTAGTACAATGAAATCGACTCCCTATCGTGGAGGAACGTCAAACCATAACCTAAAGAATTCAAACACTCATAATTTTCTCCTCGAATTTCTAAACTCTAACGTTTCTAACCTCTAAGTATATAAGAAAGTGTTCTTTACTTGCAAAATTGGTCATTTGCTGCAGTGAGATCGATTGAAAGACGGCCAAGTGCTTTAATTACGAAACTCATGCTTTTACAATAATGTAATACCTTCCAGTATTATTATAGTGATACGTAGTTTGTGACAGAACCACATGTTTGCGCCTTTACGTAAACTGACAAACATGTTCCAGTCCCCTCCGCGCGCGCTGTTAGAGATGAACAAGAAAGGCCATCGTAATAACGAGTCTTGTGAACGACAGCATTAAACACCGCCTGCGCAACAGACGTCGTTATAGCCGGGGCGACTTCCGGTGCGCAACAAAAGCGGAGCGTGTCTCCGGCAGATAGCGACGCTTCATTGTGGCCGCGCAGAATGTGGGCCTCCTTATTCGCCGGCTTCGTTTGTAGAGGGCGGGGCCGCCTTTGTAGCCCGCGGCACCCATTCTTCGCCCACCGCTCTGCAGACGACGTGCAGCGCTGCTTGCTTCCGAAGCGATTAAATATAAATTAGTGAACTCGCTGCCGGTGCGCAGATACGGCGAAAGGCCTGCTCAAGTTTACCGCACAGTGGCACAGCGGGTTGCGAGTCAGTCTGGTTACAACAGAGAGATTACGCTGTCAGGACAGAAAACAGTGGATCCTCTTATCCCTCAGGGCGATATGTTAGTGCCAGTACTACTTCATAACTCCTTAATAATTTAATACCATACATTCCGCTCTCGTATCAGAATCTTAGCAGGTGGCCTTTTTTTTTTTTTCAATCCTTTGCTATAGAAAAATGCGAGACTACTGTCCTAGCCGACCACACAACTGCATAATGTTATCTCGTAGTAGTGATTGTGATTGTGTGTGTGTGTGTGTGTGTGTGTGTGAGAGAGAGAGAGAGAGAGAGAGAGAGAGAGAGAGAGAGAGAGAGAGAGAGAGAGAGAGCTCATCCTTGTGCAAGGTGTTCTGTTCAAGCAGCCTACTAAGAAGTGAAAAGCTTGTTGGCCGTTAAAAAAAAATTAAAACGAATCATCAGGTACATTGCAGCTACAGGTAGTGTCACTAATAGTTTACTCCGCTATTAGTGTAAAATGTATGATATGTGTGATATCAAGATACACTGTCCAGTCACATTAATGAACCTGAATAAGCACTTTTAGCAGCGCGGATCGCCACAAGACTTGAAAGAAGAGAGTGTAAGTAGGCTGTTTAGCTTCTTATATTGGTAACGCCACCGCCACATAGCGCTGTGTATGAAAATCACTGGCTGTGTTGTGTGCAATCTGTGGCTGGGTGGCATTGTTGGAATTTGCTATTGTAGTGTTGGGCAGTTGGCTGTTAAGAGCGCGTAGCGTTCCGCAGTTGGAGGTGAGCTGCCAGCAGTGGTGAATGTGGAGGGTGAGATGGCGGAGTTTTCAGAGCGGATGATCTGGACAGAGACAGTAAATTTGTAATATTGGATATCATGGACTGATATAGATATTATGACTTTTGAACACTATTAAGGTAACTGCAGTGTTTGTTCTCTATCAAAATCTTTCATTTGCTATCTATGCCTATCAGTAGTTAGTGCCTTCAGTAGTTTGAATCTTTTATTTATCTGGCAGTATCGGCAATCGCTGTATTGCAGTAGTTTGAGTAACGAAGATTTTTGTGAGGTAAGTGATTTGTGAAATGGCTATTCTTTTGTAGGGATTATTAAAAGTTAGATTGCGTAGAGCTAAAAATGTGTATCAGTTTAGTGATGATCAGAATAAGTAAAGAGAGAAATGTCTGAGTACGTTCAGTTCTGCTCAGCTGTTTGAAAATCAAATAATGTAAGAGATTTATCAGCACAGTAATTCATTAATTTTTCTAAGGGGACGTTTCAAGAGGCTTTAAGGGACCGACAGGGATGTGGAGCCATGTCGACTTTTGAGCCATGGCCAGCTGCGCTAACGTTTCTCCGCTGAGGGTCCACGCCGCCAACAGCTCGAACGAGACGGTTCTCGACTGGGTTTATATCCGGGGAGTTTCGTAGTTGAAGTCATCCTGGTGATCTTGGAGCTGCGCACGTACACTGCGAATCGTGTGACACTTTGCATTGCCCTGCTGGTAGAGGCCGTCATGCTGAGGAAAAATAAACTGCATGTAGGGGTGTACATGACTCTAATGATAGATACATGCATATATAGATCCATTGTGCCTTTCAGAATGACAAAATCACAGAAGAAATGCCACGAAAAATTCCCCAGTTCATAAAGTATCATCCTCCGAACGTTAAAGGTTGCACACGCCAATGGCCATCGGGCCGATGAAGCCTAAAACGTGATTCATCTGAAATGGCCACCTGTCGTCACTCAGTTAGCTTGAAGTTGCGGTACTGACGCGCAGATTCCAGTCTTAGTCGCCAATGAATAGCCGTCTGCATGAGCGCATGAACGACGCGCCCTCTGCGTAGGCCCACATGCAGCAAAGTACGCTGAACAGACGTCGAGGACACGGTGCTGGTAGCCCCTTCCTTCATCTGGGCGGTCAGCGGCACAGCAGCTTTACATACATTTGCCAATATACATCTCCGCAGGTTGTTCACCCCTGACATGTATGGCCCTTGGTCCTATTTTCGCTAGCGTTATTTTGCTATGCACAGTATATTTCAACAACAGCAGCACACGAACAATTTTCAAACTTAGCCAATTCGAAAATGCTTCCACACTTGGCTCGAAAGCCAATGATGAAACCCTTTTGGATGTCTGCTAAATCGTTCAGTTTTCGCATTACGACAATGACTGCATTGTTGTCCGCGTCCCGAGACACGCTTTGTATACCTTTCATTGCTAGCGCTGCTATCTGCCGTCTATGAGTGGTAACTGCACATTGACGTAGAACATAGACCTTGGTCACATTAATGTGGCTGAACCGTTTACATGCTGTGCAAAATGTATTGGTAGAATTAAGTAATGAGTGCAGAAGTCTGACTGAATTAAAAGATACATCGCAAGTAAAACAACATATGATTAGCCGAGCTAGTAACCAGATAATGGACGATCAGAACCTCGTGCTAGATATGGATGCTCACGTATCTGACTATCCTTCGTTCATGATATGCACTCTGTAACACCTGGAAGCATCTATACAATATGAGGAGCCCATGGGCTGGCGATGTTTTACCATCTAATGTGGTCTAAGGAGAAAAATATTTTATTCTTGATACCGAGAGCCTAGAGAGATAGAGAGAGAGAGAATTAGGCGATATTTCAAGAACACAAAATACTGTCTACCGATTTACTTTTCCATTAACGTTGCTCTTTTACTTAGTGAATGCGTAAGAATTTATTTTCTCACAAGAAAACGAACGCATTATTCATCTCCGCAGATGCGTGATCATTTTTCTTCATGTATTTCCAATTCGAAAGACAACGTACCACTTTGCAAACCCCTTCAGCAAATAGTTCGCGTACTTATATGGGAGGAAAAATACATTCCAATGAAGCGAGATTTGAGGCTTGTTACACGAATTTTCATTGGTGTTTCCGTGCATAATACACGCATATTATATTTCGTTCCAGCTACAACACTACTAATACGAAAACAAGAAACCCACATAACTAGTAGACCGATTTAATTACCAATAACAATGGGTTCAATTTTCTAACGAGCTGGACGCTAGTAATAACCGAAATTGCCCACGTGGTAGTCCCATTGGTCGTGGCTGCAATACTTTGCAAAAGAATTCACCTGTTGGTTTGATACGACTAGGCCATCGCATGAGATAATGTAGACAGCTATGCATCGTGACCACCACGTGGTTCACTGACCTGTAACGAAACGTGCTGCTCTTCTTTGGATCTTCTCTGTTTCCTTTATCAGTCCTCTGTTTCGGATCCAATATTGACAATCAATACTCAAGCATTGGTTGAACGAACGTTTTGAAGCTACTTCCTTTCTAGATGGACTACATTTCCCGAGGATTCTTCCTTCGAATGTCAGTCTGGCATCTACCTTTCTTGCGATTAATTATGTGTGTTTGATCTACTTCAGATCGCTCTGCACTCTTACTTCCAGATATTTTTCGGAAATAACCGCTTCCAGTGATTGTTCTGCAATACTGTACTCACACAAAAGGGACCTTTCTGTCTACGTATTCGCGGTGCTTTACATTTGTTTACTTTTAGCGTCAATTGCCACTCTCTGCACCAAGAATCGATCCTGCATTTCGCTGAAGTTTTCTAGCGTTGCGGCTTCTCTGTATACGACAGAATCATCCTCAAAAAGTCTCATGAATCTTCTGACTTTATCTACAACGTCATGTATACGTATTGACAAAATCAATGATCCTGTTACATTCCCCAGGGTCACGCTCGAAGTAGCTTTTGCGTCTGAGGACTTCTCTGTGTTCAGAATGATGTGTTGTGGTCTGGACGCTAGAGCTCTTTAGTCCAGTCACACAGTTGGTCCGATATTCCATATTCTCGAATTTCCTTCATTAGGCGCACTGCCTTCCGGAAATAAGGAAAACGGCACCAACCTGGGCGCCTGTATTTACTGTTTGTTTGGTCCCATGGACGACGAGACCGAACTGAGTTTCACACGACCATAGTTTTCAGAACCCTACACAGCAGATTTCTAAAAGGGTAACCAAATAGGAACAGGAAGAAAGCTGATGAATTAAAAACAGCTATGTCTTATGTTAGAAACAAGTTGTTTTACGTAGAATTTTAGTTTTTAATTTACAAAGAAGTCTTCATCTGTGGCAATAGATCTGGAATAGATCGAGTGGTCGCACTAGATCTCATGATTATGAAGAGGATGGGTAGTTCATCACACGGTCCTTCTGAACAGTGACGTAACTGACGGTAAGGACATGATGTGATTGAACTCTCGTCATAAGCCTGCTCCGCTACTGCCTCTGCTATCTCACACCAAAGTCTCCACGACGCTGATTCCGCAGAAAGAGCAGAGTATCTGTCCAGCATTTGCTGCTGGGTACAGCAGAATGGCCAACAGGGCGCTCTACGAGTAAATGACAGAAGCGTATAGCCGCATCTCGGTTGCTTGAGAGCTATCAGGGTCGCATGTAACGTGGCATGATAAAAGTTGGATTTTGTTCTTAGCCAAATCCTTAGAGCGTGTTCTGGGAAAATATTATAACAGCCAAGAGCGTTTAGTCTGACCTATCTGTGTAAACCACAAGATCATCTTTGTCATTAAAATGCCCGTTTAAAATATAAAGGAATTGTGTCCTCGGAGTCTTTCACGGAATTTATGTAGAGGGTTAAAATTTGGGATATTCGGTTTATTGTGAGAAAGTAATTCAAAATTTTTGCAGGGTCTCTTTATAAGCCAAGATGTTCAGACACTCCGGGAGAGAGGTATCTACAACATTCTTTTGCACTACATACTGTTTAAAGAGGTTACCTTATAGCTCTGTGGCTCTTGGTCGGATCACTAATAACGAGTCTGCTGGAAAGTGAGCAATGGTGATCGATGATGGTGATTCTTTGTCCGACCGAGCCTCCAATGCGTGTTGCAGAGTCGGAAGATGCTATCGGAAAGAAGGCGATGGCTCACTACCTGAGGCACAGAGGCTCGGGATAGTGTGTTCTGCTAGTCCCTGTGGCCAGTCCTATGCCCGCTTTGTGAATGAGCGCGCCACCTGTATGATCTGTGGTTAGACTGGGCAGGAAGCGTGCTTTCCAAAATGTGGTAGTCAGGACCTATCTTAAAAAAATGGCTCTGAGCGCTAAGGGACTTAACATCTGAGGTCATCAGTCCCCTAGAACTTAGAACTACTTAAACCTAACTAACCTAAGGACATCACACACATCCATGCCCGAGGCAGGATTCGAACCTGCGACCGTAGCGGTCGCGCGGTTCAAAACTGAAGCCCCTAGAACCGCTCGGCCACGCCTATCTTCACCGCAGACCTTTCCATTAACAATAAAATATCTAAGGCTTTAATTTTTTCTTGCTTTAGGTTTCGTCACTTGTGGTAGCTTTGTAAACTTCCTATCTTATCTGATCCCCAGGATCCTAAATGACCAAAACGGAGAAAGATGCCATTAAAACATGGTTCTGCGGCAGATGTGATCAAAAATATACAACTATAGTTTTATCTGTTAATAACTTAAAAACCGGGTTTTGTATCCGATACTCCAATATATGAAGCACCGTCTGAAATTGGATGGGTCTTGAATGCAATATAGGAGGAACAGAGGGAGGCAGTGGGATGGACAGTGGAGGAGGAGCAGTAAATAATAAAGTTTTCTATAAACACGGATTTCTCTACAGAACTCTTAACTGTATTAGATATTTCACTGCAGTGGCGAAGTGACTGATACTTAAAATGCCCCCTTGGAGGACACCGTTGCAATCTATGAAAATTTCTCAGAGAGCCGCTCACCCAGTCGTTAGCGATGTTGCCGCTCTTCAAGTGAAGATTCTAGAAAGTTTTGAAACCTTCTACGGAAGTACCTGTTGTACCTCAGTGTAAAAGGATAACTTGTTGTCTGAGTAGGGTAGCTTCCTGTAGCACTGTCTCAAGTAGCGTCAGTTTATCTAGGATAGTATGGTACATTATGAACCGAAAATGGAAGCCGCTACTGAGTTTTTTCCTCTCTAACAATCACATCGGACGGCTGTTAACCATCCGCTTAACTGTCTATCCTAATCTGTTTGAGTAACCAACAACATAGTACGTGTACTCTGTATGGTAATTTTGGGAGATTTATCATAACTGAGTCTCTCCAAACACATGCGAGTGTAGTGTCTCTGACGATAAACAGTGCAAAAGACAAAAGAAGATTAGACGCCCTGCTAAACCCGCAGGACAGGGCAGGTAGTTTAAGTTGTGGAAAGGGGCCAAAATAAGCAGCTGTCAGTAACACTCGAACATACAACCTTTTATTTGATTAAACATTATAAGAATCAAGAATTTAAAAAAAATACACAGCTTTAGTTTTGGAACTTAATTAGTGGCTGAATGCGACGTACAGTCTCATGCCTTAAGGGCAAGGTCACTTTAATTTAAAAACAGCTGAAAGTCAATAACTTAAACCTCAACCAAAATCAGATATTTAAAAGACAAAGCCTTATCTTAAACAGTTATTAGGCTGAAGGCCCAAAGAATCTGACACTTTAAGAGTAAACAACTTAAATTCACGATCGGCAACACTTAAGACTCAATAACATTAATTTTGAAAATACCAAAGGCTTTACATAGAACAGTTCTTAAATTAGGTTGAAGGCCCAAGCCATCTGAAGCCTTAAGGGTGAAACAACCTTAATCTACCAACCGGCTAGAAGCCAAACAAGAAAAGGCAGTACACCTAAGGGCTCCCAGAAGTTCCGAGGGTCGGCCTGGAATTCAAACACTAACGCTCGCTTAGGTCAGACAGGCAGTCGGCCCAACCATTGTCGATCCGACGACAATCCAACCGAGAGGGTCAACAGGCCCATCGACCAGCACGCAACAGAGAGTTCAATGGAACAACGTAGAAGGTGATTTTCACTCTGCAGCAGAGTGTGCGCTGATATGAAACTTCCTGGCAGATTTACACTGTGTACCGGACCGAGTCTCGAACTCGGGACCTCTGCATTTCGCGGGCAAGTGCTCTACCATCTGAGCTGCCGAAGCACGACTCACGACCCGTCCTCACAGCTTTACTTTTGCCAGTACCTCGTCTCCTATCTTCCAAACATTACACAAGTTCTCGTGCGAACCTGCGAAGGCGTCTCATTGTATAATCTCTCACGTACTTTCATCACACGTACATAGGCTGTCTATCTTTGGAGATTACAGCACCGTCGTATACGTTCCGCGATAGAGCCGAGCTGTGGCAAAGTTATCTATGGCAAACGTATCTGTCGTAGCCTAAAGCACAGTGGTTGGTTGGTTTAAAAGAGGGGGACGGGAGAGACCAAACCGCGAGGTCACTGGTTCCTTGTTCACAGTAAAATAATTACACAAAGGAAAGAAGGGAAAAAAAGGAGACGTACAGCACAATAACCGGAGAAAGGAAGAACCAGAAGAACGACAGAAGGACAACCAACACTACTATGGACAAAACAGGAAAAGAAAACCACAGAGAGAAGCAAGAAACACGTAGGAGGGGTAGAAACAAGAAAGCAGATGACCATGGTTGGCAGACCACGAGAATAAAAAGGAAAAGGCAGCCACTCTACGACACATTAAAATATCCACCCTGAAAGCATTAGAGTGGAGAACACAAAGGAGATGCTGTAAAACATATATAGAGCGATAAAACCCAACGTCAGGTATAAAACGTAAAACTAAATTAGACGATGAGGCGTTGTCAGCTAAACTTAATGGCAACGAGTCCGGTAACTTAAGAATCCGGCGCAGGGCAGCCAAAGGATATGGGCCACTGTCAGCCGGGCGCCGCACCGACGCTGAGGTGGGTCATCGCGGCGCAGGAGGTAGCCGTGTGTCAACCAAGTGTGGCCAATGCAGAGCCAGCAGAGAACCACAGAGTAAATGCGAGAGGCCTCCATGGAGTACTGCCACACATTCGTAGTCTCCTTAATGGCGCACAGTATGGTGTGCGTGCTGAAGTTCTACATCTACATCTACATCCATACTCCGCAAGCCACCTGACGGTGTGTGGCGGAGGGTACCCTGAGTACCTCTATCGGTTCTCCCTTCTATTCCAGTCTCGTATTGTACGTGGAAAGAAGGATTGTCGGTATGCTTCTGTGTGAGCTCTAATCTCTCTGATTTTATCCTCATGGTCTCTTCTCGAGATATACGTAGGAGGGAGCAATATACTGCTTGACTCTTCTGTGAAGGTATGTTCTCGAAACTTTAAAAGCCCATACCGAGCTACTGAGCGTCTCTCCTGCAGAGTCTTCCACTGGAGTTTATCTATCATCTCCGTAACGCTTTCGCAATTACTAAATGATCCTGTAACGAAGCGCGCTGCTCTCCGTTGGATCTTCTCTATCTCTTCTATCAACCCTACCTGGTGCGGATCCAACACTGCTGAGCAGTATTCAAGCATTGGGCGAACAAGCGTAGTGTAACCTACTTCCTTTGTTGTCGGATTGCATTTCCTTAGGATTTTTCCAATGAATCTCAGTCTGGCATCTGCTTTACCGACGATCAACTTTATATGATCATTCCATTTTAAATCACTCCTAATGCGTACTCCCACATAATTTATGGAATTAACTGCTTCCACTTGCTGACCTGCTATTTTATAGCTAAATGATAAGGGACCTATCTTTCTATGTATTCGCATCACATTACACTTGTCTACACTGAGATTCAATTGCCATTCCGTGCACCATGCGTCAATTCGCTGCAGATCCTCCTGCATTTCAGTACAATTTTCCATTGTTGCAACCTCTCGATACACCACAGCATCATCTGCAAAAAGCCTCAGTGAACTTCGGATGTCATCCACCAGGTCATTTATGTATATTGTGAATAGCAACGGTCCTATGACACTCCCCTGCGGCACACCTGAAATCACTCTTACTTCGGAAGACTTCTCTCCATTGAGAATGACATGCTGCGTTCTGTTATCTAGGAACTGCTCAATCCAATCACACAATTGATCTGATAGTCCGTATGCTCTTACTTTGTTCATTAAACGACTGTGGGGAACTGTTTCAAACGCCTTGCGGAAGTCAAGAAACACGGCATCTACCTGTGAACCCGTGTCTAAGGCCCTCTGAGTCTCGTGGACGAATAGCGCGAGCTGGGTTTCACACGACCGTCTTTTTCGAAACCCATGTTGATTCCTACAGAGTAGATTTCTAGTCTCCAGAAAAGACATTATACTCGAACATAATACGTGTTCCAAAATTCTACAAGTTATGCCATTTCGTCACCCAAAGCCGAAAAACCTTGCGGCGTAGTGCTGAACTCAGATCGATTGCAGAGCAGCCAGTCTCCATGAGCGATTTCCGCGTAGTCTGTTTGCCCAGCCCGTCGGCAAGTTCGTTGGCTGGGATTCTGACGTGACCTGGGATCCAGACAAACACCACTGAACGACTGGACCGTTCCAGGGCATAGATGGACTCCTGAAAGGTCGCTACCAAAGGATGACGAGGGTAGCACTGGTCGATAGCTTGTAGGCTGCTCAAGCAGTCAGTACACAGGAGAAACGACTCCCTAGGGCATGAACAGATGTGCTCAAGAGCACGAGATAGAGCCACCAGCTCTGCAGTGAAAACACTGCCGCCAGCGAGCAAGTAATTCTGTTCAAAATGTCCATGTATATACACCAAGCCGACGTGACCATCAGTCATCGAGCAGTCGGTGTAAAACACTTCGTGGCCTCGGTAGATGTCAAGAATCGAGAGGATGTGGCCAAGTGAAAGGTCCAGGTGAAGCCGCGGCCTAGGTTTACACCATCGTGTACGTGAATCGAACTCAAGTGTAGGTGGTAAAGGCAAGGATTAGACTTTGGAAATAAGGGATCGGACACAAACTGCAATTGTAAGGCCTGACTTGGGCCGCCGATGCGGGAGATGAACCACCTTGGGTGCGAAAAGGAAACGGTGATTCGGATGCGCAGTAGAACTACGAATGTGTGCACCGTAACTGACAAGCAGTTGTATACACCTAACGTGCAATAGAGGGACTCCGGCGTCCACAAGAACGGTGGTCATTGGACTCGTCCTAAAAGCTCCTGTCGCTAGGGGAACGCAACATTGGTGCAATGGGTCTAGTAAAAGAAAACCTGAGGGCGACATTGAACCGAATCCGCTGTCAAGGAGGGATTGAACAAGACCTCTGTAGAGCTGCACTGGCGTAGAACGACCTGCAACCCAGTTGTTGTTGCTCAGGCAGCGGAGGGCATTGAGGTGCTGCCAGCACTTCCGCTTAACCTGACAAAGGTGAGGAATCCAAGTCAATGTGTCGAAATCCAGTACTACGAATGTATATGTCTCTACTACAGTTAGTAGGCTGTTTAGGTTTTCTTATTGCTGACGCCACATAGCGCTCTGTATGAATATCACTGGCTGTCCTGTGTGCAGTCTGTGGCTGGTTGGCATTGTTGTAATACTCGCCATTGTAGCATTGGGCAGATGGATGTGAACAGTGCGTAGCATTGCGCAGTTGGAGGTGAGCCGCCAGCAGTGGTGGATGTGGGGAGAGAGATGGCGGAGTTTTGAAACTTGTAAGAATGGATGTCATGAACTGCTATATATATTATGACTATTAAGGTAAATACATTGTTTGTTCTCTATTAAAATCTTTCATTTGCTAACTATACGTATCAGTAGTTAGTGCCTTCTGTAGTTTGAACCTTTTAGTTAGCTGGCAGTAGTGGTGCTCGCTGTATTGCAAGTCAGGGTCATTCTTTTGTAGGGATTTTTGAAAGTCAGATTGCGTTGCGCTAAAAATATTGTGTGCCAATTTAAGCACAGTTATGTATAATTTTCTAAGGGAACGTTTCATATGGCGACCCTGCCAGGATACCTCACTGGAATCTTCTGATTTTTTCTTGTAGTTTGTGTAATTAGTGTAGATATTGTTTATTGCTAGTGCATAATTGTAGAGAGAATCTCCTTTGTAGTTTCAGTCTTTCATTGTTGTACAGTAAAACAGTTGTGGCACGCATGTACATTTGCACCAAGTATTTCGCAGCTGTGCTTGCAATTAACTAGATATTATTTTCAGTGCTATGTTAATGTGTTCTCTTATTTTTGCTCTTCAAATTGTGCTTTTATGTGTTATCGTGTGAAATATTGTGACAATAATGGCGTGTGAAAAAAGTAATACTAGGCTCCAAAGTAAACTGAGAAATGCCAGTGAAGACGAAAGCAGTGTGTTAGCACCACCATGTAATGAATTAACTAATGTTCAAAGCAGTAATTTGGTAACTGTGCATAGGGAAATGGAGCGGGCTGGAAATAATGGTGTAGGCAGTGAAACAATTAGTGAACATGGAAGCATTATCGATCGATCGGTCGGCAACAGCTCGCCTCAGGATTCAGAAATGACAGGACACAATCTTGCAAATACTGTAGATTCAGGTTTCGCGTCCTCACCATTTTCTCAAATAAATCAAGACACATTTTCTGCTTTTCAAAATGCGAATATTGCCGGTTCAAATGCACTGCCGAATAGCACTAAGGAACATGTTTCAGACACCAGTGCACTGTTATTACAATTAATGCAACAAATGGGACAAAGGCTACAAAAGTTAGACACAACACTTGAACAAAATCAGAAACAAATGGGATAAAATCTTCAAAAGTTAGAGACAGTGGAACAAAATCTTAAAAAGTTAGACACAATGGAACAAAATCTTCAAAAGTTAGACTCAGTGGAACATACACTTGAACAAACACGTGAAGACTGAAATACTGAGTTGCATAAAATCGAATCGACATGTCAAAAAGTCTGTAATGACGTAAAATTTGCGGCAGTTCTTGATTCAGGCAGTCCCATTTCAGTAATTAGTGAAACAGCTTTTAGCAAATGCAACATTTTGGTTTAGTTGAAAAGACATTCTTCATTTGAAGTACTTTCTGTGATATTATAGATGACTTAGCATTTGGTTTCTTTGATAGCTACACGATTATATCATGACGCTACTAATGTGTGACACAATTTACATTGTGCTTTTGCGGTGTATCTGTTTTATATCTGCACAGTTTTTCTGAATTCTTCTGGAAAGGAAAACATGTTTTAGTAGTAACTTTTGTGGTATAGCTACAATGAGACAGCCTGTTCTGTAGCACAACAATACGTTACAGTACAGTACTTACTTCATCATGGAAATAAGCGTAGTAACTACGATATCTATACGCAAAGCATTTCACTTTTGTTTACGATGAGGTAAGTACATTGACTTCTGCAGAATTTAGCTTTCGGAGGACGATAACTACGACATTTCCACAGAGATTATCATACAAAAAGACGCACAGTTTAGCGCTACAGTACACATATTTGAGTGAATAATTTTGTACTTAAAACATTTATTCTTAAAGATATTTGAAGTACAATGATACAAAGGTTTTCTGTGATACATTTCATTCCATTGTTGTAATCTGCAACACCTGAAGATATAATTACATTAATCCTCAGGGGGTACACACCTACTTTGTGTACCATGTGTCTGGCAAGCACAAGGAGCCCTAGCTAATATGGTATTTGCTTATACAACTTTACACATCGGTACCATATTTCCCTAACACATAAATTACACAGCTATCTGATCATTTAACTGAGAGCGACAAATATTTATTTTACTACATCAGTGACAGATGTTTACGTAATTACACAGTTGGATAACTTCACACTTATGAAATTGTATTTTGTCTGTACTTTGAGAACTGTTCATATTTTTTCGGAACCATTGTGGTACTATGAGAGCTTTGAATGACGTATTTGGTATGGGATCATGATTTTTTAAGTACATTTGAGGTAAATGACACTTTTGACATGAGCAGAGAATTTTTTTATGTTTTGAAATTATTGGAGGAAGCTACGACGATTTTGAGAATTTGACTGAGGTGTTATGATGTTATTATTACGATGACTATGTGTATTATGCTGTTGCAGTATGTTTATTACCAATAAGCTGATGCTATATGAGGTATCTGATTGCACTACATATCTATTATGATGAAATGTTGAAGAAGTGTCGACGAATTAGGTAAGGAATAATGAGTAGTGGTTAGAGACTCTGGTTTGTGAAAAAGGTGGTTGTAAACCAAGAATCGTACTTTAAGAGTTATGAAATGTATGTAAATGCGTGAATGTATTACAATGTCGACGAAACTTTTTTGGACACTGTTATATTTATAGGATTTTATTTTCTCGCAAATCCTCAACCTGTGAAAATATTTTTACATGAGACTGTCACTGTAGCGGAAACTGCTGCCGTAAATATTTCGGTAAGAAAGGTAAGTGACCGTGACGTAATGCGTTGTGAGCGGCCAGGTGTGCCAGCTGCCTTGAGAAAAAGTCATTAGTGTGTGCCTTTCAGAGGCACAGGTGGAAAAAAAGAGGCCATTATCCTCGCTATTGACATTCCTTTGTAGAAAGCATCGCAAAAACGACACACTCAATAATTGGAAAGATACTAACATCTGCACACCTGATTATGACAAGCGTCTTTCGACGAGAGTTGAGAGAATATCTACTAACTTATGAAATGTCACATGACTATTAAATGATATTTTTATGCTTTGCCTTTCATAGTTGCTTATTTCATTTCATATCTGGTTTCCAGCTGTGTTGCAGCATTGGTTTTATAAATTAAAATTAAATGCATTTGCTAATGTGAACACTTTCTGTCAAAAGATCTATTAAATAATCATTTTATGATCCACATTCTTCGAAAAAGGAGCACTTGAAAAGGAAAGAACAATACGAAGGGATTAATAACAGTTACTGCACACTTAATTTTCTTTTCAACTACTTGGTAATATCTTTTGTAGAATTAGTTTTGTGGTGCACCACTTTAATGACATAGATATTAATATGTGAATAGACATTTCCCTTTTCTGCATTGTTTCTTTACTGTAACATTTTTTTTTGCTTGAGCTTTGTCATGTTTAGGTATAAGTTATTGCATTTGCTGCTGCTGTTTGCCAGGCATAGTGTTACTGAATTTCACTTTGTATTACTCTGTTAAGCCAGTTTTACTACTGATTTATTTTTCTTGTTGCTGTTCATTGCTTCATATTAGTTGTAATGTTGCATATGCTTTGCTAAGCCCTATATTGCTGCCGCTTTGTTGCCAATTTGCATTTTTTTGTCACAGCTGTTTGTGTTAATTGTTTTGTGCTGCTGCATTGCGTCGTCCCTTAGTTTAGCATCTGAGCTCAGTAGGTTTAAGTTAGCTAAGAGGGGGTAGATTATATAAGAAACTAACTATGATGAATTGGAAGAAAACCATTGAGAAGCTATAAGAAAATGGTTTGGCCAAAAAAGTAGTGTACAGTGGAGAAAAACTATTTTTGAAAGAGGATGTGAACATAATACAGAAAGCATGCTTGGGTAGTTTTTTTTTTTTTTGCTGGAGCAAATGTTGAAATAAGAGGGACGATCTAGGTTGTTGTTGTTGTTGTTGTTGGGATGTTTAAGGGGGACTAAACAGCTAAGGTCATCAGTCCCCCATTCCAAAAAAACCAGCGAAACAAAATTTACGGAACAGGTAAAACCCCAAGGGGGGAGGAGACGCCCCTCCCCCCAGTCACTGAAAGAACACCAATGTGTCAGCGAACACTAGAGACAAGAAGAGTACAGACGAACACTGGACAGAAAGAAACGGAAGAAAATAAGAGGGTCGGAGACTGGTTGACTGACCATGGGTACAAAAATTGGGAAAGAGTCAACCATCCGAATACACACATTAAAATCTGGAACCAATGAGACACTCGAGGACAAGATACACAGAAAGGGAAAGGGACAGGTCCCCCCTAAATGGATCCATAAAAAGGACTACCACGGATAAAATTTAAAACGTCGTCAGCCATGGAGGCATCGTCGCATAAAACCAAAGGCAACGTGCCCGGGAGATTAAAAGTCTGCCGGAGGATGCGCAGGCGGGGACACTCCAACAAAATGTGGGCGACCGTCAACCGGGACCCACACTGACACAGGGGGGGATCCTCCTGACGCAAAAGATGTCCGTGCGTCAGGTAGGTATGGCCGATGCGGAGCCGACACAGGATGACAGAGTCCCTGCGAGAAGCCCGCAGGGAGGACTGCCACACATCGGTCGTCTCCTTGACAGCCCGCAGTTTATTCGGAGAAGTCAGGCTACGCCGCTCGTCACGCCGCATCTGAAGCACCTTACGGCGCAACGCCAGCTGCAAATCACGAGCCGGGAGGCCGATCGCCAAAGTGGGGGCGTCGACCGCCCCTTTGGCCAGCCTGTCGACACGTTCATTCCCCGGGATGCCAACGTGACCTGGCGTCCAAACAAAGACCACCGAACGACCAGAGCGGGTAATGGCAAAAACAGACTCCTGAATAAAGGATACCAGAGGACAAGAGGTATAGCAGCGGTCGATAGCCTGGAGGCTGCTCAGGGAGTCACTGCAGATGACGATGGACGTACCTGAGCAGGAACGCATATGCTCAAGAGCGCGCAATATGGCCACCAGCTCTGCAGTAAAAATACTGCAGCCAGCCGGCAAGGAGCGCTGTTCAACATGGGCAGCGTGGGCAAAAGCGTAGGCAGGACGACCATCCACCAGGGAACCATCAGTGTAGACAGGCTCACAGCCTGAAAACGAGGCGACGAGCGCAAGAAAACGGTGACGGAGGGCCACATGCGGAACCGAGTCCTTGGGTTCCCATGCCAAGTCCAGGCGGACGGACGGACGGGTCATACACCAGGGAGGCGTGGGTGCACAGGCCCGGAAGGGCGGCAGAAGAGGGAACGACCCCAGTTCCGACAGCAGGGACTGGACACGGACAGCAATGGAAAGCCCAGACCTAGGTCGCCGGTCGGGCAGAGGGAGGACCCTGGCAGGGAAAAGCAGGCGATGATTGGGATGGCCCGGTGAGCAATGCACATGGACAGCATAGTCGGCGAGCAGTCGGTGGCGGCGAATCCGCAGCGGGGGAACCCCGGCCTCCACCAGCAGACTATCCACGGGGCTCGTACGGAAAGCACCAGTTGCAAGCCGAACCCCACAGTGGTGTATGGGGTCCAACAACGTCAACACTGAGGGCGATGCAGACCCATAGGCCAGGCTCCCATAATCAAGCCTGGACTGCACAAGGGCTCTGTATAATCGCAACAGCGTGCTACGATCTGCACCCAAAGACGCATGGCTCAGGCAGCGGAGGGCGTTGAGGAGCTGCCAGCACTTTTGCTTCAGCTGAGTAATATGAGGAACCCATGTGAGCCGGGCATCAAAGACGAGTCCTAAGAAGCGGCTAGTGTCCACCACTTCAAGTAGGTGACCGTCGAGGTAAAGTTCCGGATGAGGGTGGACCGTCCGACGCCTGCAGAAGTGCATAACTCGAGTCTTGGCCGCAGAGAACTGAAATCCATGAGTCAGAGCCCATGATGCCGCCTTGCGAACGGCTGCTTGCAGCCTGCGTTCGGCGACTCCCGTAGTCGTTGAGCTAAATGAGATGCAGAAGTCGTCGGCATACAAAGAAGGAGACACCGACGACCCCACAGCTGCAGCCAGACCATTAATGGCCACTAGAAATAAGGAAACGCTCAATACCGAGCCCTGCGGGACCCCATTTTCCTGTATATAAGATGAACTAGAGGCGGCACCGACTTGCACCCGGAAAGAGCGGCGCAATAAAAAGTTTTGAAGAAAAGCTGGAAGCTGACCACGAAGACCCCACTCGCGCAACGTAGCAAGGATGTGATGCCTCCATGTTGTGTCATATGCCTTCCGCAGATCAAAAAATACAGCAACGAGATGCTGACGGCGGGAAAAGGCCGTACGGATAGCAGATTCCAGCCGCACCAAATTGTCCGCAGCAGACCGGCCCTGACGGAAGCCACCCTGGGATGGAGCGAGGAGACCGCGCGACTCAAGGACCCAACACAAACGCCGCCCCACCATACGTTCGAGCAATTTGCACAAAACGTTGGTTAGTGTAATGGGGCGATAGCCGTCCACCGCCAGAGGGTCCGCACCGGGCTTCAAGATGGGAACGATAACACCCTCTCGCCATTGCGACGGGAACACGCCCTCGCTCCAAATGCGGTTAAAGATGGTGAGGATGTGTCTCTGGCAGTCCCTGGAGAGATGCTTCAGCATCTGCGCGTGGATGCAGTCCGGTCCTGGCGCTGTATCAGGGCAATTGGCGAGGGCAGCGAGGAATTCCCTCTCGCTGAAAGGAGCATTGTATTTTTCAGAACGACGTGTGTGGAACGATAACGGCGTCCGCTCGGCGCGCTCCTTTAGAGAGCGAAAGGCAGGAGGGTAAGTTGCAGTCGCAGAGCTCGTAGCAAAGTGCGTGGCAAGGTGGTCAGCAATGGTGGCGGCATCCGTGCAGACAGCGCCGTCCAGGGAGATTCCAGGGACACCCATAGGGGTCTGGTATCCATAAATCCGCCGGATGCGGGACCACACGAGCGACGGGGAGACACGGGAGCCCAAGGATGAAATGTACCTCTCCCAGCATTCCTGCTTACGCCGTGCAATAAGACGACGGGCCAAGGCACGGAGCTTCTTAAAGGCGATGAGGGTCTCCAGAGACGGGTGCCGCTTATGACGCTGGAGAGCCCGCCTACGGTCGCGAATAGCCTCAGCAATCTCCGGCGACCACCAGGGGACAGACTTCCTCCGAGGGAGTCCAGAAGAGCGAGGGATGGCAATCTCGGCCGCAGAAATAATTGACGAGGTCAAGACACGGACCACCTCGTCAATGTCACCCTGTGGGAGAGAAGTAATGGTGGCAGCGGAAGTAAAAGCCGGCCAGTCAGCCCTGTTGAGAGCCCAGCGGGGCAGGCGCCCAGAAGAATGACACTGGGGCAGTGACAAATAGATGGGAAAATGGTCACTACCACACAGGTCAGGATGCACTCTCCAGTGAAGGGATGGGAGAAGTCCGGGGCTGCAAAGAGAGAGATCGATGGCCGAGAACGAGCCATGGGCCACACTGAAATGCGTGGGAGCACCGGTGTTCAAGAGGCTAAGGTCGAGCTGAGCCAACACATGCTCCACAGCGCGACCACGGTCATCGGAGGCAGTCCCACCCCATAGAGGGTTGTGGGCATTGAAATCGCCCAGAAGCAGCAATGGCGGCGGGAGTTGAGCCAGCAGCACAGCCAAGACATGTCGGGGGAGTTGCCCATACGGAGGAATGTAAACAGAGCAAACAGTAATAGCCGGCGAGAGCTCAATCCTGACAGCGACTGCCTCTAAAGGCGTCAGAAGGGGTACTGGTGAGCTACAGACAGAGTGGTGAACAAAGAGGCAAACTCCACCTGAAGCTCGTTGACAGTCAGCGCGGTTCTTATAGTATCCCCGATAACCGCGAAGGGCAGGGGTCCGCATTGCTGGAAACCAAGTTTCCTGAAGAGCAATGCACAGAACAGGGGAAACACTCAAAAGCATCCGGAGCTCAGGCAGGTGGCGGAAATAACCGCCGCAATTCCACTGGAGAATGGAAGCAGGAAGGGACTGGGAGGGCGTTAAGTCCACTAAGAGACAGACGGCGCCGCAGAGTCAACGGCCGCCACCGAGCGAGAGTCAGCTGTGTCCATAGGAGAGGTCCCCGAGGGTTCCGTGAGGGCGAGATCCGCGGCAGAGGCGAGGATCTCCACCGCATCCCCAGAGCCAGAGCTATTGACAGCAGGCGGTACTGAAACTGCCGGAGCGTCCTTCTTCTTGGACACGTTCCGGTCCTTCTTCTCGCGTCTGTCCTTTGGCTTAGAGGGCTGGGAGAGTTTCTCTAAAGGAGCGTCGGAGGCTGACGACGACGCAGAAGCCCTACGACCAGCAGGTGGATGAACCTTCAGCCACTGGCTGACATCCGGCGGGGTAGCAGAAGAACCGGAAGAAGGGAGGGCCCCGAGGGACCCCTTCCGCGAGAGAGGAGCCGGCAGAGACGACGCCGGCAGAGAAGGGGGAGGGGGAGGTATCGAGCCCCCTGGTTTTGGAGCAGATGTCACTCCTGAAGCATGTGCGGGGGGAGTGACAGAAGGGGGTTTGCCCCCAACTGCTAAGGGGGCAACAGAGGAAGGCTTGCCCCCAGACACAAGGGGGGCAGACAGAGATGGACGGCCCCGAGGGCCAACTGAAGGCGGCACAGAGGAGGCGACAACTGCCGCCCGCGAGGGCGACGATAACGTAGCTGCAGCATAAGAAGTTTGAAGAGGGACAGGATGCAACCTTTCAAATTTCAGTTTTGCCTCGCGATAAGTAAGCCGGTCCAGGGTCTTAAATTCCATAATCTTCCGCTCCTTATGAAGAACGGGGCAGTCCGGCGAGCGAGCATGGAGAGTGGTGTTCCCCACAGTTGACACAGACAGGCGGAGGCGCACATGGAGAATCGGGATGGGAGGGGCGTCCGCAATCTCGACATGTGGCACTGGATGGGCAACGGGAGGACATATGCCCAAACTTCCAGCACTGGAAGCACCGCATCGGGGGAGGGACGTATGGCTTGACGTCACAACGGTAAACCATTACCTTGACCTTCTCAGGCAATACAGCACCCTCGAAGGCCAAGATAAAGGCACCGGTGGCCACCCTGTTGGTCTTGGGTCCTCTGTGCACACGACGGACAAAATGCACACCACGTCGTTCCAAGTCAGCTCTCAGCTCGTCATCGGACTGTAACAAGAGGTCGCGATGGTAAATAATCCCCTGGACCATATTTAAGCTACTGTGGGGAGTGACGGTAACAGGGACGTCTCCCAGCTTATCACACAAGAGCAACGCCCGTGACTGGGCTGGGGAGGCCGTCTTGAGGAGGATGGACCCATTCCTCATTTTAGACAAACCCGCCACTTCCCCAAACTTATCCTCCAGGTGTTCCACAAAAAACATAGGCTTTGTCGAAAGAAAGGAGTCACCATCACTTCTGCTGCAGACAAGGTATTGTGGTACATAAGGCTCCTGCTTGGCACTAGATCTGCGTCCCTCCCATGGCGCAGCCAACGAGGGGAACGACTGAGGATCATATTGTGCAGCATCGAATTCAATTTTGCCTCGCTTAGAGACGCTGGTGGCAGTGCGACCACCAGCTTGCTGAGATTTATTGCGCTTCATTGCGCCACATCCGCCCAGATGCCACCTACTCCGAACGAGGGCTCTCCCCAAGGGCGCCACCCAGCCAAAGCAACGGGTACCTGGCCGATATCCCATTGCCCGGAGTCCCCGTGCCCCAGACAAGATGGGCACATACTCCTTGGCATGCATGGGGAGGAAACAGCTCTGGCATCTGTAGTGCGATCCCTGCGTGGTCAGGGGGCTACCACCAAGAGGGTACATGACGACCCCACCACAACGGACTGGCTACCGTGCTGGATTTTAGGTGTTGAAAGGGTCCACAATTGCCGTGGGCGCTAAGAAGGGGATTGCGCACAAGACGAGGAGGCAACCCAGAAGACATGGGGTGTAAATCCCTCCACACGACAATAGATAGCATGCAATATGGAGGTGCACGATGGACCAATAGAAAAACACCACGTAAGGCGTCCTTCCCCAAATGGCACGCACTAACAACGGAAATTTTGAAAATGGCAGGTCAAACCCAAGTGGGGACCATCACATAAGGCCGAAACTTTGAAGACTCCTTTTAGTCGCCTCTTACGACAGGCAGGAATACCGCGGGCCTATTCGTACCCCCGAACCCGCAGGGGGAGGACGATCTAGGGAATGAAGTTTTGGGTTCGGCTGCAGTACCAAATGTTACACTGAAAGCAATCCCTGTGCTTTCCTTTTGTGTAATCCCACTATGTGTTTGTGTACCCTTGTGTATTTATTTTCTTCCTGTCTCTGTGTACTGTTTCATAGAATTTTTTCTCTTCTAATACTAAGCTACATTCACTATGATGAGGAATACAGTTATCCTCAAATATAATTTTCATTAATAACATGTTATTTACTTCGTAAAGATGTTTACACATTATTTATTCTGTTTTATTCTAATGCTCATGTGTGAAGTTGATGTTTCAAAAGTTATTCTGATCTTTTATGTATGTACTTATGTCATAATTTTTCTAACACTAATGTACATGTTTATTTCTATTCCTTTGTAAAGCCTGTTTTACTACAAATGTTATCTGTATTATTATGTTTTTAATTATGTATTTTGTACCTTTGTTATTGTATTCTTATGTTATAAAATTGTAATTGACACCAGTTCCTCAAATTAAGTAACTTGTAAATTACATTTCACTGCACATGTTTCTGTTGGTCATAGTATATGGACAGTATGTGAAAGTAGGGACTGATAGTGTTTGCACATGTGTTAATAATTCAGCAAGGGACTGGATAACAGCATTGCTGGTTCTAAGGACATTTCAAACAAATTCTTTGTGAGTGGACAAGTGGTGGTTTATGGACTTGCTATATTGTCCACAAGACTCTTCGATGGTGATTGTGCACCTGCACAGTCGCAACAGGGGGCTGCTAGCCATCTCTACAAGGACTACAGTGGGTCTACACCTTTGATGACTCACCAATACCATAATCTCTACTAGGACTACAGTGGGTCTGCTCAGTGTTGACCAACTTACCAATATTCTTCAAAACTTGGACTGACTATGCTGTGGGTTTGCTCTGTTGTGGCCCATTACCTGTGAACATGTCTTTCCGTTGGAAAGACAACACTACTTCTTCAAGACTGCATGGAAATCCACTACTTCCGTGCGCATTTTCTTTTACTGCTCAGACATTGAGCAAAAACACTGCTATTTTACTGTGATGTACGATCAGGACTGTCTTTATGGACTGTGAGAAAATTTTAACTTTTGACCAACATTGTATCGATAACTGTGTGCATTTCATTTCTTTGTTATTGTAATTATGAAAAAAATTTCAAATCTGTATTGTTGTTGTTGTTGTTGGGATGTTTAAGGGGGACTAAACAGCTAAGGTCATCAGTCCCCCATTCCAAAAAAACCGGCGAAACAAAATTTACGGAACAGGTAAAACCCCAAGGGGGGAGGAGACGCCCCTCCCCCCAGTCACTGAAAGAACAATGTGTCAGCGAACACTAGAGACAAGAAGAGTACAGACGAACACTGGACAGAAAGAAACGGAAGAAAATAAGAGGGTCGGAGACTGGTTGACTGACCATGGGTACAAAAATTGGGAAAGAGTCAACCATCCGAATACACACATTAAAATCTGCAACCAATGAGACACTCGAGGACAAGATACACAGAAAGGGAAAGGGACAGGTCCCCCCTAAATGGATCCATAAAAAGGACTACCACGGATAAAATTTAAAACGTCGTCAGCCATGGAGGCATCGTCGCATAAAACCAAAGGCAACGTGCCCGGGAGATTAAAAGTCTGCCGGAGGATGCGCAGGCGGGGACACTCCAACAAAATGTGGGCGACCGTCAACCGGGACCCACACTGACACAGGGGGGGATCCTCCTGACGCAAAAGATGTCCGTGCGTCAGGTAGGTATGGCCGATGCGGAGCCGACACAGGATGACAGAGTCCCTGCGAGAAGCCCGCAGGGAGGACTGCCACACATCGGTCGTCTCCTTGACAGCCCGCAGTTTATTCGGAGAAGTCAGGCTACGCCACTCGTCACGCCACATCTGAAGCACCTTACGGCGCAACGCCAGCTGCAAATCACGAGCCGGGAGGCCGATCGCCAAAGTGGGGGCGTCGACCGCCCCTTTGGCCAGCCTGTCGACACGTTCATTCCCCGGGATGCCAACGTGACCTGGCGTCCAAACAAAGACCACCGAACGACCAGAGCGGGTAATGGCAAAAACAGACTCCTGAATAAAGGATACCAGAGGACAAGAGGTATAGCAGCGGTCGATAGCCTGGAGGCTGCTCAGGGAGTCACTGCAGATGACGATGGACGTACCTGAGCAGGAACGCATATGCTCAAGAGCGCGCAATATGGCCACCAGCTCTGCAGTAAAAATACTGCAGCCAGCCGGCAAGGAGCGCTGTTCAACATGGGCAGCGTGGGCAAAAGCGTAGGCAGGACGACCATCCACCAGGGAACCATCAGTGTAGACAGGCTCACAGCCTGAAAACGAGGCGACGAGCGCAAGAAAACGGTGACGGAGGGCCACATGCGGAACCGAGTCCTTGGGTTCCCGTGCCAAGTCCAGGCGGACGGACGGACGGGTCATACACCAGGGAGGCGTGGGTGCACAGGCCCGGAAGGGCGGCAGAAGAGGGAACGACCCCAGTTCCGACAGCAGGGACTGGACACGGACAGCAATGGAAAGCCCAGACCTAGGTCGCCGGTCGGGCAGAGGGAGGACCCTGGCAGGGAAAAGCAGGCGATGATTGGGATGGCCCGGTGAGCAATGCACATGGACAGCATAGTCTGCGAGCAGTCGGTGGCGGTGAATCCGCAGCGGGGGAACCCCGGCCTCCACCAGCAGACTATCCACGGGGCTCGTACGGAAAGCACCAGTTGCAAGCCGAACCCCACAGTGGTGTATGGGGTCCAACAACGTCAACACTGAGGGCGATGCAGACCCATAGGCCAGGCTCCCATAATCAAGCCTGGACTGCACAAGGGCTCTGTACAATCGCAACAGCGTGCTGCGATCTGCACCCCAAGACGCATGGCTCAGGCAGCGGAGGGCGTTGAGGTGCTGCCAGCACTTTTGCTTCAGCTGAGTAATATGAGGAACCCATATGAGCCGGGCATCAAAGACGAGTCCTAAGAAGCGGCTAGTGTCCACCACTTCAAGTAGGTGACCGTCGAGGTAAAGTTCCGGATGAGGGTGGACCGTCCGACGCCTGCAGAAGTGCATAACTCGAGTCTTGGCCGCAGAGAACTGAAATCCATGAGTCAGAGCCCATGATGCCGCCTTGCGAACGGCTGCTTGCAACCTGCGTTCGGCGACTCCCGTAGTCGTTGAGCTAAATGAGATGCAGAAGTCGTCGGCATACAAAGAAGGAGACACCGACGACCCCACAGCTGCAGCCAGACCATTAATGGCCACTAGAAATAAGGAAACGCTCAATACCGAGCCCTGCGGGACCCCATTTTCCTGTATATAAGATGAACTAGAGGCGGCACCGACTTGCACCCGGAAAGAGCGGCGCAATAAAAAGTTTTGAAGAAAAGCTGGAAGCTGACCACGAAGACCCCACTCGCGCAACGTAGCAAGGATGTGATGCCTCCATGTTGTGTCATATGCCTTCCGCAGATCAAAAAATACAGCAACGAGATGCTGACGGCGGGAAAAGGCCGTACGGATAGCAGATTCCAGCCGCACCAAATTGTCCGCAGCAGACCGGCCCTGACGGAAGCCACCCTGGGATGGAGCGAGGAGACCGCGCGACTCAAGGACCCAACACAAACGCCGCCCCACCATACGTTCGAGCAATTTGCACAAAACGTTGGTTAGTGTAATGGGGCGATAGCCGTCCACCGCCAGAGGGTCCGCACCGGGCTTCAAGATGGGAACGATAACACCCTCTCGCCATTGCGACGGGAACACGCCCTCGCTCCAAATGCGGTTAAAGATGGTGAGGATGTGTCTCTGGCAGTCCCTGGAGAGATGCTTCAGCATCTGCGCGTGGATGCAGTCCGGTCCTGGCGCTGTATCAGGGCAATTGGCGAGGGCAGCGAGGAATTCCCTCTCGCTGAAAGGAGCATTGTATTTTTCAGAACGACGTGTGTGGAACGATAACGGCGTCCGCTCGGCGCGCTCCTTTAGAGAGCGAAAGGCAGGAGGGTAAGTTGCAGTCGCAGAGCTCGTAGCAAAGTGCGTGGCAAGGTGGTCAGCAATGGTGGCGGCGTCCGTGCAGACAGCGCCGTCCAGGGAGATTCCAGGGACACCCATAGGGGTCTGGTATCCATAAATCCGCCGGATGCGGGACCACACGAGCGACGGGGAGACACGGGAGCCCAAGGATGAAATGTACCTCTCCCAGCATTCCTGCTTACGCCATGCAATAAGACGACGGGCCAAGGCACGGAGCTTCTTAAAGGCGATGAGGGTCTCCAGAGACGGGTGCCGCTTATGACGCTGGAGAGCCCGCCTACGGTCGCGAATAGCCTCAGCAATCTCCGGCGACCACCAGGGGACAGACTTCCTCCGAGGGAGTCCAGAAGAGCGAGGGATGGCAGTCTCGGCCGCAGAAATAATTGACGAGGTCAAGACACGGACCACCTCGTCAATGTCACCCTGTGGGAGAGAAGCAATGGTGGCAGCGGAAGTAAAAGCCGGCCAGTCAGCCCTGTTGAGAGCCCAGCGGGGCAGGTGCCCAGAAGAATGACACCGGGGCAGTGACAAATAGATGGGAAAATGGTCACTACCACACAGGTCAGGATGCACTCTCCAGTGAAGGGATGGGAGAAGTCCGGGGCTGCAAAGAGAGAGATCGATGGCCGAAAACGAGCCATGGGCCACACTGAAATGCGTGGGAGCACCGGTGTTCAAGAGGCTAAGGTCGAGCTGAGCCAACACATGCTCCACAGCGCGACCACGGTCATCGGAGGCAGTCCCACCCCATAGAGGGTTGTGGGCATTGAAATCGCCCAGAAGCAGCAATGGCGGCGGGAGTTGAGCCAGCAGCGCAGCCAAGACATGTCGGGGGAGTTGCCCATACGGAGGAATGTAAACAGAGCAAACAGTAATAGCCGGCGAGAGGTCAATCCTGACAGCGACTGCCTCTAAAGGCGTCAGAAGGGGTACTGGTGAGCTACAGACAGAGTGGTGAACAAAGAGGCAAACTCCACCTGAAGCTCGTTGACAGTCAGCGCGGTTCTTATAGTATCCCCGATAACCGCGAAGGGCAGGGGTCCGCATTGCTGGAAACCAAGTTTCCTGAAGAGCAATGCACAGAACAGGGGAAACACTCAAAAGCATCCGGAGCTCAGGCAGGTGGCGGAAATAACCGCCGCAATTCCACTGGAGAATGGAAGCAGGAAGGGACTGGGAGGGCGTTAAGTCCACTAGAGACAGACGGCGCCGCAGAGTCAACGGCCGCCACCGAGCGAGAGTCAGCTGTGTCCATAGGAGAGGTCCCCGAGGGTTCCGTGAGGGCGAGATCCGCGGCAGAGGCGAGGATCTCCACCGCATCCCCAGAGCCAGAGCTATTGACAGCAGGCGGTACTGAAACTGCCGGAGCGTCCTTCTTCTTGGACACGTTCCGGTCCTTCTTCTCGCGTCTGTCCTTTGGCTTAGAGGGCTGGGAGAGTTTCTCTGAAGGAGCATCGGAGGCTGACGACGACGCAGAAGCCCTACGACCAGCAGGTGGATGAACCTTCAGCCACTGGCTGACATCCGGCGGGGTAGCAGAAGAACCGGAAGAAGGGAGGGCCCCGAGGGACCCCTTCCGCGAGAGAGGAGCCGGCAGAGACGACGCCGGCAGAGAAGGGGGAGGGGGAGGTATCGAGCCCCCTGGTTTTGGAGCAGATGTCACTCCTGAAGCATGTGCGGGGGGAGTGACAGAAGGGGGTTTGCCCCCAACTGCTAAGGGGGCAACAGAGGAAGGCTTGCCCCCAGACACAAGGGGGGCAGACAGAGATGGACGGCCCCGAGGGCCAACTGAAGGCGGCACAGAGGAGGCGACAACTGCCGCCCGCGAGGGCGACGATAACGTAGCTGCAGCATAAGAAGTTTGAAGAGGGACAGGATGCAACCTTTCAAATTTCAGTTTTGCCTCGCGATAAGTAAGCCGGTCCAGGGTCTTAAATTCCATAATCTTCCGCTCCTTATGAAGAACGGGGCAGTCCGGCGAGCGAGCATGGAGAGTGGTGTTCCCCACAGTTGACACAGACAGGCGGAGGCGCACATGGAGAATCGGGATGGGAGGGGCGTCCGCAATCTCGACATGTGGCACTGGATGGGCAACGGGAGGACATATGCCCAAACTTCCAGCACTGGAAGCACCGCATCGGGGGAGGGACGTATGGCTTGACGTCACAACGGTAAACCATTACCTTGACCTTCTCAGGCAATACAGCACCCTCGAAGGCCAAGATAAAGGCACCGGTGGCCACCCTGTTGGTCTTGGGTCCTCTGTGCACACGACGGACAAAATGCACACCACGTCGTTCCAAGTCAGCTCTCAGCTCGTCATCGGACTGTAACAAGAGGTCGCGATGGTAAATAATCCCCTGGACCATATTTAAGCTACTGTGGGGAGTGACGGTAACAGGGACGTCTCCCAGCTTATCACACAAGAGCAACGCCCGTGACTGGGCTGGGGAGGCCGTCTTGAGGAGGATGGACCCATTCCTCATTTTAGACAAACCCGCCACTTCCCCAAACTTATCCTCCAGGTGTTCCACAAAAAACATAGGCTTTGTCGAAAGAAAGGAGTCACCATCACTTCTGCTGCAGACAAGGTATTGTGGTACATAAGGCTCCTGCTTGGCACTAGATCTGCGTCCCTCCCATGGCGCAGCCAACGAGGGGAACGACTGAGGATCATATTGTGCAGCATCGAATTCAATTTTGCCTCGCTTAGAGACGCTGGTGGCAGTGCGACCACCAGCTTGCTGAGATTTATTGCGCTTCATTGCGCCACATCCGCCCAGATGCCACCTACTCCGAACGAGGGCTCTCCCCAAGGGCGCCACCCAGCCAAAGCAACGGGTACCTGGCCGATATCCCATTGCCCGGAGTCCCCGTGCCCCAGACAAGATGGGCACATACTCCTTGGCATGCATGGGGAGGAAACAGCTCTGGCATCTGTAGTGCGATCCCTGCGTGGTCAGGGGGCTACCACCAAGAGGGTACATGACGACCCCACCACAACGGACTGGCTACCGTGCTGGATTTTAGGTGTTGAAAGGGTCCACAATTGCCGTGGGCGCTAAGAAGGGGATTGCGCACAAGACGAGGAGGCAACCCAGAAGACATGGGGTGTAAATCCCTCCACACGACAATAGATAGCATGCAATATGGAGGTGCACGATGGACCAATAGAAAAACACCACGTAAGGCGTCCTTCCCCAAATGGCACGCACTAACAACGGAAATTTTGAAAATGGCAGGTCAAACCCAAGTGGGGACCATCACATAAGGCCGAAACTTTGAAGACTCCTTTTAGTCGCCTCTTACGACAGGCAGGAATACCGCGGGCCTATTCGTACCCCCGAACCCGCAGGGGGAAAATCTGTATTGGCCACTGCCCAAAACAATTTATAATTTTTTTTTTTTTGTGGGGAGCATGGGGGCTATGTAAGTAGGCTGTTTAGGTTTTCTTATTGCTGACGCCACATAGCGCTCTGTATGAATATCACTGGCTGTCCTGTGTGCAGTCTGTGGCTGGTTGGCATTGTTGTAATACTCGCCATTGTAGCATTGGGCAGATGGATGTGAACAGTGCGTAGCATTGCGCAGTTGGAGGTGAGCCGCCAGCAGTGGTGGATGTGGGGAGAGAGATGGCGGAGTTTTGAAATTTGTAAGAATGGATGTCATGAAGTGCTATAAATATTATGACTATTAAGGTAAATACATTGTTTGTTCTCTATTAAAATCTTTCATTTGCTAACTATACGTATCAGTAGTTAGTGCCTTCCGTAGTTTGAATCTTTTATTTAGCTGGCAGTAGTGGTGCTCGCTGTATTGCAGTAGTTCGAGTAACCAAGATTTTTGTGAGGTAAGTGATATGTGAAACGTATAGGTTAATATTACTCAGGGCCATTATTTTGTAGGGATTTTTGAAAGTCAGATTGCGTTGCGCTAAAAATATTGTGTGTCAGTTTAAGCACAGTTTTGTATAATTTTTTAAGGGGACGTTTCACAGTGAGTGAATCGTTATTACGGTAAAGTTCAGGTTCTGGACGAACGTTACAACGCCGACAGAAGTGCATAACACACGGCTTTGCGGCCGAAAACTGGAAGCCGTGGGCTAGAGCCCATCACTGTGCCTTATGGATGGCTACCTGTAGGCGCTGCTCAGCAAGACCAGAACCGATGGAGCAGTACGAAATGCAGAAGTCGTCAGGATACTGGGAAGGTAAGACGGAAGGCCGTACAGCTGCAGCTAGACCGTTAATAGCCACTAAAAACAGAATGACTCATTACAGAGCCCTGCAGGACCCTATTCTCCTGGATACGGGGGCAACTATGGGAGGCACCAACATGGAGAAGGAAAGTACGAATAGACAGGAAACTCTGGATAAAAATCGGGATGGGGCCTCAAACACCCCACTCCTATAAAATGGCGAAGATATCATGTCGTCAGGTGCTGTCACACGCTTTTCGTAAATCAAAAAGACGGCAGCCAGGTGTTGCCGTCTGGGAAAGGCTGTTCGGATGGCGGATTCGAGGGACACGAGATTATCAGTGGTAGAGTGATCATGGCGGACGCCGCCCTGATATGGAGTCAGTAGGTCATGTGACTCCAGAGCGCAACCCAACCCAGCCGCCAAAACACCATACATTCCAGCAGCTTACAAAGGACGTTGGTGAAGCTGATGGGCCGATATCGGTCCATATGAAGCGTGTTTTTAGTGGAAGTGAGCACCGAAATGATAGTGCTCTCCCGCCATTGCAATGGAAAGATGCCATCGCACTAGATCCTGTTGAAGATGATGAGATGTCGCTTGTAGTCAGATGAGAGATGTTTAATCATTTTAATGTGGATTCAATCCGGCCCAGGAGCTGTGTCGGGGCAATTTGCAAGAACGCTGGGGAGCTCGGAGCTCCCACTCTGAAAATGGGGCGTTGTAGGATTCAGGGTGGCGTGTAGTGAACGTGAGAACTTTCCCTTCACCCGCCGTTTGAGAGTGCGAAATGCTGGGGGGGAGGGGGGGGGAGGGGGGTAATTATTCGACGCAGAAGCTCCAGCATTGTGCTCAGCAAAGTGCTCGGCAACTGGTTTGCGTCGGTAGATAACACGCCATTTATATTTAACACCGGGAAAATCTGTTGGAGTCTGCTAACCAAAAACAAGTTTTATCTTTTCCCAGCTGTAGCAACAAAGAGTAGAATACAGACACGTCAATTAACGTTAAGAGCTTCTTAAGAGTGCATTTTTCTTGCTTAGTAACAAACAAAAATTCTGACAGAGATGGCATTATTTTAAGATGAATTTAATTTTAATTGACGTAGGTGAAATCGGACTGAGCTAATTAAAGTTTACAGAATACTATGCAGTACGGTTACAGCGAGATTTATGAAGTGAGCGGGAGAATATTTTAGTGTTTGTCTTTCGGTGCTGACAACTCTTGGTCATGCGCAACTAGCACCGATCGGCTGCTATGGTATCAGTGTCACACGGAAGTAACATGGATTCGTGAATGAGCATTATAGGAACTGTTATCTTCAAATGTGGCACATGTTTGTAGCAAGTGATATGAAATCAAATTAAGGCTGTTGAACTACAACGCAATTCGTAAAAGAGTAATGACATTCAGAACATTTAGCAAACATTTGTGATCGTGAAGTATTGCAATTACTGTTATTAACTAACATAACATACTAATTTATATAGATTACCGATAAATAGTAAGATCAGTGGGGAAAGATGTAAAGTGGCTAGGACGGAAAAGGTGGCCATTACATAGTGTTTGCCCTGAACAGTGCAGCTGCCTGCCGAGAAATAGTTACACTAGTCGAATTTACATCGTCATTGGTGATTGTGAGGTTGACAAACAAGCTGGATCCGTTATTTTTTTTGTAAGAACTTTTTTCTTTTTGAGTCGTCTGATGTAAGATATTTATGTTGAAGGAAATGGCCACAACAGTGCTCTTTTCTTCCTATTTAAATAAAAAAAAGTTTAACTTTAGCACACATTTTTTCATCACGATTACAACAGTTTCAGAATTGTCACCGACATGTTCCAAATACTGGACAAGAAAATAAGTCATTTATCTTATTCTTGTTACCTCACTTGTAAGGAGAGTAATAATTTTTTTTAAATATCGATGTACAAAACAACGTCTTTCGTCCTAAAGATGTAGTTCCTTGTAATTTACTTCAATTTGATACTTTCTTCTGTTAATCACTGATGCCGACTTGACTTCGAATAGCAGAAAGTGTACACCCCAGTATGTGTTAGTTGCCTCTAAAATAAACCAGTAACACAACTGTTAAAACTGAATTTTAAATGCTTTTATACACGTAGCTATCATTCGCCATTCTAACTGCTTTTGTCAATTTTGAATTGATTAACCTATACAGTATTATTTAAAACCGTTTCTGTTCTGTTATATTTGGTCCAAAAAGAAAATACGATTGAACAAAGTCTGCTGCAGTGGGGTAGTATTCTTTCAGATAGCAGGGCGTGAAGACGCCTACAAGATGTGTCCAAATATCAGAACAACCATGGAGCCCTTATCTGATGACATTGAACAGGGTATCCAATTAGGTACGTAAAATTGACCACTCTATAAGCCTTCAAAAAACTCCATGTAGTTCCAATATATTATTTTCTTTTTCACTTAAAAATACACAGATGCGCGAAAGAAATTTGTATAAGCATGTGTATTCAAATACAGAGGTATGTAAACAGGCAGAAATGGCGCTGCGATCGGCAGCGTCTATACAAGACAACTGTGTCTGGTGCATTTTTTAGATCTGTTACTGCTGCTACAATGCCAGGTTACCAGGATTTGAGTGAGTTTGAACGAGCTGTTATAGCCGGCGTACGAGCGATGGGACACAGCATCTCCGAGGTAGCGATGAAGTGGGGATTTTCCCGTACGACCATTTCACGAGTGTATCGTGAATATCAGGATTCCAGTAAAACATTAAATCTCTGACATCGCTGAAGCCGGAAAAAGATCCTGCAAGAACGGTACCAGCTACTGAAGAGAATCGTTCCACGTGTCAGAAGTGCAACCCTTACGCAAATTGCTGCAGATTTCTATGCTAGGCCATCAACAACTGTCAGCATACAAACCGTTCATCGAAATATCATCAATATGGGCCCATTCGTGTACCTTTGATGACAGCACGACACAAAGCCTTACGCCTTTCCTGGGGCCGTCAATACCGACATTTGACTGTTGATGACTGGAAATATGTTGCATGGCCGGAGACCGTTTCAAATTGTATCCAGCGGATGGATTTGTAAGTGTATAGAGACAACGTCATGAATCCGTGGACCCTGCACGTCAACAAGGGACTGTTCAAGGTGGCGGAGGCTCTGTAGTGGTGTGGGGCGTGTGCAGCTGGAGTGATGTGGAACCTCTGAATCGTCTAGATAGGACTCTGACAGGTGACACGTACTTAAGCATCATGTCTGACCACCTACATCCATTCATGTCCATTGTGCATTCCGACGGACTTGGGAAATTACAGCATGACAATGCAACACCCCACATGTCCAGAACTGCTACAGAGTGACTCTATGAACAGTCTTCCGAGTTTGAACACTTCCGCTGGTCACCATACTCCCCAGACATGAACATTATTGAGCATATATGGGATGCCTTGTAACGTGCTGTTCAGAAGAGATGTCCACCCCGTAATACCCTTAAGGATTTAAGGACAGCCCTGCAGGACTCATGGCGTCCCTTCCCTCCAGCACTACTTCCCACATTAGTCGAGTTCATGCCACATGGTGTTGCGGCACTTCTGCATGCTCACGGGGGCCCTACACGATATTAGACAGGTGTACCAGTTTCTTTGGCTCTTAAGTGTGTTGTATATGACGTCCTATAACATGTTGCTTCGAAATGCCTAAGAGGTTAGCTTCTATCACTAATTATGAATCGGTGAAAACTGCATTTCTCTTTCAGTGGACACTTTACGCACCCGCCACCCTGTTTCCTATGTTGTTCGAGGTGTCACCGTACAATGTCAGTATTGGCTCTTAAGCAAAAATGTTTGACAGCCACTGCTCCAACAGAACTCACGTCTGTGGAAGGAGGTGGGGGCTCTTTTTTTCCCTTGTTCTTTATGACGGTAAAATTGCCAGCAATACAGAACCACGGAGTTGTCTGAGTTCCCAAGTAAGTTACGGAGCAGAAAACTACTGCGCCATGTTCGGTTCTTTGTTTCTGAAGAATTGCTTTCTACCATTCGTTCAGTCGAAAATTCGTAAACTTTATCCACTAGAACTAGAAGACATTTTAACTTAATTACATTGTAAATGATTAAGCCCATAGTGTAAATATATAAACCTAGCTCTATACTCTGTCGCAGGGTACTTTGTTTGCCTGTGTCACTTGCACGCTTACTTGTTCCAGTCGCGTGTGGTCTGCTTGAAGACTTCTGGTAAGCCTCCGTGTGGGGTCGAACCTCTCCAGTTTTATCTTCATGGTGTTTTCGCGAGGTATACGTAGGAGGAATCAATGTATTTGTTGACGCTTTTAAGGACATACACTCTCGGAAATTTAACACTAGACCACACTGTTAAGCAGATTGCCTCTTGCATTGTCTACCTCTGGAGTTGGCAGAGCGTTTCGTGACGCTTTTCTGATTACTAAATGAACCGATAACAAAACGTGCTGCTCTTTGTTGGATCTCTCTTTCCTCTATCAATCCCATCTTGTGCTGATCCCAGACTTTTGTAAGCTACGGTACTTCCTTTGTTGATGGACTACATTTGTTGAGGATTATTCCTGTGAATCTCAGACTGGCATCTGCCTTACTGAGATTAATTTGTTGGTGTTGTTCCACTTAGGATCACTCTATACGCATACTCCTAGATATTTTATGGAAGTAACTGCTTCGAGTGATTTTTTCCTTCAGTTAAAACTTCCAGGCTCAGAAGCCATGGTCGATGAACAAAATTTCTACCTAACGTTTCGTCTCGACCTGCGGGAGACATCTTCTGAGGTCATCCGGCTACTGCCACTGAGGCTCCAGGTACTCTCGCATTTATAGAGCGCATAGAGGGCACCACCATTCGTCACGTGATGCCGACGGTATGCCTATCTTTGGAAGGCGTTATCATTCTCGATTAAGAGTAATCGACTGTCATTCTGCTGGCGCAACGTCGGCATCCATATTTTGTCCAACAGCAAAACTTCCTCTTTTCTATTAAAATTATTATGGTGTTTGTGAATCTCTAATGCTTCTCCATACATGCTCTACTCGTATAAATGCGAGAGTACCTGGACCCTCAGTGACAGTAGCCGGACGACCTCGGAAGATGCCTCCCGCAGATGGAGACGAAACGTTAGGTGGAATATTATACATCGACCATGGCCTCTCAGCCCGGAAGTTTTAACTGAAGACAAACACCGGCAGTGAAAGCCTACATTGTATGGCTACCATTGATTGTTCTGCAATCGTGTAGTCATGCAGTGAAGGTTCTTTCTGTCTACGCATTATCAGTACGTCACCTTTCTTTCTATTGTGCGTCAGTTGTCACTGTCAGTACCCAGAGTCTTTCCTCTAGCGATCTTCCTGCATTTCGCTACAACATTTTAGCTTTGCGGCTTCTCTGTATACAGCAACATCATCAGCGAAAAGCCTCATGGAACTTCCGACTTTATCAGCTCTATCATTTACGAATACTGTGAAAACAAATGGTGCTGTTATAATCCAATGACACATGTGCTCAGTCAGTTTTACGTCTGAATTCCGATTTTTAGCGCTGTCTTCTGTTCACTCGGAGGTCTTCAGTCTAATCACTCAGTTGGTGTGATACTCCGTGCACTCGTGTTTTGTTCATTACGTGGTAGGGCGTAAGTGTTTCGCACGCCAGGAACATGGCATCTACCTCGGGGTCACTATGTATTGCTATCTGTGTCTTGTGGACGAAAAGAGCTAGCTGGTTTTAACACGATCGCTGTTTTGGTTCTTCTCCCCCATGAACCATGGACCTTGCCGTTGGTGGAAGGCTTGCGTGCCTTAGCGATACAGATGGCCGTACCGTAGGTGCAACCACAACGGAGGGATATCTTTTGAGAGGCCAGGCAAACGTGTGGTTCCTGAAGAGGGGCATCAGCCTTTTCAGTAGTTGCAGGGGCAACAGTCTGGATGATTGACTGATCTGGCCTTGTAACAATAACAAAAACGGCCTTGCTATGCTGGAACTGAGAACGGCTGAAAGCAAGGCGAAACTACAGCCGTAATTTTCCCCGAGGGCATGCAGCTTTACTGTATGATTAAATGATGATGGAGTCCTCTTGGGTAAAATATTCCGGAGGTAAAATAGTCCCCCATTCGCATCTCCGGGCGGGGACTACTCAAGAGGATGTCGTTATCAGGAGAAAGAAAACTGGCGTTCTACGGATCGGAGCGTGGAATGTCAGATCCCTTAATCGGGCTGGTAGGTTAGAAAATTTAAAAAGAGAAATGGATAGGTTAAAGTTAGATATAGTGAGAATTAGTGAAGTTCGGTGGCAGGGGGAACAAGACCTCTGGTCAGGTGACTACAGTGTTATAAAGACAAAATGAAATAGGGGTAATGCAGGAGTAGGTTTAATAATGAATAGGAAAATAAGAATGCGGGTAAGCTACTACAAACATCATAGTGAACGCATTATTGTGGCCAAGATAGATACGAAGCCCACACCTACTACACTAGTACAAGTTTATATGCCAACTAGCTCTGCAGATGACGAAGAAATTGAGTAAATGTATGATCAAATAAAAGAAATTATTCAGATAGTGAAGGGAGATGAAAATTTAATAGTCATGGTTGACTGGAGTTCGGTAGTAGGAAAAGAGAGAGAAGGAAACGTAGTAGGTGAATATGGACTGGGGCAAAGAAATGAAAGGGGAAGCCGCCTGGTAGAATTTTGCACAGAGCACAACTTAATCATATGTAACACTCGGTTCAAGAATCATAAAAGAAGGCTGTATACATGGAAGAAGCCTGGAGATACTAAAAGGTGTCAGATAGATAATATAATGCTAAGACAGAGATTTAGGAACCAGGTTTTAAATTGTAAGACACTTCCAGGGGCAGATGTGGACTCTGACCACAATCTATTGGTTATGACCTGTAGATTAAAACTGAAGAAACTCCAAAAAGGTGGCAATTTAAGGAGATGGGACATGGATTAACTGAAAGAACCAGAGGTTGTACAGAGTTTCAGGGAGAGCATAAGGGAAAAATTGACCGGAATAAGGGAGAGAAATACAGTAGAAGAAGAATGGATAGCTTTGAGGGATGAAGTAGTGAAAGCAGCAGAGGATCAAGTAGGTAAAACGACGAGGGATAGTAGATATCCTTGGGTAACAGAAGAAATATTGTATTTCATTGACGAAAGGAGAAAATATAGAAATGCAGTAAATGAAGCAGGCAAAAAGGAATACAAACGTCTCAAAAATGAGATCGACAGGAAATGCAAAATGGCTAAGCAGGGATAGCTAGAGGACAAAAGTAAGGATGTAGAGGCTTATCTCACTAGGGGTAAGATAGATACTGCCTACAGGAAAAATAAAGAGACCTTTGGAGAAAAGAGAACCACTTTCATGAACATCAAGAGCTCAGATGGAAACCCAGTTCAATGCAAAGAAGGGAAAGCAGAAAGATGGAAGGAGTATATAGAGGGTCTATACAAGGGCGATGTACTTGAGGACAATATTATGGAAATGGAAGAGGATGTAGATGAAAATGAAATGGGAGACACCATAATGCGTGTAGAGTTTGACAGAGCAATGAAAGACCTGAGTCGAAACAAGTCCCCAGGAGTAGACAACATTCCATTAGAACTACTGACGGCCTTGGGAGATCCAGTCCTGACAAATCCTGACAAAACTCTACCATCTGGTGAGTAAGATGTATGGGACAGGCGAAATACCCTCACACTTCAAGAAGAATATAATAATTCCAATCCGAAAGAAAGCAGGTGTTGACAGATGTGAAAGTTACCGAACTATCAGTTTAATAAGTCACAGATGCAAAATACTAACGCGAATTCTTTACAGACGAATGGAAAAACTAGTAGAAGCCGACCTCGGGGAAGATCAGTTTGGATTCCGTAGAAATGTTGGAATACGTGAGGCAATACTGACCCTACGACTTATCTTAGAAGCTAGATTAAGGAAGCGCAAACCTACGTTTCTAGCATTTGTGGACTTAGAGAAAGCTTTTGACAATGTTGACTGGAATACTCTCTTTGAAATTCTGAAGGTGGCAGGGGTAAAATATAGGGAGCGAAAGGCTATTTACAATTTGTACAGAAACCAGATGGCAGTTATGAGTCGATGGACATAAAAGGGAAGCAGTGGTTGGGAAGTGAGTGAGACAGGGTTGCAGCCTCTCCCCGATGTTATTCAATCTGTATATTGAGCAAGCAGTAAAGGAAACAAAAGAAAAATTCGGAGTAGGTATTAAAATCCATGGAGCAGAAATAAAAACTTTGAGGTTCACCGATGACATCGTAATTCTGTCAGAGACAGCAAAGGGCTTGGAAGAGCAGTTGAACGGAATGGATAGTGCCGTGAAAGGAGGATATAAGATGAACATCAACAAAAGCAAAACGAGGATAATGGAATGTAGTCGAATTAAGTCGGGGGATGCTGAGGGAATTAGATTAGGAAAAGAGTCACTTAAAGTAGTAAAGGAGATTTGCTATTTGGGGAGCAAAATAACTGATGATGGTCGAAGTACAGAGGATATAAAATGTAGACTGCCTAGGCAAGGAAAGCGTTTCTGAAGAAGAGAAATCTGTTAATATCGAGTATAGATTTAAGTGTCAGGAAGTCATTTCTGAAAGTATTTGTCTGGAGTGTAGCCATGTATGGAAGTGAAACATGGACGATAAATAGTTTGGACAAGAAGAGAATAGAAGCTTTCGAAATGCGGTGCTACAGAAGAATGCTGAAGATTAGACGGGTAGATCCCATAACTAATGAGGAAGTATTGAACAGGATTGAGGAGAAGAGAAGTTTGTGGCACAACTTGACGAGAAGAAGGGATCGGTTGGTAGGACATGTTCTGAGGCATCAAGGGATCACCAATTTAGTATTGGAGGGCAGCGTGGATGGTAAAAATTGTAGAGGGAGACCAAGAGATGACTACACTAAGCAGATTCAGAAGGATGTGGGTTGCAGTGGGTCCTGGGAGATGAAAAAGCTTGCACAGGATAGAGTAGCTTGGAGAGCTGCATCAAACCAGTCTCAGGACCAAAGACCACAACAACAACCTGTTGATTCCCGCAATTAAAAGAGATAGTACTCCATGTTCTTCAACACTTTCTTAACCGAAATCTCTTTTGCCGCATACGTCTGTAAACATATAAGTATCTTTTGAAAAAGTTATAACTCACCCACTCTTACTTCTTGATGTGGATGGATCCGGTGGTCTAAACTTCATTCCCTTAGTTTGATCTCAGTTCTTGTTTTTTGTAAAATTATAGCTCCTGCCAGATTTCTGTTTTTTTCTGATGCAATTCCCACGTACAATGTTGTGACTATTTTCTATTTTGTTCCTACCACCTGGTACCATGATTTCTCATCCAGTTCCCTCGGCCTAACCTAAGTAGCAAGTGTGGACGAAGTAATAGTGTGGTTTTCGCACATTTCCTACGTTAGCATTGTCTTTATCTGTGTGTAAGATACGTTTTCCATTACGAAATTTAACTTCATCTTTCTACGGAAGAAGGGTAATACAGCGAAGTATGTAGCTTACGTCAGATATAAAAAAAAAATTGGTTCTTTTTTATACTTCCCAACTTCGAGGATGTGTCGAAAATTCAGTATATCTCAAGAAAGAAAGAAGCACGGGGTAGTTTAGTACAAAGCGCAATAGAAGCGTGTCAATATCACACTTTCTTAGCATGTTCGGCAGACATGTTTTGAGACGAAGCACTGCCTCAGTTAGAGAATGATGCGAAAGGTAATCGGCCTAATTTTATTTGTAACATACCGAACCGATATACGAGAAACTGATTTAAGGATACCACGATAATTCTAAAGTCTGGATGGAGTAACGGGGGATCTTACCAGCCCTCCGTCACATTCTGAGTCCAGTGTCTCAACCGTTTTATGGTGCTCATTTACTTAAAAATGTTGTTTTCACAATACTTTTTGTGTCAATACTGAAGACATCATGAGGCAAGCTTAAAGTGTAATAGACTGTCAAATATAATCCAAATGATGGTAACGAATACAATTACTGTAATTGCTATCTACAAACTAATAAACTCCACCACCTCGAAAATGGTCACTTTTATTCAAGTTTGTTTCCGTTGGCTTTAGATGTAACGAAGTAATGGTAGCAAAGTTTTTTCAAGATGAGAAGGGCGTAATGCATTAAGCAAATGTTATTTAACGAATTCCACTGATATGAAAGAATATTACTGAAAGAAGACTAACTGGAAAACAAGGCTGATTGCGAACTGGGCGGCTGTTCGCTTTCTACTCTCGATAGCATTTATGATCATTGGTTGACGGACTGTGCAACTAAGAGACATGTGTAGAACGTCCAGTGCCTCAACATGGAGCGCACACGCTTGCTCATTCTGTGAGAACAGACAGGCTACGATCTATGGTACTTTTGACGACAGAATGCAATGCTGACGCAAATGCAAGCGATTCGAAGCACGCCATTCAGCGCACATCGTCGTCGGGAAGGTTTCGCAGCAGACGACCTCTGCACGTCTCCATGTTGTCCCAAAGACATCATGAATTTCAAACTGCTGTGGGCACGGCATCTTCGAGATTTGGAGGCCTGTCACCTAGTCGGATGAATCACGAGTCTTGTTACACCAGGCCGATGGTCGTTTGGGCATAAACCATCAGTAGTGTGTTATAGCAACCAATGAGTACTTCAGGAGGAGGTCGGGCGAATACCACGACAAACACACACATTATTAGTAAACTGTTAAAACATGAACATGACAAATACTTAAGTTTGGAAAGGATTAGTGTCCATATAAATGACATGTATTTAATGCTGTCACTGACAGTTACAAAATTAGCACTTTGTTCATTGCACGATGGCAGTTCCACATCAGAGTACAATAGTCTTCAGCCGATAAAATGTTCATAATAACTGTTATCTTCGCACTCAGCCGCATCTGTGCTGGGACGGTACTGCCGTAGTTAGCAATTACCACAAGTGGCCGCTGATTATACACTCCTGGAAATTGAAATAAGAACACCGTGAATTCATTGTCCCAGGAAGGGGAAACTTTATTGACACATTCCTGGGGTCAGATACATCACATGATCACACTGACAGAACCACAGGCACATAGACACAGGCAACAGAGCATGCACAATGTCGGCACTAGTACAGTGTATATCCACCTTTCGCAGCAATGCAGGCTGCTATTCTCCCATGGAGACGACCGTAGAGATGCTGGATGTAGTCCTGTGGAACGGCTTGCCATGCCATTTCCACCTGGCACCTCAGTTGGACCAGCGTTCGTGCTGGACGTGCAGACCGCGTGAGACGACGCTTCATCCAGTCCCAAACATGCTCAATGGGGGACAGATCCGGAGATCTTGCTGGCCAGGGTAGTTGACTTACACCTTCTGGAGCACGTTGGGTGGCACGGGATACATGCGGACGTGCATTGTCCTGTTCGAACAGCAAGTTCCCTTGCCGGTCTAGGAATGGTAGAACGATGGGTTCGATGACAGTTTGGATGTACCGTGCAATATTCAGTGTCCCCTCGACGATCACCAGAGGTGTACGGCCAGTGTAGGAGATCGCTCCCCACACCATGATGCCGGGTGTCGGCCCTGTGTGCCTCGGTCGTATGCAGTCCTGATAGTGGTGCTCACCTGCACGGCGCCAAACATGCATACGACCATCATTGGCACCAAGGCAGAAGCGACTCTCATCGCTGAAGACGACACGTCTCCATTCATCCCTCCATTCACGCCTGTCGCGACACCACTGGAGGCGGGCTGCACGATGTTGGGGCGTGAGCGGAAGACGGCCTAACGGTGTTCGGGACCGTAGCCCAGCTTCATGGAGACGGTTGCGAATGGTTCTCGCCGATACGCCAGGAGCAACAGTGTCCCTAATTTGCTGGGAAGTGGCGGTGCGGTCCCCTACGGCACTGCGTAGGATCCTACGGTCTTGGCGTGCATCCGTGCGTCGCTGCGGTCCGGTCCCAGGTCGACGGGCACGTGCATCTTCCGCCGACCACTGGTGACAACGTCGATGTACTGTGGACAGCTCAAGCCCCACGTGTTGAGTAATTCGGCGGTACGTCCACCCGGCCTCCCGCATGCCCACTATACGCCCTCGCTCAAAGTCCGTCAACTGCACATACGGTTCACGTCCACGCTGTCGCGGCATGCTACCAGTGTTAAAGACTGCGATGGAGCTCCGTATGCCACGGCGGCGGTGCACAAATGGTGCGCAGCTAGCGCCATTCGACGGCCAACACCGCGGTTCCTGGTGTGTCCGCTGTGCCTTGCATGTGATCATTGCTTGTACAGCCCTCTCGCAGTGTCCGGAGCAAGTATGGTGGGTCTGACACACTGGTGTCAATGTGTTCTTTTTTCCATTTCCAGGAGTGTATAAAGACTGGGGCGATTACATAGGGACTGGGTGAGCGGCACTGCGCTAGTACGTAAAATAACTTCCAAGCTCTTACGGTGTAAAGAAAAACTCGAGTGTGTGTCTACGCAGGCGATTGATAGGTTGATGACTGACAGCGTCTGACTGCTGACAACAGGACACCATTATCCAGGCGAATGGCTGCTGAAAGCATGCACCCCGCCAAGATCACAGGCAACAGGATCAGTATTATGTTACGGGGGATATTCACTTGGACTTCCTTGGGATCTGCGATAGTAATAGAAGGCACCATGACGAGCCGTGGGTAACGTGATCACAACTGTAGACCCCACCTCCTTCGCATCCCTTCATGTTTGATGTCTTCTCCAGCTCCGATGACACTTTCCAGTAAGGTAAGTCTCTTTGTCACAAGGCACGAATCGTTTACAGTCGTTTGAAGGGCAAGATACTGAGTTCGTGTTGATTTCTTAGCCACTTCGCCTGATCTGAAGGCGATGGAACACATTTGGGACACTTTCGGGCGCCAGTTCCTCTCCCACAAAACATCGGCCCGTAATTTACAGCAACTGTGTGACCTGTCTGTAGACATCGGGTGCCACACACGTCCAGAAGACTGCCAAGGACTTGCGGAACTCACGCCACGAAGAAATGCTCTGGTGCTGAATTCCGAAGGTGGTTGTTACGCAGGCTTAATACAACGTTATTTGCTGTTTGAGCACTGAATTCATATCTTAGATTTTTTATCACCTGTAGCTTTGTCCTGGAGCTACCTCACTATAAACCAGATAATCATGATAATATGTGTACCTGGAATGAAAAGTAATTTACTTTTTCAATGTGTTGAAATATTTCGTCCAAGTGTATACATAAAATTCATTTTTATGTAAGAGCAACTGCGTGCTCATTGCCTTATATTTTCTCTCTTCTTCTTAAAGCGTCTGCTGTAACTTCTTTTCCGAATAACTGCCTGTTGTACTTCTCAGTGATTCGGCCACCAGTAGTCTTTCGTCGCACTGGTGTTCAGTTGGTGCTGATACCGTCATTCATTGCCGGTATCATTTGCCGCATAAAGGCGATGATATCTGCCGATGTACAATGAAATGTATTTTGAAGTAGTCTTTTGGAGATGTGATTTCTTTTTCTCTCTCGGTGAGACAAGAGCATTTTTCTAAACTTTTTGATAAATTCCTTTACCTGCCTACTACAATAGACATCTTAGGGTTACATTAGTTGCAGAGGGCTGCTCGAAGATCAATATGGAAATAACGGGATACGGACTACGGATTCTCTACGCTCTAATTACTTTTAATTATAATCCCTCGCTCGAAAGTTATTTGCAGAATCCTCGTAAATGCTGTAAATACAATACTTTCTGGGAAATTTATTTGCAAAGCCAAATTTTCCTGTGCCTTTCCTTTCCTAGCCTTTTATGAGAATGTTAATAAACGTGATGTTTATTTGCAGTGAAATTTATGAAAAACCATAATTTGAAAGAAACGTTTCAGCTTAGGGACTCGACCCCACGACTTGCAGATTACCGCTCTGTACTCTTTCCGCTGCGCGAACCTATGCCTGGAAACTACACAAACAGAAACGTCTCATACCTCACCCGACCCTTGCGAAAACTGCTATTTTTTCTAAACCCACTTCTGTTACTTTTATTTCTTGCCAAGCCCTTTATATAGACTAAATCTGGACGGAAATGGTGTGACGAGTAAGCGCGGTCCTCTTATAGGTAGCCACGCCTTGCCTATAAAGGAAGAGCATCTGTGACTTCTAAAATGTGGATTTAAGAGGATTCGTTTCGCTATCTTTGAATTACTCGCCTGTTCGATGGAGAGAGTCCTCATTGCCACGGAATTAACTCGACTGTGGTTGATTTGATAATGTTCGCGTCCGATCCCTTCTCTCTGTTCAGAGAGCGATCTGCACCTAAGTTGGTGTTGCTCAGGCAGCGGAGGGCAGTGAGGTGCTGCCAGCACTTCCGCTTAAGCTGAGGAAGGTGAGGAATCCAAGTCAATAATGTGTCGAAAACCAGTACTAAGAATCGATATGTCTCCACAACAGTGAGGGCATCGTCAGTGACGTGAAGTTCTGCTTCCGGATGAACGGTACGACACAGAAGGAAGTGCATCTGTTGTAGAATTTTAGAACATGTTTTCTGCTCGAGTATCATGTAATTTTTGGAAACCCAGAATTTACTCTCTAGGAATCAAAATGGATTCCGGAAACAGCGATCGTGTGAGACCCAACTCACTTTATTTGTTCATGAGACCTAGAAAATATCAGATACAGGCTCCCAGGTAGATGCTATTTTCCTTGACTTCCGGAAGGCGTTCGATACAGTTCCACACTGTCGCCTGATAAAGTAAGAGCCTACGGAATATCAGACCAGCTGTGTGGCTGGATTGAAGAGTTTTTAGCAAACATAACACAGCATGTTGTTATCAATGGAGAGACGTCTAAAGACGTTAAAGTAACCTCTGGCGTGCCACAGGGGAGTGTTACGGGACCATTGCTTTTCACAATACATATAAATGACCTAGTAGATGGTGTCGGAAGTTCCATGCGACTTTTCGGGGATGATGCTGTAGTATACACAGAAGTTGCAGCATTAGAAAATTGCAGTGAAATGCAGGAAGATCTGCAGCGGATGGGCATTTGGTGCAGGGAGTGGCAACTGACCCTTAACATAGACAAATGTAACGTATTGCGAATATATAGAAAGAAGGATCCTTTACTGTATGATTATATGACAGCGGAACAAACACTGGTAGTAGTTACTTCTGTAAAATATCTGGGAGTATGCGTGCGGAACGATTTGAATTGGAATGATCATATAAAATTAATTTTTGGTAAGGCGGGCACCAGGTTGAGATTCATTGGGAGAGTCCTTAGAAAATGTAGTCCATCAACAAAGGAGGTGGCTTACAAAACACTCGTTCGACCTATACTTGAGTATTGCTCATCAGTGTGGGATCCGTACCAGATAGTGTTGACGGAGGGGATAGAGAAGTTCCAAAGAAGAGCGGCGCGTTTCGTCACAGGGTTATTGGGTAACCGTGATGGCGTTACGGAGATGTTTAGCAAACTCGAGTGGCAGACTCTGCAAGAGAGGCGCTCTGCATCGCGGTGTAGCTTGCTCGCCAGGTTTCGAGAGGGTGCCTTTCTGGTCGAGGTATCGAATATATTGCTTCCTCCTACTTATACCTCCCGAGGAGATCACGAATGTAATATTAGAGAGATTCGAGCGCGCACGGAGGCTTTCAGACAGTCGTTCTTCCCGCGAGCCATACGCGACTGGAACAGGAAAGGGAGGTAATGACAGTGGCACGTAAACTGCCCTTCGCCACACACCGTTGGGTGGCTTGCGGAGTATAAATGTAGATGTAGATGTAGACTTTGCGGCCGATAACTGGAGGCCGTGGGCTTATGACTGCGCCTTGTGGATGGCTCCCTGTAGGCGCCGCTCAGCAACACCAGTACTGGTGGAGCAGTACTTAATGCAGAAGTAGTCTGCATACAGAGAGGATGAGACAGACAGCCCCACAGCTTCTGCTAGACCGTTAATGGCTACTAAAAATAGACACTCAATACATAACCCCATTCTCCTGGATATGGGGGAACTATGGGAGGCACCAACTTGGACACGGAAAGTACAAAGCGGCAGGAAACTCTGGATAAAAATCGGAAGCGGGCCTTGGAGACTCCACTCCTATAATGAAGTAGGGATATGATGTCGTCACGTGGTGTCATACGCTTTTCGTAAATAAAAAAAAGGCAACAAAATGCTGGCGTCTGGAAAAGGCAGTTCGGATGGCAGACTCGAGAGACACAAGACTATCAGTGGTAGAGTGATCCAGGCGGAAACCGCCCTGTCTAGGAGCCAGTAGGCCACGTGACTCCACGACCCAACCAAACCGCTGAGACACCATACGTTCCAGCAGCTTACAAAGAACGTTGGTGAGCTTGGTAGCCCAATAGCTATCCACATCAAGCGGGTTTTTACTGAGTTTGAGCACTGGTGTGATTGTGCTTTTCCGCCAGTGCGATCGAAAGACGCAGTAGCACCAGCTCCGGTCGAATATGATGATGTGTCGCTTGTAGCGAGATGAGAGATGTTTAATCATCTGACGGTGGATCCGATCTGGCCAAGGAGCTTTGTCGCGGCAATGTACAAGAGCACTGAGGAGCTCCCATTCTGTAAATGGGGCGTTATAGGATTCACTGTGACGTGTAGTAAAAGAGAGGACTTTCCCTTCACCAGCAATTTGTGAGTGCGAAAGGCTGGAGGGTAATTTTCTGACACAGAGGCGCGAGCATAGTGCTCAGCTAAGTGCTCGGCAATCGCGTTTGCGCCGGTAGATAACACGCTATTTATGGTAACACTGGGAAAACCTGTTGGGGCCTGGTACCCACAAACTCGTTTGATATTTGCCCAGACTTGGGAAGGTGACGTATGGCACCCAATGGTCGAGACATATCTCTCCCAACACACCTTTTTCCGTCATTTGATAAGCTGGCGAACGTGGGCACGGAGCTGTTTGAAGGCTATGTGGTGCTCCAAGAGAGGGTGCCGCTTATGCCGCTGTAGAGCTCGCTGACTCTCCGTAATTGCCTCAGTGACTTCCGGCGACCACCAAGGAACTGTCTCGCTGGGGGCATACTAAAGAACGAGGGATCGCGTTCCCCGGTGCGAAAACGATCGTTGTAGTTACCTGCACGACTATCACACCGATGTTAACATCTGGGGGGTGGGGGGGGCGGGGATACAATGATGGCAGCAGAAGTGAAGGCTTCCTAGGCTGCCATTTTTAAAGCTCATCTGGGCAGGCGCCCGTGGTCCTGACGCCGGGGCAGTGACAGGAAGATGGGGAAGTGGTCACTACCACACAAGTCGTCATGTGTTCTCTGGTGGATAGATGGGAGAAGTCCTGGGCCGCAAATTGATAGATCAGTGGCCGAATAACTACCATGAGCCACACTGAAATGTGTAGCGGTCCCAGTATTTAAGAGGCAGAGGTCTAACTGAGACAGTAAAGTTTCGACATCCATGCCTTGGCCAGTAAGCACGGTGCCACCCTGTAAGGGGTTATGAGTGTTAAAATCTCCCAAAAGTAGGAAAGGTTTAGAGAGTCGATCAGTCAGTGTGGCCATGTGTTCAGGGGTACTGCACCATCTGGAGGAAGATACACATTTCAGCCAGTTATTTCCTGCATCGCCCTTACCTGACAGGCACAGCTTCAAGAGGGGTTTGAAGGGGCACAGGCTCACTGCATGCTGAGTTCAGGACACAAACTCCACCTTTCTTGTAATATCCCCTATAGCAGTGGAGGGTAGGGGTCCACATTTCCGGGATCCAGGTTACCTGAAGGGCAATGCAGAAAGCAGGTTTAAAGATTAACAGTTGATGTAGCTCAGCCAGGTGGTGGAAAACACCGCCGCAATTCCACTGGAGGATGACGTTATCATGAGGCTGGGAAGGTATGAAGTACGCAAGGCAGCAGGTGATGCCTCAGGGTCACCTGCTGCCACTGATTATTTGTAGCCATTTCTATGGTGGATGAGGCATCATTGAGACCCAGGTCCACAGGGGACGCTAAGATCTCCTATGCGCCTTCAGATGCAGAAATGATAGGGAGTGGTGGCGTTGAGGCCACCAGACGGTCCTGTTTCTGAGCAGACTTCTTCTTAGTTTGCTTTCTATCTCGCTTCTCTTTAGGGGCTTGCTGGGAAGATTTCTCCAAAGCAGCTTCAGGCACAGTGGAAGACCATGAAGCTCTTCATCCAGCAGCTTTTGGCTCCTTCAGCCACTGGCGAGTGTCCGCCATGGGAGACAAGGCCCCAAGGAACCGGAGGAGGCTGTTGTTTCGTTGGAAGGTGCGAAGGGACCGGTGTCTCCTGTATAGGGAGGGAGGGTGGGCTTGCTCCCAAAGTAGGTGCTTTGGGAGCAATGGAGGAAGATTTGCCCCCTACCACTAAGTGGGCAGATGTATCCTGGTGGCCCAGAGGGCCCACTGTTCGTAGCAAAGAGTGAGGTATCACTTGCACTTGGGACGGCGATGGTGACGTAGCTACAGCATATGTCGAAGTCAACCGAACGGGGTGTAATGTTTCAAATTTAATTTTAGCCTATGTATAAGTCAACCGCTTCAGGGTCTTGTACTCTATGATTTTTCGCTCCTTTTGGAGTACTGGACACTCTGTCGAGCAGGGGGAGTGGTGCTCTCCACAGCTGATGCAAGTGGAAGGTGGCGCACATGGATTATCTGGCTGCAGTGGGCGCCCACAGTCTCGACATGTGGCGCTGAAAGGGCAGTGGGAAGACATGTGGCCGAACTTCCAACACTTAAAGCACTGCATAGGGTGAAGGACGTATGGTTTAAAGTCACAGTGGTAAATTATCACCTTGGCCTTTACAGGCAATGAATCAGCTTCATAGGCCAAGATGAAGACACCAGTATCAACCCTGTTGTCTTTGGATCCCTCGTAAACGCGCCAGATGAAATGTACACCCCCGCCATTCTAAACTGACGCGGAGCTCGTCGTCAGACTGCATGATATCACGATAGAAAATGAGGCCCTGGACCATGTTGAGGCTTTTATGGGGAGAGACGGAGACAGGAATACCATGCAGCTTGTCACAGGAGAGTAACGCTCGGGAATGGGCTGGAGGTGCTTTCTGAATCAAGACTGTGCCGTTTCGCATCTTGGACAGTGCTATCACTTCTCCAAACTTACCCTCAAGGCGTTCAACGAAAAATTGAGGCTTCGTAGGTAGGAAGGAGCCCCGTCAGTTCTGCTACAGACTACGAAACGAGGCGAATATGGCTCTCTCGGTTCTGTAGCCATACGTTCCTCCCATGGTCTGTCGGCATTTTATTCGATCTTGCCCTTCTTAGAGACTGCTGGTGTCGTACGGTCACCAGCAAGAGATGACTTAGTCCGCTTCATTGCGGGTCTTCCGCCATGATGCCACCCACTCAGATCAGGGACGCTCTCTACGGGCGCCACGCAGCCATAGCAAAGGCTAACTGGCATGATGGCCGTTGCCAGAACTCCTGATACCCCAGGACGACAGACATCTGCTGCTTGGCATACGTGGGAAGTTTACAGCTCAGGCATCAGCAGTGCGATCCCTGTGTTGTCAGGGGGCTACCACCAAATGGGTACATGACGGCCCCACCACAACGGATTGACTACCATGCTGGATGTTGGGCGCTGAGAAATCCAATATTCTCATGGGGATGAAAGAGGACAGCAGACGACGAAAGAAGATGACGTACTCCGGAAAGTGTCTTCGGCATCATAGTTGAATCGCAGGCGGAGATGCAAAGCCTTGACGAGAGATTCAGGAGATCGAGTCTAAGGGCACTATGGATAACTCATGCACCACGTAAGGCGTCCTTCCCCATTTGGCCCGCACTTCTGTAGAATTTTCAAAGTGTCAGGTCAAACCATAGAATGGGGCCCCAACTCATAGGGACACCTTTTAGTTGCCTCTTACGACAGGCAGGAATACCTCGAGACTATTCTAATCCCCGGACCCGCAGGGGGATCGTATGCAAGACAGGTCGTAATGTACAAACAAACGAGGTTCGTCTACAACGGATACTGACACAGAATAAACATGGCGTACACATCCAACACGTACACTGAAACGTTTTCCTCACTTCAGATCATTGCAAAAACAAACGTAACTATTACTTTCCACCGCGGCCGTAACATCACAGACACAGCGGACAACACATTAGCAATTCGTATTTTCAATTCAAATTTTCGAGTAGTTCACAGCACTCGCTTCGCTTTATGGCAAATGTAATTTTCAAATGGTTCAAATAGCTCTGAGCACTATAGGACTTAACATCTGAGGTCATCAGTCCCCTAGAACTTAGAACAACTTATACCTAACTAACCTAAGGACATCGCACACACCCATGCCCGATGCAGGATTCGAACCTGTGACCGTAGCAGTCGCGCGGTTCCAGACTGAAGCGCCTAGAACCGCTCGGCCACTGATGCCGACTGGAACTTCCATCTTCCAACTAAGCCAACTTCTGATATTTTACACATCGGTCTGCACCCAAAATTAAAATATCGTATTGTACATGTGCGGATTTCCCAAAATCAAACTAAAATCTTCAAACCCAACTTAGACCTCGGCTTACACTAAAGATCTGTTTGTAATAATATCCTAGAATTCGTGTTTCGGATGACATCATAAAAAGGTAACAGCTTAGTTTGAATGGGTTCTGAGGCTCACCGGTACCTTCGGCACTACACCTGTCCAGGGTTTACGGGTTAATATTCGGTATATGTCCGATGGATAGCGTGGCACGTTACAGGGCGACGCTGTATTAGTTGGGACGTGAACTCTTCTTACTGATAAAATATTTCCGAGCTTAGACTTTAGATGAAATGCAGTCTTGCTTGGACACTAGAAGCACCGCAAGACGGATATGCAGCATATTCCCAAGCATTGGGAACAAACTCAAACAGCGCGACATTGCCCGTACTCGAATTGTGGTAGACAAGTAACTTCAAATAAGTGGCCTACGATCTGCAAACAACTGTAACCGAACAGACCTTGTAGATTACAGTTAATATGGCTGCACATCGAGCACCTAAAAGGCAACTGCTCAATTTTCAGTGTATAACATTAAGTGAACATTCCAAATACTAAAATGAGCTCAACGGATCACAAGAAGCGTTTCCTCCATTGTAGATAATGACGTCCGCATATCTATGTAAATAAGAGAGACCTATATATGAGTGAGTTAATATTAATTTTATTTCGTTTTCTATTCCTGGTTGTTCGTATCCATGTTTGAGTCTAAATTATGTGAACAATCTTTTTCTTTTCTTTTTTTTTTTTCGTATTCAAGGTTGTTAGTACCCATAGCTGACAGACTCACATTGGAGAAGAGAATAGTTGCAGACTTAATGGAAGTTGTGCAGTCGGCGATAGAAGTGCGACGAGGGTTTGCAGAACGATTTCCAGATAGGTGGCCACAAACTCGTTTAACAATTTATCGCATTTACCAGAAGTTTGTAGCAACTAGATCAGTGGCAAAGATTTATCTTGGAAATTCGGGGCAACCTAGAACGGGGAGAATGAAGTAAATGTTGCTATAGCGCAGGAGGCCATACTACGTTGTCCACCGAAATTGACGAGAAGTTGTAGTCTGGAATCAGGGACTCCACAGAAGACAGTGAAGCCAGTTCCATCCAAGGACATTGCCATGCGACCATACCATCTACAAATCGTTCTCTGTTTGACTGCTCGGGGTAGGAATGGGCACGAGTACGTCCACCGTTGGTCTGCGGCTGTGAAAAACACATCTGTACTCTTTACCAACACCAGCCATGTAAATAAACAATTCTCCATCTCATGGTAGTGTGAACCATCGAAACGATCAGTGGCAAAACAAACAAGTGAATCACGCAGAAACTGTTTTATTTGCATTAAAACTATCTTAAATACCGTTCTAGAAAGTATACCAGTAGCAGAGATTCAGACAACAATATGAGTCTGATCATGCTACCAGGATCATAGGTGAAATCATGAACCGTCTTGATTGGAAGAAGAACTACTTCATTCTAAACAGCAACGATACGATTAGCCAGAATGCCAAACCACGGGGGGTATGACTGATAGCGTTAGTGGTAACGCTCTGTTATCGCATAGTGCAACTACCTAGAGGAAATGCGACGAAGTGGCACGATATGAACGGAACACACGAAATGAGAGGTAAGATGTGGTTATAATTAAAATGCAGATGCTCAAGAAGGTCCAATATCGTCTTAGTTATCGTATGGAAGCAAAACTTTTTAGATATACTGATGCGTTAATCCGGAACCGATATACAATGAAAAAAATTAGTTCAAACATTGGCCACCAGATGCAGATCTGGCTTTGTATATCATCTTGTCAACGTCGACTCAACCTAAATCCTTTCTCACTTATTTGACGTTTTCTGGCCACGTCCCGTTACTAGTCCATTACGTATGAAAACATTTCTATTCGTCTTTCTTGCACAGCACCAAATTTGTACATGGTGGCTAAAAGTGGAACTACTATTTTCCGGCATATATTGGTTCCGGATTAATTCATTAGAATATCTACTACGTTCCGCTGCTGTACGACAATTACAGCCCACACTGGGTCTCTGCGAGTAGATACACTTTAATTTTAACCAGCCGGTACGTGTGGCCATTGGTTAACTTACATTAACTAAGAGATTGGTTGGTTGGTTGGTTTGGGGAAGGAGACCAGACAGCGAGGTCATCGGTCTCATCGGATTAGGGAAGGACGGGGAAGGAAGTCGGCCCTGTCCTTTCAAAGGAACCATCCCGGCATTTGACTGGAGCGATTTAGGGAAATGACGGAAAACCTAAATCAGGATGGCCGGACGCGGGATTGAACCGTCGTCCTCCCGAATGCGAGTCCAGTGTCTAACCACTGCGCCACCTCGCTCCGTTAACTAAGAGAAAGTGCAACAGAACCATTAGCCAAATTGCATGTAAGATTATTGTGCTTTATTCTAGAATATGTATTAATATTTCATGTCTTCAACAAGAGAGCACAACTGAAGATTTTGAAGAAATTAATACACTGCGAGGATCGTGAAAGATCAACATGGTTCATAGGAAAATTTAAGATGCGCTCCGAAAAATGAAATGGTATTCATTGAAAGAAAGGCAACATTTTTGTAATTAAAACCTTCTGGCTTACTTTAGAAAATCCTTGTTCAATGCAGACTACGCACAAGTTCTACAGTATCCATCGATGTTTTGCAAGAATTGAGAATAAGTTATATCACGGCACATACGGAGCCAATAAATAACGAATTTTTGTTAAATTTTATGAAAGAATGGCTGATATTAACACGACGGCTCCTCCCCCGGCCCAGATCATACCTTCACGGTATTTCTGTTGTGCATACATAAATACACACGTTACTCTGCGAGGGCAACATCATAATCAACCCGTCAAATTGACTAGCGTTAACTCTTTTCAGCGGATCGGATAGGCGTCCCTGCACCCACAAAATGTAAATGAAGTCTTTATGAGACTAAATCAGCGTCCCAAAATATATTCATAATCAGGAATACGAAGGCAAATACAGGTCGTTTCATAGTGAGAAATATTATCATCGATAGTATATATCGTGAATTCATAAACATTGTACAGTGTAAAATTTACAGATCAGTATTTCGCCGACGACGTACACTGTTTTGCACACAACGCAATATTTGCAAAGTCGTAGAAATCGTCATTGTTTCATTATTTATAACCCGAAGTAATACTTCAAATACTTTTGTTTTACGGATTAAAATTAATCCATAATTAGAGCAGTTTTGATACTTTGATTAGGTTTGCTATTTGATGAGGTCTGTTGTCCTCTGAAACAGTTCTGGCTGTGCAGTGACGTAATCAACATCACAACATCAAGTAACATGGACACACGAAGCTAATGGGAGGGGGAGGGGGAGGGGGAGGGAGGAGGCGGGAGGGGGCAGGGTGACCGGGGGGGAGGGGGCAGGGGGACCGGGGGGGGGCAGGGGGGAGGGGGAATGGGGGGCATGGGGGAGGGGGGCAGGGGGAGGGGGAGAGAGTGTGAGAGAGTGTGTGTGTGTGTGTGTGTGTGTGTGTGGCGGAGGGGGGGAAGGGGGGCTTCGACGTTATCAGCGGCCTTACACATATTAAAAGAAACGAATTAATGCAATAAAAACTGTTTCCAAATGGTTCAAATGGCTCTGAGCACTATGCGACTTATCTTCTGAGGTCATCAGCCGCCTAGAACGTAGAACTAATTGAACCTAACTAACCTAAGGACATCACACACATCCATGCCCGAGGCAGGATTCGAACCTGCGACCGTAGCGGTCGCTCAGCTCCAGACTGTAGCTCCTAGAACCGCACAGCCACTCCGGCCGGAAACTGTTTCCAGATTACAAGCAATCACTACACAGATAGCTTATGTAGCGGTGCAGTTCTCAGTTCCTTTGAGAACGTCCGAAAACAATGCCAAGAGAAAGACTGTGATTGTTCCAGACGATCCAAAGCATCAGCACAGAAATGCAGATCATATACTTTAGTGGAGCGAACCAAATATGGAAATGTATTGAAAACAATGTTTGATTTATTGCGTACGTAAGGACGTATCAGCCACAATATATCATTGTGATCTGGAAATTATGCGTAACATTTCGTGCCTGTTACTGCTATGTCGAATTAGGATAACTTCAAACGATAACCACATAAGATGAATTGTGAGGATTGCATTTTCATACAACCATATACATGTATTTGTGATATATTCGTAGAATCTCGAAATATTATTTAATTCACACAGTTATTATTATCCTAATATCCCATTTGTTGTTTATGAAATGAAAGTGTTTATTAATATCAGCAGCTGTTGACTTACCAACTCACGTCGTGTCAAACACCCACAACGCTTAGCACTGCCGGATACCGATACCGCTGAGCGTGTACTTTTACGTGGCACAAATTCAGATAAATAAATAAACTGAAATACGTGAACGAAAACCGTAACGGATGCCGATAAAATTCGGCCGCGTGTACTTGGCGCGCGGATCAGCTGTCGCGACTTCACGCAGTGGCCACGAACCCCGGCGGGGCAGCGCTAGCGTCGCGCGGCGTCGTTCCGAGGCGGCCCAGCAGGTGGTGACAGTGGCAGTGGGTTGCCATGGATACGGCACGTCACGCGCCCTTGCCTACGGCGGTTGCTAGCGGAAACTTTCTCTGAGGGTGTCAGGTTGCATTACACCGCAAATTTCCGCTTTAGGGGCAGGTATACTTTTCCCTCGAGACACTCGAATAATTGTTGCTGAGTGCTCCGAGTTAGTTATTACAGTGCTGCAAATAGGCAGCAACGGGAACCCAAGGGTGCCTGGTGTTACAACATGGTGATACGCTGAAGCAGTAATACGGTAAAGCGAAAATCTTAGACGTTGGTTGTTCTGCAGATTGTGTGTAATGACTAAAGGACGTTTTGCACACTATGAGCCGTAACTCAACCGTATTTATTTGCCTGGTTGTTACTAGAAGTTTATATCCCATGTCAGTGGCAGATACTTTGGACTGTATCTCAAACGACGTGTTATCATTTATAAAATCATTTTCTATATATTTTATACTTGATGGACATTTCGTGTGATACAGACATGCACGATAAACGCCATTGGCGATGATGCACTGAATGCCCGAATACCGGTTTGACAAAAAAAAAAATGCTTTTGAAGTGCATCTCATGGTGTGCATCAAGATGTCCTCCGTCTTTATATAGTGACTTACCTGAAAACGGATGTTGTCAGGTGATTACGACTTAACATTTCTGAGCTAAGAACAATCACGTAAAGCTACTACATATCAATATACTACTTGCATTTTTTATTTATTTATACATACATTTCAGCTTTTACCCTATCTTGCATCTAAGCAGTTATATTTCGAGAGTTGCTTCCGCGAAGATCCCAGTACATGAGCTGTACATAAAATAATAAGTTAAAGTATTGAATATACACTATGTGATCAAAAGTATCCGGACACCTGGCTGAAAATTACTTACGAGTTCACCATCGTTAATGCTGCAATTCAGTGTGGTGTTGGCCTACTCTCAGCCTTGATGACAGCTTCCACTCTCTCAGGCACATGTTCAATCAAGTGCTGGAAGGTTTCTTGGAGAATGGCAGCCCATTCTTCACGGAGTGCTGCAGGGAGGAGAGGTATCGATGTCGGTCGGTGAGGCCTGGCACGAAGTCGGCTTTCCAAAACATCCCAAAGGTGTTCTACAGGATTCAGATCAGGACCCTGTGCAGGCCGGTCCATTACAGGGATTTTATTGTCGTGTCACCACTCCGCCATAGGCCGTCCATTATGAACAGGTGCTCGATCGTGTTGAAAGATGCAATCGCAATCCCCGAATTGCTCTTCAACAGTGGGAAGCAAAAAGGTGCTTAAAACATCACTGTAGGCCTGTCCTGAGATAGTGCCACGCAAAACAACAAGGGGTGCAATCCCCGTCTTTGAAAAACACGACCACACCATAACACCACCGCCTCCCAATTTTACTGCTCGCACTACACACGCTGTCAGATGACGTTCACTGGGCATTCGCAATACCCACTCCCTGCCATCGGATCGCCACATTGTGTACCGTGATTCGTCACTTCACACAACGTTTTAGCACTGTTCAGTCGTCTAACGTTTACGCTCCTTACACCAAGCGAATCGTCGTTTAGCATTTACCGGCGTGATGTGTGGCTTATGAGCAGCCGCTCGACCCTGAAATCCAAGTATTCTCACCTCCCGCCTTACTGTAGTAGTACTTCCAGTGGATCCTGATGCAGTTTGGAATTCCTGTGTGATGGTCTGGATAGATGTCTACCTATTACACATTACGACTCTCTTCAACTGTAGGCGGCCTCTGTCAGCCAGCAGACGTGGTCGAACTGTACGCTTTTGTGCTGTACGTGTCCCTTCAAGTTTCCACTTCACTATCACATCGGAAACAGTGGCCTTAGGGACGTTTAGGAGTGTGAAAATCTCACATACAGACGTATCACACAAGTTGCACCGAATCGCCTGACCACGTTTGAAGTCCGTGAGTTCTGCGGAGCGCCCCGTTCTGCTTTCTCACGATGTCTAATGAGGTCTTTTTGGTGGTAGCAACCTATATGAAAAACGTATGTTTTTGGGGGTGTCCGGATACTTTTGATCAGGTGTTGTTGCAGTACTGACATTGCCCACCCGGGTAACGCGAGCGCTTCTGTGACGAGGAGGTAGAATCCGCCCGGCTGATAGACGACAAAGGGGCAGGGATGCTGGCCTGCCTGAATGTATGCTCTTTTTGAGGTTTCCCTCATCCCAGTAGGTAAATATATCGGGCTGTTTTACATGTTGCGCCTCAGATGTATGCTGAGCAAACAAGTAATACACTTTCTCACACTTACACTCAGAATTTTCTCTGTTCCCTGACGGGTCAGGTACACTGCTTCTGTCCTGGGCGATGAATAGGAAACTGATGACCTTCGCTGTTTGGTTTCGTTAAACACTTACTTAGCAGCAGCAGCAGTAAAGACACTCAGTTTGACGTTGTGGTAAATAATTTTTTCACTTATAACTTTCTGTCGAGTAGGATCAAATGCGTAACAACAGAAACGTGTGGCGGCGGCACTGATGGAATAACCCGGTGGAGAGTGAGTGAACAAAATAGGGCAGATTTAGCAGACGAAAGTAAACACAGCCAGTTAAAAATGAGGAAGTTGGGTACGTTTGTCAATTTAACAGAAATGTTCACTATTGAAAAGAAGCTAGGTAGCTGGAATACACCTAGTGCGACGCTACGGCAAGGATAACGAGCAGAACTTTTATTTACTCTTGAAAGCAGTGTGATTTTTATACCGGGTGCAGGTTACAGTGTAGTTTATTCCAGAGTAGTGTAGCTGGAATGTAGAAGAAAATGGATACAGGTTCAGTTACCGTTACGCATACCTATAGCCAAGATGTTCGTCACGTCACACCTTGTATTGCGCTAATGGAAGGGTGATGGCTAACTGGCATGTCACAAGAGGAGATGAGGAATCTAATGACTCAGGAGCTGATGAAAGAAGCAGGACGTGGGGGAAAGGAAGGAAGGGCGACTTACCTCGCTCCGCTTTCCATGCTCTCGTATAAGGGCGAAATGTGGGTTCTAATCCCGGTCCGGCAAAAATTTTCATTGCTATCTCACCATTATGCAGATTATGGTTGTCCGTATTAGCAACTCGGAATACATCTCTTGAATTTATGTTTAATGTCTCGACGACGACGAAACCTTTACGGCAGAAAGACATGTCCTTTTCGAAGGAAACGTCCCAGAGTAGTTTCTGGAAATTGCATCCACAATCCAGTCGTAACCACGATATCCAAGTATAGGAAGGACTGACCTAATAAAACTACCCAACGTTACACACATATCTTACTCACGCATTCATAGCCAGCTCGAGTTCTCGGCTGTTTTGGATATGGACAGTCACAGGAGTAAAGATTCGGCAGGATTAGTGACAGAATAATTTTGTTTTTAGATGCAAACACTTGTCTAACTTTTTGAAGTGCGATGGTTCGTTTCGTTCTTCCCTGTTTAGAGACGGATGTAAGATTACGCCGATGACTTTTGTACTTTTTGTAGTGTGACTGGATGTATCAAGCAACATGGGCATAAATGCTTCGGAATTTTTTTCGTTGATCAATGGTTAGTGCGATATGAAAACTACCTGTGACTTCTTAGGAATTGTTTTCATATTCAGGTTTTGCACTCTCTGTCATTCTCATGCATTAATAGGTTTTCTCTCTTTCTTATCCTTTGCTTTTATTTTTTTGAGTATCAATCTTCTGACTTGATGTGTCCCGCCACGAATTCCTGTCCTGCGCCTATCTTTCCATCTCAAAGTAGCACCTGCGTCCTACATTTGCCATTATTTGTTGGATGTATTCCACTCTCAGTCTTGCTCTACAGTTTTTTCCCTCTACACCTCCATTTAGCACAACTGAAGTTGTACCCTGACTTCTTGACGATGTGCTACCACCCTGTCTTCATGTCAGTGCATTCCACAATTCTTCATTGACTCAGCGAAAAATCTTTTTCTGTCTTAATTTATCAGTCTACTTACTTTGCAACATTTCTTTTTGTAGCACCACACCTCAAACGCCTTGATTCTGTCCCTCTCCGATTTCCCCTCAGTCCGTGGTTCACTTCCAGGTAATACTGAGCTCCAAACGTACTTTCTCAGAAATTTCCTCTTCAAATTAAGGCAATGTTATACACTAATAGACTTATATTGTCCAGTAATGCCCTCCTTCGCTTGTGCTATTCCTCTTTTCATTTCATCCTCGCTTCGTCCTGCATTAGTTGTTTTGCTCCCAAGAAATCAGATTCCTTCATTTGGGGACCAATTATAATGTTAAGTTTATCGCTAATCTCATTTCTGGTATTCCTTGTTACTTCCGACTTTATTCGATCTATAGACTAACGATTCAGGGCGAAAGACTACATCGCTATCTTACATCCTTTCTAGTCCTGAAACATCCCCTTAGAAAAATTATGAACGACTGAGCTGGTAAAAATCTTACGTTACTTGATTTTCAAACAGCTGAGCGAAACTCAACGTACTCAAGCAGTTTTCTCTTTACTTATTTTGATCATCACTAAACTGACACAAAATTTTTTTTGCGCAACGCAGTCTGACTTTCAATAATCACTACAAAATAATGGCCCTGACTAACAATAAAATATACCTTTCACTTACCTTACAAAAATCGTCGTTACTCGAACTACTAAAATACAGCTAGCGCCAATGCTGCCAGCTAAATAAGATTCTGACTACTGAAGGCACTAACTACTGATAGGCATAGTTAGCAAATGAAAGATTTTGATAGAGAACAAACAAAGTATTTACCTTAATAGTGTTCAAAAGTCATTATATATATATATATATATATATATATATATATATATATATATATATATATATATATATATATATATATAATTTTGTGACATCCAATTAAACACATTTCCTTTTTCTGATGGACACACTGCGACGGGTCAGGCTCTTATCGCGCAGTTTCCTTTCCCTGAAAGAAAATCCACCTACCTCGTTTCTTAGGTAGTTGCTGCACTCGCCTCTCCTGATAGCAGCTACTGGAAAAATTGCAGAAAAGCAGTGTTGAAGAAACTGCAATTTAATAGCCGCTCACCGGAGGCCGCGATACATGTTTGCTGAAATACAATCTATGAGCAATCTTCCTAAATAAATTGAGTTATTGGAATGGTAGTAATTGTTTACTCAAACGAGAACGCGAAGTTGGTAATTCTATTTAAGCTCTTTATTGTCTTTAAGCCTGATCATCAGCCCGCTAATCTACGTTTGAAGAAAGTTCAGTTCACAATTCTATCCACACTCAAACCCCGCCAGAATTAGCTTTCAAAGTTACGGAATTTACTTAACTGCAACACAGACGATTTTCTAACATACACGTTTGCAGTCGATGTTCAATAATAGTTCGTTTTTTAACGTTAATGCTCGCCATAAGCACTTAGTAAAAGTTTACGAAGTACCGCCACGCTTTTAATTATTAAAGTTACTCGCGTCTTTCGCGGAACGAAAAGTCACAACTCGCTCAAACTCACACTACGCGTTACTGGACTCTTCCAGTCTCAAATCGCACAGTACCGAACCGATGAAGCCGTTTTATGACTTCATTTTACACATTATTCGCGAGGACACATCAAGCATGTCTCTTCTCGATCACAGTTCCTTCGCGACTCCTCATCCACTCGCGACTCACTCTCCTAGTCTGCTAACCGTCCTCGCATCTCATTGGCTCACACATCACACAGCCAATCAGAATTAACTCTTTGGGTGCGCCTCGCGCCAAAATCTAGCACGCACCAGTCATGACTTCTGAATCATTTACGTCATGATTTCTTGTTACACAAAATTTACTGTATAATTTAACAAACCGAAAGGAAAACTAGACTTTACTTTATTTCCAGAAATTATTTAAATACTCGCGAACGTTCTGGCTGCTTGTACAATACCATACACTCTTGGACATCCGACATTCACTAAGATGGGGAACCACTGGCGAATCTGTTCCCACGGTTACATCGTCTGAACACTTGCGAGTTCCAACCTAGATTTTATACACTTGCAAAGAATGGCGAATGTCCCTCTTTCATTCACTCAGGCACACTCATTCACTCTCACCTACTCATATAAAATAACTGTTCACAAAAATTCAAAACATTTATGGTTTTAACAAAGTTATAGGTGAATTTCTAAAAGTAAAATTCTCAAAATAAATACAAAAGCACGGAAGGTGATTTTGTTTCATAGTTGGATGGTCACTGAAGGTGATCTATACATAATGGTATTTATTTAGACTCGAAAATTGTAGAAATTTGCGTTTTCTGTAAGATTTTTCTAATTTCCAAAATATGCAGGTTTCAAAGCTCAAATTTGGATGACTTATTTTTATTCATAACAGAAACTAGTATATTAACTTTTAATTTCCTCAGGTTCCTCAGTTAGAAGTTATTAAAGATGAAAGTTCCACGTTATACACGCGGCTAGTTAGCGCACAGGTCTTACATTCTCACGGTACAGACATGCCATATGGTCGTGACGTCAGACGAACGGACACCGGTAATCTGCCCGCTACAGCACATATGCTAATCTGATGGCTACTTTACAGTCTGTCTACATTTCACAGTAAATATTTGATAGAAAACTGTGCGCTCGCACTAGTTGCGACGCCACACACCTCCTGAGGAAACTAAATTTTTTCATTCATGACAAACTTTTAGTTTTCTAAAAAAAATTTCTATTAAAGATTTACTCAAACAGCTATTTAACATTTATAGTTCCTGTACATCAATCATCCACTTATACCTAGGGCTGACGACCTACAAAACATCTTATATCTAAACATGCACTTTTATCATCATTCAAAAAAAAATTTTTCAGATTACAAAATTCTATTTACAAATTCCTGAAAGAGAAAACAAACCTAAATACTATCTTGATGTACGTCACACGCACACTAACACTACTATCGCTATGGTGAGCGTCACTTTTTTACCACTTACACTTAAGATTTTGATAGCACTCGTAGTTCGACCGGGTCCTGCTTGGGAGGTCCATTTCAAGTCTCGTGCTACCACCTCTGTTTACTTCGGCGCACCTGAAACATCAGCTGGCCTCAGTTCCCTTTCTAACTGCTACGTCTTAACCTACAGCAGCGATAAATGGCGCTATCTGCTTGACTCTAAAGTCTCATATTTTTGATAAAATTTACTTTACAGTATGTACAATTTTCAATTTTTTTTTTTTTTTTTTTTTTTTTAAGTGAAAAGTGAATCGACTTTCCTAATGCAGTACCGAAGTGGCACATTTACTCTTTAATTACTTCTTCATCTCATAATCAAACAAGTTATGGTTACATAAGAAATACTAAGAAAAACAATTCCTACAAATAGTTCACAAATACATAATAAATCTCCGCCAGCACTGGTGACTCTCCAGTTCCTGTACAATACACAACAATATAAAATATACACAAAATTATCAATATTACAATTCTGTCTCCAGGCAATCTCCTGTAGTCCTGTATCATAAATTAAACACTGAAAAATACATATTTACTTATTCATTTATCAACACTACAATCCTTATACTAATCTCTACGACAAACTTGGGGAGCTTTGTGTGTCTCTGGTCAAAAATGGAATCGATGTCATGGGTACTTTCCTCATCTCACATATCTGGAGTTACTTCAATTTCTTGTCAACATCAGGTTTTCTCTAGTCACATTCGGGTTTAATTTACAACTCTCATACTCATACTTCACACACTCAGGTTAGTATTTGTTAAAGCGTTTCCTACTAATCTGCGAAACCTCGTTACCCATACTTTCTAACATACATCCACCTCCTAAGTTACCAACGTCGCCTCAGCTCTGTTTACATTCGTAGCCTCACTTCCTTTTGTTTACAAACATCTCCTCTGTTTACCAACAAACGCCACCTCTGGTTACCAACATTAAGCTTTTTATTTACTCACCTTCGTAGCCTCACTTTTTCCTAATATCGAGCTAGCCAAACACTATGCTCATTCTTTCTCCTTTTCTCACATATTTCTCTTCATTTGACAGTCAGTCCTGCTGCACTGTCCCTTTAACTTAACTTCCTTTACCCCTTTGACAGTCAACCTTGTTGCACTGTACCTTTACTCATTTTACCACTAAATCACCTCCTGAGGCTCTGACTTCATTGAACAGACAGTTTTGCTGTACTGCTCCATTTCCTTTCCTAAACATTAGCTTAATGCTACGTCTTAACATATCGTTCTGTTACTTAACAAACAGCTTCAATGTTCGTCACCATATTTTCTGAGGCTCTTACATTTCTTAGTTATTTTACCTTTCTAAGGGCATTACTCACACCTTAGGCCAAACATTTACTTTACTGAGACTTATTACTTATCTGAGGTATCTTAATCCTTTTTGATTTTCTCTTACACTCATTCCTTACGCTTAACCTATACTGCACTGAGGTTCTTTCCTACTCATTACTTAAACACTTTATCACTTAAAAACTACGATAGAGAAGAAGGAAAGACGATAGAATTTTAGTTCTGAATGAAAGAAGAGGTAGGTTGACAATACGGAAAAGAAAGTGGAAGAAATATTGTCAAACGACTCGAGACCTAGTGCTCGTCACGCACTTAGCTCTGCAAAGAGTGCAAAGCTCTCTGAGGTATCTACTCACTCCTGGCCACGTCTCTCTTTTGAACATATCTTTTCAAATCCACAATGTTCCTAAGCCCTAACACCTTATGTGATTTCACAAACTCCAGTCTATAAGCATTTGGGTGAGGCTTCTCTACGATTCTAAATGGGCCCACGTACTCATCGGTAAACTTCTTTGTTTCTGACGTAAGTTTCTTAGATCTTTCCCTAGTTTTCACTAGCACTAGATCCCCTACCTGAAAACTAGTGGGATCAGCTCTTGCGTCATGCCTTCTCTTTCTTTCCAGGGCCTTCTTTCTTATATTAATACGTACCAGTCTCTCCTTCTCTTCGATGGCTATGTCTGTGAGATTTGGAAACTCGACCAGGTCGAATAAAATATTATTCGGCCTAATGTCACACATTAGCTCTACTGGTGCATATCCTGTGGCTTCATGCTTCAGATGGTTTATTACTTCTTCGAAGTATTCAATATAATTGGCCCAAGCGGAGTGTTTTTTATGACAATATGTTCTACACAATCTGTTTAACTCCTTCATAATTCGCTCACACATGTTCCCTTGAGGAAAGTACGCGGAGATTTTTATGTGATCGATACCTCTCTGTTGTAAACATTCACTAAATTTCTTAGAGATAAACTGGGGCCCATTGTCTGACAATATTGCCTTTGGCACTCCTATCTTCCCAAAATAGTCCTTCTCCAACTTATTCACTAATACTTTAGAGTTGGCTTTCTTAATTGGGTAAAATTTTACGTACTTAGTAAACCCATCCACCATCACAAACACATATTCACATCCCCCTCTAGACACTGGTAGTGGACCAAATAAATCTACAGCTACTAAATCCAGCCGATTTTGTGGTTCTACTGAATACATCTGTCCTTGGATAGTTCTATTGTTGGCCCTAACTTTCTGGCAACGATCACAGGATTCTAATCGCTGTTGCACCCTTCTCCACATATTATCAAAAATTACCACTTCACTTAACTTAGCTGTACATTTACGAGCGCCATAATGCCCATACTTACAATGTACGTAGTCTATAAGTGCATCTACATGTTGCTCCGGAAAACATATTTTCCAATTCTCCTCACTGTCTTTCCTGCGCCTAAATAAGACATCTTTATGCACTTTATAGTAGACCAGTAATTTTGGGTAGTCTGGATGACCTAATCTACTCTTTACTAATTTAATGTTGTCATCCTGGTTCTGTTCCCTCCATAGGTTCTTACAAATGCGCTTAATTAAGCCATCGTCCTGGAGCTGCATGATGGCCAACATTACTTCATTATTATCGGTATTTCTTAAAGATTTCCCTTCTTGTCCTGTATCTTTCACACTTCTTGATAAGGCGTCCGCCACGATGTTCTCGGAACCCTTAATGTATATCATCTTATAATTAAATTGCTGTAAATACAGGGACCATCTTCTTAATCTAGCATGTTTTAGCTGACATGAGTCTAAATATGTAAGGGCACTATGGTCTGTGTAGATCCAAATTTCATGTCCTAAAAGGTACTTTTCAAATTTTTGCAGGCCGAAAATAACAGCTAATGCTTCAAGTTCAGATATACTATAATTTTTCTCGGATTGTTGCAATGACCTGCTCGCAAAGGCTATGGTCTTGTGGACTTCCTCTTCTCCTTCTTTTTCCAACTGAAATAGTTCAACTCCTAACCCGTAACCACAAGCATCAGATCCCAGACAAAATGGTTTCGAAAAATCGGGATGGTTCAAAATCTTACTATTAATAAGAGCTTCTTTCAATTCTTCAAACGCCTTCTGACACTCAGAAGTCCATTTATAAACTACATTTTTCTTTAAGAGTTCTCGCAGGCACGGTGCATTGAATAATTGTCCAGACACAAATTTTCTATAAAACCCAAACAAACCAAACATCCCCTTTAATGCTTTACGTGTTGTAGGTGCAGCATAATCCCTTATTGCTCTAATCTTTTCTGGATCCGGCATGATACCATCGCCACTCACTATGTGCCCCAAGAATTTAATTTCTTTCTTCACAAATTCAGTTTTGTCTAGCTTCAATTTCATACCCCCCAATTTTATGGCCCTCAATACTTCATCCAATAACATACAGTGTTCCTCCCACGTTGGTGTCGATATCAAAACGTCGTCTACATACACTGTAATTCTTCTCAGTAGATGGTCCCCTAATACCTGCGACATAGCTCTTACAAAGGCACATACACTTATATTTAAACCAAACGGCACCACCTTATACTGATAACATCTACCTTCGAATAAGAATGCCGTGTACTTTCTTGATTCCTTTGCTAACGGTAGGTTCCAATATCCACAGGTCACATCCATGGATGTAAAGAACTTAGCACCTTTAAACTTTTGTAGCAGTTCTTCAATATTCTCCGGACGGTCACTCTCAGGTAGTACTATTTTGTTTAATGCTCGAGCATCCAACACTAGTCTAATTGAGCCATCCTTCTTAGGAACTATGACTAGCGGGTTATTGTACACACTAACAGCCCTTTCAATAATTCCCCACTCTAACATATTTTGAATTAAGTCACGTACTGCCTCCTTATGTACTTCTGGGATTGCAAATGGTTTTTTGAAGAAATGAGCGTCTTTCTGCACTGTCAAAAAACACTCATAATCCTTTACTAGCCCTGGTTGATCTGAGAAAACCTCGGCATGTTTGACTAGTATTTGTCTTAAATCGTTTTTCCTTGCTTCATCAATATCAATTAATTCTAGTAATTTCTCCTCGATCCTATTTCTGACACTCACAAGCTCAGACGGATCCTCTACTTTTTTGCCACCGTACTCATTATAGCCCTCCAAGAATTTCTCTGTTTTACAAATACATATAGGAAAATCATTCTGCTCAGGATCCTCACATAGCTGCTTACCGATGAAAGGTATAGTAATTAGTTTACCCTTAATTTTTACCATAACATCATTGGTAGAAAAATTCACCCATCCTTCATATTTATTCAAAAAGTCAGCCCCCACCAATATGTCTACACTCAGTCCATTTATAACTAAGAAGTTCTGTCTTATTTCTACTTCCTTAAATGCTATGGGTAGAAACACTTCCTGTTTTACTGTCTTCTTAGTCTTACCGGTTGCTACTACAATGTTCAAGCCACTTACTGGCATCTTAACAATCTGTTTACTGTTAGGGAGTTCATTTACCAAGTTCTGGGATACTGCACAGACTTCCGATCCAGTATCTATCAAACATTTAACTGGTTCATTTAATACTCTTAGCTCTACTATCGGTTGCCCTAAGTACTCTTTATTTATTTTGGGTTCTGCTTCCTCCAATAAATCTTGCACAATTTCTCTCCTTTCGAAGCCTGTCTTTTGGGTGGCAATCACATTCACACTTACAGGGTTTATTTCATGCTTATTATCACCCTCAATTCTAGTGGCAGCTCCTATTAGCCTATCCACTATTGCTAAGTCAAAACATTTTTCCAATGTTTCCCCCTCTTTCTCATTAACCTCCTTTTCTACGACCCTATCCAAGGCGTCGTCATTAACCTCTACCTCCTCCTCTAATCTATCCTCTTCTTCGTAACTATCTACAACATCAATTATCTTATCAAGCACAGTCACAACCCTGCCATTATTACTGTTCTCACCCCTATCCGACAGCTCTTCATTAGTTTTACTGTGCATAATGTCTTTCTGATTATTACCCTTATAACTAGTACTTAGTTCTTCAATAAGTGGCTTCTTATGATTATTCTTACAGTTAATTGGTTCATTAACCTCCACTTGACTTAAAGCTACTATCTCTGTCTGTTTTACGTTATCCTCCCTAAATTTTGTAGCAACAACATTTATGTTAGGTGGTCGTTCAGGCTGCTTTCTTATGAATGGTTTTGCCAGCGGATTTAACTTTAAACGCTGTTGCCTACGATCGCCAGCACACTCGTAGACAATTAATGGTTTTCCGAGCGCGGTGCGTCATCACTATGCCTCCAGCTGACCGCCTCACCTCCTGACATCTGTCGGCCGCTGTCATACTGCTCGCGTTCATTGAACCTGTTAACATATGTTCTTCCTCTACCACGTGAACTGCCACGGTATCCGCCGCCTCTCTGAACACCCATCCTATTAATGTTTACATCCGCGCGATTGCCATTCTGCCTAGCAGGCGGGCGATGCTCCCTCCTCATGTTTTCTTCTTCTTTTTGGACGGATTCAACCCTTTCTAAATACTGTACGAACTTGTCAATGTTATCTCGGGGCGCAGATATGATCTTAGTTTTCCAGTTCCACGGTAGCTTATTTTCTACCCCTAATATGATCTGTTCTGTTTCTAACTTATTACTAAGGTAGGACAGAGTTGTTACCCACCTTTGAACAAATCGTTTGATGCCCTCTCTCTTGGGGTCATACTTCTCTCCCGACCAGAACCGATTAAGAACATCCATCTGCTTTCTCTTTCCCCAGTATTCCTCAAAGAACGCTAATTTAAATTCTGACAATTTCGCGTATTTTTCAGAGGCTAAATTCCCCCATACTCTGGCCTCTCCCATCAAATTTGAAGTGATAAAGCCTATCTTTTGTTTATCGCTCCATACTTTCGGCAAAACGTCTTCAAAATCGTTCCAAAATTCTCTGGGGTGCATGTTCTTACTTGGGTCAAATTTTAAAAACTGTCTGTGGGTAACATACGCAACCTCGGTAGATTCAATTATTCCACTGGAAATTATACTACCACTATGGTTAGAAACACACTGTTCTACTTTGGTTAGTCTGCATTCATGCCCACAAAGTTGCTCATTCACACTTTCACTGAAATGGCTTATGTGAGTCTCTAAATTATTGACCTTATTTACAACTTGCTCTCCAAGTTTCTCACACCGAATTTTGGTATCATTTACTTTACATTCTAAGGCGGCATGATTAATTTCATTGGAATTCTCTACCACTTTTATGTGCTCACATACTTTATCTAATTCTGCATCAACATGGGATTTAAATTGCTGTTGATCCTCAGTAACCTGTTCGATTCGTGTCGTCAATTCACTTTGCACTTGAACAATATTTTCTGTACATTCTAGTTTAACCTGCTGTATTTCAACATTTACTTTACTACTGAGCACTGCTAAATCTTGCTTCCAACAGTCTCTGAGATCGGATATTTTGGAATCTAAATCAGCGCCCATTTTAGTCATCTCATTACTTAAATCAGATCCTAATTTAGACATTTTTGAATCCATTTTACTTGACATATTAGTTTCCATTTGTGACATATTAGTTTCCAATTTTGATATACTGGAATCCATCTTACTTGACATATTGGAATCCAACACGTTCATCTTAGTTAATAGATTCATCAGCATACTGGCGACATTATCCTTCGCCCCCTCATTTGCTGATACAATGTCCCTATTAACATTAACTACCGGCATGGGTAACTGTAACTCACTGGGCACTGACATATTTGGATCTGACTCCAAACTATAATTAACATAGGATGAATCAGTCAAACTACTACTGAAATTGGGTTGAGACACGTCTAAACTAAAATTCATGGGGTCATTTTCCCCTGTCTCCATCCCACTATCACAACTTAGTTCCGCCTTTTTGTCACTTGGTTGAAACTCAGCCATTTTTCTCAGTTTGACTCCACAAACACACAAAGTTTTCAAAAGCACTGTACTTAACTTTGTGCTTCGGCGTGCTGCGTTGCTGCTAGATGAAACTGCGGGTCCGTTCACCATACACTGCAATGCTGTACCAGTTTCCGGGCCCCCGCTCGAATCAGCGCTGCCAACTGCCACTGCTGTCGTCGCCTCTGCGTAGTCTCCGTAGCTCGTCGTCTGCCAGACGCCGTCGTAGACTGCTATTCCAATCGGCGCGTAGTCACCGAAAAATTCTTCCGTTCCGTACAACACATTACAGTTCACGGACACTTTCACTGTCCTTCCTATTCACGTGGCGATATCAATTTGTACGCTACACAGTTCCTACACATAGCGAGCACTTCTGTATTGTCCGGTAATTGTCACTACTGCTTTTTTTTTTGAAATTCACTGGAATTTACTATTTTTATTTCCCGGCCGATTGCACCACTTGCGACGGGTCAGGCTCTTATCGCGCAGTTTCCTTTCCCTGAAAGAAAATCCACCTACCTCGTTTCTTAGGTAGTTGCTGCACTCGCCTCTCCTGATAGCAGCTACTGGAAAAATTGCAGAAAAGCAGTGTTGAAGAAACTGCAATTTAATAGCCGCTCACCGGAGGCCGCGATACATGTTTGCTGAAATACAATCTATGAGCAATCTTCCTAAATAAATTGAGTTATTGGAATGGTAGTAATTGTTTACTCAAACGAGAACGCGAAGTTGGTAATTCTATTTAAGCTCTTTATTGTCTTTAAGCCTGATCATCAGCCCGCTAATCTACGTTTGAAGAAAGTTCAGTTCACAATTCTATCCACACTCAAACCCCGCCAGAATTAGCTTTCAAAGTTACGGAATTTACTTAACTGCAACACAGACGATTTTCTAACATACACGTTTGCAGTCGATGTTCAATAATAGTTCGTTTTTTAACGTTAATGCTCGCCATAAGCACTTAGTAAAAGTTTACGAAGTACCGCCACGCTTTTAATTATTAAAGTTACTCGCGTCTTTCGCGGAACGAAAAGTCACAACTCGCTCAAACTCACACTACGCGTTACTGGACTCTTCCAGTCTCAAATCGCACAGTACCGAACCGATGAAGCCGTTTTATGACTTCATTTTACACATTATTCGCGAGGACACATCAAGCATGTCTCTTCTCGATCACAGTTCCTTCGCGACTCCTCATCCACTCGCGACTCACTCTCCTAGTCTGCTAACCGTCCTCGCATCTCATTGGCTCACACATCACACAGCCAATCAGAATTAACTCTTTGGGTGCGCCTCGCGCCAAAATCTAGCACGCACCAGTCATGACTTCTGAATCATTTACGTCATGATTTCTTGTTACACAAAATTTACTGTATAATTTAACAAACCGAAAGGAAAACTAGACTTTACTTTATTTCCAGAAATTATTTAAATACTCGCGAACGTTCTGGCTGCTTGTACAATACCATACACTCTTGGACATCCGACATTCACTAAGATGGGGAACCACTGGCGAATCTGTTCCCACGGTTACATCGTCTGAACACTTGCGAGTTCCAACCTAGATTTTATACACTTGCAAAGAATGGCGAATGTCCCTCTTTCATTCACTCAGGCACACTCATTCACTCTCACCTACTCATATAAAATAACTGTTCACAAAAATTCAAAACATTTATGGTTTTAACAAAGTTATAGGTGAATTTCTAAAAGTAAAATTCTCAAAATAAATACAAAAGCACGGAAGGTGATTTTGTTTCATAGTTGGATGGTCACTGAAGGTGATCTATACATAATGGTATTTATTTAGACTCGAAAATTGTAGAAATTTGCGTTTTCTGTAAGATTTTTCTAATTTCCAAAATATGCAGGTTTCAAAGCTCAAATTTGGATGACTTATTTTTATTCATAACAGAAACTAGTATATTAACTTTTAATTTCCTCAGGTTCCTCAGTTAGAAGTTATTAAAGATGAAAGTTCCACGTTATACACGCGGCTAGTTAGCGCACAGGTCTTACATTCTCACGGTACAGACATGCCATATGGTCGTGACGTCAGACGAACGGACACCGGTAATCTGCCCGCTACAGCACATATGCTAATCTGATGGCTACTTTACAGTCTGTCTACATTTCACAGTAAATATTTGATAGAAAACTGTGCGCTCGCACTAGTTGCGACGCCACAACACGTCCAGATCGTCTACTCAAAGCTCTGGCATCTCTCTCCCCACATCCACCACTGCTGGCAGCTCACCTCCAACTGCCCAACGCTACGCGCTGTTCACATCCAACTGTCCAACACTACAATAGCGAATATTCGAACAATGAGTACAAGCAGCCACAGATTGCACACAGCGCAGTCAGCGATTTTCATACAGAGCACTACGAGGCATTACCAGCATAAAAACCTAAACAACCTACTTACATCCAATAGTAAAGGGATATGATATGAACGAGACGTGATATAATGCATAATTCTCTTCGAGGGAGGGGGGGGGGGGGGAGTGGTTGTTATGTTAATCGTTAAATTTTTCCAGCTACGACGGCTAAAGCTTGGCGTGTTAGTCAGACTTGTTATACAGTCTTAACGCAAGGAATTTGTCTGATGATACGGATTGAGAAGGATGATGATGAAGTAAGAGATCTTTCTTTATAGACTGTAAAAAAACTAATTTATTATGTGTGTGTAGTTGCTAAAATTGTTGGGTAGGTAAACCAGACCACCATGTAGCAGCATTTTATGAGAGATGGGGACTGGAAAATTCCACAGAAACTGCAGAGGCTATGAACGTGTCAGTCCGGATGTAACAGTCATTGAGACTCTAGTCGATGTCACAAGTTGAAGTGGACACTCGAAGAGCACCGTGAAATGTCGTAGTACCAAGTCACGAGTCAGTAGACATAATATTTGTTAAGGACAAGTGAAAAGAGCTGACTGATTTGATAAACTCAAGTGTTCTTGTAAGAGACATCCGAAGCACAACTTAGCCCGAGGCTGTACCAACGGTTCTGGAAAATAGGGTACGTGGTACAACAACACAAAGGCAGAGGAATACTACGAATCGTACCGCCTCTGAACGATTCTAGAATCAGAAGGATCAGCGCTCGCCCACTTGGATGAGGGACCTTTACTCAGCACCCGAACACTTGCCTCTGAAATGAGCGCTGTGCATAAAGTTGAGTGCAAAGCAATACAGGTACAGCAGCTAGAGCATTACTATTCAAATAAAGTGTAAGTTTTAACTACAGCGCACTTCGAACCTAGGATCGTGCTTAGCCAATAGGTGTGGATCTCTTTATTGTCCATCCTCACTGCTGTGTATGTGTATTTTCCTAGGATGTTGTATATATCTGATCAAAATCACCCGGACACAGTAAGTCACTCTGCACGGAGAGAGGTCTTCAGATGTGAAAGTGTGTGCCCCAAGGGGACGTCACAGTAGCTTTGCTATCCTCTGTATATACGTACACTACTGGGACCTAAAATTGCGACACCAAGAAGAAATGCAGATGATAAACAGGTATTCATTGGACAAATCTATTATACTAGAAGTGACATGTGATTACATTGTCACGCAATTTGGGTGCATAGATCCTGACAAATCAGTACCCAGAACAACCAAGTCTGGCCACAATAACGGCCTTGATACGCCTGGGCATTGAGTCAAACAGAGCTTGGATGGCGTGTACAGGTACAGCTGCCCATGCAGCTTCAACACGATACCACAGTTCATCAAGAGTAGTGACTGGCGTACTGTGACGAGCCAGTTGCCCGGCCACCATTGACCAGACGTTTTCAGTTGGTGAGAGATCTGGAGAATGTGCTGGCCAGGGCAGCAGTCAAACATTTTCTGTATCCAGAAAGGCCCGTACAGGACCTGCAAGATGCGGTCGTGCATTATCTTGCTGAAATGTAGGTTTTCGCAGGGATCGAATGAAGGGTAGAGCCACGGGTCAGAACACATCTGAAATGTAACGTCCAGTGTTCGGAGTGCCGTCAATGCGAACAAGAGGTGACCGAGACGTGTAACCAGTGTATAAATCACATAGTGGATAATGTCGGAAGTTCCATGAGACTATTCGCTGATCATGCTGTTGTATACAGAGGAGTCGCAAAGCTACAAAACTTTAGCAAAATTGCAGAAAGTCCTGCTAAGAATCGATGTTTGGTGTGAGGAGAGAAAATTAACGCTCCAGATAAACAAAAGTAACGTATTCCGAATACATGGACATAAAGACCCTTTATCGTATGATTACACGACTTCAATCACTGAAGACAGTAACTACCATAAAATATGTAGGAGTATTCTACGTGAACTGCAACGATCACATAAAATTAATCGCGGGAGGGGAAGATGCCAGACTAAGAGTCATTGGAAGGACCCTAAGAAAATGTAATCCATCAACAATGAAAGTAGCTTACAACGTACTCGTAGGACCAGTACCTGAATATTCGACCAGTACTTGAATAGGACTCGTTAGTGGGGTATCCATATCAGGTAGTACTGACAGAGGAAGTAGAGAAGATTAAAAGAAGAGCTGCACTTTTCGGTCTAGATTCAATAAGCAAGCGCGAAATCCTCACAGAGATGCTCAGCCAACTGCAGTCACAGGCGATGCAAGAAAGGCGTCCTGCATCACTGTCTGGTTTACTGTCGAAGTTCCGAAAACGTACCCTCTGAGAAGAGTCAGTGGATGTACTGTTCCCTTCAATGTATATCCAGCAAAAAGGTCACGAATATAAAATCAGATCTGAAGCCACACAGAGGCTTACCAACAATTTTTCTTCCAGCAAACCATACAAGACTGGATGAGGAAAGACGAGGAGCGAATTGATACACGAAGTACCGTTGTGTGGTTTGCAGAGTACAGATGTAGATGTTAGCCCCTGTGCAAAGCGGAACTGACCACTAGATGCAGCCGACCCGCGAGTTTAAAAGGAGGCGGGCCGATTGTGTTGTCAGAAGAGAAAATATAACATTTGATGTTACTCGAGTAACAAATCCGTCAGAGACATTTCGACCCTTCCAAATCTGCCCAGTTCGACTTTTACTAATGTGACTGCAAAATGGAACCTGGAGAGGACAACCATAGCTAAACCAAGACCAAGCAGATCTCATGTACTGCCGAACAGGGTCCATCGAGTACTGCTGAGAGTGATTAAACAAAATCAGTAGAAGGAATCGCTAGCGAGTTCCAAAGTGGTAACATCAGTTCAACAAGGAACTGAAAATAATGGGGACAATGGCCTAGCAGCTCCTCATAAGCCATACACTGGTGTAGCCAGTGCTAAGTGATACCTTGAGGTGATGTAAAGAGTGACGCCATTGGACAGCGGATGAATAGAAACGAGTGATTTCGAGTGAAGAATCACGCTGTACTCTGTAACAATTCGATGGAACGGTTTGGGTTTGGAGAATGCCTCGAGAATATCACCAGTCCTCATCAGTAGTGCCAACAATGAAAGACGGTGGAGGGAGTGTCAGGATATGGAGGTGCTTTTCGTGGTTACGCTTTAGAACTCTTATTGCCCTTAACAAACGCTAATTACATCTACATGGTTACTCTGCAATTCACACTTAAGTGCCTGGCAGAGGGTTCATCGAACCATTTTCATAGTACTTCTCTACCATTCCATTCTCGAATGGAGCGCGGGAAAAAGAAACACCTACACCTTTCCGTTCGAGCTCTGATTTCTCTTATTTTATTAGAATGATCATTTCTCCCTACGTAAGTGGGTGTCAACAAAATATTTACGCATTCGGAAGAAAAAGTTGGTGATTAAAATTTCGTAAATAGATCTCGCCGCAAAAAAAAAAAAATAATAATAATAAAGCCTTTGTTTCACTGACTGCCACCTCATTTCGCGTTTCGTGTCAGTGACACTCTCACCCCTATTGCGCGATAACACGAAATGAGCTGCCTTCTTTGCACTTTTTCGATGTCTTCTGTCAATCCTACCTGGTACGGATCCCATACCGCTCAGCAATATTCCACCAGAGGGCGCACAAGTGTAATGTAGGCTGTATCTTTATTGGGTTTGTCGCATCTTCTAAGTGTTCTGCCAAAAAAGCGCAGTCTTTGTTTCGCCTTCCCCACTATATAATCTATGTGGTCTTTCCAATTTAAGTTGCTCGTAATTGTAATTACTAGGTATTTAGTCGAATTGACAGCCCCTATATTTGTGCGATTTATCGTATACCCAAAATTTATCGGATTTCTTTTAGTATCCATGTGGATGACCTGGAACTTCCCTTTGTTTAGTGCTAATTGCTACTTTGCCCACCATACAGAAATTCTCTCTAGATCATTTTGTAATTGGAATTGATCGACTGATGATTTTACTAGACGGTAAATTACAGCGTAATCTGCAAACAACCTAAGGAGGCTGCTCAGATTATCACCTAGATCATTTATATAAATCAGGACTGAACACCTATTTCAGCATTATGTACTGCTCGTAGTAGAGTCACTGTTAGCACACGATAAATTTTGTTTCAGTATGAGAATGCACCCTGCCTTAAACTCGTCCCTGTGAGTCAATGGTTTCTGGGGGTAACGTAACTGAAATTGACTGACCTACTCGGAGTCCCGACGTTAACAAAGTATATTGCTTCTAGGATGGGGTAGAACGTCGAATTTGCTCCAGATCCAAGTGTCTGTCACTACCTTACTGAAATTGTCCCCAGCAGAGATGAAGTCGAAATGAAAGCGAAGAGTGAACACATCCAAATTAACGTCCGCTAATTGGTGTTGTGTCGTCTCCAGGCAAGACATTTGTAAAATCTGTGTAATATATGCAAAAAACATTTATCTGGGTTCTTATATTTCATTTCTGTATGAACAGTTACCGATTGTTTGGTTTCTGTATAAAGGAAATAATCATTTTGCATTTTTATGTTTGTGTAATATTATGTATGTCAATTTTGCAAATAACGTCTGTGGTCGGCGAGTGTGGAAACCGACGCAGACGATGATAATTAAAAATATAACAAAGATGTCTATATTAGCATATTAATTTACTTACAAATAGTGGAGGCTTAGATATTACTGTCTCTGTCTTCTCGTAGCCGTGAATGTTGTAAGAGCCTGTGACGCTCTCTCTAACGCTTAGTTGGCCTTAAAAATACTTGTAATAATTTGTAGCTCGTTTGCCTGGTATTTCATCCCACATTTTAGCCATTTTCAACGAATTTAGCATTTTTTTTTTTTTTTTTTTTTTTTTGTGACGCAGTGCTGCTCCACGATCGCGGGAGCCGCTGCCGCCGCAACTTCAGACTGTAATTGAATGAAAGCAGTTTTCCCGCAACCAAGCGAGCAGGTAATTGCGCATTAAAATTATTTCTTTCAGCTTCCTGGACCCCGCAGAGGAGAACTGCAGGTTTTATTATGTCATTTTCAGATGGTCATGGGCAACTGCTAGTACAATACCATTTACGTAAATAATTTACGTTAATCAGAGAGTTAAAACTTTACTTATGTGAGATCAAGTACCGCTGCGTTGAAATCTGGTCTGGCCAATAATATTAAATCATTTCCATTTTTAGTTTCATGCTCTCGTGTTAGCCGTGGCAATCAATAGTGTTCAAACATTAAAAAATCCTGTGGTTGGCAAACATTGCATACTGTAACTTTTGTCCCTGTAATAAGAGTAAGTTTCGTGGCATTTCGGAGACCAAAGTAGAGAAAGACATGTTTAATTTCGTAATCAGTTACAGTAAAGATACAGTGTTTCATTTCTAACAAGCCAGTTCAGACTCATGAAAATATAGTTTTGCAAATTAAAGATCATACGCTTACAGCAGGAAATCTGTTAGTGTTGTGCGTATCCTCACATAATAGATTAGAGGGCCCAAAGTTCAATTTTCAACAACAGAAACCAGTAGTGAGAACGGCATTTTATCTTTTGTGTTTGCAAACGATAATCAATATTTGGTTTACTTAAAATGCTATGCAATATAGACTGTATTATAGCCAAAGGTCACAAAAGTTCAATCCATGATGTTATTACTACCAAGAAACTGAATAACATTCTTTTACTTTAAACCAAACTGTATATAAAATCAAACTTCACGGGGATACGTAACAGTGACCACGTGCTTTTGATGAGATAGTGTAGGCCTATGTTTCACCAAATAATCATGTGTCGGCCACTGACATGACCTAAGCTATGGTTATGAAGAAGCATCAAAACAATCTATGGGTAGTCGCAGTCAATGATTGGCTTGTAAAACTGCACCTGCTGCCTTACACCGCGCCTAACTGCACCAGTGTATCATCTTCGTGCATTTATGTGCTTCCAACATGATGGAATCACACGTTTGGCTCATGAACACCCACGTTAGACGGCCCGGAAAAGATTGACAGGAAAAGGAGCTCAAGTTTTGGGGCCAGTTCCGCTCGATTTGTTGTTGTGGGATTATGTGAAAAGACTTCTCTACAAGACAGCTGTTGGGACTGAAGAGGATGTCTGACATTAACTGTCGATAAAAATTGTATTTTTTTAACAGCACTGGATCATTGTAGAACTTTTTCGTAATTATGTCCCAACTGCACAGTAGAAAAATGGCTGAAATGGCTCTAAGCACTATGGGACTTAACTTCTGAGGTCATCAGCCCCTAGACTTAGAACTACTTAAACTAATATAAGGACATCACTCACATCTATGCCCGAGGCAGGATTCGAACCTGCGACCATAGCATCAGCGCGGTTCCGGACTGAAGCGCCTAGAACAGCTCGGCCACAGCACCCGGCTGCACAGTAGAAACTAAAACTCTTTTTGAACATACGATTTTTTGCAGTAAATTAATACAGGGGCAGGATCTAGTAGAACAGGGGGACGGGGTGCGTGCGGGCGTGGCGTAACTTTAGTTATTGTGTGCATGACTGATGTTCACGAAAATGAGCTAATGATGTCAAGAGAGTTAGTACTTCTGCGGAAGGATTCAGAAAGTGTTGGTGGAAATCATTTGGATTCGTCGATAAAATGCAGTGCTATTCCGAAAGGAGACAATTTGCTCGAACGGTTGTCAATCATACTGGGGCCACCAGCATCATTCAACGAAAGGGGTGTATTTTTGCTGGACAATCAGTTTTCCCCAGAACACTCATTCAAATGGAGGTGACATTTCGTACTCGTGTATACTTATCTGCTTAGATGTATTGTATGACAACTGGTACAACATCAAAAGTATTAGCCACTTCTTACTGACTGCAACATAGCTGACCCTCTCGTTGGCGCCATAGCAACATGGTATTTGCAGAATAGAGAACATGATCGTATTGTAAGGCCACGGACCCATCGTTGCGCAATTAGATGTGGCAAAAATTGCTCTTCCAATGACTTCTGTAAAGATAGAGCGATAAATGAGAAACAGCCCTTATTTAGGTCAGCATTCGTTTCGTTGATAAAAATTAGATTTTGCATGTGCCACAGTGAACGAGTGTTCCCATTCTTAGGAAATACTGTGAAAATAAAATGTTTTCAGCAGAGGTAATCATTTGCTCTTAGTAGAGTATCAAAACCATGGTAGAGAAAAGGGTATGAAATGTAATGTGTGGCTTCATAATAGATAGTTTGCTGTGGATTGTTTTCTTTTAAATGTGTCCTGGAAATAGTATTCAGATGGATAACGTGGTAAAATTTCAAATTTGTACCTCGTTATATTCCTTTATTTCTTCATGTGTTTAGCTCCCATCTGAGATAAATTAATATAAATCATTTTGCAACTCTTTGCAGGCAGATCTGGACGCTGTTGACTTTTTTATTGAAGGAGTATGTTGTCTTCATTTGGAAAACAGCAGTTAATATTCAGAACACATAACAGGGTTTTAAACTTGCCTGGACATACAGCCAGTGAGTTTCTTGAAGTCAATGACGAAATAAATTTTGTTTGTCAACTTTATTACTTTTTTTATGAGTAACTAAATTACTATATTTTATGGCACTGTATCTGAGATGGTTTTTTTGTGACTCGAAAAATAATTCGTATTTGTAAACACAGTTTTTGGACTGTGAATGAGTGGATTTTTATTATATTTTCAAAAATATAACAAAAATATGGAAACATATTCTCAGACTTTCTGTTTAATGTTGTGTGATTAATCTATGAAAGTCTGTTTCATTTCTGAACCATGATGGTAGTGGTAACCACTAGTGAATGTACGTTAAAGTCCACTCCATTCTAAGCATTACTTATAAGCAATTTATTTCTCAGTTTCACATTTAAAGAGCATCTGAAATGGGTTATTTTATCCTGTTGACTGTCAGCAGTCAATTGTAAATTGCGTACCAGTATTTTGTTGTCTTCTTTGTCCAGTAAAGGACTGAAATGTGTTAATAATTGTTTCAAAATCATGTATTTGATAATTAAAAGTGGTTGTAGTACGTACGAATCGTATAAAAACAAAGTGGTCAGCGTGCCTCGGTGCTATGTGGAGCATATGGGTTCAATTCCCGGTTCTAACAGGGATTTTTCCTCAGTGAGAGGACTGGAACGGGGCACACTCAGTCTTGTGAATGTAATGCCAACTGAGAAGCTACTTGAATGCTAAGTAGGGGATCCAAGGCCTAGAAGCCCGCCGACAGCCGGAAGAGTTGTTGTGCAGACGCCTCGCCCCTCCATTTCGACCCCAAAGACGCCTCTGGAGAGACACTGTTACCTCTGTTAATTTTGTCTGGTATGGATCACTCATATTTTAGCTGACCTTTTGGATGGGGCGTACAGGTATTTTTAAGGGCCGTTCTAAGTTACTCCAGTACCAAGAATTCCATACACAACATCACTTCCAATAATATTTATTCTAATTAAATTTCATTGTCAAAAATTCGCGAAGCGTTACGAAAGCAGAAAACTTTCATGGAATATACGTTTTGCCCACATAGTTTCATCTTCCAGTGGCATTTATTACACAAGGAAGTCGTAACCAAAAAACTAACGTCGCAGACACGTTGCTACTTTGAATTTCGTGGTATGCACTTTCGGACCCGAGCTGTGCGTCGTCGCACAACGTGGGCGGCCGCCTGGAGGAGATGCGACGGCATCGCGGGGTTTGCGTTGCAGCTCACTGGGACAAAGCGGGGTCTGGCGCGCTATGAAACGTGATTCCGCGCTAAGCCGATTTGGGGGGTCTGTCCATCCGAAGTCCCTGCAAGCCCAGCTCTGCAGACAAAACGGTAACTGGTGCCTGAAGATCCTCCCTTGCACTGAAGTACCTGCGGTCGTGCTTGATAGCTGGTTCACAGAGTAGCATCTGTTTCGAGAGGTAGCACCTCTGAGTACCGCCAAACATCCCGGCCGAGTAGTTGTTTACATGCTCACAAACAACTGAAAAAATTTGGGGGTAAACATCCGCATGTTTTGAATGCGTTTACTTCAAAGGTAAATTTTACTATAGCGCCAAGAGAGCATGCACCATAATGTGTGACATAAATTTCAATTTTATGCCCCTACTCATTCCTGAGGGAAAGGGTTCTTAACAGACGGAAAGACAGACAGACATTCTGACAACTTATGCAAAAAAAAAAAGGAAAGAAAGTAAAGAAACAAGAAATCGCATGATATATGAAATACAAATTAACAATTTTCGAATTCTTTCTTTTGGTTGTTGTACCGTGAAACCTTGCTTATTGCTGAGGATAACGATTCTAGGTCAATGGGAAGTACCCTGTAGTTTTTGATGAGAGTGTTGCGTATTGAATCGGGGAACCCAGGGTTAGTGTGAGGATCGGCCGCAATGCACCCCTCCCCCAATACCCACCGACCCCCCACCCACACCTACGGGAATGACTCATACTAGACGAGTGTAATGCCAAATGTTTGCGTGGCAGAGTAATGATGGTGTATGCGTACTTGCAGACTGAGTTTGCGCAGCAATCGCCGACATAGTGTAACTAAGGGGGAATGAGGGGAACCAGCCCGCATTCACCGAGATAGATGGAAAAACGCCTTAAAAACCATCCACAGGCTGGCCTGCACACCGGACCACGACACTAATCCGCCGGGCGCATTCGAGTCGGGGACCGGTACACCTTCTCGCTCGGGAAGCAGTGCATTAGAACGCGCGGCTAGCCGGGCGGGCTTTTGATAAGTAAGTTTGCGAGTATCAAAACATGTGACATAAACGGCCGTATCTTTTTATTGCTTTGGCTTAGAAGCCTCACTCTTTTATACCGGTAAGGAACTGTAGATATTAATATGTGACACAAATTTCAAATTGATACGCGTACCTGTTCCAGAGAAAAAAGTTTTTGATGTTTTTGAACACTCGGACGGACAGATGGAGGGACAACAAAGTGGACCTACAAGGATTCCGTTCTCAGTTATTGAGGTACGGAACCCAGCAAATACCAATGGTAGTAGCTAACGTTCAGATTTATCAAAAGGTCTAAAGAAGGTGCTTTGGCCCCATGATATGTATCATTTAGCTACAAAAGGTGGGTGGTTGACAACAGCCGATCATAAGGTTCCTGTGCATAGTCCGCACAACCAAGCATAGAACGCCGAAAGAAATAACGACTAGTTTGTAGTGTCGGTATATCGTTTTGGAGTTTGTATTATTTCTCCGGTGTCTATGAGATCAGAGCATGGAGGTAACAAATTATATGGCACAAAAAACGTCCAAAACGACTAGATGATTATGTTTCAGTGAGACTTCATTTTATGTTCAAATGTGTGTGAAATCTTATGGGACTGAACTTCTAAGGTCATCAGTCCCACACTTACACACTACTTAGCCTAAATTAATCTAAGGACAAACACACAGACCCATGCTTGAGGGAGGACTCGAACCTCCGCCGGGACCAGCCGCAAGTCCATGACTGCAGCGCCCTAGACCGCGTGGCAGACTTCATTTGAAATATACTATACTCTACCACTTATTTTTCGGGTGTAGTTTATAAACAACACTCTCCTGTTCTGTGTGTACCTTTCGATATAAGAGTTTATTATTAAATGAGGAGTTTCGGAACTGACGTCCTCTCTCTCTCTCTCTCTCTCTCTCTCTCTCTCTCTCTCTGTCTGTCTGTCTGTCTGTCTCTCTCACTTAACCCATCATTATTCAGAATGGTTTGATGAGGTCCGCCACGAATCCCTCTCCCACGCCAGCCCCTTTATTTCAGGGTAGCTCTCCCACCCAACGTCCTCAGTTACTTGTTGAGTACAGTACAATCTCCCCATACAGTTTTTACCCTCTACAGCTCCATTAAGTATCAATGTCCTGTTATCCCGTCCCGTTATGGGAATGAAAGCAAAATTTCCAGAAGATGACAAATGACTGATCCGTTCAGCAAGACCCGCAAGCTGGGAAAGCAATGTGACATGGAGAAATTGGAGGACAGCGGAAAACTAATGAGATCATAAATGTGGTAAAACCACTCCAGTTCTGGTGAAAATCTGGTTGAGACACCAAGAAAAGGAGGTGAAAGATTGTAGATGATAAAACAAAATTAGAGGTTTGCCGCAGTGGTAACACCGGTTCCCCTCAGATCGCCAAAGTTGTGCTTCTGTAGCAAAGGACGGGTGACCGTCCGGTCTACCCAGCGTTGTAGGCACGTGGGGTGCAGTTGGCCATTGTGAGGCAAATTGAGGAGTTACTTGATTGGGAAGAAGCGGCTCCGGTTACGAAAATTGACAACGGCCGGGAAAGCGGAGTGCTGATCTCATACCCCCTCCACATCCGGATCCAGCGACACCAATAAGCTGAGGATGACACGGCGGTCGGTCAGTACCGTTGGGCAGTCCGAGACCTGTTCGGACGTAGTTAGTTTATTTTTTTAGTTTTAGAGATTCCTGAAGTTATAGAGATGGAGGATGCTCTACTAGGATCGAAAATGTGACCGTGAGCCGAGATAGAATTGAATAACTTAAGGAAAGAGGTCATAGTATTTGTTATGTAAAATACTTGTTAAATGAAACAATATTAGTTCCCCAAATTATTCTTAAGGCGCTGAGAATGTTAAATCGTGTAATAGTAGTAATGAACGACACTGTAAAGACACTACCAAAAGCTAGTCCAAATCTGCACACGAGAGAAAATAACATCGGCTGCCTGCGACAGTGAGATCTCACACCTGAGTATTTTGCGACGCCAATTTATGAAAACGACGAATAAATGGTTGGTGTACTCCTGTTCATCAACATGCCCACAGCAAGGTGAATACAATACTGATCCAGTGGAGATGTTCTTGAAGCACTTGTGATCGAAGCTCAGACATGCTGCAATTAAAGCGATGGCATGTAAAACGTGGAAAGACGAATGGCAAGAAACAGTATACGCCAGAGGCAGTCATCACTATCAACTACGACCCAAGCCCTGTACGGCTTTCGGCAGGTGGCATCAAACGTTTATCACAAAGATGCGCTTCCATCAAGGTAACATCATAAACCACCCAGCAAGATAGGTGCTAGAGATTGCCAAATTTATTGATGAATCTCAAATGCAGAAGGTGATTTAATTTCAGATTCTTTTCGTGTGATTTTGTATAGGAAACAGGATACATTGATTAAATCTCTCAAGCATTTTCTCCTGTTATATCTCCATTTTATGTTTCATTCATGATGTGATGGCACTTGATATACTGAATGCAAGACGAGGAGGAAATACAATGGTGCGTAAAAGTTAAGGACGAAAATAACTTTCGCATGATGTGCCACTGTCAAGTACCTTAGTTCAATGAACTGTTACAATGTAGTACAGAAGGTAACAGAAAGAAATACGCTATCAGAAGAATGGAAATTGCACTTTTTTTTTCAAGTACAATAATTGCTATTAAGTCACCTCGATTCGTGATGGTCCGCTGGACATTAAAAAATGTGGAGCATCGTCTTTAGTGGCGTGTGCAATCATCACGGATGGCACTTTATGCTCTGTTTCGTGCTCCCTTGCTGGCCAGAAGGCTAATGAGGTGTTATTGTGGTAGGGCGTTCCATTCCTCTAACAGCGCGGCTGAAACTTGCTGGGTCGATATGCTCCAGGGATATGAAATAGAATGATAACATAGGCTCAGGCAGACGATAGACTTCGATTTATAGGTAGAATACTCAGAAAGGGGAATCAGTCTACTAAAGAAACTGCTAACAAATAACTTATTACAAATTGTAATGTAATATTAACAGACCAAGATATGGGAGCTTGTATCTCCATGACCACACGTACACCAACACTACAAGCGCAAGCCGGAGATATATAAACAATTAGCTCCATTTCGTCCTGCGTTGACAGCCCTGCTTATCTAATAGGTAAGATGCTTAACACATTACTAACCAACCTATATATCTACAACGAAAAATACAAAACAAAGAACACAAGAGCGTTAGCACATGAGATAAAAATGTAAAAATACCAAAAATACACGAACATACATGTATAAGAAGCAACAGAAATTACAAAGAAGAACTTTCTAAGACACAGCAAAACTTCTGTCACAGGAGCAGATGACATCATAGATCTGCTAAAGCTAACACTCAACCGAAGTTGTTTTGAATTCAACCAAAAAATTTACGCACATGCCGATGGAGAAGTAAGGAAACTAATTTGCTGGCACAATTGCAGACTAATTTATCAACACGCTGGAAGTAAATATTTTCAGCTCCAAATTGCCAATACGCAACAGGATTATATATTACCATCGATATATAGATGACTGTTTGGTTCTAATAGATGTAAACGATGAAGACACCGGACAGTTCATCGAGAACTCAGTAACTTGCATCTAAAGATAAAATTAAGAACAGAACCAGAAAAAAACAAATCCATAAACTTCCTTGACGTTAAAATCAGCAACCATGATAATCATTATGAATTTGAAATTTACATAAACCCAACTACTACAGACAGCATAATCAATGAAAGCTCCCGTTACCCAACGCTTCAAAAATAAACCTATTTCAACTCAGTGATCAACAGAATAATTACTATACCATTCAAACACTAAGCAACACAAAATGAGCTTAAGACACTCCAAAATATAGCCCAACAAAATAATTTCAACCGAAATGTAGTTCTTAAACTGTACGAAAAACGCTCGAAATCTAAAACCCAAACCATTCACAAAGACACAAAATTAATAAGAAAAAACGGAACTAATCTATAAGCAAATTACGTACACACGACATACTTGGGATAAACATAGAATAAAATGAAGCAAATATTAAACATAACAACCATTAAATTATTTTTCCGAACAAACAAAAATCACAAACCAAAATTCGATCTGCAAAATCCAAAATCCCGATTTTTGGCAACCCAGCCATATACTAAAATACGTGTAACGGCTGCACAGAACTGTGTATCGGTCAAACAGGAAGAAATTTTAACAGTAGACTCAGAGAACACACAAGAAATTGTGGCAGCAATCAATCAGGTTTTTACCAGCATCTCTAAACAAAAACCACAAAGCAGAACATACCGAAAGTGCCTTACAGGTTCTACACACAATATCAACGTGACATACCACGGACATCTTGGGAGAATCAGAAATATACACGCGCACAAAAAATTTTCCAAATGATTTCCTTAATGAGCAAATCGATCTCAAACACAGAAATTATCTAGAAGATTTTATTGACATTTTGGAAAATGAGATCGGATAAAAATGACAGTAAACAGAAAACCAAAGATAGCCATAAATACAAATAACACCAAGATTATAATAGCAATGAAATGCAACTAGCCTCACTGACTGGCAAAGATTGCAATGTAAACATAAACCATCAACGAGAATAAACTGTCATTCCAGCTGTCAAAAGTACTTCCAGAAAACATTTTATACAAACAGAATTTACATGATTATAGCGATGTATCAGCAAAAAGACAGTCGACAGTTTATGCACTGGTGCAATATCGGCATTTGTTCCAACTAAAAGTCAGTAAGTATGCAGACCGATCTTTCTATACAACTTTTACAAAAGTAAGAAGACTCACCAAATCTGCAGATTTACTTGAGAATGGCGCTATAGCCGAAACAAGCTAGTAGTAAAGAAGGATTTCTAATAAAACCATTTGCGAATTATCTGGAATTATTCATTACAGGACATAAAATAAATACGAAGTTCGGACCACTTCAATATCTCCCTCTTCGCGGTACACATACAGCTCAAGCCTATGTATTCTCAAAGCATCCCATGGCGAGGGCAGTGTTTCGTTTACTAGTCTTCTGGTTCACTTTTATGCGACGAAGGACGCCCTCGTCAAAGTCGAGAGTGTGGCACATCCGTCGAACACCACAGTTACGAACTTACCAGTTGTTGTAGTCGGACGAAAACGGTACGTGACGTCATAATTACAACAGGGGTTGACGGCGGTGTGCTTCTCTCAGTTTGTGTGCCTACTGTAAAGCGAGATATCGTAAAGTGACCCAATGTTCAAATTTATCTTATATCAAAACGATACGTTTCCGGATATGGGTTCCTCATCAAACTTTTATCTACAGTGTTCGCTCTAAGGCTAGAAGCCGGTAATATGAACTGCGAAACATCCTGTATTAGGACAGAGCCATCGAAGACTTGTCAATCTTCCGAGGAATACTCGGCTGAAAGCTTGTGGCAATTTAGACATTGCAGGCATGGTAAGTTTTTATTAATCATATCACGTAAGACCACGTATATGTTCTATATGTAAAGACAGCTACACTTCCTACCAAACAAGGTTCATTGTCTCTGACCCCATATACTTTTTTTTGCGTCATCAGTTTCTAACTTGTTTGATGCTGCCCGCCGTGAACTCCTCTCTTGTGCTAATTTCTCATCTCAGAGGAGCACTTGCAACCTACGTCCTCAATTATTTGCTGGATGTACTCCAAGCTCTGTTTTCCTCTACAGTTTATACCCTGTACAGCTTTCTATAGTACCATGGAAGTTATTTACTGATGTCTTAAGAGATGTCCTACCATTCTATCCCTTCTTCTTGACAGTGTTTTCCACATATTCCTTTTTTATCCCATTCTGTGCAGCACCTTCTCATTCCTTACCTCATCAGACCACCTAATTTTCGACATTTGTCTGTAGCATCACATCTCAAATGCTATGAACCTCTTCTGTTTCGGTTTTCCCACAGTCCAAGTTGCACTATTATAGAATGCTGTGCACCAAATGTACGTTCTCAGACATTTCTTCCTCAAATTAATGCCTGTGTTTGATACTAGTAGACTTCTCCGGCCAGGAATACCCTTTTTGCTGTGCTAGTCTGCTATTGATGTCCTCGTTGCTCCGTCGGTCGTGGCTTATTTTACTGACTTGGTAGCAGAATTTCGTAACTTCACCTATGTCGTGACCATCAACCGGATGTTAAGTTTCTCGCTTTTCTCATTGTTGCTACTTCTAGTCACTATGGTATTTCTTCGATTTACTCTTGATCTGACTGAATTTTGTCGTTTTGCGATTGCGGGAGAACGTCTCCCATAGCATAATACTGCTCCCATCAACCTGCATCGGTGGCACGCTACACGTTTCGAGCCGCCGTTCACCTAGATGACGAAATTTATGCAGACGATCAGCGACCTAGTGTAGCAAAAATGTGGTTCACCAGAAGAGCCGATACGTTTCCATTGAGCAACTGTCGAATCTCTATGGTCCCATGCCCACTGCAATCGTAAATGACGATGTCGTTGGGTCCAAATGTGAACGCGTAGGAATGGTCTGCAGCGGAGCTTCATGTTGAACAACGCACGATGATCGGTGTGCTCCGAAACAATTGTGCGTGCACCAGCACTATGCTCTTTCACCAGAGGTGCCACAGTTCGCCACCTATACTACTTTAGAGAGTAGACATGCCTCCGAACCCCACGAAGAGTCGTGGATGTCCAACGATTTAGCGCCTAGTAGTAGTTTCAATGTCCTTCTACTTCTTTCCGTAGATGCTCAAGAGAGTAGCACGCGAACACTCGAACAGCTTCACCTTTTTCGAGATACTCGTTCACTGGTTCTGCGTAATAATAATCTACCCTTTGTCAGAGTCGCGTATCTCAATGAATTTCCCCATTTGCAGCCCATATTTCGCTAGGTGATACACCCTCCGTGTCTGCTCCGTTTACGTACTTTTGTTACCGCGTCACGTGCCCGCAACGTAACCAGACGGCATACAACGTTGCGGTGGGCAGTGGTCGTGTTGGTTTGGCTTATCAGTGTATATGTAGATTGAACAGCAGGGTCGAAAGACTACGTTCCTGTGCTGCACACTTATTAATCCGATTCTCGCTCATCGGTTGTTATACACACTGTATAATACATGTAGCTTACTCCTATTTTTCTGACAATTTCGAACACTTTTCACCATTTTCTAGGAAGGCAACCCTCTGACCTTCATTTCTCTTCGGTCTTGCTTCCACTACCAAGCGCAACGTCGGAAATTCCTCACTGGTAGCTTTACCTTTCCTGAAGCCAAACTGGTCTCACATAAAAGACGCTCAGTTTTCTTTTCCATTCTTCTGCGTGTTATTCAGGTAAGCGGCTTGGGTTCAGGAACTGTTAAGTTGACTGTGCGATAGCTCTCCCACTTATATGCTCCAGCTATCTTCGTAATTCTGTGGCCTACAACGGAGGGATATCTGTTCAGAGGACAGACAAACGTCTCCTGAAGAGGGGCAGCAGCCTTTTCAGTAGTTGCAGGGGCAACAGTCTGGATGATTGACTGATTTGGCCTTGTAACAATAACCAAAACAGCCTTGCTGTGCTGGTACAACGAAAGCAAGGGGAAACTACAGCCGTAATTTTTCCGGAGAGCATGCAGCTTTACTGTATGATTAAATGATGATGGCGTCCTCTTGGGTAAAATATTCCGGAAGTAAAATAGTCCATCATTCGGATCTCCGGGCGGGGACTACTCAAGAGGATGTCATTATCAGGAGAAAGAAAACTGGCGTTCTACGAATCGGAGCGTGGAATGTCATATACCTTAATCGGGCAGGTAGGTTAGAAAATTTAAAAAGGGAAATGGATAGGTTAAAGTTAGATATAGTGGGAATTAGTGAAGTTCGGTGGCAGGAGGAACAAGAATTCTGGTCAGGTGACTAAAGGGTTATAAACACAAAATCAAACAGGGGTAATGCAGGAGTAGGTTTAATAATTAATAGTAAAATAGGAATGCGGGTAAGTTACTACAAACAACATAGTGAACGTATTATTATGGCCAAGATAGATACGAAGCCCACACCTACTACAGTAGTACAAGTTTATATGCCAACTAGCTCTGCAGATGACGAAGAAATTGAAGAAAGGTATGATGAAATAAAAGAAATTATTCAGATAGTGAAGGGTGACGAAAATTTAATAGTCATAGGTGATTGGAATTCGGTAGTAGGAAAAGGGAGAGAAGGAAACGTAGTAGGTGAATATGGACTGGGGCAAAGAAATGAAAGAGGAAGCCGCCTGGTAGAATTTTGCACAGAGCACAACTTAATCATAGGTAACACTTGGTTCAAGAATCATAAAAGAAGGCTGTATACATGGAAGAAGCCTGGAGATACTGACAGGTTTCAGATAGATTATATAACGGTACGACAGAGATATAGGAACCATGTTTTAAATTGTAAGACATTTCCAGGGGCAGATGTGGATTCTGACCACAATCTGTTGGTTATGACCTGTAGATTAAAACTGAAGAAACTGCATAAAGGTGGGAATTCAAGGAGGTGGGACCTGCATAAACTGACTAAACCAGAGGTTGTACAGAGTTTCAGAGAGAGCATAAGGGAACAATTGACAGGAATGGGGGAAAGAAATACAGTATAAGAAGAATGCGTAGCTCTGAGGGATGAAGTAGTGAAAGAAGCAGTGGATCAAGTAGGTAAAAAGACGAGGGCTAGTAGAAATCCTTGGGTAACAGAAGAAATATTGAATTTAATTGATGAAAGGAGAAAATATAAAAATGCAGTAAATGAAGCAGGCAAAATGGAATTCAAACGTCTCAAAAATGACATCGACAGGAAGTGCAAAATGGCTAAGCAGGGATGGCTAGAGGACAAATGTAAGGATGTAGAGACTTATCTCACTAGGGGTAAAATAGATACTGCCTACAGGAAAATTAAAGAGACCTTTGGAGAAAAGAGGACCACTTGTATGAATATTAAGAGCTCAGATGGAAACCCAGTTCTAACCAAAGAAGGGAAAGCAGAAAGGTGGAAGGAGTATATAGAGGGTCTATACAAGGGCGATGTACTTGAGGACAATATTATGGAAATGGAAGAGGATGTATTTGAAGATGAAATGGGAGATACGATACTGCGTGAAGAGTTTGACAGAGCACTGAAAGACCTGAGTCGAAACAAGGACCCCGGAGTCGACAACATTCCATTGGAACTACTGACGGCCTTGGGAGAGCCAGTCCCGACAAAACTCTACCATCTGGTGAGCAAGATGTATGAGACAGGCGAAATACCCTCAGACTTCAAGAATAATATAATAATTCCAATCCCAAAGAAAGCAGGTGTTGACAGATGTGAAAAATACCGAACTATCAGTTTAATACGTCACAGCTGCAAAATACTAACGCGAGTTCCTTACAGACGAATGGAAAAACTAGTAGAAGCCGACCTCGGGGAAGATCAGTTTGGATTCCGCAGAATGTTGGAACACGGGAGGCAGTACTGACCCTACGACTTATCTTAGAAGCTAGATTAAGGAAGGGCAAACCTACGTTTCTAGCATTTGTAGACTTAGAGAAAGCTTTTGACAATGTTGCCTGGAATACTCTCTTTCAAATTCTGAAGGCGGGAGGGGTAAAATACAAGGAGCGAAAGGCTATTTACAATTTGTACAGAAACCAGATGGCAGTTATAAGAGTCGAGGGACATGAAAGGGAAGCAGTTGTTGGTAAGGGAGTAAGACAGGGTTGTAGCCTCTCCCCGATGTTATTCAATCTGTATACTGAGCAAGCAGTGAAGGAAACAAAAGAAAAATTCGGAGTAGGTATTAAAGTCTATGGAGAAGAAATAAAAACTTTGAGGTTCGCCGATGACATCGCAATTCTGTCAGAGACAGCAAAGGACTTGGAAGAGCAGTTGAACGGAATGGATAGTGTCTTGAAAGGAGGATATAAGATGACCATCAACAAAAGTAAAACGAGGATAATGGAATGTAGTCGAATTAAGTCGGGTGATGCTGAGGGAATTAGATTAGGAAGTGAGACACTTAAAGTAGTAAAGGAGTTTTGCTATTTGGGGAGCAAAATAACTGATGGTGGTCGAAGTACAGAGGATATAAAATGTAGACTGGCAATGGCAAGAAAAGCGTTTCTGAAGAAGAGAAGTTTGTTAACACCGAGTATAGATTTAAGTGTCAGGAAGTCATTTCTGAAAGTATTTGTATGGAGTGTAGCCATGTATGGAAGTGAATCATGGACGATAACTAGTTTGGACAAGAAGAGAATAGAAGCTTTCGAAATGTGGTGCTACAGAAGAATGCTGAAGATTAGATGGGTAGATCACATAACTAATGAGGAACTATTGAATAGGATTGAGGAGAAGAGAAGTTTGTGGCACAATTTGACCAGAAGAAGGGATCGGTTGGTAGGACATGTTCTGAGGCATCAAGGGATCACTAATTTAGTATTGGAGGGCAGGGTGGAGGGTAAAAATCGTAGAGGGAGACCAAGAGATGACTACACTAAGCAGATTCAGAAGGATGTAGGTTGCAGTAGGTACTGGGAGATGAAGAAGCTTGCAGAGGATAGAGTAGCATGGAGAGCTGCATCAAACCAGTTTCTGGACTGAAGACCACAACAACACATATATATATATATATATATATATATATATATATATATATATATATATATATATATATATTGTTTTTGTCGAAGTCTGAACTTACATTGCTAGTCTCACAAGTACCAACTTGACAGTCGTTTGGTTGTCACTTAGTCTGACCCTAATACCAGGTAACTTCTCTGTTTTAGCACTGCATCTTCAGGCCACAAGTGGCCCATCGTGACCATCCGACCGCCGTGTCATCCTCAGCTGAGGATGCGGATAAGAGGGGCGTGTGGTCAGCCCCCAGCTCTCCCGGTCGTTAAGATGGTTTTCTGTGACCAGAGCCGCTACTATTCGGTCGCGTAGCTCCTCAATTAGCATCACGAGGTTGACTGCACACCGAAAATTGGCAACAGCGCATGGCGGCCCGGATGGTCACCCATCCAAGTTCTGGCTACTCCCGACAGTGCTTAACTTCGGTAATCTGACGGGAACCGGTGTATCCAATGTGGCAAGGCCATTGCCCTATCTCTTGTACATCATCTCATCAGGGAGATCCTCACCTTCATGGAGAACTTCAATTTGCCCTTTTCACCTATTCACTCTCTCCTCTGCATCTAACAGTGGAATTCCAATTCTTTTCTTAATGCTACAATCTTGTTTTTAATTTCACCGAAGTTGTTCTGACTTTGCCAATGGCCTTGCCGCAGTGGTTACACTGGTTCCCGTCAGATCACCGAGGTTAAGCGCTGTCTGCCTGGGTTAACACTTGGATGGGTGACTATCAGGTATGCCGAGCGCTGTTGGCAAGTGGGATGCACTCGGCCCTTGTGAGGCAAACTGAGGAGCTACCTGAATGAGAATTGGAGGATCCGGTCTCGTTAACTGACGTACGGCCGGGAGAGCGATGTGCTGACCACATGCCCCTCCATATCCGCATCCAGTGACGCCTGTGGGCTGGGGATGACACGGCGGCCGGTCGGAACCGTTGGGCCTGCCAACTCAGACAGAGTTTAGTTAGTGTTTTGACTTTTCTGTATCCTGAGTCAGTCCGGTTTCTTCACATCTATCCTTGCAGCCATTTCACTATGGCTGATAGGCACTTCCTATTTATTTCAGTCTAAGCGGTTTATATTTGTGTATACCTGTCCTTCTTTCAACATTTTTGTGTTTCCATCTTCCGTCGAACATTTCATCTGTTACTCAAGGTTTCATCACAGTTGTCTTACTTGTACCTATGTTTGTCTGTCCAACATATTACCATTACAAGAGAAGTCAATTCCCATCTACTGAATGGCCTGCTGTGATATTCCTAATGTAGTAACCAAATCTTCAGCATACGTAAAATGCGTCTCATCATTCCTCAGTACTTCAGTATCCCATTTCCTAAAAAAACGATCATTACGAACGATTCACTTAAACTGGAGACTATTCCTCATAATTACTAAATTACGATCTGAGGCTATATCTGCTTATTGGTACGCCTTACAATCCGATATGTGATTTTGGAATCTCTGTCCAACCTGATGTAATCTTTCCGAGTCTTCCGGCCTTTTCCAAGCATACCTCCTGTTCTTCTGACTCTGGAGAAGAGTATTTCTATTAACATCTGAAATTTATTACGGAACTATTATAGTCTTTCTCCTTTCTCATGCCTACTACCTAGTCCGTATTCTCGGGTAACCCAGTTTTTTATCCCTTTCCTTAAAAGATTTTCATCTTCCTTTACATACTGAATTACCGTTACAGTACCATCATATAGGAGTACCGCCTCTATATCTTCATTTTCTGCGATTGTCGGCGATGGTTTGCTACCGAATCTGACTAGAAGAACCCTATCGGTGGTGCTGTCTTCCAAGCCGACAAGGTCCCATGTGCAGCCAGCTCGCATCGCCCAGGACTGGTTTTGTGAGTCTGTGAGCACGAAAATGGACTGTCGCATTCCTCTGGCCAGCATACTCACTAGATCTCAATACTGTTGAGCCTTTGTGGTGTACTTTGGAGAGAAGGGTGCGTGACCGCTGTCCACCTCCAACATCGTTACCTGACCTTGCTGCTATTGCACAGGAAGTCTGGTATAACACTCCTTTGAAATCCACAGAGGATCTGAATTTGCCCACACCAAGACGACTGAAAGCCGTTTTCAATGCCAGCTGTTTTCCTACACTGATTAGACGCTGTAATATGCTGCGTTTTCGCTGCTTCCGTATTTTGTCCGAACCTTGTACAAACCATGTACAAATTTGATGTAATATGAATGATGACTCAAAGCATTTAAATCGAAACAAGAACATGAGCGGAGTACTAAGCACACGCGTCGTGGACTTCTCTGCAGGTTTGAACTACCATCTAAATTATTTAATTTCGATCACCGTGATTAAATTTGCGGCCTAAGACCTTCTTTAAATACAGGACGAGAAGCGGCATGTGGGGAGGGTGAGAAGATAAAAGCCGAGAACGCTGTCCTGTGTGCTCTTCGTCGCACACCGTACAGAGGTTTGCGATGCGCAGACGTGGAGCAGAGTTGACAATGGCCGAGCTGGGGTGTCGGACGTGGCCGTAGGTTGCCGTGAAGGCTGATCATCCGCCCCAGCCAGGACGGCAGCGATACTCGCGGGAACGCGTTCCAGAAGAAACGGATGGGACGCCTCGCTCCGGCGCAGTTTCCTCCGCCGACGGTTACTGGGCCGGAGCCGCGTAGCCACCGCGTCCAACTCGGGGAGCACAGCGCCGCTCGTCCCAGGGGCGTGACGATAAACTTCCGGCCGCAGGCGCTGGCTGCCGTGTCGTGCACGTGGCGCGCCGCCAAACTAAGGGACACCCGGCTGCCCGGGTCCACTCCCCGAAAAGGGACTCGCAAGCTACGACGTTGTCTAGTGACGCAAGAAAGGGCCAGACAGTATGAGATTACAAGATACGTGGTGAGTACCTGCAATGCGCAAGAACAATTACTTAATCATAGGTAACACTAACAAGGGAAACTCCCGTAGCGGCCCCCTCAGATTTAGTGATAACATGGCCCAGTTGATGGCCCGTTAAAAACTGGACACAGATCAAGCATGAAAACAATAAGAAGGTGTACTGAATTGCGAAAAAAAGAAGCATAGTACAAACAGTGAACGGCCCGTGCTAAAGATGTGCAACATTATGCGAACTGCAAGATCAATGGCGTCGTGGCTGAGTGATAATCCCCTCGTGACCCCCACACTCTTTTTTCCTTTTTGGCAACATTATGAACGTTCCGTCTGCTCACTGACGTGTCTGGTCTACTTCTGTAGTGTTGGCAGTTGTCATACTATACATCGGTTACAGAATATGAGGCATGTCGTAAAAATATACAGGGTGAGTTACCTAACATTACCGATGGATATATTTCGTAAACCACATCAAATACTGACGAATCGATTCCACAGACCGAACGTGAGGAGAGGAGCTAGTGTAATTGGTTACTACAAACCATACAAAAATGCACGAAAGTATGTTTTTTAACACAAACCTACGTTTTTTTTAAATGGAACCCCGTTAGTTTTGTTAGCACATCTGAACATATAAACAAATACGTAATCAGTGCCGTTTGTTTTATTGTAAAATGTTAATTACATCCGGAGATATTGTAACCCAAACTTGACGCTTGTGTACCACTCCTCCGCTGTTCGATCGTATGTATCGGAGAGCACCGAATTACTTAGGGATCCAAAGGGAACGGTGATGGACCTTAGGTACAGAAGAGACTGGGACATCACATTACGTCCACATGTTAACACCTTTTTTATTTGTCTTTTTCACTGACGCACATGTACATTACCATGAGGGGTCAGGTACACGTACACACGTGGTTCCCGTTTTCAATTACGGAGTGGAATAGAGTGTGTCCCGACATGTCAGGCCAATAGATGTTCAATGTGGTGGCCATCATTTGCTGCACACAATTGCAATCTCTGGCGTAATGAATGTCGTACACGCCGCAGTACATCTGGTGTAATGTCGCCGCAGGCTGCCACTATACCTTGTTTCATATCCTCTGGGGTTGTATGCGCATCACGGTACACATTCCCCTTTAACGTACCCCACAGAAAGAAGTCCAGAGGTGTAAGATCAGGAGAACGGGCTGGCCAATTTATGCGTCCTCCACGTCCTATGAAACGCCCGTTGAACATCCTGTCAAGGGTCAGCCTAGTGTTAATTGCGGAATGTGCAGGTGCACCATCATGCTGATACCATATACGTCGACGCGTTTCCAGTGGGACATTTTCGAGCAACGTTGACAGATCATTCTGTAGAAACGTCATGTATGTTGCAGCTGTTTGGGCCCCTACAATGAAGTGAGGACCAATGAGGTGGTCGCCAATGATTCCGCACCATACATTTATAGTCCACGGTCGCTGTCGCTCTACCTGTCTGAGCCAGCGAGGATTGTCCACGGACCAGTAATGCATGTTCCGTAGACTCACTGCCCCGTAGTTTGTGAAACCCGCTTCATCGGTAAACAGGTAGAACTGCAACGCATTCTCTGTTAATGCCCATTGATAGAATTGCACTCGATGATTAAAGTCATCACCATGTAATTGCTAATGTAACGACACATGGAACGGGTGAAAGCAGTGACGATGCAGTATGCGCATGACACTACTTTGACTCAGTCCACCGGCTCTCGCAATGTCCCGTATACTCATGTATGGGTTCATGGCAACAGCAGCTAACACACCAACTGCACCCGCTTCTCCTGTAACGGTCCTGTTACGGACCCGTTTGTGTGCTACGACCATACCTGTTGCATACAGTTGGCGGTAGATGTTTTGTAATGTCCGGCACGTTGGATGCTCTCTGTCCGGGTACCGTTCTGCATACACCCTGCAGGCTTCAGCTGCATTTCGTCGACACTCGCCATAGATAAGTATCATCTCCGCCTTTTCAGAGTTCGAATACACCATGGCCACAGTTCCTACAACATTACACTATCACAGACGTCTGGTAACACGGTGTACTACAGTTGGTCTGCGTGAGGAGACGAATGCAGAATAACAATAGCAGCAAGCGCTACATGCGGACACTGCGACAGCTAGACCAAACCACAACAGTGCACTACAGCCACACTCGTAAACACGGTCGTCATCGTAAACATGTCCCTGCAGATGCTGCTCGCCGACCGTGGCCCGTGTTTGTTACAACACGCAACTGAACGTCGGAGGTTTCAAGCGTCAACTTTAGGTTACAATATCTCCGGATGTAATTAACATTTTACAACGCAACAAACGGCACTGATTACGTATTTGTTTATTTGCTCGGATGTGCTAGTAAAACAAACGTGGTTCCATTTAAAAAAACGTAGGTTGGTGTTAAAAAACATACTTCCGTGCATTTTTGTATGGTTTGTATTAAACAATTACACTAGCCCCTCTCCTCACGTTCGGTCTGTGGAATCGCTTCGTCAGTATTTGATGTGGTTTACGGAATATATCCAGCGGAAACGTTAGGTGACTCACCCTGTATTACCGTCGCAACTAAACGTGGTGAACAGTGACAGCAGGTGACATTCATAGACTTCTCACAGAAATGAAAACAACACACGAACGAGTGAGAACAACAAAGGAATTCAAGAGTCCAAACTGTCAAAACGGAACGGAAGAGTCATAATATGTGATACTTGTGTTTACATGGAGGACCCTTTCTGACACCTCGCCATTACAAACGGATGTTACGCCACGACACGAACACAAATTTGAATATACATCGCACTGACACGTCAATGACGGAACGGACAGTTCATAATTTTGGGGAAAAAAATGTTATGGACCACGAGGGAGAATTGAACACGGATCTCTCTCTTCGCAGTCCAACACAGTGACCACAACCACGACCCCCTGTCTATCAAATTTGGCCTGGTTTTGCACATTTTGAGCTTGGGCCGTTCACCGTTTCTATTTCGTTTCTTTTTTCACAGTGCAATACAGCTTCTTCCTGTCTTCATGCTTGAACCGTGTTCAGCTTTTGACGGGATATCCACTGGGCCACCTTACCATTAAATTGGGAGGTTGCGATGAAGAGTTTCTCTTGTAATATGAGATATGAAATGGGAAGAAAACGTAAAATCTGTTGCAGCGACGCCAGTGGAGGGCTTATGGTGCTGATCCCCTGAAAATATCAGCGGTGGTGGGTGGAAGTGAAAAAAAAAGGCTCTGAGCGCTACAGGACTTAATTTCTGAGGTCATCAGTCGTGTAGAACTTAGAACTACTTAAACCTAACGAACCTAAGGACATCACACACATCCATGGCCGAGGCAGGATTCGAACCTGCGACCGTAGCGGTCGCGCGATGGCCGGCGAGTGGAAGTGACCAACAGCCGTAGCCGCCGATCGCTGCTGCCTGTGTATTTTGATGAAACTGCTCATCCGAGGAGCCAATATTAGCTTGTGTTAAAGAAACATGCACACGAGTTCGCAAATGAATTATAATACCAGTCCAGCTTTTCTGCTGAGAAACAAAAAGTAGGAAGGGAATATTACAGTTATGATAACAAGCTCTACCTCCAGCCGCTTCCAAACTATTCCTACTCTTCTCCTTTGGTTGCGTTCTCTCTAGTAACACGGGCAGCCCATTCAAGGACACAATTTTCTTCTTCTGCCAGTAACTCTTCTTCCTTCTTCTTGCCTCCAGCTCCTCTTCAAATATCCTCTTCTTTCATTTGCTCCATTGGTCACCGTCTATCCTTTTCCTATACCATTGTCTCGGTCTCTGGTCGATGTGTACTTGCTTTTCCAGTTTTCCTTCCCTTCCACCTCAAGTCCAGTTCCGACCAAACCTTCTTGAGTATAACACCCACTTGGTACTTGTCTTCTCTCTTGTTCTAGCCCTTGTTTCTCCAAATTATCCTTTGAAAGTATATTTATAATATAATTGCATTCACTATCGGCGAAACCTTACGTCATCATTAAAGCAGAAATAACATACTACGCACACAGTATTTACCACACCCTGAGGTCACAACGTCGCTCTCAGACTGTTCATTCATCGGTAGAGAGGAAGCAGTTGCGAGTGCGAATTGATAGCACCACGACCATCGCCTACCGAGCAGTACGAACGACAACTGGTCCGTTGCTTCGTTTACAGCTGTAGAATAAACTGTCGCCTGTCAATGCCAGCTACTATCATGGAGATTTATAGCGAAATAGTACCTTTAAATTTATCTCAATGTTTCCTGGAAAGGAAATTACATATCAGACGCTGGTTCCATGAATTGTTTAGCACTGTTCCTGTGGTATCGCCGGCCGGAGTGGCCGTGCGGTTCTAGGCGCTACAGTCTGCAGCCGAGCGACCGCTACGGTCGCAGGTTCGAATCCTACCTCGGGCATGGATGTGTGTGATGTCCTTAGGTTAGTTAGGTTTAACTAGTTCTATGTTCTAGGTGACTGATGACCTCAGAAGTTAAGTCGCATAGTGCTCAGAGCCATGTGAACCATTTTTTGAACCTGTGGTATCGATAGCTACGATCCCACGACGTAGGTGCAACTTCTTAAGTTGGCACTACGACAGACACCGACGACAGCGCCCTCTAGCCGTGCTGTGGAGGTCTACGAGCTCCGCTGTAGATTCTGCCCACTTCATCAAGAGCAGACGGCCGGGACACTTGTAACCATTTATTAACTTGTTTTTGCCTGTAGTAAACATCTGTAAGTGGAAACGCAGTACCGACAAGTTTTACCTCACCTGCTCCTACTCGCTTCCTTCATTCGGCCAACCTCGCAGTTTCCAGGAGCAGACCCACGCGCCGCCTTCCAGGCGGGATACAAAAGTTCCAGGGTTCGAAGTTACTATGAAGTAGGCATGAAAGCAGACATCGATCAAATGAATTGTCGTAATAAGCAGGTATAGCCTTTTTTCAACTGGATGGGGGGAGGGTCAGCTGTATTCTTGCTGGTTTGAAGCGGCCCGCTACTATTTGCCCACCTGCATCAATCTCTCGATCTCAGAAGGGCGCTTACACACTCGTTTCGAATATCTATTTGCACTTTGAATCTCCGCCTTCCTCTACAATTTCTGCCATTTACTACTCGTTCTAGTATCATGGAAGTTTTTCTCTGGCACCTTAATACAATTCCTATCACCCTTTCCCTTTTTTATTTAGTGCTTTACACAAATTCCTTTCCTTCCCAACCTGTAGAGAGCCCATACAAACGCATAACAGAGATGTACAGGGAAATTCCTGACTTAGGCCAAATTTACTTGTTGCACAAAAGAAAGTAATTAGATTTATCTGTGCGGTTCAGATGCCAACCTCTTGTAGGCAACTCTTTAAGCAGCTGGGAATATTAACCAGGGCCTCACAGTGCGTTTATTCATTTATAGACTTAGCTAACAACAATCCATCTTAGTTTGAGAAAACTATAGATATTTACAAGTACTACACTAGCCGGAAAAATGGCTCTGAGCATATGGGACTTAACATCTATGGTCATCAGTCCCCTAGAACTTAGAACTACTTAAACCTAACTAAACTAAGGACATGACACAATACCCAGTCATCACTAAACGGAAAAATGATCTGCATAACCACTTCATGAATCCAACATTGGCATAGAGAGAGGTAAAATAAGCAGCTATAAAAATGTCACTTAGCCATTGAAATAAAATGTCCGACATACAGCGGAACTGTTTCCAAAATATACCAGAGGGCCTCTAATAGTAAGGTAAACTTTATTCTGCCAGGCCAAGTGAGTTCCAGATACATGACAGTTTTTCAGCATAGTCAACAATTATCAACAACTGTAAACAACGGGTGCAACGTATTGCCAATAATTCTAGGAATAGAAATCCGCCCGTTGGACACAGAGACACTCTAGAACTGTTGTGTGAATGTTCTCGCCGTTGGGAAATCTCTCTGCGCCAGATTTTCTCTCATTTTTCTCGTGATCATAGCGATGATGGTTACCAGAGCTAATAACTCCGTCAACAAGAATAGGAGAGTATTTATGCTACAAAAAGCAGATAAGCAGTCGTTAGCATCACACTTTGACAATGAATGGACATCATTTAGCTCCAATATGCCGGACTTAGAGGAAGCAGGGGCAAAGTTTAAACTAACTGAAAAACGCGCTCTCGAGACGTATGTGCCGAGTAAGTGGATTGTGGATGTAAAGGACCCTCCATCATTTAATAATTAAACCCGGTAAATGCTGAGGAAACAGAGATCGTTACACTCCCTGTTCAAAAAGAAACGCAAATGTCGGCAAGCAAAAGTTAGTAGAAATACGTGCGTCCGTAAGAAAATCTAGGTGTGAGGCATACAGGAACTGCGAGGAAATTCTGACCATGTGTAAAATCACTAAGCGAGTCGAAAGTTTCTACCCAGCCACTCGTCAACAGTCTGGGGTGGCAACAGAGGGTAGCAAAAGGAAAGCTGAGTTTTTAAACCTCATGTTCAAGAAATCATTCGCGCAGATGGATCCTACCAACACACTGTCTGTCCTTGGACTGCCGTACAGGCTCTCGCAGGGAGGATATAGAAATAGGCATCCGTGCTGTAGAGAAGCGACTGAAAGAGCTGAAAACAAATAAGTTGCGAGGTCCATTTCACAGAGAGTACTCTAATGCAGGGCCAACGGCCTTGCCGCAGTGGTAACACCGGTTCCCGACAGATGACCGAAGTTAAGCCTGTCGGGCTGAGCTAGCACTTGGATGGATCTGCCGAACGCCTCTGGCAATCAGGGTGCACTCAGCCCTTGTGAGACAGCCTGAGGAGTTGTTTGATTGAGAAGTAGCGGCTGCGGTCTCATAAACTGACAAACGGCCGGTAGCGTGGTGTGCTCACCACATGCCCCTCCATATCCGCATTCGGGGCCGCAGCCTATGGGCTGAGGATGACACGGCGGCTGGTCCCTACCGTTGCGCCTGCCAAGACCTGTCCGGGCGGAGTTTAGTTTTTTGGCAGTGGGTCCTTACTTAGCTTGCATTTACCGTCAATCTCTCACTCAGCGAAAAGTCTGAAGCGAATGGAAAAAGCATAAGTAGCTCCTGTATAGAACAAAGGTAAAGTAAAGGACATGCATAATTAGAAACCTATATCCTTAACATAGGTTTGCTGCAGAATGCTTTACCACCTTCTGAGTTCTAACATAATAAATTTCATTGAGACAAAAAAGGTTCTGTCTGTAAACCAGCGCGAAATTAGAAAACATCGCTTGAGTGAAACTCAGCTTGCCCTTTTGTCATATGAACTGCTACAGACAGTGGATGCAGGGTAAAAGGCGGTTTCGTACTTCTAGATTTCTGGAAAGTATTTTTCGCGATGACCCACTGCCGGCTGTTCAGAAACGACCGAGCATATCGTTTAGGTTTTCAGATATATATGTTTAACTTTGAAATACGTTTCTAATAGCCACACCGTTTCACTCCCACACTACGATACACCTGCTATCCGTACGGTAGCAGACCAGCGTCTGTGTATAACTGGAATATGTAGTCTCTTCTAACAATACGGCACTGTTGTTGGCCTTACTTTGATACGACATGTGTAACTTAGAGTCCATACTTGTGTCGAAGAAGTTTCCCCTAAACAACTCGTAAACCAAAGAGGAATTTGCAATAGAAATGCACACACCAAAAAAAGTTTTACATCACCCAGATCCCAGATCTCCTGAAGATAGACGTTGATTTTGGATATTGTATCACAGACACAGTTCCTTTGAGTGTTATTAAACCCTACCAAACATGTAAACAACCATGCATGAGCAGCGCCTATTAGACGGAGGGGGTCCGACAGCCGATCAGTTCCAGTCATTCCACCAGGAAGGAGGTACACGGTTCGTGTTATCTGTAGTTCAACCATACTTAATCGGTCAGTACCGTTGTTTGATCGCGTCCGCATTGTTACTTTGTGCAAGGAAGGGTTCTCAACAAAGGAAGTGTCCAGGCGTCTCGGAGTGAACCAAAGTGATGTTGTTCGGACATGGAGGTACAGATAGACAGCAACTTTCGACGAAATGCCTCGCTCAGGCCACCCAAGGGCTACTACTGCAGTGGATGACCGCTACCTACTGATTATGGCTCAGAGGAACCCTGACAGCCACGCCACCATGTTGAAACAAAATAGGCTGCACGATGAACAACTTCACTCCCGACGTCCATGGGTAGGTCATCTTGGCAAACACGACACCATGCAGCGCGATACAGATGGGCCCAACAACATGCCGAATGGACCACTCAGGATTGGCATCACGTTCTCTTCACCGATGAGTGTCGTATATGCCTTGAACCAGACAATCGTCGGAGACGTGTTTGAAGGCAACCCGGTCAGGCTGAACGCCTTAGATACATTGTCCAGCGAGTTCAGCAATGTGGAGGTTCTCTGCTGCTTTGGGGTGGCATTATGTGGGGCCGACGTACGCCGCTGGTGGTCATGGAAGGAGCCATAACGGCTTTACGATACGTGAATGCCATCCTACGACCAATAGTGCAACCATATCGACAGCATATTGGCGAGGCATTCATCTTCATGGACGACAATTCGCGCCCCCGTCGTGCACATCTTGTGAATGACTTCCTTCAGAATAACGACATGGCTCAACTAGAGTGGCCAGCATGTTCTCCAGACATGAACCCTATCGAACATGCCTGGGAAACATGGAAAAAGCATGCATCAATGCAAGAGGTATTAAAGGTACCGGTGATGGTGCAACATGCAACGTGTGGTGATCATGAGAAATAAAAAGGGCGGAAATGATGTTTATGTCGATCTCTATTCGGTACAGGTTCTGGAACTGTTGGAACCGAGGGATGCAAAACATCTTTTGATGTGTGTTTATGTAGGTGACTACTTGACTTCGTTTTACTTGGGACAATTTAGAGAGCTCACCCATAAAGGAGTCGGCGTATAGCACTCTAGCCCGATTCATTCTTGAGCATAGTTTCTTGAGTATTATGTTTTGATCAACATGCGAGTATTACGAATTCTTTACAGACGAATGGAAAAACTGGTAGAAGCCGACCTCGGGGAAGATCAGTTTGGATTCCGTAGAAATACTGTAACACGTGAGGCAATACTGACCCTACGACTTATCTTAGAAGCTATATTAAGGAAATGCAAACCTACGTTTCTAACATTTGTAGACTTAGAGAAAGCTTTTGACAACGTTGACTGGCATACTCTCTTTCAAATTCTGAAGGTGGCAGGGGTAAAATACAGGGAGCGAAAGGCTATTTACAAATTGTACAGAAACCAGATGGCAGTTATAATAGTCGAGGGATACGAAAGGGAAGCTTACATCTTAGCGTTCAGAGTCATAGGGTCGACCGAAATGGTTCAAGTGTGCACTTCACATCAGAGACAGCTATACAAGTATCTGTGTGTGCGGTGCACGTAAGAGGTTTTTAGATTAGGTGACTGTATATCCAATCCAGATAACGATAACTGCAAGAAACCCACAGTTATCAGTGTAAGATCCATATAAATGCCTCCTACATGTGGGAGTATTAAAATACTAGTGGTTAACTATCAAAGCATTCGTAACAAAGTGACAGATTTTGAAGGGTTCCTAAAAAGTCCCAATGGTTGGCAAAAAATTATAACAGGGTCCTTCTATCTACCACCAGACTCATCTCTTGATGTAACCGAACACTTTGCAGAAAACCTCAGTTCGCTTGTATATAGGTTCATTAATCATACTGTAATCATTGCAGGAGACGTTAATTATCCTACAATTACTTAGGATAGTTCATGTTTTGTTAGTGGTGAACATCACAAGCCATCCGGTGAAAGGTTACTACACGTCTTCCCTGAAAACTAACTGCAACAGATAGCTCAAAACCCCACTCATGATGGAAATATATTAGCTCTAATGACAGCCAACAGACGTGACGTCTTTGAAGAAGTCCACTCAGAAACTGCTCTCAGTGAATCTGAGCCATATCTACCGACAATGAATACCTAAGGCCAAAGGGAAACTAAAACAAGCAGAAAAAGTTAAATGTGTAGCAAACTAGACAGAAAAGCAGTAGTATCGTATCTCATTGCGGAACTGGAAACTTTTAGCTTAGGATAGGAGAATGTACAGTAACAAAGCCTGCAATTAAAAAAAAAAGTAGTTCACTATGCACTGGATAGATATTTACTCAGTAGGATAGTTCATGTTGGGAAAGATCCTCCATGGTGCGCTTTCATCGTAAAGAAACAGAACCTCTTGCATAATACATACAAAACAAAGCTTAGTGTTACAGATAGAGAGATGCTGATTGAAAGGCGTTTGGCAATCAAGAGAGCAATACGTAAAACCTTCATTGACTACCGTAGAATAATACTGTTGAAAGATCTTACACAAAACCCAAAGAAATTTCTACCTATGTAAAGGCTGTTAGCGACATCCAAGTTTGCGTTCAGTCAGTCGTGTACAAGACAGGATCTGAAAGTAAGAGTAGAAAACGAAGAGCAGAAATGTTTAACTCTGTTTTCAGATATTCCCCATCCTTGAAAAGATGAATGAAATTTATATTAGTGTCACAGGCATTCAGGTGAAATCGTTGAAACTGAGCGAAGCCTCAGTGAGCGATTCCCTGTCAGATGCTACATCCGTTGTCGGCTTCCTTAATCTATCGCGGATCCTCTGACAAAAGCCGTGTGCAGTAGCTGAAATAACAGGTCACACCTGTCTACAAGAAGGACAGCGGAAGTGACCCACAAGTCCAGTATCCTTGACATCCATTTGTTGTAGAATCTTAGAGCATATGCTGAGCTCCAATATAATGAGGTATCTCGAATAGAAACATCTCCTCCAAGCCAACCAGCACAAATTTCGAAAACACAGAGCTTGTGAAGTTCAACTCGCACTTCCCTCTCATGATATCATGACAGCCATGGATCAAGGCAGTCAGGTAGACGCAGTATTTCTCGATATCCGATTAGTATTTGATTAATTACCTACTCTTATCAAAAGTACGATGGTATGGGGTATCAGACGAAATTTGTGATTGGTTCGAGGATTTCTCAGTAGGAAGAACACACCGTGTTATCTTGGCGGACAGATGTAGAGGCAACTTTGTGTTTATACCATGGACGTGTGTTGTGTCCCATGTTGTTCATGTTGTTTACTAATTATCTTGCGGACAATATTAATAGTAATCAAAGACTTTCCGCAAACGATGTAGTTATCTACAACAAAGTACAGCCTAAAGGAAGATGTGTAAATACTCTAGCAGACTTTGATAAGTTTTCAAAATGGTGCAGAGATTGGCAGATTGCATTACATTTTCAGAAATGTAAAATTGTTCACTCTACAAAGCTAAAAAGCATAGTAATCTGTGAATATGGTATCAGTGACTCATTGACTGAGTCTGTAAACTAATCAAATACCTGGGTATAACACATAGTAGGGACATAAAATGAATTGATAAATAGGCTCAGTCATTGGTAAAACAGGTAGCTGACTTAGGTTTATTGGTAGATTGAAAATACCTCTTTAATTATTTTTTTTAAACACTGACCTACAGAATTTTCCCTGACAAAGACAACTCAAACTTTACTTTCTCATTTATTACCCACATTATACAAGCCCAACGCATTCTGAGTGCTATACATTGACAACTTGACTTTCAATAATTAACACAAAGGAATGGCCGTGAATTGCAAGAAATTCTAACAATACTACAAATTCAAAAAATATGAAATTAAATAAATATGAAACTACCTCCATCTCTGTTAATTGCCTCAACTCGTTTCAATCACCAATCTCGATAGTGCAAACCCCATTCTTTTTCATAAGTTACTTACCTCACAGAAAATATTTATAAGAGGAACTACAGTAATTACAGCAAATAGCAACAACAACCACCTAAATAAAAAGATTCTAACTACTGTAGACTCTAACTATTAGGAGGCACATGGTTAGAAAGATTTTGCTGAAGAGCAAACAATTCATTTAGAAAATTTTACCTTATTCATGTGACACCCAGTTCCAAAAATTATATAGTTTTCAATATTTCCACTACCCAAACATTATCAACCGTGCATCTATCCTCATACATTTCCTTGGGTATTTTCTTACAATCACATCATTTTCTCTCTTTACAATGCATGTCCTACCGACACAGAGTCTCCAGTAAGAATATCATGTCCATACACTTCCCTATTCATTCGCTAACTGCTAGTCCGTCTAACCACAGAATCTCTTGCCGAGTGCGCTGAGCGCTGTCAGCGATATTAATACAGTCTATAGCGCTGCCAACATACAAACAGGCTACTTACAAGATTACTACACCAATGCAGTCAGTCTACAAAGGAGATCCCTTATGAGCCACTAGTACCACCCATCCTAAAATACTGCTCAAGTGTTTGGTACCCATACCAAGCAGGGCTAACAGGCGATGTTAAACGTATACAGAGAATGGTCACTGGTTTGTTTCGCCTAAGGGACAGTGTTACAAGAGATGGTGAAACAACTTAATTGGCAGACTTTTGGAGATAGATGGAAACTCCCCCGATGAATTCTATTAACAAAATTTCAAGAACCCTCTTTAAATGATTACTCTAGGAATATACTGCAGCCCTATATATTTCGCTTGGCTCTCATAGGGATCACGAAGACAAGATTAGATTAATTACAGCACGCATAGAGGTATTTAAACAATCATATTTTCTATGCTCCATACGTGAACGGAACGGGGGAAAGCTCTGACTGGTACAGTGAGACGTACCCCCTGCCATGCACTTCACAGTGGTTCACTAGTTATAGACGTAGATATAGATGTACATGTACGTGGATACCAAAGAGCTTGCAAGATGAGGTATTTATTTCAGTGCAAGGAGATTCCTCCAACTTAAATTTGGGCACCCACGTTTTTGCTATTATGGATGTGTTTGAAAACTTTTACGAACTGACTTCCCCTCCTTTAGAATGGTATGCTTTGATGAAAACTAGTAATGTAAGACTGCAATCATTATGGATATAGAACAACTATTATTTGTTGAGCGTGGTGTCGAAGATGATATTCTTAATTGTTCGCATATAAATGCTGTTGCAAACAATACTTTCACGGCTGATTATAATGAAAATACGACGAATACTATAGCATATACCTCAATTTTAATAGTTTATACAGCTGGGTAATGATACAATAGTTATCACATTTAATTATGCTTCACTGTTTGTGGACATTTTTGATGTAATCAGCATACCAGATGATTCGGACCTAAGGTAGTTTTTTAAAAATATATCTTGAGTGTTAAGAAAATTTCTATTAACTTCGCTCTGTTCTACCTCTGTGCCCTGAGAAAACGATCCTAACACCGAGCAAAAACAAGCGAGAGGTTCGAAAGACGTAGATTTTCACATTTCTCGATAAAAAATTACTTGTTCACTCCCAACATTTAAAACTGTACCTGAGAAATAATCTTATTCCAACCAAAATTCGTCAGATGTAATCATTCTATCAAAATCCCTGGATAGCAATATTAATTCTGAAAAACGTATGAATGCAAAAAAGTATCTGAAAAGAATTTTACAAATTAATGAATAACAGTGCTTCTGGCAAAACTATGGAGAATTTGTGAAAAATGAGTTATACGATTCTAGCAACAAATCTGAAAGGTAGATACGCAGCAGTTGCTCTAATTGCACGATCGAATTTCAGGCGCCGTGTCGTATTTAACCCTGTGGTGTGCTGTGTCCATTGCAGCTGACAGCCTTTAATGGTCACTCCTTTGGCGTTTTCCACCAGTCATGAGGCTGCTAATGCAAGCAGTCCACTGCAGTGGGTACACCCCGCTAGTGCTGCCCTGTATGCATTAGCAGCCTCACGACTTGTGGAAAACGCCAAAGGAGTGACCATGGAAAACTATGCACAACAGAGAAAATGGCTCACCTTGCACCACGGGGTTAAAGAAAATTGGGTTGTTGTTTAATTTGGTAGACAACGTTGTGTCTGACAAACATATTTGTAGGAATGTTTGTTTTAAATATTTCTAAGCCTCTGCCCCTTGTAGGCATGGATACATTTAGAAGAAAATTGAGGCAAGAAATGTTGAAAAGTGAACACAGTTAGGGACAGCTTAAAATTTATTATACAACCGCTTCAGATATTAAAGATGTTATTAAAACTAATTCATACAGCTCGAAATTTACCTCGGACGTCAATGCCGGATGCTTTTAACAGTTTCCACAACGAAACCCTGTCTAGAAATCTGGCAGAAATTTCAAAGAGATTCTGATCATATTTAAAATACACTGGCGGCAAGACGCAGTCAGTATCTTCACTGTCCGATGGTAATTTCACTAATGACACTGCTACTAAAGTATAGTTACGAAACACGGTTTTCCGAAACACCTTCACCAAAGATGACGAAGTAAATATTCCAGAATTCGAAACTAGAACGATTGCCAACATTAGTAACTTAGAAGCAGGTATCTTCAGTGTAGCGAATCAGCTTAAATTACTTAATAAAGGCAAGGCCTCCGGCCCAGATTGCATAGCAATCAAATTTATTGCAGAATATGCTCATACAATAATTCCATACTTAACAACCATATACAACCGCTCAGTTTTCGAATGATATGTACCTAAAGACTGGAAAATTGCGCGAGTCACACCAATAGCCACGAAATGAAGTACACTGAATTACAGACTCATATCACTAATTTCGATTTGCAAAAGAATTTTGCAACATATACTGTGTTCTAACATTCTGAATTACCCCGAGGAAAATGGTTTATTGAAAAATACCAAGTATGTAGAAAATTCATTCATGTGAAACACAAGTAGCTCTTTATTCTCACGAAGTAATGAGTGATATCGTCAAGAGATGTCAAATTAATCCCATATTTTTAGATTTCCGGAAGGCTTTTGACACAGTTCCTCACAAGCGTCTTCTAATCAAATTGGGTGCCTGCGGAGAATCGCCTCAGTTGTGCGACTAGATCAATATAGGTGCTATCGTCAAGAGATGTCAAATTAATCCCATATTTTTAGATTTCCAGAAGGCTTTCGACATAGTTCCTCACAAGCGTCTGTAACAACAACGACTCTGTACTATTGTACATACAAGTAATTCTTTTCATCTGACTTATGTGATTGATGTTCTGATTTCATTTCTTTTTGTTTCATGCCATTATATCGAGAAAACTGTAAATAAGTTCCAATGTAAATAGTAATGTTTATATCAAATGTCAAGTAATATTGTAATAGACTGAAATGTAACAACTGTTGAAAATGTTGTAAGATGTTTAAAATTGTAACTGTGTCTGGTCCATACGTAGGCAATGTGTTAGGATATGTAGCATGCAAAACCTCGAGTGACTACCCGGTCTGTCAGGGAGCGGTAAAAAGTGGATGGCAGGCGAGTGCACTGCACGGCACAAGGGGCACAGTAGTAGTTGGAGTTTGGCACTGGTTTGAGCAACAGCTTCTAGAGCTAGGAGGCTCTCCTGGAAGACATAGCTTCACTGAGCCTCGGGTATGCCGTTCCAACGCCCACATAGCATGGCAAAATTCCATAGGCACTAAATGGAAAGGTATTGCGACGCTAAGAAGAATTAAAGTGCCTATACGTCAAGAGCCATAGCTGTGGTTGTATGTGTGCTCTGTGCTCGCCATCTCGACGCCCGCCAACCGCTGCATCGATACTAGCAGGTTGAAACTTTTAGTACTGTATTCGTATTCGTATGGATCAGATAGTGAACTGTGATTGTTCGGTGCAGTAATAGCCTAAATTTTACCAGAACTTTTCCATCATTTAATTATCCTCACAACTAACCTAGACAGGGTCCTTTCCAAACGTTGTGCAATCCGAGTGTCGCGAGATGAAAATTAAAAATTGTGTTAATAATAGTTATTTGCAGAACTAGCTATATTAGAATGGTGTTTAAAGAAATGTTTTGTTAATGAACTTAATGAACCAGTAAAGGATTAATGAAGATCTAACAAAGTCGAATGCTAACTTTAGTATTGATATAGTAATGAAGTTTAGTATTTAGAGACAGATTTAAAGGCATCTAAATGAGCAGTAAATAAGATAAAAAGAGTAGTAACTTATATACTGGAAATCTGGAATGAATTATATATTCAGTAATCATTCTTTTTTTAAATACAGCAATCATAAAAGTTTCTGGGTCCCCCTCCCCCTCATTAATTTGAATTCTGAAGTGTTCTAAATTGATTTGACCACCACAAGTTACAGTCAATATAAAAGTCAAAATTTATCAGTGTTTTATCTTTATCAAAATTGACATTTTGTGTGTGGCATGAAAATACAATTTCTAGGGTAACCTATGTCCGATTTTAATCAGAGTATAAATCAGTATAAAGTATCAGTATAAAGTATCAGTATCAGTATAAACAGTATAAAGTTGTGTAGTAAACATTGTAGTGTAGTGTTATGTATTCATGATATTCCATATCAGTACAGAACGTGAAACTATCAGTTCAATAGATTTTCTGGTTCTAAAATTCTACTATATTATGCAGTGTTACAACTTGTTGTTTCGCATGAATATATACCAACTTGCACGGGGAAGCAACTCAGTTATTGCCTAATTAGGCTTGCGACCGCATTATTGTCACATTGGTAGCATCTTCTGGTTTGCTTTTGATCCCTCCTGACGTGTGACTGCATTTCGAATTTGCTTGACGTATCACTGTTATTACAGAGTGGATGTAAGGCTGATTTGCCAACATTCAGGTACACGCGGTCGATATCTATGCGAAAATCCTTTCTCATAAGGTGAATCCCGCTCACTTACCACAGCACAGACTTTAACAAGTACTGGGTCAGGGATTACACGTCTTCTAATCAAATTGGGTGCCTGCGGAGCATCGCCTCAGTTGTGCGACTAAATTCGTAATTTACTGTCAGAAAGATCACAGTTCGTAGTAACTGACGAGAAGTCATCAAGTGAAACAAAAGTAATATCTGGCTTTCCATGAGGAAGTGTTATAGGCCCTATGCTGTTCCTGATCAACGTAAACGGCCTAGGAGACAATCTGAACAGTCCTCTTAGACTGTTTGCAGACGAGGCTTTCATTTTCCTGCTCGTAAAGACATCACATTATCAAAACCATATCTATGGCGGGAAAATCGCCAATTGAGTCTAAATAATGAAATGAGTGAAGTCATCCAGATAAGTACTAAAAGAAAACCACTAAATTTCAGTTATACGATAAATCACACAAATCTAAAGGCTGTAAATTCAGCTAAATACTTAGGGATTACAGTTACAAAGAATTTAAATTGGAACGATCACATAGATTATGTTGCGGGTAAAGCAAACCAAAGAACACGCTTGTCCTCACTTTTCTGCACAATTGTTGCTCGGTGTGGGATCCGCATCACATAGGACTGACGCAGGATATTGAAAAAGTTCATAGAAGCGCAGCTCGTTTGTACTCGTATTATGGGGAAATCGAGAAAAGGGTACTACGAGCAAGATACTTGAACTGGGATGGTAATCATTAAAAACAAAGGCGTTTTTCGTTGCACTAGGATTTTCTTGTTGTATTTCAGTTACCAACTTTATCATCCGATTTGCGAAAATATTATGATGACGGCCACCTACGTTGGGAGAAATGGTGATCAATATAAAATATGACCTCCCTAGGGAGCACCGCCTTAAAAAAGCATTGTCCGTGCAGGCGCGCAGATCTGCATGCTCCGATGAACCTGGGGGACATGTTGGTGGTAGGGTAGTTGCTGGCAGTGTCTCCCTTGCGAACAGTTACCGGCTGAGGAGGCAGACGAAGTGTGTCCTGAACGACCCGTCATTTCCTTTCCTTTACTTTTACTTTCTTGCCTTGCCTCGCTTTTCTTTTCCTTTCCTTTCCCTATCCACAAGAGCCGATGGGTGAACTAAGTAACTTAGTTAATCCTTTCCAATCTTCACATCAAACGGTGGGAAGAATTTTGAGCTGTGGTGAAGAAAACCCTGATGACAAATCCTGTGTCTCTAGATTGGGGGTTGGGGGTTGTACGATGGGCAAACCACCTACCCATAGAAAAAGAGAGCCGGGTAAAATAACCAGTAACAAGTCTCGGTTTTTTGACTGTTTTAATCAAATTGGACAACGGAAATGAAAATGGACTTGGCATTTTGGCATCTGTAGTGTACAGGACATCCGTAATAAACAATGAGAAGTTCTAATGGATTTAAGACTACTCAACACTGATGTAGTTGCACTTTCCGAAATAAAAAAGAAAGGCACTGATTGTGAATATCTGTCTGAGTTCTCACAGTATTTTAGTGAAGTGGACAAAAGCAGCAAGCCAAGAGCAGGAGTGTCCATCATTCTAAACAAACGGTGATCAAAATATGTAACCTCGCGGGAAGCAGTTAATGAAGGGCTGGTAAATCTCAGTCTTAGAGCTGTAGCCATGAATATAGTGGTTGTGAGAATGTATGTCCCTAGTCAAGACTCGCTGTTGAGAGTAACAGAAGAGATTGAACAGACGCTGATAGAGACTATAGAAGCCGTTCCAAATGGCCTTAACTGATACGGGCAGCAGATTTTAATAGCAGAATGGGGAAAAGAGGAATAGCAAGGCTATTGGGATGTGTGTTAAGAATGAGAATGGGGAAAGTTTCGTGGATTTTTTTGAGCAGTGCGAATTACAATTACAAGCAGAAAATACATTCTTTACTCACAAGAATGTTTATGAATGGTATAACCACAACAAGAGGGTTGACGTCAGTTATTGATTATCTAATCTTGAGGCAAAGAACATTTTATAAATTCAAGGTATCGGAGGTAAGAGAGGGGCAGGTTGTGGAAGTGGCCATCATTTGATGGACTGCACACTTCATCTTCCCTATTCGGCTGGTCCCGGCGGAGGTTCGTGTCTTCCCTCAGGCATAGGTGTGTGTGTTTGTCCTTAGGATAATTTAGGCTAATTGGTGTGTAAGCTTAGGGACTGATGACCTTAGCAGTTAAGTCCCATAAGATTTCACACACATTTGGATATTTTTTCTTCCCTATTATTTCTGGAGTAGTGGAGAACAGAATAGGACGCAACGATGTGACAATTTTGAGATCATAAGGTACAACATGGACAGTTTAAGGGAAGATAGTAATATGTACTTACACCAATATCGACTGGCAAGCTAACTGTTGATTGAAGATTGAAGAGAGAGAAGAAGAGAAGTGGAATATGAACATATAAAGGAGGTCATAGGCGCATCAGCGAAAGAAGACCTTGGAGAATATGAGAAGAAGTGGAACCAGTTTGGTGGGATGCAGAACTATCAGAGATGAGTGAAAGGAAAAGAGGAGCTTTTTTTTGGCATTCCTGAGCATGAATGTCAGTCAAAGGAAGAATATGAAGAGGGGATGATAGGTGGGACTCGAAGGCTAAGGCGTGGAGACAAATCAAGTCAATGCGAGTGTCAACTAGTGACAAATTACATAATAGTAACATAAAACATGGTCAATGCTCAACATATTTCAAAGATTTCTTCTAGAAAATCACCTGAATTTTTATGTAGTTGTGAAGTGAGTATGCAACAGGAGAAGTTATGGCGTTTATATATAAAAGTTCTTCAACAGGTTGTGAAACGCTGAAAGATGAAGAAAGCATCAGGATGTAGATCAATCAGTTCAGAGCTTCTGACATATGGTCCACCGAAATTGTTGGAGATGCTAAGGAGAATGTTTGAAAGAGTATTAAATGGAGAAATGTTCCATCGGAATGGGAAACATGTTGTATAACACCGGTGGAAAATGACCCAAATAATTACAGGGGACTGTTAGTGATCCCTTTCGTTGGAAGACTGTACTCGAAGGTACTGAAAGATCAGGTAGGGAACAAAACAACTCACGAGCAGCGAGAAGAGCAAGCAGGAAGATCGGTAATGGACAACATCTCCGAAATGAAACTAATGTGTGAAAACGCACAGAGGTTGGACTGGAGACACATGTTACACTGATTGACCTACAGAGAGCATATCATAATGTACCTATCAACAAACATTGGGAAAAGTTGAAAGAGACAGAGTTAGATCAAAGATTGCTAAATGTTGTTTTGAAATTACATGAAAATAACACAGGCAGAGTAAGAATTGGGGATAGTTGGACAGAAGAATTCAAGGCGAATAAGGGTCTGCGGCAGGGATGTGGGCTGTCACCGACCCTCTTTAAGCTGAATCTAGGAGCAATCCTGCAGATTTGGAATAGAAACTGCAAGGTTATGGGATTGACAGTAGAGGACAGCAAGATATTTTTCCTGTATTCTGCAGATAACCAGATTGTACTAGCAGAGTATGAAGGCGATCTGAGCTGTATGATAAGAAAATTTAATGAATAATGCAATATCGCTGGGATGAAAATGAATATGAAGAAGTATGACTAATTGATTGTTGGAAAGGAAAAAATAAATAATGTGGAAGTAGATGGAGAAGTAATTACACATGTGGAAAAGGCAAACTGTCTTGGAGTATTATTTCATAAACAGTACATAGGCAATGATTAAATTACAAGTAAGACGAGCTGTAACAAAGGCAATGAATTCTATTCTGTGGAAGAAAAGGATAAGAAGAACGACTGAGAAGTGACTGTATAAGGCTATAGTACAGAGTATATTTTTGTATAGAACATAAGCCTGAGACGTTAGCAAAAGAAATAAGAATACACTGCTTGCTGCTGAGATGGATTACTTATAACGAAACTCAAGCTATACTAGGATGAATAGGATAAGAAATGAAGTAATCCAACTAAGGATTAAATGGATAGGGATATTCGTGACGACATCGAACAAAAGCAGCTAATGTACGTTGGCCATGCGAATAGGATGAATGAAGACAGGATACAAAGGGATGCCATCCCATCGGAAGAAAAGGTGTCACCCACGATTCAACTGGCAAAATGGTAGGGAGGAGGGAGGAGGCAATGGAAGCAAGGAATATGAAGGAGTGTGAACGTCGAGGAAAGACAAGACAGAAGAAGATGGCGTCTGGGAGGGGGGAGCGGGACAGAAAGCTGTATATAATCCGCAAGAAAAAGAAGACAAAGTAAGAGAAATCAGTGGTTGCACAGAAAGATATAAGTGCTCGTTTTTCTCGCCCGCCATTCGAGAGTTAAGCGGTAGAAAATTAGTTTGAAAGTGATTAGGTGAGCCCTCTGCCAGACATTAATTGTGAAATGAGAGTAATCAAGTAGGTGTAGATGTAGGTGATTTGACACTTTGGGCTACTCCGATAATAACTTTTATAACATCCTACACGACAATAACGAAACAATTAGTTTATTGAATGATGACAAGGGAAATTATTACAAAATTTGTAGGACTGAGGGCAGAACTGAATAACAACGTTTATAGCGTGGAGTGAGAGGTGTGAAACACTAATCAGCAAAGGAATTACTCATTGATGGTTACCGAGAATGTGTAGTAAATAACGTTGATAAATTAATCGTTCAGTATATAATATGATCCACGTTACGTGGAGATTCCACTATGAGGCAATCTAAATTTTCAATATTAGCAAAAGTCGATAAACGCTTGATAATCATTCAAAAATTGAGCACTATAGTGTGACTTCATTTATAAGAAGGCGGAGTGTGAGGGATCTATGGGATCTATGATAGGCATACACTCCTGGAAATTGAAATAAGAACACCGTGAATTCATTGTCCCAGGAAGGGGAAACTTTATTGACACATTCCTGGGGTCAGATACATCACATGATCACACTGACAGAACCACAGCCACATAGACACAGGCAACAGAGCATGCACAATGTCGGCACTAGTACAGTGTATATCCACCTTTCGCAGCAATGCAGGCTGCTATTCTCCCATGGAGACGATCGTAGAGATGCTGGATGTAGTCCTGTGGAACGGCTTGCCATGCCATTTCCACCTGGCGCCTCAGTTGGACCAGCGTTCGTGCTGGACGTGCAGACCGCATGAGACGACGCTTCATCCAGTCCCAAACATGCTCAATGGGGGACAGATCCGGAGATCTTGCTGGCCAGGGTAGTTGACTTACACCTTCTAGAGCACGTTGGGTGGCACGGGATACATGAGGACGTGCATTGTACAGTTGGAACAGCAAGTTCCCTTGCCGGTCTAGGAATGGTAGAATGATGGGTTCGATGATGGTTTGTATGTACCGTGCACTATTCAGTGTCCCCTCAACGATCACCAGAGGTGTACGGCCAGTGTAGGAGACCGCTCCCCACACCATGATGCCAGGTGTTGGCCCTGTGTGCCTCGGTCGTATGCAGTCCTGATTGTGGCGCTCACCTGCACGGCGCCAAACACACATACGACCATCATTGGCAACAAGGCAGAAGTGACTCTCATCGCTGAAAACAACACGTCTCCATTCGTCCCTCCATTCACGCCTGTCGCGACACCACTGGAGGCGGGCTGCAAGATGTTGGGGCGTGAGCGGAAGACGGCCTAACGGTGTGCGAGACCGTAGCCCAGCTTCATGGAGACGGTTGTGAATGGTCCTCGCCGATACCCCATGAGCAACAGTTTCCCTAATTTGCTGGGAAGTGGCGGTGCGGTCCCCTACGGCACTGCGTAGGATCCTACGGTCTTGGCGTGCATCTGTGCATCGCTGCGGTCCGGTCCCAGGTCGACGGGCACGTGCACCTTCCGCCGACCACTGGCGACAACATCGATGTACTGTGGAGACCTCACGCCCCACGTGTTGAGCAATTCGGCGGTACGTCCACCCGGCCTCCCGCATGCCCACTATACGCCCTCGCTCAAAGTCCGTCAACTGCACATACGGTTCACGTCCACACTGTCGCGGCATGCTACCAGTGTTAAAGACTGCGATGGAGCTCCGTATGCCACGGCAAACTGGCTGAAACTGACGGCGGCGGTGCACAAATGCTGCGCAGCTAGCGCCATTCGACGGCCAACACCGCGGTTCCTGGCGTGTCCACTGTGCCGTGCGTGTAATCATTGCTTGTACAGCCCTCTCGCAGTGTCCGGAGCAAGTATGGTGGGTCTGACACACCGGTGTCAATGTGTTCTTTTTTCCATTTCCAGGAGTGTATTTTGCTCGAACAGGTCGAGGATAGGCAAAGAATCGATACTCAAGCGCTGAGTGCGATCATCGAGTGATACTGTTGTAAGAGTCTGCAGCATTTTACTAATTCATTTATTTATTTTTGTGCGAGATGAAGTCGCTTAGAAAGATAGAAAGATTGCGGTCATTTTCTGAAAAAGTTTTCTTAAACACTTAAACATTTTTTATTAGATCACAAGTAGCATTTCATGATTTGGTGTTTAGCAATTCACATTTGTTGGCGCGTTTCTAGATTAACTCACCTTTGCATTCGTGTAACCACTGGCAGCACCCGTAGGGTCGGGGAACATGTCACACATTCAAGAGTGGAGTGCAAACTGGGTCCAATAAGTACACAGATGCCTTTTAAAACATTATTACACTACTGGCCATTAAGATTGCTACACCAAGAACAAATGCAGATGATAAACAAATATTCATTGGACAATTATACTAGAACTGACATATGATTGTATTTTCACGCATTTGGGAGCATAGATCCTGAGAAATCACTACCCAGAACAACCACCTCTGGCCGTTTCAACGGCCTTGATATGCATGGGCATTGAGTCAGAGTTTGGATGGCGTGCACAAGTACACCTGCCCATGCAGCTTCACCACAATACCACAGTTAATCAAGAGTAGTGACTGGCGTATTGTGACGAGCCAGTTGCTCGGCCACCACTCACCAGAAGTTTTCAGTTGGTGAGAGATCTGGAGAATGTGCTGGCCAGGGCAGCAGTCGAACATATAGTGTATCCAGAAAGGCCCGGACAGGACCTGTAACATGCAGTCATGCATTATCCTGCTGAAATGTAGGGTTTCGCAGGGATCGAATGAAGGGTAGAGCCACGGGTCATAACACATCTGAAATGTAACGTCCACTGTTCAAAGTTCCGTCAATGCGAACAATAGGTGACCGAGAGACGTGTAACCAATGACACCCCATACCATGACGCCAGGTGATACGCCAGTATGGCGATGACGAATACAGGCTTCCAATGTACGTTCACCGCGATGTCGTCAAACACGGATATGACAATCATGATGCTGTAAACAGAACCTGGATTCATCCGAATAAATGACGTTTTGCCATTCGTGCACCCAGGTTCGTCGTTGAGTACACCATCGCAGACGCTCCTGTCTGTGATGCAGCGTCAAGGGTAACCGCAGCCATGGTCTCTCAGCTGATGGTCCATGCTGCTGCAAACGTCGTCGAACTGTTCGTGCAGATGGTTGTTGTCTTGCAAACGTCTCCATCTGTTGACTCAGGGATCGAGACGTGGCTGCACGATCCGTTACAGCCATGCGGATAAGATACCTGTCATCTCGACTGCTAGTGATACGAGGCCGTTGGGATCCAGCACGACGTTCCCTATTACCCTCCTGAACCCACACATTTTATATGCTGCTAACAGTCATTGGATCTCGACCAACGCGAGCAGCACTGTCGAGATACGACAAACCGCATTCGCGATAGGCTACAAACAGACCTTTATCAAAGTCGGAAACGTGATGGCACGCATTTCTCCTCCTTACACGAGGTATCACAACAACGTTTCACCAGGCAACGCCGGTCAACTGCTGTTTGTGTATGAGAAATCGGTGGGAAACTTTCCCCACGTAAGCACGTTGTAGGTGTCGCCACCGGTGCCAACCTTGTGCGAAAACCTAATCATTTGCAAATCACAGCGTCTTCGTCCTGTCGGTTTAATTTTGGGTCTGTAGCACATCATGTGCGTGGTGTAGCAATTTTAATGGCCAGTAGTGTAATTACCCAAGTAATTAAATAAAAATTTAACACTGAAAAATTAAAGCATTCCTTTGAACCATCAATCAGATATTTAGCACTACAATTAGTGTCCACGTTCACAATACATTACTTCAGTTAATTTTATAATCTTCTCAGGTCAACTAGGTCCACCGTCATACTACAGTCAATGCAAGTGGACGCCATTGTTGTATACAATGCAAAAGTCCACCGACGCTGCCGGTACCAAGCCGAGACGAAATAAAAATGATACCACAACAGGGTGATATGAACGGGAAAATACCCGGTGGTTATAATTAAACTTTCCGTATTTAACAAGTTATAACACGAAAACTAACGACCATACGAGTACCAAACTTGGTAGCATTAATGTGCAGAGTATGGGGGCCATGAGTTTCATGCGTAACAGCGCCACCGTCAACTATGGCCACCATGTGCCGTGATTAGTCATCATGATTGATAGTCTCACATACCTGACCAATAGCAGTGCACTTGTTGACGTGTCACCATGAGCTTGAACAAAAGAATCAGGGCATTATTGATGAAGATCTGTTATGAAAACAACAGTAATGCTGCAGCTGCACTTCGACTATATCGCTGGTTGAAAGGAATACGGATGTTCCTGTTTCCCGACTTGTTGTACGGGGCACCATAATGTGGTTAGAATTAAGTGGAGAACACGGCGTCGCTTCGGGAAGAGGTCGACGGCCGTTTACACCACGGGTGGTTGATGAAATCGCCGTTGCTAGGCAGACAATGCTGCGCGCAATTCCCGATCGTCAGGCAGAGCGCGTTCTGTGTCACAAAGTCACAACAGTTGAACGTCCCGTGATCCGCTGTACGGAAGGTGCTTCGAACCATTCTCAGATGGTATCCGTACAAGATCCATAACATACAGTAGCTTGCACTACAGGATGCACAACGACGTGTATACTTAGCTGTCCACTCTCTTGCAAGTATTGAAGTTGCCAAGGTTCTTGGCGCTTCAGTTAGGAACCACGCGGCTGCTACGATGACAGTTTCGAGTCCTGCCTCGGGCATGGATGTGTGTGATGTCTTTAGGTTAGTTAGGTTTAAGTAGTTCTAATTCTAGGGGACTGAGGACCTCAGAAGTTAAGTCCTATAGTGCTTAGATTCATTTGAATTATTTTTATTAAGTTGACGTTGGCTGGTCCTGAACCATCCTATGGATGGGCAAAAAACCGTATTGTGTGGCTTCACGTCTACGTTCATCAATGGTCGATTCTTTACTCAACAGGTTGGCGTTAAAGGAGCAAAGACGTCCAGTGTAACTGGCCAGAGTTACTGCGACGTGCTTCGCCAGCATGTCATACCATCCCTACGGGAAAGAGACGCATTGAACTCAACACATTTCATTCAAGATGGGGCCCCATTGCACAACGCTCGTGAAGTTCACCTGCTACTGAGAAACACATTTGGGAACGATCGAGTTATCAGCTGATCGTCTCCGCATGCTTGGCTGGCACGATCACCTGATCTCACTCCCTGTTATTTCTGGTTATGGGGATAACTGAAACACAGGGTTTTACCAAAGGAACGTTCACGCATGTGCTGATCTGAAGCGTAGGATATCATGAGAGGTAGCCAGCATACCGACGGACATGCTTCGTTCTGCTGTGCGGAATGCAATCCTGTGCTTTCACACTCTTCTGAACATTGATGGGGACCATATTGAGCCCCTTTTGTAGCAGTAATGGTACTGGTATGGAATGGTATGATGTACCGTATCAGTACATTAAAAGTAATTCAATGAATTGATTCTGCATTATTTCTCTTCACTGTGTCCTTGATATTAATGCTACCAAGTTTGGTACTCGTACGGTAGTTACTTCCCGTGTTATAACCTGTTGAACAGGGAAAGTTTAATTATAACCACCTGGTATATTAAAACCTGACTACAGAAATATTCCATAACAACTCCCTTTGTTAGCAGTTTCAGCACTTTCCCCTTTAAAACTCGTACTTCGCCGTTCAAGATTCTCCGTTTTAGAATAAATGTATAACTGTGTACTTCGGCCACTAAGCCAGGTACCAATGAATTAACCAATAATCTATAACCTAAGCTATACTAACAGTTACAACAATCATCAGATAACACAATTGTAAGGAGAAGTGGCAACGCTAGATTTCGGCTTCTAGGCACAGTTCTCAGTAGCCACTTTCAGCACGGTTGCAAACAGTTTGACAAAAGAACCAGCAAAGTATAAGGTGAACCCATTCAGATATGCTCGCACACTGACTGTGTGCGAGCTTATCTGCATACAAGTGTTTCCACGTGCACACCTACAAGCCGGCAACGCGGCACCAAGAACCACAGCAACAGAACGTGCTAGGCCCAAAAAAATCAGCGTAGCACAAGAACGTACAGGGATTGAAGGACCTACAACAACTCTGACGCACTTCATTTATGTCACCTAGCGCTCATTACAAATTTCGTGCGGCGGCTTTGCATCGATTAGTATATACAGATTGTCTAACAGGACCTGAACTTAGCTTTGTGTTTCGCCTTACAGCAGGTCTTATCATGGAGGAAGTCTCGTCAGAGAGGTCCATCGCATGAGCGTTTAGGGAAGCGATTCCAGTGGTGGTTTCCCGTTGCCTTCAACTGATGATGATGATAATGAGAACAACACAACATCCAGTCCCTGAGCGGAGAAAATCCCGGCCCAGCCGGGAATCGAACCCGGGCCCTTGGCGTGACAGAGCTGGCCCTGAGAAGATACGATAGACGGTAATAATGTTCAACGACGACCTCACATTTATCGTTTCCACTGCGTGTGCAGCCAAACACCTCAGTTATGCAGTATCGGAGCTTTAAACCATTAACATCAGTATATTCATCGGCCAAACAACATCGGATTTCAGCAGTAAATTTCTTGCAATACATGGGACGCACCGCCCGTCACCTAACTGCTTGCGGTACCCTTTTAACAGCCGTTCAGCGTATCACACCAATCGCTGCTGCTCATAGCGCATGCGTTTCTGATAGCTCGCTTCAACTGACTCTCTGCCCGTCCTTCTCTCCAAGCGCCACCGCCTCCCGACCACTTGTGTGGCGTCAGATCACACACACCCCGAATGTGTGCCAATGCTCAAAACTCAAGCAAAGATGTACCAACTGTGGGGCACAGCCGGGAGAGTAGTAAACCTTATTGATTTAGTTATTTCTTCTGATGAGCAGCATTTATTAATCGTGCTTTAAGCTTTGATTTATCCTCTATCAATAATGGGAATTTTATAAAAAGAATTATTAGGCCTATAGTCATTAAGAATGCTTGCGAATAAAGCAACATCTCTAAATTTTTTCAGGCGGACTGTGCTGTTAAAGCTTGTAAAGCACTTCAGAAACGTAGACATAGAGCATTTTCGAGTTTTACTGTAAGGTTTTCATATGTTTTCTCTCATTGTAAATAATTAACCTTAACTGTAATGGAACAAAGATGCATGAACGGGCCGCAAGTGTAGTGGATAAGATCCTTGACTCTGTGTTTATTGTAATCTGTGGAGTGCTTGATCGCCAGTCAGCTGTGCAGCGCTGGGCACTCTTAATAGAGGCATAGTAATGAGCAGTTGAGTTTAGCGAAGGAGATCTGATAGTCGTGAATCTGGAAAACATTATCTGAAATAATTTTTAAGGAAATACTCTTCATTAGTGTAAGTGGTGCAATGCTTAAATTCCAACACTATTCCCATTCTAGCCAGAGGATTAATGATATGAGGCATTAAAAAATCTATGATGGTTATCACTGATGTAACATTGACCTATAAAGTACAGAATTCGGCAAATAGTGTGTGCCCCCTCCCTGCGCAAAGACAATTTTTGCATATAAAACACAAACCACAGTATTTAGTCGTATATTTTGTAACTTGGGGTCATAACACTTAGAATGTTATTCATAATTCTACCTTATTGTATTCACTTGCTAGTAATTTTTTCTTTCATGATCCCTTTCTCCTTGCCTTTACCACAGCTAAGAGAAGCCGAATGATTTTTTATGGGGGGGGGGGAGGAGGGGAGGGGCGGAGGCAGGGGGTAATGAAAGGTTTTCACATGCTTTCTGCCACAGTAAAAAATTCACCTTTACTGTATTGCAACAAAGATGCATGAGCACGCTGCACGAGCAGTGGATAACATGCTTCACTCTGTATTTAATGTAATCTGTGGTGCGCTTGATCGCCAGGGGTTGTGCAGGTCTGGGGCATTCTTACAAGAGGCATAGTAACAAGCAGTCGAATTTTAGAGACGGAGATCTGATAGTTGTCAATCTAGGAAAAATTAACTGCAATACTTTATTATGGAGATGAAAACTTGTTCATGAAGATGTTTCATTGAATGTTTTGATAGATAAGATTTTTTGAACAATATTTCAAGGTAAGCCATGCTCGGTGCAAGAATGAAACGTTTGTTTGTCAGAACAACTGAAGACAGTCTTTGTACCTTAGATAACTGTTAACATTAACATTCATGTGACGTCTTTGTTCTTTGTTTTCATTATGTTGCGCATAAAGCTGTTGGTTGAATTGAGTGTAACTTTTGCGATGAGAAAATTTCGTAAGTCGCACAGTTTTTTTTTTTTTTTTCAATGATCAGAGTTTAATTTTTCATGGACGAATTTCTTTAAAATAAAACTCTCTTCCATCATTCTTAGTAAATATCACAATATTTTGTTATGTGTGTGTGTTATACTTTACGCCACATGCAGTCACGGATTGTTTCTGACAAGCAAAGAAAAATTTAGAGTAGACTGTTTTCCTTTTGCTGATTTCAATTTGCTTTCGAGAATATCAGTACACCAGACACAAAATATCATGCTGAGCAATAAGTAAGTTACATTTCTTTGAAGGGAGATCTCACTTCGCATTTTTGTGAACAAGTAGTACGTCATGTTAAACTACACTCCTGGAAATGGAAAAAAGAACACATTGACACCGGTGTGTCAGACCCACCATACTTGCTCCGGACACTGTGAGAGGGCTGTACAAGCAATGATCACACGCACGGCACAGCGGACACACCAGGAACCGCGGTGTTGGCCGTCGAATGGCGCTAGCTGCGCAGCATTTGTGCACCGCCGCCGTCAGTGTCAGCCAGTTTGCCGTGGCATACGGAGCTCCATCGCAGTCTTTAACACTGGTAGCATGTCGCGACAGCGTGGACGTGAACCGTATGTGCAGTTGACGGACTTTGAGCGAGGGCGTATAGTGGGCATGCGGGAGGCTGGGTGGACGTACCGCCGAATTGCTCAACATGTGGGGCGTGAGGTCCCCACAGTACATCGATGTTGTCGCCAGTGGTCGGCGGAAGGTGTACGTGCCCGTCGACCTGGGACCGGACCGCAGCGACGCACGGATGCACGCCAAGACCGTAGGATCCTACGCAGTGCCGTAGGGGACCGCACCGCCACTTCCCAGCAAATTAGGGACACTGTTGCTCCTGGGGTATCGGCGAGGACCATTCGGAACCGTCTCCATGAAGCTGGGCTACGGTCCCACACACCATTAGGCCGTCTTCCGCTCACGCCCCAACATCGTGCAGCCCGCCTCCAGTGGTGTCGCGACAGGCGTGAATGGAGGGACGAATGGAGACGTGTCGTCTTCAGCGATGAGAGTCGCTTCTGCCTTGATGCCAGTGATGGTCGTATGCGTGTTTGGCGTCGTGCAGGTGAGCGCCACAATCAGGACTGCATACGACCGAGGCACACAGGGCCAACACCCGGCATCATGGTGTGGGGAGCGATCTCCTACACTGGCCGTACACCTCTGGTGATCGTCGAGGGGACACTGAATAGTGCACGGTACATCCAAACCGTCATCGAACCCATCGTTCTACCATTCCTAGACCGGAAAGGGAACTTGCTGTTCCAACAGGACAATGCACGTCCTCATGTATCCCGTGCCACCCAACGTGCTGTAGAAGGTGTAAGTCAACTACCCTGGCCAGCAAGATCTCCGGATCTGTCCCCCATTGAGCATGTTTGGGACTGGATGAAGCGTCGTCTCACGCGGTCTGCACGTCCAGCACGAACGCTGGTCCAACTGAGGCGCCAGGTGGAAATGGCATGGCAAGCCGTTCCACAGGACTACATCCAGCATCTCTACGATTGTCTCCATGGGAGAATAGCAGCCTGCATTGCTGCGAAAGATGGATATACACTGTACTATTGCCGACATTGTGCATGCTCTGTTGCCTGTGTCTATGTGCCTGTGGTTCTGTCAGTGTGATCATGTGATGTATCTGACCCCAGGAATGTGTCAATAAAGTTTCCCCTTCCTGGGACAATGAATTCACGGTGTTCTTATTTCAATTTCCAGGATTGTAGATAGGCAGAACAATTTAGAGTGAACAGTGATGGTAATATTAAACAGTTATTTTCTTCCATGTTGAGTAGTATTTTATTTCTTGGACATTTCATGCCAGACATTATACTTCATGTTACTTAACTTTCATGATGTGCTTCGGTATCGAGTTTTAGTGAACACTTTTCACTGATGACATAATTCCTTTATTTCGGAATTCAGTAGATTCATTTTCATTGTTTCATATTCAGCGTTAGATTAACGTTTAAGTTTTGTTTCACGACAATTTTCACTTGCGCAACACAGGGCCAGTTTTGTAAACGATATCTTACGCACGCATCACAGGAGGAGAAAGATTTTGAAAAAAGAATATTCAGTATTTCACGTATAGATAAATTACAAAGAATGCTTACACTGCGTATTCTTTTTAAGCAGCTGCCAAAATTCTTAATGAAAAGTAATGTGAAAATATCATTCTCGTAACTAGGGCAGGAGAAAGCTACTTTTTGCTTCAATTTCTGATCATGAATGCGTTTCTAAAACCATAGACTTTTTAAAAATCATATAACATTTGTGATGTCGCCTTAAGAAATATAGAGATACATCTAACTTTTTACTTGAATCTGCATTTAGTAAAGGAAGACTTCGGTTATGAATCCAAAGATGCTAAACCGCCGTTCTCAAGTTAACCTACATAAGCCAAATTTTCCAACTAAGCCAATTGTCTGTGGGTGTCAAATTCCAAATTATAAGACTGATTACTAGAGAAATTTTTGTTCCTCAAGCTGCACTTCTTGCACCCTTAGATACCACAAATTCAATCACTAACGTTCCTGTTACAGTACGGAAAACTTAGTAAGGGTGAGACTTTCGGTCCGTTTGAGTTATATGCCTTCAATAACTTTTAACTATTTCACTTTTAATGATGGAATATGCCATCAACAGTATAGTTTGGTCTTAAGAAGCAGTATTTCAGGTACTCTTGCAGATATTTTTCTTAACGATCTCGAGAACATTTTTTTAAATTTTCATACTGATATAACAAGTAACACTTTACCCTATCCCAGGTACGTAAGCGATATTTTGGAAGCTTTATCGGGGTATTGAAGAAGATATTAAGAACTTCGCGTTTTCTCTCAGTCGTGTGCACGATAAAATCTAATTTAAGGTGGAAATGGAAAAATGTTTTGATTTTGAAGAAAACTAGGGAAGGGTAAAGTATGATGCAAGTATGAATATTGACATTCGTAGTAAACCAACTAGTAATGCTTTGTTATCGATATGGATTCGTGTCTCCCCTTCGTTCAATTGACTCGCTGAAATGCAGATTCGCGGAGACGCTGTCGACAAAGAGGTCGACATTATAGTTCAGACTGGACAACATAATGGTTACACTGAAAAATCCATCCATACAATGGACTGCAAAATTTAAAAGTGGCAGCAGCAAAACACCCTATCTGGGGGTGAAAAGATTAAACACGTTTCGCTGTCTTATTTTGGTCACAACTGAGACAGAATAGGTTACGTCTTCAAGAAGGCTAATGTGTTTTACAGTTGTGTCATTGCCTTGACTACAAACCAGATAAATTTTAAAAAACTGGGATATAAAATTTTATTGTGTCTCGTACAGTAGTTTCTACTCAGAGCAAACTGCAACGGATTTTGCGACTAGATTTAGGGAACATAATTAGGAAAATAGTAGTACTCTTGGCTGTCACATAAAAAAATAAAGGCCACACTTTGCCTCCTATAAAAGCGGGCCAGAAAACACTACATACTGAATTTAGCGGACGCTCTACGTGCTGGAAATTTGAGTTCATAGTACTTCTAAAGCTTGTATAGTGATTAGTGAACATACTGGTTCCACTCGCCAACAGTTTATTAGTATTTTCGTTATCTTGTTGATGGCATAGCCTTTGTCTATTCAGAATGATGCGATGACTCGATACGCGTTTCAATTGTTCAGTTCACTTATGCGTTTGGTTATGTTTTTAAGGGTTCGCTTGCCCTCTTAATTTGCAGATTGTGATTTCCTTATCCGTGGCATGTCATCAGCCCTTCTTATCGTCTGAATCTTCCTTTTGTATTCTCCGCGTCTCTCACAATTATTAAAACAAAATAAAGTTTTAAAAGTAAGGTTGTAATAAATGGTATACTGCGCTAAAGACATATGCTACATACCGTTTTTTAATATGTTTATCACTATACTGGCTCACGTTGTATGTAGTTCTGTACAGTCAATGAAAATGGTATTGTTCCATTTCGTATTTTTTCGTTTACCTTATGTCTGTATGACGTCCACTCATTTTAGCTGCAATCTTTTTGTATTTTTTCCATTGTCCATTTATACAGTACTTTGCTTTTAACACTCCCAATGTGGCGCTAATGACTTTTAAAGAGGACTGTTATTCATATACACTACTGGCCATTAAAATTGCTACACCACGAAGATGTGCTACAGACGTGAAATTTAACCGACAGGAAGAAGATGATGTAATATGCAAACGATGAGCATTCCAAACAATTCACACAAGGTTGGCGCGGTGGCAACACCTACAACGTGCTGACATGAGGAACGTTTCCAACCGATTTCTCATACACAAACAGCAGTTGACCGGCGTTGCCTGGTGAAACGTTGTTGTGGTGCCTCGTGTAATGAGGAGAAATGCGCACCATCACGTTTCCGAATTTGATAAAGGTCGGAATGTAGCCTATAGCGATTGCGTTTATCGTGTCGCGACATTGCTGCTCGCGTTGGTCGAGCTCCAATGACTGTTAGCAGAATATGGGATCGGTGGGTTCCGGAGGGTAATACGGAACGCCATGCTGGATCCCAACGGCCTCGTATTACTTGCAGTCCATATGATAGGCATCTTACCCGCATGGCTGTAACGGATCGTGCAGCCACGTCTCGATCCCTGAGTCAACAAATGGAGACGTTTGCAAGACAACAACCACCTGCACGAACAGTTCGACGACGTTTGCAGCAGCATGGCCTATCAGCTTGGAGACCATGGCTGCGGTTACCCTTGACGCTGCATCACAGACAGGAGCGCCTGCGATGTGTACTCAACGACGAACCTGGGTGCACGAATGGCAAAACGTCATTTTTTCGGATGAATCCAGGTTCTGTTTACAGCATCATGATGGTCGCATCCCTGTTTGGCGACATCGCGGTGAACGCACATTGGAAGCGTGTATTCGTCATCGCCCGGCGTCACGGTATGGGGTGCCATTGGTTACACGTGTCGGTCACCTCTTGTTCGCACTGACGGCACTTTGAACAGTGGACGTTACATTTCAAATGTGTTACCACTCGTAGCTCTACCCTTCATTCGATCCCTGCGAAACCCTATATTGGAGCAGGATAATGCTCGACCGCATGTTGCAGGTGCTATACGGGCTTTTCTGGATACAGAAAATGTTCGACTGCTGCCCTGGCCAGCACATTCTCCACATCTCTCGCCAATAGAAAGCGTCTGGTCAATGTTGGCCTAACAAATGGAGCGTCACAGTACGTCGGTCACTACTCTTGATGAACTGTGGTATCGTGTTGAAGCTGCATGGCCAGCTGTACCTGTACACGCCATCCAAGCTCTGTTTGACTCAATGCGCAGGCGTATCAAGGCCGTTGTTACGGCCAGAGGTGGTCGTTCTGGGTATTGATTTCTCAGGTTCTATGCACCCAAATTGCGTGAAAATGTAATAACATGTCATGTCTAGTATAATATATTTGTCCAATGAATACCCGTTTATCATCTGAATTTCTTCTTGGTGTAGCAATTTTAATGGTCGGTAGTGTATATGACATTTTCAACATTATTTTGTGCACCATTACACTTCGTATATCTTTAACCATTATTCTTTTACGTCTAGTTTTAATTATTAGTACACTTCTGTCTTTCGTACCCCCATTTGTCACTCCTAGCGCCGCTTCGCTCATGTGCTCAAGCTATCTGGAGGTCATTTCTGTTAAATTACTTACGTGAAATGCGCTTCACGCTCGGTTGCACTCTACAGCAGTTAACTGACACTTCACAGCGTACTGAGTACGAAGCATTCCATGTCTCTCTTATTTACGTTTATAGGTTTAAAAAAATTTGATATTCGTGATTCAGAAAATCTTTGTTACTCTGTTCACTTATAACTTAAGTAACATTTTGACAGATGTTCTGATGAAGAGTTAATCTCAAACTGCTTGAATAAATGTAAATTACTGAAGACAAAATGATTAACTTTTTTAGCGACCGAATCATCGTCACCACAGTTCATAAACAATATTGTGAGTCCATAGTAGTTGGTGGAATGCCATAGCCGGAGGAGAAAAAGCGTAGCGGCTGAGTGTGTATCTCCATTCGCACCCTGGGAACGTAAGAAATATACCAGATGATGACGAACTGTTTTTACCGGGGAGTGATTATAAATACAGAGTACCGATATTACGCGTTATAGTCTACGGCGCCTGTCAAGAGATAACAGTGACGATAACGTATTATCACAAAAGGGTATTAAGACATTTCAATGCATTTTGACCTGTGTTGTTATTAAACGTGAATATAAATGTATGACAACGGTAGTGACCGTCTCCATCTGTATGTAGCGAAAATATGTAACTTTATAACTGCCTAGGCTTCCACGGCCAGTCAATTCAAATAAAAGTTTTCATACTCAGAAAACAGTACCGCGTCATAATATAAAAGGCTGTACTGGAGAAATCAACGTTACAGTGAGAATTACAGTGGCCTTTTTCTCGGTCTACCGATCAGTAGACCAGAAGTAGGACACTGTAACTGTGGCCGAAACGTTGTTTTATCCAGTATAGTTTTTCATATTGTGGCGCGGTACAACATTCAGAAAATTTGTATAACTTTACGTTGCGCGAACATTTTACAACCTTGATTAATTCAAAACCTCTATTCTTCGAAGTTATCGAGCAGCCATAATCCGATTGAAGCAATTCCCTTAGCAGTCAAAACCGATTATCGCTTATCCGTTAGGTCACGATCACTTAAAACAGAGCTTAGGCTTCTAACTTCTTCGACCGCTAGCGCTACCAAAATTTAATTGGGGGTGTCTGCAGAGCTAGTCAGCAGTTGTGTGAGCAAGAGATGGCGATTTAAAATGGATTTTGTAGTAAAATATTGGATGTAGATGAAAATGAAATTTTAATTAATATAATGTACTGGAAATGTAGCTAACCTAATTGTTGTAGACGAAGAAAAGCTCTATCCTGACACTGAAATTGTTGCCTATATATTGTATATACAGGAAATACTTATGGTAGCAGTAATTTAAATTGTAACCTAGATATTACGGACTGAAATGTAGACTGCCAGTGGCAATAAAACCGTTTCTGAAGAAGTGAAATTTGTTAACATCGAGTATAGATTTCAGTCTCAGAAAGTCTTTCTCAAAGCATTTGTCTTAAGCGTAGCCATGTATGGATGTGAAACATGTACGATGAACGGTTACGCTAAGAACAGAATAGAAGCTTTTGAAATGTGGCGCTACAGAGGAATATTGAAGATAGATGAGTAGACCTTGTAACTAGTGAGGAGATACTGAATAGAATCTGGGAGAAAAAAATCTGTGGCACAACTTAACTAGACCGGTGTGTCAGACCAACCATACTTGCTGCGGACACAGCGAGAGGGCTGTACAAGCAATGATCACACGCACGGCACAGCGGACACACCAGGAACCGCGGTGTTGGCCGTCGAATGGCGCTAGCTGCGTAGCATTTGTGCACCGCCGCCGTCAGTGTCAGCCAGTTTGCCGTGGCATACGGAGCTCCATCGCAGTCTTTAACACTGGTAGCATGCCGCGACAGCGTGGACGTGAACCGTATGTGCAGTTGACGGACTTTAAGCGAGGGCGTATAGTGGGCATGCGGGAGGCCGGGTGGCCGTACCGCCGAATTGCTCAACACGTGGGGCGTGAGGTCTCCACAGTACATCGATGTTGTCGCCAGTGGTCGGCGGAAGGTGCACGTGCCCGTCGACCTGGGACCGGACCGCAGCGACGCACGGATGCACGCCAAGACCGTAGGATCCTACGCAGTGCCGTAGGGGACCGCACCGCCACTTCCCAGCAAATTAGGGACACTGTTTCTCCTGGGGTATCGGCGATGACCATTCGCAACCGTCTCCATGAAGCTGGGCTACGGTCCCGCACACCGTTAGGCCGTCTTCCGCTCACGCCCCAACAGCGATGAGAGTCGCTTCTGCCTTGGTGCCAATGATGGTCGTATGCGTGTTTGGCGCCGTGCAGGTGATCGCCACAATCAGGACTGCATACGACCGAGGCACACAGGGCCAACACCTGGCATCATGGTGTGGGGAGCGATCTCCTACACTGGCCGTACACCTCTGGTGATCGTCGAGGGGACACTGGATAGTGCACGGTACATCCAAACTGTCATCGAACCCATCGTTCTACCATTCCTAGACCGGCAAGGAAACTTGCTGTTCCAACAGGACAATGCACGTCCGCATGTATCCCGTGCCACCCAACGTGCTCTAGAAAGTGTAAGTCAACTACCCTGGCCAGCAAGATCTCCGGATCTGTCCCCCATTGAGCATGTTTGGGACTGGATGAAGCGTCGTCTCACGCGGTCTGCACGTCCAGCACGAACGCTGGTCCAAATGAGGCGCCAGGTGTAAATGGCATGGCAAGCTGTTCCACAGGACTACATCCACCATCTCTACGATCGTCTCCATGGGAGAATAGCAGCCTGCATTGCTGCGAAAGGTGGATATACACTGTACAAGTGCCGACATTGTGCATGCTCTGTTGCCTGTGTCTATGTGCCTGTGCTTCTGTCAGTGTGATCATGTGACGTATCTGACCCCAGGAATGTGTCAATAATGTTTCCCCTTCCTGGTACAATGAATTCACGGTGTTCCTATTTCAATTTCCAGGAGTGTATATAAAGGGTTTGCTAGTTTAGTATTGAACGGAAGTGTGGGGGATAAAAGTCATAGATGGAGACTAAGAGATGAGTAATGTAAGCAGATTCAGATGGATGTAAGTTGCAATAGTTACTCGGAGATGAAGAGGCTTGCTAAGGATAGAGCAGCATGGAGAGCTGCATGAAATCCGTCTTAGGACTGAAGACCACTACGAAAACAACAACATATTATAGACATCTTATGATAAGAAAACGTAACACGTTGTTTGTGTATGTAGTAGGGATACAGTTCATGTATTATGAAAATTGATTGAAAAACACCTAAATAGCTATGTGTTTCTTGTGATCTATATCAGTCATGTGTGACTCTTTAAGCTTTCCCGTCGGATGTGTTGTAAATAGTCTTCACGGGTTTGCCGCCGGACCACGTTGTGCATGTGCTGTGATTTGCCATATTCAAACTCCTTCTGCCGAAAATCGCAGAGCGGCTCTTCCACACTTCATAAATCATATGATGTCCTGTATACAGGCAGTGTTCCGCAATTGCCGACTTTCTCAGTTGACGAAGGCGTTATGATGCTGATGTTCATCGCAGGGTTCTTGTACTGTACGGCATGTCTGGCCTATATACCCTGTCCCACACTGACAAGGAATCTTGTACACACCACACTTCCTCAGTCCAAGGTCATCCTTAACCGAACCCAACAGTTTTATATCAATCATACCTGTTAGCATTTGAGTGCCAAACAGAATATTCCATATTCTTCATGTTGGTGTGCTTTTGGCTAGATTACATTACGCGATAGCTTTCAGAGATTGCATGCGTAAGGATTTGGTAGTATGGTTGTAGCAGAAAAGTAAGACGGCGTGCTGAAAAGTAAGGACTCCGAATTTTTTAATGTACAAACTCTTAAGACTTCTGAAAAACATAAACATTATTTACATTCTACGTCTGTATTCTTAATCCCTACATATTTATTTCTCAACATAGTTTTTGTGGTTGGCAGGAGAGCCAACACCGTGTTACTAGAGGAGGCCGAAAGGCACGCGATTTAGCTCAAGCAGGATGGCGTGAGGTCTGGAACAGGACAAGGAAATTAGAATTTAGAAACGGACGTAGCTGGTGGAATACTTAACTTTAATCCATTAATGATAAACGTCGGTTTTGACGGTACATAGTTCACAAGGTCAATAGTAACTGATAATGGCGCCTTGCTAGGTCGTAGCAAATAACGTAGCGCCGGCCGCGGTGGTCTCGCGGTTCTAGGCGCGCAGTCCTGAACCGTGCGACTGCTACGGTCGCAGGTTCTAATCCTGCCTCGGGCACGGATGTGTGTGATGTCCTTAGGTTAGTTAGGTTTATGTAGTTCTAAGTTCTAGGGGACTGATGACCACAGCAGTTGAGTCCCATAGTGCTCAGAGCGATTTGAACCATTTTTGAAATAACGTAGCTGAAGGCTATGCTAACTATCGTCTCGGCAAATAAGAGCGTATTTAGTCAGTGAACCATCGCTAGCAAAGTCGGCTGTACAAGTGGGGCGAGTGCTAGGAAGTCTCTCTAGACCTGCCCTGTGGCGGCGCTCGTTCTGCAATCACTGATAGTGGCGACACGCGGGTCCGACGTATACTAACGGCCGATTTAAAGGCTACCACCTAGAAAGTGTGGTGTCTGGCAGTGACACCACATTCCTCCCCCGCAAATCGGCGTAAGGTTGTGGCATAAGGCTTCCGCCCGCCGTGGGGAGGACCCCATGTTGACGTATGCGAAGAGGTGGGGAGCCTAACAACAGGCGAGGCTGTGCCACCCGCACATTGCCATTCGGACCGCGGGGAGCTAGGAAACGCCTGAAAACCTACACCAGGGTGCACGCCTACATGCAATGTATGCGCCCGTAGAGAGACAGGAGGGGCCGAAGGGTCGACCTCCATCGGGCCGGGGCACCCGACGGACGAAGACGACATATGGTCCGGAGCGGCCAAGAGTTCCATGTCGGAGGACAGCTGGTCACGTTAAGCAATCGGCGGCGCGTGACCCAGGGGGGCGCCCGGCGGTTGCAGCGACGCGTCCACTGAGGGCGTCGCCGGCGGGAGAACAGGCGGCGGCGGCGGTGGCGGCGACGCGTCGCCATGGGGCAAAATGGAAGGCAGCGTCGGTAACACCTGGGGCTGAGGCGAGCCAGTAGATGGGTCCCCGGGGCGCTGACCGGACGGCACCGTCGCTGAAAGCAGACGGCGAACGGCAGATCCCGTGCGACAACAGAGGCACAGCTGGTTGAGATGCCGACGCACCTCACCAGAGGCCCCCAAAACCAGATACATAGCGCGTCCGAGGCAGCGAAGAATGCGCCCTTCGAGCCAATGCCGTGAACCTCGATAGTGGCTATAGTAGACAACGTCGCCTGGAGCAAAAGCAGGTGTCTGCCGCTGCACAGGAACCTGATGCAGTGGATGTATCAAAGACATCAAGGTTCGATGATGACGACCTTGGAGCAACTCAGCCGGCGAGCGACCATCTCGGGGCTGGGAGCGATACGAGGACAAAAAGAACAATAACTTCAACATCTGTGACTTGACAGTCCTGACCAATCGTTCAGCGGCACCGTTTGACTGTGGCGAAAGCGGCACGGACGTCAGATGTTGAATACCATTGGCCTTGCAGAATGACTGAAATTCTGCGGACATGAATTGTAGGCCATTGTTGGAAACAATAGTCTTTGGAAGACCTTCAATGCAAAAGAAAGCGGATAACGCTTGGATGGTGGCAGATGACGTCGTGGAAGACATCCGGACAACAAAAGGAAAATTATTGAATGAATCTACCACAACCAACCATCGAGCATTCCAGAATGGACCAGCAAAATTGATGTGTAAGCGTTGCCAAGGGAAGTGGCTTTTGGCCATGCAAAGAATTTCCGCGGTGGTGCTGAGTGTTGTTCGGCACACACCATGCAAGAAGAGCACATATTTGTAATCGCGACATCGATTCCGAACCAAGTACAGTGCTGACGAGCAAGTAGTTTCGTTCTCACTATACCCCAATGTCCTTGGTGGAGAAGCTGTAAGACAGAGAACTGTAACGAACGTAATACCACGACCCTGGGCTGATCATTATCAGAACGCAACAGCAAAACACCACGTCGTACAAAAAGTCTCTCCTTGTGAGCAAAAAATTGGCGATCCGTGACTTTGACAAGGGTCATTGCGTAGCAACAAAACGCAGAGCAAGGACAGGGTCGGCAGCTGTGACTGTAGCTACACGACGAAAATCAATCGGAAATGATTCGACCACGTCATCGGTTTCCGCATCAATGAACATGCAAGCAAGTTCGGAGGAATCGAATGCCCTATCCTCAGCAACAGGCAAGCGGGACAACGCATCGGCGTTTCCGTGCTTAGCAGTGGACCGATACAAGATATCGTAGCGGTACTGCGAGAGGAAAATAGACCAGCGAATGAATTTCTGCGCTGTACTTGGAGGTACAGGCTTGGTTGGATGAAAAAGCGATATCAAAGGTTTGTGGTCTCTGATTATGGTAAAGTGACGACCATACAAGAAATCATGAAACTTTGTAACGCCAAATACGAGAGCCAATGCTTCTTTCTCGATGTGTGAATAATTTCTTTGAGCAGACGAGAGCAATTTGGATGCAAAGGCAATAGGGTGATCGTGCGATCCATCTTTGTGCGCAAGCACAGCACCGATCCCGAAATCCGATGCATCCACCATCGACAAGAGGGGCTTCGGGGGATCGAATGGCGTAAGGCAAGTATTGGGAAGCAACGCCGATTTCAACCGGCGAAAGGCGCGGTCGCTTTCCGTCTCCCAGACGAACGGAACACCCTTACGGCGTAAGCGATGAAGCGGAGCTGAAATGGAAGACGGATGCGGCACATAGCGGTGGTAGTAATTTATTTTGCCCAGCACACTCTGTAGCTGCTTCAAATTCTGAAGCGAACGCAAGTCTTGTATGGCACGAAGGTGCGTGGGACTGGGATGTATACCTTGGGCATTGAGTACATGTCCCAAGTATGGCAAATCACGAGCAAAAAACACACTTTTGTCCTTCTGCGGCCGTGCGGTTCTAGGCGCTACAGTCTGGAGCCGAGCGACCGTTACGGTCGCGGGTTCGAATCCTGCCTCGGCCATGGATGTGTATGATGTCCTTAGGTTAGTTAGGTTTAATTAGTTCTAAGTTCTATTCGACTGATGACCTCAGAAGTTAAGTCGCATAGTGCTCAGAGCCATATTTTTTTGTCCTTCTGCAAGCGAAGACCATTTTGTCGCAAGACCTGAAATAATGTTCTGAGATTGGTCATATGTTCTTCTTCCGTCTTTCCAGAGATCACAATATCGTCAAGATAATTTGCTGCAGTAGGGACCGACGCACAAACAGTTTGTAGATATTTGCTGAAACAATGCAGGGGCGGATGCACACCCGAATGGCAGTCGTTTGAATCCATACAAACCAAGATGCGTGTTAACCACCAAAACGAGCTGGGATTCTTCGTCCACCGGTACTTGCAAGTACGCATCTGCTACGTCCAACTTCGAAAAATATTTACCCGGGCACTGTTTGTCAAAAAGTTATTCCGGGCAGGGTAAAGGAAAAGTTGCAATCACTAGTTGTGGATCACTGTTGCCTTGAAATCCACACAAAGTCTCAATTTTCCGGAAGGTTTTGGCAAAATTACTAAGGCTGATGCCCAGAGAGAAGCCTGCACACGTTCTATTACACCTTGTGATTCCAAATCGTGTAATGTTTTGGCGACCTTATTAGGCAATGCGTGGGGAACATTCCGCGCTCTGAAAAATTTCTGTTGCGCGTTCACTTTCAGTTCCAAATGTGCTTTATAGTTCTTAGCGCAACCTAGGCCCGGTGCAAAAATGTCTGCAAATTCTTCACATAGACGAGAAACACTGTCTGAAGGCACCGTCTTGTTCACTGATAGGACCTGATTTACTATAGACAAGTTAAACAACTGAAATAAATCGAAACCAAACAAGTTCACTGCAGAAGAAGAATGAAGGACGTAAAATGACACAAGTTTTGGTTGTCCTTTGCATGTTGCAAGAAGGCTGCACTGTCCTAACACAGGGATCTCTTGACCGGAATAGCTAGTTAACATTTGCGGCACGCAACGGAGGTGTGCCCAGCAGTTTGTACGTGTCTTGATTGAGCAGTGAAACTGCAGCTCCGGTATCGAGCTGGAATGGTATCACTTTGCCGTTAATGTCCAAGTCTACAAAAAGTTTATTGTCCTGCTGACGACAAGAGCGACTGTCTCGTGCAACGTGAACTGACACTGGTACATAGTCACTTGGGACGTGACGGGTGTTCCGGCGATGTCGACGCACACTATTTTTGGGACGAACACAGTCGCTGTTAGAGAGAGTGGCACTGCGCGGAGTGGAATGAACTACATGAATTTCCATGGGCGAAGTTTCGCGAGCCTGAGTATCCTTGGTTCGATTCCGATTCCGGCGCGAAGCAAAGGGCCTGGAACGGTTTTGAGCTTCCGATCTGAGCTTTTTCTGGCAAACACTCTGAACATGTCCTTTTTTATTACAATAAAAGCAAATAACTTGGCGTGACGGGCAATTCTCACGCGAATGTTTAGTAGCATACCGCGGGCATGATTTGATCACTGCATTTGCTTGCCGGCGGGGCACACGTGGCTGATAACCTGGCGGCAGCGGCGCGGCCGGGCGCGAGGGCTGTTTACTGCTCCGTGCAGTTCGCCCGGCGGGCGGTTAACCTGACACACTGCTGGCGAAGTTTCAAATGATTCCTGAGCAAAGTCAGGTGTGTCCTGCCGATCCAATATGTCCATCACTTGTTGAAGGGAGGGATTTACTAGTTTCAAAATATGTTCCCTTACACGAACATCAGAAACGTTCTGTGCAATTGCGTCACGTACCATAGTATCTGAATAAGGGGGTCCACATTGCCACTCAAAAGCACAATCCCTAGTAAGGCCTTGCAAGGTTGCAACCCACTCCCGATTAGTCTGACCTGCCGTACGTTTTGTACGAAAGAAGGTATACCTTTTCGCAACTTCATTGTCTGATTCTTTGAAATATGCATCTAATGCATGAATGGGTGGAGGGCATGGCAGAATCGAGAGGAGCATGGGGCAGGGGAAGGTGGAATGGAAAAGGAGGTTCAAGGCAAAATTTTATCCAGAACAGACATTGCACTCCTGTTGTCCTTGGTCACTAATGGTTTCATTTAATTCCCATGTCAGATTCTTTTTATCTGTGTTTAAGTGCCCGAGAAATTTGTAGGCAAAGCCCTATCTGCCGCACATACCACTTTATAATTGACTTATGAACGTACTTATCGACTTCTCATAATTCTTTCTCACAACTACTGTGGCAAGGTTAAATTTCTTGTTGCAGGCCTCCCTCATTGCATCCTCATGCTTCTATAGCCATTGTAAATGCTCAATTCTTTTCTATTCAATTGCTTTTTCTGTATACTCTACATACTGTACATCTTATAATTTTCATCCTCTCACTTGATTTGCAGCTTTTACAGTATAGTCCTGAACCTTCTATCATTCAGCTTGATTCTTCTGTCTAGAAGATAGTCCTTCTTTGATGTATATTGTAAAACATCTTCCGGCAGTAGACCTACTTCGCACATTTAGATCTGCACTGTGTTTTATAAATTTCTCTGTTTAGTTCACAATCTAAACTCAGTTGCTAAAATATATTCCTTTAAGATTACAATACATTCTCAACAGCGACAGTTATACCCCAGTCGTGCATGAATATTGGTGAATATCACTTTTTAGATAACCAAATTGTCGCAGCCGTTGACAGCCTGACTTCAAACGACGCTCTCCCAACTTATCCACTAATTCCGATGTTTGAAACGTGCCACCTCAAATGATACTCTCCGTAATTTTGAACTCATTCATGTAACACTGATAACGTAAGGTACGAATGCAATAATGAAGTGACAGCATCATCTATCACCTGTGCGATCTCCCTTTTCCCCCGTCTCTCTCCTTCCACGGAAAAATTCCGCATTCAGAGTTTTAGTAACATACGTTTTTTTACGGTATAGTGTGTAGAATTTTACTACGCAAATTTTAAATCTGTTGAACAGTCGATGGTAGGTAACCTTCCTCTGGTAAGTGATCGGTGTTGTATTTATGTGGAGTACCACGCTTTAGTGCAAACGTTTTAATGTATTAAATACTGTGAACGTCATAGCGCTTCGTACGGTACTTCTTAAAGTGTTTTTGGTGACAAAGCGACCTTCATCACTGAACCTCATTCCTCTTGCTGAATGCTCAGTGCAATGACACTGGATATGCGGCACGCGGTTGGTGGCAGCACGTTCTGATCGTAATTTTCTAGCGGGGATCGTCGCCCTAGGACCCGTGGGAGTTATCGGCCCCCGCGGCCGCTACCCAAGGCGCCCCTCTAATGACTATAAAGTCCCTCCAAAGCCCGCAAGTCAAGATTAAAAAAAGAAACTCTCCAGGCTAATGTCTAGAAATTACACTTTACAAGCCTTTAAATTTGCCAACTTTTAATTCTTTTCGTGAGCCCGGTTCACAATCTGGGCTTATATTCGAGAGCTCGTGTAATATAATGGACAATACGGGTACGTCCGAACGCGATATAAAGTTTGCGAAATTATGAGGATCACTAGCGCCACACGGGCAATAGCTTTTGTGTTGCTCCGTCCAGAGTCACGGGCAGGAAAAGTGAAGTAATTTTCCGTCAGCGGCCGCGGTGCATTTTTCATAATTTTGTTGGAAAGAGCTTGCGAGAGAAAGAGAAAAGAAATTTAGTTCAGAAAACAAGATCCGTGGATGTTGAATAAGCAGAATTTTTTACGCGCAATTATTTCTTTGCAGTGTTCAAAGAAATGGAAGAAAAGGAAGCACCTTTACGGTTCAGCAGAAAAAGAATTGCTTCCGTAAATCAAGCACCAAGGAAGTTTTGCATCGCGCGAGGAAAATTCTTTTGTGGAAATGGCACCAATATTTTTCTCAGAGTTCAACACACTCATTTGTTCTGTGGAACGTTTAAGTGCATTTTCATATTTTTCATCCTTATAAAATCGTTTGATAGTTTAAGATTTCATAACGTTAAGGATTACCTTAGAAGAGTATCAACCATTAAAATGGGAGAAAAACATAGAATCAGCTTTACTATTAATATACCGAGCAAGGTAGTGCATTGGTATAGTCCTCAAGAGCACAGCCACGTATCAAACCAGTCACCAATTTCCTAGCTGTCGCAAATGGAAATTTGGACTGATTTCGGCTGGTGACAAGTGATCTAATAAAATAATATTATGACGACGTGGTAATAAAGTTGATCCATTTGAATGAAGCACATGCAACATGGCTACCTTCAGACCCCATAAAATAGGTTTTCACTTTACTTACAGCTCTGCGCAACATTTAGCAACCTAACAAAAAGAAAATACCTTTAATATCAGAGCCATCTCTATTCCAATTGAATAAATCTTCATCTTGAACTCACTTTACCGTCGTCTTTGAGTTATATCTATTTCGTCAAAAAGGGCTTCCAGGAACAAGACAGTTAACATTTTCCCATTTAACCCTTCAGTTGTATTTATATAAATTTGTCACACTTCCCTAATTAAACCTACCATAGCCATTTAGATACACTGAGTGAATCCGATCTCAGAAGGTGCTTCAGAGATATTTTCCGAGTATTGTGCTATAAGGGATTCCTGTTTCCCAGTGATTCGTTACAGAATAATTGCATCTCGTTTGGATTTTTACCTCTGTGTATTTTTGTATCTGTACTGAACATAAATTATCTCAACAGTATAAGTATAGATGGTATCCACTGTGGTTCTTATTTGAACACAAATGTATGCGTTGCACGGCTATTGAGAACAGTTACGCCCACATTACTACTTGCTCTTAATCTTGCATTGAGCACTGCTTGGTTCTGTCCTTTCTCTTGACAGTGGTAGTTCCATGAGAACACACGGCACAATGGATGTTATTAATTATGAAAAATTGATCACTGGATGCAATGAAAGAGCGGAAGAATGACCCAAAATTGAACTGCTTCCCTAGCTACGGCAAACACGTCACAGTACTTTTGCATATGAAGGCTGTTTTATTGTACGCTTCGGTGACTGCATGTTCGATGCTGTGAAGCTATTTTCACAGAAATAAAGGTAATTGTGGTAAAAAATCGAAAGAATCATACCTATTATCTTTCAACGAGTCATCTGAGAGCACGGGTCCCTCATACCCAAATATTGATAAACTTAGCGTGTACGAACTAAGAAAACTGTCTGAACTTCGGATTCATTAAGTACATGTACCAAGTTGTCGTTAGCAAACCTGTACGAGACATCAGTATCTACCTTGTACATCCGAAATGCGAAAGAAAAAAGTTCTGAAATCAAGAAAGTTAGTGATCCCTAATGTCAGTTATCGATTTTACTTGCGTCTGTTAACTTTGTTCACGTAAAACACAAAATAAATCTCCGATAAATTTACTACAATCAGTTACATTACATCAACACGTGACTGTACAGATTTTTTTCAGTCGTACATATTCCTGATTCCTTTTTTAGTATTACAACATAGTAGAAATCCTAGCACAATTAACAATGTTCATCAATTAAACAGATTTTATAGATTTGTAATTAAGAAATACACACTGTCTTTCAGAAACTATTTTCTGCTTTTAAACAGTTTGCGTTTAAATAACTAGATACTTAGATATATTCGCGCAATATTATAAAAAACCGTGTCAGTAAAGGTAAATTAAATGACACGGAGAATATCCTTTAACACCCGCCAGTCTTTCGGATTTAATTTTAGAATGGAATATTCCAGAATTTGAAACACGAACATCTGCTAGCATGAGTTTCTTAGATGTAGATACCTTAGGGGTTGCGAAGCAACTCAAATCGCTTGACACGGGCAAGTCTTCAGGTCCAGATTGTATACCGATTACGTTCCTTTCAGATTTCGCTGATACTATAGCTCCCTACTTAGCACTCATATACAACCGCTCGCTCACCGATAGATCTGTACCTACAGATTGGAAAATTGCGCAGGTCGCACCAGTGTTCAAGAAGGGTAGTAGGAGTAATCCATTTAACTACAGACCTATATCATTGACGTCGGTTTGCAGTAGGGTTTTGGAGCATATACTCTATTCAAACATTATGAATCACCTCGAAGGGAACGATCTATTGACACGTAATCAGCATGGCTTCAGAAAACATCGCTCTTGTGCAACGCAGCTAGTTCTTTATTCGCACGAAGTAATGACCGCTATCGACAGGGGATCTCAAGTTGATTCCGTATTTCTAGATTTCCGGAAAGCTTTTGACACCGTTCCTCATAAGCGACTTCTAATCAAGCTGCGGAGCTATGGGGTATCGTCTCAGTTGTGCGACTGGATTCGTGATTTCCTGTCAGGAAGGTCGCAGTTCGTAGTAATAGACGGAAAATCATCGAGTAAAACTGAAGTGATATCAGGTGTTCCCCAGGGAAGAAGCGTCCTGGGACCTCTACTGTTCCTGATCTATATAAATCACCTGGGTGACAATCTGAGCAGTTCTCTTAGACTGTTCGCAGATGATGCTGTAATTTACCGTCTAGTAAGGTCATCCGAAGACCAGTATCAGTTGCAAAGCGATTTAGAAAAGATTGCTGTATGGTGTGTCAGGTGGCAGTTGACGCTAAATAACGAAAAGTGTGAGATGATCCACATGAGTTCCAAAAGAAATCCGTTGGAATTCGATTACTCGATAAATAGTACAATTCTCAAGGCTGTCAATTCAACTAAGTACCTGGGTGTTAAAATTACGAACAACTTCAGTTGGAAGGACCACATAGATAATATTGTCGGGAAGGCGAGCCAAAGGTTGCGTTTCATTGGCAGGAGACTTAGAAGATGCAACAAGTCCACTAAAGAGACAGCTTACACTACACTCGTTCGTCCTCTGTTAGAATATTACTGCGCAGTGTGGGATCCTTACCAGGTGGGATTGACGGAGGACATCTAAAGGGTGCAAAAAAGGGCAGCTCGTTTCGAATTATCACGTTATAGGGGAGAGAGTGTGGCAGATATGATACACGAGTTGGGATCGAAGTCATTAAAGCATAGACGTTTTTCGTCGCGGCGAGACCTTTTTACGAAATTTCAGTCACCAACTTTCTATTCCGAATGCGAAAATATTTTGTTGAGCCCAACCTACATAGGTAGGAATGATCATCAAAATAAAATAAGAGAAATCAGAGCTCGAACAGAAAGGTTTAGGTGTTCGTTTTTCCCGCTCGCCGTTCGGGAGTGGAATAGTAGAGAGATAGTATGATTGTGGTTCGATGAACCCTCTGCCAAGCACTTAAATGTGAATTGCAGAGTCGTCATGTAGATGTAGATGTAGATGAATGTGTCAGATAAAATGTATGTTTATTAACAAGTCCTCTTTGAAACCACCGCAAATTCCCAACTAATTTTTAGACCACGTATTAATAGATGCTTATCATTCCATCAGTTGCACTTAGTTTCTCTTCCACATTTCGACCACTTGGCAGATGAGAATACTGGCTGAATATTTTAGCAATGATTCTCTTCCATACAGTTTTGCTTTTCCTCTGGAAATTTCTTCGAATTAAATTGTATTATCCCATATTTAACAACAAGCACGCCTTCTTCCTCCTCCTTTGGTATTAAATTATCTCAGCATTTGATTATTCGTATGTATTTATTATTTCACTGTTTCGTTTTCCTCGTGATATAAATGTGGAAATTTCTGTTCTGTACAGTGGCAGCTAAGATCTTATCTTATACATTCAGTACAGAACACGGGGTTCTATTGTACCCAAGCAAACTGATTATAGAGCGATTACCGAACTGTGAAACTGACGATCTCTGCAACTGACTCAAATTTTCTCTTAACGCGGCATCAACTTTTATTAGAGATTCAGCCAGCTCGATGCGAGTTACATCAGTCTACTTACGAATAGTGGTGACGAAATTTAAGTAGCATAGAGATAATAATGAGTACCAATGAAACCTGTATATTCACTTGAATTGCGGCCTTCTGATCTTGTTTCAAGAACGATTCATATGGTCCATATTCTTGCAAGAATACCTTTTCTTGGTTTTGTTTTTCTTTACTCAGACACATACTATCACAGTTTTAGACTCATCATTGGCAGTTTACTTGCATCTTCTTGGATCATATTTTTCAGTTGAAGTTTCAGGCTACTGATTTCACTCGCACTCACATACATATGTCATGCTGTTGTAGCTGTTGTATACGGACTCCGAGACTTGCTTCGACGACTTCTTTTGTATAATCTGCTGGCGGTAGGGCTAAGTCTAGCACATGCCTACAGTGTGGAAAGTACGCCCCATTTAGTGCAAAATGTGGAGAATTCGATAGCCAGGAGCATTAAATATGAAACGTTATCGAAGGAGGCATAAATAGACGATCACTTATGATGACAAAAATATGACAAAACTTGTTTCTTGTAAGACTCTCCGTATTTACGAAATGGTTGAGGCTTTCGTGTCCAGTTGTCGACGTATTCAATGTTGTTTTCTGTCCCACGATCTTCGACCGACGTTTGATGAATGTTTGTTAAGCTTGCGTCGTCGACGTTCCTGAGACAGAAAACAGTGGACAGTCGATCAACGCATGCGCTGTTAGTCATTATTTTCTTGAAGCAGAGGAAGATATCCACGATAGTTGTACCACCTCAGAAAAGTCAGTATTTTTCAGTGTATTGGTGCAGTAACACTCGGCGCAGTATAAGCAGTTCTGACCAAGGTACTGGAAGAAAGTGTAAAGTGTTACGGTAATACAAGACCTCGAGAAAATGTTAGAACATGTGGATCTACGTATATATACAAACGGGCCGTATCCCAGAAATGGGACATTGTCCTACGTAGCAGATATAGCACAGATTATAATATCAGGACATCATTCAGAGACCACGATTGTGGTGGCAGAAACAAACATAACCGTCAAAGAGACAGTAAATATGCGGTGAACACGCGATGGCGATATAAAGAAAGAATAACACGGGAAAATTAAAGAAAACCAGGTTACTTTTCTGTCCGTTCAGGAGACACAGACAGGGAAATTTAATTAGCTGGTCATTATCCATTCTGCTTAGGCAACCTTTACTGATTAATTAGTTGTTTTTTGCTTGAGTGTAATTTCTTTTCATATACAGGGTGTCCCTCCCAAGAGTCGTCAAGCGCGTTTTCTCTTTTGTTTCGGTAGATATTTGTAATTTAGTTTTTGCAGTGTGTCCCTGAAGTCAGCCGAAATGAATACAGCTCATCACGTCTCTCAAACGACGCCTGCTGTCAGTGGCAAGAATCGGCTCGTTTCCCATTACGAACAAAATTGTTTTTTAAGCGGAATTTTATTACGCTACGCTAACGTGGGACTGCTCTCTTGAATAGGCACGTAAAATTCGTCTTTAAAAATCATTTTCTTTGTAACAGGAAACAAACTGACACTTACCGTCGAAATTGTATGAAAGATGTGAGGGGTTGTCGACACGAACTCCATTATTCAGAAAATTACAGTTTTCTGAAAACGAGAAAAACTACATACCTTTGTCCCATAAGTGGCTAGTTTACTTTCGTTTCGTTTAAACACTCTGTAGGCATCAGATATATTACAGAAATAATTGACAGGTACCAAACTGTATTCTCTGGGTGTGGAGAAGGAAAATAGATTGAAGAAGTGAAGTTTTTGCGAAACTGAATAGAAACGCATGTAATAAAATAGTCATATTACAGATATTATAATCAGGCTGAAGTAATATCTTACAATTTTTATTAGTGAAACGATAAAGAGGATGAAAAATGTGATACACGGCATACAATGAGATCTCAAAACATTAATCTTCATATCCGTCATTATTTTCAACATCGTCTGTTTCACTGTCACGACTGGACTGTAGGTGAATCAGCTGATGCAGCTGTGCAAATAGTCTTGAGTAGCACACTTTGCCTGCAGAATTTTCTAGGTATTCGGCAAGATTTAATACGGTCTTAGCCTTCAGATATTTCATTCCAGGAGGGGATGTAAAAGTTCCTGGTAAGTTGGCTGTGTCGGGGGTTTTGAACTTCGGAACTGTGGTGATGTGACGGCTGCAAGTACCGTGGTACGCCTGTCACAAACATACAGCTTTATTTCTGAATTCCAACTGCATAGACCGAACAATACAAAGCCTGAATGCTGGCCTTGGGGTTTGTAAAAACAAACTGACCGTTGGTTTTTTTTAAATCCTTGAAATCATGGGGGCTGAATATCTCTAAAACAAAAGGTGATGGACGTATCCGAAACTTCAGAATCCTTTCACTCCAGTTTTCGGTAAATTTCGGCCATGGTAGCCTTTCCACGTTAAGCACAATTAAATGAAAAGTCCTGGCCGTTTGGTAGGTATCTGTGACAACGAACAGGAAAACCACGGCTTTACTTTTCTTCTGCCTAGACAAATTTCACTTACTAAAGACAGCTTATGCGTTAACTCTGTGAGATGCTGTTTAAAAAAGGTAGCAGCATTGGCATAATCTCGTTGGGACCCTTCTTTCCCTCATTTTCCAAATATACATTTTGACCTTTCCTACTCTCAAATCGTGCATCCAGAGACATGATACCACAACTGAGGCTTTTAGTACACACTGCCCTGTGGTAAATGAGGAAGAGATAAATTCTGCATAAAATTAAACGAGATGCAGTTAACTTTCCCCTGTCTGGCTTTCAGAATGAACTCTGCTTCTTCAGCCAAGAACGCCTCCACTTTTGTGAGGTGAACGGCTAGCAGTAACTTAGAAGCTTTGCGGTCCGTATCTTCTTTAGCTGTATGTGTTTTTCACTGAATCGAATAGTGTTCTTCGTAAGTGTCAGATCTGGGTTGTCCGAAATGGATGTTGATGGTTTTGGAAATTTACCAGTAAAGTTTGTAGGGCACATTTATTAGGTAAGCGTTCATGAAATCGCCATGCCTGTCTTTGATAGTGAGGTCTTCTGGAAAACAACACCTACTGGGATCATCTATGGGAGAGTAATGGGATTTTTGGGTAGGCAATGACTTGATACGGGCCTCAATAAACTCTACAAACTGTTCTAGGGCTTGGCTTGGTCCTTTGGAACGCTTACCACGATTGTATGTTCGAGAGCTCCCACAGTGAACCAAGATATTTTGCAGTCTTCTTTGTCTGTAGCATCTAACTTCAACCAAAATTTAAACAAGGTATCTTCTCCTGTTACTCACACTCTGTAGATGAATGTTACAGTCTGAGTATTCCAATTGTCTTCATCAACCGTTCGTGATAGAAAGTTAGTGATAGCATACATGCGTATCAAATCACTGAGATGAACATCATGACCGTCGTTCGACATCATTTTGTTTAAGTCTGCAATGATCTCTGGCTCGGCTTCTTCTCCTACTTTATCAAAATAGCACAGCCTCGAACACCTAGCCAAAGACGGACTGAAAAAAAAAGGCTCTGAGCACTATGGGACTTAACACCTTAGGTCATCAGTCTCCTAGAACTTAGAACTACTTAAACCTAACTAAACTAAGGACATCACACACATCCATGCCCGAGGCAGGATTCGAACCCGCGACCGTAGCAGTCCCGCGGTTCCGGACTGCAGCCCTAGAATCGCACGGCCACTGCGGCCGGCACGGACTGAAAAAACTGTTTATGTTTCAAAGACAAATTGATTAGGGACTGCATTTTTCTTAAATGTGAGAGGTATACCACAACCAAAAAAAGTAATAGGAAGTAATAATGAGAACGATTATAATTAAAGTAGCCATTTGTGCTGGCTTTACCAATACAGTAATAGTTATTTTGCCATATTATGGCTATTTTCTAAACAAATCCAATATGGATGTGAAGCAAATAAAAGTAGGAGGCATATAAACATCAAAAATACATTTTGTTTTGCAAATTTACTTTTGAAGTATAAACAAAATAAGTTCATTTTACGCCATTCATTCTGTTAAATACAAAAGAAAGATAAGGACAAACAGACAAAAAACTGGCGTCTGAGCTATGTACTTGTTTTAGATTTTTTAAAATGGCACCTGTGACAATGAATGCGATACCAGTGACTAATGGCTGGACTATAAGTATATAATGCTACGAACCTCCAGGTTCCTCCATTCATCCGAGATGGTACCAGTTTCCCGACTGGATTAACATGTTCATCACCACTCACTTTAGCGTCACGAATATTCTTCTTCTTTTACGTCTTTCTTGTTCTCTTTAGCGGGCATTCTGGGCTATTTGGGTCCAAAACTTTGAGAACAGGGGGATAGCCTAGAAGAACGTGGGTAGTTGTAAACAAAGTGTTCAAATGGCTCTAAGCACTATGGGACTTATCATCTGAGGTCATCAGTCCCTTAGACTTAGAACTACTTAAACGTAACTAACTTAAGGACATCACACACAGCCATACCCGAGACAGGGTTCGAACCTGTGACCGTAGCAGCAGCGCGGTTCCGGACTGAAGCGCCTAGAACCGCGGCTGACAAAGTGTAGTGTATCAGTGGTTTATCTGGAGTTGAGCAGAACGCCAGAGCGGCTAGTGCCTGAAGTACCACTGACTTGTGGTGTTCTTGCTAGCGACAGTCCAGAGTTGTGGGCTTTTCGCAGAATCTGCATGTTTTTAGGGGTTTGTATAGTAAGACATGACGTGTTCTTGATAGAATCGGTTGTGTTGTCACTTTCGTAGTGCTGAACACTACTTTTTTTCCTCATATGTCGTGCAGTAATAGTTTGGATTGACTGCAGCAGTGACAAATGCAAAAAGGAAATTGCAAACATTTGCCTGATATTGATGGGAGCGACACCCGGTCTATTGACCAGTTTTTGTTAACACAGATGTGATTAATTTATGATTCTGTTTTGTCAGGTGAAAGTTTTCTACATCTACATCTACATGACTACTCTGCAATTCACATTTAAGTGCTTGGCAGAGGGTTCATCGAACCACAATCATACTGTCTCTCTACTATTCCACTCCCTAACAGCGCGCGGGAAAAACGAACACCTAAACCTTTCTGTTCGAGCTCTAATTTCTCTTATTTTATTTTGATGATCATGCCTACCTATGTAGGTTGGGTTCAACAAAATATTTTCGCATTCGCAAGAGAAAGTTGGTGACTGAAATTTCGTAATGCTGTAATGACTTCCGTCCCAATTCGCGTATCATATCTGCCACACTCTCTCCCCTATTACGTGATTATACAAAACGAGCTGCCCTTTTTTGCACCCTTTCGATGTCCTCTGTCAATCCCACCTGGTAAGGATCTCACTCCGCACAGCAATATTCTAACAGAGGACGAACGAGTGTAGTGTAAGCTGTCTTTTTAGTGGACTTGTTGCATCTTCTAAGTGTCCTGCCAATGAAACGGAACCGTTGGCTCGCCTTCCCCACAATATTATCTATGTGGTCCTTCAATCTGAAGTTGTTCGTAATTTTAACACCCAGGTACTTAGTTGAATGGACAGCCTTGAGAATTGTACTATTTATCGTGTAATCCAATTTCAACGGATTTCTTTTGGAACTCATGTGGATCATTTCACACTTTTCGTTATTTAGCGTCAACTGCCACCTGACACACCATACAGCAATCTTTTCTAAATCGCTTTGCAACTGATACTGGTCTTCTGATGACCTTACTAGACGGTAAATTACAGCATCATTTGCCAACAACCTAAGAGAACTGCTCAGATTGTCACCCAGGTCATTTATATAGATCAGGAACAGCAGAGGTCCCAGGACGCTTCCCTGGCGAACACCTGATACCAATTCAGTTTTACTCGATGATTTGCACTCTATTACTACGAACTGCGACCTTCCCGACAGGAAATCACGAATCCAGTCGCACAACTGAGACGATACCCCTTAGGCCCGCAGCTTGATTAGAAGTCGCTTGTGAGGAACAGTGTCAAAAGCTTTCCGGAAATCTAGAAATACGGAATCAACTTGAGATCCCCTGTCGATAGCGGCCATTACTTCGTGCGAATAAAGTGCTAGCTGCGTTGCACAAGAGCGATGTTTTCTGAAACCATGCTGATTACGTATCAATAGGTCGTTTCCTTCGAGGTAATTCATAATTTTTGAATACAGTATTTGCTCCAAAACCCTACTGCAAACCGACGTCAATGATATATGTCTGTAGTTAGATGGATTACTCCTACTACCCTTCTTAAACACTGGTGCGACCTGCGCAATTTTCCAGTCTGTAGGTACAGATCTATCGGTGAGCGAGCGGTTGTATATGAGTGCTAAGTAGGGAGCTATTGTATCAGCGTAATCTGAAAGGAACCTAATCGGTATACAATCTGGACCTGAAGACTTGCCCTTATCAAGCGATTAGAGTAGCTTCGCAACCCCTAAGGTATCTACTTCTAAGAAACTCATGCTAGCAGCTGTTCGCGTTTCAAATTCTGGAATATTCCTTTCGTCTTCCTTGGTGAAGGAATTTCGGAAAACTGCGTTCAATAATTCCTCTTTAGCGGCACAGTCGTCGGTAACAATACCATCGGCACTGCGCAGCGAAGGTATTGACTGCGTTTTGTCGGTTGTGTACTTTACATACGACCAAAATTTCTTCGGATTTTCTACCAAATTTCGAGACAATGTTTCGTTGTGGAACCTATTAAAGGCATCTCGCATTGAAGTCCGTGCCAAATTTCGCGCATCTGTAAATTTTAGCCAATCTTCGGGATTTCGCGTTCTTCTGAACTTCGCTTGCTTTCTCCGTTGCTTCTGCAACAGCGTTCGGATCTGTTTTGTGTACCACGGGAGATCCGTTCCATCTCTTACCAATTTATAAGGTAAGAATCTCTGAATTGCTGTTGCTAGTATATCTTTGAATTTGAGCCACATCTCGTCTACATTTGCATAGTCAGTTCGGAAGGAATGGAGATTGTCTCTTAGGAAGGCTTCTAGTGACACTTTATCCGCTTTTTTAAATAAAATTATTTTGTGTTTGTTTCTGGTGGATTTGGAACAAACGGTATTGAGCCTAGCTACAACGACCTTGTGATCACTAATCCCTGTATCAGTCATGATGCTCTCTATCAGCTCTGGATTGTTTGTGGCTAAGAGGTCAAGTATGTTTTGGCAACCATTTACAATTCGCGTAGGTTCGTGGACTAACTGCTCGAAATAATTTTCGGAGAAAAAAAGTTACAATTATGGAAATTTAATAATGTAATAAGTACTGTAAATTAATTTTTACGTGTATGTCCTATTGTGATGAAATGTAGTCTGTGTGGTAAAACGAAAGAAAGAGACAGTTAAGAATAAAGGGCAATCTGGAACGAAAGTACTCTATAAAAATCTGTAAGGAAGGACGGGTAATATAAAATTTGTACATAAGCGAAGAGGGAATAAAAAGAAGTGTAGTCTTTCGCCCCCTACTGTTCAGGCTATACATCGAAGAAGTAATGATGAAAATAAAAGGAAGATTCATGAGAGAAATTAAATTTCTAGGTGAAAGGATATCAATGATAACATTCGTTGATGATATTGCTGTCGTCAATGAAAGTGAAGAAGAATTGCAAGACCTGCTGAATGGAATGAATAGCCTAATGAATACCGAATAAGGACAGAGAGTAAATCAGAAAAAAGACGAACGAACTGTGAAGGAGCAGAAATGCTAACTTCGAGAAACTCATCAGGACTGGTGGTCACGAAGTAGATGAAGTTAAGGAATTCCGCTACCTAGGAATCAAAACAACCCATAACGGACGGAGCAAGGAGAACATCAGAGCAGACTAGCACCGGTAAAAAAAACGCGTACCTAGCCACGGGAAAACTAATAGAACATAGGCCTTGATTTGAGGAAGAAATTTCTGAGCATGTACGTTTGAAACACAGCATTGTACGGTAGTGAAACAAGAACTGCAGGGAAGCCGAAACAGAAGAGAATAGAAGATTTGAGATATGATGCTAAAGACGAATGTTGAGAATTAGGTAGACTGATAAGGTAAGGAATGAGGAGATTCAGCGCAGAATCGAAGAGGAAAGGAATGTATGGATAACAATGACAAGAAGAAGGAGCAGGATCATAGGACACCGTTAAGAAATTAGGGAGTAACTTTCATGGTACTAGAGGGAGCTGTACAGAATAAGAATGTGTAGAGAAAGACAGATGTTGGAATACGTCCGGCAAACAAATGAGGATGTATGTTGCAACTGCTACCCTGAAATGAAGAAGAATTCGTGGCGGGCCGATTGAAATCAGTCATAAGCCTGATCACTCAAACAAACAAAAAAGTGCATTTACGTGAAATTCTAAAAGCATGACAGCTGATGGGCATTTAGCTTGTAGCAAGCCGTACGAGTGGGGGAAGTGTGAAGAAATTGTTACTATGAAACATCAGTAATAGTGTCATGGAAAGAACATTGTGTCTAATGAGAAGCGTAGTCAAAAGAACAAAACATTAAGTGCACGTAAGTGTTTTAAGACATAAATAAAGCTGTTGTCTGTAAGGACATAGCAAGAACGTTCAGTGAAGCGAATTTATCTACAAAATCGTAAGATTTAATACAGGGCTGAGAAGGTAGAGCAAAAGGGAATTAATAATTTTCTATATTTTATTATATCCACGCCCAGAAAAGTCGAAAACAGCGGCATTACTTGGTCGACACGACAGACACATACTCTTAGCAATGAGACTTTTGGCATAGCAGAGAAACTGATGAAAGATGCTTTCATGATTCTCTGTAAAAGAAAGAGAGATTCGAGTTTAGTGTTCCTTCGCTACACAACTTGGCCTTTATATGACGTCTGCTTATCCCCGTACATCAAATATCAACAATATCATGGATATTATGCATGAGAACTCCAAACTCAGTGACCGTATGCAAAGTGAAAGGTCTATAACGAACTTAAAAATAGTGTCCATATTTCAAATGCTTCGGAATAACAGCGAGAGAAAGTTACTTAGACGCTATCATCTCTGCTTGGAACAATCTTCTCACGTACAACATACACAGTGCGAACTGGGTACTTTTAAAGGCGAAGTTTTAAAGACAGAATTCGAGGTTCGATCATTGCAACGAAGCATATTTGATATTGATGTCGATGTTATAGAGTTGGCGCGAGCACTGCAAACGGCTCAAGAAAAAATGATTCTAAATTTGTTAGTAAGTTAAAAAGGAGCTAAAATTCGCTAACGTCACACCATAAAGTCGCTAAGATACAAAGCTATACAAGACAGAATATTCTACTTGAGGTCTACAGCTGAAATACAGCGACAGAAGGTTGAATCTCTGTCGAACAGAAAACAGCAATATAAGCAGGAGTAGAAAAGTGGGTGGAATACGTTAGAGACAAAGTCACCAGACGCTACAACGATGGAAGGCACAGAATATCACCAGCTTCATTGCACAGTGGGAGCAATTCAGTAGAGCAGTAACATGTGCCTTCTGGAATCCGGACGAGCATCTATCAGCATGCTACAGGCCCAAAAGGTAGTATATAGACTCTTTTTCCCTTAACGTGGGCCGTCCGGAGTGGCTGAGCGGTTCCAGGTGCTACAGTCTGGAACCGCGCGACCGCTACGGTCGCAGGTTCGAATCCTGCCTCGGGCTTGGATGTGTGTCATGTACTTAGGTTAGTTAGGTTTAAGTAGTTCTAAGTTCTAGGGGACTGACGTCAGAAGTTAAGTCCCATAGTGCTCACAGCCATTTTTGAACCTTGACGTGGAATAACTTTTCTTCTGTCTTTAATTTTCACTCTCACTCGTTTTCTCTATCTATTTGACTTTCTTTCATCAAACATTATAATTCTGAGATACTCTAATACACTACAGTTCATCTATAAAGACAAATATGTAAATGTTCGATTGTTTAAAACCGTATATCTCCGAAAGGTTGTTCCCGATTGCTTTGAAATTTTGACACAATGTTGCGATCGAATACGAGCGTGCTTGTACATACCTACTGGAGCTTCACATTGTATATAAATATAAATAAATAAACTTCGTGTGCCTAGGGTCTCCCATCGGGTAGACCGTTCGCCGGGTGCAAGTCTTTCGATCTGACGCCACGTTGGCGACTCGAGCGTCGATGGGGATGAAATGATGATGAATGGCACAACACAACACCCAGTCCCTGAGAGGGGAATATCTCCGACCCAGCTGGGAATCGAACCCTGGCCCTTAGGATTACAGTCTGTCGTGCTGACCACTCAGCTACCGGGGGCGCACTATATAAATATACATACACACAGGGTGTAAGGAGTATAGCTGCAGACGCCGAGCCGAGCGGACGCACCAACAGCTGTAGCAGCAGAACAATTGTCTAACACAGTAATTTAGTTGTTTTTTCTCCTTTTTTCACGTGCATTTGCAAATAAGTGAACTATACCTGTGTATTTTGCTGTGTAAGCCAGTGGTTAGGAAATCACTCTAAGGTTTGTTTTTGCGTAAATCTCGGTCCATATCTCTGCGTAAGGCGGCTACCTAGTGTAATTTCCCCGCCGCTAGAAGCTCCACGCCCCGGCACTAAGTTTAAATCTCGTGCTGGAACATAGCATATAGATTAGGTCATTGTATTCTACACTCATGCTCATAAATTAAGGATAATGCTGACACGTGGTGAAACAACGCTTTGGTGGGCGGTTTGCGGGTTTAAATCACCTCGGGGTATGAGCATGCAGTGCATTTGATCTGAGGTCGTCGCACGGTGGCGCTGGCAGCAGTCCACATAGGCACAGGTGTGTTGGTGCGTGTCACAGTAAAGTGCATCGAGTAAGTATTCAGACTTTTTCAGACGTGCTCATGGTGACTGTGTGTTGAAAACAGCTCAAAGAACACAAATTGATGACGTTGTGAAGAGTAAAATACTAAGGCGACTGGAGGCTGGTCAAACACAGCAGGTCGTAGCACGGGCCCTCCGTGTGCTAGAAAGTGTGATCTCAAGATTATGGCAGCGATTCCAGCAGGCAGGAAACGTATCCAGGTGTTACAGTACGGAACGTCCACAGTATACAACAACACAAGAAGACTGATATCTCACCATCAGTGTCCGCAGACGGCCACGGACTACTGCAGGTAGCCTTGCTCGGGACCTTAACGCATCCACTGGAACAGTAGTCTCCAGAAACACAGTCTACAGACACGGTTTATTCGCCCGGAGACCTACTAGGTGCATTCCACTGACCCCTTGTCACAGGAGAGACTACAAAGCCTGGTGTCAAGAACACGGTACATGATCATTGGAACAGTGGACCCAGGTTATGTTCATGGTCAAGTCCAAGTATAATCTGCCGCGCGGGACTAGACGAGCGGTCTAAGGCGCTGTAGTCATGGACTGTGCGGCTGGTCTCACCGGAGGTTCGAGTCCTCCCTCGGACATGGGTGTGTGTGTGTTTGTTCTTAGGATAATTTAGGTTAAGTAGTGTGTAAGCTCAGGCACTGATGACCTTAGCAGTTAAGTCCCATAAGATTTCACACACAGTTTCAAGTATAATCTGAACAGCGATTCTCGCCGGGTTTTCATCTGGCGTGAACTAGGAACCAGATACCACCCCTTAATGTCCTTGAAATGGACTTGTATGGAGGTCGTGGTTTGACGGTGTGGGGTGGGATTATGATTTGTGCACGAACACCCCTGTATGTTTTTGACTGAGGAACTGTAACAGGACATGTGTATCGGGATGACACTTTGCACCAATATGTCCGCGGTGCCAGGGGTGCAGTGGGTCCCACCTTCCTCCTGAAGGATCGTAACGCACGGCCCCACCGAGCTTCCATCACTTCAGGAGCTCCGACTGGCACTGGTGCAAGAATGGGAGGCTATATCCCAGCAGCTGCTCGCCCATCTGATCCAGAGTATGCCAACCCGTTGTGCGGCCTGTGTACGTGTGCAAAGTGATCAGATCCCATATTGAAGTCGGGGTACATGGGTTTTCTAGCACATGTGTTTCGGGACGGTTTTCTCAACTTATGGCCAATGCCCTGGACTTACAGAGTCGTGTCGTGTGTATTCCCTGTGTGCCTATGCTATTAGAGCCAGTTTTTTTAGTGCCACGTTGTTCTGCACCACATTATGCAATTATCCCTAATTTATGAGCATGAGTGCAGTTTCCGTACTTACCTCGTGCAGCAGCTTTTGGGTGAGCAGGTAATCGTAGATACATCCACTTCAGTAGAGAAATTTGTCTCTGTTTAAGATTTTAGTGTTTCTTTATTCTCCTCGTTATATTTTGCCTATATTCCAAATCACCATCAGCTATATGAGATGTTGTATCTATTTTTTACTCACTGCCATATGGTTAGAGCCGCTGCTTGTTGCGAGCGGATACAAGGAGAGTTGGCTGCTGTCCGTAAACGGCTGGAAGTTGCGTTGCATACCGTCGAGGTGCTTCTAGCTAATGCTCAAAGTTGCGGTGACATCGGGGCGCTGCCGACGTAACCTGTGACACCATTGGTGCTTTTGGAATCCCCTGGTGACCCGGTTGGCGCTGTATCTTCTGATCCGCAACATCTGAACGGTCCGTCTTCTTTCCAGACTGGGTGACAGAGAGTGGTGGGTTCGAGAGTCACTGGGTGGAAGGTGAAAGAGGGAGCAGCTCGCGCGGCTGGCTCCCTACGTACAGTTACGAGGTGGTACCCAGTGTTGATAATAACTCTGATCCAGAGTGGGATGGTCTCCTGTTCGGTCAGCGGCCCATTTTCCAGTCCGGTCCGGACAAGTGCAGAGGATGGGTATGATTGTAATTGGGAGCTCCAGTGTTAGGCGTGTCATGGAGCCCCGATGTCGCCGCAACATTGAGAATTAGCTAGAAGCATCTAGATGGTATGCAACGCAACTTCCAGCCGTTTACGGACAGCAGCCAACTCTCCTTGTATCCGCTCGCAACAAGCAGAGGCCCTAACCATATGGCAATGTGTAATAAATAGATACAACATCTCATATAGCTGATGCTGATTTGGAATATAGGCAAAATACACTCCTGGAAATTGAAATAAGAACACCGTGAATTCATTGTCCCAGGAAGGGGAAACTTTATTGACACATTCCTGGGATCAGATACATCACATCATTACACTGACAGAACCACAGGCACATACACACAGGCAACAGAGCATGCACAATGTCGGCACTAGTACAGTGTATATCCACCTTTCGCAGCAATGCAGGCTGCTATTCTCCCATGGAGACGATCGTAGAGATGCTGGATGCAGTCCTGTGGAACAGCTTGCCATGCCATTTCCACCTGGCGCCTCCTTTGGACCAGCGTTCGTGCTGGACGTGCAGACCGCGTGAGACGACGCTTCATCCAGTCCCAAACATGCTCAATGGGGGACAGATCCGGAGATCTTGCTGGCCAGGGTAGTTGACTTACACCTTCTAGAGCACGTTGGGTGGCACGGGATACATGCGGACGTGCATTGTCCTGTTGGAACAGCAAGTTCCCTTGCCGGTCTAGGAATGGTAGAACGATGGGTTCGATGACGGTTTGGATGTACCGTGCACTATTCAGTGTCCCCTTGACGAACACTAGAGGTGTACGGCCAGTGTAGGAGATCGCTCCCCACACCATGATGCCGGGTGTTGGCCCTGTGTGCCTCGGTCGTATGCAGTCCTGATTGTGGCGCTCACCTGCACGGCGCCAAACACGCATACGACCATCATTGGCACCAAGGCAGAAGCGACTCTCATCGCTGAAGACGACACGTCTCCATTCGTCCCTCCATTCACGCCTGTCGCGACACCACTGGAGGCAGGCTGCACGATGTTGGGGCGTGAGCGGAAGACGGCCTAACGGTGTGCGGGACCATAGCCCAGCTTCATGGAGACGGTTGCGAATGGTCCTCGCCGATACCCCAGGAGCAACAGTGTCCCTAATTTGCTGGGAAGTGGCGGTGCGGTCCCCTACGGCACTGCGTAGGATCCTATGGTCTTGGCGTGCATCCGTGCGTCGCTGCGATCCGGTCCCAGGTCGACGGGCACGTGCACCTTCCGCCGACCACTGGCGACAACATCGATGTACTGTGGAGACCTCACGCCCCACGTGTTGAGCAGTTCGGCGGTACGTCCACCCGGCCTCCCGCATGCCCACTATACGCCCTCGCTCGAAGTCCGTCAACTGCACACACGGTTCATGTCCACGCTGTCGTGGCATGCTACCAGTGTTAAATACTGCGATGGAGCTCCGTATGCCACGGCAAACTGGCTGACACTGACGGCGGCGGTGCACAAATGCTGCGCAGCTAGCGCCATTCGCCGGCAACACCGCGGTTCCTGGTGTGTCCGTTGTGCCGTGCGTGTGATCATTGCTTGTACAGCCCTCTCGCAGTGTCCGGAGCAAGTATGGTGGGTCTGACACACCGGTGTCAATGTGTTCTTTTTTCCATTTCCAGGAGTGTATAACGAGGAGAATAAAAAGAACACTAAAATCTTAAACAGAAACAAATTTCTCTACTGAAGTGGATGTATCTACGATAACCTGCTCACCAAAAAGCTGCTGCACGAGGTAAGTAAGGAAACTGCACTCGTACTCATAAATTAAGGATAATTGAAGAATGTGGTGCAGAACAACGTGCCACTAACAAAACTAGCATAGGCACACAGGGAATGCACTCGGTATGTTTGCCGGGGGGGGGGGGGGGGGGGGGGGGTTCGTCCGTGATGTGGAAGAGACCCTGCCGGCGGCTATCGAGCGCACTGGGTGCAACCAGCCGTATATAGAGAGAGGCACTTTTCGGCACGAATGGTTCCTGCCACTTGGGATCTCAGTGCATTCTCGGTCCCTTTCAGCGGCTGGTTGATTTGATGAAGGCAACTAGTATCGCAAACAGGGTGTAGGCTAAGTTGTCTATTTGTAGCATCGTACCCAGGGTTGATCGCGGTCCTCTGGTTTGGAGCATACCATTAGGTACACGCCGTTTAGTATTTCACTGTCATTAAGGTCGATAAGTGAGGAGGAGGTTACAAATGGAAGGTCTACACGAGAGGCTCAAACGACTCTGCGATGGTATCGGATGCAATTTTCTAGACCACCGCTATCGGTTGCAGAATTGTAGGGTTTCCCTTAATAGGTCAGGCGTACACTACACGCGGGAAGCCGCTACTAGGGCAAAATAATATATGTGGCGCGCACATGGGCCTCTTTTATATTAGAGAAATCCTCCCTTGGGATCAAAGAGGACTTGCCTGATAAATTAATTACAATGTCCTCTTCGCAGATCAGAGGTAGAAAAGGTTAATATGATTTTAGTAAACTGCAGGAGCATCCAAGGAAATGTCCCAGAATTAGTATCGCTTACTGAAGGTTATGATACACAGACAGTATTAAAGACAGAAATTTGGTTCAAACCGGACGTTAATTACAACGAAATCCTAAGTTCAGATTGGAAAATTTATTTTAAAGACAGGTTAGTCGCTATTGGTGGCGGCCTTTTTATTGCAGTAAAAATTCGATAAAATCTAGCGATGTTATCACGGGTTCCGATTGTGAGTTTATCTGGGTGAAATTAAGTATCAAGGACCGGTCAAAAATGGTAATCGGGTGCTACTATAGACCGCCTGGTTCAGGAGCTCTAGTGGTAGAGCGCATCATACAGAACTTGTATAATATCGTTAGTAATTTTCCTTATCATGCCGTTGTAGCACGGCACCAATGATGTGTGCCGCTATGGATCGGAGGAAATCCTCTCTGGCTCCCGGAGGCTGTCTGATTTGGTGAAGACTGCCAGTCTCGCTAGCGGGATGACATCAGAGCTCACCATCTGCAGCATCGTCGACAGGACTGACTGCGGACCTTTGGTACAGAGCCGAGTGGAGGGTCTGAATCAGAGGCTGAGACGGTTCTGCGACCGTGTGAGCTGCACATTCCTCGACTTGCGCCATAGGGTGGTGGGGTTTTGGGTTCCGCTGGATAGCTCAGGAGCCCACTAGACGCAGCAATCGGCTACACGGGTATCAGGGGTTGTGTGGCGTGGACTGGGCAGTTATTTAGGTTAGACGGCCTCGGGCAAGTACAGAAAGGGCAACAGTCTCAAAGGGTGCGAGGCAAAATCAGGACATGCGGGGACCAAGCAGCAATCGGTATTGTAATTGTAAACTGCCGAAGGTGCATTGGTAAAGTACCGGAACTTCAAGCGCTGATATAAAGCACTAAAGCTGAAATCGTTATAGGTACGGAAAGCTGGCTGAAGCCAGAGATAAATTCTGCTGAAATTTTTACAAAGGCACAGATGGTGTTTAGAAAGAATAGATTGCATGCAACCGGTGTTGGCGTGTTTGTCGCTGTTAGTAGTAGTTTATCCTGTAGTGAAGTAGAAGTAGATAGTTCCTGTGAATTATTATGGGTGGGGGTTACACTCAACAACCGAGCTAGGTTAATAATGGGCTCCTTTTACCGACCTCCCGGCTCAGCAGCATTAGTGGCAGAACAACTGAGAGAAAATCTGGAATACATTTCACATAAATTTTCTCAGCATGTTATAGTCTTAGGTGGGGATTTCAATTCACCAGATATAGACTGGGACACTCAGATGTTTAGGACGGGTGGTACGGACAGAGCACCGAGTGACAGTATAACGAGTACACTATCCGAAAATTACTTCGAGCAATTAAACAGAGCCGTCCACGGTGGCCGAGCGGTTCTAGGCGCTACAGTCTGCAACAGCGCTACCGCTCCGGTTGCAGGTTCGAATCCTGCCTCGGGGCATGGATGTGTGTGATGTCCTTACGTTAGATAGGTTTAAGTTGTTCTAAGTTATAGGGGACTAATGACCTTAGAAGTTACGTCCCATAGTGCTCAGAGCCATTTGAATTAAACAGAGAACCGACTCTTGGAGATAACATCTTGGACCTGCTGATAACAAACAGACCTGAACTTTTTGACTCTCTATGCGCAGAATAGGGAATCAGTGATATAAGGCCGTTGCAGCATCCCTGAATATGGAAGTAAATAGGAATATAAAAAAAAGGGAGGAAGGTTTATCTGTTCAGCAAGAGTAATACAAGGCAGATTTCAGACTACCTAACAGATCAAAAGGACATTTCTGTTCCGACACTTACAATGTTGATTATTTATTGGAAAAGTCCAAGGCAATCGTAAAATGCGTTTTAGACAGGTCCGTGCCGAGTAAAATTGTGAGGGACGGTTAAATCCCCACCGTGGTTCAACAACAAAGTTAGGAAACTACTGCGAAAACAAAGAGAGGTTCACTGCAAGTTTAAACGCAGCCAAAACCTTTCAGACAAACAGAAGCTAAACGATGTCAAAGGAGGGCTATGCGTGAAGCGTTCAGTGAATTCTATGTACCGACTTGACAGAAAATCCTAGGAAGTTCTGGTATTACGTTAAATCAGTAAGTGGCTCGAAAAAGCATATCCAGACACTCCGGGATGATGATGGCATTGAAACAGAGGGTGACACGCGTAAAGCTGAAATACTAAACACCTTTTACCAAAGCTGTTCCACAGAGGAAGATCGCACTGGACTTCCTTCTCTAAATCCTCGCACAAACGAAAAGTGGCTGACATCGAAATAAGTGTCCAAGTAATCGAAAAGCAACTGGAATCACTCAACAGAGGTAAGTCCACTGGACCTGACGGGATACCAGTTCGATCCTACACAGAGTACGCGAAAGAACTTGCCCCCCTTCTAACAGCCGTGTACCGCAAGTCTCTAGAGGAACGGAAGGTTCCAAATGATTGGAAAAGAGCACAGGTAGCCCCACTCTTCAAGAATTGTCGTCGAGCAGATGCGTAAAACTATAGACCGATATCTCTGACGTCGATCTGTTGTAGAATTTTAGAACATGTTTTTTGCTCGAGTATCATGTCGTTTTTGGAAACCCAGAATCTACTCTGTAGGAATCAACATGGATTCCGGAAACAGCGATCGTGTGAGACCCAACTCGCTTTATTTGTTCACTAGAACCAATAAATATTAGATACAGGCTCCCAGGTAGATGCTATTTTCCTTGACTTCCGGAAGGCGTTCGATACAGTTACGCACTGTCGCCTGATAAACAAAGTAAGAGCCTACGGAATATCAGACCAGCTGTGTGGCTGCACTGAAGAGTTTTTAGCAAACAGAACACAGCATGTTGTTCTCAATGGAGAGACGTCTACAGACGTTAAAGTAACCTCTGGCGTGCCATAGGGGAGTGTTACGGGACCATTGCTTTTCACAATAAAAATGACATAGTAGATAGTGTCGGAAGTTCCAGGTGGCTTCACGCAGCTGATGCTGTAGTATACAGAGAAGTTGCAGCATTAGAAAATTGCAGCGAAATGCAGGAAGATCTGCGGCGGATAGGCACTTGGTGCAGGGAGTGGCAACTGACCCTTAGCATAGAGAAATGTAATGTATTCCGAATACATAGAAAGAAGGATTCTTTATTGTATGATAGCGGAACAAACACTGGTAGCAGTTACTTCTGTAAAATATCTGGAAGTATGCGTGCGGAACGTTTTGAGGTGGAATGATCATATAAAATTAATTGTTGGTAAGGCGGATACCAGGTTGAGATTCATTGGGAAAGTCCTTAGAAAATGTAGTCCATCAACAAAGGAGGTGGCTTACAAAACACTCGTTCGACCTATACTTGAGTATTGCTCATCAGTGTGGGATCCGTACCAGATCGGGTTGACGGAGGAGATAGAGAAGATCCAAAGAAGAGCGGCGCGTTTCGTCACAGGGTCATTTGGTAAGCGTGATGGCGTTACGGAAATGTTTAAGTGGCAGACTCTGCAAGAGAGGCGCTCTGCATCGCGGTGTAGCTTGCTGTCCAGGTTTCGAGAGGGTGCGTTTCTGGATGAGGTATCGAATCTATTGCTTCCCCTACTTATACCTCCCGAGGTGATCACGAATTTAAAATTAGAGAGATTCGAGCGCTCACGGAGTCTTTCCGGTAGTCGTTCTTCCCGCGAACCATATCCGACTGGACCAGGAAATATAAGTAATGACAGTGGCACGTAGGAGTATAAATGTAGATGTAGATGTAGATAGAACTTCAACTTCCCAGGTATAGATTTAGTGTCATGCAATGAAAAACTGGTCTCTATGACAGGGATTAATGTGACATTGTTCAGGATGTCTTGTGCAACAATAACTGTGAGCACATAGTTTGAGAACCAATTCGTGAGGGTAACGTCTTAGACCTCCTGGCAACAAACAGACGTGAACTTATCGAATCAGTTAACTAGGAGGAAGCTATCAGTGATAATAAGGCTGTGATAGGGTCTATGATAACCGGTCTTACAAAGAATGTTGAGAAAGAGAGGAAGATATTTTTGCTTAGCAAAAGTGACAGGATACAAATTTTAGAGTATCTGAGCAGTCAGTATCAAATATTCTGTTATGAAGACGAAGACGTGGAGAACAAATGGAAAAAATTTAAAGTCATCGTGTACATATGTTCCAAGTAAGGCCTTAGGAAATGGAAAAGATCCACCACGGTTTAATAGCCATGTTAGAAAACTGCTACTTCATCTCAGATTCAAGAGAAGTACAAAACCTAGCTGACAAACAAAATCTGAACGAAGCGACAATGCGCTTATGGAGAGCAATGAGAGACGAAGTAAAACTTTTTCAGTCGAGCTGAGTAAAACCCCCAAGAAGTTTTGGTCGTATGGAAACTCAGCAAATGGGTCAAAATCATCTATTCATTCACTCAGAGATCACACTGCCATCAAAATGGAAGGTAACAGAGAGAAGGCAGGAATATGAATTCGGTCTTCCGAAATTGTTTCACCGCGAAAACTCGTAAAAGTGTCCCTCTTTTCAACCGTTGTGGAATTTCGCAATGGCAGATATTGAGATAATCGATCGTGGAATAAAAAAAATAACTACAATCGCTTAATAGTGGGAAGGCGTCAGGGCTTGATGTATGAAGACTGTATAAAGATTATGCGAAAGAACTTACTCCCTTTCTAACAGTAATTTATCACAGATAAATTGAGCAACGTGGGATACATACCGACTGGAAGAAAGCACAAGTCATTTGCGAATCCGTCAACGAAATTAAAACTTTATAGAGCAACGGTACAACCTTCCCTGCTGTACGGCTCGACGTCTTGGGGAACAACATGTGACTCCAATATATGCAGTTGGCAACCACTACAAAATAGGTGTTTGAAGTGGAGCCTAGACGCCCAAAGGTGAGCCAGGACGAGAGAAATACACGAGCTGACTGGTGAAAAATTCGTCACTGAGAAGATAAAAGACCAGGCAACTCGTCTTTCTCACAAATTAGGAGAGTATCGGGGAAATGTCGGCCAACTTGCGAATGTATGCCAAAGGCGATCACTCTTTGGACACAACATGACAAAAAAATTATCTTTCGCGTTTTGAAGAAGATTTGTAAGACAGATGCACACAATTATAGACTTATATCGTTGACGTCAATCTGCTGTCGAATTATGAAAGATGTTTTACGTTCAAAAATTATGACGTTTTTGGAGAATGAAAATCTGCTCTATAAAAATCAACATGCATTCCGCAAACAGAGATCCTGTGAAACTCAGCTCTCTCTGTTCCTCCATGAGATCCACAGCGCCACAGACGACAACTTGGCGCTCAAGCTGATGCCCTGTTCCTTGATTTCAGGAAGGCATTTGACACCGTCACGCATTGCCGTTTAGTGAAAATAATACGAGCTTATCCAGTATCGGAGCGGGTTTGCGACTGGAGTCAAGATTTCCTTACAGATAGAGCTCAACATGCCGCACTTAACGGGACAAAATCGACAGATGTAAAGGTTGTTTCCGGAGCACCCCAAGGAACTGTGATAGGACCATTATTTAAAATACACATAAACGATCTGGTAGATAGCGTCACATACTCTTTAAGGCTCTTTGAAGATTGTGCCGTTGTCTGTAACACAGTAGCAAAGCCAGAAGGTGGCAGTGATTTGCAGAATGACTTCCAGAGATCTGATGATTAGTGCCGGCTCTGACAGATGACCCTGAACTTAAACAAATGTAACATATTGCGCATGCATAGGAAAAGAAATCCACAACTGTACAACTCCACTACAGATGGGAAATCAATAGAAACAGTATCTACCGTAAAATAATCTAGGACCAATTATCCAGAGCGACATTAAGTGAAAGGACCACATAAGGGGAATAGTGGAAAAGCAGATGCCAGATTCACAGGAAGATTCGTAAGGAAATGCAACTCGTCCACAAAAGGAAGTGGCATAGAAGACGCCTGAATATTGTTTATCTGTCTGGGATCCCTATCTGGTAGGACTGATAGAAGAGATAGAGAAGACCCAATGAAGAGCGGTGCGTTTCGTCAGGGGATCGTTTAGTCGGCTCGAGAGCATTATGGAGATGCTCAAAAAACTCCATTGGCAGACATTACAAGAGAGGCGTCGTGCATCACGGAGAGATTTATTCCTGAAATTTGGAGAGCACTTTCCGGAAAGAGTCGGACAACATATTACTTCTCCCCACATACGTCTCGCGTAATGACCGCCAGGAGAAAATTCGAGATACTAGAGCCAATACAGAGGCTTACCGACAATCATTCATCTCACGCGCCATTAGCTAGTGGAACGGGGTTGGAGAGCTTAGCTAGTGGTACAAAAGTACGCTCCGCGACACGCCATTAGGTGGCTTGCGGCGTGTTACGTAGATGTAGATTATTATATGTGGTACCATAACATGTACACACATCAGCGTGTTGGTGGTTTTTTCTCTGCGTCGAACAGTCTTCCAACATACACGTCACTAACTTCACGACCTCATGTTTTCAGCACGTTCGTAACTACACCACTAAGTGCAGTACGCCTGTCAGTGTAGACTAACCGTTTTACTTCCAAGTGTACGTATTACAACGCCTGACTGATACCCAGTGGGAAACAACCATTAATGTCTTATTCTCACCACATATACTTGGAGACATTCTTTTTGTGTCATCAGTCTTCTGACTCGTTCGATGTGGTCCGCCACGAGTTCCTCTCCTGTGCCAACCTTCTTTCATCACAGAGCAGCCTACGATCTCAATTATTTGCTGGATGTATTCCAATCTTCCTCTACAGGTTTTACCCTGTAACAGCCACCCTCTATTACCATGGAAGTTGCTTCTTGATGTCTTAACAGATGTCCTCTCCCCTGTTCCTTCTTATTTTCACTGCTTTCTATAAATAACTTCCTTCGCCGATTCTCTGTAGAAACTCTTCATTCCGTATCTTATTGGTCCACCTAATTTTCAACATTCTTTTGCAGCACCACAGCTCAAATGCTTCGGTTCTCTTCGGTTTCGGTTTTATCACAGTTCGTATTCCTCTACGATACAATACTGTGCTCCAATCGAACAGTAGCAGAAATTTCTTCCTCAAATCAAGGCCTCTGTTTGATAGTACTTGACTTCTCTTGGTCAGGAATGCCCTTCTTGCCAGTGCTAGTCTGCTTTTTACGTCTTCCTTGCTCTGTCCATCACGAATTTTTTCGCTGCCCAGGGAGAAGGATTCCTTAACTTCGTCTACTTCATGATCCCCAATTCTGATGCTAAGTTCCTCTCTGTTATAATTTCTGCTAACCCTCATTACTTTCCTCTTTCTTCGATCTACTCTCAGCCCATATTTGGTACTCACTAGACTGTTCGTTCCACTCACCAAATCCTGTAATTTTTCTTCACTTGCACTGAGGAGTCTTCTCATTGATATCCTTTCACCTTGTATTCTGATCCCATTCCTAAAAGTCTTTTATAGCTGTCACGTCTTATTTGATGTACAGATTGCGCAGTAGTGGCGAAAGACTACATCCCTGTTTACAACCTTTTAAATCAGATCATTTCGTTCTTAGTCTTCCAGTGTCTTAGTTCTTTCACACATTGTACGTTACCTGTCTTTCCTAATAGCTTACCCCCATTTTTCTCAAAATTCCAAACATCTGTGCCCGCATCTCGTGGTCGTGCGGTAGCGTTCTCGCTTCCCGCGCCCGGGTTCCCGGGTTCGATTCCCGGCGGGGTCAGGAATTTTCTCTGCCTAGTGATGGCTGGGTGTTGTGTGTTGTCCTTAGGTTAGTTAGGTTTAAGTAGTTCTAAGTTCTAGGGGACTGATGACCATAGATGTTAAGACCCATAGTGCTCAGAGCCATTTGAACCATTTTGAACCAAACATCTGCCACCATTTTACACTGTCGAACTCATTTTACAGGTTGACAAACCCAATGAACGTGCTGTGATTTTTCTTCAATATTGCTTCCATTACCAACCGCAACGTCAGAACTACCTCTCTGGTGCCTTTACCTTTCCTTAAGCCGAATCGATAGTCTTCTAACAGAACATCTATTTTCTTTTCGATGCTTTTGTATATTGTTCTTGTCAGCATGTTATCTACATTAGCGGTTACGCTAATTGTGTGATAATTCTCGCACTTTTCGGGTCTTCTTATCTTCGGAATTGCGTAGATGATGTTTTCTCGATAGTCGGATGCTGTATCGACAGTCTCATACGTTCTACACACAAACGTGAATAGACGTTTTGTTGCCATTTCCACCAATCATTATGGAAGTTCCGATGGAACGTTATCTATCCCTTTGCTTTATTTGATCTTGAATCGCCCAAACATCTAATACCGAATACCTTATCTTCTGTATCTCGAGGCACTAAACAACATAAAAACTTACCACTCCGATCAGCAAATGACGTAAATACTAATATGATGTTGTTCAGTTCCTCAACCTCGGTCACCAGTAGAAATATCTTCCCTTATACGCTTTACTCCCTTTATAAATGTTATACATCATAAATAAAATGGAGTATGTATAGTCCATGTATTAATACACGATGTGGCACTTCCATAGGGGTATGCGCCTGTATGCGAATGCTACTTTGTATCAAAATTTCAAAGGAACCAGTGAAGAACTTATAATGCGCTGATGTGGAACTTCCTGGCAGATTAAAACTATGTGCCGGACCGAGACTCGAACTCGAGGTCTTTGCCTTCCGTGGGCAACTGCTCTACCGACTGAGCCACCCAGTCACGACTCATACCAAGTCCTCACAGCTTTAATTCCACCGGTACCTCGTCTCCTACTCTCCAAATTTCACAGAAGCTATCCTGCGGAAAGGCCAAGGCAAAGGTCCCGAGTTCGAGTCTCGGTCCGGCACACAGTTTTAATTTGCCAGGAAGTTTCAGATGTTCGTTTGTTCAAAATATTAAAACTCCTAAAGTTCTTCGCCGATTGGTTCGAAATTTTGACTCAGTGTTACAGGCGAGTATGTGCGCTTTTTCTAATATACGTAAATAAAAATGTAATACATAAAGGTAAACGCTTTTGCCAAAGATCCCAAAAAGCTCTTGACCGATTTACTTCAGATTTTCACAGAGTACCAGAATGCACATTCGGATGGACATATTCTATATTTTCATATATCTGGTAAATAAACCTATATGTAATATGTACTCTGTAACAAATAGTTTCAAAAAGTACTCGTCGATTTTCTTCAAATTTTTGCTTGTTACTACAATAAAGGTGTGGACAAATACGCGTTATATATAAACTACTGGAAATGGAAAAAAGAACACATTGACACCGGTGTGTCAGACCCACCATACTTGCTCCGGACACTGCGAGAGGGCTGTACAAGCAGTGATCACACGCACGGCACAGCGGACACACCAGGAACCGCAGTGTTGGCCGTCGAATTGCACTAGCTGCGCAGCATTTGTGCACCGCCGCCGTCAGTGTCAGCCAGTTTGCCGTGGCATACGGAGCTCCATCGCAGTCTTTAACACTGGTAGCATGCCGCGACAGCGTGGACGTGAACCGTATGTGCAGTTGACGGACTTTGAGCGAGGGCGTATAGTGGGCATGCGGGAGGCCGGGTGGACGTACCGCCGAATTGCTCAATACGTGGGGCGTGAGGTCTCCACGGTACATCGATGTTGTCGCCAGTGGTCGGCGGAAGGTGCACGTGCCCGTCGACCTGGGACCGGACCGCAGCGACGCACGGATGCACGCCAAGACCGTAGGATCCTACGCAGTGCCGTAGGGGACCGCACCGCCACTTCCCAGCAAATTAGGGACACTGTTGCTCCTGGGGTATCGGCGAGGACCATTCGGAACCGTCTCCATGAAGCTGGGCTACGGTCCCGCACACCGTTAGGCCGTCTTCCGCTCACGCCCCAACATCGTGCAACCCGCCTCCAGTGGTGTCGCGACAGGCGTGAATGGAGGGACGAATGGAGACGTGTCGTCTTCAGCGATGAGAGTCGCTTCTGCCTTGGTGCCAATGATGGTAGTATGCGTGTTTGGCGCCATGCAGGTGAGCGCCACAATCAGGACTGCATACGACCGAGGCACACAGGGCCAACACCCGGCATCATGGTGTGGGGAACGATCTCCTACACTGGCCGTACACCTCTGGTGATCGTCGAGGGGACACTGAATAGTGCACGGTACATCCAAACCGTCATCGAACCCATCGTTCTACCATTCCTAGACCGGCAAGGGAACTTGCTGTTCCAACAGGACAATGCACGTCCGCATGTATCCCGTGCCACCCAACGTGCTCTAGAAGGTGTAACTCAACTACCCTGGCCAGCATGATCTCCGGATCTGTCCCCCATTGAGCATGTTTGGGACTGGATGAAGCGTCGTCTCACGCGGTCTGCACGTCCAGCACAAACGCTGGTCCAACTGAGGCGCCAGGTGGAAATGGCATGGCAAGCCGTTCCACAGGACTACATCCAGCATCACTACGATCGTCTCCATGGGAGAATAGCAGCCTGCATTGCTGCGAAAGGTGGATATACACTGTACTAGTGCCGACATTGTGCATGCTCTGTTGCCTGTGTCTATGTGCCTGTGGTTCTGTCAGTGTTATCATGTGATGTATCTGACCCCAGGAATGTGTCAATAAAGTTTCCCCTTCCTGGGACAATGAATTCACGGTGTTCTTATTTCAATTTCCAGGAGTGTATTTAAGGTATTTCATTTGTAAATAGAGACATAAAACATATAATAGTGAAACGTTATTAACAAGCATGAAAGTTTTCTTTATGACTTATTTACTTATGGTTAGCATACAACTGAGATGTAGTCGATTTACTTTAAGGCTTAGAATCACTGTATGTTGTGCTTCAACTACGTTACTCTACTCAAATTACTTACTTCACTTAATCCCAAGCACAACGAAATTGCTAAATCTGAAGAGAAAATACATAAATAGCAACACAGAATTGCTCAGGAAAGGACCACAGAAATAAACACTCTCTCGGTGGTGTGAGGTGCTTAAACAGACCACACAGAGAAAACGAACTTTGAATTCAAAAATTTATTATATAAACCACTTAAAAAACTGATTAAATATGGAAACTCATGAAATTAAATCATTACCACTCTGCAGTCAACCATATGGAAGCAACCAGCTATAGGCCCTTACTGAACGTCAACACTGACCACTTCAGATAAGCTTCATACAACATGGAATTCTCAGACACACATAAAGTAAAACAATTACCACTCACGAAATATTTCAATAAACTGGTGAGTTCATATAAAACACCCTTTAAAAGAAACTAACGAAAGGATAAATAATTAACATCACTTACCTGTGATAAAACTCATAGACTACCCAAACATGCAGAGCGAAAATTTTAAATAGCTGAAAAAACTGTTAGCCGCTCTGTTCTCAAAAAAATGTACGAATAGGTACACTTGTGAATTCAATGAGCCAGAATACGATTTAAATTAATAACAGACATACAAAGCTGCTCGCAGATTTTCACTGTTACTTTGCGATTTCAAGAGAAACAATAGAATTTTTGAAAACCAGCAAAACACAGCGGCGTAACAGTACACGCAAGCCGATTCCTAACAGCTCAGTACATTTAAAGCTTAAAAATACTGAAGGCATAACGGAAAAGCACCACTTTCAACCGGTTGTCTCACATCAAAGGCTGGTCCATGCTCACTGTTTTCAAAACAAAACGCTGTACCCTCCGCAAATAAATCTCATGGGCTAGTTATCCGTCCATTGTGAGTGCTCGATACCAGTGCAGACGGGATTTAGCAGACGCTCCATTTATTCAAAATCAATCCACCAAACTCCTTTTACTTAGTACAGTGAACCCCACCACACAGTTCCGCTATTCCGGCCGGCCCACCTGAAGTTCAATGTGGCAAAGGATACATAGCATAATGCGCCACAGTACAGACCCCACACCACAACGGGCTTGGTATGACATTATCAACCCATAACAAAATCATTCAAAATTGTCTAACACTTCAACTAAGGCACAAGGCTGAGTACGTTGGCAGACTGTGTTTGAGGCAGTCTACGTACCATTTTTAACTGTCAATGGCACAGCTTGGACGCCTCTTAGGGGCAGCGATACCATCCATACATAAGGTGGAAGCAAATTTGTGAGATCGACTGCGGACCAGCTCAACAACTAGGAAATCAGAATTTGCAATAACAGTAAAAAAGGCTCTAGGTCAGAGAGATAGGTGAATAGGTGCTAGACAGAGGGGTGGGAGGAAACTGACGTAGTGTAACGGGACATCCTCTTCTAATTTTGTACAGGTCAGTATTATCTCAGTTGCCTTTCTGAAAATTTTCATATAATTTTATACATAGTATGTTATATTTCAAGCTATAATCTACAAAAATGAATTACTTTGTAAAACATTTTAGTCTCGGTGTTATAATCGATAGTTATTAGTTCTGAATGTACAGTTAAAATTATTTTTTTAGAAACATTTGAAATTACGAAACATTAGCACCCTTAAAATTTCTGTTATTAATCACGCAATACTGTGATGGTCACTATTTTTATTTCGGGATTCATTTATGGAATAATAATCGAAAGTAATACTGTAACAGAAACCAGTAGAAATTCATTTGTTAAGAAAAATTATTAACCCTTTGGAATATGGTTATTTCCGCCGAGTGTGAGAGTCACAAGCAAGCCACTGATGTGAACGGACGTATGTTTGTATTTCCTGCGAACAATTTGTTTGCGTCTTTGTTAATGTGAAAAATCAAAAGACTATATGACATACTAAAATGTGAGAAAATATATTAACGTAAAAATAGAAATTCTGAATCAACAATCGTCAAATTTATTTAGATCAATTCAACCGTGAGGACATAAAATGTGACATTTTAAGCTTCAAGCATCAGACCCCTAGGCAAGAAGAACCGGAGACAGCTCTAAGTGAACTAGAAAGTTTATCGTAATAGTGATAAAAGACTAATGTGGACAATAGATGGAATTAGGAAGGAGGGGGAGTTTACAAGAGGAAGTGGAAAGCACAGAATAAAAAGAGAGAGGAGGCAGGAAAAGACAGAGAGGATGGCGGAGAAGATGACAAAGAAAAGGGGGAGGAGATCATGGACAGAGAGAAGGAGCGAGAGTTGGAGAAAGAGGGAAAGGAGGAGATGGATAAAGAGAGGGGGAGGAGGTGATGGACACATAGAGGGGGAGACAGGGGAGCAGGAGGCAGTGAAGAGAGAGGGGAAGTGAAAGATGGACAGAGAGAAGGGGAGCAGTTGATGGTCAGAGAAAGAGGGAAAGACGAGGAGGTGGACAAAGATGGGAGAGGAGGAGATGAACATGGATAAGGAGGAGGAGAATATTATGATGTACATCCCATTCCCATACGTATAGAGATACGCGCTTTTGGGAGATTTAGTCCACCATTAGTTACACAAACCCCTGGTGAGTAGAGAAAATGTTAATGGACTAGCTGAATTAAGCTACAGGGTGATTTTTTCCACCGTGTAAAAACTAGGGATTGATCAATGAGACGATACGGAACACAAAAGGTCTAATGAACTTATTCCGGAAAAGCATGGTTTCCATGCTACAGACTATTTATTCATATACTGTTACAGAGACTACGGTCTAACATGCGCCGTACCATGCAGCCACAGTTATAGTACATGTTGAAAATTGTTTCCATGTCCCTCAACGCATGCCTGTACGCGCCGCTTCAGGTTCTGTCTTACACGTTCACATTGACAGGCTGCATCCGTACAGAGCCAAAGGCAGCATGAATACACTGCTCCAGTGTCTCCACATATGGAATGGGCTCTAATTAGGCGACACTTCTGAGATGTCCCCACAACCAGAAATCGCACGGGTTGAGATCCGGTGAAGGAGCAGGCCATGCAACCGGAGCCCCTCGTCCTATCCATCGACCAGAGAAGACACGACTGAGATGCGTCCTGACGTTTACGACACCGTGGGCTGGACCACCCTTATGTAACAGCCATGAGCCCTTCAAATCATCAATGGCATTTCTTCTAGCCGGGGAGGCAAAGTCGCCCGCAAGACATCTACATCTACATCTACATCTACATGACTACTCTGCAATTCACATTTAAGTGCTTGGCAGAGGGTTCATCGCACCACAATCATACTATCTCTCTACTATTCCACTCCCGAACAGCGAGCGGGAAAAACGAACACTAAACCTTTCTGTTCGAGCTCTGATTTCTCTTATTTTATTTTGATGATCATTCCTACCTATGTAGGTTGGGCTCAACAAAATATTTTCGCATTCGGAAGAGAAAGTTGGTGACTGCAATTTCGTAAAAAGGTCTCGCCGCGACGAAAAACTGCTGTAATGACTTCCATCCCAACTCGTGTATCATATCTGCCACACTCTCTCCCCTATAACGTGATAATACAAAACGAGCGGCCCTTTTTTGCACCCTTTCGATGTCCTCCGTCAATCCCACCTGGTAAGAATCCCACACCGCGCAGCAATATTCTAACAGAGGACGAACGAGTGTAGTGTAAGCTGTCTCTTTAGTGGACTTGTTGCATCTTCTAAGTGTCCTGCCAATAAAACGAAACCTTTGGCTCGCCTTCCCGACAATATTATCTATGTGGTCCTTCCAACTGAAGTTGTTCGTAATTTTAACACCCAGGTACTTAGTTGAATGGACAGCCTTGAGAATTGTACTATTTATCGAGTAATCGAATTCCTACGGAATTCTTTTGGAACTCATGTGGATCATCTCACACTTTTCGTTATTTAGCGTCAACTGCCACCTGACACACCATACAGCAATCTTTTCTAAATCGCTTTGCAACTGATACTGGTCTTCGGATGACCTTACTAGACGGTAAATTACAGCATCATCTGCGAACAGTCTAAGAGAACTGCTCAGATTGTCACCCAGGTCATTTATATAGATCAGGAACAGTAGAGGTCCCAGGACGCTTCCCTGGGGAACACCTGATATCACTTCAGTTTTACTCGATGATTTGCCGTCTATTACTACGAACTGCGACCTTCCTGACAGGAAATCACGAATCCAGTCGCACAACTGAGACGATACCCCATAGCTCCGCAGCTTGGTTAGAAGTCGCTTATGAGGAACGGTGTCAAAAGCTTTACGGAAATCTAGAAATACGGAATCAACTTGAGATCCCCTGTCGATAGCGGCCATTACTTCATGCGAATAAAGAGATAGCTGCGTTGCACAAGAGCGATGTTTTCTGAAGCCATGCTGATTACGTGTCAATAGATCGTTCCCTTCGAGGTGATTCATAATGTTTGAATACAGTATATTCTCCAAAACCCTACTGCAAACCGACGTCATTGATATAGGTCTGTAGTTAAATGGATTACTCCTACTACCCTTCTTGAACACTGGTGCGACCTGCGCAATTTTCCAATCTGTAGGTACAGATCTATCGGTGAGCGAGCGGTTGTATATGAGTGCTAAGTAGGGAGCTATAGTATCAGCGTAATCTGAAAGGAACCTAATCGGTATACAATCTGGACCTGAAGACTTGCCCGTATCAAGCGATTTGAGTTGCTTCGCAACCCCTAAGGTACCTACTTCTAAGAAACTCATGCTAGCAGATGTTCGTGTTTCAAATTCTGGAATATTCCATTCGTCTTCTCTGGTGAAGGAATTTCGGAAAACTGCGTTCAATAACTCCGCTTTAGCGGCACAGTCGTCGATAACAGTACCATCGGCACTGCGCAGCGAAGGTATTGACTGCGTCTTGCCGCTTGTGTACTTTACATACGACCAGAATTTCTTCGGATTTTCTACCAAATTTCGAGACAATGTTTCGTTGTGGAACCTATTAAAGGCATCTCGCATCGAAGCACGTGCCAAATTTCGCGCGTCTGTAAATTTTAGCCCATCTTCGTGATTTCGCGTTCTTCTGAACTTCGCATGCTTTTTCAGTTGCCTCTGCAACAGCGTTCGGACCTTTTTTGTGTACCACGGGGGATCCGTTCCATCTCTTACCAATTTATGAGGTATGAATATCTCAATTGCTGTTGCTACTATATCTTTGAATTTGAGCCACATCTCGTCTACATTCGCATAGTCAGTTAGGAAGGAATGGAAGTTGTCTTTTAGGAAGGCTTCTAGTGACACTTTATCCGCTTTTTTAAATAAAATTATTTTGCGTTTGTTTCTGATGGATTTGGAAGAAATGGTATTGAGCCTAGGTACAATGACCTTGTGATCACTAATCCCTGTATCAGTCATGATGCTCTCTATCAGCTCTGGATTGTTTGTGGCTAAGAGGTCAAGTGTGTTTTCGCAATCATTTACGCCGATAGTTAAGAGCCTGTTAGGCGACGCGAAATGAAAACTGGTCCCAAAATACGGTCGCCAATTATCACGGCTCACACATTCAGGCTGCACCGATGCTGGTGATTCGCAGTCACCATACCATGAGTTTCTGCAAATTATCCGACAGATGACTGTACGAAAGCTGAAGATAGTAATCTGCGTAAAGATGGCCATTGAATAAATAGTTTTTATTACGGAAATCGTGCACTTCCGGGCATAAGTTCATTAGACCTTTTTTGTTCCGTGCCCTCACATCGATCAATCCCTACGATTTGTACACGGTTGAAAAAATATCCTTGTATACACAGTCGTGCTAACAATTCATCGTTGCCCAGAGCGCATTGTTGTAATGGTATCCTGTGGATACCTATTATGACTTCCTGCCCCAGAATTTACCTTTTCCGCCGGCCACTGTGGCCGAGCGGTTCTACGATCTTCAGTCCGGAACCGCGCTGCTGCTACGGTGACAGGTTCGAATCCTGCCTCGGTCGTCGATGTGCGTGATGTCCTTAGGTTAGGTAGATTTAAGTAGTTCTAAGTCTAGGGGACTGATGACCTGAGATGTTAAGTCGCACAGTGCTCAGAACCATTACCTCTGCCACAGAAAAACACCCTTCAGATACCTACTGAGGTCTACGCGCAAGAATAACGCTAGCTAGGGATGGCAATTCCCAGTAAGTAACCGTGCACTCACACCATTATAGATAATCAATGAAAAATATAGTAAACCCATTAAAAATAATGAAATAAAGGTTTCATACTACTGACATCAAACAATGAGTGAGAAACTCTGCATGTAACAAACATCACAAACAATCATTCGCAAAAAATGATTGCAAACGTATCCCCTTACTTCCCATGAATGGAAAATTCGGAAATGAGCGTATGATATAGTTGATCGGGAGGCCCCATGCGGGGAAGTTGGGCCACCAAGTTCAAGTCCTGTTTCAATCGACGCCACATTGGGCGACTTGCGCGCCGGTGGTGAGGATGAAATGATGTGGACAACACAACACTCAGTCCGCGAGAAAATCTCCATCCCGGCTGGGAATCGAATCCTGGCCCGCTTGCCTAGGAGGCGCGCACGTTACCACCCAGCTAAGCAGTCAGACCCATGGATGGAAGTTTTGGATAACACAGTCTGACTGTAAATAGCATTCAGAAGATGCCTGTGATGGTGAATCAACAAAATGGTCTGGTAATAGCCGTCATTTCAACTTACAACTGGTGGAAATAAGTTCTCCACAGACAATGAACTAACACTCGACTTTCCGTATCTCCAAATGGCCATTCTTGAAAGACGCAGCGGTCTGCCGTAAACGGTGCTGCGGCAAACACCTGTTGTTTATCTGTCTGCACAGCGCCGGCGGCTACCCTTGCTCGATGTGCCCCTGCCTCTATCTGTGTGTCCTGCTTGGACAGGTATCTGCAGCCCTCGGTGTCCCGCGCACGTCCTGCATCTGCCTCTGCAAACCGTTTCTCTAGCGCACGTCTCCATCAGGAAGACTCCAAATAGGCTCCCAGCAAATCAGAGTGACCCCGTGCTTTTTCAGCGCCAGTTGAATCATCTTGTAACAACTCGTCTATGCAACGGTCAGCCAAACAGACCTTTTCAGCCAGAAACAAGAGACCTCTGTGATCGCTTCTGACGTCATCAACCGCACAGCCAATCAAACTGAGTTTCAATGTTATCAGAGAGAAACTCTTCAGAAAATCTGGGGCCGCTCTGTCGTGGGAGACAGCGCTCCGCCCTCAACGCTGTGGCGTTTTCTCCCCGGTCAACGCTCTGCACCGCCTCACAGAAAAATAAGCAGTGCCGCCTCTGAAGTGACGAATACACGCTTCCAGAGGCTCGCCACCTCTGAAAAGTGCGTCACCAGTCTGTTATGCAAGAGGCGAGCCTGCTGTGCAGCATTACCTCCGTAAATGAAATTCTCCGAAAAGCCTCCTGTCCCTGTGCCTTTGTGACGGGTCGCCGCCCGCTAGTGAACTTAAAGCCAGCCTCAACTCAGAGCAGGCAGAAATTATACCTGGCCAGAAATTTAACTCGTGCAGATATACAGCTTAATGTTCACTAACCACAGTCAACGTGTTACCAAAATGCATTATTATTATTATCCTTCTGTGAGGACATATCGACTGGTTAATAACTGCAAAGAAAAAATAGCGCAAATAAAGTCTGGGAAGTGAAATGGAGGTTGTTGGAAAGAACAGGTACCTTTCACTTTCTCTTTTCGTTATTTTTCGTTTGAGATATCTGAATGGTGCGAAAAATGGCAGTTGACCCTAAATAACGAAAAGTATGAGGTCAGCCACATGAGTGCTAAACTTCGCTTACACGATAAATCAGTCTAATGTAAAAGCCGCAAATTCAACTAAATACCTAGGTATTACAATTACGAACAATTTAAACTTTAAGGAACACATAGAAAATGTTGTGGGTAAGGCTAACCACAGACTGCGTTTTACTGGCAGGACACTTAGAAAATGCATCAGATCTACTAAGGAGACTACATACACCAGGCTTGTCCGTCCTCTTTTAGAATACTGCTGCGCTGTGTGGGATGCTTACCAGATAGGACTGACGGAGTACATCGAAAAATTTTAAAGATCGGCAGCACGTTCTGTATTAACGCGAAATATGGGAGAAAGTGTCATAGAAATGATACAGGATTTGGGCTGGACATCATTAAAACAAAAGCGTTTTTCCTTGCGGAGGAATCTTCTCACGAAATTCCAATCACCAACTTTCTCCTCCAAATGCGAAAATATTTTGTTGAGACCGACCTACATAGGGAGAAACTATCACCACGATAAAATAAGGGAAGTCGGAGCTCGTACGGAAAGATATAGGTTTTCATTCTTACCTGGCGCTATACGAGCTTGGAATAATAGAGAATTATGAAGGTGGTTCGTTGGACCCTCTGCGAGGCACTTGAATGTGATTTGCAGAGTATCCATGTAGATGTACAAGAGCGGATTAAGATGAAAATACTCTTAATGACGTGCGTTTTGGTGCATAGTTTGTTGGCATGACGTTTCGGGAAAGGAGTGCCATCCATATCAGTGCATTAGCCAGTCAACATTAACGTCACATAGGCTATAGTTCTAACTTCACGTCACGTGACTAGGTGGCCTCCACGTGAATTAGGCCCGCGGTTCAGCAAAGGTTAAGCACTCCTGATTTACGCTAGAAGAACAACTGACACTAATTCTAATGAGACCGATGACCTATCTGTTTGATCTGTTCCACCAAATCTACCAATCAATCAACTAATTCTATCTGGTGGAAAGGTTGAATTAGACCATCCTTCGCTTATGTTCGTTCTTTTCGCGCGCTGTACGAGATTGGAATAACAGAGAATTGTGAAGGTGATTCGATGAACCCACTTCCAGGCACTTAAATGTGATTTACAGAGTATCCATGTAGATGTGGATGTAGAACCAGGCAGACCCACAGCAAATTGCGACCCTAGACAACTAGCATGGTAATATATTAAGTGCTACTCCAATATATAAAATGTTACGTGCAACAACTGGTTAGCTTTAGAATCTACAGTTTTGGCTATTGAAGTTGCAGCTCCCATATTATAACAAATAACGTGTACGTCTGCAGTACAGCAGGAAGAACACATCATTAAATCTGTGCTACCTCAGGCAGAAATGATGGCTCTGTCCCCATTTGGGATCGAGACTAAATGACCTTGGATAAGAGATATAAGCATGTTATTCCACGCTGCTTCGTTGGTCCATTAACTCAGTTCTTTTTATTATTATTATTACAGAGGAGAGCTTACCCACTGACCGAACACGCTGAGCTACCGTGCCGGCCACTCAGCTAAGCGGGCGGATTGCTTCGACTATATGCAGCAATCATAAAATGTAGTCTGTATCGAGGTAGGTCAGGAGATACGGAGAACATGCAGTTTTGCTTTACTTTCTCGAAAGGTAAATCATTCAGAACTCGATGATAAGAGACAGTCATCATTCTTAACCGATCAGAAATATAACGGTTGCTATTCAAATAACCACTCATGAGAACGAAGCGTACACTGAAGCGCCAAAGAAACTGGTATAGGCCTCCATATTAGAATACAGAGATAGGTGAACAGGTAGAATGCGGCGCTGCAGCCGCAACGCCTATATAAGACAACAAGTGTCTGGTGCATTTGATACGTCGGTTACTGCTGCTACAATGGCAAGTTATCAAGATTTAAGAGACTTTCAGCGTGGCGTTATAGTCGGCGCACGAGCGATGGGACACAGCATCTCCGAGGTTGCGATGGAGTGGGGATTTTCACATACGACCATTTCACGATTGTGCCGTCAATATCAGGAATCCGGTAAAACGTGAAATCTCCGACATCGTTGTGGCCGGTAAAGATCCTGCAAAATCTGAACAAATGACTACTGAAGAGAATCGTTTAACGTGACAGAAGTGCAGCCCTTCCACAAACTGCTGCAGATTTCAATGCAGTGCAATCAACAAGTTTTAGCGTGCAAACCATTCAACGAAATATCATCGATATGGGATTCGGAGCCGAAGGCTCACTCGTGTACCCGTGATGACTGCACGACAAAAATTTTTAGGTCTCGCCAGGGCCCGTCAATACCGACATTGAACTGTTGACTGGAAATACATTGCCTCGTCGGACGACTCTCGTCTGAAATTGTATTGAGTGGCTGGACGTGGATGTGTATGGAGAAAACTTCATTAATTCATGGACCCTGAATATCAACAGGGGATTGCTCAAGCTGGTGGAGGTTCTGTAATGGTGAGGGACGTATGCAGTTGGAGTGATGTGGGACCTCTGATACGACTACATACGACACTGACAGGTGACACGTACGTAAGCATACTGTCTGATCACCTGCATCCATTCATGTCCATTGTGCATCCGGACGGACTTGGGCAATTCCGGCATGACGCCACACACGCCCAAAATTGCTACAGAGTGGCTCCAGAAACATCTTCTGAGTTTAAACACTTCTGCTGGCACCAAACTCCCAAGACTAGAACATTACTCACCATATCTGGAGTGTAACGTGTTGTCCAGAAGAGATCTCCACCCTTTCGCACTCTTACAAATTTACTGACAGCCTTGCAGGATTCAGCCTGTCAATTCCCTCCCGCACTACATCAGACATTAGGTGAATGAATGCCCCTGTGACGATAGCAAAAGCAATCGTTTCCCTCGTTTGTTTCTCGCCAGTACATCCATCGTGATACTCTGCGAAGAACCTGGACTCACCTGAAAAGATGACGTGATGCCTCTCCTGTGACCAGTGTTAACACTGTCGGCGCGCGTCTCTTTGCGTCCATGGTGACCAAGATATTATCACACAGTACGAGTGGATACTTGCCTCAATGCGAACAAGTCCTTCCCCAACAGAAGGTACCCAAGTGGATGTACAACCGTGTACGTCAGAGCGTACAACACATTTGCCTTCTTGAGAGGTAGTCGATAGGCGCTACTCAGATCTTTCATGACGTTGAATGTGAAGCTCCTAAACCCATCTATTCCACATTCGTTTATCATTTGTGTAATCCCGGCAAACGAGTGTAGCAATGCTGCGACATGACAAATCTGTCTCGATAGGGTATGATCCTCAATCACTTGAATTCCCACATGTGCTGCCAGACCCTGTTATTTCTTATATGAGGCATAACACCATTTTCTCATAATCAGAGACGACTTAATCTTGCTCATGTTCACCACTACACAGACACTAATGTTAATGATTACTGATTAATGAAAAGTACCTCAGCCGTATTATTGTACATTTATTGTCTTATGGCCGGTTTCGTTCGTCGTAGTTCCTCAACATGACCAATGTTCTTTCCTGTCTAAGTGACCAGGCAAAAGGAGCAGCCCTTGCAGATCAACGGACAAGACATTGGCTGGCATCCTGAAAATGTTCAGCCAATGAAACCGGTCGTAATACAATAAATAAATAATAACACAGTTGAGGTGTTTTTATTAATCATTAAAACCATCATTTCAATAGGTTATGTGAGTGAATATAAACATAACATATATGGTTACTTCGTGCAATTGCACTGAAATGCAAACATCTAGGATATGTGATTCTAGTGTGGCGTTTTTTGCATGCTGCCGTCATGGCGTTGCAATTTTAATGACCAGCAGTGTATTCTGGAGCTACTGGTAGAACACCGATACAAATAATCACAATACAAAGTAGGACAATTGCTTTTTATTTCACGAGGAGAACACGGGCAGTATCAAACGCGATTTCCCAGAAACTTTGATCGGTGGAAAAGGGGTCAAAAAAAGCGAACACGTGTCTCTGCTTGTCAGTAGATACCACACCCTTTCTGAGAAAACGACGATCAGTGATTTTGATGTTATTTAGAAGCCTTTTAGTGCACGGTGTTAGCATCTGGAAAGGTAGCGAAGTGAGTACCGTCCCAATCTGTCAGTTTTGCGCCCCATGTTTGAAACCCGATTATTGTTTTTATTTGTTTTATTTCATTCTTTTCATTTATGTATCCACGTCCATAGACGGTTACTACACGAATGTTACGGGATACAAGGGCGTTATATTAACTGAAAAATTACAACTGGGTTCTACAGTAAGTGTCATTCATTTGTTATACAATATGTGTGTATGGTGTTTTCAAGGATTACAATCTTTTATATTCTGAAACTCTTGTATTTCAATCTCATATGAATTCTTACATTGTTTCTTGTATGTTATTTTTATCTTTACTCTTCACGAAGATTTGGTGCATTCCCTTAGACGAAACCGATAATAGAAAGATTCAAGGCATAGGAATTCTGAACACCATGAGTATCGTGTCAAGGCAGGTTTGCCACTGTGACATTCCTTCGTATGGATCTCACTCGGGAAAGAAATCCATTAATATTTCTGATTATTTGACACGTTGCTAATAGCTTCGTGATAATCCTTGCATAATGGATCATTTATCGAAATCTGGCGCTTGCAATTGATTATGAATCATGATACGCGACGTGAATTTCACCGTAAACAATTCCAAACAATTTACTCATTAATTTATGATACGTGTTCCTGTTTCTTAATATAATTAGTAGACGATTGAGAACAACATTATTTCAACGCACAGTGGAAAATATTCCTGTAGTAATCTTCTAAGGATACGGGTAGATAAATGAAAAACAAAAATAAAAATAATAGTCGGATTTCGAACACGGGACACGAAACTGAAAGACCGCTACGCTAATCACTGTTCACCATTTCAAGTGAACTTACGTCGCGCTAAAAGGCATATAAAGTACGTAAAAAACTTTGACCCTCGTTTTCTTAGAAAGGATTGAGTGTCTACGGATAAGCCAGAACACGTATTCTTTTAATTTGAAATTCTTCCACTCAGCAAAGTTTCTGGCCAATCGGGTACTGACAGTTAGCGTGTTCTCCTTCTCAGTTTACTGAAATGAGTGCAAGAAATTCGCAAAATTCGAAAATTACATGAAAACGAAAGAAATTAACTTACATCGTCGATTCGTAATATTCTTCGAAATGATGCCCATAGTGTGTATAACAAAAGTCGAGTCTTTGCAGACAGTATTTCTGAAGATAGTTCATTACTCAAAAGAAACTATAGTTCCAAAGGCCTTGTCAAGTCTCAAACATCTATATATGTAACAGATAAATATGCAGACTGGAAGTGAAGAACGAAAATTTGTAACATGGCGAGGATTCGAACCTGAGTCTCCTGCTTACTAGGCAGATGCGCCAACCACTTTTTTTCTTAAATCTCATTTTGTTCGTTTTAGTTCGTAGCATCTGCTTGGGGCGGACATCACAAAACACCCGTTTCAGTCCGTCGTTGATCCATTAATTCAGTTATTTTATTAGAGAGGGTAGCTAACCCTCTTTTTCTTCTTCTTCTTCTTCTTCTTCTTCTTCTCCCAAGAACGCTTGCAACTTCTGTTAAGTATAAGAGACGGGAAAAGTTTTTGCTCAGTTGTCTCTCACTGCAGCTTGATGAGGTTAGTGATACAGTTATGAGAGTCTCGCTGCTTATTCTGCGGCTGTTGGCAATAATTGTCAATCAACTGTCTTCATCATCATCAATGACCACTAAATCCTGGAGGTACCACTGAGGGAGGTGGAGTAGTGATAATACATTGGTATGGATTTGGACGTATTTTCGTCCAGCCATCCAAATTTACGTTTTATGTAATTTCTCTAAATCGTTTTAAAAAAACGTCGTAATGGTTGCTTTGAGGGTGACCGGCCGATTTCCATCCTCATTCGTCCAAAATTCAAGCTTGAACTCCAAAACAAAAAAACAAAAAAATGCTTAAAATGGCTCTGGGCACTATGGGACTTAACATCTGAACTAGAACTTAAAACTATTTAAACCTAACTAACTTAAAGACATAAAACACATCCATGCCCGAGGCAGGATTCGAACCTGCGACCGTAGCGGTCGTGCGGTTACAGACTGAAGCGCCTAGAACCACTCGGCCACACCGGTCGGCTTGCACTCCAATTACCTCGTCGTTGACAGGCTGGTAAACCATAACCTTCTGTATTTCCTTCCGTCCTTCCTGGAGGTAGCTCATATGCACCTTATTATCTCAATCATCTGCCCAACGAACACTTTTTTTGCTGTTGCTTCTCCTCTTCCATCTACAAAGCCATAGGTGGTACTGTTTTAATCAAGAGATGTTCTTTTATTCGAAAGGCCCTCGTCCTGCTTCTATAGTATGTCCTTTGTTTTCAGCGATACGCGTTTCGATTGACAGATTTTATGACAGAGTATAGTGGCGCCACGGACACAAGTGTTCCAGAGCAGTTGAGTACACGTTGTTGAACAAGGAGCTCCGCAGCACACGAACACTACATGTTATCATGCTAGCCCAACAACATCGACCAAACTTACCAGAGTGAGTAAGGATCATGGAGACTGGGCCGTAGTTCAACGGAAATGCATCATTTGCTCGGAGGAATCACGTTTCTTGATATACCACGTAGTTGGCCGTGTTCTGGTATGCCTTCGCATTTGGGCTGAAGAAAACTCTCATCCTACACATACCCGAGGAATACAGATCGTGTACGGAAACAGTATCGATGGGTTTTGGTCCTCCCACATCGATTTATGCTATCTGTTGCTTTTTTTTCTTCTGTGCCAACCTCTTCAATCTCAGACTAGCACTAGCACCCTTCGACCTCAGTTATTTGTTAGAAGTATTCCTCTGCAGATTTTACACCTTAGAGCTCCGTGTAATACCATAGACCTCATTTTCTTGAGTATTTCTTCCATTAACAAGGGCTACGTCTGGACTGCCTCTTTGGTGCCAAACTGATCGTCATCTAACAGCTCCAAAATTTTCTGATTCATTCCTCTGCATATTATCATTGTCATCATTAGGGTGAACGAGTTTTTAATCTTGATGTGGTATAGATCTCGCACTTATCTGCCCAGCTATCTCCTCAACAGTGTGAATGATACATTTCTGAATGTCTGATAGTCTCATAGATTCTACAAACCAACTTGACCGTAATTTGGTTCTCACTTCTCCAATAATTATAGAAATTCTTAATGAATGTTATCCATTGCTCATGCACTATTTCATCGCAAGTCTTTCAAAGGTCTATTAAAATGTGTCTCTAATACCGGATCCCCTTCGTGTTCTATATCGACCCACATTTCGTTTCCTGTGTTGTCGTCAGACAAGTGTTCCACCTCATACGAACATTCGACGTAATCTACCCACCTACCTGATCTCTCATATACATATAAGGGTGGAATTACCATTGTGCTTTTAGTGTTAACGGCCTTGCTTTTAATTTCACCGAAGGTTGCTTTCGACTATTCCAACTTCTGCATTTCAGAGAAGCACCTACACCCTACATCCTCAATTATTTGCTGTTGTTTTCCAGACTCTGTCTTTCTCCATTGTTTTACCCTCTACTAGTACCGTGGATGTTATTCCCTGATGCCTTAACGCACTTCGTATCATACTGTCCCATTGTTTGTAATGTTTGTTATATGTTTCGCCCTTCGCCGATTCTGCAGAGAATCTTCTCGTTTCTCGTCTTTCCAGTCCATCTGATTTTCAACATTCTTCTGTAGCACCGCATCTCAAACACTTTGATCCTCTTCTTTTCTGGTTTTCCCGCTGTGCATGAGCACTACCATACAATGTTGTGCACCAAGCGTACATTCTCCGATTGCCTTCTTAAAACTAAGGCCTATGTTTATATCAGTGTACGTCTCTTGGCCAGGAATGCTTTTTTCCCTGTGCTAGACTCATTTTTATGTCTCCTCCTTGCTTCGTCCGTCAGGGGCTATATTGCTTCGTAGGTAGCAGAAGATCTTAACTTCGCCTGCTTCATGACCACCAATTTGATGTTACATTTTTCGTTATAAGTCCTACTTTCTGCTACTTCTCATTACTTTCGTCTTTCTTATATTTATTATTGGTTCATATTCTGTACACGTTAGACTCTTCATTCCATTCAAAAGATACTGTAATTCTTTCACAGATGACAGCGATGTTACCAGTGAATACTATTATCGATATCCTTTCGCGCTGAATTTTAACATAACTTTTGAACCTTTCTTTTATTTCTGGCCGGCCGCTGTGGCCGAGCGGATCTAGACGCTTCAGTCCGGAACCGCGCGACCGCTACGGCCGCAGGTCCGAACCCTGCCTCGGGCATGGATATGTGTGATGTCCTTAGGTTAGTTAGGTTTAAGTAGCTCTAAGTTCTAGGGGACAGATGACCTCGGATGTTAGGTCCCATATAGCTCAGAGCCATTTCAACCATTTCTTTTTATTTCTCTCACTGCATATTCGATGTCTAGATTGAACATTAGAGGTGAAAGACTGTATCGCTGTCTCGCATACTTTCAGTCACGGCACTTTCGTTCTATGTCTTCCAATGTTATTGTTCCTTTTTGGCCCCTCTACATACTGTATATCACTCGTTTTCTCCAGTAGGTTACTAAAATTTTTCTCAGAATTTCAAACATACTGCACCACTTCACACTGCCTAACCCTTTTCCTAGATCGACAAAACCTACGAGTGTATCTTGATTTATCTTCAGCCTTGCTTCCATTATCAAGTGCAAAATCAGAACTGCCTGTCTGGTTCCTTTACGGTTCCTAAATCCAAAGTGACGGTTATGTAACAGATCTTCAGTTTTCCTTCCCATTCTTCTATACATTATTCTTGTTAAGTTTGTTGTCCCGTACTTTTTGCACCTATCTGCTCTTGCTATCTTCTGAATTGTGTGAATAATATACATCCGGAAGTCTGGTACGTCTCCAGTCACACAGATTTGACACACCACTTTGAATAGTCGTTTTGTTGCCAGCTAGCCCAATGATTTTAGAAATCCTCATTGAATGTTATATGTCCCTTCTGCTTTACTTGATCTAAAGTCTTCCAGAGCTCCTTTAAATCCTGAATGTAATACTGGATTCTAATGTCTTCCTTATTCGACTCCTGTTTCTCCTTATATCAAGTCATCAGACAAGTAGTACCCTCATATTGGCCTTCAGTGTACTCTTTCCATTTATCCGCTCTCTCCTCTGCATTTAATGTTACGGCTGAGAAGGTTGTTTTGCCTTTCCTATGCGCCGAGTCAGTCTTTCCGAAGATTTTTCGATTTATTCACACTTCTCCTGCAGTCATTTCGTCTTGGCTGCCCTGAACTTCCTACTTCTTTTACTCTGAAGTGTTTTATGTTGCTGTATTCCTGGCTTTCCCGAAACATTTTCGTACTTCCTGCTTTCGTCGAGCAATTGAAGTATTTCTTCTCTTACCCAAGGTTCCTTCGGAGTTACCTTTCTTATACCTGTCTCTGATCGTCCAATATCTGTGGTGGCCGTTCTTAGAGACGTCCACTCCTCTTCAGGAAACCTGTCTACTGTGTAATTCTTTATCGCAGTATCGGCATCCTTAGCGACCTTCTACCACCTCTCGTTATTCCTTAGTACTTCAGTACCCCATTTATTTCTAAACTGATCCTTCTGTGCTAAAATAGCCTGTGAACTAGGTGTTTGTGGAAGTGTTAGGGTTAGGCCGTCAACTAAACAGCTTTTGCTAAATAACAGTTTTATTAAAATCAACCAGCAGAGTGTTCATTAAATATCAAAATAGCAAATGATTGCCGAAACTTCGCAATGCAATTATAAATGGCAGCAGGTGTTCAGTTAACTTCCTTTTTATGATCAACCGAGTGTGAGCATGATTAAAACGTGACACCAGTTCACAGTACGGGACACGCCGTTCTATAGCACGCTGGCCAAATAGCGCGGTCACTGGTACCTCTGAAATATATAAATAGAGTACATTTAACAAAAGCACAATAACCATTTCTCAAAACTGGGCGGCATTTCAAAGTTTTACAAGGTTACACATTGCATTGCTGTGGCCAGAAATAAATTTAAAATAATCTTTACAATGCTGATAAATAATCTGAACCTTACAAATGTTGTTGTTGTCTTCAGTCCTGAGACTGGTTTGATGCAGCTCTCCATGCTACTCTATCCTGTGCAATCTGCTTCATCTCCCAGTACCTACTGCAACCTACATCCTTCTGAATCTGCTTACTGTATTCATCTCTTGGTCTCCCTCTACGATTTTTACCCTCCACACTGCCCTCCAATGCTAAATTTGTGATCCCTTGATGCCTCAAAACATGTCCTACCAACCGATCCCTTCTTCTAGTCAAGTTGTGCCACAAACTTCTCTTCTCCCCAATCCTATTCAATACCTCCTCATTAGTTACGTGATCTACCCATCTAATCTTCAGCATTCTTCTGTAGCACCACATTTCGAAAGCTTCTATTCTCTTCTTGTCCAAACTAGTTATCGTCCATGTTTCACTTCCATACATGGCTACACTCCAAACAAATACTTTCATAAACGACTTCCTGATACATAAATCTATATTCGATGTTAACAAATTTCTCTTCTTGAGAAACGCTTTCCTTGCCATTGCCAGTCTACATTTTATATCCTCTCTACTTCGACCATCATCAGTTATTTTACTTCCTAAATAGCAAAACTCCTTTACTACTTTAAGTGTCTCATTTCCTAATCTAATTCCCTCAGCATCACCCGATTTAATTTGACTACATTCCATTATCCTCGTTTTGCTTTTGTTGATGTTCATCTTATATCCTCCTTTCAAGACACTGTCCATTCCGTTCAACTGCTCTTCCAAGTCCTTTGCCGTCTCTGACAGAATTACAATGTCATCGGCGAACCTCAAAGTTTTTATTTCTTCTCCATGAATTTTAATACCTACTCCAAATTTTTCTTTTGTTTCCTTTACTGCTTGCTCAATATACAGATTGAATAACAGCGGGGAGAGGCTACAACCCTGTCTCACTCCTTTCCCAACCACTGCTTCCCTTTCATGCCCCTCGACTCTTATGACTGCCATCTGGTTTCTGTACAAATTGTAAATAGCCTTTCGCTCCCTGTATTTTACCCCTGCCACCTTCAGAATTTGAAAGACAGTATTCCAGTCAACATTGTCAAAAGCTTTCTCTAAGTCTACAAATGCTAGAAACGTAGGTTTGCCTTTTCTTAATCTTTCTTCTAAGATAAGTCGTAAGGTCAGTATTGCCTCACGTGTTCCAACATTTCGACGGAACCCAAACTGATCCTCCCCGAGGTCCGCATCTACCAGTTTTTCCATTCGTCTGTAAAGAATTCGCGTTAGTATTTTGCAGCTGTGACTTATTAAACTGATAGTTCGGTAATTTTCACATCTGTCAGCACCTGCTTTCTTTGGGATTGAAATTATTATATTCTTCTTGAAGTCTGAGGGTATTTCACCTGTCTCATACATCTTGCTCACCAAATGGTAGAGTTTTGTCATGACTGGCTCTCCCAAGGCCGTCAGTAGTTCTAATGGAATGTTGTCTACTCCGGGGGCCTTGTTTCGACTCAGGTCTTTCAGTGCTCTGTCAAACTCTTCACGCAGTATCGTATCTCCCATTTCGTCTTCATCTACATCCTCTTCCATTTCCATAATATTGTCCTCAAGTACATCGCCCTTGTATAAACCTTCTATATACTCCTTCCACCTTTCTGCCTTCCCTTCTTTGCTTAGAACTGGATTGCCATCTGAGCTCTTGATATTCATACACGTGGTTCTCTTCTCTCCAAAGGTCTCATTAATTTTCCTGTAGGCAGTATCTATCTTACCCCTAGTGAGATGAGCTTCTACATCCTTACATTTGTCCTCTAGCCATCCCTGCTTAGCCATTTTGCACTTCCTGTCGATCTCATTTTTGAGATGTTTGTATTGCTTTTTGCCTGCTTCATTTACTGCATTTTTATATTTTCTCCTTTCATCAATTAAATTCAATATTTCTACTGATACCCAAGGATTTCTATTAGCCCTCGTCTTTTACCTTACAAATAAGAATCAGAATAAGTTAAGACAATTCTGCTTGTATCTAACACCCGATCTAACACCCGTGGCTATTTACCCTTGAATAATAAATAAACAACAACGAGTTCTGGAGACCGTAGTATATTTAGGCTGAAATTTGAAACAAACAGTGCCGATAATAGAAGCGTAATCGAATACAGCTAAGCAAAAGATGCATCATCGACTAGGACAACTTACAAGTTATATATAACAAAAATCTTAAAACTTTACGCCCCTACTGAGCAAGTTCATACCAGCAGAACCACTCAAATTTATTCTCCCCGTACATCCCAGTACTCAGACGAAAAAATGGCCAGTTTTAACCTAGGACAAATAGCATGTAATTCTGATCCATGACTACAGGAAAAAACTAACAGGTACAAATCTGTTAGTGCTAATAGCAAACATCAAGCACGGAATGGAATGCAGACCAGCAGGGAGTGTGTTGCGGCAAATAGTCCTAAACCAAACTCGACTGTATGTAATAGTTAACACCATGGCACAAGCGCTTAGCAACAGGAAGTGTTCTGAAATGTGCTCACCAAGTTCAGCTATTATTGGTTCAGCAGGATCCGTTCCTTGTGGCAACTCGTACACCGAACTTACTCGGTCGGGTCCCACGACCGGACGATTCCATCACCCGATGTACAGCCAACCACTTCGTTACCTGTCTGCACGCTTTCACAGGCACTGTCCCTGCGACGTGCTCTCGGCCACAGGTTTCTCTTGAGACACCCAGACAGCTTGTCTGCTCGGAATGGACTCCACACTCCTGTCACCAGCTCCAATGTCAGTCAGAGACCTCCTCCATGACTCCAGTAAGCCCATAAGCGGCTCATATGTGACTGCGTACACCCTCTCCGATGCTGGGTAACAGCCAACGAGCGTAATTACGCACAGCTCAATCCCTCCTTCTTAAATTAAAGCACTGCATGGTTGGGGTTTACGAAATGTTATATACCAGGACCAGTCTTAACATGGGTTAGGCGTACTTTATGTTCAGTCTTACAACAATCTCCCACAAAATGGGTAACAACTAATTGGAGATTTTCTTATCGTCCTTCCCCTGGGCACTGAAATTCTTAATGAAAACTACGTGTCCCATACTCAGTTTCGAGAGGCACCTTCTTCAGTTGTATCGCTCCATCTCCATCGGATGTGCATGGTCATCACTACTCTTTGACCACCTCCAGCGAGCCCCTGAATGGCTTCAGGAAGTCACCCGCTCCAGCAGGTGGTCACTGACCAAAGATAAGAGAAGGGAGAATTGACAGAATATGCAAACATTACAGGTGCCGGGATCGTCTAATTGGTCTTGTAAGTAGCTGTGCTAAATGCTAGGTTCAGCCAAGTAATAGGCTTGTCCCATCTTGTCTCAACTCGAGAATGGAAAATTATTAGAGCAGACTTCAGGTTACAATTCATCCTCTCTGCGAAACTAGGCCGAGGGTAACACATAATGGACGTAACACGAGATAAACCACTCTGACAGAAAAATCCTGTAAATTCTCTCGAAACATAAGCAGGTGCATTGTTATTCACTATAAAGTTAGAGGACCCAACTATGGACAGTATTTAGTAAGAATCCTAACTGTTAGTCCAGTTGTTACTCCTCCACTAGGTGTCAACCATAAGAAAAGTGAAAAGCTATCATTGAGATCGAGTATATACTTAACATCCTCTTGGGTACGAGACAGTGACCCTGCATAAACAATACACACAGTTTCCATTAGTCGCTCAGCCTGTAGGCATAAATAAAACAATAGCATGTATTGGAACTAGGATTGGCATACTTACAAGCTGAACACAGATCCACCAACCTTCTCATGTCTTTGTTTAGGGATGACCAAGTGAGATATTTCTTAAATTTTTGAATGGCCGTGTGTAATCTCAGGTGCCCGCCGTGCACGGCTCGTGAAAATAATTGAATATTGCTGACATTAACTTTCGTGGAAGACTCATTCTGAACCTGTTATCCCCAAGAGTAAGATAGCAGAGCAAGTCCTTTCGTTAGCGGTAACTGTGCACTTTCTCACATGCGACAGTTGTCTGTGTTACCTCCTGAAGTCTAGGGTCTTGTTCGTGTCTTTCTTTGAGATCTATACATAAGGAAGGTGTCTCAAATTCTTGAGTTGGGTAAAAGGTAGCGGCAACACTGTTATTACTCATAAAAACTAAAAGCTAAACTCCGCCCGAATAGGCCATGAAGGCCCAACGGTACCAACCTGCCGCCTTGCCATACCCAGCCCACAGGCGTCACTGGATGCGGATATAAAGGGGCATGTGGTCAGTACACCGCTCTCCTCCGGCCTTACGTGAGTTTACGAGACCGAAGCCGCTACTTCTCATGCAAGTAGCTCCTCAGCTTGCCTCACAAGGACTGTTACTACTCATACCAGATAGATAGATGCTGTCATAAACTGTTTAATGACGTCTTCTTTAGTGTTGTCACGCTTGCCATGACCAACGTCCTTCATTTTGGCAAACAGGTCATAATCGCACGGACTCATACTTGGTGAACAGGGTGTATGTTCCAATAGCTCCCCCCCCCCCTTTCCCAAGGACCCCCCTACAGCACTAACGACGTCTTCTCTTGTTGTGTTGTAGCGCTTGCACACACACACCACCCCACAACCAATCAGGAACTCCTGCACGGGATTCGCCACGTAGTATCGTGCACTGTCAAGAGGGGTGATGGAATACGATACCAGAGAGTGTCGTAGCTTTCTTCTCAGTGCGGGATAAAGTCAATGCCACAAGAAATTGCAGTAGTAGGATGCAATGACCCTCTGTTTGGTGGTTAAGCTGCCCTCCAGTATTTTCAGACAGTACACACTGCAACTGACTGTCAAAAAACTGCAACGTCTCCTGAATTGGAGGCATAAGTCAGGACTATGAATGGGCAATCGAAATACGAGATGGCCAGAAAAGGGGCTTTGCTTAAGACGTATTTTATTGCATGAGATGGCAGCTGCTGGCTATTAGGCCAGCGAAACGTCTCCACATTCTTACATTTCTGGTTCAAAAGTACAGAGAACTGGGCAAATTTAGGTGCGAACTATCAAAACAGGTACACCATCCCTGCCAAGCGGGCGATCCCCTTCTTATTTTTAGGTGATAAATACTTCGGGACTGCTTTAGTTCGCTCTTGATGTACTTTAACCCCATTTTCCGGCATTAAATACCCCAACCGGGCATTTCCTCACGGGCCAGATTACCCTTATATAGTTTTACCGCGGAACAAGCGCTACGTAAACATGCCGATACTTGGTGGCCATGCTCGACGTGCTCAGAAAGTGTGCTGCTATACACGGTGTCCCAGATATGCAACGAAAAACTTCAAGAGGAAGTGAAGTACATCATAAGGATTGAGAATGGCATAGCAACCCATGGCGGCGAACATCGTTGTATGCTGCTTTGTGGTGCTGTACACGAGACTAGCGGACTGGAACGCCGCTAAGTGATGTTGTACGCAAGAATACTGCAGGGTGAGGTGAGGATTTCCTCTTTCGAGCGCTCACCAGCAGGCGCGGAGAAGGTACGGTATACGAAAGGCAAGCTTGCAGACATGCACCTAGTGTATAGAATAGATGAGTGCAACGGACGAGCCACTGGACGCGTTTATCGAGAGTGCTTTCCAGGCAGACATCAGCCTCGCTGCAATTTGTTTGCAAGCCTGCATCGAAATTTGTGTGAGGACAGGTCATTAATAAGTGGCAGCACTAGTGAAGGCAGGACACGATAGGCGCGTTCGGTCGTTAGGGAAGAAAGTGTGTTGGATGGCGCGGAGGCTAATCCAAGCACCAGCACATAAGCCGTTGTCCCGGACTTGTGTCTCCTAGCAGTTGCAGCATGTTTACACACTTATGGTCTCCAAAGAATGTAGTTATTGCACCCCGATCACCATCCTGCAGTCGTGCGAATCGTGCAGTGGTTTCTACAACAAAGTTACCGAGATGTACAATTTCCAACTTATATGTCGTTTACTGACCAGACCACCTTCACTAGGGATGGCATATTCAATCTCCACAATGATCATTTGTGGGGACTGGAAAACCCCATGGTGTGCGGCAACACGCGACTCAACATCGCTTCATAGTTAATGTGTCAGCGACTGCTTAGTCGTGCCTTACCCTTTACCATCCCGTTTGACCGCCGCGGATGAACAGACCTTTCTGGACGGCATTCTTCTCGGCTTGCTTGAAGATATTCCAGCTAATGGAGGCGCACCATATGGTTCCAATATGTTCTCTTTTTTGTGGGGGGGGGGGGGGGAGCTGTTCATTTGGGACTGGCTGTTATTAAGTATTTGAACCAGTCATCCTTGCATCGATTGATTGGGCATGATGGACTGGTTCCCTGCTACCCACGATCACCCAATTTATCGAGCCTTGATTTCTTCACGTGGGGGAGCATGAAATCTCTCACGCATCGTGATCCTGCGAAATCTGAAATGTATATCTTGTAAGAACCGTCTGTACAGAAGCTACAGTCAAAGGAAAACCCGGTGTGTTCGAGCGTCTGGCACGAGTGGCATCTGATGGTGCAAACTTCAAGAATGTCTTACAACATTAGAGCTGTATTATCTCCGTACACCGTGTGTACTCATTATGTCCAATAAGAGCTTCAAATGAATCTATCTCTCGTTTCTTTTCCGGACTTCGACCTCTGCTACCAGTTACCCCTGACGTTTGTGGTCATGGACTGCTACGCAACTCTCAATTATTATGGTGTGTCACACCTCCCCCAGACATTTGTCGCAACATTTTTTGGACATCCTGTGCATCAAATGTCTTCGAGATAATTACAAACAAATTTAAATTTCAGATCGCCCTAAACAAATTCCAAGATCCTTGAAAGTACAGCCACTCCGGTACATAAATCAAAGGGAACACGAATAAATTCATGTAAGTTCCTGTTGGTGCAGAAGTCTGTAACACTCTTTGAATTCTTAATTAAAGGAATTAACTAAAGGAAGCTTAGTTAAAGTCTATAACGATAAAATACCTCGTCTCGGCGAACGAAAACAGCGGTTGTGGAGATCGGGCAAGGGATCCCGTTCCAAAATGACCCTTTGATTTAGGGTCCTGTAATCCACAATTGGCTTGCATCCCGGACAAGAAGCCCTGAGACCCAGTAACATTAGCGATGCATAAACATGCACAACAGCGGTTGTGGAGATCTGGCAAGGGATCCCATTCCAAAATGACCCTTTGATTTAGGGTCCTGTAATCCACAATTGGCTTGCATCCCGGACAAGAAGCCTTGGGACCCAGGAACATTAGCGATCCATAAGACTAGGCCGATTGCCTGTCATCCCGTCTCGTAACATCTGTTTCATGAGCTGGCGCAGGACTTTTATTTTCAGTGGATACCTTATCTGACAACTGAACCCGATTCGTTATTTTGTTCGTTAACCCCAGTTTATCAGAAAAACATCAGAAAACTCCCTAAACACCTTCACTAATACGGCCAAGTTCAAATTCAGTAGATTCACTGCACACGTTATAGACAACTTGAACTCCACTGTGTTCATGCAATTTAGGGTAGATGGGGCTAAAAGTATGCGTAGAGCTTGAGTACACATTAAACTTTCAGGTCCCTAAAGTAGAGGAAGTTCACCATTCTCCAAACAGGCAGTGCATAAGTCATCTCCTCAGTTCTGTTCTATAACCTCATGGCAGCCGGGCACTTACAGCTGGAGGAAATGCAGTAAGTCACTTTTGTACATTTTCGATTTAAAATTTGTATATGTTTGATTGAGTGTTAGGTGAACTTAGATCTTTTAGCAAAATTTGGTAAAATTTGTAGGAGAACTGGTGGCTTTAAGTTTTCAATATCCTCCTTGCTTTTCAAGACTTTACTTGTATCTGTTATCTGTAAATTGCTGCAAAAGAAAATAGCGGAATGGGGTGTACGCAGGTCCATCAGGATAGAAATTCGCAGGGCAGACATTTTCCCCTTTAAGAAACCATTTGCGAACTTTTACCATAACCGGTATTTTGACTTGGGTTGTCTCTCACAGTGCATTCAAGCATTTTTCGTTGGTGTTTATTTACCTTTGATGCCTCATTATTCACTTAGATAACTTGAATTAACTTTTCTTTGTTGTAATTTTTCGCTCATTGTGTAGTCATTTTTTTAATACATACGTAGCTCTCAAATTCGCTTCGAATATAATCACTTTTTCCATACCGGCATTTTCTCCAGAAGCCTACCGAGAACATAAACGCGCCATCTTTTAACAGAACCGCTTAAATACTTCTCAAAATCTTTGCCTTACTGAAAATAGGAGCTCAATGGGGCAAGCATCAAAAGCTACCTCGTTTTCAGACGCCGCTTTAAGAAAATGTCTTAAAACCAGCAAAGGTTGTGAACAACTCGGACAATTCACAAAATCTTTTTCATTGGAAGAAGAACAAGAGATAGTGCATCACTGTACTTCCCTCGATAAACATGTTCGGCCTTACTCTTAGCTAATTACATTTGCTTTTTGCCATTGCTTGACGGAAAAATACATCCACTGTAGAGGCAAGCGACCATTCAGGTTTGGCACACCTGTGAAATATAGAAAGGTCTTGACTGTACAACTCTTTATTAAGCGTACGCGTTCCAAAGTTGCAGCATCAAACTGAGGCTATGAAATAATGAGTACAAGAAAATTACCGACAGCGAATATGTACATAATAACATAACGATGCATTAGTATTCTTACATAGAAATTTCAATTAGTATCGTACTTACATTTAAATCAAACTTTAGCACGAAACTCGCGAGTAGCGCATTACAATAGACGAATATATAATAAATGGCATATAATATAATTATTTACGTGAGCCTAAATTAACGGCAACAACTTGAAATTAAAGAAACTATTATACAGTAAAAGCCATTGTTTGTAATTTTTTTAAAACCTTAATGACATAACATTAGATCATATAACAGTCATAAAACGAAATGTTACATGAATACGAGAAATAATAGATGATATACAACCATTAGGCAAGCCTGCATGAATGGCAACAATCTGAAATGAAATATAAGTTGATATTGCAATTTTTTGTTTATTCTATATTTAAAAAAAGTAAAGGTACAGTATCAGAATGTACAACAGCCAAGTTTGAACAGGATGCACGAAGACTTTCAAAAAAACATCTCAGCATGTTGTGGTTGAGGGTGTAGAGTTAGGATCATTAGCTGACAAAAACTGCTGCCAAGGAAGTCGTCATAATGAAATAGTGGTCATACTATCTGGGAATTAATGGATTCCATTTGGTCGTGTAGTTATACGCAATGCAAACGGAAGTGTATAACAGTATGGAAATGTACACCTGTGTGTAACAAAATAAGCTCTTTGAAATGGCAGCGAAACGTAAACGTTCAACTTTCCTACGGTTAAGCGCAATATGCACTGAAGCGGCAAAGAAACTGGTATAGGCTTAAGTATTCAAATACAGAGATATGTGCATAGTCAAAACAGGGCGCTGCGATCTGCAACCCTACATACAGTATCACAACAAGTGTCTAGTAGATTGGTTACTGCTGCTACAATGGCAGCTTATAAAGCTTTAAGTAAGCTTCAACGTGGTGTTATAGTGGGAGCACGAGCGATTGGTCACTGCATCTTCGAGGTAGCGATGAAGTTGGGATTCCCGTAAGACCATTTCACGAGTGTACCGTGAATATTAGGAAACGGGTAAAACATGAAAACTCCGACGTCGCTGCGACCGGAAAAAGGGCCTGCAAGAACGGGACAACTCGTGTGCCCTTGATGACTGCACGACAAAAAGCTTTACGTCTTGTTTGGGCGCGTCAACATCGACACTGGACTGTTGATGACTGGAAATGTGTTTCCTGGTCGGACGAGTCTCGTTTCAAACTGTATCGAGCGGAAAGACGTGTACGAGTACGGAGACAACCTCGTGAATCCATGGACTCTGCATGTCAGCAGGAGGCTGTTCAAGACGGTGGAGGCTCTGTAATGGTGTGGGGCGTGTGCATTTGGAGTGATATGGGATCCCTGATACGTCTAGATGTGACTCTGAAAGATGATATGTATGTAAGCATCCTGTCTGATCATCTGCATCCGTTCATGTCCATTGTGCATTCCGAAGGACTTGGGCAATTCCAGCAAGACAATGAGACACTCCACGCGTCCAGAATTGGTACAGAGTGGCTCCAGAAACACTCTTCTGACTTAAAATACTTCCGCTGGCCACCAAACTCCCCATACACGAACATTATTGAACATATCTGGAATGCCTTGCAACATGCTGTTCAGAAGAGATCAGTCCCTCGTACTCTTCAGGATTCATTTTGTAAATTCCCTCCAACACTACTTCAGACATTAGTCGAGTCCACATCTGCAAGCTCTCTGGGGCCCTACACGATATTGGTCAGGTGGATCAGTTTCTTTGGCTCTTCAGTGTAGTAAATATGTAATGTAACTATAGTTAATTACTGCGGCCGTAATGTGGAACAAATGGCGAGGATGAATGCGCGTTTTGTGATAAAATTGTAAAGTAAGTCAGGTGAATAGCGTGAAGTAGTAACGTTGGCGAAATGCAGAGTGCCTGTGCTCTACGCATTGCCTGTAATTAAAGGAGCTAGGCAGCTACGTAGGTACGGCGAGACAACCACATCAGATCGGTCAAATGAAAATGGTGGCATAATCCAATAGGGTGAAAGATACTAACGTACAATCAGTTATAATTGTTGCGTACCGTATAGCGCACGAATTCAGATGATGATTATTATTCTCAGGAATCTTATATGAATTCTTCGAAAAAGAGAGATTTCTTAATTTTTTTCTTGGTATTTATTTGCAACCCTTTTTATTTCATTCATCTCAGCCTAAAACTAAGCACAGTTCGCAGATTCCCCAGGCCCGCATACTATCACCACTGGAAGCCCCCGACATGTGGTAAGAGTATGTATAAATAGTTTTGAGCAAAACTTTTGGTATTTCTCTACTAACAATTGGATGACAATAAAACTCTTACACGATGATACCAATAGGTCAAACTAGGTGTTTCATCTGCAAGTTATATAATATTGCTGCAAGTTTTGTAAACATTTAAAAAACAAAAAATGTCTACCTTTAACCGCACAAAAACTATACAGTTTCTTGGACCGGAAATTAAAACAGAACTGAGGACCACCACAATTTAAAACCGGTCCAGTACCCCGAATAAAACCATAGCCCAATAATAGATCTCTATTTAAGTCCCTACCCGTAAATAGCCTCATTGTTCACGACAAGCCCTCAAAGCTACAATAGGACAACTAATATCGAACCATTCATCGTGCGACAATCCTGACTCATCGGTTGCAATGAAGAAAACACTTATATGTCTCCATTTCTCAAATACCAGGTATTATCGAGAATAGAGACGCTGCTCCCAGAATCTAGTAAGGCCAGACAGGTTCTTGGTTGAGTAGCGCACACACAAAGGGAAATCTACGTCCTATCTCTGCCTCAATCCTATTACAATCACTTGGTAGGACTTCAGATGGACAACGCCACATTTTCTCCGTTCGTCGGCTATCCGCCAAATTCTTTTGTCCTGAACAGTATCCATGTGCAAAATGCCCGTACCTACCACAGCAGTAGCGAACTCGTCATTAGGTTTACATGTACTTTGTGTCATTTGCTCAAGCAGAATCCTTACGATCACGCCTTTCATCAGCAAATCTGATGCTGTCTACGGGGGCAACTACCCTATCCAAATCAGCAAAGGCTACAGGTTTCTCAGAAAATAGTATTTGTGAATGGTCATCTGGTCATATCCCTTCTAAGATGTAGTGTGTAGCCTCGCCATCCGTGAACTGAACGTTTAGTCATTCGAATTTGCCGTATATACTCTAACAAAGTCTCACGGCGTACTAGCACACGAAATAAATGTTGACTAATTAAGTCATTCCTAAGCCTAGTTGATATAGTTGGTAGTCTCACCTGTACAATCCTTTCCGATAATTCTCCCGATATCCAAAATCATACACGGCGTATTAAACATTCGGATGAATCAATCATGAGTCAAGGAATATTAAATTTAAAAAATACTGAATGCTCGATATCATAATAGAGGTTTGATTTTCCGAGGTAACAAAAAATCGCACATATCTGTCTATTTCTTGAACATTCTCGATTGAGAGATTATCAGCATCACGGAACATTAGTAATACTGTGTTGAGTAATTGTCAAATCGTTGCCCTTTACACTCGCTAACACTCGCTTTCGTCCCACTGTTAGGTTTACCTGCTCTCATGAGATAGAGAGACCTCTTTCTTATAGCCAGATGAAGTGGTGCTCCATTCTAATGCATTCTACTTAATTTGTAGTTCCTCAACGCAATTCATTAATCCTGGTATACTTTTCCTGATTAGTACTAACTACTTTCAGGTCTTGAACCACGTTATATCAATGGTTATTTTCCACTTTTACTCCATGTATCTATGCATGGAATGAATTACTACAATTCAAGACATTAATACGTTTCCAGAATGAGATTTTCACTCTGCAGCGGTGTGTGCGCTGATATGAAACTTCCTGGCAGATTAAATCTGTGTGGCGGACCGAGACTCGAACTCGGGACCTTTGTCTCTCGCGGGCAAGTGCTCTACCAACTGAGTTATCCAAGCACAACTCACGCCACATTCTCACAGCTTCACTTCTGCCAGTACCTCGTCTCCTACCATCCAGATTTCACAGAAGCTCTCCTACGAATCTTGCAGAACTAGCACTCCTGGAAGAAAGGATATTGCGGATTGTAAGTAGCTTTCGCTCCCTGTATTTTATATCTGCCTCCTTCAGAATTTGAAAGAGTATTCCAGTCAACATTGTCAAAAGCTTTCTCTTAGTTGTAGACTTAGGAAAGGAAAGGCAAACCTACGTTTATAGCATTTGTAGAATGCTATAAACGTAGGTTTGCCTTTCCTTAACCTATCTTCTAAGATAAGTCGTAGAGTCAGTGTTGCCTCAATTGTTCCTACATTTCTACGGAATCCAAACAGATCTTCCCTGAGTTCGTTGTCTACCAGTTTTTCCACTCGCCTGTAAAGAAATCATCGTAGTATTTTGCAGCCGTGGCTTATTATACTGTTAGACCGAGCGAGATGACGCAGAGGTTAGCACGCTGTACTCGCATTTGGGAAAATGACGGTTCAGTCCCGCTTCCGCCCATCCTGATTTAGGTTTTCCGTGATTTCCCTAGATCACTCCAGGCAAATGCCGGGATGGTTCCTTTGAAGGGCACCGGCGATTTCGTTTCGCATCCTTCCCTAATCCGAGCTAGCGCTCCGTCTGTAACGACCTAGTTGTCGACGGGACGTTAAACACTAACTTCCTCCTCCTTTAAACTGTTACTTAGATAGTTTTCACACCTGTCAGCACCAGCTTTCTTTGTAATTGGAGTTATTATATTCTTCTTGAAGTTTGAGGGTGTTTCCTCTGCTCATACATCTTGCTCATCAGGTGGAAGAGTGTTGTCATGGCTGGCTCTCCCAAGGCTATCAATAGTTCTAACGGAATGTTGTCCACTCCCGGGGCTCTGTTTCGACTTACGTCTTTCAGTACTCTGTCAAATTCTTCGTGCAGTATCATATCTTCCGTCTCATCTTTATCGACATGCACCTCATTTCCACAATATTACCCTTGTATAGACCCTCAATATACGCCTTAACCTTTCTGCTTTCCCTTCTTTGCTTAGCACTTGTTTTGCATCTGAGTTCTTGATATTCATACAAGTGGTTCTCTTTTCCCCAGAGGTATCTTTAATTTTGCTATAGGTGGCATTTGTCTAATCCTTAGTGATACATGTTTCTACATACTTACATTTGTCCTTCAGTCATGCCGGCTTAGCCATTCTGAACTTCCTGTAGATCACATTTTTGAGACGTTTGTATTCCTTTTCGTCTGCTTCATTTACTGCATTTTTATATTTTGTCCTTTCAGCGATTAAATTTAATATCTCTTGTGTTATTCAAGGAATTCTATTAGCCGTCGTCTTTTTACCTACTTCATTCTCTGCTGCATTCCCTATGGTAGGAACAGGCCATCAAATAAAAAAATTATTTGCACAATGACAATTTTATTAAAACAATCCAGCACTGCACTCGTGAAGTAACAACATACAAATAGTTGACAAAACTTTTCATTGCAGTTATAAATGCCAGAAAGTTCCAGCTGGCTTCGTTTTGAAATCCGTAAAGCGTGGTCAGGGCTCAAACCTAGTACCAGTTCACAGTACAGGACGCGCTGTTCTTCAGCACGTTGTTCTATAGTTCGCTTGCCAAATCGCACAGTAACTATTGCTTCTAAAACATATAAAAAGAATTTAACAGACGTACAATAACCAGTTCACAAAAGTGTGTGGTTCTTCAGAGTTTCATAGGATTACATGTTGTGTTGCCCACTCCCAGAAATGTATTTAAAATAAACTTTCGGAATACCAAAAAAAAATTAAACCCTTCAAGTAAGAATTAGAATAAGTTAAAACAATGCCGCTTGTACGTAACGGAAGTAGCTACGTATTAACTCTTGAGCCAGCCAATGTGTCCAAGCGGTTCTTGGCGCTTCAGTCTGGAACCGCGTGACTGCTACGGTAGCAGGTTCGATTCCTGCCTCGGGAATTGATGTGGGTGATGTCCTTAGGTTAGTTAGGTTTATGTAGTTCTAAGTTCTAGGGGACTGATGACCTCATACGTTAAGTCTCATAGTGCTCAGAGCCATTTGAACCATAGTAACTCTTGAACAATAATGTAACAACATCGAGTCGAGCAAATCCTGGTACAAGCGCAATTCAGCTAGGTTGAACTCGCAAAAAACAGTGGTGATGATAGAAGCTTAATGGAACTGAATTAAGCAAAAGGTATCGCATCAAATAGGAAAAGTTGCAGTACTCCCAAAAGAATGTAAAAACAGAATTTAATTCCGACATATGATAACAACAACAAATTAAGGGGTGGAAGCGACCGGACACCAATCAGCAAAAAATGATCCCTTCTCAAGTCTGTCAGCGCGCGTACTATAGACCACGTAGCAAACCGTCTTCAGACAAGGAGGCAGTAAAGTTCCGGCAACGGGAAAAGTTCTGGTATGTCCTCAGAAAATTGATATCTTTTTGGTTGAATTTGAGTTATTCCAAGCAATAACTGATACACCAATCTTCCTTTGGTTGCGCCCCACGATCTGACGATTCCTTCGCCCGATGTACAGCCACCCACTATGCTTCCTGTTCTCACTCCCGCATAGGCTTCGCAGCGGCGTCGTTCAATCGCCACATACTGCCCCAGCAGCACTCAGACAGCTTGTCTGCTCGGACTGGACTCGACGCTCCCGTCGCCAGTTGGAACGTTCCTTCTTATTCGACAGACAGAGACTCCGCTCACGAGCCCGATGCGCCTGTAAAAGACTCAGAAGACGCCGTCCGTGTCTCTTGGGAACCGCATGAGAAGCTGTTGCTAGGTAATAGCTCAGAGCCTAATCTCGCAAAATATCGATAGGAGCTCGCACAGCCCACGTAAATTTTCTTAAACTTCAATCTGCTCTTCGCCACTAGTAAATTATAACAGATCTTACAGTCCAGTATCTAATCTCACGATCTCTGTGTTAGCACGATTAATTTACGCAGGAATCTTCCAGTGACCCTACATCTTTTCGAGTATACCGCCTCCTTGTGTCATTCTCTAACAGTGTTCGCTACTACCATCAGAAATTGATTTCAGAACTCAGTTACCGTATTTTACGACTATAACACGCTACGGACTACAAGACACATCAATTTTTAAGCATTTTCCATAACATTTTTTCCATTTTTATTATTAGATTACAAAGACAGAATAAAAGAAATTCTTAGTTTATAAAACCGAAATGACCCTTAAAATCCCTGAAAACTGTCATCGTCTAGTTTTAGCCATTTTGCATTCAGTCCTCTATTGGCATATTTAGTCTTTCTCATTTTTTTTCAGTTCTTCCTTACTAGCCCGCCAGCAGCGAATTGTTTTTTCTGTTAGTGGAGGGCCGAAATGTCCTTCAGCTGACCTTTTTCCACTTTCTTCTGCATATGCTATTACTTGCAGTTTATATCCCGCATAATATGAATACCTTTTACTTTTTCCACTACGAAACTAGCTACTAACAAAAATATTGTACTGTTACCCATAACACAAATCACTTTCAGTTCGAGCTCACTGGCACCGTCGACTACAATGAGACATGATATGCGACACAGCGTTCTGGATTTGTGTTGGCGGGCAGGAGGGAGACAGTCTTAGCAAACTTGTAAATCGCCGCAACTCGTGTTCGTCGCATCGGAGCACTGCTGCTACCATCTGAATCCACTGTTGCCAGACAGGGATAGGTTTCCCGTGGCATCGAATATATGGCCATGCTTAAGACTGATGGGAATTTTAAATCAAACATAGGAATTTTTTATATTAATTTCGAGTATAAGACGTACTTGAATACTGGAGGCGACTTTTCGTAGAAAAAGTGCATCTTATAGTCCGTAAAATACAGTAATCTTTCTCCTCTCTCATTCGTACTGCCTAGCCTGTATTCTCTCGTAAGCCTTTCTTCTATTTCCTCCCCTACAAAATTAGTTTTTCATCTTAGCTTACATAGTGAACTACCCGGTCACTTTCCTCATATAATTTTTCTGTCTCTTCATCTTCTGTTTGCGATATCGACATGTATACCTAATCTATTGTGGTCGGCGTTGGTTTGCTATCGAATCTGATGAGAATAACCCTATCAGTGAACCGTTCACCGTAGCTCATTCTCTGCTCTCCTTTCCTATTCATAGCGAATCCTACACCTTTTATACAGTTTTCTGCTGCTGTTGATATTCTACATTCTAACCAGAAATCCTTATCTTCGGCCCATTTCACTCCACTGACTCCCCTATATCTAAAATTGAGCCTTTTCTTTTCACTTTTCAGATTTCCTAGCTTTCCTACAACATTAACAGTTCTGATATTTTACGTCCTAATGTGCCGAATGGTATGCTTTCTTCGGTTATTCGTTCTTTTTCTCTTAGTTGATAGGCACATCTTCCACCTCAGAGAGGCTTTCAATGTCCGCTCTCTCTTCTGTTCGCAAAGGATGGCGTCTGGATGGCGTATGGATAACTGTACATCCCTTAAGGCCTGGATTGTGTTACAGTGGTTTGAAGAGTCTGATAGCGAACTGAAGCTGTTGTCTTGCTCACCAAATTCAATTGATCTGAACCCAGTAGCACATAACAGAGACAGTATCTGGTTCCATCTCGGCGTCCTCGAACTAAGGCCAGTAATTTACGGAAATTGCTTGACCTGACCTGGTGCCATACACCTCCGGTAATCAAGGAATTGTGAAATGCATGACACGTAGAGTCGTTGCTGTATTGTTTTGCAAAAGTGGATCAGCAAGCTAGTAAGCAAATGGTTGTATTTTTAACGGTAGAGATCCAGGTGGTGGAGTTTTAAGGTCTGTAAATATACTTTCAACGTCAATTTATTTATTTTACATAATCAGTGCCATATAAGCCTATTTAGTAGCTTTTAACAGAATCTTCACAAAGGAGAACTAAGAACACTGAAAGATTAGTTAGAGATCAATGAAAGTTAAAATTATAATAAAATTATAATAAGAAAACTGTTCAAAATATTCTTAAAATTTGAGTTCAGCAGTACCAGAATATTGGAACACATGGAATGAACAACCTTGAATTAACAGAACATATAACAAAATAATCGTCTTCCAAAAGGCAAACACAAATTACAGTAGTTACAAGTGACCTGCATCAAAATTCAAGTGCCTAAGGCAAGTCAGATTTCAAAAGGTGAATTCCAACAGCCAACTGCTTACAGCCACCATTTTCGAAGCGACACGGCTTTCATGTATCCACTTTTACGAGGGTCACTCCAAAAGAAATGCACACTATTTTTGTAAAAATGCAGTTTTCATTCTGCATGTGTAAAAGTTTTACAGTGTGTAGATACATCCTTCCCGCTTGTTTTCAAACATAGTTCAACCTGTTCCCGTGAGTGGCGCCGTCACAGCATGTCTTCTAGATGGCTGCTACACTTGACGTTCGTCAGAAGCAACGTGCTGTCATAGAATTCCTGTGCTGTGAAAACGAGACAGTGGGAAACATCCACAAGAGGTTTGAAAATGTGTATGGAGATGCTGCTGTCGATCGCAGTACAATTAGTCGTTGGGCAAGCAGGTTACGTGATGAAAGCTGGCACGGCAATATTGAGGATTGTCCTCGCAGCGGCAGGCTTCGTACTGCACACACTCCAGACAATGTGCAGAGAGTTAACGAATTGGTGACTGCTGACAGAGGCATCACGGCGAACGATTTGTCACGCTACGTTGGTATAGGGGAAGGAAGTGTTTGCAGAATACTGAAAGGGTTGGCGTTAAAACAGGTTTGTGCCAGATTGGTTTCCAGGATGTTGACAGTGGCTCACAAAGAAACAAGAAAAACGGTATGCAGCGAACTGTTGGAGCAGTACGAGAATTGTGGAGATGAATTTCTTGGAAGAATTGTGACAGTTGATGAAACATGGCACCATCATTTTCCATCAGAGACGAAGAGTCAATAAATGGAGTAGCATCGTGCAAATTCGCCCAAGAAAAAAAATTCAAAACCACACCTTCTGCTGGAAAACTTATGGCTACGTTGTTTTTGGATTCCGAAGGACTCTTGCTTGTAGAACCACTATAGATTCCACTATAAATTCTGATGCATATGTAACGACACTGAAGAAACTTCAAGCTCGACTGAGTCGTGTTCGCCCACATCGGCAAGAGCAGGATGTTTTGCTGTTGCACGAGAATGCACGGCCACATGACAGTCAAAAAACCACGGAAGCGATCACAAAACTCGGATGGACAACACTGAAACACCCGCCTTACAGTCCTGACCTGGCTCCATGTGACTATCATCTCTTTGGGAAACTGAAAGACTCTCTTCGTGGAACAAGGTTTGAAGATGATGACTCCCTTGTGCACGCTGCCAGGTTCGTCCAGAATTTTACCGTGCGGGTATACAGGCGCTGGTTCCAAGATGGCGTAAGGCAGTTGAGAGGGATGGAAATTATGTGGAGAAATGAAAATATTGTTCCTAAAGGATGTACCTACACACTGTAAGACTATTAGACATGTAGAATAAAAGATGGATTTAAAAAAAAATAGTGGGCATTTGTTTTGGTGTGACCCTCGTAATTGCAACCATTCTAATGTACAGTACGACAAACCTGCCTGCATCACGCCAAAATCTTTAAAGACAACAGCAATACGTACTAGATATATTAAATAGAACTAAGACTAAGTGATGTTATCATTCAACGGTTTGAAAACTGTACTCCATTCGGCCAATATTTGAAGTGGCCAACAGAATCATTCCAAGATAATTAAACAACTTACACATCAGTCTAAATAAAAATACATTTGCACTTATAGCAACCAGAACATAATTTATGGAGTTGTTAGCTTACTCAGGCACTACGATTTGACAGAAGTTACTAAGTTTACAAACCAACCCTTTGTGTGAACTTGTTTGCGTGGTAACAGTGAGCATGGGTAAGCAAGAAACTACTCCCTCACATTATTTGAACACAGCATACTCAGAAAGTGCACGCGGATTATGAAGATTTCGAGGAACAGTCTAATTTACTGAGAACCAGACTGGCGGAACCTGACGGTACACTACAAGAGTCAAAGCCTTCACTAGCACGGAATAATTGGACCATCGGGTTCAGAACAGCGGGCTCCCTCCAGTACAAGCAACAAGCAACGGCTCCTACAAAAGGGCAGTAACCACACCGGAAGCAAAAACGTCCGCAATACACTAAGAAGCGAAACCTCTCGGTGGAGCAATTCTTGGGCCGTAACGCAGAACCACAATGCTCCCCGCGGTCCACCAAAAGCCATACTGCCTCATTGCACCGCAAGGCACTTCCGCCAACGAAGTCAAGCAAACATCCTCTCTACGGAGAGCAGACTCACTCCTTTATACAACCGACTCGCACGACGCTGTTCCCTGGCGAGACACCGACGCGCCAAACAGCTGACAGCCGGTACAAAACCGTATAACCTCGAAGAGACAGGAATCGATCGTACCTACGCTACGGCTCGCTAATGTTTTGGCTCACATACGAATAATATCGTCGACAGCCCTATAGGACGACTTTAATAAACGAAACTGCTGATGGGTGCTGCAGTAATGAGATTTAGAATCCCATTCGGTATCGCCTTTATGTGAATGACACCTTCACCGTGAATCATATTCTACACGTACTACTGATATATTTAAGGTTGTTCTTGCCTAAATTTTTGCATAAAATGATGTTGTACTTGTTATTAATTTTGCTTGTCGACTTTGCGTGTTTTCTTTTCAAAAAATGGTTCAAATGGCTCTGAGTGCTATGGAACTTAACATCTGTGGTCATCAGTCCCCTAGAATTTAGAACTACTTAAACCTAACTAACCTAAGGACAACACACACATCCATGCCCGAGGCAGAATTCGAACTTGCGACCGTAGCGGTCACGCGGTTCCAGACTGAAGCGCCTAGAACCGCCAGCCACACCGGCCGGCATTTCTTTTCATGTATTCGCATGTTGTTAAGTCGCAACTGAACATCACCTGCAACAATTTCAGCATAATCATATCGCAGTACTTCTTCCTTCAAACCTTCTCCTGTGTGCATTGTGTGTTTGAGACAGTTTTCTAGTGGTCTGGCTACCAGTCAACACGACAACCGGTTAACAATATTGGAAATTCGCCTATAATCTTATTGTTGTGGAGGAATTTTAGTTTCATCATGAGTTTGTGTAATAGACGAGATATCAGACTAAACTTCATTTCCCGAAAGATTTCTACTGAAAGGAAGCAGTTGCAGAACAAACGAGATTCGAACCAGTGATCTATCAGTTATAAATAAATTGAAATTACGTAAAATAAAACGGTAGCAGCCTAATTAAGCAAATTTGCAGCAAGTTCTAACAGAGTTAATTAAAAAGTTAATTGTTGGATCTGACTTAACTTGATTCTGTTATCTCTTTTGCAGATATGGTACGAGTCAGTAGCACACTCCAGCAACAAGTATAGCAGTGGTCTGGTGTAAAAAAAAAAAAAAAAAAAAAAAAAAAAAAAAAAATTTAAACGTTTTCACAGCTACTAGCTTTCAGTAATACTTAATACGTGTACATTAAAGAAGAAAGTTAATGATCATTACAGGTATATGATCACAGATGATGGACCACTGCTGACTTGGACATGAGTATCGTTAAATATTTTATGAAGTTATCTACTGGTAAATGCTGTCACTGAAATGGTGTTCAAATATTCGCTCAGCTTACTATTCGTTTCAGAAGGCAGCATTTATTACTGTGTACTAGATAGAGAATACACAAGCTACGTGGTCCCTGTATCTGTAGTAGTTTTAATAATGGTAGCCAGTTATTTACTACAGGACACAAATGTTTTAAAATTGGTTGTTGCACTTCATTAGTACAGTAACTTTAATTTGGAATACAAAGCTGGCTCAACAATTTGTATGGGGGAGCTAGAAACTAATCCATCAATGACAAAGCTCAAGGTTGACTAGTTTTGTTAGAACACTGTATTAAAAACGTTATTGACTGCAAACAGATCGAATGTACATAATACTACAGACATGTACATTAATAATACCTTAACCTGGCCCTTCATGTTTACTGGACAGTAACTATTCTGGCTGATCACACTTTTATTCTGGTGACTTTGACACAGTGCTGACATTTCAATAAGAACGACATTTATACAAAACACTTTAAATCGTTTTATGACATTTGTACTTTGGCGAAACTTTAACCGTTCTTTTACTGAAAACACGTCGAGTGTTTCAGAAACAAGGCCCACTGATTAATTATGAAATTTACTAGTCCACAAAATTTGTTAAATGTAGGTAAATAAAGCCAATATTTTTCAATTCAGTAAAATAGGATACTCAGAAACACTGCACCGCTTGGTAAATGACACTAGTTCGGTAAATCACAAGGGATTAAAAATAGGTCTTCGCCGCAAAGTTTAAACAATACAGCATTATTATTTGCATGAGAAACCAAATAAATGTTCCACGCAAGTATATAGTATTCAGCTGATTATGTGAAACGAAGGTGGTGGCTGTGGCGATTTCCTGTGGCTGCTCAAAAAGGTGGCAGAAGTACCCATGGCACTTGCTGTGTAACAAGCTCTGAAAATTCTCTTCTTAGTGTCGGGGTTTCGTCGTACAGAGCTAATCAATATATGTCATGAATAAAAAGCCAAACTGCTGCAATATCTGAGATTTTATTATGTAATCTTGCTGTTCTCTTTTTCTAGTTCAGCACACAAGATGGGCACACCTTGCATGCTAACCACCAACTAACTCTTACCATGAAGAAGTGTTTCAGATCGACCGCCAAGTCCGCCTTTCCTCTATGTTTTACGTAAGCCGCTATGCATGAACCAGTGTTACACGTACAGTTTTAACGTGTCCATTTATTTACGCAACAATGCTTTTTAAATTATACCCTAGATGAATTACATTGTCATAAAAGGCCATAAATAATGAATAAAAAATTTACGTAGATGTTACATCAAAGAGCATGTTTGCCGGCCGCGGTGGTCTCGCGGTTCTAGGCGCGCAGTCCGGAAGCGCGCGACTGCTACGGTCGCAGGTTCGAATCCTGCCTCGGGCATGGATGTGTGTGATGTCCTTAGGTTAGTTAGGTTTAAGTAGTTCTAAGTTCTAGGGGACTGATGACCACAGCTGTTAAGTCCCATAGTGCTCAGAGCCATTTGAACCATTTTTTGAAAGAGCATGTTTATACAAATATCACACTAAGTAAAAGCAGACAAAAAATTTATATAAGTATGGAGAATACCGACACAGCTGTTACATGTTCCTTTGTGTGACTTAAAAATTGAAGAAAATGAACAATTCCGAGACGCCTATTCCGAAAATACTCATAAGGGTAGTGCATTTGCTACATTCGACCACCACTTGGTGAGAAAACACGAAAATCGTCAAAAACTTTTAAAACATTGTGCTCTGCCTTATGCCAAGTATTGTCACGGGGGAAGCCTCGTCGGAGAGGTCCACCGCATGAGCGTCTATGGAAGTGATTCCAGTGGTGGTTTCCCGTTGCCTTCCACTGACTATGACGAAATGGTAATGAGGCCAACACAACACCCAGTCCATGAGCAGAGAAAATATCCGACACAGCCAGGAATCGAATTCGGACCCCTTGGCGTGATAGACAGCCCAGCTGACCACTTTTTTTTTTTACCATTCAGCTATCGGGACGGACAACAATATCGACAGCACACGGAAAGTAATTGTATCATATCATTGTGTAAATATCAGAATGTGAATGATTTAAAATCTATGTGTAGAATCATACATGCCAAATACTCATCGTACTCCAGGTATTTCTGACCGAGTGCATACAAAAATATGTAGTAATGAATTTAACGGATATCATTTCGAGCAGGTTCCATAACAGTCAACAATGTAAGAGATTTCAGTATTAGCTCAAAAATAAATCATTCGTTTTGAAACACCCTGTGTATCTCTTCCGCCAGTCATTTTTACCATATTCCACGACCTGAAGCACAGCCATCTTGGTTACGTGTATACAATCGTAGAAGAAATTCCCATAAACTCTGGTCGTAACACTTATCTGCTCACAGCTGCATAATCACTCTTTCCCATCAGAGAAAAATCGTCTCCGTCCAGATTTTGGAATGGTCTCCTTAACAGTATCACAGAAATAAATTACATCTGCAACGTCATAAAGTTACTGATGACCTATCTTCTAAAATGAAAATAATACTACCTTGATTTTTAACATACTTCTTAGCTCGTTATGACTGATTTCCCAACTTTTCCACGAGGTCATCTCTGATATGTCTGCCGTAGGAGGCACAGGAAAAATACGATCGCACAAAATGAGTATGAAGTTTGTCGTAATACACATAAACCACTTTCTCCGATGCAAGTTTTTTGGAACTCATTAATTGAAAACAAGGCAGTTTTTGAATATTGAACCATTACTTCTCGGCTCCTAAGCCTTTACCATATTCATATTATTATTTTTTCAGTTACTACTCTTGTGATTATTATGTGTGGTTGGTGTTGTTGTTGGCTTGATATCGACATTCTTAGTCAGTATCGCCTTTATCTATGGCTTTAATCACACGATGTATTATTAGAACTATTTCTGCCTTAGATACAAGCAAAGTTGGTTCAAATGACCCTTGAACTACTCTTACTACATTTTTATCTGTTCTGGCCTGCTGTGGACTACTAGAAAAAAATTCGGTTACTGGTTAGTCTTTTTTTTCTCCTCCTAGAATCCCTTGATTCTTTCGCTGAGGTTCCTTCTTCTCTCGTCTGTCCAGATAATCTGGTCCTTGTACTTTGCTTTCCCGAAACCACTTGCATTTGTCAACCTTCATTCGTAATACCTCTTTATTCCACATTTGTTTCTGATTCCTTCTTGTCCTTTCTTATCTCCTCTACCCTTTTGTGGAAGCCTTTAGTTTGGAGATGTAGTTGAACATATTCTTTGCCGATCTGCATTGTGCCATTCTGAAGAGGTGCACATAAAACTGCAGTTCTCTCTTGCGTACAGTCTCTGTGATCTTCTCCATCCGTTTATACAGGTCTTCATTTTCCCCCTTCTTTAATCCATCTTTTTTTTCAGATCTTTTTCTCCGGTCCTCTCATTTCTCCTCTCATATTCAGTATCAGCCATTCTAAACTGTAAAGTTTGGTTCTTAATCATTGACTAGTAGAAGACTGTTCTTTTGTTATATCTGTTCTCTAATAACCTGTAAGCTACTTCCATCTTTTTGGATTGTCCTTTCTTTAACAAACCTATTCGGCTAGATCCATTCATCAAGATATTTTATTACATCTATTCTCCAAACACTGTTTCTCCGTCATGTTTACATTCCATTTATTCTGTTTTCTTCTAGCAGACGGTGAGTCCTGTTTTTTATTCATTATCAGTAATGTAGTATTTACCAATAATTATTAAAAACGTAGTGTAGTTATTTTGTTTGGAAAATATTATACTAACCGAAATAATCACAATAATATTAACGTGGAATTTTCGATTTTAGGCGACACCGGCGACTGCAGATCTTGTAAGTGCCGTTGTTCAAGGAAATTACGTAGTCCCGTACAATAAATTATTTTTTAAGCAAGTTAGCTGAACATTCACAAGCGTCTCCAGTACGATTGAAATGAAGCTGTTTCCATCCAAGTATTTTCTTCGCGTAAATCCTTGAGCCAATATAGGATATGGTCAGAAGGCCCCAATTTCACCACGTTAAGTATTTTAAGAAGAAAACTAAATCGTCCCTCGCAGATGGGTTAACTTCCCTAAGAATTTACCACTTAACGAGATTGTTCAATAACGCCTTACAAATTGCACCCTTAACAGTTGCCACTAAATCATGTTTACAGTTATATTAATACACTCCTGGAAATGGAAAAAAGAACACATTGACACCGGTGTGTCAGACCCACCATACTTGCTCCGGACACTGCGAGAGGGCTGTACAAGCAAATGATCACACGCACAGCACAGCGGACACACCAGGAACCGCGGTGTTGGCCGTCGAATGGCGCTAGCTGCGCAGCATTTGTGCACCGCCGCCGTCAGTGTCAGCCAGTTTGCCGTGGCATACGGAGCTCCATCGCAGTCTTTAACACTGGTAGCATGCCGCGACAGCGTGGACGTGAACCGTATGTGCAGTTGACGGACTTTGAGCGAGGGCGTATAGTGGCCATGCGGGAGGCCGGGTGGACGTACCGCCGAATTGCTCAACACGTGGGGCGTGAGGTCTCCACATTACATCGGTGTTGTCGCCAGTGGTCGGCGGAAGGTGCACGTGCCCGTCGACCTGGGACCGGACCGCAGCGACGCACGGATGCACGCCAAGACCGTAGGATCCTACGCAGTGCCGTAGGGGACCGCACCGCCACTTCCCAGCAAATTAGGGACACTGTTGCTCCTGGGGTATCGGCCAGGACCATTCGCAACCGTCTCCATGAAGCTGGGCTACGGTCCCGCACACCGTTAGGCCGTCTTCCGCTCACGCCCCAACATCGTGCAGCCAGCCTCCAGTGGTGTCGCGACAGGCGTGAATGGAGGGACGAATGGAGACGTGTCGTCTTCAGCGATGAGAGTCGCTTCTGCCTTGGTGCCACTGATGGTCGTATGCGTGTTTGGCGCCGTGCATGTGAGTGCCACAATCAGGACTGCATACGACCGAGGCACACAGGGCCAACACCCGGCATCATGGTGTGGGGAGCGATCTCCTACACTGGCCGTACACCTCTGGTGATCGTCGAGGGGAGACTGAATAGTGCACGGTACATCCAAACCGTCATCGAACCCATCGTTCTACCATTCCTAGACCGGCAAGGGGACTTGCTGCTTCAACAGGACAATGCACGTCCTCCTGTATCCCGTGCCACCCAACATGCTCTAGAAGGTATAAGGCAACTACCCTGGCCAGCAAGATCTCCGGATCTGTCCCCAATTGAGCATGTTTGGGACTGGATGAAGCGTCGTCTCACGCGGTCTGCACGTCCAGCACGAACGTTGGTCCAACTGAGGCGCCAGGTGGAAATGGCATGGCAAGCCGTTCCACAGGACTACATCCAGCATCTCTACGATCGTCTCCATGGGAGAATAGCAGCCTGCATTGCTGCGAAAGGTGGATATACGCTGTACTAGTGCCGACATTGTGTATGCTCTGTTGCCTGTGTCTATGTGCCTGTGGTTCTGTCAGTGTGATCATGCGATGTATCTGACCCCAGCAATGTGTCAATAAAGTTTCCCCTTCCTGGGACAATGAATTCACGGTGTTCTTATTTCAATTTCCAGGAGTGTATATTTAAGTTCTGTGCCGTAGGTGCAACCACAACAGAGGGTTATCTCTTGAGAGGCCAGACAAACGTGTGGTTCCTGAAGAGTGGCAGCAGCCTTTTCAGTAGTTGCAGGGGCAACAGTCTGGATGATTGACTGATCTGGCCTTGTAACATTAACCAAAACGGCTTTGCTGTGGTGGTACTGCGAACGGCTGAAAGCAAGGGGAAACTACAGACGTAATTTTTCCCAGGGCATGCAGCTTTACTGTATGATTAAATGATGATGGCATCCTCTTGGGTAAAATATTCCGGAGGTAAAATAGTTCCCCATTCGGATCTCCGGGCGGGGACTACTCAGGAGGACGGCGTTATCAGTAAAAAGAAAACTGGCGTTGTGTGCATCGGAGCGTAGAATGTCAGATCCCTTAATCGTGCAGGTAGGTTAGAAAACTTAAAAAGGGAAATGGATAGGTTAAAGTTACATATAGTGGGAATTAGTGATGTTCGGTTGCAGAAGGAACAAGACTTTTGGTTAGGTGAATACAGGTTATAAATACGAAATCAAATAGGGGTAATGCAGGAGTAGCTTTAATAATGAATAGGAAAATAGGAGTGCGGGTAAGCTACTACAAACAGCATAGTGAACGCATTATTATGGCCAAGATAGACACGAATCCCACATCTACTACAATAGTGCAAGTTTATATGCCAACTAGCTCTGCAGATGATGAAGAAATTGATGCAATGTATGATGAGATAAAAGAAATTATTCAGGTAGTCAAGGGAGACGAAAATTTAATAGTCATGGGTGACTAGAATTCGAGAGTAGGAAAACGGAGAGAAGGAAACATAGTAGGTGAATATGTATTGGGGGAAAGAAATGAAAGAGGAAGCCGTCTGGTAGAATTTTGCACAGAGCATAACTTAATCATAGCTAACACTTGGTTAAAGAATCATAAAAGAAGGTTGTACACAAGGAAGAGTCCTGGAAATACTAGAAGGTATCAGATAGATTATATAATGGTAAGACAGAGATTTAGGAACTAGGTTTTAAATTGTAAGACATTTCCAGGGGCAGATGTGGACTCTGACCACAATCTATTAGTTATAAGCTGTAGATTAAAACTGAAGAAACTGCAAAAAGGTGGGAATTTAAGGAGATGGAATCTGGACAAACTGATGAAACCAGAGGTTGTACAGAGTTTCAGGAAGAGCATAAGGGAACAATTGTCACAAATGAGGGAACGAAATACAGTAGAAGAAGAATGGGTAGCTCTGAGGGATGAAGTAATGAAGGCAGCAGAGGATCAAGTAGGTACAAAGACGAGACCTACTAGAAATCCTTGGGTAACAGAAGAAATATTGGATTTAATTGATGAAAGGAGAAAATATAAAAACGCAGTAAATGAAACAGTCAAAAAGGAATACAAGCGTCTCAAAAATGAGATGGACACGAAGTGCAAAAGGGGCTGAGCAGGGATGGATAGAGGACAAATGTAAGGATGTAGAGGCTTATCTCACTAGGGGTAAGATAGATACTGCCTACAGGAAAATTAAAGAGATCTTTGGAGAAAAGAGAGCCACTTGTATGAATATCAAGAGCTCAGACGGAAACCCAGTTCTAAGCAAAGAAGGGAAAGCAGAAAAGTGGAAGGAGTATATAGGGTCTATACAAGGGCGACATACTTGAGGACAATATTATGGAAATGGAAGAGAATGTAGATGAAGACGAAATGGGAGATACGATACTGCGTGAAGAGTTTGACAGGGCACTGAAAGACCTGAGTCGAAACAAGGCCCCGGGAGTAGACAACATTCCATTTGAACTACTGACAGCCTTGGGAGAGCCAGTCCTGACAGAACTCTACCATCTGGTGAGCAAGATGTAAGAGACAGGCGAAATACCATCAGAATTCAAGAAGAATATAATAATTCCAATCCCAAAGAAAGCAGGTGTTGACAAATGTAAAAATTACCGAACAATCAGTTTGATAAGCCACAGCTGCAAAATACTAACACGAATTCTTTACAGACGAATGAAAAAACTGGTAGAAACCGAAGATCAGTTTGGATTCCGCAGAAATGTTGGAACACGTGAGGCAATACTGACCTTAGGACGTATCTTAGAAGAAAGATTGAGGAAAGGCAAACCTGCGTTTCTAGCATTTGTAGACTTAAAGAAAGCTTTCGACAATGTTGACTGGAATACTCTCTTTCAAATTCTAAAGGTGGCAGGGGTAAAATACACGGAGCGAAAGGCTATTTACAACTTGTATAGAAACCAGATGGCAGTTATAAGAGTCGAGGGACATAAAAGGGAAGCAGCGGTTGGGAAGGGAGTGAGACAGGTTTGTAGCCTCTCCCCGATGTTATTCAATCTGCATATTGAGCAAGCAGTAAAGGAAACAAAAGAAAAATTCGGAGTAGGCATTAAAATCCATGGAAAAGAAATAAAAACTTTGAGGTTCGCTGATGACATTGTAATTCTGTCAGAGACAGCAAAGGACTTCGAACAGCAGTTGAGTGGAATGGACAGTGTCTTGAAACGAGGATACAAGATGAACATCAACAAAAGCAAAACGAGGATAATGGAATGTAGTCGAATTAAGTCTGGTGATGCTGAGGGAATTAGATTAGGAAATGAGACACTTAAAGTAGTAAAGGAGTTTTGCTATTTGGGGAGCAAAATAACTGATGATGGTCGAAGTAGACAGGATATAAAATGTGGACTGGCAATGGCAAGAAAAGCGTTTCTGAAGAAGAGAAATTTGTTAACATCGAATATAGATTTAAGTGTCAGGAAGACGTTTCTGAAAGTATCTGTATGGAGTGTAGCCATGTATGGAAGTGAAACATGGACGATAAATAGTTTAGACAAGAAGAGAATAGAAGCTTTCGAAATGTGGTGATACAGAAGAATGCTGAAGATTAGATGGGTAGATCACATAAATAATGAGGAGGTATTGAATATAATTGGGGAGAAGAAGAGTTTGTGGCACAACTTGACAAGAAAAAGGGACCGGTTGGTAGGACATGTTCTGAGGCATCAAGGGATCACAAATTTAGCATTGGACGGCAGTGTGGAGGGTAAAAATCATAGAGGGAGACCAAGAGACGAATACACTAAGCAGATTCAGAAAGACGTAGGTTGCAGTAAGTTCTGGGAGATTAGCGTGGAGAGCTGCATCAAACCAGTCTCAGGACTGAAGACCACAACAACAACAAGGAAAAGAATACTGAGTGTCAACTTCAAAATTCGTTTACGTCAATCTACTAAAATGCCGACATTGGTAATGGGTATGAAGCGTCAGTGTTTAAGGAAAAAATATAGGGAAAAATAACCCAAGGCTCGAAGGGAAACTATTAATAAAATATCTATGGATTTGTAATCGATGAAGGTACCACACAGTTTATAGACAACGAAGAACTAGAAGTTGTATAAATATGGCAACTTTGTTAAAACACTGAAGAAGTGACGACTGTGCAGGGCTAGTCATATTTAGGAGTTTCGTATGCTAAACTACTTAATATAGCATTCTATAGAAATAAACAATGGGGCTAAAGATGAGGTGAACCGCAGAAGTAGACGACAGTATAAAATCGAGGATGATGTAACAAGGATAATTATCAATATCAGATGACCAATGCATAAGACACGTGTTAATCGATGAAGCTTGTGGGGCCGACATGTGACCTATGAAAGAAAATAAAAAAGAGAAACGGAGCTACTACGTCCCATCGAAAGCATTCTCCATGAGAACTCATATTTTTACGTGCACTCTTAAGAGCGGGCACAACGGTGAACTGCTATGTTAGAACGTTTGTTGTTTAATTTATATCGGATTTCAGCTGGTCTGCAGTCCATCCCAAAGATCTGATTCCGCCTTGTGGATGCATGGTATCGCTGCCTACCAGCAAGCGAGTGAATCGCGCTATTGATAGTTGAATTTCGCACTGAGACCGGTTCGGAGAGAATCGGCATGCCCTGCCTTGTATCTTGACTGAGGTGTTAGCCTCTTTTGAATGCTTTCGTTTTGTGCCGATGAAGTAGTACAAAGCCGCTTGTGGTGTGAAACCTCTACCGGGTGTTGTGTATCCATTGCCAGACTGAACTTCAGATAAGACCGGTCGATATAGCGGCTGTGTTAGCTGGCATTCAGGGCTAAGAGTAAAAGGAGTTTGATGGATTCAGTTTTGGTAAATGGAATGGTCTTGTAAGTCCTGTTTTCACGGTTGCCGAGCACTCACAGTGAATGGACAACTTATAACACTACCGTCTGCTATACCATAACCTTAAAGTTGGAGGCAGTTCGTATAGTGAAATTATTTTTATTCAAGGAATTATGGTATAAAGCAACAGATCAGTGTTACCCTCTGATAGAAATTTCTTTATGTTGACCGTGTTGTGCCTAACGGAGGTGGCTTATCGGAAGTGAAATTCAGAATTACGTAAATATTTAAACAGTAACAAACAAAATTTTACCTACCTTCACTGTTCAAAGAATAAAGAAAACGGTCGCCAGCCTAATTAGGCAAGAAAATGATTGACATTTTTGTTCAAAAAAATACGTATGAGTAATTTTAACGGACAAACACAACCTATACTTTGCCACACGCGAGTGCAATGAACTCTGGCACCTAAATATAGTATGTTCACGTTAAGGTTGGAGCTACTAGATCAGAACAAACTATCTGCATAAATATAACAGATAACAGAACACACTATTCCCTTGAGGACTTAGTCAAACTGAATGGTGTCAATAATGATACTAATTATATTCACTGTAGAATCGTAAATTGGGACGTAGATTCAATATTACTTTTCAACCAAATTCCTATCAGACATGAAATATGGATATGGTCCACAGAAAATTTAATTATTGTACATAGATTAAGTCTTTCACCACTAAACACCTTTCTAGTTAGAATGAAAATTAAATGGAATTCACTAACAGGTTACTTCTCACTGTCTTTTGAATAAAGAGATTATTGTTTTCATAAATAGTGGTCTTTCTATTAATCTTTATCTAGCATGAGCACAATAGACAGACTGTTGATCCTGTTACACCGTTAATATGCAGTTTAAATACACAAGAGAAACCCAATATAGTACAGAATTTCACTTGAACATCAAGAGTAATTGAAACTTTTTATATTTAAGTAACTTTGAGCATTTTAACTACTTGACCACTGTAGCAGAGCAAACTAAACACTTTCAATACACTAAAGAAACAAGTGCTTAGCAAGCATGAGTATATAACTTTCCACAATTGCAGTTTTCAGCTTTTACTACAGTGAGACACAAAATTGACATATTTGTGAGATACTGACTCACCTTTTGCGGTTTACAACAGGCAACAATGTGATCATTTACCAAGCAAAACTTTATAACCCTCAGTTTTAAGAACTTTTAATTTTGAGTTTGGCTGAAACATATTAATAAGCAGTTTTAATAGAAAAATTATTTTCAGCAAGCATCATGTACTTTAGCTCACTCTCTTGCCCCATTAACGTTCACTTTCTTTTTATTATGTTCAAGAGGAAGTAATTAGTAAAACATTAGGCTTTAATGTTCTTTCAGTGAGGACACTCGATAATCACTTTAGCATGGGAAGAACCCTATGTGGAAATGTGACAGACGGATAAAAAAGCAAGGTAAGTATAAGAGTTGGAGTATCAGTTACTTTATATTTGCATACACTAAAATATCCAATGAGCTGATCCTTCACTATACATTTCTACTATTCCTTGGTTCCTTTTTAGTGATTGCGCAATGTGTTGGCGATTGCATGTTGGTAGGCGGATTTGCAGGTAGAATTGCTGGACTCTGTCATTTCTTGGTGGCGATGATAGATATTAATTCCAGAATAGTTCCAGCTCTTTATCCATCCATCCGAGGCATTGGAAATCGGCATGGAAAGCCTCTCTCGGCACCAGCACAATATACAACTTTTACATAGGCAGTTGACAGTTTGGTAGCTCGTCCCCGAGTGCCTCTTGAGTCCACCTTTTTATCCGCGCCAACCACATTTTGCGCTCGCTACACAGTTCCGTTCCCGAAGTGGACCACAACTTTTACATACAAAATAAATAAGAAACCTAAGTGAAGGTCAGCACTTTACATAACAGTAACCGAATATATTAAATGAAATAGAACATTTGCACATATTGACATTTCTACAAAAAATTATTCACCCAAATTCCAAATATATACAATAAGTTTTGTCTCCCTCCAAATGAGACAAAGAATTTAAATGATAACTACACTACATTACATAGAATCAAACCATGACATCAAAGTTTTTACAAAGGAAATGCAATCAAACTATATTTACAATATCTTAATGATAGAAGGTAGAACAGACAAAACAGAAAAATTTATGTCATTAGATCTATGGAGCTCTGGTGTTACAAACTGGCACATGGAAGCTACTTGTGAAGGCTGCACCGGTGTATTTTGAAAACAGTTTCCACGTAAATAATTTCGTGCCTTCGCTGTGAAATGGCTGGTTGAAAGCGGTGTTCTCCCTTAACGTCGTCAGCTTTGCGCTTTCATTGTAATGAACTGTTAGGTACCTGCCTGCGTGTAATGTTATGGCACCCTGTCGTCCTGCTTGTGCAGCGTCACTGGTTCTGAAAAAAAATTCTGTTCCTTTTGAAATCGTAAAGTAGTAATGCCAAGCCGTCCGCAGCTTCACTTGTCTGTTATTAATTTAAAGCATATTCTGGCTCATTTAACCCACAATTGTGTCTACTAAAAAGTTAGTTGTGAACAGAGCGACCATCAACTAGTGTATCGAATTAAAATTTTAGATCTGAGCAGTTAATTTTAATTGTTGTTCTCGCCAGATTGGTTTAAAGTTTAATTTGTATCATAGATTTTTTTTGGCTCGTGCAAATCTCTGATTGTTTGGGCAGTCTGTGTGTTTTATCAGGTTTAAATGATGTTAATTATTTATCCATTTGTTGGTTAAGTGTCACATGTAGTCTCGAGCTCGGGTGGGATTTCTTTCAAAGGGTGTTTTATATTAACTCAGTCGTTTATTGGAGTATTTCAGTCATGGTAACTGTTTTCTTTTACGTATTTTAGAAATTCATGTGCGTACTGTTGTAAATTGTCGTGTGAAGCAGAGGCGGCCGTTACTGGAGTTCAGTGAGGGCCTGTAGGTGGTTGCTCCCGCTACTGGAATCATTTTTTGAATGCAGTGTTGTAATGATTTAATTTCATGAATTTCCATTTTCAATTAATTTTGTTAACGTTTCACGTAACAAACGTTTCGAATTCAAAGCTTGCTTCTTGGTCTTGGTCTGTTTATGTACGTTACATTGCTGAGTTCTTTCTGTTCGCATTAAGTAATTTTGTTTTTGCTTGTGGTTAACTGGGGTAAGTAAGTAATTTGAGTAATGGAATCAAAGCGCGATGTAAGGTGATTCTAAGGCTTAAAGTAAATCGACCACAGCTCAGGATTAACTGTGAGTTTTAACCAGATTCAATCAAACCGCTGAGTAAGGACGTAACTTCTAAATGGAAGGATCTGACGTGACATATAGTGCTATGATGTGAGAAGGGGAAGCAAAGTAACCACGACTGCAGAGTCCAGACAAAGTGCTTTCACTCACACAGGGAAGGGAACGGGCACTCGGGGCCAGATGGGCAGCTGACGCAACACGCCGTAACTGGATCCCGGGCAATCCATCACGCTATTGGCCAGAGCGGAACTCGGGGTTAAAGTGTCGGCGCCTGACGCACGACCACTGCGGGAGGCTCTCTCGTCTGCCCGCCGATCAGCAGACGCAAGACCACAAAAGTGCCCACACTGTTCGTCAAATCCAAATTATCCTCCGAAATAAGTCATTTTAGATCAATTACACTCCTGGAAATTGAAAGAAGAACACCGTGAATTCATTGTCCCAGGAAGGGGAAACTTTATTGACACATTCCTGGGGTCAGATACATCACATGATCACACTGACAGAACCACAGGCACGTAGACACAGGCAACAGAGCATGCACAATGTCGGCACTAGTACAGTGTATATCCACCTTTCGCAGCAATGCAGGCTGCTATTCTCCCATGGAGACGATCGTAGAGATGCTGGATGTAGTCCTGTGGAACGGCTTGCCATGCCATTTCCACCTAGCGCCTCAGTCTGACCAGCGTTCGTGCTGGACGTGCAGACCGCGTGAGACGAAGCTTCATCCAGTCCCAAACATGCTCAATGGGGGACAGATCCAGAGATCGTGCTGGCCAGGGTAATTGACTTACACCTTCTAGAGCACGTTGGGTGGCACGGGATACATGCGGACGTGCATTGTCCTGTTGGAACAGCAAGTTCCCTTGCCGGTCTAGGAATGGTAGAACGATGGGTTCGATGACGGTTTGGATGTACCGTGTACTATTCAGTCTCCCCTCGACGATCACCAGAGGTGTACGGCCAGTGTAGGAGATCGCTCCCCACACCATGATGCCGGGTGTTGGCCCTGTGTGCCTCGGTCGTATGCAGTCCTGATTGTGGCGCTCACCTGCACGGCGCCAAACACGCATACGACCATCATTGGCACCAAGGCAGAAGCGACTCTCATCGCTGAAGACGACACGTCTCCATTCGTCCCTCCATTCACGCCTGTCGCGACACCACTGGAGGCGGGCTGCACGATGTTGGGGCGTGAGCGGAAGACGGCCCAACGGTGTGCGGGACCGTAGCCCAGCTTCATGGAGACGGTTGCGAATGGTCCTCGCCGATACCCCAGGAGCAACAGTGTCCCTAATTTGCTGGGAAGTGGCGGTGCGGTCCCCTACGGCACTGCGTAGGATCCTACGGTCTTGGCGTGCATCCGTGCGTCGCTGCGGTCCGGTCCCAGGTCGACGGGCACGTGCACCTTCCGCCGACCACTGGCGACAACATCGATGTACTGTGGAGACCTCACGCCCCACATGTTGAGCAGTTCGGCGGTACGTTCACCCGGCCTCCCGCATGCCCACTATACGCCCTCGCCTTAAAGTCCGTCAACTGCACATACGGTTCACGTCCACGCTGTCGCGGCATGCTACCAGTGTTAAAGACTGCGATGGAGCTCCGTATGCCACGGCAAACTGGCTGACACTGACGGCGGCGGTGCACAAATGCTGCGCAGCTAGCGCCATTCGACGGCCAACACCGCGGTTCCTGGTGTGTCCGCGGTGCCGTGCGTGTGATCATTGCTTGTACAGCCCTCTCGCAGTGTCCGGAGCAAGTATGGTGGGTCTGACACACCGGTGTCAATGTGTTCTTTTTTCCATTTCCAGGAGTGTAGTTCGCATGGTGGACAGGTGGATTCTGAAGTATTTAGTGCAACTCGTGAGTACGAGCTGCAAGCCAACATTGCCGTTAATGTCCCCATAAAAATTAGAAAACCAAGCTTCCACTTTAATTTCTTCATTTACCTTGAAGACCGTGCCCTTACGTTCGTGTGCTAGAGTCCCAATGATTTTCCCGTTGTTGTAAACAGCACTGTAAGTCTGCTTACTGAATCGTGTTCAAAATTAGTAGATATTCCGCTTGAATCCCTTCTGTGACGCTGAGACGCGACACTTTCTACTTCAGTTTCGTTTTCGGGAAGAGGAAGAAATCACAAGGAGCTAGATCAGGCTATTAGGACTAGTGGTGGATAGTTGTCATGTGGGTTTTGCCAGGAATTCCCGCACAAGTGGCGAGGTGTGTGCAGGAGTATCGACGGGTTGCAGCAACCAGTCTGTTCTCCCATCACTCAGGCCAATTGCGTCTAACATGTTTCCTCTATCTCTTCAGTACATCGCAGCTCACTTCCCTGTGACTTTATGGCAACTTGAAAAAAAATCGTTATGGACAATTTCATTCTACGATTCCGCTGGGACTATTCGTACCTAAACATTTCCTGCGGTATAAAACATAGTAAAAGTACATTTGTCCGATGAAATTGCATATTTACAGTGATCGGTGTTCCAGTTTTTGTGATCCTTGCATTACTGCGAAAACTGTATTTTCTTTATTTACTCGATGTAACAACCGCTCTAGCGCGATTGTTTATCATCGCGGTCCATGTTTCGCATAAACCCACTCTACATATTGCTTAATCGGCAGTGTGGAACCCGATTACAACGACAGACATAGATGAAGAATGTTAGTACATTTCACTATTGACTGCAGACTACAAGATCCAGTTTTGTCAAATAGAATGGGAAAATGTTAATAGTGACGAGTGTGCAACGTGTTTCGCAAATATTTGGAGCCTGCAATTTAAACAAAATACTGAGTCGACTTCCTTAAGGTGTTCAAATGGTTCAAATGGCTCTGAGCACTATGGGACTCAACTTCTAAGGTCATCAGTCCCCTAGAACTTAGAACTATTTATTTATTTATTTATTTAAACGTCAAGTTCCGTAGGACCAAATTGAGGAGAAAATCTCCAAGGTCATGGAACGTGTCAGTACATGAACTTACAACACAAAAAGTAATAACAGATAAAAATAAATGTTCATGAACCTGAAAGAAAATCAGTCCATAACTTTAAGCAAACGCTATCAGCAATACAATGAGAATCATCTTAATTTTTCAATAGGAGAATAGAAGGAGTGACCCATGAGGAAACTCTTCAATTTAGATTTGAAAGCGCGTGGATTACTGCTAAGATTTTTGAATTCGCGTGGCAGCTTATTGAAAATGGATGCAGCAGTATACTGCACACTTTTTTGCACAAGAGTTAAGCAAGTCCGATCCAAATGGAGGTTTTATTTCTGCCGAGTATTAACCGAGTGAAAGCTGCTTATTCTTGGAAATAAACTAATATTGGTAACAAGAAGCGACAAAATGTCAAAATACCCAGACTCGTGAAAAGAGGTCGACAAGAGGTTCGTGAACTCACACCACTTATTTCCCGAACCGCCCGTTTCTGAGCCAAAAATATCCTTCTAGAATGGGAAGAGTTATCCCAAAACATAATACCATACGACATAAGTGAATGAAAATAGGCAAAATAGATTAATTGACGTGTCGAAATATCACTCACTTTCGATAGCGTTCGAATATTGAAAATGGCAGTATTAAGTCTTTGAACAAGATCCCGAACGTCAGCTTTTCACGACAGCTTACTATCTATCTGGACACCTAGGAATTTGAACTATTCAGTTTAACTAATCATATGCCCGTTCTGTGAGATTAAAACGTCAGGTTTTGTTGAATTGTGTGTTAGGGACTGTAAAAACTGAGTCTTACTGTGATTTAACGTTAGTTTATTTTCTACAAGCCATAAACTGAGGTCATGTACTGCTCTGCTTGAAACCGAGTCAATGTTGCACACAACATCCTTTACTACCAAGCTTGTGTCATCAGCAAACAGAAATATTTTAGAGTTACCCATAATACTATAGAGCATATGATTTATATAAATAAGGAACAGGAGCGGCTCCAACACTGATCCCTGGGGCACCCCCCACTTGACAGTAGCCCACTCAGATCCCACATCACAGCCGTTATCAACATTGTGAATAATGACCTTTTGCTGCCTGTTGCTAAAGTAAGAGGTGAACCAATTGTGAGCTACTCCCCTTATTCCGTAATGGTCCAACTTCTGGAGCAATATTGTGTGATCAACACAGTCAAATGCCTTTGTTAAATCAAAAAATGCGCCAAGCGTTCGAAACTCTTTGTTTAGCCCATCCAGTACCTCACAGAGAAAAGAGAGTATAGCATTTTCAGTTGTCAAACGACTTCTAAAGCCGAACTGTACATTTGATAGCTGATCGTGTGATATAAAATGATCAATTAACCTTACATACACAGCCTTTTCGATAACTTTTACAAACACTGATGGCATAGAAATAGGTCTAAAATTATCTACATTATCTGTTTCCCAATTTTTATAAAGCGCCTTTACAACTGAGTACTTTGATCGCTCAGGAAACTGACCATTCCTAAAGGAAAAATTACAAATATGGCTAAATACGGGGCTAACATGTGCAGCACAGTACTTCAATATTCTACTAGACACTCCATCATAACCAAGAGAGTCCTTAGTCTTCAGTGATTTGAATATTGTCTCAATCTCCCTCTTGTCTGTATCACAGAGGAGTATTTCAGACGCCAATCTCGGAAAGGCATTTGCTAAGAAATTTATATGATTTCCTGTAGATACTAAATTTTTATGTAATTCACCAGCAATGCTCAGAAAATGGTTGTTAAATACTGTACATATATCTGTTTTATCAGTAACAGAAATATTGTTTCTGCAAACTGACTTTATATCGTCAACCTTGTGCTGCTCACCAGACACTTCCTTCACAACTGACCATATGGCTTTAATTTTATTGATTGTGACTACTTCTAACATTTGATATAATTTCCGCTTTGTTCTACATGATATCCTTATTCCACTAGTCAGCCAACCGGGCTGTCCATTACTGCTAGTACCCCATTTAGAATGTTCTAATGGAAAGCAACTCTCAAAGAGCATGAGAAATATGTTATGTAAAGCATTGTATTTATTATCTATATTATCGGCACTATAAACATCTTGCCAACTTTGTTCCTTGACAAGTTTTGAAAAACTCTCTATTGCTGTTGGATTAACTTTCCTACATAATTTGTAATTAAATGCGACATTGGTTAGAGTACAAAAACCTTTTAGTGTCAAAATTTGTGCATCATGGTCTGAAAGGCCATTCACCCTATTACCAACAGAATGCCCATCTAGTAATGAAGAATGAATAAAAATATTGTCTATGACTGTGCTACTATTCCCCTGCACCCTAGTTGGAAAAAACACAGTTTGCATCAGATCATATGAATTTAGGAGATCTACCAACATCCTTTTTCTTGCACAATCATGTACAAAATTAATATTGATGTCACCGCATAGAACTGCTTTCTGGTACTTCCTACAAAGTGAATCAAGAACCCTCTCTAGCTTAAGCAAAAATGCTCTGAAGTCGGAGTTAGGGGACCTATAAACAATAGCAATTAGAAGCTTAGTTTCACTAAATTCAACTAATTCTGCACAACTTTCAAATATCTGTTCAGTGCAGTGTCGTGATATTTCTTTGGTCTCAAATGAAATACTGTTTTTAACGTACAGAGCCACTCCCCCACCCCACAAGGAACTCCTTGAGAAACAGCCCGCTAATCTGTAGCCTGGTAAAGGAATCCTCTGAATTATCAAATTATTTAAGTGGTGCTCTGATATACCAATAATTTCAGGGCTAGCATCTATTAGCAGTTCACTAACTTTATCTCTAATACCTCTTATATTTTGATTAAATATGCTAATTCCTTCACTTGGAAACATTACATCCTCTGGAGGTGAGCCCTTAGTTAAAGGCACTTCCTTTAACCAGGTATACCTATCAGCTGACTTCAGTCTAAAAAAGTTCAGCTGTAACACCAACTGCTATAGGAATTTTTCCATGAGTGGTACCACTACCACCACCGCCATCCACTACACTGCCACCTATAAGCTTAGCCAGCCTCCCCTTCCCATATCTATTGAGGTGCAGGCCATGCCTAGTGATACCCCATCTACTGATAGGCCCAACTGGCACCACTGAGATGTGATCCATGCCCTCCGCCATCAGCGCCCTCCCCAGCCCCACATTAACGCGACTAACAGCCGCATTAAGGTGAGGCCGATCATGACGCTGAAACAGTTGCACGAAATGCACATTAGTGCCACCAGTTTGAGTGGCTATCTTAACCAGGCCACCACTGACATCATATTCCCCGTCCCTATCGAGACTGTTCCCTACTCCACCCACTATCACTACCTGATTCTCTTTCGTAAAATTCTTACATAACTCCCCTGTGCTTTCTGTCACCTGAGCCAACCCTGCACTAGGCTTCACAATGCTGGTGACCTGGTACTCACTCCCCAACACTTCCTGCAACTGCTGTCCCACACCTCTACCGTGGGAACTGCCTAGCAGCAGAACCTTCTTTCTGCTAGACTTTGCAACTAACCTAGGCCTCCTAATTGCTGAGGACTGCTGCACGTTACCTACATCTACGGCTACACGTGGCTCCTCTCCACTCAACTCTGACAGTTGGTCGTATCTATTGCCTGTGTGCAAAGTAAAACTGTCTGAGTACTACTTAAACCTAACTAACCTAAGGACATCACACACATCAATGGCCGAGGCAGGATTCGAACCTGCGACCGTAGCGGTCGCGCGGTTCCAGACTGTAGCGCCCAGAACCGCTCGGCCAACCTGGCCGGCCTTAACGTGTTCACTTTCGTACATGACAAGGTGCGTTTACGTACATCCACCCAATGCGACCAAGCTCTTCCTAAGCGGCATGAACACGTGTTGTAGCATCCTGCACATATCTCGTTTTGTTGGGCTATCATTACCTTGTTTCGTTCTAAAAAGCATAACTAACCATCGATTCGTGTCCAATCAAGAGATGAAAGATGTCATCTAGGGCAATATGTGGCATACTGTTCAATCGTAATCCTTTCTTAGGGAATCGGAAAGTTCGAGCAGTGAAGAACCTAGTGCAATGAAGATCAGGACGAATAAACCGATAAATGTATTTATACATATTGTATATTAAGTCTCAGGTATCGCCCATGTGTCAAATATTGCCCATATCTATTATGAAAGCAATACGTACGCCATCTTTGAACACATGCCATCAGCCTCGAGTTTTGAGTTTCCACTAGGCATGTTACAAACAATGAGCTTCACATCGCTGATAGAAAAGACAGCGACGAAAATTTTCCAGCATATATTTCATCTCCTTTCTGTCTAGGGTGCAGTGAAGTAAATGTGATCCAGTCCAGCTGCTGTTGATTACATTAAAAAATGAATGGAAAACCCAAAGGCATAATTAAAAAAATGGTTCAAATGGCTCTGAACACTATGGGACTCAACTGCTGTGGTCATCAGTCCCCTAGAACTTAGAACTACTTAAGCCTAACTAACCTAAGGACATCACACACACATCCATGCCCGAGGCAGGATTCGAACCTGCGACCCTAGCAGTCGCACGGTTCCGGACTACGCGCCTAGAACCGCGAGACCACCGCGGCCGGCAAAAGTCATAATATTTTGCAAAAAAAAAAATACTCCCTTTTGGAGCTCTATTTTTTTGTGATTACATTAACTGACCTGTATGGTTAATATCGCTCACCAACACATGCTTATAAGCGATATAAGAAACATTCCTCTCGTAGACTATGTGCTTAGTAACACTTCAGTTTTGCAGTTCTGATATCTAAACTCCATCAGTTGAGGACACTGACATTTATTATTTCAATAAGTACATTTTCTATGATGACACATGATAAGAAGGAAAGATAGACATGACCCACATGAAATCTATACGACGCATGTCATGCTGTTCGGAATAAGAAAATGGTTAACGCTGAAAAAACGTTTGGATCAAACGTTGAAGACTACACTACAGAAAATTAAGAAGGAGAAAACGAACTAATTGTAACAGAAAGAAAGAAGCTACAGAAGAAATCAGTGCTGACTATAGAGGTAGGACCAAAGCTTGTTAATTACAACACTGATAAGATTTTTTCCTTTTTTTCACGTTAATCGTAATCCCACAGAGCATATAACTTGCCAGCTAGTAATAAGAAAATATCTTGCCGATATGTATCCGGCTGTTGGCCTGTAATAAGTGATCTCATTTTTGAACAGGAATCCAACCATAATTAAAATAATTATCCATATAATCAATGGTAGGCTTGTAATTGAAATCTAACATGATACTATGTGCAGTTGTCCTTCAATACTGTCGCAGAAAAAGCTGAGTAGCACCGAGGTGTTATGGTTATGATACTAAACTGTTGTATGGAGGGTCGTGAGTTTAACAGCGAAGTCATCGGGTGAGAGAAGGATGGGGAAGGAAGTCGTCCGTGCTCTTCCATAGGGACCGTCCTGGCAAAGTAGTGTGGAAGACTAGATTAATCGCATTGTACACTGTACAAGCATTGCATTCATTACTTTGAATCGTATCCCGTAGAACTAATCAACCAATAAAAGCATTTTATCAAATATGTTTAAGTTCGAAAATTAAATTCAGATCAATAATTATCTTGTACCACACACTTTCTAAACTAGCCTGTTATCTCACCGAAATCGATGAGGCAGGTTAGTCGTGTGGCAGATTTTCGCGCATCTCAGTGTTTATGACGTCATGTATCCTGAACTATGTGTTGTACATTGATATACTTTTGCAAGTACATTCGATAGTGTATGCGAATATTGTCGGTAAAATGTGTCGCAAATACAGTTAGTAGTAGAGGTATAAAAAATTAAATCATGGCCCATGCGAAAATAAACAGCGAAATTGCAGTTAGCGAGAAGAGGTTTCGTAAAGTTTTGAAATTATATAAATAGTTTGTTGGAAGTCACTAACTGCTCTCATTCTCAGATACTGGATTAATGAAATCTGGATATTGGCGGGTCGTAGTGTACGCTTCTTTCCCAACCCAAATTCCCCCCATTTGATAGGTAGATTGTTCTTACGCCCACAGCGACTGTTTCCAGACAGCAGGTGATAGGTGTACCAAGTTGTTGAATTCGGTACAGTGGTTTCAGAGCAAATACGAAGGATACGTACACACATAAATACACACATTTTGATTATATATATATATATATATATATATATATATATATATATATATATATATATGTGTGTGTGTGTGTGTGTGTGTGTGTGTGTGTGTGTGTGTGTGTACTTTGACTCTTGCGAACAAAGGCCTGCTTTACTCTCCTGAATTAAAAAATGTTAGCAGTAAGCCTCGCACTTTCAGGTCTGAAATGGAAAATTTCCTCATGGCTCATTCCTGGTCTGTTACGGAGTTGATGGAAAAAAACTAATTGACTTCCTGTGTATATGCTAACGTATACACAACTGCTTGCTATCCGCATAGGCTTCTGGGGCCATTGTTACAGTCAAAAAATCCTTCTTGGTATGTGACTTCAGTCAATGAGTTAAATTCTCAGTTGTTTGGGCCATTGTTGCAAATGGCCTTCCTCAGGGTGTTTGTGCTAACTGAATGAGATATCCCACAATAGGAATGAACTGGCAGCGGATAAGAATCGCTTTCAACCAATGGGTACATGAACTGTATTTAAAAGATGGTTGAAATATATAAAAAGTTAACAATAACAGATGATTTTATAAAAAACACATTGGATGACGATATTTACTATTATTACATAAAAACAAATGACAAGATTTCGAGGTTTTAGTAAAATACACATTGATGGAGGATACTGATGAGTTTTAAAACTCATTTAAGGATTTATATATGCTGTAGAATTGCAGGTAGCGACTAGAAGTCAGCAAGGTGGATAAAGGAGGAAGTAAAAGACGGAAAGATGGTATGAGGTGGAGCGTTGTGATTAGGTTTGGAAAGAGATGTATGTCTTGGTACGGTGTTAATTGTTGGGGAAATTAAATGAGATTTTTTCGCTATTGTTATTTCATCCCCCTTCAAACATGTGATCGGGGCAGGGTGGGGTGGGGGTGGAGGTTCTAAGAACCGAAAAATTAACCCGCTCTTAAGCCGCTAGACAGTGTTCACTAACGTAGATACTTAACACATAAAAGGAAACAAATTTACCACGAATTTGACAATTTTAAAAGGTGATGCCAATTGGAGAACGTAAGAAATAATGCTCTCTCAAAAAAGTAATAGTTGAAAAACAGTGATAAAAATGTGGACAGATACCACAGTTAAAAACGCTTGACGAACACTAAACGCCGGCCGGGGTGGCCGGGCGGTTCTAGGTGCTACAGTCTGGAACTGCACGACCGCTGCTGTCGCAGGTTCGAATCCTGCATCGGGCATGGATGTGTGTGATATCCTTAGGTTAGTTAGGTTTAAGTAGTTCTAATAGTTCTAAGTTCTAGGGGTCTGATGACCTCAGAAGTTAAGTCCCGTAGTGGTCAGAGCCATTGGCACCATTTGAACACTAAACACATGAGAAAACACTTTGAAAATACTGAACACGGCAGAAGAGACACTGACTGTTAAAGTAGGAAAACTGTACACTTCCACCAAAACATGAAAAGTACCTGCCCTTGGATGGTACATTGTTAATGAAAAGATAGGTGGGTGTGGAGGGAGGAGAGAGGAGAGAGATGGTTGATGCAGACTAAGGACTGGTAAGAGGTGATGATGAGATGGGATGTGGGGACAAGGAGGGAGGGATGTTTTATGCCATGTTATGTTATGTTGCGTTAACTGTGGACCTAGAAACAATGGAGAGGCTCCGTCCCCGCCGCAGCCACTGTGGTCCGCAACCCCACGCCGACTACCGCAGTCCACTTCACCCCTTCGCCGCTCCACACCGAACCCAGGGTTACTGTGCGGTTCGGCTCCCGGTGGACCCCCCCAGGGAACGTCTCACACCAGACGCGTGTAACCCCTATGTTTGTGTGGTAGAGTAATGGTGGTGTACACATACGTGGAGAACTTGATTGCGCAACAATCGCCGACATAGTGTAGCTGAGGCTGAATAAGGGCTACAAGCCCGCATTTGCCGAGGCAGATGGAAAACCACCTAAAAACCATCCACAGACCGGCCAGCTCACCGGACCTCGACACAAATCCGCCGGGGGGATTGGTGCCGGGAACCGGCCCTCCTTGCCGCCCAGAAAGCTGTGCGTTACACCGCACGGCCAACCGGGCGGGCCTAGGGAGGGATAGATGGTACTGGAATCTATAAACTTGAAAGAAAAATGGGGTGGGGAGCGACAGGGAAGGGGCAAAGGAGAAAGTGAGGCATAGGAATTACAGGGGGGAGGGGGTAGGAGGGGATGGATTCAGAGTTGGTAAGATGGTTATTTGTAAAGGCGCTGTTTGCGGTCCAGGAGAGAGAGAGACAGTAGAAATTTCTTTGGGAGGGGACATAGAAAGTGTTCAGGTAAACGGTTGGTGGGATGTGTAGGTAGAGGCACAGCAGCACACTAAGATTAGAACCGAGAGCGGACACACGAGGATTGCTGGCGACCAATTTGCTGACGGTGTAGGTTTTTCGGAGGAGTTTGTCAGTGTGTGTGAGAAGAGGTGGTAGTGTGCTAGATTGATAAAGGCTCCTTGTGGGGAAGGTCACTCCTGTACAGCTGTAGCAGTAAATTATCAAAAAAAAATGTAGATACTATTTTACATATTGTGAATAGTTATTTCCGCAGGAAGTCAGCCGGTCGGCTTTAAAAACTACTCAACCCATCCCTCTCTTTCTCTGTAATGACGCTGCCACACGAGTCAGATTCCTCCCTCATTGGGTTAAAAATCGTTAAGGGCGCCATTATTGCGCCGGTCCGGTGTGGCCCGCTGGACAGCACTCGGCTCTCTGCGAAATTAGAATCCCGCGGTGCCAGGTAACGGCCGTGTATTACCCGGAGGTGGCTCCATCACTGGTCGTAGTCGGACGCCACATGCCGGCGATTGTCCGCCGGCAGCGGCAGAGTACTTTCAAAACACAGTTAAAACGCCCTCAATTATTAACACGCGCAGTCGCCGCCGGCTGGCAATCAATGGAAACGCAAACGTGGAGGGTCCGGAATGTTGTAGCCCCTATCTGCCTACGTGTCCCACCACTGGGATTCTTTGATAGACACGTGTAGATTTAGAGAAAGCGCTTGACAATGGTGATTGCATTGCACTCTTTCAAATTCCGAAGATAGCAGGGGAAAAATACACTGCGCGGAAAGTGATCTACAACTTCTGCAGAAACCAGACAGCAGTTACAAGTGTCGGTGGACGTACGAGAGACGTTCATTAACTAACGCCACACTTTTTTCCTCGGCCAGTTTCGACTGATAAAACGTTGAATTTAATGTGGGACATCGTAGATTACTTACGCTCCAATGCCTACAGTTTTACGAAGTTCCGATAGCTGGCTGCCAGCACTATACGTGGCCTTCAAAATGGCGTCTGCAACGGAGGTGCGCACCAAGCAAAAAGCTGCCATTGGCGTGAAAACACAGCATGGCAGACAGTCACAGGCGTTTGCAGAATGTCTAATGAGACCTAGCACTGAACAAAAGCACGATGAGTCGTTGGGAGAGGCGTCTGTCATCATCGCTACAAGTTCACGCAAACCTGCGTGATCTCCTGCAATGCAATATGTTCTTCGCCAGAAAAATGCAAACGTACTACTTCTCTATGACAATGGAAGGCTTCACGCAAGACTGTGTGCGTCCGAGAGAATCTCGTAAAATTGCATTGGAGTGTTCTTCCTCATCTGCCCTACACCCCGGATCTCGAACCTTCTGATTTCCACCTGTTTGGCACAATGAAGGATTCACTCTGCGGTGAGTAACCCTTGGACGATGGTGAGACTATTGAAGGAACAAGACGTTGGCTTCGACGTCGACCAGTAGACTAGTACCATGCGAGCATAGGAGCCGTTCGAGTAAGGTGGCGTTAGGCCTTTGCTTCAACGGAGATTATGTTGAAAAGTACGGTTTTGCAGCCAAAAGACTGGGGAATAATATGGTGTATTGGAATCCTGAATAAAACTACGGTTTTGCAGCCAAAAGACGGGGGAATAATATGGTGCATTGGAATCCTGAATAAAACGAACATGCTTTCAGAAAGAAAGTGTTAGGTGTTTTATTGAAGCCCCGTCTTAGAAGGGAAGCGGTAGATAAGAAAAGAATGAAACGTAGCTGGAACCTGTCCCCGATGTTATTGAATTTCTATATAGTGCAATCAGTGAAGGAAAGAAACCAAAAATTTGGAAAGGGAATTAAAATTCAGGAATTAGAAATGAAGACATAGAAGTTTGCTGCTGACATTGCAGTTTTGTCAGAAACTATAAATACTTGGATGATCAGTGAACGGAAGGACAGTGTCTTGTAACGAGAATATAAGATTAATGTCAACGTAAGTGGAACAAGGTGTAAAGTCCTTAATCGTGTCAGTTTAAATAAAGAGTGGAATTTTGATTTTCAGTTAGCCTTCCTACAATTAGTTAAACATAGAGCTGCTTTATTCTCCACTTCTGTCCAAATCTTGAAACATACACTCCAGTTCATTGTGTTTGAGACAGTGTGTTTGCTTATTTATTGTTATTACTTGCGAGCTTTGTAGCCTGTGGTAGAGTTCAATTTTATTATTTTTTTCTGCGACTGCAGGATGGCAGTTACTCTCTCACCAACGAACATGATGGCACATCATCAGCTACAAATATTACTAAAGAGCGTTTCTCATTCAGGCAAAAGAAAAGTCAAAGGTAATTTAAAAATTTAATAAATTTGAACACCCGAGGCCCAACCATATCAACGTATATTGTCGTATCTCTTCTCGAACCTAACTTTTTGTCTGAACAACATGAGAATGATCTATTACCACTTTCCAAATATTAAATAATAAAGCGTCTTAGAGTAAGCAAGAAACTGGAATATTTTCAGGTTTTTGTAAACATTTAAAAACCCAAAATTTGTTTTTGTATCTACAATTTGGTATTCCTTCTTGCTCCCCTAAACAGGTTCATGTCGCAGCAGTTGCCATTATGTGTTTCTTCATTATAAATTTTGTGGTATTAAAAATGAAGGACGGTTGTATGTCTTGGTGTATAAATCATTGTGTTTTAGTTTTTGAAACTCGTCTCATCTAAAAGCTATTCACGACCACTTATCTCCTTCTTCCCCTGTGATCTCAATTTCTTCTTTTGTTTCTTAACGCAGATGTAGCACATTCGTTTTGTGAGATATGGTGGCTACACTTTGTGGACAATCCGCCATAAGTTCAGTCTTCTCCCATTACAATTTGATGGAAACATACATACGCATGAACTCCAATCTTCTTTTCATATTTCCAACACCTGGCTACAAGACCAGTTCTTGGAAAGTACGACAGAGTGTCGTAATGGACACTATAATAACCGACAAATTTTGTAAATTGTTAAATCACAGAAAGAATAAAAAAATAACACATTTTTCATTGTCTTCATCTCTGCATCCCGCTAGCCACCAAGCGGTGTGTGGTGGAGGGCACTATTCACGCCAAAGTCATAGCCCCACCCTCCCCCTCCGCCCGCACCACACTGTTCCACTGTTCCACTCGCGAATCGCGCGACGGAAAACGACTGTCTCAACACCTCAGTACGAGCTCTAATTTCCCTTATCTGTGAATGGTGATCATTATGCGATATGAAAGTTGGTGGTAATAATATATGCTCTACATTGTCAGCGAAGATCTAGTGAGCAGCCCCTACCGTTTAACGCGTCGTCTGTCTGCAAGTGTGTACCACTTCAGCCTTTTTATGAGATTTTCAGCGCTTTCGCGATGGCTAAATGTACCAGTCACGAATCTTGCCGCTCTTCTTTGGACCTTCTCAATCTCTTGAATCAGACCCAACTGGTGAGGGTCCCATACAGACGAACAATACTCTAAAACTGGACGAACTGAAGTATTGTAAGCAATTTCCTTTATTGAAGGATTGCATCGCTTCACGATTCTACCAATAAACCGCAATCTAGAGTTCGCCTGACCTGTTACTTATGTAATTTGATCGTTCCGTTTGAGATCATTTCCAATAGTCACACCCAGATACTTGACGGAAGTTACCGCTTTGTGAGACTTTAAATTTACTTTGTACTCCTACATTACACATACTAATATTGAGTGATAACTGCCAGTCATTACACCACGCACTTATTTTCTGCAAATCCTCATTGATTAGTCCACAACTTTCGTGTGATACCACTTTACTGTAGACAACAGCATCATTGGAAAACAGTCTAATACCGTTGTCAATATCATCAACCAGGTCGTTTACGTAAATCGTGATAAACAGCGGACCTATTACGCTGCCCTGGGGAACACCTGATGTTACACTTATTTCTGTTAGAAAACTTTCTATCCAACCGCGTATGTCATCGGACAGACCGTAAGCACGCACATTTTGGAGCAAGCGACAGTGCGGAACTGAGTCGAACGCCTTTCGTAAGTCTAGAAATTTGGCATCAACGTGTGAGCCGGTATCTAGAGCCTGTCGTATATCATACGCAAAGAGGGCCAGCTGTGTCTCGCACGACCGAAGTTTCCTAAAACCGTGCTGGTTTCTGCAGATGAGGTTCTCAAAGTCTAGAAAGGTCATTATGTCTGAACACAAAATATGTTCCATGATTTTACAACAAATCGATGTCAGTGAAATTGGCCGGTAATTACGTGCATCAGATTTTCTACCCTTTTTATAGATTGCTATGACCTGGGCCTTCTTCCAGTCCCGTGGAACTTTCCGCTGTTCGAATGATGTCTGATACATGATTGATAATAATGGTGGTATATTTGTGGCATAGTCAACATAAAATCTTAAGGGGATAGCGTCTGGGCCGGATGCCTTCCTGGCGGCTAAGAATCTTAACTGTTTTACAATCCGAGATACACTAAACACTATATCAGCCATCCTTGCGTTTGTTAGATGATTGAAAGGGGGAATGGCGCTGCAGTCCTCTACCGCAAACGAGTTTTTGAAAGCTAGGTTTAGAATTTCGACCTCCTATTTATCATCATCCGTTACATTACCCGTACTGTCAGCAAGAATTATTCGTAGCGTCATAGATTTTACGTACGTCCTAAATCTTGTGGCGTTATTTTTAGGATCAGCAGATAAAATGTTGCTTTCAAATTCGTTAAAAGAATCTCTCATTGACCTTTTGACAGCTGCTTTCTCTTCGCATAATTTCTGTTTGTCAGCGGGGCAGTGACTACGCTTAAAACGACTGTGCAAAATTCTCTGCTTTCTCAGCAAGTTCCTAATATTTTTCTAAACATTCATGGTGGTGTCTGTTTGTTCTATATCGTGTCTCCCTACCACTTTCGCTCAACGACGCTCTGAGCATGTTATATACGGAATTGACTAGTTTGAGCCTAGGACCTGTTGCTGGTAAGGAGACGCCAGACCACACATGACATGTAGAATTCAGAAGAGTTCAGTGAGACTAGCGATGACATAACCAAATACTTAATGATTTCCGCGTCAGCTCCACTGCACTCCCTGTAAAAGAATCATAATACTAACTAAATTTAGTGGAAGGGGTTCAAGGCTTTCCTATTTTTAGTTAGCTGGTAAAATAACGTCGAAAAAGCAGTTAAGTTTGCCATTAGAAATTTTATTCTACTCACAAAACATTGTTTATAAATTTCGCTATTGATAAAAGGAAGTGTTTTAATACAGGATGTTAAAAACCAACTGCGTTCAACAAAAATGTCAACGAATATTCCCTGAATGGGTTTCCAAGTTCTACAATGGATCGAAGGATGACCTATGCCATATCACGTCTATAATCTAGGTTTAAATTAAGTTTCACAAAAGAGAAAACTATCAAAATGGTCTACAGTGGCCCTCAATTATCTTATCTAACTTGTCGTAAATTACAGTGGCTGATGTGGCTTCTCAATACCTATATAGCAGAGAAATCATCGCGTTTCAGATTTTTACTTCAAGTTGCAAATGTGGACACCATGAGCTTTAATTTACGATCGACAATAGTATTACGCAAAAAGAAGGTGTAACAGATGAGACTTCTGCAGTTCTGAGTGAAGCCTTACGCACTAAAAATGCGGCATCGCGTGCGTTCATTACCTTGTCGGTGTTTAGGCAGCGTCAGGGCGGCAGCGGCCGGCGCAGCAGCCATCCAGCTCGCCGTCTCGGAACTAACTCTGTCCTAACTTCTCCTTACTACAATTTACCGAAGTTGGTTTAAAAAAAAACTCTCTGGCTGTGTTTTCATCTGACAATCAGGGCCTCAATGTCAACCTTAAGCTCCGCCTACAAAAATTCTGTCTATCCAATGAGAAACGTTATACTTTTCGTGGTGGGGCAATGTTTTTAAAGTTTGCAACGTAACAGAGACGCGAAAAAGTCTCACGCTAAATCCTGCAGCTGGTGTGGTCCTTTTAGCGTTATCGTAAGATCTATACTGTTCTTCTGGAGGGCTCTATCTTTTAATATGGGCTGGGGGGTGGTACTAATGTAACAGAGACGCGAAAAAGTCTCACGCTAAAACATGCGGATGGTGTGGTCTTAGCAGTAGGCTGGCGGCTTGGGTGTCCAGTCCGTCCCTTATCGTAGGGCCTTCTAGGTTAACACGGTTCTGCTCTCGGCTTCTGTCTTCGTTTCTCCCCTCGGAACTGTGTCTGTCTCACGGTGGGAAGGTATGACATGCATTTAGGCATTCTTGTGTTAGTCTGTGGTATTCCATTTGCTCACTCGTTACTCGTATTACTTTGGTTAATTTAATGTCACGATTTATTCGGAGCTATGTGCCATACTACTGGATTTGCTTATTATTTCAGGGTTTTCATGGAACGTGTTGGATTTGCCTGACACCTTACATTTTTGTTGAACAAAGGTGTATCCTTTCCCTCCCCTGTATTTTTGCTAGGCACATATTTCTCTAGCACGTGGTGGACAACACCTTTAAATTCCAACCAAAGATATTCAATATCTTTGTGTCCTGCGGTGAATGCTTGGAGATGACTGTGAAGATATCTATTAATGACACTTTTATTTGCTTTCTCAAACAAGAAAACTCTACGCTGTTTCTTTGGTTTTTTCCCATCTCCAGTTGGTTTTCTAACCAATTGTTCAAGAGTGTATGTTGAGAGCGCTCCTAGAAAAACTTCACACGAGTCTTTGCTTCAGCCTCCTGTAATTTTCCCTGTCAATGGACGCCAGATTAAAGTATCCACCTTTATCTAATGGATAATATGGATATTTATTTCCTATGTACTCAAGATTTTGCCTGAAACGTTCTGCGACGTTTGTTGCAGATGCTGGTGGTCTATAAAAACATCGTAATACAATGATCACTACTTCTCTGATCACCACCTTTATCCAGACTATTTCACAGTCCGACCCAGTATCGATCTCAACTGCGCTTAAACAGCTTTTAACTGCAATGAACACACCACCTCGACGGAGACGGAACATGTAGACACTAATCTTGGTGACTGTGTAGGAAAATTAATATTGTTGGTCAAGATTTATCGCTTTACACACGTCCGTATGGAGCGATCTGTCATTGGTGAATAGAAAATCTACTGAAGCCAAGATCGCTTGGTATTTTATTTATTCATTTTTGTTCCGCAATGGCCAGAATCTTGCAGTAATCATCGGAACTTCGGAAAATCCTTATTAACATGCATATATGCCAACTACAAAGACAACACTTTTCACTTATAAGAAACGACATCACACTTGCTTTTCAAACACACGAAAACATTGCAGCCAATTGTGTGCCCAGGAGAGGAGATGCACACACACATTTTAAGTGCACTGGTAGCCCACGGCACCACATTTTTTCAATTGTTTTACCCAGGCTGACATGCAGACGAACTATGGAGCCCTAATTAAGTTCTCTGAGGACTTTGTGATGTCGTGCCATGAATCAAGTTTATTTTCACTGAATGTCAAATGCAATTGATACTGATGCGCAGTAACATGGTTCTGATGCTATCATGCTTGTGTTTACCGACCCTTCCTACTTTCACAGCGCTAAATAGATTTATAACGTATTTTGAAATTGTGGTCTCTTTGTATGATAAATAATTATATTAATTGATTATATTAAAATATATTTTTCCTTCATTGCTCTTACTATGTACTAATTTAAAGACCGTCAGATGGCGTCTATTGTCTAACGTACTTGTAGCATAATAAAGATTTCAACAGCTTTGTCGTGATAGAGATTAGGAACAGAGGAATTGTTTGAAACACCCCTAAGGAACGGTGAAAGAATACTTAAATCGTAATTTGTGCGGGTGTCTCCCGGTTTCGTTTTTGGGTGGTAGTACCAGACTGCGAAATGCAAACAATTGGCTCCCTACTAGCGAGAAGTGGGGATATGGAGATGGAAGACGGGGGAGCACGGTAGGACGGGACTAACGCAGTTCAAAAGGGAGATCGGATGTCTAACATAATGTTTTTATGTTATGTCTTTATTTACTTCATTTTTTACGAAAGAGTATGATTATCTGAGAAAGCGTTTTTTCCCTGCGAATTTCATTTCATGAAATCTTCTCCAAGTACTAGCCGTGTCGTGGCTATGATGTTTCGCAACGTTCAGAGGAGTTTCCTAATTGTCATCTTCATGTGAATTCGACTGAAAGTGATGACGAAATTCGTCGGAACATTGCGAGAAGACGGCGCTATGACTTGGCTGCTAACCCGAGATGCTTTCATCAAAATGTGGTTATTGAAACATTGATAATTAAAACTATAAAGCAAATGTGTATTCTGGATTTTCCTAAATTTTTTGGACGTTAAATACCAGAGTAAGTTCATTAATTCCGACTACACTTTAACAGTGATGATCGTGCACCCTTCCTTTTTTGTAGTATAGTTACAATTAAACAAAGAAAGATGATTGCTCAACAGTAAAAGTCTTATCATATGATTTTATTTGTCAGAAACTCTTGACGAAAGCATGCGACTGTTTTTACAATCACTTTCTTCATAAAATAACTTTTACTGCTATTAGTCACGATTTGCTTTTTATTTATATGTCATACGATGCGTTTCAGGTAAGGATTTCCTTTTAAATGTATTTTCTGTATATTTGATGTTTCTTCTCATTATTTCCGACGTGTGAGGTTCTACCTTTTTCTCTTAGTTTCGATTTTCTTGTAGTCCACTAATATAAAAACTCACACATGCGTAGCATGATTTTAGGAAGACTTCTACTAAAAGCTGGTAAAAATATTGTTTGTTGAAACACAACCGGTTTCGCTGCCTAAAGCCGCAGCATCAGATGCAGCAACGTTAAATACTCATAGGCACACCGAACGCTCCTAGTCGAAATTTATTATTCAGTGAATACTGTCGGTACTATGGCGAACGAAAAGTAGTAAACTACTTCATTCATTTCGGAAAAACTACTGATGCGATTTTGCAGTGCCTGTGATACTCTGAATTACGATGTAATGTTCCTTCGGACATCTTTGCACGACCAAAAGAACATCGCATTGTAATTCAAATAACAAAATAACTGCAATATCGTACACTCATGTTCAGAAGAAACCGAACACCTTGGAATGATTAGAGATAGGAAATTCATATTCACACGACATGCTCTGCAGAAATGATTAGCATTTTAATCGCTTGGGCCCGCAAGTTCATGGTCACCGTCTATATCGCGGCGCAACACCACCTGCCGGTAAAATGTGCCTGCGGCTCTCGTTGTCGCCGTAAACCGAACGTAATGGATCAGTGTTACTTGAGCAGACGTCCAGGATGCCTCGCAGACGCATGCGCAAACCGTACCGTCAAACCAATAGAGTTTGAAAGAGGGCGCGTTATTGGCATGAGAAAATGTGATGTATCCATCGGGGAAACTGTAGCTCGAGTGGAATGAAGTGTTTCGAAAGTGCAACGGATGTGTGCAAAATGGTTCAGGAAAGGTCGTAGAACATGACGAGATGGATAAGGTCACAACACAGAGACCACTCCCCGAGAAGATCGAGTGGCATTGCAGGACAGATCTACGTCTTCCTCGGCTCTGACGCAGCAGTGGAACAGTGGAACACATCGTGCACTGCGTCATGGGTTACGTGCGCGTCGCCCACTTCTCCGCCTACCGTTGACAAATGTGTAGAAACATGCTAAACGGCAATGGTGTATGAAATGGTTCAAATGGCTCTGAGCACTATGGCACTTAACAGCTGGGGTCATCAGTCCCCTAGAACTTACAACTATTTAAACCTAACTAACCTAAGGACATCACACACATCCATGCCCGAGGCAGGATACGAACAGGCGACCGTAGTGGTTGCGCGTTCCAGATTGAAGCGCCTAGAACCGCTCGGCCACACCGGGCGACACAGTTGTGTATGAAACACGTCACTGGGGACAGGAATGGAATCAGAAAGAGTTTTCTGACAAATACAGGTTCTGTTTGTTTGAAAATTATGGCCACATTTTGGTTCGCCGCAGACAGGGGAAAGGGGCATCACAGTGACTGCGTTCGCACAAGACATACAGCGGCAGCTCAAGGCCTTATGGTGTGGAGTGCTACTGGCTTTGGCCACAAATCGCAGCTGGCGCGTGTCCAGTGTAACGTATGTGAATGACCTCCTGTAACCAGTAGTCATATTCTTTCTGCACAACATCCCAGACGCGATTTTTCAGGAAGACAACGCACGACCACATGTTACTGCAAAAACAAGTGCCTTTTTGGTGTCACAAGATGTCAGCCTTTTGCCCTAATCCTAATCAACAGAATTGTCGCCAGTCAAAAATGTGTGGGACATGGTGAAATGGTGGGTGCAGCGCCGTGACCCAATGCCAACCACCACAAACAAGCTTTGGAACCAGGTGAATGCAGCATACCACAGCTATACCACAGGACGCCATTTGCGACTTATACTCATTCCATCACGCATGGAAAAAGTTAACAGGGTCCATGGCGGGGACGGACCCTGTGCCAACTAGGCAGCAGGGCGCACGCTGAACCGAGGCGACTGAAATGCTAATCAATTCTGCAGAACATACTAATGTACGTGTCCTGTGGATACGAATGTCCTATCAGTAGTGAACGTTAGTGTGTTTATCCGCATTAACCGAGCAATTAACTTTCAAGTACCATGTTTCACCTTATGAAATATACTTAATAGACGTACGAGTACAGTTTGTAGACACATGGTTGCCAACATATGAAAGTTTGGATCTGGCCGTGAATCGTGCTCGAATAACCTAATGGTAAGGCGTGCGCTCGCGATAAGCGGGAAATCCAGGTTCGAGCCTCGGCCGGACACAAATTTTCATTGTCATCATTCCATTAAACAGATGACGAATGTCCATATTCCCAGTTCCGAATATATTTCATGTAAATTGCTGATAGGTGAAACCTGAAGTGTGAAGGTCTTGCAACCCGATGTTGGGCAAAACGAAAGCAGCCCGCACGAACGACTAAGAAATGGCTCTGAGCACTATGGGACTCAACTGCTGTGGTCATTAGTCCCCTAGAACTTAGAACTACTTAAACCTAACTAACCTAAGGACATCACACACATCCATGCCCGAGGCAGGATTCGAACCTGCGACCGTAGCAGTCGCACGGCTCCGGACTGCGCGCCTAGAGAACGACTAAGAGAGACACCACGAATAAATGGTACAATACACGCAAAGCGCGCTTGAAAATGGGAATAGTTCCAGAGAAACGCATCGTGCAAATGGTAATTGAAAAGAAAATCATGATTAGTAACAGAAAAAGTTATTTTATAAACAAAAGCATCATCTTACTTTAGTTTAATTTTTCAGACAACTATCTTCAACTGTCATGAAATGTCCTCAATGTTGCTGGTGAGAAGAAGCCCAACAATCAACTGTTTTTAAATATTGATCAACAGTTAATTTTAATTAATAAATCAAATTATTATATCGTTATTCTGCCAAGGGAAAGTCGTAATTCAAGTAAGAAACATTTACGGAGTTAACGATTTGCCTGCAGTCTGCGCCTTATATTATGAATTGGCCACAGAGTCTCATGCAATGTAGTGGCGCAACTAAACACTTTTCGGAGAGTTTAGTATGTAGTGTTCATTATTGTCGTACTCTGCAATATTTCATTGTCTATTTACTGGTTAGATGTGTGATTTGTATCTTTATTTGCATTTTTAATCTTATTGATACTATTAATAGCTTTGCTTGTTTCGATATTACAGAAGAAAGCTTTGAATTTTTACTTGACATTGCGCTGTTGGATGTTGTCTATAGGGACAATGGTTAACTTTGCAGTGTCAGAATTGGTTTCCGGGTAGATGTGTCGTGTATATCGAAACCTGTCATGGGAACCAACCGATCGCCTCGTATTTCACAACAGACAACCGCGTCTACATTTGTAACCTTAGAAAAACCTGGAAACCTTCAATTAGATGAAATCAGGGTGTACATATCTGCACTTATTCTACGCGCTTAAAATGAACGCAGTCGATACCTATGAACTTATTTCATCTGAAGCAAAATGAGAACCTCAGAATGAAATTTTCACTCTGCAGCGGAGTGTGCGCTGTTATGAAACTTGCTGGCCGATGTAACCTCCCCACAAAAATAAAATAATAATGAATAACATTTTTATTTAGCGTAACTACCCAACAGTGAAAACAAACCTATAACCTTTCAATAATTGACGGTCAATTTAACCTGGTAAATTTTGGATGTCAGCAATGCTGCGTCATGGCCCTGATACATCATTCTGAATAAACTGAAAAATCTTACCTTAATTAGATCGCCGGATAACGCGAATATATCTGCTCCTATAAGAAATTTCCTGGCGCATCTAAGTGCAATGATGGCCGGTAGATTTGCTTATACAAAAGGAAAGAACTGACTTTTCTTTTCAATAATCGGGATTGCCAAGGATTGCAGAAATTAGTGAATTCTTTAAATTGAGATAGATGTCAAAAGTTACTTTTTATGAGAAGGATTATTATTAACAGATTTTTTTAAAAACATTTACATGGGACTTGATGTAACAATACTATATATGCGCGAGGCTGCTTTTACCTTATCCTACAACGCTCAGGATCTGCCATCGCTGCACACGACCGGCCCAGCCAACACGATACACCAGACACGACTGCTCGCTAGCAACAACATACTGCTGCTGCTACACAGTTCCTACTGCAGTCAGTACTGCTCTTTGGTCTCCGATTCTCTTATAGCTTACATGTCGCAGGCAGCGCGTGAGGAATACATGAGGAATACATCGAAATTACATCCGCTCCAGTGCGCTAGCAACATATTCTTTAATCATGGACCTCTTACATAACCCTCCACTGGGGGGGGGGGGGGGGGGCAAAAATTTGGCAGCGATGGTGAGTCAATTGGACTTGCCATGAGCAACAAATTTTTCTATAATCTATTTAGTTTACTAAGGCTACGATCACAGAGTATATACATCATTGATAAATGCAGAACATATTAAGAAATTAAATAAAGTGCACACGCACTGAGTACAAAACATATTCAGAAATACAAAGTATATACGCAATGAGAACAAAATATATTAACAAAATAGAGTGCACACGCACTGAGTACAAAACATATTCAGAAATGACTAAGTATATACACAATGTGTACAAAATATATTAACAAAATAGAGTGTACACACACGATAAAAGTTTTTATCATTTTACAAGAATTTAAATACACTGTATAAGCCTTTACTATTTTACAGGAACTAGGAAAGGAATGGGAAGGATTGCATCATAGTTGTAGCACAGTAGGTTGCACGTAGCTGCACTGAAAGTCCAAATCTTTCTACAGAAGCACAACACCAAGTGAGACAATCTGAAGTTCTCTTCCCTGAAGTATTTATCAGTATAGCCAAGACACTGAAATGTTGTATTAATATTCAATGTTATCATTTTGGTAGTACATTAGGTACACCAAACAGTGGGACCATAATAACATCTCCATCGTTCAAGGTTGTGGACAGCTTGATATGTCAACACCATATTCTTGTAGAATCCATACTCTTACAGCAACGTAGAATGAGTGCAAAACTCAATGTGGTGCTCCATGATCATGAGGATGGACAGGATAAACGGATATTGCAGTAATTAGGTCAGAAGGTGAAGGACACTAACTCTTATGCTAGTCATCATAGAATTACACTAGTGTATCAACTGGTATGAACAATTGAGTATTACGAAACACTATTCATAACTCATCTGACTGAATCAGTGGCATTCATTGGCCAGTTGCAAAATATTCGTATAGTGTTACAAAACATTATTCAGTGTTATTCACAAGTCATCATTTAAAACAGGAGCTACTGAGTTACTGACATTCATTGGCTAGTTACAAAACATTATTCAGTGTTATTCACAAGTCATCATTTAAAACAGGAGCTATTGAGTTACTGACATTCATTGGCTAGTTACAAAACATTATACAGTGTTATTCACAAGTCATCATTTAAAACAGGAGCTGTTGAGTTACTGACATTCATTGGCTAGTTACAAAACACTATTCAGTGTTATTCACAAGTCATCATTTAAAACAGGAGTTATTGAGTGTAGCATCAAGTTACTGGTGTTCATATACGATATCATGTAAGTGACATAAGACATATTTAAAATGTATGACATTGGAACTATTACTTGAGGTCAGTAGTCCAATAATACATAGACATAATGGATCAATACACAGAAAATTTGCATTATCTTTAGGGCTAAAAATATATCTTAAGCTGGTAGCATTATTTAGTTGTATACTGGTAATAGTTGGGACTCGTAATATTTTTTTTTTAGCAATGCATTGCACTGGGATCGATAATTAACTGCTGGGGCATGAAAATATTTGCTTTTGACTTATTGCTGGAAATAAGGATTATTAACGTCATTCGTCATGAGTCAGCTGTAGCAAGGTTATGAAACAAGTACAGTATATGTGATCACATTCACAAATGATAGACACATCTGGGTAATGAAAAGCTTCTCCTGGAAAAAAATACAAAGTGGATTATTGAGCTGAAAGAAGAAATGCATGTTATGCTGAAAAGTAGTGAACTTCGAATTAACAGGTAATGAAACGTGTACTTAATATGTATGTACTCTAGCTGTCTTTCCCAAAACATTCAGTCATTATACTATGCGACATAAGACATACTGTCAAAAGGAACTGCAACAAATACTTAATTAACTACATAGCATTTCTTAACTAACAGTAAATATTATCATCATCTGTAAAGAAAAACTTAATTATTCATAATACCATATTCTTCATATAACTATTCATCATCATTTATCATCATCTGCAAAAAATAAACACTTCATTATGCATATTCATATTACCATTTACTTCATACAACTATTCATTATCATTCATTACTTCATATAGTATAGAATTTCTTACTTCTAGCATATTTCATCACTAAAATTAACATGTGTAGTTCTGTCTGACAGCCTGCAATAATCGCCTTGTATTCTGAAAGAAAAATAATTAGTCAAGACTGCTATCATCCGATGTGTATAGTATATTCTGGTTAATGCTTGTTAATTCTGATCCATTTACTCTTCATGACAAGATATTGCATTTTCTTTCCTTCATTCTGATGGTAAAATTTCCATTTCATAGTAAACCACTGTGGTTGTTTAATTTATTTCTTTTACACGGTTTTGCTTTCTGAAAAATGATGAATATGGATTAATATCTTGCATTTAATTCATATACCCATTAAATAAAAACTTGTTTCTAGTAATATAATTAAACATACAGCATGGCATGACAGAAAACGTATTAGGTCAAAAACATAGTCAGTTTCCAAGTGCAAAAATGTACACACAGTATCATAATGTAGTAGCAAAAAATGTGAAATAGTCCAGATGTTGAGATATCATAAGGAAAAACGTCAAAGTCAACTGTTGTTTGTTACATCTTCAACATTTGATAGTGCATACAGACAAAATTCTACTTTCGATAGGAAAACAATCATACATACACAAAAAATCGAAAATGTGCACGGTCTGATATATAACGACAAGAAAAGCGACATGCTAACCTTACTGTGCCGGGCACTTGTCAGGAAAAAATATCATAATCATCAGTAAGTGTTCATATCAATAACCGGAAAAGGCATTTAAATGTGATAAATCATAAAGTATGTTCATTCAATAAAGGGTTTAATATTGTTGACATGGTGATTGCCTTTGCTTTTTCTGGTTCTCAAAGTTTCAACATGTACCACATTGGGATGAGGAATGCTGCGAATTCTGTATGAACCTGCGTATAGAAGTTCAAATTTACTGCATCTACTCTTTCCTCTGATGGATAAATAGTGTGTGCGTACTAATATCTTCTGTCCAATGAGAAAGTCACGGCGTGTACAAACCTGTTTTTGCTGTCTTCTCCGGCGCTCTGCGGCACGTTTGATGTTGTTGAGCGCAATGTCAATTATTCCATGGTGACGTAGTCGACGAGATTTAGGAAAAGATTCTATTTCTTTAATTTTGTTAGGTAGTTTAACATTTTTCAATATAACAGTCGGAGATAGCATAGTAGATTCATTTGGTATGGAATTAATTACATCCTGGAATGAAAGTATGTGTGTATCCCAATCAATATGTCTTTTATGGCAGTACATTCTACACAGTTTACCAATTTCTTTCATCAGTCGTTCACAAGGGTTCGAAGAAGCGTGATACTTGGATACATAGATCGGAGAAATGTTTCTAGCTCGTAACATACGTGTCCATATCGCAGATCAAAATTGTGGTCCATTGTCGGAAATTACTTTCAATACATGCCCTACATGAAATAAAAAATGTTTTACAAATGCATTCGAAATAGATTTAGCACTGGCTTTGCGCAATGGAGTGAAGGTAACAAATTTCGAAGTGAGTTCAACAGCGACAAAGATGTAGCAAAAACCTCTATTAGTTCTGGGAATCGGTCCAAAAATGTCTACAGCGGCCATGTGTCTCAATTTAATAGGTACAATGGGATGTAACGGAGGAATATGTGAAGTCGTGTCTGATTTAGCTTTCTGGCAGATTTTACATGACGCTAAAACTCGTCGAATACGTTTCTCCATGTTGGCAAAATAACAGTTCTGTCTCAGTATAAGAAAACATTTTCTGGCTCCATAATGAGCGTAACTTAAATGAGTATACCAAATTAATTTGTTAACAAGCTCGTCAGGAATACATAATAACCAGTTGTTGCTGTCAGGGTGAGAGCGGCGAAACAGAATGTTATTGCGTACCGTGTAATGGTTTCTAATGGTAACGTTACTCTTATCTTGCCAAAGGTGTTTAATTTCTTTCCATACGTTGTCTTTACTCTGCTCTTCTGCTATGTCTCGTAATGACGATGAAATGAAGTTTTCAAATGCAACCTGCTGAATATACATGACGCTTTAATTTGCTTGGCGGAAGTTGGTTGCGATGTCTTGCTGATTGCTGCTGAGAGAGCGGCATAGTGCGTGTGCTACAATATTTTGTGTTCGGATATAAGGAATAAAATAATATGTAACTTTAAATGTGTCATGCTGTTTAACATGAAATTCATATATAAAACCGGACATAGTACCACGGATGTTGTCAAAAGCTGGAGCTTGCAGTAAAAGAATTTTGCGTAGTTCTGTACGTTCGTCGTCTGCATTTGCACTGCTTTGCTTTACTTTATCAGAAATCATTTGCATAACGTCATAGTCGGCTTAGTCTGGTGTATTATAGTTGTGAACATACGTATCTGTGAACAATATGGAATGAAAGTTTATATTCTTGATGCAGAAATGACCTCTGTCCGATTAATTGTTTGTTCTTCTGCAGATGAAGACTGCTGAAATTCTAATGCCAGTTGTACATTTTCATCCTTTAACATTAAATAGGAATTCTGAAAGTCAATAATTGCGTCGTGTTGTACCAAAAAACTCGTACCTAAAATAACGTCTGTTGTCAATAAGGGAACAATCCAAAAATTTGAGTGGAACGTATGACTTGCAATACAAAATGATAAGTGTGTCTGTAATTTTACATCTACTCCTTTACCAGATACTGCTCCTTTTACTTTAGTTTTGCCTAATGTTAATGTAGGATAAGTATTCTCCTTGTTACAAGCGTAGAAAGTTTCCTCATTTATAACTGACATAGGTGATCCAGGGTCGATTACTGCTGAAAATGTGGATGATCCAATCTTTACTTCAATGACAGGGTGGGAAATGGTTTTTTGAATAACTGGTTTTTCATGCAAAAGAATGTCTCGGATGTCGTCAAAAGTAATAACATTTTCGTGAACAAGAGCCTGTGTATCAAAAGTATTGCTTACATCGCTGGAAGGTTCTATCTGTGCTGTATCTAGTCAAATTCTATCTGACGTGCTGTTATTTGCGGAAGGATGTTGTGGCATTTCCACTATGTGTACTGTTCTATTATTTCTCCCTGACTTATTACGTTGGGGATGATATCTACTGTCTGGTTCATTCATGATAATCTGTTGTTGCCGATGATTCTGCTGCTGGTAAGACCGACTGTTACGCTGAAAACTGTGCTCATTACTTTTACGTCTGTCATAATAATCGTTGCTATACGGCGCATTGCGATATGAGTTGAAATGGTGTGTTTTCTGTACGTAGTGATTTCCTTGTTCCTGTGATTTACTATTTGGTGGAGCCGACGCAATACGTGTAGGCGGCGAAACCACAAAGCTTGGTTGACCTTGCAGACTGCATTGTTGGTTTGGTACGCTAACCGGCTGCTTTTGATGCTGTTGCGGTGAAAACCCTGTATTGTTCCCAAAATGTGTTTGCGATTGCTGATAATTTTACACATACTGACTGTTATTAAAATTATGCTGGTAGTTCTTGCCATTTCGGGAGTGTCAAAAGATAACTGTCACTTTCAGGTAAAACTCGTCGTATCAGGTTGTCTTTACTCATTCTTAATCCTAGATAGATCGATAGTTGAAGAGCTGCTTTGATAGATATAAAGGATAGTAAAAGAGAAGGCAGCATTGCAGAAAACTAAAGATGAAATAGCACTTCTACGGCTCGGGGCCCTGTGCACGCTACGGCACATATTCATCGAAGTGTAATGAATCCCCTGAGGTCACTTACGCGCTGCAAATAAATTTTAGTTTCTGTGTTACAGGCAATGCCGGTAAAAATTCAAAAGCAAATTGTTGTATCCAGTCCAATTCTAGTTTCTGCATTACAGGCCAAGCTGATGAAAATTCAAAAGCAAGTTGTCGTATCCAGTCCAAAGGATGTATTTGTGTTCTGTCATTTTTAAATACCTTAGATTTTTGCTTATAATCAACGATATCGTCTCTGAGTGTGTGAACTGGTTCAGGATTGTATGATAATCCGTTTGTCTGTGTCTGCTCGGAATCAAAGTCACGTACTTTCTGCAAATTACCTAAATTACATTGGCTGTGTGAATGTGACAAATGTTCACAATGGGGCGTATGCTGTGTGGTGTTAGAGGTTGAAATATTTTTCATCTCCGTCAGTTCGTACTGTAAAGGTGACAATTTTTTACGTAATGTATTATTGGCGAACCTATCTCACTAATCGTCTGCTGTAAATTTTGGAATTCGGGTGTTTGATTAAACGAAACTGGTGAAGTATCGTCTGGTTGGTTGTCATTGTTATTTTCGATAAGGTCAATACGACTGGCCAATTAATCAAATTATTCAGTCAGTGCTTTTACCTGATCGTCATTTCTGGTGTCACAAACATTAATTTGTTTTTGTTCAATTTCTTAACGTCTGCTTTAATGGCATCGGGATCCTGTATTAATTCTAATTGTTCAAGTCTGTTGGTCACTGTCTGAAAGTCTACTGTGTGTGTGTCTGCTTTTTTTTTTTTTTTAAGATCGGATATTTCATCATGCAATTCGGTGTTCAACTGTTTAATAGTATTGATTTCGTCTGATACTGTAGCAATGTTATTGTCTACGTATGTTTTTGCTTTAGTAAGTAATTTACGCTTATCTTCCTGTCTCTGTGCAGTAATTGTTTCCATGACTTGTTTCTTTACTTTGTTCTGTTCCTGTATGAATTTACGGTAACGCGTTTCACTGTTTTGTAGGTGGTGATTAAAACGTTCGTCAATTAGGCTGTTCTGTTGTTCGAATTTCTTGTCTACTTTCGCATCCAGTGTGCGTGAAAGTTCTGCTGACATTAATTTAAACTCGTCGCGTAACTGTGTTGCGTTTGCAGAACATTGTTTAGCTACTGCACTAATTTCATCTCTAAGTAATTTAGTTGTGGCTGCATGTGTATTACTTAATTCTTGTGCCACAGATCTAATTACTTCACTACTATTCCTAGCACAAGCGTTAATTTCCTCACGTAATTGTTCTTTAGTATCATTACACTGCTCGGCAACGGCTGTAATCCGTTCAGTAAGCTGTTCAGTAGAGGTGTCAAGTTTTTCATTAATCTGTTTGGAATTGTTGTCTCGTTTTTCATTAAGTTGTTTGTTCGATTCATTAAGTCGTTTGAAATTGTCGTCTTGTTCTTTCTTCGACTGTCTGAGATTTTCATTAAGTTGTATGTTCGATTCATTAATTTGTTGTTTGAGATTTTCATTAAGTTGTACCAATAATGCCATAACTCGATCCATGCCAAAATTAGCTGCTGTATCCTCTGTGCTGTGTGATGGTGTACCTCCATGTGTCACGTTTTGTATAACCATTTGGTCATTGTCTGATTCACAAAAGGTTTGCTAATCGGATGTGCTGTGTTGGTCACTACAGCGGAATCAAATAAATCTGACGTGCTTTGTGTATATTGGTCACCTTCGTTAGAAACAATTATCTGTTCGCTACGTAAATTTTGCAAATCAGGTGTTTCAAACTGGACAGCGTTCATTGTAACGGAACGTGCCGCGTCATCAATTGTCGTTAAATTAACAGAGGACACAACTGAATTTGTTTGCTCATCATTAGCATCAAAATCATTACTAGTGATCGACACACACTGATTATCTGTAATTAGAGGATTATCACTATTACACTGAGTGTCGCTAGTATTATCAGTCAAATTATTCGAGTCAGCTTTTTCACTCCTTGCACATCGCGATGCACTGTTAGCAGTTTTGTGCGGCATTTCACATCTCAAAGTTAAGCACAAAATCAAACAAAGACAAAGCAAAAATGGAACAAATACAGTTACAACAAAGAGCAATAAATTGCCGATGATCTGTGAAAGAAAAAGTGACAAATTAGTAAATGCGTTGCGCCAGATGCAAACTACTTTTAATATTAAATAAATAAGAGGCGATATATAGCTGACCACTTCTCAGAAATTCGCAAAAATACGATCTTGGCAGAGTCGCCAAGTGTAACCCCCCACAAAAATAAAATAATAATGAATAATATTTTTATTTAGCGTAACTACCCAACAGTGAAAATATAATACAATGTGACAAACCTATAACCTTTCAATAATTGACGGTCAATTTAGCCTGATAAATTTTGGACGTCAGCAATGCTGCGTCTTGGCCCTGATACATCATTCTGAATAAACTGAAAAATCTTACCTTAATTAGATCGCCGGATAACGCGAATATATCTGCTCCTATAAGAAATTTCCTGGCGCAGCTAAGTGCAATACTGGCCGATAGATTTGCTTATATAAAAGAAAAGAACTGATTTTTTCTTTTCAATAATCGGGATTGCCAAGGATTGCAGAAATTAGTGAATTCTTTAAATTGAGATAAATGTCAAAAGTTACTTTTTATGAGAAGGATTATTATTAACAGATCCTTTTAAAACATTTACATGGGACTTGATGTAACAATACTATATATGCGTGAGGCTGCTTTTACCTTATCCTACAACGCTCAGGCTCTGCCATCGCTGCACACGACCGGCCCAGCCAACACGATACACCAGACACGACTGCTCGCTAGCAACAACATACTGCTACTGCTACACAGTTCCTACTGCAGTCAATACTGCTCTTTGGTCTCAGATTCTCTTATAGCTTACATGTCATAGGCAGCGCGTGAGCAATACATCGAAATTACATCCGCGCCAGTGCGCTAGCAACATATTCTTTAATCATGGACCTCTTACAAGTCTTATCCTAGTCATCATAGAATTACACTAGTGTATCAACCGATATGAACAATATTGAGTATTACGAAACACTATTCATAACTCATCTGACTGAATCAGTGGCATTCATTGGATAGTTACAAAGTATTCATATAGTGTTACAAAACATTATTCAGTGTTATTCACAAGTCATCATTTAAACAGGAGTTATTGACTGTAGCATCAAGTTACTGGTGTTTATATACGATATCATGTAAGTGACATAAAACATATTTAAAATGTAAGACAGCGGAACTATTACTCAAGGTCGGTATTCCAATAATACATAGACATAATGGAATCAATACACAGAAAATCTTATTGATACTATTAATAGCTTTGCTTATTTCGATATTACAGAAGAATGCTTTGAATTTTTACTTGACATTGCGCTGTTGGATGTTGTCTATAAGGACAATGGTTAACTTTGCAGTGTCAGAATTGGTTTCCGGGTAGATGTGTCATGTATATCGAAACCTGTCATGGGAACCAACCCATCGCCTCGTATTTCACAACAGACAACCGCGTCTACATTTGTAACCTTAGAAAAACCTGGAAACCTTCAGTTAGATGAATCAGGGTGTACATATCTGTGATTCAACATTTATTAGACGCGCTTAAAATGAACGCAGTCGATACCTATGAACTTATTTCATCTGGAGCAAAATTAGAACCTCAGAATGAAATTTTCACTCTGCAGCGGAGTGTGCGCTGATATGAAACTTGCTGGGCGATTAAAACTGTGTGCCGGACAGAGAATCGAAATCCGGACTTTTCCTTTCCCGGACAAGTGCTCTACCAGCTGAGCTACCAAACCACAGCTGACGACAGCTCTCCACAGCTTGAATTCCGTCGGTAGAGCACTTGCCCAGGAAGCGAAAGGTCTCGAGTTCGAGTCTCAGTCCGGCACACAGTTTTAATCTGTCAGGAAGTATCAAATGAGTACCCGGTGAAAATGATCACATTCACCCGCTCTTACACCGTCCTTTCGGATCATCGACTACCTTCGAAATTTTCAAATTCAAAGCAACTCCCAAAATATTTTCAACACTAGGCCGTTCGAGCCGATGAAAGCAGTGTCTGCAAACTGAGTGGCTTCTTGAGATATGCGAAATCTTAGGTTTTCTGTCTGTGCGTCGTAAATCTCATCTTCAATCACTTTGGATACATCGTAGGGAAAGTCCGCTGGTGATACATTGTTGGCTAACCCCACGTACACTGTGTAAGACAAAGTGATTCTGAACGATTCGTAGCGTAGATTATGCTTTGCACGTCCACTAAGCTGAACCGCGCCGGCTGGTCTGGATGTGATGCAGAGTGGCGGAGCGTCCAGACACTGTATGTGCCCCGCGGCAGACGGCGCCCATCTCGTGTCTAAATATTGACCGACGTGTTTACGTAATGTCCTGTCTGGGGACGGGGGGCGCGATGGCGTCGCCGGGATCACCAGTGGCCGCGGCTGGTGTGCGCATGCCGTACTCCGAGGGTTCTTCTCGCGTCTGAATTTGAGCACTACACCAGAAAAGAGCCTTCGGCGAAACGAAAAGCAAGGGTGGTAACATTAAAAGTACAATGGAAATTCCACTCTTAAACGCAGAGGACAGAGCGGAATTCAGGAGGACGACGGTTCAATTCCGCGTCTGGCCATCCTGATTTAGGTTTTCCGTGATTTCCCTAAATCGCGTCAGGCAAATGCAGGGATGGTTCCTTTGAAAGTGCACGGCCGACTTCCTTCAATATCTGTTTCTACTTGGATACTCTGCAAATCACATTTAAGTGCTTGGCAGAAGGTTCATCGAACCACCTTCACAATTCTCTATTATTCCAATCTCGTATAGCGCGCGGAAAGAATGAACACCTATATCTTTCCGTACTAGTTCTTATATCCCTTATTTTAGCGTGGTGATCTTTCCTCCCTATATAAGTACGTGTCAACAAAATATTTTCGCATTCGGAGGAGAAAGTTGGTGATCGGAATTTCGAGAGAAGATTCCGTCGTAACGAAAGACGCCTTTCTTTTAATGATGTCCAGCCCAAATCCTGTATCATTTCTGTTACACGCTCTCCCATATTTCGCGATAATACAAAACGTGCTGCCCTTCTTTGAACTTTTTCGATGTACTCCGTCAGTCCTATCTGGTAAGAATCCGAAACCGCGCTGTAGTATTCTAAAAGAAGACGGACAAGAGTAGTGTAGGCAGTCTCTTTAGTAGGTCTGTTTTATTTTCTAAGTGTCCTGCCAATAAAATGCAGTCTTTGGTTAGCCTTTCCCACACCATTTTCTGTGTGTTCCATCCAATGTAAGTTGTTCGTAATTGTAATACCTAGCAATTTAGTTGAATTTATGGCTTTTACATTAGACTGATTTGCCGACTAACCGAAGTTTAACGAGTTCCTTTTAGCACTCATGTGGATGACCTCACATTTTTCTTTACTTAGGGTCAACTGCCACTTTTCGCACCATTCAGATATCTTTTCTAAATCGTTTTGCAGTTTGTTTTGATCTTCTGATGACTTTATTGGTCGATAAACGGCAGCGTCATCTGCAGACAAACAACGAAAGACGGCTGCTAAGATTGTCTCCCAAATCATTTATATAGATAAGAAACAGCAAAGGGCCTCTAACACTACCTTGGGGAACGCCAGAAATCACTTCTGTTTTATTCGGTGACTTTCCGTCAATTACTACTAACTGTGACCTCTCTGACAGGAAATCAGAAACCCAGTCACATAACTGGAACGATATTCCATAAGCACGCAATTTCACTACAAGCCGCTTGTGTGATACAGTGTCAAAAACCTTCCAGAAATCCAGAAATACGGAATCGATCTGAAATCCCTTGTCAATAGTACTCAACACTTCATGTGAATAAAGAGCTAGTTGTATTTCGCAGGAACGATGTTTTCTAAACCCATGTTGACTGTGTGTCAATGGACCGTTTTCTCGAGGTAATTCATAATGTTCGAACACAATATATGTTCCAGAATCCTGCTGCATATCTACGTTAACGATATGGGCCTGTAATTTAGAGGCTTTCTCCTACTACCTTTCTTGAATATTTGTGTGACTTGTGCAACTTTCCAGTCTTTGGGTTTCGTCGAGAGAACGATTGTATATGATTGTTAAGTATGGAGCTAATGCATCAGTATTCTCCGAAAGGAACCTAATTGGTATACAGTCTGGACCAGAAGACTTGCTTTTATTAACTGATTTAAGTTGCATCACTACTCCGAGAATATTTACTTCTACGTTACTTATGTTGGCAGCTGTTCTCGATTCGAATTCTGGAATATTTGCTTCGTCTCCTTCTGTGATGGTATTTCGGAAGGCTGTATTTAATAACTCTGCTTTGGCAGCACTGTCTTCGATAGTATCTCCGTTGTTATCGCGCAGAGAAGGCATTGATTGTTTCTTGCCGCTAAATACTGCACATATGACCAGAATCTCTTTGGATTTTCTGCCAGACTTCGAGACAACGTTTCGTTGTGGAAACTGTTATAGGCATCCCGCATTGAAGTCCGCGCTAAATTTCGAGCTTCTGTAAAAGATCGCCAATCTTGATAACTTTTTTTGTCATCAGTCTACTGACTGGTTTGATGCGGCCCGCCACGAATTCCTTTCCTGTGCTAACCTCTGCATCTCAGAGTAGCACTTGCAACCTATGTCCTCAGTTATTTGCTTGACGTATTCCAATCTCTGTATGCCTCTACAGCTTTTGCCCTCTACAGCTCCCTCTAGTACCATGGAAGTCATTCTCTCATGTCTTAGCAGATGTCCTATCATCCTGTTCCTTCTCCTTATCAGTGTTTTCCACATATTCCTTTCCTCTCCGATTCTGCGTAGAACCTCCTCATTCCTTACCTTATCAGTCCAACTAATTTTCAACATTCGTCTATAGCACCACATCTCAAATGCTTCGATTCTCTTCTGTTCCGGTTTTCCCACAGTCCATGTTTCACTACCATACAATGCTGTACTCCAGACATACATCCTCAGAAATTTCTTCCTCAAATTAAGGCCGGTAATTGATATTAGCCGATTTCTCTTGGCCAGAAATGCCTTTTTTGCCATAGCGAGTCTGCTTTTGATGTCCTCCTTGCTCCGTCCGTCATTGGATACTTCACTGCCTAGGTAGCAGAATTCCTTAACTTCATTGACTTCGTGACCATCAATCCTGATGATAAGTTTCTCGCTGTTCTCATTTCTACTACTTCTCATTACCTTCGTCTTTCTCCGATTTACTCTCAATCCATACTGTGTACTCATTAGACTGTTCATTCCGTTCAGCAGATCATTTAATTCTTCTTCACTTTCACTCAGGATAGCAATGTCATCAGCGACTCGTATCATTGATATCCTTTCACCTTGTATTTTAATTCCACTCCTGAAGCTTTCTTTTATTTCCATCATTGCTTCCTCGATGTACAGATTGAAGAGTAGGGGCGAAAGGCTACAGCCTTGTCTTACTCCCTTCTTAATACGAGCACTTCGTTCTTGATCGTCCACTCTTATTATTCCCTCTTGGTTGTTGTACATATTGTATATGACCCGTCCCTCCCTATAGCATACCCCTACTTTTTTCAGAATCTTGAACAGCTTGCACCATTTTATATTGTCGAACGCTTTTTCCAGGTCGACAAATCCTATGAACGTGTTTTGATTTTTCTTTAGTCTTGCTTCCATTATTAGCCGTAACGTCAGAATTGCCTCTCTCGTGCCTTTACTTTTCCTAAAGCCAAACTGACCGTCACCCAGCGCATTCTCAATTTTCTTTTCTATTCTTCTGTATATTGTTCTTGAAAGCAGTTTCGATGCATGAGCTGTTAAGCTGATTGTGCGATAATTTTCGCACTTCTGAGCTCTTGCCGTCTTCGGAATTGTGTGGATGACGCTTTTCCGAAAGTCACATGGTATGTCGCCAGACTCATATATTCTACACACCAACGTGAATAGTCGTTTTGTTGCCACTTCCCCTAATGATTTTAGAAATTCTGATGGAATGTTATCTATCCCTTATGCCTTATTTGACCGTAAGTCCTCCAAAGCTCTTTTAAATTCCGATTCTAATACTGGATCTCCTATCCCTTCTAAATCGACTCCTGTTTCTTCTTCTATCACATCAGACAAATCTTCACCTTCATAGAGGCTTTCAATGTATTCCTTCCACCTATTTGCTCTCTGTTCTGCATTTAACAGTGGTATTCCCGTTGCACTCTTAATGTTACCACCGTTGCTTTTAATGTCACCAAAGGTTGTTTTGACTTTCCTGTATGCTGAGTCTTTCCTTTCGACAATCGTATCTTTTCGATGTCTTTACATTTTTCCTGCAGCCATTTCGTCTTAGTTTCCCTGCACTTCCTATTTATTTCATTCCTCAGCGACTTGTATTTCTGTATTCCAGATATTCCCGGAACATGTTTGTACTCCCTCCTTTCATCAATCAACTGAAGTATTTCTTCTGTTACCCATGGTTTCTTCGCAGCTACCTGCTTTGTACCTATGTTTTCCTTCCCAACTTCTGTGATAGCCCTTTTTAGACATGTCCATTCCTCTTCAACTGTACTGCCTATTCCTTATTGCTATATCTATAGAGTTAGAGAACTTCAAACGTATCTCGTCATTCCTTAGAACTTCCGTATCCCATTTCTTAGCGTATTGATTCTTCCTGACTAATGTCTTGAACTTCAGCCTAGTCTTCATCACTACTATATTGTGATCTGAGTCTATATCTGCTCCTGGGGACGCCTTACAATCCAGTATCTGATTTAGGAATCTCTGTCTGAGCATGATGTAATCTAATTGAAATCTTCCCGTATCTCCCGGCCTTTTCCAAGTATACCCCTCCTCTTGTGATTCTTGAACAGCGTATTCGCTATTACTAGCTGAAACTTGTTACAGAACTCAATTAGTCTTTCTCCTCTTTCTTTCCTTATCCCAAGCCCATATTCTCCTGTGACCTTTTCTTCTACTCCTTCCCCCACAACTGCATTCCAGTCGCCCATGACTATTAGATTTTCGTCCCCCTTTACATACTGCATTACCCTTTCAATATCCTCATACACTTTCTCTATCTGTTCATCTTCAGCTTGCGACGTCGGCATGTATACCTGAACTATCGTTGTCGGTGTTGGTCTGCTGTCGATTCTACTTAGAACAACCCGGTCACTGAACTGTTCACAGTAACACACCCTCTGCCCTACCTTCCTATTCATAACGAATCCTACACCTGTTATACCATTTTCTGCTGCTGTTGATATTACCCGATACTCATCTAACCAGAAATCCTTGTCTTCCTTCCACTTCACTTCACTGACCCCTACTATATCTAGATTGAGCCTTTGCATTTCCCTATTCAGATTTTCTAGTTTCCCTACCACGTTCAAGCTTCTGACATTCCACGCCCCGACTCGTAGAACATTATCCTTTCGTTGATTATTCAATCTTTTTCTCATGGTAACCTCCCCCTTGGCAGTCCCCTCCCGGAGATCCGAATGGGGGACTATTCCGGAATCTTTTGCCAATGGAGAGATCATCATGACACTTCTTCAACTACAGGCCACATGTCCTGTGGATACACGCTACGTGTCTTTAATGCAGTGGTTTCCATTGCCTTCTGCATCCTCATGTCGTTGATCATTGCTGATTCTTCCGCCTTTAGGGGCAATTTCCCACTCCTAGGACAAGAGAGTGCCCTGAACCTCTATCCGCTCCACCGCCCTCCTTGACAAGGCCGTTGGCAGAATGAGGCTGACTTCTTATGCCGGAAGTCTTCGGTTGATTATTTATCAAAATTTAGGCTGTGGCAGGGATCGAACCCGGGACGGAAGACGTTTTGATTATGAATCAAAGACGCTACCCCTTTTTTTTCTACCTACTTTTTTTGCTTTTTTTTAATTGAACACACGGATAGTACATATGTATATATACACAAAGCAACAGTTCTTCAAGGTACTAGTTAAACATATACAAATGAGTGTCAGGTAAACAAATTATTAGAATAACATTAAATACAACAAAATAAAACATCCTTTCTTTTTGTTTCTTCTTTTTGTAATAATTTGTATTGAAGAAACTAAAAGTACATATATATTCACTATGCAAGAGTTCTTCAAGGTACCATTCCATTTAAACATATACAAATGATTGTTAGTTAAGCAAAAAAATAAATAAATACATTAAAAAGAAAAACATTAAATACAACAAACTATAACATATTCTGTCTTCTTGTTTTTTTTTCGATGCATGGGAACGTGGATAAGGGTGTTGCGTCATGTGACAGGTATGCATGGTACACCCCAGCTTTGAGGGGGGTCAAGGAAGACGCTGCGGAGATAACCGGCAAAAGTTTGTCAGTAAGATGGTTTTCGGTTGAGGGTGCTATGCGAGGTCACAACTTTGTACCAGAAGTCAATGACTGTATGCGGACCATTTTGAAAGAGGTATTCTAAAGCCAGTCCTCGAAACCAGATGAGAGTATGGTGCTTAGCAAGAGGGTAGTGAAATGTCTGGGGCAACAACAGGAAATCCGGGGTTACCGTCGTTGCCGGGGCACGGAGGTAAAAGCCCACGATTCGTTGGATGAGGAGCCATACGTTTTGTTTCAGGGGGCACGTAAGACGGTGCTCGTCGGTGTCTTAGAGCTGACAGTCAGGGCAGAGTGGGGAGGTGGCCAGTCCTATGGGATAAAGTCGACTGTTAGTCGGGAATTTTCCATAAACTAAAACATACCATAGTGCAGATACAGACGACGGTAAAAAGGGTGCATGCACACACCCCCAAACCGTGCGCCAGTTAATGTCAGGATGCCGTAGCACCATGGGGTCGCAAGGGTTGGACAGCATAAACAAACGATAATAATCTTTTGTACGGGGAGGACGGGCGACTGGAAGATCGGCCCGAACATAGCTGAGTTCTATGAAACAATTGGCGACGTGGTACAATAATGGCGAAACAGGTGCCACATCGATCGGTAGATCGAGAGAAGCTGGTCGGAGGATATCTAAGAGACTACGTGTTAAGGACGGAACCGTCCCCTGCCAGTGCCGCAACAGAGTGTAGACAAAGAGTGCAGAAGATCGTGCCCGCACGTTGACGAGTCCGAGGCCACCTTTTGCAGTAGGTAATGTTAAAGTGCTGTAACGGACTTTGAAAAGTGCCCCTGCTGACACGAAATATCCAAAGGCTGCTTGGATGCGGCGGCCAAGGAGTAACGGCATTGGGAGGATCTGGGCGACGTGTACCAGTTTAGGGGCTACACATGTTGACATAGGACACACGTTGGAGTTGGTTTAAGTTACGGTGCACTTGACCGCGGACATGGTGCCGAATCGACTGCAAAAGCCGCCGGTATGCCAGGGCCACTGTGCGGTGTGTGGAGCTCGTAAATTCGATACCCAAGTAACGAAGGGTGGTACTGACTGGGAGTGGGTTCGGCACCATAGCCGGGAGGCCGCGCCCAATGTGCATCATAGTCGATTTACGGACATTAAGAATGCTACCAGAAAGACGTCCATACTGGTGGATCCATAGGATGGCGTCATTGAGTTCCGTGGAGGAGCAGGTGAGAAAGAGGAGATCGTCCGCATAAGCCCTACAGTGAAAAGTGTAGTCACGCAAAGTGAGGCCCTGGTCTAGAGGTAAGTCCAGTGATGAGGGACTCAAGTGCAATGGCATATAGTAAAGTAGACATAGGGCATCCTTGACGTACAGAGGGGCGTATAGGAATCGGTCCTACAAGCCTCCCATTGACTTGTACCATCGAAACGGCGGGAAGCAGTAACCGGCGAATGGCATCGACAAAAAGTAATGGGAACCCCATACGTGTCGCCACCATGAGGAGGAATGGGTGTCGAACGCGATCAAAGGCACTCGTGAAATCGACGGATACCAGTGCTGCACGAAGGCGACAAACCGACGCTAGTGCAATGAGATCACGGCATTCTCCTAGGGCTGTTTGTAAGGTGGCCCCACAAAAACGTGCAGTCTGCTCAGGTGAAAGGACCGTAGGTAAGAAGGTGCGCATGCGCGCAGCTAAGAGGCGTGCATAGATTTTATAGTCTGCATTCAGTAGTGTAAGGGGGCGATATGCAGAGACATGAGACCCTCCCTTCGGTTTAGGCACAGGTAGAAGAATGACAGTGACGAATTCAGGTGGAATTGGGAAGGATGGAGTAAAGAGTTCCTGAATCATTTCCGTCCAGCGAGGAACCATCAACGTGGTGAACGCCCGGTAAAACTCCACTGGGAGACCATCTGGTCCTGGTGATTTGTTCTTGGCCCCTCTGTTGATCGCATCTACTACCTCTTCTGCGGTGATTGCAGACATCATGGACGTTGACTCCGCTACGGTGAGGGTCCGGTCAGGGGAAGGACGGAGATAATCAGGAATGGGCGTCGCCATCTGTCCATCATCATAAAATTGGCGATAATGTTCAGCAAAGGCAGACACCAACGCCGCCTGTGTTGTGTGGTGAACACCATCGGTGGTCGTGATGTTGGAGACGAAAAGTCGACGTCGACGACTATGGTCGGATGCGGCATGGATTGTGGATGGGGTTTCGTCGTGGAGGAGGTCTTGTCGTCGGGAACGCACCACGACACCATGCAGTCGTGCACGTTGAAGAGAGAGGAGACGAGCTTTAGTACGTTGTCGTTCCCTATGGGTGTCAGGTGATGGAGGGAGCGCATCGAGCTCACGGAGGACGGCGTAGTAAAAATTTGTGGTGTCTCGATGCCATGCTGCTGCTTCCTTGCCACATTGTATGAAGGCCTTTCTGATCGCAGGTTTGGCACATTTGAGCCACCAATGGAACGTGGATGTGTACTGCGGAAGGCGTCTTTCGCAAGACGCCTACGTAGTGGCAATACATTGTCGGCAGTGTGGATCATTAAGGAGGGAGGTATTAAGCTTCCAGTAACCTCTGCTGCGCCACACTGACTGAGGTGGCAGAGTCAGAGAGCAAATGACGGCGCAGTGGTCCGAAAATGCAAGGGGCCACCGTTCAGCTTGGGCGACGTCATTGCTAAGGTGGGCAGAGACATATAACCGGTCCAGTCTGCTCGCAGAATGTGCTGTATAATGGGTGAAACCGGGGGTATTGCCATGAATTTTCTCCCAAACGTCTACTAGATGAAAATCTTCGATTAAGGTGACAAGCGCCGGGCATGGCGAATAACCAGGCATTTGGTCCTGCGGATGGAGGACACAGTTGAAATCGCCTCCCATGATAAGGCGATCATAGCGTCCAGAAAACAGGGGCGCCACGTCACGTCCGAAGAAAGTGGACCGCTGCCGACGGTTTGTGGAGCCAGACGGAGCGTAGATATTGATTACGCGCGTGTCGAAGATGGTAACAGCCATGCCTCTTCCACAGGGAAGGATTGTCGTGTCCTTGAGTGGGATTCCTTCGCGTATGTAGAAAGCCACTCCACGCCCTGATTGATCACATGTGGACGTGTATGAGTCGTAGCCGTAGACTGGTGGTAGTGTGGCAACGCGTACTTCCTGAAGAAGGGCGACGTCGACGTCAGAGGCCCGAAGCATGTCACATAGGAGTTGCAGCTTGGGTACAGTGCCGATCATGTTGATGTTCAGCGTGGCAAACCGATACGTTTGTTTCAGTGGTGGTGGACGCGCATCTACCATCACCAAGGGAAGTAAGAGGAGGGCACCGACAGGAAGTCCCGTCCCATCAGCTGCAGGGCCTCGCTTTTGATGTTAACAGGCAGCCTTGTCCGGCGGAGGCAACTCATCCGGAGGAGGGGGCGTATCTTCCTCAATCTCGTCGGCCCATGCTCCTGTGCCATGGGTCCGTCCAATGTTCATGGGAATTGCGTCGTGGTGAGAGAGATCTGGAGTTGTCGGCGGGGAGACAGGCGTCTCAACCGGCGCACCGATCGTTACATTGTGCGTGGCGACCTCCATAGTGGTCCCGTCCTGCGAAATGTCTTGATCATCGTGAAAGTTGTCCGCCGACCTCTGCATGGAAATGTCGGTTGGTTGGGTGTCGTCTTCCTCGTCGCGGGTGGCGACGCTTTGAGAGTCCGTGGGTGAACGGCGACGGCGTTTGCGCCTACGTGGCGAGCGTTGTTTGCGCACGTGTTCCTCAGTGTCGGACGACGGCAAGGAAGAGCGTCGACCTGGTTCGAATGCGTCGGTGGGTACAATGAAATTGTCAAACAGGTGTTGTGAAGAAGTACTGTTCTCCTCAGCGTCCGGTGTGGGAGCCTGTTCGGCGGCAAGGTTGTCAGGTGGGACGTCCACACCGTCCATAGGTGACTGGGACGGTGGGACGTGCCGATCGGAAGGACCGGGCGACGGACTGGACGAAACTGTAGACGTGGCAAGAGCCGCTGCGTAAGTGACCGGTAGGGCGGTCATCGTGGGTGTGACGGACGCTTCCGACAACGGGAGCTGCGCGACACGTCGTGGAATGCATTCAGACCGTAGCTGACCTTCTTTCCCGCAACCGGAATAGGTTCGAGGTTGGCCGTCGTACATTATAATGGCACGGCAGCCACCGATACGTAGATAAGAAGGCACGTGTTTCTGCAACTCGATGCGGACCTGTCTAACACCGTTTAAAACGGGATAGGTCTGAAATTGTACCCATCGTTCGGCAACATGTTCCAGAACGTTAGAACGTTACCATAGGGACGGAGCGCCTCGATGACGACGTCTGCAGGTAGTTCGAACGGCAGTTCGAAGATCCTTATCGTCCGTGTGCCGAGACCTGCGTGATCGACGGTAACGGGTCTGACGTTGCCGTCGGAATGACAGAATCGCAGTCCACGTTTTGCCTCTTGAAGCACCTTGTCGCACGCCGCATCGTTGATCATTTTGACGTAGACGGTACTGCTAACTATCGACAAGTGGATACCAATTAGATCCGTTGGTGGTATCTTAACTTCATCGCGAATAAATCGTTCTACCTCCAGGGCCTTGGGTCGGGCAAAGTCGGAACAAAAGTTGAAACGTAATGTCTTCTTCCGATAGTTGTGCGCCATGGTGGTCTAGAAGGGAAAACGGCACTTACAGCGGCCGAAGTAAACACAAACACACCGTGCGCGCCTCGCCCGCAGCGCTCTGGCGCGTGACCGCCTCGCAGCACTGCCGGCGGTAGACTGCCCCTAGACCACGGGTCCTGATGTTTTTACGCCTGTTTAAAGTTGGTATGTTTTTCTCGTTGCTTCTGGAACATTGTTCTAACCCGTTTTGTGTACCAAGGAGGATCAGTTCTGTCGGTTGTTAATTTACTTGGTATAAATCTCTCAATCGCTGCCGATACTATTGATTTGAATTTAAGCTACAACTGGTCTAAACTTATGCCTAATACGATAAGACCGATGATCTCGCAGTTTGGTCTCTTCCCCCAAATCAACTCAACCGACAGAGCGGATAGGTGAAAAGAGTACATTGAAGGCGTCTGTAAGGAGGAGGACTTACCACTAAGACAGAAGAAACAGATAACATTCAACTGGAATTTCTGATATCATTGAGTGAAGTGGCAACCAATCGACTATTTAAGTTGGTGTATAGAATTTCTGAAACTCATGACGTAACGTCAGAGTTTCAGAGAAATATCATCTACACAACTCCGAAGATAGCGAGTATAGGTAAGTGCGAAAGCTAAAGCACAGTCGGTTTAACAGTTCATGCATCCAAGTTACTGACAAGAATAATATACAGAAGGATAGAAAAGAAACTTGAGGCTCAGTCAGATGACGGTCAGTTTGGCTTTACGAAAGGTAAAGGCAACAGAAAGGAGTTCTTAAAGTTACGGTTGATAATGGAAACAAGATTGAAGAAAAATCAAGACACATTACAGGATTTCTAGACCTCGAAAAAGTATTCAGCAGTGTAAAACAGTAGACGGTGTTCGAAGTTCCGAGAAAAATAAGAGTAAGCAATAAGGAATATACGATATGTATAAGAATGAAGAGAGAAAAACAAGACTGAAAGACCATTGACGAAGTGATTGGATTAAAAAAGATGTATGCAATGTTGCAGTCTTTCACCCCAACTGTTAAATTTATACATCGAAGAAGTAATAACGGAAATAGAAGAAAGATTTAAGAGTGGATAAAAATTCAAGGTGAGAAGATATCAATGCTAAGATTTGCTGATATCGCTATCGTCAGTGAATGCGAAGACATTTCACAGTATCTGTTAGATACAATGAACAGTCTAATGAGTTCAATATATGGATTTTGGGTTTTGAGTGGCGAGAATCTTAATATCAAAATTGGTGGTGTACTTTTATCCGAACTGTATGATGTTATTGTCAATGTTCGTGTAGCACAAGAAATAATAAAGATGACTTATTCTCAGTATCAATGATAAATGCAGCTGTAAATGCAAAATACTCAATTCTACTAACACATAATAATGTTCTCTCACATGAAAGGTTGCAAATTACAAAGTGCAACACCATTAAAGCCACCTTAATGGAGTTTTGCTGGTTTCAATAAAAAGAAATGTACTGTTCCTGGGCGCCTTGGCTCCAGGCACTTTAGATTTCTGGAGGCCGCTCGTTATTAGAATATTATGTTTCACGTACCTTTAGTCACGTGAAGTGCCGCTCTGCACCAAAATCTTGACGGTTACGTGAAAGGCTTTGATTGCTGTGCGAGTAATGTTAGTTTCTTTTCAACTGCGAGTTTAAGCAGTCTAGCATGTTTGTGTTTAACGTATTGGACATGCAATGTTACAAAGCTAAATGTCGCGCACATTAAAATCCGACCAGCTTTATTGTTCTGTTAGTGAGAAGAGACTCTGGGCTTCCTGTGAGGTTCGCATTGAAATCTTGTTATGGAAATGATTAAAATTCTTTGAAAAGTTCTATTTACATCTGAATTACAATTATTTTTTATGTAGTGATGATCCGCTCTGACTGTACCAGGCTAACACGAAAACTGTTTCTGCAATGAAATACTGATTCATTTTCAAGTGAAACATTTAAGCAGATAATTCTCAGCGAGTGAGTTTTTAAGCCGTGTGGCGTAATGAACTACTTAAAATTATGTTCTCGCCCGTAATGGCGTCTTTGAAACAAAATCAGCTCAGTATATGAAAACTGCAAATTATTCAGTAATAATTATGCGATGCCTTTCCCCACACTATTGAAAGGAAAACACAAGTTGACACATTTATAAAATTAATTACCATTATTATAAGAATGCTTTTTCTTACAGTATTAATAACAAAACATATACCATCCTCATTACGAACCGTCAATGACGTCCTTTTACAATCAAGAACAAAACGAGGAGTATTTAGTTTTTTCTCTTTCTTCCTCGTTACATGACTGTCTATTCATTTTTATGTTTGCTCACAGATTACCCTTGACATTTTTCGTATTAATAGTAATTTTCATTGTTCTTTTTCTATATCATTTTACAGTATTTCCCTGCAACAATCACAACACATCGTCTTCATAGCTTTTATCAATATTTTCGTTATTACAATTGTTTTTATATCGTTGCACTAGTTCCGTAAATTTTCACAATAACGACATAGGGACGGCACAGTGATCATGAAGTAGACGATGTTCAGGTATTCTGCTGCCTAGGCAGCAAGTAAACAATGACGGACGAAGCAAGGCTCGCATAGGCAAAGAACTCATTGTTGGACAACAGAACCTACTGGTCTCAAATATCGACGTTTTGAGGAAGAAATTTCTAAGAGTGTACATGTGGAGCATAGCATTGTATGGAAGTGAATCACGGACAGTGGGAAACCCGGAACAAAAAAAAACGAAGCAACTGAGGTAAGGTACTGGAGGAGGATGTTGAAAATGAGATGGACTGATAAGATAAGAAGTGGAGAGCTTCTCGCAGAATCTGCGAAGGAAGGAACATACCCGGAATTGCATTGACGAAACAATGGTGTTACACCATGAAGAAATAGACCGATTTTTGGAATGTCTGTGGAAGTGTTCATCACATAATTGGCATTACATGATGAAACTTTCATTCCATTCCAGACTCATGATTTACATCACTATGAAGTGAGAACCCTAAGGGGATAAATACACTGTTTGTTTTCATGCCATAACTAATGTCATACCATAAATACATGTTGTGCCAATTGAAGACTGCAGGCCAGCGTCAGCTATGAAAGCTTTCTGCTGCCCATCGCACCGCAGGCATGCTCCGTGTGAGACAATTCTGGCGACGGACTGGTGTGAAAAGTTTATCGGGTATGGCATCATCTTGTTGAATATGCCACGTGCTATTCTGGTCAGGATGGATGTGACCACAAGGTTTACTGTTCCTACAAACGACTGTTTCGTCGGGGCATCCGCAGCTGTGGTAGTATATTTTATACCAAGAACTCCGCAAACTGCTGCAACTTGAAGCAATTTTATTAAGGCACTACCTGTTTCGTGGGTTATAGTGAGATCATCAGTAGCACATCCAAACAACAAAAACTAAACAGTGATAGTGATTGAACCCCTACACATCAAAGTAATACCAGAACCATGAAATCTTAATTATGAGAATAGGTAAGAGCTCAAGTGTACTTACAAAAATTAAAACATGGTAAAAGCCACGGCGAAGAATACAGGAGGCCCAATCTTCGTATTTAGAACTATAGTGACTGTAGGAAGGATAGTCAATGAATGAAAAGTTGGGTGACAAGAAACCTCGTATGCCATGTACCAAGGGCGCACTTGTAAGAAAAGAGCGAAAGTGAGACGTGGGACCAGATGCAAAAAATCGGCGAGGCAAGAAGCAGAAGGCTTACAAGAGGGTCAACACAACACAGAGCCGCGGCACCCAAAGTGTGCACCCCGCGCATGGAGCAAAGCGACGCGGTGAATCAAAGCGTGCGAGGTGAGAGCCGAGCAGCTGAACAAATTCCACGAGAACATTGGGTTGCCTCCCGAATTCAGATTATAAAATTTCAGTTCACGATTCCAAGACCGTTATTGACATCTGTAGGAAACCCTCCACCACCAATCGTGTTATCCATCGGTGCTACAACCATCCGCTTCTATATAGGATGGTGGCTTTCTAGTCCGTGCAATTCGGACTCAGTAATGCTCTCCTGTCACGTGAGACCATTGATAACGAATTTCGCGTTGACCAGGTCAATATAGACGATAGGTATTTTGAGACCGGTACTAATAGAAGCATGTTTCAGCAATCTGGCAGGTTTGGTACTGTACAAGGACTGGTTGGGTGGGGAGGGGGGGGGGATGGAGGGGAGATTGCATTAAGTTACGGAGGGAGCTGAAGGGCAGAATTGAATGTTCCACTAGGCTTAAGCATTACGGTAAAAGTTGGTCAGCATCACATGGCAAAAAGTAGAAGACTTGCTTTCCTCATCCGTGGCAAACTGGTTGACACAGTGAGACACAGGGAGCAGATCCCTTATCAGAAATAAGAGGTCAGAGGAGTTTATTGTCTCCGGTGTGATATTTGCCTCATGTGCTTCGTTGGGCATACTGGCCGTGGGTTCGATGTGTGAGTGAGAGCACTCGAGTTTGCCTTGAGTATCCGCTTTCGAAAGTATGGTCACTCTGTGGTCAGCATACCTAACAATTTAAGAATTTTGCGTAGGGAGAAAAAGATTGAAACACTTAATATTCTTGAGGAGACGGAGGTCATGCGTAGCATGAAACTGTATCTACAACTCACGTTGAACAATAGTATCTAGCTAAGGCATGGGGGAAATTTATTTAATTTTGACCATATTGCGACAGCCTAGTGGTTCATTTAATCTGGTTCATTATAGTTTGTTTGTCTCCCTTGTTTAGTCTTTGGCATTTTTTTTTTTTTTCTGTTTTGCGATATCTTTTCGTTAGTGTGTATTCTGTTGCGCCACCATTGTGAATAAAATGTAATTTGCTCTTGCTTATGGGTCTATCCTGTAGACCAGTGGCGACAAAGTAACGCGTCTAAATAATTCATAGTTTATTAGTTTATGATTTTTTATACTAAAAATGAAAAGTGAGACAGAAGTGGAATTAATTTTGCATTTTATACAATAAATATCGTCAGTAATTTTATATATAACTAATTACGTATCAGTTATCATAGAATTAATGTGACATTTGACACTCAATCTGGGAAACTAACGTATCAGTATCAGGATCGACTGAAGTGGTTGCAGTTCTCTGGGTGTTCGCAGGGCTTGCATCTGAGATATTGGTTCTGTTTTTACTCTTTTTGTGTACTTTACTCTTGAAACTAACTGTTACCAAACGTATGTGCTTCCAAATAAAGGTGACATATATAACGTATGATTGTGCAACAAGGGATGTCTGTCTCAGGGCAGGTATGATTTGTAAAAGTCCAACAGAGGTACGTGATCAATGTTTCTTTTAGTTGGATAGCAGACTGCCACTCTACTCATTCCACCTGAAAATCATCAGACAGCGTATGTATATTGTTTGGAAAAGGTATCGCTTACAAAATTTTCATCCTAAAACCGAGTTTCAAGTTCTTGCATCCATTTTAAAAGTATTGCTGCGTATTTCATCCCTTGTTTAGGGTTATGTTTGGTCGACGTGTTGACATAAAAGAAAAAGTTTGCATTTACTTTTCCTGCTATAATTTCAGTTTTGGTTTAACCATATGGTGATAAGTAGATTTGTGCCTTGAAGACGCCTGTTTAAGTCACCTAAATGAGCGGTCAAATCAACCAGAAATGCAAAATGTGCCACCCAGTTGGAATCATCAAGTTCGAGCAAAGATTTTGCTACTGATATCAGAACGATCTGATTTAATTAACTATGCTCTAAATTTAACTTCTGGCCTCTGCTGAGCCATCTTACTCCGTAAATCATAATATTTCACCATACTCAGCATCAAAACTAAATGAATTCCTGGAATTGGCGATGAATAACTTCTACAACTGTAAAGAAATAACTCAGAATTCCCTTGTATTTCCATAAATTAATTTCATCATACGTCTCTAAAACTCTGTTCTTGCAGTTGTAGCTAAAGTAGCCGTAAGATAGCAGTCCAGCGCTTCAGACGGATTGGACGGTTATAAGAACGACTCTGGCGGTTCAACAATGGTAAGAATGGGATGCACCAATGAGAGAATAGCATCGTGTGGTGGGACTTTTAAACTGAAAATGTTCAGTTTATCATAGCTTTATATAATAGGAATTTTATGGTTTTTTTCCGATCGTGTTATAGATGCATACTCCTTGCGTCGCACTGATATTTGATTTGGGCCGCATGCGGCCCGCGAGCCGCGGAGTGGACACCCCTGCTCTGGAATTTCCGTATGCAATTTCTGTTTGCTTTGTTACCCTTCTTTTGTTAAATTTGGTGTAACGAAGCCCCGACTTATATAGTGAGCTTAGAGTATATGGAACGTGGTTTTGGTTTCTCCCGCCCCACATCATGCGCTGTTGGCGCCGAGGCCTGATGCGCTGTATGTTGTGTTTCACCCCCACCCCCCGGCGTCCAGTGAGGCAGGTGTTTGCTGCGGCTCACCTCGGTGTCTGTGTTTGGCTGACCTGCTGGTAAGCTTTCTGCTTCCTGCCTCGACGAAATGATGATTTTGGTCAAGTATCTTACTTTCGCTCTTTGATTACATGCTCGAACTAGTTACATGGTAAAGGATGTTTTCAGTCAGCCAACTTTTTATCCATTGACTATACGCTCTAAAGATACTATGGTATTAACTATGAAGGTTGGGCCTTCTATATTTTGCGCCATGGTGTTTTCTTGTTTCAATTTTTGTAAGTACACTTGCGTTTTTATCTGTTCTCATAAGGAAGTGCTTATGGTTCCATTATTAGTTTAATTTAGAGGAGTCACGTCGTTATCATTGTTTATTTCTTGTTGTTTGGATGTGCTCCTGATCACGTCGCTAGAAGTCACAAAACCGTTGGCGCTTTAACAAAATTCGTTCAAGACACAGCTGTTTGAGGAGTTCTTGCTACAAAATTTACCACTCACTTGTCATCAGCGAGCCTCCATTCAACAATTACCGAATCAACATTGTTTCTATACATACTAGCTCCCTACGTCATGATGTCCGAAGCTCGGGAGCTATGGGGCTCAAGACCTTTCACCAGGTCGTCTGCAGACACTTTGAAGACCGTGACAAGAAGAAGTAATCATTATCCTAGTTGTCTCTAGTTCCGCACAATGGAAGTCTCTGTTATCGGTATTGGGGCAAACGATGCATCTCAACTCGGAATGTCAATCCACTTCTCGGTACCTTGTCCATGACAGTTCCCGGACGCGTCTTCCGACAATTCTCAGTTCTCCTTTGTCGTTCCTGCTCACCATCTAACGAAACACGACCTGATGATGATGATATGATCGAAACCGCTTCCTCCTGACGTGACACTGAATTTTTAGTAAAAATTTGCGATCAAGACAGATTATTGTCCGACATCATCAATACATATTTGTCAGCCATAAGATTCCGAGTGATAAATTCCGTAATACATGTGGTGTAGCGCCTAGCGCGAAATGGACTGCTCCTTGCCGTGCTACCTCTGATCCCTCTCCTTGAATCATTTACACATTTCTTTTATGGCTTGCGTGGCAGTTTACAAAATGCATCGTCGTTCAGCTCTGGCCAAAGTCGCGAAAATGCTGAGATTGCCGTGTACGCTGCAAGCGGCAAAACTTTTGCTTTTGTTCTGCGCAACAAGAGCGAGAAAATTTACGGGTGAGGGGCCATTGAAATTCATGGGTCTTCCGGGGACTATCCGGCATCTGGTGTGTGCGGGGGCCGGCAGCCGCGCTGCCGAGCGTCGTACTCTCCGCTGAATAAAACAACGCTTTATCCTCTGAATGCGAATTGAATCTGTCATACCGCACGTGTAGAGAGCCGACACGCACGCGGTCTGGCGCGTTGCGTTTCGTACCTGCGCTTTTGGACTGGTGTCTAAGCCCCGTAACATTATTTTTCTTTCTTTTTTTTTTCTTCTTTGAGGTCAGCCTTCTGAACGGTGAGAGGCGGACCGCCACCATTTCGTCTCGTCTGTAACAATCTCTTCATCTCAGCGTAGCGCTTGCATCCAACGTAATTTTTTGGGGGTATATTACAGTCTCCGATTTCCCCTCCAGTTTTTACCGTTCTGTAGCTCCCGCTAGTACCATGGAAGACGTTTCCTGATGTCTTAAGACATATCCCATCATCCTGCGCATTCTTCTTGTCACTATTCTCCACATGTTCTTACCCTACGATTCTCCGTAGAACCTCCTTGTGTTTGTCTTTATAGCTGCACCTAGTTTTCACCGTCCACCTATAGCACCACACCTCGAATGATTCGATTGTCTTCCTTTCCGATTTTCCAAAAGTGCATGATTTATTTGCATACGATGATGCGCTCCAGACGTCCAGGAATGGACAAAACGCCAAAAACACAACACATTATTGTCCCTAATACGAAGCAGGATACCCGTCGGCATTCGAAACAGCTTCCATGAAGTCTTCCGGGAATGATAAATACAGGTTTTGTGTGGTCTCCAGGGGAATCATACCACACTTCCAGCAAATTAATGAGCAGTTCAAGTAACGATGACGGGCCTGAGTAGCCACTTCGCACACTTCTCTAGAAAGCAGACCATAAAGCCTCAGTAACAATGAGATCTGCTTACTTTGGTGGCTAGACGAGATGCTAAATTCATCCTTGTCCTCACAAAACCAGTCCTCGATTATGCAAACTGAACAGGGTCCTGTGTTCTTGGAACACAGCATCATCATTGGGAAACAAACACTGTACCATGGGATAGACCTGATCACCCAAAACGCCCATATAATCATCGACAGAAGCCTGTGAAATCACGGTATGTCACTCCAATCATCACCGAGCTCCATCCGCTTTACACTTGAGACGCACGCTCGGACAGAAGTTGGAAATAGTGTCAAATAAGACTCATCCGATCATATGACTTTCTTCCACGGCTCCACAGTGCAGGTTTTATGGCTTCGTTACCACCACTTCTCCAGTTACTGCCATTTTCATCATTGATGTGTGATTCTGGAATTCCAGCCCACCCTGCATTTCTCAGCTTATCGAGTTCCCTACGCGTTGTATTGGTGCTGGCGGGTTTCGCGACTTTGATCTCCAGTTCTGCAATGACTTTTACCGCTGTCGTTTTCTTACTTTTCGTCACAAACTTCTTCGATGACCGTCTGTCGCGATCTCTCAGCACACACTGTGATGATGCTTCTCTGCTTTTCCTGTATATGGCATAAATCTTCGATACAGTGCCCCTTAAACACCAAACGCTTTGGCTACCTTGAAAACTTAAGCGTCCATTGTACAAGCACTAACAATTTGTCCCCATCTGAATTCAGTTAGTTCCGCCCTAATGCACTCACAACTACGCAGAACGCTTGCAACATACTGAGGAAGTCGCCCATTTGACGTTCTTGGTCAGATACAACAGCGCAACTTGTTTGGTTTGCTAGCATCTGCATTTATGTTCTAGATCCTCAAGGATACCCACCGACCTCCCGTAATTAGCCTTGCATGGTGGTGGGCGTCGTGGTGTCGTACAAATGAATCCGCAATCCTTGTGGCTCAAAATGGAGAACACAGAACAAAATAAAACAAAAACTGAGGGCAATGAGAAGATCTCAAACACCCAGATATCGCATTTGGAAACAATGGCAGCTGCTTTCGCAACTGGATCGGACCATCGACCAACCCAAGAAGTGGAAACTGTCACTGATAAGTCTGAATGGGACAGGATTAAATTCTTGTTCAGGGCTGAGAAGAGAAAATTTCTGGAAGAACGAAAACAAAACGAAGGTACAGAAAGGCTTCCTAAACGTAAGTGGAGGGTATTGAAGCGACTGTCTCAGAATGAAGAGGGTAAAAAGATACGTCCCACCTCCAAAACAGGGGAAAAGAGAGGAGATTAACACTCCCAATTCTCTGGATAAACGGATCCAGAAAATCTGAGGCAAGAAACAGGGAAACAGGCCTCTAATACTGTAGTCTCGATTTTCAGCATGGCCTTTATCCAACATGGATATCCACTGTTCAACATGACCTCGCAGCAGGTGAAGTTTGTTCAGCTGGATTTCTGTGAGAAGATTGCGGAGGGCTCAAGTTCTGGCCTCAGATGCAAGAGGGTCTGTCTGGACAAATGTGCTGTTTGTCTCTGAGGGAGGAAAAGAGGAATGGCTTATGGAGATGGTGCCCAAGATATGTCCGTGGGAGGAGGCGAAGCTGCTTGTCAAGACAGTGACTGAACTCCTCAAGACCCAAAAGTTATTAATTATGGATGCCGAAACTTGTTAAGAATACTCCTAAATCTCTCTTCGAAAAAATACAAGCGAAGAACCGCAAAGTCTCGACAGAGGCCTGGAGGATAATGAAACAGGAGGTTGTATCGACTGGCCAAACCCTTTTGACGTAAGTCGGTGAAAAATTCCTGAGGGCAATGCGAGAACAAGACCAAAAATTGTACTAAGAGTTCTCGCAGATTACCGGTAGGACAATCAAATACATCGGTAGCTATCATTGTGGCAATTAGAGATTGCAAATGTTGCAGATAAATCTGAAATACAGTAAAAGGGAAGTGATACAGGAACCCTGTTTGTATGAAGGCGGCGTTTCAGACCTCAGAGGAATGGTACGTAAGTTGATTTACGACAGTAATCTAAAGAACTTCAAAACATGCATTTACGCCAAGAATGAAATTTCATTCATGTTGATCGCGAACATTTTTTCCAGGGACTTAGTGACTACCAGTATGAAACGCTGTGAGTAAGTAAGCACGAGGGATATTATACTGGTTTCAGCTTACCTTCACTAAGAGGACAGTATTCCTCCTTTCCAGGAAGTGGTGAGACTGGTAGACAGATTTTCACAGTAGAAAGAACAACTGTTGGCAGACTATGATGCCAACGCCGACAACCTGCCACGGAGAAGCAGCAACACCAACAGCAGAAGTGAGTACCTGCTTGAAGATCTACTCAAGAGTAACTGGAAATCTTGAGTATAATAGGAAACCTACCTGGAGGAGATAACTTTTGGATTCATCCTAATGGGTATTTTGGACAATCGCACATGGCTTTGAAACTGTCCTTATTTGACCACATGCATATTAAGTTTTAGGTTGAAATGGGTGTTCAACAGACCATGACCTATAGGAATCCTAGAAAACTAACTGGAACCCATACAGGAAAGACCTAAACTCACGCTCTCCTGAAGGTAGAACTTCAATAAGAAATCCAGAATATTTCCGGGGAATAACAGGTGCAGTGACGTCTGCTATTATGACCTCGTACTTACAAAAGTGTCCAATCGCAAAGGAGTGCACTAATGTGAATGTACCTTGGTGGAACAACAGTCTGGAAGCTGGTAAGAAAACTGTTAAACCCTGCAGCAATAAAGGACAATGGACAAAATATCGACAGGACCTCATCAAATACAACCTTGTGATTAAGAAACTGTAATCCCGGAAAATATTCTGTGAGGAAGTGGAAGGTAAGCTACTTGCGCTAGACTTCATAAAACACTCACAAGAATACCGGATAATCCAGGAAGCACTCTGAGAAAGGAAGGTGCTAGGTACACAAGGACAGCATGTGAGACACTGGACGTGCTCCGAGAGACTCACTTCGTCATTGCACTATAGCAGATAGCACAAATCAAGAGTCAGCCCCTCAAAGGCACTGGTTTGCAAGTAATCAAAGGGAGGAACGGTAATCTCCCAGAAAATGCATAGATTTCAAAACAAAAATTGCGGTCGGTCGGAAGGGCTTGACAGATCAAATCATCAGGCTAAAAATGGAATGTTTCCAGCTCTGCTGCAACAAGAAGGAGAGGGATTAATTAGATACATTTTTAGACTGTTCACAATCGGCCTAACTGCGGGAATGATTCCCAATGCTTGGAGGACGGTGAAGGTCGTGTTCGCTTCGAAGACAGTCATATCAAGGATATTCGTCCGTCTTAGAGAAGAAACGATATTTACAGTTTCACAGTTCGAGTGATACTGTGTGGACGTGTGTCAAGAAAATTACTGTCTTATGTTAATGTGTGACGATTATAGCTCCGTCAAACGGAGACAGGTTTTTGCGTCCTTACACCATCCTTTTCTGCCGTTTCTAATACATGAAGAGTGATAACATTGTATTCCACAAATTTTTCGACAGGTGTATCCTATGCACCGGCGTAGGATTTCGCCGTACATCTTCCTAGAATTCATATGACATATGCACTCTCAGAGACATAATGGTAAACTGCACAAACTATCACAGCAAGGCATGTGATTCTTAATGAAGATTTCCCATAACTCGATATTGTGCATTGGTGTGCAGAATTTAGGACGAAAGTAACTTTCGTATGATGTGTCAGTATCAACGTAGCTCGATGAAACTTGGAGCGTACAAAGAAAGAAACGCTTCAGTGTGGTACAGAAGGTAACTGATAAAAATGCGCCATGAGACGAACGTAAATATCAGTTTTATTCAACTATAAGAATTGCACAGATGTCACCGTGATTTATGATGGTGCCCTGGTCAATACAAAAGGTGGGGTATGGTTCTTAGTGTGGGTGGTTGTTTATGCAAGTGGACGTGCTGCAATACATCTCCTGCATGCGACCCACTCATGCTCGATGTGGTTTGAGACCGGGGATGGGGAGGCCAGTCCATTAATCATATATCCTCTCGTCCCAAAACCTTCCCCACCAGCGCTGTTCATCTACATCTACATACACACTCCGCAAGCCACCGTACGGTGTTTAGCATACGATACCCTATAACACTATTAGTCATTTTCTCTCCTGTTCAACTCGCAGATACAGCGAGGGAAAAAGGACTGTTTATATGCCTCCGTATAAGACCGAATTTCTCGTATCTTTGTGGTTCTTATGGAAAATGAATGTTGGCGGCAGAAGGAGCGTTCTGTAGTCAGCTTCAAATAGTTCAAAATGGTTCAAATGGAACTGAGCACTATGGGACTAAACATCTGAGGTCATCAGCCCCTTAGACTTAGAACTACTTAAACCTAACTAACCTAAGGACATCACACACAATCATGCCCGAGGCAGGATTCGAACCTGCTACCTTTGCAGCAGCATGGTTCCGGACTGAAACGCCTAGAACCACTCGACCACAGCGGCCGGCCAGGTTCAGATGGTGGTTAAAAATGTCCTGAACAGTGTTCCTCGAAAAGAAAGTCCCCTTCCCTGCAGAGATTCCCATTTGAGTTCCCGAAACATCTCCGTAATATTTGCGTATTGTTAGAACCTACTGGTAACAAATCTAGCAGCCCACCTCTGAATTGCTTCGGTGTTTTCCTTTAATCCGAACTGGTGCAACAATCAAGAAAAAGTCGCACCAGCGTCCTATACGCGATCTCCTTTACAGATGAACCACACTTCCAAAATATTCTCCCAATGAACCGAAATCGACCATTCGTCTTCTCTACAACAAACCTCCAATGCTGCTTCCGTTTTATATCGCTTCAAAACGTTACGCCCAGATAGTTAAACGACGTGACTGTGTCAAGCAGGACACTACAAACGCTGTATCCGAACATTACAGGTTTAGTTTTTCTACTCATCCGCATTAACTTACATTTTTCTACCTTTAGAGCTGGTACCTATTCACCGCAGTAGCTAGAAGTTTTGGTTAAGTCATCTTGTATTATCCTACTGTCACTCGCTTTGACATTTCTATTGCACCACAGTATCATCATCAAACAACCGCAGATTGTTGTCCACCATTCCGCCAAGTCATTTATGTACGAAGAAAGTAATAGCTGTCGTATCACACTTCCGTAGGGCACTCTTAAAATATCCTTGTCCCTGATGAACATTCGTCGTCGAGGTGCAATATAATGGGTTCAAACCAGTCACAGATATACGAACCTATTTCGTATGCTCGTACCTTCGCTAACAGCAGTTCAAATGCCTTTCGGAAATACAGGAATATGGACTCTAAAACTGGCTGTATATCATGAGAGAAAAGGAAAAGCTGAGTTTCACAAGAGCGATGCTTTCTAAAACCTAGTTGATTCATGCACGTAAGCTTTTCGGTCTCTAGGAAATTTATTATAGTCGAACTCAGAATATGTTCTAAAATTCTTCAGCATGCCGATGTTAAGGATATTGGTCTATAGAGTTTTACTCTTCGTATATAGGACAGTTAACTGAGCTATTTTCCAGTCGCCAATCACCAGTGGGTGAGAGATTCACGATAAATGCTAGATAAGAGGCCAATGCCGTACAGTACTCTTTGTAAAAGCGAATTGGGATTCCATCCGAATCTGGTGACTTATTTGTTTTCAACTCTTTCATTTGTTTCTCTACGCAAAGGTTGCTTATTGCTATGTCAGCCATATGGGACTCTGAGCATGGTCATAATAAGGTGCATTTGTACGATTCTCCTTCGCAGAATGATTTCTTAACGCGGAATTTAAAACTTCATCTTTCGTTTTGCTGTCTTCCACTGTCACAACAGAATGATCAGTGCTTGACTGGATGGTAGTCTTAGACCCTATCAGCGAGTTTACATAGGACCAGAACGAGCAGTGCACGCCTCGCGTTTATCCCATTTATTGTTTGTCATCTTCTATTAGAATACTCCCACTTCGTTTTCTTATTCCATATACTGGCGTCACTAACTTCCTGCCTTACTTGCCCGTCGGATAAAGCATATACGTCGCCAGCGGTCGGGCGAGTCCTGGCTGCCCGCGCCTGACCGGCGCTCCGTCCCCCACTTCACTGCTGCTGCTCAGATAGTTCAAATGGCTCTGAGCACTATGGGACTTAACATCTGAGGTGATCAGTCCCCTAGAACTTAGAACTACTTAAACCTAACTAACCCAAGGACATCACACACATCCATGCCCAAGGCAGGATTCAAACCTGCGACCGTAGAGTTCGCACGGTTCCAGACTGAAGTGCCAAGAACCGCTCGGCCACAATGGCCGGCCTGCTGCTGCAGCCCGAATGCACTGCTGGTCCGTCCCGAACTGACCGCCAGACACACGACGACCCTGAAATACTATAGGTCGCTGCAGAAATGGTACGACAGTGCACTTACCAATACGACCTGCTGCTGTCGCTCACGGGAAAGTAAGGTAGGAAGTGAGTGACGCCAGTAAGTGGAATAAGAAAACGGTGATAGTTGTATGCTTCCAGCATAGATATTTCCCCAGAAACACGAATCTCTATTAATCTTTGCTTGTCATCATTTGCACGTTCTCTTTTGAACTGAGAGTGGAACACCCTTCGGTTGATTCCTTCAGTGTTGGAACGTGTTGACACTCTGGTTTCAGGTGACCGACAGAAAACAGACACCCCACTGCTGCGTCTCTGTTGGTAGTGCTGACATTATCGCCTATGGGTGTTAATGCGTGTTAAAAGACCATACAAAGCAACGGAGGCAATCTGTAAGGAATTGCTTCCGTGTTGCAAATACCTTGTCTAAATTATTTTGCAATGATGACTTTAGAAGATAGTAAATGACAGCTTCATCTACAAACAGTCTAAGTGGGCTGCTCAGATTATCTCCTAAATCGTTTATGTAGGTTAGAAACAGCAGAGGACCTATAACACGGTCGGATATCACTTCTGTTCTACTCGATGACTTTCCGTCAATTATTGCGAACTGCGACCTTTCTTAGAGGAAATCTAGGAGCCAGTCGCATAACTGACTCGATAATCCATACGCAGCAATTTAATTGCAAGTCACTTGTCAGGAACCGTGTAAAAAGCCTTCTGTAAATATAAAAATATGGAATCAATTTGGCTTTTTTTTTCATCCAACTACTAACTGGTTTGATGCGGCCCGCCACGAATTCCTTTCCTGTGCTATTCTCTTCATCTCAGAGTAGCACTTACAACCTACGTCCTCAATTATTTGCTTAACGTATTCCAATCTCTGTTTTCCTCTACAGTTTTTGCCCTCTACAGCTCCCTTTAGTACCATGGAAGTCATTCCCTCATGTCTTAGCAGATGTCCTATCATCCTGTCCCTTCTCCTTATCGGCGTTTTCCACATATTCCTTTCCTCTCCGATTCTGCGTAGAACCTCCTCATTCCTTACCTTATCAGTCCACCTAATTTTCAACATTCGTCTATAGCACCACATCTCAAATGCTTCGATTCTCTTCTGTTCCGGTTTTCCCACAGTCCATGTTTCACTACCATACAATGCTGTACTCCAGACGTACATCCTCAGAAATTTCTTCCTCAAATTAAGGCCGGTAATTGATATCAGCCGAATTCTCTTGGCCAGAAATGACTTTTTTGCCATAGCGAGTCTGCTTTTGATGTCCTCCTTGCTCCGTCCGTCATTGGATACTTCACTGCCTAGGTAGCAGAATTCCTTAACTTCATTGACTTCGTGACCATCAATCCTGATGTTAAGTTTCTCGCTGTTCTCATTACCTTCGTCTTTCTCCGATTTACTCTCAAACCATACTGTGAACTCATTAGACTGTTCATTCCGTTCAGCAGATCATTTAATTCTTCTTCACTTTCACTCAGGATAGCAATGTCATCAGCGAATCGTATCATTGATATCCTTTCACCTTGTATTTTAATTCCACTCTTGAACCTTTCTTTTATTTCCATTATTGCTTCCTCGATGTACAGATTGAAGAGTAGGGGCGAAAGGCTACAGCCTTGTCTTACTCCCTTCTTAATACGAGCACCTCGTTCTTGATCGTCCACTCTTATTATTCCCTCTTGGTTGTTGTACATATTGTATATGACCCGTCTCTCCTTATAGCTTACCCCTACTTTTTTCAGAATCTTGAACAGCTTGCACCATTTTATATTGTCGAACGCTTTTTCCAGGTCGACAAATCCTATGAACGTGTCTTTATTTTTCTTTAGCCTTGCTTCCATTATTAGCCGTAACGTCAGAATTGCCTCTCTCGTGCCTTTACTTTTCCTAATGCCAAACTAATCGTCACCTAGCGCATTCTCAATTTTCTTTTCCATTCTTCTGTATATCATTCTTGTAAGTAGCTTCGATGCATGAGCTGTTAAGCTGATTGTGCGATAATTCTCGCACTTGTCAGCTCTTGCCGTCTTCGGAATTGTGTTGATGATGCTTTTCCGAAAGTCAGATGGTATGTCGCCAGACTCATATATTCTACACACCAACGTGAATAGTCATTTTGTTGCCACTTCCCCTAATGATTTTAGAAATTCTGATGGAATGTTATCTATCCCTTCAGACTTATTTGACCGTAAGTCCTCCAAAGCTCTTTTAAATTCCGATTCTAATACTAGATCCCCTATCACTTCTAAATCGACTCCTGTTTCTTCATCTATCACATCAGACAAATCTTCACCCTCATAGAGGCTTTCAATGTATTCTTTCCACCTATCTGCTCTCTGTTCTGCATTTATCAGTGGAATTCCCTTGCACTCTTCATGTTACCACCGTTGCTTTTAATGTCACCGAAGGTTGTTTTGACTTTCCTGTATGCTGAGTCTGTCCTTCCGACGATCATATCTTTTTCGATGTCTTTACATTTTTCCTGCAGCCATTTCGTCTTAGCTTCCCTGCACTTCCTATTTATTTCATTCCTCAGCGACTTGTATTTCTGTATTCCTGATTTTCCCGGAGCATGTTTGTACTTCCCCTTTCATCAATCAACTGAAGTATTTCTTCTGTGACCCATGGTTTCTTCGCAGCTACCTTCTTTGTACCTATGTTTTCCTTCCCAACTTCTGTGATGGCCCTTTTTACAGATGTCCATACCTCTTCAACTGTACTGCCTATTGCGCTATTCCTTATTGCTGTATCTATAGCGCTAGAGAACTTCAAACGTATCTCGACATTCCTTAGAACTTCCGTATCCCACTTCTTAGCGTATTGATTCTTCCTGACTAATGTCTTGAACTTCAGCTTACTCTTCATCACTACTATATTGTGATCTGAGTCTATATCTGCTCCTGGGTACGCCTTACAATCCAGTATCTGATTTCGAATTCTCTATCTGACCATGATGTAATCTAATTGAAATCTTCCCGTATCTCCCGGCCTTTTCCAAATATACCTCCTCGTCTTGTGATTCTTGAACAGGGTATTCGCTATTACTAGCTGAAACTTGTTACAGAACTCAATTAGTCTTTCTCCTCTTTCATTCCTCGTCCCAAGCCCATATTCTCCTGTGACCTTTTCTTCTACTCCTTCCCCTACAACTGCATTCCAGTCGCCCATGGCTATTAGATTTTCGTCCCCCTTTACATACTGCATTACCCTTTCAATATCCTCATACACTTTCTCTATCTGTTCATCTTCAGCTTGCGACGTCGGCATGTATACCTGAACTATCGTTGTCGGTGGATGGTCTGCTGTCGATTCTGATTAGAACAACTCAGTCACTGAACTGTTCACAGTAACGGACCCTCTGCCCTACCTTCCTATTCATAACGAATCCTACACCTGTTATACCATTTTCTGCTGCTGTTGATATTACCCGATACTCATCTGACCAGAAATCCTTGTCTTCCTTCCACTTCACTTCACTGACCCCTTCTATATGTAGATTGAGCCTTTGCATTTCCCTTTTCAGATTTTCTAGTTTCCCTACCACGTTCAAGCTTCTGACATTCCACGCCCCGACTCGTAGAACATTATCCTTTCGTTGATTATTCAATCTTTTTCTCATGGTAACGGCAGTCCCCTCCCGGAGATCCGAATGGGGCACTATTCCGGAATCTTTTGCCAATGGAGAGATCATCATGACACTTCTTCAACTATAGGCCACATGTCCTGTGGATACACGCTACGTGTCTTTAATGCAGTGGTTTCCATTGCCTTCTTCATCCTCATGTCGTTGATCACTGCTGATTCTTCCGCCTTTAGGGGCAATTTCCCACCCCTAGGACAAGAAAGCGCACTGAACCTCTATCCGCTCCTTCGCCCTCCTTGACAAGGCCGTTGGCAGAATGAGGCTGACTTCTTATGCCGGAAGTCTTCGGCCGCCAAATCTGATAGTTTATCAAAATTTAGGCAGTGGCGGGGGATCGAACCCGGGACCGAATACGTTTTGATTATGAATCAAAGACGCTATCCCTAGACCACTTTTTTTATTTTATTATTATTATTTTTTTGTATGTATCAGTTCTAGGCTTCCGTTGCGCAATATAAGAAAAGAAAGGAAATGTCTTCTTGAGGTGCACAAAAGACTATCACTTCATTGTCGAAAGGAAAGTTGCTCCGCTGCTCTGCGAGAGAAGGAAAATGTTGAGAGAAAAATCGGAAAGAAAAAAAAAAGGCCTTCTGCATTGGTGAGCATCTGAATAGTATCTTAAAATTCCGGCAAGAACTAAAGGCCCAGGAAGCAAATAGGATTCATACATACAGGCAACTGGCAACCTCTACTATCCAAATATTGTATTTGAAGCATTTAACCGTTAATTATGATTTTCAGCATATTTCCAAATATCCTCACAATGTTGGCTTGTTTTAAAGTGTTCAATTTCTATGTAAGAATAATAGTCTAGGAAAGTAGCATGCCTATTCTGCATAATAAACGATGCTGTGTGGCCCATGATCCACGTTGTAGCGTTGTTTTTTGCTCGTGGATACCTCAGTTTTGGTGGCTGAATGATCTCTAAAAGGTTTACACCACTGGGCGTCGTACGGTCTATCACTGACAATCGTTGACGAAGAAATGTTGTAATTTCTTCTGCATGTCCGTACGTGAACCTATGAAGGAGCGTATCGACTCTTCCGCATGCGTCACATTCGGGCGTTGGATGAAGACCTATTTTATGTAGCTTTTCATTCGTTGATACTTTATCGTTGACTGTGAGATACCAGTCGGCTATGACGCGTGATTGTAACATGTCGTTGTGCACATTCCGACATATTGTACTCCAATGTGTATGTGGATGTTTTTCTTCGAGACGATTCCTGTGGTTTGTTGTCATGAGAAGGTCATAAAGCTTCCTGTTCGTCAGGCTTCCGGTATCGACGATGCTGTGTCGAATGTAGCTCATTTCCATGTAGTAGTCGTACATGTCGGTAAGAAAGTGGAATGCCGGCGATATTAACGGGTGGGTCAAAGCTATGAGGCTTCCACCGCTGAATGAGGTTTCTGATGAGACTGGTCCTCCGGGTACGAAACGCCTTCCTGATGCGATTTAGGAGCAGGGTGACACATTTTTTGTGTACTTTAATGAGGTTAAGGCCACCTTTGGACGAAGGTAAGGTTAAGGTATCGAATTGAACTTTGAAAATATGCCCCCTAAAAATAAACCAACATAACGCTTGTTGTATACTCTTGGCTAGGTGGTCGTAGATTGGAAGAATTTGCGCCAAATAATTCATCTTGCTCGTAATGGCCATCTCGATGGTCTTGACTTTCTGTAGTATGTTCAAGTCACGGTCGGAGTGAAGCATCAAAGCAGCACGTAATTTATTAAGCATGTGTGACCAGTTCTTCGTCAGGAATTTGTCTGCTTTGGCCTCTAGAAAGATCAGAGCGCCCTGTCCTTTAGTTTCAGCATATGAACAGATGATGTCCCTCAAATCGCAGGCAGCTGAGATTGCACTTCGACCTCGCACTGCACTGTACTGGTAACTGCCTAAAACCTTGTACATAACGGTTTGCATCCTTAGCTTAATCGATCTGGTGATTATTTTGAAGTCGGCATTCAGGAGTGCGATGGGTCGCATGTTTTTGACCTTCCTGCTGTTCCCTTTTTTCGGTAAGGGCAGGATGATACCTTCCGTAAATGCCTTGGGTATGACTTCCAGGTGCCAGAGTTCATTCGCTATCTCGAGGAGTGTCGGGCCGAGGAGGTTCCAGTATCGCTGGTAAAAGCGCTGAGACCATCGGGTCCTGGTGATTTCCCTTTCTTTGCACTGTGGACCGCCAGTCGGATTTCGTCCTCTGTGAAAACAGATTCCAGCTTTGCATTATCCTGTTGTGACAAGCGACAGCTCAAGGTCCTAAGAAAGTCCTCGCACGAGTGTTCATCAACGAGTTGCTTCTTGTAAAGTTGACTATAATAGTCGTAGACGTGCGAGATGATGTCACGTTGCTTCGTGATGGCATGCTCAGCGTCATCAACGACGGCTTCAATCAACATGGCTTTACGCCGTTTCGTCGTTCTCAGGATGTGGTACAGATGATGCCATGCATTCGTTGGCGTTGTATCGCCGTGATTTTCGCTTTATATCGTTTGATCTTTACGTCGATGTCGCGAGAAGGATTGTTAGTGCGACTGTACAATTCTCTCAAACAGCGATAATAAAATTCAATAGTCTGTTTCTGCCAAAAGCTTTTTTGTCTGGCGTAGCTCATGAGGGTGAGGCGTAATTTAGTCTTAGCACACTGAATCCACCACTGTAGAACGCTAGCGTAACGGCGTCGGTGCCGCTGGAGCTGTTGCCACGTTATGTTCACCTCCTCTTCAAGTTGGGCAACCTGCAGAAGGCTGACACTCAATTCCCAGTAGCCCTTCCCGCGGTAAATTGGCTGTCGTTGTAGGTTGAGGTAACACTGATATGTACAATGGTCGGAGATGTTGACAGGAGCTATGTCACAGTTCACAGTGTGTCGCTGGAGGGCATCGGACACATAGATCCTATCCAGCCGACTGGCAGAATGACTGGTTACGAAGGTGTACGCTACCCGTTCACCATGCAATTGTTCCCATGTATCGTGAAGACGCATGCCATGAATTAAATGTTCAAGTTCGATACATCTGTTCGTGTTAGGAGTTTGGTCGTTGAGCACACAATTGAAGTCACCACCAAGGATGAGATGTTCACGATAAGCGCTAAGAAGAATGGGAACCTCGGTTTTATAAAATTTTGAACGATATCTCTTATGAGTGCTACCTGAGGGGGCGTACACGTTAACAATCTGCACACCATTCACTCGAAGAGAAATGCCACGACCACTGGGCAGCCGCTGCACATCCGTAAAGGGTATACCGTCGCGCAGAAGGATGGCAGTGCCTTCAGCATCCTGAAGATTGATGTTATCAATAAGAACGTAACCGGGCACTTCTAAGGCTGTGACTAGCTCCTGTAGGAGGGCAATGTCAACGCTGGTACCATACAAGAAATCAGTTAGCGAACGGAGTTTCACCGCACTTTGAATTCTAATGACGTTAAGTGTGGTAATGTTGTAGGTTTGGCTGTCACCCATGATGGTTCAGAGGACAATGAACTCTGAGTTTCAGATCGTCCTTCTCTCCGGCTTTGAACCAAACTCGTTGGTAACGTTTGGAGTACGAAACGAAATGTCAAAACCAATAACGGGTCAGGGAGGGGAAGGTCGCAGCGCGATGGTCATGCTCGAGAGCAGCTACTGCTGCATCTCCTCGTTCTGCTGCCACCACGGCTCATTGCTGTCGGGGTGCTGCGCGGTGCGCGCGCCGCCCTGCCCGCCACCGCCGGCTGAGTCTGTCAACGTGGTCGCATGCGCCTGTCCACCACGCGGAGCTGCGACTTACGTCAGCGAGTTCCTGCGGGAGCGCTGCTGCAGCTGCTCACTGCTCTGCCCGCTCTTGCTCTTAGCCGTTACGGTGCTCTGATCCCTCTCAGCGCTCAGTAGTGCCTTCAGGTGTTTGGTTTGTTCAAGAATGCGTTCTTGCCTCGCGGTGTCCTCGCAGCGCACGGAGCAAGAAGATTGAGTTTCAGTGTCGCTGCCACTTTCCGACATGTGTACGGGTCTCAAATCATTCGACTTTTCCTCTTTGCTACTATTCCCTTTGCTTCTCCTTCGGTGGTGGTACAGTCCCCGCGACCACCTCACTCAATAGTGGTATAAGCTTTTCACTACCGTCTGCAGGATGTTCCCGTGGAAGTTGAAATGGATGTCGACGTGTACAGTTCATCCGCAGATGTTCAGTTGAATGGCAGATCGAACAGGTAGGGGGTTGGCCAATGTAAGTTACCTGTGCACGACAGCCGCCAATGGCAACATACGAAGCTATATGTTTTTTCAAGTCTACACGTACACTTCGCACCCCGCTGTTAACTTGGTAGCGATAGCCACTCGACCATTTTTCATTGGTAACTGACAAAACAGCGCCGTACAGTGACAGAGAACGTGCAATCAGATCATTAGGGTACTCAGGTGGCACATTAAATACCCTGATGGTTCTCACTCCGTATCCCGAAGGCACGATTTGGACATTACTAATACTGCCATCATTATGACGGAATGGTCTCACACCAACATGCTCCTCAACGAATTTCTCATAAGTGTCACTCGAAATAAATTTGATAAATAACGAGTACTGCACTAAGTCCAACTGGAACGTGTCGACTATATCTTCAGGCAATTTCAAATCCTCAAAGATCCACTCATGAATTTCAAACGCCGTCGGTCGCAAGGGAGCGCGATCGAAAACACACTGAACGCTGTTCGCTCTGTTAATTGTCGACATCTTACTTACAACAGTTATACAGAAACAAACGTTAACAGCGCTCGCACATGCTGCTCAGCTCTCCACCTCAGCACTGCTCGCGACGTAAACACTGGCCCGCGCTACCGCCCGTCACCGCGCGATGTGCACTGGCCGAGTGCCGGAACACGACTGCGAACACGGGTACTGTCTTCTTAATGCAGTGTAAATCGACCGCGTCGACATTAGGCCCAAGTATTACCGACCAACACAGCTCTAGCGGTGCCCTTAAGCTCAGTGGACAGTCCGCCATACATCACATGTGCCTCTTATCTCTCTTTCGCCGTAACTGCAACCCACCGACTGTCGACGTCATCAAAAAGTCGTCTAAAGGAACTACAAACAAAAGACTCAACTAACAGGCGACCGAAGCGTGACACGGCGTAGGCAAAGATGCGAAAACATAGAATGAGCCAAACACAGCCCAAAGCCCTACCAAGAATAATCTGAGAAATCGTCTAGTTGCTGAGAACCTGGAATCTTACCTAAGATCATCCAAAAAATTTTTAGAAGAACATGTAAGGAAGTTGTTCTCGTTAGTTTTTCTCAGTCACAGTCTGAATTTAATTTTATGGACACCTTCTTCTCTAATTTTATCAACAAATAATATCAATGATATCAAGTTTTATTCAACATTTTATTCACTTTTAGTGAAGACTGTTATGTCAATTTTAGGGTGTGCTGTGGAATGAAAGAATATTTGGAGACTATTATTGGGAAAGCTATGGTGAGACACTGGCCATATAGAAAGGTTTAACGAAAGAGTTAGACGTAACAAGTACACAAGACGAATGTGCACGGGGGAGTTGAAAAGGGTCGAACCTCAATGAAATTACTTCAATCGGATTGAGGAAGTTTTGGAAACGCCAGTTTAGGAGTACCATAATTAAGCTATTAACAATCTATTTAGTTTAACGGTTTAAATTATAAAAAATTTGGTTCTCAAAAGAAATTTCCATCGCTGCGCTGTTGATAAATAGCTCTTTTGACTCATGAGTTTACCAAACACTACGCTATGCGAATGTTATAGTTTATCCCCAGTTTGTACTTCATTGATACAGAAGATGCACTGATGTCACAATAGTCATGTGGGACCTCCTAACATCGTATCGGAACTTCTCCTGCCCGGCGTAGTGCAGAAACTCGACGTATCATGAACTCAACAAGTCGTTGGAAGTCCCCATCAGAAATACTGAGCCATGTTGCCTTCATAGACGTCCAACACGGAAGTGTTGCGGTGCAGGATTTTCTGTGCTTGAACAGACCTCTCCAATACGTCCGATAAATGTTCGATGGGATTCATGTAGGGCGATCTGAGTGGCCAAATAGTTCACTTCAATTGTCCAGGATCTTCTTCAAACTAATCACGAACAACTGTGGCCTAGAAAATGACAACGTTGTTTGGGAACATGAAGTCCATGAATGAGAATGGTTCAAATGGCTTTAACCACTATGGGACATCTGAGGTCATCAACCCATAGACTTAGAACTATTTAAACCTACCTAACCTAAGGACATGACACGCAACCATGCTCGAGGCAGGATTCGAACCTGCGACCGTAGCAGCAGCGCGGTTCCGAACTGAAGCGCCTAGAACCGTTAGGCCACAGCAGCCGGCTCCTTGAATGACTGCATATGGTCTCCAAGTAGCCGCACATAACCATTTCCACTCAATAATCAGTTCAGCTGGACCAAAGGACGCAGTCCATTCCACGTAAACACAGCTCACACAAGTATTGAGGCACCACCAGCTTTCACAGTGCAAGTTCGGCGTTCTCAGTCGTTACGTGAAGGTCGCCGGCCATTGCGATGTCCATGGTCGGAGTTGATGCCCGAAATTTGGCATTCTCGACACACTCGTGACAGTGTGGACCTCGGAATACTGGATTTCCTAAAAATTTTCTAGATGGGAGGTCCCATTCGTCTAGCTCCTGCTACCATTCCGCGTTCGAATGGTTCAAATGGTTCTAAGCACTATGGTACTTAGCACCTGAGTCCCCTAGACTCAGGAGTACTTAACCCTAACTAACTTAAGGACTTCACACACATCTATGCTCGAGGCAGGATTCGAACGTGTGACCATAGCAGCGGCGCGGTTCCGGACTGAAGCGAGTAGAGCCGCTTGGACACAGCGGCCGGCCCATTCCACGTTGAGAGTCTGTTAATTGATGTCGTGTGGCCACAGTCATGTAGAAAACCTCTTCACTTTAATCACCTGACTACAAATGACAGCTCAGCCAATGCACTGCCAATTTATACCTTGTGTACACGATACTGCCACCATCTGTATATGTGCAGATGTCTATCCCGTGACTTTTGTACCCTCAGTCTACATAACTGAGAAGTCGGGTGAATCTTTTAAAATATCCAAAAAGAAGTGTTCTGCTAAATTTCTAATTGTCAAATTTCGCTTATGTGTGCGTTAAACGGCAAAATAATTTTGCAGAACCTGAACGAAATGAAGCATTTCATTCCTTTACTTCTGCAGCGACTTGCTACAGACTCCCCACACTCAGAACTTGAAGAAATGCGTGGTGAATCGCAGCCGGCGGGCATCGATTGGCAATTTATTTTTAATAACGTCAGGGGGCCCTTTGGAAGTAATTAACCCCTGGTTAGTCGAGGTTCGAGTTTCAGCGCTCCTGCGGACTTCGTTATGCGAGCCATTAAGTCAGCTATTGAGTTTCATGCGCGGCCGGGCAGTCGACTGGCGAGAGCTGTGCCCAAGTTCCCCGCTAATGGTCTGGCGCTGTGGCGCTGCCGTGGGTCGCGGGGCGAGCCCCCTGGCCGAACAGAGAGCGCCAGCACGTCTGTGGCTGCCACGCCGGCCCCCGCCCCGCCCCTCAACCCCCCCCCCCCCCCCCCCCCCGCACCATTTTCCCCGTTTTATAAGCGACCGAAAATTTATGAACAGTCGTGTGTCGACGGTGCACTGGGCGAGATGTGCACAGTTAACACCTGAATGTTTTTAGCTAAGGAAGACCTGACAATTCTCTAGGACACAGAGCAACAACGAGAAAAATACACAAAGGAATTACAGATATTGGCTGCGAGTAGACACTGATTCAATCAACGAGGAAAGATGAAAATTTGTGCTAGACCACGAATCTAACCCGGATCTCTTGCTTACTAGGCAGGTGTGTTGACCAGTGCGCCACAAGGACACAGTGGTCAGTCCAAATGCACGGACTACCCTAGCATGCCTCCCGTCAGACCCGAATTCTTAACTTACTCACACACTACTGTAAGTAGCCTGTTTAGGTTCTTATATTGCTAACGCCACGTAGCGCTCTGTATGAAAATCACTGGCTGTTCTGTGTACAGGCCGTGGCTGGGTGGCACTGTTGGAATGTGCTATTGTAGTGTTGGGCAGTTAGCTGTTAACAGCGCGTAGCGTTGCGCAGTTGGAGGTGAGCCGCCAGCAGTAGTGGATGTGGGGAGAGAGGTGTCGGAGTTTTGAGAGCGGATGATCTGGACGTGTGTCCATCAGAGACAGTAAATTTGTAACACTGGATGTCATGAACTGATATCTGTATTATGACATTTGAACACTATTAAGGTAAATACGTTGTTTGTTCTTTATCAAAATCTTTCGTTTGCCTACTATGCCTATCAGTAGTTAGTGACTTCACTAGTTAGAATCTTTTATTTAGCTGGCAGTGTTGGCGCTCGCTGTAATGCAGTAGTTCGAGTAATGAAGATTTTTGTGAGGTAAGTGATTCATGAAAGGTATAGGTTATTGTTAGTCAAGGCCATTCTTTTGTAGGGATTATTAAAAGTCAGCTGGCGTTGCTCTTAAAATATTGTGTGTCAGTTTAGTGATGATCAGAATAAGTAAAGAGATAAATGTCTAAGTAAGTTCGGTTTGGTCAGCTGTTTGAAAATCAAATAATGTAAGGGGTTTACCAGCACAGTAATTCACTAACTTTTCTAAGGGGTCGTTTCACTACTAATGTAGTGCTCCTTGTCCATTAGCATCACTAGTCGCGGCATTTCGCCAATTCCCGTAAGAGATCGAGCCTGATGTGCACCCTCACTGAAGAGACCATTACCACCCTCGCCTTACCTAATGTGGTGTCTGTTCCTTTGAACGAAAATACTCGTATGACTAAGGCGAAGACGGCCAGTGATCTCTTCAGTTAGGATGGACACCAGGCTCGGAATCTTAAAGGAATCGGCTAAATCCTGCGAATAGTGAGGATCGTGGACAAGGGAAATTATATTAATACTGTGTGGATAACTTGAGAATTTGGGCCAAATGGGAGGCGTGCTAGGTAATCCGTGCAGCTGCGCTGAACACTGTGGTTGGGTAACGCACAGGCCAGCGTATCTGCCTCGTAAAAAGAAGACCTAGGTTCGAAGCCCAGTCCAGCACGATTTTGCAACGTTCCACATTGATTTAAATCAAAGCCCACATGCTGCCAATGTCTGTAATTCCTTTGTGTCTTAATTCATATTGGCTGCTACAGTAAAATGGTGTTCGTTTATCCGGACATGTCTGAAAGTCTGAGAGAACGCAAAAAACGCACATATATGAGTAGTAAAAGATAGAGTAATCAACGGAAGGGTAACGTTCTACGATTCGAAGCCTGGAGTGTCAGAAGCCTGAGCGTTGTAGAGAACTGAACGTGGCAGGGAAGCCAGGAAATCTGAAATGAGAAATTCAGAGTCTCAGCCTAGATATAAGGGCAGAAGAAGTCGCAGTGAAGCCAAATGAGAAAAAAATCCGGATTTTTCGTCAAATGAACAGGATCGGAGAAGAAAGAAACATACGAGTTACAGTGAAAATATTAGGAGACAGGATGTCCTGAAATGTGTTAAGACGTCAGGGAATAACTTCCAGGGCAATAGAGGAAGTTGTAGAGTGTAAAAAACCACTGTAGGGAAGGAACGAGATTGGAGAATATCCGACAAACAACTGCGGTCGCAGGGTGAAAGTCTTGCTCTGAGATGAAGAGTTTTCCACTAGAGAGAAATTCCTATCGAGAAATTCCTTCTGACAAGTTTGGTGCAAGGTTGCACCAGACTTGTCAGAAGACCTGTGAACTATTCAGTGCCTCTGATCCATATTGAGCAAAATTGGTCTCAAGCCTCAAAAGCCGATGATAAATTTATTTACGACCTTCTTGCACCCAATGATATGAAAAAACTATAGTCACTCTGAGGAAAGACAAGTTAGTATGATAATTATATGCAGAACACTGCTCATGTGCCCTCAGTCAGATTCGAAACTATTTGCTCTCTGTCTGAACACACTGATGTAAGAAAAACTTTTAGTTTTGCGACAAACGCTTCGTAATTTTGGAATTGTTCAGATGTTCAAATGTGTATGAAATCGTATGGGACTTAACTGCTAAGGTCATCAGTCCCTAAGCTTAAACACTACTTAATCTAAATTATCCTAAGGACAAACACACACACACACACCCATGCCCGAGGGAGGACTCGAACCTCCGCCGGGATCAGCCGCACAGTCCATGACTGTATCGCCCAGACCGCCCGGCTAAACCCGCGCGACTTTGGAATTGTGCTGTTCTGCCTCGTAAGTTCACCGATGGTGTGGTAGAACACAAATAACGTTGTAGCTGTATTAGTGCCAAGTACGCAAGGAGACGTAAAAAAATGATGAAGATGAATTGCATTCAAATGGGAGTACAGGTTGTTATTAACGAACTGCAAAAAAGTTCTTTAATAATATCTGTTTTATAATTGAGTGTTAGAAGGCCTCAAAAAATTTCACTCTGAACCTATTCCCTTTCATACAACACAAAATGTAAAAAGATGTTTGAAATACTAAGAGTGTTACAGTTCAATATCAATTAGTGACAGCAGTACACTGTGGTCACACTTATAGAAGAGTTAAAACAAGTGTATACTTCTCAAAAATGAAGAATCCATGGACTGTACACATTGGGATGAAAGTTTCTCTTAGATATCACAGAAGACATTACAGATGTCAGAAATATCGAACGAAATCGTACATCGGAAATACACTCCTGGAAATGGAAAAAAGAACACATTGACACCGGTGTGTCAGACCCACCATACTTGCTCCGGACACTGCGAGAGGGCTGTACAAGCAATGATCACACGCACGGCACAGCGGACTCACCAGGAACCGCGGTGTTGGCCATCGAATGGCGCTAGCTGCGCAGCATTTGTGCACCGCCGCCGTCAGTGTCAGCCAGTTTGCCGTGGCATACGGAGCTCCGTCGCAGTCTTTAACACTGGTAGCATGCCGCGACAGCGTGGACGTGAACCGTATGTGCAGCTGACAGACTTTGAGCGAGGGCGTATAGTGGGCATGCGGGAGGCCGGGTGGACATACCGCCGAATTGCTCAACACGTGGGGCGTGAGGTCTCCACAGTACATCGATGTTGTCGCCAGTGGTCGGCGGAAGTTGCACGTGCCCGTCGACCTGGGACCGGACCGCAGCGACGCACGGATGCACGCCAAGACCCTAGGATCCTACGCAGTGCCGTAGGGGACCGCACCGCCACTTCCCAGCAAATTAGGGACACTGTTGCTCCTGGGGTATCGGCGAGGACCATTCGCAACCGTCTCCATGAAGCTGGGCTACGGTCCCGCACACCGTTAGGCCGTCTTCCGCTCACGCCCCAACATCGTGCAGCCCGCCTCCAGTGGTGTCGCGACAGGCGTGAATGGAGGGACGAATGGAGACGTGTCGTCTTCAGCGATGAGAGTCGCTTCTGCCTTGGTGCCAATGATGGTCGTATGCGTGTTTGGCGCCGTGCAGGTGAGCGCCACAATCAGGACTGCATACGACCGAGGCACACAGGGCCAACACCCGACATCATGGTGTGGGGAGCGATCTCCTACACTGGCCGTACACCTCTGGTGATCGTCGAGGGGACACTGAATAGTGCACGGTACATCCAAACCGTCATCGAACCCATCGTTCTACCAGCCCTAGACCGGCAAGGGAACTTGCTGTTCCAACAGGACAATGCACGTCCGCATGTATCCCGTGCCACCCAACGTGCTCTAGAAGGTGTAAGTCAACTACCCTGGCCAGCAAGATCTCCGGATCTGTCCCCCATTGAGCATGGTTGGGACTGGATGAAGCGTCGTCTCACGCGGTCTGCACGTCCAGCACGAACGCTGGTCCAACTGAGGCGCCAGGTGGAAATGGCACAGCAAGCCGTTCCACAGGACTACATCCAGCATCTCTACGATCGTCTCCATGGGAGAATAGCAGCCTGCATTGCTGCGAAAGGTGGATATACACTGTACTAGTGCCGACATTGTGCATGCTCTGTTGCCTGTGTGTATGTGCCTGTGGTTCTGTCCGTGTGATCATGTGATGTATCTGACCCCAGGAATGTGTCAATAAAGTTTCCCCTTCCTGGGACAAAGAATTCACGGTGTTCTTATTTCAATTTCCAGGAGTGTATTACAAATGGCTCTGAGCACTATGGGACTTAACATCTGAGGTCATCAGTCCCCTACAACTTAGAACTACTTAAATCTAACTAACCTAACGACATCATACATATCCAAGCCAGAGGCAGGATTCGAACATGAGACCGTAGCAGTCGCGCGGTTCCGGACTGAAGCGCCTGGAACCGCTCGGACACCGCGGCCGGTGGAAACATTACAGTAACTGACAATGAGGAGAAGAGAATTAAGTGTAACTTATAACAAAGTGACTTTGGCCGCCATGCAGTAAATGCAATTGGTGCGATAAGCTCAAGAAAAGTTTCATAAACAGTATTACACTGAAGCGCCATAGAAACTACTATAGGCATGCATATTCAAATACAGACATATGTAAACAGGCATAGTACGGCTCTACGGTCGGCAAAGCCTATGTAAGATGATAAGTGTCTGGCGCAGTTATTAGATCGGTTACTGCTGCTACAATGGCAGGTATTAAGATTTAAGTGAGTTTGAACGTGTGTGTCGGCGCACGAGCGATGGGACACAGCATCTCCCAAGTAGCGATGAAGTGGTGATTTTCCAGTACGACCATTTCTCATGTGTAACGTGACTATCAAGAATCAATCCTATAAAAGACATCATATTTACGCCAGTGACTGTAACACTTTCTTTATTTCACGATTGCAATTTCGGCATTAGGCCATTATCAAGATGTTATGGATATTAGGCCATGTCAACCTAAAATGAACTGACACATTTATATGTCATTTTAGGTTGACATGGCCTAATAGCCATAACATCTTCACTTGATAATGGCCTAAGGCCGAAATTGCAATCGTGTAATAAAGAAATTGTTGCAGTCATTGGCTTAAATATGATGTCTTTTATAAAGATCTACATGACTGTGAAACCCAGGTATAAAAAGTCTGTCAGTAATCTGGTAAAACATCAAACCTCCGACATCGCTGCGGCCGGAGAAAGATCCTTACAGAACGGGAGCAACGACGACTGAAGAGAATCGGTCAACATGACAGAAGTGGAACCCTACCCCAAATTGGTGCAGATTTCAATGCTGGGCCATCAAAAAGTGTCAGCGTACGAACCGTTCAACAAAACATCGTCGATATGGGCTTTCGGAGCCGAAGGGCCACTCTTGTATCCTTGATGACTACATGACTCAAAGCTTTACGCCTCGCCTGGGCCCGTAACACCGCCATTGGATTTTTGATGACTGGAAAGATGTTATCTAGTCGGACAAGTCTCGTTTCAATTTATCGAGCGGACGGATGTGTACGGGTATATAGACAACCTCATAAAACCATGGACTCTGCATGTCAGCAGTGGACTGTTCAAGGGAGGCGCTGTAATGGTGTGGGGTGTGTGCGGCTGGAGAGATAAGGGACCTATGATAAGTCTACATACGAATCTGTCAGGTGACACGTACGTAAGCACCTTGTCTGATCACATCCATCCTTTCGTATCCATTGTCCATTCCGACGGACATGGGCAGTTCCTGCAGTACAATGCGACACCCCACACGTCCAGAATTGCTACAGAATGGCTCCAGGAACACTCTTCTGAGTATAAACACTTCCGCCGGCCACCAGACTCCCCAGACATGAACATTATTGAGCATATCTGGCATGCCTGTGCTGTTCAGAAGAGATCTCCATCCCCCTTGTACTCTTACGGATTTATGGACAGCCCTGCAGGATTCTTGGGGTCAGTTTCCTCCAGAACTACTTCAGAGATTTGTTGAGTCCATGCCACGTCGTGTTGCAGCACTTCTGCATGCATGCTGGAGCCCTACATGGTATTAGATAGGTGTACCAATTTCTTTGGCTCTTCAGTGTAGTTCTCACATTCCGGCTCTCGGCTGTAGTGCATCAGGAACAGCTTACTAGTGACTTCCAACTGCCTCTCATTTGAAACAATAGACATCAGCATTGCTGACAGCGCAAAGAGCGAGGCCGAGTGAGGCGTCATTCGAATCCATGGACCTCCTCCGGCGAGCGGGCGGACCACTGCTCAGGCAGCGGCTCTCTCGTAGCTCAAGGCAGGCCGTCCAGTCCTGTGGTCGAACAGCGGATACCGTACTGCATTTCAGGACAGCGCTTTGGGTATCACAGACTCGTGGTATTGGCCGTGATACTGAGACTAGAATCATTTAATACACGAATGGCTGAGTACTTCCATGCTCCAGACTATGCTCGTTTAGGGCTTAAGGCACGTACTCTAAACACAGCCATGGTGGCAAGTGAGGAAAGGCTTCCGTCGTTCTGCTAGCGTACTGCAGCATCGGCTGTTGCTATATTGCAGCCAGCTGGATCCGCTTCGAAAGGCCTGTCAGCCGTGTTTTGCTTCGCAACTCGTAACGCTCTCGCCTGCCTGCTGCTGGCTCTGCTGCAGCTCTCTTCGTCCGCAGCTCGTGGTCGCGCGGCAGCGTTCTCGCTTCCCACGCCCGGGTTCCCAGGTTCGATTCCCGGCGGGGTCAGGGATTTTCTCTGCCTCGTGATTACTGGGTCTTGCGTGATGTCCATAAGTTAGTTAGGTTTAAGTAGTTCTAAGTTCTAGGGGACTGATGACCATAGATATTAAGTCCCATAGTGCTCAGAGCCATTTGAATTTTTTGCAGCTCTCTTCCGCCCTGCCGTCTTAGTTGACTGAATACGGTAGATATGCTATATTGCCCTCTTTTTTTATCAAGATGCTTGGATCGACCAAACTAAAGTATCCTTTACAGTAGAGTTTCTGGCGACCAGCCCTTCTGGACCTGTTTCACTTGTTAACAATCATTCTAACAGTTGGTTCCTTAACTCTATCACTTAATCATACACATTTCTACTTGTCCCCTTCCTCTTTCCCCTAACTTAAACACCATGGAACTGTTTTCATTACCGGACTTCTGGTTCAATAACTTCTAACTCTATGTTCAGAACTTACAAAGTAAAGTGAATCGATTACTCTTAATACTGTCCCATTGTGCATTCATCCAACTTCCATTGCTTCTTTGCTCGGTATACCCAATCCACCGGAATCTGAAAGACGCCAACAGCAAAATTTCAGTTATACATGCAGACGTCACAAGCGCAAGATGAAAAGATACTAAAAGTATATGAGGGTATTGAACGGATAATTCATCACATAATAATCAAGCGTGATAGAGACACGGAAGAAAGGAAAGGCAACACGAAAGAGTCACCGGATAATATGGCCTATGTAATAGAAATGAAAGAGGGGAAATGCTAACAGAGTTCAATAAAGTGCTTCTAGTAATAGCGAGTACACTGTTCGAGAATCAAGATCAGAGGAAGTATGCCTGGGAAAGGCCTGCTGCCACGGGGAAATTCCACTCTGATTAGATCTTACAGAATGAGATTTTCACTCTGCAGCGGAGTGTGCGCTAATAGGAAACTTCATTGCAGAGTCTCTGGACAGAGTCTCGAACTCGGGATCTTTGCCTTTCACGGGCAAATACTCTATCATCTGAGCTACCCAAGCACGAATCACGCCCCGTCTCCTACCTTGCAAACTTTACAGAAGCTCTCCTCCGAAACTTTCTTTTAGGAGTGCTAGTTGTGCAAGTTTCGCAAGAGAGCTTCTGTAAAGTTTGGAAGGTAGGAGACGAGATACTGCGAACTTTGATTACATCTTGGTCAAGGCGTACACAGAAGCCTACACAGACTCAGGCCTATACAGCCTCAGGTCGCTAGTTAGTACGATGAAGAGTGAAATTTGAAGGAACTCTCTGGAAGATTCAGTGTCAAAAGTAGTGGGATCCTGACGACCTGAGTATTGATAAGAGTGAAGTTCTCCTAGGCTCTAGATAGTGCATTAGTAAATACTAGATTAGGTTGCAAGATGGCATGACTTCCGGCTCTTCCACACATAGTAGTAGACTCATCGCACCAGTCCACCTTCTACTATCATTTTTGATTCTGCATATATACAAATTGCCTTTAATACTCGATAGACATACTTCGTTGCGAAAATCAGTGATTGGATACTCTGTACTGACATGTGAGAGAAATAATTTGTGTGGGTGATGGATGTAATATTTTTGAATCATTTCTCCTTCCACCTTACGACCGCTGCGAGATTTCAGCTGACAGCTTTGAGTGTGGTCGGCGGGGGGAGAAAGCTGACGGATTCTCAGAAATGGGCTGGCATACATAATAGCTGCGCCGGCACAGCCCAGTGGTGAATAGACTGAAGGTGGGTGAGGTTACCGGCCGTAGGACAGGCCACCAAGAAGTCGCCCGAGGCTTCCTTTTTGGTACACTACTAGCCATTAAAATTGCTACGCCATGAAGATGACGTGCTAAGGCGCGAAATTTAACCGACAGGAAGGAAATGGTGTGATACACAAATGATTAGCTTTTCAGAGCATTCACACAAGGTTGGCGTCGGTGGCGACACCTACAACGTGCAGCCACGTCTCGATCCCTGAGTCAACAGATGGGGACGTTTGCAAGACAACAACCATCTGCACGAACAGTTCTACGACGTTTGCAGCAGCATAGACATTCAGCTGGGAAGCCATGGCTGCGGTTACCCATGACGCTGCATCACAAACAGGAGCGCTTGCGATGGTGTACTCAACGACGAACCTGGGTGCACGAATGGCAAAATGTAATTTTTTTCGGATGAATCCAGGTTCTGTTTTCAGCATCATGATGGTCTCATCCGTGTTTGGTGACATCGCGGTGAACGCACATTGGAAGCGTGTATTCGTCATCGCCATACTGGCGTATCACCCGGTGTGATGGTATGGGGTGCCATTGGTTACGCGTCTCGGTCACCTCTTGTTCACATTGACGGCACTTTGAACACTGGACGTTACATTTCAGATGTGTTACGACCCGTGGCTTTACCCTTCATTCGATCCCTGCGAAAACCTACACTTCAGCAGGATTATGCACGACCGCATGTTGCAGGTCCTGTATGGGCCTTTCTGGATACAGAAAATGTTCTCCAGATCTCTCCCCAACTGAATACGTCTGGTTATTGGTGGCCGAGCAACTGGCTCGTCACAGTACGCCAGGCACTACTCTTGATGAATTGTGGTATCGTGTTGAAGCTGCATGGGCAGCTGTACCTGTACACGCCATCCAAGCTCTGTTTGATCCAATGCCTAGGCGTATCAAGGCCGTTATTACGGCCAGAGGTGGTTGTTCTGGGTACTGATTTCTCAGGATCTATGCACCCAAATTGCGTGAAAATGTTATCACATGTCAGTTGTAGTATAATATATTTGTCCAATGAATACGCGTTTATCATCTGCATTTCTGCTTGGTGTAGCAGTTTTAATGGCCAGTAGTGTATTAGCAATCAGCGGCCAGCGGACGCCCCGGACACAGTTTTATGAGGGCAAAAGCTACCGTCCACAGCGGCGTGGTTTGAGAGAGAGTATGGAGGATGGACGTTACTGCTTATGGCATTGCTGCTGGGACTTACAGAAGCTGGCGTCTCTCTCGATGAGGGGTGCGCACAGCGACGTCTCACAAAGACCATGTAATTACCATACTACGTTGGTATACCACGCTCGATACTTTCCCGCGCTGACATCTCGCGCAGGCTGTGACTGAGAGGTTGACTCTTACAACAACTCATGATTACGGCCGCCGTGTAGATTTGTGGGAAGAACTGTCATTGGTGGCTACAGTGACGTTTTGTTTGATAGCCGCGATTGACGGAAAAAAATTGTTGTTGGGCCGTGATTGGCTGGTCACAAGTACTATGGAACGGAAAGAAACAGAGAGAGAGAGAGCTGTTGTCATTGTCGCGGGAGTCGAATGTTAGCTCCTATTCCGTACTTTGTCGGAGAATAGTTTGTTAGAACTGCATCTGTCTGGTCACTCGAACAAATAGAGTTTAGCGATCGTATTTGGAGAGTCTGAACCTCTCTACTTCGGACGCAATCAACCTCATTGCAGCGCACCCAGCCATGAATCGCAGCACACGTCTACGCTCCGAAATTTGCTGTTTGTAGTATTACACGCTGCTCCGGCTAACAGGGAATCGGTCAGTTGATTTCACGCCCCAGTGCAGTAGCTTTGTCTTCACGGCGGATGCACTTAGTACCACTTTCCTTTCATTAGCAATAGGGTGACAAAGTGCTCGATCGCTGACACGTTAGCTGCAATTACAATTAATTTGCATCCCATTGCAGCTTCAGTCACGTATAGATGCCTCACAGCTCTGCGCTCAGATGAGTCCCTGTTTGATTGTGCCAGTGGCTCTACCTATTTCTGTTAGTAAATTTGTCAGGCACCCATGCTGCTTGTGATTCTCATACTGCTCACATTAGACTTCCAAGCACGTGTTCATCTTTGAGTCAATAAAGCTCCTTTTAATACCGTAGGAAGAATTTTCTCTGTTGAACTACACAGTTCCCCTGCATTCCTGCCCGTCAACATTTTGGAGAGGAAATAACAGACAATACCTTCTTAAATTTACGTGAAGTTTAGCCAGCTCAAAACGGGTTGCAATGGAGCCAAATTAATTCAGCATCTTTCCTTGAGTGTAATTAGTGTACCCCCTCTGAGGGTGCATCAGGCTTCATTCTGATTCCAATTTGCATGCCAATTAGGGCAACCATACGTAACCACAGGCTTTGTTCCAATATAGATCAGCTGAAGAGGAATAAGCATCTCCAAAAAGCCCACTCACAAAAGTTGGATTGGCTAACTTAGGTATAAGTAAGGTTATTGCGAAGAGAGAAATACACTCCTGGAAATGGAAAAAAGAACACATTGACACCGGTGTGTCAGACCCACCATACTTGCTCCGGACACTGCCAGAGGGCTGTACAAGCAATGATCACATGCACGGCACAGCGGACACACCAGGAACCGCGGTGTTGGCCGTCGAATGGCGCTAGCTGCGCAGCATTTGTGCACCGCCGCCGTCAGTGTCAGCCAGTTGCCGTGGCATACGGAGCTCCATCGCAGTCTTTAACACTGGTAGCATGCCGCGACAGCGTGGACGTGAACAGTATGTGCACTTGACGGACTTTGAGCGAGGGCGTATAGTGGGCATGCGGGAGGCCGGGTGGACGTACCGCCGAATTGCTCAACACGTGGGCCCTGAGGTCTCCACAGTACATCGATGTTGTCGCCAGTGGTCGGCGGAAGGTGCACGTGCCCGTCGACCTGGGGCCGGACCGCATCGACGCACGGATGCACGCCAAGACCGTAGGATCCTACGCAGTGCCGTAGGGGACCGCACCGCCACTTCCCAGCAAATTAGGGACACTGCTGCTCCTGGGGTATCGGCGAGGACCATTTGCAACCTTCCATGATGCTGGGCTACGGTCCCGCACACCGTTAGGCCGTCTTCCGCTCACGCCCCTACATCGTGCAGCCCGCCTCCAGTGGTGTCGCGACAGGCGTTAATGGAGGGACGAATGGAGACGTGTCGTCTTCAGCGATGAGAGTCGCTTCTGCCTTGGTGCCAATGATGGTGGTATGCGTGTTTGGCGCCGTGCAGGTGAGCGCCACAATCAGGACTGCATACGACCGAGGCACACAGGGCCAACACCCGGCATCATGGTGTGGGGAGCGATCTCCTACACTGGCCGTACACCTCTGGTGATCGTCGAGGGGAGACTGAATAGTGCACGGTACATCCAAACCGTCATCGAACCCATCGTTCTACCATTCCTAGACCGGCAAGGGAACTTGCTGCTTCAACAGGACAATGCACGTCCGCATGTATCCCGTGCCACCCAACGTGCTCTAGAAGGTGCAGCAAGATCTCCGGATCTGTCCCCCCTTGAGCATGTTTGGGACTGGATGAAGCGTCATCTCAGCACGAACGCTGGTCAAACTGAGGCGCCAGGTGGAAATGGCATGGCAAGCCGTTCCTCAGGACTACATCCAGCATCTCTACGATCGTCTCCATGGGAGAATAGCAGCCTGCATTGCTGCGAAAGGTGGATATACACTGTACTAGTGCCGACATTGTGCATGCTCTGTTGCCTGTGTCTATGTGCCTCTGGTTCTGTCAGTGTGATCATGTGATGTATCTGACCCCAGGAATGTGTCAATAAAGTTTCCCCTTCCTGGGACAATGAATTCACGGTGTTCTTAATTCAATTTCCAGGAGTGTACTTCAATTGACCGACGAAAGGTGGAATTGCAGGAAGTGTTCAGAAAAGGAATGGAATACAGCAATGTAGAGTCACTTAGGAATTAATAGGAATTCCAAGGAAGAAATCGAATAAGAAGTGGTCGTCGGAAGGTCTCATTCAGTACACAGCAAACTCAAAACAACTTTTGGTGAGATTAAAAGGCAGGGGTTGTTAACATTAAGAGTACAATAGTACACTATGTGCTCAAGAATATCCTGACACCTGGCTGAAAATGTCTTACAAATTCGTGGCTTCCTCCATCGATAGTGCTGCAATTCAATATAGTGTTGGCCCACCCTTAGTCTTGATGACCGCTTCCACTCTCGCAGGCATACGTTCTATCAGGTGCTGGGACTTTTCTTGTGGATTAGCAGACTATTCTGCACGGAGTGCTGCACTGAGGAGAGAAAACGATGTCGGTCGGTGAGGCCTGCCACGGAGTCGGAGTTCCAAAACATCCCAAAGGTGTGCTATAGGATTCAGGTCAGAACTCTGTGCAGGCCAGTCCACTACAGGGATGTTTTGCCGTGTAACCACTCCGCCACAGGCCGTACATTATGAACAGTGTTGAGAGATACAGTCGCCATCCCCGAACTGCTCTTCAACGGTGGGAAGTAAGAAGGTGCTTAAAATATCAATGTAGGCCTGTGCTGCGATAGTGTCACGCAAAACAATAAGGGGTGCATGCCCCTCCATGAGAAACATGACCACACCATAACACCACAGCCTAGGAATTTCACTGTTGGTACTAAATACGCTGGCAGATGACGTTCACCGGGCATTCGCCATACCCACACCCTGCCATCGGATCGCCACGTTGTGTACCGTGATCCGTCACTCCACACAACGTCTTTCCACTGTACAACCGTCCAATGTCTACGCTCCTTACACCAAGCGAGGCGTCGTTTGACATTTACCGGCGTGATGTTTGGCTTATGAGCTGCTGCAAGACTGTGAAATCCAACTTTTCTCACGTCCTGCATAACTGTCATAGTACATGCGGTGGATCCTGATGAAGGTTGGAATTCCTGTGTGACGGTCTGAATAAATGTCTGCCTGTTACACATTACGACCCTCTTCAACTGTCGGCGGTTGCGTCAGTCAAAAGACGAGGCCGGCCTGTACGCTTTTGTGTTGTACGTGTCCTTTCACGTGGACCTAGGGATGTTTAGGAGTGTGGAAATCTCGCGTACAGGCGTATGACAAGCGACACCCAATCATCTGACCACGTTCAAAGTCTGTGAGTTCCGCGGAGCGCACCATTCTGCTCTCTCACGATGTGTAATGACTGCTGATGTCACTGATATGCTGTACTTGACAGCAGGTGGCAGCAAAATGCACCTAATATGAAAAATGTATATTTTTGAGGGGTCTCCGGATTGTTTTGATCACATAGTGTACCTCCACTGCTAACCCAGAGGATGGAGCGGATAGGTGGGTAGAAAAAGGTTGAAAACTGCTGCGTGAGACAGTATGATGTATGGTATGATAGAAGAAGAAATGCAAATCGATACAAAGGAAATTGTTGATTCCGTATTAGAGCTAGAGTTTAACAGATTCAAAGGATTTGAGCTGAAATTAGGTAGAAGAGATAGATAACTAAAGTAATGGGAAGTAATATCTGGTAATAGTAAGGTTCTGAATCTAAATTAAAAAAATTTATAAATATAATTATTTATTGACAACAGAGGCCTATCTTACAAGTTTCAGAACAAGTAAAAGTGGCCGCGCAGCGTAGCGGTGCTGCGGCGCCTTGCCACGGTTCGCCCGGCTAACCCCTCTCCCCCCCCCCCCCCCCCCACCCTTAACACGTTCTGTACACGCCTGTGAAGTGGGCCGTAAAACCATAAACCCTGAACTATTTTTTAAGGGGCAACAAATTGCACCCTTCTGTGAAGCGGTACAGTACGTTCAAAACATATCAGTGTACATGGTGAAAGTATTAATGGACAAAATTTAAAAGGAACCACAAATTATGCACGTCTTTGAAGCAGGAAGTGGTACCATTACTCCAAAGTTTTAAAAGAGGACGTTTTACACACGTTCATGATGCAAAGTAGAATGTTTTACAGTCAATACTAAAACAAACAGGTAATATAACCAAACGCTTAAAAAAGAAACTATAAACCTCTGAGGATCGGAGAGAGCATGTAACATTACAGGACATATTGGGACATATTGAAGTATTCGATACTGTAGACTTTTAGGGGATGTCGATACAGATATGCAAAATGTAAAGGGAAACTTTGGTGATGTTTAAATATTGTACTGTGTCAATATTAGGACATTTTGCACAGAAAGAACAAAAATAGAATTAATGTAAATATATATTAGTGTTAGTAACCTATTTTCATTCAATTTTGTAATTATATTTCATTTTGTAAAAGAAAGACTCACTGTTTGCTGTAGCTCTGATTAATTGTATAAATTATCAGTTTTGAGCTAAATTATTTCGTGTAATATGGACAAGATACTTTTAAAAACTCACCAGCTAAAGTGAAAGTCTGTAAATGAACGTTTAATGCACACTTCTGGAACTTTCTATGGAGAAATTCTATATTATGATCGCAAAAATACGAAAACTTGTGAAAACTGTTTCATAACCTAATTTCGAAAGACGATTTGTATCAAGAAATATTGCTAAAAAGATTTATTTACGTTTTGAAACACGATTTAAATCATTTTACATATAAATAGTTGTTCTAAATCACTCAAGAAATATCCAGAATCAAATGTCAAGATATTTCTGGAAACATCGGTACAAATCTGGTGAAGGTTATCCAGAAGCTGGTAGAAAAAGTTATAAAATCTATTTGGAAATTATGCTTGTAAGAATTTATATGTACTGATCCTTTTACTTACTTTAATCTGTACTAAAATTCTGTAATGTCTAATTTAGTTTTAAGTCGTGAATTGCTATCGTATTGTAAACAAAACATTGTCAAAGACTCTCATTGTTTGGAAAGATATTAATACACCTAGGAGTTGTCAGTTGCCAGTTCGGATATGCAGTGCGGTTAGCTCTGAGAGTCAGTTGTTGAGTCTGTGAAGTCTGTCAGTTCTGTTTGTAAATAAACGTCTGTAATGAAGAATTACTTGTTGTCGTCAATATGAACTCAAGACCTTTTGCACGAAGCAGACACCTCCTAATGCAACGTTTTAATTTGGTGTTGAGGAGCTGAAATGTTATAAGCACCACGTTAAAAATGATGTTTCAAATAAAAACAAATTGCGCATGTCCGTGAAAACGGAAGGAACAGAATGCTATAATGACTTGAAGTTTTCAATTATTGACAAGAGCTTTAGTTTCGGAGCCCAGGCAGTTGGATTAAGAGCAAGTTCTAGAACATACAGAATACAAATCACATTTTCATGGCAAACCGTACCCAGTGACACATGAACATGCAATAGGAGTTTTTTTTTCCGGAAGTACTAAAGGAAATACACAGATGTCCGAAATTAAAGCAACAAACGGAAGCCGGCCGCGGTGGCCGTGCGGTTCTAGGCGCTGCAGTCCGGAACCGCGGGACTGCTACGGTCGCAGGTTCGAATGCTGCCTCGGGCATGGATGTGTGTGATGTCTTTAGGTTAGTTAGGCTTAGGTAGTTCTAAGTTCTAGGGGACTGATGACCTACGATGTTAAGTCCCATAGTGCTAGGCGCCATTTGAATTTGGTAAGGAATGAAAGAGGAAACCACCTGGTAAAAATTTTGCAAGGTTGCGTTTATTTCACTACGAAACGGTATACATAGGTGATAGTGATGGAGAAACGATGTCAAGAGTGCAGAACATAAACAGCTGCTATATGCATAAAGGTAGACAAAAGTTTTCTTCTTTTCTTGCAACTTAACTAATTTGCGCACAGATTCCCACAAATGGTTAATGTGCTCAGTGTGGGATGTGACTACCTCTGGCAGCAGTACAGGCTCGACAAAAACACGGCATGGTAAAAATATCACCAAGCTCATGTTGAGGAAATAACGCCCATTCTTCCTGCAGAGCTGCTCGCCAGTCTTGGAGAGTGCTTGGTGGATGCTGACGTGATGCAACCTGCATCCCTATAAATTAACAAATGGTGGAGCTGATCCTCATTGTTACACAAAACGGGTCACAACGCTGTCGCAGAAGCAACGAAAAAAACGTGCCAAATTTAAGCGGACGCAAAATCTCCAAGATTGGCTATCTCCTACAGAAGCTCGAAATTTAACGCGGACTTCATTGCGATATTCTTATAACAGTTTCCACAACGAACCGTTGTCTCGAAACCTGGCAGAAAATCCAAAGAAACTCTGGTCGTATGTGAAGTATGCCAGCGGTAAAGCACAATCAGTGCCTTCTCTGCGTGGTAACAATGGAAATACTACCGACGACAGTGCTGCCAAACCGGAGGTACTAAACGCAGCTTTCGAAATTCCTTCACCAAAGAAGGCTAAATAAATATTCCAGAATTCGAATCCAGAACACCTACCAACTTGAGTAGATATCCTCGGAGTTGTGAAGCAAATTAAATCACTTAACAAAAGCAAATCTTCCGGTCCAGACTGTAGACTAGTTAGGTTCCTTTCAGAGTATGCTGATACAATAACTCCATACTTAACGATCATATACAACCGTTCGCTCTACGAAAGATCCGTACCCAAATACTGGAAAGTTTCACAGGTCACACCAGTATTCAAGAAAGGTAGTAGGAGTAAGCCACTAAATTACAGGCCCATATCGTTAACGTCGATATGCAGCAGGATTTTAGAACATATATTGTGTTCGAACATTATGAATTACCTCGAAGAAAACTATCTGTTGACACAGAGTCAACATTGGTTTAGAAAACATCGTTCCTGTGAAACACAACTAGCTCTTTATTCATATGAAGTGTTGAGTGCTATTGATAAGGTATTTCACATCGATACCGTATTTCTGGACTTCCGTAAGGCTTTTGACATTGTACCACACAAGCGGCTTGTAGTGAAATTGCGTGCTTATGGAATATCGTCTCAGTTATGCGAATGGATTTGTAATTTCCTGCCAGAGAGGTCACAGTTTGTAGTAATTGACGGAAAGTCATCGAGTAAAACACAAGTGATTTCTGGCGTTCCCCAAGATAGTGGTAGAGGCCCTTTGCTGTTCCTTATCTATATAAACGATTTAGGAGACAATCTGAGCAGCCGTCTTAGGTTGTTTGTAGATGACACTGTCGTTTATCGACTATTAAAGTCATCAGAAGATTAAAACAAATGCAAAACTATTTGGAAAAATATCTGTATGGTGAAAAAATTGTCAGCTGGCTCTAAATAACGAAAAGTGTTGAGGTGCCAAAAGGAATCAGTTAAATTTCGGTTACGCAATAAATCAGTCAAATCTAAAGAGCGTAAATTCAACTAAATACCTATGAGTTACAATTACAAACAACTTAAATTGGAAGGAACACATAGAAAATGCTGTGCGGAAGGCTAACCAAAGACTGCGTTTTATTGGCGGGACACTTATAAAACGTAACAGATCTACTAATGAGACTCTGCCTATACTACACTTGTCCGTACTCTTTTAGACCACTGCTGCGCGGTGTGGGATCCTTACCAGATAGGATTGACGGTGTACATTGAGAAAGTTTAAAGAAGGCCAGCACGTTTGATAATGTGGCGAAATAGGGGAGACAGTGTCACTGAAATGATACAGGATTTGGTGTGGACGTTATTAAAGCAAAGGCGTTTTTCTTTGCGGCAGAGCCATCTCACAAAGTTTCAGTCACGAATTTTCTTCTCCGAATGTGAAAATATTGTTTTGACGTCGACGTACAAAGGGAGAAACGATCATTATAACAAAATAAGGGAAATCAGAGACCACACGGAAAGATATGGGTGTTCGTTTTCTTTCCGCGCTCTCTACATGGTTGGAATAATAGGGAATTACTGTGAAGGTGGTTCTATGAACCTCTGCGATGCACTTGAATGTGATTTGCAGGTTTGTAGGTACTGTTGTCCTCGAAAAAGCGTTCGAAATACTGAAAAAAATTAAGGGGGATAGGACGTCAAACGGGCCGACTTTGAGCAGGAGAGTCACCACAGGACATTTTAATTTCTACTGTCTATACTTTTACAAATAAATTCATAAACCTTTGTCACCATGACCAGGATGTATTGAAAACTTACACTCATCGCAGTGAAAGTTCAAAAACATAGCAAAATACCTTTTCTTTTTTACATGTGAAATTTCATCATTTTTTCATTTATTACTGGCTGCATTTGTTGCTATAGGTACACTTTTCTTCCTAAGGAAGAGAGATTCTTCGATGAATTTTTCATAGCATACAAACAGTAGTTACAGGTGTATGAAACTCTAGAATTTTCCAAATCTACTAAAAAACTGTGGAAAAAATTGAGATAATTAACTATAAAACTTGAATTTTTTCTAATCATGAAGTTTAAAATGTAACAGTTCATTCATTTTTTCATAAATTAAATAACTTCTAAAGTTTCATACGCCTGTAACTATGGTTTGTATGCTGTGCAAAAGTCATCGAAGAATCTCTCTTAGGAAGAAAAGTGTACCTATAGCAACAAATGCAGCCAGTAGTAAGTGAAAAAAATGGTGAAATTTCACATGTAAAAAACAGTGTTTTGTTACGATTTTGAGCTTCCACTGTATGAATCCTCAATCCTTCCTAGTCATGCTGTTAAAGTTTTATGAATTTATTTGTGAAAGTATAGGCAGTGGAAATTAAAATGCCCTGTGGTGCCTCGCCTGCTCCAAGTCGGCCCGTTTGACGTCCTATCCCCCTTAAAAGGAAGCTATAGGGAATATATTCGAGAACCAAGAGGCAGCAAAAATAATGAAAGTGACCAGATTAACCAGGATATTAGATAGTAATGCAATCTTCCGCTCATATTGTTTGATCTACGCGTCGAAAAAGCAATGACGGAAATAGAGTGGCAATAAAATTATGGTCAATGGTAAGATTCCCTAATGACGTTACTATCCACAGTGTAATGAATGCGGGACGCGTTCAGAGGAATGAACAGCCTAATGAGCACAGAATATACACTGAGGAGAAGCTGAAGAACAAGAGGAATGTGGAAAAAAAGAGATTTGTGATAAAATTAATATCAATATTCAGGACCAAGAAGCAGACGAATTTCAGGAACTCTACTTCCCCTAAAGCATAATCACACGTGATGAACGAAGCAAGGAGGATATGAAAAGTAAACTGCCACACGCAAAGAAGCCATTCCTGTCCAAAAGAAGTACGCTAGTATCAAACATCATCTTTGATCTGGGAAATAAATTTCCGCGAAAGTCTGCTTGGAGCACAGCACTGAATGGTAGTGAATCACCGACTGTTGAAAAACCGGAGAGGAAGAAAATCGAAACATCTGAGATGTGGTGCTGTGGAAGGACGTTGAAAATTAATTCGACTGATAAGGAATGATGAAGAAAGGAACACAAGAAAACACTGGCATGAACAAGGGACAGAATGATGGAAAATGTTGTAAGACATCAGGAAATAACTTTCTAAGTACTAGAGGAAGCTGCAAAAGGGCGAAAAAACGTGGCTAAAAGAAGAAAAAATATTTATTTAAAATACGTATAGCAGCACAGAAACTTATGCATATAACAGAGCAATAAATCAGTGAAATTCAGAATACAGAAACGTGTATTCCACAGTTGTTATAGTGCTGCAGACATCGACAGTAACAACAGCTCTTGTCTACAATTAATCGAGTCCTCTAAAGCGAACGACCGGGCTGTTTCATGCTCATGGACCTGCGTGATGTGGAAAGCGGCCAACTGAGAGTAATTACCGTCTGGTTAACAATTACGCAAGTTGTCGGGTTCAAACTTTGTTGGGGCGATGAAATTCTGCCCCGAAGTTTTGTCACAGCTTCATAGCTCCGAACAGAGTGCTACTGCCAAAGAGTCCTTCCATCTCTTGATTAGCTCTCTCACGTATCATCCTGTCATGAATTTGTGAATTATTTTTCGACGTACTGCTTCTACCGCAGAGATTTATTGAAATGTGCTAACAGCATCGTTAACACGAGCTTCATTTTCTGGACGGGTTTATTGACTGCAAAAGAACATAATTGAAGCACAGGTTCTCTGTGTTTAACTCAAAAATGTCCCTCGAAATAAAAAAATTCTCTTTGTTGAGGCACATGAAGTCTCACTCGCTGCAATGGCAATAGCATCGGTAAGCCTTTGCGTTTCTAAAGTTACGAAATGTGTCGATTATCTTTTGCTGTAAAAACAAGTGTACGTTCACAGAACACACCCACTTACGTGTGTGGTTGAGCCAATAATTAACTGGTTTGCATGTACTGGAATGTGAAGCCGCGTTGAAAATATATAATAGTACAGTCTTATCAGTGATATCTTTTCCCTTAGGATAAATTTTTTATTCAGCCTGTGCAAAGAACTTGAAATGTTCTTGTACTGAATGCGATATAACTTCTGAAATATGGTAAACCACCATTCAACATGTTAATCAAAATATCCACGGGTGTACTGCCGGTCTATAGTGTCCAACGGGCACAATATTTCAGCGATCAAACATGTCGCCATCATCAGGTGAACTGACCTGATGATGGCGACATGTTTGATCGCCGAAATATTGTGCCCGTTGGACACTATAGACCGGCAGTACACCAGTGGATATTTTGATTATCAAATACGCCGGGAGAAACTCAAGAATCACATTCATCATGTTGTCACTAATGACTAAATGTCGTTTCATTTATTGGAAGCATCATATAATAACACATTGCTAATCATAAAACTACCGGGTGATCAAAAAGTCAGTATAAAGTTGAAAACTGAATAAATCATGGAATAATGTAGATATAGAGGTAAGAATTGACACACATGCTTGGAATGACATGGGGTTTTATGCAGGATGGCGCTCCCCCCCTTATTACTAGACGCGTGAAAGATCTCTTGCGCGCGTCGTTTGGTGATGATCGTGTGCTCAGCCGCCACTTTCGTCATGCTTGGCCTCCCAGGTCCCCAGGCCTCAGTCCGTGCGATTATTGGCTTTGGGGATACCTGAAGTCGCAAGTGTATGACAATCGACCGCATCTCTAGGGATGCTAAAAGACAACATCCGACGCCAATGCCTCACCATAACTCCGGACATGCTTTACAGTGCTGTTCACAACATTATTCTTCGACTGCAGCTATTGTTGAGAAATGATAGTGGACATATTGAGCATTTCCTGTGAAGAACATCTCTTTGCTTTGTCTTACTTTGTTATGCTAATTATTGCTATTCTGATCAGATGAAGCGTCATCTGTCGGACATTTTTTGAACATTTGTATTTTTTTTCTTTTGTTCTAATAAAGCCCCATGTCATTCCCCGCACGTGTGTCAATTTGTACCTCTCTATCTACATTATTCCGTGATTTATCCATTTTTCAAATTTATACTAACTTTTTGATGATCCAGTATATCGACCGGAAAGAAGTAAAATTAAATCTCATGGCACAACATTTCTCTTGCTCAACCCCTTTTTTTCTATAAGTATTCAGTTCATTAGCGATCTAAGTATTGTAACGTTAAGGTTTTAGAGAGACCACTCACGTACTGCATTTATTATACTACTAATACACTTACCTACGTAGAAATAAATACTCTCACAACATGATTCTGTTCAGTAACATTGCTCCACACATGATTTAAATGAACAACTGCAGAATGACCAATATAAACTCTTTCCTTGTGAAGAACTGATACAAGGAGAGTGAGGCCTCATATTCTGCTCTTTAGTTTGCATACAGGTAATATAACCCTCCCGCGTACAGGAGAGAAATTACGTCTTCTCGTGTGCTGTGCTGCCAGGGGAAAACACGGGTGGAATTGTAGAAATAATGAGAAACCTATATTCGAAATGTGGACTGGAAATCCACCACCAATCCTCCAGCTCTTTGGCCATTGCATCACCTTCCTTTTTACTCAATGACATAAGATTCCTTTGAAACAATTTCTTAGAAACCAACATCTTGCTAAGAGTGTGTGCCGTTGTTGGCACTGTTCCAAGGTATGACCTCAGTTAGTAGTACTTCCACCGCATGCGATTTAGAGATAGCTGCCAGAAAAAGTATTTATCTGTGGGACAGCGAAGAGGAAGTCGACATTACGGAGCAGTAGGAGGAAGCGGACAGATGTGGTGATTTTCGTTGTAAACAGCCGGTCTAGCGTGTACCCTGAAGTTCATATTATGAAAGATTCTGTACCCGAAGCCTGTATCCTCCGGGGCCCTTTGCGACGTAAGAGTGTGCAGTTGTGGTGTGTGTTGCAAGTCTGGACTGCGTTTGCTCTTCGAGCTAAAAGGTACAATCATATTTCTGAGTTTCTCCCTGTATTGCAGTGAACTGTATTGAGACCATCTACAAACTGTGTTCCTGTGTTAAAGCGCACAGAGTGTTTCTCTTGGCGCTGACGTTTCTACATGCTATTTTCTGAATCCGAGTTCCACTCCACATGTTTAACTATTGTGACGTTCGCTCTGTTATTCAGTGGTTTGGTATTTAACTAATTTTTAAATGAAAACAATAATCTTATTTTATTACATTGAGTAATTATAAATAATTTTTCTCGCGGCTAAAGATTTGGTGAAGTTGCTAAAGAACTCCAAGTTAACGTCGTGTTAAAGTGTTGTCTGTAAGTTGTGTAAGTGTCACTAAATTACAGTTCATACAACAGATTCTATACAACTATTGATTATGATGGAAGCAGTTATCTTCATCAAAATGATCATTAAAACCACCGAATATCAGCCGCGCACAACACTGACCTATGTTACCTGAAACAATATTCTTCGCAACTCGTGCTTAATTAATTTCGGCTCCATACATCAGCTAGAAAAGTTTGTTATAAGGATCGTGCTATGAGCACTGTTTAAAAAAAAAAAAAAAAAAAAAAAAAAAAAAAAAAAAAAAAAAAAAAAAACTGATTCGAATTATTTTCTTTAAAATGAGTTCGGGACCATCGGTACACATTTATTTTTACTTATTTGTATTACCTTCGGCATTTATGTCTGCATAGTTGCGTATTTTGAATTTGCCGCTGAGATAATTGTTAAGATGGCGGAAGACAATTGATAGAGACTTTCTATTGTTAGAGCAAATACGATAAGTATTTTAAATTCTTATTAAACTTTACTTTCGTACTGTGCACTATTTAGACTTCATCAAGCAAACATTTGACTTTTGTCTAAGGAAAACATAGACAAAAAAACGCAATACAAATCGCTATCATCAATGGCTGCGCTCCTTGCAGCGGAAAGAAATAATTAACACAGATAATGCTTACTGAGAGAGGAATTAAAGTTACAAATAATTATTCACTCATATTTATAAAAATAATGAACTCTATTCTCAAGTAATAATTAACAAATAATTACAATTTCTTAACAGACCTCAGTTTGATATGCGTCTTGCGTGCTGAACCTACAAAAGCCAACCGACAAAAGGTTTAAACAAAGGAAGACAAACGCAGATCATAAAAGGAATTTACAATTATCATTGTCTTTCTATGATACACTTCGATATGTCCAATTACATCATAAAATATTACATAAATAATTAATATTTATCATCGTTTTCACTCTTTTTTCATATGATGAATAGATAATGTTTATAATTGATAGAGGCATAATTTCCTCTCGTCGCACTACAGCTAAAATTTATCTCGTGGATGTTACACTATCGGCTACTGGGATGTGTACTGATATTTACGCTGGCCAGCAGTTTTAGTGACAAGAATGCGTGTTGCAATGCCCTGATTTTAAGAACTACCTATTAATTATAGTCTGTTGCAGATTCGATCCCCTTTACATTTATCACTTATAAGAATCGATGTGCTAAATGTCTGCACATGTGGGAAGGAGACTGACACTGGCCCAGCAAGCAGTGCACAAGGAAAACTAACGTTGTTTATGCATTATATTATCATGAATATAATGCACCTGTTATAATAGTATTTCCAATGTTAGTTGGACGTTTCTTTATGGTTGCTGTAACGGTCTATATGCAGTTTCATTCTTTATGATTGCATTATAATGTGTCGAAAGAACAATATGATCAAAAATTTTCTTTGATATTTACGGTTGTATGTGTATACTGCCTGGTTTTCAACTTAATTTTTCACAATTTAACGGTACTTGTTGTCCTGTCTTAACTAAAGTATACTTTCCTCAATGATATTGTAGTTCATGAGGCATAGTCAAGTATTACTCGTCAGCTTGATAATAACTAATGCATTAATTCTTTCTTCAGATAAGTATTTTTAGCTGTTGCGTGCCAGTCTTCCCTCTTTGTAATAAATGATATCCGAATTCACTGTTACTGTTAAATCTGTTTAAATAATTGAAAGATGCTAAAGCTGGATTGATGAGCGATTACTTCATGGATTCGTATCAGTGAAGGCTTAAGTCTTTTAAGTAATTTTCGCTTGTTTTTAAACTCATATTCCTTTAAGATGTGACTCCATGTAAGTTCGTGTTGGCATGTTGAAGTGTTTACATGTTTTATGTAAAATGTGTGACGCAAGCTCAATCAGTCGGTCCATTCTTTTAATTCAACGTCCCAGTACTACACAACAAGGGAAACACAGTGGCTCAAGTCGAAGCACAGCTACACCGCTATGCAGTACAGTAAGTCAATAACCAGATGTGACAACATCATCTCCAGAGCTCTTGTATTTTGGAGATAGAGACAAGGGGGCGAACGCCTGGGGAAATCACAAGAGAGGCCGGCGCTAAGGCACTTCCCCTTCTGGATGAAAGAAGGCGAGGCAGCCGCTCCTCCAGCAAATACAGCACTTACTTGCTCGCTGCCTGCAAATGCTTCCATATTCAGCAGACCTATGTTTACGGCACCTTCCTACATTTAACATAATTACGAATTGTCATCATGTACGGCAGACACACACGTTGATGAAACATGTTCGCTATGGACGCCTTCGCTGTTAGAAAGACATGTGAATGTGGCGTATGATGCACTGCATCAGGAATAGCTCCGAGTGTATCGTAAGTAGTCGGCAACGCAGAGCGCTTATATTTAACCTTAAAATGATAAGCTTGTGTCAACATTTCTAAATGTCATCAGAGTCCTCACTGGTTTGGTGTGGTCCACCACTAATTGCTCTCCTGTGGCAACCTCTTCATCTCAGAGAAGCACTTGCAACATACATCTTCAATTACTTGTTGCATGTGCTCCGATCTCCGTTTTTGTCTAAAGCTTTCACCCTTTGTAGCTTCCTCTAGTATCATGGAAGCCATTCCCTAATGTCTTAACACGTGGCCTTTGTGACGACACATTACGTCGGGAAAGTAAAATGCCCTTGAAGTCGTTGACTTTCGAAACGTAGAAGAGCAGCATAAAGCTTATTCATGACTTTATTAATCTCAATCCATAATACAATCTGGAATAATTCAAAGGATGAGCCACTGTTCTGAGAATGTGTCCCATAACGCCATCTGTTAGTATCATAAGAATCTGCATAAATATTGTTACTTCTGTCTCAGAACTTTCGTGATACAGATAATATTATCGTAGCTTGAACAAGTAGGTAATAGCCGCTTTTTCAATGAGGTGCTACAGACTAATGCTGAAAATTATATGGGTAGATCACGTAACTAATGAGGGGGTAATGAGTAGAACTGGTGAGAAAATCAATTTGTAGCACAACCCGACTTGAAGAATGAATCGGTTGATACGACACATTATGGGGCATCAAGGGATCACCAGTTTAGTTTTGGAGGGATGAGTGTGTGTGTGGGAGGGAGGAGGGGGGATGACAATTGTAGAGGGAGAGCAAGAAATGAATACAGTAAGCAGATTCAGAAGGTTGTACGTTGGAGTAATTATTTGGAAAGGAAGAAGCTTGCGCAGTAGAGAGTAGCACGGAGAGCTGCATAAAACCATTATTCAGTCTGAAGAAGGCAACAACAACAGCAAAATTATTTGTGTCATCAGTTATTTCAACTGTTCTGAAAAGTAGAACGTGCGTTAGAAAGAAACAAAGTATGTAAAACATGTCTTGTCCTCGAAGTAGAAAATGCACTAGTTGCGGAGAGAATTTTTGTATCATATGAACTTTAAGAATAATATTCTTTAGCAGTCTGTTCGTGATGGCAATTGCATATACTCTGTGTACAACTGTCATCATTCTATAATGTTCGAAGAAATAATATGGAGTAACGTGTGTAACGAGTATAATTATAGATATTTCCATTGTTGACTGAGGACGATGTACTGAACAACATTAGATCAGTATTTATGTCTTTTACAGGGTAATAATTTGGCTATTAGTAGTAGTATGTTTTTAGACTGGCTAGTAGCTCTGAGCACATGTGAAAAAAGAAAGCCATTAATGCTTGTTTTTCCTTATGTGGCAGGTCAGGTGTTGAAGTATGGACGCGTGGACACGAAACGAACGTTCAGTGTACACGGACAGGCGTAGTCCACTTAATTGTGCAGTGACGACCGTGCAGGAAACATCAGGTCGTAAAGTTTGTGGGGAATTTTAGGGATGACTGTTTAACACGGAGAAAAAACAGTCAACGCACTTATGAATCTTAAGGTACCACAAAGAAAAATATCTGCACTTTAACCCTATGTGTTGGAGACGCTACAAGAAGAAATGGGCCACTATGTAATAATTCAAGTAGCATGACAATAACAGGAACGACGAAGGATACGGAAATTATTTATCTGCCACTGAACAGCGATGTCACACCAACAACCCCGTTAAACAGTATTTATTTGTAAAGCGCAGTTTCTCACTAACAGTCTCCGTTCGCATTCTGAAAGTTAGTAATTAAAAACAGGGTAAACAGCTGCTTTCTCTCATTAACTATTTTCATAATACGTCATTATAAAATAACTGGCACTTAGGTGTAAAGTTTCATTATGAGCTTGCTGTCTCTGCCAGTAAATTATTCAGTTTATTAACTATGCTGCATTATTTTGTTTATATAGTTACATTGATTAGTCCATGAATAGGATTTTAGTGTGCGTACATGATGTTGCGAAAGGTTATTGTAGTTATACAATTACTTAATTACTATGCGAGTCAGTGATGCAAAATAACTCGTCATTATCTGCTCCATGTTGACCTGACATTTCTCGTAGCTGTTTTCTTTCATTTTAATTACGAATTGTCAGTATGTGGACACAGAAGTAGAATATTATTCCCATGCATACTGAAATATCGGCGTAACATGGCGTTGGGTGATCAGATGTCTTCACGGTCATTTTCTTCAATAATCAACACCTTTCCAGTGTTTCGTTCTTTCCCCATTCTTCATAGAAGTCCTCATTCCTTACCTCATCAGTCCACATAATTTTCAGCGTTCTTCTGTAGCACCACATCTCAACGGCTTCGATTTTTTTCTACCCACTTTTATACTTAGGCTTTGCTCAAATTGTGCGTTCTCAGAAATTGCTTCCTCAACTTAAGGCATATGTTTGATACCAGGACAATCCTCTTGACCAGGCCTGTCCTCTTTGCCTGTGCTACTCTACTTTTGAAGTCTTCCCTGCTTCGCCAGCCATAGGTTATTTTTCTTCCAAGGTAGCAAAATTCCTTAACTTGGTCTAGTTCGTGATCACCTATTTAGGTGTTTGGTTTCTCGTTATTTTTTTTAATTACTGCTACTTTTCCTGACTTTCACCTTCCTTCAGTTTACTCTGAATCCATATTCTAAACTAATAAGACCGTTCCAGACAAGCGATGCTGTAGTTCCTCTTCTCCTTCACTGAGAATAGCAACGTCATATGCTAACCTTATTGTCGGTATTCTTTCGCCATGAATTTTAATCCCGCAACTTTCTTCTCTGGTGTACAGATTGAACAGTAGGAGAGAAAGACTACATCCCTGTCTTACATCATTTTTAACTGCAGCACTTTCTTCTTGGTCTTTCAGCCTTATTGTCCCATCCTTGTCCTTGTACAAAGTGTATGTTACACCTGGAATTAGCTCTTGTTTCCATGTTAAAAGCGTGCAATTAATTATAATTAGAAGTATATTTTTTTTAACAGTCATGTCAATCCCTTCCCACAGAGGCTTCGAAATCCCGCTCATGGTATACAGAGTGATATTTCAGGCAACAATAGCTGTGTGTATTTTGTAGAATTTTTAGAGCGGGATCGTAGTAACAAGGTGAAGTGGGAGAGGAACAATGAAGTTGAGTATGTTTCATTCAAACGTAATTTTAGTCTCCTACAAGCTGTGTTGTGTTCGTGTGCTGGGAGCACTTGTAGAATCGAAGAACATTGTTCTCTCTGCTCGTCATACACTACTGCCCATTACAATTGCTACCCCACGAAGATGACGCGCTACAGACGCGAAATTTAACCGACAAGAAGAAGATGCTGTGATATGTAAATGATTAGCTTTTCAGAGGATTCACACAAGGATGGCGCAAGTGGTGACACCTACAACGTGCTGACATGAGGAAAGTGTCCAACCGATTTCTCACACACAAACAGCAGTTGATCGGCGTTGCCTGGTGAAACGTTGTTGTGATGCCTCGTGTAAGAAGGCGAAATGCGTACCATCACGTTTCAGACTTTGATAAAGGTCGGATTGTAGCCTATGCCGATTGCGGTTTATCGCATCGCGACATTGCTGCTCGCGTTGGTCGAGATCCAATGACTGTTAGCAGAATATGGAATCGGTGGGTTCAGGAGGCTAATACGGAACGACGTGCTGGATCCCAATGGCATTGTATCACTAGCAGTCGAGATGACAGGCGTCTTATCCGCATGGCTGTAACGGATCGTGCAGCCATGTCTCGATTCCTCAGCCAACAGATGGGGACTTTTGCAAGACAACAAAGATCTGCACGAACAGTTCGACAACGTTTGCAACAGCATGGACTATCAGCTCGGACACCATGGCTGCGGTTACGCTTGACGCTGCATCACAGACAGCAGCGCCTGCGATGGTGTACTCAACGACGAACCTGGGTGCACGAACGGCAAATCGTCATTTTTTCGGATGAATCCAGGCTCTGTTTACAGCGTCATGATGGTCGCATCCGTGTTTGGCAACATCGAGGTGAACACATATTGGAAGCGTGTATTCGTCATCGCCATACTGGCGTATCACCCGGCGTGATGGTATGGGGTGCCATTGGTTACACATCTCCATCTCTTGTCGCACTGACGGCACTTTGAACAGTGGACGTTACATTTCAGATGGGTTACAACGCGTGGCTCTACCCTTCATTCGATTCCTGCGAAACCCTACATTTCAGCAGGATAATGCACGACCGCATCTTGCAGGTCCTCTACGGGCCTTTCTGGATACAGAAAATGTTCGGCTTCTGCCCTGGCCAGCATATTCTCCAGATCTCTCACCAACTCAAAACGTCTCGTCAATTATGGCCGAGTAACCGGCTTGTCACAATACGCCAGTCACTACTCTTCATGAACTGTGGTATCGTGTTGAAGCTGCATGGGCAGCTGTACCTGCCCTACACGCCATCCAAGCTCCGTTTGGCTCAATGCCCGGGCGTATCAATGAAGTTATTACGGCCAGAGATGGTTGTTCTGGATACTGATTTCTCAGGATCTATGCACCCAAACTGCGTGAAAATGTAAGCACATGTCAGTTCAGTATAATATATTTGTCCAAAGAATACCCGTTTATCACCTCCTTTTCTTCCTGGTGTAGCAATTGTAATGGCCAGTAGCGTATAAAATGGGGCCTAATGAAAAATTTCGTTAACTTCGTGGACAAAACTGAGGAAGCATTTCGCTATTTGTGCGAGAAATTTCCACATCTTAGTGAGGCGGAAACAAAAGATGAGATTTTCGTGAGTCCCCAGATACGTAAGTGGTACTTACTGAGAATTTCCACACCATCCTAACATGTGATAGAAAGTTAGTTTGCGATGCCTTTGTTCAAGTGTCAAGACACTTTCGAGGAAATAACAGGGCAGTAAACTATAAAGATCTTCTGGCTACCTTCTTCAGTGCTACAGTAGACTAGGGTGCAACATATCCTTAAAGTTACGTTTTCTAGATTCCCACGTGGACTTCTTTCCTGATAACTGTGCTGCTGTAACCGACGAACACGCAGAACGCTTCCACCAGCAAAAGGAACATGTAAATGATGTACTAGGGAAAGTGGAGTGCTTTGGTGTTAGCCGATTACTGCTGCACCCTAATCAGGGATCATCAGCAGAAAACTACAGACGCCATGCAAAGCGGAAGCGCCAACAGTCACCTTCCTCTGAGGGATAGCACCAAGGTAAATACACGGATAAGCTTATACAGGTAATAACGCAAACTTTAAAGAGAGAACTAACTTCATTAACGTTTTCGTCATCAGCACACCAGAAAACATAAACATTAGCTTTTTTTCATGCCCGTTACATAAAAAAGTAAAATTTTGTTGGCTAATGTTGCCCATCTTTCCCTATAGCTTACTCCTGCTTTTCTGAGAATTACGGACACCTTGCACCATTTCACAATGTCGAACTTATTTTTCGAGTCGATAAATCCTATGAATATGTATTGATTTTTTCTCAGTGTTGCTTCTATTATCACCTGCAAAGTAAGAACTGCGTTTCTTTCCTAAAGTCAAACCAGTCGTCGTCTCAGAGATTCTCAACTTCGTTTCCCAATCTTCTGTATACTGTTCTTCTCAGCAACTCAGATGAATAAGCTGTTAAGCTAACTGTGCGATGGCTATCGTACGTATCGGGTCTTACTATCTCTGAATTGTGTGGATGATGTTTCACCGAATGTCTGATGGTATGTTGTCAGTCTCATAGATTCTGCACTCCAAAGTGAACAGTCGTTTGGTTGCCAATCATTTCAGAAATTCCGATAGAATATTGTTATCCCTTCTGCTTTATCTGATCTTAAAACTTGCAAAGCTCTTTTAAATTCTGACTCTAGCAGTGGATCCTCAGTCTCTTCCGTAAAGACTCTACTTTCTTTTTCTATCATGCACTCACCCTCATAGAGGCCTTCAGCGTACTCTTTCCACCTTTCCACTCTCTCCTGTCCGTCTAACAGTTGAATTCCTATTGCACTAGCAAGGTTTCCGCCACTTGCTTTTAATTTCACTGAATGTTGTTTTGACTTGTAAATGCCGGGTCATTCTTTTCGACGACCATTTCACGCAGTACAGTACATAAAGTGAAACAGAAACTTGTCTGTGATGATTCAAAGTACGCTAGAGCTTGTACACAGTTGGCCAGAGTGTATCTGGGATCGAAGGGCAAGTCATCCTATGGAATATGGTTCAAATGGCTCTGAGCACTATGGGACTTAACATCTCAGGTCATCAGTCCCCTAGAACTTAGAACTACTTACACCTAACTAACCTCAGGACATCACACATATCCATGCCCGAAGCAGGATTCGAACCTGCGACCGTAGCGGTCGCGCGGTTCCAGACTGAAGAGCCTAGAACCGCTCGGCCACACTGACCGGTTACTATGGAATAGTGAAGTTTTCTAATGTGGTAATCTGGTAAGTATCCAAGTCCACACACAACAGTAGGTTTCCTCGATCACAGCTTCAGGAATAGAAGTTATCTTGTATGGTCAATGCTGTCATCCTATCGTAGTTGAGGGCACGATACGATTTGTTGTGAGCGCTTCCTTGCGCGAGCAGCTACGTATGTTATCGATTGTGCATTAATAGCAATATCTGAGTCAGAGCCTGATTGACGTCAGGTCGAGATACAAAACTTAGCTCCCAGGCAATGTGATACCGAGTCGAATTATTCTTGCAGGGGAAAATATGTTTTCTTTCACATCAAATGGTTCATTGCTTCGATCACATCGTGATGTATAAACGTCCTAAGAAAGTAAAATCGTGTGCTAGACCACGCTGTATCTTCCATTTGCAGACAACAGTCCCACTGCTTCAGATCACCTAGGCTACTTTCATAGTTCAACTCTGTTGTAGTGTGAAATATTCATTGTGGGAAGAGGGGGAGAAGCGAGGGGGCGGGGGGACGTACTCGATTCACGGTGACGAGCCTAAGAATTTCAGTATCAGTGCCCCAGCTCGAAAACCTCATAACAGATGTTGTTCATGTTAGTGGAGTGCTAGAAGTGGACCAGTTTTTCGTACTTCAAGAGCATAAGTAGCAAACCCATTGAATTCCTTTGTTAAAGATATTTTGTTAACAACATAAGCTGCGACTAAAATATTTAATTGCCAGACTGGCATTCGGGCTACCGGCGATGGACAGTGGCAGATGATGCAGAGGTCAAGTAAACACCTGTATCCGTGTCTATATCCACAATATAACATCATTTCTGTACGTACATAACAATACAAACTCTAATTTACTTACATATTATGTACGGGGAGAAGCTTTTAGACGAGATTTGGAGAACATATGAACGTTAGTGAAACCAATCATTCATTCAGCAGTCAGTGCTCATTTAAGTGTAATCACTAAAAATGTCGCCATTATTCACAAGGGACAAAAGGAAGATTATTGAACATCCAAGAACAAACCGAGACGTGCACTCACACGACTAAACACCCTGACAACGTCTTCAATGAAAGAACACGTAATAAGATCTATATACGGAACTTTAAGCACGTTTTAATCGAAAATATATGTAGGCTCCATCAGCTTACAGCATCTAAAATTGAGCAATTTGACGCAATTTCTTGGTTCACTATTAGATCCATGTTCGAGTTTGCAATCTCATTATGTGATAAACATGGGTTTTGTACTACTTACGCCTTACACAGTATGTCATCCATGACAGTTAGAATCAGTTTTTCTCTGTTTATACATATTCTAACACACATACATTATATATTCTGCCTCTATATAATAATTGTCCAAGCACGGTATTTAATACATTTGTCAATGAATGTCGCATGTCTTAGGGAAACTCACAAACGTACCATGAAATATGTTAAATTTTAAATTAGAATCATGTTCCCTGTACATCTCATCCCACTCTAACTGTTGCAAGCTTCCACTAAAATTTTGAATTGACAAATCGTTAATTGAATGTACTATTTGGGGAACTGTTTTGCATTACCGTATGAAGCTATATCATAAACTGTAACTAGCTGTGCATCATGATCAGCCAGACTATTCGTAACAGGAAAAGCTTTTATTTGATTAAATTTATCTTGGTCTATGAAAACATTATCTATCAGTGTGCTGTTTTCCTCTACCACCCGAGTAGGAAACTCAATAACTGATTGTCAAATTGAAAGAACCGAGTAATACTTCAAGGTCAAACTTTCTATCGGACTCTTTCAGAAAACCTACATTGAAATCCTCACTAATAATAATTTGCTTTCCTCTGTCTGACAGATAGCACTATAAAGAATCGAAGTTTTCAAAAATAGTTGAAAATTTCCCAGTGGGGACCTATACATGGCTACAGTTATAAAAGTATGATTTAGGATCTGTCTTACCTCACAGTACTAGGTCGTCTTGCGTACATATTATAGTTGCGAAACGGCGACACTTTCTGGTCACATTGGACGCTACTATCACAGCAATGTAATCACGGAAGGATGGACTGGCCAAAGGGTCTGTATTATAGGTATTTTGTTATCTCTGAAATCATTTTGGCACAAAATAAATAATCATTTATGTAATAACATAAAATGTCACTTTGGGATTGTTTATTTGTTAAATTGTTTATGTATTAATCACTGCTTTGTTTGCAATACAATTTCATTCAAACGTAAGTGTGTGCTGCTACAAGGTTGTAGATTTCTAGAACAATGTTGATGTAGTGACAAACAAACTGCGCAAAGAATTGAATTACATAGTTAATTCTAGCCAGTCATGCGTGTAGCAGCACTTTACACAATATTATGTGCAACAATGTGGTATCAGAAAAATGGATCAAATTGAAGAAAAATTGATGTTTACAAATTGCCACTAAAAACCAGTTCACATTGCTACTAAAGACAATGGAATTTTATGAGAAATGTGTCATATTTTGCGAATCAGTACAACAGCTACAATTAGTTAAGGCGTGTGCTACTTGGGAAGATATGAAAGTGGTACCGTATTGCTGTAAGAAGTGTCATTTTACGTTATTATTGAGGAAAAATCACATTCTCATTCGGTCACTGACATTGATGCAGTTTTTTCACATATTTCATGCTCACCTTTGCAGAAGAGAATTCCCCACCATAGCATAGTGCCACTGAAAAATGCCTCACTACAAATACAGTTGCAATAAAAGTTACAGGTTTCCATCATACACATTAGCAGGTGCAGAGTATTGCTAGGGAAGCCACACATGTTATGCGGAAAAGAATGCCCCATCATAGCAATTTATTTCTCAAAAATGAATAACTAGAAATACTATTGTTATAAAAGTTAGAGATTTCCATTATAAACATTGCCAGGTGCAGAGTATTGCTAGAAAGAGGGCACACTCAAAGTTATGGTTTGGCGCACTTTCCTTCATAAATTAATATGTTAGGATAAATAATCCACAACTTGATTACGTTAGACTTCATGTAAATACCTGTTACATATATATGTTTCAGTACAAAGTTAGAGTAACAAGGATGGCTTATTATTATTATTTCTTTCCTTTCTCAGACGTTATGTCTGGTTAAAAATGGAAAGTGACGCAGACCTTGATCAAGCGTGACTTCTTTTTAACTGTACGGTATATGTTACATTGCATATAGGGACTTTCGGGTAATTGAACATGTTTCAATAATTACAGATTTCTGTAGTTGTACATACACGTTTGGATGTAGCTGTATTGCATTGATGTACTTGTGGATATCGTGTGGTATGACTCCTGTAGTTGAGGGCATAATTGGTATAATGTCAACTTTATCCTGATGCTACATGTCCTTGACTTCCTCAGCTAGTTGGATGTATTTTTCAGTTTTTTCTCCCGTTTTCTTCTGTATATTTGTTTTATTGGGTATGGATATTTCAATTAGTTGTGTTAATTTCTTCTTTTTATGTGGGAACGTGTTGTTTTGTTAGTTTATGTTGAATGGCAAGTTGTTGATGTATTATTTTTGCTACATTGTCATGTCTTCTGGGGTATTCTGTATTTGCTAGTATTGTACATCCGCTTGTGATGTGGTCTACTGTTTCTATTTGTTGTTTGCAAAGTCTGCATTTTTCTGTTGTGGCATTGGGATCTTTAATAATATGCTTGCTGTAATATCTGGTGTTTATTGTTTGTGGTTATCCAATACGTAATCTTTTTCTTTAGTGTGTTTTCCCTTGACTATGCTATTTTTCTTACATTTGTCTGTTCCAAAAGCCATATTTATATCATTGCTGAATACTTCTGTTATCTTTAGTAATTGGTTGAGTTGTTGATTTTGTTGCTACCAGTAGTTTTAGATCATCCATGTATAGCAAATGTGTGATTTTGTTTTTGGTATGTTTCAGTAACATTGTATTCATAACTTGTATTGTTTAGCATGTTGGATAGTGGGTTCAGAGCAAGGCAGAATCAGAAAACACTTAATGAGTCTCCTTGGTATATTCCACGCTTGATCTGTATTGGCTGTGATGTGATATTATTTGAATTTCTTTGGATATTAAGTGTGGTTTTCCAATTTTTCATTACTATGTTTAGTAACTGTATCAACTTAGGAACTACTTTGTCTTATTATTATTATTATTATTATCATTTTGTTTCATTAACAGACTACGCCATTCTAAAGTCGTTTTAGTAGAAATGGGTACCTGACATTATGGCTACAAGCCTGCAACTGACATGTAGTTTACAGTCGCTGACCGCAATTAACGCTGAAAGATACTGCGAGACTCTGAAAAAACTCAAACGGGCAATTAAGAACCGGAGAAGAGGAATGTTGAGCAAGGGCGTACACATTCTCTAAGACAACGTTCGCCCACACATCTCTCAGCAAACCCTTGTTCTCCTGCAACAGTTTCAGTGGAACATAATCATTCACCCACCCAATAGTCCTGAGTTGACGCCCAGTGACTATCATCTGTTCCCTAGATTAAAAGAACATTTGGCCGGAAAGCGAATCAGCTCCGACGACGAGGTGAAAGAAGAGATTCATAACGTTCTGAACAGGATGATGGCGAGCTGGTATGACATGGGTATACAAAAATTGCCACAGCGTCTAGAAAAATGCATCGACAGAAATGGTGTTTATGTCGGAAAACAGCTAAATGTTCAAGTTGTAAACTGACGTAAACCATTGTAGATATACACAGGTCTATGTACTTATAAAAAAAATTAGAGACCTTATTTTTGGGATTTCGCTCGTAGTTCAGCCAAATTCGCTATTGCAATCATTGCAAATTTTGAGGAGAGGCAAACCAGTAAGTTGACGTATTTGCATATTTTCATTCAATGAGTCATATGGAATAATGTTTTGGGGTAACTCGTCTTTATAAAAGTCTGCATTACTCATAAACCTGCGGACAGAATAGTATGTGGTACTCAGACACAATTCTGTTGTAGATATCTGTTTAAGGAGTTGGGCATTCTGACTACTGCTTCATGGCGTATTATTACTTTTGTTGTCAGTAATACACTGGAGTTAAAAAGGGACAGTGATGTACCAGAAGGAAATATGACATTCATTACTCCATATTTAGGTTGTCTTTAGCACAAAAAGGAATGCCCAATGTTGCAAATGAAATTTTTGATAACTTACCCAATGATATAAAATGGCTAACAGATAGCAAAGAAAAATTTTAGAACAAACTGAAAACGTTTCTCCTTGGCAAATTCTTATATTCCATAGAAGAATTTCTTTTATTGTGATGTGCAAAAGGTAGGGGATAGGAAATACTAACTCACATCTGCATATTAAATACCAATAATTAAAAAAACATAAATACTCAGCATGTAGATATATTTAAAAATAAATCTGCGATGGGAACGTCAAATGAGTCATTCCACATAATTAGGATTAATAGTGCAAATGATCCGTGGAACACTACACAAAACTAACTAACTATCAGTGCACGCTACAGCTGGACAACAAACGGTAATCGTAGGATACAGCATAACTCACATCGATTGGACGTACGTGGTGCATCTGATGATGGAACTGGTAGTCTCGAAATCGATCGTGACACACTAAAAAGAAAATGAAGATCATTTTTGCAGTCAGAGGCAAATTTATTCCTAAAGTCTTGAAACAACGACGTACAAGCGTTCCATCAACGATTAAAAGTTTAAATAGGACAAATCATATAGGCTTCAATAATTGTAAAATGCGAACTTAACAAAATATGAATTAAAATGAAAATAGAGTTTTCTTTCCCTAAATTAATTAACACTGCATTATCAGTGTGATGATATAGTTTCGTTTTTTATTTTCTGTGTTTAAAGGTTCATTTTTTTAATTCACATTTGGTAGGAGATGGCTGGCTAATTCCAAGCGAAGCGAGGGTAGCTCCGGCTATATACGACATGTGATCAAAAAGCATCCAGACCTCTATTAGTGTCACTGATTGTGGCCATGCTGGCTAAGTTTCGAAACTGCAATCAGTCATATTCACACGGTCCAGTCACATTAACGTGTCGACCCCCCAGTTCGACGCCAGTGTGCAATAGCCACTCACAGACGGCATGTGGCACCACTAGCAGCGAAGAGCGTATAAAATGTGTCGGTGGGACTCCAAAAACAGTGTATTCGCTGTCGGCAATGCGGAAACGGAGCGATTTTTAAAGTATACCGTTCATGGAAAAATGGTGCTCTCTAAAACAGACGCCGAGGCAAATGTGATGCATCACGAGCCATAGATGACAAGGATGAACGACAGTTGTGGAGACGTGAACGGACAAGGAGACTGCAACTGTAAAGCAGCTGACCGCCTGATGAACCAAGGGATTATCGGCAGCGCCTCCTTATGGACTGTTCAGCAAACGTTGCTGCGTGTGGACCTCCGCAGCAGGCACGTGGCATGCATCCATGTAGACGGCTGTTCATTGGGGACGAAGGCTCAAATTTGCACACCAGTACCCATCGAGTGGCGACAGTTGGACTTTTCAAATGAACTGCATTTTAAGATCCATTGGGCAGATCGCCATTGGCCTGTACAGCGTGAAACGTCTAAAAGCAAAGAGTCTAGGCCGGAAGAGGGAGCATTGTAGTCTGCGAAATGTTTTCGTGGTATTACCTGGGTGATCTCGCCGCTTTAGAAGGTGCAATGAATCAACAAAAGTATGTATCTATCCCTGGAGACCATGTCCACCCCTACATTGGTTTTGTTTTTCCTCGGCTCAAATTTGCACACCAGTACCCATCGAGTGGCGACAGTTGGACTTTTCAAATGAACTGCATTTTAAGATCCATTGGGCAGATCGCCATTGGCCTGTACAGCGTGAAACGTCTAAAAGCAAAGAGTCTAGGCCGGAAGAGGGAGCATTGTAGTCTGCGAAATGTTTTCGTGGCATTACCTGGGTGATCTCGCCGCTTTAGAAGGTGCAATGAATCAACAAAAGTATGTATCTAACCCTGGAGACCATGTCCACCCCTACATTGGTTTTGTTTTTCCTCGGCTCAAATTTGCACACCAGTACCCATCGAGTGGCGACAGTTGGACTTTTCAAATGAACTGCATTTTAAGATCCATTGGGCAGATCGCCATTGGCCTGTACAGCGTGAAACGTCTAAAAGCAAAGAGTCTAGGCAGGAAGAGGGAGCATTGTAGTCTGCGAAATGTTTTCGTGGCATTACCTGGGTGATCTCGCCGCTGTAGAAGGTGCAATGAATCAACAAAAGTATGTATCTATCCCTGGAGACCATGTCCACCCCTACATTGGTTTTGTTTTTCCTCGGCATGGCGACATCTACCACGAGGACAAAGCAACGCATCACACACCCCGAAGTGTACGTTCGTGGTTCGAAGAGCACCAGAACGAGTTTATCATATTCCCCTGGTCACCAAACTCAGTCGAGAACTCTGGGAGCACCTCGATCGGGCTGTTCACACCATGGATCCTCAACCTATAAACCCAGCGTATTGGCCACGGCACATCCCTCTCAGTACCTTTCAGAACCTCACTGACCATCGTCTTAAGCGTCTCACAGCGTCCTTACTGTAAAAGATGGCTATTCACGCTTTTGACAGGTGGTCACAGTAATGTGGCTGCACAGTACATTGATTTTAACGTACTGGTACGTGTTTCAAGTTTGTTTAGCTGTCGTGTTTATTTATGCATACATTACTTAAAGATAAACTGTCGTATTCTAAGTTAACTTAGACCTGTTTCACTGCTAGAAGGGCTGTTGGAGTAGCTGCGGCGTGGGCATTGTCTGGCCGAAACCACAAGTCGACTTTCGCTTTGTGGTGGTGTGGACTTGTGCCACGTTGTTGTGATTGATATTACAGCAGATAGTTATCTATCAGTTGTCATAAACTAATAATCCTGCTACTTAATAAAATTATAAACAGCCGACCAGTTGCAATGGATAAAGAATTCTTTACCTAGGTATATTTACGTGACAAACCCAAATTCTAGGGCTATATTTCAATTTTGCTAAATGGATCTATGACGACATTTGTAAAAACGGCGATGGTACATTAGTCCTTACTAATGTAAAATTGCCACCTTCTGAAGAAGACAAATTTATATTTGTCGAAACCTAGGTAAAGAATTCTTTATCCACTCCAGCTGGTCGGCTGCTTATAATTTTATTACGTGGAACCGTTGCTGTTGTGCAGCTATGTTTAAAATCCTGCTACTTAACTTGAAACATGGTTCCACGAATGTCCCTTGACTTAACCATCGTACTTTTCAGTAATGCATTAGGTCTCCATACTCGTCGTTCAGTTCCATTAAAAACTAATGCAACTAACAGTGGTAAAATGTGTGCGACTTCAGAAATTTTACTACTTGTCCCACGTGCTTCTTCACGTACTCCATGATGCAAATTAGCACAAAATGCTTCTTGACGTACGGAACACTGAACCTCCGTTTGTCGACTGTTTTTAACTTATTGCTCCTTTAATGTCAACTAAATCTTTCAAATTTTTCTCCAAATTAACGTAATACCTATTCATAGCAAATATGTTTATTGGTCTTTTATGTTTCTGCATAGTAGTTGCTGAGAATTCTCATCCCTCTCTTCTGTCATTTCCATTCAGTTTTGAAGGCTTGTGGGGATTGTTCTCTAGACTGCCCCTTTTTTGGTGCAAACACCACTAGACCTGTGAGCGTCCTTCATACCAAGAATAAATGGCGAATGATTAACAGCGCTGACACCACGATTCTGCTGAACTGAAGAGAGTTCCAGACAGCAATAAATGAAATTCGCGCTGTACTCGTTACTTACGAGAAGATCCGAGCAAAGCCGAGATATGCCGAGCCTAGACCCATACAAGGCCCACACATCCGGTTCAGGTGGCGTTTGGCACGCCGTGGCCGACCCTGTCTTAGAAAATGCGTAGCAACATCTAAAACAGACTTTTCCACACAACTAGATTCGTTGCCCCCGACCAACGATAGTAATTACTAACACAAAACATTCGAGTGGAAGCTCTTACAGCCAGATAGACAACCGAACATTGACAGTGTACCCTCTCAGCGATAGACATATAGCCACAGACAAATGGTCTTGGGCACCAAAATCAGTCGTGCCATTTGCCATTTTAAAGAAAAAAAACATGTAACAAGTGCATATATTCGATTTTAAAATAAATACAACATGTTGCTTTACATAGCTTTAGAAAGGTAATATAAACATACTATTATCAAAATACACGACATATTTTAAATGCACATGTCTGTTTCTAGACGTATCATCACAGGAACGATCAGAAAAATCACAACTTCCTTGTTGCCTATTCTTAGCCAATTAGCTCCCAGGTTTGCGGCGGGATCTGTTCCCAAAACGGGGTTCAAAATGGCTCTGAGTACTATGCGACTTAACTTCTGAGGTCATCAGTCGCCCAGAACTTAGAACTAATTAAACCTAATGAACTTAAGGACATCACACACATCCAAGCCGTTCGTGGGGAGGCTTGCGTGCCTCAGTGATACAGATATCCGTACCGTAGGTACAACCACAACGGAGGGGTATCTATTGAGAGGCCAGACAAACGTGTGGTTCCTGAAGAGGGGCAGCAGCGTTTTCAGTAGTTGCAGGGGCAACAGTCTGGATGATTGACTGATCTAGCCTTGTAAAATTAACCAAAACGGCCTTTCTGTGACATTACTGCGAACGGCTGAAGGCAATGGGAAACTACAGCAGTAATTTTTCCCGAGGACATGCAGCTTTACTGTATGCTTAAATCATGATGGCGTCCTCTTCGGTAAAATAGTCCCCCATTCGTATCTCCGGGCGGGGACTACTCAAGAGGACATCGTTATCAGGAAAAAGAAAACTGACGTTCTACGGATCGGAGCTTGGAATGTCAGAGCCCTTAATCGGGTAGGTAGGTTACAATATTTGAAAAGGGAAATGGATAGGTTAAAGTTAGATATAGTGGGAATTAGTGAAGTTCGGTGGCAGTGGGAACAAGACTTCTGGTCAGGTGAATACATGGCTATAAATATAAAATCAAATAGGGGTAATGCAGGAGTAGGTTTAATAATGGTTCTCAATACTATGGGACTCAATTTCTGAGCTCATTAGTCCCTATAACATAGAACTAGTTAAACCTAACTAACCTAAGGACATCACACACATCCATGCCCGACGCAGGATTCCAACCTGCGACCGTAGCGGTCTCGCGGTTCCCGAGTGCAGCGTCTAGAACCGTACGGCCACTTCGTCCGGCGTTTAATAATGAATAAAAAATAGGAGTGTGGGTAAGCTACTACAAACAGCATAGTGAACGCATTATTGTGGCCAAAATAGACACGAAGCCCACGCCTACCACAATAGTACAAGATTATATGCCAACTAGTTCCGCAGAGGACGAAGAGGTTGATGAAATGCATGATGAGATAAAAGCAATTATTCAGATAGTGAAGGGAGATGAAAATTTAATAATCGTGAATGACTGGAATTCGATAGTAAGAAAAGGAAACGTTGTAGGTGAATATGAAATGGGGATAAGAAATGAAAGAGGAAGCCACGTGGTAGAATTTTACATACAGCATAACTTAATCATAGCTAACACTTGGTTCAAGAACCATGAATGAAGGTTGTATACATGGAAGAGGCCTGGAGATACCCGAAGTTCTCAGATAGATTATATAATGGTAAGACAGAGATTTCGGAACCAGACTTTTGGAGAAAAGATAACCACTTGTATGAATATCAGAATCTCAGATGGAAACCCAGTTTTAAGCAAACAAGAGAAAGCAGAAAGGTAGAAGGAGTAAATAGAGGGTCTGTACAAGGGTGATGTACTTGAGGACAATATTATGGAAATGGAAGAGGATGTAGATGAAAATGAAATGGGAGATATGATACTGCACGAAGAGTTGGACAGAGAACTGAGGGGGAGCCAGCCCTGACAAAACACTACCATCTGGTGAGCAAGATGTATGAGACAGGCGAGATACGCTCAGACTTCAAGAAGAATATAAAAATTCCAATCCCAAAGAAAGCAGGTGTTGACAGAAGTGAAAATTACGGAACTCTCAGTTTAACAAGCCACGGCTGCCAAATTATAACACGAATTCTTTACAGTCGAATGGAGAAACTGGTAGATGCCGACCTCGAGGAAGATCGGTTTGGATTCCGTAGAAATGTTGGAACACGTGAGGCAATACTGACCCTACGACTTATCTTAGAAAAAAGATTAAGGAAACGCAAACCGACGTTTGTAGACTTAGAGAAAGTTTTTGACAATGTTGACTGGAATACTCTCTTTAATTTACAATTTGTACAGTAACTAGATGGAAGTTGATTTGAGGGGCATAAAAAGGAAGCAGTGGTTTGGAGCAAGCAGTAAAGGAAACAAAACAAAAATTCTGAGTAGGAATTGAAACCCATGGAGAAGAAATAAAAACTTTGAGGTTCGCCGATGACATTGTAATTCTGTCAGAGACAACAAAGGACCTGGAAGGGCAGCTGAACGTAATGGCAGTGTCTTGAAAAGTGGATATAAGATGAACATCAAAAAAAGCAAAACGAGAATAACGGTATGTAGTCGAATTAAATCGGGAGATGCTGAGAGTATTAGATTAGGAAATGAGACGCTTAAAGTAGTAAATGAGTTTTGCTATTTGGGGAGCAAAATAACTGATGATGGTCGAAGTAGAGAGGATATAAAATGTAGACTGGCAATTACAAGGAAAGCGTTTCTGAAGAAGAGAAATTTGTTAACATTTAAGTGTCAGGAAGTCGTTTCTGAAAGTATTTGTATGGAGTGCAGCCATGTATGGAGGTGAAACGTGGTCGATGAATAGTTTGGACAAGAAGAGAGTAGAAGCTTTCGAAATGTGGTGCTACAGAAGAATGCTGAAGATTAGATGGATAGATCCTGTAACTAATGAGGAGGTATTTAGTATTATAGGGCAACATGGAGGGTAAAAATCGTAGAGGGAGACCAAGAGATGAATCCACTAAGCATATTCAGAAGGATGTCGGTTGCAGTAGCTACTTGGAGATGAAGAAACTGGGAGATGAAGAAACTTGCAGAGGATAGAGTAGCATGGGGAGCTGCATCAAACCAATCTCTGGACTGAAGACCACAACAACAAGAGCACGGTTTACCGAAGCGTTTTGCTTGGCAATTTACATGGTTTTTGACACTAAATAAAATATAACTTGCAGCGGTGCTACACAACACGTCTTAACAGGTCGGCGACCTAACGTAAAAAGGTAAAAAAGTCTCTAGAACATTTCTTAACAAATGATGGATTGTTCTTTCAAATGTTTCACAGCCTATTGCTATCAAGCGCTGTGGCAATTATCTGTACCCAGCGGGTCATAGTGTTTATTTGAAATATTTTAACGCTGGACGCGCATCTTGGTGTAGGCGCACATTATAAAGTATTTCGTCTCTTTACACGTGCACAGAGATGCTTAATATCTTTACGAACTACAGCCCGATGGATGTTCATTTCTTTTATGGCTAATATGTCATTTGCAAAGTATCTTAAATCCAATAATATTACAGATACTAGCCTTACGCTAAATAAATAGCTTAATGTCTGTATCTTGAACGCGTTCAATGACGAGCCAAAACATTATGTCCATCTGCTTAATAGCTTATTTGTCCATCTTTGCAACGAAACATGTCACTGATTTTGCCTATCAGGGATTCGATAGTTTGTTTTGGGTCGTTTCTGGACGTATGTGACATTACATGTCTACGCACAGATCACGTAATTCGCGTAAATAATGGACCGGTGATTTGCGTATGCTGTGATGGCGCCCGATATCGACCCATATGGGTTCCACAGGATTTACATCGGGACGAATTTGATCGCCGAGTCATCAAACTGAGTTCATTATAATGCATTGTTATACGGGCCTGGCTCTGAGACAAAGACAATTATACTGCTGAAAGATGACATCGTCATGGCGGAAGGTATCAAACGTGATGGGTTTAAGGTGGTTCGCAGCCGTCAGTTGTCTTCGATCATTACTACCTGTCACATGCCGACGTAGGATAATATCTCCCGTAGCATGATACTACTCCCACCATCCTGCGTTCGTTGTGACATGTGTGTTTCGGGACGCCGTTCACCTCGACGACGGCGTTCTGGAGACGGCAATCGACATAGTGTAGCAAAAATGTGATTCACTGCAATTCAGTTGAGAAGGTAATGTACACACGGAAGCTGACAAACAGTGTCTATTCATCAGGTACCATAACAAAGTACTGATCGATATGAATCTATGCAGGCAGCAAAACAAGATATCGATGGCTTGGTGTTCTTTTCTTTGCGCACACATGTAGGCTAAGGTTAGTAACATGGAGATGCTTGTTGAAGTTGCCATGACTAAACCTGATTCTTGCGATAGTCTCTCCAAACTGTTGGGAATATTAGTCATCGTCGTACGATTAACCTGTCGGCAGCGGGAGTTTTTACTGCATACTCCCGTTTTCGGGTTCACGAAGAGAACAGTCACTCCTTGAGCCTCTTCCGATCGCAAAATTCCGAGGTAATCTGCAGATGAAATGTCTCTTCGAACTTTCGTTCCACTGTGACTGTATCTTCCGCCTGAATATTGCCTGGGATAAGCTGCCAGTAAATCTGGCATTGGAAAGCTCTAACAAAGCATAACGATGCGGAAATAAATTACATTACTGCATTCGAAGCGTTCCAGCGGTATGTCGCTTAATGCAGCAGTGATTTGCGTATATTGTACGGCTCATCGCCAATGGTTTATATTGCCAACCGCTCCAGTTTTAACTCTTTGGATTAGCCATGTATCATTGTATTGTTTTTTTACAGAAATGCGATATGCATAATTTGTAATTTCTCTCGTAGTACAGGTCTAGGTTACTGTAAGTTATCGTATAAGTGAGAATGATGGCCAACATGAAGCAATGGATAATGAGCGTGTAGCTACATCAGTTGTAATGAACACAGCTACTGACTTGTTATATAGTGTAGCAGCAGAATATGCTACAGCCGAAACGTAGAAGTTGCTCATTTTTAGATTTCGGATAAGAGAGTCCAGACGTCATATTGGTAGATCGCCGATACTCTTGAATGTGATGTCTTTCCGGGAACTGGTGACAGTGAACTATCCGTATTGCCGGCGTAGCATGCAAGTTACTCTCGTGAGCTTGTCACATCATCTCTCACCTGGCAAGTAGTGTCTGGGTTCCTGCCTCTTGATCTGTGTGTCTAGCTTGATCTGTACTACATTAAAAAAGGGGGCAAATAAAGTAAATGAAATCTTGCGCCTCACTATTAGTCACCTTATTACGGATTTGTGGCAGGAGAGATGGGACTGTTCTGCCACTGCAAGGCAGACAAAGTGATTCTTCCCAAACGTCAGAGAAAGGTAAATGGTGCTAACCAACCACTGATCTTACTGGTTAACTGACAGGATATGCTCTATACTTGAATTATTTATATTTGTACAGAGTCCAGAATAAAGAGAAACCCACTGACTGCGGAGCCTCAGGTTTCCCTCACCACCTTCTACAGACATCTCCAGTTTGTGTGTCCATGGTAGCAGATCAGGAGAATACGACGTGCCGTTGAGGAAGGAACGGTTCCATACCAGTATAGGAATGGAAGGAAAAGGGTTTAGTAGGGTATCTGTCTTCGTTACAGAATCAGAGTTGTCTCCACGTCTGAAAGGTAGTCTAGATCCTCAGTAGCTCACATGCCAGACAGGTGATGGGATGAGAAATACTCCGGTATACTATCGACCAGCTTTCGTAGAGATGGGACTTCAAAATCTAGTTTGAAAAGGAAACTTGGCGAAGAGTACCCTGGCCACTGAAATGAAGATCACTTAAACTCTCATAGCACTTGATCGCCACCAGCACACATTATTGTAACAATGACGAATTTCTTTCTTTCTTAAGCCCTTCTGCTCTTCTTTCAAATACTCCTTCTCATGTTTTGTTGTTAGTAGTTCTCTTTGGTTTTTATTATTACTGTTTTTTGTAATATAAGGCGAAAGGTAGTTTTAATAAGTACGTCTAGTGGATAAATTAGTAATATTTGGCTTTTCGTTAGTTCTTAGAGGAAACAAGTCCAGAGTAACGTGCACCGCCGGAACCGTCGTACGACGGTAGGTAACGAAGTCACTGGAGTTTACTAGGAAGTGAAGCGTGTTGCACCTTGGAACATTTTTCAGACTTCTGCCTTTACTCTGCCCTGTAATAGAAGTTTAATATATTTTCTTGTTACATGTTTTAAATGATGACATTCATTTTGTTCGTGCTACAGATTTTTTTCCAAAATTCCAATAAATACTCCGAAATAGGAACAAATTGTCAGCACTCTATTTAATAGTCAGTGTGTTACATTGTTACTGTACGACACGCCAAAACTCAGCAAGTATATCAATTTAAGCAAAAGTTTTACCAAAAACCAGTTAGAAGTTAAATACGTTTTGAAATATAAAACACTGGAAACTAACAAAAAATTCCACTTTCACGGCTGGTAAAATTGTTAGGATATTAAAGAAACTCGGTTTATGTGCAAACATCACATGTTTCATAGTAAAAGACCGTTTATTTTCAAGGCACAAGATGGTGACGACGTGCAAATATGACTTAACTGTTCGTATATTATATAAATAGTTCTAGAAATATATAGAATTTTACGCCATAAAATTTTATACGTGAAGAATTAAAAATATATTCCAAATAGATTCGATACATTATGAAGTGATTAAATGTGTAGAACGCGAAATATTTACAGATGCAACGCTAAACATAATGTCATGTCTAGTAACTGTTGGTTGTTCGGTTTATTTGGGGAGGGGACCAAACAGCCGAGTCATGGGTCTCATCGGATTAGGGAAGACTGGGGAAGGAAATCGGCGTCCTTTCAAAGGGACCATTCCGGCATTTGCCTGAAGTGATTTACGGAAATCACGGGAAGCCCAAGTCAGTATGGCCGGATGCGAGTTTGAACTGTAGTCCTTCCGAATGCGAGTCCAGTGTGCTAACCACTGCGCCACAACGCTCGGTCTAACAATTGTAAGCTTTCTGGAAAAATTATCTATATATGAGAAAACTAAACATTCTGATCTCAAAAACTTTCTCCTCATGTAAAGTATCGTATTCAGTTACTGAGTAAAACTGGCTGTTGTTTGGCCCTGTGTTGCGAATGTGAACGGTATCGTGAAATATTAGTTTTAACTTCGAGAAATGCAAAATCTTGAATAAAGGAACTGAATCCAATTAAATGCCAAAAGAACTAATTGTCTGTTCAATGGTAACTACGTAACCAAATATAAGTACCGTAGTGCATAATGAAAGTTGTGTGATGCGAAGGGCACTGTCAGACATGGAAAATCAACAAAAAATAAATTACTGATCTACTCGGAAGAAAATAAGAGTTTGGAAAACAGTTGTTTGAAATTACCAATACTGTTCGCATAAAATATGTCTGCCGGAGTGGCCGAGCGGTTCTAGGCGCTACAGTCTGGAACCACGCAACGGGTACGGTCGCAGGTTCGAATCCGGCCTCGGGCATGGATGTGTGTGATGTCCTTAGGCTACTTAGGTTTAGGTAGTTCTAAATTCTAGAGAGCTGATGACCTCAGAAGTGAAGTCCCATAGTGCTCAGAGCCATTTGAACCAATGTCTGCTAGATTATACTCTTCACGGGTATGCTGCCGGATATGATCTTCTTCAGTACACGATTTTTCGGGGATCCACATGGCCGCCACCATCAGGGGCGATCAAAATCACGCCGAAAATGAGTAAAATTTCAAACGGCGGCTGCTTTATACCCCGGGTCCAGGCAACTGCGCCTGCGCAAGAAGCAAAATAGCTGCCGCCTGCGAAGCGAAGAATTGCAGCGCCGCCGGCGGTAGAAACTGGCAAAATTGATAAATCGCAAATTAAAATGTAGCTGGGTCACAATATGTCTGCTTGCTAGCACAGCACCTGTCAATACTGCCTACATAACATTTTGCTCAAGAATGCAAGGTGGGATCTCCCATGAAATAAATGTGACTTACCTTTTGCTTTGCATGCTGTTTTTGTGCCTGGAGTACTGACATTTTCTAAATCAAATACAATTTGTTTGCCGGACACAATACTGTGGCTTCGTGTAGCGTACGGTGAAACGTATACACGACAAAAAGTTTTACTATTAACCATGGAGGTGACAAAATAACTGCACAATATAAGAACACTCTAATTGTTACAAAATATTCTCATTACAAAAAAACTACAAACATTCATTTAAAAGTCTTCAAAATCTTCTCCGTCAGTAGTAAGAACAAGAAAATATTATAAATGAGTTTCTATCTCCATAATAAAGCATCCCAGATTGCTTCCCCAGATTCATAGAAAGCAGATCTCTTCCTTTCAAAAAACGCAACTGCTCGATACACTGCCCCTAATAAGAATGCTGCAGCGCTGAACAACTGATTGACCAGCAAATCAACCTCAAATAAAACTACACACAGAGTCAAGTATCTTATTTACTACTTATGCATTGCGCTCATTCATCTTTGTCCCAGTGTAGCAGAGAAAAATTATTCACAATAGCAGCAAGCATGTGAGAACCTTACTCAACAAAAACAGTGAAAGTCGCTTATGGCCTTCTCCAGTGAGCGTTTCTTCGTGTAATTCTAAAATCAGTCATTAGACTGAAGTACCGACCAACAATCCTCTAGGTATAACACACTTTTTTCTCTACATACAAGTAATCACTAAGTGAAATCAAATTAAGAAGTGGTATTGTGATAAACTGTCAACTGACACATATTTACACTTTCTAAACATGGAAATTTGTTAAGACGTTAAGGAAACTCAGTTCATTTGCAAATATCATGTTCTCCATGGTAAAAGGGCATTTCGTTTGAAGGTGCAAGATGATGCACGACTGAAAATGTACTCCTTAACCATACACGCTCTACGTAAGTAATTCTAAAAATACACAAGAGTTTTATCGTGCAAAAGAAATTATCAAACTGTAACGTCACAGCTGCCTCTCTGGTGACTTTACCTTCCCTAAAACCAAACTGATCATCATCTAGCATATCCTTGATTTTATTTCCATTTCTTGCATATATTATTCTTGTCAGCAACTTTGATGCATGAGCTATTAAGCTGGTTGTGCGATAATTCTCTCACCAATCAGCTCTTGTAGTCTTCGGAATTGTGTGGACGACATTTTTCCGAAAGTCAGATGGTATATCGCCAGACTGATACATTCTACACGCCAACGTTATTTTTTTCTTTTTTCCCCTTCCCCAGCGATTTTAGACATTCTGATGGAATGTTGTCTATCCCTTCTGCTTTATTTCCTCTGAAGTCTTTCAGTGCTCTTTTAAATTCTGATTGGGTGGCAGGATGAGAGGGAATTTTTGTTGAAGACTGGTAAGACAGAGGACTTTGCGTTTGGACTTGAATGGGTGACGAACTCTGCCCCAGGACAAGTGTTTGTAGAGTCTTGTATTTGCTTTCCCGGCAACATGGACTTTTGTTATTTTTCCACCTACTTCTACAGATGAATTTCACAGAATAAACAGGTGATTTTCAAAGTTATTCATTATCGCCAAGCTGTTTTATTTTTTTTAAAAAGCCGCCTAATGCTTTCTTTTAATAATATCGCAGTTAGAAACTGCAAAGAGCTTATAAACTCGCAATCTTTTGAACAGAAACTATTTCACAGAGGTGTGCGGTCGGTCTCTTGGAATACAACTTATGACAAAATCAGATAAATCCAATAGTAGTACTTTCCCGAGCTAATTGGTTCAAAACGGAGCGGTAACTAGCACTCTCAAACAATGCTAACTTTACTTTAGTTCGAAAAAGCTTCGACTAAAGGCTACAAACGAAAGGAACATCTGAGCCGGCCGGAGTGGCCGAGTGGTTCTAGGCGCTACAGTCTGGAACCGCACGACTGCTATGGTCGCAGGTTCGAATCCCGCCTCAGTCATGGATGTGTGTGATGTCCTTAGGTTAGTTAGGTTTAAGTAGTTCTAAGTTCTAGGGGACTGATGACCTCAGATGCTAAGTCCCATAGTGCTCAGAGCCATTTGAACCATTTTTTGAAAGTAACATATGATGTTCCAAAAGAAAGCTTAATGAGACCTGTAACATTATTAGACCACGTAAATGGTTTATTAGATACGCTCAGTGCACCATAAGATTCTCCGCCTACGATGCTGTTGCCCGTAGAATTCGTTGTCGGATTAACCAATTACAAGATTAGTGATAAACTTCTGAGGGCCATCACATCAATTGAATATGTAGCGGTTGCTTTACGAGGTGACGTGAAATGGGCCGAGCACGTACAGAGGCTGGACAAAGATATGGAAACGATGCGAGAAATGCATGCTTGAATATGTATATAGATGCTAGATAGACCTGCAGGTTCAGCTGTTATATTTGACAACAAACGGAGCATGTGCAATGTCCTCAATACGTTGAATGCGTCAGTCGTGGTCATAAGAGAGTTCTGGTATGTCAGAACTGTGTGAATTCGAACGTGGGCAAATTTTTGGTGTTCATATGGTCAAAACTTCGCCTAACCAAGGTATCCAATGGGTTTGATGGTTCAAGAGGTCCGTATCAAAGACTCAAACCACATTCAGTTATAATGAAAATACAACATCTGCTACGTCACAACGTGAACAAAAGTGTGTGTTGAGTGATCGTGACAGACGTCATTGAAGGGGATTGTGAAGAAAAATAAGAGAAATGCAGCTGCAAATGTCAATGAAGAACAGGTCGCATTCGAGAACGCTGCCAGCACCAGAAGAACGCAAAGGGAGCTGCGTAAGTTGGGATTGCACGGTGAGCTGTAATTCTAAAACTACTCATCAGTTATGCAAACGACCGCAACAGAAAGACATGGTGCCAGAGGCATAAGACCTGGGCTATAGAGCAACGAGCAATGGAGGAATGTCATTTCTTCGTATTTCTAGTCCCTCAGCATCACCTGATTTATTCGACTGTGTTCAGTTACCCTCGCTTTGCTTTTGTTGATGTTACATCCTTCTTTCAAGATACTACCCATTCCATTCAGCTGCTCTTCCAAGTCCTTTACTGTCTCTCACAGGAATACAGTGTCATCGAAAAACATCGACGTTTTTATTTCTTCTCCTTGAACTTTAACTCCTACTCAAAATTTTTCTTTTGTTTCCTTTGCTGGTTGTTCGACGTATAGACTGAATAACATCTGGGATAGTCTACAACTTTGTCTGATTCCATTCTCAACCACTGCTTCGATTCATGCCCTTAGACATAACAGCCGTCTCGTTTCTGTTTAAGTTGTAAACAGTCTTTGGGTTCCTGTATTTTACCAATGTTACCATCAGAATTTCAGAGAGAGACCTCCAGTCAACATTGACAAAAGCCTTCTGTAAGTTTATTGATGCTATAAACGCTGGTACAACAATAAAACTCCAAGTGGTGTGCTGTCGTAGAGAAGGGACCATGCCCAGAGCATGAAAATGTTGATTCCGAAATAACTGTTGACACTTCTTAAACACTACTGTACCAGGTCGCTTAAAAACAATACATCCTCTTGCTGTTTAAAAATTTTGTAGTTGATGAGTTTCGGGCTTAGCTCATCCTTAGAACATCGAACAAAATTCCATTATACATAGTGTAACGTACCATCTGTACTATCTCAATATCGGTTCTCAACTCAAGATTAAAACTGAACACAAGTGACGCTGCACTGCGAATGAGGACATTTTGTTTATGTTCTGAGGATTTTCTGTGCCGAGACGCATCAAACAATTTTTTTAACAACAAGGGATCTGCTGTTTCTAAGTGACCCATTAGACCTACAGTACCGTTTAAGATACGTTTAAAATTTGCAGTTAAGACGCAGGCCTCCTATGTGACTATGTTGCAAATTAATAATTGTAGTTGACTTTCTGAAAATTATGTCTGTTGTTTGAAGTTTCGTAGTTGGCTAGTAACTTTGTAATTGTACTTAAAACACCCTCTACAGCAAGAAATCGTGGCATTAATTGAACTTCAGCGTCATTGCCCAGTCAGCCAGCGGAATGCGGTCTGAATTTACCTAATGAATGTAAAATACATTGGACGCGAGACGCCGTCAGTGTGTCAATATTTGTCTCGTTTGTCAAAATAGGTGAACAAACTCGTTGCTCTCGTTCCAGACGGCACAAGCATACAAATTAGCGATTGCACGCCAGCTGCAGCACAAATTCGAATCAATGTGTCATCCACAACATCTGCTTGTGCGAAACCTAAATGTGATAATCTAATTACACTGTATCCTAACAGTAAAATGTTTAACCAAATTTCGTACACTTTATATGTGGAATTATTACACAGATTATTAAAATGTTAGGTCTATATTAACTTTCATTTACAATCCTCGTGAAGAGAACAATTTTAGTGGCCGAAGTTGAGTCGTACTTGTGTTTACTTACTAACCAACTTTCACTGTCTAACATTAAAATACTGAAGATGGCCAGTTTAGCATTTTTGCACACTTGGGCCAAAGCTGGAGATATAATCAGAAGGACGACGCCAGCAACTGTCGTGAAATAGAGCTAAATATTTATGCTCATTACAGTATAATCGTCTGCTTAAAAAGATCGCCACCACTCGGAGCTGATTTTGGTCACAGTATTAAACGACACTCCCCCCCCCCCCCCCCTTGCCAACAACTACACAACTTGCCGAGGTATGGTGCCTTGCGTACCTCAACAATACATATAGAGGTACTGTAGTTACAACCACCATGAAGAGTTATGTGTAGAGGGGCCAGACAAATATGTGGCTCCTGAATAAGGCCTTTTCAGTAGTGATACGCCCTGCTTAAATCGTCAGGACATAACAGGTAGCTGGAATTGTGGAAAGGGGCCAAATGGCAGCTGTCAGTTACACTTAAACACATAACTTTATTTAGTTGTCCAAACAATACAGTAAAAATTTTTGAACTTAGTTATCGGCCGAATAGGCCACACTATCCTATGCCTTAAGGGCACAACCACTTAAATTTAAAAACGGCTGAAAGCCCTTAACTTAAAATCCAGACTCAAAACAGAATATCTAGAAGGCAGAAGGCCTCACATAAGTAAGTTCTATAACTTGGCTGAAGATCCAACAAATCTAACACTTGAAAGACAAACAAGTTTAATTTAAAGACGGCTGAAGGCCCTTGATTCAAGACTGTAGGTAAAATTAATTTAAAAAAAAAACACACAAGATAGAAGGCCTTGTCTTCAATTAGGCTGAAGGCCCCACACAGTCTGATACAGGAAAGACGAGAACTTTAATTTAAAAACGGCTGAAGGCCGATTACTTAAAACAACTAAAATAATTTTAGTGGGCAGAAAGCCCAAAGCTTTATGTTTAAACAATATATTACACAGGCTGAAGGCCCAAACAGACTAAGATTTAACAAGTAAGGAATGTAAATTTTAAAGTAGTTGAAGGCCCATTATTGAACAACACAACTACAATAACTTTTCAAAAGGCAGAAGGCCCAAAGCTTTATCCAAAAGATATTTTAAATGATGCTGAAGGCCCAAACAATGCAAGACTTGTCAATTAAAGAACTTCCAATTTTAAAGTGGCTGAAAGCCCATTATTTAAAACCCAACTTAAAAGAATGCAAATTCTAACCATCGGCTGTAAGCCATTAAAATACACAATCAAACAAGAATAAGAAAAGGCAGTACAGCCAGCGGCGCTCAGACGTTTCTGGGGGTCGGTCTGCACTTGAAATATTAATGTTCCCTTGGGGGAGATAGGTAGTCGGCCCAGCTATATCCGATCTGCCGGCAACCCAACCAAGAGACGGTCAACGGACCCACTGACAAGACGACTTGCTTTCCACCCGACCAGTGCACAAGAAAGTCCAAAGCCAAAACATAAAAGGCGTAGCCACCCACAACCAAGTACGTATAAGCTGCCAAAACTACACACACGTGTTGGACAGCGACAACACAGTGAGGAAAGGACACTGCCTGAATTTTACGTCAGCGGCCAGGGCAGGTAACCGGAACACTAACGGGCACAAGGCAGAAAATTCCGCTGGTGCACTTGGACTTCAAATAACCAAAATACAGTTAAACTCCACCGGATGGTGGCCAAACTTTCGCCAATTCGAACACTCGCTGTTGCTCACAGGAATACCCCTAACAGCCAACCATGAAAACCAATGGCACAATGTGAACAGTCTGGCTTCGGTAATTAAATCACCACTAACTTAGATGTCCTGGGTTGGTGAGCCATGAACCCCGTAACAATCAGAACAGCTCCCACACGATCCGACACTGTGTAGAGACTGCCAGCGGGCCCTGCCCGCTGTGCCGCGCAGACATTTCCTGGCTGATACACACCAACTGACCGACTGCCGCACACCGGCTAGCCGGAAACTATAAGCACCAGACCAAAGATAGTACAAGGTGTTCATATCGATACACACCGCTGCTGTCACACATAGAAAGAGGAAGGACCATGGCATAACCGCAGTAATCGTGGAAAACCAAACGCAAAGTAACAGTCAAAGTTTAAACCAACGAATAAGCCGGGGCCAGCACGGCTCAAGTAGTTGCAGGGCCAACAGTCTGGATTACTGACTGATTAGATTTTGATGCATTGGCTAGCATTGCCGTGCTGTGATGATATTGCATAGGGATGAAAACAAGGGGAAACAGCCGTCGTTATTTTAATTCCAGGGGGCATGAAGCTGTATTGTGTGATTTAATGATGACAGCATGCTCTTGAGTACAATATGAAAAGCGAAACTACCATTTTACAGGTCCGAGTGTGAACTGTTAAATCCCATGGTAGCTAGGTTAGAGAATTTAAGAAGAGAGATGGAGATGGTACAGTGCGGTGGTAGGGGGAACAGGACTTCTGGTCACATGAATGCAGAGTAATAAATTCAGAATCAAATATGGATAACGAAGGAATAAGTTGGGTTGGGTTGTTTTGGAAAAGCAGACCAGACAGCGAGGTCATCGGTCTCATGGGATTAGGGAACGACGGGGAAGGAAGTCGGCCATGCCCTTTGAAAGGAACCATCCCGGCATTTGCCTGGAGCAATTTAGGAAAAATCACGGAAAACCTAAATCAGGATGGCCGGATGCGGGATTGAACCGTCGTCCTCCCGAAAGCGATTCCAGTGTAGGAATAAGTCTAATATGAATAAGGAAATAGGTTTCTTGTAGCCAAAACAGACACCAATCCAAAAATTATTTGTTGTTATTATTTACTAGTACCAATATTCAGCTGCTTTAGTGCATATTTTGTGAAACGTTCCAATTGGATCCGATATGAAGGGAGGCTGTAGCAATCACTGTCGTGTCGACAAGCCACGAAGTTCCAGACGCTGTCGTGTTGTTGAGTGTAGAATCTGGTCTTATTGCAAAAAGAGGCATTTCTTCACTCCACATACGTGACATGGTTATATGATCTTATAAGGACGGCAAAACATTACGTCTGTCCTCTGAGGTATTTGTCGCGTACTGACAGTGTATCTAGTAAGGCATTAAGTATCACCCGTTTAAACCCATCCAGTCCATATTCATATGTTACTCATGGCTTCATGGGATCCCGAGCAAAGCGAGCTTCAATACCGAAGATAGATAAACTGTAGTCTTGGTCAGCCACGGTTCCGCTGCTGTCGAATTCCAGTAGTGCAGGCAGACGTGTTTCTTCCCTCTCTCTCCATCTCTTCTCTTTTTTTATTTTTATTTTTTATCATCAATCTTTCGTCTGCTTTTCTGCACCAGTCATGAAATCCTCCTCTGTGCCAGCCTTTTCATCTCAAGGTAGTATTTGCAACCTATGTCCTCAGTCATTTGCTGGGTGTACCCCAGTCTCTGTCCTCCTAAACACTTTTTACTCTTTATATTTTTCTCTAGTACCACGTAGGCTATTTCCTTATTTCTTAACAGGTCCTACCACCCTGTCGCTTCTTCTTGTCATTGTTTACCATACATTCCTTTCTTCGCCGATTCTCTAGAGAGGCATTCATTCCTTTCATTATCAGTCTAACAAAGTTTCAACATTCTTCCGTAGCGCCACAACTCAAATGCTTCATGTATCTTTTTTTCTGGTTTTTCCGCATTCCACATTTTACTACCAAACAACGCTTTGCTCCAAATGCGTACTCTCGGAAATTTCTTCCTCAGTTTAAGGTCTATCTTTGATACCAGTAGATTTCTCTTCGCCAGAAATTACCTTTTTGCCAGTTCTAATCTTGTTTTGCTGTCGTCCTTGCTCCGTTCGTCATAAGTTATTTTGCAGCCTAGGAAGTAGAATTTATTAGCTTCATCTACTTCGTGACCGTCAATTATGGTGTTAAGTTTCTCGCTGTTTCCATTTCTTGTACTTCTCATTACTTCCGTCTTTGCTCAATGTACTCCCATATTGAGTACTCAATACACCGTTCTTTCCTTCCAAGGACCAAGCAATTGCTCTTCACTTTCATCGATGGTAGCAATGTCGTCAGCGAATCTTAACGTTGATATCCTTACACCTTGAATTACAACTACACTTTTGAACTGTTCTTTTACTTTCGTCACTGCTTCTTTCACGTTTAGTTTGAACAACAGGAGCGAAAGACTACATCCCTGTCTTATACCTTTTTGATCTGTGAAGTCTTTACACGAGCCATAACATATCTTCCTACAAACAATTATTTAAATACTATTTCTGATCGACAAAACCACTGCTCGAGCTCACTTACATAGGGTGATTTAGTTACATGGAGACAACCTCTAGGAGGAGATCCCTGAAAAGAACGTAGCCGTATGACAGAAATTCTAACGTCGTCGTGGCCAGTGCAACGAACTAGCGACAAAACCGTCGCCACGGAGGAATGTGTATAGGTAACAAGGCGTGTACACGTTGTAAGTGATACGGACAGTGGCAGTTGCCACGGAGAATGTTCTACCTCAAGTTTTTGTATGTCCATCCTTATTGACTGGAGGTCTTGGGGACCACGGCCGTTCAGTACAGTAAGAAAATGAAACGCCTACAGCCGTCCTTATTATCTTATTTATTACGTAGCTACCAGTTTCGGCACTCCACCCATCAACTGGCAACTGACAGTCAGTTGGCCCCCCGCGTGCCACCTGCGGGTGACATATGGCGGCAAACTGGTGGTCACCAGTGGCGACGACGCCGGCAGCTTAGAGCGGGTCCATCCTCGCAAAGCGATCGGCCCGCCAGACTTTCGGCGGCACGCCCTTATTTCCCAGAGGAGCGGCCTCTCTGCTGTCACGCGACATTTCCATTTTGATTGCATCTTGAGGATCTGCGGCCGCTGAGTCCGCAGGTGTGCTTTGCCGCGCCACCTGTCCGCTTTGTAAAAGCTGTTACAAGTGGGGCTGGGATGTGAAGCTTCGTGTCGTGTTCCACGTATTCATACTACTGGCATCACCAACAAGTCTGTACCTCGAGTCGCAGTCAGTACTTCACCGTAAAATCCGTGACAGAGGAGAACACAATTGCGTTGCTTCTACTATAGTCTTTCTGGTATTTTCGTAACACAATGTGCAAAGAAAAATTTTTTGTTTGATTTTGTGACTTGTTACTACTCCAGTTTTCATCTCGGAGCATGCCTGGAAGATCAGTGATACGGATAATTAGTTTCAGAGGGCATAACACCCAATTTGTGAGAAATGTAGTGCCCCATGGGTTACATTTAATTTCCGTTGGATCCATCTGGGAATAACGCACACAACTCGGCAGCTAAAGATGCCTATGTCTGTTTATTTCCATAGTACAGATCTTACTAATTGCTTTGGACCATCATTAGCTGGCACAAGAAACTTTATTGTTGCCACCAGTTTCGGTTGTTACGAGGGGTTCTCAAAAAGCAACTGTGGTGTCCGTACTGTAAGACCTTCAGTACACACACCATCAGATTATTTGACTCGTCACTATAACAAAGTAGGCGAGTGTCAGCAGTATGTCTCGTGGTCTTATCGTGGCGTGTTTATCTTCTGCCGTTAGGTCAGACGATAGAAATGCCACTTGCACGCTTAAAGTAGAAGATCGACCATAACCAACTTTTAACAGAACTTGATTAATTTTCACACACATTTATTAAAAACAATAAAATTTACTTAACTTGGTTCTGGATGCTATTTACAATTGACAATCTGAAGTTCGTTTGGTATTGGTACGTTAATCTTATTCTCACATATATCTCTGATACTTGACAAAAGTGTCTATACATTTATCTTCATGGCTATGTACAGGAATATGGTAATCTTATTAGGCGCAGACTGAAACTTGACTATAGACTGGTAGAGACATGTAGAACTCGTACAGACTGGTACAGACTGATTGCAGAATAATGCAGACTGACTAATCGGAGGTCTGTACACTTGTTATAATACCTTGCGTGATCATGTATCACTGCGTATGATCCGCGAGTAGAAAAGGTTCTACGTTAGCAGCAATCTCATTGGTTGCGTTACATATTAATACGCGGATCGGCGGAAGCAGAAATTGGTCCGTCTCTATGGCAGCGCCATCTCGTAGTGCGGAGACGGACGAGCGCTGCGAACATGCTGTTGTGCTTAGCAGGTGGCGCTCTAGTGGGAAAGTTGTGTACGCGCTGACTATGCGGAACTATGTACACAACAGTAACTTACACATTATTGTGGCATACCAACTAATTCTTACTGAATGCTTCAAAGTGACGAAGGAACATTACACTGTTTTCCAACATTTTCATCAAGTCTCTCTAAACGACTGCTGGAATATTCAATACCTCGACTATGGTAATCCACTCATGGGTCACGAAGCCATTCGACAACCGCTGCGTGAACTTCCTCTTAGCCGGGAAATCTGCGATTGCTGCGAATGAATCCCACAATAGCTTGGACGTTGTCGTCTGTAGTCTATGTCAAATTGTTGGCACCATTTCACTACGTTTGCACATAACATTGCAGTTAGTACACACATGTCATTGTATTTAAGCCACATACCAGCATAATTTGTGTGTAATTTATAGTTTCTGTCCACGTGAACCGTACTGACTGGTGTACTATACCTTTGGAGTACGTGTTGATTTCCCTCCCACGTTGTGATACATATGTTGCCTGTTATCTGCATTTCACTATAACTGAATCTGAAGGAAAGCCAGAACAAAATGATTCAAATGGCTCTGAGCACTATGGGACTTAACTTCTGAGGTCATAAGTCCCCTACTAGTTAAAGCTAACTAACCTAAGGACATCGGTAGCGCGGTTCCAGACTGTAGCGCTTAGAACCACTCGCCCAACCCGGCCGGCCAAAACCAGAACATGTGTTGCCTTCCGACAATGCGCTACTTCTGTTGCGAAAATTTAAGCTTTGCAGATAGATGTCAGCTAAACACCGCTACATTTCTCTGTATGTCCAACTTTTCACAGACGGTTGGGAGACCTCAACGGTTCAGTACAGAATGCCAAATCAAACACAACACTTTTCAGCCACCGAAATTTTTATTTTAGTGACCTACCAGTGTCGGCGATAAATTACTCGATCTTCAGACCCCCTGACCGGCGTGTAGGAAGATTCCCACCTTTGGTCCAGCAAAATAAAAACCAGCATTGAGAACCTCGTATCCGTAGATTTTTAAGACAGCAATCACTTCAGACAGTGTCGGCAGTTGATGTTTGAAGTAATCGCTGCCTCAAAAATATACGAATACCAGAAATTAAATGCTGACTCCTATTTTAACTGGACAAAAGGTGAGAATCCACCTACACACCGGTCAGAGGATCTGAAGATGGTAGCCCAATAAAAAAAATTACGGTTTAAATTTGTTTTATTTGACATTTTCGCTATATTTCGTCGAGCAGTCAACGCTAGATTTCGGTCCTATTTTGGAGTAGCAGTTTTCAGTGTTGTATTCGATCTAAAAAATAGTAAGCTTCCATTTCGCTTAATAATCGTTACAACCTTGCAACCCCCCCCCCCCCCCCACCGCCACTATGAACATGAACCATGGATCTTGCCGTTGGTGGGTGGTGGGGAGGCTTGCGTGCCTCAGCGATACAGAAAGCCGTACCGTAGGTACAACCACAACGAAGGGGTATCTGTTGAGAGGCCAGACAAACGTGTGGTTCCTGAAGAGGGGCAGCAGCCTTTTCACAAGTTGCAGGGGCAACAGTCTGGATGATTGACTGATCTGGCCTTGTAATAATAACCAAAACGGCCTTGCTGTGCTGGTACTTCGAACGGCTGAAAGCAAGGGGAAACTACGGCCGTAATTTTTCCCGAGGGAATGAAGCTTTACTGTACGATTAAATGATGACGGCGTCCTCTTGAGTAAAATATTCCGGAGGTAAAATAGTCCCCCATTCGGATCTCCGGGCGGGGACTACTCAAGAGGATGTCGTTATCAGGAGAAAGAAAACTGGCGTTCTACAGATCGGAGCTTGGGATGTCAGATCCCTTAATCGGGCAGGTATGTTAGAAAATTTAAAGGGTTAAATGGGTAGGTTAAAGTTAGATATAGTGGGAATTAGTGAAGTTCGGTGGAGGAGGAACAAGACTTCTGGTCAGGTGACTACGGGGTTATAAACACAAAATCAAAAAGGGGAAATGCAGGAGTAGGTTTAATAATGAATAGGAAAATAGCAATGCGGGTAAGCTACTACAAACAGCATAGTGAACGCATTATTGTGGCCGAGATAGATACGAAGCCCACACCTACTACAGTAGTACAAGTTTGTATGCCAACTAGCTCTGCAGATGACGAAGAAATTGAAGAAATGTATGATGAAATAAAAGAAATTATTCAGATAGCAAAGAGAGACGAAAATTTAATAGTCATGGGTGACTGGAATTCGAGTGTGGGAAAAGGGAGGAAAGGAAACGTAGTAGGTGAATATGGATTGGGGCTAAGAAATGAAAGAGGAAGCCGCCTGCTAGAATTTTGCACAGTGCACAACTTAATCATAGCTAACACTTGGAATCATGAAAGAAGGTTGTATTCATGGAAGAAACCCGGAGATACTAAAAGGTATCAGATAGATTATATAATGGTAAGACAGAGATTTAGGAACCAGGTTTTAAACTGTAGGACATTTCCAGGGGCAGATGTGGACTCTGGCCACAATCTGTTGGTTATGAACTGTAGATTAAAACTGAAGAAACTGCAAAAAGGTGGGAATTTAAGGAGATGGGACCTGGATAAACTGAAACAACCAGAGGTTGTACAGAGTTTCAGGGAGAGCATAAGGGAACAATTGACAGGAATGGAGGAAAGAAATACAGTAGAAGAAGAATGGGTAGTTTTGAGGGATGAAGTAGTGAAAGCAGCAGAGGATCAAGTAGGTAAAAAGACGAAGGCTAGTAGAAATCCTTGGGTAACAGAAGAAATATTTCATTTAATTAATAATATAAAAATGCAGTAAATGAAGCAGGCAAAAAGGAATACAAACGTGTCAAAAATGAGATCGACAGGAAGTGCAAAATGGCTAAGCAGGGATGGATAGACGACAAATGTAAGGATTTAGAGGCTTATCTCAGTAGGGGAAAGAAAGATACTGCCTAATGGAAAATTAAAGAGACCTTAGGAGATAAGGGAACCACCTATATGAACATCAAGAGCTCAGATGGAAACCCAGTTCTAAGCAAAGAAGGGAAAGCAGAAAGGTGGAAGGAGTATATAGAGGGTCTATACAAGGGCGATGTAGTTCAGGACAATATTATGGAAATGGAAGAGGATGTAGATGAAGATGAAATGGGAGATCCGATACTGCGTGAAGAGTTTGACAGAGCACTGAAAGACCTGAGTCGAAACAAGGCCCCCGGAGTAGACATCATTCCATTAGAACTACTGACGGCCTTGGGAGAGCTAGTCCTGACAAAACTCTACCATCTGGTGAGCAAGATGTATGAAACAGGCGAAATACCCTCAGACTTCAAGAAGAATATAATAATTCCAATCCCAAAGAAAGTAGAAGTTGACAGATGTGAAAATAACCGAACTATCAGTTTAATAAGGCACAACTGCAAAATACTAACACGAATTCTTTACAGACGAATGGAAAAACTAGTAGAAGCCCATCTCGGGGAAGATCAGTTTCGATTCTGTAGAAATACTAGAACACGTGAGGCAATACTGACCTTACGACTTACCTTAGAAGAAAGATTAAGGAAAGGCAAACCTACGTTTCTAGTATTTGTAGACTTAGAGAAAGCTTTTGACAATGTTGACTGGAATACTCTCTTTCAATTTCTAAAATTGGCAGGGGTAAAATACAGGGAGCGAAAGGCTATTTACAATTTGTACAGAAACCAGATTGCAGTTATAAGAGTCGAGGAACATGAAAGGGAAGCAGTGATTGGGAAGGGAGTGAGACAGGGTTGTGGACTCTCCCCGATGTTATTAAATATGTATATTGAGCAAGCAGTTAAGGAAACAAAAGAAAAATTCGGAGTAGGCATTAAAATCCATGGAGAAGAAATAAAAACTTTGAGGTTCGCTGATGTCATTGTAATTCTGTCAGAGGCAGCAAAGAACTTAGAAGAGCAGTTGAACGGAATGGACAGCGTCTTGAAAGGAGGATATAAGATGAACATCAACAAAACCAAAACGAGGATAAGGTAGGTAGTCGAATTAAGTCGGGTGATGCTGAGGGAATTAGATTAGGAAAAGAGACACTTAAAGTAGTAAAGGAGTTTTGCTATTTGGGGAGCAAAATAACTGATGATGGTCGAAGTAGAGAGGATATAAAATGTAGACTGGCAATGCCAAGGAAAGCGTTTCTGAAGAAGAGAAATTTGTTAACATCGAGTATAGATTTAATAAGTGTTAGTAAGTCATTTCTGAAAGTATTTGTATGTAGTATAGCCATGTGTGGAAGTGAAACATGGACGATAAATTGTTTGGACAAGAATAGAATAGAGTAGAAGCTTTCGAAATGTGGTGCTACAGAAGAATGCTGAAGATTAGATGGGTAGATCACATAACTAATGAGGAAGTATTGAATAGGATTGGGGAGAAGAGAAGTTTGTGGCACAACTTGACCAGAAGAAGGGATCGGCTGGCAGGACATGTTCTGAGGCATCAAGGGATCACCAATTTAGTACTGGAGGACAGCGTGGAGGGTAAAAATCGTAGAGGGAGACCAAGAGATGAATATACTAAGCTGATTCAGAAGGATGTAGGTTGCAGTAGGTACTGGGAGATGAAGAAGCTTGCACAAGATAGAGTAGCATGGAGAGCTGCATCAAACCTGTCTCAGGACTGAAGACCACAACAACAACAACCTTGCAAATATATTTTTTGACACATTGACTCACTGACCCATAATGCTTTTGAGACAACAGTTTGTTTCGGCCTAGTTTCAAACTTTGTGTAACAGAAGAAACAACTGACCGACGAAAAAAGGAAGTACAAAAATGAACGGGGAAAGACAAGTATATAGTAATGTGAATCACTTCAGAATGAAATAAACAGCAAGAGGAACTGGCTGAAGAGAAAACTGTGAGGAAATCTAAAAATAAATGCGCGTCAGAAAGACTGATTAATTATATAGAAAAGTCAGAACTACTTTAGCTGAAAATGAAAGCAATGGTGCTAACATTAAGAGTTCAGTGTAAATTTCACTGTGAAACGCAGAGAGCGGATATGTGGAAAGAGTACATTAGAGGCCTATATGACAGAGCTGTTGTCTGACGATGTGCTAGAAGAACAAAGCGGAACTGGTATGCAATACATAGGAGATACAGTATTAGACTCAGAATATGCAAGACCTCTAGAAGACTTAATTTCAGATACGGCAAACGGCACATGAGGTATATGAGATAAGTAATGATATTGGTTTTTTATGTACCAAAGTTTTTTTTAAAAAAGAATAGTATTTTCCCCTTCAGAATAGTTTCCTTCGGCAGCTATACACAAATGGAATCGTTGTTTCTAGTCTTTGTGTCAGTGCTGCAAGGCTTCCGACTTATAGGGCCTTTAACATATCGGTCACATTCCTTTGAACGTTCTCCAGAGTCCCAAAATGGCGTCCTTTCAGACATTTATTATTTTTGGGGAAAGAAAAAAGTCACAAGAACTCAGATCAGGTGAACAGGGATGCTGTGGAAGGGTGCTGTGGAACAACAGGTATGCCTTTTGAGGCCGAACATTTCGTGGTGGAGTGGCCATGTGACATGGGGTGTTGTCATGGTGCCTCATTCAAATGTCTCCATTGTGTGGTCTCACTGGATTCAAACTTTTCCTGAGCCTTTCAAGAACGTCTTTGCAAAACACTTGGTTGACAGTTTGCCCTGGAGGAACAAATTCTTTATGCAAAATAGCCCTACTGTCAAAGAGGAAAATCAGCGTTCTTTTGATCTTGCATCTACTCATTCAATTTTTTTTTCTGTAGAGGATATGTCTCAGAGTGCCACTCGTCACTCTGCCGCTTTGTACAGAATTGTACTCACGTTTCGTTGGTGAGGCCTTACACATCGTCCATATAGCCCCGATCTCTCCTTACGTTATTTTCTTATTTTTGGAGCCCTGAAGAAATACAAAAGAGGTCGCCGATTTGCTTCGGAAGAAGGGATGCACACCTGCGTGCAATCATATTCCATAGGCAAACGCAGATATTTTTCTATGAAGTCATTGGCCGTATTACTTAGTTGGGATAAATGAATTAACAGTTGTGGCTATTGCTTTAGAGATAATAAACAGTTTATTTAATCTTTTTCACCATCCGTCTCGTTTTCATTTGACTGCCCCTTATACAATATCTACAAGAACCAAGAGGAAACAATAGGATTGGAAGGGTTCAAGGGAAGGCCCTGCTGTTCAATCTGTACATCGAAGAAGTGGGATTAAAATTCAGGGTCGAAGGATATCGATGATAAGATTCACTAATCGCTTTGCTATATACTCAGTGAAACTGAAGAAAAATTACAAGATATGTTGAGCTGAATGGCCTAAAGTATAGAATATGCGCAGCGAGCAAACTGGGAAAAGACAAAAGTAATGAGACGTAATAGAAGTGAGAATAGTGAAATAGTTGACATCAAAACTGGTAATAACGAGGTAGACCACGTTAAGGAATTCTGGTATCTTGGAAACAAAATAACACATGACAGGCAAAGCAAGGAGGACGTAAAAATTAGACTGACATAAGCAGAAAGGGCATATCTGGCCAAAAGAAGTCTACTGTCTCAAATATAGGCCCTAATATGAGTGTGAAATTTCTGGGAATGTACCTGTATAATCATACAGTGCAGGCTTTCACGGCCGGAATAGTCTTCAGTTAAAACTTCCGGGCTGAGAGGCCTCTCAGCCCGGAAGTTTTAACTGAAGAATGTACCTGTATGTTTGGAGCACAGCACTGTGTGCTAGTGAATCGCCGACAGTGGGAAAACCAGAACATAAAGCTTTCGAGGCATCTGAGATGCGGTGCTAGAGGAAGATGTTGAAAATTACTGATAAGGTAACAAATGAGGAGTCCTCTGCAGAATCGACGAAGACAGAAACTTACGGGAAACACTACCGAGAAGAAGAGACAGGACGATAGGACGTTGTTTAGGGCCGCTGTGGCCGAGTGGTTCTACGCGCTTCAGTCCGGAACCACGCTGCTGCTACGGTCGCAGGTTCGAATCCTGTCTCGGGCATGGATGTGGATGATCTCCTTAGGTTAGTTAGGTTTAAGTAGTTTTAAGTCAAGGAGACTGATGACCTCAGATGTTCAGTCACATAATGGTTAGAGCCATTTGAAGCATCGTTGTTAAGGAATCGAGGAATAATCTCCATCGTGGTAGAGGGAACAGTACAGGGTAAAAGCTGTAGGAGAAGACAAAAATGTAAACAGGACAAAGAGGCTATAGGTCAAATGTGCTAGCTTAGAATGATAGACGTATTCTAAGAACGTAGTGCAATGCATGATACATAACACGACGTATACTGTCTATATTGTTTGCATTTAAAATAAATTCCATGCCTCATTAGAGTTTTGCTATAAGCAGTGTTTTGTATCTGCACAAACGTGACAAACTGGCGAAACTGTTCTGTCAGCACTCGATCCGACAACGGTTACTCGACCTGGAAGCTTCGTTGGATCCCAGAAGAGCAGAAAACAAGACGTGCGGATCTGTCTGGGGGGGGGGGGGGGGGGAGGCGGGGTGGAGAGACCAAATACCAGACAGAGAATGGTATGGAGAAAATCACGAAACTTGACTAGCGCGACTCCCTAACAACTAGCACAACTAGCACGTGGAGCCAAGAGAACGGTGCAATGCGAAAGAAAGCCAGACACAAGTTAGCCGATATCAGTGTAAGAACTGACCGGTCAGCCTGCCACCACCAGGTGGGATAGTGGTTCTGCTCACAGGACGCTCCATACGTACCGCCCGTGATAACTTTCCTCACTACTCTGCCGTGAGACCCATACGTAAGTACGTCCACATGTGGGGACACTAAGTAACTTATTTCCAAAAAACAAATAGTCCGAGTTCACAAGACGGAAACTTAACGTTTGCCTTGGCGCCAGTTGTAAACTGCCAGTCCACATCCATGCGGTCACCAGTAAGAGTCCCGGTGACGCAGCTCCCTATCTCTGTCTCATCATCATACAAAGTGGATCGGGTCGAGGTCGATGAAACACAACCAGTTAAGATGTTTTACGTTCTCAGTTTCAACAGGACGGAGCACCAGTGCACCGACCACTGCAAGGAAGATCATTTTCTCATCGATGAATCGGATGTAAAGCGCTTACAGAACTCGCAATGCTGCATTTGCCTCTAAATTAGTCTGACCTCAAGGTATGTGCTCTGATTTGCGTTTGTGGAAGTCTGCGCCTAAGTGTCTTTCTTCAACAACCTTCGGTAAACTGTGACGTCGCGTAACAAAAAGTTGTGAATGCAGTAACTTCCTACATGTACTAAAAAAGGGGGAAGTGGTGCCGAGTTCGACTTTAGTCTGGATGATTGTTGTGCATTTAGTGTAGGGTATATTCAATCGCTGAGAAAGGTAAACGAAAACTTTGATTTAAACGTACTCGTAAAAAGTACTCAAATGTTGTCCACTGAAGAAGCTGGTACAGGCATGCGTATTCAAATACAGAGGCGGATTACGGCGCGGTTGGCAACGCCTATATAAGCAAGTCTGACGCACTTCTTATATCGGTTAATGTTGCTACAGTGGCAGGTTATCAAGATTTAAACGAGTTTAAAAGTGATGTTAGAGTCGGCGCACGAGCGATGAAACACAGCATATCGGAGGTAGCGATGACGTGCGGAGTTTCCCTTACGCCATTTTACGAATGTGGCGTGAATATCAGAAATCCGGTAAAACATCAAATCTCCGACGTCGCTGAGACCGGAAAAAGATCCTGCAAGAACGGGACCAACGACGACTGAAGAGAATCGTTCAATGCGCAAACCTTCCGCAATATGCTGCAGATTTCAATCGTGCACCATGAGCAAGTGTCAGCGTGCGAACCATTCAACGAAACGTCATGGATATGGGCTTTCGGGGCCGAAGGTTGACTCGTGTACCCTTGATGACTCCACGACACAAAACTTTACGCCTCGCCTGGGCGCGTCAGTACCGACATGACTGTAAAGATGTTGCCTGGTTGGACGAGTCCTGTTTCAAATTGTATCGACCGGATGGACGCGTACGTGTATGGAGACATCCTCATGAATCCATGGACCCTGCATGTCAGTAGGGAACTATTCAAGCTGGTGGAGGCTCTGTTATGGTGTGGGGTGTGTGCAGTTGGAGCGATATGGGACCCCTGATACGTCTAGATGCAATTCTGACAGGTGACACCCAAGTAAGCATCCTATCTGATCACCTGCATCCATTCATGTCTAATGTGCATTCGAGGGACTTCGGCAATTCCAGCAGGACAATACGACACGCTACATGTCCAGAATTGCTACAGAGTGGCTCCTTCAGGAACATTTTTCTGAGTTTAAACACTTGCGCTGGCCACAAAACTCCGCAGACATGAAGATTGTTGAACATATCTGGGATGCCTTGAAACGTGCTGGTCAGGAGAGATCTCCACCCCCTCGTACTATTACGGATTTATGGACAGCCCTGCAGGATTCATGGTGTCAGTTACCTCCAGCACTACATTAGTCATTAGTAGAGTCAATGCCACGTCTGCAGCATTTCCGCGTGCTCGCGGGGGCCCTACATGATACTAGGCAGATGTACCAGTTTCTTTGTTCCTTCTGTGTATACGCATGCATGTTAAAGGTATACCGAAGTTAAACGGCATGGTTCTCTTGAAGATAAAAACTTCATTGCCTTATGTGTTAGGAAACTTTGCGCCATGTTGATATCTTCGTTCGTGCAGAAGAGTAGTGAAACGGATAAATCTTTTTTGATGCAATACCATTCAAAAAAAATGGTTCAAATGGCTCTGAGCACTTTGGGACTCAACTGCTGTGGTCATTAGTCCCCTAGAACTTAGAACTACTTAAACCTAACTAACCTAAGGACGTCACACACATCCATGCCCGAGGCAGGATTCGAACCTGCGTCCGTAGCAGTCGCACGGTTCCGGACTGCGCGCCTAGAACCGCGAGACCACCGCGGCCGGCTGCAATACCATGCAGCTGCAATTGAAGGAACTAGAGTGTGTACTTCGCTACATAATAAATGAAGCGACTGTACTCCAGCTTTTTGAGATACTTCGTAACTGTTCTTATTATTTTTATGTGCCCTATGAAACAGTAGAATATGCAGATAAAATACTCAGTACGGAATTCACGATGGACAGTTATTACTGACCCGCACTGCGCAAAATACAAATCGCTTTCTGTTGTCCCAATACCATTTTTACTAAAACTGAAGTAGGCGCACACTGCTGCTACCTAGCGGGAACCATCTAAAACTCGAGAGTTTGTTCTTCCCAACAGTACGTTGTTCACGCAAATATTTCAAATAGCATAAGAGTTCTGATTTCTTAATCAAACCATACAAAATTCAGCAACTAAAAGCTCTTCGTGAAGGTGACAAACAACACCGTGTGGACTTCTGTAATTTCGATCTTGGCAACATGGAGGATGATAGTTTTCTTCCACACTTAGTGTTTTGTGACGAGCCAACATTCCATTTAAATGGAAAAATGAACTGCCATAATGTGGGAATATCGGGTACGGAAGAACCACATGAAGTTGTGCCACATTAGAGGGAGACTCCAAAATTTGATGTGTTTTGTGCAGTTTCACGGGAAAAGGTGTACGGTCCATTTTTGTTTTCCGAGAACACTGTTACATAAAGCACATTATCTCGATATGCTTGAGAACTTTCTTTTCCCACAGCTGGAGACTGATTCGAACGACTTAGTTTACCAACAAGATGGGGCACCGCCACACTGGCCTCTGTCATTTTTAAATCAAATAATTACTGAACTATGGAATGGTCGCACTGGACCAAATGATTCATCCTTACGCTATTGGCCTCCAAGGTCACTGGACATGACTGTATCTGATTATTTCATGTGAAGGTTTATAAAAGACTGTTTATGTGTCTTCGTTACAAACAGCAATGAATGAACTGAATCTACAGTATTTGCAAGATTGTGTCATGTCATTTCGGAATCCTGAGGCGAGCTGTTGCCGACAGATCGATCGATAATGCTTCCCTGTTCACTAATTGTTTCACTGCCTACACCATTATTTGCAGCCCGCTCCATTTCCCTATGCACTATTACCAAATTACTACTTTGAACGTTAGTGAATTCATTACATGGTGACGCTAACACACTGCTTTCGTCTTCACTGTCATTTCTCAGTTTACTTTAGAGCCTAGTATTACGTTTTTCTCACGCCATTATTGTCACAATATTTCACACGATAACACAGAAAAGCACAATTTGAAGAGCAAAAATAAGAGAACACATTAACATAGCAAATAATATCTAGTTAATTGCAAGCGCAGCTGCGAAATACTAGGTGCAAATCTACATGCATGCCACAACTGTTTTACAGTACAACAATGAAAGACTACAACTACAAAGGAGATTCTCTCTACAATTATGCGCTAGCAATAAACAAAATCTACGTTAATTACACAAACTACAAGAAAAAATCAGAAGATTCCAGTGAGGTATCCTCGGCTAAGGGTCGACATATGAAACGTCCCCTTAGAAAAATTATACAAGACTGTGCTTAAACTGACACACAATATTTTTAGCGCAACGCAATCTGACTTCCAAAAATCCCAACGAAAGAATGGCCCTGACTAACATTAACCGATACGTTTCACAAATTACTTACCTCACAAAAATCTTCGTTACTCAAGCTACTGCAATACAGCGAGCGCCACTACTGCCAGCTAAATAAAAGATTCAAACTACTGAAGGCACTAAATACTGATAGGCATAGTTAGCAAATGAAAGATTTTAATACAGAACAAACAATGTATTTACTTTAATAGTCATAATATATATAGCAGTTCATGACATCCAGTCTTACAAATTTCAAAACTCCGCCATCTCTCTCCCCACGTCCACCACTGCTGGCGGCTCACCTCCAACTGCTCAACGCTACGCGCTGTTAGCATCCAGCTGCCGCTGCTCAACACTACAATGGCAGACAACAATGCAAACCAGCCACAGCCTGCACACAGCACAGCCAGTGATTTTCATACAGAGCGCTACGTGGCGGCGGCGTTACCAATAAAAAAAACCTAAACAGCCTACTTACAAGAATAAAAAAGGAAACAGAGGCTGCTTAGTAAGCTTACAAATGGACAGCAAAATTGTGCTGGTTCGAGTGGTTGCTGATTGTTGGCTGCATTGGTGATCATATAGACGCTGATGAAGTGTAGCTCATGCCCGAAGTCTACGGCTGCATCAATAAATGAAGCTCTTATCCACAAAGAAAATATTTCGGCGTGGTTTGCCTTACACGATTGCGAGAACAGTAAAAGTAGTCAAAATGTTCGTAGAAATTACCTTCTTGAACATCACATTCTAGCATTAAAGTGGAAAACATTCAAAACGTTTTTTCTGCATTTGTTCACTCTTTTTACACCCCACAGCCAGATCCAACAGTTGTCGAATTCGTTAATGATATATCACAACCCAACAGTTTTTAGTTAGTGCTTCAAATCTTATTAATGCATTGGCTGCTCATTCTATTTCTCATGGCAAAACATACACAGATGAGCCATAACATTTTGACCACCTGCTTAATAACACGGTTGTATGCCTTTGGAACGAAAAACATCGCTGAATCTGTGTATCAGGTATCAGACAGTTTGTTGGTAGATTTGTGGAGGCATGTGGCATTAGACGTCTAAGCTCAGATCATGTAAAAGTGTGAGGTCATCCACATGAGCGCTAAAAGGAATCCGTTAAACTTCGGTTACACGATAAATCTAAAGGCAATAAATTCAATTTAATATCCAGGAATTACAATTACGAACGACTTAAATTGGAAGGAAATGTTGTGGGGAAGGCTAACCAAAGACTGCGTTTTATTGGCAGGACATTTAGAAAATGTAACAGGTCTACTAAGGAGACTACCTACACTACGCTTGTCCGTCCTCTTTTAGAATACTGCTGCGTGGTGTGGGATCTGTACCAGATAGGATTGACGTAGTATATAGAAAAAGTTCAAGGAATGGCAACACGTTTTGTATTATGGCGAAATAGGGGAGAGAGTGTCACTGAAATGACACAGGATTTGGGGTAGACATCACTAAAACAAACGTGTTTTTCGTTGCGGAGGAATATTCTCACGAAATTGCAATCACCAGCTTCCTCTTCTGAATGCGAAAATATTTTGCTGACGCCGAAACGATCACCATGATAAAATCAGGGAAATCAGAGCTCATACGGAAAGATATAGGTGCCAGTTCTTTCTATGCGCTATACGAGATTGGAATAATAGAGAATTGTGAAGGTGGTTCTGTGAACCCTCTCCAAGGCTCTTACATTTGATTTGCAGAGTATAGATGTAGATGTAGATGTAAATAACAGGCCGCTGATTTTCGTATGCGGTGATGGTGCCCGGTAGCGACACAAGTGGGTTCCATAAAATTCACATCTGGCGAATTTGGTACCCTAGACATCAACTTCAGTTCGCTGTAACGCTCCTCAAACCACCATAACACGGTTCTGGTTCCGAGACAGGGACAGTTATGCTGCTGAAACACATCAGAGTCGGGGAGACATCAAGCATGAAGGGATGCAGGTGGTTCGCAGCCGTCAGCATGTCTTCGATTACTAGCTCAGGTCCCACGCAAGCACAGTGGAGTGTCTCCCATAGCACAATACTGCTCCCACCAGCTTGCGTCCGTGGCTCGCTGCACGTTTCACGCCACCGTTCACCTCGTTGACGGCGTTTGTGGAGACGACCATTGACTATTGCAGCAAAAATATGATTCACGCGAAGAGCAGAGATGTTTCCATTGATCGGCGGTATAATTCCCAGTGATAGTAATCGACGATGTCGTTGTGTCGACATTTGAACACATAGGGCAGCTGCGGAGCTCAATGTTCAACAATATACGATGAACCGTGTGCCCCAAAACACTTGTGCGTACATTGTGCTCTTTCGGCAGAGATGCCTCAGATCCCGCTTTATAGAGTAGACAAGCCTCTGAACCCTACGTTGTGCGAAGAGTCAACTATTTAGCGCCTAATGGTGTTTTCACTGTCCTACCTGTTTTAGTGGATGCTCACGGCAGTAGCACGTGAACATTCTACCACCTTCACCGTTTTCGAGATACTCGTTCACAGGCTTTGTGTAGTAACAATCTGCTCTTTCAGATTGAGATTTTCACTCTGCTGCGGAGTGTGCGCTGATATGAAACTTCCTGACAGATTAAAACTGTATCCCGAGTTCGAGTCTAGGTCAGGCATACAGTTTTAATCTGTGCCCTTTGTTCAAGTCGTATACCTCAACTGGTTTCTCCATTTACAGCCCATTACGGCCCATATCTTCGCTAGGGCGACCCTCGGTGTTTCTGCTCCGATTAAATACATTTGCTACGGAGCCACGTGCCTGCAATGCCAACAGGCGGCATCCAGTATCGCAATGGGCAGTGGTCATCATATTTTGGCTTATCGGTATGTATAACATAACGTAGCATACACAGTGAGTGAGTGTTGCAGAGCACATGCGAGAAGCCTACATCGCCGTCCTGGCCAAGGTCCTGGTGGAGGTTGTTTGGCATTGCCTTGCTCCGATCTGTTGTGAAGTGTCCAGTGTGTGTGCCGTGTAGATGAATGCTTGTACAGAGTATTGCTGGGTTTGTGTTGACAAAAGGAAGGGGTTGGGAGAGGTGAAACGTGATGCTCGCGCACAACCTACTCTTGCCGAGAGGGCCAGTGCGGTTAATGCCTTCATCGTCTGCAGTGTCACACTGTGGAGAGGTTTGTAATCTGATCCAGGACACTGACGAGATGACTGGTGATCTGGAACCAAAAGTCACCACCTGTCCTCCCCTTGCCGGTCAAATACCGGCAGTGAAATTTTTCCACTATCAGGTTAAAAACCGACTTACGTCCGAGCCGCCAGCCGTTGTGTAAGTAGGCTGTTTAAGTATTTTTATTGGTAACGCCAACACCACGTAGCGCTCTGTATGAAAAATCACTGGCTGTGCCATGTGCAGTCTGTGGCTGGTTTGCATTGTTGTCTGCCATTGTAGTGTTGGGCAGCGGCAGCTGGATGCTAAGAGCGGGTAGCGTTGCGCAGTTGGAGGTGAGCCGCCAGCAGTGGTGGACGTGGGGAGAGAGATGGCGGAGTTTTGTAATTTGTAAGACTGGATGTCATGAACTATCATATATATTTTGACTATTAAGGTAAATACACTGTTTGTTCTCTATTAAAATCTTTCATTTGCTAACTATACCTATCAGTAGTTAGTGCCTTCAGTAGTTGGAATCTTTTATTTAGCTGGCAGTAGTGGCGCTCGCTGTATTGCAGTAGCATGAGCAACGAAGATTTTTGTGAGGTAAGTGATTTGTGAAACGTATAGGTTAATGATAGTCAGGGCCATTCTTTCGTAGTGATTTTTGGAAGTCAGATTGCGTTGCGCTAAAGATATTGTGTGTCAGTTTAAGCACATTCGTGTATAATTGTTCAAAGAGGACGTTTCACATAGACCAGTCGTGTACAATTTTTCTAAGGGGTCGTTTCAGTTGTGGCCAAGTGGGTCTAGGAGCTTCAGTCTGGAACTGCGCGACCGCTACAGTCGCAGGTTCGAATTCTGCCTCGGGCACTGATGTGTGTGATGTCCGCGCTGGTGGACTAATGAAACTCCCTACCATAACAGCTCCTTACCATACTTGTGGCAAGCGTGGGTATATGTTGCAGAGTATGTATTGCCGCCCATGGAGTTAACACACCCTATTAAGAATTACATTCCACCTTTTGTGACGTCCAACGAACCATTACAAATCGAAGTGACTTCAGTGCAATTATTTATTTATTTCAGTAAACTTTTGTAGTATACCGTAGCAGTTCTTTCTATGTATGTTCCACGTTTCATCTAGCTACGTTACTTGGAAGTGACACATCATCCGTTACGTTCGCCTTTATGTTTTGCACACCAGTGAAGTTCCTGTAGAAGAATCAATTTGGCGGTGGTAGTAAAAATAAATTGAGCCGTGTGCGGCTCGCGTTCTTGCCGTTCATAAATTGACGTCGTGTAATAGCGATAGTGGCGTTTCGATTCCTTCTTGTGTTACTGGTGCCACTGAGTAGCTAGTATTGTTTGTCCGTGAATGGCAGTGGCAGCGGTTATCGATAACCAGTACTGTGGTACTATATTTGGTGCCACGGCTAGTATTTCCGGATCGTCGTGTGTGTCAGGCATTTCGGGGTTTGGGACGGAGCAGCGAGGAGGTCCGCAGCTGGAGGGCAGGCCAGGACCGCTGGCGGCGTGCAGGCACTGTCGGATCGAGGGGCTGTAGCCGGCGACCGAACCCAGGACGTTAGAAGTTGAGTGAAACGTGTCCTGTACTGAAACCTCCACTGTTTTAGATCTCGCTGTCGTTTGCGTGTTGGTGCTCCCAGGGTCGGTGAGACCAAAGCGTGGAGTCTGTCAGGTTGGCGGAAGCCATTAGCCGCCTTCTACTCCTAGATGTTAGTTTGGATTTAGTATTATTCTTATTAGTGAAGTACCTTGCTGCAGTGGATACATCGGTTCCCGTGAGATCGCCGCAGTTAAGCGCTGTCGGGCGTTGCCGGCACTAGGATGGGTGACCATCCAGACGCCATGCGCTGTTGCCATTTTTCGGGGTGCACTCAGCCTCGTGATGCCAATTGAGGAGAAAAACATCATAACGACCGGGAGAGCGGTGTGGTGACCACACGCCCCTCCTATCCGCATACTCAACTGAGGATGACACGGCGATCGGATGGTCTCGATGGGCCACTTGTGGCCTGAAGACGGAGTGCTTTTATTAGTGAAGTGCAACCAGCGGTATTTTCTGCCTTGTAGCCGCTAACGCCCCAGTTACCTTCCCTGGATGTTAGCGTACTTTTTCGGCAGTGTACCTCTCCTCGTCGTGACGATGCTGTCCGACACGGCGTGCAGTTTGACAGCCTCTTGAATTGTATTGTGCATATGTTTTTGGGAGGTCTGCCTTGGTCCTAGTGTTTCATTCGGCCTTGGGTGTTTTTCTGAAGACGTAGTGCTGTCCGTCTCTTCGCCCTTGCTAAAAACATTCCAACGTTGTACCGGTGATCGGACGCTAGGTGGATTGGTTAGCCGTCGGTCGAAGCTTAAGCTACCCCTAGTGTGAGTTGCCATCCTGTTAAGTGAGTACAACTCTTGGCTGTCTCTTTCACCACTTACACAGCTGTAGTCATCGTCCTCGGGTCGATGCAGGGAGCACTGTCTATTTATCACTCCGTCTTATTTTGACAAGTTGTCATGATTGTTTAAAATTTACACTAGTGTTTTAACATGTTATTGCCTTCCGCACTTGTAATTCCTACCTTCAGCCGTTGAGTATTCTGAAAATTGCTTGTGGCCTTCAGCCCCCATAATTTTGAATCCTTTATTAATCAGGCCTTCAGCCGTTAATTGTTTGTAACATTGCTTGTGGCCTTCAGCCGACAAATAATTTTCAGTTCTGTTTAGTGTCGCCTTCAGCCGATACTCTAGCTTGTTACAAGTTATTAAGATTTTTAGAAAAGTTTTTAGTATTTTTAAGGTGCAACTGACCACTTTATTTGTAATTCAGGCCTTCAGCCCTTGTGTATTCTGAAATTGCTAGGGGCCTTCAGCCCCAATAATTCTGAATCCTTTCTTAATCAGGCCTTCAGCTGTTGACTGTGCGTAACATTGTTTGTGGCCTTCAGCCGACCGATAATTGCAATTTTTTCTTAATAAGGCCTTCAGCCGTTACTATAGCTTGTTGCAGTTATTAAGACTGTTAAAAAGGTTTTTGGTATTTTAACATGTAATTGTTCACCTTATTGGTAACTCAGGCCTTCAGCCGTTGTGTAATTTTGAAATTGCTTCTGGCCTTCAGCCGACGAATAATTTTGAACCTTCTTAATCAGGCTTTCAGCCGACAATAACTTGCAATTCTGCTAATAAGGCTTTCAGCCGCCAGTGTAGTAAAACCTTTTAAAAATGATTGTTGAGAGTTTTTTGTTTTTAAATAAAGTGTATGTGTTTTCTGTGCAACCAACGGTAACTGATTAGGCCCCGTTCACATCTTTCCTGCTTTTTCTAAGTCCCACGTCTCATAAACACTTTTTATACCTACAACTAGATTAGCACCCGCTGCTTCGCTCGTGTATTAACTGCATCGAGAATAATTTTGTAAACATATATTAGGCCTCCGGAAATAGTAATGTATTAAAGAGCCACTTGTTTCTCTATGCAGTTGTGATAAAGCCGGTTTGTCGTTGTGACTGTTAAACAGCTTTCTTTGATTTAGTTCACAAATTGCAACACCTTCTAAGCTTTTCACGCTAATTAAGATCGTAGAAGCATGCTGTTTTCCGATCGTACTTCAGGCCAAAAAGCGATTCTGGTACTTGGAGTCGGAGGTTTTTGTTAATCGTACAACAAAAGGCAGTGGTGATATTTCCACACATATTTATTTGCTTCTAACCGAGAAATGAAAGACCAGTTTCCACAGATTTAGCTTTAAAAATATTTTTAAAAAAAATTTTACAAGAATTTTCAACTTGAATTTCATCTCCTTAGGGGTTGACTTTCCAAAAACACTGAAACACGTAAAATAACAATTTCCGTAGATTTGGCTTGAGAAACGCTTTCATAGTGAAATATTTTCATCCCCTATTTTTACATCTCATGGGTTGAATTGCCAATAACACTGGAAAATTATCTTTTTATCGCCAAAAAGTCAGGTACCAATTTTCATAGATGCAGCTTTAAAAATGCTTGAGTGGTTCTTTAATAATTATTAATTTTCAAAAAGTACTTTCACCTATTATTTGACCCCATAGGGGTTGAATTTCCGAAAAAGTTACACATGTAATTTTCTTATTTTTATCTAGAAACCGAATATCAATGTTCGTAGTTGTAGCTTCAAAATTGCGACTTGTTCCCAAAAACCATTTCATTCCCGATCTCATTACTTTAGGGGTGGAGCTTCGAAAAATCAGTTCTTATACTATGCCTACAGTATAAGATCAACATCTTCCCCAAATTTCAAATTTCTATCGTTAGCAGTTTGGGATGTGCGATGATGAGTCAGTGAATCAGTCAGGACATTCCCTTTTATACAGGGTGGTCAGAAACAGTCTGAGAAGCTTGAGCTGAGAAATAGTTGTTAAGAAAGCAAATCGATGCAATGCACCGTTTCCGAGTAATTTAGCACTGAAGTTGGTCAGTCAGGTCTCTGGGCGCTCAAATTCAAAAAGTTGCACACGCTAAAATGCAGTAATGCACAGACATTTGTGGATCCGTGAGTTATCACTTGTCGAAACGCTCATTACCAGTTACAACGTGCCTTTTTCGGATGTGGTCAGTTTAAGCTACATGGGCAACGGCTACATTTGTTCGGTTTGAGGAAATACACTCCTGGAAATTGAAATAAGAACACAGTGAATTCATTGTCCCAGGAAGGGGAAACTTTATTGACACATTCCTGGGGTCAGATACGTCACGTAATCACACTGACAGAACCTCAGGCACATAGACACAGGCAACAGAGCATGCACAATGTCGGCACTAGTACAGTGTGTATCCACCTTTCGCAGCAATGCAGGCTGCTATTCTCCCATGGAGACGATCGTAGAGATGCTGGATGTAGTCCTGTGGAACGGCTTGCCATGCCATTTCCACCTGGCGCCTCAGTTGGACCAGCGTTCGTGCTGGGCGTGCAGACCGCGTGAGACGACACTTCATCCAGTCCCAAACATGCTCAATGGGGGACAGATCCGGAGATCTTGCTGGCCAGGGTAGTTGACTTACACCTTCTAGAGCACGTTGGGTGGCACAGGATACATGCGGACGTGCATTGTCCTATTGGAACAGCAAGTTCCCTTGCCGGTCTAGGAATGGTAGAACGATGGGTTCGATGACGGTTTGGATGTACCGTGCACTATTCAGTGTCCCCTCGACGATCACCAGAGGTGTACGGGCAGTGTAGGAGATCGCTCCCCACACCATGATGCCGGGTGTTGGCCCTGTGTGCCTCGGTCGGATGCAGTCCTGATTGTGGCGCTCACCTGCATGGCGCCAAACATGCATACGACCATCATTGGCACCAAGGCCGAAGCGACTCTCATCGCTGAAGACGACACGTCTCCATTCGTCCCTCCATTCACGCCTGTCGCGACACCACTGGAGGCGGGCTGCACGATGTTGGGGCGTGAGCGGAAGACGGCCTAACGGTGTGCGGGACCGTAGCCCAGCTTCATGAAGACGGTTGCGAATGGTCCTCGCCGATACCCCAGGAGCAACAGTGTCCCTAATTTGCTGGGAAGTGGCGGTGCGGTCCCCTACGGCACTGCGTAGGATCCTACGGTCTTGGCGTGCATCCGTGCGTCGCTGCGTCCGGTCCCAGGTCGACGGGCACGTGCACCTTCCTCCGACCACTGGCAACAACATCGATGTACTGTGGAGACCTCACGCCCCACGTGTTGAGAAATTCGGCGGTACGTCCACCCGGCCTCCCGCATGCCCACTATACGCCCTCGCTCAAAGTCCGTCAACTGCACATACGGTTCACGTCCACGCTGTCGCGGCATGCTACCAGTGTTGAAGACTGCGATGGAGCTCCGTATGCCACGGCAAACTGGCTGACACTGACGGTGGCGGTGCACAAATGCTGCGACGGCCAACACCGCGGTTCCTGGTATGTCCGCTGTGCCGTGCGTGTGATCATTGCTTGTACAGCCCTCTCGCAGTGTGCGGAGCAAGTATGGTGGGTCTGACACACCGGTGTCAATGTGTTCTTTTTTCCATTTCCAGGAGTGTACAACGAAGAACACGTTTGGCGACGCTGCCTCAGGCAGGCTGCTGGAATGTGCGTGAGCGGTGGCCTGACTGCCTAACTGCAATAACTTGGAACGTTCCGAACTTTTTTCTGAACAATTCCTTCTCAGCACAACCTGCCGTACAACACTCTCACAAGTTTTGCAGACTGTAAGTAATGATAATATTGTAGCCAGTTACCGTACTACTTGTGTATGTTCTTGTAATAGCCTAGTGGCATCAGGTGATAAATATAACTCTCACATTAGTCAAAACAGTTTGAAATAACGAGAACCTGTGGCTCTTTTTCAGTTACAGTAAGGGAACACGCGACTGCCATAGGTAAGCTACATGCGGAGTAATGTATACACCAGTAAGTCTCTGATCCATAAAAGAATAGAACTCCCATGTAGCTATGAGTTTATGATTGTTTTACAAATGAGTTAATGAGTTCAACATTTGATTTTAAGCAAGTAAGCGAAGGTTTGAAATTGTGTTCTATGTTTGTTGTAAGTCGCTAAAAGCTGTCAGTATCGAACGCTGGACGGGTATACTCTGGGTAATTTGCTCTCCGTCTCAAGCAAAAGTTCTTCACGCATATCGTCATTCAAAGTATCATATTTCCTGCACCATCAGTCGAACAATGATATAATTTAGCAAATACATTCAGTGGTATATGTGCATACTATCCACAAAATTTGCTGCGAAGAGAGTTAGTAGTAAAGAAGTATTCAATTAAAACGTCATGCCGGATGAAGTTTTACTGCATGAAAAGCGAAAGTCCAGTAAGCGATTAACTTTTCTCCTTTCATAATTTTGTATGCTGTCAACAGGAAGAAGTTTATTAAAGGTTTGAAATTACGTACAAAGATAATTGGAAGTCGCTAAGTACTCTCATTCTCAAATAAAACGAGTGAGGTGTCGCAGTGGTTAACACAACGGACTCGCTTTCGGAGCAACAACGGTTCAAATCCATCAGTGTTTAGGTTTCCCATGGTACTGTTAAATCGGCCCAGGCAAATGGCGGAATGGTTCCTTTCAATGGGCACAACCGGTTTCCTTGTCCACCCTACTGTAATCCGAGCGCGTGTTACGCCTCTAATGACCTGGATGTCGACAGGACACACTTCCTTCCTGCATCCATTTTCAAATACACACTGAGTTACTTGCGCGTGATGAGTTACGCTGCCTCAGCACAAAAAATGGTTAAAATGGTTCTGAACACTGTGGGAATTAACTTCTGAGGTCATCAGTCCCCTAGAACTTAGAACTACTTAAACCTAACTAACCTACGGACAACACACACATCGACGCCCGAGGCAGGATTCGAACCTGCGAAAGTAGCGGTGGCTCGGTTCCAGACTGTAGCGCCTAGAACCTCACGACCACTACGGCCGGCAGCCTCAAGACACCTACGCAGTTTCTAACTGTAATATTTGTCTTCCTGTGCTATACCTTCAACGTAAGACAGCACCTTTTATTCAGCAGATTATGTCAGCATTGAAAATTTTTATATCTAGTGAATAATTATGTGAAATATTGTAAAACAAATTGTTGTTGTCCCTGGAAGATGTTAGATAGGCAGCCAGGAACCGGACTTGGTTACTGTGACTCATGTTAGTCGTTAATACTCGTAATATGGATGGCAATCTAAATGTTAGAGCAATAGTAGTATACACAAATAATGATAGGAGAACGTCTTCTGATGAGCCCTGTAAACTTATCTCAGTATTAAAAACATAAAAAGTGCTACACCATCATTAAGATACATTTAAATGTATCTTTATATTTTTTCCTTATTTTTATCAACAAAGTGAACTACACTAAACAAATAAATAGAAAGTAAAAATAATTTTTAACAATTTAGGAAAACATTATTGTAAAACCAGCGATCTGTATATTTTTTAAAACAATTTAAACGGAGGAAATAGTGACTTTGAAGTTTTGTTCAAAAAATTACTAAAGTCGACAAATTCTCTCGTGCACAACTAATTTAAAATGTACTAAAATGATCTGTATGGGTAATACGTCTAAGAAATTAAATATACTGAGGTGGCAAAAGTCACGGGATACGTCCTAATACCGTGTCGGATCTCCTTTTGCTAGGCGTAGTCCAGTAGCTCGTCGTGGCATGGACTCAACAAGTCGCTGGAGGTCCCCTGCAGAACCAGGCGCGAACAGTTGTGGCCCGCTGACATGACGTAGTTGTTTGGGAACATGTAGTTCGTCAATGGTTGTAAATGGGCTCCAAGTGGCCAAACATAACCATTTCCATTCAATGATCACTTCAGCTGGAGAAGACGACCCATTCCATTCCACGTAAACACAGCCCGCACCACTATGGAGCGACCACCAGCTTCCACTGCGACTTGTTGGCAACTGGGGTCCGTGTATTCGTGGGGTTTGCGCGACACTCGAACGCATCCATCAATTCTTACTAACTGAAATCTGACTAGGTCAAGGTTTGCCAATCGTCTAAGGTCCAACCGACGCCGTTGCTCTCAGTCTGTAAGTAAAGGCCATCGGCCACCGAGTTGCCCGAAATTTGGTATTCTCGGCACACTATTGACACTGAGGATCTCGGAATACTGAATTCCCTAACGATTTCGGTAACTAACATTCCGCGTTCAGAGTCGGTTAATTCCCGTCATGCGACTATAATCTCGTCAGTAACCTTTTCACATCAACCAGCTGAGTACAATCGACGGCTCCCCCTATACAATGCCCACTTATAGCTTGTGTACGCTATAGTACCGCCATCTTTCTATGTGCGTGTCGGTATCACATGACTTCGTCACTTAAGTTTAGTTAGTGCTCCGCCCGCTGCCTCCGTTCACCATCTGAGGGTATACATCTTTTCATTAATTTTATATTAATTTATAGGTATTAGTTTCTGTTTTCATTGTTTCTGTGTCCCTCTAAGTTGTAACACGATGTGCATTTCAAAAAAAAAAAATGGTTCAAATGGCTCTGAGCACTATGGGACTTAACATCTGAGGTCATCAGTCCACTAGACTTAGAACTGCTTCAGCCTAACTAACCTAAGGACATCACACACCTCCATGCTCGAGGCAGGATTCGAACCTGCGACCGTTGCAGCAGCACGGTTCCGGACTGAAGCGTCTATAACCGCTGGGCCACAGAGGCCGGCGATGTGCATTTCAGAGATTGGTCTGAAGATAATCATAATTTATTGAAAACGGTTAGCATTTGAATAAATATTTTATGGAATCGAGACTAATTTGTAAAAAAATATTTTTTTTTTCTTTCCATTAAGCTGATTTTTTTCACTCCCTGTGCCCTTGACTCTAAGCCTACACGGGTTCGCAGATATACAGGTGGTACAAAATTTTTGTTGTGCGATTTTAGAGGATTTTGTGATCCGCAATCTGTCGGTGTATACTTTAGTCGTCTGAAAACAACATGTGTTACCGGAAGTTTTCACGTGCACGGAGCGGCGACCGCTAACGAAGCAAACAATAGCCATCCAGTGGCCACTCCTCTCGGCCGACACGCGTGACGTGACACGCCGTGCGGCTACGTCGATGGACCGCGCCGGTGCCGGGGTAGAGTGAGAAATGAGGCTAGCCGGCGACCGCCGCCGTGCTATTGGCAAGCGCGTCGAACCCGGCTGATGGATGGGCGCAGCCGCGGAATACTCAGTCATTTTAATGGCCCCCAGCCGGCCGCTGCCCGCCGCGTCCAAATGGAGTGGACACTTGCCGCGCGCTTTGTTGTGACGTCACACCCACAGCGGCAACCCGCGCTCTTTCCATCATTCGCATATGTCGCCCGCCTACCTCTCACCCGGGAAGGTTCACTGCACCGCACTTCGGAGAAAAAAGTGCTGTCTTCGCGTCCTTTGCTTTTCGCCGCTTCTTTCCGTATGGTAAATCCAAAATTCTCATATTTCCTGGAGCTATTGTATTTACATTATGATCTAAAATTTCATTGAAGTCGCTTTCTGATACAAACAATCACAACATCATGAGCAACAGTGTCTGCTGAAGAATTAGCGAACCGGAAAATAATGTCTTCTTTACATCAAATTCAAACAGACAAATTGTTAACAGCGGTTTGGTTTGAATCAATGATATAGTCACCCTCTTTATCAACATCTTTTTGTCACTGAGTGTACATAGTTTCAAAATCGGATCTATAACATCAATTTATGTAAGCCTGCAGGCTTTCGTAGCATTTGTCACTGAAGTTAAAAGCTTCTGGGTTGTTAGACCGCGTCATATTTCTTCAAACACGATGTTTCGAGCTCTCTGCTGGGATTTTCTTCAGGATCTTATGAACTCCATTGTAGACTGTGCGCTGTCAGAGACGAGTGTCGCTTTCTCTTACAAAGGTGCAGTTTTCCCTCTCTTGTGCTGTGGAATGGGATTATTGGGTAAAAAATCTTGGGCTGCGATTGATGGGCCATCGTCATTGAATATTGTGAGAAGTTTTCCGGAACTAATGCTGAAGAAGGAACTGGCTAAAACTCCTGTGACTATTGCGAGCTAACATCCCAAAGATGTTCGGACTTACAGGCGGTTCCTCTTCGTCGAAAGTCTTGTCTCAAACTCGTCTAGGGGTTGAACCGCACATGTCGCATTACAGGCCCTAAATTAGACACTTGTGACCCTTTGGTTAAATTGTCTGGCTGATGGCAAGTTTGTGAAATACAATGTTAACATGACATATAATAATAGTAATAATAATATCGGGAACTAAATTAACGACCCATAAATGATGTAGGCCACACAGTTGCGATTTGGTTAGAATTATGTTTAATCAGAAAGCAAACTAATAGCGAAAGTGGTCGTATTTAGAGTTAATGTTGAACTCGAGGGCATATCCATTTGATACAGTTCGACCATTCACAAGCTCATCGCGGAATACAAGGTATCTATGCGAAAAGTTAACAGTTCACACCAGGCGCGCGGCTGCTCACCGCTCAGAGACTAAGTCCCGCGATACCACACAACGTGAAATTTTCTAAGTCGTTTCACTTTCTAGCTGCCATAAGACCGCATTTCAATCCGAGCTGTACCCTTTGGTGTCTTGTAGCGCCTCCTGGCTAATCGTCACAAAAAGAGTGTGACAGAATTTCTTCCGTGTGTGTAAGACCAGTTAACATGTATTGATATAGTGCCACGCACACGGCGAAAGAGAAATAATTTAAACACGAATAAACATGACCAAGTGAAGCAATAAAGCAAGACTGTTTAAACATTTCACGAATATATTTTGTGTGTATGTAGAAAATCCATAATTATTTGACGTTTTATGCATTTTCTAACTTTGAATCCATGACATATTATTATCTTTGACAATCGTATTCTTGTCAAATGAATTAGTGATTATGATCTGTGCCTCAGATAAAAAGGGCAATTCAGTACATGTATAAATACTAAAAGGCATTGTAATAATTTCCTTTGTTCTCTTTGGGTTTCGCTACGAGTAACACTTGCGTGTTAAGCAAATGTATATGCTGGGAGTGAGTCTTTTGTTCATGAAGCTTGAGATCCGCCATTAGGCGAGTTGTTGTAAAAAAATGTGTAAAATTAATGAATTTTTGTTTTAAATATATAGAGTTTGAGCAAATATGTTTTTAATATAATATGTAAAGTTGCCAGCCATTCGACCCGTAAATAATTTAGACATTTTCAGATTTTAATTTAGTGGAAGCCGCTGTACCAATCTGCGAGGGCAACGGCCACAGACGCGGCACATTTAAAAAATATTTATTTCAGGCATCGCAGTCGTCTCGCCGGTAAAGCGAGGTAACATAATAATATTTAACATTTTCTTACAGCTTCCAGCAGTGCCGGCAGACTATATTATTCAGTGCATTCTCAGTTTGATTTGGAAGGTACTGTGCGACATGTTCTATGCGATCACAAAAATATAACGAAAAACTGTGTTATGACTTTATCATTTTCACATTTTGTGGCAAGGTCTGCTCTGTGAAACGAAAGCAATATTTTACATTTCTTCCCTGAGGTTAAGAGAACGCGGGCTAGCCGCGAGCCTGTTCTAATTAACAGTATTCAAAAATCCACTGCATAACGTAACCAACATTCAGTGCTGTGACAATCATTTTAATTTCATTACTGACTTTTCTGAATACGATGCAAGGTAGTGAGTTCAGATACAGTTTTCTTTCTTTCTTGATTACGTTACAGTAGCAAGTGAATGTTTCCTACATGATTATCCAAAGCAGATGTGGAAAAGCAATAATTTGATCCACGGTGTGCCACATTTATGATAAAGGTGTTCCCTCTCCCACTCCATGTCTGAACTTAACATGTGTGCTAGTGTGACTCATACAGCCAAAGTGAAATATTTACTCAACATTACTCAAAGTTATTTGCTTTCATGAGGAAAGAATTACTAAGTAGAGACAGTGTAATAACATTGAATCAAAACCGTAGCAACTTGTTACAAATAATTTTGTGTACTGCCATCAACTCTCAGTTTGTTTTATATGCGTCTGAACATTGCAAATCCAAACTTAAATATCGTAAAGGGAAGTTACTAGTTATCATGTACCAACTTACCTGCTGCTGCACATATATAATCATATCTAAATAAATAAAACCACAAGCCGAATAAAATTAACTCCAGTAGTAAAGAAAGTGAGAGGAGGAGTAAGGGAGCCGGAATAGTCTCCAACTGAACTGTCCCTCTGCCCGTACCCGGCCGCGTTTCCCCGCGTGCCGAACATCGTCGCTCAACTGACTAGTGCAGTACCCTTTCCTGAAGCCGTCCAGCTTATTCTACATTATTTTGCATTTTAACATATTCAAATAATCAAAGCTTGACCACTTTCACGTTCTAAATAAAGTAATAATAATATACATCACCTAATAAACGTTAAATTCTTTTACATAAAACCAATACAATTTCTCCTCAATTTTGAATGTCACAGCCAGTAGTCTTGCACCCATGTGTTTTCTGATAAATAAATAAAGAACAAAAGTAACTATTATGCACTAAACTTGACAACAAATATTTTATTACCCAATGATTCTATAAGGTGTCATGCTGTCATCGTTCAACGTGTTTTGTGTGGAGAAAATGATATCTGGTGCCTAACTGGAAATACTGATAATTTAAGTTTACTATATCTTTTAAAAAATAAAGTTACAGAGTTGATATTTACAATGTTTGTCATTTTAATTATGCACTTCTATATGAAATGTCGACCGTTAAGATCGACCAAAGCGTTCGGATTTTAGCATTCAGGTCTTTGTTACAAAACTTGTCAATTTCACTTTAACAGTAAATCATAAACTATTATAGCTATGAACATTACTGAAGTTTTACTGGGATTACCACAAAGATTTCTGACGGATAGTAGATTAAAATTACTGTGCCTTCATTCCCTACAGTATTATATAGTTTTTATAAATGTTTCCCTTTATGGCTGATCTTAGGTCCGCCATATTTAACACTGCTATGTCTCCTTGGCCACAAACGGCTTCTACTGGGTTTCCCTATGACATAGGTTCTCGTCTGTCTCACTCACACACTACAGCGCTTAGGCCTCAATAGACAATAGACGCCTGTGAGGTTCCCCACCTCGTGGTGATTCTCCACCCTTTGTGGCACACAGTTCTCGATGACAGGGTTCTTTTCACAACTCCTGTAGGCTGACTCTTTCGGCCATATATTTAAACGCGAGCGCAATGCTCGTTAACTCACACTATCATTGGTATGCCAACGTCATTCGTTGGATTTTTCCCACACTTACGCTGGAGAAGAATTATTGGTGCTGCTATAGCTGGGCCCACATCGTTGGCTAGAAGCAAAATGGGGACAGCATGAGTGGGAAGCCCTCTCGGAGAACAATAATATTATAATTTTAATTAATTTTGTTTTTATACTGGTTGCTGGTGAGGAGGAAAGTTAGTTACTAGTATTTTATTAATGATCTCATTCATAAGCAGCCATATCACAGCCATCACAGTCGCTCAAGATGGTTATAATTAAGCCTTACTTGTTTAATCAGAATCGGACGATGACTCTCCTTGTCAACAGTCTCGATGATTCGAAGCGATCTGCAATCCTGTGTAAATAAAATGTCTTGGTTTTCTTGCGTTGCGTAGTTAGTCGGAAAACCACAGATCAAGCGGAAAGTTTGCTTTGATAGAGTTTAATTATCCGATGAAATAATGGAGCTCGTGTATCTAATAAGTGCAGGTTCGTTTCCAATTCACCCGTAGTTCTCTTCTGATTACCAACGAAAAGACACCTCCGTGCAAATTTCCAATTAGAGAATACATATATAATGAAATTCCTTACACACCTTTGATGTCAATGCTCACTATATATTTTCTTGAGTAGCGTAAAATATATTTTCAATCTCTTTCTTCCAGTAATCTCGATAGCTAAATCACAATTATTCAATGCGGCTATTCGGCAAGGAGAAGATCCTAGAAGTTCTCTCAACTCACCAGAGAGAATGTTACAAAGAGTAATTATGCGCTTATGGAATAGTAATAGTACTGTGCTACTTTGCGCATCGATTCTGCGAGTATATAGATGGTCAAGTAGGAAACGTAATTCACTCATAGAATTGTGCAGGGATAATTAGTAGAATATAAAGAGATATTACAATATTTTGGATAAACATTCCTTCCCTCATGTTCTGCCCGTATCGCTTCTACCCAAGGTATGGGACCACCAATAGTAGCAGCAGGAATTTTAGCTAATAACTCTTCTCCAGCATAAGTACGGTAAAAATCTCTTACTAACCAATGACACTGACCCACCAATGTTAGCCACAGGAATTTTAGCCAGTAACCTTCTTCCTCAGCACGGGAAAACTTTTCTTACTACCCAGGAAAGATGTCCATCACTGGTAGCCCAAGATTTTTACCCGGTAATCCCACTTCTATAGCAGAAGCGCGGGAAACTCCGCTTATGAGAGTATCCGACATTGGTCTCTGACAGTGCTCAAGCTGCAGTGGATATTACAAGACCCCGAAGAAAATCAGAGCAGAGGGGTCGAAACGTCGATTATTTGAAGAAATGTGACGTGGCCTAACAACCCAGAAGATTTTAACTTGGTCAAAAAAAAATTGGTTTTGAGCAAAATTTCTGGAAACGGCACTTTGGAGATCATCCACTTTTCCAACTGTTTTGTCACTCAGAAAATGCTGTAGCAGTCGAAATAAAAGGAAATCCGATGCGCTGTATCGGGCGAGTATGGTTTGTGAGGCAGCACCGCCCACCGCAGTTAATTGGATTTTTCCAGGGTTTCTCTTCCGCAGTGCTGTCTTGCACTGTCGCTTTGCAGAATAAACCCTTTTCTGTTCATAATAGCTGGATTCTTTTCAGTTAAATATAAATTTACTCGATCTAATTCTTCAAAGCAAAGGTCTGCATTCACAGTCTGTCTAGGTTTCAGCACTTCAAAATGAATCCGCGTAAGAATACTCCACCAAATACACAATAGCTCCTTTTTGGGATGTAAACCCGGCTTGGCTGTACTTCTGCGCGATTCATTCGGAGAGAGCCCGTGTCTTTTGCGTTTTGGATTACCATAGAGGACCTATATTTAATCTCCATTACTTAAGTAGGCTGTTTAGGTTTTTTATATTGGTAACGCCACGTAGCGCTCTGAAAATCACTGGTTGTGCTGTGTGCAGTCTGTGGCTAGTTTGCTTTGTTGTCCGCCATTGTAGTGTTGGGCAGCTGGATGTTAACAGTGCGTAGCGTTGCGCGGTTGGAGGTGAGCCGCCAGCAGTGGAGGACGTGGGGAGAGAGATGGCGGAGTTTTGAAATTTGTAAGACTGGATGTCATGAACTGATATATATATTATGATTATTAAGGTAAATTCATTGTTTGTTCTCTATTAAAATCTTTCATTCGCTAACTATACCTATCAGTAGTTAGTGCCTTCCGTAGCTTGAATCTTTTATTTAGCTGGCAGTAGTGGTGCTCGCTGTATTGCAGTAGTTCGAGTAACCAAGATTTTTGTGAGGTAAGTGATGTGTGAAACGTATAGGTTAATGTTAGTCTGGGGCATTCTTTTGTGGGGATTTTTGAAAGTCACATTGCGTTGCGCTAAAAAATATTGTGTGTCAGGTTAAGTACAGTCGTGTATAATTTTTCCAAGGGGACGTTTCACATTGATCAAATGATCAAAAAATGTTGCTGAAGCAATGAACTGCATGTGGTAGAACGTTTAGACTTCCTTTTTGTCTTTATCAATTTGCTGCAAGTGGTCTTGGATGGTCGACCAAGGTTGTTTATGAGTGTTTGACAGTTCCTCAATTGTTCTTTCTTTCACGGATTTGCTTCAACTTCCGCCCTTAATTTGTTGATCTCCTTGATCTATACGAATTGGAGAAATCAGAATTCCCGGATTAGAACTTAGAGAACAACCTTCGGTATTTACGAAAACACGACCCACTTGGATAAATTTGAAAATGTTAGTTGCAGTAACTGTTGCGCAACTGCCCTACACCTTCCTGTCGTGATCACAACCCAGGCATTAATTTCCACCCGTTCTTGCAAGCGTAATTCGCCGTGCCTTCTCATTTAATTACCATGTTTATTGTCATGTTACTCACAGAAATTAAGTGCAGATGAGCAGATTACAAAACTACGTCCGAGAGTTTAATAGACAAGATATTGCAGTGCCTGTGTTATTCCGAATTAAGATGCAATGTTTCCTCGGACATGCATGCATATCCGAAGGAACATACACTGCGGTGACTACATGCGTTCTGAAGTACATGAAATTTATTCGCAGTTACGAATATGGACAACCATCAGCTACATAATGAAGTGACGGCAATGAAAATTTTGTGCTGGATCCGAATTTCCCTCTTATCGTGAGCAGTCACCTTACCACTTTTTTTTACCCTTTTTTTATTGCACTCGTTGCGTAGAGTTGGGGACGCACGTAACTAAAACCATGCTAATAGTTGTAGAAAAAGGCATAAACAAAGAGAGCAAAGTGCGGGGTGAAGGAAACCATGAAACAAAACTGAAGGGTGGAATCCATACCACTATTAACCAGTGCTACATCTTGCACCGGATGGGAAAACTAAGACTACGAAGACCTTTTCGCACCGGGGACAAAATGAGGAAATGGGACAAATACTGCTTCAGAGTGTGAGGGTTCACAACGAAACTCTCCATCTGCTGTATCATCCAGGTATGACTTCTCGTAATGATGAAAGTAGATCCCACGTTGTACCGTGTAGTGTTCTATTATCGTATTGTAATTTTAGCTTCTCTTACCCGTGATGTTCCAGCTACGTGGAGGGTCGTGGAACGCACTCCACAAAAAATTGGAAAAATATTGTCGATACTTTGGGTTACGGAGGATCTTGCAATGTCGTTCCTGCAAATAGTTCCAAAACTCTAAAGTGTCCTTAGTGCTGTCTTGAAACAAATAATGCACTGCATGTCCACGAAGCCACGTCATTGCATTAGTTTTAGTGCGTGGGTAATACGTTTCATCCGGGAATAGGATAGTCTTGGGGTCGATATGATTCGGCGTTACCCGAAGGAAGTATGCTGACATTTGCCTCACTAAGTGCCACACTGCTGTAGACTCGCCAAAGCTAAGACGGTGTTCATCGTTGTCTTGAATGCCACAGCTCGTGCACGTGGGTGAGTCTACCATGTGGATCGCATGTAGCCTTGATCTGGTCACCTGCTTATCGTTGACAGTGATATACCACATCGCCGTGACGTCAGTGTCCAGTGTTACGTGGTGAATTGTCCTCCACACTACTCGCCAGTTGACGTTTGGGTGCTTCCTCTCCCCGATGTTATCGGGTCGTCCACGTTGCAGGACCCTATAAACTGTCTTCGCCGTCGCCAGTTGAGTCGCTGGTAAGGCAAGTCGAACGTAACTGAGTTCGAGGTAAAAGACACCGATGTAGAAGAGCGAAGAGGGGACGTGGTGTATCGGCACAGGCGGCAACAGGGAGGGCGGTGCTGGTTCTTCTATTAACAAACTGGTCAGACTGTCCGGACGGCGGTGCCATAGTTTGACTAATGTGCTCACAAATAGGGCGACCGCTCTGCCATAAACGTGATAAAGGCCAAGCCCTCCCCGATCCGAGGGAAGGGTGAGAGTCTCATATTTGATCTTGAAAAGCATTCCAGAACTCACGAAGGACCCAAAAGCCGCAAGTATACGGCGAGCTAACATCACCGGTAAAGGTAATATCTGGGCGATGTGCGGAATGCGTGACGCTAAATGTGTGTTGACATACTGGGTCCGTTGGACGATATCCAGGGCTCGTAGGCGATTGTTGGCAATTCCAGTCCGAACATTTCGTAAAAGCCGTCGAAAGTTGTGAGCAGCGGTTCGTCGTATATCGTCTGTAAAATCAATGCCGAGACATTTCAAACTATCACTGAGCTGTAAGGAGGTGACACTGTTCTCAGACAATCCGACCCCGATGTTCATCGCCACCGATTTTGCGACGTTGATACGACTACCAGTGGCCATGCCATATTTCACTATCCAAGTTAGTGCGCTAGCGGTGTCGTCACCGTTGCGGATGACAATCACCAGGTCGTCAGGACCCGTTAGTCGTTGGCGCAGGCCGCAGAGGAGAGGTTCCATGGCCACAGCGTAAAGTAAAGTGGACAAAGGGCAGCCTTGGCGTATCGATCGAGAAATGGTGAGGGGCTGCGAAGGTCGGCTGTTGACGATCACCTTGGACGTCGCGCTACGGAGTAGTCGCATGATGACAGTGACGAATGGCTGTGGGTACCGCATATCTTGGAGGATCGCTTCCAAATAGTTGCGGTCCACTCGGTCGAAAGCTTGACTAAAATCGATGGCTGCCAGTGCACCCTTCATACGACATGCCCTGGCCAGTGAGATCAAGTCACTATATTCGCTGAGTGTTGTTTGAATATTATTGTTGCCTCCTAATGACGTCTGATCGGGTGAGATAACATTGCGTAGGGTCTGGCGTATCTGCGCCGCCAACAGTCGAGAAAAGATCTTAAAGTCGCAGTTCAATAGCGTCAACGGGCGGTAGTCCTGCAGTCGTGAGCCACCGGACGGTTTGTGAATAGGAATAACCATCCCTTCCACAAGGGCCGCAGGGAGCGGCACGTCCTGGGATAGTAGTTCGCGACAGATGTCCGTCCATCGGGGGGCTAATAAATATTGAAAAGTCCGGTAAAATTCCAAGGGATGGCCATCAGGACCATGAGACTTGTTGGCAGCTCCTTTTCTAATGGCGTTGATCACTTCTTCTTCTGTAATTTCTTCCATCAAGGCCGCTTCCATTGCCGGGGTGACGGTGCCGTAAATCGTCTGAGAGACGTCCTCCAGTGCTGTCGGATCAGGGGTCTGAGCGGAATAGAGCTGGGAATAATGATTGTAGAACGCTGTGTTTATGTCCTGTTGCGTGGTGAGGCGATGACCGTCCTCCGTGTCGATGAAGCGTATCAGCGCTCGTTGGCGTCGGTTACGTTCACGAAGGACGTGGAACATTGACGGGCGTTCGCTCGGTATCCTATCCTTTTCCCTTTGGCTATCCGAGCATGACTGACGTTCACACCCAAATTTCAATATGTCATCAACCACGCGTCTACAGTCTCTACTCGTATATCCGCTACGTACCAGGATTGGATCTTTATTAGTGGTAACTATTTATATAAAGATCGTACAAAATAGATACATGTTTCAAAGTTTTACTGGCCTTTTGTAGCAGGTATGAAGCGAATGCCGTGAAGTGTTTCCTTCAGTTTAGAAATCGAGATGAACTCAAGAGGGCTTAAGACAGGGGAGTGCAGTAGGTGGTATAGCACTTAGCAGCCCCATCATTCAAACAAATCCTAACAGCTTGCTCTGTACGTGCTTGAGCATCGTCCTACAAACTGATGGTCAGGTCCTGCAGAAAGTGTCATCACTTCTGTCTTTAAGCAGGTCGTAGATTGTGTCCCAAAAATGAACAGCACAGAGACAGAAGTGATGACACTTTCTGCAGGAACTGACCATCATTTTACAGGACAATGCTCAAGCATGTACAATGTTTGTTTGACTGGTGGGGCTGCTAACTGCTATAGCACCTACTGCACTCCCCTGACTTAAGCACTCGTAAGTTCAAGTCAGTTTCTAAACTGAAGGAAACACTTCACTGCATTCGCTTTAGAACTGATACAAATTCGTCGGGCAACAGACCGCGCCGCTCGGACTCTCAACTAACCTAAGGACATTGCACACATCCATGCCCAAGGCAGTATCCGAATCTGCAACCATAGCAGCAGCACGGTTCCGGACTGAAGCCCCTAGAACCGCTCGGAGACAGTGGCCGACGCCGCCTAAACCGTTGGTCCATGTGGCCCACAGAGTGACTCTAACAAAAATAGAAGCGCGTGATGACTTCCCAAGACGGTCCTCAAATATTTTCAGTGCTTGCCTTCGATGCAGTTTAAGACGTCTCCTTTCACAGAAAAAAGTCAACAAACTAAAATGAGGCTAACTTTCACGGCACCCCTAACTGGGTTTCTTGCACCAGTTAGGGAGTACCACTACGGAACACTAATTTACCAGGCGCTAACATCTTCTAAAGGCCAACTTCAGGTTGCATGTATACCCGCGTGGGTGAAACTTCTCGGGTTCATACAAAGACTTCAAAAGCAGTCGTCACCTTGGTGATAATTAGTAACTTTCCAACACAACTGTGTATCAGGGCAAAATGCTTCTATACTTTTGAATCACCATTATCTATTTATCATCTCTTAGTTATTCCTGTACTAGACACAAACTTGGTATGGAAATTTGCACTCTCCTTAATTACCTAAGTTTCTGAAATAACTGATGGTCTCAAGTGCTTTATTTTCTTTAACCTAACTAATTACAAATGTTTTTCGCTTATCACCACTGCTGTAGAGTGTGGCATCACGAGAATGCAACGGAGGCAAAGGGTCCACTTTCTGTGTGCGGATTCGTATCTTTCACAACTATTATTAGAAGTTTGCATGAAATGTAGAGGGGACATAGTAGACAAAGTTTCGATAAGGCGCCCATGTCCGTAAACTTGCCGGTTTGGTATAAAATATGTTTGAATATCAGGACACATCTAAATCTCCTGCTTCACAGCATAGCGCGCAATGGTAGAACTGCACAACGCGTGTAACGAGAACATTACCTGGAACGCCTCAGTTCATCACATACCATTTTCGCCTAACTACAACAACAGCTGTGAGGCACTACTACGTTTTCAGCTAGGACGGTTGACTGGTGCTCCGTGAACGCGCACCAGGGCCTGTGGACCACTTGGATTAAATTATGCATAGTAGATGCCCCTTGTCACCAGGTGCAGCAGCTCCTGTAGAACACACAGGTCAGATCTTATTGCCTCCGCTGTGTGCCTACCGTGAAGTGGGAGACTTGAAGTGATCCAATATTCTAACTTAATTTACATCCAAACGGCACATTTTCGAACATGGGATCCCTATCAGAACTGTGGTCCTTTTACAACCCCTAAAATCCTTTCATATGAATTGTTAAACACATTACATAATTTGCGGATGAAAACTAGTTTTCTTTTTATTGTTCGGCGTATGGTTTGACCAGTACTAAGCCTATACGGCTTGGCTCACAGGAAGTACAATTTTTATCAAATTAGCAACCCTTTTTTGCTTTGCTCACCACTGAAAATTCCGCAAACAATAAGCTTAGTTTAGACTACGTAGTTGCATGAAACATTTATAACTTGAACCGAGCGAAGTGGCGCTGTGGTTAGCACACTAGACTCGCATTCGGTAGGACGACGGTTCAACCCCGCGTCCCACCATCCTGAATTAGGTTTTCCGTGATTTCCTTAAATCGCTCCAGGCAAAATCTGGGATAGTTCCTTTGAAAGTGCACGGCCGACTTCCTTCCCCGTTCTTCCCTAATCCGATGAGACCTGTGACCTCGCAGTTTGGTCTCTCCCCCCCCCCCCCCATTTATAAGTTGAACATTTTATGTATAGATTAGTTTTTTGTTCTTTTGACTGCACCGCCTTGCGCGTAGGTTGCTACAGTTGCTCGTGCCCTCAGATCAGGTGACTGCTAGAGCACCAGGCCACGTATGTGGGGTCGCCGATCGGAAGACAAGTGCCTGGCTGACGCCTAAAGGCATCAGTGGAACAGCGTTTCAGTATCAAAGATTTACTGTCCACAAAATACAACAGTTGGTGATGCAACATTCAGGCAGCCAGAGTGAGTAGGATTCGTGGCAGCTTACCGCCGTGGAATGTGGCGGCAGCTCTCAACACGCAGACGACAGCAACTGCAACGTCACGATCCTAGTCTCCTCGCCTGCGTTAGCACTCACAAGGGGAAGGCCTCAGACATGGCCCACCGATTCGGCTCAAATTTGGTTCAAATGGCTCTAAGCACTATGGGACTTAAATTCTGAGGTCATCAGTCCACCTAACTAACCTAAGGACACCACACACATCCATGCCCGTAGCGGTCGCGAGGTTCCAGGCTGTAGCACCTACTTTTCCAAAAATCGAGGTAAGAAACTTTTACAACTGCCGTTCTGTAACCAGATGGTGAACGCTTCTCGCCGACAGCACCAATATCCCCGGCACGGTAGCTCAGCGTGTTCGGTCAGAGGGTTAGCTGCCCTCTGTAATAAAAAACTGAGTTAATCGATCAACAACGAATTTAAACGAATGCCTTACGGCGTCCGCCCCGAGCAGATGCAAAGAACGAAAGCGAACAAAATGAAATTTAAAAAAAATGATAGCGCAATGGCCAAGATAAGTGGCTGGAAATCAGAGAACCAGGGCTCGAATCTGGAAGAAACCTAGCGTATGTTCTTCTTTCCGTTTGTATTTTTCCATATGTCAATTGATAGGGATGGGAGGCTTAATAAGATAAATAAATCAATAAGGAATGATAATAATAAGGCAGGCAAATAAATTTCTCAAACCTCTGGGATAGTCAACGATTAAAATGTTAATCCAGGTCACTTTACAATGGCTCTTCCAGTCACTGTTACGTGTCCTCACTTTTCTTCGAACAATTAGATGGATGGTACTTGTGATATAAATATTCGAAACAAATATACTCACGGCACCAAGAACATCTAATGAATGCAGTCTTTCGACAGCTACACTGTTCCTTCCGAAGAGTCGCCGAAAAGCGTTTACCATGTGTATACAGAAGTGGCAGTTGTAAAAGTTTCTTTCCTCGGTTTCTGGAAAAGTTTGCGTTTGCGGACTCCATGCCTGATGATGAAAAATGCTCTATTTAGAATTATCTATCGATCCCTCCAATTTTGAGTCGATTACTTGTCATAACCTTTAGGGGTGATTTTCTCAAAATTGTCGGGATATTGACCCAAAATATCTTAGACAGTTTTAGGTTGTATACAGTCCACCTGCCAAATTTGAACCGAATCGGTTAGCGGTGTCTGAGGCCTTCCCCTTGCCAGCCATGACCAGCTAAGTGCATCTGCACACAGCTTCCGATAGACTGGCCAGAGCACCCATGATCCCGTCGTAGACAGCACCCAGAGAAGATGTTTACTAGCTCTACTCGAAGTACGTGAAGTCTTGCAGAGATGTGCTATGACGTCCCGTCAAGAGAGAAATCCTGGCTCCATGGACGTTTGTCACAGGAATCGAGGAACGCGGCAACAGTGACTCGCCCGCCCAATTACGGATGACGATCCGCTCTCAGGCCCTGTCGGTTAGCCCTCTAGAAGTCCTGTCAAACGGTGATTGACACGGCTTCCTACCAGTCTTGACTCTGTAGTTAGTGCTGCACTTCACAGTGGCCAAGTCCCTCCAGACAGGATTTGCTGCTCCATAAAAAGATGAAGGCAACTATACGAGCAGAAGGTCGCCAACATGGGCCTTCGCTCTCGCTTGATGCAAACTGAATAGAACTCCTCCAGAGCGGATATAGTATTTATAGAGGACCAACTCATATGCTGTGCTACAGTGTGGTGTTGGTGACATTTGTTCTGGTTTTCCCGTTTGATCGGCTTTCTTGCTTACTTCAGGTTTTCACAACTTCGTCTTTCAGGCATTCGTTTCCGTCGTGTCAGTAAACTGAATAGTAACTATTCAGTTTGATGACATAACTGACGAAAGCTTCCTTGTGATACTTGATTCAGTCACCATTATCACAATATCCCTTTGTTCCTTGGGTGCTGAACCTGTTTGGGGCATCGCAATAACTTCCAAATTTGCTATTGCACCATCGGCAATTCTTCCATCCTGCAGTTAGGCCTGGCTGTTGACAGATTTTGCTCTGCCTCTGGTTTGACGTCGAAGAACTCTGAAATTTTTCTGGCGGCACCATGTATACTATTACGCTGTGCAAAAGAACTTCTATTTTTCGAGCTACAAAAAAGTAATAATAGCTACATAATTATTTGTTTGCGTCCAAAAAAATACAAAATTTTCCGATTTCTTTCAGCGTTATTTCTGCATCGTTTGATTTTACGTACACAACAAAAAGCCGTCCATATAATAAATATAAGTTGAAACTGTTCTCAACCAAAAGGTTGGCTACAATACCATATTGCTGTACTAGGCGTTCTCTTTTTGGAAATGGTTTGCTCTTACTATATCAAAAAATGGTTCAAATGGCTCTAAGCACTATGGGACTTAACATCTCAGTCCCCTATACTTAGAACTACTTAAACCTAACTGACCTAAGGACATCACACACATCCATGCCCGAGGCAGGATTGGAACCTGCGACCGTAACAGCAGCGCGGTTCCGGACCGAAGCGCCTAGAAATGCTCGGCCACAGCGCCGGGCCTTACTTTTTCTCTGAACTCAATATGGTTTAACATAAACTAGGCTTCCGCTGCCACTGTCATATTCAATAAAATTTTCCTGGTTTTTTGACCACATTGTCAATATATATATGAAACTATCAACGTTTTGTTTAGCAAAAACACCCTGAAGAGGATCGCTTGCAACAGGGACCAAAACGTCGGTATTTTTATCTATATTGACAATGCGGTCACAAACTCGAAAATTTTACTGAATGTCAGTATGATTTGTCACTAACCGAAATCAGGTGTGGCAATACATCAATGTGCAATTGGATCTATTCTTTTATAACGAAATAAATCCGTACTTTCAGAAATCCCTTATGCCTTCCTGTAGTCATCTGTAAACAAATGCCGGCCGGTGTGGCCGAGCGGCTCTAGTCGCTACAGTCTGGAACCGGGCGACCGCTACGGTCGCAGGTTCGAATCCTGCCTCGGGCATGGAGGTGTGTGATGTCCTTCGGTCAGTTAGGTTTAAGTAGTTCGAAGTTCTAAGGGACTGATGACCTCAGATATTAAGTCCCATAGTGCTCAGAGTCATTTTTGTAAAGAAACATAATGGAAGCGTTACCCTTCTCTTAGCACCTTCCTGGAATTGTATACTGGCAATTCAGTACTTGTGAATATGTTGGTTGTTATCTCCACGACATACACCGCTTCCTTCCTTGCCTCCCCTTTCATCCGACATTTTTGATCACTGATCTTCCAACGAGTCGCTTTTGACGATTTTTCACTGCCTGTGTCACTCAGAGACTCACAAAGCATGTGGAGGCTCCGCCTAACTTGTTGGGATATTTAACGTTGTTTTATTTATGAAAATCTCATTTTAGGATATAGATGTCTAATTCTATTTTAATATCATCGTTTGCTATATACTCATGTTTGGCGTACATCATCATAATATGAAGGAAAATAATATCTGCTGCAGATAAAAAGATAGCAGTACTGAGGTTCTTGTGTGTAATAAAATATTGCTTCAAAGGACTCGTTTTAAGAAATGATCACACCACAAAAAAACTGAACACCTACTCTCTAGGATTAAAAATAAGTGAGGATACGAAAATAAATAGATCCAGCTTATTGTGATAACAGATGAAAACTACATTCCAATATTGCAGATATTCTGGAAGCTTTAATTAACGGCTTCGTAGAAAAACTGAGACTGTTTGCTTCGAAAAGGCAAGAAATTATAATTTACAAGTTCTCAAACTGTAAGGTCGGTCGTAGGTGAGAAGGGTTATATAATTAGGAATTACAGCTCCTCTTCAAGTGATCATAAGCTACATTTGTGAAATGAAGCTGTACTAGTCAAGTAGAACGAAAAAACGATATAGTTCTATACATGAAATTACTATTCTAATCCAAGAATAACCATCCTTACCAGGCCACATTTTGCTAAATTCTGATCTGAAAACCACATGCATCCATCGCGTTAAAGTTTCCATGGTATTTCGATACTTCAGCGTCATTTCCATCACGATAGATATTCACATTACACTTAAGAACTGACGTATTAACAAATATTTTTTAAAATTTTTTCGCTTGTTCTGTTGTTCGTGAAACTGCCTGAACATAATTCAAATTCAAAGGAACGTAGGAAACTGTAACTCTAAATTTTCAAAACTTACAATTATCTTTTATGCAAACGAGCTCTTAAAATTCTCACTAACTCATGGCACGAAAAACTAAGCTAACCATTTTCAGAAGCATCGGACTGGAAGTATTATAATTTGTCTAGTCTCACGAAAGCGACACCACAAACTAATACTTTATGGAGGTGAAATATGAAACTGTCACTAATTCCACACATAAATTTCAGTTTAATCTATTTACAGATGAGGCATAAATGCTCACTGAAAATTGGATACCACAAAGATACAGTTGAAAATTTGAGACGTTAATAATAAACTTATAAAAACTCAAAGAGGGTGCGAAGACTTGTTAAATAGGGTGCATTTATTGAAGAGTTACCCAGGTAGGCGATGATGAAGGCAATGAATGTAATTTCTCTAAAAAACGTTTTCATTCAACATCGTATAAACTAAATTCGATTCATTTATGATGCTCCTTTCATGATACCGATTTTGGATCAGTAGTATATGTAGGTTCATCTTGAAATATTTTGCTATCCAAAATATTATTTCATTTACAATTTCAGAACTGAGTGTTTATTTACTCAAGTGAGTTGTTTCTCTGCCGATACTGATACTTGGTTTGTAACAGCAGTTAACTCACTTATAAAAGCGTTACATACATCTCTCGACTGTTCACCAATTTTAACAACTAACTGACGAAGCAATAAGGTACAAAAAATATTGCTTGAACCGACATTTCTCATAATTTGTAGTGAACGCTGTCGCATTACCACCATTGCACGACTACAGCAGAATTATATCAGCGGTGGGTGCCGCTAACACTTAGGTTGATTTATTGACGCAAGGGAGACATTACGGCGAAGCCAGCGCAATTATCGAAGTTGTGTGTACTACAGACTACCTTGCAGAGCTGCGGGACTGCAGGGGGCTATGCATCTTGACAACCGGGTAACTGAATTTATGGCCTGCAAAGGGCACGCTTAAATCAGAATTTTAGTTCATCATCAACGGAGAAGATTATTTTGATGCTACCAACGAGAAAGTACCGTTAACTTCTGACGACTGTAAAGGCGCAAATTCTGTAAAATGTGTGGCTGGTACGCATTCACTCTAAGACGATTCTCAAAGTGGTGGCTGTCAGGACTTACTGAATCGACTCAAATATCGTTGATCTGCACTGACTGCTTCCCCGTAGCTAAAAACGTTAACTAGCGGACAGAATAGTGATTAAAGCTTCTAAAATGTAAAACAGTAAGATTATTTCTAACTCGTTTACACATAACATTTCAAAAAATTTTATCTTCGTAGATGTAGACGCACTAAATTGTGTTAGTTCAATTATTCAACGATCCCAAAACTGTCAATACTGATCGATCTCATTCGAATTCTATCGATCAGCTAGCTACTCCCGTCAGCCAGTTCAACAAAAATCTTTTTTTTTTATATGAATACAGGTCATCAACACTACATCACCGTGGTCTGACACATCGTAGCAAAGAATATTTATCCAGTCAGATTTAGTGCATTAATGTTACGCAAGTTCTACACAGGAGGCTTCCCGACAACGCTCTAAACAAAGAATTAGAGTGTTTGCACAGTTCCTTTGTCAACTTTTAAACCGCTTATATCTTTTTATATTCGTATTAAGTGCAAATATGTATCTTGAAACGTGCTCTGAATAAAGCACCCCTTCCCAGTGCTATTATAATGCGGTCTTAAGACAGTTCTTAAAGGAATAAGATGAGTAGTTTACTTTGAGCAATGTAATAGTAGTGAGCATAAATAAATCTTGTTTGAATTCTATTAACATACTAAATTGTGATAAGCTTATGGTCGGGCGTCAGTGACTTGTAAGTAACCCAGCCCAGTCAGCAAGCTTGATTCCATTTCTCAACCTAGATTATCTATTTAGAGATCTGAAACTTGAAGAAACTAAGCAGTCGTCATACGTAAGCGATGAACTCACAGCTCGCTTTGCATCTTTAACTACTGACTTACTTTTTTATCTGAAAAACATACAACGAAATAGACGAATGGCACTGCTAACTGAAGTTTTAAGAAACACTTGTACTGATTGTAATAATGTCTCAGGAAAATTACTGTCTGTGTTGTAGGCAGAAAATCTACAAAATTATGTGAAATAGCAAGATGCCGATTGCTATGTACATTCTCAGTCATAGAGATATTAGAATCTTAAAGCAGTGACAGCGATCACGATTAAATCTCAGAGTCTTTGACAAAAAAATAAAATTGCGTTTAAAGCATAATTATGACCACAGTGACACACGCAACGTCTACTCGTGGATACATGGTGGATAAATCAACAAAAATGAAATAATTAAACAAGAAGAATTCCATATACAATAGAAAGTATGGAAAACGGCTCACTAAACGAGGGTGTGTATTCAACTGCCCTATTATTCATCTGGACTAATGTAGACCAAATTTGGTAACTGTGCTTCGAAAGCTGACCATCTCACCTAGCAACGATATCGTTTGAACATAGATAACTGCTCGATAACGATCTGTATCAAGCCTTGAAATATATGCCAGAGTCTCGCCAAACTTTTGTAGCACGACATTTGAAACTGAACAACAGAAAATGACTGCATTTTACTTAATATTAGGTCTAAAACTTTGATTCCGTTGTTTTGCACTAGATGGCAGTAGCGACAAGCGGTGATGCAGTTGTTAGGTCGTAGGTGTCATACAATTAGCTTAGGCATTTGTAAAAATAACGCCATCAGGATTTTAGTCGATCATCATAAAGTTATTTCTGACTGAATATGTCAACTTACGCGCCCAATTCTAGTCAGTTGCGGAAACCTAGATGTTCTGCTTTAACACGAAGATATTTGTGGCCGAGGCTCATAAATGCTGGATAAGACATATGAAGGCAACTATTAGTGAAAGAACGGCAAGGGAATGATTTCAGTGCTTCAACGACGGCGATTTGGAAGTCGAAGATCGGTGTGGCGGTGGGGGAGAGAAGCTTTTCGAGCTGTAAATCGACGGAAACAACGACAGCAGATCGTTATCGAAAGCAATTGATGTGTTTGATCCGAGCATTAAGAAACAAACGGCCACGATACAGCGATAGATATGACAACGTGATTTTGCAGCATGACCGTGCTCAACCCCATGTCGCAAAAACCACCAAAACATACTTGCAGAAGTTGAAGTGGAAAGTCTTACCCCACTTACAAATATTTCTCCCTCTGCTTACCACTTTTTCGATCAGAGGAAGTACTTCCGGTCAAGTGGGTCGATTCATGGACCTCCTCAAAAGACGCTCAGTTCTTCCGCCACGGTTTCGTATGGTGCCCTAAATATGGAAGAAAGTAGTGGCCAACGATGGCCGATAATTTGAATCGTAAAGTTTTTGTACGTTTTTCGCAATAAAGGCTCGAACCTCGCGGAAAAACAGAGGAAGCAAAGCTGTAAACCTTATTCATTACTCTGTCTTAGCAGCATCTGTGCACACCAACATATCCGGGCAAGAACGCAAGTCAGACAGCGTTTTACTAGTCCCCCATTTGTTCGTCATATACTAAACGTTACCCAGTAGACCAGAGGGCGCGCTCACTCCTGATTGGCCGCCGTAACCGCTGGCCACAGTGCCCCCTACATACTCCTACTGAGTCTGTCAATGACATCTGTACTTTCAGAAATCTATTTCTTAATTTTATCCGTTGTTTTCCACTGTTTCCTCCGCTACTGTTTTACTTTCGTAAAATGAAGAACAAACCGCATTCAGTCACAAGTTCCGTTTATTTACTGCACTATACATCTCGAGCCCTGGAGGCTCATCTTCGGGTGCTTTTTAGTAATTTACTAAAAAGTAAGTTATCTGTTGCGCACAGGTCCAATTTTTTTTAATAAAGTTTAGGCGGTCTCTGTAACGGCAAAGTTAACGAGAGTACAAGCACGAGATTTTCAGTAGAAAACACTAGATAAGAAGAAAGAGCTCGCGACATTCAACAATTCTTCCCCTTCTACCAAATTTCACGAGTAAACTCCGCCCAAGGCACCTGGGAAGTTCCACAGCTGCGGGCAACAACAATTTTTCCGGAATTTTGAATTCCTAAGGGATTCCTGGCCTGCCCCACTCCTATTACTCGAAAGTGTAAAATTAGTGGAACATAGGCGAGAGCAAGCCCAGCAAGCCACTGCTCTGTTTTGTAATCACTTGACGTTACACACCTGGAGACGCGCTGTCAGGCTGCTGGTCGAGAACTCTCCCCGGTGCCTTGCATATAATGCATTCACGCAAAATCTCATAGTTACAAAAACGCGTAATTCTCCCTGTATTACATAGCCAGCGTGCCGATGCGTTTACACAGACATTTCACACACCGTAATCCAGAGTATTACTCCAACAACTAATTATCTACAAAGCGATTGCGCCGCTATCAGTCGTTTTTATTGACCTGCAGTGCTCATAGTCACGTTAAATGGACTCGTGTAAGGGACAAGACCGTTGCCATCTTACAAGTTCATTAAACGATCTCCAATGACGTGAAATTTCACTTCACAGATTTATAAAACGCAGCTAACTCAAGGTGGTTGTGTGTATTGTGTATATTGAACTGGGGACCTAGAAACGACAGAGAGGCTTCTTCCCGCCCTAGTCATCAGTGTTTCACAACCCCACAAAAGGCGACTGGAGTCCACCCACCACACTGCCGCCCCACACCGAACCCAGGGTTATTTGGCCCCCGCAGCGGACAGTTATTTGGCTTGGCATTAATTGACAGAGTTGTTGGATGTCCTCCTGAAGATAGGGTGACAAATCCCATTGAATCGACAGGCGGGCGAGTGTCAGGTTGGCATCCCACCACTGTCCGAGCGTCTTCAGACACGTCCCTGCCTGGAGCCTCATTGAGTGGAGCTGATCTGTTTTCAGTGATAAGTCCCGCTTCGAACTGAGTCCCGTTCACCAGGGAAGACATATCTGGAGAGGCTCCCGACAGCAGTTGGGTGCCAACCTGACTGTCGCCAGCCATACGGGCCGACAAACAGGAGCGACGGTCTGGGCTGCCATTTTCCATTTCCTTTCATAGCAGGACCCCTTTGGTTGTCATCCGAGGCGCCCTTAACAGCAAAGCGGTACATCGACTATCTAACGCGTCAATTGGACAGAATTCGGCACCATATCCACCAGAAGGACATCCAACAACGCTACCAGTCAGTGCCAAACCGAATAGATGCTTGCATAAGGGCCAGAAGTGGACCAACACGTTATTGACTAACTCAGTTTCAAAAGCTCTCTCTCTTCAACATATCATCCATTTTTTTCTGAAATTCAATGTTTAGTTTGTCTGTAAATATACATCACACCTAACGATTTCCGTCCCATTCGGAAAATTCATTGGTGGTGCGGCCTTTTTTTTCCTTAGAAAGATTTTTCTTTTAAGTATAACTACTTCTGAAATAGTCTTTGACAGTGTTTATATTGTGTATAGTGATTTGAACATGGTTTTTGACCCTTTTCCACTCATTATTGTGGCCGTTGGCCACAGAGGAGCAGTATTACATAGTGTCTGTATCGCGTTACAACAGGACGTATCACTGTCACTTTTAAACACCAGTCACTGTCAACACAAAGTGGACTGGTAACTAAATATCCCCAGTAGTGGCTGTGATGAAATATTTAACACGGAGAACGTCGAGACCTGCGAGTATGCACGACAGATTTACGACCGTGGCTGGCGCACCGGCTGGCAGGAGTGTAGCTTTGAAGCTGTTCCCCACGCTCGTTTGGACAAATGCTGGACTGGTGCCTACTTTCCGTCTCACTGACTACGGGGCACAAACAGTTAAAATACAATGCCACATAGGGCAGAGCTTGCACGATCTGCAGACTGGTGGTGCACACGACTTCCCTCCCTCGTGTAACTGAACGCCTGCGGCTACAGGAACGGCAAACGCTGCAAAGTTAAATAAAAATAAATCTGCAAGAACTTGAGTAGACTTGAGCCCGGATTAGGCTGGGCAGCAGTAGAGCGCGTGCTACAATTCAGTGCCGCATCTGAAAGAGGTGCTCTGGCTGGACACCTTGCGGCAACACCTGCGTCACACATCTGCCGTTAGACTATACTGACAACATCAAGAGGTAGCTCCGTTTGTCGGCGAACCACCAGCCTTGTTTCCCTTCCACAAGGACACAGTGTAATCGGCACACCTGGTGTAGTGCCCGAGTGGACCCAGAAACAGTTGAATACTCACAAGTGAGCTACACCACCTGTCTCTTCATCTGTTCGCCCCTGCGATGCATTACAGCCATCCCATTATTGAGAAAATTAACTCATAAGGAGTAACCGGTGGTCTCATCTCGTGTGGTTTCACTTTAGGAACATGTTTGTCACTTCCCATCTATAAGGAAACCGTGATGGACACTGTCTACAGCTATGAGATCTTGCTATCGCTATTTCATGGTGTATACGACCATGGATTCCATCTGATGGATGATAGTTTGTGACCATTCAGGACAGATAAGTGGAGGAGTATCTGCTAAACCAGGACATTTTATGACTACCAGGGTAGCTCGCTCCCTGTATTTCCATTAAATATGCATTGAATGGTCCAAGATCAACGACCGCATCGTTGCCGTCGCTTGTCCCACTATTGGAACCGATACGGTAACTTATGCTCTCCGCCATATGGAAAGACGTGCGCATATCATATCCTTGTGAGGACACCATAGACTACGTGAAAAAAAGTATCCGGACACCCCAAAAAACATACGTTTTTCATATTAGGTGCATTCTGCAGCCACCTACTGACCTCAGTAGTGATTAGACATCGGGAGAGAGCAGAATGGAGCGCTCTGCGGAACTCACGGACTTCGAACATGGTCAGGTGATTAGCCTGTCACTTGTGTCGTACGCCTGTACCCGAGACTTCCACACTCCTAAACATCCATAGATCTACTGTTTCCTATGTGATAGTGAAGTGGAAACGTGAAGGGACACGCAAAGCACAAAAGCGTACAGGCCGACCTCGTCTGTTGACCGACAGAGAAGACCGGCAGTTGAAGAGGGTCGTGATGTGTAATAGGAGACATCTATACATCCCATCACACAGGAATTCCAAACTGCATCAGGATCCACTGCAGGTACTATGGCAGTTAGGCGGGAGGTGAGAAAACTTGGATTTAATGGTCGAGCGGCTGCTCATAAGCCACACATCACGATGGTAAATGCCAAACGACGCCTCGCTTAGTGTAAGGAGCGTAAATACTGGACGATTGAACAGTGGAAAAATGTTGAGTGGAATGACGAATCATGGTACACAACGTGGCGATCCGATGACAGGGTGAGTTTACGGAAAATGCCCGGTGAATGTCATCTGCTAGCGTGTGTAGTGCCAATAGGAAAATTCGGAGGCGGTGGTGTTATGGTGTGGTAGTGTTTCTCATGGAGAGGGCTTGCATCCCTTGTTGTTTTGTGTGGCACTATCACAGCACAAGCCTACATTGATGTTGTAAGCACCTTCTTGCTTCCCACTGTTTCGGGGAATGGCGACTGCATCTTTCAACACTATCGAGCACCTGTTCATAATGTACGGCCTGTGTCGGAGTGGTTACACGACAATAACATCCCTGTAAAGGACTGGCCTGCACAGAGTCCTGACCTGAATCCAAGAGAACACCGTTGTGATGTTTTAGAACTCCGACTTCGTGCGAAGTCTCGCCGACCGACATCTACACTCCTGGAAATGGAAAAAAGAACACATTGACACCGGTGTGTCAGACCCACCATATTTGCTCCGGACACTGCGAGAGGGCTGTACAAGCAATGATCACACGCACGGCCCAGCGGACACACCAGGAACCGAGGTGTTGGCCGTCGAATGGCGCTAGCTGCGCAGCATTTGTGCACCGCCGTCGTCAGTGTCAGCCAGTTTGCCGTGGCATACAGAGCTCCATCGCAGTCTTTAACACTGGTAGCACGCTGCGACAGCGTGGACGTGAACCGTATGTGCAGTTGACGGACTTTGAGCGAGGGCGTGTAGTGGGCATGCGGGAGGCCGGGGGTACGTACCGCCGAATTGCTCAACATGTGGGGCGTCAGGTCTCCACAGTACATCGATGTTGTCGCCAGTGGTCGGCGGAAGGTGCACGTGCCCGTCGACCTGGGACCGGACCGCAGCGACGTACGGATGCACCCCAAGATCGTAGGATCCTACGCAGTGCCGTAGGGGACCGCACCGCCGCTTCCCAGCAAATTAGGGACACTGTTGCTCCTGGGGTATCGGCGAGGACCATTCGCAACCGTCTCCATGAAGCTGGGCTACGGTCCCGCACACCGTTAGGCCGTCTTCCGCTCACGCCCCAACATCGTGCAGCCCGCCTCCAATGGTGTCGCGACAGGCGTGAATGGAGGGACGAATTGAGACGTGTCGTCTTCAGCGATGAGAGTCGCTTCTGCCTTGGTGCCAATGATGGTCGTATGCGTGTTTGGCGCCGTGCACGTGAGCGCCACAATCAGGACTGCATACGACCGAGGCACACAGGGCCAACACCCGGCATCATGGTGTGGGGAGCGATCTCCTACACTGGCCGTACACCTCTGGTGATCGTCGAGGGGACACTGAATAGTGCACGGTACATCCAAACCGTCATCGAACCCAACGTTCTACCATTCCTAGACCGGCAAGGGAACTTGCTGTTCCAACAGGACAATGCACGTCCGCATGTATCCCGTGCCACCCAACGTGCTCTAGAAGGTGTAAGTCAACTACCCTGTCCAGCAAGATCTCCGGATCTGTCCCCCATTGAGCATGTTTGGGACTGGATGAAGCGTCGTCTCACGCGGTCTGCACGTCCAGCACGAACGCTGGTCCAACTGAGGCGCCATGTGGAAATGGCATGGCAAGCCGTTCCACAGGACTACATCCAGCATCTCTACGATCGTCTCCATGGGAGAATAGCAGCCTGCATTGCTGCGAAAGGTGGATATACACTCTACTAGTGCCGACATTGTGCATGCTCTGTTGCCTGTATGTGCCTGTGGTTCTGTCAGTGTGATCATTTGATGTATCTGACCCCAGGAATGTGTCAATAAAGTTTCCCCTTCCTGGGACAATGAATTCACGGTGTTCTTATTTCAATTTCCAGGAGTGTTTATCTCTCCTGAGTACAGCACTCCGTGAAGAATGGGCTGCCATTCCCCAGGAAACCTTTCAGTACCTGACTGATCGAATGCCTACGAGAGTGGAAGCTGTCATCAAGGCTAAGGGTGATCCAACACCATATTGAATTCCAGCTTTACCGATCTAGGGCGCCGCCAACTTGTAAATCATTTTCAGTCAGGTGTCCGGATACTTTTAATCACATAGTGTATATGTATCTTTAGTCACTGAGTAAGGGACACTAAGTACGGTACATGCTTCTGGGCCCATCGTTGACTTTTGTACATATTGCACCTGTATCACTGTGTCACGTATGAATGTGTGTATCTCGCAGCTGACATTGTCAGTGTGATTATTGAGAAGTGGGTCACTCTCAAACTTTCCACCAAAATAATTAAAGCAGAATTAGTATTTTGGTTTCTATGACCCAACTTCTTAGCGCTATATTGAAAAACAGGTTGGAGAATTTGCTTGAGGAAAAGATGCGAGAGGAACAGGCAAGTTTTGCTGTTGAACGATCTTGTAAGGATTATACTTTTAGCTTTAGACAAATAAGTAAGTTGGTGAATTGTAAGGGTCAGGAAGTACACCTAACATTAGTGGATTTAAAAACAGCGTATGATTCTGTACCCAACAGTGAACAACGGGAAGCGGAGTATATACGTGTAGAAGCACAACAGATATATTTAATTCAGAGAATATATCACCTATTGGACACAGCAGTTACAGTAGAGAGAAGTTGAGTGGGACATCCCAAGCATCGAAAGGACTTATACAGGGCTGCAGTATGTCTCCGGCCCTGTTAAAAAAAAATATAGTATATATTCGAACGGTGAAATCTGTCATGCGGAGATATGGGATTTCCTTTCCAGCATGGTACTATCTGCTCATTTTATTTGGGATGATCAGGTACTGATTGTACAATGTAGAGAGCTTGTCAAATTTTTGATAAAGAAGTTAAATGAAGCATTTCAAAGAGGCGGGATTACTATAAATATGAGCATAAAATAATATCTAACAATGAGGTGAGATCTAAAGGATACAGTGCTGCCGCAAGAATCTGTTAAAGCTGCAAAACAGTTTAAATACCTAGGACTGATTTTCCACTTGTCGGGAAGCTATGAAGCAGATGTGGAACTCAGAATCCAACAGGCAAGAGGAGCAATTAAAATGGTAAATGGAGTACTGTGGAGCCGGACATATGAGAAGAAACAGAGAATGGGATTCTGCAAACGGTAGTAAATGCAGAAGGTTGGACACTGGGTGAGCGGCAGAGAAGCAGAGTATAGGCAATAGAGAGGAATGGAATAAGTAGGACAGCCAGGATATCCAGGACAGAGCAGAGAAGAAATGAAGAAACAAGAGAGATAATGGATACGATACAACCAGTCGTGCAAAGAACTGAGACTAGAGCTCTTCAATGGTGTGGTCGTAAATGGCGAATGGGGCAAGGACCATGACCAAAAACAATGCTGGAATTCTTTGCCGCCAGGAAGGAGGAAGCGTGGACGGCCGCGATTAACGTGGAGAGCGGGTGTAACTAGAATGATGATGAAGAGAGAGGAAGACTGACATGATCGTCAAAGCTAGCGAATGGGAATACAGGGCAACGGCTGAAGCGTGGAGATGCTCTTAAAAGTGAGTAATAAAATATCAAGCTGTGACCACGAAACTAGTTACTGTTGTTAGTCCTATTCGGCATTTTCAGCTTTCGACAGAATAACTTTTTCTAATAACAGATCACTTGGCTGAGATCTTGGTTGGAAAAAGCTGCATTTTGGTTGCTCCGGTAAACTTTCACCTCGAAAATCAACTCATTGACACTCTGGAAATGCCTGTGGCTCTGAGCACTATGGGTCTTAATTTCTGAGGTCATCATGCCCCTAGAACTTAGAACTACTTAAACCTAACCTAAGAACAGCACACAAATCCATGCCTGAGGCAGGATTCGAACCTGCGATCGTAGCGGTCGTGCGGTTCCAGACTGTAGCGCCTAGAATCGCTCGGCCATTCCGGCCGGCAAATGCCTATGATGCAGTAGTTTGTTCGTACAATGAAAGAGGAAGTATTCACTAGGCTCCATGTCAGGAGAACACGGGATGATGAGAGGAATTATGACAGCCCACAGAAACAGCAGAGTAAGCTAAGGCTTAGTCGTGGAGCAAAAACACCCCTTTGAATGGTTCGCGCAATATTTCGTCTTCACAGCCTCCAGAAACCGCGTCGGGATAGTTCGGTAGTCTGCTCCTATGACAGTTTGTCCGCTTACGTGCGTATTCTATTAACGTACCAAGAAACACATTGCCCGCTGACGGACGGCTGTTATAATTTTCCGGCGGTTGTGACCACAAGTGTTTTCACTGCTTGTTTTGCTCGTTTGTCTCACGTCACAGTGATACGTTCAACGCTCTTCATCGTGATTATGAGGCTAAAGAAGTCTTCAGGATTGGACTGCGGCAGCTGCAGATTTTCACTGTTGCTCCAGTTCGGTGGGCTTCTCCAATAGATATGGGTTGGGTTGTTTTAGGGGAAGAGACCAAACTGCGAGGTCATCGGTCTCATCGGTTTAGGTAAGGACGTGGAAGGAAGTCGGCCGTGCCCTTTCAAAGGAACCATTCCGGCATTTGCCTGGAGCGATTTAGGGAAATCGCGGAAAACCTAAATCAGGATGGCCGGACGCGGGATTGAACCGTCGTCCTCCCGAATGCGAGTCCAGTGTGCTAGCCACTGCGCCACCTCGCTCGCTCAATGGATATGAACAATTTCTTTTGTCCATAATGTCGTGCTAGATGTCGAAAACTGATCCATGACTGATTTTCATCTTTCACTTCGATCGTGACACACTGGTCTTCGAGTATCAGGGCCTCCATTTCTCTTACAGTTCCTGGTTCCTGCGACATCTAAACACTCTGTCATGAATTGCGCCATTAGTTCCGCACACTCACTCACTTAACTCGGAATTCTGCATTGTTGTAACCCATCAAATGCAGAAAACGAAGTATCACACGATCATCAGCTTCATCGATAGGCTACGACACCATTTTCTTTTGGCTTCTTATCGTCGCATTACGGTTCTGTGGAGCGCCGATTTCATTGTGTACCGGGACTGCAGACTTGTTCCTGCAAACAAACAAAAAATTTATATTTTCAAAGTGATAATTAAAACTACTGCTCTCCCAGCTTACTTACACGACTAGTCTCTAGATATCAACGTGTTGTTTGGAAGTGCAAACATTTTAAACCTTCAAAAATTTTCGAGGCAAGGCACGAGGGTGACGTTTTCTCCACAGTAACTTCGCAAATCTCCTTCTTCTTCCTCTGCACTCCATGGATTAGACGATGTTGCCTGTTCCCAACCCAAAAAGTATCTGACCATCATTTCTTTGGTTTTTTCTGCTGTCTCCTTCCCTTAGGCCTACAGTATAGCACTCTTCTCTGGATCCTCTTCTTAGGTACTAAGTCAACATAGTTTCCAATCATTAGGTTACAATTTTTTCTTCCAAGGAGTTTGTTCCTTATTCTTCCCCCAATATTTCATTTGCAGTTTTATCTGAAAGGGAACATCCTTCCACCGTTCTTAATAATTTCATCTCGGCAACCTGTATCTCGTTTTCATCGGCTTTTGCCGATGTCCACAATTCAGATCTATAGAGAAAAATCGACGTAGCTATTAATTTGTAAAGCATCATTCGTGTTTCTTTTTTGGTTTTAGTTTTTTAGCTTCTATTTATTGGAGCACATATTTACTGCAACATGTGTTATTTGTTTTTAAAATTCTTTTCATATTTATGACTGACATATACTCCAAAGTAATTAAAATCCATTACTTGCTATAATGTGGTTCCAGTGACCAGAGTTTTGGTTCTAAGAGTATATTTACATTTAAGGCCACTTATATTTATTTGCGGAAATTTTAAGATTAGAATTCTCACATCAGTTCTGTAAAATGTATACTGGTATTTTCTACTCGACTTTACTTCTATGTATGATAATATGATGATCAGCAAATAGTGCACTTTTAAAATTAAAATTCGGTGCGATGCAAATGATTCCAGTGCATACACTCGACTCTATTTTGTAATCACCGAAATAAAATCACGCAACTGCCACCTACACCGAACTGCTAACAGTGTAGGATGCAGAAATTTAAATAGGAAATGTTCCCTTCTACTTGAGCTACTCTATTGCGCTATCTGTTTTTTGAAAACGTCCTGCAGTGCAAAAGAAAAAAGCTGTAACTGTCTGTCTCGCAGAAGTCTAGATCCGGCCATATGCATTATCTCACATCACTGTGGCATGCGCAAGTTCTGGAGGAACTGATGTTGACTTCTGGAGGTGCTGTAGGTAGATGACAGCTAGTAGCGTTACGGTAAGTGTCGCGCACTGTAGGTTAAACGTCGCGGGTTCTAATATAATCGCTGCTACATTTTTTACAACGCAATTCTGCTGTCTGCTGAAGTTACCAATTCAATGGCACTTTGAACATAATTCCTTTCACTTCTCAACCCAAAATAGCCTCATGTGTAAAAATGGCTAACTTCTGTCACATTTTGTTCTTTTCATGTTTAATAGACGGCCAGGCAGAAGATTCATCTCGAAAGTTTTGTATTATGTATGGGGAGAGCGCATAGTGCCAAAACAGTCAGGAATGTATGTTCTATATTAACTGTCGTCTGGTAGTGGCATTTTATTCTTCTTCTAACCTTGTTTGACAGCTTTAACTCAGAACAAGTTTTCTAATGCATGTAATCAATAAACTGCATGTGCATTGTCCGACTGTTAGAGGTAACATCATAGAATTCGCATATATCGTTGGTGATTAATTCCTCTCTCATATTTAGTATTGTTTTAACAACACTAAAAGAAACCTTACGAAAATTGTTCGCTGTATTATAAGAAATTAAATAAAACTACCCATGATAACCTTACGATGAAAATCTGTTTTGATAAAACTGAGTATCTGTGCACAAGCGTGTCTCTGTCGGCACGAATTAGTAAAATAATACTCACTTTGATTTCGATTGGGTCTGTGTTTAATTGGTATGCTGTCATACTCAATAAGTATGCAAATGTGGCATTTCATAAATAAAGTTATGTATTCCTAGAGACCCAAAATTTGTTTGTCAGCAGCGGAAAGAGGCGTTACCTGTTGTGCAGCATTGTGAGTTTTTCACCATTGCACTATTAGCTGAAAGTATTTTCTTGCGATTTCCTTATCGATGTTTGAACTGATTGCCTTTAGCTCTTTCACAGAAGGGATAAAAACGTTACATCCAGCGAGACTGGAACAGCGAACCATAACAGACACTTCTTCACAGGCTGGCGCTTCACCACAGAGCTAGCGAAGAGGTATGTGTTGTACATTCCTCTTAAGAGGCCAATAGGGGCTAGAACTCGTAAACCGCTATTTAAAGGACGAGTTTAGTTGCGATTTCCACATGCAACGACTTTCCTGAGCTGAAAATCGTAAATTTACAATCTTTTCTTACACCTCAAGCTATAATAACTCAGATTATTCAATGGAAATGACAGGAAAAATCAAGTGAACTTTGAGGCTTAATTCCGTGCACACCAGGAAGTAACTCGTCGATCACAGAGTTGCCAAATATACCTTGCCTTGTTGCCAGATCTCAGTTACAGTACTAGCAGGATGAAGACGAACCGATGTGATCCTATAGTATGGTCGGGGTTCGATATCCAGTCAGCACTGAACTCTTCGTCATATTATTTCTAGTTCAAACATGCTCACATGTCGCTTCTGATGTAACAAACCCATATTTAACGTTCGTTTTCTCTAGAATATAACAGTGATAGGTTCTGGGTGGGAGTCCTGGGATGGAAAAAAATAATGTTTCGTCTCGTCATTTCAATTGAAACATCTACCTACTGCCGAGAATATCCGATATGTCACAGTTGATTGAGCTTCGATAACAATCCGATAAGTTTCTGGGTTCGAATCCCTGTCCAACACAAAGCTTTACCTCATAGCGTTTCAGGTACGTTACTTGTGAAGAAGCAATATTTAACATCTCTCGTAGTTCATTAACAGGGACAATAGATGCAGTGTAGGAATTCGCGTCCGTTAAAAATGTTTACGTTATGTAAATTAAAGTTGATATTTGGTAACTGATACTGTCTAAATCGTGGTATATCACTCTCTGTATGCCTGGTCATGAATGACTGCTAGTTTCCGACAGTCGCCAAATCTTAGTCTGCATGACCTGGGTTTGAATCCATATGCAGAACGAGACGGTTCGTCGTGTCAGTTGAAGTTCATACATATTCTCAACTAGTTGCTCGTGAATTACTTAATTTTTAATGTCATTTTGTGTTAAATAACAAGTACGGTATGTTACTTTGAAGAGGAAATCATGAATACGACGAACTTACTACGTAATAATGACGTAATAATGAGAGTGGTAACATTTCAGGTATGTCATTTATTGCAATAAATGTGAGCTTACAAGCCTTAAGGACAATCTTATCTGTGATAAGGTGTTCCCTGATATTTATGGTATTACTTTACGTCTTGAGTTATTGCGATATAGAGCAGAGTTTTCTAGTGGTGACTTGTTGGAGACATTTTCAATAGTCAAACGACTGTACCAAGGAGTGATTAGAGGACCTGCTAGACAGCTGCGTTATGTGGGTTGCGTGCGAATCGGGCGAAATGCAATTCAGGTCGTTCGGATACTTTTGAGCATGTCTGTACATGCGCGGACAAACAACTGATTACAGTTTCACAATAACTGAGTGATTTATCCAAGAGAAGGAGCTTCACAATTTGTGCAAGTAAACAACGCATCGGTTCACCTCTGGCCCTTATGCATACAGTTATTCGCGTTGACATTGACTGACTGACTTGTTGGATGCCTCCTAAGGGATAACGTGTCAAAGTCCAATTGCCACGTTAGATCTTCAAAATCCCGATATGATAAGAAATCTCTGCCCAGAATGCTACAAATTTTCTCAATTGGGGAGAATGCTATGACTTTGTTGGCCAAGTAAGAATTCAGCAAGGACGAAGGCAAGCAGTATAAACTCTCCCATGTGAGGGCGAGCATTATCTTACTGAACTGTAGGCGCAGGATGGCTTGCTATGAAGGACAACAAAACGCGGCTTAGGATATCGTCGACGTATCGCGATGCTGTGATGGCGCCGCGGTTGAAAATCAAAGGGCTCGTGCTATCAAACGAAATAGAAGCTCGAGACCATCACTTCTGATTGTCAGGCGGTATGCCGTGCGACAGTGAGGTTGGTATCCCATCGCTGTCTGCGGCATTTACAGACACTTCTTCGTTGATCATTGGCGCTCACTTCGATGAGGAATCATCCCTGAAGACTAATCCGATCAGTGAGATTCCAAGCTCCGATGACCAGCGAAAGTGTGTCTGGAGACGTCCCAGTGAGCGGTTCTATACCAACCTGACCGTCAGCCTCCATACAGCCCAACAAACAGGAGCGATGGTCTGGAGTGTCTTTTTCAATCGTAGTAGGACACGTTTGGTTGTCATCCTCTTCACCCTTACAACACAATGTTACGTCGATAATTTTCTACACACCGTTTTGATTCCCTTCATTCCAAGCAATCATGGTCATATATTGCACCAAGACAATGCCCGCCCGCACATGGCTAGAATTTCTACTGTTTGTCATCGTGCTTGCGAAGTCGTATCTTGGCCAGCAAGATTGCGGGGTCACTCCCGAATAGAGAACGTTTGGAGTACTATAGGCAGAGCCCTCCAATCAGCTGGGTAATTTAACGATCTAACGTGCCAACTACACGATATCGTTCAGGAGGACCTCCATCAACCCTCTCCGTCAATGCCAAGCCGAATAACTTCTTGCATAAGGCCCAGAAGTGGACCTACGCGTTATTGACATGCTCAATTTGTTGAGCTTTTCCTCGTGAATAAAGCATCCAATTTTTTCTGAAATTGTAACGATTTGTTTGTCTACATGCAAGTCACTCCTAGTGATTTTTAACCCATTCGGATAATTCCTTCAAGGTGGGACTTTCTTTTTGCTTAGAGTGTATTTCACCTACTCAGCTGTTTTAATTTATGTTCATATAAATTTAAAGCACGCTGCTATTCGTTACATCAAATATATTTTCTTTTAAAGACATCAGTTTTGCCGCAACTATATATATATATATATATATATATATATATATATATATATATATATATATATATATATAGCTGGAGAACAACGCATTGACTCGGCTGTCAACCCGAGAAGAATTTATCATCAAGATTCGCCGAGAAAGCCTGCATTCTCATATATACTTCAATCCACTATTGTACTTTCGGTTCGAACACTATTTTCAGAGATTAGAAACTAATGTTTTTATTTATTTATTTATTTATTGTTCCGTGGGACCAAAATAAGGAGAAGTCTCCATGGTCATGGAACGAGTCAGTACATGAAATTATAACACGATACTAGAAACAGATAAAATGAAATATAGGTAACATATTCAGGCTACAATTCGTAAGTTTAAATAAAGAAAATCAACTATGTAACACTGGAATTTGCTTAATTTTCCAGCTCTTCCAGGAGCTCCTCGACTGAATAGAAGCAGTGAGCCATGAGGAAACTCTTCAATTTAGACTTAAAAGTGTTTGGTATACTGCTAAGATTTTTGAGTTCTTGTGGCAGCTTATTGTACAAGAGCCAAGGATGTGCATTCCACATGCAGATTTGATTTCTGCCTAGTATTAACCGAGTGAAAGCTGTTAACTCTTGGTAATAAGCTAATATTGCTAACAACAAACGACATTAAAGAAAATATATACTGTGAGAGCAATGCCAGAATTCCCAGACTATTGAATAGGGGTCGACAAGAGGTTCTCGAACTTACACCACACAGAGCTCGAACAGCCCGTTTTTTACCCAAAAATACCCTTTTTGAATCAGAAGAATTACCCCAAAAAATAATACCATATGACATAAGCGTATGAAAATATGCGAAGTAGACTACTTCTCGTGTTGAACTGTCACTTATTTCAGATAATGTTCTAATGGTAAATAAAGCAGCATTTACAAAATGAGATTTTCACTCTGCAGCGGAGTGTGCGCTGATATGAAACTTCTTGGGATGAATCATATTTTCGCTGCACTGTGTCGATGATCGTCTACACAAAAGCCTTCATCGGGGTGAACGGTGGCTCGAATCGTGCAATACACCACGAACGCAGACTGGTATTATCCTATGAGAGACATTCTCCTGCGCTTGCATGGGAACTGTGTTAGTAATCGAAGACACGCTGAGAGCTGCAAGGCCCCTACATCCAGTCATGCTTGATGTCTTCCCCGACAGCGATGTCATCTCTCAGCAGCATAGCTGCCCTTGTCTCGGAGCCAGAACAGCGGACATTAGTTTGAGGACCAGTAGAGTGAACCCAGGTTTTATGTCTCGGCGACCAAATTCGCCTGATGTAAATCCTATGGAACTCGTCTTGATCGCTATGGAACGCCACCACCGCCTACACAAAAGAACGTCCCATTACTCACGCGCCTTACTTTTACTGTGCGTAGATATCTAAAGCCACATCCTACGCACTTTTGAATCCCTGAAAAGAGAATCAGTGATGTATTTCGTCCCAAAGTTGGACAAACAAACTGTTAAGCAGATGGTCGCAATGTTCGTGCGTAACTATTGGCTATCCGGACGGGACTGGTCAGAAACAGGTACAGGTCGTAATTATACTGAATATAAAGTAACTCCAAATCGTTCTGAATCTCACTACAGTCATCCAGCGAAGACACTCTCCCGTTCACAACTGTGTCACTATCAGAATCATTCATTACAGCTTTCTGCGTTTTTCTTTTAAGTAAGTAGCTTCTAGCACATAATTCATTTTTTTGACATCTGATGATCTTATCTCAGAAGAATTCTTCACTCGTTTCAAATTACATAGGTTTAAGTCGAATCTAATTTCTCCACGGAAATGGGTGTAGATACTAATCTGCGTCGCTGTACACAATTTGAGAAAGGTATGCAAACTATAAAATTACCTACACATTAAGGGGAAACGAAAGGATGACCGTCGGAAAAGCTCGAAATTTTTTTATTAAAAATTCGAATGTATATAAATTGAAGAATTATTCCGCAAAATTTTATGCGCGAACCCTAAAAAAGTTACGATTCTGTGAGCATTTGAAGCCGAGCGAGCGTCACTGAACGCCTCGGCGTTAGAGAAGCTGTTCCAGGCTCACTCTCCCTTCGTTGCGTCCGTGAGATGTTTGGGGCTGATTCTAATGTAGCAAATGTTTTCCAACGTCTCGAACACATAGTGGACTTCCATTTTTCTCATGTTGGCCACCTGGCAGAGGCACAGTCAGCTGTTTCATGGCTGTGTTAGCATCAGTCGGCGGCATTCAGGGACGAGAGTTTTTATTGTTCGGCAGAAAGTGAAATTCACTTTTGTTTGGTGTTTATTACGTCTAATGCAGATGGCAAATTCCCTTTAAATTAAAATCGGAAATGAAATGGGCCGAGTATGTGACGATAGAGACGTCAGCGGCAATGCGCTCAGAGACAAAAGGGCTGTGAGGACAAAACTGAGGGCTTATGAAGTCAGAGTAGCAGAAGGCATCATCCACTAGCCGGGGCAATAGTTATTACGAGCCAAGCGTCGATGAAATCCCGTAAGTTTCAAGTATTTTTCCCCTTTTTTATATAATAAGTACTCGTCAAACTTCAAGCTCATTTTTCTCAAAACAGTGTTTTCCGTAATGGTTGTCGTCGCCCACGCTGCAATTTTCGTCCTAATTTAATAATTTTTGGTCTCCCTTGAAGCAAACTAAATTGTCTTCCGTTCATGGTAGCCGTTTTTTTTAATGTTGATATTTAATATATTTTCGAACCAAAAGGAGGGGTCCAAAAATGGCCATTTTCTTGAAACGCCTGTAATTTGGCCATTTTTTTCCAAATCTCTATAATGAACTAAAATTAAAATTGTGAGGATCACGGTGATGTATTAATTTCATAACCACAACCGGAGTTACAGCGACAACCGTCGATCTACCTCCTTTCAGAGCTGTCCCGGGAAAACCGGAATTACACAGTGAAGATATTAATGTTTTTCAGTAAAAAAGTACCAAAGATAACTTCAATGTGTGCATTATTCATTGAAACGAATTCCATTTGTCTACAGCATTTCAGTGCGGAACACAAAAATCCTGAATTTGAGCAATATTTTCGTCCGTCACCCTGTCGTTCCCCATTAAAGCAAGTATTCTGCTAATTAAAGTAAACCATGCTCACTTATACAGTTCACCGATTACATGCCACACAATAATTAAAAAAGTAACTCTTGTCGCTGTAGTTAATTAACTCTAAAGTATTCGTATACCTATGGAAGAGATCTGGATCTGTCAGATGATGATCAGTTTGGATTTAGGAAAGGTGAGGGTACTAGGGAGTCAATCTAACGTTAAGCTTGATCATAAAAACATGACCTAAGAAAATCAAGACATCTTCATAGAATCTGTCGACGCAGAAAAAGCTTTCGACCTGTAAAATGTGCAAGATATTCGAAATGCTTCGTAAAATAGATGTAACATTTAGGGTAAGTCGAATAATATACAATATGTACAAGAAGCAAGAGAGGAATTAGAATGTAAAATCAAATACGAACCGCTTGGATTGAAATGCGTGTAAGACAGGAAGGCAGCATGTCAACCTTACTGTCAAATACTCGTACGAAGAAGCAGTTATGGAATTTAAAAACGGGATTTCCATTCATGAATTGTTGATACATCAACCAGCAAACAGAATGAAAACAACGCACTTGGTTGTAGCCTGCAATCAAGACTGTTGATTCTATCGCAGTAAAAAAATCGAAGATTTAGATTAAAATTAAAATTAAAATGGACATAAATGAAAAGATTCCCCTTTGTTGTTACTATGACCAGATGAAGAGCAAGAACAGGACCTATTGAATGCAATGAGCACAATAAAGAGTGCAGAACACGGATTGAGGGTAAACCGAAAAAAGGCGGAAGTAATGAGAAGCAGCAGAAATGTGATTAGCGATAAACTTAACTCTGAAACTGGGAACCCGGAGTGGACGACGTGAAACATTTCTGCTACCTCGGAAGCAAAATAATAAATGACGGACAAAGCAAGAAGAATATAAGAAGCAAGCTAGCGCCTGCGAAGAGAGCGTTCGCGGTTAAAAGAACACTAGTACTGAGGAATATCAACTTTACTTTCAGGACGAGATTTCTGAGGTTGCACAATTATTGGAACAATCTTCTTAACAATATGTTTACTTCGACATTCAATAAATCAATTCTCAGCAACAGTTGTATCGCAGCTTTTTACTGAGGTGAAGCTTGGAGTGTGCGAAAAAAGGAAGAGAATGGAGGAGTTTCAGATGTTGTACTATAAAAGGTTGTTGAAAAATGGATAGATTCATAGAAATGAGGAGTTTCTATGAAGAATCAGGAGTAGAAGAAGACACTGAAAACATTGAGAAGAAGAAGAGAATGGTTGATAGAACATGTGTTAAGACGTCTTGGAGTAGCTTTCTTGGAACCTGAGAATGCTGCAGAAGTCAAAAACTGGAAGGGAAGACTTCTAACAGATAACTGAAGGAGCTGGATGCAAATTATGCTCTCAGATGAAGGACTGATACAGTAAAACGTAAATATCGTGTGACTAGGGCCTCCCGTCGGGTGGGCCGTTCGCTGCATGCAAGCCGTTCGATTTGACGCCACTTCGGCGACTTGCGCGTCGATGGGGATGAAATGATGATGATGATGACAACACAACACCCAGGCCCTGAGCGGAGAATGGAATCCAGGCCCTTAGTATTGACATTCTGTCGCGCTGACCCTCAGCTACCGGAGAGAACCACTGATACAGTAAGGTTGCATCAGGCAGCTGACTGATCAAAAAAGTAATAGCCCAGACATCGAAGTCGCTAAAGTGTGATACTGTGGTGACCGCTGTCCCATGGAAGTTGACTCCTGTGTCCGTAAATAACTGTGAAAACTATCTGCTCAGCAGGACTTGTGCTAAGTACATCAAGAAATGCCGTAGCTGACTCTGAATCTATGTCTTATGTATCAGAGCTCAGAGGAAACACCTTTTGTCTCGGATAACTGTAACACTGTGGATGGTGATGCGTGTGACAAATAGAAACAATCTGTCTAATGTGTTACTAAAGAGAGGATATAGATATCTTCTACTCCGAATTAAACAGAAGCTCTCAATGGCCAATCGTTCACCCCTGTTACTCACGCTGTACAAAGTTTTTCATTACTACATTGTAAGTAGAGTTCATCAGCTGTATGGAGAGTGAGTTGCTTAAGACGCAACGCCCCTTTTATTTCGTGAATGGTTCAACATACCGAAGCGTGATTTTGTTCTAGATTTAATCCTCTTAATTCTGGTGCCAACTGAGATATTTAAACATATGATTTTTTAATGGATCGATACACTTCTTTTAAATGCATTCGAAAAGTTTTGAAATAGCGAGCATAGTGAAATAATGCTTGTTAATGTTGGTGTCGAAACTTTTAAATAATCCATCCGTGAAACTGACTAGATTGAAAGGCAAGGCAACCGGAATAGGTTGTTGCGGTGTATCTTCTGCGGAGTGAGGCTCTTGTGTTAGGCTCTGGTCGCTCTACCAAACTTTTCGATTGGTCACAGAGACAGCAAAGGACTTGAAAGAGCAGTTGAACGGAATGGACAGTGTCTTGAAAGGAGGATATAACATGAACATCAACAAAAGCAAAACGAGGATAATGGAATGTAGTCGAATTAAGTCGGGTGTTGCTGAGGGAATTACATTATGAAATGAGACACTTAAAGTAGTAAAGGAGTTTTGCTATTTGGGGAGCAAAATAACTGATGATGGTCGAAGTAGAGAGGATATAAAATGTAGACTGGCAATGGCAAGGAAAACGTTTCTGAAGAAGAGAAATTTGTTAACATCGAGTATAGATTTAAGTGTCAGGAAGTTTGTGGCACAACTTGACTAGAAGAAGGGATCGGTTGGTAGGACATGTTCTGAGGCATCAAGGGATCACCAATTTAGTATTGGAGGGCAATGTGGAGGGTAAAAATAGTAGAGGGAGACCAAGAGATGAATACACTAAGCAGATTCAGAAGGATGTAGGTTGCAGTAGGTACTTGGAGATGAAGAAGCTTGCACAGGATAGAATAGCATGGAGAGCTGCATCAAACTAGTCTCTGGACTGAAGACCACAACAACAACAACTTATTTCCACAAAAGTTGTTCGTTTCAACATGACAACATATACACATTTGAAACAGTTATCCTGTCCATTCTGATACATTAGATGGGAAATAGTTTCTTTTACATGTATTACAACTGGCTCTGTATCTACGTGGCATGGCCGGCCGGTGTGGCCTTGCGGTTCTAGGCACTTCAGTCTGGAACCGCGCGACCGCTACGGTCGCAGGTTCGAATCCTGCCTCGGGCATGGATGTGTGTGATGTCTTTAGGTTAGTTACGTCTAAGCAGTTCTAAGTTCTAGGGGAGTCATTTGAACCATTTTGAGCAGCAGATGACCACTACAATGTGCGACAAGCAAGAAAGGAGCCACGTCAAACAGCGAGTGCAATTACGACCACATTTAACACGACTGAAAGGCACACAATCTCACGCTCCACAGTGTCGCGGCCACTGCATGGAGGTGGTCTCGTTGCCCGACGACCAGTACGGCGTGTTTCGTTGAAGTCCATTCCTTGCGGCACCATTTTCGAAGGTGTCAAGAGCCTCGGAACAGGACCAACAAGTAGTGAGATCGCATGCTTTTCTCGGACGAGACGAGATTCAATCTAAGAAATGATTCTGAACGTTCTATAATATAGCGAGAGGTGAAAACACACAATGCACCCAGGACCAAACATGATCGTTTTTGTGGTCCAGGTATTAAAGGGTGAAGGGAGCGATAGGGGCATAATGTTGCAAGGGCTTACTAACCTCCAAATTTTTGAATACTGTACACTCTCCGGTTAATGTTACAACGATCTCCTTACCCGTGTGCGTCTTTTCAAGAGCGTATTCGACCCTGATTTCGTTTTTATGGCTGACAATGCACGAGTGCATTGAACTGCACATGTGGAGGAGCTCTGGGAACGAACGCGTATTCGGCGAATGGACTGACCTGCCCATTCCTCTGTCTTAAGGCCCATCAAGCACAAGTGGAATGCGTTGGGGCGACATATTGCTGCTTGTCCACATGGACCGACTAGCATCCAGCAGCTGTTATTTGTTCTGCTAGAGGAACGGAACCTCCTACCATAGGATCTCAGACCAACTTTGTGGCCAGCACGTGAACACGTTGCAAAACCTACACTGCTGACCGTGGTGATCACGCACCCTCTAAGAACCATGTCCGGCCTTTCGTTATGTCCAGGGGACCATCATGAATCTCGGCGACATCAGTTTCATTACCGTCCTTGAATGAAAGTGTCATTTCTGTCCGTCTCATTGCGTATTTCTTTCAGTTACCTTCTGTATTATACTGTGGTAGTTCTTTCTATCTAAGGTCCAAATTTCGTCGAGCTATGTTAGGTGTCAGTGACATGCGGAAGTTACTTTCGTCCTTAAGTTTTCACAACAGTCCACGTTTCATCTCCACAGCTCAGAGAGACTGGTACAAGAGCACCGCTTGGAGGCGAATACACTGCAACAGCTGATCCCGAATCCCCTTGCTTTTCATCTTCATCATATTTGTCGGACACTTTAGCTAAAAGTTTCCTAGCCAACATTAAGCGTTATATCACTGAACGCGTCATATGAAGGCCTTTTGAATGCCGTGAAAAAATTATATCATTCCATTTGCGCTCGGTTGATTCAGGTGTTAATAGAACTAAACATGGAATACAATTACGTGCCCCTCTACGTGATATGATTTGCCGGAAAACTCTTTTCAGCATCATGAACTGTTAATAAATTAACGAGATGTTACACCTTATGCAACTCATCCTATATTAATTGTTGAATGAAAGTTTTGTACCACTGCCACGACTTGCGCAATTTGTTTTTATTTGGTCGAAAACCAGACTGCTAACGTTATTTTGACTACAGCAAATCGCTACGTTCATACAGCTGCATAATGTACGAGGGTAATCGCAAAAGTAAGGACTGTGATTTTTTTATAAGTACATAGACCTGTTTATTTTTACAATGGTTTACATCAGTTTACAGCTTGAATATTTAGCTGTTTTTCGACATAATCACCATTTCTGTTGATACATTTTTGTAGACGCTGTGGCAGTTTTTGTATGCCCATGTCATACCAACTCGCCGCCATGCTGTTCAGAAAGTTATGAACCTCTTCTTTCACCTTGTCGTCGGAGCTGAATCGCTTTCCAGCCAAATGTTTTTTTAACCTAGGGAACCGGTGTTAGTCACCCGTGACAATTGAGTCCAGAAAGTTGTCCTGTTTGGCTGCAAGGCGGTGAAGAAATGCGCGGGAAGCAGCAACTCGTTGCCGCATGTAGTCCTAAGTCAGCATGCGTGGCACCCATCTTGCGCAGACCTTCCGGTAGTTCAATGATTCTGTTAAAATTCTGTGAGCAGTGCTTCGGCAAACCTCAGGAACCAACGCGCAGAGATCATCCAGGGTGATCCACCGATCTTCACGCATGCTTTGCTCAATCTTCAACACTGTCTCCTCGGAAATTGACGGTCTGCCACTCCTTTGTTCGTTGTGAATTTCGGTCGACCAGCTGCAAACTTTTTACACCACTTACGAGCATTTCTGACATCCATGCACGACTCACCGTACACTTCCGTCAATTGGCGATGGATTTCAATCAACGCAGTGCCCTTTGCGTTCAAAAACCGAATAACTGCGGGCAACTCGCACTTGGCGGTAACATCCAGCAGGAGCTCCATTCTTAAAGCCTGCCAAGCCAAGACAGAGCCTCAGCGCGGTGTGCGCATGTTATGAAGCACTCTTCATAACAGTGTGACCAACTGCCACACAAACAGAGTTCCAAAATATATGCAGCACTTACCTAATTAGTACATCACCATATAGTGCATTTCTTGGGGGTGTGCGTGTGTCTGTGTGTGTGTGTGTGTAGTGCTTTGCACAGTATGGTGATGTACAAATAATATAAGTGCTGCGTATATTTTGGAATATTTAAAAAATACAATCCTACAACTTCGCAACAAAATCGCGCGGAATTTTCGATGGCACCAATACAACAAGAATATTTCGCCACAGTGGAAGAATAATAATCGAAAAAAGACGATTATTAAAGGTGTATCGTGCTAATCGTGTGAACAGGCGTCTGATGATAAACTTGCCAGTTCGAAACCGGTTACGGCGCTATTTACTTAAATAAATAGCAGTATTAATAGTGGCTGATTGCTGTTATCTTCTTTGTAAGAATCAACCTACATTAATTATACACTATGCCTTACTGCAGCCTTTTTTGTTATGAGAGACGTGAGACATTTGTTAGTTAGGCTGTTATTTTCAGGTATGTTTAATTTTTCTAACGAGGAAATTGTAATGTTTATCTCCAAATTACTTGATAACATCATTAAAAATACCTATTGCAACTTTTCTTTTAGTGTGTGAGTAACTGTGAAATATACCATTATCAGTGGAACAACTATTCTTAAACGGAAATTTTATTTTTCAGATATATAGTATTTGTCAACGTATGCCACTGTTCTATAGTTCAATTATTTTATCTTGGCGGCTCGCGCATGCCCACCCAGACGTGGGAGATTGCTGCGTTGGCAGCTGGACGCGCCAAGAGAAGCAGCGCCATAGTATAGTATAGTTCGGAAACTTACGTTTAGGGAGGAGGGCGCAGTTCATGAAGTAAAGCCACCACGGCCGCATTAACCCTTTCGCTGCTACAGAGACGTGCTCCCCGCATTCCGTACTGTGCGCGATTTTGTCATCACTGCACTGCTCGAATGTGCAGACACATAGTGTTCCGACTGGTTTGACACACTTATCATTCGATTTCACAAAACTATTTGGCCCAAAAATTGGATTTTTACACGTCTCCTTGAGCGATACCTTCCCCGCATAAATGACTTAATTCTGTTTCGATGTTCAACGCAGTTATTGTGCAGCATTAAATGTAGTATTTATTTATTTATTTATTTATGCATTTATTTTACCTGGCAAGATTAGGGCCTTCAGGCCATCTCTTACAACTAACCAGGCATACTCAGATTGAACGAGTTACAGTTTCTACATAACATTAAGGACATATAACGTATTATGCAGTATTGATGTTAAAGAGAAAAAATAGAGATTACAACAGTAGTACAATGATAATTATAACAATAAAAAATAAATTAAAGCAATCAAGAATAATAATGATAATAATAATAATAATAAAATAAAACATTGCACGAAATTTTGAAGAGTTTGCAGAGGTTAAAGTCCATAGCGTATACTTTCCGTATGGTCGATTTTAGTTGCCACTGGAAATTTCAAAAAATTTCATTCAAACGAATAAAATTCATGAAGTAAGACACTTCGATATTGTTTTTAAATAAAGAAAATATTAACCAACGAACAAGGTTTGAACTCAGAACTTTCCGCTTAGCAGCTAAACACTTTTTTTTTTAGAGGGATCAGGTAGGGGGCTGGCGGAGGCAAGGTGGGCAGGGGTCGCGACCCGAGGCCTGTCCACGATGTCTCCTCCCTCCCATCCTGGGGATGTGATGTGGTACAAAGGATACAGTTGGTGTATTATTGTGATTTTTTTATTTATTCATTTATTTCTTTTTTTTAACAGTAAGGAACTGAAAACTAGTAAGTGCACTCGTAGCGTCGAGTTGGGGACGGACGTAACTAAAACCATGCTAATAGTTGTAGAAAAAGACATAAACAAAGAGAGCAAAGTGAGGGGCGAAGGAAACCATGAAACAAAACTGAAGGGTGGAATCCATACCACCATTAACCAGTGTTACATCTTGCACTGGATGGGAAAACTAAAACTGAGAAGACCTTTTCGCACCGGGGACTAAAAGAGGAAATGGGACAAATACTGCTACAGAGTGTGAGGGTTCACAACGAAACTCTCCATCTGCTGTATCATCCAGGTATGACTTCTCGTAATGATGAAAGTAGATCCCACGTTGTACAGTGTAGTGTTCTATTATCGTATTGTAATTTTAGCTTCTCTCACCCGTGATGTTCCAGCTACGTGGAGGGTCGTGGAACGCACTCCACAAAAAATTGGAAAAATATTGTCGATACTTTGGGTTACGGAGGATCTTGCAATGTCGTTCCTGCAAATAGTTCCAAAACTCTAAAGTGTCCTTAGTGCCGTCTTGAAACAAATAATGCATTGCATGTCCACGAAGCCACGTCATTGCATTAGTTTTAGTGCGTGGGTAATACGTTTCATCCGGGTATAAGATAGCAAATAGGTGGAAAGAATACATTGAAAGCCTCTATGAGGGTGAAGATTTGTCTGAGGTGATAGAAGAAGAAACACGAGATAGGGGATCCAGTATTAGAATCGGAATATAAAAGAGCTTTGGAGGACTTACGGTCAAATAAGGCAGAAGGGATGGATAACATTCCATCAGGATTTCTAAAATCATTAGGGGAAGTGGCAACAAAACGACTTTTCACGTTGGTGTGTAAAATATATGAGTCTGGCGACATACCATCTGACTTTCGGCAAAGCATCATCCACACAATTCCGAAGACGGCAAGAGCTGACAAGTGCGAGAATTATCGCACAATCTGCTTGACAGCTCATACATCGAAGCGGCTTTCAAGAATAATATACAGAAGAATGGAAAAGAAAATTGAGAATGCGCTAGGTGACGATCAGTTTGGTTTTAGGAAAAGAAAAAAGGCACGAGAGAGGCAATTCTGACGTTACCGCTAATAATGGAAGCAAGGCTAAAGAAAAATCAAGACACGTTCATAGGATTTGCCGACCTGGAAAAAGCGTTCGACAATATAAAATGGTGCAAGCTGTTCGAGATTCTGAAAAAAGTAGGGGTAAGCTATAGGGAGAGACGGGTCATATACAATATGTACAACAACCAAGAGGGAATAATAAGAGTGGACGATCAAGAACGAAGTGCTCGTATTAAGAAGGGTGTAAGACAAGGTTGTAGCCTTTCGCCCCTACTCTTCAACCTGTACATCGAGGAACCAATTATGGAAATAAAAGAAAGGTTCAGGAGTGGAATTAAAATACAAGGTGAAAGGATTTCAATGATACGATTCGCTGATGACATTGCTATCCTGAGTGAAAGTGAAGAAGAATTAAATAACCTGCTGAACGGAATGAACAGTCGAACGAGTACGCAGTATGGTTTAAGAGTAAATCGGAGAAACACGAAGGTAATGAGAAGTAGTAGGAATGAGAACAGCGAGAAACTTAACATCAGGATTGATAGTCACGAAGTCAGTGATGTTAAGGAATTCTGCTACCTAGGCAGTAAAATAACCAGTGACGGACGGAGCAAGGAGGACATCAAAAGCAGACTCGCTATGGCAAAAAAGGCATTTCTGGCCAAGAGAAGTCTACTAATGTCAAATACCGGCCTTAATTTGAGGAAGAAATTTCTGAGGATGTACGTCTGGAGTACAGCATTGTATGGTAGTGGAACATGGACTGTGGGAAAACCGGAACAGAATAGAATCGAAGCATTTGAGATGTGGTGCTATAGACGAATGTTGAAAATTAGTTGGACTGATAAGGTAAGGAATGAGGAGGTTCTACGCAGAATCGGAGAGGAAAGGAATATGTGGAAAACACTGATAAGGAGAAGGGACAGGATGATAGGACATCTGCTAAGACATGAGGGAATGACTTCCATGGTACTAGAGGGAGCTGTAGAGGGCAAAAACTGTAGAGGAAGAGAGAGATTGGAATACTTCAAGCAAATAATTGAGGACGTAGGTTGCAAGTGCTACTCTGAGATGAAGAGGTTAGCGCAGGAAAGGAATTCGTGGCGGCGGGCCGCATCAAACCAGTTAGTCTTAGGGTCGATATGATTCGGCGTTACCCGAAGTAAGTATGCTGACATTTGCATGACTAAGTGCCACACTGCTGTAGACTCGCCACAGCTAAGACGGTGTTCATCGTTGTCTTGAACACCACAGCTCGTGCACGTGGGTGAGTCTACCATTTGGATCGCATGTAGCCTTGATCTGGTCACCTGCTTACCGTTGACAGTGATATACCACATCGCCGTGACGTCAGTGTCCAGTGTTACGTGGTGAATTGTCCTCCACACTACTCGCCAGTTGACGTTCGGGTGCTTCCTCTCCACTACGTTATCGGGTCGTCCACGTTGCAGGACCCCAAAACCGTCTTTGCCGTCGCCAGTTGAGTCGCTGGTAAGGCAAGTCGAACGTAACTGAGTTCGAGGTAAAAGACACCGATGTAGAAGAGCGAAGAGGGGACGTGGTGTATCGGCACAGGCGGCAACAGGGAGGGCGGTGCTGGTTCTTCTATTAACAAACTGGTCAGACTGTACGGACGGCGGTGCCAGAGTTTGTTTAATGTGCTCACAAATAGGGCGACCGCTCTGCCATAAACGTGATAAAGGCCAAGCCCTCCCCGATCCGGGGGAAGGGTGAGAGTCTCATATTTGATCTTGATAAGCATTCCAGAACTCACGAAGGACCCAAAAGCCGCAAGTATACGGCGAGCTAACATCACCGGTATAGGTAATATCTGGGCGATGTGCGGAATGCGTGACGCTAAATGTGTGTTGACATACTGGGTCCGTTGGACGATATCCAGGGCTCGTAGGCGATTGTTGGCATTTCCAGTCCGAACATTTCGTAAAAGCCGTCGAAAGTTGTGAGCAGCGGTCCGTCGTATATCGTCTGTAAAATCAATGCCGAGACATTTCAAACTATCACTGAGCTGTAAGGGGGTGACACTGTTCTCAGACAATCCGACCCCGATGTTCATCGCCACAGATTTTGCGACATTGATACGACTACCAGTGGCCATGCCATATTTCACTATCCAAGTTAGTGCGCTAGCTGTGTCGTCACCGTTGCGGATGACAATCACCAGGTCGTTATCGTACGCTCTACATCGGAAAGTGTGGCCTCGTAACGTCATACCCGTTAGTCGTTGGCGCAGGCCGCAGAGGATAGGTTCCATGGCCACAGCGTAAAGTAAAGTGGACAGAGGGCAGCCTTGGCGTATCGATCGAGAAATGGTGAGGGGCTGCGAAGGTCGGCCGTTGACGATCACCTTGGACGTCGCGCCACGGATTAGTCACATGACGACAGTGACGAATGGCTGTGGGTACCGCATATGTTGTACGACCGCTTCCAAATAGTAGTGGTCCACTCGGTCGAAAGCTTGACTAAAATCGATGTCCGCCAGTGCACCCTTCAGACGACATGCCGTCGCCAGTGAGATCAAGTCACGATATTCGCAGAGTGTCGTTTGAATATTATTATTGCCTCCTAATGACGTCTGATCGGGTGACATAACATTGCGTAGGGTCTAGCGTATCCGCGCCGCCAACAGTCGAGAAAAGATCTTAAAGTCGCAGTTCAATAGCGTCAACGGGCGGTAGTCCTGCAGTCGTGAGCCACCGGACGGTTTGTGAATAGGAATAATCATCCCTTCCACAAGGGCCGCAGGGAGCGGCACGTCCGGGGATAGTAGTTCGCGACATCGGGAGGGTAATAAATATTGAAAAGGCCGGTAAAATTCCAAGGGGAGGCCATCAGGACCCGGAGACTTGTTGACAGCTCCTTTTCTAATGGCGTTGATCACTTCTTTATCTGTAATTTCTTCCATCAAGGCCGGTGTGACAGTGCCGTAAATCGTCTGAGAGACGCCCTCCAGTGCTGTCGGATCAGGGGTCTGAGCGGAATAGAGCTGGGAATAATGATTGTAGAACGCTGTGTTTATGTCTTGTTGCGTGGTGAGGCGGCGACCGTCCTCCGTGTCGATGAAGCGTATCAGCGCTCGTTGGCGTCGTTTACGTTCACGAAGGACGTGGAACATTGACGGGCGTTCGCTAGGTATCCGATCCTGTGTCCTCGAGCGGATGACTACCCCCTCTAGGTGGCGTCGCATATGAAAGAGGATCTGAGCCTTAGCACGGTGGACCGCCGTTTGTCGTTCCGGAGACGGCGCCATAGCACCGCACTCGCGTAGGACCCGGAAGTAAAAGTCGAGTGTATGTCTTCGCCAAGTAGCGTGCTCGCGACCGTAGGCTATCAACGTTCGCCTCAGTGCCGGTTTGGCGCAGTCCAACCACCAGCGGATCGTTGTGGGATGTGCACGGAGGCGATTTTCACACGAATGCCACGTATCCTCAACGGCTTGGTGGCAATCCGGATACGACAGGTGAGCGATGTTTAATTTCCACGGGCTGCGGCTTCTCCACACTTGTTGCCGCCGCAGGGTGACGGCACAAATGTAAGCTGAGTGGTCCGAGAATGCTGCAGGCCACAGTTCCGCATCTTGTGTTCCAGCGGCGAGAGAGCGTGAGACATAAATCCGATCGATACGACTGGAAGAGTGACTCGTGAAGTGCGTGAATCCCGGTCGGTGGCCGTGAAGATGTTCCCATCTGCAGGTCTCGAATTAGCGTCTCGAGTTTCGGGCACGGATTATGTCGTGGGAGTTGGTCTCTGGACGCCAGTACGCAATTGTAGTCACCTCCAAACAACAGATGGTCATGGGGGCCTTGGAAGAGCGGGGCGACGTCTTCCGCAAAGAATCGTGAACGTTCGCGATGTTTGTCAGTCCCGGAAGATGCGTAGATATTGATAAGGCGGACACCCAGTACTGTGAGTGCCATTCCTCTTGCCCCAGGCAGAAACAGGATATCGTCCCCCACTATCCCTTCCCGAAGAAGTACAGCGACACTGCTGCCTGTTGGGGAAGCTGGAGAGACGCAAGCATCGTAACCGTACATGCCTGGGAAGTCGTCGACGTACACTTCCTGGAGAAGGGCTATGTCGATGGAAGCAGAGTTCAACATATCCTGAAGCAAGGATAACTCAGCGCGCGTCCGTATAGTGTTGATGTTTATAGTTGCAATGCGATAAGTTTGAGGTCTATCCACAGCATCCGTGTTGGCCATCAGTAAGGCTGTCTCGTCACTCTAACTAATGCCGGGAAAGGGTCAACACTGGTGGGGTAAATTTCCCCCCGTGTCGTCCGATTCGATGGGCAAGGAGTGTGCCTCACAGTCGTCTGCCCAGTCGCCATGAAATACCATCGGCTGTTGGTGGCTCTTAGTGGCTGCTGCGGCACTCGGCGCTGACTGCATCGGCTCTGCTGGCTGGGAATCGGCAGCGGCTGTCTGCTTGTGATCCCGCTGTTCTGTGGGGTCGGAGGGGCTGAAGCCGTCACCACAGGGATCTGTTGAGTTTGAAGTTACAGCGGCCTCTGTACCGCCGGTACCGTCGTCGGAATTTCCACAGTCCATGTCAGACGATCGCTGCAAACACTCGTCCGATGGAGCACGCCGCCGTCTCTTGTGTTTTCGCGGCGAACGCTGTTTACGGACGTGTGCTACAGTATCTGAATGTGGGTGGATTTCTTCAGCTGCTCCGGTGTCTGGAAGAAAACCCGCTGTCGGCGCAACCCGTGGGTCAGTGTCCATCCTGGCATCCACGCCTTCTTGCAAGGTCGGTCTGTGATTATCTTCAGGTGGGAGTGCCGTTGTAGAGGCCGGATCCAGTACTGCAGAAGCCATTATGTTCTCGCCATCGGGGGCGGCTATCGGACTAATATCGTCAGCATCGGTAAAGGTTGCTGCCCGTGTAACTTTGGCGTAATTGAGAGGAAGGGTCGTCACCGTAGAAGGAGTCACAGATTCACCTGTCGGGATTTGAGTAAGCCGTCGTCGGAGACAATCCAAACGGACGTGCCCTGCTTGGCCACTACCAGAGCAAGTGCGTGGTTGACCGTCATACATAATGATCGCCCTATATCCGCCGATGACAAGATATGACGGAACATGTTTGGTCAATTCAATCTTAATCTGTCGTACCCCGTTAAGAACGGGGTACGTTGTAAAGGTGGTCCATTTTTCGGCCATATGGCTGATCACTCTGCCGTAGGGCTCGAAAGCCGCGGTGACTACGTCCGGTGGTACTTCAAAAGGGAGTTCGAAGACGCGTATCGTACGGAGGCCAAGCCCCGCGTGATCGATAGAGACCGCCCCAATATGGCCATCAGAATGTTTGAATTTAAGACCGTTCGCATGTGCGCTCACGATTCTGTTGCACACCTCGTCACTTACTAGCTTGACGTAGACAACAGTGCTCGTGATAGAGAGATGGATACCAATTATGTCTCGCGGGTGAATTTTAACGTCGTCACGTAGGAAACGTTCCACTTCAAAAGCTCGCGGTCGTGCATGATCGGGTTGAAAACTGATCTTGATGGTGGTTTGTCTGTATGAATGTGCCATGTTGCGTCGGTAGTGGTGGACTCTAAACTAGCGACAACGCAGTAGTAAACAACTACGGGCACTCGCGACCGCGCGGACGGGACGTAAACAAGACGTCCTAGCCGCAGCGCTGCGGAAAGCAGACTGAACACTTTAACCATTACGCTAACGCAGCTCGCCGTTCGACAGATTTCCTGGATGACTTTAATACCGACAAAAACACTGTTTGTATGACAATGAATGACTCACGTTTCGTCGAAGTACAATAGGAAATAAACAATTACCGCTGTTGCTTATTGCGAAAAAGCGGTTAGTGAGAATGATACAAACACCTTCACTTGCTATCGCCTGAATTAGGAGGCTTATTGCTTGTTTGGTTTAATTAATTAATAGAATATGAAGCAATTTGTGTAAAGAATGCTTTTTCCAAACTTTCTATACAAGAAAGTCTGCTATCAAGACATTGCTTTTGCTCAGTTACTTTATTTATGACTGAACGTTTCTAAAACTGAAGACACTCGTTTGCGCACTACACTGCAGTCGAGCTCTGGCAACGTCGTTCTCTGTTCATTGGCTGACTGTGTTTTGTGGCATCAGATGCGCAGAACGAACCTAAACTCGGCCGACGTCGTAAATGACACGCACTTTAGGGTCGTTTATCTTCTCACTTTTGAAAATTTCAGCAGCGAAATGGATGAGAAATTGCTAACAGCGTCTTTCTTAAGGACTGTATATCCAAAAATGCCCTGACTTAATATTTCAGGTATTTGTTTCAGAAAGCATTTTATTGCCACGAGAGGTGTCACACTGAAAACAGCGTGTAGTAAGTTTGCGCACTGTGTCACATTAATCTGCCTGCCAGTTCGGTAATCGGATATTCCATTAATGTTCCCGTAAGCTGACTTTTATCTCTTCGGTGACATATCACAACTGACGCGCGGAAATGTTTCTCCTGGAACATTTAACACAGCGCGACCGGAAAGCTGAGGCCGAACTTGGAGGATGGGTTTTCTCCGGAGTGGCAGAGCGCGGTGGTCGCAGCGGAGGCAATTACCCGGCTCCTCCGCCTCTGTCCCTGGACGCCATCCCCACCCTCACCCCCTCTCCGCCACATCTCCAACACTTCCCCCACCCCCCCCTCTCTCTCTCTCTTTCTTCAGGCCCTGCCTCCTGATTCTCCTCAGTATGGCGGGAGACGCCTCAATAAGCGCAGGGAAATTAATTAGTCCGGAATTTGGGTCCAGTCTGTTGACAGGGAGTAAATCCATCGCGAAAACAATCGCAAGTTAAAGTAAGTTCATTATGGAGGCCCTCTTGAAATCTTAAGTAGCATTAAGTGCATTTGCCGGGAATAGATCTGGATCTCTCAATCTCTCTCTCACTCTCTCTCTCTCTCTCTCTCTCTCTCTCTCTCTTTCTCTCTCTCTGTCGTCCCTTCTTTTGTCTTCCACAACCCACCCACCCCTCCCTTCTCCCGCCATAGAGAAGAAAAACTGAGAAACAAACTAAATGGAGAAGTGGTTTAATGAGTGCATTGATCACAAAAGAGAAATATTTAAAGCGGATACATTTGCAAATGGTGGAGGCCATTCAAAATGTTTCTACCGGAATCCACTCGATCTTTGACGAATACAATACAAAGTTATCATTATTCCCAACATCACTTATTTGCTGCAAAATTGTATTAATGGTCGTTCAGATATCTTTATCCGCTATTCTTACATTAAAGTTACTTACCTTTCAGAATTAAAATTCTCTGTGTGTAATTTTCTGTGCAATTCTGTGTAGATATCGAACGTCGTGGTTGACAAGTGGGGGTCACATATTGTAGGTGTTGTTTCCAGACTCCAGCACAGAGCTGCAAGTAGGGTATTACCGGCGATTTTGGACAAATGTTTGAAATGAATGAAAACAAGTTCCCATAGAAATTACACGATGGAATGTTGTCCGAATTTTCATAGCCAATTGAAGAGCGGGGAATGTGCAAATGAGATCCACTTTTGCATAAAATTGTATAACTGCTTGAAATTAATCAGGGTAATTACGATATAAAAACCCAATGATGTGAAGGAAAATGTTTGGCCGTATTTTCAAAGTCATACGAAGACTGAGAAATGGGAAACGTATTACCAAACTGAACCGCACGGGGTCTAGTTTTGCAAAAAAAGATTTAACTGCTTGAAAATAATTATGCTAATTACGAAACAGCAACAAATTTTAGACCGGAGCGAGAACAAGATTCTCGAGAAATAAATTTATATACTCCTAATAATAATAGGATACTGACAGATAGATGAAATTTGAATATGTATATTGAAGGATTTCTGAAAAAATTTTAAAATAAGAAGAATAAAAAAGGTCAAATATTTTGGGAAATGAATTGTCTAAAAGTATTAAAGAGAAATATTTGATGCTCCTCTGAGTGAGGTTCGAAATCATATACAGCAAATGAAGCGCCGATTGAGAATTCCAAGTTCAGTTTTTGACTTAGTACCTTAGAATTTTAAAGAATACTAGAGGACATTAGTCTCGATTAACTTAAAATTCTGTGTCGCCGCCTCGTTTACTGCACATTATTTCGAACATCATTCAAAGGCTCGTCAAACGTTTCTCTAATCAATTTTATTCCTTACTTTTAGACAAGTCTCTTCACAAAACATGGGGCCTTCTTTTTCAAAACTTTTTTTTACTAGTATACAGTGTAATACCGCGGTACACAATGAAATCTGATGGAGTCTTCCTCCTGCTAAACCTCTGAACGGACGTCGTAATTTAACTCGGTCGCAGGAGTAAAAATTCTAGACGATTGTAAGTATGAAAACATGTGTGCGTCACGTCTACAATATTCACCTCATTTTTGTATTTATTCATTGGCCTCTGAAATTAAGCATTAAGCCAGAGATATGAGCAAAGCAGGCCTGGTTACAATATCGTATATACAACATTCACATTTTAAATTACACTAATACTAGTTAAACGTCATAGAACACTTTGAATATTCAGCTCGGTCCTTGTATCACATGTTCTCACGTTCGATCATTTGTGGTTGATGTATAAGTGTATATCCGCTTCTTCGATAAACAGATCGACCTTTGTGGGTCTACATCTACATTTACATCCATACTCCGCAAGCCACCTGACGGTATGTGGTGGAGGGTACCCAGAGTACCTCTATCGGTTCTCACTTCTATTCCAGTCTCGTATTGTTCGTGGAAAGAAGGATTGTCGGCATGCCTCTGTGTGGGCTCTAATCTGTCTGATTCTATCCTCATGGTCTCTTCGCGAGATATACGTAGGAGGGAGCAATATACTGCTTGACTCCTCGGTGAAGATATGTTCTCGAAACTTCAACAAAAGCCCGTACCAAGCTACTGAGCGTCTCTCCTGCAGAGTCTTCACTGGAGTTTATCTGTCATCTCCGTAACGCTTTCGCGATTACTAAATGATCCTGTAATGATGCGCGCTGCTCTCCGTTGGATCTTCTCTATCTCTTCTATCAACCCTATCTGGTACGGATCCCACACTGGTGACCAGTATTCAGGCAGTGGACGAACAAGTCTACTGTACACTACTTCCCTTGTTTTCGGATTGCATTGCCTTAGGATTCTTCCAATGACTCTCAGTCTGGCATCTGCTTTACCAACGATCACCTTTATATGATCATTCCATTTTAAATCACTCCTAATGCGTACTCCCAGATAATTTATCGAGTTAACTGCTTCCATTTGCTGACCTGCTATATTGTAGCTAAATGATAAGGGATCTTTCTTTCTATGTATTCGCAGCACATTACACTTGTCTACATTGAGATTCAATTCCCATTCCCTGCACCATGAATCAATTCGCTGCAGATCCTCCTGCATTTCAGTACAATTTTCCATTGTTACAACCTCTCGATGTACCACAGCATCATCCGCAAAAAGCCTCAGTGAACTTCCAATGTTATCCACAAGGTCATTTATGTATATTGTGAATTGCAACGGTCCTACGACACTTCCCTGCTGCTCACCTGAAATCACTCTTACTTCGGAAGACTTCTTTTCATTGAGAATGACATTCTGCGTTCTGTTATCTAGGAACTCTTCAATCCAATCACACAATTGGTCTGACAGTCCATATTCTCTTACTTTGTTCATTAAACGACTGTGGGGAACTGTATCGAACGCCTTGCGGAAGTCAAGAAATACGGCATCTACCTGGGAACCCGTGTCTATGGCCCTCCGAGTCTCGTGGACGAATGGCTCGAGCTGGGTTTCACACGATCGTCTTTTTCGAAACTCATGCTGATTCCTACAGAGTAGATTTCTAGAATCCAGGAAAGTCATTATACTCGAACATAATACGTGTTCCAAAATTCTACAACTGATCGAAGTTGGAGATGCTGCCGATACATTTCTGTCACACATGTCCTACAATTGAGGAAGCCTGGAGTATATAAAATTCCCTGTCATTGCGGAAAGACTTATAGTAGGCAGACTATTCGTACAGTTCATGACCGATGTGTAGACATCAAACCCACACACGTTTGCTCCAGCCTGATAAATCTGGCGTCGCTGAACACTGTGTCAGTGAAGAGCATGCTGTTTCGTTTAAAGAGACGCAAATTATTGCTCCGGCTTCCCATTACTAGGACTGTGTACTTTAGGAATCCATCGAAATACGATTATACGTTGACATTATTAGTCGTGATAAGGGTTTTCCTTTAAACAAGATGTGGTCGTATTTTATTAGATACAAAAAACAGTCTGGTTTTCGACCGGCTGCATCTTAATTTACGATTAATCGCTTTTGTTAGGTTCTACCGCCGGCGGCGCTTCAGTTCTTTACTCCGCAGAGGGCATCACTTCCGCTTCTCGCGCGAGCGCAGTGGCTTGTTCCTGGGGTACAAAGAAGGCACCATATCTGGTATTAACTGCCTGGCACCAGACATGTACACAACTCAACACCACGCTCCACATAAACTCTTCCAAGTATTGGTCTGCTTTCCACCGCCTTACTGGAAACCGCCCCGCCCCCCAGTACCCTGTTCTCCTTAATGATTGCCCCTTTCCTGACAACCTCAGTAAGGCCAACCACTTTGCCTCTCACCTCTCTAATGTTTTTTCCATTCCAGATGGTCCCCACTTTGATTATTCCCTCTTCCCTGACGTCATGGAGCGTACGAATACCTCTTTTCCTCCCCTTGCTCCTAGCTTCCAGTACTTAGGCCACACACCACCATCTGAACTTAACAATCCCATCACTACACAGGACATCAGCCTCACTCTCCGCACTAAACGCAACACTGCTCCCGGCTACGACTGCATTACGTACCGCTACCTCAAACACTGCCCTCCCTCCTTCCTTTCAATCCTTGCCACCCTCCACAATGCCATCTGTCATCCTTGCCTCTGGCTTCTATCCCGACCTGTGGAAAACCTCCCGTATCCTGATGTTCTCCAAACCTAACAAGCCTCCATCTGATGCCTCTTCCTATCGTCCTATCTGTCTCACATCAGCAAGCTCTTGGAATCCATCCTTTCCTGGCGCATCCATCACCACCTCCGCCAAAACCACCTCCTCCCCAACACCCAATGTGGCTTTCGACCTTCCTTCTCCGCCTCACTCATCTCCTCTCCCTCCAGCTTAACTCCCGTCACTCCGCCATTTGTCTCCCTTGACCGCCAAAAGGCCTACGACCGTGTCTGGCATCCCGGTCTCCTGTTTAAACTCCAAACCTACGCCCTTCCTATCAATTACATCCGTCTGATGGCCTGCTTCCTCACCCACCGCCCCTCCTATGTTACCATCCATAATGCCAATTCCCACACATTCTACCCCTTTGCACGTGTGCCCCAGGGCTCTGTTCTCTTCCCTCTCCTCTACCTCCTGTACACAGCTGATATGTCCCAATCCCCCCTCCAGTACACCTCTTCCAATATGCTGATGACACTGCATTCCTCGCCCTCACTCCTACCCTCTAACGGTCCCAACGCCTTCTCCAGAATCACCTTGACCTTTTTGCTGCATGGTGGCCCCTGAAAATCAATCCTTCCAAGACCCAGGCAATCATCGTAAGTCGTACCACTCGCTCATTCCGGCTCCTGGATTTCTCCCTTACTGTCTGTTCCCGTCCTGTCCGCCTCACACCCACCCTCACCTACCTTGGCCTCACTATTCACCGTCACCTCACCTGGATCCCTCATCTCCACTCCATCCAATCCAAAGCCCACAACCGCCTCCAACTCCTCAAACTCCGCTCTAGCCGGACGTGGGGTTTGCACCCCTCTACCATCCTCCACACCTACAAATCCTTAATCTGTCCCATCCTCTGCTATGCCAGTCCTGCATGGATATCTCCCCCCCCCCCCAAATTCTATAAGTCCCTCCAGATCCTTGAGCATCATGCACTCTGCCTCACCTTCCGTATACGCCTCCCGTCCCCCACGCAGATCCTCTATGATCTCATTCCTTTCCCCCATCTGCTCCTATTCCTCAACCATATCCGCATCCTCTACACCTCCCAAGGCCTTGAACCCCCTCACCCCTCTGGTTGCTCCTCTCCTCTCCCATCCCCGCCCCCTGCCACTTCACTGTTGTGTCCCCCCTACCCTCCATTGCACCCTACATCTCCTTTCCCAAGGTGGCTTTCATCAATTCTCCCTCCTGGATGATGCCCTCTCTCCCTCCATATATCCCTCCTATCAACTTTGATCCTCACTCCCCCTCCTTTTCTCTGTCCTTTTCCTGGTCTCCCTCTTCCCCCTTCCAACCTCTTTTCTCCCCACCTCCCCTCTCTCTGCCCCCTTCTCTCCCCCAAGTCCGTTTGCATTTCCCTCCTTTGCCTCTTCTCATTCCCTCTCGTGTCTGCCCTGCCCTCTCCCCCCTTATGAGTCCTCTCCCTCCTTGGTTCCCCCCCTTTCGTTTTCTCCTCTCCTCCCTCCTTCTTTTCCCCCCTCCTCCAGGTCCCCCTTCCCCCATCTGCCTTTGGCTCAGGAGTGTCATCTTTGTGCCACCATTTTCGAGCAGTGTTTTACAGTGAGTCTTCCGTGTTGTGTCTTTTGGAAGTGTTGCGAATGGCCATCATACTGTCGTTGGGTGTGACTTTTTTTTATCTCTTGCGAACAGAAACCAAACTGTCGCCACGTTTTTTAATTGTGTGTCTACTATGTTACTTGTCTGAATGCTGTGTATTTTATTAACTTCGCCAGCCCCTTTGCTTTCTGTTGTAACTTTAAGCATTTTTCCGCCATTTTACACTTTAAGTCACCGTTTTATCACCTGTTTTTCTTGTTTCTTTTCTTCTTCCGTTTTTGAAAAAATCTGTAGGCTGTAGAGCAGCGTACTACGCTGCTGCCAGCCCGCCCCCTTCGGGGGGAACTGAAAATCAATAAAGAAAAAAAAAGGTGTTAACTTAGTTTCGTGTGAGTGTGGACCTGCCACCTTTCCTGAAGGTGATGTCCAATTGAACTTTGAAAATATCATGTCGGCAGGAAGATGAAATCCTCCTACATATGCGTGAAGAGCATCAACATTATCCTAGACAATCCATTGAGCAGCAGTTTTCATGCAATGTGTTTAAATGTCAAATTTAACTTCTAGCTGGAATCTATCTCAATTTATTTAAATACACGATACGAGCATAGCAATGTCAGATGCAAGACTTTCTTAGTGGCGTGGCTCTTTGTAAATCGCGACCAAATGTTTTCATTGGATGACAAATGTGGTTAACGTCCTCGCCGGTGAACCGTTGAACACCTTCTGCATCGAGACACTTCTGGACATTGCGGGCCATATGCGTTCCTATATTATCTGGTGGAAAGGTAATATCACTGGCACAGTAAGTCACAAATGTCACAAATGCAACGTGTGCTGTCAAAATTACCAGCTATGCGATCCAGAGGTAATCGTGTTGTGTATGTAAAATAATAATAAAGTGCAACCTCAGTTGCGAGGAATCGCTTCCTTTATATCCCGTCGCTTTTTCGGTGACTAAAAGGTGACACACGAAAGGTATTAAAAGTAATGTGAGGAACTGAACTAAATTTTCAGAGATGGAACACTCTTTTCAATGTTTATCTGTACGCTTGACGAAGAGGGCGCCAGCGTAGATGAAACTCTTCTATTTCTCGAACACTGAAAGGACCTGAACATCTTAGAACGTAGAGGTTTTGCCGCCCTATTAAAGGAACTGAAGACGAACCATAACAAAACAATAGTTGGAGAGAGGTGTCCTTTAGAAAACCAACAGTAAATGGGGCGTTAGAGCAACTGATCCCTAGGCCAGTAGTGGCTCTCCAAGAAATTGCGGACCACTCTCAAGTTGCTACTCTCTGATCATTCCGTCCAAAGGCTTTCTTGATCACTGTGTCAATGCACAGGAGGGAAGGCAGCACAGTAAGGGAATTCGTAATAACGTTCATCAGTCTTCTGTCTGATTTGATACGATCCATCAAGAATCTATCTCGGGCCCAACGTCTTCATCTCAGAAGAGATCTTGCACGCAACGCCCTCAATTATTTGTTGGATGTATTCTAATCTCTGTCGCCTCAGCAGTTTCTCCCCTCTGCAGGTCCCTTTAGTGCCATGGAAGTTATTTCCTGATTATATATGTCCTACTGTCCTGATCCCAATTCCTGTCACTGTCTTTCGTGTATTCCGTTCTTCGTTGGTTCTGCGGAGAACTTCCTCCTTGCTTACCTTATAGGTCACCTAATTTTCAACATTAATAGTGTAGCACGACATCTCAAACGCTTTGATTCTCTTCTTTTTTGGTATCCACACTGTCCATGATTCACGACCATATCCAGAAATTTCTTCCTCACACTGAGGCCTATGCCTGATACCAGTTGACTTCTTTTAGCCAGGAATGCTCTCTTTATTGTGGTAGGCTCCTCTGAGCGTTCTTCTGGCTTTTTCCGTTATGTCATTGTGTTCTATGGTAGCAGAATTGCTAACTTTGTCTAGTTCGTGGTCACCAACTGATATGTGTTTGCTAGTCTCATTTATGCTAATCCTCATTACTTTCATCTGTCTTCAATGTACTCTATGTCTACAATGTGTACTTGCTAGATTGTTTATTCAATTCAGTTGTTATGCTTCCCCTGAATTTTAATCCTACTATGTTTTATTTCCTCATTGTTTCTTCTATGTACAGATTGTACAGTAGGAGCGAAAACCTGCATCCCTGTTTTTTTCAACCGTAGCACTGCACTCTTGGCATTCCATTCTTATCATTCCCTCTTGGTTCTTCTACATATTATAGAAGGTGAATCTGTAAAGTTCGGCGAGTGGTCCATATGTAAAAAATTTAACTGGTTATAGAGAGGCGCCGTCGCATACGCAGTGGGATACGCCAACAAGCATCCCCTATCGAACAAATCACCGAAGTGAAGCGGTGGTGCACGCTGAAGAAAAGCAATAGAATCAGTGTGAGAATTCGTGACACTGGAAAATGGAGCGTAAAACTGAGCAACGCTTTAACGGGAAGCGTTGCTTGGGCTCTGAGCACTATCCGACTTAACTTCTGAGGTCACCAGTCGCCTAGAACTTAGAACTAATTAAACCTAACTAACCTAATGACATCACACACATCCATGCCCGAGGCAGGACTCGAACTTACGACCGTAGCGGCCACGCGGTTCCAGGCTGAAACGCCTAGAACCGCACAGCCACACCGGCCGGCAAGTGTTGCTACAACTGAGGGAAACGGCGACGGAGACGTAAAGAATGTTAGTGCTGGTATATGGTGTTGAACCATTGAATAAAACGTTTGTATGTCCATCCTTTCAGCAGGGCGTCTCTGGGACGACGGCCGTTTACTATCGTGACAAAAAATAAAAACACCTACAGCTTAATGTGTTGGAGTGCTGACACATTATCTGCGAATCCAGTAATCCTGGCAACTGATGGGTTATTCATGGGTATCGTATCAAGCTGTACCGCATCAAGACAGCCTGAAGATGACGCAATGAAGCGTTGAAACTGGTAGCGACAAAATAAAATCATAAGGACGGCTGTATATGTTTTTATTTTTTGTCACGACATTGAATAAAAGGCGTGCGCCTGAGTGGTTTAAGCGATTCAGAGACGGAAAATGTCGAAAATGTGCCACGTTCGAGTTGACCGTCAACAAACACAATCAAAGACGTAATCGAACAAGTGCGACGTGTGCTTGTGAATGATCGGCTGCTGTCTTTGAGGATGTAGCAGAGGAAATGGAGCCATACAAAGGCGGTTTAAGGACTGTTGTTTACGAACATTTGAAAAAGCAGGAAATTTGTGGTCAATAACCCCGGGTTCGGTGTGGAGCGGCGGAGAGGTGAAGTGAACTGCGGTAGTCGTCGTGGGGTTGTGGACCACTGCGGCTGCGGCGGGAAGGGAGCCTCTCCGTCGTTTCTAGGTCCCCGGTTAACATACAATACAATACATGTAAGTATAGTTTGTTCGGTATAATAACGATCTATTCTTGGTTTTCAACTGTATTAACGGTTTTGTAATCTTTTATAGGCAATTGTTTTTTTTTGTTTTTTTCTGATGATGACACCCGTAGTCGGTGGTCGAAACGAGGTCAAGTTAAATTTCATTGCAACCAGTTGGCTGTATTGTACAAATCACGTAATTGTACGGTTTCTGGCTGACAGCCAAGTTTAACATTATTTGTTGTAATTAATCGGAGCTCAGCTATATAACAGTTCATGAACAGTGCCATATAGCTTCAATTTGGCTTGAGCTTTTGCTAAGAGATAATTGTCTTGTTAAGCGCTGATGGTTGTTTGGTACACGTAACTTTTTACAGTTTAATGGATTTCATTTCTCCGGCAGTATTTTTCATGGATGGATACTGTGCGGTTATAGATTATGAGTTTTAAGCATACGGTTTTATGAAAGAGCTAGTGACTGTTGTTGTGGTGTTTCTCCTTAATTTTTTTCAGCTTGCGTTCTAGTCTCTCCCGAGCAGATTGTGAAGCTATATCCACGTAATTGTTTAAAATTATATTTAGCTTTACTTTGTAAGATCGTCACGAGTGGACGACAGTTTTTGTCTGTTTATGTTGCTGCGGGCGTTTTTTATGGAAGTCTTTTGCTGTAGTAGAACTGAGTTAGTAATGTCCCTTTGATGAACTGAAACTTGAAATAAATGTACCACACCCACCTGTAACTAGCTCTCTACTCATTTAAACTGTATTAAGCTTTACATTCGACGTCAGATGTATGTTGTAGCTAATGGTGATGACACTGAAGGTAGTAAAAGTATTTGCATCCCGCATAGGCTGTGGTGTCAATCACAATGAACAACGAGACACAGCTCCAAATCAGCAGAAGACATCACTGGACATCAATAAAAAGAATCCTATGTCAAATTAGTTTAATACATTTTATTTTTAAGTAGTAACTGTCTATATGAACAAACGCCTGCAGATGAGTAAAATATGCTCGAAACGAGTTGCAATTGTTAAATTAAACGTAAAATAAATAAAAGTGACTGGTAGCAAAAAATATAAACAAGTAATATTATCCTACACAGGCACGGTTCAAAAAAGTAGCCAGTATAACCACAAATCGTTAAAAGTAGTGTGTTATTAAATCTTGTTTCGTTATTTGAACTCATGCTTTCAGTCGAGTACTCCTCGGCCATTGTCAAATGCTGATTGATTTGGTTGGTGCTGCCGTCCTTACACAGCCGCGCTGCCTTCTGTGACGTAACTGGTGTGCGCTCCAACGCCATATACAGCAAAGTTTCCGTTGCGCAACCACCGCGCCCGCTTGGAACTCCCGAGGGCCGGGTCCGAAGCTATGCTTAGCTGCAAGATCCCGTCTTTATTGAGGGCGTTGTCACAAATGTTTATCTCCATCAGTTCTTTAATAACGCTATCCCGGAATCTGTTAGTCTATGCAATAACTGAACTCTCGTCGAAAGCAATACGATGTTTGTTTTCTAGAGCATGCTCTGCTACCGCTGATTTCTCAGGGCACGCATCTCTCGTGTTCTACACATCGTTGCTCAGTAGCACGCACAGTCTGACATGAAACTGTCCACATCCACACGGTATTTTATATACTCCCGGCGTTCTGACGCGTACATCGTCTTTCATAGACCTGATGACTTGCCGAAATTTCTTGGAGCCCTAAAGACAAAATCGATGTTACGCTTCTTTAAGATACGGACAATCTTCCCTATTACTGAGCCACAGAACAGCAAAAATCAAGCTTCTTCTAGTCCTCCTCGGGATCCTTCTACTTAAGTATTTTCGGAAAGATGGCTTGCGAAATATTGCTGTTGTTGTCGTTTCCACTGTTGGTGTGGTGTCATTATTCACGTACGTTCCCAGCCACGATTCGTTAGATCTGCTCTGCCAGTTATTTGACTACACTGTTGTGTATTTTTTCAGCATACTATGACGTCATCGTGTTTTTTATACGATGGAAAATACTTTAATCAAACGGACAGGGTAGCAATAGGGAGTTCATTAGCTCCAGTAATAGTCATCCTGTTTATGGAGCACTCTGAGGACGGCGCCCTGGACAAGGCTGCTGCAAAAGCTTAATTCCTTTTATGGTTATATGTTTGTTGTCTGGTCTCACGGAGGTGAAAAGCAGGGGGGACCTCATCAATAATATCCATAACAATATGAAGTTCACGATGGAGGTAGAGGTCGATTTTGCCTTGCCTTTCCTTTGACGTCCTCCTCCGTCGTAAAGCAAATGGTGTCTCAGGCACATCCCACACACACGGACCGATATCTAGAAGCTAACAGCTACCACCGTCTGTTCTGAGGACCTTGGTGTGTCGAGTGGAAGCCGCCTCTAAAGCTGAAAACCTGCCGAAGGTCCTGAGCCAGTTACGGAAATTATTCAAGGAAAATGGCTACAACAGCTGCCAGATTTAGCAAGCGATCTTTCCGGAAACACGAAAGCAGAAGGATCCCTAGGAAGACTCGGAGAAAGTTGCGTTTTTGCCGTTCTGTGGCTCAGTAACAGCGGACATTAGCCAGATCCTAAACAGGAGTAGAATCGATTCTGTCTTTAGGGATCCAACAAAAGTTCGGCAATCCATAAGGCCTGTTAAAGACGACATATGCCTCAGAACGCCAGAAGTATATAAAATACCGTGTGAGTGTGGACAGTCTTGCGTCGGACAAACAGTGCGTACCACTGAACAGCGCTCGAGCTCTAGGAAACGGACATCGTCTTGTATTCGAAGAGACATCGGTTATTACACGGACAATTAGATCCTGGGACAGCCTAATTAAAGAAACGATCGAGATGCAAATTTCTGGAAACACCCTCAATAAAGACGAGAGCCTGCAGCTAAGCACGGCTTGCCACCCGGTCATCGGCGGTGTTCACGGCGAGCGCGCAACGAAACCTTATACGGCCACCAATCGAGCACCAGTGACGTCACAGAAGGCAGCGTGGATGTATACTACTGGCCATTAAAATTGCTACACCAAGATCAAATGCAGATGATAAACGGGTATTCATTGGACAAATATATTATACTAGAACTGACATGTGATTAAATTCACACGCAATTTGGTTGCATAGGTCCTGAGAAATCAGTACCCAGAACAACCACCTCTGGCCTTAGGCCTTGATACGCCTGGGAATTGAGTGAAACTGAGCTTGGTTGGCATGTAAAGGTACAGCTGCGCATGCAGCTTCAACACAATACCACAGTTCATCAAGAGTAGTTACTGGCGTGTTGTGACGAACCAGTTGCTCGGCCACTACTGACCAGACGTTTTCAATTCGTGAGAGATCTGGAGAATGTGATCGTCAGGGCAGCAGTCGAACATTTGCTGTACCCAGAAAGGCCCGTACAAGACCTGCAACATGCGGTCGTGCATTATCCTTCTGAAATATAGTGTTTCGCAGGGATCGAATGGAGGGTAGAGCCACGGATCGTAACACATCTGAAATGTAACGTCCACTGTTTAAAGTGCCGTCAATGCGGAAAAGAGGTGACCGAGGCGTGCAACCAATAGCACCCCATACCATCACGCTGGGTGATACGCCAGTATGGCGATGACGAATACACACTTCCAATGTGCGTTCACCACGATGTAGCCAAACACGGCTGCGATAATCATGAAACTGTAAACAGAACCTGGATTTGCCATTCGTGCACGCAGGTTCGTCTGTGATGCAGCGTCAAGGGTAACCGCAGCCATGGTCTCCCAGCTGACAGTCCATGTTGCTGCAAACGTCGTCGAACTGTTCGTGCAGATGGTTGTTGTCTTGCAAACGTTCCCATCTGTTGACTCAGGGATTGAGACGTGGCTGCACGATCTGTTACAGCCACGCGAATAAGATGCCTGTCATCACCACAGCTAGTGATACGAGGCTGTTGGGATCCAGCACGGCGTTCCGTATTACACTCATGAACACAGCGATTCCATATTTTGCTAACAGTCATGGTATCTCGACCAACGCGAGCAGCAATGTCGCGATACGATGAACCTCAATCGCGATAGGCTACAACCCGACCTTTATCAAAGTCGGAAACGTGATGGGACGCCTTTCTCCTCCTTACACGAGGCATCACAACAACGTTTCACCAGGCAACGCCGGTCAACTGTTGTTTGAGAAATCGGTTGGAAACTTCCCTCGTGTCAGCATGTTGTAGGTGTCGCCACTGGCACCAACCTTGTGTGAATGCTCTGAAAAGCTAATCATTTGCCGGCCTGAGTGTCCGAGCGGTTCTAGGCGCTACAGTCTGGAACCGCGAGACTGCTAGAGTCGCAGGTTCAAATCCTGCATCGGGCGTGGATGTGTGTGGTGTCCTTAGGTTAGTTAGGTGTAAGTAGTTCTAAGTTCTAGGGGACTGATGACCTCAGAAGTTAACTCCCATAGTGCTGAGAGCCATTTGAACTATTTAGATAATCATTTGCAGACCACAGCATCTTTTTCCTGTCGGTTAAATTTCGCCTATGTAGCATGTCATCTTCGTGGTGTGGCAGTTTTAATGGCCAGTGGTGTATAAGAACGGTAGCAACAGCCAAAATCAGTCACCACCTGATAATGGCCGAAGAGCACTCAGTCAGAAGCTAGTGAATTTTAAAACACTTGACGACGCGTACTGGAAGCTCGAGAGAATTTCATCTTGTTTCCTTAATTTCCTGAGACCGTTCACAGAACTTCTGTAACATACCATGTATATTAATCATCTTTCCATATAGTTAACTCATTTTATCTCAGAATTTCCTCTCTTGTGCCTTTACCTTTCCGAAAGCCAAATTAATCGTCATCTAATCGATTGTTCAAATGGTTCAAATGGCTCTGAGCACTATGGGACTTAACTTCTGAGGTCATCAGTCGCCTAGAATTTAGAACTACTTAAACCTAACCAACCTAAGGACATCACACACATCCATGCCCGAGGCAGGATTCGAACCTGCGACTGTAGTGCCTAGAACCGCTCGGCCACTTCGGCCGGCTCTAATTGATTGTCAGTTTCCCATTCCATACTTCTGCATATTATTATTGTCAGAAACTCGGATGTTTGAGCTGTTTGGCTGATCGTGCGACAGTTCTCACAAGGTTCTTCAAGTGCCCGACATTACGTCGACGATATTTTCCCGAACGTTCCGTGGTACGTCTCTAGACTCGCGGAATATACTTAAGCGGCTCACGATTCGGTTGGGCTTTCTTAGTTGGTCACGGGGGAACAAGGTAACGACGGGACAGAAGATGCGAAATGCGCAGGCATTCGCGGTAGGACGCATTAGAGGCGCTTCGCGTCGTGCGGTGGTCTGAGCGTGCGGCGTCTCGTTAGCTAGCTACTGTGCCTGCGGCCGTAATGAACGCGCGGATCACACACACACACGCACACACCCACACAAAGAGGCACGGTGCGACACTTCCCAGCGATCTGCCGCGGGAGCACCGCCTCCGCAGCCGCCGCATTCAATTAGCAACTTAGCGATGAGCGAAGGCGACGGCAGCCACGGGGGCCGCTTCTCCGCTCCGCTCCCTTTGTGCTGACGCTGGAGAGGGGGGGTAAAGCGCCCGCCCGCAATAGAGCACTCTCCGTGCCCCTCTACTAGCGGCGATCTAATTTATCGGGACAGTTTCGCGAAACTACCCATCATCCTCTTAGCGTCAAACCACTTTCTTTTCCCACCAGTCTGCCGACTGCTTTGTCGCGCCCCTTTGTTTCAATGTGTCGGCATCATTCGCGTACCAGAACCACAGAACATAGAAGTTAGCTGATGGGCCTTTCCCGTGGCGAAATACGAGGGCTATCCACAAAGTACATTACGTTTTGGAATTAAAAATAAATAAAGTGTTGGAAATTCTTTTATTATACACAGATGAAAGCCACACTTAATTACTACTTTTCTACATAGTTGCCATTTAAATTAAGGCACTTATCGTAGCGATGGACGAGCTTGGAAATTCCTTCGTCGTAAAATTCGACCGCCTGCGCCTTCAACCACGTGGTTACCTCTTCTTGAAGCTGTGCGTCGTCATCAAAACACTGCATAGCCAACTACTTCTTCATTGCTGGAAATAAGTGGAAGTCGCTCGTTGCCAAGTCGGGACTGCACGGCGGATGAGGAAACAACTCCCACTTAAAAGACTCGAGAACTTCACGAGTGTCATTTGCCGTGTGGGCCCGTGCGTTGTCGTGAATCAGCAAGATCTTTGAGCCCAACTTTCCCCTGCGCTTTTTTTGTATTGCTCTTCTGAGCTTGTGCAGAGTTTGGCAATACCTTTGAGAGTTTATTGTAGTGCCTCTTTCCAGGAAATCCACAAAAATCACACCTTTTCTGTCCGAAAAGACAGTCGCCATCACCTTCCTTGCCGACATTGTCTGCTTGCACTTCTTGGGTTCGCAGATTTTTGTGAATCTCTGTCAAGATTTTTGGTATCCATCTTGCACAAAACTTGTGGCAACCAAGCTTTTCGGTAATGATTTCGTGCAACAAACTTCGCGAAATTTACGGAAAACTCATAGAGAGTTCCGTTATTGTGAAATTACGATTTTCACGGACCGCGGCATCGATTTTTACGACAAGTTCGGCAGTCACTATGCTGGGTTTTCCACTTCGCTCTTCGTCGTGAACGTTAGTTCGGCCAGTTTTAAATTTATGACCCATTGATGCACTCCACCTTCGGTGTTTATGATGTCCCCATACACTTCACAAAGCTGCCGATAGATTTCTATCGGTGTACAGTTTTTTGCAGTCAGAAACCTTATTACAGCACGCACTCCACACTTCGCGGCATTTTCAATTAACGCTGACATTTCAAACTGTCACAGTAACTCAATGGAGTACATCACGAACCTCTCACTAGCACGGCAGGATGCCGACTGAGCGGCGAAATGCCATGACACCAAGATGGCCGCGCTAGCCCCGCCCCTAACGGACACAAACGAAAACATAATGCATACTTTGTGGATAGCCCTCGTACCAGAGAACGTGTGCCCCGAACTCCCACCCCAACGCAGCGCCAGTCTGATGCTGTTTTCCCAATGCTTGAATTTTTATTCACTATCTCGTCTCTCATTTCTGTCTAATTTGCTTTAGATTTGCTAATCCGACCTCGGGGAAGATCACTTTGGATTCTGTGGAAATGTTGTAACACGTGAGGCAATACTGACCTTACGAATTATTTCAGAAAATAGATTAAGGAAAGGCAAACCTACGTTTCTAGCATTTGTAGACTTAGATAAACCTTTTGACAATGTTGACTGGAATACTCTCTTTCAAATTCTGAAGGTGTCAGGGGTAAAATACAGGGAGCGAAAAGCTATTTACAAATTGTACAGAAACCTGATGGCAGTTATAAGAGTCGACGGGCATGAAAGGGAAGCAGTGGTTGAGAAGGGAGTGAGACAGGGTTGAAACCTATCCCCGATGTTATTCAATCTGTATATTGAGAAAGCAGTAAAGGAAACAAAAGAAAAATTCGGAGTTGGAATTAAAATCCATGGAGAAGAAATAAAAACTTTGAAGTTCGCCGATGACATTGTAATTCTGTCAGAGACAGCAAAGGACCTTGAAGAGCAGCTGAACGGAATAGACAGTGTCTTGAAAAGAAGATATAAGATGATCATCAACAAAAGCAAAACGAGGATAATGGAATGTATTCGAATTAAATCGGGTGATGCTGCGAGAATTAGATTAGGAAATGATGGCCGAAGTAGAGAGGATATAAAATATAGACTGGCAACGGCAAGGACAGTGTTTCTCAAGAAGAGAAATTTGTTAACGTCGAGTATAGATTTAAGTGTCAGGCAATCGTTTCTGAAAGTGTTTGTATGGAATGTAGCCATGTATGAAAGTGAAACGTGACGATAAATAGTTTAGACAAGAAGAGAATAGAAGCTTTCGAAATGTGGTGCTACAGAAGAATACTGAAGATAAGGTGGATAGATCACGTAACTAATGAGGAGGTATTGAATAGGATTGGGGAGAAGAGAAGTTTGTGGCACAACTTGACTAGAAGAAGGGATAGGTTGGTAAGACATGTTTTGAGGCATCAAGGGATCACAAATTTAGCGTTGGAGGGCAGCGTGGAGGGTAAAAATCGTAGAGGGAGACCAAGAGATGAATACACTAAACAGATTCAGAAGGATGTAGGCTGCAGTAGGTACTGGGAGTTGAAGAAGGTTGCACATGATAGAGTAGCATGGAAAGCTGCATCAAACTAGTCTCTGGACTGAAGACCACAACAACAATATTGCTAATTTTCAGGTTAATTAATAAGTGAGCGAATAAATTCAGTAATATGGGTGAGGTCGTGAACAAAGTAAAGTAGATAACGAAGTTTGTGAACAAAGTAAAGTAGATAACGAAGTGCTGAGTGCTATTGACAAGGTTTTTCCCACTGATTTTGTATTTTTAGATTTACAGAAGACTTTTCACACTGTACATCACAAGCTGCTTATAATCATATTGTTTGCTTATGAAATATCGTCTTAGTTGCGCGACTGGATTAGGGATTTCCTGTTAGAGGTCAGAGTTCGTTGAAATTCATGGAAATACATCGAGTATAACAAACGATTTCTGGCGTTCCCCAAGTTACTGTTATGGGCACTCTGCTGTTCATTATTTGTATAAACGAATTAGGAGTGGAACTAATAGCACCTCTATGAGGATACAAATCAGTATTTTTTTTCAGCACGTCACCCCAGAATATCCTGAATGAACAAAGTGAGTGAATACAAAGCCTTTTCTTCCAGAATTTCCAGGGTATCCTGGCACCAAAGCAACAAAAATGGCAATAATGACACTTATTCATCTTCCTCCATAGATATTGTTTTTCTTGTCACGTAACGATTATGGTATTCTGAAACGTACAACTTTTTTTTAATTATCTATTTAATGTTCCACTCAAGATATTTACCTTCTGTATAACTGTTGACCCATATTAAAAATTTTGTTGCCAATATAAAGACATCCCGCGGCTAGCAACATATACTGAAATGTTAAACCTGTATTAGTAATATTTGTCCCATAATACAATGCATCTCTTGTCAAAAAGTATTATGCAGTAAAAGTAAATCGTATTCATATTCTTTGTAAAAACATCGAATGTTTACATTCTGTGAATAAGTGTAAAACTAAGTATAGTTAAATACTGTGTATATTTGTGTAAATACCTTAATAATGTAGGTTATAAGAAGCAATCTGTTATGGATACCACGAGGCAGTGCACATTAAGTACCTAAAACATAAAAAACTTTCGGGTTCGTAAATGTTTCGTCACCAGTTACTACATTTCCGTCATTTCCACCAGCAGCACCAGCACTGCATCTAGCTACACTTGGTCCACAACATAATGTTCTTGTAACACCTCCATCTGACGATGAGCCTGCAGTGTCTCGAAAACATATTCACGGTTGAATAAATCGTAAAAAACGACTGGTTGCATATTTATTTCCAGATAAATCACCAGTTCAAATCAGGTTTGATTTAGAATGAAATTTTCACTCTACAGCGGTGTGTGCGCTGATATCAAACTTTCTGGCAGATTAAAACTATATGCCAGACCGAGATTCGAACTCGGGACCTTTGCCTTTCGCGGGCAAGCGCTCTACAGACTGAGCTACCCAAGCACGACTCACGCCTCATCCTCATAGATTTAATTCCGCCAGTACCTCGTCTCCTACCTTCCAAACTTCACAGAAGCTCTCCTGCGAACATTGTAGGACTAGCACTCCTGGAAGAAAGGCTATTGTGGAGACATGACTTAGCCACAGTCTGGGGGATGTTTCTAGAATGAAATTTTCACTCTACAGCGGAGTGTGCGCTGATATGAAACTTCCTGGCTATTTAAAAGTATGTGCCGGACCGAGACTCGAACTCGGGACCTTTGCCTTTCGCGGGCAAGCACTCTACCGACTTTTTTTTAATCTCATTTTGTTCATTTTTGTTCGTTGCATCTGCTCGGATGGATTAACTCAGTTTTTTTTTGTTACAGAGGGCAGCTAACCCTCTGACAGAACACGCTGAGCTACCGTGCCGGCACCGGCTGAGCTACGCAAGCACGACTCAGGCCCCGTCCTCACAGCTTTAATTCCGCCAGTACCTTGTCTCCTACCTTCCAAAATTCACAGAAGCTCTCCTGCGAAACTTGCAGAACTAGCACTCCTGGAAGAAAGGATGTTGCGTGAGTTGTGCTTGGGTAGCTCAGTCGTTAGAGTGCTTGCCCGCGAAAGGCAAAGGTCCCGTGTTCGAGTCTCGGTCCGGCACATAGTTTTAATCTGCCAGGAAGTTTCAGGTTTGATTTAAATACACGCTGTAACGGTCGTTAGCGTTAGTTACCTTTGAGATTGTACATGATGGTTGATATTACTCAAGAATGCGTTTGAGATGCCAAAGATTTAACTGTCAGGAATGTAACCACTGTACATGACTCCTGGAAACGGTGGTCACGAGAATGTACGGTCGCAAGATGACTGGGTTTCTGACGGCCACGTGGCATACCGAGAGAGAAGACCATCGTGGTTGGCGTATGGCTTTGCCTCATCGTACTGCATCTGCAGCAGCAGTCGGCACCACAGTGACATAACGAACTGTTACAAATAGGTTACTTCAAGCATACCTCCGAGTCAGTCGCCCTGTAACGTGCTTTGCACTGACCCCAAACCCCGCCATTTGTGACGTCAGTGGTGTCAAGTGAGAGCTCATTGGAGGGCAGGGCGGAGATCTATTGTGTTTCCTAATGAAAGGGTGCTTCTTCCTCGGTGTCAGTGACGATTGTTGGTTAGAAGAAGGCGTGGTGAGGGTCTGCAACCAACCTGTCTGCGTGCTAGACACCCTAGACTACGCCTAGAGTTATGGTCTTGGGAGCAGGAGCACTCTCGTAGTTATCCCACTCATCCTGACTGAAAATTTGTACGCCTGTCTGATGACTGGGATCTGTTGTGCTGCCATTCGTGAACAGCATTTCAGGAGATGTTTTCCAACAAGATAACTCTCTCTCACGTACTACTGTTGTAGCCCAGCATCCTCTACAGAGCTGCCTTGGCCTGCTCCATGTCCAGATCTGCTTCCAATCTAGCACATACAGGGCATCATCGGACGACAACTCCAGCGTCATCCACATGCAGCATTAACCGTCCCTTTATTGACCGATCAGGTGCAACAGGCATGGAACTCCATCAAGCAAACTGACATCCGCCACCTTCTACATTCATCGATATGATGGTCAACTGTGCTCCTGAAAAGGACCAACGAAACCTGCAGGTTGATCACAGGTTGCTTAAGACTTACCCCAACTGATAAGCTCTACTGCCTGGCTGGAATAGCGCCACCATGGATACTCATAACAGTGGCTGCAAACAAGGAGAGACTGAAATTGGAACAGCACAGTGCCCATCCACTGCATGGACATAATCCACCACAGCAACGGCTGAGATCGCGAAAGAGCTTCCTGAGAACATCCGAGAAGCTCACCATTTCACCAGAGAAGGCAAGGCTGGAGTTATGGAAGAAGTTGACGCCTCACCTGCAGACGCCAGAAGCTGAAGAACTACCACCTGGACACAACGAGAGCTGGTGATGTGGAAATCTTTAAACGGATTACGGAGTTGGACGATCCAGAGACAACCTGAAGAGATGGGGCTTCATAACAGAAGATACGTCCAGTGATTGTGGACAAGAACAAACCACAAGCCACATGCTCCAGTGCCTTTTGTGCCCTACATCCTGCACGAAGACTGATCTCCTGCAAGCCACTCCAAGCGCCTTGGAGGTTGCAAAGTACTGGGCACATGTAATATAAATACAATTTGTGTGCATATAGTAATTGATGTGTATGGCAACTGTAAATTTGAATGCTTCTGATTCGGGAATAAATCCGCCACCTATAGAACACAATGCATGCACATTTACATGGTTTTAATCAACATTCTTGGGGTCCATCGGTTATTGGTGTAGCAGTATTCCACAATTGCAGTGGCTTATATCGCGTTTGTATTAACCTCTGACCAAGTGGTTCTAGGCGCTTCAGTCCGGAACAGCGCGACTACTACGGTAGCAGTTTTGAATCTTGCCTCGGGCATGGATGTGTGTGATGTTCTTAGGTTAGTTAGGTTTAATTAGTTCTAAGTTCTAGGGGACTGATGTCCTCAGATGTTAAGTCCAATAGTGCTCAGAGCCGCTCTTTTCTCTGTCAGTGTATAAAGGATTAGTTACAACAAAGTTACATGCCTGTCTTATTACACTCCTGGAAATTGAAATAAGAACACCGTGAATTCATTGTCCCAGGAAGGGGAAACTTTATTGACACATTCCTGGGGTCAGATACATCACATGATCACACTGACAGAACCACAGGCACATAGACACAGGCAACAGAGAATGCACAATGTCGGCACTAGTACAGTGTATATCCACCTTTCGCAGCAATGCAGGCTGCTATTCTCCCATGGAGACGATCGTAGAGATGCTGGATGTAGTCCTGTGGAACGGCTTGCCATGCCATTTCCACCTGGCGCCCCAGTTGGACCAGCGTTCGTGCTGGACGTGCAGAACGCGTGAGACGACGCTTCATCCAGTCCCAAACATGCTCAATGGGGGACAGATCAGGAGATCTTGCTGGCCAGGGTAGTTGACTTACACCTTCTACAGCACGTTGGGTGGCACGGGATACATGCGGACGTGCGTTGTCCTGTTGGAACAGTAAGTTCCCTTGCCGGTCTAGGAATGGTAGAACGATGGGTTCGATGACGGTTTGGATGTACCGTGCACTATTCAGTGTCCCCTCGACGATCACCAGAGGTGTACGGCCAGTGTAGGAGATCGCTCCCCACACCATGATGCCGGGTGTTGGCCCTGTGTGCCTCGGTCGTATGCAGTCCTGATTGTGGCGCTCACCTGCACGGCGCCAAACACGCATACGACCATCATTGGCACCAAGGCAGAAGCGACTCTCATCGCTGAAGACGACACGTCTCCATTCGTCCCTCCATTCACGCCTGTCGCGGCACCACTGGAGGCGGGCTGCACGATGTTGGGGTGTGAGCGGAAGACGGCCTAACGGTGTGCGGAACATTAGACCAGCTTCATGGAAACGGTTGCGAATGGTCCTCGCCGATACCCCAGGAGCAACAGTGTCCCTAATTTGCTGGGATGTGGCGGTGCGGTCCCCTACGGCACTGCGTAGGATCCTACGGTCTTGGCGTGCATCCGTGCGACGCTGCGGTCCGGTCCCAGGTCGACGGGCACGTGCACCTTCCGACGACCACTGGCGACAACATCTATGTACTGTGGAAACCTCACGCCCCACGTGTTGAACAATTCGGCGGTACGTCCACCCTGCCTGCCGCATACCCACTATACGCCCTCGCTCAAAGTCCGTCAACTGCACATACGGTTCACGTCCACGCTGTCGCGGCATGCTACCAGTGTTAAAGACTGCGATGGAGCTCCGTATGCCACGGCAAACTGGCTGACACTGACGGCGGCAGTGTACAAATGCTGCGCAGCTAGCGCCATTCGACGGCCAACACCGCGGTTCCTGGTGTGTCCGCTGTGCCGTGCGTGTGATCATTGCTTGTACAGCCCTCTCGCAGTGTCCGGAGCAAGTATGGTGGGTCTGACACACCGGTGTCAATGTGTTCTTTTTTCCATTTCCAGGAGTGTATATGTACAATTGTATAAGCTTTAAATGTGAATTCGGGAGGACGATGGTTCAATCCCGCGTCCGGCCATCCTGATTTAGGTTTTCCGTGATTTCCCTAAATCGCTCCAGGCAAATGCCGGGATGGTTCCTTTGAAAGGGAACGGCCGATTTCCTTCCCCATCCTTCCCTAATCCGATGAGACCGATGACCTCACTGTTTTGTCTTCTTCCCCAAAGAACCCCACCCAACCCTTTAAATGTGATGCAGTACATCCCAGCTAATATAATTTAAAACATTAAAACCACTTACTATGCACATCGTTCCACCTCTTCATGTCAAAGGTTCAGTTCGCACTGTGGCCGCTGTTCACTGTTACTTATGCGATTGGCAACATATGTTACATTTATTTTAAAGTTCGTTTGTTTAATCCATTTTATTTATTATTTTATACTTAAAAAAATGTGTGTGTGTATGTGTGTGTGTTTGTGTGTGTGTGTGTGAATTTCTAAGGGACCAAACTGCTGAGGTCATCGGTCCCTAGACTTACGCACTACTTAAACTAACTTATCCTAAGAACAATGCACGCACCCATGCCCGATAGAGGATTCGAACCTCCGACGGGAAGTTCCGCGCAGACCGCATCATGGCGCCTCAAACCGCGCGGCCACTCCGCTCGGCTATACTTTTAAAAACCTATGTACATGAAACAAATACGGTGGTTGCAATAAAAAACTGTAACTAACGTTTTACGGATATACATGTGTGAGGTAAGCGGAGCATCGGTTATCTTATCGATGCACACTTCACAGTTGAACATAGTTTTAAAAACATACGAAGCACTCTCTTGAAAATGCCCAAATTAATAAAATTTTTGTTCAAAAACTGTTACATTCTAAATACAGTTGAAGGAATTCGAAGAGTCAAAAACTGCATTATGAGATACCGCACCAGTAGCGGTATGTGAAAAAGACCCGAAACCTTTCTGCTTTATAATGCCCTCTCTCACAGGTTCTACATAAAAACACATTATAAATTACAAACTTTGGTATTCAAAATAATAAACTTTCAACTGCATCATGTAATGATGTGGGAAATATACGAGTATTGTATATTTGTCCCCAGAAACGACGTCCTCATTCGCGATTTAGAAGAAATGTAGTCATAAGTAGCTCCTTATTGTCCGATCAGTGTGTCTGTTGTAATCGGCCCATAAGTAGGTGCCTCCCAATTATTTTTAAACAATTTCTAAAACTGGGAATTTCTAATGATCACATGCTCATTAAGCAGTTCGTATGAGAGTAGCATTATGGAGTGGTGAATCCAGAGATAATTACAGAACCTAATGGCAAAGATAATCTGTGGAAGTTAGCGATATCGGCGAAATTTGCTGCTAATTTCGAATTTAGTGGAATATTAAAATATCGGCGAAATTTGCTGCTAATTTCGAATTTAGTGGAATATTAATCAGCAAATACTGATAAATATCAAGATCTATACGAAACTGAAACTTAAATGAGTGCGGTTTTGGGACGTGGCGGCACGCTCTCTTCCAGTCAACGTAAGTACTGATATCTATATGATATCTAAGATATATAAAGACCAGAATTTCGTCGCGAAGACCACAAAGCTTCAAGAGTGGTCAGAACTGTGTTGTATGTCGTTGTGAGTGCATTTTGTCGGAGCTGAGAGACTTCGAACTTGGAAATATTGTTGGTGCTCGTATGGTGGGTACTTCGTAACCAAGGTAGCCGAAGTGTTTAGTGTTTCAAAACGCAGCATATCGAAGTTTCATACCGCATACAGGCAAAGCGGGAGAACATCATCCGCTAAGTTACAACGCGGGCGGAAGTAGGTATGAGTGATCGTCAGAGCCGGTCGTTGAAGAAGATTATGATGAAAAATAAGAACTACAGCTAAGAAGCCTCTGCAGAACTGGAGTCGCTTTCGTGAACACTGTCAGCATAAAAACAGCACTAAGGGAGCTCCATAAGCTGGGGACTTGCAGGGCTAGCTGTGGTACCGAAGCGATAAAACGTGAAATATGGAGCAATGGAAGACAGTCATTTGGTCTGATGCGTCCTTTTGCACACTGTTTCCAACTTCCAGAATAGTTTACATCCTAAGTGTGAAACAAGGCAGGGGTTTAGTGATGATCTGGGCAGTCGTATAGTGGTATTCTGTGGATCCCATGGTGAAATATGGAGCAATGGAAGACAGTCATTTGGTAGGATGCGTCCTTTTGCTCACTGTTTCCAACTTCCAGGATAGTTTACATCCTAAGCGTGAAACAAGGCATGAGTTTGGTGATGATCTGGGCAGTCGTGTAGTGGTATTCTGTGGATCCCATGGGTTCACTGCAAGGTCACATTACTGCCAAGGGTTATGTGACTGTCTTCAATGATGACGTCCATTCCATTGTACAATGTTGAAACCTGGTACTCAAGGAAGGCAGGATTCGGTTACGATGGTGGACGGGGCCGTAATCAGTTACTAGTGGTTCCCTTTTGCAATTACACCTATTTATTTTAAAACGATAATTCCAGACTCAGCAATAAATAAAGATATCACACATTATTAATGAAATAATAAACAACTGTGTAATAAGTAGTCCTTTCAGTGCGTTAAAATTTACCATATGAGCATAAAATAAAGAGACAGCAAATAATGTTTTAAAAACAAGCCATTGTGATCCCAATTCGAATTTTAAGGGAAGTTACCACAGTCACGACTGACGGATATTAACTCCAAGAACGGTAATTATAAAAAAATTAACACACATACTGTAAAACAGCAGTGCAATAGCAAGGGTTAATGTAAAAAGACAGGCAACTGATCACCAAACGGGTGAGATAAAATGATGTTAAACTTGGTAGCACAACCATTTAAACCTGCTGTAACGCCAAGAGTGGCAATTATATAAAAAATTTAAAAAAAGCATACAGTAAAACAGCCAATACAACAGCAAAGTTTAATTAAAAAGGACAAGCACCTGATCACCTAATAGGTGAGACAAAATGATGGTTTCCTTGGTAGCACAATCATTTAAACCTGCAGTAACGCCAAGAATGGTAATTAAATAAAAAATTTTAGAAAAATACAATAAAACAGCAAATACAATAATAAAACCCAAGGGCCAGTCACAAACAGTGCACCAGGAATCGACCTCTGAGTAGGTCCGGCACAAAACACTTTCGCGAGCGATGAGATAGGCAGCCAAGAGTTGCATTCACTTCACAAGATGGTAACTCAGACTAGTGGCAGTCTAACGAATAACTAATGATAATCTTGCTGAGGCTACTCGACGTCCAATAAACCAAATGCAAAGATGTAAAAATACGCCAAAGCCGGAACCGGCGGTCTGGACTCCGCCCGCAGGATACTGTGCTCAGAGCCCCCAGAACTAGAAAGGAATCACTACCACCATAGTACAAGAATCGCCAACCAACCTACAATTCAAGAAAGCTGTCAAAACTAATCGCCTCACCGGGCAGCAGCCGCAAGGCGAGGAAACGTACACTACCGTTACATACACTAACCCCCACGGCAGGTAACCGGGCCTTTAGTGGCCGTGAGGCAGGAAAAATGCCGCTGGTTGAATAGTAACAAACTGAACACAAGAAGTAGTAATTAGAACTCCAAGAAACCTAATCAGATCCGCCTATCTTAAGCACTCCTCTCCTGTTGTTTGCCTCGGAAAAACTACGAGCAACACGAACCCAAGTCACTGGAGAATTGCAATATTTCACAATGATGGAGGTTTCTCTACTTGAATACAAATGCACTCAACTTAAAGCTTGCAGGATCTGGTTTACGACGAGGTCGTGCACCCTCGTGACCACAGGCCTTCCATATGGCAGTCCATGCGCGCCACCAGCGCTCCCGGCGTGTTCTCGCAGTGCACGGACCTGGCTCCTCCTGAGTCCCCAACCGACCTGCACACTAACACGACCTGGAAGAACACCGTCGCCCCAAAGACAGGACCACAGTTACTACATATCGATAACCGCCGCTGCTGCCACTAGCGGACAGGCAACGCTTGCGAAACCAAGTGACGCCAGTAAACGCGAGAAGAAGACAAACATCTGCAACCATGTCAAACAAACCACACTGTCTGGTCTCCAACACAGGAGGGAAACCTACAAACAGCACCAACGCGAGCCGCAGCACGGCTCAAATGTTTGTTTCCTAGTAGTGAGGTTCCATACCAAGACGACACGGCCGCTGTTCATGAAGCTCGCATTGTACAGTACTGGTTGTGCGAGCACGAGGAGAGTTGGCGAAGCTCCCTTGGCTAACACAGTCACCAGACCTCGATATTATTGGGCCATTGTGGTCTGCTCTGGTGAGAAGGGTGTGTGAGCGCTGTCTACTTCCATTATCGTTGCCTTGACTTGCCACTACTTTGTAGGAAAAAATGTATAATATACCCTTGAAAACCTTACAGGACCTGTATTTATCCCTTCCGAGACAAATGGAAACCATTTTGAATGCCAGTAGTTTTCCTACTCCATAATGGGCAAGGTAGGGAGTTGCGTTTTCCGTGTTTCCAAATTTTTGTCCACCTTTGTATGTGCTGTACACGAAGCGATGGTAAAAGGCTGGTCTCCCTATATACTCCACAAGCAACAAAAAGTATCTGGCGGACGGTGCATCGTAGCAGTGTTATCGATTTTCCGTCCTGTTTCATTCATGTGGTGAGGGAGGTGAAAAATGACTACATTCTCTTATTCTCAAGGTCCCTACGCGAGACATTCGACGTTGGTAGCACAAAGGTCGCACGGTCTTTTTTAAAAACATTTCTGAATAAACCCCACGGCGATTTGCAAACTACGTCTCTCTCCCTTAAAAGATTCCCATTCACGCCAAATTTACACCCCCTACAAACCCTTGCAAATAGAATTGGTCACACTAGCGTGTTGTATACAATTTCCTTTACCGCTGCATTCCTTTTTCCCAGAACCGTTCCAACAAAATCTTATTCTTACTTTCGCCTTTCCTAATACTGAATTTACGTGTACGTTCGGTTTCATATATCATTTTAGTGCAACCCCCAAACACTCTCTGAGAAAAGGGATGCTCCACAGATATCTGTAGATGTGATGTACCTGTACAGGCAAACAAATGATTACAGTTGCAGAAAAATTTGTTGATTCACTCAGGAGAAGGAGCCTCAAAAATTGAGCAAGTCAATAACGTGTTGGTCCACCTCTGGTCCGTAGGGAAGCACTTACTCGTTTTTACACTGATTGATGGAGTTAATGGATGTTCTCCTGAGGGACTTGCGCCAAATTTTCTCCAAATTGAGTGCTACATCCACAAACTACCAATCTGGTTGGAGGGCACTGCCATTAGTGCTCCAAACATTGTCAAGTGGGGAGAGATCCTGCGACCTTGGTGGCCAAGGTAAAATTTGGCAAGCACGAAGACAAGCAATAGAAACTTTCGCCGTGTGCGTGCATGCATTGTTGTTGTTGTGGTCTTCAGTCCAAAGACTGGTTTGATGCAGCTCTCCATGCTACTCTATCCTGTGCAAGCTTCTCCATCTCCGAATAACTACTGCAACTTACATCCTTCAGAACCTGCTTAGTGTATTCATCTCTTGGTCTCCTTCTACGGTTTGTATATCGTCTACGCTTCCCTCCATCACTAAACTGGTTATCCCTTGATGCCACAGAAAGCTGCCAAAACTACACGCCTCACCGGACAGCAGCGGCAAGGCGAATAAACGTACACTACCGTTACATACACTATCCCCCACGGCAGGAAACTGGCGCGTTAGTGGCCATGAGGCAGGAAAAATGCCGCTGGTTGAACTTAACAAATAGTAACAAACCGAACACGTGTCCTACTAACCGATGCCTTCTTCTTGTCGAGATTTGCCACAAATTCCTCTTCTCTCCGATTCTATTCAGTACGTCCTCATTAGTTACGTGTTGTACCCATCTAATCTCCAGCATAGTTCTGGACCACCACATTTCGAAAGCTTCTATTCTCTTCTTGTCTAAACTATTTATCGTCCATGTTTCACATCCATACATAACTACACTCCATACAAACACTTTTAGAAAAGACTTCCTGACACTTAAATTTATACTCGATGTTAACAAATTTCTTTCCTTTACAAAAGCTTTTCTTGCCATCGCTAGTCTACATTTGATATATTCCCTACTTCGACAATCAGAGGTTATTTTGCTCCCCAAATAGCAGAACTCATCTACTACTTTAAGTGTCTCATTTCCTAATCTAATTCCTCTAGCATCACCTGATTTAATTAGACTACATTCCACTATACTCGTTTTTCTATTGTTGATGTTCATCTTATATCCGCCTTTCAGACACTGTCCATTCCGTTCATCTGCTCTTCCAGGTCCTTGGCTGTCTCTGACAGAATTACAGTGTCATCGGCAGACCTCATGGCTTTCTTCTCCTCCTTGGATTTTAATTTTAATTTCTATTTTTTTTTCTGCTTGCTCAATATACAGGTTGACTAGAGGCTACAACCCTACCTCACTCTCTTCACAACCGCTGCTTCCCTTTCATTTTCCTCAATTCTTATAACTGCCATCTGGTTCTTGTACAAATTGTAAATAGCCCCTTTCGTTCCCTGTATTTGACTCAAAAATGGTTCAAATGGCACTGAGCACTATGGGACTTAACATCTGTGGTCATCAGTCCCCTAGAACTTAGAACTACTTAAACCTAACTAACCTAAGGACATCACACACATCCATGCCCGAGGCAGGATTCGAACCAGCGACCGTAGCAGTCGCGTGGTTCCGGACTGAGTACCTAGAACCGCTAGACCACCGCAGCCGGCCTATTTGACTCCTGCGATTTTCGATTTTCTCTGCCTCCTGATGACTGGGTGTTGTGTGCTGTCCTTAGGTTAGTTAGGTTTAAATAGTTCTAAGTTCTAGGGGACTGATGACCATAGATGTTAAGTCCCATAGTGCTCAGAGCCTTTTTTTTTTTTTTTTTACTACTGCCACCTTCAGAATTTGAAAGAGAGTATTCCACTCAACATTGTCAAAAGTTTTCTCTATGTCGACAAATGTTAAAAACGTAGCTTTGCCTTTCCTTAAGCTATCTTCTAAGAAAAGTCGTAGGGTCAGTATCGCCTAACGTGTTCCAATATTTCCACGGAATCCAAACTGATCTTCCCCAAGGTCGCCTTCTACCAGTTTTCCCATAAAGAATTCGTTTAAGTATTTTGCAGCCGAGACCAATTGAACTGATATTAGGTAATTTTCACAATTGTCTACACCTGCTATCTTTGGGATTGGATTTATTATATTCTTCTTGAAGTATGGGGGTATTTCGCCAGTCTCATATATCCTGCTCACTAGATGGTAGAGTTTTGTCATAGCTGGCCCTCCCAAGGCTATCAGTAGTTCTAATGGTATTTTGTCTATTCCTGGAGCCTTGTTTCGGCTTAGGTCTTCCAGCGCTCTGTCAAATTTTTCACGCAGTATCGCATCTCCCATTTTATCTTCACTTACGTCATCTTCCATTTCCACAACATTGGCTGAAGTACATCCCGCTTGTATAGACCCTCTATATACTCCTTCCACCTTTCTGCTTTCCCTTCCTTGCTTAGAACTGGTTTTCTACCTGAGCTCTTGATTTTCATACAAGTGGTTCTCTTTTCTCTGAAGATCTCTTTAATTTTCCTGTAGGCAGTATCTATCTTACCCCTAATGATATATGCCTCAACATCCTTACATTTGTCTCCGATCCATCCCTGCTTAGCCATTTTGAAATGTCGACCTCATTTTTGAGACGTATGTATTCCTTTTTGCCTGCTTCATTTACTGCATTTTTATATTTTCTTCTTTCATCAATTAAATTCAATTTCTGTTCTGTTACCCAAGTACTTCTATTAGCCCTCGGGTATTTACTTACATGATCCTCTGCTGCCTTCACTATTTCATCTCTCAAAGCTACCCATTCTTCTTCTACCGTATTTCTTTCCCCTGTTCCTGTCAGTCGCTCCGTAACGCTCTCTCTGAAACTGTCTACAACCTCTAGTTCTTTCAGCTGATCCAGGTCCTATCTCCTTAAATTCCTACCTCTTTGCAGTTTCTTCAGTTTTACTCTACAGTTCATAACCAATAGATGTTCATAACCAATAGATTGTGCCCCTGGAAATGTCTTACAATTTAAAACCTGGTTCCCAAATCTCTGTCTCACCATTATATAATCTGTCTGAAACCTTCCAGTGTCTCCAGGCCTCTTCCACGCATACAACCTTCTTTCATTATTCTTAAACCAGCTATGGTCGAGTTATACTGTGTGCAAAATTCTACCAGGAGGCTTCCTCTTTCATTCCTTACCCCCATTCCATATTCAACTACCACTTTTCCTTCTATTCCTTTTCCTACTATCGAGTTCCAGTCCTCCATGACTATTAAATTTTCGTCTCCCTTCACTATCTAAATTATTTCTTTTATCTCATCATACATTCTTCGATCTCTTCATCATCTGAGGAGCCAGTTGGCATATAAGCTTGTACTACTGTGGTAGGTGTCGGCTTCGTGACTATCTTGGCGACAACAATGCGTTTACTATGCTGTTCGTAGTAGATGACCCGTCCTCCTATTTTTTATTCATTATTAAACCTACTCCTGCATTACCCCTGTTTGATTTTTATTTATAACCCTGTATTCACCTGACCAGAAGTCTTGTTCCTCCTGCCATCGAACTTCACTAATTCCCACTATATCTAACGTTAACCTATCCATTTCCCTTTTTAAATTTTCTAATCTACCTGCCCGATTAAGGGATCTGACATTCCACGCTCCGATTCGTAGAACGCCAGTTTTCTTTCTCCTGATAACGACATCCTCCTGAGTAGTCCCCGCAGATCCGAATGGAGGACTATTTTACCTCCGGAATATTTTACCCAAGAGGTTGCCATCTTCATTTAACCACATACTAAAGCTGCATGCCCTCGAGAAGATGGCGTCCGCTCAACAGAAAGCTTTTTGTGTTATTGGGTACGGCAGAAGTGAATCGACGACAGTTGTTCAGCGTGCATTTCGAACGAAGTATGGTGTTAAACCTCCTGATAGGTGGTGTATTAAACGTTGGTATAAACAGTTTACAGAGAATGGGTGTTTGTGCAAAGGGAAAAGTTCTGGACGGCAGAGAACGAGTGATGAAAATGTAGCAAGCATCCAGCAAGCATTTGTTCGCAGCCCAGGAAAATCGACTCGCAGAGCTAGCAGAGAGCTGCAAATTCCACAATCAACTGTGTGGAGAGTCCTACGAAAAAGGTTAGTTATGAAACCTTATCGTCTGAAATTGGTTCAAGCACTGTCTGCAGCTGATACGATTAAAAGAATCAATTTTTGTGATTTTATCCTTGCTCAAATGGAAACAGATGAATCTTTCGTTTCAAAGATTGTGTTTAGTGATGGAGCAACTTTCCACACTAACGGGAAAGTCAACCGTCACAATGTCTGTATATGGGGCACTGAGAATCCGCGGGAAACAACTCAGTATGAACGTGACTCGCCTAAGGTGAACGTTATCTGTGCCATTTCAGCCAATAAAGTTTTTGGTCCCTTTTTCTTCGAAGGTGCTACTGTAACTGGACTACAGTACCTGGAGATGTTAGAGAATTGGCTGTTCCCTCAGCTCGAACAAGAAGCACAACAATTCATATTTCAGCAGGATGGAGCGCCACCACATTGGCACTTATCTGTCCGTAACTACCTGAACGTCAACTACCCGAGGCGATGGTTCAGCCGCCAGGCAGCCAGTGACAGATAACTTCATCACTGGCCTCCAAGAAGCCCTGATCTTACCCCCTGCGATTTTTTTCTTATGGGGGTATGTTAAGGATATGGTGTTACGGCCACCTCTCCCAGCCACCATTGATTATTTGAAACGAGAAATAACAGCAGCTATCCAAACTGTTACGCCTGATATGCAACAGAGAGTGTGGAACGAGTTGGAGTATCGGGTTGATATTGCTCGAGTGTCTGGAGGGGGCCATATTGAACATCTCTGAATTTGTTTTTGAGTGAATAAAAACCTTTTTAAATACTGCTTGTAATTATGTATAACAGAAGGTTATATTATGTTTCTTTCATTAAATACACAAAGTTGTGGTATTCTTTTTGAATCACCCTCTATGATAAGAAAGATAGCTAAAACCAAAGGGAGCAGAACACGAGAAGTAGGCAAAGAAGAGGAGCTCCCGCTGGTACACTTACCATGTGTAAAAGGCGTCAGTGAACGACTAGGCAACGTCCTCCGCTGTCAAGGTTTCAAACCAATTTTTCGAAGTAGTCACAGGATCCACGAAATGATAGATTCAACCAAGGATGTAGTCAACAATCTTAACACTGCAGGTGTTTACGAACTACAGTGTGACTGCGGCGCTGCCTACTTTGGAGAAACAGGGAGACCTGCCAGGTTACGAGCAGCAGAACACGAACGCTATGTACGATTACAACAACATAATAAATCGGCGATAGCGGAACACCACCGTGACTGTGGACAACCTATCAGATTCCAGGAAGCCCGAGTACTGGCGAAAGAATCGTGGAGGCGAGAACGCAAAATACGGGAGGCGAGCGAAACTACTAAGGAGCCTGACAACATCAACAGAGAAGATGGCTACAAACTCCCGGCGTCCTGGCTACCGGCCATCCCAGTCCAACGGGCCGCGAGCGGTGGCGGGGCAGAAGCTACACGGGACACGGGCGTATCTGCACAAACATCTGTAGAGTAGCTGTAGAGCAACTGTCAGTCCACACCAGGAGGAAAACTTGCCGATCACAAGCCGAACGCTGATTGGCGGACAGCTACCCATCGTTGACGAAGTGCAATAGCATCTTTTCTTCCATCTTATCTTACGTCATGACTAGCCAATCATATTAGAGGGCCAATTAAAAGTTTTACGACAGTGACGTCAGACACCGATAGTCTGTAATAAATAGAAGCACCTATCACCATGCAAAACTAGTCGTGCCCTGAGGAAGGCCGTTGCAATTCGGCCGAAACGTCGGTTTTAGTTTATTATTGTTGTTCGTTTTTAGCAATGACGCGACATAATACCCAGAAGAATTTTAATCACTATGACACCGGCCGGGGAAGCCTACGTTCTTATAAAAATTATTTTAGTTGTGTTTTAAGTCATGGTCCTTCGGCCGTTTTAAAATTAAAGTTCGTTGTTTGTCAAGTTTTAGATTGTTTGGGGCCTTCCTAATTTAAGATAAGGATTTGTTGTTTAAGTTTATTTTACCTTGAGTTTTAAGTCATGGGGCCTTCAGCCGTTTTTTAGGTTAAGGATCTTTGCCTTTCGAGCATCAGTCTGTTTGCGGCCTTCAGCCTAATTGAAGATAAGGCCTTCTGCCTTGTGCTTTTTTATTTAATTTTACCTTGAGTCTTAAATCATCGGCTTTCAGCAGTCTTTAAATTAAGGTTGTTGCTTTTCATGTGTTAGATTTTTGAGCCTTCAGCGCAACTATAGAACTTACTTAACTTGAGGCCTTCTACCTACTAAATATTGTTTTTGGCGTCTGAATTTTGAGTTAACGTCTTTAAGCCGCTTTCTTTAAATTAAAGTGGTTGTGCCCTTAAGGCATAAGATAGTGTGGCGTATTCAGCCAGTAACTAAGTTCAAGAATTTGTACTTTAATGTTTGGTGAAATAAATAAAGGTACATGTGTTCGAGTGTAACTGACAGTCGCTCATTTTGGCCCCATTCCACAACACCAACTACCTGTCCTGTCCTGCGGGTTTAGCACTGCGTTTCAGGAAGTTCGATGTGATGTACTCAACCTGTTCACCACTGCCCTTGTACTCAGATATTGTTTGGTTCTTTCTCTTTGATACAAACAATATCTTACAGTTAATCCCATTAAAAGAGAGCTGCCATTCACTACAGCGAGTAGAAAGTTTTTCTAAGTCTTTCTTTCATTCCTTACGATCGTCCCACGAAGATACTTCCCTGTACACAGCAGAATCGTCAGTAAATAATTTTATAGTGCTCCTGATTCTGTCCGGTAAACCTTTTGTGTGTGTTGGAAACATCAGATGTCCTGTTACGCTTCGCTGAGAGACACCAGCTGATTGTTCAATTCTCTGGAACATCGCAGTCCAGTATAACCTGCTCACTTGTATCACCAAAATACGCATCAGTTCAATAACTTTTTCACAAAGATACTCCCTATGATCAGTTCTTGCTTATTACTCAATGATGCGGTACAGTACCAAAGGCCTTTCGGAAATCTGCGAAGACAGAATCTATCCATTCACCAGCATCTAATGTGTGCAAGATTGCGTATATGAATAAAGTAAGTTGTGTGTCACGTGAGTGGACTTTTTTCTCAAGTCATGATGATTCTGTGAGACAAGCTTTTCATAATATTTGAGCTCAGAATATGCTCTGCGATCTTGCAGCAAACGGATTTCAGCGATATTGGTCTGAAATTCTGTGCGTCCGATCTCATGCCCTTTTTGTAAACAAGAGTAACCCTTGCTCTTTTCCAGATATAGGTAACTATTTGCTCAGCGAACGACTCTCAATAAATGCGAGCTAGGAAAAGAGTTAATTCCGTGGAGTATTCAATGCAAAATCAAACTGGAACTCAGTTAAAGTTAGTTCCTTGTTTGCTTTAATTAGTCTAAATTAAAGATTCAATTTATTTTGCTATCTTAATCTTCTTCGTTGAAGTCTGTAATAATCTACTCTTTTATACAAGATAATTAGTAACATTAATGCAAAACAAACACACTAGGTTTTTACATGTCATTTGTACCCTAATTGATGAATATATTAATATTTTTTGGTGCCACACTGTGTAAACCTACGGCTTATAACAAACGACGACGTAGTATCCAGAATTAATTTTCACTTAGCAGTGGAGTGCGCAGTGATTTAAAACTACCTGGTTTTACACCTCCCCCCACCTCCCCCGCAAAAATGTGACTAATATATAGATTATTGGAAGAGACTGGTTTCTGTAATTTTGCGTTGGGGATGTAATATTAATAACAGTGCCTATGATTCACGTATAACTTTTTGCAATTAAGATCTGGTGGTTCTCCGCATGTGAAATAAATTTCTTCGATCCTGAGAATGTTTCTATAACAACTGAATGAACAGATCCATAATCACAGGTGAAAAATCGTTCAGAATGCAATGTATTTTCTTGTTGGCTAATTGTGTGGAGACTGCTTTATTGCAAGTAAAATCAGAATTCGATGAAGGTTCTTAGACGCTCAACCACTTTCCAACAGTATGTCCTCCCTGTGAGTTATCCAACGTCTTTAACGCCAGCAAATGATCAATAAAAATCTGTATTAGTTCCCACCTTCTATACTTATTTCTCTTGCAAGCAGCTATATATGCCAGGAAAAAATATTGTTGACGAATATATAAAGTATTAATAGACTAGTTTCTCAGATCGCCAATCCAAGGTTAATCTATCCCTTCTGTTCTCCCCTAACAACTAAAGAACGCTGAGCACAGTGCACTCACGGGAATAATTCATTGTGCGTATTATTTCCGGCGCACCGCTCGCGCGGTATTGTCCTAAAGACGCAGTGCAGTGGCGGATTAGTATGTGTTCCTTTCTGTCCTCGTACTTTTCCACCTTTCCCAGTTTTGATTATTATTTTTTTTTATACATCCTCTATGTCTGTCGTAGTAATCAAGACATGGGGCTGTTATCAGGGACCGACACTTGTCTTCCGTGGCTGCGCTATAGTTTTCGGGGGAATGCTGCTATTGTTCCTATAACGCTCCAAATGTCGATTTCCTAGGACCATCCTTGTGAAATGTGAATTTGTGCTGTTTCTCGAATATTCTCAACGTTCACCGGACATCGAACAGCGGCTTCAATAACTTTCCTGACTCTATCCAGTACCATTATGAAAATAACAGATGCAATTTTAGCAAAGGAAAAAAATATTTTAATCAAATTAAAAAGAGCAGAGGTAGCCTAGGCGCTATTTAGGAATAACAGTTGAAAGAAGATGCTGTTTACATAACAAACATTCAGCAAACGTGGGATTCTCTACAACATCGTCAGACGCAATACCTAGGTATGTGAATACAATAGAAATAATTGTGATTACGTTTAGCAGATGTCTCAAGCGACACAATACCTAGGCAGAAATAATTTTGTTTATGATTGGTTAACGTCTAAGTGGACATAATAATGCTGGATTAAGATTCAAATATCAGGAATGACAAAACACCGCCGTGATGGTTTTCAGTCTTCAGCGACGATTACAGGGCCGACAGATTGATGATCGTTTTGTCTTAAGGTGTTGAGCTATTTGAGTAATGACCCATGGTAGAATCAGGAACTTTTCTGAGGTGACCAAGTAAAATCTCGTCGTCAAAACCACTCTTGCCCCATCGGGACGGCAAGTGAGTTCTGAGGCAGAAAAAAAAAAAACAAAAAGACAACACAGTCACTGAAAGAAATATTGTGTTATTTTCAATTCTGGTACAGAGTATCCTTGATAAAAATCATATATGAGTCCTTGGTAAAGCCGAGATAATTGACAGTGCAGAAATAAACGTGAATCTTGAGGCCAGTTCTGATGTACTACTTTCGTAGAGAAGGTTGCGATTGCACTGTGACGATCCTTGACCGTGGCGCTGGTAGCGCCTTGTGACGGAACGTCACATCAATTGACATTTCGAGAAATATTAAAAGGGTTTTTTTGTGTTAAAAAATAGTAACGTGTGAACTATAAATTATTGAAAGACTGCGCCCGTGTGTGCATTGAATATCAAAATTAAAAAGTGTAGTTTACTATCAGTAAAGCTCGCAAACAGCAATGCGTTTAACAAATAGCCTTTTGTTCATAGTATCTGTGTAGTGTAAATGAAGAAGAACAGAGATAATTTTTTTGATAGTCTTATATATAATGAAAGTCTGTCTGTAAGTTGTCAGAATATATGTCCAATTCTTATTAGAAAGTGTTGGTTATTGAAGTAGTGAGCACCTCCCATAATAGCCACCATTAATTGTAATTAATAACTCTAATTCAGAACTTCGTGTTGCGGTGATTTTGATCTTCTAATAGTTTACAAGCTAGTAAAGTAAAGACAAATTCCAATCATTAATGTTTGCGTGCTGAATGAGTTTAGTATGTTTAAGATTAGTCGCTTAACGGCAGATAAGATTCTCTTCAGTTTTTGCCTTGCAGATAACGAATATTAAATATAAAAAGTAGTTCAAATGTCTCTGAGCACTATGGGACTTAACATCTACGGCCATCAGTCCCCTAGAACTTAGAACTACTTAAACCTAACTAACCTAAGGACAGCACACAAGACCCAGTCATCACGAGGCAGAGAGAATCCCTGACCCGGCCAGGAATCGAACCCGTGAACCCGGGCGAAGGGAAGCGAGATATTAAATATAGAAAAATATTCTGTTTCATAAGCATAAAGAATATCTCAGTTTCTTTGTGAAATTTTGTACATGAATGACCTGTAGCCCCTGAGAACCAAAGTAATCATTACAGTTTGCGTAAAAGCACGCATATTTTCCCTCCATAATAGCAGCGCTCACGCGAACTATCTGTTAGAAGACGGTGAGTCGCGCTCTGTGTGTAAAATATTGTTTCGTGTGTTCTTCGGAATAGCCGATATCCGTACTATGTTACCGTGGTATTGTGTTATTTCAGAGTCTCATGCTAACCCACAATATTTAACAGAGTAAATAATATTGCAGTATTCAGTTTTTTTTATTAATCACTGCATATATAAAATTTAACAAAACTCCCAATCCCGAGTACCGCGATAGCCTCAGCTCAGGGTGTGTGGAACTCATGCATCCAGTACTTGGACGGCACCGGTGCTGTCGCGAACCGGTTATTAGCAGAGGCACTACTAGCACATCTTCCGTTCACACCACAGCATCGACGTGCACGGTACGACTGGTGCCGTCAAAATATCACTTGGAAGATGGAATGACGCGCTGTGGTCTCCACTGATGAAACCAGATTCTGGTGGTCACGGTTGGACAACGGTGATATCTCTAGGTTCAACCTCTGTACAGGGAACGATTGCCCCCTGAATGTTATCGAGTAGCTATGATACCACATCTTAGACAAATAACAGGCGAATTGGTAATAATGGGGTACACCTGGACCATTTGGAAATACACTACAGGCAAAAATGGTGCAGCTAGAAAGACAATGTAGATTTTGTCCCTATGGCGGCATATGCCACCTGGGAAATACTACACTTACTGATCTACATCTACATCTACATTTATACTCCGCAAGACACCCAACGGTGTGTGGCGGAGGGCACTTTACGTGCCACTGTCATTACCTTCCTTTTCTGTTCCAGTCGCGTATGGTTAGCAGGAAGAACGACTGTCTGAAAGCATCCGTGCGCGCTCTAATCTAATTTTTCATTCGTGACCTGCTCGGGAGGTATGAGTAGGGGGAAGCAATATATTCGATACCTCATCCAGAATCGCACCCTCTCGAAACCTGGCGAGCAAGCTACACCGCGATGCAGAGCGCCTCTTTTGCAGAGTCTGCCACTTGAGTTTGCTAAACATCTCCGTAACGCTATCACGGTTACCAAATAACACGAAACGCGCCGCTCTTCTTTGGATCTTCTCTATCCCCTCCGTCAACCCGATCTGGTACGGATCCCACACTGATGAGCAATACTCAAGTATAGGTCGAACGATTGTTTTGTAAGCCACCTCCTTTGCTGATGGACTACATTTTCTAAGGACTCTCCCAATGAATCTTAACCTGGTACCCGCCTTACCAACAATTAATTTTATATGATCATTCCTCTTCAAATCGGTCCGCACTCATACTCCCAGATATTTTAAGAAGTAACTGCTACCAGTGTTTGTTCCGCTATCATATAATCATACAATAAAGGATCCTTCTTTCTATGTATTCACAAAACATTATATTTCTGTATGTTAAGAGTCAGTTGCCACTCCCTGCACCACGTGCCTATCAGCTGCAGATCTTCCTGCATTTGGCTGCAATTTTCTAATGCTGCAACTTCTCTGTATACTACGTCATCATCCGCGAAAAGCCGCATGGAACTTCCGACACTATCTACTAGGTCATTTATATATATTGTGAAAAGCAATGGTCCTATAACACTCCCCTGTGGCAAGCCAGAGGTTACTTTAACGTCTGTAGACGTCTCTCCATTGATAACAACACGCTGTGTTCTGTTTGCTAAAAACTCTTCAATCCAGCCACACAGCTGGTCTGATATTCCGTAGGCTCTTACCTTGTTTATCAGGCGACTGTGCGGAACTGTATCGAACGCCTTCCGGAAGTCAAGGAAAATAGCTTCTACCTGGGAGCCTGTATCTAATATTTTCTGGGTCTCATGAACAAATAAAGCGAGTTGGGTCTCACACGATCGCTGTTTCCTGAATCCATATTGATTCCTACAGAGTAGATTCTGGGTTTCCAAAAACGACATGATACTCGAGTAAAAAAGATGTTCTAAAATTCGACAACAGATCTACGTCAGAGATATAGGTCTATAGTTTTGCGCATCTGCTCGACGACCCTTCTTGAAGACTGGGACTACCTGTGCTCTTTTCCAATCATTTGGAACCTTCCGTTCCTCTAGAGACATGCGGTACACGGCTGTTAGAAGGGGGACAAGTTCTTTCGCATACTCTGTGTAGAATCGAATTGGTGTCCCGTCAGGTCCAGTGGACTTTCCTCTGTTGAGTGATTCCAGTTGCTTTTCTATTCCTTGGACACTTATATCGATGTCAGCCAGTTTTTCGTTTGTGGAAGGATTTAGAGAAGGAACTGCGGTGCTGTCTTCCTCTGTGAAACAGCTTTGGAAATGGTTTCAAAGTCATCCGCCAATAGACAGCGTAATGGCATAGCTACCAAAGGGACATTTCTATCTACTTTTCACAGCCAGAAGGCTCAGTTGGTGTAAACGTCTGAGCTCGCATCTCGTGGTCGTGTGGTAGCGTTCTCGCTTCCCGCGCCGGGGTTCCCGGGTTCGATTCCTGGCAGGGTCAGGAATTTTCTCTGCCTCGTGATGGCTGGGTGTTGTGTGATGTCCTTAGGTTAGTTAGGTTTAAGTAGTTCTAAGTTCTATGGGACTGATGACCACAGCAGTTAAGTCCCATAGTGCTCAGAGCCATTTGAACCATTTTGTAAACGTCTGAACCAAGCAGACAATCTACAGCCAACTGAGCGAGTTTGAAAAGGGTCAAATTGTGGCAAGATGCTCCTTTCGGTTAATCGCAGCACAAGGTAACCATGCTGCGTCAGTTGTGCAACTATGCTGGCATCATAGGCCACGTGAACCTACTCGTGCCCCCCCCCCCCCACACGAGGGTCTGGACGTCCACGCAGCACAGACTGCCTCTAGGATAGTTGTATTTTAAGGGCGGCAGTGGAAATATCGTACGGCTACTACAGCACAGATAAGGGGGCTTATGAGTCAGAACGTGTCTACACGAATTGTTTGTCAATCGGTTATTAACAGTGGGACCACAGGCACTTCTAGCCCATCTTCCATTAACACGACACCATCTTCGTGCATGGCGCGACTGGTGCCGCCAGAGATCTATTCGCAATTAAGAGCAGTTTGCACTTACAACGTAGACTTGGTGAGTGCTGTCTCATAGACTGCGTTCATCCAAGACACATTGGCCTCATCCCACGTCTCATGGTCCGGGGTACGACAAGCCACAACCCTCGTAAACGTTTTGGCGTTTCTAGACGGGACGCTAAACAGTGCTCGTTATGTGCAGAGTGATGTTAGACCCTTTCTTTTACCGTTCTTGCGAGACGAAGGTGGTGTGTCGTTCCAACAGGATAATGCTTAGCCATACACTTCCCATAAAAATGAACGTGCTCCGCAAGACGTGCAGAACCTTCCCTGGCCAGTACTATCTCCGGATTTGTCTTCAATCGAGTACGTGTGGGATATGATAGAACTACGCGAACAGCTCGAGCAGGCATGGCCTAACAGCCCGCATCTCGTGGTCTTGCGGTAGCGTTCTCGCTTCCCATGCCTGGGTTCCCGGGTTCGATTCCCCCCGGGGTCAGGGATTTTCTCTGCCTCGTGATGGCTGGGTGTTGTGTGATGTCTTTAGGTTAGTTAGGTTTAAGTAGTTCTAAGTTCTAGGGGACTGATGACCATAGATGTTAAGTCCCATAGTGCTCAGAGCCATTTGAACCATTTTAATCATGGCGTAACATATCCCAGCACAGTGTTCGCCACCTGTACGATCAACCAAATGCCACAGTCACCGCCTGCATTGCCGTCCTTGTCCGCAACTCGCGGTCTAGTGGCTAGCGTTGCTGTCTCTGGATCACGGGGTAACGGGTTCGATTCCCGGCCGGGTTGGGGATTTTCTCTGGCCGAGGACTGGGTGTTTGTGTTGTCCTCATCATTTCATCATCATTATAATCATCGCCATTCCTGACAGTGGCTAGTTTGGACTGTGTAAAATAATTGGGCTGTGTAAAAATTGGGACTTTGTACGGGCGCTGATGGCCGCGCAGATGAGCGCCCTGCAAACCGAACATCATCATCTCTTGCCGCCCGTGGAGGTTACAACGTGTACTAATATGGATGTTGCGGCACAGGTAGATACCTGGTACCTCATAACCGCTTTTGCTATTGATTTGTAAAGTTAATTACTTCATGAATGGTGGGCTCCATGTGGTACCCAAATCGTGCAGCGACCGTAAACCATAAAAGTAACAAATATTCAGCAACCAGTGGCAAAATCATGTTTTATTTATTCACTTTTGCAACTCGATTTCAACTGATTAACAGCGATCATCGGTGCTTTCAAGCAATATGTACCCTGAGTCGTAACACTGTCTTAAGCAGATGTCAACATGTTGACATCTGCTTAAGACAGTATTACAACATGTTGACATCTGCTTAAGACAGTATTACGAGTCAGCGTACATATTGCTTGAAAGCACCGATGATGGCTGTTAATCAATAAAACATGATTCTGCCACTGTTTGCTGCATATTTGGTAGTTTTAATCATTTCATGTACTCCATACGCACTGATGCAAAAGTGAATTTGAAAGTTCTAGAAGGATGTACTTATTCTTTTTTTCGGCAGTGTATTTGGGGGGGAGAGGGGATTTTCAGTGCCATTATTTGCCGCTGCTCGTGGTCTCGCGGTAGCGTTCTCGCTTACCGAGCACGGGGCCCCGGGTTCGATTCCAGGTTGGGTCAGGGATTTTCCCTACCTCGAGATGACTGGGTGTTCTTGTGCCGTCTTCATCGTCAACATTCATCCCCATTACGTTCGGAGGAAGGCAATGGCAAACCACCTCCACTAGGACCTTGCCTAGTACGGCGGTGCGGGTCTCCCGCATCGTTCCCCTACTCTCTGTCACGTAGTAGGGAATTTCATCATCATCATTTCCCTTTCAACGAAAGGAATCTCTCCGAAGATCCTGAAACCTTTGTCAGAACTTAGCAACGGGAACCAGTTTTAATTTCATTCTGTTCAATACGCCCCAGGCAAAAACTGAATCACCTTGAATGTGAAAGTTTGTTGAAGTGTAAAGTCAATGGTTTGCTCGATGTGTACCGTGTCTAAGTGTCGCTGCTACTTAACATGTTCTTGAAGATCCTTAATAGCCGACGATGAAGAAATGTTGACAGTATGGATAAGATGCTGCTGTCGATTTCCGACGCAGTCGATGCCCTGCACTTTGAAGATATTACGAAACCATCTTGTCATGTAGAACGGACCTTCAGGGCAGTACTGCAGGCCACAGTTCTGGCCACTGAGCCCTACGAAAAAGACAGGCCGCGGCGTGTACGTTACGGAGGTAGGCCTGAACTCGCTCGCCCACTCAACTCAGAAGGCAAAATGCGTTACCAAACCTGTTGACTCGTACCTACTAGCGAGAACTGCATCTCCTACTGTAATCTGCTATTTAAGATTAACTGTCGACATAAATCGTAGAACGGCTTTTTTATAGCATTTAGTCCATTCTGCGTAGCAGTCCATTTCGTACAAGATGTAGTGCCTTATGCGACTGATAATCATTTTGGCATGATTTTAATTTGTATTGTGTTGTATGTTAACCGGGGACCTAGAAACGACGGAGAGGCTCCGTCCCCGCCGCAGCCGCAATGGTCCACAACCCCACTACGACTACCGTAGTCCACTTCAACCCTCCGCCGCCCCACACCGACCCCACGGTTATTGTGCGGTTCGGCTCCCGGTGGACCCCCCAGGGAACGTCTCACACCAGACGAGTGTAGCCCCTATGTTTGCGTGGTAGAGTAATGGTGGTGTACGCGTACGTGGAGACCTTGTCTGCGCAGCATTCGCCGACATAGTGTAACTGAGACGGAATAAGGGGAACCAGCCCGCATTCGCCGAGGCAGATGGAAAACCGCCTAAAAACCATCCACAGACTGGCCGGCTCATCGGACCACGACACAAATCCGCCGGACGGATTCGTGCCGGGGACCAGGCACTCCTTCCCGCCCGTCAGACCGAGCGGCTAACCGGGGGGTTAATTTTCTTCTACCCTAGTAAGGCGGTAACAAATTGTTAGTGGCCTATAGCACTGTCCAACACCTAAATACCTTGGGGTTGTACTTGACAGAACGCTTTCCTTCAAGCAGCATTGCCAAAACACCAAGGCCAAAGTCTGCTCCAGAAATAACATCATCCGCAGGCTGACAAACTATGAATGTGGAGCTCAACCATCAGTACTGAGAACATCAGCACTTGCTCTGTGTGTTTCTGCAGCAGACAATGCAGCGCCAGTATGGGAAGCATGTGCACATGCTAAACAGGTTGATGTATGTGTAAATGAGACAATGCGAATTGTTACAGGCTGTCTCAGACCCACACCAACGGGTAATTTGTACCTACTTGCTGAAATTGCCCCATCTAAGATCAGAAGGCAGGTGGCAGCAGACGCTGAGAGAACAAAGAAAGAAACAGATTCTCGACACCCACTGAATGAGCACGTCACTCAGGCTCGGAGGCTTAAGTCTAGAAATAGCTTCATTGCAAGAACCAAGATCCTTGACGGTGCACAGGAAAATAATAGAGTCCGTAAATAGGAGAATGAACAAACCGCACTGCAGATAAAACCAAAAGAGCAAATGGCAGCTGGAAACAAACTTCCTTACACAGTGTGGAGAACACTAAATAGGCTGAGGGCTGGTGTATCCAGATGCAAAACTAATCTGTGCAAGTGGGGACTGCTGACTAACTATAACGACGTTCTTTGCGGATGCGGAGAGGTACAAGACGAGGCACATCTGCTCATGTGCCGACTACTGCCGGAGCCCTGCAGTTTTAGTGACCTGCTACAAGCCAACGACAAAGCCGTAGCGGCGGCTAACTATTGGAAAAATAAAATTTGGTCTGGACACGGAAAAGTAAAGTAAAGTAGGCCTGTAGACTTCCTGTCGTTGTGGGACTACTAAACAATAAAACTCCATAATAGTAGATTCTAGCAGAAGATGCAATTCTCGTTTCTAGATACAATCCCAATTACTAGTCAACGGGTGTAAAAACGAAGTTTGCTGAGCTGAGCGAGTGAGGAAGCGAGCTCCTCCTACCTTTGTGACGTTCGCGCCGCGGATTGTCTCTCTCGTAGGCCTCGTATGACGTCAGCTACCTGTGAGCTAGTACTCCCGCTACCACACTTGCTATAACGGAAGCGTCTCTCTGCTGCTTCGCTTGACCGCCAAAGCGCTTCTTATCCTCTGGGGAACTACACACTCCGGCCGCGGTTGGGAACGAAGAGGAATTTTGAGCGGAACGCAGGTTAACACCGGTGGCGTGTCAGCAGCAGACCAAAGTGTGCGACCGGAATAATATCGGACAGCGCCGACAAAAGTGCCTCGGTATCGTTCGGCGCCCGGTGAAGAAGCAGAAATAGCTTATCGACGTTTATACAAAGGGGTGGCACACATCTGTGGTAATGGGATGGGGCGCGGCTAACGAAGCCGGCCGCGCGGAATCCCAGCTTAATTTAACCCGGCTCGCTTGATTGCGGCTCCCGGATGCATTGTTAGTAAAAATTGACAATCCGCGCCACCACTGGCAGCTGCTTCCAATTACTGCCACCAGGGGCGAGTCGAGGGCCTTCCAGGGTCGATATCCGTTGCCACATCGCTCCTCTCGCCCCGTTCCTCGCTGTCGCTGTTTCTCTCTTCCCAGTTATTCTGCTCTGCCCCACAATGAAGAAAAGCAGCAAATTTAACAGAGTGTCACAGTGTGGCACATATTAATGGCTACTCTCCTTCCCAGTGGCACAGACCTTACGAAGATAGACTACAAATTGCCAGTCGCCGTATTTCACTGCCTAACATAGATCAAGAGAAAACGCAGATGAGGGAAACTGGATTCTTTTGCTTAAGTCAAAGTATTCGGGATTCCAGTATCATTATCCTCATGGGAAGCAATGCAAACGAGATACGTATCTGATTTGCCGAAAAAGAGCACAAGAACAGTGCAGTTTCAGAACTGAAATACGCAGTACAATCTGCAATGATTCCTTCACTTCTGTCTATGTATTAGTTCTACAATTTTGCTTTCTAATATTTACTATCAAAAACAGTCTTGATCCAAATTATTTATCGCGGTGACCGGCTTAGACCACAACTGTGGTCATCTTCAGACCAATGAGCAAGAAGGAGGTTCTTGCTCATTGGTTTGAAGATGACGACAGTTGTGGTCGAAACCGGTCACCGGAATAAATAATTTGTGATCAAGACTGTTTTTGATAGTAAATATTAATAATAACGTTGATCACTGTTGCTCCCAGAATGTATTCAAAAGTAATTAATTTTGCTTTCGTCTTTTGTAAGCATAACGCCATCAGACTGTTAGTCGATTTGTGATTGGATAATAAAGTTATTTCCGACCGAATATGTCAATTTACAAGCACAGTTCTGGTCATTTACGAAAAGTTTTAATTTTTTTGTTTAATGTGAAGAAATCTACGGCTGAGGCTCATGAAATGCTGGGTAAGACCAACGGCAAAGCAGCTATTAGTGAAAAAACTTGCAGAGAACTTAAATATCTCAAGAGCGGTGAATTTGACGTCGAAGAGCGGTATGGTGGTGGAAGAGAGAAGGTTTTCGATGACGCATAACTGGATGCATTACTTGAGCAGTTAAACAGAGAACCGCCTCGTGGTGATAACATATTAGACCTTCTGGTGACAAACAGACCCGAACAATTTGAAACAGTTAACGCAGAACAGGGAGTCAGTGATCATAAAGCGGTTACTGCATCGATGATTTCAGCCGTAAATAGAAATATTTAAAAAAGTAGGAAGATTTTTCTGTTTAGCAAAAGTGACAAAAAGTTGATTTCAGAGTACCTGACGTCTCAACACAAAAGTTCTGTTCTAAGTAAAGATAGTGTTGAGGATCAGTGGACAAAGTTCAAAACCATCGTACAATGTGCGTTAGATGAGTATGTGCCAAGCAAGATCGTAAGAGATGGAAAAGAGCCACCGTGGTACAACAACCGAGCTGCGGAAGCAAAGGGAACTTCACACCAAACATCAACATAGCCAACGCCTTGCAGTCAAACAAAAATTACTCGAAGCGAAATGTAAAGTGAGGAGGGCCATGCGAGAGGCGTTCAATGAAATCGAAAGTAAAGTTCTATGTACTGACTTGCAGGAAATCCTAAGAAATTTTGGTCTTATGTCAAAGTGGTAGGTGGATTAAAACAAAATGTCCAGACACTCTGTGACCAAAATGGTACTGAAACAGAGGATGACAGACTAAAGGCCGAAATAAAAAAATGTCTTTTTCCAAAGCTGCTTCACAGAGGAAGACTGGACTGTAGTTCCCTCTCTAAATTGTCGCACAGTTGACAAAATGGTAGATATCGAAATAGACGACAGAGAGATAGAGAACAATTAGAATCGCTCAAAAGAGGAAAGGCCGCTGGACCTGAGATACCAGTTCGATTTTACACAGAGTACGCGAAGGAACTTGCCCTCCTTCTTGCAGCGGTGTACCGTACGTCTCTAGAAGAGCGTAGCGTTCCAAAGGATTGGAAAAGGGCACAGGTCATCCCCGTTTTCAAGAAGGGACGTCGAACAGATGTGCAGAACTATGGACCTATATCTCTAACGTCGATCAGTTGTAGAATTTTGGAACACGTATTATGTTCGGGTATAATGACTTTTCTGGAAACTACAAATCTACTCTGTAGGAATCAGCATGGGTTTCCGAAAAAGACGATCGTGTGAAACCCAGCTCGCTCTATTCGTCCTCGAGACTCAGAGGGCCATAGACACGGGTTCCCAGGTAGATGCCGTGTTTCTTGACTTCCGCAAGGCGTTCGATACAGTTCCCCACAGTCGTTTACTGAACAAAGTAAGAGCTTACGGACTATCAGACCAATTGTGTGATTGGATTGAAGAGTTCCTAGATAACAGAATGCAGCATGTCATTCTCAATGGAGATAAGTCTTCCGAAGTAAGAGTGATTTCAGATGTGCCGCAGGGGAGTGCCGTAGGACCGTTACTATTCACAATATACATAAATGACCTTGTGGATGACATGGGAGGAATCAAGCAGTATATTGCTCCCTCCTATGTATATCTCGCGAAGAAACCATGAGGATAAAATCAGAGAGATTAGAGCCTACACAGAGGCATACCGACAATCCTTCTTTCCACGAACAATACGAGACTGGAACAGAAGGGAGAACCGATAGACGAACTCAAGGTACCCTCCGCCACGCACCGTCAGGTGGCTTGCGGAGTATGGATGAAGATGTAGATGTAGACCGAGATGCGTGCCAGACGCAACAAGAATTAGAAAGATATTTGGGAGTAAGTTAAAAGTCCAAACGACTGATAGCCATAGAATGATACAGAAGCGAGGACATTGCCTGCCTCACTAGTTAAAGTCGAGAGAAGTTCAGCGGCGTTTGTCTGCTTGTAAACGACAGCTTGCCGAACTCATTTTAATGAAAATAATTCGAATCAGATTGGTTCTTAAAAAACAGTGCTCATAGCCCGATCGTTATAACAAACTTTTCTAGCTGATGTATGGAGCCGAAATTAATTACGCACGAGTTGCGAAGAATATTGTTTCAGGTAACATACGTCAGTGTTGTGCGCGGCTGATATTCGGTGGTTTTAATGATCATTTTGCTGAAGATAACTGCTTCCGTCTTAATCAATAGTTTTATAGAATCTGTTGTATGAACTGTGATTTAGTGACACTTACACAACTTACAGACTACACTTTAACACGACGTTAACTTGGAGTTCTTTAGCAACTTCATCAAATCTTTAGGTGGAAGAAAAATGATTTAGTAATTACTCAATGTAATAAAATAAGATTATCATTTCCATTTACAAATTAGTTAAATCCCAAACCACTGAATAACACAGCGAACGCCACATTACGTTCGTGCCGGGGTCAGGGATTTTCTCTGCCTCGTGAAGGCTGGGTGTTGTGTGATGTCCTTCGGTTAGTTAGGTTTAAGTAGTTCTAAGTTCTACGGGACTGATGACCACAGCAGTTGAGTCCCATAGTTCTCAGAGCCATTTGAACCATTTGAACGTTAGTGCCCAGCGCAGTAAATCTTGGGGACATCCCGGCTGTGCTTGCACGTCGATGGTCAAACTGAATATTCTCAGCTCGAAGATCATGCTCTGTACTGCATTATAAGCTGCTGAAACCGGTTGAAACTATCACGGGAGATCGTTGTCGAAAGCAGCTGAGGCTTTTCAGCCGAGCATTGAAGGACAACCGGTCACAATAGAACGACAGATATGATACGGTGCTATTGTTGCGTGGCAGTCCTCGACACCACGTCCTAAAACCCGTCAGAACTTACATGGAAACATATTCTCTAGACATTGCTCCCCCTGAGTACCATCTTATTCTAGCAATAACACATGGCCTGGCTGACCAGCACTTCCGATCATATAAACAAGAGCAAACATGGATCGATTCATGGATCTCCTCAAAAGACGCCCACCACTTTCGCCGCTGGATACGTATACTACTCGAAAGATTGGAAAAAGTAATGACCAGCGATTTGAATCGTAATTTGTAAGTTTTTCACAATGAAGCCGCGAACTTCGAGAAAAAAAAACCGGTGGAAGCAAAGTTGCAAATCTAATAGTATCCTTTCCCTTTTCTGTTTCTTAGTTCCGCATCTGCACAGAGTCACGCACGGTTATTTGAGATAGTTACTTTACGGAGTGAGCAGATGCCCTTTCTTCGCCACCCCGTTACCTTTCCGGATGGAAATATGTGCACCCCAGCTGTAAGCTTGCAGTATTATTCGTGCGAAGTCAGTAGAAGTTTTCTAAATATTTTCGAACTGGTAGCTGAGACGGGACTTGGGTACCAGGTCAGTATTCTCCTAGTGAGATGTGGAAAATCGGCTAAAAAACGCATCCAGGCTGGTCTGCACACCGACACAGCCGTTAAGCCGCCTGTGAGGCCAGTACACTTGCCAGTCCCAGATGCAGCACCTTAACACACACCGTTACCCGGGCGGGCTGGTTTAGTATCCGTTTTCGGCTCCTATGAATTAAAAATTAAAGCAAATTATTATTATAAGACAGCAACATTCTAATTAGAAATGGCTTGAAGTAAATTTAGTTAAAATGAAGAACCGTAATTACGAAAAGAGCTCAAGAATCTTTTGAAAATAGTATAACTAAAACGTCTCGTACAACGAAAAACCAATCCAAAGTTGAAAATTTTACTTTTTTACTCACTCGATGATCAAAAATGGTATTTTCAGATACTTATCTGTATGCGCTGTAACTGTTCGTTGCACATTTTTGACATGGTTTTTTAACTCTGAGCGCTTAACATCTGAGGTCATCAGTCCCCTAGAAATTTGAACTACTCAAACCTAACTAACCTAAGGACATCACACACATCCATGCTCGAGGCAGGATTCGAACCTGCGATCGTAGCAGTGGCGCGGTTCCTGACTGAAGCGCCTAGAACCGCTCGGTCACACCGGTCGGCTTTTGACATGGTTTTCATATCTTTTGAAATATCATTTTTGACTATGTTACGATTATTTGAAAATTGGTCTCGGCCCGAAACTAGTCATCGAGTGAACAAAAAAGCATAATTTGCAACTTTGGACTGGATTTTCGTTGTAATGGTTAACAGAAGTTGCTGACTCACATCTATTCCAGCACGCCGAAAGTTCGTAAAACGTTTCGAAACTTCTGAGTGACGTTATCATGACGTTAACATCTTTTTGAGACACATAGGCTCCAAGAAGCGACCACGACCTGAATAAAAAATATTGTCCATTCGCACAGCTTTCAATTTCTGCTAACAGTTTCCGAAATCGTAAGTGAAGGTAAGTTTTCATCATAAGCGGTCAACGGTAACTGTGCAACGGTAGTTCTAAATGAAAACGTAGCTGTTTTATTATTTCAGAGGTGTGAAAATTTTATAATCATTCAGGATGATTCCAAATTAACACCAAAAATTTAAAATTTATAATCAGTTCTGAATGTCCCCTACTTTGAATAAGAATACACATTATTTTCCTTGAAATATATTATGTAAGTTGAAATTGATAGACCCATAGAGAGGAATTCAGTTGAAGTCAGGTAGTGAAATAATATATTGTGAAACAATATCAGTGATATCAGCCAAAGACTGCAAAATTATGATGTGTCAACTGGAAATTTGTATGAGCCTAGCACACTAGCCCAGCCTCCCGTAGCCACCCTGAACCAAATAGGCCCGCTCTAATAATGACCAAAACATTATATGTGCCTGGACCACAGTATCTAACCGTCAGGAATAGTACCATGAAAAGAATAGCAAGAGCTAAGAATGGTTACATATCCTGCCAGTAGGACATGTATAAACAGAATTTAACTCTCTGAAATAAATAGACTCCTCCAGTGGTTATATTTCTGGGCAGTGTCCTCGGCTTCCGTTACCGTTAAGATCGACTGCTCTTTATGTGCCCGAGATGGCGGATATAATCCCAATCCTGATCAAATATTTAACTACTTACTTCACAGCGTTCTGTACTACATGTAGAACAAAATTAGATCATCATCATCGTCATCGTCATCTACATCAAGGGTGAGCGCTTTTCGGTCATTCCATCTTCTTCAAAATTTGGCAAGCCATCTCTTCATTATGTTAATGATGAAAATATCCCCTACAGTTGTACAGTTATTTACTAACTGAAGTCGTTACTCTATCAGGTTCTGGAAACTCAGCCCTATCTTCAGGTGTATCTATAAATAGCAGGTCGATGAGTCCTTGTCATGGCTAACTTTCAAAGAAACACATCTGCCGTACATGTTTCATGTTGTAAGATGGGGTGGTCTCCTGACCTTCATTTCTTACATATTCCGACCTCCCAATCGTATTCTGCGTATCAAGACGTTTCTTTCGAGCCCAAACTCCATAGGCTACAGTCAGTTTTACATATTTTCATTTAATCGATATGCAAATCTAATAAATAAATCTCAAGTGCACACCGAGATTAAAATGTCGAGGCTGGCATACACTGATATTCAAGGCACGACGGCCACGGGACTTTTTGTTTGGTGGAGGCAACCAGCCTGCTGCAAAGTCCATAGGAGGGTGAGTTAGCATGCAGCTGCGCCAGCCGGCCGACCGCCCAGGAACCAAAACAGTTTGTGCCACAGAAAAGGGACAATGGCCTGCGTGTTCACCTTAAAAGCAAAACCCGCTGTATTGTTTGGGAGAGCCCCAGCATAGATATTTTTTTGACGGAGCTAGTGCGCAGTTTCAGAGTTCTCACAGGTGGACAGTAAGCGTCTAATGCAGATGCTATATATTTCTGGATTGGTCGGTATAAACAGAGCGCCATTCTCCGTTTTGTAAGAGTAACGCTGATTGGCGGACTATTTCTGACACAATAAGCCGGAGGAGTGAGGGAAAGACAGCGGATGATATACCCTTTCGATTTTTGTGTGGAGTGGGGTTGTTCCGGTGACACTCTTGAAGTGGGAACATGCACCAGAGGCGAGTGTGCTTGTGCGTGTATGCAGAGAGTGAGGATCAAACTCTCTACTCAGTACTACACTCAGAGAGCACCTCTGTCGCTAAGAAATCGGAGTGATACTCTATATTGAGTCGCTCGCAATGAAGCATTTCTTCACTGTGTTGGCCGCAGCACTTAATGTGTGGTGTGGACACAGAGTATTAGTTAGTGCCTGTGAGCGAACATTGAGTGGGACTGCGGTGGACTGGTTATCTGACCGGTACACCACGCCAATAGTTCGACTAAGGGCAGATAGGATTCCTTGACTTCATCAAGGCATAGTGAGAGTACGATTGGCGAAGGCCAGTCCTGATAGAAAGAGGTAGTTTTGTTATTTTTCGGCGGGGAATGACGCAGGCAGTAGTCGTCACAGCACACAGTATTGTGCGCTACAGCGTATGCGAGACCCATCTATCCTCCATTAGAAATAACATACTTCATTCACATCACTCCATTACATTTCTCACACGACAACCTCGACCGTACTTAGAAAATTCAGTCGGATAATTATTCAAGTTGAGTAGGCACAGCTCTCAGCCATTCTGCCGAGTAAATAACATTCTTAAAGAAAAGTGATAAAAAAGCTTTCCCATACTTTGTTCATAAATTTCACTAGCAGGATTCCTATCCATAAGAGGTAACCTCTTATTCCGGAAAGAACCTAGAAATATGTGTATCAGTTTATAAATAAAAGTTTCACTTGATTTTGTCAGATTTTGCAATAAATAATATTTTCCGCTCGTTTAATGTTTTTCTTACACCAACTAGCAATACTCCAGTTACGTAACAAAATAGAATATGTTTGTGTCTTTCCCTTACAGCAGACGACTCCAGAAGATATTTATTGCTTACAGTCCTTCAGGCATTTCTGTTTGGTACGTTAGTAGCGTCTGTCTGTCTTCTGTAGTAGTGTTGGGTGGAAATTGCTTCTTGCAGGAGCCAAAGGGAACTTGTCAGATCAGTCCATTGCACAACTCGTCAACGTAACACCCACATACTGTCAGAATATGTTGCCTTGTAAGTTAGCTGAGACATGGACGCTTCGACCTACTATTTTTAGATACGCCTGAAGGTTTGTGAGTATTCTAAACACTTCCATCACTCCGTAACTGAACAAATGTAGGGGATATTTCAATCGTAATCATTATGTATAACAGTTGCGGCTGTTCCACCAGCAAAACTATGCACTTGTTCATTGTTCTTCCCAAAGACTTTTTGCCTCTTGGTTTCTGTTATGTTAGTGTTTCAGTAATTCTTGCATTTGGCATAGGATTTATGTGTTCTTTCCAACTTAACTGATACTGTTTATTTTATCAATAATGTTTTGCATATTCAGTTTAGCTCGAATGTCATCATTTCTCTTTTTATCCATTAAAGTGTATCCAGTCACGTATCTAAGGAAGTTCATTTCACATGCTTATATTTTCTTTTCACCTCTCTTCTTAGGGGTCCAGTTTCCACATCCATACAACAGTGAAAATATGGCAATAACCTTGTAGAACTTCAGGGGAGTATCTCATTCTACATTGTTTCCAAAATTAGCGTATCGTTTCACAGAATTAGTAAAAGAGGTCTAACATTTTGTATACCATTGTTTTCCCCATGTGTAATATTGCTCTCTAAATATTTAAATGTATTGATTTCGTCTATGATCATTCTGTCAATTTCGATCCTAGGTCGCATAGGCTTGTGTCCTTCAAAGGCCATTATTTTTGTTTTCGTACTGCAGATGTTCTATGACTGTTTTCCTTAAACTAAAAACGGATTTTTGAAGATTACTTTCATTCTGACTAATAATTACTTAGTAGGCAGCAAAAACCATATGTCTAGCATCCATGACGTTAATTTTAAAATATTTCACTGTCTGCACCCATGTTTTGGTTACATCGTCGATATTTATATTAAAAAGAGTGGGTAACAGATGACACCCTCGTCTAACTCCTTGGTTTATTTCATCTGTATTATGTCTCCTGCAAGCTATTTTTATTTTTATTTTGTTATTCGTATGTAAACGCTGTGCAGCTCTCATAAGATGAGATCCCTCTGCTTCTTAAAATTCCCAACAACTGTAAAAAGTTTTCCTAACTCTTAGCAAAAATACTGTCTAACTGATCTTCCTTTGAGAGCTTGTTAGACATCTTATAAAATAGTTTCAGCAACTGGAGTTAGTAATTTAGTTGCAATTCTAGAACACAATTTAAAACATGCATTTAGAAGTCTAACAGTTCTACATTCTGTAGTTCCACATTCATGTCTATTTCCTTTCTCATAAGCTGGGCGTATTTACGCCATATTCCACTCTGCCGCCAGATATTCGTAAAATGGAGAATCCGTATTTTGGCAATACACTGGTTTTATCACACCCTGGAGTCATCTTGTTCTTGCTAGGTGTTATTTCTTACCCCAGTTCCACCAGCGTTACTAACCCTGCATTCGTATCTGCTTAAGCCAGAACCATCTGTTTATCTTCCACAACGGTCCATAGTGGTTTATAGTATTGTAACCAATTAGTTTCAGATATTGTGTTCATTTCTAGATTGTCATCTTTTTTGTTTTAGTATTTCATTATTTTGTGTGCTTCGTCTTGTTTTCCTCTTCCATCACGTTCAATATCTATAATATTTTTACCCACTTATGGTTTTAACTTGCCCGATTTCTCCTCTCAGTAGAAGTGATTTTCTTTTATGAGACAAAATCTTCATCATCTGGTGAATTTGGTTAGTTATTCAGTTGCATGTTTCGTAAATGATTTGATCGATCCTTTTATCGAAATGATGTGGAGCGAATCAATTTACAGTATTCATTTAGATACATGATTAGTATTTACCATTTTATGAGGCTGTTTGTTATAAATTAAAAATTGGTTCTTGAACTAGAAGGAGTTGTCAAGGAGAAATGATTTTAGGTTAGATTTAAAACTTGCTGTGCTACCTCTCAGACATTTTGTGGCATTGGACAAATGATTAAAAAAAATGTCACTGCATACTGAACTCCATTCTGAGCCTCAAAGAGCTTTAATAAGGAGTAAAAAACGTCATGTTTCCGCTAGTGTTATAAGTATGGACATCACTGTTCTTCTCTAATTGCGATGAATTATTTATGATGAATTTCATTAGTGTGAACATTAATAAAACCAAAAAACTGCAGGGACGGATTTCTGACTGGAAATGGTGGAAAAAAGATCCTATGAGTATGCATCCGAAAATGGACGTATGCGAGCAATGACAACAAACCATCCCAGAAGACTGTACAGAGGTGCATTACATCCACGTCACAACAGATGTTCAAAGTGGCTTCCTTGGGATAGTAGTGGTTGTCATGCAGGATACACATAATCTTATTTTGCCGGGTCACTTGCCTTGAGTTTGTTGTACGGTTCATCTCAATATCCCGAACCCGGTCCTCCAAATCTGGTGTACACACATTCCGCCGCCTCCCTGAACGTTCGTCTGTCTGAAAGGACGCATGATTACACAAACGACCAAAACAGGCTTGAAATGTTGTATGATATGGTTGGTGTCTGTGAGGGTATTTGTTTTGGTACTGCAGGGCCGCCTCTCGACGGTTTCCATCTGCTTGGTCGTACACAAACACAATCTCGGCTTCTTCCCAACACGAATACCGCACCATTCTGCTGTTTACAGTACGCTGCGTCAATCACACAGCCTGGAGCACGCAAGTAACACACGGCACGTAAATAATGTTATAACGTCGTGTGTGTGTGTGTGTGTGTGTGTGTGTGTGTGTGTGTGTGTGTGTGTGTGTCGTGTCCGAAAGAACAGACACCATTTTGACGCAGCAGCCATTGTGAATTAGGGCCCAAAAAATTAAACATTGGCTGCAAGTGGACATTGATTGAAAGCAAGCAGGAGACCCGGTTTCAAATCCCAGTTCGGCAAAAATTTGCAGTTATCCCCACTCATTTCAATCGACGCCCGCTCTCAGCCAATGTCCGTAATTCCTTTGTGTCTTAATTCGTAATAGCTGATGGATCAAAACATACGTAATAATTTAGGCGAAATAGCCATTGTTCTCTTCAATGAAGATGCACACGAAGCTCGAAGTCTTACTGGAATCGGCGAAATGCCACGACTAATGAGGATAATTGGCAATGGGCACGACATTAGTAGTGTGTAGATAAACTGAAAAGTTGGGTCTGACGGGAGGCGTGCTAGGGTAGTACTTGCAGATACAGTGACCGCTGTGTCCGCATGGCTTGGTTGTCATAACACTGCCAAGTAACCAGGAGGCCCGGGTTCGAATCTCAGTCTGGCACAAATTTTCAACTTTTCACGTTGATTTCCATCAATCCGCTCTCACAGCCAATATCTGTAATTGACGGGGCCAAATAATAGCATCAAACGAAAAAAAAATGAAGAACAAATCTGTTCGAACGTGACGGGGGAATCAGATGTTGCAACTGGCCGGCCGCGGTGGTCTCGCGGTTCTAGGCGCGCAGTCCGAAACCGTGCGACTGCTACGGTCGCAGGTTCGAATCCTGCCTCGGGCATGGATGTGTGTGATGTCCTTAGGTTAGTTAGGTTTAGGTAGTTCTAAGTTCTAGGGGACTGATGACCACAGCAGTTGAGCCCCATAGTGCTCAGAGCCATTTGAACCATTTTTTTGTTGCAACTGAGCAACTGATCGCCCACTAGATGGCTCTGCCATATGTCAAATTGATAGAAACTGCATTCCTTTTTTAAAAAAAAATAGGTGCCCTCATTTTTTATTACATATTCGTGTAGTACGTAAATAAATATGAATGTCTGGTTTGGAACATTTGTTTCGCCTTTGTGGTGGATGGCGCCGTAATATTCTCACAAATGTAGCAACGCACCAGATAGCACTGTGTGAAATTCATTACTTAAATTATGTATGATAAGACGCTTGTTCAGTCATAATAATTACCGGAAGACATAATCTTGTTAAAATGGAACGTTTAACAGTCGCAGAGAAGGTAGTTACATCGTGTTTATTTATGGCTATTGTGATCAAAATGCCCAACAAGCTTATGCTACGTATGTTGATCGTTATCCTGACAGACAGCATCCAAGTGTCCGGGCCTTTCGAAGGGTAGTTAACGTGTTTAAAGAAATTGGAAGCGTTCAGCCAAAGAAGAAGACGCAACCAAGAACTGCAACAAATGAAGATGCCCAAATAAGTGTTTTAAATGCAGCTGAGGCTAATCCACACATCAGTAGCAGACAAACTGAGCGGGAATCGGGAATTCCATTACCATATTTCTATGCTCTAGGAACTGTATGGCGATGATTTTGAACGTCGTGTAAATTTTTGCCACTGGGTACAAAATAAATTACGAGACGATAACAGTTTTTTTCAAAAGTTCTATTTAGTGTCATTCACAAGCGTCATTCACAAACAGAGGTAACGTAAACCGGCATAATATGAACTACGTGGCAACGGAAAATCCACGATGTCTGCGACAAATGGTACATTAGCTACCCTGGAAGTATTGGAAGACATCTGATTGGCCCTTATTTTACCTATGGCAGTCTAAACGGTGCTATGTATGTATTAATTTTTTACCGTTTCTACTAGAAGATGTTTCACTTCATGACAGAATTGAGATGTGCTTTCACCATATGGACGTCCGGCACTGAGCACGCGTGAAGTTAGAGCGGTATTAAGTAGAATACTTAGTGATAGGTGGATTGGTCGTAGAAGCACCATACCATGGCCCGCACGTTCACCGGACCTTTCGTCTCAGGACTTCCCTCTTTGAGGAAAATTGAAAGATATTTGTTATCGTGATATATATATTTGATGAAGTAATCTATATTCAATTCTGTTCAACAAATACGGCCATACCAACAATTGATGTAGCACATAGACAGGAGTTAGTAAATACGGTAGAATGCTCCAAAATGTGATATTCATCCGCAGTCGTCATCTTCAAGGAGTTAGGCATTATACATATATTGTGATGCTGCAGCTAAAATGCATTATATCAATTCTTTCTAAATGATGTGTTACACCAGAAAATTATTCCATAAGACACTATTGAATGAGAATACGCAAAATATTCCAGGTGGCTGATTCATGTGCATCGAAGACTAACAATTGTATGAAGAGCAAAAGTAGCTGTTATTTGAAAATCTCAGTAATATGCTTCTTGCAGTTCAAGTTTTTATCAGTACGTACACCCAAAAACTTGGAGCATTCCACCACGGTTACTAACTCCTGTCCATGTGCTACATCAATTGTTGGTATGACCGTGTTTGTTGAACAGAATTGAATATAAATTACTTCCTCAGAGCTTGAGAGAATCCTTTTTTTAGATAATCACTTAATAATTCTTTGGAAAACAACCGATTCCCCTGTAAATTTCTGTATAATGCGCTAGTGTCGTCTGCAAAAAGTACCAATTCTGCTTGTTGAATGTTAACTGGAAGGCCACCGACAAATATAAGGAATATTAGTGGTCACAAAACTGAACCCTGTGTGGCTCCCTTTATGATTTCTCACTAGTCACTAAAATTTTCTACCCTTCCAACTTTGTCTAAATTATTCAGCACAACGTTCTGCATCAGTTCGATAAAACTTACGTTTTTCTAAGACAGTAACATGATCTTCACAACCAAACGCTTTAGGAAGTTCACAGAAGATACCAACTGGCGATATTCTTTTTGTATAACGCTTGTAGTATTTGGTGAGTGAATGTGTAAACAGCGCAGTGGGGCAATTGTTCTGGAGTCCAAAGTGTGGTACGCTAAGTAAATTGTATCGCTTAATGTGAAACTACTCTTGTGTACACTGTTTGTACCTACGTACATTATTTGTATGCCTCAAATAGTGGTTCTCCAAATTCACACTACAGGATTTTCCGACAAAAACGTCATTTTTTCGAATCTAGTTTAATTCGCTTGAGCATCTCAGTTATCTTGCGTGTGGGCTATACCGACCTATTATTATCCTAGAAAATTGCTCGGACATCTGCCTTAAAGCCGACTCGATAAGGGCCCTAAACATTTTAACATTACCATGATAGTTACCACTAGAGTAATGAATCCGGTTTTCTTTAAAAAAGAAATGCTCACAACAGTGTCTCAGAATCAACTCTACCCATGGACCGTTTCAGCCCTTCCATCCAACACTCCAGCATATCAAAGTTTTGTATTCATCTTACTTGCTATTAATCTACACGTATTTGCAGAATTTCATATCACTTTGTAGCATTATCCCTTGACATTTAAATGTTGTGATAATCCCCAGGTCTTCGTATTCTCCCTTGCGTATGGTCAATATTTCCTAAGTGACAGTAGTTCGCAGTCGAGCTTTATAATTACCAAACGCTGGTCACCATTATAGGTGATGAAATGAGAAGTCATTTTTTTAAACGAGCGTACAAACGGAGTATGAGTCAATATGAGTATATGAGTCAATATTCAAACCAGTAAGTAATTAGTGTTCACTAAAACCTACGTAATATAATACCAGAAATTTCATTTTCTCATAAGTCAAATTTCTTCATATTTTCACCTCGCTTACAGTGTCACATTTCGCATTATCTTTCCAGGAAACACTTGACTTGTTTCTGAATAGAGTGCTACGCATGAACATGGCTAGAATTATACTTATTACTAAACGATTACATTTCGCTATCACAGCCCCGGGATTCTTTGAGATACTCTCAGTATGTGAGATAATGTTCACTTATTTGCAGGAGCTCCTGTAGAACGTTGGATGCTTCACGATTGCTGCTGCCATACTCGCGTGTCCTCTTCGCCCTCTCGTCTTCCCACTGAGAGGATCGAATATCTGACATGAACACTGAGTCGATATGACAGTAATTGGTTGCCCCGCTAGCTAGATAAAATTGCAGGAGATAACTCTAAGAGCAAAGTTAGAGCCCGTGAGTCCAATATATCCACATTACCGGTGAATTTGACAGCATTGATGCAGTTTCCATGAAGAAATAAGGAACAGCAGTTGACAGCGTGGCTCATCGAACACGACAATTCATCTCAGTCATCTGTACCCGAGTGAAACTCTGCTCTGTACAACACATCTTGATTCCATCCTCACATTTCTGTAATTCCATTGCATGAAAGGCATCATCCAGATACAGTATGCTTCTCATGAAAGAAATGTATCAATAATCGTGAAATGAGTTGTTTATCACCAATTTATTTATTTATTTGCTACCTTTTCCACGATAAAATCAGAGTACAACTGCCACGACCGTTCTATAAATGGCAAAGAAAAAGAAAAAATACATCAGCTACATAACGAAATAAATTCTATCTTTGAAAATTGATGATAACAAAAGTCTCCCTCTGATTCTAAATGACTATTTTCTGAATCCGAAATTCATCCCGCAGTATGTTCTATATAACAAAGAGTGGGGGCATGCTCTGTTTCTCTGTGTAATACTGTTTGTTGCCACATGCGTTGCTTATCATGACCTATTAACCGTCTCCGTATTTGATATTTGTATATAATTAACGCTCAGTGACGAAGCACTAACTTACTGAATAAAATGTTCTCTGGTTTCCAGCCGCGCTACGTGGTTAAAATGTCACGAGCTTTCCACCAACCTCACCTTGATCACTGTCAAGCGGTATGACTGCTCGTTTGCCACCAATACGCCCTAATTACACTAGCTGCCGGCTGTGACGTCACTGGTGCTCACCGCTTCGCCATATAGCGTTGACTCGGCTTTCGATGGGCGAGCTTCAGCCTCGCAATCGCTGGATGCGATGCATCCCTGAGCTGCAGGCCGCCGTCTCTATGAAAGGTATTGTCAGCGATTTTTATTTCGAGGGTTTCTTTAATTACAGTCACATAACCGTTAGTGCGAGCTACGACAGAGGTTTCGTCAAATTTGATGCGACGACAGGAAAACAGTTCCTTAGAAGAATACCTTCTTCTGTTGAAAATACAAAATGGTGAACCACTGACGAAGTGCGACATAACCGTCCACACATTAGGTAGCCCATTAAAAAAATTCCTCGCCATAAAAGCCTGTAAGTGAAGAATTACCAATAGCCTCCAAACAGCTTTAATATGTTATACAGCACTTAAATATATATAACTCGAAATATTTACAAATGCTGCTAAGAAGACAACCACTTGTCCCACAACAACAAAAACAATAGAAAGTTCTAGAAACTGGTTATTGTGGTTTCTAGTGCGTATTCCTTAATGTGACTCTGGAACACCGACCAGGAAGTATCATGTGCTCCTAGGTACACTATGCTCAAGCTGCAACACTCGCACCTTGTAGCTGTAATGCAACATGCAGTTTCTCCCAGGAAAAATATACATTTTGGTCAGTCTATCTCCTTCAGAAAGCCTACCTGTTTCTCTACTGCCGTCCTTTCTCTTGTACACTTAATATTTTACAACAAAAGCGTTGCAAACACAAGACGCTACATAATACAAACACACACACACAAAACTGAACGCACGTGCGCTGAATATCCTTACCGATACCCGTATACAATCAAACAGCAGGACCTACACCCATATGTATTTGTAATTTTCATCTGGAAGAGTTTATAACGTAATCGAAGGAATAAATCTAAAGTAGTTCATATCTTCTCCGTCCTTCCCCCAGTCCGACGAAAGTTTTCGGGAGATTTCCTCAGATCTTGAAGTTAATTTTGCAATCGAGATTCCCTTCCTAAATAATGCTAATCGGGAAATCTTACAGCACTTTTAGATTGATGGAATTCTGCTGAAAAGAACAGCTAAAGCAGATAGGTAAGAAATGAAAAAATGTGTAAGAAATACAAAAACAGTTTGAAGTACATATTCTTCCGATGCTCGCCATAAGAACAACGGCCCAGATATAAAAACGAACAAAAATTTATTTGAATAGAGAGAAAGAATTAAACATATTGAATACAAGTCATGGGGGTCATGAACAAAAACAAGCTGGTTTGCTTAAACCCAAAAATTCCTTCAACCCTTGGAAGGAGAAAATGAAGTTTTAAGGTTGTGAGCCATCTTATCCGAAGGAAGTCCAAAGAGACTCCTCTGACTACAACACAAAATCAGTACAGCTGTCTGATATTGAGGAAAACGAAGTACTGTACTAGGTCCTGGCACACAAGAGATAGAAAACAACTTCGATCATAAGATCTTAACACATTCCAGATAAAGCATTGTCTGAATAAAGTTTATGACTCACTTAGCATAATAATTAAGTCTGATCAAAGTTTATAATACATGTAGGATAAGGACGAAGTCCGATAGAAAATCTAAAACGTTGCAACGCAAAAAAAGTCTGGTATGGAACAGTTGGAATCTAAGTTCCAAGAAAAAATTTTCTGTCCAGCGAGGCCGCAATACAACACAGAAATATGACAAATCCAATAGTCAGTCTTCCCATCACATCGGCATCGTCTGTAGAGACCCGACAGTGCAGTATCCAGGGCAAGGAGGCCGGCTCGGAAGAGAATTGAGGACCCTAAGTGAGCTCCTGATTGTGGAAATGAAATAGTAAGCATTCGGCGCCTGGCCCAGAAAGCCCCTTAGGGTGAACTCGCTCCCCATGGCCCGTGCGCCGGCCAAGTATAGCCCTCGGCGACAGGATACGTTCAGTCTTGTTTCTTGTCACGTGGCTGGCGTAGAAAGAAGGTCCGTGGTACCAGCGGCCTCTGTCAGCGCTTTAATAGTGTTGTGTGGTCTGGCCAGAACGTTGTTGTCGCCTCTGCTGGTCTGGTCACGGAGTTCCGGCGTTCTGCAGTCCCACGGCGTCTCCTCCGCAGGAGCTAAGCTAGCGGCAACCCGAACAACGTAAGTGTTGTGCGTGGTGCGATCGCCCTCTCATATCTAGGGGGCCTCGACGTCTTTAATTTTCTCTGTTAGAGTGGGCGGTTAGAAATCTGGCCCATTGTAGAACTCAGTTTCACTACAGCCCAGTCTTAAAGAGCTGGAAATGGGGCAGTTGTGGAGTATTTGAGGGGCTGTTAAAAGTTCTGACTTTTACCAAACATCCAAAGAAACGTACTAAAGCCCTGAGCAAAACCAGGAGATTAAAGATATTTCTACTTTGTTTCCCGGATAAGAAAAAACTAATGGGCATATTTGTTAGTGTTTCCGACAGAGCTACTCTGACGACTGGCACAACATGTATAGCAGTATCCCTAATTTACCACAATATCACAATATGATTTTTAGATATCTTTCGTGGAACAAGGAAGTGGTTGTGCTGGGTTGCATTGTGAGTGAAAACTGCTCTCGAACATATTTTATTTCACTACAGTTTTATGCATTAAATAAAGGAACACCACTGCTAAGTGCATTCAAAGCAGTAGCAGTAGCTTATTGTCCGTAATGGATCCTCCGTAAAATTTTGTAATTATATGCTAAAGGTTTATAAGACAAAATAACTTCCTCAAAAATCGTTTAAACGTTAACTAATTTAAGATGGACCTCCTGCACATGTCCATAACAATTTAAGTAAAATATATTTAATCTTAATAGAAATGTAAAGGATAAAAACTGTAGAGGAAGACAGAGACTGGAATACGCCCAGCAAATAATTAAGGACGTAGGATGGAAGTCCTACTCTGAGATGAAAAGTTTGGCACAGAAGAGAAATTTGTCTCGGGCCACATCAAACCAGCCAGAAGACTGATGACTCACAAAAAAGTAATTTGGTGGCTAGTTATAGTAGGGGCGGATGAGAAGGAGAAGGAGTGGGGAAATGTAGATGATGTGTTTGAATCATATGTCATGGCATCTGTTCTCACAACTCAGATATGTACTTTGAATCGGACAGCTATCAGATTACCTTATGTGATGCAGCTGCCTTATTTTTTAACTTTCCTTCCTCTCCTCAAACCTACAACAGGGGAGGGTGTTTTCAAATGTTCACCTCTAGCCATCCCCGTAATAGAAATTTAATACATTTTCTTATGCCACTTTTAAATTATGACATTCAGTTTAGTGTGCTACAGTCTTTTAATGAAATTACAATCATGACTCTAACAAATTAAGGTTTCTTCAAACATGACCCAGGTTACAATATGGTCATGTAACTAGGGACAAATATTCAATTGAAGTTTAGAAGCGCAGAAATCGTGAAAATCTTGCCAAAACTTTATTTAACATTGCGGTCTATTTGTTACATCATTACTCTACAGCACTTCAATAGTCAGTACGTAAAATCAAATTAAGGAGGGGTAATGTCAAAAACCAGTTGCAGGATAAATACATTCTGAAATAGAAGTTGTTGAGAGCTAATATAACTTTCGACTTTCAACGCAATAAAACTGTTAACATACTAAATAAATTCGCCTCATTTGCGAGTATCACATGTTCCATGGCAAAAGACCTTCTCCCGTTTCAAGGTAAAGAGCCACAACACGGCGTGGAATGGATTCGATTAATGTCTGAAGTAGTGCTGGACGGAGTTGCAACACTAATCCTGCAGGGCTGTCCATAAATCAGTAAGAGTACAAGGGATTGGAGCTCTCTTCTGAACGGAAAGTTGCGAGGCATCCCAAATATGCTCAAAAATGTTCATGTCTGGAGAGTTTGGTGGCCTGCGGAAGTCTTTACACTCAGAGTGGTATTTATGGAGCACTCTGCAGCAATTCTGGAAATGTGAGGTGTCGCATTGCCCTACTGGAATTGCCAAAGTCCGTCGGAATGCACAATGAACATGAATGGATGCAGGTGACCATACAGGATGCTTACGTATGTGTCACCTGTCACAGACGTATCTAGACGTATCACGGGCCCAATACCACACCAACTGCATACGCCCCACTCGCCTTCGGCTCCGTAATCCCACATCGACGATGTTTCGTTGAATGGTTCGTACGATGATACTTTTTGATGTCCCAGCATTGAAATCTGTAGCTATTTGCGGAAGGGTTTCACATCCGTCACGATAAACGTTCTCTTCTGTCGACGTTGGTTCCGTTCTTGTAGGATCTTTTCCCGGCCGCAGCGATGTTGGAGATTCGTTGTTTTACCCGATATTCACGGTACACTCGTCAAATGGTCGTATGGGAAAATCCACGTTTCTTCGCTACCTTGGAGATACTATGTTCCATAGTTCGAGCCCCGACTGTAACACCATGTTTAAACTCAAATCTTGATAATCTGCCATTGTAGCAGCATTAACCGATCTAACAACTGCGCCAGGCACTTGTTATCTTATATAGGTGTTGCCGACCGCGGCCCTGTATTCTGCCTGTTTACATATCTCTGTATTTGAATACGCATGCCTATACCAGTTTCTTTGGCCCTTCATTATAGATACTGTTGTAGGGAAGCCAAACCCAAAATTGTGTTTTATTGGAAGAACGCTGAGGAGATGCAACAGATCTACTCAATAGGCTGCCTGCTCTACACTTCTCCGACATCTGCGATAGTATTGCTGGTTTGCATGGTGTAACAAGATCGAATTGATAGAGTACATCAAAGAAGTTCAGAGAACGTAAACTGGTTTTGTTTACCGCGAAATAGAAAAAGGACTATCACAAATATGATAAGTGAACTGGGATCGCAATCATTGAAACAATGGCATTCCTCCTTATGGTGACACCTTACCAGAAACTTTCAGATACCATCTTTCTCCCCCGAATTCAAAAATAATTTATTGTCACCAGCCTCTATTGAGAGAAATGGTCATTATAATAAATTACGAGAAAGCAGAGCTTATATGGATACATTTAAGTGTACATTTTTCCCCATGCGCTGACAGGGAGTGGAATGATCGAGAAATAGTCTGAAGATGGTTCGAAGAACCCTCTATTAAGCTTTTGTGATTTGCAGAGTAATCACATATACACTCCTGGAAATTGAAATAAGAACACCGTGAATTCATTGTCCCAGGAAGGGGAAACTTTATTGACACATTCCTGGGGTCAGATACATCACATGATCACACTGACAGAACCACAGGCACATAGACACAAGCAACAGAGCATGCACAATGTCGGCATTAGTACAGTGTATATCCACCTTTCGCAGCAATGCAGGCTACTATTCTCCCATGGAGACGATCGTAGAGATGTTGGATGTAGTCCTGTGGAACGGCTTGCCATGTCATTTCCACCTGGCGCCTCAGTTGGACCAGCGTTCGTGCTGGACGTGCAGACCGCGTGAGACGACGCTTCATCCAGTCCCAAACATGCTCAATGGGGGACAGATCCGGAGATCTTGCTGGCCAGGGTAGTTGACTTACACCTTCTAGAGCACGTTGGGTGGCACGGGATACATGCGGACATGCATTGTCCTGTTGGAACAGCAAGTTTCCTTGCCGGTCTAGGAATGGTAGAACGATGGGTTCGATGACGGTTTGGATGTACCGTGCACTATTCAGTGTCCCCTCGACGATCACCAGAGGTGTACGGCCAGTGTAGGAGATCGCTCCCCACACCATGATGCCGGGTGTTGGCCCTGTGTGCCTCGGTCGTATACAGTCCTGATTGTGGCGCTCACCTGCACGGCGCCAAACACGCATACAACCATCATTGGCACCAAGGCAGAAGCGACTCTCATCGCTGAAGACGACACGTCTCCATTCGTCCCCCCATTCACGCCTGTCGCGACACCACTGGAGGCGGGCTGCACGATGTTGGGGCGTGAGCGGAAGACGGCCTAACGGTGTGCGGGACCGTAGCCCAGCTTCATGGAGACGATTGCGAATGGTCCTCGCCGATACCCCAGGAGCAACACTGTCCCTAACTTGCTGGGAAGTGGCGGTGCGGTCCTCTACGGCACTGCGTAGGATCCTACGGTCTTGGCGTGCACCCGTGCGTCGCTGCGGTCCGGTCCCAGGTCGACGGGCACGTACACCTTCCACCGACCACTGGCGACAACATCGATGTACTGAGGAGACCTCACGCCCCACGTGTTGAGCAATTCGGCGGTACGTCCACCCGGCCTCCCGCATGCCCACTATACGCCCTCGCTCAAAGTCCATCAACTGCACATACGGTTCACGTCCACGCTGTCGCGGCATGCTACCAGTGTTAAAGACTGCGATGGAGCTCCGTATGCCACGGCAAACTGGCTGACACTGACGGCGGCGGTGCACAAATGCTGCGCAGCTAGCGCCATTCGACGGCCAACACCGCGGTTCCTGGTGTGTCCGCTGTGCCGTGCGTGTGATCATTGCTTGTACAGCCCTCTCGCAGTGTCCTGAGCAAGTATGGTGGGTCTGACTCACCGGTGTCAATGTGTTCTTTTTTTCCATTTCCAGGGGTGTATATACACACAACAAAAAAGTTTTGCATCACCTCGGTTCCGAGAGTTCCGGAACCTGTACTGAAAATTGGAATAGAGATCAACATAAACATCATTCCCACACGTTTTATTGCTCATAAAAACCACACATCGCATGTTGTACCACCATACAGCGAGGCCTTCAAAGGTGGTGGTCCAGATTGTTATACACACTGGTATCTATAATACCCAGTAGCACATCCTGCATTGATGCATGCCTGTATTCGTCGTGGGATTCTGTCCACAAGTTCATCAAGGCATTGTTGGACCAGATTATCCCACTTCTCAGCGGTGATTCGGCGTAGATCCCTCAGAGTGTTTGGTGGGTCACGTCGTTCATATACATCCCTTTTCAATCCACCCCAGGCATGTTCGATATGGTTCATGTCTGGAGAACATGCTGGTCACTCTAGTCGAGCGATGTCGTTATCCTGAAGGAAGTCATTCACAAAAAGTGCATGATGGGTGCACGAATTGTAGTCCATGAAGACGAATGCCTCGCCAATATGCTGCCGATATGCACTATCGGTTGAAGGATGTCATTCACGTATCCTGCACCCGTTACCGCGCCTTCCATGACCACCAACGGCGTACCGCGGCCTCACAGCAGTCGCTGTGCAGTGTCTAAGGCGTTCAGCCTCACCGGGGTGCCTCCAGACACGTCTCCGACGATTGGTTGAAGGCATATGCGACACTCATTGGTGAAGATTACGTAATGTCAATTCTGAGCAGTCCATTCGGCATGTTGTTGGGCCCATCTGTACCGCGCTGCATGGTGTCGTGGTCGCAAAGATGGACCTCGCCATGGACGTCGGGAGTGAAGTAGTGCATGATGCAGCCTATTAGCTGCACGAAAAGCATTATTCAACATGGTGGAATTGCTATCAGAATTCCTCCGTACTATAATCCGTAGGTAGCCGCCATCCACTGTAGTAATAGCCCTTGAGTAGCCTGAGCGAGGCATTTCATCAACAGTTGCTGACTCTCTGTATCTCCTTCATGTCCAAACAACATCGTTTTGGTTCACTCTGAGACGCCTGGACACTTCCTTTTTTGAGAGCCCTTCCTGGCACAAAGCAACATTGCGGATATGATCGAACCGCGGTATTGACCGTCTAGGCGTTGTGAACTACATACAACATGAGCCGTAACTCCTCCCTGATGGAATGACTGGAACTGATCAACTGTCGGACCCCGTCCATCTAATAGGCGCTGCTCGTGCGTGGTTTTTTTTTCATCTTTGGGTGAGTTTAGTGACATTTCTGAGCGGTGAAAGGGACTGTGTCTGTGATACAATATCCACAGTCAACGTCTATTTTCAGGAGTTCTGGGAACCAGGGTGATGTAAAACTTTTTTGATGTGTGTAGATGTATATGAGCTGAGGTGGAAACTGTTGAACCATAAGATAGAGTATCTTGTGTTGGCACTCTCGTAAAAAAATGCAACTTCCAGACTAACCATTATGTTATTTTGGGCTATCTTTGTTCTCCTGAGGGATATAACGAATGAGGAAAGTTAACAATGTCGTGTTCACCAGAATAATACTAGCTGGGCGAAGTGATAGTACGAACTATGAGTCTCTGTGGAACGTTTACCTAGTGCATCTTCGGTAATCCATACGCCATGGGAGTTCTGGCAGCACTTGGCATCAATTTCCTCACCATTTCTTCTGGCACACCAGAGTCCTTTAACAACTTCATAGTCTTTCTGTCGAGGACCTGTGGTGGACGCGACCAAGCTTTCAATATGTAACATCTTCATACAAATTTAGCAGTTTAAGGTGATAGTCTGTGTTTAGGACCACAGTGGCTTTTCCTTTATCAGCTGACAAAACAGCTCTTCTTCTCGCGTAATAAGACTGAGCCAAGTGGTTCCCCCCATTTAATATATGATTTCAGTGCCTTAGCTTTCATTAGGAGAGGATTCCTAGTTAGCCTGTGGAACATAGCTGCATGGCTAGTACACTGCTCTGTTCCACTAACAATATTCAACATTTGAACATAGTAAGAGAAGAGATACAGCAAGGTTTGGCCGACAGAAATTCCAGACAGAATACACAAAACATAAATGCCTTGAATGATGATGTGATACTTCTGGAGGTAATAGAGAACGTTGAAGAAGGGGTGAATAGTGGGAAAGAGAATTCTGAGACATTTTTTTGTGTGAGTTGCATACATTCATGAGCAATCACATATTCAGAGGCAAACCTGTTGCTGTGCTAATCGATTTGTGAACCCAGAGAACTGATTTATGAGCCCTGAGGATAGTCTTTACTTCTGAGAAACCTCCCACTTCAACCCTTCCCCTTCCTCCTCCCCCACCCCCTGGTAAATCCCCAGCGCTACCCCCTACCCCTCTCCAATACAAGCACACTTCTGATATTAAATTAATTGACTAATTAATTAAATTGCTTAATAGAGTACCCCCTCCCCTCCTGCGAAATCCCCCAGGCCTACCCTCCTCTCCCCCCCCCCCCCCCACACTTCCCTCCTGGGAAAATCGCTGTCTGTGCAGAGTACTTATTGTTGAAGGTGCAAGTATTATTGCGTCCAGCTACTGTATGTCCTAATTAGGTAATTACACTCCTGCAGATTGGAGGTGTTGTCTCATTTGAAAATTTCCGTGTGTGTTGACACCCAGGGATCATCTGAGATAATGCACAATATCACCACCAGAGGATGTCCACCTATCTACCTTCCCACCTCTCCCAGAAAAAAAATTTATGGAAAAAATCGCTGAGCTGGTGGACTGGAAAGATTCCACCATAGGAAATTCAGCTACATTGCAAAGGGTTTAATAATATATTGTTTATTTATAAAACTCATTTTACATGGATTGGCAGAAAAGTTCTTTCTCTGTTGTTTTGGCTGAAAAAGTACATCAAAAAGGAGCAATTAAATCGGGAAAAGCTCAGTCTGTGCTGAGCTGTTGCACTTGAAGGTACAAGTATTATCTTGGCCAGCAACTGTATGTCCTAATTATGTAATTAAATCACTGCAGATTGGAGGTGTTGTCTTGTTGGAAGATTTGCGTTTGTGTGCTCATCTTAATGTGCAGGGATCGACTGAGCTAGTACACAATGTCGCCACCAGAGGATTTTCCACCCCAAGTCTTCGTCCTCTCCCTTCGCACACCTCCCAAAAAAATTGGCTGGAGAGGAAGGATCTCACGAAGCGAAATTCAAATCGATTTCAATAATACATTCACGCATATTCTTTTTTAATCGGTTTGCAGGACACAAGGCTCACCCACTGGGGTAGAGCTCACGTGTGCACGCTCACTTCCAATGGTATAATAATTGTAAGCATCGAGGAATAGAATGAAGTGGGCTACACTAGCTGCTATTTGGGATCACCCATTGTTCCACCATGTGTTATGGCTGGCTTGTGGTTCAGAGGTGGATCAGCTCCACATTATGGCTAAGATACGGTTCGAAGCTGAATCAGCTGCCTGTACGTCCAGAGCTGTGTCTGAAGGTGGATTCACCGGCAGTAGGTTCAGTGCATAGTCTGCCCCCCCCCCCCCCCCCCCACACACACACACACGCGTGGTACCTGTACAGGCACACACACACATACAGAAAAATAGTGCAGTTGGACTAGGCGTTGACAACTGTACTACATTTACAAGCAATTTTGGAATATAAACTGAGCAAAATTCCGCCAAAATATGGGGACATTAAGGGTGAATGAGGAGGAGACCTATGCGTCTGCTTGGTTGAGGAAAATTCTTGTAGATGGAAATGAGTAAGTGAGTAAGTGATGGCAAGAGGAATATGAGAAAAAGTTTACATAGAAGTACTGGGAACCAAGGAAACGGTCATTTTTATTGACAGCAATAAGACCGCTGGAACAGACTGTTTAACGTGGATTACCACCAAATGGAGAGTAATAAATTTATATATGTCGGAGCACAAGCCCAAATGTGACCCCAGAGTTATTGGAAACCGCCTTATGGATTTTTATAAAGTGTCTTTGCTTAAAGAGCACTATATTATCAGCTAGGGGCTGCAATATACAACTACAAAATGGATAGTATGTTTTACCCTGTATGAGTTTACGAGTTTTAAACTCTAATAAACAGTATTTACGGTATTCTTCTCTGTACACTCTATAAGTTGCAACCACGCGGTGTCATGTTACATATACCTTACAGAACAATTTGGGTACGGTCTTTGAGGCTTTCCTGGAAAAGAGAATCATCTGCCTCTAAATTGACATTGATCTGCGTTAAAGGATAGGAAAAAGTAGATGCAGTAATCGGTTGAGAGAGATTGTAATGAGATAGGATTTATTGGTAGACTGTTGATGCATTCTAGAAAGAGGGAGATGTTGCCACAGGTCATTTACCACACATTTAACCACTTTTTCCGTTGTTCTTTTTGGGTCTGCCAGTTGTGTGGTATAACCTGTGTTCGACTCATAAGTATACAATTACCTGTTCTGTGTGTGACTTAAAGCTCTATCTACCTGTGATCGTTAACAGCAAACCTCTCCATACTGCAGTCAGTAGAGGACTTCCAACCCAAGTGTGATGAATTTTGTTTACCAAACCGATGGAAAATCTATTTTACCATCCTCCTCTAGACGAACAAAGATGTATGCAAAGTAATCAATTCCCCTGCACATCATGGACATAAATCTAGTCTTCAGTTTCATAACTGCAGTGATTCTAAGTTTGTGACAGGGGTTTGTAAGATATTGAAATCCCTGTATATACATTTGCTTGACAGATGTCATGTGTGGAAGAGACGAAGTTAAAGGAGCATGAAGTGTAATTTCACATGTCAAACACCACTGCTATGCGTTTGTCCATTTACACGCAAGATGTCATTGTTTCATGCATTTTCTATTGCTGACATCATTTCCCAGCACTGATACGTGCATAGCACTGTTACCGAACTGTAATCAGATGTGAAGAGTGTGCATTGTATACCTCCGGAAAGTTATATAGTGCATGGATCACAAAAATCAGTTTTTTTCCCCTTTGGTGTAGAAGGTAGCAGTTTTACCATCTTAAAGCTTTCCACTATAGTGAGTGGAACAGAAGACTTGTAAGGTGAATGTATGTCATGTGTTGCAAATATATTTCCTGCACTGAAGTATTAACAGTGTTTCTCTCCACTCGGCTAACATTTCGGAAATCGCATTGCTTTAACATTATAGCATGCTTAAGTGCAGAATGTGAAGCCTTAGGAGTCTGTGTTTGTGTTCTATGATAATTCGTCTCTTCCCAGTATCTTCTTCGTGTGAAATCCAAACACTACAATAATTCTACAGAACTGATAGCACAAGAGATTTACTTAAAATGTTTCAAACTCCTTCCATCTGGAGCTACATTGTGCACAAATCGTATGTTTCTCCTTCTTCTTAATCATCTGTTGTATCACCACAATACCCCCAAGCGTATCAGGCTCATGTCTACTATACACCAATAAAAAGTGCTAAACTCCTCAGCATGCATGCACGTAGAGAGATCATGTGTAGAGAAATTACGTGTAGAGAGAAGCCATATTGAGTTTTACTCGGGGTTCTTAGCTGACAGGTTCAACGAAGGGGTAGCTAATTTAGAAACAGGGTAGAGTGCTAAATCTTTGAATCTCGAACTTTATTCTATGAACGAGAGAATTCTTTGTGGCTCACATCCACATAGGGGGAGAGACAAATCGTAATAAAATCTTACCGAATTTAAGGAAGAGTTTCAGCTACAGAGCGTACTTTTCGCACCTCCTCTCTGCTGATGGCTATTTGCTACACTAAGAAACAGTATCTGTATCATCTGATGCAGCCAGTGTAACAGAGTTGACAATAGGTCCACATGTATATGACCTTGTAAAGCAATGGAATGAGTGGTTTAACAATGATATAGAAATTGAGAACCATGTTGCAATGTCATTGCTTGATAGCATCACAAGATCGATGCAGTGAGACATTTTGTTGATGTGACAACTCGATGAGAGTGGTGATTTGGATATTGATTAATTGAGTTAAATGCATTGAAACTACGTTAAGAAACTGGTAAAATTTTGAAAATTGATGAAAAGTACGTTACATTGACAAAAATATGACAAAGATGGGGACGCATGAGGACAGTTACAAGCTCACGTGGGTGTAATAAAATCATTCCATTCCTCCAGTGGTGGTATTGATAACTGATGGTGCTACTATCCATGTTCTGTGGGTTTAAGCCCTGCAGAATACCCCCTTGTTCCATATGTGATTATGCTCTGTAAGGGACAAAAATGAAAGTCACAGTGGCCAAAGATTTGGAGGCAGGATGATTACCACCTAGGGCACCGAATTAGCCATCATATACCTGGCTGCAATATGCATCACCAATATGATGAATCAATGTTCCGGGTCTCTTCAAAAACAGAATAGCGAGATATCTGATACCCTGTCACAGTGGAAGATGAGATTAAATGTAAGGGTTGTCACAAGCAGATACATCTACATCTACATTTATACTCCGCACGGCACCCAACGGTGTGTGGCGGAGGGCACTTTACGCGCCACTGTCATTACCTCCCTTTTCTGTTCCAGTCACGTATGGTTCGCGGGAAGAACGACTGTCTGAAAGCCTCCGTGCGCTCTCGAATCTCTCTAATTTTACATTCGTGATCTCCTCAGGAGGTATAAGTAGGGGGAAGTAATTTATTCTATACCTCATCCAGAATCGCACCCTCTCGAAACCTGGCGAGCAAGCTACACCGCGATGCAGAGCGCCTCTCTTGCAGATTCTGCCACTTGAGTTTGCTAAACATCTCCGTAACGCTATCACAGTTACCAAATAACCCTGTGACAAAACGCGCCGCTCTTCTTTGGATCTTCTATATCTCCTCCGTCAACCCGATCTGGTACGGATCCCACACTGATGAGCAATACCCAAGTGTAGGTCGAACGAGTGTTTTGTAAGCCACCTCCTTTGTTGATGGACTACATTTTCTAAGGACGCTCCCAATGAATCTCAACGTGGTACCCGCCTTACCAACAATTAATTTTATATGATCATTCCACTTCATATCGTTCCGCACACATACTCCCAGATATTCTACAGAAGTAACTGCTACCAGTGTTTGTTCCGCTATCATGTAATCATACGATAAAGAATACTTCTTTCTATGTATTCGCAATACATTACATTTCTCTATGTTAAGGGTCAGTTGCCCCCACCCCCTTCACCAAGTGCCTATCCGCTGCAGATATTCCTGCATTTCACTATAATTTTCTAATGCTGCAACTTCTCCGTATACTACAGCATTATCCGCGAAAAGTCTCATGTAACTTCCGACACTATCTACTAGGTCATTTATATATATTGTGAGAAACAATGGTCCCATAACACTCCCCTGTGGCACGCCAGAGGTTACTTTAACATCTGTAGAAGTCTCTTCATTGATAACAACATGCTGTGTTCTGTTTGCTAAAAATTCTTCAATCCAGCCACACAGCTGGTCTGATATTCCGTAGGCTCTTACCTTGTTTATCAGGCGACTGTGCGGAACTGTATCGAACGCCTTCCGGAAGTCAAGGAAAATAGCTTCTACCTGGGAGCCTGTATCTAATATTTTCTGGGTCTCATGAACAAATAAAGCGAGTTGGGTCTCACACGATCGCTGTTTCCTGAATCCATATTGATTCCTACAGAGTAGATTCTGGGTTTCCAAAAACGACATGATACTCGAGTAAAAAAGATGTTCTAAAATTCTAAAACAGATCGACGTCAGAGATATAGGTCTATAATTTTGCACCTCTGCTCAACGACCCTTCTTGAAGACTGGGACTACCTGTGCTGTTTTCCAGTCATTTACAACCTTCCGTTCCTCTAGAGACATGCGGTACACGGCTGTTAGGAGGGGGGCAAGTTCTTTCGCGTACTCTGTGGAATCGAGTTGGTATCCCGTATAGCAGTTTGGAAGGCCACACAATGTCACAAACACCTTCAAATTTTGTATATTGTGCTGTCTTCCACCTTTTTATCAATAAGAAATCCCACCCTCTGCCTTTTATTTCAGCTATTATTTGTATTGTGGGAGCAGTTCAACTTACAACATGTGATGTCTAGCTTTTAGTGACAGCTGATCGATTGAAACAAATAAAAGGCCTGTTGAGCACTTGACACAGATCTGAAGGTCATGTTAGAAAAACAAAAAGTATGGTGGTGTACAAAGCTGTAGTCATACAGTGCTTGGATGTTTTACAGCAGAAAGAACAACATAGGAACCCTCTCTTGTGACTGATAGTCTGTGGAATACAGACTGCCTACAGTACGGATGACAAAACTTTACACAGGTCTATGCAAGAGAATTTGACCACTGGCCACTGTATGTGTATATTTACTATGCTCGATGTCAACATGAGGATGGTATTTGCTTTCTGACACCATCACACTGCAATATTTCTAGCGTAGTGATCAAAGAGATATGATAAAGGACATCTGGACATGTAGAGGGTGATATTATTGACTGTTATTCAAAATCGGTGAATTGTTCGTATTATGCTTCTGAATTTCTTTGCGCTGTCCACATATACTCTGCGTGGTTGTGAATTTCCTCTTTTACTTCAGTGTGATATTTTTATCATTGTGATAGCCCTCTACCTGGTCAGTGACAGGTAGAGGACTAGACAGTCTTCCGAGGAATGAAACAGTGCTGTTGGAATGTTGTGGGGTTTCGAGAGAATTGGCAGGGGTTTGTGACTTGGTGGGGTACATCTCTTACTCGCAGAAATCATGTGGACTCAAATGTCATATATCGAAGACTGAAAGATTCGTGAGAATTTGGCAGGTAAGCAGTACTCTAGCGAAAGGACGGTTGAAAGCTGAGTTATATACTGCTTCTTCCAAGTGTTGTGGGAAAACATATTACAGCCTCCCACAGTCATCTCGTAAAATGACTCCAATGAGACAATTGGGAGATAACGTGAAGATTTTTACCAAGAGACAATCAGCAGCAGAAGATCCAGCTTTTATTTACTCGATAAATAAGGGACAACATTCTTCTGTGAGTTTTGTGGACCTTAAATGGATTGAGTGATTGTCTAACATATAGGCTAAATTTACATTTACATCTATATACTTACTTCGCAAGCCATCGTACGGTGTGTGGCAGAGAGTACATTGTACAACTACTAGTCATTCCATTTCCTTTCCCACTTGCAAATAGAGCGAGGGAAAAAGACTGCCTGCATGTCTCCTTGTGAGCACTAATTAATGATCTATTATCTTCGTGGCTCTTATGCAAAAATTTCAATGTTCTCAGTAGTGTTTCTTGAAAAGAATATTGTCTTCCTTCAAGTGATTCCCATTTGGGCTACCTGGCGACTGTAATCGGACTGCTCGAACAAAAATTTCTTGCCTTGCAAAGTCACTCTCATGATTAATTTAATTAATTAGTCTATCAATTTGATACCAATAATGTGCCACTGGGCAGGTGGAAGGAAGAGCTAGAGTATCACAGATGTGATTCAGGAGTTGGAGTGGTAATCAGGTGTTTTGGCAATATCTTTTAACAAAACTTTAGTCTTCCACCTACATATGGAAAGACGACTGTCGTAATAAAATCGGCTATGTTACCGAATTTATAAAGTGATACCTAGTATAAACCTGATATCTACAACTTATCTGTGGTGTTATCTTAAGGGACTGTGATGAAGCATTTGATTACTTTAAGACAGTTCAAAAGTAAGGAGGCATCCTGCAACAGAGGTAGATCTTAGCACTCCATCTACATCTACATCTACATCCATACTCCGCAAGCCACCTGACGGTGTGTGAGCCACAAATGAGATTGATACCTATTCCTGTGGTGCAGGATATAATGGATATTAAGATGATTTTAACAGACTTTTTTACCTGATGAGAGAATACATAGAGGAAATATAGACTGTGCCATCTGTCACAGTATTTTATCGCAAGTAACAATACTTTAGCTATGTGAGGACATGTGTATGCCTCGGTTTTTCTTGTCTTCAAAAATAACTCGTACAAAAGGGAAAAATCTACATTTCACATGAGGCCTTTGAGGTGTATGATCAACAACATCCCTGTCTCAGATTGGGAGGGTCTATGTCAGAGTGGAATTGCAATTAGAACTATACGCCCAAGCCATGCTTGCTTACCTTGCAGTGCACCACAGCCAGTGGCACGAGTGGGCATGAGGCTTCGGTCAATCAGAGGTCATGGATTAGCTTAGACTGTGTTGGGCGCTTAGTTATAAAGAATATTCTGACCTGTTGGCTCTTGCCTGTGGCCATGGGGACAAGCCCTGCTAGCCGCCAAGCTCTAAAGATGACTGATGACTGACTAGAAAAGTGACCAGTATTCTGGGTGACCAGTGACGGAAGCAGACATGTATTACATGAGAAGATTCAATATGATGGCTGTCAGCACTGTACAGCTATTCTCCCATGTAATCTTGTTGGTTAAGTCTAGGTGACAGTCTCTCTGACATCTGAGCGTTTGGTGGAGTCGGTATGTCGATACCAGGGGTGCGTGGGTGGAGGAGGAGGAGGCGGGGAGGTGGGGGAGGGGGGCACGTACAGCTGCCAATGTATGTGGGAGCCTCTCCTTACTGACACCCGTGCAATGAGGTGATGTTCTAGCCAGCAGTATAGCTGTGGCTCTCAGCAGTTGTCAGACGCTGTGCTCTTCATGATTACGAGTGTGTCTAATCAGCAGGATTTTTTTACTAGATGTGTTTAGTGGAAACATTGCAGTCGAGGAAGCTGCTTGTGTAGTCAAACATCGTTGCATACAAGACCTTGGATATATTTAGCATTACAAGCAATTTAGTTTGCAAAATATTTGTTTGTTATTCTCAAATGACCAAAATACATTTTATTGTGAAGAAGTATCACTGTAAGGTGGTGTTGAATATTCTAAGTGATCTGTTTGACTCCTGTAAATTGTTAAACGATTAACTAGACATGCTAGTGCAAAAGGACTATTTCCCTTTATTTTTGATATAAAATTCCGTCAACTCCTCCTTTGTCCTCGGCAGTAGACAGTAAGAACATAGCACTCTGCAGAGGGATTAAAACCTCTGTCTATGTGTTTGGAGATGTCAATTCACACACACAAACAGGAAGCAGCCTCTTGAAAAGAGAGAGAGAGACTGGAAGTGTATCTGGAATTTGGGAATGCCACCCCTTGATGCTTTGTTTGGTGTCATGAGATCAAAGGAGGACAACATCCAGTCCACAGTGGGTGGTGTTTAGTAACATGATATGTAATTTAGACATTTGGCGTATTTGACATCCATGGTAGTGCCCAGATGACAGACAGACACACAGGAGACCTCAAATGGCGGATACTATAGCGCACTCCATTCCATTCTTGGGTGCTCACAGTTATTATGTCATGGAAAGCTGAGGTAGATGGTGCAGGCATGAGCTCTACGCATGTGGGGGAGCCTTGTCCTCTGCAAACTGATTAAATAAAGAATATGCATCAATATATTATTGACATTCATTTGAATTTCGTGTTGTGTCCCTCTCCAGACTGAGTTTTTCTCCCACCATTTTTTTCTGGAAGGTACAAGGAGGGAGGGATCGAAGGGTGGTGTATGGGATATCCTCTAGTGGTGAAATTGGGCACTATCTCAGTCGACCCTTGTGTTCTGCAGTGATGTAATTACATAATTAGGACATACAGTTTCTGGTAAAGATAATACTTGCTCCATCCAGTCCAACAGCTCAATACAGACTGAAGATTTCCCAATTTAATTGCTTCTTCTTGACATATTTTACAAGACTAGCATGAGGCCACACAGCAGAGAAGTGTGAGTTTTTCTGCCAACCCCTGTAAATTTAATTTTATAGGTAAACAATATGTTTTTATACCCTCTGCAATGTAGTTGAGTTTCCTGTCATGGAATCCTTCCAGTCCACCAGATGAGCGATTTTTTCCATCAATTTTTTTAGGAAGGGATGACGATGGAGGGGCCATTGGGGGCAGACATCCTCTGGTGGTGGCATTATGCACTAGCTCAGTTGATCCTTGCACACAAAAACTTTCCAAAAAGACAACACCAGTAATCTGCAACAATATAATTATGTAATTAGGACACATACTTGCTGGACGGGGTAATACTTGCACCTACAACACCAAACGCTTTGCAGAAATTAAGCGATTTTCATGCCATTTTTTTTCTGTCTGGAGTGGGGGAAAGTGGGGGGAGAATGGGAGATTTCCCAGGAGGGGAAATGGGTAACTAATTGAAAAATTTATTTTATTAGTCAATTAGCTAAGTACAAAAAGTGTGCTTGCATTGTCAAGGGGGAGGGAACGGTTAGGGATTTCCCATAGGAGTGGAGGAGGGGGAGGGGAATGGGAGGGGTGAGGGGATTCTCAAAAGAATGGATTATCCCCAAAGTGTCATAAATCAAACCTAAAGAGTGTCATAAATCAATTAACATAATAATATTTTTGCCACTAATTGTGTGCTTGCCTCTGGCTGTATGCATCCTGCACAAAAAATGCACCAGAAGCATCTTTACCCCTCTATTGGGTGTTTCTATCTTTGGCACCAATCTCCTTCACTACGCATCACAAAGAATGGTCTCAGCCAACTTGGAGTTATGTCACAGGCCAGCACCCGATCAATACAGGTAAAACCAACTTTTCCACCAAGTAAAAGGCTCGGCCAAGAAACAGACATTTGAAGACAGAGGGCAACATGCCAGTCTATCTTCACTGCAGCCGCCCTGGATACCTTGTGCGCTACTGCATGGAGAAAAGGCGAGCGTCAGCCGATTATTTCGGTGCAAGTCATGAAGCAAGTAGTCTTATTCAGGCTATTCAAATGCAACCTGATGGCCGCAGCTCTCGCCATAATCTGGACAGAGGTACCAGCCGCTCGCCTAGCTGCCGAATTCAGGGGAACTGCGGCAGCCACCTATGCAGGCGAGGCTGCCACTGATGAAAATCCTCCATGGATGGCAGTTACCAGAATTAAAAAGAAATCTCATGCATGTCATCATCGATGGCCATTCCATCTGGACACTAATCGATTCAGAGTTTTTTTTCTGTTATGTCGGATGTTTACCGTCGGCAGTTAATGAAGACCGCGTTTTATTATACACAACAAATTTTACTGAAAATTGCAAATAGGAATACGTCCAGCCTACATAAACATTATTGCAAGAATGAGCCCGAATGGTGGAATACAGCCCTTCGAATTTATTATTTTAATTGAGTGTAGTCCTGAAGTTATTCTCAGATGAGACTTCTTGCTGGCAACACAAGCAACTGTAGAGTGTAGAATATCAGAGTTCCAAACTGACGACCTTATTCCAGCAACCATACATAACAAAATTTGCTCTGGACAGTTGAAGACTTTGTTATACCGCCATCATCAACGAGATGTGTTCCAGCCCTTAATTGAGATGCACGGTGAAACATTTTTTTACTGTAAAAAGCTATTCAGACTCATAAAAGGAATCAACGGATCTGCGACAATCATAAGCATTTTCAGTGTTCGAGGAGAGCTTCAGATCACTGTCACCAACTGCCACAACTCGGTATGCGCATAGGGGCGGCCAGACCAGCCCAGGAATGGCAACTTAGTGTCATCGTCGAAGATTTGTACTCCGTTACCACTACAGGTAGCGCAGGGGAGGAAGCTGTTAGCGGACTGGCAATGGGATCTGAACTGACGGAAAGTAATAGCCATTCTGCGTTAATCAGCTTTCCAGACTGGAAAAAAAAACTTCAAGCAGCCTTTGGCAACACCGTACCAAAAATGGCGATCAACCAGAAATTAGCCAGCGCTCATATAGTGGCGCCGGTTGAAGGATGGGTAATTCGAGACGAAGTGGAGAAGAATCTACAAAATGACATCAATGAACGTTCAAACACTCCTCGTTCCTCTCCAACAAGGATGCCAGAAGCCGTTTTTGCATCGACTACAGACGTCTGAACAGAATCACGAGAAAGTGTCTAATGATCACTGCACTTTGATGACACCTACAGTGCCTGTAAGGAGCAAAGTTTTTCTCAGCTGTAATCTGCAGATTGGCTCCTCTATAATTTAGATTAAAACAGACTGACTGGGAAAACATCAGTGGCGTCTATGAGTTCAAAGTTACCCATTTCGACTATATAACGCTCCACCCACCTTCGAACCTATGATGGACAGCTTACTTCAACATCTTAAGTGGACGATCTGTCGATGGGTTTGACTTTGTCGTTTTTCTCGAAGACAGTTGAAGAACAACTAAGCCGAATGAACACCATGCCGAAATGTGTTCATAATGCAGGTCTGATGATGTATCTACATATGCATCCGTGACAAAGGCTGTAACGTTTTATTTCACTTTTAACTTGAGCATAGCTGCTCTGAATTGTGCCATTGCATTTTAGCAAGGTAATTTCACGATTTATCAAAATTTCATTCTGAAGAAGACACCCTTAGAAGGTGTCGAAACCTAGGTCAAGGCACCTAACAGTTATTTGGCTGTACAATCCTAAGTTGCAACTAGTATACGGTTGCTGAGTAGCAGCCATATTCAAAACTGTGAATCCAAAGGAGTGCCTCTTCATCGTCCAGGAAATAAGAATCTTGGGGCATCTAATCAATGACGATGGAGTCCGTCCCAGTCGAAAGAAAATAAGAGCAGTCTCTGATTTTCTAACTCCTCGGCACATCCTCAAGTGAAAAGTTTTCTCAAATTGTGTTCATATTACTGGTGATTCATCTACACTCCTGGAAATGGAAAAAAGAACACATTGACACCGGTGTGTCAGACCCACCATACTTGCTCCGGACACTGCGAGAGGCTGTACAAGCAATGATCACACGCACGGCACAGCGGACACTCCAGGAACCGCGGTGTTGGCCGTCGAATGGCGCTAGCTGCGCAGCATTTGTGCACCGCCGCCGTCAGTGTCAGCCAGTTTGCCGTGGCATACGGAGCTCCATCGCAGTCTTTAACACTGGTAACATGCCGCGACAGCGTGGACGTGAACCGTATGTGCAGTTGACGGACTTTGAGCGAGGGCGTATAGTGGGCATGCGGGAGGCCGGGTGGACGTACCGCCGAATTGCTCAACACGTGGGGCGTGAGGTCTCCACAGTACATCGATGTTGTCGCCAGTGGTCGGCGGAAGGTGCACGTGCCCGTCGACCTGGGACCGGACCGCATCGACGCACGGATGCACGCCAAGACCGTAGGATCCTACGCAGTGCCGTAGGGGACCGCACCGCCACTTCCCAGCAAATTAGGGACACTGTTGCTCCTGGGGTATCGGCGAGGACCATTCGCAACCGTCTCCATGAAGCTGGGCTACGGTCCCGCACACAGTTAGGCCGTCTTCCGCTCACGCCCCAACATCGTGCAGCCCGCCTCCAATGGTGTCGCGACAGGCGTGAATGGAGGGACGAATGGAGACGTGTCGTCTTCAGCGATGAGAGTCGCTTCTGCCTTGGTGCCAACGATGGCCGTATACGTGTTTGGCGCCGTGCAGGTGAGCGCCACAATCAGGACTGTATACGACCGAGGCACGCAGGGCCAACACCCGGCATCATGGTGTGGGGAGCGATCTCCTACACTGGCCGTACACCTCTGGTGATCGTCGAGGGGACACTGAATAGTGCACGGTACATCCAAACCGTCATCGAACCCAACGTTCTACCATTCCTAGACCGGTAAGGGAACTTGCTGTTCCAACAGGACAATGCACGTCAGCATGTATCCCGTGCCACCCAACGTGCTCTAGAAGGTGTAAGTCAACTACCCTGGCCAGCTAGATCTCCGGATCTGTCCCCCATTGAGCATGTTTGGGACTGGATGAAGCGTCGTCTCACGCGGTCTGCACGTCCAGCCCGAACGCTGGTCCAACTGAGGCGCCAGGTGGAAATGGCATGGCAAGCCGTTCCACAGGACTACATCCAACATCTCTACGATCGTCTCCATGGGAGAATAGCAGCCTGCATTGCTGCGAAAGGTGGATATACACTGTACTAGTGCCGACATTGTGCATGCTCTGTTGCCTGTGTCTATGTGCCTGTGGTTCTGTCAGTGTGATCATGTGATGTATCTGACCCCAGGAATGCGTCAATAAAATTTCCCCTTCCTGGGACAATGAATTCACGGTGTTCTTATTTCAATTTCCAGGAGTGTATCTACCAAGGCATATCCCTTCCAAGAAGTGCTGCAGAGAGACGTCAAATTTTCCTGGAATGAGGCTAGCGAGAAGGATAGGGGCAATTCTAGTACAAATTCAGGAAGCTGCTGGAAAGGTGATATGGAATTGCGGAGGGGGGTGTAAAGAATCACATGCAATTAGCGGAAGGAATTACTCATGAGCTCCAACATGAGCTCTAACAGAAGTTTTAAGTGTGGTTCTTATTTAATAACTGGAATCCTTAGTGATATATGTGACGCTTCGCAGGCACAGGGAATTTTTCCAAACAGATTGAAATACGCAGTTTTCAAACCTGTTCGTAAGAGAGGAGACAACACTGACTAAAATAATTGTAGACCAATCTCATTGCTGACTTCATTTTCTAAAGTATTCGAAAAAGTTATCTACTCAAAGAGTAGTCTCACATTTAAGTGAAAATAATCTACTCAGCATGTCACATTTCGGATTCCAAAAGGGTTACTTGACTGAGAACGTTATCTACACATTTACCCATCAAATAGTACAAGGCCTGAATAACAAATTATCTCCCGTTGGTATTTTTTGTGATCTTTCCATTGGATTGCGTGGATCATGTCACACTCTTAGAAAACCTCAGGTTTTATGGAACTGAAGGCTATACACACAGCTGGTTTGAATCATAATTAACGAACAGAAAGAAAAACGTTGTGCTGAATAACACAAATAATGTTGGGAGGGTGGTAAATTCTGGTGAATAAGGAGTTATCGCAAAGGAAGTCCCGCAGGGTTCAATTTGGGGTCCTCTGCTGTTCCTTATTCATGTGAGTGACCTCTCACTTAACGTTCAGCAAGCAGAACTAGTACTTCTTGCAGATGAGGTGAGTGTGATAATAAATCCCATTCTCAGGAAATTGACTCTCCCTTAATTTTGAAAAAAACTCACTATATCCAGTTATGTACACCGAATATACTCCTACTGACAATTGTTGTAGCATATGAACAGGGCTCAGTTAACAGGGTAGATTTCTCCAAATTTTTGGGTGTTCACATTGACGACAACTTGAAATGGAAGAAGCATATTACTGTGTTCCTCAAACACTTAAGTTCAGCTTCTTTTGCTCTTTGTATAATCGCTAGTCTTGGTAATACACAGAACAAGCTCCTAATATACTTTGCATATTTCCACTCAGTAATGTTTCTGGGGTAGCTCACCACTTAGACATAAAATATTGAGTGCACAAAAGAGACCAGTGAGAATAAATAGTGGTGTTCACCCAAGGGCGTCATGTAATCACCTATTCAAGGACTTAGGTATTTTAACTGCACCATCAGACTACATATATTCGCTAATGAAATTCGCTATAAATAATCAATCTCAATTCTCGAAGAACAGTGATGTTCATATGAACAACACTAGAGGAAAAAATGACCTTTCCTATCCGTTATTGAAGCTGCCAGTTGCTCAAAAAGTATTACATTATACAGCAACAAAAATCTATCATCATTTACCTAACAACATAAAGTGTCTGGCAGATAGCAGATCAACTTTTAAATCTAGCTTAAACTCATTTCTTTTGGACAATTCCTTCTATTCCATGGACGTGTTTCTGTTTCAGAACTGATAAAAAAAATTCTACCTCTAAATATAGATATGTGTGTGAAACTAAAAATTTCAGTAACATTAATATTAGCACTATATACACTCCTGGAAATTGAAATAAGAACACCGTGAATTCATTGTCCCAGGAAGGGGAAACTTTATTGACACATTCCTGGGGTCAGATACATCACATGATCACACTGACAGAACCACAGGCACATAGACACAGGCAACAGAGCAGGCACAATGTCGGCACTAGTACAGTGTAGATCCACCTTTCGCAGAAATGCAGGCTGCTATTCTCCATGGAGACGATCGTAGAGATGCTGGATGTAGTCCTGTGGAACGGCTTGCCATGCCATTTCCCCCAGGCGCCTCAGTTGGACCAGCGTTCGTGCTGGACGTGCAGACCGCGTGAGACGACGCTTCATCCAGTCCCAAACATGCTCAATGGCGAACAGATCCGGAGATCTAGCTGGCCAGGGTAGTTGACTTACACCTTCTAGAGCACGTTGGGTGGCACAGGATACATGCGGACGTGCATTGTCCTGTTGGAACAGCAAGTTCCGTTGCCGGTCTAGGAATGGTAGAACGATGGGTTCGATGACGGTTTGGATGTACCGTGCACTATTCAGTGTCCACTCGACGATCACCAGAGGTGTACGGCCAGTGTAGGAGATCGCTCCCCACACCATGATGCCGGGTGTTGGCCCTGTGTGCCTCGGTCGTATGCAGTCCTGATTGTGGCGCTCACCTGCACGGCGCCAAACACGCATACGACCATCATTGGCACCAAGGCAGAAGCGACTCTCATCGCTGAAGACGACACGTCTCCATTCGTCCCTCCATTCACGCCTGTCGCGACACCACTGGAGGCGGGCTGCACGATGTTGGGGCGTGAGCGGAAGACGGCCTAACGGTGTCCGGAACCGTAGCCCAGCTTCATGGAGACCGTTGCGAATGGTCCTCGCCGATACCCCAGGAGCAACAGTGTCCCTAATTTGCTGGGAAGTGGCGGTTCGATCCCCTACGGCACTGCGTAGGATCCTACGGTCTTGGCGTGCATCCGTGCGTCGCTGCGGTCCGGTCCCAGGTCGACGGACACGTGCACCTTCCGCCGTCCACTGGCGACAACATCGATGTACTGTGGAGACCTCACGCCTCACGTGTTGAGCAATTCGGCGGTACGTCCACCCGGCCTCCCGCATGCCCACTATACACCCTCGCTCAAAGTCCGTCAACTGCACATACGGTTCACGTCCACGCTCTCGCGACATGCTACCAGTGTTAAAGACTGCGATGGAGCTCCGTATGCCACGGCAAACTGGCTGACATTGACGGCGGCGGTGCACAAATGCTGCGCAGCTAGCGCCATTCGATGGCCAACACCGCGGTTCCTCGTGTGTCCGCTGTGCCGTGCGTGTGATCATTGCTTGTACAGCCCTCTCGCAGTGTCCGGAGCAAGTATGGTGGGTCTGACACACCGGTGTCAATGTGTTCTTTTTTCCATTTCCAGGAGTATATATATATCTTGTAATCTGACATCTTCCACATCATATCGATAAAATAATCGTGAAAATGATCTACGGAACATGACATAACTAAACTAAACTAACTAAACTACCAGCAATACAGCTAGAACAATGATTGTGTGTAATGAGTTTAAAAGTAGTACCTTAGAAGCCACATTTTTCTGAAGACAGTGCTAAGCGATGGTTGAGGTGGCGTGAAGAGCGACGCCAGCGGACAGTGGATGACTGAAAACGAGTTATTTGCAGTGAAGACTTACGTTATACCCTGTGGCAATCCGACGGAAGGCTTTAGGTTTACCATCTACCTGGGGAACGTTACCTGCCAACAAGTCCCAACAGTGAAGTACGAGGAGGTATTGTTAAGGCATGCCTGACTTTTTGGTGGACCCCCTTTTGCGCTTAAGAAAACATTTTAAAGCATTATGTACTGTGTGCAGTAGAGGACTTGTTCTGAGACGATCATTTATTATATCAGCATGACAACACACCCTGTCGTAAGGCAGCATCTGTGAGGACACTGTCTGTAGACAATAAAATTCCTGCAAGTGACTGGCCTGCCCAGAATCTCGACATGAACCCTGGGGAACATCTTTGTGACACCCCAGCGTCCAGCATCACTATCATCTCTGGTTTCGGCTCGTGAGGAATAATGTGCTGCCACTGCTCCACAAACAGCCAGACACATCATCGAAAGTGTCTCCAGCAGAGTTCAAGCTGTCATAAAGGCGAAGGGTAGACACACCGCTTCTTAATGTCGACTAATAGGTGCCGGGGTAGTTTGACCAGACAGTGCACAATACTGAGACCAACCCCAGTACACGCTCCAGACATGGGACTCCCCAGCATGAAGTAAGCCAAACAAATGTGTTATGTATCATGCATAAAAACCGATGTTGTCCTTATCACTTGCGCGGTGCACAGGGATTTGCTCAACGAGAAAGGTATTGACACTGCTTGTTGCAACAGATTAATGTCATTATTTGATTTCTGTCTTCGTTACTCTTCACCAACGAAGTAACCTTTGGCTGAGGTGGCAGCAGAAACTATAAAATCGTCATCTGTAGGCTACAGAAAATCATGGTTAATGGTTGAATCGTCGTATCAGGAAGGGTTCTGACAACCACCTGCTAGGACTATTTGTTTTGTAACAACGCGTTAAAGGCTTAATGTAGAATTCCTGCACAGGACACTGCTTCTTTTGCTGCCGAATGTTGTTGGGCTGATGCATACGTTCTCAGCGTATTTCCATAAGTTTAATAAACATAACAGATACACGTAACAGAGACTTAAGTCACCAATAATGTATTTCCTTCCCTATTTACGTCTGCTAACGCTTTGGAAACTTTCGATTCCACGACTGTAGCAGTCACTTGGTTTTGGTGCGAGGAACTCATCGAGCCATCTTGACAGGGCATTTTCATTCGGAAAGGAAGTTCCTTGAAGGTTGTTCGATACTGTTCTCCTGTACTGCGTTTTTTGTCAGTCTAGCACAATGCGATCGGGCGTTATCGTGTAGCAGCATCACATCACGTAGTCTTTCTGGTCGTTGTTCTTGGATTGCATCAGCAAGATGTCTCAGTTGTTGACAGTAAATCTCGGCAGTGATGATTACACTTCGGAGAAGCAATTCGTGGTACGTCACACCGTCGCTGTTGCACGAGATGCATAACATTATCTCTTGTGGATGCGCACAGCTCTTTGTAATTCCCTGCTTTGTTTGAGCTCAGTCACGCCTTTCATTCCTTATGTTACCATGAAGACATCATTCCTCGTCACCAGAAACGATACAGGAAACGAATGGTCGGTGTTGATCACGAGCCAATTGATGACGACCAAGTAGAGACGCACATATGGCCACCCACTGATTTAGTGATGTTGGCTTACGACACAGGGTAGCCATACAACATGTTTTTGAACCTTTCTCATTGCATGCCAATATCGCACAATGGTAGAATGAACACTCTTCATCACATTTGCCAGTTCTAGAATACACTGACCTGTATCACTGTGGATTAATGCGTTTCAACGATCTTCATCAAACCCCTAAGGTCTTTCTGAACGTGGAGAGTCAGTATTGTCAAAATGACCATTCTTAAAACAAGAAAACCATTTTCTTGACGTTTTCTGTCCAACAGCATTATCCTCATAAACGATGCAAATGTTTCCGGTTGCCTCCGCTACTGTTACCCCTCTACTGAACTCAAACGCCGAACGAAATGTTCCGATTTCTTCACTTATCACTCCATTTTCTAGCGTCCACAGTACCACTCACTGTCTCCAAATGCCAAAATGGCAATACGTAAACTCAAATAGAAACAGTGAACTACAAATAAAAAACAAGAATCGATAAATAAAACTCTATCAAGCTGAATACCACCATTCAAAACAAAAACTCTACCAACTTATGCACCAACCTAATTCCTTCAACATTACATGTAGCATGTTAACGCACAATATAACGCTAGCCTACTTGCATATCACTGTTCGTCAGTTCCACTACAAAATTTTCCGGAAGAGATGGACAGGACGAGGAGACCCTTGTCACTGGCCACCTGCATCACTGGTATTAAATTCCCTTCATTTTCTTCTTCTGGGGAAATTTGAAAAATTTGTATGCTCAACCAGTTGCTGGTGCGGAGGCCCTTCCAAAGTCAGTTTTTGTATTTGTGATCTATCGGCTATGTCCTGAACATCCGAGTGATGTAAAGTACGCTGCATCCCATGACAGTCACTTTGAATACCTTTCACAACATGGAAGAAATTAATACCATGTAATGAACCAGTATAAACTGCTGTATTGCAGACACACCAGCTATTTCCGAACATAAGGTGTGCAACGGGTATATGAGTAGTACCTTAATATGTACACACGTAAGTGTTTTAGTTGTTTTTTCTCTAAGTAGAAGAGTCTTCCCCTAACACGTCAAAAACTATACGACCTGATATTTTTTACACTGCTTTAACTGTTTCACTAAGTGGACCACACCTGTCACTCTAGAGTAACCGTTTTGCGTCCTCACTTCAACTCATGACCTGCTGTCCACGGGAAAATAAGTTTTAATCGACTGCTTTGAGGTACTAACCAATATAAAAACTTTCGACTACTAATAACTATAATTATTAATTTGGAAATGACATAACTATTGATGTAATGTTGTTCAGTACACTTTCCTCAGTCACCAATAGAAATATCTGTACTTACCATTACACCATGCATACTGATACGAACACTTTTGTTCCTTTTCCTGTCAGGAACCACGTTCTGAAGTTTGTCCCAGTACTTAATATTCACTCAGTACAGGTTTTTAGGAAGCCAAAATATAATCTCTCATCACATATTATTTGTAATTCTTCTTCCCACCTACAGGTTGTGATACCCGATTCACGTTACAACGAGTTTATACCTGCAAGTCCGGAGTGCGTTGCCCATAGTATCACCTTATTCCTTTTTTAAAATTCATTATTAAGTTACTCCCTTTCTAGTGTGAGTTAGAATTGGGGCAGAACACCACAGGGAATATGCTACAACCTTCGTGTATGTGCGTGCAGCATGTCACTGACCACACCATGGCCCACGCTACGACAGCTTTCACTGCACTACTTGTGACGTCAGCAATCTCGAAACAGCGTTGCGCTGCCATTGTGCGCCGGCGATTTGCGAGATCCGGCGCTGGAAAATATGCACCGCGAGAGCGCTCCGCAGGCCGGGCCTTTTGTTCCGACCGGCTTCCATTGCTTTCAGGACCCCGTCTGGCTGAGCACTATTGAGAAATGCCATACACCTGTGAAAACTCTACCTCAATTCCAGATAACATTCCGCATATTGACAGTAGTCTCGAGTAATTCTCATCTAGACGATGGGTTAGTTCTGCAGTATTTTGTGGTTCTGAAAAAATAGAATACAAATACTAAATACGAATACCTTCTGAAAATGTATTCTGAACTAAACCAGGCACTTACTTTAACACGCTGCCAGAAAAAAAATTCGCTAAAGATTTATTGTTGCAACAGTGCGTATTGAGTATATGAATGGTTACATTTACGGATCTGTAGCACTCGTACAAGAGGATCTGAGATACCAGGTATCAACGGATGTTGAAACAACCATATTAGCACATTGGGTAACCTCCACAGGCGGCAATGAAGAAGGGGACTCATACATCTGGGGGATCGTACATATGGCTAATACTGTCCTGGGATAAGTTACGCCACGCCTGCTCCACCTGTTCACGTAGTTCTGTGAGGCTGACAAGTCGCAAGAGTCGCTTCTTGTCCCATCATATCCCACACTTACTCAATTAGAGATAAGTTTGGAGATCGTGCTGTTCAGGGAAGTTGATACACGTCTTGCGGAGCACACTGAGTTTAATGGGCAGTGTGTGGTCGAGCATTATTCTTTTGGTGGTGGAACATTATCCTGTTGGAACGACACATCCCCTTCCTGTTACAAAAACGGCGAAGGGAAGGGTCTAACAACTTACTGCATGAGCCGAGTGCTGGTTAGCGTGCGCTCCAGAAACACCAAATGTGAACGGTAGTTATCACACCCCTTACCATAAGGTCTGGGGTGAGGCCAGCGTGTCTTGAACGAATGAGACTGCGATCACCAGGTCTACGTCATAAGCGCAAACGACCATCACTTGCTTGCAGCCAGTATCTGCGTTCACCTCTGAGGACCAGTACACAGCATCTCATCTTCCAAATGATCCTCTGATGCCACCGGTCGACCCTTGCACGTCGACGCAGTGGCTTGAGTGGTAGACGGGCTATAGATGTGCGTGCCCATAATTCCACCGCTAATAACTGGTTCGCAACAGTTCGTGTTGACTCGTCTGAGCTCACAAGCCCTCTTATTTGTGCTGTACGGTCTGTCACTGCTGTCCTTAACAATACGGCGATCCTGGCGGGCGCCTATGCTGCATCGGCTTCAAGAACCTAGCACACGGGTCTACATAATGCACTTGAACACCGATTCAAGAATCGTTGCGCAACTGTGGCAGCACTTCTACCTTGTGTGGCAATTCTGCGAAAGGACCATCCCACCACAAGGATCCCCAAATGTGATCCCTTTTATACTCGCTCATTTGGCTGTAGAAAACATGAATGGGTTTCCGTGGCGTGGTTGCCTGCTTGCTTCAGGCGTTTGCACTACACTGAGATTTCTGGCTGTGAGCGTTCTCTATTGAACGCTCAGTCGCAGCTGAAGCACATGCGCTTAAGTAGCGCATGCGTACCAAATTATGCACATAGCATTCATGCCCCAGTGAGGTCAGAAATAGACGAACGAAGTTTGACATCGCCAGGATACACCTGATAATAGCCAGAAGTCTCTGAGCCGAAATGTCGTGGCAGACAATTCATGTTGTCTAGCAGTAATCCCGAAATTACATTAAAAAAATCTATAGGGCAAGAATGTCTTAAATATCACAGTGAGAGTTGTTATCAGCTGCAGTCGGAGAGGAATCCATGAGAACGTCCATTAGTGGAAAACAGGTCAGTCATTCCACATTCACAGACTAGAAAAGAGACCTATTTTCTAGAGTTGCACTGAACTCCAGAAACCGGAGAGTCGCTCGAGGAATGGCGTGAAGGGAAGAGGAATATCTGGCGGGATTAGGACACAAAATCTTATCGGTGAGCAAGGTATTTAGCTCGCGTGACTGTGATTCTGTTAACGCAGCTTTTTGTCGACGTCCCCCCGACACGCTTTATATTCGCTCCAATGCTAGTGCTGCCATCTGCAGTCTACGAGTGATTATTGCGCGATGACGTCGTACATAGGTACTGGTCACATTAATCTGATTGGACCTTGTAGTTGCGGTTAAATTTGTGCTTCCTTAAGTTATATATAAGATAAAGAATGAACAAAGAGATCTAATCAATTATAATTTATATAATGGCGTAGATTTCTGTGGCAAGAAGTTTTCTGAGTATGGTGTAGAGAGCCGCATTATGTTGTAAAAGAACTGTCACTGAATAACACTGATGACTCGACCGCTGATTCAGTGTGCTTCCTCTGTGTGTACTGGTGTACTTTGTTGTCCAGGATCCATCATACACACATCAAAAAAAATTTTGCATCTCCCCGGTTCCCAGAACTCCCGAAGAGAAAGGTTGTCTGTGGACATCGTATCAAAGACACAGTCCCTTTGCTGATCAGAGATGTCACTGAACCCGCCCAAAGATGTAAAGAACGATGCATGAGCAGCGCCTATTAGACGGAGGGGGTCCGATAGCCGATCATCTCCAGTCATTCCACCAGGAAGGAGGTACACGGCTCGTGTTGCCTGCAGTTCAGTCATGCCTAGACGGTCAACACCGCGGTTCGATCGCGTCCTCATTGTTACTTTGTGCCAGGAAGGGCTCTCAACAAGGGAAGTGTCCAGGCGTCTCACAGTGAACAGAAGTGATTTTGTTCGGACATGGAGGAGATACAGGACAGGAACTGTCGATGACACGCCTCGCTCAGGCCGCCCAAGAGTTACTACTGCAATGGATGACCGCTACCTACGGATTATGGCTCGGAGGAACCCTGACAGCGACGCCACCATGTTGAATAACGCTTTTTGTGCAGCCACTGGACGTCGTGTTACGACTCAAACTGTGCGCAGTAGGCTGCATGATGCGCAACTTCACTCCCGACGCCCATGGCGAGGTCCATCTTTGCAACCACAGCACCATGCAGCGCGGCACAGATAGCCCCAACAAAATGCCGAAAGAACCGCTCAGGATTGGCATCACGTTCTCTTCACCTATGAGTGTCGCATACGTCTTCAACCAGACAATCGTCGGAGACGATTATGGAGGCAACCCTGTCAGGCTGAACTCCTGAGACACACAGTCCAGCGAGTGCAGCAAGGAGGTGGTTTACTACTGTTTTGGACTGGCATTATGTGGTGCCGACGCATGCCGCTGGTGGTCAAGGAAGACACCGTAAGGGCAGCACGGTACGTGAAAGCCATCCTCCGACCGATAGTGCAGCCATACTGGCCAGCATATTGGCGAGGTATTCGTCTTCATCGACGACAGTTCACGCCCCAATCGTGCACATCTTGTGAATGGCTTCCTTCGGGATAACGACATCGCTCGGCTGGAGTGGCCACCATGTTCTCCAAACATGAACCCTGTCGAACGTGCCTGGGATAGACTAAAAAGGGTTGTTTATGGACGACCTCTTTGATCTACGCCAAATCGCCGTTGAGGAGTGGTACAATCGGGACCAGCAGTGCCTTGATGAACTTGTAGACAGTATGCCACGACGAATACAAGCATGCATCAATGCAAGAGTACGTGCTACTGGGTATTGTACGTCCCGGTGTGTACAGCAATCAGGACCACCACCTCTGAAGGTCTCGCTGTATGGTGGTACAACATGCAAAGTGTGGTTTTCATGAGCAATAAAACGTTTGGGAATGATTTTTATGTTGATCTCTATTCCAATTTTCAGTACAGGTTCCGGAACTCCCGGAACCGAGGTGATGCAAAACTTTTTTAATGTGTGTAATTCGTCATGACTTCACTACTGAATATTACATTACATCACCATTCCAAAACCACAGATTTTTTGTGGATGTAAGGACAGAAGAGAAATGAAGCGTTTGAGATGTTGAGAATGTTGAAAATGAAGTGGACTGATAAGGTAAAAATCAGGGAGTTTTTCGCATAATTGGCAAAGAAAGGAATGTAAGGAAAACACAAAAAGAAGGGGCAGGACGATAGAACACGTGTTAAGACATTAGGGAATAACCTACATGATTCTAGAGGGAGCTGTGAGCGTAAAAAAAGGCGAAGAGGACAGATTGTGATATATCCAACAAATAATTTCGGACGCAGAGTGTAAGTGCTGCTCTGAGATGAAGAGGTTAGCGCAGGAGAGGAATTCGTATCAGACCTCATCGCACCGGTCAGAAGTCTAATAACACAAGAAAGGAGTAAGAATATTTATTAAATTGGTTTCCTGAAGTGGAAGAAATGAGAATCTGCTGTTATCTGTTCACACTTACAGCATCTGCGCTGCACGGAGTGGGTCGCGCGGTTTGAGTCGCCATGTTACAGATTGCGCAGCCCCTGCCGCCGGAGGTTCGAGTTCTCCTTCGGGCATAGTTGGTTGTTTGGGGAAGGAGACTAGACAGCGTGGTCATCGGTCTCATAGGATTAGGGAAGGAAGTCGGCCGTGCCCTTTCAGAGGAACCATCTCGGCATTTGCATGGAGTGATTTAGGGAAATCACCCTTCGGGCATACGTGGGTCTGTTGTTCTTAGCATAAGTTAAAGTAGTGTGTAAATCTAGTGACTGATGACCTCAGCAGTTTGGTCCTTTAGGAATTCACGTATCTTTGAACAGCATGTGTGATAGTTGCCAGTCGTAGACGAATGGGATGAAGATTTACTGTTTCCTCATTCGGGACATCGGTCGTTTCTCGCTGGCAGCGCTCGCTTCTCAAGCTGAGAATCCTGTCGGCCTCTGGTGGCTGTCAGCCAGGATGGTACAAGCTTGTATTCAGCCTGTCTGTTCATATTGTTATAGTGTTTTAAAATCTTAGTTGCCTCCCAGATCGTGCGCTTCACCTTTTCTGACTGCCTGGTAATCATGAAATTTTCATCGAATTTTATTCTCTTGGAACCACAATTGTAGTGTTCAGCAACTGCAAGATTTTTTCTGCTGCCCAAGCAGACTATAGGGCTCGTGCTTCCGGATGTATGTTGCCAAATCGTTGAACTATTTAAACACTCTGAAGATGCGAACAGAGAGGATGGCTATAAGCTTGCACTAACTAGCTGGCGGCAATCAGAGCCTCGCAACCACCGTGAGACACGAACATCGCCAGCCAGGATCTCTAGTGGGAAGCTTCCTTAAGTGCACAGCTGCTCGAGTACACTCAAGTGCGCGGTGTACATTTACTACTGGCGGCTTTTAACCGCCCGTCTTGCCGAAGCTGTTGTCTGCCCTTGGCGGAGCTGTTATCTGTCTGTCCGTGGCTATTGCTGAAGGTAGTTGCGTGTGCACGAAGCAAGCAGGCAGTGTATTGCGGGCATGCATAGCTGCAAGGCCTCAGCTCCTGAATGTGAGAGGCTTGTGAAGTGCGGTAAACATATTTTAGTGTCGTGTTCACAAATAAGGAACAACTATGCCGTATATAATCTTAAATTTTATTAATTTTAATTGCTTTTCTATTTCATACAGTCAGCAATAAGTCTTATCTGCAGTCTTCACATTGCTTAATAGGAGAGCAATCGCTAACAAAACAAAATATGTTATAAGGGGTGTCAGACTCGCTGTTGTGCACTATTATTTTTTATTTCTTTCACTTTCACTACATATTCGGTTTGGTTAACAATGCCGACATCTAGTAACCTGCGGTACAATGTGAATGACATTATTTTCATTACACATTTTTGTGTTATGGTAGAACATTCAGCATGGATTGCTATTTACGTATATAATGTCTAGATAGATCAACATACGTATTACATCGTTGTCGTTCTAAATTTGTTGTTGTCCTGAATTTGTTGAATTAAGTTATTAGTTGATTTGTTATGACAGTAATTTGACAGTCTTGAAGGAACGATGTCATACGTTTACGAAGTATAGCACTGTAATACAAATGATATATACATTATTTGGTTGCGTATGTATCTGTAGTTGCTGTATGTTCGTTGTAGTCTATGAGTCTGTGTTTATTGAGATCACAGTTTATAAATTATTTGAAGTATATACTTTTGTTAGCTTCTATTTCCGATCATTTTTCGTAAATTATTACATTCTCGTAAGTGATCTGTTGACGCACTGACATACATTACCCGAGTAAATGTATGTGCAACCATTCTAAGATTTTATTTTGGTGTGAGTTATCTTTGGCTGTGCATTGCGCTTTGATATTATCTGTTTTCTTTTTCTAGTACTGCAATATTTTTTTAAAAGTAATATCGACGTTTGTTCAGTATGTATTGTGGTTGATTTATTATACGTAGATAAATTTCTCTTACCTCGAAAATGCTCATGATAGGATCTTTCAGAATTTTATGAAGTTCCTGCGATGAGTGTTCAATTGTATCTTCCATGTACTGACAGTCTTTAAGGTGGAGAAAAAATTTTGAATGGTTGTTCTCGCTATTCGAATGTTTATCTTTCAACCGCGTGATAAAGTTTCTTCCGGACTGGTCTATGTAGAAATTTTTGCATGTGATTTTTATAGACCATGGCTAGCATAGAGTGGTGGTTTTGTGTTACCCTATGGCAATTTCAGTCTCATGTTGTTAGTCATCAGTAAAGTTGGCCATATATTTGTGTAGGGGTGGATAATGTGTCAATTTTGTCAGTTGATATGTATTTCGCTTTCTTTTTCGGCTAGACAATGTAAACGTAAGTATCAATCCATGCTCACTTTCCTACCACAACATAAATATATTTAATGAAAATTATGTCACCCACATTTTACCGCAGGTCACTCTACAGTGGCAATGGTAGGTGAAAGGCGAAACGGGTCTGTAGTGAAAGTGAAATAAATAAAAATTAATACTGCACAGCTCGACAGTCCTTAGAAATATGCTACTTGCTCACTTATAGTACGCTGCAAGCACCATGGATAATAAAATATTTTACTTCGACGCTACTTTTGAACATGTTCAAAATATTATACGTTCTGTATGAGATGTTTTAACGTCACCTCCCGTTAATCAGGATTTAATTATTTTACTTGCAAACAATATGAAAGGCAATTTCGGGTTGTGAACTATTTTTATGTTAAAATTAAAAGCAATGGCGGCAACTTTACGAGAAACTGGGGCCACTTTCATTAAATGACTGACTATCAGAGCTTATACGAAAGTCAATGCAGTTTCTTCAGAAAGTAGCAACGGCCCACAGTTTTGGCTTGGAGAGCAAGTATTTTAGTAAAATATGTTACTGACCGTGAGTTTAAATATGCATCCTTTCCGATACAGCTTCTATCGTATTTCAAAAACAAAAGACTACGGCGCATGAAATGGCACACACAAACTATAATAACCAAAAGATGCTTCAGTATTTAAGAAAACGCACAAAATTGTGAATCTGTAAAGGAAGGACAAGTTTATAAATGAAATAAACAGATAACAGTCCCAGTTGCAAATAATTAACTAACAGTCCAAGGACCTCCTATGACCATTTCATCAAATCCGCGGAATTAATTGCGTAGCATGAATGAAGCTAACCGAGAGAGGCAAGAACAATGGCAAAAAGAAAAGAGCAAAAGAGCAGAGCAAAACAGAAAAGAGTGCAGTGTCCTTGTTACACGAATATTTATACTAATTACACAGCATGATCTTTGTATGATTATTGATATATTAACCAGAAGTGTCTTTCATAGTTTCGTTAATTTGTGCAAATTTCTTACAAAAGTTTGTGACGTTGTAAAATGCCCCCAAACGTTGAGATCACACAGTTTTGAACGTTGGAGATCAACATTTAACTAACGTCACTTCATTTGTTGTTTTCATAGTTCATGGGCATAAATTCACAGTTTTACATTTTACTTGGACAAGTCTTCTTTCATTTCAGAAAAAGGGCGGTTGTTACATTTACATTTACACTTTACTGTTGCCCTTGTTATTTGACTGAGGCCTGTGTTCGAACTGGTACCCCGACTGTAATTACTCGCCCACCTATTCAGGAGAACGAGGTAAAAAACCAAGGGATCGACGTACAGTCCTCAGTCTATTTCTTCAATGAAAATTGTTTGAGTACTTTGATAGCAAAATACCATAATATTTTACTTGATACAAGCCAGTACAGATACTGCAGAAATTCATAGTCGTTTAGTTATGTCATTTTGAAGACACATTAAATTCTGAAGTCTATAAAATGTTCATGATAAGTCTGTTATCACATAGGTTTTTTGTTTAAAGGTCTGATTATTTGAGTTTGTCATAAACGTTCTTTCTCACAAATCAAAATTGTGTTTACAAAAATGAAATAGATTCAAATTTTTTACAGTTTGACAACGTCGAATACAATGATTTCTAGATGCGGTGATACATCTTGTGACGGATCGCCAAACGATGGTTTTTGCTGGTAGATGGTAGCTGATGCCAGGACTCTCAGGTGAGAACTTTTATTTTGAGCTTGTGGGAGATGTACTTCTGACATGAATAGTGTACAGTTATTTACAACTAATCACATATTTTGGAACCAAAGTGTAAATAAATAATATTAAAACTAACCCACTATCTACGAATTCTGTTTATAAAACTATACTGCTATTTACAATTTACTACATGAGATGTCTTTATAAGACAGTTTTTCGCTTTTCAAGTAAAATGGAGTTTTGGCAGTTATTTTTTAATGTCCTTTAAATGCATTTCAGCTTCACTTTACAATATCCATGTAACTGCTGTGAGACTTTTCTTCTCACAACTAGCTCTGCTATGCACATAAAAACAGAAACGAAATATTTACACAGATATATACAATAGAAATGTTATATTTATGAAATAAATTTCTTGAGAAGTTTATGGGGTAATAAATCCCTAATTTTATTTCATAAAATGTTTGATATTAAATAGCTTCCATCATGAGCAGTGACGACTGCTGTGTAAGAGCACAAGAGCACATGGATACCATAATTTTGACAACATGCGGATTTATTGGTTATTTTTCTTTGGATGCTGTTAAACATAATGTATATGCGGTAATCTGAAATACACAGCTCTAAATCTACATATTGCTTCTCTAGACTCGGTGAAACTTGGCATCAGGGTCACGAGCACACCTTCACTTGAGTCCGCAGCTCGTGGTCGTGCGGTAGCGTTCTCACTTCCCGCGCCCGGGTTCCCGGGTTCGATTCCCGGCGGGGTCAGGGATTTTCTCTGCTTCGTGATGACTGGGTGTTGTGTGATGTCCTTAGGTTAATTAGGTTTAAGTGGTTCTAAGTTCTAGGGGACTGATGCCCATAGATGTTAAGTCCCATAGTGCTCAGAGCCATTTGAACCAACACCTTCACTTGTGCACATTTAAGGAGTTTCTGTGCATGAACTGCGCATGACGTGATTGCCTTATGGCCCGAATACATAACGTATTTGACAAACAATGTGCACGGTCCACTGTGTGCACTGCTGCTCTTACTACTCAACTACAAGATTACGTCAGTGCCACCAGGTGATAGCACACTGCAGCAGACTTTCGTCTACATTTGCTTGGCACAAGTCACGCTAGGGTGTACCACACTCCACAGATATGCGAATACATTCCCTACATAGTAAAATTAGGACGAACATCAGTATATCTTAAAGTTATACTGATAGAAAAACATATTTTGTGGAATTCTTAATGAGATATAGTACATTAACTTTGGATTCTATCATAGAGTAATCCATCTGAGGCACTGAAAACTTATGACACATTATCGTCCATTGTGACACCATAGCATTCATTCATGCTTGATATCTGTTTATCTTGTGGTGGGCCATGTTTATCTGCTGTGACCTTGTTGGTAGATAATACTACCTGAATTTAATCATTTCCGCAAATTGCAGTTTGGATTTGGTTGTCTGCTGTGCAGGAATCGGCTTTCCTGTGGAGTGTCAGCATGAACTCTGTTGAGCCTGTATTAATTGATAACAGAAAAGAAAATAACCAGGAAAATTTAACTGCAGAGAAACTAGGCCATTCCAGAGCAGATCCGTTGTCTAAGAAACTAACGAAATCTTATAAGCGTGACTGCAAGCAAATATTTAACAAAGAACTGTGTAATACGCATTAGTTGTTGTGTGTATGTGAAACGTAAGAATTCCTGATTTCCAGCCCAGAAATTAATTCGTTAACTAATACTTGGATTAGGAATCTTGTGCATATGTCCAGAAAAACAAAACAAAAAAAACACGAAAACTTCCACTTACACAAAAATAGCGAAGCGGAGAGTAGCGAAATCTTAAACATTGTTCCGTTATTGGCATGAACTGCACTTAATTGTGTACAAAACAACAAAATTCCACAAAAACAATTTTTCCTTTTTTCAAACATGTTATGCATGTTATTACTATTATTATTATTTCTTTCTCAGACGTTATGTCAGGTTAAAAATGGAAAGTTACGCGGATCTTGATCAAGCGTGACTTCCTTTTAACTGTACGGTATATGTTACATTGCATTTAGAAACTTTCGGGTAATTGAACAAGTATCGATAATTACCGATTTCTGTAGTTGTATATATAAGGTTCAGAGCAAGGCAGAACCAGAAAGGACTTAATGAGTCTCCTTGGTATATTCCATGCTTAATCTGTATTGTCTGTGATGTGATAGTATTTGAATTTGTTTGGATATTAAGTGTGGTTTTCCAAATTTTCATTACTATTTTTAGGAACTGTATCAAATTAGAATCTACTTTGTATATTTCCAATATTTGTAGTAACCATGAGTGGGGTACCCTATCAAAAGTTTTTGGTAATCAATGTATGCTTAGTGTAGCGACCTTTGTTTAGAATTAACTTGGTATGTCAACTCTGCATCTATTATCAGTTGCTCTTTACATCCTCGTGCTCCTTTGCAACAGCCTTTTTGTTCTTCATTTATAATTTTGTTCTGTGTTGTATGTGTCATTAATTTTTGTGTAATGACTGACTTTTGTATATTGTTCGTAGGCATGTTATGGGGCGATATTTAGCTGGGTTTGCTGTGTCTGCTTGATCTTTAGGTTTCAGTTAAGTTATTCCATTTGTAAGTGTATCAGGGAATGTGTATGGGTCTGCAGTGTGACTGTTAAATAATTTAGTTAGATGTGAATGTGTTAAGGTGAACTTCTTTAGCCAGAAATTTGCTATTTTATCTTTTCCAGGGGCTTTCCAATTGTGAGTAGAATTAATTGCTTGGGTGACTTCATGTTGCAAAATTATCACTTCAGGCATTTGTGGTATCATCTCGTATGTGTCTGTTTCTGATTGTATCCACTGTGCATGCCTGTTATGATGCACTGGGTTTCACCATATGTTGCCCCAGAAGTGTTCCATATCTGTTATGTTTGGTGGATTGTCTATTTTAATGTTTGTGTTATTTACTGTCTGGTAAAATTTCTTTTGGTTTGTGTTGAATGTTTGGTTTTGTTTCCTTCTATTTTCACTTTTTTTGTATCTTCTAAGTCGTTTGGCCAATACTTTTAATTTCTGCTTCTTTTCATCTAACTGCTCTATCGCTTCTTTTTGTGAGTTTTTACCTAATCTTTTTTGTTTTTGTCTGATAATTCATTTCTTATAAATTTTGTTAGCTGTCTGATGTCTTTTCTCAGTTTTTCTATTCTGATATGTAGCCTGTGTTGCCATGCTGGTTTTGTGGGTTTCTTCTGTGTGTTGGTTGGTTCTGATCTCTGCCTAGTGTGTACATTTAGTGTGGAGAGTGATCCTATATAAATCAGTAGTTGTAACTCATCCATAGTTGTACTTTCATTTATTTTGTTGTGTATGATTGTGTTGATAGTTGTTATTGTTGTTTCCACTTGTGGGTTATTTGGTGGTCTATGCAAGAATGGTCTAATGTCTGTATTTGTGTCTTTGTATTCTATATATGTCAGCTGAAATTTTTCTTCAATAGCATGTGTGTCACTTCGTGTTCTATTTGTGCTTGTTCTGGTGGCTGTCTTAAGATTTCGCTTTCCTCTGATTTTTTAATTGATGAGTGTTATTCTTTGTTTGTTTGCTCTGGGATGTTTGAGTCCATTACTGTATTTTCTTCTTCTAATTGCACATTATTTTGTTCCAGTATTTGTTGTAATTGTTGTTTGATGTTTTTTAATTCTGACTGGGGTATCCTGTTATTTTTTATTATTACACGGATCTGATCAGCTAGACATTGTTCTGTTAAAAATTTTAATTCTGGGTATCTGGTAATAAATGTTGTGTGCACTTTTGATCTGTATCCAGTTGTGTTGGTTCCTGAGTTTGTTGCTTGATAATAACAGAACATGAGGTGTCGGTTAACTTCATCTGACCACCTCATCCTCTGTCTTTGTTTTCCTTCTAGAGTAGTTGCAGGAAGCATATCGTGCAAAACACCTCTATTTGGATTTAAATCATTTTCCGAGTGGACAGGCATAGGGTTCAAGCGTCGTCCCCGACCATGATAGCACTTGACCGAGGCTTCATTAGTTCTGTCCTGAATCAACTAATCACACTAAAAGGGGGGTTAGCCCTATTAGTGGTTTGTTCTTTTCGTCACATTTTACGACTGCCAGAACATAACGGAGGCCTATTCTTTTCCCGGGCCTCCGCGGGAATTATTATTATTATTGTTATTATTGACAGTGACTGAAGTTGTTTAAGTATGCTGATAAGCATTACTGTTATACAGCAGATACTATTAATTTTTCACTCTCCTATTTATCTGAATTTAAAAATTTGTGAATGCCCACAACATATGCCTACGATCCGCCACTGTTCGTGAGGAATGTCCACAATTTTGTACGGACCAGTGTACTTTAGCAGCCACTTCTTCTTCTTCCTTTGCAACAAGGAGGGTTTAAAAATTGCTTTTAGTAACACTTTGTCCCCAATTCGGTACCTCTTTACCTTACCCAAGTTTTATCTATTTTTTTTTTTTAAGTTGTGCTTGGTGAGCTAATGAAGCTTCAGCACGTTTTAATTTCTCCTCTCACGTAATTTCTGTTCTAGACATTTGTGGAAGGGGTTTAATTCATTCATTATTTTCATGTGTCATTAGCATAAGTTCCGCAAGCATGAAAGTATTGGATAAGTTTGGCAAACTGTTAATAATTTCCGCAAATGGTTCTATATATTCTATCCACTTGGTCTGTCTATGAAGTATATGAGTTCTGATAAATCTACTGATTTCCCTGAATGCTCTTTCAATGAGACTATCTTACAGGTCATAGCATGACACTAAACTCTGCTTAATGTTTTGTTCTTTCAAAAAGGATTTCCACTCATGGTTCGTAAAATTACTGGCATTTTCCGAAAGTATTGCTGAATGCCTTCGTATCCTAGGGATGTAATCATTGGCAATGCGTTTGGTTATAGGAGCGGAAGTGTTGGTTTCAGTGTCACACAATTTCACATGTTTTGTGAACACATCTACAAGTGCTACGACAAACTTTACTCCCCTGCGTGACCTTGAAAGGGGTCCTGTAACGTCAATCGACACGGTCTCAAGTGGTTTAGTTGGCAACATTCCATGTAATTGTATCCAAGAACATACATTCGTGGGTTTGGCTTTCTGACCTTTTATACACTCTATCAATATTTGGTGGATGTACCGTTTCATATTGGGAAAATAACAATAACGTTTGAGTTTCTCATTACACTTGTTTATGCCATAGTGGCCCCAAGAATAGTGTATACACCACACCAAAGGCTCTTTGTATTCCAATGGAATATACACACACCATTCAGCTGTTTCTATTTGATGACAATGGAATAAAATACCACTGTGTAAAGTAAAATGTCGATTTACTGATCCCTGAGCTATTAGTTCAGTAATTGTGTTCCATCTTGTATCAGCCTTCTGTAAGGCCTGCATCTTACGACATATATTCACGTACTAGGTGCGTTACATAAGTAATGCGACCAACTTCATAAAAAATCATTTATTCAATATATTCGTACAAATAATCAAAAATTTTCGAATTAGCACCCTCTTGCGTCGATAAACTTCTGGAGGCGGTGTTTACATGCCTGGAAGGCATCCTGGAATACCTTTTCCGGAATGTCCTTTAGAGCTGATGTAACATGCACCTGGATGCTTTCAATCGTGTCCCAATGTTTTCCTTTCATGACTCCTTTGAGCCGAGGAAACAAAGAAAGGCAGCGAGAGCCAGGTCAGGACTGTAGGGAGGCTGGGGAACCAATGGGGCTTGGTCCTCGCCAGGAAGTCGTTGACAATGATGGCGCTGTGAGTCGGCGCGTTGTCGTGATGAACTTTCCACGTGTCATTGATGTCGCTTCGGCAGCGCGAGACCCTCCTTTTCAGTCTTTTGAGCACTTATGAGTAGAAAGCTGAGTTCACTGTAGTCCTGGTAGGTACGAATTCGTGGTGAACAATGCATCTGACGTCAAAGAAGACAATGCGCATTGTTTTGATCCTGGACTTGCTCATGCGTACCTTCTTTGGAAGGGGGGACAGTGGGGTACGCCAGTCTGAACTCTGCCTTTTTGTCTCAGGGTTGTACTCAGAAATCCATGACTCATCACCAGTGATAACTGAGTTTAATAAATGAGGATAATTTCCACACATTTCCAACATTTCTCGGCACCGAAGCACTCGCATGTGCTTATGTTCGTCAGTCAACACTTTTGGGACGAGTTACCCTGGAAATTCGGGCTTTGAGATTAGTCAGTGCCGTCTTGTAGCGTGCTGAGATGGAAGTTTCTCCAGGCCCCAGGACATCCAAAAGAACCACACTCTGGCTATCCCAGAAGATTGTTTACGTCACTTTGCCTGCAGACGGCTGTGTCTGGGATTTCTTCTTTGACAGGGGAATTCGCATGTCGCCATTCCATGGACTGTCTTGTGGATTCCATCTCGTAGTGATGGCACCACGTTTCATCTCTGATAACGACGCTATTCAGAAAAATGTCACCTTCCGCTTCATATTGGCCCAGCAGGTCCCGAAAGATTTCCATTCGATGGGAATTTTATTCTTCTGTGAGCATCCGCAGGAACCATCTCGCACAGACTTTGCTACAACCAAGACGTTCTAACATTGTTTCCAAGGCATATAGCTGACATCCAACTTTGCACACATTTCTCTCGTCGTTATCCGCCGATCAGCATGGATGAGTTGATCAAGACGCTCTTCATTGCGGGGGATGACAGCCGTGCAGGGTCGACCGGGCCGTGGCTTGTCATGCACACACTTTTCACCACCTTGAAAATGCGTACCCACCGCCTCACTTTGCTCACGTCTATTATACCGTCTCTGTTCACCTCTAGCAGGCTTCGATGGATTTCAATTGGCGCAATTTCTTCAGCAGTGAGGAATTCAATCACACATCGCTGTTTTGTACGCGCGTCCATATCAGACTCCATTTTGGAACAACCCTGTGCTGGCGCCAACTACCGCAGAACAACGGAACCACTAGCAAATGAAAGAGAAAGGTTCAAGCCAACGACATCTGGCGCGGAAATCCAAAGTCACCACAAAAAAATAGGTGGCATTACTTTCGCGACGTCACTCGTATTACACGCCATTCTTGCAGGTGATAAATAACAATATGTGACGTTCTGCGAATACGTTCTGAGCGTGGAGACGGAAGATAATTTCCTGTCGTGTTTAGTGTTCAGAAATGAGGCTACGTTCCATGTAAGTGAACCGCCACTATTTAAGAATTTGGGGCACACAGCAGCCACAAACCATACACAAGCACGAGAGAGGCTCTGTAAAACTTTAAGTGCCTTACGTAATATCCATTCTTTATTTTTAGTTTCCATTCTTTATTTTTAGTGTTCAAAGAAAAGGCGTTTACGCTAATCACTTACCGAGATTTGTCGAAAATATGGATTTTTCCACATTTTTGGACAGGTCGACCACCTCAACTGTGGCACAGCATGTAAGAGCATTTCTCATCACTGAAGTGATTCAGGGAAGTATCAGCTATAAAGAGAGTATGATTTTACCCATACAACCAATGGCCTCCATTGTCACTTGACATCACTGTATGTTGCTTCCTTTTTGTGTTCGTGAAAGGCTTTATCTGTGTGCCTCTTTTCCAAGAACTTTGAGTGAACTGTGACGCCTTATAACAATAGTAGTTGATAGGTGTCAGCATCCATGCTCGTGGTACTCCTTGTCCACGAATGGATAAATTAAAATAATGAAACAAAGAATGACAGAATATAAGCATATCTAGCTGTGCAGAGTACGAGGTGCATTCAAGTTCTAAGGCCTCCGATTTTTTTTTCTCCGGACTGGAAAGAGATAGAAACATGCGCATTGTTTTAAAATGAGGCCGCGTTCATTGTCAGTACGTCCCAGAGATGGCAGCACTGTACGGCAGATGGAATTTTACCGCCACTTAAATACTTAAAATGGCGACGTTTTCCTTACTTGAACAGTGTGCAATCATTCGTTTTCTGAATATGCGTGGTGTGAAACCAATTGAAATTCATCGACAGTTGAAGGAGACATGTGGTGATGGAGTTATGGATGTGTCGAAAGTGCGTTCGTGGGTGCAACAATTTAATGAAGGCAGAACATCGTGTGACAACAAACCGAAACAACCTTGGGCTCGCACAAGCTGGTCTGACGACATGATCGAGAAGTGGAGAGAATTGTTTTGGGGGATCACCGAATGAGTGTTGAACAGATCGCCTCCAGAGTTGGCATTTCTGTGGGTTCTGTGCACACAATCCTGCATGACGAACTGAAAATGCGAAAAGTGTCATCCAGGTGGGTGCCACGAATGCTGACGGACGACCACATGGCTGCCCGTGTGGCATGTTGCCAAGCAATGTTGACGCGCAACGACAGCATGAATGGGACTTTCTTTTCGTCGGTTGTGACAATGGATGAGACGTGGATGCCATTTTTCAATCCAGAAACAAAGCGCCAGTCAGCTCAATGGAAGCACACAGATTCACCGCCACCAAAAAAATTTCGGGTAACCGCCAGTGCTGAAAAAATGATGGTGTCCACGTTCTGGGACAGCAAGGGCGTAATCCTTACCCATTTCGTTCCAAAAGGCACTACGGTAACAGGTGCATCCTACGAAAATGTTTTGAAGAACAAATTCCTTCCTGCACTGCAACAAAAACGTCCAGGAAGGGCTGCGCGTGTGCTGTTTCACCAACACAACGCACCCGCACATCGAGCTAACGTTACGCAACAGTTTCTTCGTGATAACAACTCTGAAGTGATTCCTCATGCTCCTTACTCAACTGACCTGGCTCCTAGTGACTTTTGGCTTGTTCCAACAATGAAAGACACTCTCCGTGGCCGCACATTCACCAGCCGTGCTGCTATTGCCTCAGCGAGTTTCCAGTGGTCAAAACAGACTCCTAAAGAAGCCTTCGCCGCTGCCATGGAATCATGGCGTCAGCGTTGTGAAAAATGTGTACGTCTTCAGGGCGATTACGTCGAGAAGTAACGCCAGTTTCATCGATTTCGGGTGAGTAGTTAATTAGAAAAAAAAATCAGAGACCTTAGAACTTGAATGCACCTCGTATTTTATTAGAGCAATAATTGTAAATAAAACAGCAACGTGATCCGTGGAACTAAGCCTGAGATACTCAAGTCTTAATTCAGCTGACTAATCTCAATTCACGAGCGACCAAAGCTAGCGAACTCCGCCTTTGCTGCAGAATGGGACTCTGTTGGCCGAGATAACGGAAAAGTCATCGGGGCACGAGTGAAGCCAGAGTGCCTGGGAAGTTCGAGGGCTGGGGGTTGGATATGACGTATAACCTAACGAAAATACTGCGTAGTTTGGTTGGATATGACGTATAACCTAACGAAAATACTGCGTAGTTTGCAGAAGCGGTGAGTCTTTTTTCCAGATGGAAGTACGGGCCCAAGATAAGCAAAAAGTCAAGGGACACAGAAGGGTCTGCTAAAGTTACGGATTGTAATAAGACAGAGGTAAAATTCTGTCAGATATCATTCTGCAAGTGTGTCACCTGGGACACTCAACGGATGGTATTCTCGTATCGCCGGCCGCGGTGGTCTCGCGGTTCTAGGCGCGCAGTCCGGAACCGTGCGACTGCTACGGTCGCAGGTTCGAATCCTGCCTCGGGCATGGATGTGTGTGATGTCCTTAGGTTAGTTAGGTTTAAGTAGTTCTAAGTTCTAGGGGACTAATGACCACAGCAGTTGAGTCCCATAGTGCTCAGAGCCATTTGAACCATTCTCGTATCAACAACATTAACATTCTTAAAGATAAAGGTGCGGCGTCATTGTCGCCACTGTTGGACAGCAGTGGGGGAGGAGGAGCGCGAGGAGGGAGAAGGGGCGGTGCCTGTGGGGAGGGGGGCGAGAGGGGAAAGTTTCACTATTCGAGGAGAACGCAGATGGATCTGTAGGGAGTGGTCGTGTTGCGAGAGGCGGCTCTGCAGCTATGGCAAAATACGTATAGCTTATGCCAGATGCGACGCCGTTATTGCATTGAATGTAGGGAAGTTGATTGTCTTTACTGTTCATACGTGTACTGCCTCAGTAGTATGACTTTATTGTTGCTGATGTCCATTTGGTCGCGAGAGGGAGAGAATTTCGGTATTTCGTGTTTGTTGAGAAAGTGCCATCATTTCCTAAACTATCCTGACTGTGAGATAGCAAGACCCGCGTAGCAGATACAGTTTTCAATCAGAGTAGAAAGATGGGAAATTATTACTGACTAACAAGTTTCTTGTGCTAGCCATTTTCGCAGCAGCTGTACATATATTACAGTGTTTCAGAAGAAAACTGCATTTTGCAAGTTGCACATTAAGTTTTTTATCTATCTTGTGCACCCAGACGCGGTTCGCCTTAGGTACAAGGCACCTCTAGTGGGCGTCCTGAAACATTACACGATATATTCGTTTGAACATACAGGCTATCGTTTGCATTTATAGGCTATAGATTTAAAATAGTTCGTTGTGGTTTTTGTTATAAAAATGAAAATTACTTACAGATCAGCGTCTAATTCATTATTTTTAAGCCAAACAGCTTTCTCTCAGGTGGAAAACTGGTTGAAAGTTCGTACTTTTCCTGTTTTGGATAAATAGCAATTTAACTGCCATCTCTGGTTTTTCTTTCAACTGTTTTTCTGCGACTGTATGTGTACTGATGTAAGTTCAGTGTGTGTGTGTGTGTGTGTGTGTGTGTGTGTGTGTGTTTGTTTGTTTGTTTGTTTGTTTGTTTGTGGGCTTTTATTTTATTTTATTTATTTTTTACTCTATTTTTCAGAAACATTTACATGGTGGTGAGAGTAATTTGTGATGGAATTTGTGATCATCTATTGGGATTACTGTCTGTTATACGATAAGTCAGTGTAAACAGTGAGTAGTGTATCAGATGACCAAGAGAATGTGATCAACTAGTCACTTTTACACTGACTGATCAGACAATAGGCAGTAATCCCAATACATGATCTCAAATCCCATTTCTCTCCCAAGAATCCGGCCACTGTGGCACGAGCGATTCTAGGCACTTCAGTCTGGAACCGCGCAACCGCTACGGTCGCAGGTTCGAATCCTGTCTCGGACATGGATGTATGTGATGTCCTTAGGTAAGTTAGGTTTAAGTAGTTCTAAGTTCTAGGGAACTGACGACCTCAGATGTTGAGTCCCATAGTGCTCAGAGCTATTTGAACCATTTCTCCCAAGAACATAAATGTACTCATATGTGGGAAAAAATAAAATAAAAAATAAATAAAGTAAAATAAAACTCACATACATATGAACACACACACACAAACACAACAGACATCAGCATGCATGTAGACACAAAAAAACGGTTGAAAGCAAAACCTGAGAAAGTTGGCAACACTCAAAGCAACAACTAACACTACACATACAGAAAATGGCAATTAAACTGCTATACGTTCAAAACAATGACCAAGGGCAAAAGTGTAAACTTCCAACCAGCTTTCTGCCCTAGAAAAAGATGTTTGGCTTAAAAATAATTAATTAAACGCTGATCTGTAAGTACTTTTCCATTTTATTTCAAAAACCACAACGAACTATTTTAAATCTGTAGCCAATAAGCGCAAACGATAACCTGTATGTGCAAACGAAAAAATCGTATAATGTTCCAGGACACTTACTGAAAATACCTTGTAACTAAGGCGAAAGGCGTCTGAGTGAAAAAAAATTAAAAAGTTAATGTGCAGCATGCAAAAGGTGTTTTTCTTTTGAACTACTCTTACATGTTATAGTATGTTCTGGTGCAAGTAACTTTATCTTGTGTGCTCGGACGTGTAGGTTCGAAAGGCAAAAGTTCCGTTTTCGAGCGCAATGTGTATCCTGATAGAGGCAGCGTGGAAGCTTAAATCTTTGCTATAAAGAAATTGGAAGATATTGTGTCTCGGAAATATATTAAGCGTTTACTAGATATGTCTGTGGTTTATTTACGAGGGTAACAACTTTCCCAAAGTATTATTTTCGCAATATTTTCGTTCTCAGAATTCATAGGTCCGATCCGTGAAACGTGTTCTCTGCAAAATAATATTCGTTTTTACTTTTCCTATCAATGCACTATGTACCTTGAATCTTTATTTAGTTGTAAATAAACAGGGTGAGAATTAGTTGTTTTCATTGGATTTTGATGAATTTGTAATTAATAGTGTCTAGCCCTATTTGACAAAATTATTGCTTATTTCTCTTCTCTCAGTGTACAAATACACACACACACACACATACACAAAACGCAGATGTGCTGCCTATGACCTACCTCGAAACAAGGTGACGAACAGAGAACGTGACATTGCATCACATTTTCCCATACCGTAGTATGTGTGCTTGGGTTCCACGAAGCACCGTAAATGCAAACAAAAATTAAAGCAAAGATGGAGCATATATGAATATTTTTTGCATGATCACCTCTGTCCGAAACATTACACTTGGTGTCATTTACCATTTGGACAATAGATAGTTTAGTGCACAAAAACTGTTCTGAATGCGACCTTTCTCCGTTTTTATCATTTTTGGATCAAATAGTCACCGCTGTATATACCGCTACTTGAACCCACTATCATCCATGCACTGCCAACAATCAACGAAACGAAATCCCCTCCCCTCTATTACAGACCCTACAATAAGTTTTAAGACTATATGTAAATATTTTCTCAGTTAAATGGTGCAAAACTATTTCGTATTTTTAAAACTGTTTCTGCTGAGAATAAGAAAAAATACGTATGTACTCCATATTACTTCACCCTTTTGGAAAACCTGTGTGAACTGACACTTAATGAAGAGCTGCTGAGAAAAAAAATAATAAAAGTTGAATTAAGCAAATCTGGCAGAAGCAAAAATAAAAAACTATGTAAATATTCCACTATCTTTCCAATAAACTGCGACACATTTAGTTAACGTAATTTGAGTCTTTCTTCAAAGCGATATGGATAAAGATGTGTAGAGTAAACCAAAATACGTTACCAACATTCATGACAGTATAACAATAAACTATTGTCGTATACACGCTTGACCGTTATAAACGGTGTCATACCTACTGCAAGTATGCATGTTATGCAGTCCACACATTCTGTACACGGTCCTGAACGCTTCAAGTGAAAACGGAGTATGTGTTAATTACCCTATTTCGCAGTTTCTCCTAAGTCGACTATTGCAAACATTCATTCTTCAGTTTTGTGAATGGGCTTGCAAACTACATCTTGTTGTTGTTGTTGTGGTCTTCAGTCCCGAGACTGGTTTGATGCAGCTCTCCATGCTACTCTATCCTGTGCAAGCTTCTTCATCTCCCAGTACCTACTGCAACCTACATCCTGCTGAATCTGCTTAGTGTATTCATCTCTTGGTCTCCCTCTACGATTTTTACCCTTCACGATGCCCACCAATACTAAATTGGTGATCCCTTGATGCCTCAGAACATGTCCTACCAACCGATCCCTTCTTCTGGTCAAGTTGTGCCACAAACTCCTCTTCTCCCAAATCCTGTTCAATACTTCCTCATTAGTTACGTGATCTACCCATCTAATTTTCAGCATTCTTCTGTAGCACAACATTTCGAAAGCTTTTATTCTCTTCTTGTCTAAACTACTTATCGTCCATATTTTACTTCCATACATGGCTACACTCCATACAAATACTTTCAGAATAGACTTCCTGACACTTAAATCTATACTCGATGTTAACAAATTTCTCTTCTTCAGAAACGCTTTCCTTGCCATTGCCAGTCTACATTTTATATCCTCTCTACTTCGGCCATCATCAGTTATTTTACTTCCTAGATAGCAAAACTCCTTAACTACTTTAAGTGTCTCATTTCCTAATCTAATTCCCTCAGCATCACCCGATTTAATTTGACTACATTCCATTATCCTCGTTTTGCTTTTGTTGATGTTTATCTTATATCCTCCTTTCAAGACACTGTCCATTCCGTTCAACTGCTCTTCCATGTCCTTTGCCGTCTCTGACAGAATTACAATGTCATCGGGGAACCTCAAAGTTTTTATTTCTTCTCCATGAATTTTAATACCTACTCCAAATTTTTCTTTTGTTTCCTTTACTGCTTGCTCAATATACAGATTGAATAACATAGGGGAGAGGCTACAACCCTGTCTCACTCCCTTCCCAACCACTGCTTCCCTTTCATGCCACTACTCTTATAACTGCCATCTGGTTTCTGTACAAATTGTAAATAGCCTTTCGCTCCCAGTATTTTACCCCTGCCACCTTTAGAATTTGAAAGAGAGTATTCCAGTCAACATTGTCAAAAGCTTTCTCTAAGTCTACAAATGCTAGAAACGTAGGTTTGCCTTTCCTTAATCTTTCTTATAACATAAGTCGTAAGGTCAGTATTGCCTACAGAATCCAAACTCATCTTCCCCGAGGTCGGCTTCTACTACTTTTTCCATTCGTCTGTAGAGAATTCGTGTTAGTATTTTGCAGCTATGGCTTATTAAACTGATAGTTCGGTAATTTTTACATCTGTCAACACCTGCTTTCTTAGGAATTGGAATTATTATATTCTTCTTGAAGTCTGTGGGTATTTCGCCTGTTTCATACATCTTGCTCACCAGATGGTAGAGTTTTGTCAGGACTGGCTCTCCCAAGGCCATCAGTAGTTCCAATGGAATGTTGTCTACTCCGGGGGCCTTGTTTCGGCACAGGTCTTTCAGTGCTCTGTCAAACTCTTCACGCAGTATCGTATCTCCCATTTCATCTTCATCTACATCCTCTTCCATTTCCATAATATTGTCCTCAAGTACATCTCCCTTGTATAGACCCTCTATATACTCCTTCCACCTTTCTGCTTTCCCTTCTTTGCTTAGAACTGGGTTTCCATCTGAGCTCTTGATGTTCATACAAGTGGTTCTCTTTTCTCCAAAGGTCTCTTTAATTTTCCTGTAGGCAGTATCTATCTTACCCCTAGTGAGATGTGCCTCTACATCCTTACATTTGTCCTCTAGCCATCCCTGCTTAGCCATTTTGCACATCCTGTCGATCTCATTTTTTAGACGTTTATATTCCTTTTTGCCTGCTTCATTTACTGCATTTTTATATTTTTTCCTTTCATCAATTAAATTCAATATTTCTTCTGTTACCCAAGGATTTCTACTAGCCCTCGTGTTTTTACCTACTTAATCCTCTGCTGCCTTCACTACTTCATCCCTCAAAGCTACCCATTCTTCCTCTACTGTATTTCTTTCCCCCATTCCTGACAATTGTTCGATTATGATCTCCGTGAAACTCTGTACAACCTCTGGTTCTTTCAGTTTATCCAGGTCCCATCTCCTTAAATTCCCACCTTTTTGCAGTTTCTTCAGTTTTAATCTACAGTTCATAACCAATAGATTGTGGTCAGAGTCCACATCTGCCCCTGCAAATGTCTTACAATTTAAAACCTTGTTCCTAAATCTCAGTCTTACCATTATATATCTGATACCCTGATACATCTTACGACGGAATTATTATACCTTTTACGCATCAGTGTGCATAAAGCCCTGCTGGAATGACTATGTGCTACAAAGAGCTTATCGCGTTAAAATGTCTGAAGCTATAAAAGCGGAAAAGTTCTGCAATTTTGGTCTAAAGACGAGTATGAGCTGGTAGAACCCGGATACCGATCTTTCGTTTGAAACTTTAATTAGTCCTCACTATGTTGAGTTTCTGAGCTAATGAAGGGCGCCTGATGAATATCGCAACGTCCTTAATAACGTCCTGATTAAATAGAAATTTCAAGAAGCCTTTCATTACAAGTTCCCCGTGCGAGCGTGCGTGCGTGCGTGTGTGTGTGTGTGTGTGTGTATGTGTGTGTGTGTGTCGGTGACCTAAAAACGTATGTTGGCTGAAAAAATCAACATATATCTGTGGGTTCTCGGTTTCTTGATTACAAGCTGGACAAACAGATCACATACTCCGAATGGGACCCTGATCGTATAGACGTAATAAACGTAGGAGATTATGTACTCTGCAGGACGATGATTCTAGTTTTTCTGTATCACTTCCTATGCATATCTACATCTGTCCTCTGCAAACGACTGTGAAGTGCGTGGCAGAGCGTACATTCCACCGCACCAGTCAACAGGGTATTTTCCCGTTCAACTCGCGAGTATGTAATACGCAGGTGTTTGTAGTATATTTCTAGAGTCATTATTTGAAGATGCTTCTTGAAACTATGTCAGCAGGCTTTCTCGGGGTAGTTTACCTCCATCTTCAAGAGTCTGCCAGCTCCGTTTCTTCAGTATCGCTGTGACTCTCTCCCATGGATCAAACAAATCTGTGATCATTCGCGCTGCCCTTCTCTGTATACTTTTAGTATCCTCAGTTAGTCGTACTTGGTGTAGACCCCACATTCTAGGATGGGTCCCACGAGTCATTTGTAAGCAATGTCCTTTGTTGACTGAGTGGTATTAATAAACCCAAGTGTGCCGCCAGCTTCACCTCCCAATGAGCCTATGTGATCTTTCCATTTTATATCCCCACAAATTTTTACATCCAAGTATCTTTATGAGTTGAGCAATTATAATTGTGACTCACTCACATTGTCGTAAGATAGTACCTCTTTGTTGTATTCTAAAGTGAACAGTTTTACATTTTCGAACCTTTAAAGCATGTTGCCATCTCTGCCCTGCTTTAAAGTTTTATCAAGGTATAACTGACTTTGTAGCGCTACCTCTCGCAAAGCACCATCGTGAGAAGCATGTAAATCTGTTAATATTGCAGGTTCCTAATACAGATACATATATGTTCTGACGTATAAAAACTTGTACGTTTTACACTTTACAGCGTTACTGCTCATCATAAGTTCATTACAGTGAATGAGTGTTGTCTGTATTATTTTATTTCCATATAAAAGTGAGATGCACACTCGGCTTCTGACGCACAGTTTAATCCAGTCAACAGTACCACACCTAGTAGTAGGAATGAGTAAACAGGACCATGTATCTTGGCGAACTTCCAGAATGAGATTTTCACTCTGCAGCGGAGTGTGCGCTGATATGAAACTTCCTGGCAGATTAAAACTGTGTGGCGGACCGAGATTCGAACTCGGGACCTTTGCCCTTCGTTGGCAAGTGTTCTACCAACTGAGCAACCCAACCACGACTCGCGCCCCCTCCTCACAGCTTTACTTCTGCCAGTACCTCGTCTCCTACCTTCCAAACTTTACAGAAGCTCTCGTGGTAGAGAACTTGCCCGCGAAAGGCAAAGGTCCCGAGTTCGAGTCTCGGTCCGGCACACAGTTTTAATCTGCCAGGAAGTTTTTTGCAAAAATGATTTCTGAAGGTCGGTACTCCCTGTGCCTGAGGGTGCAGGCATGCACTGTAGTCGGCTGGCGCGTTACAAACCTAGCGTCGAAACATTTTTGATGCCTGTAGAGACACTATTCTCCTTTGTGACTTGTTTTTCGTGGACAGTTAATACTTCCTTTTATGATAAAGAGACCTGCGAAGTGTGTAAGCTTAAAATATCATCCCTTCTTGTCCTAGCCTCTACGTATATGGACAAACGTAATTATATAAATTGTATTGGACAGTAACAAGCACTATCAAATATCAACATTCAGCCGTCAGAAGTTGTCGTTATTTGAATAATCATACTGTCTGTGATGCGTTTATATACACAGCGACATAATATACATCTTTTATCCTTTCAATTAGCAAAGAAAATAAAATTTGTTTTAAGAAACCATAATGCCGACGATGTTTGCAATATACATATATTGAAGTGTAATAGACGGTGAAGCAATTTAAATACTAGCAGCGCTCAGTTTCGTTTGGTATCGTCCACAACATTTGTAAAGGACCATTTGAAGTGGTACATTAATGGAACTTTATTTTGCGGGACACATAACTTGAAAATTTGCTTATTTACAAAAAGTAATTACCTTTTGAGTATCCATAGCTATTAGCAGTAGAGTATCAGCAATGCGCGTTAAATCATGCCATGTTTGTTGCATTGAGTTGTTATCGAGATATGAAGTATTTAACTTTCGTCGTACATCAAAATTTCAAAACACTCTTGATGCGTAAAATTGTCAACACTAGAATCCTATTTGGTTTTTGCACTATAAAATTAAAACCAACATCTGTTCCATTTTTATTAAAAATGCGCTAGGAGGTTAAAATATAATCGCATATTTGATTTTGGGAGTATGTCCGCTATATTTGGCGCTCTGAATCTGGCGAACCGCGAGTTTTTGCATGTTGATGATAGTAGGCGTACATTTTGTAATTTGCAGCTACGTCAACTTGCTCAGCTGTGGTGCCTATTGTGGAGTGTTTATCACATGGAGCTATAGCGAAACTTCTAGGTGAATAAACGGAAATCTACAACTGGTTCTAAATTATATATCAATATTTCACACTGTCATTTGAAATTTAAGTGTATACAAGGGCCAGCTTACGGTCCGGCTGAAAAGGGAAAACTTGATACAGAAAGAGCATGGCACCAAAAGCAGAAGCAAAAGCAAAAGCAGAAAAGTAAGTGAACTCTGAAAATGACCAAGCGAAACAATGAAGAGAAGAATTATCTTAAGCAGCAGTCAACGTGCCGTAGAGCAGCTTCACACAAGGCAACGGCAGAGCCGAACCCCAAATGCCGTCCAGCAATATCGTGGCCCCGGTGCGCTCTCCCTGGTCAGGCAGGGCCAATTACACGCACAGACTGCAGAAACAGTAGTTGACCCTTCAGACAACAGCAGGGAGCTCCCAAATAAGCGTCATGCGACAAGAAGACGCCTAGAAACACCAACGGGTCACTTACCACCATAGCACACTTCCAGCAAATACCTGCCTGGACAAGCAATCCAGAATACAATACAACAACAACCGGCAAAGGGCGATTAACAGACTTAACTAAGAATTTCGAGAACAGTACAATTTAAACACTGGCGAGAACCAAGACTATAACCAAGCTACAGACATAATTTCAGAACATACACTCCTGGAAATTGAAATAAGAACACCGTGAATTCATTGTCCCAGGAAGGGGAAACTTTATTCACACATTCCTGGGGTCAGATACATCACATGATCACACTGACAGAGGCACAGGCACATAGACACAGGCAACAGAGCATGCACAATGTCGGCACTAGTACAGTGTATATCCACCTTTCGCAGCAATGCAGGCTGCTATTCTCACATGGAGACGATCGTAGAGATGCTGGATGTAGTCCTGTGGAACGGCTTGCCATGCCATTTCCACCTGGCGCCTCAGTTGGACCAGCGTTCGTGCTGGACGTGCAGACCGCGTGAGACAAACATGCTCAATGGGGGACAGATCCGGAGATCTTGCTGGCCAGGGTAGTTGGCTTACACCTTCTAGAGCACGTTGGGTGGCACGGGATACATGCGGACGTGCATTGTCCTGTTGGAACAGCAAGTTCCCTTGCCGGTCTAGGAATGATAGAACGATGGGTTCGATGACGGTTTGGATGTACCGTGCACTATTCAGTGTCCCCTCGACGATCACCAGAGGTGTACGGCCAGTGTAAGACATCGCTCCCCACACCATGATGCCGGGTGTTGGCCCTGTGTGCCTCGGTCGTATGCAGTCCTGATTGTGGCGCTCACCTGCACGGCGCCAAACACGCATACGACCATCATTGGCACCAAGGCAGAAGCGACTCTCATCGCTGAAGACGACACGTCTCCATTCGTCCCTCCATTCACGCCTGTCGCGACACCACTGGAGGCGGGCTGCACGATGTTGGGGCGTGAGCGGAAGACGGCCTAACGGTGTGCGGGACCGTAGCCCAGCTTCATGGAGACGGTTGCGAATGGTCCTCGCCGATACCCCAGGAGCAACAGTGTCCCTAATTTGCTGGAAAGTGGCGGTGCGGTCCCCTACGGCACTGCGTAGGATCCTACGGTCTTGCCGTGCATCCGTGCGTCGCTGCGGTCCGGTCCCAGGTTGACGGGCACGTGCACCTTCCGCCGACCACTGGCGACGACATCGATGTACTGTGGAGACCTCACGCCCCACGTGTTGAGCAATTCGGCGGTACGTCCACCCGGCCTCCCGCATGCCCACTATACGCCCTCGCTCAAAGTCCGTCAACTGCACATACGGTTCACGTTCACGCTGTCGCGGCATGCTACCAGTGTTAAAGACTGCGATGGAGCTCCGTATGCCACGGCAAACTGGCTGACACTGACGGCGGCGGTGCACAAATGCTGCGCAGCTAGCGCCATTCGACGGCCAACAACGCGGTTCCTGGTGTGTCCGCGGTGCCGTGCGTGTGATCATTGCTTGTACAGCCCTCTCGCAGTGTCCGGAGCAAGTATGGTGGGTCTGACACACCGGTGTCAATGTGTTCTTTTTTCCATTTCCAGGAGTGTATTAAATGATTTGTTGTGGGGAAGTCTAAACAAAGACTGCGTTTTATTGGCGTGACACTTAGAAAATATAACGGATCTACTAAGGAGACTGCCTACACTACGCTTGTCCGTCATCTTTTAGAATACTGCTGCGCGGTAAGATCCTTACCAGATAGGACTGACAGAATACATTGAAAAACTTCAAAGAAGGGCAGCATGTTATGTTTCATCGATAAATATGGGAGAGAGTGGCACTCAAATGATATTCGATTTGGGATGGACATCATTAAAAAAAATGGCGTTTTTCGTTGCGGCGGAAACTTCTCACGAAATTCCAATCACCAACTTTCTCCTTCGAATGCGAAAATATTTTTTTGACACTGACCTAAATACGGAAAAACTATCACCACGATAAAATAAGGCAAATCAGAGTTCGTACGGAAAGATAGAGATGTTCTTTCTTTCCGCGCGGTATACGAGTTTGGAATAATAGAGAATTGTGAAGGTGGTTCGATGAACCCTCTTCCAGGAGCTTAAATATCATTTTCAGAGTATCCATGTAGATGTAGAATAACGATTTTCGACTTTCCATCCTGGGTGAAATCCTCGTTCTATTAATACTATAACAGTCAGACACCAGTTGAAGAAGGCCCACAGACCCAATAAGGCTCCAAGAACCAGGTAAGGCATCTAGTCTTACAACACCCAAAGCAGTCAACACAGAAACATTAACATCTCTTCTTTAGCGCATCCGGTATACTAGTAGATCTGTCCAAATCCGAATCTAAAACATAACTAAAAGAGCACATTCATCATAAATGTTCATGACAACAACAGTAGCAGCTGCCACTGCCGTCACCTTCTCATCACTTACACAGACGGTGGTAGTAATAATGTTAGGAATCATTTGTCAAGGAAAAAAGCTATTAAGGGAGAAGGTTCGCTGTGATGAAAATAGCTACTACAGGAGGCATCTTAAAATCAGACAGTGAAAAACTGTCACCGCAGTTGTCACAGCTAGGGATCACATCCAAGTTACTTTCCACGAAAGCAACACAGGATCACAACTAATTTACTTTTCACGAAAGCAACACAGGGTCCTCAGGAAGCACCGACATTTGCAGTCTCAGACAGATTCTATGCTGAAGAACCAAAGAAAATGGCACACCTGCCTAATATCGTGCATGAGTCCAAGTGAGCACGCAGAAGCGCCGCAGCACACGTGGCATGGACCCGACTAATGTCTGAAGTAATGCTGCAGAGAACTGCCACCATGAATCCTGCAAGGCTGTCCACAAATCCGTAAGAGTTCGAGGCAGTGGAGATCACTTCTGAACAGCACGTTGCAAGGCATCCCAGATATGCTCAATAATTTTCAGGTCTCGGGAGTTTGGCGGCCAGCAGAGGTCTTTAAGCTCAGAAGAGTATTCCTGGAGCCACTCTGTAGCAATTCTGAACATGTAGGGTGTCGCATTGTCCTGCTGGAATTGCCCAAATCCGTCAGAATGCACAATGGACATGAATGGATGCAAGTGATCGGACAGGCTGCTTGCGTACGTGTCACCTCTCAGAGTCGTATCTAGAAGTATTTTGGGCTCCCATATCACTCCAACTGCACGTGCCCCACACCATTACAGAGTCTCCACCGTCTTGAACAGTGCCCTGCTGACATTCAGGGTCCATGGTTTCATGAGGTTATCTCCATACCCTTGCAAGTCCATCCGCTCGATACAATTTGGAACGAGACTCGTCCTACCAGGCTACATGTTTTCATTCATCAACACTATAATTTCTTTGCTGACGAGCCCAGGAGAGGCGTAAAGCTTTGTGTCGTGCAGTTATCAAGGGTACACTTCCGGACCTTCGGCTCCGAAAGCCCATATCGATGATTTTTCGTTGAATGGTTCGCACGCTGACACCTGTTGATGGCCCAAAATCGAAATCAGCAGCAATTTGGAGAAGGGTTGCATTTCCCGGCCAACAATGCCATACGATCATTTCAGTCTGTCTTGTTGAATGATTCTCTTCAGCCTTTAACTGCCCAAGGTAACTATTCACATGAGTCTCTGTCCCTACTACTTGTCCTAACCATTTGAGTCCCCCAGTCTATAACAGTTAAGTTAAAATCTTTTCCCAGCAGCAGCAGTGTCGGAGATTTGATGTTTTACCTGTTTTTCACGGTGCACTCGTGAAATGGTCGTACGGAAAAATACCCCACTTCATCGTTGCCTCGGAGATGCTGAGTCCCGTCGCTCGTGCCCCAACTATGACACCACGTTCAAACTCACTTAAATCCTGATAACGTGCCGTTGTAGCAGCAGTAACCGATCAAATAACTGCGCCAGACACTTGCGTTGCCGACCGCAGTGCCTTATTCTACCTGTTTACATATCTCTATACTTGAACAAGCATACCTATACCTATACCAGTTTCTTTGGCATTTAAGTGTACACTCTTGTTTGAGTAGGAATAGTAGCGGAACAGTTGAGGGGAAATTTGGAGAACATTTCGCGTAAATTTCCTGGTCATGTTAGAGTTTTTAATGGAGATTTTAACTTAACTGTTATAGACTGGGGGACTCAAATGGTTAGGACGGGTAGTAGAGACAGAGACTCATGTGAATAGTTACCTTGAGCAGTTAATCAAACAACCAATGCACGGAGACAACGTCTCAGATCTGCCGCTGACATACAGATCCTACCTTTTCGACTCAGTTATCGTAGAACAAGGAACCAGTGATCATTAGGTCGTTACAGCATCACCGATTACGGCTATAAATGAGAAAACAAAGAAAGGCAGGAAGATCTTTGAAAGATCTCGTGGGACGTCCACTTACACCCTGAACGCAGTAACCAATATTTGCACTTAGGTATGTCATTCTTTCGGAGATCTCACAATTGAAAAAACAAATTGCGTTTACATCTTCATGCCCTCTAATTGATAGTCCTTGTTGGCATAGAAATTGCACGGTAGCAAAAATTATCTCACGAGCTAAACAGCCTTTCTTCATATCACCGCCTAATTTATCATTTAACTGGGAGGCCACACTTCGGTTAGTGACAGAATTCAGTTCCAAAACACGTTCTTTATGCGTAAACGTATTTTCAGGAAGACAGAATTTTTCCAAAGCCTTTTTCCAGGTAAAAAACCCTACAGAAGTAAAGGCATCTTTCTTTGAAGAAAATTGTAATAGATTTTTAGCATCTGCCTCTTTGCAGGTTTTGCAAAAACCTTTTTCGGTAGATGCTTCATATTCTAGCCATGTATATTTGATCAATCAAATTGTCCAGGTTATGGCTGTGAACGGTTCTCACCTGAAGACGACGAAGGAATTGACGACACAATAATAGTTGGAGGTTGACTTGCAGTGTCATTAGCTTCAAAGTGCACCTTTTTGGTGTCAAATTTATCCATTGCAAACTTAATTCACAATACACTAAGAGACTAAAGTAAACGAATAAAATGTAGTCATATAAAATAGTCCACTAAATTCGACACACTAAACACGTCTGCAGCATGCACTGGAGGAAACTATCCACACTGAGTGACTGCGACAGCAGGATGGACTTTATATAACCGCAGTGTCGTAATGCCTCGAGGCGTCAAGGCGACGCGAGGCGAAGGGTTCCAGGTGCTTTTGCCCCAGTCCTTTTGATGTCGCCGCGGCCGCAGCGCTGGCCCACCGGCGTCAGACTTAACCCGAAGGTTCGCGCACCGGGACAAATTGTAAGTGTGCCCGCAGCACTGTAGCACTATCATGATTCACAGCACTCGTTTTCAGTTAACCTGCTTACTACCTTAATAATTATTTGTTTTAACTCATCACTGAATGTATTTTAAAAGGTAACTATCGTCAAACATGGAAAATAAAAAATTCCAACATAATTTTGTGATTTTACAAAGCATATTATAAGTAATAATTTTCTTATTTTGAGGGGGCTTGGGCTCCCTCAGGCCCCATGGAGGCGGCACCTGTGAATCTTACTGCTTAGCAAAAGCGGCAAGAAACAGATTTAAAATTACGTGAACAGTCAACATAAAGATTTCTTCTTCAGCACTAAAAATGTTGAGTATCAATGGACAAAGTTCGAGAGCATTGTACAGTGCACTTTAGAGAGGTATGTGGCGAGCAAAGTTGTGAGTGATGGAGAAGACCGGCTGTGATTGGACATCCATGCTACAAAGTTGCTACCAAATGAAAGAGAGCTTCACTGTTAGTTTAAACATTGCCAAAGCCTCACAGACAAAAATAAAACGAAGCTAAAATTAGTGCGAGGAGAGCCAAGCCTGAGGAGATCAACGAATTTGAAAGTACAATAATGACTTGACATAAAATCGTACGAAGTTCTATTGCTGTTTTAAAGCAATAAAGGGGTTGAAGCCATCTGTCCCGACACTCTGTGACTGTCATGGAACTGAAATTGAGGGAGAGACAGAAAATCCCGAAATACTAAACGTCTTTTTCCAAAACTTTTTCACAGAGAAATATCGCGCTATAGAGCTTTCTTTAGGACGTTGCACGAATTAAAAAATGGCTGATATTGGAATAAGTGACGACGTGATAGAAAAGCAACTCAGGTAAACCACTGGACCTGATGAGATACCACTACGATTCTACGTGGAGTACGCGAAAGAACTAGCCTCTCTTCTAGCAACAGTGCACAGTAAGACTTTTGAGGGGCATTCCTGATGACTGGAGAAAAGAACAGATCATTTTCGTTTTCAAGAAGGGTCGTCGAAGAGACGCACAAAACTTAAATCTCTGACGTGGGTCAGTTGTAGAAGTTGGAACATGTTTTAGCTCGTGTATAAAGAGATTTCTGGAGACTGAAAATCTCCTCTGTAGGCACCAACATGGCTTCCGAAAACAAGGAACGTTTGAAACCCACCTCGCTCTCCAAAAGAGTCATAAAGCAGTAGATTAAGGCACCCAGTTAGATGACGTGGCCCTTGAATTTCGGATGGCATTCTATACAGTCCCGGTCTGCCACTAACAACCAAAATGCGAGCGTTTGTTGTACCAAACCAACTGCGTAACTGGATTGAAGAGTTCCTAGCAAAGAGAACACAGCATGTCATTCTTAACGGAGAGAAGTCTTCGGACGCAAAAGTAACATCGGGCGTGCCGCAGGGGAGTGTTATAGGAGCATTAATTTTCATAATATATGTAAATGACGTTGTAGATAATGTCGAAAGTTCCACGAGTCTTATCGGATGGTGCTGTTGTACATAGAGAAATCGCAACGGCAGAAAATTGTAGAGAAAAGCAGGAGGACCTCCAGAGAATCGGCTCTTGAAAGGAGTGGCAATTAACTTTCAACATAAACCAATGTAACTTATTGTGAATACATAGACAGATAACCCTTTCTTGTATGATTACAAAATCGCAAAACAATCATTGGAAGCAGTTAATTCTATAAAACATCTAGGAGTCTGTATACGGAATGATTTAAAGTGGAATGGTCACATAGAAGCAATCGCGGCTAAGGCAGATGCCAGTTGAGGATTCAGTGGAAGAATCCTCAGGAGATGTGGACTAGAGATGTAGACTAGCAGCAAAGGAAGTAACTTAGAAAACACTCGTTTGATTAGTCCTTAAATATCGTCCTTCATTACGGAATCCTTACTAGATAGGAATGATGGAGGAAACGTAGAAGATCCAAAGAAGAGCAGCGTGTTTCGTTACACCTACATTCAGTAAGAACCAAAGCGTCACAGAGATGCTCAACGGACTCCAGTGGTAGACATTGCAAGAGAAGCGTTCTGCAACACAGTGTAGTTTATTGTTAAAGTTCCAGGAACAGTCATAAAATGTTTTGCTCCCTCCTACGCATATCCCGCTAAAAGATCATGACGATAAAATTAGAGAGATCCACACGGAGGCTTACCAGCAGGCATTACCCCCCCCCCCCCCCAACTATTCGCACCGGAATAGGGAAGGGGTGAAGTGATAGCGGTACACAATGTACCCTTCGCCACACACCGCAAGGTGACCTGCAAGGATGGGACAATCCATTAAGTCTTCAACAAATACCGTAGCAGAGTATTATCGAAATATCTGTCACAAAACCTGATGAAGTTCTGGTCGTACGTGAAAGTTGTTAGTGGCACGGAAGTTAGTATCTAGACATTCCTGGACGAGAGAGGAACTGCAGTTAAGATAAGTTAACCAAATCAGAAACGGTTAACTCCGTTCCCCAATTCTCCTTTACAAAGGAAAGTTCAGGAGTGTTGACCTACTTTATGTTTCGCACCACTGAGAAGATGAGTGAAATAGAAATTAATGCCAGTGGCGTTGAGAAATAGCTGAATTCATTAAAATCAAACTAAGCTCCAGGACATGATGAAATCCCTATCACATTCTATATCGATTATCCGACTGAGTTAACCACTGTTCGTAACTTAATGTACCCAATATCTCTCGAACAAGAAACAGAGCTAAGTGTTAGGACCTCAGCGCTGGTCACTTTCATCCACAAGACGTTCAGCAGAAGTGCACCAGAAAACTCCTGTCCACCAACTTTGACAGCCCCCCATTTTTGTACAATCTTAGATTATATTCTAAGCTCAAATGTAATTTTGGGCGTCTCGAACAGAATGATCTTCCCCATGCCATTCAACATGAATTTCGAATATACATACTAAAGGAAACTAAAAGCGCACTATTTTCATACGATATCATGACAGTCATGGAAGCATGTAACCAAGTAGATAAAGCGTTTCTTGACCTCAGAAAGGCAATTTACTCAGTACTACACATGGGCTTACTGTCGAAAGTGCGATCATAAAGTGGTATCAAGTGAGACTCGTCACTGGGTAAGAGATTTTTTAGTGGGGAGCTCCCAGCATCTTATCTAGGATGGAGGTGTTCCTGACGGAAGTGCAATGGGACCCTTGATCTTCGTAACGTATTTTAATGATCTTCCAGAGAATATTAATAGTAACCTCAGAATTTAAGCAAACGATTTGATTTTCTAGGACGAAGCACTGTCTGAAAAAACTGCACAAAGTACTGTCAGATCTTGATTGGCAACTAACATCAAATTTTCATAAATGTAAAATTGCCATTTCAAATGACAAAAAGCTCAGTACCTTATGAAAACAACATCATTGGGTCACAGATGGAATAGGTCAACTCATACAAGTACCGGGGTGCCATAGTTTGGAGATGCGTGTAGTGGAACGACCACATAGCCTCAATCGTAGGGAAAGCAGGTGGCAGACAGACAGCTATTCGTTGGTAGAATACCAGGGAAATGCAATTAGTCTACAAAGGAGATTGCATACAAAACATCGTACAATAATGTTCAAGTCTGTGGGACGCGTACCAAACAGGACTAGAGGCGCAACATGAACCTGACAATGACAGCAAAATCTATCGATGCCGATTGTCTTAAATAAAGAAACTTTTGATGTGATCTATGCTGTTGAATGTATTTCAGTGATTAATCTAAGAGTAAACTTCTGCCCATTGCGTACAACTCCCTTAGGGACAGTGGAGACATGATTAGACTAATTACAGAGCTTTCAGAATCGTTTAAAGAAGAATTCTTACGTGAATCGAAGGGGAAAAAGCCCTAATGACAAGTACAATGATAAACAACCTCCATCGTGCACTTCACAGTAGTTCGCAAAGTATAGATACTGGAGTGTGGGTATAGCTGGGGAGCATTTTTCTAAAGTTTCCCTGCAGCGGTGGTCTGTTTCTTTCTGTTGGGATTCGCTGTATTAGGTTTCTTTTTCGTTCAACAAACTCATAGTAAGGAGATCTTAGACGTGCATCTCGGAAAAATAAATAAAGAGAATGCGTATATGAAACAAAGACATGGTTAGAGTCAATCGTTGCGCCACAGACCCAAAATTATTTACGCCTGAAGGATGCGGAACTAGACGAGCATATGCGAATGTAACGAGACGTTCTGAACCCCTGGTAGTCGTCCCGTTTGATCGCATACAATTGCTTCCGTCACAGACTACCTCCTGAACATCACCGCTCTCTTTGCTTCGCTTCGTAGACATTCTGTACGTGAACGGAAATAACATACGCGCGTCTGCTTGACGTCATTATCAAAAATGAATTCGGGCACAAAACCAATCTGGCCGTTGTGTAGCATCTGTCTCATTGACAAACCTTCCGAAGAAAGAGTCGATTTCGAATTGCGCTTTCTAGTAAGTCTATTTCAGGTCTATTTCGCATCCTTCGGGCTGTGAGAAGAAGTGGGGAGGTAGGTGATCGTCTAGTATTACATTGGTCTGCAGCTGCAGACGCCAGAGCAACGATTGGTAGGCGAATTTGCCTTTTGTCTACAGTGGCCAAGTACGATTAGGTTGTTAACGAAAACGAGCAAATTTCATTTTTTTCCTTCAAAACGCTTGCTACGTAACTTTAGTTAACAGTTGTCTTCTACTGGGTCATGGAAGCATCTGTCTCATTCAACGTTAGGTCCTATTTACACAGTCATTCTAGTGCATCTCATGACGATGGGAAGAAATCATTTTAATCGTTTTTTGTTCATTCCGGAAGTCAGTGAACACAGCAGCAACATGGGTGATCAGAGCCCGCTTGGTGTCGCACAATCAATATTTTCCGAACCCATGTCGACTGCTGCTGAGAAGGTTTTCGGTCGCATAAATGCGAGCATAAAACATATTCCAAAATTCTACAGCCGACCGAAGTCAGAAATAGAAGCCGATTGTTTTATGAGTCTGTTCGACGACCCTCCTTCGAAACGCGAGGATCTGCTTTTTTCGTTCATTAGGAAATCTTCACTCGTCCAGACCTACGTTATACTGCTGCTAAGAGAAGAGCTAATTCTTTCGCGTACACCTTGTAGAATCATAGTGATGTGCCGTCAGATCCAGTGCGCTTTCCTCTATAGTGTTATTACATAGCTGACTTCCTATGTGTAACAGATTTGGAAAAATATATGTGTCGTTCTTCCTTCCGATACGTTTATGTCCACAGAGAATCTGGACAGGTGGCTCCGATACGTTTACTGATTAACTGTAGAACTGTATTTTCTAATTCACTGAATCCACCATGCATTGGTCTCGTTGCGGTAATTTTGGCTTTGTACAGTTCGTTTTTATCCGCGAGGTTTCCGCTACGTTTAAATTTGCAATAAAGATCGCTTTGCTTTTGCAGCAGGTTTCTAACACGACCGTCGAACCATATCGGGTGTTTTCCATCCCTCACCTCTTTGCTCGACATATACCAGCCTAACGCGAATTGTACAGTACTTATGAACTTTGACCATTGTTACTCAACATTGGTTGTGCTGGAGATGAAATTTTCAAGTTGACTGCACAGACAATATGTAATCTATTTCTTCGATGTTGCTAAGCAGTAAGATCTTCCTATTTACAGTATGCAGTGATGGTGTAATGGCTTTTTGATAACTGATTCCGTGATCTACGCTGAGTAGAAAATTTCGAGTCTGTTTGTTACCAGCAGAACTAATACGTTGTCTTCATCAGTCGGTTCTCTGGTTAACTATTCAAGCCCGTTTTCGGAAAAATCCATTTGTAACGATTTTACAAGGTTCTGTGGCCCTTCTCCTACTCCCCCCAAAATGATTTGTGTCTCTCAGCCTGTAGCTTGAAAGCTGAAATAATTAAATGGAATGTTCTGCAGCCCTGCATATAGAGTGACACAAATTGTGGAGCAACAGAAGTGAGTACCGTTACTTTGATTCATATTAGCAGATGAGATTTTTCCGCCTCTGACATATTCTGATCTATATTCTATGTTGTGTTTGTTGATGGGCTATTTTGTACTGTCCATAGGTCATAAAATTAGTTTGGAATTATGATTAAGAATACCTGAGTTGGCAGAGAACGACTTGTTCATATCATATCAAAAACTCTAAATAAATTATTTGGACATACAGAATAAAAATTCTAGCTCAAAAATTTCAGTTAACTGGAAAAGTGATTATGACCATTAATATACCTGTGAATTCTCCCGACTGTTGACAGTTTTGGCAAATTAATTAATTTAACTTGATAGAAAGTTTGAACAAAAATAATTAAGTGTCGAATACTTAGTAAGTGTCATTTACGTTTTAAGTACCGTTAACCTGTTTAACAACATCCATTATTCTGAACAACTGTTTCCTTGTTACCAGTTTTTTGTTTAATATTGGTAAATCAGTTTTTCGTTTAAGTATAGTTGCAATATAAAGACAAAGAAACCTTTAATGATTAATTTGTTATGATTGTGATAAGTACTGGAGTGTGTCACATATGGTGTAACGTACAGCATAAGAATGAATTGTTGGTTTAGGCCAGTCACCCTCGTCAATAAAACATTCTTCATATGACTATTTTCGATATACCAAACACTGTACTTGCTAAATACTACTTCATTTACATTTCCAGATGTTTTCGCGGATCAAGTCGCGGTTCAGTTAGCCAGCTGCGAGCCAAGAGAAACCCAGGCTGACAGATTTTCCGCCAACACCTGCGCCTCTGCGCCGCCTTCGGCCACCTCGACCACAGGCGAATGAGAAGAAGGCGGAATACACGACTGTCAGTGAAGAGGCAGCTGCTGATAAACTAAAGCTTCAGGCAATACATGTAAGCAGCACAGCCTCCTTTATACAACATCAGACTATAGTTACTGCCTGAGTATTCCAAGAACAAAGACAGAAACGAATTCAGATAATGATGTGTAAACAATTTTATTGACACGAAATTTTGTTTTCACAGATTGGTCCGAGACCACGAATTGTGCATTTTGACTTGTCTGATGATGAAGATGCAGAGGAGAAAGTCTCTGGGTCTTACTATCCTCCCGTAGTTCCAGTTCGACCCAGTCGCCTGCAAATCTTTGCCAACAGACCACGCAGACGGAAAATCACCCCGGAGCCACCTGCGCCGGAAGTGCAGATTGTGATGGCACAACTAAGAGCCGAAATACAAGCAATGGTATGTTTATCCTATAGGTGTTAGAGTTCAGAATTACATTAGAAACACAAACCGAGCTTTCAATTCAATTTTTCTTATGTCAAAAACATTTAATAAGGGATAATGCAGCATTCATTTCTACATTCGTTCACCCATCGTTTTCCTTGTAACCCATCGAGGGAGAGAACCTGGACCTACGTGTACACCCAAACTCTGCTAATCACTATGAAGTCCATGGCGGAGGTAGTTTCTACTGTAAAGCGTTTCAGAGTCTCTTCTCTTTAATTCATGCATGGGGCGCAGGAGAGAGACTGCTTCATTGCATTCCTTCCTTCGACTAACCTTATCTTCGCCTTCCCTTAGGCAGAAATACGTACGGGACTTTCGAACATTCATTAATTACTCACTTAGAAATGAGTCACGAATCTCTGAAATAAGACTTTCGTTAGATAGTTGGCGTCTAATTTCATATGTCTGCCAAGCCATATTTTTCAGCGACTCCAGGAAGGTCTCACGCGAGACAAAATTCTGTGGCCTTTTGGGCTGTCCTCTGTACCCGTTCAAAATTTCCAATTATTCCTTTTTCGTACTGGGCCTACACAACTGATCAGTGTTCTTGGATGTGTTACGTGATTGTTTTCTAAGAAATCTTCTTTGTAGAGTGACCACCCTTCCCCACCAGTGAACCGAAATGTACCGCCTGCTTTATCTACGATCGAGCTTTTCTAATAATTCTATTTGATATAACATCTTGTGCCCCCCCATGAACCATAGACCTTGCCGTTGGTGGGGAGGCTTGCGTGCCTCAGCGATACAGATGGCCGTACCGTAGGTGCAACCACAACGGAGGGGTATCTGTTGAGAGGCGAGACAAACATGTGGTTCCTGAAGAGGGGCACCAGCCTTTTCAGTAGTTGCAAAGGCAACAGTCTAGATGATTGACTGATCTGGCCTTGCAACATTAACCAAAACGGCCTAGCTGCGCTGGTACTGCGAACGGCTGAAAGCAAGGGGAAACTACAGCCGTAATTTATCCCGAGGACATGCAGCTATCCTCTATGATTAAATGATGATGACGTCCTCTTGGGTAAAATATTCCGGAGGTAAAATAGTCCCCCATTCGGATCTCCGAGCGGGGACTACTCAGGAGGACGTCGTTATCAGGAGAAAGAAAACTGGCATTCTACGGATCGGAGCGTGGAATGTCAGATCCCTTAATCGGGCAGGTAGGTTAGAAAATTTAAAAAGGGAAATGGATAGGTTAAAGTTAGATATAGTGGGAATTAGTGAAGTTCGGTGGCAGGAGGAACAAGACTTTTGGTCAGGTGAATACAGGGTTATAAATACAAAATCAAATAGGGGTAATGCAGGAGTAGGTATAATAATGAATAGGAAAATAGGAATGCAGGTAAGCTACTACAAACAGCATAGTGAACGCATTATTGTGGCCAAGATAGACACAAAGCCCATGCCTACGACAGTAGTACAAGTTTATATGCCAACTAGCTCTGCATATGATGAAGAAATTGATGAAATGCATGATGAGATAAAAGAAATTATTCAGGTAGTGAAGGGAGACGAAAATTTAATAGTCATGGGTGACTGGAATTCGTCAGTAGGACAAGGGAGAGAAGGAAACATAGTAGGTGATTATGGATTGGGGCTAAGAAATGAAAGAGGAAGCCGTCTGGTAGAATTTTGCACAGAGCATAACTTAATCATAGCTAACACTTGGTTCAAGAATCATAAAAGAAGGTTGTATACATGGAAGAATCCTGGAGATACTAAAAGGTATCAGATAGATTATATAATGGTAAGACAGAGATTTAGGAATCAGGTTTTAAATTGTAGGACATTTCCAGGGGCAGATGTGGACTCTGGCCACAATCTATTGGTTATGACCTGTAGGTTAAAACTGAAGAAACTGCAAAAAGGTGGGAATTTAAGGACATGGGATCTGGATAAGCTGAAAGAACCAGAGATTGTACAGAGTTTCAAGGAGAGCATAAGGGAACAATTGGCAGCAATGAGGGAAAAGAAACACAGTTGAAGAAGAATGGGTAGCTCTGAGGGATGAAGTAGTGAAGGCAGCAGAGGATAAAGTAGGTAAAAAGACGAGGGTTGCTAGAAATCCTTGGGTAACAGAAGAAATATTGAATTTAATTGATGAAAGGAGAAAATATAAAAATGCAGTAAATGAAGCAGGCAAAAAGGAATACAAACATCTCAAAAATGAGATCGACAGGAAGTGCAAAATGGCTAAGCAGGGATGGCTAGAGGACAAATGTAAGGAAGTAGAAGCTTATCTCACTAGGGGTAAGATAGATACTGCCTACAGGAAAATTAAAGAGACCTTTGGAGAGAAGAGAACCACATGTATGAATATCAAGAGCTCAGATGGCAATCCAGTTCTAAGCAAAGAAGGGAAGGCAGAAAGGTGAAAGGAGTATATAGAAGGTTTATACAAGGGCGATGTACTTGAGGACAATATTATGGAAATGGAAGAAGATGTAGATGAAGACGAAATGTGAGGTAAGATACTGCGTGAAGAGTTTGACAAAGCACTGAGACACCTGAGTCGAAACGAGGCCCCCGGAGTAGACAACATTCCATTAGAACAACTGACGGCCTTGGGAGAGCCAGTCATGACAAAACTCTACCAGCTGGTGAGCAAGATGTATGAGACAGGTGAAATACCCTCAGACTTCAAGAAGAATATAATAATTCCAATCCCAAAGAAAGCAGGTGCTGACAGATGTGAAAATTACCGAACTATCAGTTTAACAAGTCACAGCTGCAAAATACTAACGCGAATTCTTTACAGACGAATGGAAAAACTGGTAGATGCGGACCTCGGGGAGGATCAGTTTGGATTCTGTCGAAATGTTGGAACACGTGAGGCAATACTGACCTTACGACTTATCTTATTAAGAAAAGGCAAACCTACGTTTCTTGCATTTGTAGACTTAGAGAAAGCTTTTGACAATGTTGACTGGAATACTCTCTTTCAAATTCTAAAGGTGGCAGGGGTAAAATACTGGGAGCGAAAGGCTATTTACAATTTGTACAGAAACCAGATGGCAGTTATAAGAGTAGTGGCATGAAAGGGAAGCAGTGGTTGGGAAGGGAGTGAGACAGGGTTGTAGCCTCTCCCCTATGTTATTCAATCTGTATATTGAGCAAGCAGTAAAGGAAACAAAAGAAAAATTCAGAGTAGGCGTTAAAATCCATGGAGAAGAAATAAAAACTTTGAGGTTCGCCGATGACATTGTAATTCTGTCAGAGACAACAAGGTACTTGGAAGAGCAGTTGAATGGAATGGACATTGTCTTGAGAGGAGTATATAAGATGATCATCAACAAAAGCAAAACGAGGATGATGGAATGTAGTCGAATTAAGTCGGGTGATGCTGAGGGAATTAGATTAGGAAATGAGACACTTAAAGTAGTAAAGGAGTTTTGCTATTTGGGGAGCAAAATAACTGATGATGGTCGAAGTAGAGAGGATATAAAATGTAGACTGGCAATTGCAAGGAAACCGTTTCTGAAGAAGAAAAATTTGTTAACTTCGAGTATAGATTTAAATGTTAGGGAGTCGTTTTTGAAAGCATTTGTATGGAGTGTAGCCATGTATGGAAGTGAAACATGGACTATAAATAGTTTGGACAAGAAGAGAATAGAAGCTTTCGAAATGTGGTGCTACAGAAAAATGCTGAAGATTAGATGGGTAGATCATATAACTAATGAGGAAGTATTGAGTAGAATTGGGGAGAAGTGGAGCTTGTGGCACAAGTTGACTAGAAGAAGGGATCGGTTGGTAGGACATGTTTTGAGGCATCAAGGGATCACAAATTTAGCATTGGAGGGCAGCGTGGAGGGTAAAAATCGTAGAGGGAGACCAAGAGATGAATACACTAAGCAGATTCAGAAGGATGTAGGTTGCAGTAGGTACTGGGAGATGAAGAAGCTTGCACAGGATAGAGTAGCATGGAGAGCTGCATCAAACCAGTCTCAGGACTGAAGACAACAACAACAACATAACATCTTGTTAGTGTCAGGCTTTCTATTATTGTGTAATTCCGGTTTTTTCATCCTGATGTAGAAATCATACGATACAGCGTTTTTAAATGTAGTGAACTGCACAGTATCACATTTCTTAACATTTAGAGCTTATTGTCTACCTTCGCACCACTTTGAAATCTTTTGAAAATCTAAAAATTTGTGCTATTGTTTACAGATAGATAACTGCAAAATCTATAAAACAATCTGAGGCTATTATTGATATCCTCTACCATGTCAGTTTATAGCCTAAAGCATAAGAGGTTCAACAAATTCTCTGTGTGTCTCCAGAACATACTCCTAAACTTGCCGTTAAGACGGTGGTTGTCCGTCAGGTTGGGTTTCGTGTGTTTGATGTTCTCAAAATTCATGCTACAGGACATTTAAGATTTCATTCCTCTTGTAGTAGCTCATTACCCTATGTTATCACTGAAATAATGACTCCAAGTAAAATCAACACTCAACTGCGAATTGTCAATGACTATGTGGGCAGAGAATAAATGAGCACAAATAGCGAGAGATCATTCTTGTGTTGGAGTATGTCATGTGGTCATCTGCTTGCCTTTTCCATTTGGCTGCAGTGCTGCACAATGGGCTTACCATTCTCACATGGCTTTCATTACACAACAGAGCAGTTTTGCTGCTCTGCTGAAGTTTATTAGTTCATTAAGAACAATGAAATTTCATATGCTAGAAAGCTCCACTGAACGTTTATGCAGTGTTAATGTTGCGAATCTAATGATTCAGCTAAATAATTTTCCAGTTATATCGCTCTTCTTTTTCAGTCGTACAGATTTCGTAGTCACCCCATTGTTGCAGTATGTCTGTAGGTTGCAGTATTATAGCTAGTCAATATAGCACTGATCAAGCTAGCAGGATGCTAAAAAATATTATTTCTGTCATTCGCAGGAGAATCCGCCACCTACAACATGGATTGGACTTTTAGTAGAGAGTCTAGTCGAGATGCATCGAGACAAGTGAGAATACCGGCGGAACCATGTACTGATAGAGAGAGCAGGGTTCTTCAGCAGAATGAAGAGAAGACTCGCACCTGTTGGTGAGGCAGCGAGAAGATTTCTGCATCTGAAGAAGAATACTGGCGAGAGACAGCTGCCCATTGGCATAGATTCAACTTTGCGTGATTACTTTCTTCATTGTAAACACCCTGACCCTAATTATCCGCCAATTATTCCGTTAACACCACAGCTGCTTGAAACCTCGCTGTGAGTGGACTGTTGCAAGCCAGTTTGGTTTGATTTAAATAAAACACTTTAAAACATGATTAATCGCGATTTTTTCTCTTATTAATTATTTACAAGAATTATTTCTATGCAAAATAAATAGCATCACAACGAAGAAGTCAGGTAATGAGAAACAGAAGATAGTATGAAGACTACCTTTGTTCTTTACCCCAGTAGGAATCTAGGAAGCAATCAGGTAGAAGAAACTGAAACTGTTGGCATTGCATTTAACTTCAGTGAGGTTAAGAATAGGGCAGATGAATCAAATATGCCAAATCAGACAAGAGTTTTAAGAGGCACTATATGTCATCCAGATTCAGTCTACATATCACTTTTCGCCTCAAAGATTTCACTGCAGACAACCCGAAACAGGTTCAGAAAAATTTGTAAAAGTCAAACAAAATGTGCATCATGGCTATTAGTAATAAGAGTGAAAGAGAGACTACTGGAGTAACTTTTGGCAGGCTGTGAGCATGGTAGAGAGACATCCTAATTAACGAAAATATTCCTGGGTAGCAATATCTACTGCCCACAGTTTGTAAGTCAAATATAGGGCTCAGCATATCACCTGTGATATTAGCTATCTGGGGAAAGATATTTATATAGAAGAACATGTGTTGATTGTTGTGGGTACAGGTAAATCTGCAAATTATAACTCCGCTGTTAAAAATAATATCGGGTATATCACTGATAATGCACCTTTTACTAAGGTGAATATTATATCACTGTTTGAGTGATGTGACAAGTACTGGATTCGATCAACTGATTTTGCCAGCCATGAGTCGGTGTGACTGATGCATCGCCCCACATATAATATCACCACGTGTGGCACTGCCTACTTCATAACGTTTACTTTATCTGCATTATTAATCTGCAGACGCAGTCTGTGTTTCAGAGTTTCGGCTGTGGTTTCTAAAAATTTGACTAAGAATTTATGTATCCTACAGACAGAGCTGCCACGTAACTACAGTGGAAGTAAGCACAAAAGCCAAAATACGTTGCTTGGAGACTACGAATCATAAAACATTGGTACACTTTAGGCAACACAAAAGAATCGCGTTAAAGATGAGGTACTCGTATCACAACAGGAAACTGCTGAGGTCGTCTCTGAGCACTATGGGACTTAACTGCTGAGGTCGTAAGTCCCTGTTACGTCGGTGCCATTCGTTACGTTATATATAAAAAAATATATGTATATTTTATATATTATTATTTTTAATTTATCGGCATGATTTTTTTTATTTTTTTTTTAGCATGATACTTTCTCTTAGGGATATTACCTTTTCTTATCACTTTTTCTTACGCGCATAAGTAAATACGAGACGGGTTCTTGAAGGGCCGCTATTATTCATGTACCAACTTTTAGTTCTTGAACGTGATGACTAAAATATAGTCGCCGTTAACTGAATTGAATGTAATTTTGTTAATTTCTGTTTACTGATTGCAAAGCAAGGCTCGAGAGAATTTCGATTGTTGCCGTGGAGCGGCCAAGATAAAACTTACTGGACTCATGAAATCTGTATAATTTTAAAAAAAGTGAACTTTAACGTAAATTAATTCTCTGTTGCAGTTAAGAAAGATTCTTACAACGAAATCTCTCGCATTTACAGTTACTGTTAACGCTTTGAAAAATAAATTAATACTTCGGCCCGTAATGGCCGACCAGAGGCTGCATCAGAAGATGAGATTCTCGCACCGCAAATTACTGAAAAATGCTTATTAAAAATAATTAGCCACTGCGAGCATTTGAGGTGACAACTATTACAAAGAAATTCATTTTATGATTACAATAATAGTTTATTTTAGTAGAATACGGAATAATTTACAAAAAATGTGTGTATCTTCTCAATAGCTGCCTTCCGTATTGCGAACCAAAACAGTGTGTGTGTGCCACAAAGTACGTCCTTTCCCCTCGGCCGTACAATCGCGTCTCTTTTCGATCCTTTTTCGATTCCATAGACATGTATTAAATAAACATACTACTCTTAAATTATCGTTGCATATCAGTTGTTTCAAGAACATTAACTGTATCTTTTATACTAATGATATTCATAAAATACGTTAACTACTGTTTACAACCGATTAAAATGTTTATATTTATGTGACGTACCGTCACATGTGCGTACCTACAGTGGAAGTAAGGAAAAAAGGCAAAAAACGTTGCTTGGCGACTACGAATCATAAAACATTGGTACACTTTGAGCAACACATTAGAATCACGTTAAAGATGAGGTACTGGTATCACAACAAGAAATTGAAAATGGCTCTGAGCACTGTGGGACTTAACTTCTGAGGTCATCAGTCCCCTAGAACTTAGAACTACTTAAACCTAACTAACCTAAGGACATCACACACATCCATGCCCGAGGGAGGATTCGAACCTGCGACCGTAGCAGTCGGGCGGCTCCAGACTGTAGCGCCTAGAACTGCTCGGCCGCTCCGGCCTGTAGGAAATTGGAAGTCAAAATTTATTTCTACAGAAGGGATAGGTTAAATACAGCATCTTTTGAAAGTCGCTGAAATTGAGTAGATGCACCTATATTGAAACAATTTATTATGAAACTGATGAAAGAGAGAATAGCTGTAAAGATAAAAGTGGAATATAGTGGCAAGTATTAGACGTAAGCGGGTGTTGCGCTGAACAGCTCTTTTGAGTGTTGTACTTCAGTAATACAGATAATAGACCTGGCAGGGAAGAAGCTCCAATGATTTACACTTCATTTAACAGTATTAGAGAGAATGCAAGTAAGACAGTACAAATATCTTCAAAGTCATCATACGAGATTTCAATATTAATTTACTCTTAGAGAGTAAAATTTGACGGCACTTGACTTGTTAATTTCAATATTTATTTCTTGTAGGGAGTAAAGTTTGACGGCACTTGACCTGTTACTGACGAGCTGTTTTGGTTTGTTCCCCACTGGAACATACAGTGGTTGATAATTAGTTTCTAAATCCCATGGTCTTTCATGAAACAGATGTAAGCCCCCTAATAAGGAAATTAGATCAATAAAGCTCCCACATCCATTAGATTTCTTTAAGTTGTTCAGTTTCAATACAGTATCACTTTACTAGAGCCCAGAGATACCTGTAATGGAATTCCAGAGGGTGGGTGGCTGCCTTAAGGATCGAAGTATTCTCTATTATAAATAGAGAGCCTATAAAGGCACATTTGCATGCCGTGCGTGAGTTTCCTCAGAAACGCGAAATCTTAATTAAATAATTAATCTCTGACAAATAAATAAAGCCTGTGGCACAGAACTGCAGCGCTATGCTGCTGATAAAACAAAATACAATTATGTCACTCTTATGTTTCATTAAGAAGAAGTAGGTTGAGTAGAATAGCTGGTGCAGGAAGCACGTATATTTTATTAACTGGTACACTGCCATATTTGATGTTATATAAGAACACTGCGAGTTGCAAACTTACTAGGCACTCGATTCTATAAAGAATATATATTTATGAAAGTAAGTAGAATTATTTAACTGTAGGCTTATTCGTTGAATGTATCTGATTTAAGTAACTGTGTAAACTTTTTTATGTTTAGTAGACAGTTACCTCTGTACGATGTATCGAGATGGCTGGCAAATTATTCAAATATTGAGATTTAGATTTCGAGTCCGCACCTACTGCAGCAGTCTTTGGAAACGATTTAAATACGAAGTCCGATTATTTGAGTCTTATTTCACGGTCACCTATGAATAACATTGCATTTACGAAAAAGCCATACCAAATAATTAAACGTCCACGTTCCAGATAAGCAAATATTAATTACAACGAATCACTATCATACATAAACAATAATTAATATTTTATTTTATTTTATTAATTAATTTATTTATTTTATAAGCCTTAAGCAAAACAAGTGACTAGTGCAATCAAGAGTTGGTGTATACTAGAAATAATGCTTCACAACGATTCCCCACATCTTCCAAAAGGCAAATATCATGCACTACACACAAAAACTACAAAATTCAAATAACAAAACCAAGGCCGTTACGAGAATTATTAACGATCAAGAGAATAAACTTGAGTAGAAGGGCTATGGTGTCTTTGGTGCATAGTTCAAGTGGCTACCGCTAGTCGCCGCTGCAATCGCCGTAGGAGTCGCTCACTGTTTATGAAATACTGAAACGGTCTAAATATTGGCAACTGGTGCTTCAGTGGGTCAAAATGTTGGCATATCATCGACTTTCTCGTATCCTTGAGCTTCCTACCGAAAAACAATAGTCATTATCATTCCATAACTTCCACTGGATGCCAAGCCATCTGAAGTCACATAAACTTTAATTGAATTTAACCCTACGTTCAGTCACATGGAATCCGTGCAACGGAAATTGAACTACTGAACCTCAATCGACCAGTCATGGAATTAACCTTACTAAATGCTTCCTAGTATCTTTCTCTTACAGGGTAAATCATGTTAAGGAGCACAGTGGGCGGAATGGCACGTCGGCGAAACTGTTTGTCATTCTACTAATCATCACTATTCAGTAGGGATTAAGCTGATTAAGGAACGCAACATGGACGTTCATGTGCTCAAACGCAAACGTGCAAACATTCGCAGAATAACCGAAGACAAAATTCACCATTTTGTAGGAAAGATTCAGTCATGAAAACTGGTTTATAACTCACAGGAAAAAAAAATTGTTTGACGTCATGATGCGCAAGATGATTAGTGACCATGTAAAGAATAAAGTCAGCCCCCCTGAACCTATTTTAACGATAATAAAATAACACTCACAAGACACCCAGAATGCTTCTGACTAATGGCATCAAAAATTATAAAGAATTCATAACACGAGGAACTGAACTATTTTTCTTTGTAAATCTCCTAATTAAGTGCATGTAAGTGCACAAGGTAACGGTTCATCATACTCACCAGACACCAGCACACAACTCACTAAATCTGCACAAAGTCCCAACTACCTTGCCTCTGTGCACAGTGATGGAAAAAACTTGGAGGAAAGAGCTGACCAATCAACAAGATGAATTTTACAGTGATATTAAGCGTCCCCTAAGTCAGAAGGTATGAGAAAAAACACCTGGTTCCTTTGCTCAAATTTTTCCAGCAGTTCGATGTCTAAATTTTGAACAAGAGCTTGCCTTGCTCATGGGTCTGTGTGGTAAGAAAGCCTGGGCTGATAAGTGTCCCACGAGTTTGGTGCCCCAAATCAGTTTCGAAAAATTAAACTCAACAGCCGTTCCCAGGACGTGCTAAAAAGGTGAAACTAAAAAGCTTACCTAATTTCACCATTGTTAATGTGTTTACAATTACACCTCCATTCATACAAACTAGCAGTCATCCATGAAGGGGACAGGTAGTTAAAGTTATATCGTTTGCTGAAAATCAACCTTAATAAAATCAAAAATCAAAAATGAATCACTTTGGCTGCCAGTGTGATTTTCTTCCCCTGACGTGATAAAAATATGAGAAACGAGAAAGATAAAAGACACTCTGCAGAACTTGATAAAACTACAAACTTGTAAGAAAGTTGAACTCACTTTTCATTACTCCCCATAGAGATTACGAAAATCTCTCCATGACACGTTACTCCCCCAGATTCGTTATAGCTTGGTTTGAGAGTGAAGTTTTCAAGTATGGTTATAAGTGTAATTTAATGGTAATAATTAAACTAATTATTGTTATCACAAAATAAATTTCTTTTTAATAGTTGTCACCTCAAATGGTGGAAGTAGCTAATTATTTTTAATAAGCATTTTTTTCGATAATTTGCGCTGCGGGAAGCTCATCTTCCGATGCAGCCTATGGTCGGCCATTACGAGCTGAAGTATCAATTTATTTTTCAAAGTGTTAACAGTAACGGTAAATGCGAGAGATTTCGTTGTAAGAACCTTTCTAAATTGCAACAGATAATTAATGTACGTTAAAGTTCATTTTTTAAAAATTATACAGATTTCATAAGTTCAGTAAGTTTTACCTTGGCTGCTCCACGGCAACAATCGAAATTCTCTTGAGCCTTGCTTTGCAATCAGTAAATAGAAATTAACAAAATTACATTCTATTCAGTTAACGGCAACTGTATTTTAGTCATCACTTTCAAAATCTAACGTTGGTACATGAATAACAGTGGCCCTTCAAGAACCCGTCTCATATTTACTTATGCACGTAAGTAAAAATGATAAGAATAGATAATATAGATAATATCCCTGAGAGAAAGAATCATGCATTAACAAAAGAAAAATTAATCCTTATATATATATATATATATATATATATATATATATATATATATATATATATATATATATATATAACTTAACAAATGCCAACGACGTAACAGCTATCTGTTTTGTAAATGAGCAGTTTTGCTCGGACTTCGTTGCGATCAGTTGTCTATATTGATGTCACCCCATTTTGTTCTACTTTTTGAAATACATTAGCTGCTGGAAGCAAGACAGAACTCTTTCTCAAGATCCAGACGATCTAGTACTGGTGCCCTGGCCAATGCTTTCTTTAACAACGTGAACTCTTGCTACCTCAGACATTGTCATTGCCTGTAAGTTGACAGACGTGTGGTGTAGTCACGGTCACGTTAACAAACCACTTGTGGAAATTTACAAGGCTTAGGAAATTGCGAAGCTGACACTTAGTCCAGCATAATCGCTACTTGCTTGAAGTTCCTCTGAGCCTGGCCAAACTCCTTGACGTGGAATTGTGTGACCTAGGCGAATTAACTTGCTTGTGACCATACTCAGATTTCACGAAGTTTACTGTTGTGCCGCATTCTCTAGAAAAGACTATGTTCTAATAAAGGTTGTCGTGAAAATTGGCATGTGACTCAGAGAAACGAACCATGAAACTTAATTTGGGTTCACGGTGCGTCAGTTGAGTAGTAACTGGATATAGAACATAGTTCCCCTGAATGAATTTAGTTAAATTATACCAAAATTATCATTCACTCGAGACCCATAATGCTTCTGACATGTACTTTTAAAGATTATAAAAAATTCATATTACAAGAAGCTGAACTAAATCCCACCCAAGATCATCTTCCAAGTGCACGGAGGAGGGACCCATCACACTCATCAGTCATCAGCACAACCTCTGGTTACACTTCACTTCCTGGTTCGTTTTCTAAAAAAATTCCATTGGTGCAACGTCTAAAACTCGAGTAAGCGCTTTTCTTGGGTCAGTGGGAACAAATCATGAGGCCGCGTGATTAGTAAGCCCAGCTACAAAATTGAACCAAGAAAGCCCACCTGAATTCACCGATGTACATGCGTCTGCAATTACATTCACGTTAATACAAACTAGCAAGCACGTATGTTCAAGAAAGGGGTTAAAAGTACTTCCTGTGCTGAATGTCAAACGTAATAAAAATGAAAATAAAAATCCGTCAAATCTTTTCCAGCATGCTCTTCCTCCTTGACATGAAAAATATGAGAAAACACTGGCATAGAAAAGACTCTCTGCGCAAAATTGTAAGAAAGGGTGACTGACTACCGCCTTTCAGCCTAAACCCAAGATGGCATGGTGGAAAAATCGAAAATATCAAAAATGGTGGTGAACAGAAATTTAAAAATCGAATATAGCGGTTTAGCTTAGTTGTTCTAAATTTAAAATGGCGATAAATTTGTAAAAACCAAGGTGGTGGAACTAGCCGAGATGTGCTTTTTAACTCCTCTACATCACCATCAATTTCTATCCAAATGAACTCAATTACAAATCAAAAATACGTAAAGTTACAGACGTTACTGCAGCACTTCTCTATCTGTATTATTTATCTGAATTGTGTAAATTGGTGCCATGGTCAAAACTATCCAAATTATACGAATTATTTATTAAAATCGCATAAAGAAGGTAACTTATAATACATAATATTTCTGTATCTCTATTATTTTTCGAAAATAGATAAACTTCATCAGCAACACACAGTGTTAAGTGAAGTGTGACAAGGTAATTTTCACTTGTGTGTTGTTTAACAAAAATATCTTAGCTTCATCGTTGTTATTGTTGTGGTCTTCAGTTCTGAGACTGGTTCGATGCAGCTCTCCATGCTACTCTAACCTGTGCAAGCTTCTTCATCTCCCAGTACCTACTGCAGCATACATCCTTCTGAATCTGCTTAGTGTATTCATCTCTTGGTCTCCCTCTACGATATTTACCCTCCACGGTGCCCTCCAATACTAAATTGGTGATCCCTCGATGTCTCAGAACATGTCCTACCAACCGATCCCTTCTTCTAGTCAACTTGTGCCACAAGCTCCACTTCTCCCCAATTCTATTCAATACTTCCTCATTAGTTATATGATCTACCCATCTAATCTTCAGCATTTTTCTGTAGCACCACATTTCGAAAGCTTCTATTCTCTTCTTGTCCAAACTATTTATAGTCCATGTTTCACTTCCATACATGGCTACACTCCATACAAATGCTTTCAAAAACGACTCCCTAACATTTAAATCTATACTCGAAGTTAACAAATTTTTCTTCTTCAGAAACGGTTTCCTTGCAATTGCCAGTCTACATTTTATATCCTCTCTACTTCGGCCATCATCAGTTATTTTGCTCCCCAAATAGCAAAACTCCTTTACTACTTTAAGTGTCTCATTTCCTAATCTAATTCCCTCAGCATCACCCGACTTAATTCGACTACATTCCATCATACTCGTTTCGCTTTTGTTGATGTTCATCTTATATACTCCTCTCAAGACAATGTCCATTCCATTCAACTGCTCTTCCAAGTACCTTGCTGTCTCTGACAGAATTACAATGTCATCGGCGAACCTCAAAGTTTTTATTTCTTCTCCATGGATTTTAACGCCTACTCTGAATTTTTCTTTTGTTTCCTTTACTGCTTGCTCAATATACAGATTGAATAACATAGGGGAGAGGCTACAACCCTGTCTCACTCCCTTCCCAACCACTGCTTGCCTTTCATGCCACTACTCTTATAACTGCCATCTAGTTTCTGTACAAACTGTAAATAGCCTTTCGCTCCCAGTATTTTACCCCTGCCACCTTTAGAATTTGAAAGAGAGTATTCCAGTCAACATTGTCAAAAGCTTTCTCTAAGTCTACAAATGCTAGAAACGTAGGTTTGCCTTTTCTTAATCTTTCTTCTTAGATAAGTCGTAAGGTCAGTATTGCCTCACGTGTTCCAGTATTTCTACAGAATCCAAACTCATCTTCCCCGAGCTCGGCTTCTACTAGTTTTTCCATTCGTCTGTAAAGAATTCGCGTTAGTATTTTGCAGCTGTGACTTATTAAACTGATAGTTCGGTCATTTTCACATTTGTCAACACCTGCTTTCTTTGGGTTTTAATTATTATATTCTTCTTGAAGTCTGAGGGTATTCCGCCTGTCTCATACATCTTGCTCACCCGATGGTAGAGTTGTGTCAGGACTGGTTCTTCCAAGACTGTCAGTAGTTCTAATGGAATGTTGTCTACTCTGGGGGCCTTGTTTCGACTCAGGTCTTACAGTGCTTTGTCAGACTCTTCACGCAGTATTGTATCTCCCATTTCATCTTCATCTACATCCTCTTCCATTTCCATAATATTGTCCTCAAGTTCATCGCCCTTGTATAGACCCTCTATATACTCCTTCCACCTTTCTGCTTTCCGTTCTTTGCTTATAACTGGGTTTCCATCTGAGCTCTTGATATTCATGCAAGTGGTTCTCCTTTATCCAAAGGTCTCTTTACTTTTCCTGTAGGCAGTATCTGTCTTACCCCTAGTGAGATAAGCCTCTACATCCTTACATTTTTCTTCTAGCCATCCCTGCTTAGTCATTTTGCACTTCCAGTCTATATCATTTTGAGACTTTTGTATTCCTTTTTGCCTGCTTCATTTACTGCATTTTTATATTTTCTCCTTTCATCAATTAAATTCAATATTTCTTCTGTTACCCAAGGATTTCTAGCAGCCCTCGTCTTTTTACCTATTTGGTCCTCTGCTGGCTTCACTATTTCACCCTCAAAGCTACCAATTCTACTGTATTTCTTTCCCCCATTCCTGTTAATTGTTCCCTTAAGCTCTCCCTGAAACTCTGTACAACTCTGGTTTAGTCAGTTTATCCAGGTCCCATCTCCTTAAATTCCCACCTTTTTGCAGTTTCTTCAGTTTTAATCTACAGTTCATAACCAATAGATTGTGGTCAGAGTCCACATCTGCCCCTGCAAATGTCTTACAATTTAAAACCTGGTTCCTAAATCTCTGTCTCACCATTATATAATCTATCTGATACCTTTTAGTATCTCCAGGGTCCTTCCATGTATACAACCTTCTTTCATGAATCTTAAACCAAGTGTTAGCAATGATTAAGTTATGCTCTGAGCAAAATTCTACCAAGCGGCTTCCTCTTTCATTTCTTAGCCCCAATCCATATTCACCTACTATGTTTCCTTCTCTTCCTTTTCCTACTCTTGAATTCCAGTCACCCATGACTATTAAATTTTCATCTCCCTTCATTATCTGAATAATTTCTTTTATTTCATCATACATTTCGTTAATTTCTTCGTCATCTGCAGAGCTAGTTGGCATATAAACTTGTACTACTGTAGTAGGCGTGGGCTTCGTATCTATCTTGGCCACAATAATGCGTTAACTTCATCAGCAACATATAATTTGTATGTCAAGCATCACAATGTTATTCCCACATTTGCAATATTTATCAAAAACACCTAAACTTTGTCAGCTACTCGACGTGTTTATGTCGAAATTATTTCCAAGTCTGTATTATTTATCAATAATACATAAGTATACACACAGACACATATTTGAGAAAGACAGATATTATGCACAAATCTTCCATACATAAAGCTGGAGCATCTGCGAAGACCTTGCTATCTTACGCTAGATTCAGTACATGTCGGTCAAGGTCTTACTAACTCAGAAGCATGAATAATGTTTGTTTAATGCCAGCTGCAGATGACGTGCTGGGAGGCGAGACAATATACACAGAGCTTGCTGCTTCGAGACGAGCTAGCAAGCAATAATTCTATCTAGTGTTTATACCGTGTTCTCTGATGACCTATAGTTTTGATTGTGGGTTGGTGTTAGGGGTGTATAAATACCACTACAGTCATAGTTTTATGCTCTTGCGAGCAATAGTTTGGGAGTCATTAGTATTTTATCAATAATAAAGAAAATTTTTGTTCTAATTCACGATTAAGCTACAAAGCGCATTCGGGAGGACGACGGTTCAATCCCGCGTCTGGCCATCCTGATTTAGGTTTTCCGTGATTTCCCTAAATCGCTCCAGGCAAATGCCGGGATGGTTCCTTTCAAAGGGCACGGCCGACTTCCTTCCCCGTCTTTCCCTAATCCGATGAGACCGATGACCTCGCTGTCTGGTCTCCTTCCCCAAACAACCCAACCCAACCTGTTACAAATACCTAAATTGGTATGGGGCTTTGATTATACATTTATATTGTATAGTTTGCAAGTTAATTATGATTAATGAGATATGATACAGGATTAAATCCAGGAATGCAATATATGGTATGAGGATTTAATAATACATCATATTCATTGGTTTAGTGTCATACTGTGAAGTTCTGTCGATTAAATACGTTCACCAGTAAATAATAACTAAGTCCTAGTGGATTCTGAATACTGAAACTGCATTCTACGATGACCTAAGATTCCGATTATTGACTCTGTGTTCAGCATGTACAAATATCTCCAGAGCTGAAATTTGGTAGTCTTGCAAGAAATGCCTCTACATCTACATACATAATCCGCAAGCGACCGTATGGTGCATGGCAGAGGCTGCCTTGTATCACTACTAGTCACTTCCTCTCCTGTTTCACTCGCAAATGGATGGAAAAAGACTGTCCGCATGCTTCCACACTAGTCCTAACTTTTATCATCTTATTTTCAAGATCCCTAAGCTTAATCTTCATTGGCGGCAGTAGCACCATTCTGCAGCCAATTTCAAACGACAGCTCTCTAAATTTTCCAAATAGAGTTTCACGAAAGGAACGTTGTCTTCCCTTCCAGGCACTCACATTTTGCGTTCACGAAGCATCTCTGTAATACTCACATATTGGTAGAACCTACTAATAAGAAATACAGTAGCGTGTCTCGAGAATTGCCTCGATGTCTTCCATTAATCCGACATGTTGAGGACCCCGAGTACTCGAACAGTACTCAAGAATGGGTCGCGCTAGTGTGCTACATGTCGTCTCCTTTGTGGACGAGATTTACTTTCCTAAAAATCTCCCAATAAACCAAAGTCGACCAATCGCTTTTCCTACTATCATCCTCACGAGTTTCTTCCATATCATATCACTTTTCAACATTACGTCTATATATTTAACCGCTGTGACTGTGTCAGGGACATTAATGCTGTATTGGAACATTGCAGAATTATTTTTCCTACTTATCTGCATTAATTTAGATTTTTCTACATTTGGAGGAAGCTGTCATTCAACACATCAAATAGAAATACTAAGCAGTTTTGTACCCTCCTACAGACACTCAACGACGACACCTTCTAGTACAGTCACCATCAAACAGCCACAGATTGTTGTTCATCCTGTCAGTCAGATCATTAACATATAGAGAGAATAAGAACACTCTTACCACACTTATATGGGATCCTCCAGACTGTAACCTTGTCTCTCATGAACACGTAAGTAGTCTTTTAGCCACTCACTTGTCTGAAAACCTAACGCATAAGCCCGAACCTTCGGTAACAACATACAGCAGAGAATTGTGTCAAAGTTTGGGAGTTATTAGTAGCCTATTGTAAATTGGGATTATTAAAGCTATGAACATTATTATATCGAATCCAACATTTTGTAGTGTGAGTATGTTCACCACTACCTGCCATCAACTACTTTTCAAAGTCAGCCAAACATTGTACACTGCTTGACAACCGCTAAGGATCAGAGACACAGATTCTTGTAGGCAGTACTTCATTACAGACAACCGCGTCGTCTGCAAAAAGTCTGAAGTTGCTATTAACATTGTTCTCAAAGGCATTAACATACAGCACGAACATCCGAGGTCCCAACACATTTCCTTGGAGCACATCCGAAGTTACTTTTACGACTGTCGATAACTTTTCATCCAAGATAACTTCTTCCTGCGTCCTTCCTTCCAAAAAATTCTCAATAGAGTCACACATTTCGTTTGATACCTCATACGATCACACGTCTGAAATAAGCGTAGAGGTGGTACTGAGTTAAATACTTTTCGGAAACCGATTGCTTTGATCCAAAACCTTCAGCATGTCTTGTGAGAAAAGAGCGAGTTTTGTTTCACGTGATCGATGTTGTGAGAATCTATGCTGACTGGCATGGAGGAGGTCATTCTGTTTGAGATATTTCATTACGTTTGAACTCTAACCATAATATACTGCAACAAATTGATATTAAGGATATTTTGTGAGTAACTTCTACTACTCTTCTTGTACACTGATGTGACCCGTGTTTTCTTCCAGCTACTGGTCACAGTGTTTTGTTCTGGGGGGTCTACGGTAGATTATGGTTGGAAGAGGAGCTAACTCAGCCGCAAATTTAGTATAGAATCTGACAAGGATGCCATCGGGCATGGAACTATTTTCAAATTTAACGATTTCAGCTGTCTCTCAATGCCACTCATCTTTTAATCGTACGAGGATTAAATCGGAGGAAGTTGTCCTGGTTTCCCTTTGTAAAGAATGGAACAGAATTAAGGATTTTACTTTTGCTTTGGTATCGTCAATTTCAGATCCCGTCTCATCCGTGTCTCACTGGACTGTAATTTTGGTAAATTAACAGCCTGCATGAATGAGTCCGTCATCAAAGGCGCAATTATATTTCCTAGCAATTTTCGTCTGAGCCCCTGCGCTTTGTCTCATAATGGGAACATCTTGAGACGATACAATCTTTTGAAAGAAAGAAATTTTAACCAGTGTCACTATTGGGATGATACAGCATCTTTTCTTTTAATTTTTCAGCCGTTCACTATAACGTTAGCTTCCTATTTTTCGATTATCTGGTTATGCTTTGTATAATTCAACGATAACATTGGCATATCAGGAGTGTCGTGGTAAGTGCCTTGTAGCTCTAAAGATTAAAATCATATATACTCAGTGTTTGAACATGAAGTCTTCTTGTTGTTTGTGATTAATAAGAGTTTTAGAAAACATTCTCGAAATTCGCCTTGGTGGTGGTTGAACTTCTAGAACGACTGCTGTGGTAGATGACACCTGATAATCCTACAAGTAAATTCAAATGAGATATCTTTCCTTTTCCGCTAAACAAACTGTCCCGCGCAACAGTGAGAATTCTAAGCGTTTTAGTTTTATCTAAAATTATTGGTATAACAGTAAACAACTTCTTGCGATCCGCCTAAACAGAAGGAGGTCTATGAGCGACGTAGTTAGTGTTAAAAGAATTCGTTTATTCAAAAAAAAATCGTTATACTTCAACTGAGAACGGTGAAGATAGGTCGAAATGATGCCAAGCAAAAACCATAAGGCAAGCTAACTATAAATACCGTATTACTCATTTATAGGCCATCGGTTCACCCTAAAAATGTGCTTCAAAATGATCTCGTATGAATTTCAGGAGTCGTCTACTAACATTTGAACATAGCTACAGAGTATGGAATGGAACAATTATCTGAACGACAAATCTTTTCATTTGAATCACCATTCACGTTTCTAGTAATGAATATTTTCATCTGCAAGGGATCTTCCACGTTGTAGCGGAATAAGATACTGAACAGAAAGCCCTCAAGCAAAGTCATCATACATGAATACAAACGTGTTCCTTAACTCTGCGACATATTGGCGTCGGTGAATCATAATTACTTTAGAGTTCGCGTAATATGGGTTGACAGCTTCTATGAATTTTTAAAATGTTATCATCTTCCTTTCGGCTGTTAGAATTTTATTTTAAAACCACAGTTTTGGCATTAATCCATACTCAAGCACAAGGTTTTGACATATGGTTTTTCGTTGGGAATGTATCTCAAAATGTTATGCTTCAAAATGTCTTAATGCCGAAACTGCAATCGTAAAATAAAATATTAACAGCAGAAAGTAAGATGATGAATCTAAATTTATGTGCATAGATGTTGTAACTCTACGTATACATTGAAGCGACCTTTGACTCTTTCCAGGCACACGGCTCGTTCTTGTTTCTTTTCTTTCTAACTGACATTAGAAGATAAGTCAGTTCCTTCGTATGCTCAGTATATAATCTCAATAAGACTCCGTCTGGCCTGTGGTCTTTCCTTTCTAGAGTAATATGAGATATTTCTTACTTCCACGCTCACTTACTTCTGCATCAGTTACTTTTAGGCCAGTACAAAGACAGTACGTGGATAACGTGTTAAGCATGGCTACGCCATTGTGGCTATGAGTCATAACGACGTGAAAACTTCCTTCTCACACTGCTTTCCGTGCCTCACTGAACACCCTAAATTTTAATCTTAATTGCAGAGCAATAGATGAGTTTTAAATAGGTCACGATGGAAGGCAATACGTTTCAGAATGGAAAATTTAATTAGTTTTCTAAGAAATGAAGCAAGTAGTCCCAACATTAATTAACGGAAATAGACAGGACGCCATTAAGCACAGGAACACAAGGGAGGCCATTTTGTTTTCGTTTCTATCTGGAAACAGCATTCAGAAGGAGGACTTAACAGGCGCGACCTTGGAGGGAAATTGGTAAGTTTGCACATAGATTCTCTGTTCAAGACGCCGAGAATGTTCTAGATCAGTGGCGTAGGTTGACTCAGGATTCCAGTCACAGGGTTGGCCCAGTAACAAAGAGGGGTGAGTTTTATAAAATGCCTCTGAGCACTATGGGACTTAACTTCTGACGTCATCAGTCCCCTAGAACTTAGTACTACTTAAACCTAACTAACCTAAGGACATCACACACATCCATGCCCGAGGCAGGATTCGAACCTGCGACGGTAGCGGTCGCGCGGTTCCAGACTGTAGCGCCCAGAACCGCTCGGCCACCCCGGACGGCGGTGAGTTTTATACATCCATTTTCTAATGGATAGTGGGATAACAACTATTTTATTTATGTGAAGCGACAATACACCATCAGCTGTGTGTATTAGTTTTATTTGACTATAACAGTTTCGCTGATACAGGCCACCATCTTCAGGCCACCGAATAGATACAACAAACATATTATCACACTGTCTGTTAACTGAATTACACTGGACCATTTTAAATTATATACTTACACGTGTCTATCATAATATGAAAACTGTAACAGACAACAGCTACAGATAGTACTCCACTGTAACATTTATGTAATAGCTGCTAAAAATCATAATAGCTTCTCAGTAGGAATATTACTTAGTAAGAGCAGTACGTACATAATGGTAAGATGTACAGAGGTTTATTTCATAGGGGCTAAAACCCTACTAGGCTAAAATAACCTTATGATGAGGACTGTATTCCTCTTGCGTCATGCTGTAGTGCATAAGGCACTATCTGCATGGGGTGTGATAAAAACATATATCCCTTAAAACTGAGTCACGTAGTCAATCTATTTATATAGGGTATAAATAAAATTTAGATGATATACAGGATGAACCAGAACTCCGCTGACAAACTTTCAGAGGTAGACTTTGAATTTCGCCGCGCTACACTCCTTCCCTCCGATATAAATTATACCGTCGAAGCTGTATGAGCGCTCGACGGCAGAGAAAACATTTATAAGAAAATTAAGGTACAAAAATTGTAACTCTTTTTGTTTTCTACCCGCTATTGTCTCTTGAGAGCGAAAGCTTAATTTAACTTATTCGTTAGTCTTGGTCTGATTAAGACGTAAAAACTTATTGATGTGCAGACATATAGTATTGTGGAAGCTTGCATTAAATGTGGAGGATGGAAGCAGCCGTAAAATACATTGCATTCAAGATCAAGATGGCTTCAATTTGAAGACATTAGTAATTCCTGGACGATGAAATTTACTGAAAGCTTTTGGAGCAGCTACGACTTTTTCATGCAGAAATGAAGCAGGAGATCGTTGGAGAACAAGATCTGAACGCCGCACGAGAGAAGACATATTAACTTGGTAATGAATGTACTCTTATTTACGCCATTTCCCCTTGTTAATCACCTTTTGTTATTCTCTGTTCTCTTCCAAATAACTTTTTTTAGTGGAAATTGGTTTGACTTTTGCTCAGAAACGCCACAAAGACCACCCCAACAATAGCTTTTGCGAATCGCGAAGTCCGATTGCTTTTCTGTAATACGAAGTCCGATTTGCATTTCATTCTTTCCCTTTTTCACGGTCATTAACGATTTTAAAACCCATTTTTATTCACCATTTCTTCCCACATTTTCAACCTTTTCTTTTTCTTTTTTATTATCCACTACAAGCTCTAAAGTGCATACCTTAAGAGCTATGAGCACTTCTGTGAAACGCATTTCTTCTACTGAAGACGTTTTCATAGCTCTTGAGGTATGCATTCTAAATCCTACATTTACTGGACATTTTGTTATTGTTCTGGGCCTAACTATCACCTCTGAAAATTTGGCGGTGGACTTATTCTGGTTTACCCGTTGTATCCTATATATGAGTTAGATGAGGACTGTTATACTCTGTGTGTAATCTAATAGAGAGAGATAATAGTAATATGGAAACAGAGTAAAGTATACGCCTGCCCTCGGCTATACAATATAAACATAAACAAATAGTTCATAGTGGTATTGTTGCTACATATGAGAGGGGCGATAGTCGCATGTGCAGTAGACTGGTGTGGAGAGCTGTTTGTAAACACACTTTTATTACTATCTTATGAACTTACATAGTTAATACAACATTGTAAATTGTAAATAATTTGGCATTTGATGCAATTCACTGCGGTTAGATGTTGCTGGGAGGCCGACTGCGTATGAAGGGATGCCTCGTTCATCCGGCTGCTGCAGCTTTCTCCCTCCCCACGCCTTGATGCGCTGTGTTGCTGTGTCTTGCTGCTAATAGGAATCAGTCGAAATGCTTTTGTTGTTAAACAGTTTGTTGACTAGCCTCGTTGCAGTCATTCATCACTACTTTGTAAAGGCTGTGTCTAATGCAGTAATTAACAATTTAACACAAATTTCTCCATATTTTAATTTCTCAGTGTGTCGTAGTCGATAGATGGAGTGTACTACGCGGGCGACTATCCTTATAACAACAGATCTCTTGTAGGCACGGAATGATTTAAAATCGGGTTCCGTCGTTGTTGTTACGGCGAAATGGTTCTGTGCCGTTGTCTTTATCGGGCTGAATATCAGTTTACTAGTATTCCAAACGTCTACGACTGTTAGACACAGAATCCTGTGCTCCATAGTGGCTGGTTCACTGCCTATGCCCTGATCAGGTATACGTCTTTTAGTTTTTCATTGGTCGGTATCGTCCTGCTAACAACTTTGTACCATGTGGTGCGGAATTTTCTACATCTGCATCTCACTCTGCAAGCCAGCTAATGGTGTGTGGCAGAGGGTATTTCCGGTACCACCAACTGACCCCCCCCCCCCCCTTTCCCTGTTCCACTCTCAAAAGACGCTTGGGAAGAATGACTGTCGATAAGCCTCTTGATTATCTCTTAATTTCTCGCATTTTCTCGTCGTGGTCACTATGCGAGATGTACGGGGGCGGACGTACGAGGGTTGTAACTTTAATAGTGGCAACTATTTATTTACAGCTCGTACAACATAGATACGTCTTTCGAAGTTTTACTGACCTTCAAAGTAGTCACCAGCATTGTGTATAACCCGTTGCCAGCGATGTGGAAGTCGTAGCATACTCTTAGCAGTGCCAGTTGTGTTGACAGTTCGAGCGGCGCGTTCTATTGCCCGACAAATTTGTAGCAGTTCAAAAGCCAATGCCGTGAACTGTTTCCTTCAGTCTATAAACCGAGTTGAACTCACGAGGGGCTAAGTCAGGCGAGTGCAATAGGTGGTACAGCACTTAGCAGCTCCATCAGTCAAACAAATCAGTAACAGCTTGCACTCTATGGTTCAGCATTGTCCCGCAAAATGATGGTCAGGTCCTGCAGAAAGTATCATCACTTCTGTCTCTATGCTTCGTAAAAGTTGTATTTTGCACTTCAGTTTGGTAATTAGCGCATCAAGTGGTGTGTTGCTAGTCAATGACAGTTATAAATTATCCAGTGCTCCTGTGACAAAGATTTGTGTCCCAGTTAAGTAAATCTTTATCATTTTTCTATAAATGGAACCAACATTTTCAGTGTAATTCGCATGACATATTCAAGACTCATGTGTGTGTGTCAACATAAGATGTCATCGAACGTCTGGAATGGTTCTCAGTCTCGGTCCCTTGGGCCACCTACAGATGTAGAACGAGTGATGTTTTCTGACACGATCTAGCGTTCTGCACTATGTGAACCAGTTCCAGGTATTTATTTCATGCTTGTAAATACGTGCGACATGTCGCTGTTCAAGCTGAAAATCGTGCGTCAGCAATCAAAATATAAATAAATTAATGTCACGAGGTGACAAGATCTTTCCAACCATCCAAAAATTGCTGTGCATCCACAGATGACATTGTGGATTTGTCTGGGCGAAGAATACATCGTGTATGACAAAAATTTATTTTTATATTCCAACACCTTGCAATCACAACTGAACGGAAATGGCAAAGATAACGTCAAGTTCTACTGCGTGACACAGTTGACTCATTGATGTCTTGTGTCATACAAGTGTGAAAAATATACACTGACTGGGTAAACCAGTTATTGTTTGTTGCTTGGGAAAGATAGTAGTCCACTCATGGGAGAACCTCTACGTATAAAAGCTCGTCAAACAGCAGGTGTCATCAACTGACATAATAAACGTGGACTGTTCGAGAAAATGCACTGGATAGCCTTATGGTAAAAAATAATTTTTATTTATTCCTAAAGATTAATTACAAAAACAATTAAATTTATGGAAATACACCGACTTACAGAACTACCGCAATAGCAATTACGTTATAAATTAATACATTAATTTTAAGACTACTTGTGAAGTAGACCCCACAAGATATTAAATGTGCCGTTATCTGTATTAATACAGGAGTCTCCACAATCTCAGTCTACATCTACCCCCGTACTCAGCAAAACGTTGTGAAGTGCATGGAACGTCCCATTATTCCACATGTTAAGGTTTCATCTCTTTCCATTCATGTATGGAGCTTTGGAAGAATAAATAATAAAATGCTCCTATGCAAACTTCAGTACTTTAACTTTGTCTTCAAGGTACATACGGTACCAAGTGGCAGAAGTGTTAGTACAGTCCTATCTACATTGTCCAGTCACATTAACGTGACAACCAGTCAAAAGCCTGAATACCCACCTTTTGGAGCGCAGATCGCTGCGAGACATGCAGGAAGAGAGTCAGTGATGTTCTGAAAGGTACCTACAGGGATATGGAGGCATTCCGAATAGTTCAATGGCCAGTATCGATCGAGGTGGTCCCACATTGATATGTCTGCGTAAGCACAAGAAACTAACGATCAAAGTCCAAAAACAATTTATGGGACTGTTCAATTAACCAAAACAAATTCTCCAAGTATAACACCAACACAAAACAGTGGTCTGTCTTCGAATCACAAATACACACAAGTATAACATAGAAAACAACTGAAATAATTTCCTACTAGTCTCCACCAGAGACCTCTCTGATATACCAAGCCTAATACAGAGATCAGCGAGAAGATCCAAGCCAGGCTGCCAGGGCAGTAGCTATCCAAGTCTACTGGCGGTCGATGAACAGCCGATGTACGGTTTTTTCCGTTTATTGTTATTTTATACCTGCACATACAACAGGTAGGCTGGCAGGAGCATACAATGCCGCTCTTCAGCCTTAGAGGAGACAATGATAAAAGACAGAAAGAATACTCAGAAATGACAGAATGGTGGGTAGGAAACAGTGGATATAAAATACAAAACATGGAGCCGTTCACACTAGACGGGATATCACACCAAAAGCTGTTGACACGACGCACAAATATCGATGATTGCTATGACACATAAGAACGATGGAGCGTGACGGTGATCACTGAACACAAAACACGACGGCACACACACGAGACACTGATGGCGATGATCTCTGGCGCGCGAATGTCCACGTAACATGTGTGAGTCCGGGGACCTGTCAAGAGGGGAAGAAGGTTGAGGGTGAGGGAGAGGGGAGAGCAAAGATACCAATGGCAGATGAGATGGGAGGAGGAGCAGAGGGCCGGCGGTAGGGGAAGCCCGGGGGAGGAGTGGCGAGAAAGGGAGGAGGGAGGGAAGGGGGAGAGAAGGGAGAGAGGGTGTCCAAAGGAATCAAACACAGGAAGAGGGAGGGAGGATCAAAGTTGGTAGGAGGTTAGATGGAGGGGAGGAGGGTATCATCAGGGAGGGGGAGCTGGCAGATGCCACCTTGGGAGAGGGTGTGGAGAGTGGAGAGATGGAGAGCAGGTGGGACATGGAAGTACAGGCACGGCAGTCGACGGGGGCGGGAGACGATGGGAGAGACCAGCGGGTGCGGAGGATCGAGTTTACGGGAGGCGTAAAGGCGTAAAGGATCCGTATCCATTCGAGGAAAAGGAGGAGGTGGGGGAAGGGAATAAGGTCGTACAGGATCCGCATGGGGGAGGGGAGGCAGGTGCGATAGGCGAGGCGAAGAGTATTGCATTCCAGGATCTGAAGGGATTTGTAAAAGGTAGGGGGAGCAGAGATCCAGGCAGTGTGGGCGTAGCAAAGGATAGGACGAATGAGGGATTTCCGATGTGCGGCCGAGCGCCGGTCTTTATAGCGCTTCGGCGGATGAGTACCTCGGAACTATTTTCCATCACAAGGTTTGACGTGTGAAACTAGTTCCTTATGTTTAAGTGGGCCGGTAGTGGCCCCTTGTGGCCGCTGGTGTCTTTGCTGTGGTGTTATTGTTGTGGTTGTTGCTGTGGCCGTTCATCAATATTGCCTGTCGGTTGTGTAGTTCTTCGGTGCGTCCACGGCGCGGGCAACCCGCGGCTGCAGGCTGTTAGTTTGGTTGCAGATATTCTAGGCGCCGTGATGTCTGGTGGAGAAAGACACAGCACACATATACCCAGTTGGGTTTAAATTCGGGGAGTTTGGTGGCGATGAGAGTACGGGAAACTCATACTGGTGTTCTTCGAACCACACAAGTACACTGCAAGCACTGTGACACAGTGCATTGTCCTGCTTGTAGATACCATCGCACCGCTGAACAATCAAATGCTTGTAGTGGTGGCCATGGCCCCCAAGGATAGACGCATAGATCTATTGATCCACTGTGCCATCCAGATTGAGCAGATCACCCAGGGTATGTCATGAAAACATTCCCCAGACCATAGTTCTCCCACCTTATTTGCTTTCAGGCACTTAACGCCGTGCACGCCAACGGCCATCTGTTCGATGGAGCATAAAACGTGATTCATCCGTAAAGATCACCTATCGCCACTGAGTGGACGCCCAGTTACGGTACTGGCGTGCAAATTCCAACCTTTGTCTCCAATAAACAGCAGTCAGCATGGGTCCTGAACCAGGCGCCTGCTAAGGAGCCAAAGACAGCAACTTCCGCAGAAAGGTCAATAGGATTCCCATGGTTCATCTGGGTGGTCAGCTGCTCAACGGTTGAACGTCTATTCGCCTGTGCACATCTCCGCAGCCGCCATTCATCTCTGTCATCTAAGGCCCTGGTGCACCACAATTGTGTCAGTGCCGGTTTTGGGTAGCGCCACTTTGCCATACATGGTATACTTTAACCACTACGGCACGCAAACAATTTACAAACCTAGACGTTTCGGAAATGCTTCTATCCTTGGTCTGAAAGCCAGTGATTACGCCCGTTCGGACTCAGATAAATCACTCCGTTTCCACATTATGACAACGACTTCACTGTTTCCCGTGTCTCTCCCGACACGCTTTATATACTGTACACTGCTAGTGGTGCACCTGCCGTCGTTAAGAATGCTTATTACACCCGGGTGTTTTGTAAGCTATCTCCTGACTGGGTTTTTCTCTGTATTCTAGGTTCATCTGGGTGGTCAGCTGCTCAACGGTTGAACGTCTATTCGCCTGTGCACATCTCCGCAGCCGCCATTCATCTCTGTCATCTAAGGCCCTGGTGCACCACAATTGTGTCAGTGCCGGTTTTGGGTAGCGCCACTTTGCCATACATGGTATACTTTAACCACTACGGCACGCAAACAATTTACAAACCTAGACGTTTCGGAAATGCTTCTATCCTTGGTCTGAAAGCCAGTGATTACGCCCGTTCGGACTCAGATAAATCACTCCGTTTCCACATTATGACAACGACTTCACTGTTTCCCGTGTCTCTCCCGACACGCTTTATATACTGTACACTGCTAGTGGTGCACCTGCCGTCGTTAAGAATGCTTATTACACCCGGGTGTTTTGTAAGCTATCTCCTGACTGGGTTTTTCTCTGTATTCTATCAACGAAACAAAGTCTGTCCCCTGATTTACCGTGTCAAGATGTGATTCGATTTTTATGCAAGTTTTTTTAGATCTTATTTCGTGATAGATAGCTGCACCATCTGCAATCGTCGGAAGTTAGTTTTAACATCCTATACCAAGGCATTAAAATACAACAAAAAGGGTTCTAAAAGACTTCTCTAGTACACGCCTGAAGTTACATCATCTGTCGACGATTCTTTGTCTACGATAACAAGAAGAAGAAATTATAGTGCGGTCGTTGAGATTTACAGTTTAATTATCCATTTTTATTAATAAACGTAACCGTGAACGCACCAGAGTACCCGACACCATGTTATAACCAAGGTTCAAATACACTTGGTGATGACATTTCACTTTCGAGTCCACTTACTGATAATTTGCAAGGAGAGAGAAAGAAAATGTTAATGATGACTGGGAGGCTGACATAGATTCGCTTATGATGTAATACACACATCAAAAAACCTTTGCTTCACCTCGGCTCCGAGAGATCCCGAACCTGTACAGAAAATTGGAATAGAGATCAACATAGACATCATTTCCACCCTTTTTATTGCTCATAAAAACCATACATTGCATGTTGTACCACAGTACAGCGGGACCTTCAGAGGTGGTGCTCCAGATTGCTGTACACACCGGTACCTCTAATACGCAGTAGCACGTCCTCTTTCATTAATGCATGCCTGTATTCGTCGTGGCATACTAGCCACAAGTTCATCAAGGCACAGTTGGTCCAGATTGTCCCACTCCTCGATGGTGATTAGGCGTAGATCCCGCAGAGTGGTTGGTGGGTCACGTCGTCCATCAATAGCCCTTTTCAATCTATCCCAGGCATGGTAAATAGTGTTCATGTCTGGAGAACATGCAGCCTCTCTAATCAAGCTATATTGTTATCCTGAAGGAAGTCATTCACAAGATGTGCAAGATGGGGGCGCGATTTGTTGTCCATGAAGACGGATGCGCCGCCAGTATGCTGCCGATATGGTTGCACTATCAGTCGGAGGAAGGTATTCAAGTATCGTACAGCCGTTAAGGCGCCTTCAAAAACCACCAGCGATGTACGCCGGCCCCACAGAATGCCAGCCCCAAAACAGCAGGGAACCTCCACCTTACTGCACTCGCTGGACAGTGTGTCCAAGGCGTTCAGCCTGACCGGGCTGCCTCCAAACACTTCCCCGAGGATTGTCTGGTTGAAGGCGTAGGCGACACTCATCGGTGAAGATAACGTGATGCCAATCCTGAACGGTGTATTCGGCATGTTGTTGGGCCCGTATGTACCGCACTGCATGGTGTCGTGGTTGCAAAGATACACCTCGCCATGGACGTCGGAAGTGAAGCTGCCCATCATACAGTCCATTGCGCACAGTTTTGAGTCGTAACACGACGTCCTGTAGCTGCACGAAAAGCATTATTTAACATGTTGGCGTTGCTGTCAGGGTTCTTCCGAGCCATAACCCGTAGGTAGTGGTCATACACTGCAGTAGTAGCCCTTGCGTGGCCTGAGCGAGGCAGGTCATCGACAGTTCCTGTCTCTCTGTATTTCCTCCATGCCCGAACAACATCGATTTGGTTCACTCCGAGACGCCTGGACACTTCCCTTCTTGAGAGCACTTCCTGGCACAAAATAACAATGCGGGTGCGATTGAACCGCGGCATTGACCGTCTAGGCATTGTTGAACTACAGACAACACGAGCGGCCGGCCGGAGTGGCTGCGCGGTTCGAGGCGCTACAGTCTGGAACCGTGCGACCGCTACGGTCGCAGGTTCAAATCCTGCATGAATGTGTGTGATGTCCTTAGGTTAGTTAGGTTCAAGTATTTCTAAGTTCTAGGGGACTGATGACCTCAGAAGTTAAGTCCCATAGTGCTCAGAGCCATTTGAACCATTTTTTTGACGAGCTGTGTACCTCCTTCCTGGTGGAATGACTGGACAGATCGTCTGTCGCACTCCCTCTGTCTAATAGGCGCTGCTCGTGCATGGTTGTTTAATGTCATCTCTGAACAGTCAAAGAGACTGTGTCCGTGATACAATATCCACAGTCAACGTCTATCTTCAGCACTTTTGGGAACCGCGGTGATTCAAAACTGTTTTTGATGTGTGTGTATTGTAGCACTAGCGTCATAAGAAATAATGTAGTGACTCACACGATCTTGCGTACTAATTATGCTACTAAACATGAACTAAGAAATATTGACGTTAACATAGATGACACTGCGATGCTAATGAACCTATGATCAGAGCGTTTGTGAAACAACTATATACACCCCTGGAAATGGAAAAAAGAACACATTGACACCGGTGTGTCAGACCCACCATACTTGCTCCGGACACTGCGAGAGGGCTGTACAAGCTATGATCACACGCACGGCACAGCGGACACACCAGACACCGCGGTGTTGGCCGTCGAATGGCGCTAGCTGCGCAGCATATGTGCACCGCCGCCGTCAGTGTCAGCCAGTTTGCCGTGGCATACGGAGCTCCATCGCAGTCTTTAACACTGGTAGCATGCCGCGACACCGTGGACGTGAACCGTATGTGCAGTTGACGGACTTTGAGCGAGGTCGTATAGTGGGCATGCGGGAGGCCGGATGGACGTACCGCCGAATTGCTCAACACGTGGGGCGTGAGGTCTCCACAGTACATCGATGTTGTCGCCAGTGGTCGGCGGAAGGTGCACGTGCCCGTCGACCTGAGACCGGACCGCAGCGACGCACGGATGCACGCCAAGACCGTAGGATCCTACGCTGTGCCGTAGGGGACCGCACCGCCACTTCCCAGCAAATTGGGGACACTGTTGCTCCTGGGGTATCGGCGAGGACCATTCGCAACCGTCTCCATGAGGCTGGGATACGGTCCCAAAGACCGTTAGGCCGTCTTCCGCTCACGCCCCAACATCGTGCAGCCCGCCTCCAGTGGTGTGGCGACAGGCGTGAATGGAGGGACGAATGGAGACGTGTCGTCTTTAGCGATGAGAGTCGCTTCTGCCTTGGTGCCAATGATGGCCTTACGCGTGTTTGGCGCCGTGCAGGTGAGCGCCACAATCAGGACTGCATACGACCGAGGCACACAGGGCCAACACCCGGCATCATGGTGTGGGGAGCGATCTCCTACACTGGACGTACACCTCTGGTGATCGTCGAGGGGACACTGAATAGTGCACGGTACATCCAAACCGTCATCGAACCCATCGTTCTACCATTCTTAGACCGGCAAGGGAACTTGCTGTTCCAACAGGACAATGCACGTCCGCATGTATCCCGTGCCACCCAACGTGCTCTAGAAGGTGTAAGTCAACTACCCTGGCCAGCAAGATCTCCGGATCTGTCCCCCATTGAGCATGTTTGGGACTGGATGAAGCGTCGTCTCACGCGGTCTGCACGTCCAGCACGAACGCTGGTCCAACTGAGGCGCCAGGTGGAAATGGCATGGCAAGCCGTTCCACAGGACTACATCCAGCATCTCTACGATCGTCTCCATGGGAGAATAGCAGCCTGCATTGCTGCGAAAGGTGGATATACACTGTACTAGTGCCGACATTGTGCATGCTCTGTTGCCTGTGTCTATGTGCCTGTGGTTCTGTCAGTGTGATCATGTGATGTATCTGACCCCAGGAATGTGTCAATAAAGTTTCCCCTTCCTGGGACAATGAATTCACGGTGTTCTTATTTCAATTTCCAGGAGTGTATTTTAACGTCAAGCTTCGAGTAGCAGTCAATGTATTTTACAATAATTGGTGTACTGAATTGCAGAACGTGAATGAAAAGGACTATTTAGAAACAGCACTTTACAAACAAATAGGATTTAACTAGATTATTGCCTCAGACGTCGTGATTCAGTGGCAGATAAATAATTTTCATATTCTCCACCGTTCCTTCTGTTGTAGTGTTATTTATTAATTACTTCATAGTGACTAACCTCTTCTTCTGGCATCTCCATAATATGCACACTCTGTGCATTTTTCCACATGTTTTTCCTCAGTCATCACAAACGCACACAACTGTAGGTAGAGTACACACCACAGACTACTACTCTCGATGCCGTTATGGTGAAGTCTCTGTGTATCTGGAGCAGTTCTCTTACAGACATAATAAATTGTTTTAGGTACTTAGTTTTTCATCACCCAGTCTACTTTTCTGCGTTGTTTTAATTTTGAAAGAATTGATCATAAATATGATAGTAAATGCAAATACGAGATTATCCAGACAGAAAAAACGGCCATATTTCTCTAACTGTTCCTAACTCTGTTAACAGATGGCGTTACTTATTGCAGTTACAGTACATTGGCGCATATTGCAAAAAATCTCAGACTGGATTTTTCAAATTATGGTGTATCTTTATGCTTTGAGAATTTGTGTTTTTAAGTATATGTTACCTTATCGTCTTAACTGTTTAATGACAGACTCAAGCACTCCTTACGAACTAACAGAAGGTGAAGAAAGCTTGATTATGCAAGCTGTTAGTTTCTTGTTGCACACGGTTTTGTTTCTCTTTCTTGTTTATTTTTCTATGGAAGCATTTTTTTTTTCAACTTTCAAGATTCGTTCATATTTTGAAATAGCAATAACAATTATTGAGTTAAATTTGCGCAAATAATAATTTCCTACTTTATCTCTCGGGCATATCTCCACGTTGATTCAGGGGCATTACTTTCTTTATTTCTATGTGCTCCATCTGTTACACTTGGGAAGGAAAAAAACTCAAGAAAAGAACTGGCAGAAATGGAGCACAGTTATACTGGTGAGTTCCATGCGTTGGCACATTTCGTCAGTAATAAGTTTTATTACAACTGTCGTTTGGCGTGAATGTGTTCTCAGCAATTACGACTGGTAGATTATTTTTAGCGCATGCTGGTAACTAAATTTTGACATTTCCTGCGGCAGATCAACAAGTGAACTAATTACGTAGGTGAAAAATCAACATTCGGTCCATTACAAACAACCCACACAAACTGACCGATAATTAGGTTAGCAGCCAGCGCTCACATTCTGCAGAATTCTGCCGCTGGTAGTAGACGATTACGTATTTCATTCTATCGCTGTGTGTAGCATTTTAAACTGGTGTTTTTTGATTGTGCGTATAACGCTTATAGTTTCCTTCTGCGTTGACTGAAAATGGCATACCGGTACGAGCTGCCCACGACATCTTGTAATGAACATCGTCACATTCAAGTGTAGTTCCATTGCTGATTAGTTATTTCCAGGTAGTACACAAGTAGAGATACAAGTTTTTGATTTAGACTTGGCACACCACAGTTAAAACATTGCTAGATACGCGAATCCACGTCTGCTTTGACGGGGATGGAATGTTAAATCTGACGTAGCCCATTGTGAAATGATCCTGAGTTTTTTGTCAGCATCGGAGTAGTATACAGAAATCAAGAGTAATCGTAACCTATATTTCTAGGCAAATATCTGAATGCGATTTCTCCTAAACATCAGTTCATAATTTAGAACAAGCGTGTTATTCCGTTCGATCGTATTACAAAAGCAAATCTGATCAGTCACCTGGAGAGTCCACTATGCAGTGTTATGATAGTGTCATCCAAACACACATAACGTCTTCAGCAAGATGGCCCTGGTACTAAGAGGAGACGCAGGGTCCATAGAGCGTGTACTTGGAAGGAAAGTTAACATTGCGAGAGGAGCTAGAAATCGTTTGAAAGAAAGACTTCCTATAGCCGTATGCAGTATTTCAAAAGGTTCCTGGGTTAAACAGTTCTAAATGTTGTCGATATAAATAATGATATTTTGTTATTTATTTTTAAGTGCAAGCTACTTAGATTTATTTCGCAGATAACAAATTTACGAGTTCATAACACATTTTCAGTATTTTACTTTGAATTTGCAGTTATCCATAAGAGATTTTTGACAGACCACAGAAAGATTACTTTTAGCGAACAACTGTATATATTTCACAAAAACATCCATCATCGGGTTCATCTTTTTTTCTCTCAGGACACCATGTCGCACTTTTTATCTTAGCGCCTGTCTACTTTTCGATTATTTGGGCATAAAAAATGAAATAAGCCTGTAGAAAAGAGAGAAGCAAGTGCATGAACATCAAGTGTACTGAAGGAAAACCGGTACGAAGAGGAGAAGAGAAGCCTGAACGTTGGAAGAACTGTATAGAAATGATGTATAAGAAAAGGAAAATGAAGACAAAGCACGGGGAAATGGACAAGAAGAACAATTTAATAATCCCAGTACCAAAGAAGGCACGTGGGAAAAGGTGTGTCACTGAACCATCATGATTGAAAATTATCTATAGAAGAATGGAGGGACTGGTAGAAGGCGTTGTGGAGGAAGATAAGTTTGCCCCAAACATGTACCTCATCTCCATAGTTCCCTACCTAACAGACCCAGATCTTTTCTAGCCACACCCCTCGTCCCGATGCAACATATTTTCTTCTCCCGAAATCCTTCTCTCCCGGTGCAAATCCTTTAGATTTTAAATGGAATTACAAATTTTTTTCTTAAAAGAATTTCTCCATTCTGTGATGTTCTTTTTAAATGTATATATTTTCGCTTCTTAGCTGTCTGCCCTTTGATTTTTGTTTAAAAAAGAAAGCAATCCTAATGGTTTTTTTTTAAGAAGGAGCCACCAAAATGCATCCTACTCACAGTTTTTAAAACCATGTGTAACGTTTTTTTTTTCTTTAATAACATTTCCTCTCATCTTCCTTCTATCAAAAAATGCTCTTGGGTGAAAAGCGGAATTTTGTACTGTTGATAGCCCATGCGCTGCCCATATGGGATGAAATAATTTGTTGTTGTTTCTATCTTCAAGGTTTTTTTTGAGTAGTCAGTAAACAGTTTATCGTATATGTTCACTTCTATATATGGCTACTCTTCATACAAATACTTTCAGGAAAGACTTCCTAATACTTAAATTTATATTCAGTGTTAACAATTTTGTCTTCTTCAGAAACATTTTGCTTTTCATTGACAGTCTACGTTTCATATTCTCTCTGCTCCGGCTATCATCATTTATTTTGCTGCGCACATAAAAAAAACTATTTTAAGTGTCTCGTTTCGTATTTCTTTCATCATTTCACTACCCTTGTTTTGCTTTTTGATGTTTATTTTACGTCCCCCTTTCCGTTCAACCGCTTTTCCAAATCCATTTCTGTCTCTAACAGAATTATAATGTCATCGGCAAACCTAAAAGATTTTGTTTCCTGTCCATGGATTCTAATTTCTACTCCAAATTTTTCCTTCTGGTTTCCATTAATACTTGCGCAGTGTACAGATTGAGTAACTTCGGGGATAGGCTACAGCCCTTTCTCACACCCTTCTCAACCACTGCTTCCCTTTCGAACCCCTCGACCCTTATGAGTCACGTCTGGGTCTGTACAAGTTGTAAATAGCCTTTCGGTCCCTGCTGCCCTTAGAATTTCAGAGAGAGTACTCCAGTTAACATTGTCAAAAACTTTCTCTAAGTTTAAAAATGCTTTAAAGCTTTAAATATAGGTTTGCCTCTTCTTAACTTCTTTTAATAGAAGTCGAAGAGACACTATTACCTTGCATGTTCGTACATTTCTCCGGAATCCAAACTGATTTTTCTCGATGTCGGCTGCTATCAATTCTTCCATTCTCCTGTAAGTAACTCGTGTTAACTTTTTGCAGTCATTACTTACTAAACTGACTGTTCGGTAATATTCAACCCTGTCAGCATCTGCTTTCTTTGGAGTTGGAATTATTATATTCGTCTTGAAGTCTGAAGGTATTTGTCTGTCTCATATTTCTTAGTTTTCTCAGGGTTGACTCTTCGGAAGCTACCAATAGTCCTGAAAGAATGTCGTCTACTCCTACGGCCTTGTTTCGACTTAAGTACGTCCTCTTTCATTTCTATTATATTGCCTTCAAGTACATCTTCCTCGTATAGCGCCTCTATATATCCCTTTCACCTTCCAGCTTTCCCTTCTTCTTAGGACTATAAGATGCATGGTTGTTGGGGTGGAACAGTCGCAAGCGGGCAACCTCTGGGGCACCTGCCGCACCCCAGTTGTATAAGGCTTACTCAGGCACGCGGGGCTCTGTCTGAGCGGACCTTTAGTTCCCTAGCTGCTCGTGGGACCACACTGGACCCTGCGACCTTTACATTTTCCTCTACCAGTGGATTGGGTGGGCCACTGGTAGGAAAACACACCCCATCGAAAAAGCGACTTCGTGCTGCGAGTCCTCCGGCCCCTGGTGTTACTAGAGATTTATCAGACTGTCGTAACAGAGCACATGCTGATAACCAGAATGTGTTTTTGATTGTCAAACGGAAGTAAGGTAGCTTTGAGAGAGTTTCTCCCTTTTACATCCACAATGGTCTTGAGGGAATTGCAGGAACACTGAAATATGTGAAGCGACTGCGCAATGGGAATCTGTTAGTTGAAACTTCTAGTTCCTGTTAAGTCACTTCTCTTCGGAAAGCAACCTGTCTCGGATAGTACGCTATCGAGACCGAGCTCCACTCCACTTTGAACTATAGTAAGGTTGTTGTGACATGTAGGGACTTGGTGGATTCCCCAAGGACGAGTTGAAATCTGAGTGGGCTTACGAAAGTATTGTCGACGTGCAGCATATTATGAAACGAGTCGATGGGGACCTAGTCAAAGCCGACTCGTTTATTCTCACGTTCAATTACCCGAGACTCCCAGAGCATGTTAAAGCGGGTTTCTTACGTTTGCCAGTACGGCCATATTTCCCCAACCCAATGCGCTGTTTTAAATGTCAGCAGCGCTTTGGGCATACTACGTTGGGGTGAAATGGGGTAGCCATTTGTGGTAAATGTGGTCAGCCTGCCCATGAAGGAGCCGATTGTTCATCGCCTGTGAAGTGCGTGAATTGCTCTGGGAGTCACCCTGTCTGGAGCCGGGTCTGCCCCATCTATCTCGAGGAACGGAAGATACAGGAGATCAAAACATCTAAGCGCATCCCCTATGGTGAGGCCAAGAAGATCTTTAAGGCCATGCAGCCTCCTGTGTTTACAACATCTTTTGCTTCCGCTCTGCAGAAACCGGTACAGTTGGCCACTGTTGCTACACAAACGGATGTTGCTAGTGTCAGCACTAATACCTGCGTTTGCCAGTGCACTTGTGCTGCTGCGGTTTTTTGCAACCTGTTGCTCTCCCCACAACGTCGGACAAGGCCGTGGTTGCTGACATTGGGGTACTTACTGCCCCTCCCTAAATGGCACCTTCTGCTCAGGCGAGTAAAGCACCAACTGTTTACAAGTTTCTGCATTCCAAGCCCCCCAAGACGAAAACGCCGAAGGTGAAGGTTTTGCCACCTGAGAAGACTAGTCAGGGTCAATCCGATGACGATGCCATCGTACTGTCTGACATCTCCCTTGGGTCGCCATCGGAGCTGATGGACATTGATGTCGACTGGGGGCGATATTCTCGCCACAGGAATAAATCTCCGGCCAGTACGGGCTCTCCTCCAAAGCACAGAGGCAGGGTGAAAATTCAGCCATCCTGATCACTGGATCCCATATTACAGTGGAACCTGAATGGGTTCAGGACGCATGTGGCCGAATTACAACTCCTTGTACGAGAGCGCCCCTTGTGCTTATGTCTCCAAGAGACACATTTTCGGGCCATTGATGCTCCTTCTTTACGGGGCTATACCGTGTATAGAAAAGATGATCTGATGGGGGAAAGGGCAAAGGGTAGTGTTGCGGTTGTTGTCCGTGACGTGCACCACTCATCTGAGCTCCCTCTCGTTACGGACTTGCAAGCAGTTGCAGTTGACCTTCTTGTGGGGCGGAAGCTCACAATCTGTTCCGTTTACTTACTGCCTCAGGATGCAATAGACTCTGAGGCTCTCACAGACCTTATCAGCCAACTCCCCCGCCCATTTCTCCTTCTGGGGGACTTCAATGCTCATAATGTCTTATGGGGCTCTACAACTACTTGCCCCAGGGGTCGCATTCTGGGAAGCCTTATGGCATCCGAAGAACTGTGTATCCTCAACTCTGGTGCTCCCACTCATTTCTGTACTGCTTCTGGGTCGTCGTCAGCTATTGACCTTTCATTTTGCTCTCCAGCACTCGCAAATTCTGCTCTGTGGGAGGTTGCCGCTGACCTCCATTCTAGTGACCACTTCCCCCTTTGGATTCGCCTCCTGGATGAGACTGTGGCATTACCAGTGCCGTCCAGGTGGCACCTCTGCAGTGCTGACTGGACACTTTTCAGCCATTTAGCTGTTTTGGAACACCGTGTCAGCGTCCACGAATGGGTCGACCATGTTACAGCCGTGATCTCTCATCCGGTCATCCCAAGAGGCGTCCTGTCCCTTGGTGGACCACTGAGTGCCGCTCAGCCATCCGAGCCCGCCGTGCAGCTCTGCGCCGCTTCAAGTGCCGTCCCTCAGCTGACAATCTTGCGTCCTTTCGGGTGGCAAGGGCAAAGGCGCGGCGAGTGACTAAAGAGAGCAAACGAAAGTCATGGCAATCGTTCTTGATCTCTATCTCCCGCTCCACTAGTTCTACGAAAGTATGGGAAGCCATCAGGAGGATTTCCGGGAAACGCAGCCAACTACCTGTCACGGCATTGCTGCATCAGGGTTGTCTACTCACGGCGCCGAGAGACTTTGCCCAGACACTGGCAATTATAATATAATAAAATAATGGAATAGATGATACTAAAATGTTGAAATGCGTGGCTTTTTAAAATGTATTGAATTACTGAGGTTAATTTTTCGGCATGAATGACAAGCACAATAAGCTGAGCTATGCATGGAAATAAGTTCGTATTATTTCATATTATTTTGCAGGGCGAAGTAGTTTCTTTCTCCGCTGTAGATTTGTGCTTACCATTCTTTATAATGCTACGTTTGGTCGCCATGTTCACCTTTGAAGTCTTGACCGTGTTCCCATAAAGCTTATCGGATCTTCGTAGTTTTCCAAAGTACACAGGTGGGCTTCAGTTCTTGTAATTATTGTACTATTTGAAATAACAACTCATACGACCTTTCTGTTAATAAAACAATACTGTATTTTTTTCTAAACTGCGCACATATGAACCCCAAAATGGCGGTCTACAATTACTCGCTAAAAATGGCGTGCTTCTCACTCGTTCACTAGCTGAGCGCGAATCCTTCCTTCCTCCTACTGGTACCAGAAAAAAATCCTCTGTTTTTTAACAACTGAAAGTTAAAAAATACATGACGGTAGGCATAGGCTCTCTGATCGGCTACCGCTTCATCTTCTCTCTTTGCCTTAAAAGAAGACGAAAACATAAAGGAAATGCAAAAGGTTTATCACAAATGCCCCCCTACTGCATACTGTCGGAAATAAGTCTCTTTATTTAGGGAGACAGTATACAGTAGCCTTATTAACCTTGGGGGTCATAGTTGTCACTTGGGGCACGTCAATGGAGTTTTAATACCCTTATGCTCTACAAGTATATCTACAAAGATCATTTTCTCGGCCATTACAAATTCATATATATAAATACATTCACATATACTCATATCACGTAATTACATTCATATATATTCATATTACATATCGCACTTCCATGGCGTGCTAACGCCGTAGTCTCTTATTTCTCCTTACATTTGTTAAGCGGTATTAACAGGGGGCTCTCTGATGGGCTACCGCTTCATCTTCTCTCTTTGCCTTAAAAGAAGACGAAAACATAAAGGAAATGCAAAACGTTTATCACATCATGCATTTTGCGGAATCTACTGCCACTATTAACTGTGATCCAGATTTCTGCCGCTACCGCACTGCCATCGAGAGGGATCACTTGGACTTCCGGTCTCCAAATTCTGAACTCTACAACTGCCCCTTCACAATGTGGGAACTGGATTCGGCGCTGTCTGTGGCTCATGATACTGCGCCAGGTGATGATCAAATCCTGTACAGCATGCTGCAGCACTTGTTGCTGCCATCCAAGGAAGCTCTGAATTGTTTTAATATGATATGGCCATCCGGCACGTTCCCTGACTCGTGGAGGGAGGCAATTTTGATTCCCCTCCTCAAACCGGGGAAGGACCGAATGCATCACAGTAGTTATCGGAGTGTTGCTTTGACGAGATGTGTCGGGAAGACGTTGGAACGCATGGTCAACCGTCGCCTGGTTTGACTGCTCGAGACCAGGCAGCTCCTTAGCCACTCTCAGTGTGGCTTCCGGAGATGTCGTTCAACTATAGACAACTTGACCCTGCTTGAGGCGGCCATCCAGCAGGCCTTCCTACGTAACCAGCATTGTGTAGGTGTATTCTTTGACATTAATAAGACGTATGACACATATCCTCAATCAACTCCATCAGTGGGTCTTTCGTGGCCATCTCCCTATCTTCATTCGGTCCTTTCTTTCCCGCCGCCTCTTTCGATATCGGGTTGGTAATGTGCTATCTGATTTGTACGTGCAGGAGAATGGTGTTTCGGGGAAGCGTTTTAAGTGTCACCCTCTTTACCGTCGCCATTAACAGTAGCACGTTCACTATCCGGAGTCAGGCCGAGTGCTCCTTGTTTGTGGACGATTTTGCTGTTTTCTGTTCTTCCTCCAGTCTTGTCACTGCTAGTCGGCAGCTGCAGCTTACGATAAAGCAATTAGAGGCATGGACTGCGAAGACGGGTTTCACCTTTTCTGCAGACAAATGTGTGTGTGTTCATTTTAATCGTTCTCGACGTGCTTTTTCCTCCCCTGAATTGCGTCTGAGGGACACCATTCTTCCTTTTAGAGACACTGTGAGGTTCCTGGGCCTCACTTTTGATTCCAAGTTGTCGTGGTTGCCGCACCTTAAAGACCTCAAGGTGCGGGCCCTGAAGGCGCTGAATATTTTGAAGTGTCTGAGCCATCGGTCCTGGGGAGCAGATCGGGCGCGTCTGCTGCAGTTTTATAGGGCTTTCGTCCGATCGCGTCTTGACTATGGTTGCACCGTGAATGGGTCAGCAAGGCCTTCGTATCTGAAGATTCTTGACACAGTACACCATGAGGGTATCAGGCTGGCCACTGGTGCCTTCCAGACCAGTCCTATCCCCAGCCTGTGTGCTGAGGCAGGGGAACCCCCGCTCGCCATCCGGCGGAAACTCCTCATGGTGCGACGGGTGTGTCAATTCCTTGCCTGTCCTACCTCCCCTGCGTGCCCTACTGTTGGCCGACCGCCTATGGAGCGTCTCTTTTCCAGTCGTCCCAGGGCAACGAGACCATTTGGGACTCATGCCAAGCATTTGCTTGAGTCCCTTGTTGTGGAGCGTGTGGCACCCCAACTCCAGGGTTTTACCCGCCTGCCTCCCTGGTTGCGCCAGAGGTCTAGCGTCATGTTAGACTTGTCAGAGTACCGGAGGAGCTGTACTCCTGCGTTTGTTTTTACCTCCTTATTTTACGATATTTTAAACCAGCATCCCGACCCTGTACCAGTATTTACGGATGGCTCTAAACAGGAGGACTCTGTTGGTTGTGCTGTTGTTTTCCCTGATCGAGTCGTCAAGTTACGGCTTCCTGCGGCGTTTACCATCTTTGATGCCGAATTGTTTGCGATCTTGCGGGCATTGGAGCAGATGAGATGTGTTCCCAGTCTTAAGTTTCTCATCTGTTCTGACTCCCTGAGTGCCCTTCAGACCATGCAACACCTGTACCCAGTGGATACGGTCGTCCAGAACATCCATGATGCCCTACTCCACCTGCAAAGGCAGGGGAAGGAGGTTTCCTTTTGCTGGGTGCCGGGGCACGTGGGTATTAGGGGAAACGAACTGGCGGATGTGGCTGCCAAAGATGCATGTTCTCTCCCTCAAGTTGTTGAATGTGCCGTCCCCCTCCATGCTGTTACCTCCCTTTTGCGTTTTCGTGTTATGCGTCAATGGGAAGAGGAGTGGCTGGCACTCGTTGAAAATAAGCTGCGTTTGGTCAAGGCCACCACGCGGTCATGGCGTACGTCCTACCAGTCATGGAAGCGGGATGAGGTTCTCCTCACTCGCCTCCGCATCGGGCAGTCCCTTAACGCATGGTTTTTTACCCCGGCGGGAGGACCCCCCCCCCCCCCAACCTGCAGTGCTTGTGGCGTCCAGATTACTGTCCGCCACATTTTACTTGACTGTCCTTTATTCTGTGACCAGAGGGCGGGGGCTTCCTTGCCACCGGATTTGCCCTCTATTTTGCAAGACGACGCAACGACTGTGGTTAAGGTCTTACGGTTTTGTGTCCTGTCCAATTTGTTGCCTCGGATTTTAGGGAGAGGATTTTAATGTGCTGCTGAGTGACTGGCTCATCCAGGTTTTGGGTAAGAGGTCTGCCAGTCACGATACCTACTTGTTTCACTTCGATTTCTGTTCTCTTTTCCTTGTGTTTCCTTTCCTTTTTAGTGCTTTTCTTCTTCTCTTATTTTGCCTCTGTATATGAGGATTTGGAGCTGCATCAGGTCTGTGTCTTTTAGCCGTTCTCCTTGTTCGCTGTCCGTCTTCGTCTCTTCACCGCATGTGTTCCTGTTTCTATGCGTTTTTGCGCTGATGACCACGCTGTTTAGCGCCCGAAAACCTCAAACCACACACACACACACACACACACACACACACACACACACACACTACTTCATATGTCAAAACTACCCGTTCAGCTTCTACCGCATTTCTTTCCCCTACTCTTATCAGTCGTAGCGTAACAATTCCTCCGAAACTCTCAACAAACTTTAGTTATTTCCATTTCTCCCATCTCCTTAATTTCCTATCTCTTTGTCATTTCTTCAGTTTTAATGTACGGGTCATGACTAATTCATTGTGGTCAGAGTCCACATCTGCACCTAGAAATATCTTATCATTTAAAATATGATTTAGAAATCTCTATCCTAGCATTCTACAATCAGTCTGAAACCTTTCTATGTCTCCAGGTCTCTTCCAAGCATACAACCTTCTTTCAGGATTCTTCAACCAAGAGTCAGTGATGATTAAACTATGCTCTGTGCAAAATTCTGTCAGGTGGTTTCCTCTTTCGTTCTTTTCCATCCAGTTCATATTCAGCCACTACTTTTCTTTCTCTTCCTTTTCTTACTATCGTACACTACTGGCCATTGGTGCACCACGAAGATGACGTGCTACAGACACGAAATTTAACCGACAGGAAGAAGATGGTGTGATATGCAAATGATTAGTTTTCCAGAGCATTCACACAATGGCGACACCTACAACGTGCTGACATGAGTAAAGTTTTTCAACCGATTTCTCGTACACAAACAGCAGTTGACCGGCGCCGCCTGGTGAAACGTTGTTGTGATGCCTCGTGTAAGGAGGAGAAATGCGTACTATCACGTTTCCGACTTTGATAAAGGTCGGATTGTAGCCTATCACGATTGCGGTTTATCGTATAGCGACATTGCTGTTCGCGTTGGTCGAGATCCAATGACTGTTAGCAGTTTATGGAGTCGGTGGGTTCAGGAGGGTAATACGGAACGCCGTACTGGATCCCAACGGCCTCGTATCACTAGCAGTCGAGATGACAGGCATCTTATCCGCATGGCTGTAACGGATCGTGCCGCCACGTCTCGATCCCTGAGTCAAGAGATGGGGGCGTTTGCAAGACAACAACCATCTGCACGAAAAGTTCGACGACGTTTGCAGCAGCATGGACTATCAGCTCGGATACCATGGCTGGGGTTTCTCTTGACGCTGCATCACAAACAGGAGCGCCTGCGATGGTGTACTCAACGACGAACCTGGGTGCATGAATGGTAAAACGTAATTTTTCCGGATGAATCCAGGTTCTGTTAACAGCATCATGATGGTCGCATCCGTGTTTGGCGACATTGCGGTGAACGCACATTGGAAGCGTGTATTCGTCATCGCCATACTGGCGTATCACCTGGCGTGATGGTATGGCGTGCCATTGGTTACACGTCTCGGTCACCTCTTGTTCGTATTGACGGCACTTTGAACAATGGACGTTACATTTGATTTCAGACTTGTTACTACCCGTGGCTCTACTCTTCATTCGATCCCTGCGAAACCCTACATTTCAGCAAGTCCTGTACGGGCCTTTCTGGATACATAAAATGTTCGACTGCTGCCCTGGCCAGCACATTCTCCAGATCTCTCACCAATTGAAAACGTCTGGTCAATGGTGGCCGAGCAGCTGGCTCGTCACAATACGCCAGTCGCTACTCTTGATGAACTGTGGCATCGTGTTGAAGCTGCATGAGCAGCTGTATCTGTACACGCCATCCAAGCTCTGTTTGACTCAATGCCAGGCGTATCAAGACCGTTATTACGGCCAGGGGTGGTTGTTCTGTGTACTGATTTCTCAGGATCTATGCACCCAAATTGCATGAAAATAAAATCACATGTAAGTTCCAGTATAATATATTTGTCCAATGAATCCCCTTTTATCATCTGCATTTCTTCCTAGTGTAGCAATTTTAATGGCCAGTAGTGTATTTCAGTTCCCATCACAAATAAATTTTCGTCTCCTTTTGTTAATTGAGTAATTTATTTTTTATCTCATCAATCATTTCTTCAATCTCTTTATCATCTGCGGAGTTAGTTGTCATATAAACTTTTACTACTGTGCTGTGTGTGAGCTTCGTGTCTATCTTCAGGTCTATAATGTGTTCACTGTGCTGTTCATAGTAGCTTGCCCGCATTCCTATTTTCTTATTCGTTATTAAACCTACACATGCATTACCACTCTTTGATTTTGTATTTACAACACCGCGTTAACCTGAGAAAGTCCTGTTCCTCCTGTCAGCGAAATTCTTTGGTTATGACTATATCTAAGTTTAACCTTTGCATTTCTTTTATTTAAATTTTCTAACCCACCTGCCCGATTAAGGGATCTCACATTCCACGTATGATCTGTAGTTTGACAGTTTCTCCTTATGACGACATACCCCTGACAAATCCCCGCCTGAAGATCAGAATGGGGGAGCATTTTACCTCCGGAATGTTTTAACCAAAACGATACCATTGTTATTTACCCATGCAGTAGAGTAGCATTCCTTTGGGAAAAATTACGTTTCTAGTTTGTCCTTGCTTTTAGACATTTGCAGTACCAGCACAGCAAGGCCGTTTTGGCTGAAGTTACAATACCAGATCGGTCAATCATCCAGACTGTTGCCCCTGCAACTATTGAAAAGGCTGCTGCCCCTCTTCAGGAACCACACGTTTGTCTGGCCTCTCAACAGATACCCCTCCGTTTGGTTGCACCTACGGTACGGCTATCTGTATTGCTGAGGCACTCAAGCCTCCCCACCAGTGGCAAGCTCCATTAGATGTAGATAAGTGTCAAGGAATTGATTTTTCATTCTTTATCCGATGACAGTTTCATTTCTGAATTTGTTCGTTGTATTACTTTTCTTCCTGAAGTTGTGACGCACGCTGAAATTCCGAGTACGCTTAATTGTATTTTGTCTGCATATGACATTAACCGATTTTCGACCCCACGCTGTAACGTAAATTCCCTGTCAGGCGTGGATAAATTGTTATGCATGGCTAGGTAGATACATTAACACAATAACGGTGACATTAATCGCCATAATTACCATAATACCCACTGACAAGCTATATTTCCGAATTAACAATTGATTTTTGTGCTTTTTAAACCCATAAATGGTACTGAAGCAGAATGATGAATTTCAGGAGTTAAATACGGATATACACTGCGATGATGTGATAGATACAATGGCTTCAAATGTAGCTGAGCATGAAATCTGCCTGATTATTTTCTGTCGCTGCATACAATTGTATCAAGTAAGTAAAATTCAGGTTATGAGTAATTAAAAAGTGTACATTAAAAATAACAGTGCCATCTGGTTCCACTGAAAATCCATTCGTACGCGTCGCTGCTCCTGCAGTGAAGCACGTGATAATTTTACCCTCACTATTTTCCATTCGTTAGCAATTTTAGCTGCGTTCCAAGCTTTCATGCGTATAAGTACTTTAGGCCATCAGCCGTAATTCGTAAATGTGGGAATACATTTCATACAATATTAATGACGTGAAAGTAAGAGGATAATATTTAACACTGTTCGACTCCCCCACAATTTAATTCGCGGGAGTATTGCAGCTTATCTGCCACTAATGAGATAGTTGTCACGTACTCACGTAAGGTGTCATTCACATGTGAAGCGTCGAATTTGAGAGTAATAATTCGCATACATGCTCACACCATCGGATGGTACTCTGCGTCAGATTAGCCACAACAATACAGCCATCCGTGCAACACATGAAATCTACGTTGTCATCGTTTCATCTACGTTCTTATCTTTACTTACGAGGGTAGACTTAAAGTTAAGTATGACCTCGAAAAAAAACTTACGTAATTAATTTTTTTCTGTACAAGTGTGTTTCTGCAGCACTGGAACACCCTGAAATTCCCGCCCCACAATTCTGCATCATGCCGCTAGAGCAGGGGTTCACAAAGGCTCCCTCTGATGGAGCACTTTTGAGAATCGTGTTGCTTTGATAGAACACTTGTTTATTCTGAAGGATAGTAAAAGTTTAAAAAACGACACCAATTTGTTTCATTCAGTGATTATTTCAATTTTAAATCATAACTAGTAACACAAGAAACACAATAAATTTTTTAAAAATGTCGGAAAAAACCGCCTTGTTGCTTATAGTCTTTTGTGACGTACTTACTCACTCCCCGAGGAACACCAATGTTTCGCAGAACACAGTTTGGGAAACACTGCAGTAGAGCAGACTTTCACCAATGTTTCTGAGACCATTATCCCTGACTGCAATCACACGTTAGCTAGTAGTAACCCCCCTCTCCCGGCAACGATCAACATTACTGCCTAACTATACAATGAAAAAGAACTTTCTTTGAACAATTTTGGCTTTTAATGACGAAAGATGAACGAAGTATGGTTTTTGCCAGTGTGTTAATAAACCACGCGCTAATGAGTCAATGAGACTGTTAGTACTCATTCTTACTTTGTTTTTATTTATTTATTTATTTTTAATTCCTTTTTTTTAGAATGATTAAGCCATTCTCAACGAATCGCGAGAGATGCCTACAACTCATTCTCAGAAAAGAGAGCTAGGCATCCACATTGAGGCTAATCTCTTGTTTCAAGACATACTTCCCCTACACCACTGCAGCCACATTTTAAAATCATAATATTTCTGCTCCGCTTCAGAGTTAATCACAAAAAATATTTACAAATAGGATTGACGAGAGCAGCAATGATATAAGAAAATCGAGACGTTATGCTAAAGAAAATGAAATTAGTAAAAGTTTTGCTTTAAGTGGAGCCAAAGGTGGACAAATCCAAAAAAAATTACGATTATTTTTCCTACCGAAAATTAATTGGAACACTTCTCTTTAATGTAAACTTTGAATTATTGTTCTACTCGCCCTAGAAGTGGAGTTATTATCATTTTCCCCCACGCCTGCAGAGGAAATGGGCGGCCGCTGAATGCATCTAACACCCTCTCGTGACTTCCTGGTGAACTGCTTGGGCTCACTGATGAGGTGATTGAACGTCTACAGAGATACTATGGGTATGCTATAAGGCAAAATACTAGTAATGTTAGTGACATGCGAAAAGCAGTGTGGGCTTTGTTCCTTCATACTGCCTCTTCCATTGAATACCCTCAACACAGCCTGTGCAAAAAAGGACTATGATCACAAACATGGTTTGCCAGCAGCTGTGTTAAATGCAAAAAAAAAACAATTTTTCATGACTTATCACAGCCAGAATTGTTACGAAATGTCTACACGGAAAGACGCAGAATCCTAATGAGAGCGTAAACAGTTTGATTTGGAAAGTGATTCCTAAAAGGGTGTTTGCAAGCATAAAAACACTGCACTTTGGCATTTATGATCCAATAGCAACCTACAACCAATGGAACAGTGTGAAGTGTGAAGTTCTGAAGGCATTAGGATTTACAGCTGGGGTGAACACTGTACGAGCACTAAGAAATATTGACAGAGAAAGGATAAGAGGAGCAGAAAGAATAGAAAGGTATATGAAGTATGACAAAACAACAGGCCAGAAAAGAAGACAGAAGAGGAAGCTTTTGGAGGATGAAGAAGAAGACCCTGATAATCCATCCTACAGTGCAGGAATCTATTGAGAAACTTTGATAGCCATTTCCTGTAAATTAGAATTTTTCGAATATAAGGAACATTTTCTCAAAATCCACTCAAGCTAGAGAGATGAAATTTTTATACAGCACTCCTAGTGGTCAAACTTACATTGTAATACAGCCATTTGGCAATATGTTCAGTAGATTCATTTCAGTTTAATTATAAAGCAATTATTTGTAAAAAAAATTGGGTCATTAATAAAAAAAAAAATTGGAAGGAAACTAGAAAAGATAGTCCAAAATCCCTCTGTCATAACTGCAACACTAAATCACTTTATATGTAAAAAAAAATTCAAATTTTTCTATTTGGTACTTTATTCATAAATGTTCCTCAAACTTAGTGATTTTAACATGGGCAGCATAGGCACCTCCGGCTCCCCTTAAAATCGGCGTAGCTGGTTTTCGTGGTTAGTCATTAATAGGGCGACGCCAGCTTGTGTATCGATGACAAAAGTTTGAATCGCCAATGCTGACGTGCGTAAAAATGCTTACAATAAATTGTAAACGGACTTCATAGTCAAGAAAAGATAATGAAGGCGAGTTCTATGACTGATCCTGCAAATTTGCATATAGGCTGCTAGAATGGCGGCCGATCAGTTGCAACACCTTATCAAGACTATACGTCGCCTCCTCTCAGATTAATGCCGATACAGATAAATAGAGGTTAAGACAAGGTAGGTGTGGTAATTCGCTTTAAATAAGACCTTTACAAAGTTGAAGTGATACATTAACATAAAATACATGGACATTAAGAAACCACGCCTCCTGTGAAAGCGTGTGCCTACATTGGAAGCCAAGACAGAAGAGAATGAGAGAGACAAGATCCCGCGCTAAAGAAACTAGAATCATCTGTTTCAACAGACATTAATTCACATTTGGAGAGTCCCAGATAACGATTACATAATTTTCTTTCTACGTCGCATCGTTTCCTCTTTGGAGAGGTTGGTTGTCCAATCAATTTAGAAAAGGGGTATCACAAAATCAACTAAGTTAAAATATGTGCACTATAACTGTGGTTTGTAAATTACTTGACTGACTCCTTATTTCTGAAATGGCAGAAATTGCAAGACTTCGGGCTGCCAATGATTTGTATATGAGCCTACAACTGATAGTAACAATAATAATAATAATATGTGTAGGAACTACAGCAGAGTAGTAGCCATTACATAGTAACTAGTGTGTTGCGCTATCAATTTCGTCCTTCATTGTTGTGAAAAAAACACTAAAGCACAGCGCTTTCTTTAAAATCTGAAGGACTTGCACTGGGAGACAAGGATTTCGGTAGGAGAAAATGTTGCATAGGGACGAGGGGTGTGGCTAGAAAAGATCTGAGTCTGTTAGGCAGGGAACTACGGAGATAAGGTACGTCTTGGGGCGGATAGTGGGAAGACAGAAGATGGAAAAGATAGTGTGGCGAAGAGTTTGGTGTGTGGATGGGGTAGTGATATCAACAGGGAAGGGATGGGGATGGAAGGAGAGGGAAAGCAACAGAGTAGTTCAAATGTGGATTGGGACAGAAGGGGAAGAGTTAAGGTTGTTAGGAGGGACATATATCGGAGCAGATCTCATTGTCTGGGACAGGAAGCTGGTTGAAGTTGTTTATGAGTAAGATATGGAAAGTGTGTGAATGTAGTGACAGTGAGTTGTGTTTGTAAAGGCGTGGCAGCATATCCGGATTGGTGATCAGAAGAAGACAATGGAGTTATTGAAATATAGTTTCGAGTTAATATAGGAGATGCACAGATGTTACATATGGGCGAAGAGGGTTGGGAATTTGATGAGATGGTAGACGATTCATGTGGGGATAGGTAAACAGATGCAGAAAGTGTGACGGAGTGCATGGTGTTCGAGGATTTGGCAAGGTGTGGCGAAGGTCCATACAACATTTGCATAGCAGAGGATGTATCGCATCAGGGCGTAGGAGGTGTGGAGAGCAGTGGAGAGATGCAATCCCAAAATTCATCCAGTTAATAGTTTTAGTCTGTTGCGGGGTTTCTGATGGATCATTAACAAGTGAGGCTTCCATTTTCGTTGCCAGTCAAGGTTTAGTTCAAGATATTTTAGTGTGTCAGTGAACTAGATTGGATGATCGTAAGCGGTAAGCTAAAAGTCATGAAAACGGAAGGTGTAAGTGGTTCATTCTATAATTATTGCCTGGATGGAGCTTTTGGGCACTCCTGAAGCAAGATGGAAGGTACAGGAATTAGTATTGTTAATAGTGACAAAAGTTGGACGATAAGAGAGGAAGAATGTAATAATAGGGTGTATACGCTCCGGGAGGATCGGGAGATCCCGGAAAAACACGGGAATTTTTTCATCCGGGAGAAAACCAGGAAAGACCCGGGAATTTTTTAGAATTCTGGGAATTTTTCATTGTTTTAGTTTTCAGTTAAATTTTTGTAATTTTGAGTGGTAAGAACTGATATGTTAACAAAAGATATTACTGTATCCCGCTACTGCAGAATAATACTTCAGCAATAAAACATAACGGAGAGAAAAAAAACGAAAATAACTTAAATTGCAAAGGAAATGCGCCATATACAACAACGACACACAGTGCTCATGCAAGCGTCTGCCAACAGCAAAATGTGTCAAAGGCTTTAGGAAGACTATGCAATGCATCCTAACAACAAATTGCTTCCGATGAACGTGAAGTCTCAACTGTTAACATTAGATTCGTTTTGAGCTAAGAGCGGGCTCGTGTGCATGGTTTGAGTTGTACATTCACCCGCTTCTGGCTACAGGTATGTGGATGTTGGTTGTGCAAGCAGTCGCAGCAAGCAGCTAGATGCTACCGGCAAAAGGGAGCGCCAAATTCATACTCTTGAGGAAAAGAACTTGTTTGACAAAGCGCCTAGCAAACACCTCACGTTTGTCCATCGATTATTCATATGGTTTTGAAAGGCTTACCTGTTGTTTTTTGAACATTTTTTAACACATTTTAAGCTGATTTCTGAATGAATCATAAGTTGATTTTTGAATGCGTGATGTCTCTGTCAGGAGAATCCTCGTCGCATCTAGAAATAAATTTACCGCAGACAAAAGGGTACGGGGCTATACGAGCTGAGCGGAGTAAAGCCGAACGGATGAATACCAATCGCTGTGTGATTATGTGGTTGATTGGGTTTGCGAATTATCAGCGTTGTTATAATTACCAGCGAAATCCATAGATTCAGACTACCAGAGTGGAAATTAACGAGTGACAGGAATAACAGGTGAGAAAGGTTACGTATGAGCTTCTCGGTGAATCCAAGAAAATGAAATTTTGGCAGAATAATTTTGACCAGATCGCTGTACTAGTAAGGACCAGTTGTATAGTCCCCGGCTAGTAGCCGCTTAAGTTCTATTGAGGAAGTAACGCGGGAAATGTGTTGTACGAACACGTAATAACGCCTAACCGAAAAATAATCGCGGGATAACTAAACCTATGATTCTGGAAGGGTTAGTGAAATTAATCGGCGAACAAATTTTGACAACAGCAGGAATAGCTACTGAATTGGTGATGACAATATTGTTTGTTAGAGCGATGAAGGATAAGAAGCGGGGACATCACACAAATTATGGAAGATTAAGACGATTCCAAATTTATATAAAAACTACGTAATACTACTTTTCTATCTCATGCTTTAGAAACTGATGCGAATGAATGAAATGTTTTCATCGTATAGCACATATGGCATTTTGCCATAATAAAGAACCAAACATGATATACAACAGTACTGGTGCTCCAAGAAAATTTACATCCCGAAAACCACACTGAAAAGCTTAATATCGGGTCGTAAAAAATGGTTCAAATGGCTCTGAGCACTATGGGACTTAACATCTGAGGTCATCAGTCCCCTAGAACTTAGAACTACTTAAACCTAACTAACCTAAGGACATCACACACATCCATGCCCGAGGCAGGATTCGAACCTGCGACCGTAGCAGTCACGCGGTTCCGGACTGAGCGCCTTAACCGCGAGACCACCGCGGCCGGCTATATCGGGTCGAGGTCTACTTCATTAGGAATCTGGACATACGAATGTGTACTTAAGCATGCACTTTAAATGTGCACATTTTAGTATGGTTCACGAAATTCCGATGCTCTTTGAGTACCAAATGGTTCAAATGGTTCTGAGCACTATGGGACTTAACATCTGTGGTCATCAGTCCCCTAGAACTTAGAACTACTTAAACCTAACTAACCTAAGGACATCACACACATCCATGCCCGAGGCAGGATTCGAACCTGCGACCGTAGCAGTCGCGCGGTTCCGGACTGAGCGCCTTAACCGCGAGACCACCGTGGCCGGCTTTGAGTACCCTCTGATGTCTTGTTTCTTTGATGACATAACGTATGATCTTTTAATATTTTACCCGTACGTACATACGGGTTTCCTACGTCATGATAACTGCGCAAGCGTGGTGTCACCTGTTATCTGCGCTCTCTGGCAACTGCTGAAATGAACCTATTCCTAACAGGTCACGGGAAAATATTGCGAATGGTGGTTTGAAAAGCGTTACTTTCAAAGTAAATATCCTTTTGCGTAAGCTGAACTATGTGCGGGAATGTACCATGAATTTATTAAGTCACAGAGCGTTTGACTCCCATTTAAAAATGAACTCTTTGATGACGAGCCATTTAGAAGAATTTCGAACCCTAACAATCAGACATTTATGTCATTATAAAAATTTTACTAGCACATTTGTGTGATATATCTTAGGTGTAACACGCGCAAAAAAGATCAACATTATAAGAGAAAGCTTAGCTTCTCTTGCAGCTTATTAACCTTAGAGACCAATTTATATGTGAAAGCTTTGCTTTTATTGTAGAAACACTATGTATACTAATTTAAACTATTAACTTTCCCTGTTTGTGTGTTCGTGCTACTTAACAGTGATTTTGATGTTGGCTGACTACATCACGTATCCTATGCTCTGAATATCCGCTGCCATCGGCTGGCGAGATCACGTGACAGGAGCTATGATTGGCTTACAAACGAGCATCGCTATTCGATTTCGAGATAATCAAAGATATTTCCAAAACGTGTCTTTTTCCCCGAGATTCATTTTCTAAAGTGCCGGGAAATTCTACGCTCGTGTATAAAACCATAACCATTCAAAGGATTGATAAGGTAAAATATACTGTCACTTAACACGGAAAACGCGTGTTTTCACCCGGGAGAAAGTGTATTTTTAACCGGGAAATCCGGGAATTTTTTTTTCCTTGTCTGCGTATACACCCTGAATAAGGTGGAAATAGTTGACTGGATGTGCTTATGTCTGGAGTCTGAAACAAAGACCAGAATTCCATACACACTTGTAGGCTTTCTCTTGGCCAAGGGAGACAAAAACGACGGATTTACGAGAGTTGAGCTGGTAGGGTAGGAGATGGCTGAGGTGCAGGAGCTTGTCATGAAAGGAAAAATTGGGATGGAAGCCACACTAGTTAACAGGAAGGAGGTGTTAGCTCAGGTGCTGATGGATGTGTTAGGAGTGAATGAATTAAGACCTTGCTACGGTAAACACTGGGGTGAGACAGATGGGGCAGTAGGAGAAGGTGGCAGTAAGGAGGTTGTGTGGTTTGAAGAAAAGCAGGATTTAGGAAATTTTCACAGCTGAGAGCAATAGTAACGTGTAGATACCATAATGGTGTAAAGAGTCGCTGGGGTGATTGTAAAGAGGGGCGGCGTTCTTTGAGCTGTAGTAGGTAATGCAGTGATGACTAGAGAATGTGTTGCCTTTTTGTGGAGTGTTTGCTGCATTTCATGAGTTATTATTGGTGTACTTAATTCTGTTTATGTTGTGATATCAAAGCACTGGGACCTGGGAGACAAGGCTGGGACAGTGGTGTTTGTGCATTCATGGATGGTAGGGAATGGGGAGTAATCAAAATGAGGGTCATCAAATATAGAGAAGATGTCAGAGAAATAAGATGCAAGGTCTTCAGTTTTCTCAGGTTGTCAGATAAGTGATGGTTGTTGCGGAGGAGCATTTGGGGGGGGGGGGGGGGATTATCAGTGAGTCGATGGAATGCTTTTCAATATGTAGAAGAGTTAATGGGGAGTGTAGCGTTGAGTCTGATGCAGGTCTGGCGCCAGTGTCAGTATTTTGCTTTAATTTTTTTTATTTAAAATCTCTTGATGTGTCTCTGTATTTGCCGGTGGCGTGTTAGTGTTGCCCTGTCACAAGTCTGCAAGAAGGAATGGTACAAGTTCCAGGATTCCCAAAGGAGTAAGGCTTGTGAGGCAATATGGATATAAGGTCTTGGTAGGAATGTGGGCTGATATAGCATCTGACGAGGCCTCTCCACGACGAGCTTGGTGTGAAGGATATCGTCAGGGGTGCCTTTCAGTCTGGGTTTCTATGGATGCCCGGTAGGCATTCCAACTGGCATGGGAGTAGACTTGAATAACTGTAGGAAGGGGTTTGGTATGGGGTCCATAGAGTTGACGTAGTGTGTAGGATATAGCTACTGGAACAGGTTGGTGGTAACTTCCAATTGGATCTAGGACTTCCATAGAGAGGCGTCCAAGCAGATTGGGAGGTGCTAGGATGACATCTGGGGTGGTGCTGCTTTCAGGATGGGTGTGGTGTGGGATGGGGACCATATCACCTTGTGGGGAGTCAGCAAACCAACACTGCTGGGGATCTGCTATGGATTTTGAGTTCAGTGGCAATAATAAAAGTCAAAAAGGTACAGGTGTGTAAGTGAAGACGACACAGGTGATGGGGTGATTATGTCAGATGTGGACAGTGGCACAGATTATGGTTGGGATTTTTAAGAAGAAGCTAAGGAGAAATTGTACAAAGGATGTGACTCAACAGCGATGTTCTAGTGGTGGCCACTGCAACTCCTCTTCTGTAACTCCGCCTCTGGACAGAGTTAGGGGATTATCTGTACAGTGGAGGACACAAGGAGAGGTTTGGATGGTGTGAGTGTTAGAGGAACGTTTCATTAAGAACGAAGGTATGGACATTGGGACAGAGTATCCATTAAAATATGCTTGTTGGTGAGCAAAAAGCAGAACTTGTAGTACAGTATGTTATAGCGCTGTCAAGCTACTATTAGGGACATCAGTGGTATGAGTGAGTGAGGACTAGAGACGGTTTAGACTAGAGTGTCCAGGAGGGTGAAAATGAAGTGGACCTGGTTGTGAGAGTAGGTGACTTGGATGTTGATATGAGAGATAGAATGGACAGCAAGGACATTTGTTGTGGACATTTAAATGGATGGATGGTTTGGAGGACGACTGTCATAAATTTGTTGATATCTTCAACAAGGAGAGTTGGATAGTGGGAACTGTTTGGATGAATGGAGGTATCAAAGGGATGGACCAGGACAGTGAGTTCTGGTTTGGTGGGTTAAGGCTTGGCTTTGCATTTTGCAGAATAGGTGGAGTGGGAGTCTTTGCAGGTAGAAGGTGAAGCAAGGTTAGGGCACTGTCCAATAAACTGGGAGGCTTTTCTGTGGGGACAAATGAGGGGGGGGGGGGGGCAAGTTCTACAATCTACAGTTAGGAGACCACTTAGCAAAGACACCTTTGATGCTGGTAGGACTGAGGATGACATTTGGAGGTTTGACGTAATGGCGGCATATCAGGGCTCCCTCTTTAAGGAGATGATCTTTGGTGGAGGCAGATTCAGTAAACACACAGATGAGGTGAGTGTGATCAAGGTCACTGTTGATCCAAAGGGCTTTCTGGACTTCTAAATTGAGGTTATTTTTCATTTCAGATCCTGTTCCTGATTTGTGAGCTCATGGTCGACTTTGGTGATAACTGCAGTGAGGGTGGGAGGATTGCAGGGGTTTGGGATTGTTTGGCATTGGGTGTGATGGTGAGTGGTTTTAAGGAGGCTTTGAAACCACAGGTGACATGAAGGATATTGGAGAGGAGATCAGGAACATAAGTCATATGGAGTCTTTTCTTGGGATGATTTATTGGATGTAGAGGCTTTCTAGGCATTTTTTTTTTTTTTTTGTTTCTGGGATGAGGGTTTGGGCTCGAGGAATTTTGTCTTCGGGATGGAAAGTATGAAGTTGTGGGTAATAGGGGAAGATGATGGAGGAGGAGGAGGAGGAGTTGTGTCCATATACTGAGTGGTCTCAGGTTCACCTTGCAGTTTCTTAGGTGTGGAAGTGGGAGAGATGTCAGTTTTTTGACGTTTCGTTGGTTTCTCAACCGCTATTGGAGGGAAGCATGCTTGTGGGATGCAGGGAGGCGGGATTTGACGTTGTTGAGAGTTACCCATGAGCTGTGCAGGTCCTTCAGCATGCCTTACGATGGCTGGTGCTATGAGGTTTAAGGAAGTGATGCTTCTGATGTAATCTGTTGCAGCTATTGCTCAGCAGGCTGTTAAGCACGTCGCAATGGAGGATGTGCTGACTGGTCATTTGTGGCTGAAAGAGAAACGATAGGGGGAGAAGGGGCACGGGGAGAGATGCATGCGTTGCTGCTTTGTCCAATACTGTAGGTAAGCGAGGACAGATGCAAGGCTGGGTTTGAGGATGTGCTCCATATGGGGACATTGAGAGTGGGAGATGGTAAAGTATAGGTGATGACGTTGGGAATGATTCATGATTGCAGACAGTGATGAGTGACGTTAATTGGTGTGGCCGGCGCCGAAGTAGCGCTGGTTTGACGGTGACGAACTGTGGTGGAGTTGTGGTCTATGAGTACATCTCCGATGTGGTAGGAATGGCAGCAGCGATGCCCGGGGTGGTTTGGTGCTGATGACAGACAGTAGGAGTCGGGGGTAAAGACAAACAGATGGAACTGACGGCGGCGGCGGCGGCGGCGTCGGTGGCGACAGCGGCGGCGGCAGCGAAATAGTGGGTGATGAGGGTCGTCTGCGGTTGCACGCGCACAGACACACACACACACACACACACACACACACACACACACACACAGAGTAAGTCTCAAAAACGGAAATAAACTACATACACGAACAGGTACTGACGTGAAGCATAGGGGAGTTCTGTTACCAATCTATGCAGAGGAGTCAGGTAAATGATAGCAAACAATTGGTATAGTATCTGATTAAGGGGCTAGTCTGTTCCACTGGTTGCCGAAAAAATATGTAACTTCTAAATATGCAACACATTGGTTGTCGCGCGATAGATGGTGCTGTAATCGATGAATAACACAACTAAGTTCCAAAACTGCACTATTTCGAGAAAAATACATTGCATCAAAAAAGGAAAAACAGATTTATGTGATTAAGAATTCCGTGGAGCTGTTTTGATACATTCATACGTTCATTATCTGACCTGGTCTCGCTGCGTGCACGACGTTCGTCACACGCTAAAATTAGTTCCTCCGTAACCTGACAGGTGTCAGTACTTTATGTGGAGTGGTCCCTTAGGACACACCGAAGTTACAATCGAAATCAGTTTTAGTTGCCACACATTTCTTTATTACAAATGCATTTCTCATAATACATCACTGTAACCATAATTACAACAAAGCTTGTCTTACAGAACACCAAAATCTTTTAAGATATCTTCCACATATCGTTTCCTTTCAACCACTTACATTAATTTAAACCATGTACATGGACCCATAATTAATTCAACATGACTGACCACACCTACTTCATCAGTTACATGGAAACTCTTTCATCTATCTTTTCAGCTCGTCGAAGTTCAGAATGCAACAGACAGTAATGTTTTAAGGCTTCTTTGGCCAACTCTTCATAATTCAAACACAATATTTATAAAGCATGCTCGTAAAATATGACTACATAACTATCCCAGTTAAAAGTTCTAAGTTCAACAAACACCAAAATTTTAAGGTTTACTCGACCAACTTTTCATTAACTAATACAATGCTAATAAATCCTGATTCATAAAATATGACTAACATGACTAACTCACACCATTGTTCTGAGCTCAACAAGCCCCAACCTTTTTAATGTTTGCTCGGCGAACTTCAGATTAATTAGAACAATAATACTTGCATAGACCAGGTTCGTATGATTTCAGTACTTGACTATAACGAGAATATCTTCCCAAGAAAAACTTAACAGGTGCCGCTTCCACTCTACATGATAATTAGTGATAGACGCGAGAACACCAAAAGATTTTAACCAATACAAGAAATCCACGGGACAAGAAATAAAAAGGTACTCAACTTTGCACTGCGATTCAGTTTCAGAAACCACACTTCTCCACCGAAAGGATGGAATTGCAGGACAGCAACCGCACAATCCGAGACGTGGGAGGGGGCAGGGCCTTAAATGTCACTCTACCACCGTGGTAGTCTGATCCCAGTTTGCTCGCGTCAACAACTGCCAATTAACTGCAACATAAAACACATCTGCGTCAGACAATATTCTGAGGCATGAGATACACAATCCTAACTACACAACTACTTATCAATATCTTGTAATGATATACTCCACAAATGAAACCCAGACAATTAATCTTACAATCAACTTACTTGGGCAGTCAAGGCTCTTAAAATTTGGTTAGCCAATCCCTTAAAACCATCACTAAAATAATGGCATGAAAGTTAGAATAGCAAAAATAGTCTCGGCGCACACTTAAAGGCCAGACTAAAATAATGACATAACAGGTAGAATGGGAAAAATATTTCAGCGCAGCTGGGAACGCCGAACACAGACTTACGCACTACTTAGTTACACTTGTAGCTACGTGATTAGCCATGCTTTGTGTCTATTTGGTGGGCGTCGTTACACTTCCTTAACTGCCGTCAAGTTATCAAGCGACGACACCAATTTTAGTGATAAGCCACTGAAACAATTCCAAATGGTTTTTAATTGTTGTTGTTGTGGTCTTCAGTCCTGAGACTGGTTTGATGCAGCTCTCCATGCTACTCTATCCTGTGCAAGCTTCTTCATCTCCCAGTACTTCCTGCAACCTAGATCCTTCTGAATCTGCTTAGTGTATTCATCTCTTGGTCTCCCTCTACGATTTTTACCTTCCACGCTACCCTCCAATATTAAATTGGTGATCCCTTGATGCCTCAAAACATGTCCTACCAACCGATCCCTTCTTTTTGTCAAGTTGTGCCACAAACTCCTCTTCTCCCCAATTCTATTCAATACCTCCTCATTAGTTATGTGATCTACCCATCTAATCTTCAGCATTCTTCTGTAGCACCACATTTCGAAAGCTTCTATTCTCTTCTTGTCCAAACTATTTATCATCCATGTTTCACTTCCATACATGGCTACACTCCATACAAATACTTTCAGAAACGACTTCCTGACACTTAAATCTATACTCGATGTTAACAAATTTCTCTTCTTCAGAAACGCTTTCCTTGTCATTGCCAGTCTACATTTTATATCCTCTCTACTTCGGCCATCATCAGTTATTTTACTCCCTAAATAGCAAAACTCCTTTACTACTTTAAGTGTCTCATTTCCTAATCTAATTCCCTCAGCATCACCCGATTTAATTTGACTACATTTCATTATACTCGTTTTGCTTTTGTTGATGTTCATCTTATATCCTCCTTTCAAGACACTGTCCATTCCTTTCAACTGCTCTTCCAAGTCCTTTGCTGTCTCTGACAGAATTACAGCAAAGGACTTGGAAGAGCAGTTGAACGGAATGGACAGTGTCTTGAAAGGAGGATATAAGATGAACATCAACAAAAGCAAAACGAGGATAATGTTGCCTCTGCAACTACTGAAAAGGCTGCTGCCACTCTCCAGGAACCACACGTTTGTCTGGCCTCTCAACAGATACCCCTCCGTTGTGGTTGCACCTACGGTACGGCCATCTGTATCGCTGAGGCACGCAAGCCTCTCCACCAATGGCAATGTCCATGGTTCATGGGGGGGGGGGGGGGAGGTTTAGTATACTGGAATATTTAATTAATATGAACACCACCCACCTAAGCAACTCGACGACTCCAATTCATTCGGTCTGTGAAACTTGTAACCAACTCGACGGAAGTTGTCCTTCCAACCTCGAGGAAATCCCCAAATCGAAAGATTTGCATTGTAACGGTTAAACTCGCAATAGCGGCTGGCCATGCTCCTCCGTCATGCTGACTCTGTCTCTAGCCGTGCTACTAACACAGTCCCACGTCACTCCACTTCACACCGCGGATACCCGCACACCAGCCACCAGCAGAGCGCGCGCACTGTAGTTAAAATCCCCCGCCGTCAAAGATGTGAAGAGGACAAATAAGCATCGAAGTCTACTCAACGATGAAAAGACAATCAAAAATGGCTCTGAGCACTATGGGACTTAGCATCTTAGGTCATCAGTCCCCTAGAACTTAGAACTATTTAAACCTAACTAACCTAAGGACATCACACAACACCCAGCCATCACGAGGCAGAGAAAATCCCTAACCCCGCCGGGAATCGAACCCGGGAATCTGGGCGTGGGAAGCGAGAACGCTACCGCACGACGAAAAGACAATCGATGGAAACTGGCGCGAGCAACGCACCAGCTCTCTGAGGTAGCCATAAAGTATGGATTTTGCAATACGACCATTTCCTAAGTGTACCGTGAGTATCAGGAATCCGGTAAAACATCAAATCTCCGACATCGCTGCGGCCGAAAAATGATCCTGCAAGAACTGGACCAACGACGACTAAAGGGAATCATTCAACGTGACAGAAGTGCAGTCCTTACGCAGATTGCTGTAGATTTCAATGCTGGAACATCAACAAATGTCAGCGTGCGAACCATTCAACAAAATATCATCGCTATGGGCTTCAGGAGCCTAAGGCCCACTCGCATACGTAGACGACTGCACGACATAAAGCTTTACTCCTCGCCGGGGTCCGTCAAGACTGACATTAGAGTGCTGGTGACTGGAAACATGTTGCCTGGTCGGGCGAGTCTCGTTTCGGATTATACTGAGCTGGTGTACGAGTACGAGTATGGAGACAGCCACGTGAATCCATGGACCTTGCATGTCAGCGGGGGACTGTTGAAGATGGTGTAGGCTTTGTAATGGTGTGGGGCGTGCGCAATCGTAGTGATATGGGATCCCTGATACGTCTATATACGACTCTGACAGGTGACATGTACGTAAGAATACTGTATTATCATCTGCATTCTTTCAAGTCCATTGTGGATTCCGACGGACTTTGGCAATTCCAGCAGGACAATGCGACACCCCACACGTGCGAATTGCTACAGAGTGGCTCCAGGTACACTCTTCTGAGTTTAAACACTTCCACTGTTCACCAAAGCCGGCCGCTATGGCCCAGCGGTTCTAAGCGCTTCAGTCCGGAACCACGCTGCTGCTACGGTCGTAGGTTCGAATCCTGACTCTAGTATGGATATGTGTGACGTCCTTAGGTTAGTTAGGTTTAAGTAGTTCTAAGTCAACGGGACTGATGATCTCAGATGTTGAGTCCCAGATTGCTTCGAGCCATTTGAACCATTTATTTACAGAACTCCCCAGACTGAACGTAACTGAGCATATTTGGGATGCCTTGTAACGTGCTGTTCAGAAACGATCTCCACGCCCTCTTACTTTTACAGATGTATGGACAGTCCTGCAGGATTCATGGTGTCAATTCGCTCGGGCGCTACTTCAGACATTAGTCGAAACCATGCCACGTTGTGCTGCGACACTTCTACGGGCTCACGGGGGCCTTACGGGATATTAGGCAGGTGTAACGTTTCTTTGGCTCTTCATTGTGATAGAGAGATAACTGAAATGATTTAGAGTTACGTAGAAAGTGATAGGAATGCTGATAATGCTGTAATACTTCATGCTCAATGTTTTCCAAACAGGGTGCGATGTGCTTCTTTTTGTCAGGTTTTTCGACCGTTCTACACCGACGTAACTGCACAACCATGAAAAAGGAACCGTCGAAGAACGTTTGCTTGATAGAATAATAAAACTGCAACATTATCTGCAGTGATTCACAACCACCACATTAGCACTGTACTGTTAATTCGTGACTCAGGTATTAGACTACTTTTTGCCGAATTTTGAAACGTAGTAAATACATTTTTCATAAATATTTCCCTCCATCAGGAACTTCACGGCAAAGACTTCCGATACCGAGTAACATTTTGCCAGTGGTCGCTTTACCAAACTCAGAGAGATCCCAATTTCTTGGCCCATGTATTGGTTCTGACGATTCGACCTTCACGAAACGTAGCATGATCAATCGACACAACATGTGGCACTGCAGTATGGAACATCCATGTTTGGTACCCTAAGTTGAACATCAGCGCCAGTGGAGAACGAATTTTTAGTTGAGAATAACTGGTGACCAACTCATCGGTGCACTCTTCATCGATGGCAGCTTAAATCGTGATAAATATGGAACATTTTTGGAGAACGCTCTTCCAGTATTGCTTTCAGACCTCCCTTTGCGACAGTCGATGAGGTTTCAACATGATGGTTGTCGAGCACATTCTGCAGCAGCATGGAAATTATTAAATCGCGTGTACAATCGTCGGAGGCTCGAAAGAGATGGTCCAGTATCTTGGTCTGTAATATCGCCAGATATTATTTTTGCTGATTTTTGTTTGTGGGGTTACTTGAAGAGTGAAAGTCATAATGAAGTGCCAACAACGGACGATAACGTGATTCAGCCTATCACCAATGCATGTCACCATCAGAAACACTTCACAGCTGTGTCGAATCACTCCATATGTGGATAAATAAGTACATCGAACTGAGCGGCGAGGTTTTCAAGCACTTAGTTTTCGAGCACTTAAGAACAAGCACCTCAATAGTGAGACGTGAGACGACATACCTCAAAGGAGCACACCGTTGGTGAGAGGACATACCTCAATCAAGTTTTTCTCACAATCACTAAAAACGTTTTGTTTTCTTTTTTTGATCCAATGCGCATTCCTCGAGATAATACTGTTTTGGAACTTAATTCTGTCTGACCGAGCGAGGTGGCGCAGTGGTAAGCACACTGGACTCGCATGCAGGAGGACTACGGTTCAATCCCGTCTCCGGCCATCCTGATTTAGGTTTTCCGTGATTTTCCTAAATCGCTTCAGGCAAATGCCGGGATGGTTCCTTTGAAAGGGCACGGCCGATTTCCTTCCCCATTCTTCCCTCACCCGAGCTTGCGCTCCGTCTCTCATGACCTCGTTGTCGACGGGACGTTAAACACTAACCTCCTCCTCCTCCCCTTAATTCTGTCTATCAAAGCGCCATCTATCCCGCAACGTCAAAAATGTTACGTATTTTCCCCATAGAATCCGAATCTACAATTAAAATAAAATGTTCCTATTTCAGATTTGAAAGTTGCCTTCCGCCCCGCCCCCTCCGTGGGTGGTGCAGCATAAATATACCGAACACGAATTTTTTGTAATCCAATGCGTAGTTTTTGAGTTATGTCGTTGTCTGAAGACAAAAAACTTATTTGTTGAAATAATCAGCAACAAGTTTCACAAAAGAAATTTCATTTCTTAACCGGTTTCAGAAACCTAATGCCCTTCTTCAGAAGATTTTAAATATCGCATTACTAGCGAGTGTCAAAAATAAGCAGGTGTGTGCAGCATATTATTTTAGTCATGTGAATCATGGTGCCTGTACAAATATGGCACAAGGGAACCAAGCAATAAGTGCAGACATCATGCCAGAACTGAAACTGATTAACTAATGACGCTTGTAATAATATACATTTGTGCGACGACCCTTCTTGTAAAAGGGAATTACGCAAACATTTTTCCAATAACTTTGTACTCTTCGGTGCTTCAATTTTCTTACGTATCGTCTCTGTAGAATCTCGCAGGTGTATCATCTGGTCCAAATACCTTTTCACTCTTGACCGATTTCATTTGACTTTGTATTTGGCAGTCACTTACTTCAATATCTGCCATTTCAGCACTGATGCGACTATTAAAAGAAGAACCGTATTATCTGTTTCCGCCGTGTAACAGTCTCGGAAGTCTGAATTCATTATTTCGACCTTCTCTCTGTCATCTTCCCTTTCCTGCCATTACAGTCACTGAGCAAATAAATAAACGATTTCACTCCGCTTACTGACTTCAAGTAGGATCAAAATTTCCTATACTTATATGGATATGGTGTCTGTTCCTTCGGACATGTCCAAAAGAACCATTGATGACCTGCAGCCGTCTAGAACGAAATCAGAATTAATTTTTAATACCTTCAGTTGCTGACGGGCGTTGATATGTATCCACGGGGACAGGTGAAAATGTGTACGCCGACAGGGACTCGAACCTGTGATCTCCTGCTTACATGGCAGACGCTCTATCCATCTGGGCCACCGAGGGTACAGAGGATATTGTGACACGCTTTACTCGTGGAAGACATTGTTACCAAGTCCCGTAAGAGTTCGGGGAATATGTGTGCATCCGCACAGAAGAAGAAGGTCATGCATGGGTGGTATTGCCAGAACTATATACGTATATGGATATGGTGTCTGTTCTTTCGGACATGTGAGTCGGTAAAACGCACCGCATAAGAACGTCGCAGTTACAACGGTAGACATCGCTGGGGCGTTCGCTCATTTATGGTGGTTAATACTTTTTGACCGCCTGAGAGACTTGGACTGCTCACGAGCGTTATGCAACTGCTCTACGAACTCTTGCCAGAACAGACGGGCGACTATATTGTACGCAGGAGAGACCCTTCAAAAAGAAATATCCAAAGGCTGCTCGCTGGGATCCGTAAGTGGCCCTGTCTTCTGGAATCTGCTACGGAATACAGAGTTAGAAAAGCTGCAGGGCAACGAAGCAGTCGTTGAAATAGTTCCGATGACTTGATGGTCTCTACGCCTGAAGGGAATCTCCACCTCTAAACTGAAAGAAAGATGTAACATAATGCTACAAAAATTACATCAGCAATGTGAAAGAGTTAAACTGTCTGTTGCACCAGTGCGTGTTGTTAAAAATGAAACGTTTTACGAGGCACTATCAGTAAATAAGCAACAAGTTCATAAAGAAAAAGTCCGTCAATAGATACCTAAGAGCCTTTTTGGACGAGTGAAAATACTGAAGAAGTAAACAAATTTTGCAGGAAAATGGAGAACGAAATTATTAGTCCAGTCAGTTATAAACTACCATTGTAAACAACAAGAATATTTCGTAATGCTATCCTATCTGCGACCATGGGATACTGTGTTAGACGTATTCTCATAACACCGAAACAGTTAATTAATAGTGTGGAATACGGGATTCTCCTTCATTTTATGGGAGTTTTTGGTCTTGTGTCAGTTGAGTGAATACTCGGTATATATCCACACATCTCCAGGAACGATAAAAGCAGCGGTATATTAGCTGACGAAAGAAGAACGTTTTGAAGCGCAGAATTTAATAAGAATAGGGGCCATAAACGAGCAGTAAATTCGCAATCAGAAAATCCTTCTGTGTCGAAAACAATGAGATTTTGCGCAACAGCAAGACACATTCATGGTTTTCTCGAAAACATAAAAAGAGACTGGAAATGAGGCACCTAAATCCCTGAAGAGACCTGACACAGCTTGGTGAGTAGTGGGGCTGGCCACTACTGGCATCGAATTCGGCGAAGACAAATGTCTGATTGTGCCTGTGATGAAGAAGTCACACCAGAACGTACCATCTATGGGTGACTTATAATTACGCCGATGTTGGCCCTAAATTGGGAAGGCTGTATGTCACAGTAATATTGTCCAGCGAGAAAAAATGGTAGATCCTGACAGTTGTTCATTTAGTTATTTATTGCTGCTGCCATTTGAGAATGGCCTCCCAAGACAGGTCGTACTTCTACAACATGAAATTAAACATGTACAGACTGTGATACTTGTTTGATATGCACTCCTGGAAATTGAAATAAGAACACCGTGAATTCATTGTCCCAGGAAGGGGAAACTTTATTGACACATTCCTGGGGTCAGATACATCACATGATCACACTGACAGAACCACAGGCACATAGACACAGGCAACAGAGCATGCACAATGTCGGCACTAGTACAGTGTATATCCACCTTTCGCAGCAATGCAGGCTGCTATTCTCCCATAGAGACGATCGTAGAGATGCTGGATGTAGTCCTGTGGAACGGCTTGCCATGACATTTCCACCTGGCGCCTCAGTTGGACCAGCGTTCGTGCTGGACGTGCAGACCGCGTGAGACGACGCTTCATCCAGTCCCAAACATGCTCAATGGGGGACAGATCCGGAGATCTTGCTGACCAGGGTAGTTGACTTGCACCTTCTAGAGCACGTTGGGTGGCACGGGATAATTGCGCACGTGCATTGTCCTGTTGGAACAGAAAGTTCCCTTGCCGGTCTAGGAATGGTAGAACGATGGGTTCGATGACGGTTTGGATGTACCGTGCACTATTCAGTGTCCCCTCGACAATCACCAGAGGTGTACGGCCAGTGTAGGAGATCGCTCCCCACACCATGATGCCGGATGTTGGCCCTGTGTGCCTCGGTCGTATGCAGTCCTGATTGTGGCGCTCACCTGCACGGCGCCAAACACGCATACGACCATCATTGGCACCAAGGCAGAAGCGACTCTCATCGCTGAAGACGACACGTCTCCATTCGTCCCTCCATTCACGCCTGTCGCGACACCACTGGAGGCGGGCTGCACGATGTTGGGGCGTGAGCGGAAGACGGCCTAACGGTGTGCGGGACCGTAGCCCAGCTTCATGGAGACGGTTGCGAATGGTCCTCGCCGACACCTCAGGAGCAACAGTGTCTCTAATTTGCTGGGAAGCGGCGGTGCGGTCCCCTACGGCACTGCGTAGGATCCTACGGTATTGGCGTGCATCTGTGCGTCGCTGCGGTCCGGTCCCAGGTCGACGGGCACGTGCACCTTCCGCCGACCACTGGCGACAACATCGATGTACTGTGGAGACCTCACGCCCCACGTGTTGAGCAATTCGGCGGTACGTCCACCCAGCCTCCCGCATGCCCACTATACGCCCTCGCTCAAAGTCCGTCAACTGCACATACGGTTCACGTCCACGCTGTCGCGGCATGCTACCAGTGTTAAAGACTGCGATGGAGCTCCGTATGCCACGGCAAACTGGCTGACACTGACGGCGGCGGTGCACAAATGCTGCGCAGCTAGCGCCATTCGACGGCCAACACCGCGGTTCCTGGTGTGTCCGCTGTGCCGTGCGTATTGTCACTTTAAGATATATTATAAATGCAGAAAAAACTTCTAAAATAACAAGAATCTTTCATTTAAGAAGGAGAAATCAGAGATAATAGGAAAGACATAGATTTCTCGCAGTGTCCGGAGCAAGTATGGTGGGTCTGACACACCGGTGTCAATGTGTTCTTTTTTCCATTTCCAGGAGTGTATCTTATTCGTAATAAAAGATTAATAATACTGCAGCTTTAAATACTTGTAGATATAAAAGTAATTAAGAAATTAAAACCCTAAAATTATCGGTTTATCAATAGAAGATAGAAATATAGGGAGATGGAAAGAGGTTAGACGTATTGTCACTTTAAGATATATTATAAATGCAGAAAAAACTTCTAAAATAACAAGAATCTTTCATTTAAGAAGGAGAAATCAGAGATAATAGGAAAGACATAGATTTGCATTAGAGGTCGCACCGCCTAGCTATCCCGCGTGTGAGGGCTCGGCAATTCATCGAGCCTGTCACATTCAAAGTACCGTAGCGTACAAAATATCTTTAATACTCATTTGATAAATTTATGTGCAGAGACTTGTATTGTATTACTATTATATTACATTTCTTACAGGTCGTACATGCTTTACACAAGGCCATAATCTGTACATTATTTCTATTTGTTGTGTGTATGGTTTTGCACTTTATCCAAATTTAATAATAAATTGCATCATTTCGTTACAGGTATTGTTTACATAAGTTTAATAACAATCATACCATTTAAATTACACATACTACGCATGTGTTCCTTTATTTAGTCTTACCTTTATCTAGGTCTGTATGTTAATCTCACTGTTTGTCTCCGTTTCGGCATCCGAGTCTATTTCTGTGTTATCCTTAGCTCTCCCTCTTATTTGTGTATGTGTTTCTCCTTTTCTACATCTACATCTACGTGATTACTCTGCTATCCACAATAAAGTGCCTGGCAGAGGGTTCAATGAACCACCTTCAAGCTGTCTCTCTACCGTTCCACTCTCGGACGCCACGCTGGAAAAATGGGCTCTTCATTTCTCCCTATGCAGGTGGGTGCCAACAGAATGCTTTCGCAATCGGACGAGGAAACTGGTGATTGAAATTTCATGAGAAGATCCCGTCACAACGAAAAACGCCTTTGTTTTAATGATTGCCACTCCAATTCACGTATCTTGTCTGTGACACTATCTCCCCTATCTCGCGATAATACAAAACGATCTTGTTTGTATAATTCGTGTATCGTATGTCACATTGTATCGGTTATGTCATTCAGTGTGCTCCAGTTGTCCAGCTGACGTAGAATTTGTCCTATGTTGCCATACTCAGTTCGGGGTCGTATGTGTGTGTGCATCTGCCACAGCGTACAGTGACACGTTCAGGACTTCTACGTGCTCCACAAGTACACTGAGTGTTCGGCTGAGACCGAACTGATGGAGGTGTTTTGGGTATGGACCATGGCCCGTGAGGAAACTGATCATGCGGGATCTATATGTTTTAGCCTCATTCTGGACAAGATCGTCTAGGCCATTTCAAGAAAGACGTGGAAAGCGCTACGGGTGGTCGCAACGGAAGATCGAAGAGCAACACAGCAAAGGCAGCTGAAGTCGTCATCGCGGCAGGTGGACGGTCAACAGTACGTACACCTTTGGTGGTAGTAACTGCCACAGCAGGGCGGAAGCGGTGCCGTGGGCCGGTGTCTCTCCAGCCAAGCAGCCACGTCACTGTTGGGGTGAGGTGGGCCAGCATTGGGTGTGCTCCTTGTCGGCAACTATGATGCTCCCTCGTGCCAGTGCGGTAATCCCCTGCAAGCAGAGACTCAGCAGACAACAAACATCAGAGGCAGATTCTACCACAACGCAGTACTTGGTGTCCAAGAAACTGGCACGTGTGCCTAAGGATAAGAGAGCGATGGAGTGAATTGTGAAATGTGGCAGAAAGAAACTTTTGGTATTGTTGTTTATAATCTAATTCATTACTTACTATGTATACAGTGACAGGTAGAAGGTAACCAGATAATAGTAGTAGCAGATGTAGTTAGGTATGGTAGTGGATGTAATCTTCATTAATAGTTGAAAAAGTTATGTTGATAGAAAGTAGCATTTTGCTAGCTGATAGAGTTCATTTTGCACAATTACTGAGAGATGTAGTGATTTGATTAAGAAAGTGTACAGTCCGTGTTTAAATTATAGATAAACAACTCAATGTGATAAACAAATAGGTAAATGTTCTTATAACCTCTTTTCAAGACATTATTCATTCTTATTCATTCTTTTCGACGGATTTTCCAAGTCCTTATTCGCCTCTGACAGAATTGGAATGTCATCAGCAAACGTGAAAGTTTTATTTCTTCTCGACCAACTTTAAGCCATCTCGCAAGTTTCTCTGTGGTTTCTTGTATTGCTTGCTCGATGTACAGGTTGATGAACACGGGGGATACGCTACAACTCTGTCTCATCCCTTTCTCAACTACTTTTTTTCGTTGCTGGATCTCTTAGAACTGCAGTCTGGTTTCTGTACAAGTAGATGATAACTTTTCGCTCCCTATCATTTATCCCTGACTACCTCAGAATTTCAAAGGGTACCACTGAAAGTTATAAAAAGATTATTCAAAAAATTTACAAATTATTAAATTCTGTGTTTAACTTAGATCAGCCGATCTTCTAAAGTACATCGTAGGGTCAGTTTTGTCCAAAATAAATGTAAAAAAAAATAACATACAGCTAAAATACCTCAATACTTAATAGGGGTGAACATACCGCTCTCACAAGAGGGGCTTACATGCAATAGGTCACCAACTTCTATCATCTTTCGCATGACTGTAGTACGTACTTAGATGCAACAAACGCTGATCTAGCCGGCCAGTGTGGCCGAGCGGTTCTAGACGCTTCAGTCCGCTCAGTCCGCGCAACTGCTACGGTCGCAGGTTCGAATCCTGCTTCGGGCAAGGATGTGTGTGATATCCTTAGGTTAGTTAGGTTTAAGTAGTTCTAAGTTCTAGGGGACTGATGACCTCAGATGTTAAGTCTCATAGTGCTCAGAGCCATTTGAACCACTTGAACCAAACGCTGATCTAGTACGAGTACGTCACTCAGCACTGACTACGCTTAACTCACTATGCACAGTGCTAGATAGAATACTGGTAGCACTTTGGAAATCTCGACTGATTCTTTCCGTTTATTTCATGCGATTTTGTTGAACCAACATCCGCAATACATGATGGATCCTGTCCGTCATTACTTTTCTGCCTGGTCTTGGTTCAGCTGTTGTTGTTCCTTCATGTTTCCACTTCACATTCCCAAGTGTTTTCGAGAAATCGATGTCCAAAGTTTTATGAGCCTACTGAATAATATATGAGAGAGTCTTGGTTTCTTTAAAAAGCTTGCGAAGCGCTTCGTATGAGAATAGAGTCCGTTTTATCTAAGTATGTACTACAGTCATGCGAAAGATAAGCGAAGTTGGTGACCCGTTATGTGTCGAAGTTGGTGACCTGTTATGTGTACACACGCGATTTCAAGTCTCCACACAGCCATCAATGGACATTAATATAGGCTGTGTCCACCTTTCGGCTTTACAACTGCTTCGACGCTGCTGACAACACTTTCAGTGAGGTGTCTGTGGAGGAATGCCAGCCCATTCTTAATCAAGAGCCGAGATCAAAGAAGGTTGTGCTGTAGGACGCTGGAGTTCGGAGCGAAGTCGTCATTCTAACGAACCAAAAGTGTTCCACTGGACTCAGGTCGGGATTTTATGCAGGTCAGTCCACTGCCTCACAGATTCCGCTTTATCAAATGGTTCAAATGGCTCTGAGCACTATGGGACTTAACATCTATGGTCATCAGTCCCCTAGAACTTAGAACTACTTAAACCTAACTAACCTAAGGACGTCACGCAACACCCAGCCATCGATTCCGCTTTATCACACAGTGCATATTCATGCTGATATTGTTATCGTCTCCCAACTGTTCCTCTACACAGAACTGTAAAATGTGTTCATATCCTTCTGCATTTAACGGTTTCTTAAGCGCAATAAGGAGACCACATATTAATAACGAAAAAAAACCCCTTACCATAACATCACATCCTCCATACTTTATTGTTGGCATTACACATGCTGGGAGGTACCGTCCTCCATGCATTCACCAAAGTCAAACCCTTCCTTTTTAAGTAAACTGCCGCTATTAGAGTGTACATTACTACCTTTTATATCGTACAATATTTCATACAATCATAATTTCGGCTTTATAGCTATTCTCAAGCGTATGTTGATGTCGATATGTTTCAAAACATCTGCCCTGTCTTAGTGATAAAGTGGCCAGAAATACATTTTTTCGACAATGACATTAGACAGGTCATATATACAGGGTAGTCCATTGATTGTGACCGCGCCAAATATCCCACGCAATAAGCGTCAAACGAAAAAACTACAAAGAACGAAACTTGTCTAGCTTGATGGGAGAAACCAGATGGCGCTATGGTTGGCCCGCTGGACGGCGCTGTCATTGGTCAAACGCATATCGACTGAGTTTTTTTTTTAAATAGGAACCCCCAGTTTTAATTACTTATTCATGTAGTACGTAAAGAAATATGAATGTTTCAGTTCACTTTTTTCACTTTGTGATAGAGGGCGCTGTAATAGTCACAAACATATGGCTCACAATTTCAGACGAACAGTTTGTAACAGGTAGTTTTTTTTAATTAAAATACAGAACTTAGCTACGTTTAAACATTTTATTTCGGTTGTTCCAATGTGATACATGTCCCTTTGTGAACTTATCATTTCTGAGAACGCACCCTGTTACAGCTTGATTACCTGTAAATATCACATTAATTCAAAAATGCTCAGAATGATGTCTGTCAACCTCAATGCAATGGGCAATACGTGTAACGAAATTCCTCTCAACAGCTAGTTGTTCGCCTTCCGTAATGTCCGCACATGCATCGACAATGCGCTGACGCACGTTGTCAGGCATTGTCGGTGGATCACGATGGCAAATATCCTTCAACTTTCCTCACAGAAAGAAATCCGAGGACGTCATATCCGGTGAACGTGCGGGCCACGGTATGGTGCTTCGACGACCAATCCACCTGTCATGAATTGCGCAATTCAATACCGCTTCAACCGCACGCGAGCTATGTGCCGGACATGCACAAGTTGGAAGTACATCCCCATTCTGTCATGCAGTAAAACATCTTGTAGTAACATCGGTAGAACATTACGTAGGAAATCAGCATACATTGCACCATTTAGATTGCCGTCGACAAAATTGGGGCCAGTTATCCTTCCTCCCATAATGCGGCACCATATATTAATCCGCCAAGGTCGCTGATGCTCCACTTGTTGCAGCCATCGTGGATTTTCCGTTGCCCAATAGTGCATATTATGCCGGTTTACGTAGTCGCTGTTGGTGAATGACGCTTCGTCGCTAAATAGAACGCGTACAAAAAATCTGTCGTCGTCCCGTAATTTCTCTTGTGCCCAGTGGCTGAACTGTACACGACGTTCAAAGTCGTCGCCATGCAATTCCTCGTGCATAGAAATATGTTGCAATCGATGTTGATGTAGCATTCTCAACACCGACGTTTTTGAGATTCAAGATTCCCGCGACAGCAGCTAAAACACCTGCTTGGGCATCATCATTTGTTGCAGGTCGTGGTTGACGTTTCACATGTGGCTGAACAATTCCTGTTTCCTCAAATAACGTAACTACTCGGCGAACGGTCCGAACACTTGGATGATGTCGTCCAGGATACCGGGCTGCATACATAGCACACGCCCATTGGGCATTTTGATTACAATAGCCATACATCACCACGATATCGACCTTTTCCGCAATTGGTAAGCGGTCCAGAAGCAAATACCGTCCACACTGGCGGAATGTTACGTGATACCACGTACTTATACGTTTGTGACTATTACATCGCCATCTGTCACAAAGCGAAAAAAGTGGTCCAATTAAAACATTCATATTTCTTTACGTTCTACACGAATATGTAATAAAAAATGGGAGTTATTATTTAAAAATCACAGTTGATATCCGTTTGACCTATGGCAGCGCCATCTAGCGGACAACCATATCGCCACCTGGTTTCCCCCTTCAAGCTAAACGAGTTTCGTTCTTTGTAGTTTTCTCGTTCGATGCTTATTTCGTGAGATATTTGGCCCGGTGACTTCAATGGACCACCCTAACATTTCATAATGCACTTGAGTATGGCTGTAAAGCCGAAATCATGATTTTGTCAAACAAATAAACTGTAACTTCGAGTCAAATGGCGAAACTTTCTTCTAAGAGTTCTACATGACCATGGGCCCCTTGAAGGAAGAACCAAATCCTTCCATCGGATTGCCGAAAGGTACAGCGTGATTCGTCACTACCTTACAATTATCCACTGCCCACTTTACACCCACTCAAACATCGCTTTGCACTGACTAGAGTAATGTGTGGCTTACGACGAGCTGCACAATTATTGTACCCCATTTTTTAACTCCATAAGCACAGTCATTTGTTAGCTAGACTCCTAGTAGCACTTTCGAACTCACATGACTCTTTCCGCTATTTCCATACTATAGTTTACAACCCGCTCCGTATTGCTCCACAGTCACAGTCCATCAGTACGTGTCTGCTTGGTTGTGGTTTAACAGTGCTTGTTCCTATGCGTTTTCCTCAGCAATCGACTTGGACAGCTTTAGAAGGGTTAAAAATCTCGCTGACAGATTTGTTACTCTGGTGACGTCCAATGACTAGTTCATCAACAGTTGCTGCTGTTACTGCTTCTCTACTGACAACACAATATCCCTCATCTCCTTCTACACTGAAGGGTCCGTCTCTGATGACATCTAGTGATTATTTCCGCTTTACATAGGCATGTTCGGGTAATTTTGTTCAGACAGTGTGTGTTTCACTGTTAGTCATGGCTAAGCTGTACTAATTACTTGTCATGCTTTTCCTTTTGCTTTTGCACTAGTGGCCATTAAAATTGCTACACCAAGAAGAAATGCAGATGATAAACGGGTGTTCATTGGACAAATATATTATACTAGATCTGACATGTGATTACATTTTCACGCAATTTGGGTGCATAGATCCTGAGAAATCACTACCCAGAACAACCACCTCTGGCCGTAATAACGGCCTTGATACGACTGGGCATTGAGCCAAACAGAGCTTGGATGGCGAGTACAGGTACATCTGCCCATGCAGCTTCAACACGATACCACATTTCATCAAGAGTAGTGACTGGCGTCTTGTGACGAGTCAGTTGCTAGGCCACTATTGACCAGACGTTTTCAATTGGTGGGAGATCTGGAGAATGTGCTGGCCAGGGCAGCAGTTGAACATTTTCTGTATCCAGAAAAGTCCGTACAGGACCTGCAACATGCGGTTGTGTATTATCCTGCTGAAAATAGGGTTCCTCAGGGAACGAATGAAGGGTAGAGCCACGGGTCGTAACACATCTGAAATGTAACGTCCACTGTTCAAAGTGCCGTCAATGCGAACAAGAGATGACCGAGACGTGTAACCAATGGCACCCCATACCATCACGCCGGGTGATACGCCAGTATGGTGATGACGAATACACGCTTCCAGTGTGCGTTCACCGCGATGTAGCCAAACACGGATGCGACCGTCATGATTCTGTAAACAGAACACTGATTCATCCGAAAAAATGACGTTTTGCCATTCGTGCACCCAGGTTCGTCGTTGAGTACACCATCGCAGGCGCTCCTGTCTGTGATGCAGCGTCAAGGGTAACCGCAGCCATAGTCCCCGAGCTGATAGTCCATGCTGCTGCAAACGTCGTCGCACTGTTCGTGCAGATGGTTGTTGTCTTGCAGACGTCCCCATCTCTTGACTCAGTGATCGAGACGTGGCTGCACGATCCGTTACAGCCATGCGGATAAGATGCCTGTCATCTCGGCTGCAAGTGATACGAGGCCGTTGGGATCCAGCATGGCGTTCCGTATTACTCTCCTGAACCCACCGATTCCATATTCTGCTAACAGTCATTGGATCTCGACCAACGCGAACAGCAATGTCGCGATACGATAAACCGTAATCGCGATAGGCTACAATCCGACCTTTATCGAAGTCGGAAACGTGATGTTACGCATTTCTCCTCCTTACACGAAGCATCACAACAACGTTTCACCAGGCAACGCCGGTCAATTGCTGTTTGTGTATGAGAAATCGGTTGGAAACTTTCCTCATGTCAACACGTTGTATGTGTCGCCACCGGCGCCAACCTTGTGTGAATGCTCTGAAAAGCTAATCATTTGCATATCCAGCATATTCTTAAATTTCGTGTCTGTATCACGCCATCTTCGTGGTGTAGCAATTTTAATCGCCAGTAGTGTAGATTCACTTGAAGGGGGGCTGCTCTCATAGTTATCTTTTGTAAATTTAATAAAGGATTTATTTATTTATGCGCAACGGAATTTATTTTTTACATATCTTTTTATATCGCCCTGACTTGATCTTTCGTTATGGCGCGCCCTAACCTTCATCACGTACTACTAACCTCCTTGTTATTGAGACTGTAAATCTCAAAATTAAATGAAGTGCACTATTTGATTAAATTGACTGAAATACAGCTGAAATTCTTATCTAAACATTGAGGATCAATCAAAGCAGTGGGGGTACGTGCATTTGGCCAATGAAAAATTTTTTTTCTAAACACCCAAGAAAATTATAAAAGTATTTTTTTTTTATTTCTGCGTACTGTACAGCTCCATTTGAAAGGAAAATACAGCCTTATTCAGATCCAAATGAAATTTCAACTAACACTATAGTTTGCCTTTTTTTACCATACATGATCTTTCGTAGTTGTCTCACTAGCACACAAATGTAGTTGCAATTACTTGTTCATTACCAAATGAATAGGAAATGGGATGGATTTTGTGCATTCAGACTTGCTTACTAACAAACCTACGTGCAGTATGCCTTATCATGTACTCATCCCAATTCAATTTTTTTTTATTTTTATTTTTATTTTTTTTTTTTTTTTTTTTTGCAAGACTGCGCAACCTTCAGATTGCGGGTGAGTTACTTGCGCTTGTGGACAAAGCAAGGCTCTAATAAATACGTAGTAATCGGTGAGCGTAAGCCACTGACAGTAGGACAGGGCTGGGAACTGACTGCGTCACATGCAGACATGTAAAACTAATTACTCTTAGCTCCGTGCAATAAGAAAGGGAATACACTGATTGATTTAATTTTATTCGATTACGCACATTTAGTGCAGACTCTTTCGGCTAGTAGTCAAACAAGCGTATGACCGTACTGAAATCCGTGACCACGTGAGTGCGTTTCCTTAGAAAACAAAACAAAAAAATGTTGCAAGTTTTTGAAATCAAACCCCCGAATATGCATTAAAGGAATAGTAACTTAGATCTGATACAAATAAACTGAATACTGCCCCCCCTCCCCCCCCATACTAAGTTAATATTTGTCTGTGTCCCGCACTGAAGAATACGGCCAAGTTTATCACAAACGAAAGCCCCAAAAAATATTGAAAAAAAATCATCGTACAGCTTATACTACACTTTGTTCCGAATTGTAACTGACATGTTTATCGTAGATAGGATGGAATCTGGCAACATAATCGCAAACGAAAGTGAGGCCTCCGTCACGTGTTCTAACACCCAAGTTGTCATAGGTTCTTTTACCACAAATACACGAAAATCTTATTGAACCCTCTTACAGATTTGTTAACGCACTTCGTTTTCTTCGGAAAACACACGCACACATAGTGAGCCTTTATTGGTAACTACACTTTTCATCGCTATAGTAATTTCGCGCCACAAATATTCTAAGTGCGAACCGACAAAGAAACGATCGAAATTATTGAACTGAACCCCATACAATTTACATCAGATCATTCCTAAACGAAAACACAATTAATTTTCATAAGCATGACCCCAAATAGCGAGCCTAAAATTCTTAATCGAACATTCCCTTTGGCACTCGCACACGTAATCATCATTGAAGTTTTATATCCGTTCTTATGACTCAAGAATTGAAATTTACACTTTATACCTTTTATCGTGGTGCATTGTGGTAGTCATACTCACATTTATTTCCAACAAAACACAAATGCACCACTATTTTTTCAAACTGTTACCCATCTTTGTGCGAGACTGCACAGGCTCCGTCTTCCAGCTCTGCCCCAATCACTGAATAAAAGCGCGCCAACCACTAACCGTTCCGCCGGCCGCGGTGACCGAGCGGTTCTAGGCGCTGCAGTCCTGCTACGGTCGCAGGTACGAATCCTGCCTCGGGCATGGATGTGTGTGATGTCCTTAGGTTATTTGGTTATAAGTAGTTCTAAGTTCTAGGGTACTGATGACCTCAAATGTTAAGTCCCATAGTGCTCAGAGCCATTTGAACCGTTTGAACTAACCGTTCCGCAAGATACCCCTCTAGCTGTTGCCAACTTGACTGGCCTACCTGCTGACCGACACTCACTTTAACTCTCTAACAAATGACAATCACCTCACCCTCTCTCTAAGGTTGGCACCGCGCGCTACAAGTCACATCTACCAAACGAAAGTACACCCGCAAAATTTGACTTAACCCATTCACACTATTTCATTCACACTAACAGGATGGGATGGGAATGGTAATGTAAAAATAGTAATATTATAAAAAAGTAAGTCAACACATTGTTTGCTACCATTCAGAATAGACACAGGGGTGATTACCGTGAATATAACAGCTGGAGAAAATTAAGAAATTAGTTAAACGTCTGACTAAAGTTTTCAAATATAATTTTAACACACATGAAGAAGCAATTAAGCCACGCTTCACACTGCTCAGCTTAATATGAAATAAATTCAAGTTTCTAGAAGCACCCATTTCCGTACTGGCACAGTTTATACTCTAACACCCCTGAGCTCATTTGACGGCTTCCGCCAGTCTTACTTGGGCTCGTACGTAACTCACGTCTTAACGATCTGTAAACCGAGACGCGACGCCACCAACGCGGCCTCGTCGTATTTCGGAGCTGTTGCACCATATACGACAGCCGCGGCGTCGGCGAAAGTCTTGAAGGACGTGCCGTGTTTGCAAATGGCGCTTGGTTTACTTCCACTTCGTGCCGCCCGGGCGAACTCATTTACAAGTTGACAGGAAAACTTTCGTTATTATCTCGCGACAAAGGAAGATATCTGAGGAAAAGAGCGCACTCACACAATGCCGCTATCCCACCAGACTGGACCGTGTTCTTCGGTGCGTGTTCTGATTTCTGCGTTTGACAGAAAATCACACACTAGTGTAATCCAGTATGTGAGGCTTTCTTAATGGCTTTCATTCGGTTTTTTGCCGAAGAAAAAACAGGGAGGTCAACGGGAAGTAGTACATTTTCATTTGGTTATTACGAGGTACACCGTATATTTACATCAACATATCTCATAGATAACTGTTCTACATACATTGCCGTTATCGTAAAGTAAAACACAAGTTTATTTCTTAAAAAGTAGATCACATAAACGGCTTTCATCACTGTCGATGCAATGCTGAACACGCTTGCGTAGCTTCCCCATTACGCGCTCAGTATTCTTGAACAGTCGCCTTTATCTCTTCCCGGATTACGGCTTTCAACTCATCAGTTTTATGCAGTCACCATGAAAAAACTTTGTCCTTGAGGTGACCCAACAGAAAAAAACGGGCTGAAATGGTTCAAATGGCTCTGAGCACTATGGGACTTAACATCTATGGTCATCAGTCCCCTAGAACTTAGAACTACTTAAACTTAACTAACTTAAGGACATCACACAACACCCAGCCATCACGAGGCAGAGAAAATCTCTGACCCCGCCGGGAATCGAACCCGGGAACACGGGCGTGGGAAACGAGAACACTACCGCACGTCCACGAGATGCAGGCTGGGGCTGAAAAATCAGATTATCTCGCCGACCATGAGACATCACCAGATCGTGAGAGTAACTGACGTGGAAAATGTTACCTCAGTGGAGATTGAATTACAGGCCATATGGGCTGTAGCACCATCTTGCTGAAACATTAACACATTTAGACGGCAACGTTCCAGCAGCTATGGAATGAAGAAATTGTTACTCATGAACGCATACTGCTCGGAATTGACACTCACTCACCGGCCATTTTTGTCTTCAAAACATATGACCCAACGATTCCTTTGGACTATCCAGTACCACATCAGACGAAGACCTTCGGGTTGCCATGTGCCTTTCTATGAATGAGCTGTATGCTTGTGTCCGAGAAATTTCAGGAGGTTTGTTTTTTGACACACCCATTAAGATGAAACTTAACCTCATCAGATGTCTAAAGATTTGACAGAAATGTATCCTTCAAAAATGGTTCAAATGGCTCTGAGCACTATGGGACTCAACTGCTGTGGTCTTCAGTCCCCTAGAACTTAGAACTACTTAAACCTAACTAACCTAAGGACATCACACACATCCGTGCCCGAGGCAGGATTCGAACTTGCGACCGTAGCAGTCGCACGGTTCCAGACTGCGCGCCTAGAACCGCGAGACCACCGCGGCCGGCAAATGTATCCTTCTCGTCGATTGTATCCAGTAATGTTGTGCAGAAGTGACACCTACTCCCTTTATTTCCCGGCCATAACGTTTGAACCACTTGTAGCTTATAAGGATGAAACTGTTTCACAGTCCTCTGTAAAGACGTGCGAGAGATTTGTAACGTTCAGGAATGGCGACTGTCACATCGCTGTACATTTCGTCGTAGAATTGCACGAACTAGTCCGATATTTTTCGCCGTTCGAACTGACACTTCAGGTCCCTTATGCACAGAATTCGTCTCACATCATTGTTTTGTCCACTTTGATATTGTCGTTAGGTCTGGAACGAAGAAATGGCCGTCTCTTCCACAGCGCGTAGCGCGTTGGAAACACTCAACGATCTGCACACGACAGAACACCTCCCTCCACTGCCTCAATGCGCAGCTGCACTGGTCGACTTTCCTACTGAACTTACTGGCATACTTTGTGGGTCCGATTAAATGCGGTAGACGGCACGATTGTATCTGCATTGTAGCAGGCGGGCCAACTGAAATGTACTGTTTCCCGTGGGCATTCCTGTATAAGCTGCCCGAAGAAGTTCTGAACCACCGAAGGTATATGGGCTTAGATAAAAGCAGACCAGCGCATAAAAGAACAATCTTTATGAAACTGAAAGGACAGCATTACTGTAAAATAGAAACAAAACACTAACCAATGCAGAGGCAGTCTGTTCGAAAGTACGACTCAGGGGAATCAGAATCTGCCTAATGAGTAAATTAGAAAATCATATTGCTCCGTCCCATGCGCCTTAATATGCCTGAGTCCTTCTTGACCTCTTGTCCACAAGGCGTTCATCACTTTGCTCCTCGAGCCAGTCCCGCCGTAACGGCACCCCTTCCGAAGACATCCACTGAACGCAGGGTTCTCGCGACGATACACTGCATGTTTCTACTCGTCGCAAGCGTATGCAATCGAGTTCATGTCAGAAGATACCAATGAGGGCTATTCAGGTGTAGTAGGTGAAGGGGTACTTCATCAACTTTTAGTTCCTGCCACACTTACTATGACTGGTGGTTTTTATTCCAAACGTATTTCCCTCTTTTGTACTGCCCGGAACTCTCGCAGCAGCAAGCGCGCGAGTCTGACTGGATCAAATGAAGTAACCTTTCTCACAACTGGGGCTCATGGGCGGGGCCACAGGCCGAGCATAGATGTATGGCAGCTGTAGCAATGTGATGTCAGCTGCTTGAGTTTGTCAGCGGAGGCGGAGAGAAGTTAGGTAGATAGGAATTTTATTCCTGGCTACTTCCGGTTACAGACAGGAGTAGTTGTGGTGCGCTTGGAGCACTCTTCTGTCTGTAATGCGTTTAGTGCTGTATGTTTAGGTTCCTAGTGTTTTTGTTTTGCATGTTGGTACTCATGTTGCTAAGGGTCTGTTTATCGATTGCCGTTTTTTATTTGTAGTTCACTATTGCTATTCGAGTTTACTTTTTGTCATTTTGGAATTTGGAGATAACCAGTGGAGCTGTGGGCGCTAAAAAATGGAGTGTTGAGTGGAGAAACCGGAACATCTCCGACACATTCTTCTGTTTGATTTCAGTAGAGGGATGAATACAGAGGAGGAAGCTGGGAACATTTGCGCTGTGTGTGAGGGTAATGCCACTGGATAGAGCATGGCAAGAAGATGGTTTCCTCGTTTTAAGGAGGATCGTTTTGACATTAGTGGCTCTCCACGTTCACGAAGATCTTTGGGGTTTGATTAAAATTGTTTTCACGCATTAATCCACACTGATACTGTACATGTCAGTATACTCGAGATTGGCAAATGTGATGAATTGTGATCATTCCACCATCGTACGACATTTGCATGTCGTGGGGAAGGTCCAAAAATCGGGTGTACGGCTACTGCATGTTCTAAGCTAAAATCACAAAAATCAGTGGGTGGCCGTATGTGAATCTCTGCATGCTCGTATGCATTGGCTCTAGAACAACACCGGTCTTTGTTCTAACATAAGGAAAAGAAATTAATGGTTGACCCCAAATAAAGCAGAAACTCCCCGTACGAAGCCGAAGGGTAATGTTATGCATCTGATGGAACCAGCCGGCCGGATTAGACGAGCGGTTCTAGGCGCTACAGTCTAGAACCGCGACCGCTACGGTCACAGATTCGAATCCTGCCTCGGGCATGAATGTGTGTGATGTCCTTAGATTAGTAGGTTTAAGTACACTACTGGCCATTAAAATTGCTACACCACGAAGATGACGTACTAGAGACGCGAAATTTAACCGAGAGGAAGAAGATGCTGTGATATGCAAATGATTAGCTTTTCAGATAATTCACACAAGGCTGACGCCGGTAGCGACACCTACAACGTGCTGACATAAGGAAAGTTTCCAACCGATTTCTCATACAGAAACAGCAGTTGACCAGCGTTGCCTGGTGAAACGTTGTTGTGATGCCTCGTGTAAGGAAGAGAAATGCGTAACATCACGTTTCCGACTTTGATAAAGGTCGGATTGTAGCCTATCGCCATTATGGTTTATCGTATCGAGACATTGCTGCTCTCGTTGGTCGAGATCCAATGACTATTAGCAGAATATGGAATCTGTGGGTTCATGAGGGTAATACGGAACGCCGTGCTGGATCCTAACGGCCTCGTATCACTAGCAGTCGAGATGACAGGCATCTTACCCGCATGGTTGTAACGGATCATGCGGCCACGTCTTGATTCCTGAGTCAAGAGATGGGGACGTTTGCAAGACAACAACCATCTGCACGAACAGTTCGCGGACGTTGGCAGCAGCATGGACTATCAGCTCTGAGACCATGGCTGCGGTTACCCTTGACGCTGCATCACAAACAGGAGCGGGTGTGATGTTGTATTCAACCACGAACCTGGGTGCACGAATGGCAAAACGTCATTTTTTCGGATGAATCAGTGTTCTGTTTACAGAATCATGACGGTCGCATCCGTGTTTGGCTACATCGCGGTGAACGCACACTGGAAGCGTGTATTCGTCATCGCCATACTGGCGTATCACCCGGCGTGATGGTATGGGGTGCCATTGGTTACACGTCTCAGTCATCTCTTGTTCGCATTGACGGCACTTTGAACAGTGGACGTTACATTTCAGATGTGTTACGACCCGTGGCTCTACCCTTCATTCGTTCCCTGAGAAACCCTACGTTTCAGCAGGATAAACCACGACCACATGTTGCAGGTCCTGTAGAGGCCTTTCTGGATACAGAAGATGTTTGACTGCTGCCCTGGCCAGCACATTCTCCAGATCCTTCACCAACTGAAAACGTCTGGTCAATGGTGGCCGAGCAATTGGCTCGTCACAAGACGCCAGTCGCTACTCTTGATGAATTGTGGTATCACGTTGAAGCTGCATGGGCAGATGTACCTGTACACGCCATCCAAGCTCTGTTTGGCTCAATGCCCAGGCCTATAAAGGCCGTTATTACGGTCAGAGGTGGATGTTCTGGGTACTGATTTCTCGGGATCTATGCACGCAAATTGCGAGAAAATGTAATCACATGTCAGTTATGGTATAAAATATTTCTCCAATGAATACCCATTTATCATCTGCTTTTCTTCTTGGTGTAGCAATTTTAATGGCCAGTAGAGTAGTTCTAAGTTCTAGGGGATTGGTGACCTTAGAAGTTAAGTCCCATAGTGCTCAGAGCCATTTGAACCATTTGATGGAACCATCACCTCCTCCTCCTCTCCTCCCCAACTGGCCATGATGGCGCAACGGGACCGACCGGCCGCCGTGTCATCCTAACCCACAGGCGTCACTGGATGCGGATATGGAGGGGCATGTGGTCAGCATACTGCTCTCCCGGCCGTATGTCAGTTTCCGAGACCGCATATCCATCCGAAATGTGTGGATGGATATGTGTGTGCGAGTACTAGTGTATACCTGTCCCTTTTTCCCCCCAAGGTAAGTCTTTCCGCTCCCGGGATTGGAATGACTCCTTACCCTCTCCCTTAAAACCCACATCCTTTCGTCTTCCCCTCTTCTTCCCTCTTTCCTGATGAAGCAACCGTGGGTTGTGAAAGCTTGAAATTTGTGTGTTTGTGTTTGTTATTGGCTCTATCAACGTACCAACACTTTCGTTTGGTAAGTTACAGAATCTTTGTTTTTAGATATATTTTTCCATGACTACGGAACAATGTGTCAGCATTACTTATGAATGAAATTCATGCTAATTACATTTTCATGTCATTTATTCAGTCACACTACAATTCTGCTTCAGCTGAAGACTGATCTCACATACTTACTATGTGTAAGTATTCATTCATAAGTAATGTCGACACATTGTTACACTGCAATGATCACACGCACGGCACAGCGGACACACCAGGAACCGCGGTGTTGGCCGTCGAATGGCGCTAGCTGTGCAGCATTTGTGCACCGCTGCCGTCAGTGTCAGCCAGTTTTCCGTGGCATACGGAGCTCCATCGCAGTCTTTAACACTGGTAGCATGCCGCGACAGCGTGGACGTGAACCGTATGTACAGTTGACGGACTTTGAGTGAGGGCGTATAGTGGGCATGCGGCAGGCCGGGTGGACATACCGCCGAATTGCTCAACACGTGGGGCGAGAGGTCTCCACAGTACATCGATGTTGTCGCCAGTGGTCGGCGGAAGGTGCACGTGCCCGTCGACCTGGGACCGGACCGCAGTGACGCACGGATGCACGCCAAGACCGTAGGATCCTACGCAGTGCCGTAGGGGACCGCAAAGCCACTTCCCAGCAAATTAGGGACACTGTTGCTCCTGGGGTATCGGCGAGGACCATTCGCAACCGTCTCCATGAAGCTGGGCTACGGTCCGACACACCGTTAGGCCGTCTTCCACTCATGCCCCAACATCGTGCAGCCCGCCTCCAGTGGTGTCGCGACAGGTGTGAATGGAGGGACGAATGGAGACGTGTCGTCTTCAGCGATGAGAGTCGCTTCTGCCTTGGTGCCAATGAAGGTCGTATGCGTGTTTGGCACCGTGCAGGTGAGCGCCACAATCAGGACTGCATACGACCGAGGCACACAGGGCCAACACCCGGCATCGTGGTGTGGGGAGCGATCTCCTACACTGGCCGTACACCTCTGGTGATCGTCGAGGGGACACTGAATAGTGCACGGTACATCCAAACCGTCATTGAACCCATCGTTCTACCATTCCTAGACCGGCAAGGGAACTTGCTGTTCCAACAGGACAATGCACGTCCGCATGTATCCCGTGCCACCCAACGTGCTCTAGAAGGTGTAAGTCAACTACCCTGGCCAGCAAGATCTCCGGATCTGTCCCCCATTGAGCATGTTTGGGACTGGATGAAGCGTCGTCTCACGCGGTTTGCACGTCCAGCACGAACGCTGGTCCAACTGATGCGCCAGGTGGAAATGTCATGGCAAGCCGTTCCACAGGACTACATCCAGCATCTCTACGATCGTCTCCATGGGAGAATAGCAGCCTGCATTGCTGCGAAAGGTGGATATACACTGTACTAGTGCCGACATTGTGCATGCTCTGTTGCCTGTGTCTATGTGCCTGTGGTTCTGTCAGTGTGATCATGTGATGTATCTGACCCCAGGAATGTGTCAATAAAGTTTTCCCTTCCTGGGACAATGAATTCATGGTGTTCTTATTTCAAGTTCCAGGAGTGTATATTTACCACATTTAAAACACTGTTCTGGAAGCTGTTAAATAAAGAAAATATTAATGAATTCATGGTGTTCTTATTTCAATTTCCAGGAGTGTATATTTGCCACATTTAAAACACTGTTCTGGAAGCTGTTAAATAAAGAAAATATTAAAGTTTTGGAGGAGAGTAGCACATTAGACAAAGGCTTTATGAAGGGTATTTCTGCACGCAGGATATAGTATACTTTGTAATGGCTTGCAGAAATATTGGATGAATGAGAGAACATTTGTGGCTTATTTACACATATTTTTTGTCATTCAGCTGTGTATGAAAGACTGGGCTATTACAATGACTATAGTATGAAGAACAAAGCTGAAGATTTTATAAAACAGTATGCAGAAAAAGTAGTGCAGACTAAGCATAATATTAATAATACAGACACAAATATATGTATTCTAAATTTACACTAGCTAAGCATGGTGTTCCACATGAGTTCTGTAGCCACTGGATGTAAATTATTTGTTTTAGCAACTATCAACAATGTAATAAATTATACAAAGACAACATTATGTTAAGAATATTTATTTAGGATAAGTTTAATACTATGGTGACTTCTAGATTAACCAGTCGACTAAGTGCAATAATTATGTTGTATGAAGTGATATCTTTCTCTCAGTTTGCTTTTGCTTGCAGTCTTATAAGTTGTATATTACTAGCAATCTGCTGAAAGTGTACAAATCTTCAGTAAATTGCTGTTATAATTTACATCATTTCCTCATTTGTGATCAGAGTAACAGTTAAGCTTAAACCCTATATTGGTGAAATACCAACTAGAACATAGAAAAAATTTAATGACAAAATTAGCATCATCATTGACACCAATAATAGGGACACCATCAATGCCACTTATTACAGCTCATAAAGAATAAAATACATTGTTCTTCACTCCAACCACTTCAGCTAAGACTACAGTATACCATTGAGTTTCCAGAGCAATCTTGACTGGCAAAGTACTTCGGTTCCTCTAAACATTGGGGATGTGAAACTTCCACCATTCTGATCAACTAACAGTGAATTATGGTTTCTTCAAATGGAGTAATTTTTCATAAACACTAAGTGCACAGCAAATTTGACAAATATGTGTGATTGCTGTCAATGATCACACAAAAACATTAATGATATGTTCCTTGAGCTATCATATACTTGTGTGGACACTGTTTTTTGCAACATAAACATTTGAAAATCTGCTTTCATTCCAAACATATGTCTAGCTAAAACTGTCTAAAGTGCTGAGGGAATTGCATCTGTTTGGGAGTAAGGATCTCTTGACAGAAACTGCATTGTTCTAACAAGACAAAACAAACTTTCTGAAAAAATATGATCTGTATTGGCAGTGGATACTAATCTGCCATTGGCAGACCTAGCAAAGAAGGCACACATAATGCCTAGTTACCTAGATGATAATGATTTTAATGACCAAATTTCTTCATCTTCTGAGAGCATCCCCATAAAACACATGCTGAAGAATGAAGTTGCTCCTAGCCCCAGAACGTGCATGACAACCTCAGCAGGTGCTACCAGTGCAGCATTGTGTGAGTTTATGAGGGAGATGCTGCAACTGCTACTAGCCAGCATCCCACATAGCAAAAGTCAGTGGCAGTTCACACATAAGTCCTACAAACAAAGCTCATGTTCGCAAAGAACAAGCTGTGATAAGAGTACAATTGCTTCACATAAAAAGACAAGTTGGTCCACAAAAAGTTTGCACACAATGCAAACCAATGTACAGTGCCATGAGATTACCCAAATGGAAACAATGAGCATTAGAAGATGTCCATGCTCTTTCTACAAAAACAATCACAGTGTACACCACAACAACAGTACAATTGGAGTGCTAAGACATTCTAACTGGCTGTGTATTACAGACACTAATGGATGCAGATACCTGGTAGATTCCAGTGCAGAAATTAGTGCTGACCAACATCAGCCACTCAAAATAATTTGACAGTGGCACACAATACCTGCATCAACATGTATGATGAATGGGAGATTTCATTACACATCTATCCTACTTTCCACTGATGTTGAAGTTCCTCATTTTGATGTCAGCAGCCCAGTCATAGGAGCTAGATTTTTCTAGCTGATGCGAGATTGGGTTAACAGCTCTTTAGTGAGTTCTGACATAAACAGTTTCCTACCTGTCATGTCAACCACATCTGTTTGTAAAGAGTGTTTGGAGCCTGCTCCAGCCCACATGAAAATTTCTGTGATGTGTTCAATGGAACCAAGAGTCTCATTCTTTAGCAAATGAAGACCACACACACATGTGGTATATGAAAAGCAACCTGTTCCTTCCCCTACAGCATCCATGATATTTAAGTGAACTATGTGCCATCTCCAGAGACGCTATCTCTGCACAGCTATTGAATGAATTTCTTCCACTGAAATGCACAGTCAGTGGATGGGAAATATGCTGTCACACCATACAGCATCATTTCAAGACCATGCCCAGATAGTCTGTATTTTGCTGTGCACATTATCCACCTACAGAGAAACTTGTGGCAGCACAAAAAGAAATGAATGATGCCTCCATGTTCAGATCACGAGAGAGGTCATGCCAGACTTAATGCTCTTGGTATTGGGGTTAGTTAAACTGCCAGTACAATTGCTTCCTCCTACCATATAATTGTGCAAGGATAAACTATGGTTGGTTCACCAGGCAAGTGCTATTATTCAACACCATCGCATACTTTCCTTGTGCAGTACAGCATCCGCTGCTAAGGATGGAAGCCCTCAGTAGCCTCTGTCGGCTGGTAGAGGTTGGACACAGGCTCACCTTGAGCAATGTAATGAATCACAGGCACCTAGTGGCCAGCAACATGAACCACCAGTTACTTCTCACAGAAGTTCACTGACTGCAGCTGAGCCAGTGCGGAACCCCTCTCCACTTCCCTCTCTCACTTTTGCAGGAGGAGTAGCAGTCCCAACTGACTCATGCAGTATATCTGCTGTGCTCCATCCAATGAAATTTTGGAGATGCTGCCCACAACTACCAACTACCCTGTGTGTTCCTAAGCATTTCACACAGTCCGCAGTAGGTGCAACAACTCACAAGGATGGCTAAGGGTACCTACAGACATTGAATTCTGTTCAATCTTCTACTCCAAAAGGCTGCCTGTATACCTTTGATTTATGCTCGTGTCCTAATTTTCTTGTCATTACAAAAGCTGTTGTTAGTGTTGTCCCACTATCATTCATTGTAGTGGATGTGATAACAACCAAACTTTTCCTTCAAGCAGCTAATAAATCCAGTAACCTTAGACCTCACTGTCTTGAGAAACAGCTTAAAAGTTATTACCAAGTGATGTATTTTCATTTGTTATTTATTTTTATGTCTTCCTCTGTAATTACTATTCTTTGTAATTACATTTCTAATTAGTTCTCCAGTTATTTACATCTCACAGTTTTCCAATTTCCAGAATTTGTGGCCTTATTGGTACATTCTATGTATTTAATCAGATAAAGCATGAGCTCTGCACTATCATTATATGTTAGTAACCAAATCCAAACTGTAATTAATTATGTAACTAAAATAATATGAGAGACATTGTTGTAATTAAAGCTCAGAATGATTTTCTTATGGAAAACTAAAGATATAACTATTAAAGATTGTCATTGAATATTGTATTTTATACCTTTTTCGGCAGTAACATCAGTTTCTTTACGTTTTGTAAATTTTAATTGTAACATCAAAATTGTGCAAGATTAGTAATGCTTTATTTTGGAAGTTATTGTTAACATTCTATATAAAGCAATGCAGTGAGGCTGTGAGTAGTTGTTGAGTTGTTGTTTTGTGAGTCAGTTTTTGAAGTTACTCTTGGAAGTCTGAGAGATCAGGGAAGTCTGTCTGTGTTTTGTTTACATGATGAGTGTGCAGTTCAGATGTCAATTAATGTGAATAAAATTTTTGTGAAGCATGAAAATTTTCCATTCATTCATCAATGGACCAGGCAGAAGAAACTTAAGCTAAGTAACATTCAACATGAATCATTACAGACTGACCTCCTGTCATCTGCTTTAGTGCACTGTGCTTCAGGTACACATACTGCATGCTCATTCGCTCCTTCAGCTACCCCCTCCCCTCAGCCCTCCGATGATACTGAATCAGCTCTTGTCGAGTTGCCTTGCTGCTTCCGTCACTCAACTCCAACTCAGCATTCTGTAGTCAATGTTCTTTGGGCTCACACCACAGAACTGAACCACACCATCTCAATGGCTCAGCAGACTCTTGTAGATGTGCAACGCATCATATGCCACTGTATCTTGACAGAAGTGATGTGCCTCTTATGACTCCAGCATGCCACCCTAGCCTGCACCGACAGCATCTCAGGTTAGTGACCCTTTTGTGCTACAGACTCCTGCTCAAGATGTCCCCTTGCCATGTTTATTGGGTCAGATGAATACTATTACAAATGGGACAACACATAAAATTGTCATGACAGATGGCCCCCAGTGCATCATAAAGCACATCTCCCTAAAGACAAATTTGTCTTGCTAAGACTGCAGTGGATAAACTCCTGAATGTATGCATTTTCAACTGTTGGATCATAATTGGTCTGCCCCCATACACTTATTCCCCAAGAAGGACAGCGCAGTGCACCTCCATGGAGACTACCATTGCCTTAATGTATTTATTGTAATGGATAGTTATTCCGTCCCACATATTCAGGACTTCGGCCAGCTATTTAGTAAAGCACGCATTTTCAATGATTTGGACTGCTGTGAGGCATGTTTACAAATACCTATGGAACAGAGTGACATGCCCAAGACAGCTTTGATCACCCACTTTGGCCTTCACAAATTTGATTACATGACTTACAACCTCAAGAATGTGGCTAAAACTTGGCAACATTTCACTGACACTTTAACTGGTCTTACTGCTATGCATACCTACACAACATTCTCATTTTCTCCTCCACTGATGAGCAACATGAGCTATGCCTGGCCATGGTACAGGACTTACTGGCTTGTAAGAGAATCAAAATTAATCACGATAAATCATAACTGCGACTCACCTGTGTTACCTTTCTTGGGTACACTGTCTTGTCTGAGGGTACACGTTCTTCACAAGATTGGATCAACTGCATTTGTGGCCTACCACTCCCTGTGACTTTTTGCAAAATTGCACCAGTTTTTGGGAACCATCAATTTTCACAGAGACAGTCTGTTGACGGCAGCAGCTATCCAAGATATCTAGACTCAGGTGTCCTACACCTATCACCACCAATCAGGGTGGGCAGTTTGAATCAATGTCATTTAACAAAGTCTGATTTCTCTGTGATGTGGATAAATTTTGCTCTACAGCTTACTACCCTCAGAGTAATGGGATCGTCGAGCGTTGGCACAGGACTCTGAAAGCAGCCCTCATATGCCACAGGTGTGGGTGGTTCAACGCCCTCCCCTGGGTCATGTGGTCATGTTATGAATCTGTGCAGCTTATGAGACTGACATCCAGGTGTAACTTGCTAGGTCCTGTATGGCTGGACATTAGTCCCCCTAGCTGAATTCGTTGGCGATGGTGCAATCTTTGACCTATCCGATCTCCCCACTCTTGCTGAGCATGTCTGGGCACACATAGCTGCCATCTGTATGCCTCCCCCATGACCACATATCTACCCTGCTCCACCCCCCCCCCTCCCTCCTCCCAGTTTCTTGCACTCAGGCTTGGACTCATGAGAGTTTATTATGTTACAGAATGACATGGTCAAACCGGCACTACAGCCACCTTAGTCGGGCCCATAGCAGGTATTGGCATGCATAGTTAATACTATTGACATACTCATCAATGGCTGACATCAGACAATTTCACTTCAGTGATGATCAGGGAATCTGTCCCACCACAAACTCTCGAATCAAGTTCGCCGCCATCACACAATGACCCCTGAACCAGTACATACTACCCATGCCTCAGATTCAAAAACATTGTGTGTAAGATTACATCATCACAAGTGCTGTTACCTGCTCTTCCACTTAGTGTGTTCTAGTGTTTCTTCTGAGCTATAATACCCCCCCCCCCCCCTCTCCTACAGCACCCCCTACTACTACCAACAATGAGATTTGCTTTGCTCTTCCATCAATACTTCTGCGTGCATGCAAATGAGCTTTCCTAATGGCTCCAAATTGGATCACACTTCATCCTCTGTGTGAGGGACACTCCATCCAATGACACACCAATTTCACATATAACCATCCCAAGCACACTCTCCATTCCAGATGCAGCTGGAATAACAGTGACACTCGTCACAAACGGGATGCTCAAGATATGCATCCCGCTCTTTGCTGCTCCTCCAACACTGTCATCTTCTGTGCTGGTCCATTTCACATGTGTAGTGTGACCAGTCCATCCTCCTTACTGGCTGGGCTCTGTGGTGACCACTAATTTCCAGTAATTCTAGAATGAGAGTGCTCTATCTTTATAATCAGCAAACTTTGGATCTTGTTTTGGACTATGTTTGTTTTCACTCGATTTGTCTGATTTTCTGGTTATTGTAAGTGAATAAAGAATATTTGATCATAAATGTTGGTTATTTCTATCCAGAAACTCATCAACATCGATAGAAAATCCACAGCACTGGCAACATTACTGACCAAAAATTAAACAGACAAATGAACAAGGAATGTGATGAAATAAGGCAATGGAAATAATTATTTGAGATATTGACATCATGGACAAGAAAAAAGATAAATACTGTAACCTCCATTTGTGTGTGTGTGTGTGTGTGTGTGTGTGTGTGTGTGTGTGTCTTAGTAAAAGACAGGAACTACATCATGTGAATTATTTTATTATTGGTGTGTTACACAAAAGTGTTCAAAATGGAAATTCAAAACAAGGAATTGAGTCCATTTCTAAGCCAGTTTTACAATGACTCTATTGAAAAACTTACAAAGTTTTTAGTGAAAAAATTGATAAAGTAAATAATGATTTTAGTAATGAGAATAAAGAGCTGGGTGATGAGATATCAGACTTTAGTAACCAGGTAGCAGAAAAAAAAATTGTGGCAAAGCCAAGGCACAAGCAATCAGATACATTATTCAGCCCAGTCAAAAATAATATTGTAAGTGTAGAATTAGATCATAAAATGAAACTGTAAACATTTTTATTGTAGAAAATGGAACTTTGTTGGAAGAAAACTAAAATGTATTTTTTAATATAGGTGGGGTGGAGGTGGTGGAAGTTTGTCAACAAAGTGTTGTGCATGTCAGAAATGATATTTGTCCTCAGAGCCTTTTGTGGTGGCATGCCAGAATAAAATATACTTGGTTTTCAATCTGCTCATTCCAAATAAAACACTACAGCTTTTGATGGCTATCTCTGCCATCACCATTAGGAGTCAAAACTACTGACTGCTGAGGCTGGCATGGGTTTCTTTTTATATAGGCATGGTTGCAGTGCCTGACACCAATCACATATAGTTGAAACAATGCATATGCAGAAGGTGAGCTGGGCAGCTCAGAGCAGCTCTAACCCACCGGGGGACCAAGTGACTTCAAGTGACTCAAGGACCCAAATGACCCAAGGAGCCATGCTTGAAACTGCTGCTCCCACCTCCCTACAAGCATCAAGCATCCATCTTCACTTTCTTTCAATATTCATATCCGGCCTCCACACCCTACTAAGTGTACACCCCTGGTCTCTGATAATTGCTGTTTATTTTAATCTTGGTCACTTCCTTCATAACAGGATCCCAATATGTTGATGTGTGAGCCATGACTCCTGTCTTTTCAAAGAGTGTTTTGTGTAAATTTTCCAGGCAATGCTCAACTATGGCTGATTTGTCAAGCTCCCTTTGTTTAATATGTAATTTGTGCTCGATACAACACTCTGCAACTGTGTAAATTCGTTGATCTATATACGCTGAAGCACCAAAGCAACCGGTATAGGCATGAGTATTCAAATACAGAGATATGTAAATAGGCAGAATACGGCACTGCTGTCTTATAAAGGCACTGCTGCCAGCCTTTATAAGACAAGTGTCTGGCACAGTTGTTGGATCAGTTATTACTGCTACAATGGCAAGTTACCAAGATTTAAGTGAGTTTGAATGTGGTGTTATAGTCAATGTGTGAGTAATGACACATAGCATCTCTGAGGTAATAGTGAAGTGGGGATTATTTTCCTGTATGAGCATTTCTTGAGTGTAATGTGAATATCAGGAATCTGGTAAAACATCAAATTTCCAACATCGCTGAGGCCGGAGAAAGATCCTGCAGAAACGAGACAGATGATGACTGAACAGAATCATTCAGCATGACAGACGTGCAACCTTTCTGTAAATTGCTGCAGATGTCACTGCTGGGCCATCAATAAGTGTCAGCGTGTGAATCATTCAACAAAACATTATTGATATGGTCTTTTGGAGCTGAAGGCCCACTCCTGTATCCCTTGATGACTGCATGACACAAGGCTTTACACCTGACCTGGGCCTGTCAACACCAACATTGGACTGTTGGTGACTGGAAACATGTTGCCTGGTCAGACGAGTTTCATTTCCAATTGTTTCGAGTGGATGGATGTGTACGGGAATGGAGACAACTTCATCAATCCATGGACCCTGCATGATCAGCAGGGGACTGTTCATGCTGTTGGAGTCTCTATAATGATGTGGTGTGTACGCAGTTGGAGTGATAAGGAACCACTTATATGTCTAGAACTGACTCTGACAGGTCACATGTATGTAAGCATCCTGTCTTTTTTTTTTGTTATGGTTTTTAGGGCGCAAAACTGCTATGGTCATTAGCGCCTGAAGCATCCTGTCTGTTCACCTGAATCCATTCGTGTCCATTGTGCATTCCAACAGACTTGGGGAATTCCAGCAGGACAATGCAACACCCCACACATCCACAACTGTTGCAGGAACACTCTCCTGGGCTTAAACACTTCTGCTGGCCACCAAATTCCCCAGACATGAATATCATTGAGCATATCTGGGATGCATTGCAACGTGCTGTTCAGATCTCCACCCCCTCATACTCTTACTGATTTATGGACAACAGCCCTGCAGGATTCATGGTGTCAATTCCCTCCAACACTACTTCACTACTTCAGACATCAGTTGAGTCCAGGCCATGTCGTGTTACAGCACTTTTGTACACTTGCCAGAGCCTCACACGGTGTTAGGCACGTGAACCAGTTTCTTTGGCTCTTCAGTGTAGACGCTGAAGCTGCAAGGGTGGCACACTCATCAGGCACACAACAAGCTATGTCTTCTTTAATAAGGTACAGTATATCTCACATCTTGGGCCTGGACCAGAACACTGGTCTCAGCCCATGTTTTTGCAACACATGTTCTAACTTGCTGCTCATTACCCCACAGTATGGAAGGGAAGCAGCCAGCTTGGCATCTTCTGCTGATTCCAATGCATTCTTTGTCAGTGGCACCTGAAAGCATTTGCAATGTCTCCCTTTCTCTCTGAATGTCTCAAATTCTGTGCAGCAATTCAGAGTGTAGGTGATCATCATAAGGAATAACCTTTGCTCTATGTATTAATGTGTTCAGAACCACTTTCCTGTGTACTTTCCTCTGTTGGTGTTCCAACTATCAATCAGTGTGCACTGGTTTCCTGTGCACTGAATGTCCAAGCCAGCCTTCCGCCTTCTGCCTTCTGCTCAACTAAAGCTACCAAGTATGGTGGCTTGCCGTCCTTTTCCATCCTGATAGTAAATTAAATATACAGATGGACACTGTTCCCATGATCGATGAACTGCTGCAGTGCAGTGTTCAGGGCATCCCTTCTAGGCACTATCTTTACCACTTCTCCTATAGTGACATACTGCTGCCCACCATACCTACACAATGTCCTTGTCTATCCCTTCTCCACCCATGCCTCCAGCCCTTTGCCTCATGGCTCATATCCCTACGATAGACCTGGATAAAAGACCTGTTCCACACATTCTCCGTCCACCACCTGTTTCAGTCCGGTCACAGACATCACCTGTCCCATCAGAGACAGGGCTTCCTTTGAATGTAATCATGTGATTTACAAACTAAGCTGCAACCACTGTCTTGCTTTCTATGTGGGCATGATAACTAATAAGCCATCTATTCACATGAAAAATCACCATCAAACTGAAGCCTAGTGGTAGTTGGAGCATTCAGTTGCTAAACTTGCTGCCCAACATAATGTGCTTCACTTCAATGACTGCTTCACACCCCACCTCATCTGGATTCTTCCTATTGACACCAGCTTTTCTGAATACTACGGGTAGGAACTTTTGCTGGAATATATCTGACATACCCTGCAATCCCCCCACCCCCCACTGTCTTAATCTTCACAAGTCACTGTTTTCTGCCTACCTAACCCCTTACCTGCTACTTCAACTCTACACAGCTTTCTATTCTGCCAGGTTGCTGCTCCCATCAGCCACAGTTTCAGTCTGCAGTCAGATCATAGTGACCAGTGACAGTGGTCATATGTGTGTGAGTTGTTGTTCTGTGAATGTGCATGTGTTTTCCACTTGAGAAGAAAGTATTATGTCTGTAGGCAACTCAACATCTCCACTACATGGCGAGTAGTGATCTATCCTTTTCATAATATAGCTGAGAATAAGAACAGTGGTATAGTAAGGATAGTATGTCAATAAAGGAGAAATTTTAATGGTCCAAGTACAATGTGTAAACATCAGATAGATTACCAACAAATTTGTTGTTGTTGTGTTCTTCAGTCGAGAGACTGGTTTGATGCAGCTCTTAATGCTACTCTATTCTACGCAAGCTCCTTCATCTCCCAGTACCTACTGCAACCCACATCCTTCTGAATCTGCTTAGTGTATTCATCTCGTGGTCTCCCTCTACCATTTTTATCCCCCACACTGCCCTCCAGTACTAAATTGGTGATCCCTTAATGCCTCAGAACTTGTCCTGCCAACCAACAAATTTAGAATCAAATTTTATGAAGTGTAAAGCTTGTATTGAAAATGGAATGCATACATAATTTGCCCTATGAAAACAATAGAAGCAAATCAAAAGAAACATTAAAGATTATTCCTACTAATTTTAATGGGACTCAAACAAGGTTTGCATGAGGAAAGGTACTTTCTCACTTCTACTGACTTTATTCATTTATTTATTGCAGTACATATTCTATAGATCCAGTTCTGTATGCTAATGCATGGATGTGGAACGAGTCAAAAACATTTGGTTCATTATTACATTAGTTTCCATAAGGACAATAAACAAAGATTAATAATACAAGTTGGAAACACAATCAGTAGTATAAAATTACACTTACAAGCAGAGTTCCATGTATAACATTCTGATTTTGTCCAAACAATTTTTTACAGATCACCAATTAATCTGATTAACACAGCAAGATATATTGAGGCAGGAATATACAATAGCATTTGGGAAATAATATTAGCTATCTCTGCTACAGAATTTTTCTAGAGAATAGAAACCTTTTTTGAGCAAGAAGCCCTTAAGCTTATTTTTAAACAGTACTTTTTTATCTTGTAAACACTTTATATTACTTGGAAGTGCATTGAAGATTTTTATGCTTGTGTATTTCACATCTTTTTGCATCAGGGACAGATTTTTCAGGTCACAGTGTAAGTCAAATTTCCTCCTTGTGTTATGGTGATGGTACATTTCATTTGTTTCACATTGAGAAGGATTGTGAAGGATGAATGTCACAATTGAACAGATATATTGTGAAGTAGTGGCTAGAATCCCTATTTGTTTAAAAAGATTGCAACATGAGATTCTTGGAGGCACTCCACACAAAATTTGGACAACCTTTTACTGACTTGTAAAAACCTTATTCAATAGTGGTGAATTTCCCCAGAAGATTATTCTGTAATACATAAGTGAATGAAAGTAGCAAAAGAAAGCAGATTTTGAGACTTTGATGTCTCTGATTTTGGCCATTATCTGAACGGCAAATGCTGCTGAGCTGAGCCTTTTCGGGGTTTGGTTGATGTGCTGTTCCCATTTAAGCCTGCTATCTATATACATGCCCAAGAATTTCCAACAATCTGCTCTCTCTATCTGCTGGCTCCCATGTATAATGTTTATTTCCTGCGGACTTTTGTGACCATAATGGAAATGACTATAATTAGTTTTGCTGAGGTTTATTGAAGGAGAATTGCCAATCTACATTTCATATCCTCTCTACTTCAGCCATCGTACTTATTTTCTGCCCAAATAGCAAAAGTCATCTACTGCTTTAAGTGTCTCATTTCCTAATCTAATTCTCCTAACGTCACTTGATTTATTTCAGCTACATCCCCTTAGTCTTGTTTTGCTTTCATTAATGACCATCTTATACCCTCCTTTGCCATGCAAGGTAGCTGCAAGGTCTGAGGCGCCTTGCAACAGTTTGCACAGCTCCCCGCATCGGAGGTTCAAGTCCTCCCTCGGGCATAGGAGTGTGTTTTGTCCTTAACATAAGTTATTTTAAGTTAGATTAAGTAGTGTGTAAGCCTAGGGACTAATGACCTCAGCCGTTTGGTCCCATAGGAACTTAACACAAATTTCCAAAGAAATATCGTCCTATCAGGACAATGTACAATGTCTCATGGCCTTCCTATGAACGCAAATTGAAAGGTTCAGCTGAAAGATACAATATGTCAATTAGAGATGTTGATCAGAAGTAATCTGTGCAGCTGTATACCTTAAAAACAGAACTATAGCTAATATTACTGAAAGGAAAACTCCTTATGAGATATTGTTTGGAAAGAAAGCTACTGTTCAAAAATTTAAGTTGTATGGAAGTAGAATTTTTGTACCTGTACCAGATCAGTTGAGAAAGTCAAAGTGGGATGGTAAATCAGACTTGGGAATGTCAATAGGCTGTAGTGAAATTGGAAACAGTGTACTGATTTACAATTAAGGTTTTATTGCCAGATATGTTGGTAATATCGAAGAGGATGTCAGGAGTATTGATTTAAGGTGTGATTCAGGGAGAGACTACTTCAGTAATTCTAAGGGCAAAAGCACAGACAATGAATCAGTAAATGAGCAAATGGAAGAAAAGAATATCAAACAGGGATCACTCAATCATACAAAAGGACATGACTGTGACCTGAGAAGGTGAACAGAGAATATAGAGCACCTGGTAGGTTTAATGATTATGTCAAGTGAACTTCTGTAGTGCTGATAGACCGGAAAATTTAGTTATTTAAGGCATCGTATGGTTTGAGAAAAAGTTCTGTATCATGGTATAATTGTTTGAATAAGTTTTTAAAAATTCTAGGTTTTAATAGAAGTGAATATGATTAGTGTCTGTACACTTCGATGACTGCAAATAATGTGCCCTAGATATTTGTGTTTGTCAATGATTTCCTAATTTGTGGTAAATGTAAAAGGAAAATATAAGAAATCAAGAATTTGTTATGCAAGTGATTTTAAACAAAAGGCTTTGGCAAAGTAAAGAATTATCTTGGAATAAATATTGATTATATTTATGCAAGTCTGCAGCTCATAGTCTCACAGTAGCAAACTCACTTCCTGAGCATGGGGTCCCAGGTTCTATTCCCAGTGGGGTCAGGGATTTTCACCTGCCCCAAGATGCCCAGTCAGAGGAAGGCAATGGCAAACCATCTCCATTAGGACCTTGCCTAGGACTGCGGTGCAGGTCTCCCACATCATTCCCCTATGCTCTGTCAAGAATCATGGGACTTCATTTCCATATTTATGCAAAGAACGTAATGATTCTTAGTCAGGAAAACTATATTGAATCTCTAGCTAAGAAATATCAGACTGAACATGGAGGTTCTGCAGTAAACCAATGGAAGTTAATTTGAGATAAGAACCGGCACAAGGTGGAATTAATTAAGTACATGAACTTGCCAGGTGCTCACCTGTATGTTAGCTTAGAAACACAGCCAGGTACAAATTATAGAGTAGGGTAAGCTATTTGAATAGATTTTAAGACTGTTACAATGAAACACACTCAAGTCTGCTATGTGAGTAGTGAAAACAAAAGGTTTGAAGTTATGGTAGGACTGAAAATACTGATCTCTTAGACTGTTTGTAAATGCAGATTGGACAGGTGATTGTGTAGATCATACGCTTATATCAGGCTATGTAATTAGATTATATGGAAATGTAATATTTTGAAAATCTAAGAGCATGTAGTATAATCAGGTTGGCACAGGAAACCACCAACTTTCCATCCATCAGCACTGACAGCAATCCTCTCCAGGTAGTTGATGGTTTTACCTACTTGGGATCTACAATATTTATCAACTTGTCTGTGAACACTGAGATTACCTACAGAATTTCAAAAGCATCAGCTGTCATGGGTAGATTGAAAAACAGAGCATGGAAGAATGGACTACTCACATTAAAAACTAAATTGCAAGTATATAACACTTGTGTTATCAGCACCCTTTTATACAACTGTGAGACGTGGACAGCTCTTGCTAAACACAAATCCCGACTCAACAGCTTCCATCTCCGTTGTCTCCAGAGGCTCCTTCAGATTTCTTGGAAGGATAGAGTACCCAATACTGAAGAACTATGGCTCCCAAGCACAACCAACATTCATGTACTCCTGAGCCATCGACATCTAAGGTGGCTGTGGCATGTCAGGTGCATGGATCCTGAGCAAATACTGAAAAAAGTGCTGTATGGAGAACTTCGCCAGGGTTTGAGGCCAATAGGAAGAGCACACTTCAACTCTAAGGATGTCTGCAAGAGATATCTGACCAAGGCCAGCATCGATTCAAGTCAGTGGGAAAATACAGATGGTGACTGTGTCAAGTGGCGACAAGCTGTGAGCAATGGGATTGAGCTTGCAGAGAATGAACGCATGCAAGAAGGCATCAGGAAGAGGGCAAGACAGAAGGAGAGAGTGGCCCCTGGTGGAAGTCCTTCACATTTCAAGTGCCCAAACTGCAGAAAAGACTGCCACTCTTGAGTGGTACTTTTCAGCCATAGCAGATGTTGCAGAGACTGAAACAACTATGCTACACCATCATCCTTCGAGGATGGACGGTCCCGTATAACCATAGTCAGAAGGTTAATATTGCTGGATATGCTAACTTAGCAAACAATTTAGAGTATATTGAAGTACAATACCATTTTCTGTATGAATGTAGTAGAATGGAGTTACAAACATTTGTGAAGTAGATTCAGAAAACAATGTAGCAAACACTTTTACCAAACATTTGATTGATGACAGTTTTTGTAAAATTTCAAGAACTGCTGAATGTAATTTGTCTGTGATATAAATATAAGGTGGTGTGTTGGAATGTGGCACATTTATATCAATAGTATTGAGTGTTTAGAGGGCTTTCAACAATGAGTGAATAGATATGTACTCCAGTTAGCCAGTTGCACGCTGTGAAGCTGATAGATGTATATTATGTTTAACATGTCTAATGACATTCTTTGCAGTCTTTCAGTAAAAGTTTGAGGAAAAAATGGTCCATTTTTCTCCTCATCACTAACCACCTCTCAGTTAGAATTTCATAAAGGAACCCACATAAAGTTATATGAGGCCTCACAAATGAAATCCTGCCAAGTTTAAACAAAAAAAACAACAAATACTCTTAAGATGTTTTTGGCATTGCAAAGGTTTTAGATTATGTACATCATAAAATTCTACTTGGAAAGATAAAATGTTATAGGACTGATGGCACGTAACAGACATGGGTGGTGTATTAGCGGTATTCATAACATGAATCAGAGTGTCACAGGTATAAAACTAAACTCACAAAGAGGACATATAAAGTGTGGAGTCCATTCCCTTTCCCAATATATATAAAAACATTTCACTTTTTAAAAACAATATTTAGAATTTGTAATGTTTGCTGGTTACATTAGCATAATATTAAAGGGCTCAAACACAGCCATATCAGACACAGTCTGTATTATAACTGAACACTCTTACAGCTCTAGCAAACAGCTTCACCTCACAAACACTCATATATGTAATTACAAACAAATAATTAAAATGTAAATATTGGCACTGATTGAGCTTCATATTACTGAGATTTTGTAATTGCCACTAAATTTGATTGTTTTAGTGACACAGAGCTACTGCAGAAGCAGTAGATAATTATATTTTTAATTATAGTGCATCTGTACATGTTATTAACATATATATGCTTACAGGAATTAAATATCAGACATGAACGATGGAGATCATGTACCTAGATTACAAGTGATGGATTATGACTGTGATTCTTAATGATAATATGGAAGAACTATTTTCAGCAACCTATGACTAATCAGAGGGCTGGAACAGCTCCTTTCCTCCATATTAGAAGTGGCTGACATCACAAACTTTGGGGTTAACATCCCTGAGAGTAAACGACCCATTGACCATTAGGGTGAACCTGCTTAGATACTAGTTGGTCTCAACATGGAGGTAAATATTAACACACAGGTGCTAACCAATCTACCCCCAGTTGCGACAGGGCAAGCAGATCATCAGATTCTGTGTATCTTGCACTTTCATGTGTTCCATCATATACACAACAGCATAAAGCAAGAGAAACATCACCTACCTATCCACAGTCAACATCAACTCCTTGCTAAAAGTAGAGAAACTGAAATGTACCATAGATGTGCTGGACAAGTAAAATGTCAATATATCAGCATTACAAGAGACTCAGTTTACCTAACTGCAGGACCTCCTCACTACCCTTAAGGTTGTGCAACAGACTGTATACTAAAGTAAACTTCCAAGTACCTACAGATGACATGACAGGGAAAATCTAGAAGCAATGTGTGGGGACACTGAGTGGGACACACATATGTTGGTGAGAGGAGAGAGAAATATCTGTTGATGAAGATTTTACTAACTGCTTTGATTCTGTTATTGGGATATTTCCTGTCACTAGATAAGGAACACTATTGCAGCATTCTACAAGAAACACTTAATGAGGTCCAACAGCTTCACACCTCCATATTCATGGGTGACTTCAACTCACAAGTTGACAAAGAGACAAAGAGCAAAAATAGCTCAGAGTAGTAGACTTTCATCCAGCCAACAAGAGGACCAAGAAGAAAATAGAGCACCTTATAGACCTTTGAAACAAATATCATTTAGTCCTAAAGTCAGTTGTCTTCAAACACTCACCTAGGAAGTCCAAGACATGGAAGAACCCAAATCCCCTCCTAGATGAATTTCAGTTAGGCCTTGTGGCCATAGACAACTGGTATCACAGGGAGATATGGAATTCCAGGTTACTGAGAGGAGCTATCCCAGATTCTGACCATTGCCTCTCCCTAGTAAGGAAAGTAAGAAACAACCTCCAATCACTGAGGAGATTCCTTTACATTACAAATAGCTTTAAGACAATGACTGAATGATGAGGACTGCATGTTCTACACTACCGTAAGGAAAAACACACATAAACAAGGGTTGCTCAATGTACAAAAAGCTCCACTTATGATGAAGCAAATGACTCCTTCCTGTCTGTTATATCCTTCTGTTTGCCTCTCTCTTTCCTTTCTTGTACTTTCTTACTCTCTCCCCCTCTCTCTCCCTCTCTTTAACATAGTGGCAGACTATACCTATTTACCTAAAAACCTACAGTTCTTATTTAGACTGGATTTCTCTGGAATTTATTATTCAGTTACAGCATTGATAATTAAAAGTTTTAGTTAATTGAAGTTAGCATTATATTTCAAACATTTAAAAACTTATGAGCTAATCCTTACATTTAAGAAAAGTGATCTACATCATTTAAAAGTTAGGCACTATGACTTAACTGTAACATATTTTAGTTTACAAAAAATTAATCATCTTCCACAATAATTAACCTTGGAGTTACCAGTTGATAGTGGATTTCATCAAAACTATTGTTATATTCTGGGACTTTTGGTGCCTTAATTTCCTGTACAAAAGACATATAGCATTGATTAACTAACTTACCAATTTGTAATTTCATATAATTTAATATGTTTTGCAATATGGCACTCATTCATATAAACAAGAGGATAGATCCATGTATTTTTCTAAATTTCTGACTAGCAATATTTCCTAAAAATAATAATCATTTTAGTTCTTGTAATTCATAAAAATTGGCACATTCCAACCTAGCCAAATTTAAAAGCATTATGTAGTTTTCAGGTTAAGTTCTTACACCTTTATATGAGTAGTCAGATGTCACCTATAACTGTCAGCCCATAACTGGAAAGTGAACATTAACATATACAACAGAGGCACTCTTGTTGTTGACTAACATTACATCATGAACATTCTGTGCATAAGAATACACACTCTACTCACCACAGAACTCAAGAACATTAACATCTAATTACTTAAAAGTGATTTCTAGAACCTAAATTAATGAATGTTTGAACTAAACTGTGTTGTAATTAGTAAAAGTGTAATGTGATTGTTATTGGACTGAACTATTCTTGGACCTAGTGATTCATGTTAAGGACTGACTTAAATGAACTACTGAAGTGCAATCATCTACAACAAGTGACTAAACTGTTGTGCCAGATATGAACTGTGTTGTTTTTAGATAAACGTAAATTGTTTTGTTTATGACACTTTTGAGCCACTGACTTCACAAATGTGTGCGTACTGGCCTGAAGACTTGTGCTAATAATTTGTTCATAATTCACTGCAATTAATAACTGAACTTTGAGGGGACTAAAATGTCATCTAAAATAAGATGATATGTATATCAATGGCCAAACACCACCCCACATTACAATAAACTTTCAACTTTGAGGTGACCACGATTGGTGCTACAAAATCAGGTCAGTTCCATCATATATGGTGTCCCAGGGTTTCAGAACACTTTGCAGTAAAGCATCATGCCTAAAGAATTCACACAAAACAGTGAACTGTTCACTGGACAGAATTATTTATTTACAGTGGTGGGATGATCTCACAATGGAACGTTTGAACATGTGGCACAAATTAATTAAAATTAAAAGTCAGTAGCAAATGGTATAGTGTATAAATAATCTTTGGAGCAATGTAAACTTTACCATTTGAAATACAGACATCAAGCAGAAGCAATTACAAGAATAAAGCTTTGACCAATGAGAGAGCTAGATGGCCTGACATCATCAATCACTGATGTCATTTTGCATAGCAGCCAATCAATGGGCAGTCTCAACTGACATCGCATCCTGGAGCACGGCAGCCAATTAGCATGGAGTAGATCTGGATGTCAATAAAGTAGAGTGGCAGAGACAGTGCAGGAATCAGTGGAGGATACATATACCCCCTTGTGGGTTGTGGGGCCACCCTCATTACCACACGCATCCCCCCCTCCCCCCCCCCCCCCCCATACACACACACACACACACACCAGTCAGCCAGCATGCTATTCGTTCATTATTTTAATCAGTCGACAAGACTGAATTGAGTTATCGAGTAGTTGTACTTTCCTATGTAGCAGGTATATCCATGTCATTTATTTTATATGAGTCTCTCTGGCACATAGGGATCGACTTGATGGCTTAGCTCTGTTGAACATTAACCCTTACACTGATTATCCTATTGATGATGTAATTAACCAATTTTCCAGGAAGAACAGACATATAGAATTCATCATTTAAGGAAGAGAACCACAATTGTAACTTTTTATATCATAAGATGGCATTGTGTTGTGTATGTGTATAATCAGTTTAAATAAATTTTTCTTAATCTTTGAATGTGACATGATTATTTTTTATTACAGTAAAAAGTAAAGGTAGCTCAAGATATCTTTAGTGCCCCCTCCTTGAGATTTTTCTGTATCCGCCACTGGCAGGAATACATACAACATGCTTAGCAGATGTGATGTCAGCCGTAACTGATGTGAAAATTGTTAAAGATAAATTTTGTTTGACTACTGTTTGTAACAACAAGTGACAGTGAGGTTAAGGACAATGTGTTAGGTACTTAGAGACAGGGGATAAACAGTGTGAATGGACATGAGGAAGACAGGTTTCTCAGGTACATAATTCAGGACTTTAACAGTGCAGACAAGTATAAAGCAGTAATTAAAGAAGAACTTGAAAATGACTGTGGGCTTAGATCGGATCTTGACTTAACTTTGTGTGATTAGGTGAATGACAGCAAAGTTAAGGACAACATATAAAGGTCTTTACCCCATGTATGTTGTAATGTGAAGGAGGAAGACAGTTCCAGGTTGATATGACAAGTTGATGTTGAATCAGAATTGCATGCAGAGAGTCAAGGAGTGCAGGAGTGATCAGTGGCTGAGAACATCAAATTTGTATTGGTATTGGTAACTCAAAAAAATTAAAAATTGGACAAAAGTAGTAAAGACATTAGTACAGCAGATTCAAAAATGGACAAAAATAATGTTGGTAACATAAATGTTGAAATGAAAGAACTAAGAGAGAAATTGATTTGATAAACACTGCCCAAAAAATCTTGGATAAGAAAACGGGATCTTCAAAAAACAGTTTTTAAAATAGGTTAAGGAAACTGGTAAAAATGTGGAGGTAAATTTAAGTAATGTTAGCAGAATCTGTAAAGCTAACAAAGAGGTAACAGTAAAAATATGTGAAGAGAGACCATAAACTGTTGCTAATTCACATTGTAATAAATTACAAGTATAAAGATATTTTTTTCTGACCACATGGAAGAGGATGAAGGTCAAATTGATCAAATTAAATCAACTGAAAGCAAGTATGTGGCCATTATGGAAAATAAAATGGAAACAGTTCATGAGGATGCAGATTATAAATTTATTGAAACTGAAAATAAAGTCAGAAAGTACAAAGTGCTAGACATGGTGTTTCTACAGCATTTAATGGAGCTTCTTTTGTTATTTATAACAAATTTAACAATTTGAATCATATGGTGATGTACACTCCATTAGAGAATTTTAAGATTTGCCTGAAAATTGGAGTGATAAAGAGAAAATGTCTTTTGTGAGTGGGTTTTTGAAAGAAGATTCTTATAGTTGTGCAGTTGAAGTTGCAGAATCTTGTAGTTCATGGTAGGAGTTTAAGAAATTATTTTTGAATGAATGTTGGTCTAGAGATGAACAGTAGAGAATTTTAAGTGATTTTTGTAGATATGATAGGTATGATCCAAGAAGAGGTACTATTGCAGGTTTTTGCAGTTTTGGATTAATTAACTTAAATATTTGGGCAAAGAACTGGTTAGTGAATAAATAAGTATGGAATTACAAAATTAACTTCCTTGTAGGGTTAAGGAGCTGCTTTTTCCTGCTCCTAGGAATGATATCAATAATTTTCTGTACTATGTGGGAAAAGTATAAAGGATCAGGTCCACAGTACAAGATAGGAGTATAAATTTTTAAGGCAATCACCTGAGGAGCAATTACTATATTACCATGAAAATAGAGTGAACAGAGTAGATTGCAGAAAGAATAGTGAAGGTCCAAGGAATAATTGGGTGGCCAGTAGTTGAAGTGGAAATAAAAATGTCAGGAGGAACTCCGGTGACAGAAGTGTGGGGGATAATAGTAATTATGGACTCAATCACTTAAAGTGGAAGCTCTCCAGGCAGGGTTTGCACTTGGGCAAGACATAGTAAAGAGTCATCTGTAAATAAATGTACTTTGAGTTTCAGAGCCTGTCAGAATGATTAGATATTAATGGGTAAGTAAAGAACCTACATCATGTAATATGGTAAGTTAAAGTATTTCCAGTAGTGTAAAACCTAAAACATTGAGAGAAGTAGGTATAATAACAGAGCAGATTAATTAATGAGGTCAAAAGTGTTTCAATAGTGCACTCCACAGAATATTATGAGAAGAAATGTTGGGATGTGATGAAAAAGTGTAACAACTGTAAAAAGAAATGCAATTTAAGTGGCTTCCGTTATGGCTAAATAGTGGTGGTATAAAAGAGCTGATTAGCCAGCCCTTTGAAAGTAATGTCATTGACAATAGTTCTCACTCAAATACCAGTTTAAGTGGTGGCAAAAGCAGTGAGGAGTCAGGTAGTAGTGGAGAGGGGGAGAACACATTAGATATTTGAACTTGTCTCTGATAATGAGAGTAATATGAAAAGTAAAGAGAGAATAAATGAAGACCTAACATACTAATAGTGCTAAGGACAAAAAGTAAATGTTTTGAGATATAACAAGAAAATACTGTTGTATGACATATGAAATTAGCAAGCATGTCTTCATAGTATTAAAAATTTATTATGACCCAGGAAATATTAACTGTTCCACAGAAAATTGCATTTAATTGTCCAGAGAAAGAAAATTAAAAACTTGAGAGCACAAAATGTGCCTTGAACATAACCCTGCCCAGGCCGAATGGCCTAAGTCCAATAGAAAAATCGTACTGTAATAATCTGTTAATAAATGAAAACAATACAAAACAATAATCATCAGTTTGCAATATCATTAGACAAAACAGTAAAAAATGACAACGGTGATATGGTATAAAGGGTAACATAGCAAGCAAATCCTCCTTTTTTTCAGGAAATGATCAGGTAATACTGCTTTACTGAAAACTGTGTATGAATGAAAATGTCAGTAGCTTTTCCTTTCTTTAGGATGTTTACACTTTCCCACATTCAGTGTCACTGAATGCTCTTTTGATCTGATTATTCCAGTTGAGGAGATTTTAATATGTGAAGGAGAACTGATGTGTAGCTTTGTTGTGTTGATGACTATCAGCAGCAGCCTGGAAGTCAATAAAGCCCTTATCCTCCATTCTGGGGGTGTTGAATTGTAAAGAAGGGTGTACTGAAGTAATTATTTCTTGTAAATCATCAGGTATGTAACACAACTACTTTCTTGAGTTTTTCTATTAAGGCAAAGTTCTGTCACAAGAGAGGAAACTGTGGCCTAAAACCAGATACTTATGCTCTACACTACCAAATGCACCATGAGACACTATGAACATGTGCATGTACAAATAAGTACATGGTTTTTGTCCACAGTAATTATCACTGCAAACCACAGGTTTTCTTTTGTTACCACTTACACTAGCAGTATTTTTAGTGCAAGTCAGGATACGGAAGAGACATGACACTATGTTTGTTAGGTCCACAAGATCCTTCATCTTCATGCCACAAATACATTATGACCTCACTATTGTCACGAGTATGAACACAGAGGTTGTAACATGAAAGCTGGCATAAGTATAACATATTCAAGTGTCTAAGAGTTGGAACAAACAATACTTGTCGCTGACTGACTGCTAGTGTACAGGTGTTATTTCCAGACATGGTTGGAGAAGTTACAGCATTCTCCATGTTTGCCATTGCACTTTCTGCCTTCCTATGGTGCAATTCTAGTGCTTTCTGAGCTTTTCTGTTGTCTGGTGAATGTCCTTTCACCACAAGGTGCAACAGGTAACATGTCTTACAAGTATCTGACCTTGAGCTTCCTAACAACGGCTGTGGAAAGTATTTAAAAATAATCTCCTACATTGCCTTTTTTAAACTTTGGTTTCTGGAAAACTGAATTTAACTGCTTTGTAAAAGCAATTAATATTAAGACCAAAGCTGTGCTATTCTTTAGAAGCATTACTTCTACTATAATGATTCTTCTCTCCTGACACAGACATTACACAATGCTTTATGGGTAGAATATTGTCCTCAGTATATTTGGGGTTGTATGAATAACAGTTATGGCACAAAACTTGACCCATCTTCAGTTTATTAGTTTATTGATTAGTATTACAGTTCTGCTCCCTGAAATACAAAATATGTCCTTGTATGTTTTACAGCAGGCTCTGAAATAGCCACTCAATCCAGCAGGAACCAAATATATCTCACGCATTGATAATAATAATAATAATAATAATAATAATAATAATAATAATAATACAAGTTTTTTTTGACATCAAATGGTACACTGCACATGTACAAAGAGACAGTAATGATTAAAGTTATTTGTACAATACACAAGACACATTCTTCTGAATACATTATTAATTTACAACAAAATTACAATAAGATGTTTACTTATTTCTATTCACATAATTTCACAAAGCATTTGTTGTTCTTCATATAAGTATGGTACTCTTCTAATGTGTAGAAAGGGTGTTTTACTAAAAATTTCTTAAGCTGATGTTTCAGTTTCATTGTAGGAAGAGCCATGACTGCACTAAGCAGTGCATTAGCTGATTTTATACCTGTGTACTGAGGCCCCTTTTCATAAAGTGCTGATCTGTGGCTGCCAATGTAAAATCTTTCTTTATTTCTAGTACTGTACTGGTCGAAATCAGAATAAGTACTTGGGTGCAGTGTTTTCACAAGCAATATGGCTTTTAGAATGTATGTGTTTGTAACAGTTAACACCTCTGTTTTTGGTAACAAGTTGCGACAAGAATCCCTATATTTTGCTCCACAGATTATTCTCACACCCGTTTTTTTGAAGAATGAGTAGCTTATCTAGATTAGCTTTGGTTGTTGCCCCCCCCCCCCCCCCCCCCCAAATTTCAATACCGTAGTTCAAGTGAGAGGAGGAAAGAGCATGGTACGCAGTCTTTAGTACTATGGTGTCTCAACAGAACTTGCTAATAGTACTGATTGCAAATAATTTTTTGACAACTTAGTTCCTAGGAAGTTAATATGTGTGTCCCATTTCAGGTTGCTTTGGATTGTTACACCAAGGAATTTTACACTAGACTCTTTCTTTACCACTTTGTTGCCCATGTATAATTTAATTTCATTATTCAAACTACTTTTGTTGAACTCCATCAAACATGTTTTATTGGTGCTTACATTTAAGTGGCTTTCATTAAAAAACTGAACAATTTCTTTTGTCACATTATTACACTCGGCCTCTAGTTCATTACATGATTCCTTTTTACATACAATGGACATGTCATCGGCATACAGAACAATTTTGAAATTTATAGTACAGTATTTAATATCATTTACATAGATCAAGAACAGAAGGAGCCCCAACACCGAGCCCTGGGGCACACCATATTTTATGCAAGTAATCTCGGTTTTGTAGACACCACTTTCCATTTTAAGTAGAACAAACTGTTTTCTATTGCTCATATAACACTTTATTAGGTCATAAGCAGCGCCTCTAATGCTCATGTTCCATAGCTTGTCTAATAGGATGTCAATGTTCACTCAAGCAAAGGCTTTTTCCATGTCTAGGTATATGCCTGCCACATGTTCCTTGCTTTCGATACCTCCTAACACCTCTTCAATTAGTTGAGCAGCTGCAGTGCTAGTTGATTTATCTTTTAGGAATCCATTTTGATTTTCGAACATCAGGTTGTAAATGTTAAGAAAGTTTATAATCCTGTTGTATATAACTTTCTCAACTATTTTGGAAAAGACAGGAAGGATTGAGACTGGTCTGTAGTTTTCTATTTTGTTGTTGTCACCTTTCTTAAAAATGGGTGTTAACTGTGATTTTTAGTCTGTCTGGAAAGGTGCCTGAATGTATTGTATTGTTGACTGCTGCAGAGAGAGGTACAGAGACATTTTGACCACAGCCTTTTAAAACATTAGTATTTAGGCCATCATGCCCAGCTGAATTAGAGGGTTTTAGAGAGCTAATGACGCCCATTATTTCTGCACAGTTTGTGGGGGCTAGATATATACTACTGTCACATGTATTACCTTTAAAACTGTAGTGCATGTTTTTCTGTTTGTCATTTATCGCTTCCCCTACAGAAGAAAAATATTCATTACAAATATTTGCAATTTCCAGTTGCTCTTTTATGAGCATGCCATTGTGGTTAATAGTAAATTCCCTACAGGATTTGTCATTGAAGGTTCTAAAACTGTTTATGACTGCCCATATGCCAGCAGTTACGTTGTGTGAGTTTTGAAGCTTATTTGCAACATAGTTGCTCCTGGTCTGTGTGAGTAAGTCCTTATAGTGTGCTTGATATATTTTGAAGGTTTCCTTTAGCTCAGAAATCTCTCTATTATTCAGCATTGCACTGTGGAGTAGTTATAATTTTTCCCTCGCTTCAGTGACATTACTATTTACCCAAATATTTTTGTTTATATTATTTTATTGTTTAATTTTTGTGATTACAGCTGGGCATGTAGTATCAAAGCAGCAATAGAAGTCAGCAGCAAAGCTATCATATGAAAAGCTATTAATTTCAAACCATTTTATTTGTGCCAGCATGCAGTTTAGTCTATTTGTGTTGTCATTATACATTTACAAACTGTTACAAACTGTTGGCTTGTGGTGACAGTGGGGGCATCATGGAATTCCAATTTAAGCTGTTCTGCATGGTGATCTGAGATGGCTAGTTTTAAAACCGATGCACTATGGGATAGGTGGGTCATGTTTGTTATTATGTTGTCAAGACATGTTTTTGTTTTATTATTGCCAATTTCTCTCGTGGGTTCCCAAATGAGTGGGGTCAGGTTAAATTCATCACACAGGCAATGTAACTTTTTGGTGCTGACATCATTTATTAATAAATCTATATTTACATCCCCTGTAACTATAATAGTTACATCACCATTTGGCCCAGAAAATGTTGTGTCTATATATACAAGCAAGTCAGAAAGATTTACAAAAAGGTATCTGTATTTGCTGCAGGTGGCCTGTAAACACCGATAACTGTTATGTTATCTCTACTCCATTTTAGGTTTATTGCAGCAAATTCTGAGACTCCTTCCAAGCAGAAGGCACTCACATCAATAACATTAAAATTACTTTCATTTACAGTGAAAATTGCTACACCTCCCCCAGTCTTGTCTTTTCTACTGGAGGCTGTGCAGAATTTCATACACAGTGGTTGACTAATGCTAATCAGAGCTTCATTGTACCAATGTTCAGTTACAACTAATATATCGGGTTTGTCAATCCGTGAAATTACATCTAGATCATTATGCTTATTTCTAAGACTACCAAGATTCTGGTGTATGATTTTAAGGCTGAGTTTTACCTGCTGGGCCTTAGAGGATAATTTTGGACTAGCAATGAGGCCAGCAGGTTTCATAAGTTTCCCTGGCTTACCAGCAGTGGCTGGTGTTGTGGCAGATTTTGTTGAGGTGGGTTGTACCACCCCATGGCAATGGATTTCTTTTCATCACTTTGCGAAAAATGTCGCCTGACTTCCTCAATAATTTTGCTACTAACAATCTTTTTGCCTCTACATCTACATCTACATCTACATCTACATCTACATGACTACTCTGCAATTCACATTTAAGTGCTTTGCAGAGGGTTCATCGAACCACAATCATACTATCTCTCTACTATTCCATTCCCGAACAGCGAGCAGGAAAAACGAACACCTAAACCTTTCTGTTCGAGCTCTGATTTCTCTTATTTTATTTTGATGATCATTCCTACCTATGTAGGTTGGGCTCAACAAAATATTTTCGCATTCGGAAGAGAAAGTTGGTGACTGAAATTTCGTAAAAAGGTCTCGCCGCGACGAAAATCGTCTTTGCTGTAATGACTTCCATCCCAACTGGTGTATCATATCTACCACACTCTCTCCCCTATTACGTGATAATACAAAACGAGCTGCCCTTTTTGCACCCTTTCGATGTCCTCCGTCAATCCCACCTGGTAAGGATCCCACACCGCGCAGCAATATTCTAACAGAGGACGAACAAGTGTAGTGTAAGCTATGTTTTTAGTGGACATGTTGCATCATCTAAGTGTCCTGCCAATGAAACGCAACCTTTGGCTCGCCTTCCCAAAAATATTATCTATGTGGTCCTTCCAACTGAAGGTGTTCGTAATTTTAACACCCAGGTACTTAGTTGAATTGACAGCCTTGAGAATTTTACTATTTATCGAGTAATCGAATTCCAACGGATTTCTTTTGGAACTCATGTGGATCATCTCACACTTTTCGTTATTTAGCGTCAACTGCCGCCTGACACACCATACAGCAATCTTTTCTAAATCGCTTTGCAACTGATACTGGTCTTCGGATGACCTTACTAGACGGTAAATTACAGCATCATCTGCGAACAATCTAATGACCCAGGTCATTTATATAGATCAGGAACAGCTGAGGTCCCAGGACGCTTCCCTTGGGAACACCTGATATCACTTCAGTTTTACTCGATGATTTGCCGTCTATTACTACGAACTGCGACCTTCCTGACAGGCAATCACGAATCCAGTCGCACAACTGAGACGATACTCCATAGGTCCGCAGCTTGATTAGAAGTCACTTGTGAGGAACGGTGTCAAAAGCTTTCCGGAAATCTAGAAATACGGAATCAACTTGAGATCCCCTGTCGATAGCGGCCATTACTTCATGCGAATAAAGAGCTAGCTGCGTTGCACAAGAACAATGTTTTCTGAACCCATGCTGATTACGTGTCAATAGATCGTTCCCTTCGAGGTGATTCATAATGTTTGAATACAGTATATGCTCCAAAACCCTACTGCAAACCGACGTCAATGATATAGGTCTGTAGTTAAATGGATTACTCCTACTACCCTTCTTAAACACTGGTGTGACCTGCGCAGTTTTCTAATCTGTAGGTACAGCTCTATCGGTGAGCGAGCAGTTGTATATGAGTGCTAAGTAGGGAGCTATAGTATCAGCGTAATCTGAAAGGAACCTAATCGGTATACAATCTGGACCTGAAGACTTGCCCGTATCAAGCGATTTGAGTTGTTTCGCAACCCCTAAGGTATCTACTTCTAAAAAACTCATGCTAGCAGATGTTCGTGTTTCAAATTCTGGAATATTCCATTCTTCTTCCCTGGTGAAGGAATTTCGGAAAACTGCGTTCAATAACTCCGCTTTAGCGGCACAGTCGTCGGTAACAGTACCATCGGCACTGCGCAGCAAAGGTATTGACTGCGTCTTGCCGCTTGTGTACTTTACATACGACCAGAATTTCTTCGGATTTTCTACCAAATTTCGAGACAATGTTTCGTTATGGAACCTATTAAAGGCATCTCGCATCGATGTCCGTGCCAAATTTCGCGTGTCTGTAAATTTTAGCCCATCTTCGGGATTTCGCGTCCTTTTGAACTTCGCATGCTTTTTCCGTTGCCTCTGCAACAGCGTTCGGACCTTTTTTGTGTACCACGGGGGATCCGTTCCATCTCTTACCAATTTATGAGGTATGAATCTCGCAACTGCTGTTGCTACTATATCTTTGAATTTGAGCCACATCTCGTCTACATTTGCATAGTCAGTTCGGAAGGAATGGAAATTGTCTTTTAGGAAGGCTTCTAGTGACACTTTAGCCGTTTTTTTTTTTTTTTTTTTTTTCATAAACAAACCATGAGATGTGTGCAGCTCCCTTTCCAGATAGCTGGCATCTACTAGGGACACATTCTGAAATTTACTACATAGAGATTTAATCCTGTCATTTGTTTTATTAACTTCCCAGTTCACAATAGACTGTTTCATAAGATGAAGCTTCTGTGGAATGTTGACAACAACTGTTTTAGTGTCATTTAACTTACCTAGTACCATTTTCATATATCTAATTGCATCATTTGCTTGATTTCTTGCTACATCAAATGAACCTCCCATAATAACGACACAGTCATTGGATGAGAAGGAGTCACAATCCTGCATGCACGGCTTCACCACAGCAGAAAGAGGGGCTCCAGGCTGGATGTGGCCTACAGCTGCAAAGTTGTCTTGCATGTTTGCGATGTTTTGCGATATTTCACGTCCATGGCTGTCTCCATATAATAGAGTCCGGCCCTGCTTGTGTTTCTGATTGTCGTTGTTTCTTCTGTTTTTCTCTAGGAATGATTTCTTGCATGTAATTTCACAGATTCCATTTCCTGGGACGGTTTGTTTACGTTCAGTTTCAGGTTTTGCACACGAGTTTGGGACTTGGTGTTTTCTGAACTTATCACTGACAGTTTTTTTGCTGCTTGGAGGATGTCCTCAGGTTCATTTCATTTACCATTGAGTCAGCTGGAGGCTGGTAGTATTTCTATTAAACCCATTAAAAATATGAATTCAGTAGTTTCATTTTGCTTATAGAAGATGTGAAATAAATTTCTTCTTCTTTGATTTCACAAGGGCTATCGTGACAGGCTACGTAGTAGGGTAGTAGGGTATGGTGTTACTTTAGTTTCGAAATATTTAAAAACAGTTTCTTATTACACTAAATACATCGCCATTGTAAATGTTTCACTAAAATAAATACTTTAATACATATGTTCTACATTTTTTCCTGGTCACATTAGAGTCAAACATATGAGGGCTGTTGAGAAAGTGAGATCCAAACAGCTCCAAAATGGAAACCACTGTGTATATCAAAAACGTTTTATTTGCAACAGTTAGCTACACCTTCCAACTAATTCTCTACATAATTGGCAATCTGACTTCGGCAGTTGTTGTAGCATTGTACCATCTTTCCAGAACCCTCACCACAGAAGACAGCCACCTGTGATGTACACCAATTCTCTACACTGATCTACATCTCATTGTCTGTGTCAGACTGTTGTCTTCATAGTCAGCGGTTCATGTGAGCAGAGATGAAACTCAGGGGGAGCCAATTACAGGCTGTATTGTGGATGATCAAACAGTTCCCATCAAAAACCCTGCAAGAGTGTCTTCATTCCCCTTGCAGAGTGTAGCCAAGAATTGTCATGAAGAAGGAAATACATGACAGTTATGTGATGTGGGTTGCATGACATCATGCAAAATTTCTCACCAGGCCATCATACTTGGTAGGAGACACTATTTTCTAGGCATCTTTATGTGCTCACTGTGCACTCAGAACTGAAAAGAGTGACACGATATGATCGATGGGCATACTACAGACAATGCTCAACACATATGTGCAAAGCTTTATAGGATTTTCACTATGGTTTCCAATTCATGCACGATTGGACATTACTTCCTGAACAGCCTTCATATTTGATAAGAATGGAACTATACAGCATATCAATAAAATGCATACCTGTTTTTTTTCCCCGCATTTTGCTGGTACTGTTTTCTCAGAACACATAATATCTTCTGGACCTTGAACTCACGTATGACGCTGTCCACCTTTCACAAGTAAGCAAAGTTTTAACACATTACCAGCACAATATTGTTTTTCCACAGTGGAAACATGACCACAACACAAAAAACAATATGGCAACTATTATATTCATGCATTAAACTGATGTAATTCAATGTTGATTGTCAGGCAGATTTAGACTGAAGAATACACAGTATTTGTTGGTCACTGTTGCGATTCATTACTTTCATCATATGATAAAGCATTTTTAGTACATATAATATACTTGCATGAATGTAGCACATTTAGAGTCAATAAAATCAATTTTGAAAGACATGGTATTTAGCTTGTTTAGAAAATTAGATCTTCAGATGTTGTAAGTTAGTAGAGTAATAATGAAGATGAATTAGGGAATGATGAAGATGCAAGTAGGGAAGAGAGTCATGCTATTTGTCATTTAACTTTAACTGGAAATAAATCTGAAGTTCAGGATGATAGTGTTTCTAGGGAGAGAATTTGAGGTTTTGTTACACAAAGAGCACACTATGGTAGACAGTAATGAAGTATGGTATCCTATAGTTATGGTTAATATTCCAGGTAAACCTGTGAAGTTTTTGCTGGACAGTGACAGTGAATTAAATGGCATTTCCTAGGTACTGTCTGAGCCAGTTTAAAATAAAGAAGGAGTAGTGATCAAACACATGTCAGAAGCTAGAGTGTAAGAGCCACTGGAAAAATATTGAAAAGTTTTAAGCAAGAGGTGTTATTGACGTATTGGTAGGACAGCACTTACCATGTAATTTGACTTGACCTCAGCATAGATGTTATTATGGGTACAGTGTTTTTGTGCAAGTAGAACATGAATATTGATTTGGCCAGTGGAAAATTAGCTTTGTTTGTAATGAAATTTCTTGTATGAAATTTCTTTTTTTGAAGAAATATGTACAGAAGTAGATGGTGAGAAGTGTTTACCCACTGAAAGAAACACAGAGGAGTCAAAAGAATATAAAGTAGTATAAGAGATGAAGAAGAAAATTGAAAATATTTAAGGTATAAAAGCCAGTCAAATAAGAATCTAGAGAGTGTGCTGATTCAGAATAGCAGAGTATATTCAGACAAACCTGGCTTAGTGAAGCATTATGAGTGTAACTTAAAATTTAAAAAATATTAACCATTTTTCAGGACACATTTTGTTATCCATTTTCTATGAAAGAAGCTGTGATGAAAGAAATTAACAAAATGCTTGCATGTGGTATTATTGAATGATCAAACAACAGGTACAATAATTAATAGCTGATTGTTAAGAAGAAAAATTTAGATGTTAGAGTTGTTCTATATGCTAGGAAGTTAAATGAAATAGTTTTGACAGAAAATGACAGCCCACCTAATATAGATGAAATTTTACAAGAATGCCATAAAACTAGATTTTTAACTTCTTTTGATGTAAGTTAGTTTGCCAAAAGAATCTATGTGATGTATGACAATACTTAGAAACAAAAATTTTATTAGAAAAGATCACACTGAAAATTTGTAATAAGAAGCATGTATTTGTTAGAGAAACATAATTGTGACTTGTATTACAGACACAGTATACTCAATGAAAACGCCAGAGAGTCATTACTGGAAAATAAAAAGTGAATTTTTATGGTTTTTTGTACCCTTTCTGAGATGGTCTCTTCTCTTGTTCTGACGACAGGGATGATTTGTATGAGAAAATGGAATTGTATTTTGTATATTATACATGGAATATACAGTACAAAACATAAAAATGTTAGTCAGTTAGTTAATCACTGAATATTTCAATTCAAGCCAGTTCTGAACCAACAAGACTTAGCAACATTAATAACCAGTTTGCTTCTATGATGGCTGACATGGGAACAAATATTGAAAAGAGCTAATAGCCCTTACAAGGATCACAAGAAACTAAAAGGTAAAAAGTCTAACTTTGAAAAATTTATAGATAATGGACTCAGGGGGGGTGTCAACAAACTAATGTACAAAGCTTCTCAAGATAGGCGACTCATAGCATTGTGCAAAATAACATTTCAATTAATAATACATCATTTTCTTTTATATACAAACTTTTTCCTTGTAAGGCAACCTTACATGGCCTGTGCCTTTTACAATAGACATATACATGTTTGTAAGAGACTGACTATTCATATAATAATGGATATAAATTTTATTTCTGGTTGCATGCTAAAAAGAGAAAGAGAATAAAAAAATAAGTAAATAAAGGGAAAAACAGGGGAAACAATTGTAGTATAATACAAAGAATAAGTAATATTTGAAAAAGCAAATTAAAAAGATGCAGTCATTCAAGGTAAGCCAAAGGCTTGGAATTTATTTGCATATAGTCAGTCAGATGATGTGCAATTAGATTCAACAGCAAGAATAGGCCAATGTAGTTTTTTTAGTAGCACCTTTCAGTAGTATTAGGGGGAGCTGGAAAATAAGTTTCCCCTGTTAACTGTGGTCAGAGTTGTGTGTGAAATGAAAAAAAAGAGAATGAGATGTTAAAGATAATACATATCTTTATTTTTCTACATAATTTCCAAGTACATTGAGACTTTTGGTATACCACTTTATAAGCGTCAAAAAGACTTCCAGGAAAAAATCTGGGCGTTGCATGTGGATGAAGCATTGAATGGCTTCTCATGGAAATTGGGTTTTCTGCTGGATATCAGCGTCTTACAAACACGATATTTCAACATCATTACTTGACGTCTTCATCAGGTGTTCCCTGAGACTGGCTGCTTGTTGGACCGGGTCACTCCTCGAGATCTACCGGTAGCCAATTTCATCAGCTCTGTGGAACAAGTCGTCAACACACTACCCCCAAGTACGGCTGAAGAGATTCGGAGAGAGACGTGCAGAGCCCTTACCAGAGCCAGGCCGCCTAAGTCTAACATCTCAAGAGATGAGAGGATGGCCCTCAGGAGATTGCGAGAAGATGACGACATAGTGGTATTACCAGCAGACAAAGGGAACTCCACAGTCATACTGCAGAAAAGTGACTATGACCTGAAGATCTGGCAACTTCTGGAGGACCCGGCTTACAAACCACTAGAGCAGGATCCAACTGACAAGGTGGACAGAAAAACCAAGTCTCTGCTGAAGGAAACTGGCTGGCCTGAGAAAGTTACCAAACAACTTAAATCCAAGTCACCAGTACCACCCAGACTCTATGGACTACCTAAAATCCACAAAGAGGGTGTACCACTACGACCCATTGTGAGCAATATTGGGGCAGCCACCTACCCAGCTGCAACATATTTCAAGAAAATGTTGGCACCATATGTGGGGAAGTGTACACACCACATCCACAACTCACGGGACTTTGTGGAACGTCTTAAAAACCTACGTTTCTCAGATGCAGACTTAATGGTCAGTTTTGACGTGGTGTCCCTGTTCACCAGAGTGCCCCTTAAGGACACGCTTGACTTAATCAGTGAGAAGCTTGATGGAGCTGTGCTGGGTCTGTCTAAGCATATTCTAACATCGACTTACTTCCTATGTGGAGGTCAATTCTATGAACAGACTGAAGGGGTGGCGATGGGTAGCCCCTTGTCACCAGTAGAGGCCAACCTGTTCATGGAGAAGTTCAAGGATAAGGCTCTTACAACTGCCACGTACCAGCCAACATGCTTCCTGAGATATGTTGATGACACGTTTGTCATTTGACCCCACGATCGTGAAAAACTGGAAGACTTTCTGTACCACATGAACTCAAGGTATCCGAATGTTAAATTCACTATGGAGCTAGAAAAGGACGGTCAGCTTCCGTTTCTGGATGTCCTGATGAAGAAGAAGGCGGATGGCACCTTCAGCCACAGTGTGTACCGAAAGCCAACACACACAGACTTATACCTACAGGCCGACAGCTGCCACCACCCAGCATAAAAGACCAGGGTGCTTAGAACACTCGTACACCGCGCCAAGACACCGTCTGACTCTGATAGCCTGGCAGGGGAACTTGAACATCTTCAAAAAATGTTTACTAACAACGGATTCTCATCCAGGGACATCCGCAGAGCTCTACATCCCACCAGACGTCAGGATACACTGGAGAACGAGCAAGAAGAAGAAATCAAGAAGCTGGCATTTTTACCGTATGCTGGGGCTGTTTCTGCCAGATCAGCAGAATACTAATGAAACATAACATCAAGAGTGTCTTCTGCCCACCTAGCAAAATCAGGGCTTTACTTGGAACAGTCAGAGATGACCTGAGATTAAGAAAGCCTGGAATTTACATTATTCATTGTGAATGTGGCATGTCCTACATTGGCCAAACGTCTAGAACGGTGGAAATCAGATGTAAGGAACACCAGAGACATACCAGGCTAAGGCAGGCCACAAAATCAGCAATAGCTGAACACTGCCTAGAGTTGGAACATTCCATGGATTATGAGAACACCAAGATCATGGTCCAGACCCCCAGGTTCTGGGATAGTGTCATCACTGAATCTATAGAGATAAAGATGGCACATAACCTGATTAACCGGGAAGCAGGATACCAGCTAAGCACTGCATGGAACCCGGCACTTGAACTTCTGAAGAAGTACCGGAGAAAATATGTTTCCAACACCAACAACGAGCCTCAGACATCCGCACACTGCGGGCATGAACCAAGAAGGGAACACCAGGAAGCCTCAGCCGCTGTCGGAGACGGCCAGAGCGGGAGCGGACGGAATAAGGAACGTCCAGAGCGGCATTGGAGCGCCACTCGCGGGTGCGGACCGAGAAGGGAACACCAGGAGGCCACAACCGCAGTTGGAGGTGGCCAGAGCGGGCGCGAACGGAATAGGGAACGTCCTCACTCACTCACTCACTCACTCTTCTACCTTACGGGTCTGCCCTGACCCGTGCAGGAGCAGGCTAAGCAGTCGACTGCTATTCCTGCGTAAACCTTACATTTCGGAGGGACTACCTCTCTTCGTGGATTGGCCTCTGGTTTGTTTCTTTCTGGATGGGGATGTCCTGTCTCTATTGCGGAAGTTTTCACTCCCGCAGCAGGTCAGGCCAGCGTGTTGTTGGCCTGTGGTGTGCAGGATGGCCCAGATCCCTGATGAGCCGGTTGTCGGACCGTTCAGCCCGCTCATAGAAGGCCCGCGCCGATTGCTTGAAGCGGTCGCGGAGGAGGGGTATTCCGGTCTGCTCGTGTAGCCGAGCGATCGAGTATAACCTCGGAAGGCGCAGAGCGAGCTTGAGCGCCCTGTTCTGCACCCTCTGCAGCTTGCTGATGTGTGTTTCGGCCGCGTTGCCCCACACCACAGCCGCGTATTCCAGCACTGGACGTACCAGCGCCAGGTACAGCGTGATGCCGTGGTGAGGCGGCAGCGCAGACGAGGGATTGAGCAGAGGGTACAGGACGCGTAGGCCCCCTATTGCTCCGCCCCTGACGTCCTCGATGTGCGGCTTCCATGTCAGCGTGTGGTCCAATGTGACACCCAGGTAGCGGCCAGTCTTGCTCCATGGGACGGGGCTGCCCATGACGGTGACTGGCGGAAGATCGGGCAGCAGTGGTCGTCTCGTGAACACCACCGCCTGGCTCTTCGCCGCGTTTTGCTTGAGGCGCCACTTGGTCGACCAGGCGCCAAGGGCCTCGCAACCTCGTTGGAGAAGATGGCGCATCTCGACCGCCTTCATGCTCCGCACGAACAGCGCAGTGTCGTCAGCATATAGTGCCAACTTCACCGGCGTCACGCGCGGAGCGTCGGCGGTGTATAGGGAGTACAGTAGGGGCCCAAGAACGGACCCCTGCGGCACTCCAGCACGGATGTATCGATGGGTGGATGACCCGTCTTCCAGCCTGACATGGAAGGACCGCTCAGCTAGGTATCTGCGCGGCCACCTCCTCGTCGGTGATGGGGTCGATCTCGTCCGCGTCGTCCCTGGCTTCCAGGAACACTGGGAGCTGCTCCTCAACCCGGTGGAGGTGCTCCTCGTCTATGTTATCATCCACTGGGGTGAATGACAGCTCGAAGTGGTCCGCCAGGGCGCCTGCTTTGCCGTCCGGGCTGCAGACGACGTCTTGTCCGACGAGTAGAGGCGGGACGCGCTGCCTTCTGCGTAGAAAGGACTTCACAGTCCGCCACGCGCTGCCGTCCTCGGGGTTGAGGGAGGCGACGAAGTCCGTCCAGACGTTGTTCCTGTGCGCCTCAGCCGCCGCTTTGATGTCTCTCCGCATGCGGTTGAGACGCCGTTTCGTTGCGGGTTGGCGGGTGAGCTGCCACTCCCGGAAGAGGCGGTTCTTCTCTCGTATTGCGTCCCGGATGGGTAGGGAACGTCCAGAGCGGTAGGGGAGCGCCACTCGTGGGCGTGGACCGACTAGGGAACGGCAAACAGAACACCAGGCACCGGGCAGGCACAAATATGCGACCCGGTCCAGCAAGCAGCCAGTCTCAGGTAACACCTGATGAAGACGTCAAGTAATGATGTCGAAGTATCGTGTTTGTAGGACGCTGATATCCAGCAGAAAACCCGATTTCCACGAGATGTCATCAAATCGCAGGGAAAGTCTAAGAAATTACATTGAATGGCTTGTTTGACATCAGCATTGCTGCTAAAGTGCCTTCCACTGAGAGTCTTCTTCAAAGCAGGAAACAGATGGAAGTTACTTGGTGTAAGATCCAGGCTGTAAGGTGGATGGTGTAGGCACTCCCAACCAAGAGTTGCAATACGGTTTTGCGCTGTCGTCGCCATGTGTGTTCTCGCATTGTCATTCAACAGCAATCGCCTCTTTCAATTTTGACAGAGTGGCACAGTACCACACAGCATTGTTGGTTGCATCCTCCAGAAAGGCCAGCAGCAAAACTCCTTGGGTGTCGCAGAAAATTTTGAGTACCACTTTATATGCAAATGGAGTGCTTTTGAACTTATTTTGGACAGGTGATGACGGATCTTTCCAATCCACGGATGCGGCTTTTGATTCAGGCACGTAATGGTGGACCACGTTTCATCCCCCATCACAATCCAAAACAGGAGGTCATTGCCAGATTCATGGTAACGCACGAGCTGTTCCAGGCTGAATGCGATGCGTTGTTCTAAGTAAGTCCGAGTCAGTTGACAGGGCAGTCAGTTGACGGATTTATGGACAGCCCTGTATGATTCATAGTGTCAGTTCCTTCAGACATTAGTGGAGTCCATGCGATGTCGTGTTGCGCCACTTTTGTGTGCTCACGGGGGCCCTATACGATATTAGGCAGGAGTATCAGTTTCTTTGGCTCTACAGTGCAGATATACATGCATATGCTTCAAATACACTCAGGTGACAGAAGTCATTGGACAGCGATATGCATACATATGACGGTAGTATCGCATACGCAAGGTATAAAGGGCAGTGCACTGGCGGAGCCGTCATTTATACACAGGTGATTCATGTGAAAAGATTCCCGACGTGATTATGCCGCACGACGCGGATTAACAGACTTTGAAAGCTGAATGGTAGTTGGGGCTGCAAGGATGGAACATTCTGTTCCAGGAATCGTTAGGGAATTCAATTTTCCGAGATCCACTGCGTCAAGACTGTGCCGAGAATACCAAAATTTAGGAATTACCTCTCACCATGGACAATGCTGTGACCGACGGCCTCCACTTAACGACCGAAAGCAGGTCGTGTCCGAGGAGATGCCAGAGGCTAGCAGACAAGCAACACTGTGTGAAATAACCACAGGAATCAATATGGGTGACATACGACGAATATATCTGTTAAGACAGCGCGGCGAAATTTGGCATTGCTGATCTGTGGCAGCAGACGACCGACGCGAGTACCTTTGTTAAAGGCACAACATCGCCTGCACGGCCTCTCTTGTGCTTATGACCATGTCGTTTGGACCCTAGATGGCTGGACAGCCGTGGCCTGATCAAATGAATCCCGATATTAGTTGGTAGGAACCCATGGTAGGGTTTGAGAGTGGTGCAAACCACACGAAGTTATAAATCCAGGATGCCAACAAGGCGTTGAAGAAGCTTTTGGTGGCTCCATAATGGTATGGGCTGTGTTTACTGGAATGACTGGGACATCTGGTATAATTGAACCAATCACTGACTGGATATGATTACGTCCAGCTACTCGGAGACCATTTTCAGCCATTCAAGGACTTCATGTTCCCAAAGAAAGATGAAATTTTCACCAGACCACAATTTTCACAGTTACTCTGAAGAACATTCTGGACAAACCGAGCGAATGATTTGGCCACCCAGATCGACCGACACGAATCCCATCGAATATGTATAGTACAGAATCTAGAGGGCAATTTTTGCACAAATTCCTGCACCAGCACAACAATACTTTGGCTATTATGGACGTCTATAGAGGCAACATGGCTCAGTATTTCTGTAGGGGAATTCCAGCGATTTGTTGAGTCCATGCCACTTCTAGTTGCTGCACTACGCTGGATGGAAGGAGGTCCGACACGATACTAGGAGATATCCCATGATTTTCGTCACCTCAGTGTGTAGCTCTTTAAGAATCGTTTCCTTGTAGTCGAGGAGACACTGTTGGACGTAAGTGCTGTTCTTTACTGGATAAGTGATTCTTTTGGCTGAACTGTTCTATATTTAACATCATTGTTATCGAGAGGAACTACAAGGTATACTGTGGTTTTAGTAAGCTTGAAAAGCCACAGCAGAGACACTTATACATTCCCACATGAAACTGAAATCGGTCTGTAAATTGTTTATTTGGTTGTACTGTATTTTTAATTTAATTTAAATGGCGCCGCTTGTAAGAGACCTTCTCAGATTGTACATAAGAAAGCAGTGTAGGTAGCAGACGTCAACCAACAATCGACGGAGCGAAGCGTTCCATTTTAAGAGGAATTCTTTCATAGTCTTAGTTACAATCTACCTTCAACCCTACCTGTTAATCAGCAAGCGTTATCACGCGCCTATTGATGCTCCCACGCCCTGTCGTAAAGACGGCTCTCGGTACGGCACATCAGTCGCACCGCTTATGAGATAAGGTGCGTGTTTTACATGCTGCTACGCAATGACACAGCTTGGCCGCATTTCTCTCTTCCGTATACACAGTGTGACGCCTACCAAGAAGTTTCAAAGCCCCCGCCGGAAGCAGTCGGTTTGAAACAACTCGTAGGGTGCATAAGGATCAATAGTCCAGGTAGGACTACAGCCTATTTTTTTTTTTTTTTCAGAAGTATTGAAAGCTGTGTTGTGGAAGAGGTTATCTACGGTTAAGTTTCTGCCTACAGTGTAACGCTTTTGGGGCCTTTAGGTTTCCTCTGTTTCTATGGTTCTATCCATATACCTGTGTCTTTAGCTGAGGGTCGTAACATACACATTTGTTGCAGCATTCTATTTGAAGATAGCCTATGCAAGTTCTAGACTTTGTACTTGTGTTTCAGATTCTGGTAGAAGTAGGAATTCTGGTCGCCAACATACGGACAAAAGGATAAGGGAGGAAGTGGCGCATAGTTCCTCCTATGGGCCGAGGTTGTCAGTTAACGTATACACTCCTGCACACCTTTCCGGTCACCCTTATTTATTTTCTGTATTATTACCGTTTCTAATGAATATTTTCAGATACTTAATGAACTTTGAATCCAATTATTTCAGAACATCGTAGAAATGTTCGTAATTGTTATGTGCCTTGGTTTATTGGACAAGAGCAATAATTCCGTATTCGGGATAGTTTTCTTGGAGGCATTATCCTGGTAGGAGGTAAAACTGTTTCCCAAACGTAAATCTGTCTTCAGTGTATCAACATTTGTTACGCCTTTTGTTCCCCATACAATGAATTTCAGGTTTCTGACTTAATCGGAATTCGTAAATCTCTATGTATACATAAAAAGCAATGTCCTCATTGACTGACTGATTGACTCATCATGCCCAGCCCAAACCCCTGAGGATAGAAAGTTGAAATTTGGAGAAAGTGTGGATCTTGTACAGCAGGCGTCGTTTAAGTCAGAATTTTTTGAAGTTCCAACCCTAAGGGGATGAAATAGGGGATGGAGGGCTTTTTCGAAAAAGGGCGCTGTTAAGGCAATTTTGAAGCTATACCTACGAAAATTGGTATTTGGGTTCTCACTCAGACATAAAGAAATATGTGTTTCAACATTTTTGGAAATGTAATTCTATGGGCATCAAATAGTGGGTGAAAGCTTTTTTTGAAAATAAATCGTTATTAAACAACTACTAAAGTATTTTTAAAGCTACATCTAAGAGCACTGGTATTTGTCTTCACGGTTACAAACACAAAAACACGTGTTCCAGTGTTTTTGGAAATTGAACCCCTCAGGGAGTGAAATAGGCGGTGACATTTTTCATGAAAATATTTTATTATGAAAGCATTTTTAAAACTAAATCTATGAAAGTTGAATTATGGATTCTCAGTTAGAAATAAAAAATACGGATTTCACTATTTTTTTGAAATTCAACCCCTAATAAGGTGAAATAGGTGGTGAAACGTTTTACGAAAATATTTCAGTGCGAATGCGTTTTTAAAGCTACATCTTTGAAAATTGGAGTTTGGCTTCCTGGTTATGAAAAAAGCCGTGTTTCCCTCTTTTTGGAAATTCAACCCCCCTCTCCTCTCCCCCTAAAGGTGGTGAAATACATTGAGACTGACTCGCAGACTGATCATCGCCCGGTCCAAACTGCTATGGATAGAACTTGAAGTTTGGAGGTGATGTTGATCTTGTACTGTAGGCATCGCTTAAGAAGGCATAGCCGAAATTATATCCTAAGCAGGTGAAACAGGATGATGAAAGGGTTTTGAAAGTATGTCGCTATTACGGGAATTTTGAAGCTAGAACTACGAAAATAAAAAATACGTGTTTCAGCATTTTTGGAAATTCGACCACTAAGGGGGTAATATAGTGGATGAAAGTTTTTCCGAAAATAAATGATTGCCAATGAACTACTAAAGGATTTGTAAAGCTACATCTATGACAATTGGTATTAGACTTCTCGGTTAGAAATTTAAAAAAAATCGTATTCCAGTGCTTCTTGAAATTCAGCCCTAAGGAAGTGCAATAGGAGATGAAAATTTTTAAGAAAGTATTTCATTACAATAAAAAAATTTTAAAGCTAAATTTATGAAAACTGGTATTTCACTTGTCGGTTACATATATAGAAATATTTGTTATGGTACGACAGCTGCAATGGAAATATCTCCACAAGAACCCAAAAGGGTTAACAAAAACTTTGGCCTCCGGCTACCAGAATCGCTTTTTGGTCAGAAGTACATTCGGAAAAGTTATGCTTATATAGCCTTAATTAGCGTGAAAAGCTTAGCTGTTGCAATTTGTGAACAACATAAAAATTCGATTAAATAAAAACATAAACCATCTCTGCAGGCCATACTATCAACGGGAGCGACGCAGCGGGCCCTAAGCCAGTACATACATAAAAGGCTGACTGACTGATTAACTGACTCAACAACGCCCAGCCAAAACCGCTATGGATAGAAACTTGAAATGTGGTGATGGTGTTGATGTTCTACTGAAAGCGTCACTTAAGAAGCGGTTTTTCGAAATTCCACCCCTAAGAGGGTGAAACACGGGAAGAAAGGTTTTTCGAAAACATGTAGCTATTAAGGCAATTTTGTAGCTAGACCTACAAAAATTAAAATTTGGTTTCTCGGTCAGAAATAACAAAAAACTTGTTTCAGCATTTTTACAAATTTTACCCGTATGAGGGTAAGATATTGGGTAAAAGTTTTTTTTTAAAATAAATCTTTATTAATTAACTACTTAAGTATTTTTAAAGGTACATCTATGAAAAATGGTGTTTGACTTCTGGATTAGAAATTTTAAATAAAATACTTGTTTCAGTGGTCTTGGAAACTCAGCCTCCTAAGGGAGTGAAATAGGGGATGAAAAGTTTTATGAAATTATTTCATTATGACAGCATTTTCAAAGCTAAATCAATGAAAATTACTATTTGGTTTCTGTGTTAAAAATTTGAAAAATGAGTGTTTCATTGTTTTTAGAAATTCAATCCCTAAGGTAGTGAAATAGGAGATGAAAATTTTTAAGAAAATATTTCGTTATATTAAAAACTTTTTAGAGCTAAATCTATGAAAACTGGTATTTCACTTCTCGGTTCGATACAAAGAAATATATGTTAGGGGACGAAATTTTCTATGGAAATACCACCACAAGGAGCCGAAAGGCGTGATTATCGGACTCCAACTACCAGATTCACTTTTTGATCAGAAGTACGTTCGGAAAAGACCATGTTTCTATGGCCTTAATCAGCGTGAAAAGTTTAGAAGGTGTTGCAATTTGTGAACATAAAAATTCGGTAAAAGAAATAGCACTGTTAGGCCATACAGTCCATGCGAGCGAGGCAGCGGGTGCTAAGATAATAGATATTTGGACTCTCACTCCAAATTAGTCTACTTGTCTTCTTGTACCAGATGGTGTGTCTTCGATCACCCACAAAGCCGCATGCTTATGTCGTTAAGACGAGCAAAAATCCTGTTCCCAGTAGTTTCCGGCATAATTCCGACATTCAGTGGAAATTTCCATGTGCTTCTTTCCTTTTCCTCACTAATCCATGCTTGTATTCGAGCTAAATGCCCATGACATCCTTCTGACTTCCACATATTTCTCATTGTTACCAGTGATACCATTAGAACTCTTTCGAATAATGTAGTAGCTACTTTCGGGTCTCTGGGTGCAGAATGATCTCCCCCTTTTCTGTTGTCATCTTCTTCATTTTCCTCTTCATTTATGATCTTCTATATGCAATCGCGTAAACTGTCCAGAGCTCTCAACCTTCATCTGTTGATTAATATAGTAGAAATATGACTTCCCTCCGTGGTTCCGTTTTTCATCTCCACATTGTGTGTGTGAATACATCTGTCTGTCAAGAACTCAAGGAAGGAGAAACACGTAACATAGTCATATTGAATTGTGTTCACCACTGAACGTACGAAGTCTGAATTTTAGTAAAGCCAGATAAGTAACCATTTCAGTTACAACTCAAGCTGTTAATCAGATGGTTCAAATGGCTCTAAGCACTATGGGACTTAACATTTGATGTCATCAGTCCCCTATAATTTAGAAGTACTTAAATCTAACTAACCTAAGGACATCACACACATCCATGTCCGAGGCGACCGTAGCAGCAGCGCGGTTCCGGACTGAAGCGCCTAGAACAGCGGGCGTCGGCGACCGGCAGCAGTTAATCATCTGAGAACTATTAAACTCAGTTGCAGATATCCTTCTAACCAAATCTTATTCGTATTTTAGCTTTATTAAACACACGCCAATGTTAATCGCTTATATTCAGCAAATTTCGTGGGGGCGACTTTTCTGAGCTAATACTTCTGCCATGTCTGAGCAGAGACTCTTACTGACGATCTTTGTGCGAAATGATACGACCGCGTAATCGAGAAAATATTATCCACTAAGACCTTTGTGAAAAGCCTGAAACGTCTTAGTTTCTCGCACCGTCGATTTTGATGTCGTTAGTGAAGGGACACTAGCTTTGTTGGAGAATCCTTGCACACGGTATCGGCCAAGGTCTTTACAAAAGAACTGCCTCGCTGTCCACTTAAATGGTTTGGAAAAAATCTGTGAAAACCTAGATCAGGACTATCGAATTCTGCTTCTTCCAATAGGGTATAGGACCTTAATTACTGTATCTGCTCGCATTTTGGAGACGCCTGCTTGCTGCAGAATTCACTGTGAAAGCTGTCGGTTGCTCGAATCCTTTTATGGGTGGTGTCTTTCCCAAAGGACTTGAGTTTTTAGGTATGACTATTTTCCATACTGGAGGGCCAGACCTCTATTGTAACAGTAGTCATGAAATCTAGCTGAGTCCTAGCCTCCAAGTTCGTTTCAAATTAACCGTATGTGACACGTCTGAAACGCCACCACCCATCGACACAGGTGTAAGAAGTCACATCCTACAAGTCCATGCCACAACGCACTGCAGTGTTTATGACGCAAAACACGAAGCAGTATGTTACTCACTTGAGACAAACAAGGCAGAAGACATTGATAACAACGCTTCAAAGTATCTAAACTCATCGGCGGGAGTACCAACCAAACGTTAACTCAAGGCAATGTGTAGAAACAGTGACACTGCAGATATACCATAAGAATTTCGGATAAAATGTCACCCAGAAAATCCGGAAGATAGGAGGCGCATGAATTAAAGTTGCTCACAAGAATAACATCCAGAAGAATGGGAGATATTACTAAGCATCTGTTAGATGATGATCAGTTTGGCTTCGGGAAATGTAAAGACACTTCTGGTGTTGCGTTTGACATTGTAAGCATGACTTTAGGAAAGTCGAAATATTCATAGGATTTGTGTACCTAAAAAACGCGCTCGACAACACAAAATGTTTGAAATTCTCAGGAAAATAGATGTAAAGTAGGCTATAGCAAAATGAGTGATATACAACATGCACAAGAAACAAGAACGTCGGAGGGGGTATAAGAATAGAGGAAAAGGGAGAAGTACTCGGATTAAGAAGAATTTGAGGCTTGAATGTAGAGTTTCTTCGCTACAGTGCAACCTGTAGATCGAAGAAACAATTACAGGAATAAAATAAAGGTTCAAGGGTAAGATTAAAACGCAGGGTGAAGCGATATTAGTAATACGATTCTCTGATGACATTTCTGTGCTTGATGAAAGTGAGGCAGAATTAAGGAGCTGCTGGACCGCGTAATCTAATGAGCACGAGTTGACAAAAATCATGGGATAGCGCTATGTACACATACAGATGGCGGTAGTATCGCGTACACAAGGTATAAAACAGCAGTGCATTGGTGGAGCTGGAATTTGTACTCAGGCTATTCACGTAAAAAGGCTTCTGTCGTGATTATGGCCACACGACGGGTATGAACAGACTTTGAACGCGAATGGTAATTCGAGCCAGACGCATGGGTCATTCCATTTTGAAAATTGTTAGGAAATTCAATGTTCCGACACCCACAGTGCCAAGAGCGTGCCGAGAATACAACATTTCAGGCATTATCTCTTACCACGGACAACGCGGTGGCCGGCGGCCTTCACTTAACGACATAGAGCTGCGGCGTTTGCCTAGAGCTGTCAGTGCTAACACATAAGCAAAATGTATCTGTTATGACATTGCGGCGATATTTGGCGTTAATGGCCTAGGGCAGCAGACGACCGACCCGGGTGCCTTTACTAAAAGCACGACATCGCCTGCAGCACCTCTCCAGGGCCGGTCGGTTGGACCCTATACGACTGGAAAACCGTGACCTGGTCCTATGAGCTCCGATTTCAGTTGATAAGAGCTAATGATAGGGTTCGAGTGTGGCGCAGACCCCACGAAGCCATGACCCATGTGGTGTCACCGCCAGACACCACACTTGCTAGGTGGCAGCCTTTAAATCGGCCACGGCCCGTTAGTATACGTCGGACCTGCGTGTCTCCACTATCAGTGATTGCAGACCGCACGGCAGGTCTAGTCTAGAGAGACTCCCTAGCACTTGCCCCAGTTGTACAGCCGACTTTGCTAGCGATGGTTCACTGTCTACTTACGCTCTCATTTGCAGAGACGACAGTTTAGCATAACCTTCAGCTACGTCATTTGCTACGACCTAGCAAGGCGCCATATTCAGTTGCTATAATGCTTATATTCAAGAATGTATTCTGAACAGTTAATATTGTGAATCATGTACCGTCAAGATCGACTTTCATTATTAATGTGTTAAAGTTAAGTATCAAACTAATTTCGTCCGCTTTCTGAATTCTCATTCCTTGACTTCCCTCCTCACGCCAGCCTACGTGAGCTAAAACGCGTGCATTTCGGCCCCCACTCGTAACATGGTGTTGGCTCTTCAGCTAACACAAAAACCCAAGTTGTCAAGAAGGCAACTATGGAATCTGGTGGTGGCTGCATAACGGTGTAAGCTGTGTTTACGTGGGATGGTGTGGGTCCTCCGCTCCAACTTAACTGATCGTAGACTGGAAATGGTTAAATTCGGCTGCTTGGGGACCATTTGCTACCTTTCGTGGACTTTATGTTCAAAAACAACGATTGAATTTTTATGGATACCGAGTATACGCCCTGTCACATGGCCACAATTATTTACGACTGGTTTGAAGAAAATTCTAGACAGTTCGACCGAGTGATTTGGCCACCCATCGAATATTTATGGGACATAATCGAGAGGTTATTTCATGCGCAACTCCTGCACCGCCAACACTTCCGCAGTTATGGACGGCTATAGAGGCAGTATAGCTCAATATGTCTGCAGGGGACTTCCAGCGACTTGTTGAGTCCATGCCACATATATTTGCTGTATTAAGCTGGGAAAAAATAGGTCCGACATGATATTAGGAGGTATCCAATGTATTCTGTCACCTCAGCGTATATAGTGAGTGCAAACCAAAGAGAGACGAAAAGTAATGGCGTGTGTCGGAAATGAGATCAGCGATAAACTTAACATGAAAATTGAGAACTTTCTAATAAAAGAAACGAAGGAATTCGATCACCCTGAAAGCAAAATAACACATGATCGACGAAGCAAGGAGGATACAGGACGCCGGCAGTCACAAGAAATGAGGCCATTCCTCGCTAAAAAATATCTGCTTGTACCAGTCGTAGGTCGCAAATTGACGAATAAACTTCTGTGTGTACGTCTTAAGTACAGCATTGTATGGATGTGAATCATGGGCAGTAGGAAAACTTGAAAAAAAGAAAATCGAAGCGTGTGGGATGTGGTGTTACAGAAGAACACTACAAGTTAAATGTGTTCTCCACGGCTGCGCGGACAAATCTCCTCCCTGCCAGCGATTCCTCCTGTCATCGAAGAATGTAGATCTGATGATGATCTCTAAGAAGATCGAAACAGGTTATCTAAAAAATAAAAATTAACAGCTTAAATGTGATCACGACTTTGATTATCAGATAAGTTATGATGTTAACAGATCGCTGTTTTTCCTGGAACAATGTTGCAAAAAACTTACGATTACCTTCATTCAAAGATTAAAAAAGCCTGTTAGCTGCCTCAGATACAGCAACGCTCACTTAAGCAGGCTTATATTCATAGAGAAACGTTATTCTGACATAAATATCAGTTTGCTCGTGTAGTTATTAAGCTATCATTGGAGATAAACAGCAGCTGTTTAATATGACGGAAGAAGCAGCATTAAAACAAAGTTACATTCCTTCTATGTTGTGCTGAGAAGGCGTAGGTGGTTTTTAGCACTCTACTGATACTTTATTCTTAATGTAGTTTCTAACAGCAGCTTCTCTTTGTTAATATATGATTTGAGTTGTTCGGCATGCAAGGAGAGTCTTCTTCAGATTAAGATCTATGGAGCACGATCAAACAATGAATGATTGATTGCAGCGGAACTTTCGCTCAGATGAAGTCGTTGATTAAATTTAGAAACTTGCAAAAATAGAGATTACGATTAATACCAGAGTGAATATCATTAAAAGAGGCATTTTCTGTCACATGCACAATGCGTGTTTCGGCCTACAGTGATTCCTTATCAAGATAGCAGCACTGACCAAGTTAATCCTTCAGATTCCGCAGCAGAGTTGTTTCTTTGCTCTCGTTTCGAGGACAGGTACAGTGCACTCGACTGTATGTACTCGCTGTGACATTTCCCGCTCAAGGGCGCCGCATTCACGCGAGACGGAACTGGAAAAGCCGTCATGACGGCAGTTGTGCCACGATCACCATTTCGTACCGTGATGGCGGCGTCGATGTCCAGCAACGGTACGTTTATGGCTTCAGATACTATTCAGCAACACCAAGCATATGAGAAGAGAGAGTTATAGTTATTTCATTCCATGGAGAGCTCCTTAGAACCTCTGTGTTGCGACTTCTACATTGCAATAACAATTGGCATAGCGTAGCACCTTGAGCCTAAGGTAATTGAATTGCCAGACTGATATTTGTACAATAGATAATACACTGTTTACCTAGTACAGTGGCCATCAAACTATTAGTCAAAAGAGCCAATACCCACAGTACAACGATTGAAATATCTTTTGAGATACACATTTTTAAAACTGAAACTATATAGCTACGTACATTGTTATTAACTTAGTTAGGGTATTCCTAAGCTAACATTGCTAAAGGTATCCTCTTATTGAGATACTGTCGTTGAGATCGCACCTTTTCAACTCTCCCATCCACATTCTCCTTGCGTACTTGTTTCGTTTATCTCCTTTCGTTCATATTTTCTGTTTGTAGAAACCATCTCAATATATTTTTCTCGATACTAGGCAATATACCTTCTTTCACTCCATAATGCTCCCTAAAATTAACTTCATAAACTTTACTAGTACTTCAACTTCGATTTAAACTGTAGATACATTGTATAAAATTTGATATCATACTTAATAATGACATTATTTATTAATGAAATTAAAATGTAAAGTATCTATAAAATTAAATCATGACACTGACTGACAAAAACTAATGTGAAGAATGTCCTCAAATCTCCTTGGAAAGTTTAGATAAGTTAGCTTTGTATGGTGTAGTTTTTTTATTTTAGGCACCATTTCGAGTTCTCATCAATAAAACTTCTCATTTCACTCTTGAAAAGGTTAATTTTTTTAATTGATTGCTCACATGACTATATAAACGGAAATACAGAGAGAACAGCAAATCTAGTTTTTTCAACTGATTTTGAGTTTGGAACACCATTCCTGGTGTTAAAAATCAACATACGTTCGCTTCAGAGCGCTCGCCTGAAGATAATGACGTGCAACGAAGCCAGATGCGAGTAGGATTCGCGCCCGGAGGGCTCCGTAAAACTTAATCGTGTATGCAGATATTTCGTCCATTCCATAAATCGAGGATCTCAATGATTTTTGCCTGTTATCGACACTGACACTGACAAGCGGTCCCAGGGATTACAAGACTTTCGAGACTATTTTAATGTAAAGTTTGAGGTCGGATAACGAATGAAAAAAGAAATATTTTGTTCGTCTGATATAATAACGATTTAACGATTTTGTTATTCTTTTGCTACAACTGTACTGTGAAATATTTCTTCTTTCCAAATTTCGTGAGTCTGCGTCAACTGGATGTAACCTATAGGTTTTAATTAGTGAGTTTGCGATGTTCAAAGTATGTGACATAAATGGACGTATCTTTTGACTGAATTGACTTAGAAGCTTTACAATTTTGAGTCACCAAAGAGCTACAGCCCTCAGTATGTGACATAAACTTCTACTTGATACAGCTACCCGTTCCTGAGAAAAAGGAGTCTTCATAGATGGACAGACAACAGACAATCTGATAAAAAATCACAATTTTTTTCGTGTGATATAATTACAAAATCAGAATTATGGGATTTTTTACTTTACTTTTACAGTGAAACCCTGCTTGTTTCATGATTCTAAACCAACGGGAAGTACCCTATAGGATTTAATGAGTGAGTTTGCAAGTATCAAAATACGTTACATAAGTGGCCATATCTTTTGACAACATTGACTTAGAAGCAAACGTTTATTACACCGTCAAGGGACCTTAGACCTTGGTATGTGGTATAAATTTCAATCTGACATGTCTGTCCGTTCCTGAGCAAAAGAGTCTTTAAATGATGGAGGACGGAAGGACAGAGAGACAATCTGATAACAAATGAGAAAAGAAAATTCGTGGCTATAACTACATATTAACAACTTTCGGGTATTTTTCCTTTGATTGTTGTATGAAAACTTCTTGACAAATTTCGCGATTCTAGGTCAACAGGAAATAACCTTTAAGCTTTGATAAAAGAGTTTGACAATATCAAAATTTGTGACACAAATTGCATCGACTTTGAAGCATCTCTATTTTACATCGCCAAGGGACAGAAAATCTTAATATGTAACGTAAATTTCGGCTTGATACGTTCACCCGTTCTTGAGGGAAAGTGTTTTGAAGAGTTGGACAAACAGACAGACGGACAACAAAGTTGTCCCATAAGGTTTCCGTTTTACCGACTGAGCAACGGAACCCTAAAACCAAGAAAATTAGACACATCTACAAGTAATTTATTTAATATTACACAAGCTTATATTTCTCTATCACTATCATCGTCTGATGCACTTGTTCCAGACTCAGAATTGTAATTAAATCGCTTTCGAAGCATGGTTTTTACCACATTTCACGAGAAGCAGTTCCACACTCTTCAGCGGAAGAGATATTCGTTCCATTGCTTCGTTTTATATGAACTTCAGCAGGTTAAAAAATACCTCACGCACCTGACCTTCGGGGCAGTATCCAGATTATTTGAAGATGTTGTCACAAGCAGCAAAAGTGGTGCGGGTGGCAGTGAGCGCACGAGATCGTCTGATATCCCAACCCAGCGACTTTAAAAGCCCGCCCGGATTTCGATGACAGCCGCTAGAGCCGCTGCTATAACATGCGGGCGCCGCTGTCGCCACTACAGCGCTGTCTATAGAAACACGCCCATACTACCGGCCAATCAGCGCCCTCGGCTGCCCCTTAAAGCCAGCACTGCAGCCGCTCAGTCACCTGAACTTTCACCGTCGGAAGGTGGTATGGGGCTTCAAGTCCCACCGTCACACCATCGAAGTGCACTCCTGTGATATCTTTGGAATGGCATCACTGTCGAATGGAACAGTTTTACCATCCACAAACACAATAGACCTTAAGCAACCGGTGAAACTGTGCTTCAACCTCCCACAAAAAAAAAGGAGACAGAGAGAGAGAGCTCGGTCAGTTAGTCTCGATTTCACTGTGTTTTGATCACGCTACACATCGTTGTTTTGTTTCTGATTCCACCTTTAAGTTGTTGATCTTGGCGCACGCGGTGGACTTGTTTTTCCACGGTGTCGCCACCATTGTTTGTCTTCTGTTGTCCGTCTATTTGCATTCAGCGATTCGCTATCGACGCCTTCCGGCCCGTTGGCCAACACCAGCAGATTCCCGACTTGTTTCTGGTCATGTGATTATAGTCCGACTCCCAAGAGAGAATGGCGGTTTCACCTACACACCCCGTCTAACGCCAGTTTTTCAAAATAGACACAGCCAGGCCGGAAACCGACTTCTGTGACTGGGCCACGAAGTTTCAATCGCACTGTACTTGCCCGCCAGCGCTTGGTATTTTGTAGAAGAGTCACACCCATATGGCTCGTAAGTTGCGGTTTCCTGACCAATCAGCAAGAATATTATGATCATCCCTAATCCTGAAAAAGATCACGCTTCGATCACCTATTATTTCCGGAAATATGTCTACACACAGGTCATGCAATTCCCGTAAATTACGGGCTTGTGGTCTGTGGGCTCGGAGCAGGCGCCCATTGGAGCTTCACCGGGTACAGATTAGCAGAATACCGCGTTCAAGATATCAGTATAAGTCCACTATCATGCTCTCAAACCAATCTAGCAAGATTGTGGCCTTATGAAAAGGACAATTATCCTGCTGAATGACGCCATCACATGAAGCATGTGGTCCACAGTAGTATTCATACAGTTCACAGCCGTTATGGTTCCTTCGACTACCACTACAGGTCTCAAGGAAACCCAGTTGAATGTCCCCCCCCCCCCCCCCCCCCCCGACCCTTAGCTACAGCATAATACTACTCCCACCAGCCTGCATCTGTAATGTGGTAGGTGATTAGAACAGCCGTTCTCCTCCACGATGCCATATCATGATTCATTCAATCAGGGTCACCTTTCTATTGATCCACAGACCAATCTTGATGATCGCGTGCCCACGCACATCATAGTTCACATTGTCGTTAGGTCAATGCCGAAGCATGGACATATGCTATATCTGCATTGGACTCCATATTAAACGATTAAGACTGAAAAACGTGCTCCGATACAGTTGGGCCTGGGTCACTACAGATCTCCCCAGTCCTGCTTTACAGACCTCTACAATCCATGATGGGACGACGCATATTTGCTGTCTTTTCTGTAACAGTAATGTAAACCGTTTTTCAAAAATGAAAGATGTTCAGATGTGTGTGAATTCCTAAGGAACCAAACTGCTGATATCATCGGTCCCTAGACTTACACACTAGTTAAACTAACTTATGCTAAAAACAACACACACACCCATGCCCAAGGGAGGACTCGAACCTCCGGCGGGAGGGAAACTGTTTTTCTGAATTGGTTGGAATCACTTATAAAGAAAAGGATTAAGACATGGTATTTATAAGGGGCTTTGAGAAAGTAATATGTTTATTTTTTTCTGAAAGCAGTTTGATTTTATTCAGGAGTCCAAAACACCACAGTACTTCCTACTCTTTTGGCTACAAAACCCTATTTTTCAACATAATCTCCGGTCTATACGACGGCTTTACGGCACCTTACTGGAAGGACCTGTATGCCTGCATTACTCCACTCTGTTAGTCGACGTCGGAACCATTGTCTTCCTACATCAGTAAACTCTTCATCATCCAAGTAGTGATTCCTGCAGAGTGCATCCTTCATTGGGCCAATCAGAGGAAATCGGAAGGCGTGGCCGGCCGATGTGGCCGAGCGGTTCTAGGCGCTTCAGTCTGGAACCACACGATCGCTCCAGTCGCTTGTTCGAATCCTGCCTCGGGCATGTATGTGTGTGATGTCCTTAGGTTAGTTAGGTTTAACTAGTTCTAAGTTCTAGGAGACTGATGACCTCAAATGTTAAGTCCCATAGTGTTCAGAGCCATTTGAACCAAACGCTGATCTAGTACGAGTACGTCACTCAGCACTGACTACGCTTAACTCACTATGCACAGTGCTAGCTGGAATACTGGTAGCACTTTGGAAATCTCGACTGATTCTTTCCGTTTATTTCATGCGATTTTGTTGGACCAACATCCGCAATACATGATGGATCCTGTCCGTCATTACTTTTCTGCCTGGTCTTGGTTCAGCTGTTGTTGTTCCTTCACGTTTCCACTTCACATTCCCAAGTATTTTTCGTAAGGTACGAGATCCCGGCTGTAGGGTGGATGAGGAAGGACAGTCTCGTGAGGTCCTCTTGGGTGTGCAGCCTTGTGTGAGGCCTTGCGTTGTCATGGAGAAGGAGAAGTTCGTTTCCATTTTTGTGGTAACGAACACATTAATGTCGTTTCTTCAATTTCCTGATGATAGCGCAATAACATCAGAGTTGATCGTTGCACCATGAGGGAAGCCATCAAACAGAATAACCCCTTCAGAGCCTCAGAAGACCGTCACCATGATTTTACTGGCTGAGGGTGTGGCTTTGAATTTTTTCTTCGAATGGGAGGTGGTGTGCACCACTCAACGTATTACCGTTTTGTTTATAGTTCGAACTGACGAAGTCGTGTTTCATCGCCTTTGACGATGATCGGCAAAGAATTGTCACAATAAGCCTTATAATGCACAAGCAATTCCGCACAGATGGTTCTTCATTGCTGTTTATGGTCTGTAAGACAGCGAGGAATCCAGAGGGTACAAAATGTTGAGTACCCCAACTGGTAGACAAGTGTGTCAGTACTACCAACAGAGACGTAAATTTGAACAGCGAGATGTTTAATTGTTATCACTGTGAATGAGTGTGTCCTCGCCTTCCAACACTGCAGGAGTCATAGATGTGTGCGGCCGACCGGCACGTGGGAGTAAGACAAGTTTGCACGACCTTGGTGCTGTGATGACAGATGCCTTGCCCAACGATTCACCGCGCTTTTGTTCACTGGCAGGCCTCCCACCGGCACGTGGGAGTAAGACAAGTTTGCACGACCTTGGTGCTGTGATGACAGATGCCTTGCCCAACGATTCACCGCGCTTTTGTTCACTGGCAGGCCTCCGTAAATATTCTGGAAGTGACTATGAGTATCTGCGATGCTCTGGTTTTCCACCATCAGGAACTCAATGACAGCAATTTGCTTGGAACGCACTTCCGTTACAGACGCCATTTTGAAGGTTACGTACAGCGCTGCCATCTATCGGAAAATCGCGAAGCTATAGTGACTCAAGGTGGAATATTCCACGGTGTTACGCAACAAATTCCGCCTTTTTTTTTTTTCAACCTAAATTGTCCGTGAAAAAAAAAATGTTGCCTTGCTTATTGAACACCCCTCATAGCTCCTTTGAGCAAACTGTAACATGAACAAAGATTGCGCTGGAATGGTCAGTTCAGTTAAGTTCATAACCGCATTCCTGTACGTTAAGTGTGTTGCATACCTACCGGGTGTCACCTTATTTAAATAGTATTGTTTGCGTATGCGTCTCTTACTAGATTCCCCTAGAATCGTGAAGCGGCGAACCATCTCGAAACTAAGTGAGGATACAGAAAAGGCTCTGTAACATACGAAACATTTTTGTTCTACATAGTCATCCTCCTGTCTGTTAATTAAAAATAACCAGTATTTACAGCAAAATTGAAACTGTGAATGTTTAATTCTCGATTTATACGAAAATTGTTGATTTGTAACATGAAAAAGATGGGAAAATGCATGTTTACCACATAGCACTAGGAAAAGCAAATTCCTAAAAAAAGGTAAAATTAAAAATAATGCAAAACAAAAACATTTGAAACATCGCTTCAATACTTCGTCGAACTTATAAGCAACATGTTTCTGTTATTCATAGACAACTTTTGCACTTACCTGTTATAACAGGAAATTTCTGCATTTGATCAAGATGAAGAACGCTCTGTTGTGTATAAAATAACAACAATAATGACATGGCAAAATCTTAAATATTGCTGCGAACAGCAACTGTAAATCTGAAGAGGTTGAAAAAAATCAGCCAAACAGTTGCAAAACAAAGGTTTATTCAAATGGCTCTGAGCACTATGGGACTTAACTTCTGATGTCATCATTCCCCTAGAACGTAGAACTACGAAAACCTAACCAACCTAAGGACATCACCCTCATCCATGCCTGGGGCAGGATTCGAACCTGCGACCGTAGCGGTCGCGCGGTTCCAGACTGTAGCGCCTCACTCGGCCTTTCCGGCCGACAAAAGTTTATTACCCGCTGACCTAGGTTTCGATATTTCTAAACATATCTTCTGCAGAAGGAGTGCGCCTTGTTACATCACATGACGGTACATTAGATTGACTGAAGCCGAGCGGCTCTTATCATATATAAAACTGACAAAACAAGAATCACCCAAAGCTATTCATTCTGAAGCGTGCTAAATGTAATCTGGCTGCTAACTAAACCCGTGGCTTGGGATAGTTCTTGTTTTGTCAGTTTTATATATGACAAGAACCGCTCCGCTTCAACTAATCTAATGTACATCATATGATGTAACAAGACCAACTCCTTCTGAAGAAGATATTTTTAGAAATATCGAAACCTATGTCAAAGGTTTTTGTTTTTCAACTCGTTTGTTGATTTTTTCAACCTCTTCATAACTACATGGATATTTACGTGTGTGCACAAAAAAAAAAACAGACGAACGAAAAAGCAAAGAGAAGTCGTCGCTATCAGGTTCTCTCCCTCAGTCATTCCTTTACGTTTCTTGGCCTACCAATCCTGCCAGTACTTCTGGCAAAGTACCATTTACTACATCATTTACGTACTGTATCAAAACTACCAAACCATAGTTTAGGTACAATGCAACTTAATCCGGGTTGTGTGGTAAGTGACCAAATTCCTCTTCACTTATTCTGAATTTCCCTTCGTAGACGTTGAAAATCACATTGCAGTGTTGGTCGTGCCCCGTTCTATGAATTCCACCAATCCCCAGAACACAGTGGCATACTCTTTCTGATGGAGAAGGTTCGCTCGCACTTCTTTGGTTTACTCGGGGAATGACACTATACCCACGGTTTGGATTGCTCTTTTGTATCTTCATTTTCGTGTCTCGTCTCCTACGATGGGTTTGTTCAGACACTCTTTTGCTTCACCGTAGTGCCACCGAAGAAACGTTAAGGTGGCGCCCATTCATAGTATTTTGCGATGATCTGACAACACCTTAGAAACATATGTCTCACAGAGTTTACGGTGATGAGACTCTCGCTAAAGATGGAATAAAGAGCTGATCCTGAAATTTCGGAAAACGAGTCAGTCAACAGAGAAATTGTGAATTGACGATTTTCTCAAATCGCCTGTTGCACAAGATCATTGGCTGACACATACTTTCCCCCTGACCGGCTGCATCATGAATATCTTTACGTCCTCCTTCTAAGTTATTGCATCATTGTCGCACTTTGCTGTCACTCGTGAAAGTTTCAGCGTACATCTACATCTACATCTACATTTAAGTGCTTGGCAGAGGGTTCATCTAACCACAATCATACTATCTCTCTACTATTCCACTCCATAACAGCGGCCGAGGGAAAAACGAACACCTAAACCTTTCTGTTCGAGCTCTGATTTCTCTTATTTTATTTTGATGATCATTCCTACCTATATATTTTCGCATTCGGAAGAGAAAGTTGGTGACTGAAATTTCGTAAAAAGATCTCGCCGCGACGAAAAACGTTTTTGCTGTAATGACTTCCATCCCAATTCGCGTATCATATCTGCCATACTCTCTCCCCTATTACGTGATAATACAAAACGAGCTGCCCTTTTTTGCACCCTTTCGATGTCCCCCGTCAATCTCACCTGGTAAGGATCCCACACCGCGCAGCAATTTTCTAAAAGAGGACAACCGAGTGAAGTGTAAGCTGTCTCTTTAGTGGACTTGTTGCATCTTCTAAGTGTCCTGCCAATGAAACGCAACCTTTGGCTCGCCTTCCCCACAATATTATCTATATGGTCTTTCCAACTGCAGTTGTTCGTAATTTTAACACCCAGGTACTTAGTTGAATTGACAGCCTTGAGAATTGTACTATTTATCGAGTAATCGAATTCCAACGGATTTCTTTTGGAACTCATGTGGATCACCTCACACTTTTCGTTATTTAGCGTCAACTGCCACCTGACACACCATACAGCAATCTTTTCTAAATCGCTTTGCAACTGATACTGGTCTTCGGATGACCTTACTAGACGGTAAATTACAGCATCATCTGCGAACAACCTAAGAGAACTGCTCAGATTGTCACCAGGTCATTTATATAGATCAGGAACAGCAGAGGTCCCAGGACGCTTCCCTGGGGAACACCTGATATCACTTCATTTTAGTATCGTAAAGGCTACTACTCATTTGTCGATAAGTTTCGGCTGCATTGCAGGCCTCAGCATGAAAAAATCGAATGACAGCACGCACTTCACTCTTGGCGAGAGACTCTACTGTTCTCCCACCTGCTGACTGCGCTCTCAAAGCTGACAAGTGCAACGTGACTTGATCGACAGGCATAGTGGAGACACTGCAAAACACAGATACTCAAAACTTCATCGGATTTTCATTGTGGTTTTAATTTCGTGACCGATCGCAATTTGAAGAAAAATAGCTCTCGTAATAACATCAATGTGAAACGTAGCCACGAATGGCAGCGTCAGAATGAAACTGAAAGACAAACAGTGTAAGTGAGACGTACGTACCGGCTAGCGATGGCAAAATGTGCTTTCAGCTACGACACAGCCACTGAAGAAACCTAGCCGCTCGATGTCGCTCTCTACATAATGACACAACACATATTCAAATATACACACAAATTTTATTTTTATCTGTGACAATGGACAACATTATACGTGAAATAGACTAATTAATAGTTCCAGCCACCAATTCGACAAAGGTTCTCGGGAGGTTTCCCGTGGTCATCAGGAGTAACCTGAACTGGAAATGCCCTCCTAATGATAGTCAACTGGGGCTCCCTCTGCCCCACTCTCAGGCTGCTGGTACTGGCACGTTTGTCTGAAAAAAACTAAAGCCCGCCCTCTCTTATGAGTTGGAAACTAAAATTAAAAAAAAATGTTATAAATTATAAAATCGCACCTCCTGAGAGACTACCCGTCTCGTCAGCTCCGTGACGCCACAGGGATCACGCTCTTGTGGAATCGCTACTGCCATATCGCCCGCCTTTTTTATGCGAAGGCGCAGCAGTCTACCAGCAGGCTCACACGGCTCATGGGCCATCGAGTGCATCACTGGCTGACCACTCGTTGGCCTCACTTGCTCATAAATTAAGTACAATGCTAATACATGGTGAAACAAAGCTCTGGTGGGCGGTTTGCGTGTTTATATCATATCGGGGTATGACCATGCGATGCATTTGACCTGCGGTCGTCGCACGGTGACGCTGTCAGCAGTGCACATATGCAGAGGTGTGTTGGTGCATGTCAGAGTACGGTGCAGCGAGTAAGTGTGCACACGTTTTCAGACGTGCTAATGGTGACTGTGTGTTGAAAACGGCTCAAAGAAGACATATTGATGACGTTATGAGGGATAGAATACTAAGGCGACTGCAGGCTGGTTAAACACAGCAGGTCATAGTTTGGGCCCTCCGTGCTCCACAAATTGTAATCTCAAGATTATGGCAACGATTCCAGCAGACAGGAAACCTGTCGAGGCCCTGCAGTACGGGACGTTCACAGTGTACCACCATCAGAGCCCGCAGACGGCCACAGAGTACTGCAGGTAGCCTTGCTCGGGACCTTACTGCAGCCACTGTAACAGTTGTCTCCAGACACACAGTCTACAGACGACTGAACACCATGGTTTATTCGCCCAGAGAGCAGCAAGGTGCACTCCACCGACCCCTGTTCACAGAGAGCCCGTAAAGCCTGGTGTCAAGAACACAGTTCTTGACCCTTGGAATAGTGGTCCCAGGTTATGTTCACGGACGAGTCCAGATATAGCCTGAAGAGTGATTCTCGCCGGGTTTTCATCTGGCGTGAACCAGGAACCAGATACCAACTTCTTTATGTCCTTGAAAGGGACCTGTATGGGGGTCGTGGTTTGATGGTGTGGGGTGGGATTATCATTGGAGCATATACACCCCTGCATGTCTTTGACAGAGGAACTGCAACAGGTCAGGTGTATCAGGACGTCATTTTGCACAAGTATGTCCGTCTTTTCAGGGGTGCAGTGGGTCCCACCTCCTTCTGATGGATGATAACTTGCGGCCCCACCGAACTGCCATTCTGGAGGAGTACCTTGAAACAGAAGATACCAGACAAATGGAGTGGCCTGCCTGTTCTCCAGGCCTAAACCCGATCGCGCACGTCTGGGATGCTCTCGGTCGACGTATCGCTGCACGTCTTGAAACCCCTAGCACACTTCAGGAGTTCCGACAGGCAATGGTGCAAGAATGGGAGGCTATACCCCAGCAGCTGCTCGACCACCTGATCCAGGGTATGCCAACCCGTTGTGCGGCCTGTGTACGTGTGCATGGTGATCATATCCCGTATTGATGCCGGGGTGCATGCGCAGGAAACAGTGGCGTTTTGTAGCACATGTGTTTCGGGACGGCTTTGTCAACTTGTCACCAATACCGTGGACTTACAGATCTGTGTCGTGTGTGTTCCCTATGTGCCTGTGCTATTCGAGCCAGTTTTGTGTAGTGCCACGTTGTCTGGCACCACATTCTGCAATTATCCTTCATTTATGAGCATGAGTGTATTATTCTGGACGAACATATTTTGAAAAGTAATTATTTTATTGTAAGCAGAGTGTCTATAGACGTGAAAGTACGTGCAAAAGTTGAAATTCAAAACCTCTCGCGGGTAGCTCACTATCTATTGCGCCATTCGGTCATACTTTACAAATCGACTTAAGTTTCGGCTATTCACGTGATCATCCTTTTTTTTGTTAAAAAAAAGACAGCGGAGAACGGTCTCAAAGCTAATATAACTGCTTAAGCGTTCACGGCCAGAGTCAGTTGGCATAAAGTTGTCTGAGTATAGTCCCACATCATAATGAAAAAAAAAAATCTATACAGGGGGAACCAAAGTTTTAGCAACGGTTACAGTGGCCTTCTTCATCAAAGCTATTCAAAAACTGAGAAATGGGTGTCAACCTAAGCTCCGTTATTTACAGGTCTCTGGAACTCATGTAGTCCTGCAAATACACTATCCAGTCAGAAGTATCTCTACGTCTGATATGGATATCAGTATGTGATACGTCCACCCTTCGCCTTCAGGACGGCTTGAACGCTGCTGGGGGCACTTTCAGTGAGGTGGGTTAATCTGTGTGTGGAATGATAGCCGAAACCAGAGAGGTTGGTGACGGACGCTGAGGTTTCGAGCGGTGTTCTGATTCATCCCAGAGGTGTTCCATCGATTTTAAGTCCGGACTTTGCGCAAGCCAGTCTGTTTCACAAATGTCATTCTCCACAAAGCATTGCCTCACAGGTACCTCTTTTCTGAGAGGGTGCGTTGCCATAGTGACACAAACAGTCATTGTCTCCGAATTTTTCCTCTACTGTACACAGCACAGAATGTTGTAAAATGTGTTCCTATCCTACCGCGTTACAATTTTCTTAAGAACCATAAGGAGACCACACCATAACCATAAAAAATACTCCCATACTGTAACCCAACCTCCTCTGTACCTCACTTTGGCACTGGACACGATGACAGACAAAGTTTTCGAGGCATTCGACAAATCGAAACTATTCTATCGGATTGCCACTGGGTGTAGCGGGGTTCATCATAGCGAATCACTGGTTTCCAGTCATACACTATCCAGTGGTCCCGCTCTTTACAACACCTTAAGCGACGCTTATCATTGACTACAGAGATATGAGGGCTAGTAGGAGCTGGTCCACCAGTATACCCCATTCTTGTTAACTCCCTACACACAGTCACTATGCCAGCTGGACTGCAAGTAGCACTTCGGCACTTACGAGCTTTCCCCAGATTTAATGAGATTTTTTGCAATTGCTCTCTGTAATTCTCTGCGGTCCCAGGCAGTCAGTACATGAGGTCTGCCTGGTCTGGGTTAAGCTGTGGCTGCCGGCTGTTGTGGCCGAGTGGCTCTAGACGCTTTAGTCTGGAACCGCGCGACCGCTACGGTCGCAGGTTCGAATCCTGCCTCGGGCATGGATGTGTGTGATGTCCTTAGGTTAGTTAGGTTTAAGTAGTTATAAGTTGTAAGGGACTGATGACCTCATATGTTAAGTAGCATAGTGCTCCGAGCTATTTGAACCATTTGACAATCACATCACTAACAGTCTACTTGGGCAGTTTTAGAACGGTTGAAGTGTCCGCGATGGATTTGTCACTCAGGTGACTTTACTACTGACAACACATTGCCATCCCGTCTGCTTTCGTAATGATGCATCCACGTCTCGTGACTTCCAATGGCCAATTCTGCATTATATAAAGATGTCGTGTTGTTTTTGATCATAAAGTGTATGATACATGGTGTTTCACACAATCTATTCCTGCAAAATCTGTGTTTGCTTTATGAAGAAGAGCTGTTAGGCCTCCAGAAACATGTAGTGGCTATTTCCAAGGTAGAGCTTCCGTTGAGAAGTAACTGAATGTTAAACTCATTTTTCTCTTGATCTGTTTGTGCACATCCAAAAATCGAAGTTATTCTACTATTTTTGATTGACAAGTATATCATGTTCAAGAGAAATCAACAATACTGAGACAAGTATTTTTGCAATACACTTAAAAACCATTTGGACTGCTGGACATTCCTCGTTCATTGACGATGAATAATGATATGAACTTGAAACGTGAACTACTCAAGACAAAATTACAGTAGTCTATTATAAAGTAAGTTATTTATTAGTTGCCACAGCAACAGAAAAGGCCGATGCAAAAACAGAATTTAAAATTTCGCCTAGTAAAAAATTAGCTGACTCTGCTTTCTACATAACGAAGATACGTAATACATGATTTTGTAACAGTCTTGTCTGATATTGAGTTTCAGATATGACTTATCACTTACCGCTTCTATCAGGAACGGTTGCTGATAGACGGAACGTGATATGTGTCTCGTATTTTAACGATAAGATTAAAGCATTGTACAGCGAAGAAACGTCGCTGGGTTCGGGTGTTTAGTATCGAGTTAGGCGTGATTTGTTCATGGTGGAATAAGAACACACTATAGATATCTCTCATTTTATTATCATCCCTCTCTGCACTTAGGTAAGTAATAATGTTTGCTAATGTCGACGATGAAATATAAAGTGACTGCGTAATGTATCTTGAGTTTACTTTTGTTTCTGCATACCTGTACTTGAAATATTGGCAAGATCTGTAAATAAGCTTCCTTAACACTTTCTAATTTTACTAAACTGTACCGTCTTCTAACAATCGTTTTTAAATATCTTACTACTTAGTTTTTCACAATTCTTGTTCGTATTATTTTTTAGAGTGATCTACAGGCATCACATGCATTTTTTTATTCTGTTCAGATTATGAAACACTCTATCTTCCATAAATCAAAGATAAGAAAGAACACTGGCAATAACTCAAAACGTCACGCATTGAACATCAGATGGTTAGAACCTTAGGAATATAAGATACACAGCCCGCCCATGATTTTATTCCTGGCGTATATCTGACGTTAGTGCAGTAACTACGGCGGTGGCCTGAACTAACAACAGTAAACAACAGATGAGCATGCGGCCATTCAGTTGTTGAGCAGGCAGTGTTGAGTAGTAGACATGCGGCCGTAAGTTGCCGACGCTGTTGTGTCACAAATCGCAACAGACCAATATATTTTAATCAAGTGTTCAGGATACTCTCCCTAACGTTCTGAAGAAGAGGAAAGCGGCTGCAAATATTTTGTCGCACACCTTCGCTCCCGAAGACAAACAATGGTACGCGGAAGCCTCCCGCTACTTGGCTGAAATGCAAAGCAGAAGTTCAGAAAGAAGGGTCACCGCTTTGACGACATAACCGACATTCAAACCAATGTGACACGAGAGCTGAACAACATACCAAAAGAAGGAATACACTTGTTGTATCTGGGATTCACAGTCATAAAATTTTTTTGAAGGACATCGTCTTTACGCCAGTGACTGTTATAACTTTGTATTACAATATTGCAATTTCGGCCTTAGGCCATTATCAAGTGCTGATATTATGGCTTTAAGCCATGTCAACATAATGTAAGTGGATATATTACGTTGATATGGCTTAAAGCCATAATATCAGCACTTGATAATGGCCTAAGGCCGAAATTTCAATATTGTAATAAAAAGTTATAACAGTCATTGGCGTAAAGAAGATGTCCTTCATACCAAAAGAAGGAGTTTCTGATAGTTTCTGAGCGTTGTATTCAAGTGAGGGGAAAACTATGTAGAAGACCTGAAGCATTAAACCACCACCTTATCTCTGTTTTTTATTAATCTAGACTCGAAACTTTTGGGACTAATGGGATACAGTATATGTAATGATTAAACAAAAATTAGATGACTTATAATGTCATGTATCGAATTTAACTGAAAATCTGCCCGCTGCACCCAACACTTCGACTCCACTTCAAATGGCTCTAAGCACAATGGGACTTAAAATCTGAGGTCATCAGTCCCCTAGAATTAGAACTACTTAAACCTAACTAAGCTAAGGACATCATACACATCCATGCCCAAGGTAGGATTCCAACCTGCGACAGCAGCAGTAGCGCGGTTCCGGTCTGAAGCGCGTAGAACCGCTCGGCCACAACAGCCGGCGACTCCACTTGCAGAAACTCCGACAGAGTGAATTTTTTTTTTTTTTTTCTTTTTTTTTTTTTTTTTTGCACCCCAGGTGTGCACAGCATGGTCAGTTTTAGTTCAGTGGTCCATTTTCGTTTTATAGCTGGTTCATCTCATTTTAGCGCAAAGTGCAGAGTCATATTGCAATTTAGCGTAGTGTAAAAAGTCCACTTTGCAATGCCAATCTCTGTCATTAACACTCATTATCGCTCACGGATGAAGCGAATGGGAAGAGAACAGACGCGTTCAACATTTTACAATAAATTAGCTTGGTGCGAATGATGTCCACCACCGTGAGGCGTTATTCCAGTATCTTTGCATCAAAAGATAATAATCTTCTAGATAGACTGCATTTCATAATAATTTTCTAGCAAATTTGCTTACAGCTGCGTCAACAGAGAAGTGCCTTAGCGAGCTAATACAGCTGTCTGCCAGGTCGACAGTAAACCTAATGAACAATACTGGACCTGTCGTACCTAGACCGATGAGCCAAGACTTATGGTTACTACACACTCACCGAGCGAGGTGGCGCAGTGGTTAGCACACTGGACTCGCATTCGGGAGGACGACGGTTCACTCCCGCGTCCAGCCATCCCGATTTAGGTTTTCCGTGATTTCCCTAAATCGCTCCAGGCAAATGCTGCCATGGTTCCTTTGAAAGGGCACGGCCGACTTCCTTCCCCGTCCTTCCCTAATCCGATGAGAGCGATGACCTCGCTGCCTGGTCTCCTCCCCCACAAGAACCCAACCCAACCCAACTACCCACTCGATACTGAACTCCGCCCGGTGGCGTTGCGTGCACGTGACGCGGTGAGGAAGGTATATAATGAGAGCAGAGACGAATAGGAAAGCGTTACAGTGACGATATGGTCTGGTATTTCAGATTAACACATATGCTAAAAGACTCAGTCATCTTTTACAGTTTCCATTATTGTAATGCTTTGTTCTAGGATTAGTACGACTTCCGGTCTGCACACCACATGAGGCAGTACTGTGAGTGGCCCTCTCTCCTAACCTACACATGTGGAATATGCGAGGTAGCCGGTGTGTCTGCCTTGTAGTTGTTGTGAAAATGTGATCGGAAGAAATTTTTTACAGTGTAATTACATGTGGCAAGTGCTTCGTGACAGTATTCCTTGCGTGACTGGAAAGAAAATGAACTAATTAATTACTTCGTTTGGATGTATTTTAAAAGACCAGCATCTTCCAAAACTATAGAGAATGATGATCTTTTCTTACTAAATGAAAGAGACGTCCAACCCCTGTGAACTGAATTTTATAAATAAACAGTATATCCTTTTATATGTAATTGAAATTGATTTGAATTTCGTGTCATGAAACCCTACCTCTACAGCACAGACTGAGTCTTTTTCCCACCAATATCCATGTGAGGAAGGGGAAGGAGGCTGGAGGATTCCCGAGAGGAGGAGTGGTTAATTAATTTATCGATTTAATTAAATGGTTCAAATGGCTCTGAGCACTATGGGACTTAAATTCTGAGGTCATCAGTCCCCTAGAACTTAGAACTACTTAAACCTAACTAACCTAAGGACATCACACACATCCATGCCCGAGGTAGGACTCGAACCTGCGACCGTAGCGGTCGCGCGGCTCGCGACGATTTAATTAATTAATCAATTAATTTGATATAAAAGATGTGCTTGTATTGGCGAGCGGATTGCCCAGAGGGGTGGGATAGGTGGAGGGAGGGTTTTAAGATGGTGTCATAAACCAATTAACAGAAGCAGAATAATAGGTTCCTTATTAGTTTGATATCCCTGCTATTCTCAAAGCATGAAATGCGTCACAAACACAGTCTGTTAGAGGCAGTGTAACACTTTGGGGAATATTCACCTGGGCCTCCACGGGACCTGCGGTAGTAATCGAAGATGCCATGGCTGGGTGTGGACTACGTGAACGTTTTTGTGGACCATTTGCATCCCTTCTTGCTAGATGTCTTACGCAATGGCGATGGCACCTTCCATCAGGATAACTGTCTGTGCCATGAGGCCATAATCGTGTTACAATGGTTAGAGGAGCACAATAATGAACTCACGGTCATGTCCTAGCCACCAAATTCTCCTGGTCTGAACTTGATGGGGTAGCAACCGAAGACAAACTGGCACGCGGCTTTGTTGTGTTCCAAAAGTTAACCAACTCACCATTAAGCGGGTGATTATGATGTTTCGGCTCGTCAGTGTATGTAGGATAGGAACAGAGAGACGTCAATTTTGTATTGCAGAAATCTCATGAAGTGAACAGAGCAAATTACGCCTATTGAGCGCAGGAACCACTTGCTCAAAATCTCCCGAATAAATCAATAATGCCTTCATTGTGTATGCGTGTATTTCTCGTAAACAGTGTGTAATCTTTTAGTGAAATCTCTTTTTAGGGCAAATTCCTGTTTCGTTTTAGTTAGTTGCGTGTTCCGTAGATGATAATGCCTCTTTCATCGAAATTTTTTACTGCCTACCGGCTTTTAATCAGAAATTCGTCAATGAAATAGAAGGAGTTGTCCAGGGGAAATGATTTTAAATTCGATTTAAAACAAGCTTCGTTACCTCTCAGACACTTTAGGTTACTGGGAAAATGATTGAAAATTTTTTGTTCCTGTTGCACTCCTTCCTGAACCACTGACAACTTTAACATTGGGCAATAAAGGTTATTTGTCACTGTATTGCTGTAGGTATGGACATCACTACTCTCAAATTATGATGGATCATTTATGACGGATTATATTAGCGAACATATGTGTTGTGACGTCTCAGTTAAAACGTATAGCTCATTGAAGATGTAGGCACATAAGTACATAGGTGAAAACCACATATTAGTCTTACATCTCACTTTTTTGCAATCAACAGTTGCTTTCTAAATGATGACTGACCCCAGAAAATTATTTCGGAACACATTGTTATAATTACTATTATTATTATTATTATTATTATTATTATTATTATTATTATTATTATTATTAGCTTTTAGAGGAAATATGTAAAATATGTCAGGAGGTTGATAAGTTTGTTTCCAAGATTAGCAGTTATACGTTGAGCAAAAATAGCTGAACTTAATGTTTTGACAAGGTCGGCAATATGCTTCTTCCAGTTCAAATTTTTATCAATACGTATATCCGAAAATTTGGGTCATTCTGTCCTATTTACTGACTCCTGCTCATGTGCTACATCAACTGTTGCTATGACTATTTGTTGTACAGAACTGAAAGCACTGTCTTTTCTTCATAATTTAGGAAGAGTCCATTTTCAGAGATCCAGTTAATAGTTGTTTGGAAAATATCATTTACTAATTCTCATATTGGTTTCTTTCAAATGGGATTTATTATAACACTAGTATCGTCTGCATAAAGTACTCAATTTGATTGTTGATGTTAAGTGGAAGGTCATTCACGTATGAAGGGAATAGGATTCGATTTCAAGCAAGTCTTATCGACAACGAATGTATCACAAGGTGCAGTTCAAATCTTTGGTAACGGTCCCGAGAAGCAGGATACGTTCGACGTAGGCCAGTACAAGCTCGATCAAGAAACATGACGAAATCCAACACCTGCAAAACAACAATATCTGCAGAGTTTTACTCTTTCTGCAGGAGCTGCGGTTTTCCGACAGTGTGTATTGGAAGCTATGAGTATTTTTGTGTGCCAGACGTGTGGTAGTGAAGAGGCGATCCAATTACTGCTGTCGCCAACATAGAGACTGTGTGATCAATTGAATTCTCCGTTGTTTTCATAAATCGAACACAGACTGCGACCACTCGATCTATTCCTAGTAGAATACTTCAGAAGGAAAACCCTTTATTCCGCATAACCTAAATTATTACGCAAAAAATGTCGTTCGTTTTGATGTAACATAACACAGACTTCTGGCTAATAAGCTAAAATGCTTGAGATTCTTCGTCTCTATCCATCTGTACTTAATTCATCATCTTTCTTCATGTGCTCCAGTTTTTCGTATTTGGTTTATCATTTAGAAATTATTCACAACTTTACTACAAGGTATGATCAAAAAGTTTCCGCTCGAATCAGTTCAGTACATCGGTAAGACAATAGGGCAAAACCGCCGTGAGCATTGAGGGAACCAACCCACCGACGCACCGCGATGAAGACACAAGTTTGGTACAACACTGCGCCATGGTGGACATCTTCGCCAGACAGGACACAATGCAGTTTTTTAAGGGACTGTGGGCGTGACAATCGCTTCGGGAGAGATCATTAACACAGGGCGAGTGCTCGAGTGACTCCCACATGTGTCGGCGTAACTTCCGCCGGCGTCTTGTGTCGAATCGCCGGTGGTTTTCGACAGACATGCTGCCCCACGCACATTCTTCATTCTGTGTTGGATATTCACCAGTGTCTGTTCTTCGGCAGCCAAGAAAAGAATAACAGCGAGTTGATCCTACACTCATGCTCATAAATTAAGGATAATTCCAGAATGTGATGCCACACAACGTGGCACTACACGAAACTGGCGCTAAAAGCATAGGCACATAGGGAACATACACAACACAGATCGGTAAGTCCACGGTATTGGTGATAAGTTGATAAAGCCGTCCCGAAACACATGTGCTACAAAACGCCACTTTTCCTGCGCATGTACCCCGACGTCAATATGGGATATGATCAACATGCACCCGTACACAGGCCGCACAACGGGTTGGTATACTATGGATCAGGTGGTCGAGCAGCTGCTGGCGTATAGCCTCCCATTCTTGCACCAGTGCCTGTCGGAGCTCCTGAAGTGTCCTAGGAGTTCCAAGACGTGCAGCGATACGTCGACCGAGAGCATCCCAGACGTGCTCGATGGAGTTTAGGTCTGGAGAACAGGCATGCCACTCCATTCGCCTGGTATCTTCTGTTTCGAGGTACTCCTCCATGATGGCAGCTCGGTGGGGCCGTGCGTTACATCCATCAGGGGGAAGGTGGGACCCACTGCACCCCTGAAAAGGTGAACATGCTGGTGCAAAATGACGTCCTGATACACCTGACCTGTTGCAGTTCCTCTGTCAAAGACATGCAGGGGTGTACGTCCACCAATCATAATCCCACCCCACACCATCAAACCACGACCTCCATTCAGGTCCCTTTCAAGGACATAAAGAAGTTGGTATCTGGTTCCTGGTTCAAGCCAAATTGAAACCCGGCGAGAACCACTGTTCAGACTATACCTGGAGCACTGTTCCAATGACTATGTACTGTGTTCTTGACACCAGGCTTTACGGGCTCTTCTGTGACCAGGGGTCAATTGAATGCACTTTGCAGGTTCAAAATGGTTCAAATGGATCTGAGCACTATGGGACTTAAGACCTAAGGTCATCAGTCCCCTAGAACTTAGAACTACTTAAACCTAACTAACCTAAGGACATCACACACATCCATGTCCGAGGCAGGTTTCGAATCTGCGACCGTAGCAGTCGCGCGGTTCCAGACTGAAGCTGCTAGAACCGCCAGGCACACCGGCCGGGGCACCTTGCAGGTCTCTGGGCGGAAAAACCATGTCTGTTCAATCGTCTGTAGACTGTATGTCTGGAGACAACTGTTCAGTGGTAGCGGTAAGGTCCTGAGCAAGGCTACCTGCAGTACTCCGGGGCCATCTGTGGGCACTGATGGTGATACACCGGTCTTCTTGTGGTGTTGTACACTGTGGACGTCTCGTAATGTACCGCCTGGACACGTTTCTTGTCTGCTGGAATCTTTGCCATAATCTTGAGATCACACTTTGTGGCACACGGAGGGCCCGTGCTACGACCCGCTGTGTTTGACCAGCCTCCAGTCGCCCTAGTATTCTACCCCTCATAACGTCATCAACATGTGTTCTTTGAGCCATTTTCAACTCACAATCGCCATTAGCAAGTCTGAAAAGGTCTGCACACTTACTCGCTGCACCGTACTCTGACATGCACCAACACGCCTCTGCGTATGTGGACTGCTGCCAGCGCCACCGTGCGACAATCGCAGGTCAAATGCACTGCATGGTCATACTCCTAGGTGATTTAAACCTGCAGACCGTCCACCAGGGCGTTGTTTCACCGTGTATCAACATTATCCTTAATTTATGAGCATTTGGTAAAAACGTCACCACAGTTCACTTTTCCGCATTTACCGCACGTACGCCAAAAATACACGACAGCTACACCGATGCCTTGCCTACACGACGTTGCTTATGTACCCCCATCGGAGCCACGCGGAATTACGCTGCAGCAACGCCATCAAACGGAGACTTTTTATGTCGATTTACTTTTCCACAGTTTCTTTGAAGAGCATTCTGAACTTACTGAAGCATGAAAGTCGATGTACAAGATCGAAATACGGCGTTATTTTTATCATCCGGATAACTACATTGTAACTAATATCAACCGGTCAAAACATTAACAGATGAGTACGGCCAGGGTGCAGTCTCTTACTCGCTCTATTTAACTTGTATAAAGCAGAATGAAAAATGCTCATATCAAAGCACAAAAATGTTAATATATCCTGTGCAGAGTTATGGATGTAAAAGAAGGGAACTATATTTTCGACTTATCTAGCAGCTTTAAAGACATTGAAATCAGAACATCATGACTCTTTTTTTTATTATTTTTTTTTACTTGTTAGTAGTAGTACCTATGTTATGTTACATAATGTATCGTATCATGCAAAATCATATGATGCATGACGTATGTCTTATAACATAACACACGACATCATGTCATCTAACACGACATTTGCCACTTCGTGCTGTATCACACAACGTGTCATTAAAGTTTAGGGTGCATCCATCACCGCTCTGGGATACTTTCTATTAAAGGTGCACTCCCACTTCGGATACTTGCTATTCTAAAAACCATCCCAGTCTCTGGAAGCACAAAAATTTTGGACTGTTTGTTCTTACACTCCTCACCACAAACGTAATTGGGGGTGGACCTGGGGGAAAATGGTCCACTCGGGGAAAGAATCAACCCCCTCACGTAGAAATAAAAAAAACTGTTTTATCGTGCCCCCCAGTAATAAACCCAACCCCAGAAATTTTATGCCCCCAGAAAAAACTTTTTAGCTATATTATGTAATATATTGCCTACTATTGCTGGTGATTTTTCCTGGATTTTAGGTACACAGTCAAGGACCTACAAATCGCAAGATGCAAATGTGCCAACGCTTAGCAGCTAAGAGAGCTCACTGCACTGGGAAGCAGAAAAGCGCGAATATGTCAAAATGTTTTTATTTAAATCTCTTTGAAGCTGCCAGATAAGTCGAGAAGCCAGATCTCTTCTTTTACCTCCCTCGCTCTGCCAAGGACAAATTCGCCATTTTTTGTGCTATGTTAGGAGCATTCTTTGTTCCGGTTCCCAGGTTTTATTCTACCATACTTTGAACATTAGAACGCCATACCTTGTTAACTGATGCAGATTTTTGTTGACTCGGGCGACAACTGATCCGATGTAGGTCTTTTTATTGCCATTCGACCCATGTTGTTTATGTGGTGACAATGGATGAAACTTTCACAAACCAACAAGATGACCGTTAATTATATGTATTTGTCTACCTTCTTAGAAAATTTGAACGGATTCGCACAAGTTTGAAACACAGAAGCGACGTACGTAAAAATGCTCACAAAATACGTGTTTGATTGCAAATAAATTCCGAATGAAACTAGATTTTTGAAAGTGAGCTTCCAATTTAATCGTGAGAACGGATTTTTTGTTTATTTGATTCACTTTAAACCGTTTGTGAGCATTCATTTCACGTAAGAATGAATTTTACGTGCTACATTTAGCACGCGGCATCGCGGCCACGGATAAAACTTATTGGTAAAAAAATTGTTTTGAATTTATCTATCTATCTAACTTCGTCAGAGTTTGAGCTTATTCGTACCAGTTTAAAGTACAGAAAAGGTGCGCTTCGAAAACCTCCGAGAAAAAAGTGTTTCGTGCTTGTTTTAGCACGTAATATCCCTACGGTACACATACAAATTGTGCCATTAGCTGACCATTACGTTCAGCCCGATTCAAATATTTTTGCAAAAAGAATTAATCGATTCGCACAATTTGCGTTGGTGCTAGCTCTGGTTCTTTATAAAACACTTGCTTAACATACTGTAATATATCTACAGTATGATAGATGTTCGAATGGCTATACAAATGGGTGCTGGTGTGAAACTAAACCAAAGACATTTTGCCCAATGTTCCTAGCTCGAATAGGAACAGAGACCCAAACCCCAAATTGGGATTGTGCCCGCTGCCTTTTCACACATACACTCCTGGAAATTGAAATAAGAACACCGTGAATTCATTGTCCCAGGAAGGGGAAACTTTATTGACACATTCCTGGGGTCAGATACATCACATGATCACACTGACAGAACCACAGGCACATAGACACAGGCAACAGAGCATGCACAATGTCGGCACTAGTACAGTGTATATCCACCTTTCGCAGCAATGCAGGCTGCTATTCTCCCATGGACACGATCGTAGAGATGCTGGATGTAGTCCTGTGGAACGGCTTGCCATGCCATTTCCACCTAGCGCCTCAGTTGGACCAGCGTTCGTGCTGGACGTGCAGACCGCGTGAGACGACGCTCCATCCAGTCCCAAACATGCTCAATGGGGGACAGACCCGGAGATCTTGCTGGCCAGGGTAGTTGACTTATACCTTCTAGAGCACGTTGGGTGGCACGGGATACATGCGGACGTGCATTGTCCTGTTGGAACAGCAAGTTCCCTTGCCGGTCTAGGAATGGTAGAACGATGGATTCGATGACGGTTTGGATGTACCGTGCACTATTCAGTGTCCCCTCGACGATCACCAGAGGTGTACGGCCAGTGCAGGAGATCGCTCCCCACACCATGATGCCGGGTGTTGGCCCTGTGTGCCTCGGTCGTATGCAGTCCTGATTGTGGCGCTCACCTGCACGGCGCCAAACACGCATACGCCCATCATTGGCACCAAGGCAGAAGCGACTCTCATCGCTGAAGACGACACGTCTCCATTCGTCCCTCCATTCACGCCTGTCGCCACACCACTGGAGGCGGGCTGCACGATGTTGGGGCGTGAGCGGAAGACGGCCTAACGGTGTGCGGGACCGTAGCCCAGCTTCATGGAGACGGTTGCGAATGGTCCTCGCCGATACCCCAGGAGCAACAGTGTCCCTAATTTGCTGGGAAGTGGCGGTGCGGTCCCCTACGGCACTGCGTATGATCCTACGGTCTTGGCGTGCATCCGTGCGTCGCTGCGGTCCGGTCCCAGGTCGACTGGCACGTGCACCTTCCGCCGACCACTGGCGACAACATCGATGTACTGTGGAGACCTCACGCCCCACGTGTTGAGCAATTCGGCGGTACGTCCACCCGGCCTCCCGCATGCCCACTATACGCCCTCGCTCAAAGTCCGTCAACTGCACATACGGTTCACGTCCACGCTGTCGCGGCATGCTACCAGTGTTAAGGACTGCGATGGAGCTCCGTATGCCACGGCAAACTGGCTGACACTGACGGCGGCGGTGCACAAATTCTGCGCAGCTAGCGCCATTCGACGGCCATCACCGCGGTTCCTGGTGTGTCCGCTGTGCAGTGCGTGTGATCATTGCTTGTACAGCCCTCTCGCAGTGTCCGGAGCAAGTATGGTGGGTCTGACACACCGGTGTCAATGTGTTCTTTTTTCCATTTCCAGGAGTGTATTTATTACAGCGCTTCCGTCGTGTAACAGTTGTCGACATTGCTAGATAACGGAAAAATCTCGTATTTAAATACTTTAGTCCGTGCTTGTGGCTAAATAATTTTACCACAGACGGAAGACGATTTACAGTTTGCTCTGCATCGCTTGGGATTAATAAGCACATTCCATAACCTGAAAATGTCATAAAATAAAACTAAATTTATGGATTTTAAAGGCAAACATCCACTACTGTATAAAAGAATGGTAAATGGAAAAGCAGTTGAACAGGTATCTCTCTTTTTGCTATTAGGATGTGATACAAATTATGAATATGATAAAGATATCTCCAATAAGTTAAGCAAGCTTCAAATGGTATGTAGCACTATAGATAAAACGTTAGCCAACAAAACCGGAAAGACAAAAAGACAAATTTCTACAAAGTAATGCGACCACCTATGTTCACTTACGGAAGCGAGACCTGGACAATAAAAAGAACAGTTAGATGAATGAAGTTTTTAGGGAAACTAAAAGGATGTACACTGAGAGATCAAATAAAGAATTACGAAATCAGAAAATAATTAAATAAATTGCGACGAATGAAATACTAGAACACTAGATAACAAAATGAAAGAAGTCTTTTGAAAGAATGGGGACTGAAAGGATAACCCGACTGGTAACACACTGAAGACCTAAACGAAAGAGAGATGCAGGAAGACCAAGGACTGAACACGCTATAGGCCTACTCCTTAAAGTAAAGAAGAAGACGAGGGAAGAAGAAAGAAGAAGAAGAAGAAAATGTTGCTACAAATGCGAGTTTAACTTAGGAGGTACTTTGCCCTGACAAAACCCAGTCAAAACATTGCGTTTAAATACATACAGGGTGTCTCTCCCACGAATTGTCAGGCGCATTTTCTCTGGTGTTTCGACAGCTGTTTGCAGTTTCGGTTTTGCATTGCGCGTCTGGAGTGAGCCCAAGAAAATAGTGCCAATCACGTCTTTCAAGCAACGCCCAGTATCGATGTAAGACGTCGATTTGTTTCCCGTTACAAGCAAAATTATTTCTAGAGCAGAATTTTAATGACCATTCAATAGAGTAGCCCTATTTTTGTCTAGTGCGTTATCTGTTTTATCGATATGTATCAACAGTGACAACGCAACTCGAAGAACAACCAGTGCTCCATCAGCGACAACTCTGCCCTGGCCTCGCGCGGGCTGCTGCCGCCAAGCACGCAGCGCTACAGATTCCTGCTGGACTGCTTATATTCTTCGTGTTTTACTGTATCTGTTAATACGTATCGATAAAACGAATTTGGGAGTACTCTATCGAATCCGCATGCGCAATTCGGATTTAAAAATAATTTTGTTTGTAACGGGACGTGATTAGCAGTAATTGTATGGGCTGATCCCAGCTAAACAATGCAAAAAAAAGGAAACTGTAAATATATGGCGAAACGCCAGAGAAAATGCACCTGACGACCTTTAGGAGCCGCGAGGGATTAGCCGAGCGGTCTTATGCGCTACAGTCATGGACTGTGAGGCTAGTTCCGGCGGAGGTTCGAATCCTCCCTCGGGCATGGTGTGTGTGTTTGTCCTTAGGATAATTTAGGTTAAGTAGTGTGTAAGCTTAGGGACTGATGACCTTATCAGTTAAGTCCCATAAGATTTCACAAACATTTGATCATTTGAAGTCCTCAGCTCGTGGTCGCGCGGTAACGTTCTCGCTTCCCGCGCCCGGATTCCCGGGTTCGATTCCCGGCGGGGTCAGGGATTTCCTCTGCCTCGTGATGACTGGGTGCTGTGTGATGTCCTTAGGTTAGTTAGGTTTAAGTAGCTTTAAGTTCTAGGGGACTGATGACCATAGATGTTAAGTCCCATAGTGCTCAGAGCCATTTGAACCATTTGATCATTTAAACCTTTAGGAGAGGCACCTGGTATACAAGGTCAATTACCTAAAAATCTGCACCGCAAATATTGCGGAAATGGAAAGTGCTATTCAAATGCTCTTTTCACAGAATGGATTGGTAGTCAGAGGCTCGTACTGTTATCCAGTAAACAGATTGTAACAATACTTAGAAAGTGAATTTTTGTGTAAACATGCACATTTTTAACTGTAACAGTGGCTACTGGCGTTAACAAAGTAAAAGCAGGGCGAATTAGAATGTCGGTGGTGTTTGTTGCAGGATTCCAGTGCCAGTCATTTACGTGATATCCTATTTTTAGCCGCGCGGGATTAGCAGAGCGGTCTAGGGCGCTCCAGTCATGGTCTGTGCGGTTGGTCCCGGCGGAGGTTCGAGTCCTCCCTCGGGTATGGGTGTGTGTGTTTGTCCTTAGGATGATTTACGTTAAGTAGTGTGTAAGCTTCGGGCAGTTAAGTCCCATAAGATTTCACACACACACACACATCCTATTTTTAAAAGTTAACACACTGATACATGTTTGTGCCATTCAGCCTGCTAGTCAAATGGTTCAAATGGCACTATGGGACTTTAAACATCTGAGGTCATCAGTCCCCTAGAATATAGAACTAGTTAAACCTAACTAACCTAAGGACATCTCACACATCCATGCCCGAGGCAGAATTCGAACCTGCGACCGCAACGGTGGCACGGTTCCAGACTGAAGCGCCTAGAACCGCTCGGCCACTCCGGCCGGCTGCGTAGTTGCTTGGTACGTTATTATTATGTTTGCTTACAGTGTGCTTGCGTGTTCTCTGAGTAAACTGCCACTTGTTAGTCAGTGTAAGACAGTCGAGACAGCAGGTCGCGAGTAGACGATGGAATTTACCAGTGTAGAAAAAGCCGACATGCTCGTGATGTATGGAGGATCAACGCAGTTCGTTATTGTACGGTGTATGTGGCAGGATATCCCAATAGACGTCAACCATCTGGGTAATTATTTATCAACCTCTTCTACCAGTTAAGTGAAACTGGTAGTGTAACATCTAGACAACGTAACAGAAGAAAGCAAGTGACAACAGAAGAGGAGAAATTAATGTTCTTCCTACTTTTGCAATTCATCCACCCGTTACCTCCCTCGCAATCGCATGAGGAAGTGGTATGAATCAGGCAAGTGTCCTACGCACTCTCCATAGACGTAGGTTCCATCATTATCACATCTGTCTCCATCAAAAACTGCATGGAAACGATTATGAGGATCATGGTAACTTCTGTGCATGGGCATTAAGTCAGGATACTCCAGATGCATGAAGTACTTCCGTTTTCTGATGAAGCCACATTTTGCCAATCATGGGCGGCGTGGAGTGGTCGCGTGGTTTCAGGCGTCATGTCACGGATTGCGTGGCCCCTCCCGCCGGAGGTTCGAGTCCTCCCTGGGGCATGGGTGTATATGTTGTCGTTAGCATAAGTTAGTTTAAGTAGTGTGTAAGTCTAGGAACGGATGACCTCAACCGGCTCTAGGCGCTACAGTCTGGAACCGAGCGACCGCTACGGTCGCTGGTTTGAATCCTGCCTCGGTCATGGATGTGTGTGATGTCCTTAGGTTAATTAGGATTAATTAGTTCTAAGTTCTAGGCGACTGATGATCTCAGCAGTTAAGTCGCATACTGCTCAGAGCCATTTTTGAGACCGAGCGAGGTGGCGCAGTGTTTAGCACACTGGACTCTCATTCGGGAGGACGACGGTTCAATCCCGTCTCCAGCTATCCACATTTATGTTTTCCCTGATTTCCCTAAATCGTTTCAGGCAAATGCCGGGATGGTTCCTTTGAAAGGGCACGGCCGATTTCCTTCCCTATCCCGAGCTTGCGCTCCGTCTCTAATGACCTCGTTGTCGACGGGACGCTAAACACTAACCACCAGCACTACCATTTTTGAACCGATGACCTCAGCAGTTTGATCCCTTAGAAATTCACAAACATTTCTTTCTTTTTTTTTTTTTTTGGCTATCATGTGCAAGTAAACAGCCGAAACATGCACTATTGGCAATTAACGTTGGCTTCGCCTGGTGGAAAGTCAGCGTCCATGGGGTGTAAACATGTGGTGTGGTATAGTAAACCACCAGTTCATAGGCGTTTGTATCATAGACGAAACATTGAATGGGCACGGTTATCACAGCCTCCTAAAAGACCATATTCCAGAAATGCTAGTATACGTTCCTCTGCAGACAAGGAGGAACCTATAGCACCAATATGATGGCTGTCCAGCTCAAAGTGCAAGAAGTACAACATGTCTTCATGAATTGTTTCGAAATCATTGGACTGGATGCAGACGACGTGTACCTTGGCGGCCCGTTCCCTTGATTTGAGATCTATAGACTTTTTTCGCTGTGAGGAAAGCTGATAGACGCTGTGTGCGAGAACATAGCAACTGCATCCGATGATAAGCAATGATGTATTACTGCAACTTGTTCGGACATCTCCGCCGAAATACTAGCACGTGTGCAGCCGTCGTTCTATGAAAATCGAGGATTAACAGTACTTTTCGTTTCCGCAATATTTGTGTTGCAAGTTTTAGGTAATTCAGAATTCCTATTACAGGCTTCGGGCGTTGTAAAGGGGACTTAGTAGATATCATTTTGATAAGGAACCCACGCCCGTAAAATTACAGTTTGGATGTGAATATGTTTGACGATTGGATTACTTTCAAACCTCCGCTTCACTGTGCACACAGTGTCGCCAATCAGCTCTGCCCTGTGTACTCTACAGGAGCCGATTACTCGCCGTCACTTCTCCTCTGTGTGATGAAAGACGTCCTCTTAAAAGCCTGGAATGCGGCGCTAGTTTGCGAAAGTACCAGTTTTCGTAGTCGGATGAAAAAGGTATTCGATGTAATAATTACAACAGCGATTGACGACAGCCCCGTCTTGTCAGTTTGTGTGCATTCAGTGAAGTGGGAGATTTGAAAGTAGCGCGAACTGTGAACTTGTTTTGTATCCAAATGCTGCATTTCCGTACATGTGCTACTTATGAAAGATTTATCTACTGAGTACCGTCGACACAACCCTCCCCCCCCCCCCCCAAAAAAAAAATAAAAAATGGATTTGCAATTGGGAAACATCCTACATTTTCATTTTGACATTTTTTAAAATTATTTTCGTTTTGGTATGTTTTACTATTAAATCCATACGTCAGCCAGGTTAAATCAATATATTAAAAACATGATTTGCACGTAAACGGAACTGACAATCTTAGATTATACCTGAACGGAAAATTGGTCTTTAGTGACTTGAATATTTTAGAAGCATTCCTGTGATTCGTGTTGTTGTTGTGGTCTTCAGTCCTGAGACTGGTTTGATGCAGCTCTCCATGCTACTCTACCCTGTGCAAGCATCTTCATCTCCCAGTACCTACTGCAACCTACATCCTTCTGAATCTGCTTAGTGTATTCACCTCTTGGTCTCCCTCTACGATTTTTACCCTCCACCCTGCCCTCCAATACTAAATTAGTGATCCCTTGATGCCTCAGAACATGTCCTACCAACCGATCCCTTCTTCAGGTCAAATTGTGCCACAAACTTCTCTTCTCCTCAATCCTATTCAATACTTCCTCATTAGTTATGTGATCTACCCATCTAATCTTCAGCATTCTTCTGTAGCACCACATTTCGAAAGCTTCTATTCTCTTCTTGTCCAAACTATTTATCGTCCATGATTCACTTCCATACATGGCTACACTCCATACAAATACTTTCAGAAATGACTTCCTGACACTTAAATCTATACTTGATGTTAACAAACTTCTCTTCTTCAGAAACGCTTTCCTTGCCATTGCCAGTCTACATTTTATATCCTCTCTACTTCGACCATCATCAGTTATTTTGCTCCCCAAATAGCAAAACTCCTTTACTACTTTAAGTGTCTCACTACCTAATCTAATTCCCTCAGCATCACCCGACTTAATTCGACTACATTCCATTCACCTCGTTTTGCTTTTGTTGATGGTCATCTTATATCCTCCTTTCAAGACACTATCCATTCCGTTCAACTGCTCTTCCAAGTCCTTTGCTGTCTCTGACAGAATTACGATGTCATCGGCGAACCTCAAAGTTTTTATTTCTTCTCCATGGACTTTAATACCTACTCCGAATTTTTCTTTTGTTTCCTTCACTGCTTGCTCAATATACAGATTGAATAACATCGGGGATAGACTACAGCCCTGTCTCACTCCCTTCCCAACCACTGCTTCCCTTTCATGTCCCTCGACTCTTATAACTGCCATCTGGTTTCTGTACAAATTGTAAATAGCCTTTCGCTCCCTGTATTTTACCCCTGCCACCTTTAGAATTTGAAAGAGAGTATTCCAGTCAACATTGTCAAAAGCTTTCTCTAACTCTACATATGCTACAAACGTAGGTTTGCCCCTCCTGAATCTAGCTTCTAAGATAAGTCGTAGGGTCAGTATTGCCTCACGTGTTCCAACATTTCTACGGAATCCAAACTGATCTTCCCCGAGGTCGGCTTCTACTAGTTTTTCCTCCTCTGTAAAGAACTCGCGTTAGTATTTTGCAGCTGTGACTTATTAAACTGATAGTTCGGTAATTTTCACATCTGTCAACAGCTGCTTTCTTTGGGATTGGAATTATTATATTCTTCTTGAAGCCTGAGGGTATTTCGCCTGTCTCATACATCTTGCTCACCAGATGGTAGAGTTTTGTCAGGATTGGCTCTCCCAAGGCCGTCAGTAGTTCCAATGAAATGTTGTCTACTCCGGGGGCCTTGTTTCGACTCAGGTCTTTCAGTGCTCTGTCAAACTCTTCCCGCAGTATCGTATCTCCCATTTCATCTTCATCTACATCTTCTTCCATTTCCATAATATTGTCCTCAAGTACATCACCCTTGTATAGACCCTCTATATACTCCTTCCACCTTTCTGCTTTCCCTTCTTTGGTTAGAACTGGGTTTCCATCTGAGCTCTTAATATTCATACAAGTGGTCCTCTTTTCTCCAAAGGTCTCTTTAATTTTCCTGTAGGCAGTATCTATCTTACCCCTAGTGATATAAGCCTCTACATCCTTACATTTGTCCTCTAGCCATCCCTGCTTAGCCATTTTGCACTTCCTGTCGATGTCATTTTTGAGTCGTTTGTATTCCTTTTTGCCTGCTTCATTTACTGCATTTTTATATTTTCTCCTTTCATCAATTAAATTCAATATTTCATCTGTTACCCAAGGATTTCTACTAGCCCTCGTCTTTTTACCTACTTGATCCTCTGCTGCCTTCACTACTTCATCCCTCAAAGCTACCCATTCTTCTTCTATTGTATTTCTTTCCCCCATTCCTGTCAATTGCTCCCTTATGCTCTCCTTGAAACTCTGTACAACCTCTGGTTCTTTTAGTTTATCCAGGTCCCATCTCCTTAAATTCCCACCTTTTTGCAGTTTCTTCAGTTTTAATCTACAGGTCATAACCAACAGATTGTGGTCAGAGTCCACATCTGCCCCTGGAAATGTCTTACAATTTAAAACCTGGTTCCTAAATCTCTGTCGTACCATTATATAATCTATCTGATACCTGTCAGTATCTCCAGGCTTCTTCCATGTATACAGCCTTCTTTTATGATTCTTGAACCAAGTGTTACCTATGATTAAGTTGTGCTCTGTGCAAAATTCTACCAGGCGGCTTCCTATTTCATTTATTTGCCCCAATCCATATTCACCTTCTACGTTTCCTTCTCTCCCTTTTCCTACTACCGAATTCCAGTCACCCATGACTAATAAATTTTCGTCACCTTTCACTATCTGAATAATTTCTTTTATTTGATCATACATTTCTTCAATTTCTTCGTCATCTGCAGAGCTAGTTGGCATATAAACTTGTACTATTGTAGTAGGTGTGGGCTTCGTATCTATCTTGGCCACAATAATGCGTTCACTATGTTGTTTGTAGTAGCTTACCGGCATTCCTATTTTCCTATTCATTATTAAACCTACTCCTGCATTACCCCTATTTAATTTTGTGTTTACAACCCTGTATTCACCTGATCAGAAGTCTTGTTCCTCCTGCCACCGAACTTCACTAATTCCCACTATATCTAACTTTAACCTATTCATTTCCCTTTTTAAATTTTCTAACCTACCTGCCCGATTAAGGGATCTGACATTCCACGCTCCGATCCGTAGAACGCCAGTTTTCTTTCTCCTGATAACGACATCCTCTTGAGTAGTCCCCACCCAGAGATCCGAATGGGGGACTATTTTACCTCCGGAATATTTTACCCAAGAGGACGCCATCATCATTTAAACATACAGTACAGCTGCATGCCCTCGGGAAAAATTACGGCTGTAGTTTCCCCTTGCTTTCAGCCGTTCGCAGTACCAGCACAGCAAGGCTGTTTTGGTTATTGTTACAAGGCCAGATCAGTCAATCATCCAGACTGTTGCCCCTGCAACTACTGAAAAGGCTGCTGCCCCTCTTCAGGAACCACACGTTTGTCTGGCCTCTCAACAGATTCCCCTCCGTTGTGGTTGCACCTACGGTACGACTATCTGTATCGCTGAGGCACGCAAGCCTCCCCACCAACGGCAAGGTCCATGGTTCATAAGGGGGGGGAGGGGGGGGTCCTGTGATTCATGAGACAGCAAATCTGGTATAAGGCTTGTTTAACGCCATAGGAATGTCGTCACAAGCCACAATAACAAAAGAAGCCGCCTCAAATTAAGGTGAAGGTTTGCGTACAGTTGTGGCAAGTGCTCAGTTACCAAGGCCAGTTACAAGCAATGATGATTCGGTTGCATTAAATTGCATTCTGCAACACTGAATTTGCAGTGTAGAAGTGGAGTAATATGTCAATGTTTTGTAGTGAACGATTATAAACAAACATCATATAACGTTTTATTTTGTTATTTATAAATTTAAAATCATCTCAAATATAAAACGAACCTGTGGATCAGCAAACTTGGACGAACTAATGACTACAAGGTACGTACTCGTATATCGTCATTCCATGTCGCTGACATGCATAAGTAGCTGCTAGGATTTAATCAATGTCGTACTCACCAAATCCTTTTGGCATCAAACATGTGACTGTGGCAGGAAGAGAACCTTCTACCACCGAAAGTAATTGCTGTTGTGAGGTGACTTTTTCGCACGCATCAGTTGTACAGCTTTGTCACAGAACCAAATAGCGCTAGACAACAGCTATGGCGAAAATAGATTGCAACACACATAAGTCGTAACTTACAACGATTTATTGATAGAAGTTATTACACTATTGGCCATTAAAATTGCTGCACCACGAGGATGACGTGCTACAGTCGCTAAATTTAACCGACAGGAAGAAGATGCTGTGATATGCAAATAATTAGCTTTTCAGAGCATTCATCCAAGGTTGGCGCCGGTGGCGACACCTACAACGTGCTGACACGCGGAAAGTTTCCAACCGATTTCTCATACACAAACAGCAGTTGACCGGCGTTGCTGGTGAAACTCTGTTGTGATGCATCGTGCAAGGAGAAGAAATGCGTACCATCAAGTTTCCGACTTTGATAAAGGTCGGATTGTAGCCTATCGCGATTACGGTTTATCGTATCGCGACATTGCTGCTCGCGTTGGTCGATATCCAATGACTGTTAGCAGAATATGGAATCGGTGGGTTCAGGAGGGTAATACGGAACGCCGTGCTGGATCCCAACGGCCTTGTATCACTAGCAGTCGAGATGACAGGCATCTTATCCGCATGGCTGCTACGGATCGTGCAGCCACGTCTCGATCTCTGAGTCAACAGATGGGGACGTTTGCAAGACAACAACCATCTGCACGAACATTTCTACGATGTTTGCAGCAGCATGGCCTATCGGCTAGGAGACCATGGCTGCGGCTACCCTTGCCGCTGCATCACAGACAGGATCGCCTGCGATGGTTTACTCAATGACGAACCTCGGTGCACGAATGGCAAAACGTCACTTTTTCGGATGAATCCAGGTTCTGTTTACAGCATCATGATGGTCGCATCCGTGTTCGGCGACATCGCGGTGAACGCACATTGGAAGCGTGTATTCGTCATAGCCATACTGGCGTATAACCCGGCGTGATGGTGTAGGGTGTCATTGGTTACTCGTCTATGTCACTTCTTGTTCGCATTGACGGCACTTTGAACAGTGGACGTTACAGTTCAGATGTGTTAGGACCTGTGGCTCTACCCCTTATTCGATCCCTGCGAAACCCTACATTTCAGCAGGATAATGCACGACCGCATGTTGCAGGTGCTGTAAGGGCCTTTCTGGATACAGAAAATGTTCGACTGCTGCCCTGGCCAGCACATTCTCCAGATCTCTCACCAATTGAAAACGTCTGATCAATGGTTTCCGAGCAACTGGCTCTTCACAATACGCCAGTCACTACTCTTGATGAACTGTGGTATCGTGTTGAAGCTGCATGGGCAGATGCACCTGTTCTCAGCCAGAGGTGGTTGTTCTGGGTACTGATTTCTCAGGATCTATGAACCCAAACTGTGTGAAAATGTAATCTAATCACATGTCAGATCTAGTATAAGATATTGGTCCAATGAATACCCGTTTATCATCTGCATTTCTTCTTGGTGCAGCAATATTAATGGCCAGTAGTGTATAATGCATGATCCAGTCACATTCAGTAGACTTCCCCCTATGTTTGACATCAATGTGCGACAATCACTCACAGACAGCAGGTGGCAGCATTAGCAGTGGTAGATATATAAAGCGTGTTAGGGAGACATAGAACAAAGTGCAGTCGTCGTCGCAATGCGGAAACGGGGTGGTTTATCTGTCATCCAAAAGGGTATAATCGTTGGTTTTCATGCTAATGGTTGAAGCATATCTGACAGGGCCAAGTTTGTAAATTATTCGCGTGCTGTCATGGTTAGTGGTGAATACTCAGTATTGTAGAACTCTCAGTATAACGTCGTTTATTGAAACTGATCTGCACTGCTCGAACAGTCACTGTATACCCACAAAAACAAATAACTTGTAGACGACATTTCATCAAGAGCATCTGTGAGGTCCGTCGGAGTTGGTCCTAGCTCGGCGAGGAACTGGCTGTACTGCTGCTGCGCTGGCCTCATAAAGCCAGCGGAGGTCGGTGGAGAACTCCAACTTTCCCTGTATCTGTGAGGCGACCTCTGCAGATAAAGGTTCGCATCAGTCTCTAGCAAGTTCTGTTTGTTTTGAAGAATTGTTTTCCTCTTGGTCGCCCCTGCAAGTGCTTGTGTATGTTATATGGTACACAGGGGTGTCTTGAGTGTAGTCTGCCTGGCAGGGGCCGTCTGTGGCAGTCATAACAGTTAGTGTACAGTGCATGACAAACTGGCGTTATCCAAACTCATCCCGAGACAACTGTGGTGCACAATGGACCACAGATGACTGAATCAGTGAACGTTGCTGCAAATGGGTCTCAACAGCAGGTACCTGCTTCATGCACCCATACTGACTGCCATTCATCTGCAACAAACACAACTGGGCGTCAACTGAGTGGCGACAGGTAGCTTTTTCAGATGAATCATGTTTTGCGCTCCATCAGACAGACGGCATTGGCTTGTGTGGCGTGAAACGCCTGAAAGCATAACCTGAAAATGAAGGGTCGAGACCAGAGGAGGAAATGTTATGGTATGGGAAATGTTTTCGTGGCATTTCCTGTGTGATTTCGTAATTCTGCAAGGCACAATGGGTCAACATAGGTACACTCCTGGAAATTGAAATAAGAACACCGTGAATTCATTGTCCCAGGAAGGGGAAACTTTATTGACACATTCCTGGGGTCAGATACATCACATGATCACACTGACAGAACCACAGGCACATAGACACAGGCAACAGAGCATGCACAATGTCGGCACTAGTACAGTGTATATCCACCTTTCGCAGCAATGCAGGCTGCTATTCTCCCATGGACACGATCGTAGAGATGCTGGATGTAGTCCTGTGGAACGGCTTGCCATGCCATTTCCACCTGGCGCCTCAGTTGGACCAGCGTTCGTGCTGGACGTGCAGACCGCGTGAGACGACGCTCCATCCAGTCCCAAACATGCTCAATGGGGGACAGATCCGGAGATCTTGCTGGCCAGGGTAGTTGACTTACACCTTCTAGAGCTCGTTGGGTGGCACGGGATACATGCGGACGTGCATTGTCCTGTTGGAACAGCAAGTTCCCTTGCCGGTCTAGGAATGGTAAAACGATGGGTTCGATGACGGTTTGGATGTACCGTGCAATATTCAGTGTCCCCTCGACGATCACCAGAGGTGTGCGGCCAGTGTAGGAGATCGCTCCCCACACCATGATGCCGGATGTTGGCCCTATGTGCCTCAGTCGTATGCAGTCCTGATTGTGGCGCTCACCTGCACGGCGCCAAACATGCATACGACCATCATTGGCACCAAGGCAGAAGCGACTCTCATCGCTGAAGACGACACGTCTCCATTCGTCCCTCCATTCACGCCTGTCGCGACACCACTGGAGGCGGGCTGCACGATGTTGGGGCGTGAGCGGAAGACGGCCTAACGGTGTGCTGGACCGTAGCCCAGCTTCATGGAGACGGTTGCGAATGGTCCTCGCCGATACCCCAGGAGCAACAGTGTCCCTAATTTGCTGGGAAGTGGCGATGCGGTCCCCTACGGCACTGCGTGGGATCCTACGGTCTTGGCGTGCATCTGTGCGTCGCTGCGGTCCGGTCCCAGGTCGACGGGCACGTGCACCTTCCGCCGACCACTGGCGACAACATCGATGTACTGTGGAGACCTCACGCCCCACGTGTTGAGCAATTCGGCGGTACGTCCACCCGGCCTCCCGCATGCCCACTATACGCCCTCGCTCAAAGTCTGTCAACTGCGCATACGGTTCACGTCCACGCAGTCGCGGCATGCTACCAGTGTTAAAGACTGCGATGGAGCTCCGTATACCATGGCAAACTGGCTGACACTGACGGCGGCGGTGCACAAACGCTGCGCAGCTAGCGCCATTCGACGGCCAATACCGCGGTTCCTGGTGTGTCCGCTGTGCCGTGCGTGTGATCACTGCTTGTACAGCCCTCTCGCAGTGTCCGGAGCAAGTATGTTGGGTCTGACACACCGGTGTCAATGTGTTCTTTTTTCCATTTCCAGGAGTGTATTTATCAATCCTCGGGGACAATTTCCATCACTATATGCATCTTCCAGCATGATAATGCAATATGTCACACATCTCGCAGTGTACGTGCATGGCATAGATTATGAAATGATACACTTAAAGTAGTAAAGGAGTTTTGCTATTTGGGGAGCAAAATAACTGATGATGGTCGAAGTAGAGAGGATATAAAATGTAGACTGGCAATGGGGTGGAAAGCGTTTCTGAAGAAGAGAAATTTGTTAACATCGAGTATAGATTTAAGTGTCAGGAAGTCATTTCTGAAAGTATTTGTATGGAGTGTAGCCATGTATGGAAGTGAAACATGGACGATAAATAGTTTGGACAAGAAGAGAATAGAAGCTTTCGAAATGTGGTGCTACAGAAGAATACTGAAGATAAGGTGGATAGATCACGTAACTAATGAGGAGGTATTGAATAGGATTGGGGAGAAGAGAAGTTTGTGGCACAACTTGACTAGAAGAAGGGATAGGTTGGTAAGACATGTTTTGAGGCATCAAGGGATCACAAATTTAGCGTTGGAGGGCAGCGTGGAGGGTAAAAATCGTAGAGGGAGACCGAGAGATGAGTACACTAAGCAGATTCAGAAGGATGTAGGTTGCACTAGGTACTGGGAGATGAAGCAGCTTGCACAGGATAGAGTAGCATGGAGAGCTGCATCAAACCAGTCTCAGGACTGAAGAAAACAACAACAATAAGATGTTTTTCCTCATGAATGTAAATATTAACAAAAAGAAAAGATCACGCACTAGGGGGGGAGCAATTGCCTCCTTTGCCCCCCCCCCCCTGGATCCGCCCCTGGGCCTACAGGTGTGAAATGAAACACACCCTCCGTTTTATTCAAGCGGCCGACTAAAACCAGCACATTCTCGGTCAGTCACGCTTAACTGTATCCGTGGCCCCTTCGCCGATTACCATTAGCCGATAATTTACTGTTTTGCTACAAATCTTATTATCGTTCGAGATTTCGATCGTCCATGCTTTCACCTCTGAACAACGTTCTTGTCGTAACAAAACGATGCTGCGATCAGCTGACTGAAAAATCGTTCATGCACTTAGCCTCAAACCACCTTTGTCGTTTCTGTGACAAACAATATGTGTATGACAAGGTTAGCTCAAATGAAATTATATGATTCCCGAGACCTATTCAAGTCTTAGACATCTATGACGTATATATGCAGACTGAAACGATGAATGAAAATTTGCACTGAGGCCAGGTTTCGAACCCCGGTCCCCTGCTCACTATATGTTCGGGCTAACCATTACATCACTCTGGCATAGTGGCCTTGCACCCGTGCACAGGCTAACCTAGCACTCCTCTCTCAGGTGTGAATGGCACAGGCTAGCCTGTGCAGTCGTGCAAAGCCATTGTGGTTCAAATGGCTCTGAGCACTATGGGACTTAACATCTATGCTCATTAGTCCCCTAGAACTTAGAACTACTTAAACCTAAGGACATCACACAACACCCAGTCATCACGAAAACCCCTGTGTCGAGCTGGCGTAGTGGTTAGCTTATCTGCCTAATGAGCAGGAGACTCAGGTTCGAATCCCAGCCTTGGTATAAATTTTCATTCATCGCTCATCACTTCAGACTGGATATAAGGTTAGTTCAGTTTCTAACAACTGACAGACAGTTAGTAATGCAGCAACTCAGTCGCCAGTTTCTTGATGGGCAGAAAGAAACGTGTAAATACGTACCTATACCGAACAAGTCCCTTGGTATTACCAAAGCTATGGCCCCAAATTAGTACCTTTGGCCACCGCTCGTAATAGTGCACAGAAACATGAGCACTCGAAGCTTAAGCAATAACATACTTTTAACATTAACAGCTCCGCTACAATTAAAACAACTTTTCTTTTCTTAAGGTGTTTATTTCGGGATACTGGTTCCATCTTGAGGCCAAATATGTTAATACACACCGCAGAACAGGGTATTAAGAAGAGTCATGTGCTTTCGTAGGTCGGTATCTTTTAAGAATGAAGACAGAGACTTAGAGCGAGTTTTAACTTACGCATCAAAAGTAAATGCTTACCTCGGCGCCAATTGTAAGTTTTGGTTCACGTGACTACTAGCAGTTGTCTCTCTGATGCAGCTAGCACTCTCGCTCGCTCGTTCATAAGCTAATGTGCGTCATATAGAGATGGCAATAACACAGCAACAAAAGGTGTTTTGCGTTGACAAGTGCAATTTAGTTAGAACCGCAACAAACGATTTTTCGTCTGGAATACGGCATTGCACCTCCTACTGCTCAGTATATTCCAGGATGCCAACAGAAATTTCGGGACATTGGTGCGCTCCTTCAAGGGTCAGAGCACATTCAGTAGAGTATCGCACGTACTTCACAAAAATCTACTCGTTGTGCCAGCCGGATGTTAAGCATTTATAATGTGTCAGCGTGTTTGTGTTTCAAAACGTTCAAGATTCAAAATGGCTCTGAGCACTATGGGACTCAACTGCTTTGGTCATCAGTCCCCTAGAACTTAGAACTACTTAAACCTAACTAACCTAAGGACATCACACACATCCATGCCCGAGGCAGAATTCGAACGTGCGACCGTAGCAGTCGCACGGTTCCGGACTGCACGCCTAGAACCGCGAGACCACCGCGGCCGGCGTTCAAGATTCGATTGCTACAAGCCGTACACGATGGTGTTAAGCAACGTATAGAGTTTTGTCAATTCATTTTTGGAGTGGAGATGGAATAAAACAATTTCCTTTCACATTTTATGTTCAATGATTGGGAAAGTGAACCGCGCCAACGTAAGAATATGGGGCACACAGCAGCTACAGGTAGTAGTCAAGCATGAGAGAGGCTCTCCACGAACATCATGTGTTTTGCTACGTTTCCCGAAAAAAAGAAAGAAATTTACAGCTCCCCCTTGTTTCCAAAAGAAAAAAAAAAGATTTAAGCCGTCGTCTCCCGTTACATGAAAACGCACGTAGGCGATGTGCTGGTGAGGTCACATATGTGGAATTCCACGTTACAGTACACCGCAAAGCGTGAAACAAAGAATCTGGCATGTCAGATTTGTGCCTCTTGGAGAGGAACATGGCCAGTGAGATGCGAAATTCTGTTCACGTCACAAGCAGAACATAGGAACCGCCATATTATATGGCGTTGAACACCATTTCTGTGCATTTTCTCTGTCGTAGACTACGTGGTATGAATACAAGTTGTTTCAAAGCATCAGAAAACTGAGCATCTCTCAGAATGCGTCGTTTTAGCTATGATTTGTTATAATAAAATGACAGCCTGGCTCTTCCGTTTCGTGCTGCAATGGATGATGGGAAGTGAGCACCGTATGAATAGTAAGTCAGTTGTCAATCAGGATGCTCGGTCGTAATTGCTTGCGGTTTGTAAATAAAGTCAACTATTATTTTATTCTATTTGTTTAAAATTCAATCATATCTTCGGAATTATCGGCAAAATGAGGCATACAAATAAGCTATTGCAATGAGTACATCTCAGGCTACACTATACGTCAGTCTACTACGCCAATCACAGTTTTGTGGTGAGTTTCGTTGGCTTCGCCAGCTCTAAACAAAACAGTCACATTCCACCTTAACCTCGTTCTCGGGCTTCATTACAGGTCGGGCTTTCAGCACGCCTAGTCCTCTTTCCGCTCTCCATACCGAAACCAAATGTAACAAATTCGCATGTTTAGCAGAAAAAAATCATTACAATGAGTGATCATCATTAACTACCGAAAAGTGATTCACGACTTGTCTTGTTCATTCTGCACCACTCATCGTACAGTTTCCAGCTGCATCACACTACGGAAGAACCGGGTACACCGTAACTGCACCTTAGCACTTCCCATAATTGCATCTTTAGTGTTATAGCTTTTCTGTTGTGAAAGTATACCGTTTCAAAGCTACCGTACAATGATGATCTGTCAAAATCGTGTCTTTTTGGTCAAATCACATCTGTAGACACTGAGTTCTGGCTGCCATGTCAAAGTTACAGCATAGTTGATAGCATTGTGAGTTGTGTACAATGAAGAGAAAGATAGCAGATTTGCGTCAATCTTCTTCAAAAATTTTTTCGAACTTTGGTTTTTAAAGATTCTGGGTCATTTTTATAAATTTAATAGAAATATTATCTGCATTAGTCGGTGTTATTTATCGTAAATAATATATTTGCTGCAATTCTTGTAGCAAAGGCCAACGACTGAAATCTTAACGTAACAACCAGTCTATGCCAGAGATTAAACACAAGATACACACTGGAAGTTTTTGCTACTACAAAACTTTTATGAAACATATATACCTATCTCTTCGTTTGATGGACTGCCTCATGCTTGTGTCTTGCCAGTAAGTATCTTTCTCAGTGATGGTGAGCAGCTTCGAAAACGTCTCCTCTGTCATTCAAATGAAATTATGAAACGAATCTCGATATTGAAATCTATGTGATGATGTACGTGACTTCAGAGTGATGGCAGTCAATATAACGTCAAAACCATGAGTATTATGCATGCGCAAACTGACATCACATAGTATACTGGGACTATATTCAATTTAAAACCGAAAACCGGATGAAGATCCGATTGAGTTAAGGAATAACTTCTACTAGTATGCATCTCAGATCGTTGTACAGCATTATGTAGTGCTCCTCTGCCAGGAGTTCGCTGTTGAAGCTATCGACGAGTCCAGAATCTTCTTTGCGTTTTTCTCCGATATTCTTCGACAGTGGCTAAAAGAGTTAACGCAGCTGTGTGACGTTTTCCACCATTGCGAGAACTGGCCGAAAATTTCATTTTTCTGCAATACGGAGCACCACTAAACAGGTACCTGCATGTAAAACATTTCTTAACAATGAGCTGGACCAGCCATTCCACAATGTCCTCCAACGACATCTGACGACACGGCATTTGATTTTCTTTTTGGGATGTCTACGAAAAATTCCTGTTACTCCAATGAGATCGAATTTAAATATTCCCTGGTTGCTGTGAAATCAGATTTAATACACATCAGCTGTATATGGATGTGGAAGACCTCAAAAGAGTCTTTTTAAACTGGTGTGCAGTTTTACTTCTTTTTCCTCTTACGTGGCACGTAACACACCTTTTTGTAGCATTCTTTTTATTCTCACTAAAGGCCTTACCATAGTGGTAACACCGGTTCCCGTAAGATCACCGAAGTTCTTCAGGCTTGGCTAGCACTTGGATGGGTCATTGTCCGGGCATACCGAGCGCTGTTGGAAAACTGGGTGCACTCAGCCCTTATGAGGTCAATTGAGGAGCTACTTGATTGAGAAGTAGTGGCTCTGATCGAAAACTGACAACGGTCGGGAGAGCGGTGTGCTACTACATGCCCCTCCATACCCTCATCCAATGACGTCTATCGGCTGAGGATGACACGGCGGTCGGTCGATACCATTATCATCACCACTATCTATTCTCTTCGCCTTGTTAATTGTTTACTAATGTCAGCTACCGCATGATACACATGGAATGTGCTTCGTTTTAGAATACATTCAATAGCCTGCTTAGCCGGGTGGTAACGTGCTTGCCTCCTATGCAAGTGGGCCCGGGTTCAATTCCCGGCCGGTTTGGAGATTTTCTCCTCTCGGGGACTGGGTGTTGTGTTGTCCTCATCATCATTTCATCCTCATCATCGGCGTGCAAGTCGCCCAAAGTGCCGTCGACTGAAATAAGACTTGCATTTGGCGACTGACCTTCCCTGGATGGGGCCTTCCGGCCACAGATGCCAAACGCTCATTTCCATTTACCTACAAGCTGAACTCCATGCATTCGATGGTGAAGCCCACATTTGCAAGCGGAGCTCTTCATAGGATTTAACTAAAAAAATTTCAAATGTGTGTGAAATCTTATGGGACTTAACTGCTAAGGTCATCAGTCCCTAACCTTACACACTATTTAACCTAAATTATCCTAAGGACAAACACACACACCCATGCCCGAGGGAGGACTCGAACCTCCGCCGGGACCAGCCGCACAGTCCATGACTGCAGCGCCTTAGACCGCGATTTAATTAAAGCTCGCCATTTTATGCAACTGGGCTAGCTGGTTCCCTGTACAGCAACTTCTGGTAAACTGCGTCACCGCAAATCACGTGAAACACTTGTGAAAGGTAAGTGAAAAACTTGATCCTAAAGGTAATTGTAAAAAGTACTCCAATGTTATGTTTGAGGGGGTATAGAAAATATACGCGTATAAAAACAGACGGTGCTCAAGAAAACTAAAAGTCTGTAGTTCTAAAGTAAATTTAAATTTACCCCAGAGTTTTATCTTCAGTCGTGTGGAAGATATAGTCGTACGAAATCTGATGAATTGTTTGTAACAGCCTGCACATGAAGCAGATTTCAATGATTTTGGGAAATAATCGTTTTTGTGTGAATTATTACGTGTTGAACATTCCTACAATGTCTCATGCTTTCTCCTGTTGCAGGATACCTCTTCAAGACGCCATTTCATATAGTCGACCGTCCAGATTTTCAGCACCACCCAAAGATGGGAGTACTGACGGAAGCACTTTGGCCTGATCTGTGCTTCCTCCTTTTCGCCTTCTGGACTATGGCCTATGTATACGCTTCACGGCACTTCAACTTCTGGATCAAGCAAGATGTTCCTTACATAAAGCCCCTGCCTTTTCTCGGTAACTTTGCGGACATCGTCCTGTCGCGCTTGAGTGTGGCCCAGCTGCTCAAGAAAGTATACGAGGAGCACGGGCACCAGCCGTATGTGGGCATGTTCGCCTTCGATCAGCCGTTCCTTCTCGTGCGGGACCGTCGTCTGGTGAAGCACATCTTGAGCACCAAAGTCTCAGGCGCCTGGGACTGGAGCAGTGCTGATTGTGACCGGTGTCCCCTGGGACCCAGAAACATATTTGGCGTGAGTGACGAGCGGTAAGTGTACTAATTATCGTTCATAGACTGCTAAAAACATTAAAAACATTGCCACAAAGCATAAGCTTATTTATGCGGCGCCTTTTCAAAAATTGACTCTTAAATATTTCTATCAACACCTTAAGCACTCAACATTTTAAAGAGCTTTCAGTCCAGATTCCCAGTTCTTTAGCCCTATACAGGGTGTTACAAAAAGGTACGGCCAAACTTTCAGGAAACATTCCTCACACACAAAGAAAGAGAATATGTTACGTGGACATGTGTCCGGAAACGCTTACTTTCCATGTTAGAGCTCATTTTATTACTCCTCTTCAAATCACATTAATCATGGAACGGAAACACACAGCAACAGAACGTACCAGCGTGACTTCAAACACTTTGTTACAGGAAATGTTCAAAATGTCCTCCGTTAGCGAGGATACATGCATCCACCCTCCGTCGCATGGAATCCCTGATGCGCTGATGCAGTCCTGGAGAATGGCGTCCACAATACGAGCACGAAGAGTCTCTATATTTGGTACCGAGGCTGCGAAGACAAGAGCTTTCAAATGCCCCCATAAATGAAAGTCAAGAGGGTTGAGATCAGGAGAGCGTGAAGGCCATGGCATTGGTCCGCCTCTACCGATTCATCGGTCACCGAATCTGTTGTTGAGAAGCGTACGAACACTTCGACTGAAATGTGCAGGAGCTCCATCGTGCATGAACCACATGTTGTGTCGTACTTGTAAAGGCACATGTTCTAGCAGCACAGGTAGAGTATCCCGTGTGAAATCATGATAACGTGCTCCATTGAGCGTAGGTGGAAGAACATGGGACTCAATCAAGACATCACCAACAATGCCTGCCCAAACGTTCACAGAAAATCTGTGTTGATGACGTGATGGCACAATTGCGTGCGGATTCTCGTCAGCCCACATGTGTTGGTTGTGAAAATTTACAATTTGATCACGTTGGAATGAAGCCTCATCCTTAAAGAGAACATTTGCACTGTAATAAGAATTGACACATTGTTGGATGAACCATTCGCAGAAGTGGACCCGTGGAGGCCAATCAGCTGCTGATAGTCCTCGCACACGCTGTACATGTTACGGAAACAACTGGTTCTCCCGTAGCACTCTCCATACAGTATTGTGGTCAACGTTACCTCGTACAGCAGCAACTTCTCTGACGCTGACATTGGTGTTATCGTCAACTGCGCGAAGAATTTCCTCGTCCATTGCAGGTGTCCTCGTCGTTCTAGGTCTTCCCCAGTCGCGAGTCATAGGCTGGAATGTTCCGTGCTCCCTAAGACGCCGATCAATTGCTTCGGACGTCTTCCTGTCGGGACACCTTCGTTTTGGAAATCTGTCTTGATACAAACGTGCCGCGCCACGGCTATTGCCCCGTGCTAATCCCAAATGGGCATCTGCCAACTCCGTATTTGTAAACATTGCACTGACTGCAAAACCACGTTCGTGATGAACACTAACATGTTGATGCTACATACTGATGTGCTTGATGCTAGTACTGTAGAGCAATGAGTCGCATGTCAACACAAGCACCGAAGTCAACATTACCTTCCTTCAATTGGGCCAACTGGCGGTGAATGGAGGAAGTACAGTACATACTGACGAAACTAAAATGAGCTATAACATGGAAATTAAGCGTTTCCGAACACATGTCCACATAACATCTTTTCTTTATTTGTGTGTGAGGAATGTTTCCTGAAAGTTTGGCCGTACCTTTTTGTAATACCCTGTATTACTTCTGTTGCCTCTTAATAACCTCCAAACCCCAATAGTTCTTCTCACTCGTTCCCCTTTCACAAGCCAAACTCTCGGGAAAACTGTGACAGACAGCACTGCTCGGGAGAAGCTGAAATGAAGAGCTATCATCATTGCGGATTTCCCGTCCTCGTAGAACACTACTGCAAACTGTTACTTTCATCCAAGAATTTTCTAAGCTGACTGGTAACTCTTTTAACGACGGTGAAGAACAACTATGTGCGATTACTCTATACAAATAATTTATGGAATATCGTAATTATTAATGACTAACAAATGTGGAGACGCACGGAGGTGACAAACGTCATGGGATAAAGATATGCACGCACACAGAGGGCGTTAGCATCGCTGCACAAGGCATCAGAGCGTAGGTAGTGCATCGGCGGAGCTGCAATTGTACTCAGGTGATTCATATGAAAAGGTTTCCGACGTGATTATTGCCGCACAACTGGAATTAACAGATTTTTAACGCGGAATAACAGTTGAGGCTAGACGGATGGGACATTCTGTTTCGGAAATCGTTAGGGAATTCAATATCCCGAGAGCCACAGTGTCAAGAGTTTGGCGAGAATACACAATTGCAGGCATTACCTCTCACCACAGTCTTCACCTAATGACCGTGAGCACCGGCGCTCGCGTATAGTTTTCAGTGCTAACAGACATCTACATCTGTATCTATATGGATACTCTGCAAATCGCATTCAAGTGCCTGGCAGAGGGCTCATTGAACCACCTTCACGATTCCCTATTATTCAAATTTCGTATAGAGCGCGGAAAGAATGAACACCTGTATCTTTCCGTACGAGCTCTGATTTCCCTTATTTTATCGTGGTGATCGTTCCTTCCTATGTAGGTCGGTGTCAACAAAATATTTTTGCATTCGGAGGAGAAGGTTGGTGATTGGAATTTCGTGAGAAGATTCCGTCGCAACGAAAAACGCCTTTCTTTTAATCATGTCCAGACCAAATCCCGTATCATTTCTGTGACACTCTCTCCCATATTTCGCGATAATACAAAACGTGATGCCTTTCTTTGAACTTTTTCAATGTACTCCGTCAGTCTTATCTGGTAAGGATCCCACACCGCGCAGCAGTATTCCAAAAGAGACGGACAAGCGTAGTGTAGGCAGTCTCCTTAGTAGGTCTGTTTCATTTTCTAAATGTCCTTCCAATAAGCGCAGCCTTTGGTTAGCCTTCCCCACAACATTTTCTATGTGTGTTCCTTTCAAAAGTTGTTCGTAATTGTAATACGTAGGTATTTAGTTGAATTTACGGCTTTTAGATTAGACTGATTTATCGTGTAACCGAAATTTACCGAGTTCCTTTTAGCACTCAAGTGGATGACCTCACACTTTTCGTTATTTAGGGTCAACTGTCACTTTTCGCACCATTCAGATATCTTTTCTAAATCGTTTTTCAGTTTGTTTTTATCTTCTAATTACTTAGTGTGACCTGTGCAATTTTCCAGTCTTTGGGTACGAATCTTCCGTCGAGGGAACGGTTGTATATGATCGTTAAGTATGGAGCTAATGTATCAGCATACTCCGAAAGGAACCTTATTGGTATACAGTCTGGACCAGAGGACTTGCTTTTATCGCGTGATTTAAGTTGGTTCACTACTCCGAGGATATTTACTTCTACGGTACTCATGTTGGCAGCTGTTCTCGATTACAATTCTGGAATATTTACTTCGTCTTCTCTTGTGAAGGCATTTCGGAAGGCTGTGTTTAGTAACTCTGCTTTGGTAGCACTGTCTTCGATAGTCTCTCCATTGCTATCGCGCAGAGAAGGCATTGATTGTTTCTTGCCACTAACATACTTCACATACGAACAGAATCTCTTTGGATTTTCTGCCAGATTTCGAGACAAAGTTTCGTTGTGGAAGCTGTTATACGTATCTCGCATTGAAATCCGCACTAAATTTCGAGCTTCTGTAAAAGATCGCCAATCTTGGGGATTTTGCGTCTGTTGACATTTGGCATATTTGTTTCGTTATTTCTGCAACGCCGGCCGCGGTGGTCTAGCGGTTCTAGGCGCTCAGTCCGGAACCGCGCGACTGCTACGGCCGCAGGTTCGAATCCTGCCTCGGGCATGGATGTGTGTGATGTCCTTAGGTTAGTTAGGTTTAAGTAGTTCTAAGTTCTAGGGGACTGATGACCACAGATGTTAAGTCCCATAGTGCTCAGAGCCTTTTGAACCATTTGAACCATTTCTGCAACAGTGTTCCAACCCGTTTTGTCTACCAAGGAGGATCAGCTCCATCGTTTGTTAATTAATTTGGTATAAACCTCTCAATTGCTGCCGCTACTATTTCTTTGAATTTAAGCCACATCTGGTCTACACTTTATTATTAATTTGGAATGAGTGGAGATTGTCTCTTAGAAACGTGTCAAGTGAATTTTTATCTGCTTTTTTGAATAGGTATATTTTTCGCTTAAAGCGAAATAACCACAGAAATCAATATGGGACGCACGACGAATGTATCCGTTAAGGCAGTGCGGCGAAATTTGGCGTTAATGGATCGTGCCAGCAGACGATCGACGCGAATGCGTTTGCTGTCAGAACGACATAAATTGTAGCGCCTCTCCTGGGCTCGTGACCATATCGGTTTGGATCCTAGACGACTTGAAAACAGTGGCCTGATCTGATAAGTCTCCATTTCAATTCGTAAGAACGGATGATGGGGTTCGAGTGTGTCGCAAACCCCAAGAAGCCAATGAACTCAGGTTGTCAACAAGGCCTGTGTGAGTTGGAGGTGGCTCCATAATGGTGTGGGCTGTGTTTAAATGGACTGGTCCTCTGCTCCAACTCAACCAATCACTGGTTCTAAGAATTTTGGTGATAAGAATCTCAGTAAATTAGCTTACTATGTCTACTTTCATTCACTGCTTTCGTATGGCATCATATTCTGGGGTAATTCATCGTTGAGTAGAAAAGTATTCATTGCACAAAAACGTGTAATCAGAATAATTGCTGGAGCCCACCCACGGTCATCCTGCAGACATCTATTTAAGGATCTAGGGATCCTCACAGTAACCTCACAGTATATATATTCCCTTATGAAATTTGTTGATAATAATCCAACCCAATTCAAAAGTAATAGCAGTGTGCATACCTATAACACCAGGAGAAAGGATGATCTTCACTATGCAGGGTTAAATCTGACTTTGGCACAGAAAGGGGTAAATTATGCTGCCACAAAAGTCTTTGGGCACCTACCAAACAGCATCAAAAGCCTGACAGATAGCCAACTAACATTTAAAAATAAATTAAAAGAATTTCTACATGACAACTCCTTCTACTCATTGGCTGAATTTTTAGATATAAAGTAAAAAAAAAAAAAAAAAAAAAAAAACCTTAATCATTAGTGTCATGCAATATTTTGTGTAATGTAATTTCTTGTACAGACATCTTTTATTAACCTGACACGTTCCACATCATTACGAAGTGTCGTATTCATGATCTATGGAACAAGTATTAATCTAATCTAATCTAATCTGACTGGAAATGGTTATGTTCGGCTACTTCGAGACCATTTGCAGCTGTTCATGGACTTCATGTTTCCGAACAACGACGAATCTTTATGGATGACAGTGTGCCATGTCACTGACCACAATTGTTCGTGACTGGCTTGCAGAACATTCTGAACAGTTCAAGCGAATGATTTGGCCACTCAAATCGCTCGATACGACTCCCGTAGAACATTTATGGGACATACGGTAATCGAGGGTTCAGTTTGTGCACAAAACCCTGCACTGGCAACACTGCCATAACTATGGACGGCTATAGAGGCAGCATGGCTCAGTATTTCTGCAGGGATCTTCAACGAGATGCTGATTCCATACCACGTCGAGTTACTGAGCTAAGCCGGGCAAAAGGAAGGTCCGACACAATTTTACGAGATATACCATGATTTTTGTCACCTCAGTTTAATGTTATACATCATGAAGAGATTAATACAACAATTACGTGTACATAGTGTAGCAGGAATACCTTTACAATCTTTAGAGAGATATTCTTTTGACAAAATAATTAAAAAGGTTCTTTATATACCTAAAGATCAATTTGTTTTTTTGGATTATTGGTGAAAGTCAATGTTCAACGCATTTTGAAAAGACGTAATACTCTCTGACCAAAACATCAATAATTCACATTTAGAATCAGTCTTCTCATACAAATACGTGGCTGTAACAAATTACAGGGATATGAAATGGAATTATCACATAGGCTCAGTAATAGGTAAGGCAGGTGACAGGTTTCATTTCACTGGCAGGATACTGGGAAAATGCAAGCATCAACGAAGGAGACTCCTTGCAAAACACCTGTGGACCTGTGCTAGATCATTGTTTAAATGTGTGTGACTCATACCAAATAGGTCTAAAAATGAGTCAAATGGCTCTGAGCACTATAGGACTTAAATTCTGAGGTCATCAGTCCCCTAGAACTTAGAACTTCTTAAACCTAACTAACCTAAGGACATCACACACATCCATGCCCGAGGCAAGATTCGAACCTGCAACCGTAGCGGTCGCGCGGTTCCAGACTGTAGCACCTAGAACCGCTCAGCCACTCCGGCCGGCACCAAATAGGTCTAAAAGAGGATGTTGAACATATATACTGCCTGACAAAAAGAAGTGAAGCACGCAGAAGACATTGTGGGCTGGCAAAGTAACTTCATACACGTCCATACCATTAGTTGGTATGTTGATGTTTAAAGTTGCATTTCTCTATGACTTGGAGAATGGACAGGAGAGTGCATTACGGTTGTTCGAGTTTACTGTAGTCATCAGGCTTGGTAGGATTTCTACAGTCAGCGAATTTATTTAGAATTAACACAGATATTACTTTAAATGAAGACAGAAAGTTGCATTAACATTTAATTTGTACAATCACATTGAATTATGACCAACCTACAAGTTCGCTCTAACATATTATTTAACATGGATCATATTCATTTAGTAAATTATGATTTATAAATATCACAAGAAACTTTTGTCAAGTGTTGTCCTAAATACGAAATGTGTTACAGCTTTTCCATTATGTAACTGTTGGTGTGGAATGTCTTGTTCTTCATCATTTTCTACCAGCAGTAAGTACAACAGTAAATTGTAATTATTCATTTGAGAAACATGCATTTACTTGCACAGACTGTCCTCGACTGAGCTGCAGGGTACTGGCTCATGATGCCATCAGGCAACACCTCCAATAAAGTACTTTAACTTCTGTTTTCTCCATACTGTAGAGAGATGTGGCTTCCCTTCCAATGTTAAAAACAATTTCAATATGCTAGCTACATTTGGAACACAACAACATGCCACCCAAAGTGAGCCTACTGTAAAGTAACCGGCAACCACATTTTTCACTGCAAACCCTTCAAATTCTATACTGCAGAGTACTAGTAAATTAAGTATACAGTAATTACAACCAATATAAAAAATGGACACCTCATTGTCGACCTGAGATATGAAATTGGAAAATATGAAAGAAATCAATTTTGTGGACCAAATAGTTCCCTTAAAAAACAAATGAGAGGTATTATATACCATAGTGAACCAAACAAGCAAATGCGTAAGAAGTCATTTTTAATTTTTTGAAGAAAAGGAAGAACATCTATTGAAAAACTAAGCTTTGCTTCATTTACACACAGTAGTTTTTATAGTTTGATGAGCTTTTACTGTTTACAGCACAAAAGTCGGAAAACTCATTTTTCACATGTACTTCTATCAGTAGTTTTATGGGAACCACTCATTAGTTTTCTTTGTGGTCTTTTCTCTTACTGCTGCTTATTATATATTTCTGACTTGAACAGTACCTACATCAAAGAACTGTATACTTGTAGGTAAGCCTAGCGGCTAAAAAACACAATTAATAAAAATAGCAAAGCATCTCATTTCCAACACAGTAGACTTCATGCATGTGCAGTGAATTTTGGTGCATGGATTGCAACTGAGTTTCTATTCTGTATTCTCTCTGTTCTGTGATCCTTTAATGGCAAACCAGGGTCAGATACCCAAATACTTTTTGTTTTGGGCATCATATGAAAGCTAATGTCTCTTATTTGAGCCAGACATATTCCAGGATTCCAAAGCAGTTGGTAGGGGATAATGCAAATCTTATTATCACATTCAAACAGGGCAATAAGAATTTAAAACTTATTTACCAAGTACATGTATGAACCAACATAATGTCCAATAAATTTGTTAACGTATGTGGGGAGTGCTGGAATCACCTGCTGTGGGGGTTTCTGGTGATTGATAGAATGAGGAAGTTGAATGAAGGTCCATATAGGCAAAACTTCCAAAAGTTTCTACTTAAAATATAGTGTACTGATATGTTACTGTATCAGTATACTGTACACTATGTGCAAATTCACATGCATGTCAGACCACGATTCTGAGAGTGAGAAGCATAGGCCAAACATATGTATATACATAGATAGAAAAATCGAGATGCTTAACACAAAATTGATGGAACTGAGAAGTCATATCGAGGCAGTAACTAGAAAAGGTGAGATATTGAATGACAGAGTTGAAGAAGTCAGTGCAATACTGACTGATGCACTTTGTTTTATCACGAGAATAGATATGAGATAGTCTCACAGTATAAGTTATATGTTGTCTCAAAACCAGTTTAGTATATGACAGCATGTCAACGAATTGTAAAGATATTCAGGCAAGAAAGGCTATTTGGCAGAAATTGTGATTCCTAAAATTAGGACAGTTGCAAAATAATAATCTTTCTTAGAAACTTTTCAACCAGCAACTGAAACTGTGGATGGAGCCAGAAGAACAGAAGGAGAAGAAGAGGAGGAGGATGAATTGGAAGGAAACACTGTTACAAATTACAGTAATAAACATACAGGGCTATTACAAATGACTGAAGCGATTTCATAAATTCACTGTAGCTCCATTCATTGACATATGGTCATGACACACAACAGATACATAGAAAAACTCATAAAGTTTTGTTCGGCTGAAGCCGCACTTCAGGTTTCTGTATCCAGAGTGCTCAAGAGTGCAGTGAGACAAAATGGCGACAGGAGCCGAGAAAGCATATGTAGTGCTTGAAATGCACTCACATCAGTCAGTCATAACAGTGCAATGACACTTCAGGATGAAGTTTCACAAAGATCCACCAACTGCTAACTCCATTTGGCAATGGTATGCGCAGTTTAAAGCTTCTGGATGCCTCTGTAAGGGGAAATCAATGGGTCGGCCTGCAGTGAGCGAAGAAACGGTTGAACGTTTGTGAACAAGTTTCACGCGTAGCCCATGGAAGTCGACGAATAAAGCAAGTAGGGAGCTAAACGTACCACAGCCAACGGTTTGGAAAATTTACGGAAAAGGCTAAAGAAGAAGCCTTACCGTTTACAATTGCTACAAGCCCTGACACCCAATGACAAAGTCAAATGCTTTGAATTTTCGGCGCGGTTGCAACAACTTATGGAAGAGGATGCATTCAGCGCGAAACTTGTTTTCAGTGATGAAGCAACATTTTTTCATAATGGTGAAGTGAACAGACACAATGTGCGAATCTGGGCGGTAGAGAATCCTCACGCATTCATGCAGCAAATTCGCAATTCACCAAAAGTTAACATGTTTTGTGCAACCTCACGGTTTAAAGTTTATGGCCCCATATTTCTTCTGCGAAAGAAACGTTATAGGACACGTGTATCTGGACATGCTGGAAAATTGGCTCATGCCACAACTGGAGACCGACAGCGCCGACTTCATCTTTCAACAGGATGGTGCTCCACCGCACTTCCATCATGATGTTCGGCATTTCTTAAACAGGAGATTGGAAAACCAATGAATCGGTCGTGGAGGAGATCATGATCAGCAATTAATGTCATGGCCTCCATGCTCTCCCGACTTAACCCCATGCGATTTCTTTCTGTGGGGTTATGTGAAAGATTCAGTGTTTAAACCTCATCTACTAAGAAACATGCCAGAAGTGTGAGCTCGCATCAACGATGCTTTCGAACTCATTGATGGGGACATGCTGCGCCGAGTGTGGGAGGAACTTGAGTATCGGCTTGATGTCTGCCGAATCACTAAAGGGGCACATATTGGAACATTTGTGAATACCTAAAAAAACTTTTTGAGTTTTTGTATGTGTGTGCAAAGCATTGTGAAAATATCTCAAACAATGCAGTTATTGTAGAGCTGTGAAATTGCTTCAATCATTTGTAATAACCCTGTAGTGATAGAGAGTGAGACGCTATACATGGTGTCACCAGGGATGAGCCATATATGTTTGGTAGCCACTCTATACATTTAACGAAGAATACAATACAGGTTGGGAACCTAAAATTTGAGAGAACATCAGGGTTATTAGAGCTAATATTCTTCAAAACTTTAAGTCCTGAAATCAACTAAGAGATAAGCAAATTTATGCATGAAAATTATGTATGACTAATGCACATAAGGAAGACAGTGACCCAAAAGGACGAATAAAATGCTGTAAAAGGAAGAAATACAACAAAATTATTAAGCCTGCTGTAAAAGTTACAGATGCTGCAGGCAACAGCATTGACACTCAGTGGAATAGAGTGAACACCCTACTTCTGGAGTATATATTCTATAATGACTCAAACAAAATTCATAGAATAGCTGTAACTGCTCACAACATCAGCCACAGCAGGGAATACAGCTCACACAAATGAAATCATATCAGTCCCTCCAGAACTTTTAGAAAGACATATCATTGAGTAACTATGCATACATTCGTTCATGAGCCCCATAAATCTGTGCACAAAACATCCCCCTGTTGACAGATCATAATGCAAGGTTTAGACGGTTTATAACAGGCCAATCTTGATGATATGAGTCACTAGTCATGATTAGATAGAGGTTTCACATACATTTTAATGGTCATAGATACAGATTCAAAATTTGCTGGACCCTGCGTGTGAAGACAAAGACAGGGAAGAAAACTGCACAGGTGTTTAAATAATTGCTGCAGGCATGGATGAATCAATGTCCTGACTATCTTCAAACTGACCAGGGAGGTGACTTTTACAGCAGATATTTCAAGTCAGTACTGGAACGATATGGAATAAACCACTACTTGACATTTTCTCATGTAAAAGCAAGAATTGTGAAGCATTTGAACTAGACAACAATCTTTGGGAGTAAAAATACAGACAGACATTCTCTCACAAATAAGTGAGCTGTTCTCCCACAAATATATGAGCATTATAATTGAACTAGGCATCACAGACTTCAAATGAGACCTGTTGGTGTGTTATAATGGACTTTTAAGTACAGCATACAGTCATATTAAAATGGTGGAACCACGCAATCAGAAATTCAGTGTAGATGATTTGGCACATATTTTGAAATGTTTGAGAGGTCTTACCTGTCAAATTGGTCAACAGAGATATTAACAGTTTCCAGGCTGCAATGCACAAATATGAGAACTTACATCTTATAGGACAGTGGAGGTGCAGAAATTGGTGGTTATAGAAAATCTCTGAACTACATGGGTTTCTTGTAGTGTGTGTTAAAAGACGTCATGGGGACAAGACTTTAGTGAAGTGGCTTGGTTTCTCATCCAAAGTGGATGTAGTTTGTGTATCAGAACACTGGATAACTAAATCTGAAATAGATATGTTTTATTCCTCAAGGATATTTTGTGGCAAGTGTTAAGTGTACAAAAGAGAAAAAATGGTGGAGTTGTATTTTTCTCAATGATAGTCTGAAATTCACAAAAGTTAATGTAAGCAGGTTTTGTTCTGAAGTAGTTTGTGAGATAATCTGCATAAAGCTGACAGATGAGAATATGATAGTTCTAGATCTCTATAGATCTTGGGATGGAGTGGTAGAAGTATTCTTGAAAACTATTGAATTTGTGAAAAAAATTAAGGAAAAAAGAAAATATTGCTATCTGTTGTGACTTCAGTACAGAAATGTCAAAATCTGACAAGCAAGTACCAAAAACTCTTTTCAGTATTTTAAGGTCATGAAATTTATTCTGTACAAATAAAACTGCTACTCATAAATGAGCCTGCTAAGATAAAATTATTGTTAACTTCACATGTGAGATTTTTACTGTTAGTCCTGCAGATGGATGTGTCTCTGACCATGAGCAATTACTCCTTATACTCTACAGCAAACTGTCTTGTCACATGAATAATACCACCCACAATGGAAATGAAATGATTTGGGTGAGAGGTCAGGAAGATGAATTTGTGAACTTGTTTCCTGATAGACTAAATTGTATAAAATGGGAGCTTTTTAATGAAACAGTTTGGACAAACTAATGTTGAAACTGTGCTTGACAGATTGTTTAGCAAATATACACTTGCTCACCCCTAAGAAAAACTAATTATAAATATAAGCCTAAAACAAAGTTAGCAAACTGGTATACTAAAGAACTTGGAAACAGAGAACAAATATTATTATTGTGAAACGCATATAAAAAGAACTTTGTGAGTGACAGTATATGGGGTGATATAGATTATATGAAGTATCTGAAGAGTAAGAATGTTTATAAAACCAAGCTTCTTAATGAGAAAAAATTATCATATGAAAGGTTACAGAAACTGCACCAAACAAGTGCAAAGCAGCTTGGCAGATTATCACACAAGAACATTCCCCTAACCCCACATGGGAAGTATCACTTGAACCTGACCAACTGAATAATTTCTTTGTCTTCAGTGAAAGAAATTGGAAACAGAATAAACTTGGCCAACACATCTGCAAGTGTAGTAGTTGGTAAGCAGCAGCCAGGGAAACAGTCTTTTCAGTGGAAAATTATCATATCCATTGACGCAATAAAAAAATTCCAACTCTAAAACTATGGATAATTATTGGCTATCCACTACATTATCAAGAAAACAATTTATTTTATCGGAGAACCTTGAGTCTTCATTTTTAACAAATGTCTTTAGTTCAGAATTTTCCCTGCTTCTTACTTAAGCCACAGAAAACAAATTGTTTCAGTGAGAAACAGACATTCTCTAATGAAAATGGTAGAGACAGGGGTACCACATGGATCAATGCTTGAAACATTATTTTTCATAATTGCCATCAGTGATTTGCCATATCTTGTTCCTCAATTTGTGGTCTGCTAAGCAGATGACACAATGATAATTGCAACTCACTAGGACATATCAGCATTACAACAAATGTCACAGGAAACAAGACACAGCATCAGCAACTAGAACAGTTAAACTTTGATGATTCCACACTGACTCCAAATTAGTTGGGGAGAACACATTAACCACATTTTCAAAAGAATTTCAAGGGTACCATAGATAATGTGAAAACTGAGAGATTTGGTTACTCCTAACTATTTAAGATTGACATGTTTTGGACTGATCCAGTCTTACATGTCTTATGGACTGCTAGTACGGAACCACTCTACACATATAGGTGATGTACTGAAGATACAAAAAAGTGTCATAAGATAAATGTGTGGGCTGTACCAGCAGATCACTGCCAACGTCTGTTCAGAAAACTCAATATACTTACAACTGTAAATCTGTATATACATGTATCAACACTATACATTTAAACAAACATCAAATACTTTCATATAAGAGGAGATATGCACTAGTACAACACCAGAGGAAAAATTAAAATGGGTACTCCAAGACACAGACTAGTCAAAATAGCCCACTCATCCACACTCAGCTCCCTAAAAATCTTTAACAAATTACAAGCCTCAGTGTGGTCCATGCCTTGTAAATTATTTCAAAGAAAACTGTACAATTGCCTGGCTGAAAATCAATTTTATAATATAATAGAATTTTGCAATGAAAAAAATGTGAATATATGTTAAAAATTAAAACATATGGTTAAATATCTGTAGTTGTGTGGGTAATTCAGTATAAAGACCTGTAATTGTGCATATAATTAAGTATAAGTATCTGTGATTGAGCATGTAATAAAGTTTACCAAACATGTGTTAAAACTTAAAGTGCACATCTGTAATTGTGATATAACTAAAGATATCAGTATTATGTATAAGACATAAAGCCTATTCCATTATGTTAATGGTCAATGTCAAATGAAGATGAATAAAACACAACAGTTGGGTGAACATCCACAATTTTGTATGTAAACAGGACACATAATCCTCATACTATTCAGTAGTGTGACATGAGTGCTGGGAAGCATGTAAGAGATGATGGTAGTATTCTCAGTAAGTTAACAGTTTAATTGCATGTCCCTGGATAGAAGAACTGTGGACCTGGAACAAAGTTGAGAAAGCATCCAGCGTATGGTAATAAGGAAGTTAATATACTTCCAGCATTGCTGATAGGTGGTGACAATGGTAAGCAGCAGTTGAAAGAAACTGATCACAGACATCAGGCAGTTAGCTTGGACCTAAGTCAGCATAATGTCATTCAAACATTAGTCAATTTGTGTTTGCATCATAAAGTTGTTCTTGATTGAAAATGTCAGTTTACAAACCTAAGTCTTGTAATTTGTGGGAGGTTTTACTGTTTTGTTTTAATATAAAGAAAACAGTGCTTGAATCTCATCAAATGCTCTCACTTACACATGGTAAGTATGCTATTACTGAAAGAACATGTCATGAGTGGTTTCAACGCTTCAAGACTGGTGATTTTAATGTCATAGACTGGCATACTGGTGGAAGAGAGAATGTTTTCAAAGATGCAGAATTGGTGACATTGCTGAGTTAAGACTCCTGTCAAACTCAAGAAGAATTTGTGAAATTAGTGGAAGTGACACAGCAAGACATTTAAAAACGTCTCAAGGCTATGGGCATGTTTCAGAAAGAAGGAACTTGGGTCCTGTGTGATCTGAAACCAAGAGACGTTGAAAGGTGTTTGTGAACAGTTGCTTCAGAGGCAAAAATGGAAGGGATTTCTGCATTGCATTGTGACTGGGGACAAAAAATGTATTTCTTATGATAACCCTAAGTGCAAAAAATCATGAGAATATCCTGGCCTAGCTTCCACATTGATGGCCAAACCGAATATTCATGGCTCCAAGATCATGCTCTGCATTTGGTGGGACCAGCTCGACATATTCTACTATGAGATGTTACAACCAAGTGAAACAATCACAGGCACTCATTATCAAACACAGTTTAATGCATTTGAGCAGAGCATTAAAAGACAAATGGCCACAATACAGTGAGAGGTACAATAAAGTGATTTTGCAGCACGACAACGCTTGACCCCACGTCGCAAAAGAGATCAAAATGTACTTGGAAATGTTAAAATGGGAAGTCCTACCCCACCCACTGTATTCTACAGACATTTCTCCCTCTGACTATCACCTGTTTAGATCAATGGCACATGGCCTGGCTGACTAACACTTCTAATTTCATGACGAAGTCACAAATTGGATCAATTGACGGATCACTTCAAGAGGTGAACAATTTTTTCGACACGGGATCATACACTGCCTGAAAGATGGGAGAAAGTAGTGGCCAGCAATGGAAAATACTTTGAATGATACATGTGTATCCAATTTGTTGATTAAAGCCTCAAATGTTGGGGAAAAAATGGCAGAAGTTAAGTTGTACACCTTGTACATCTAGAAGGTGTTAAAGTTGTGTAAATACCTCCTTGTTCATATGATATTGATGATGTTAATGTATAAATAAAACATTTTGTACGTGTAAATATTAATACGTTTTAAATAGAGACAAAAACAATAGAAGAGACAGTAGACTTTAGGCATGGAGATTCAGATGGATCACTACTAGGTTTCTTGAGGAGCCAAGTGTTGAAGTAAGTGTGTAATGAAATTTACAAGACAAATCAACAAGTGGATAGTCAGCCTGTTAGCATGATCTTTGTTGAGTGTAATATTTCTATGAGTATGTACTTTAATCAATGGTTAATATATAGAATCTATAGATTTTTTCCTATAATGAGTCCAGGTTACAAAATTATTGATGTGCCTAGCTGTCCAGTTTACCTCATTCAGACATTAGACCATCTACAATTAAATATCACAGATTGCCGAATGGGAATCTACTTAGTTTTCATGGTGAGGAAATTATAAGACACCTTCATCTGAAGCAGCAGCATGGGTATAAAGTATAAATACCCCCTATCATTAGAAAAGTTCCAGGACAGGTTTTCTTGAAAATAGATAACTGCACTTACCAAGTAATGGTCCTAGCTCCTATTGAAGTAGTCCCCTTGGCTATCAATACACAGTTGCCAACATTTCTGGAGGTCTTTCAAGCAAGCAGGGAAATTTTCAGCTATGATTCTTGTAAGCTCATTTGTCAAAGTCCATTGTATGTCTATGATATATTGACGAAGATTTCCATCTAGTTGCCTTTTCACTCACAGAAATAAGAAAATATCGCAATGTGAGAGGTCAGGCAGATATGTGGTGGCAATAACAGAATGTCTGGCCAGATACCTGGTAAAAGATAAAGCTGTATCGGATCTTGTATTGTCATGCAGCAAGAACCAGCACTTGGAATTCTACAAACCAGGGCAGTAACGTCAAATAGCTGTTGCAAACATTTCAAGACTTCAATGTAAAAAGTTTGGTTCCTGTTCAACCTGCAGGAAGATACTCATGGTGAACTAATCATTTGCAATCAAAGAATGAGATCAACATTGTCTTTCTTCTCAAACATTGTCATTTTATTTTTTTCACAGCTGGTGATCCAGGGCTCTGCCATTCAGCACTTTGACATTTTATGTGACGGCCACACTGGTAGCATCAGTTTTCATCCCCAGTGACAATCTTTGGCAGAAATGTAGCACCATGTCTGGCTCCATCTTATAGTTCAGCAGAAATTCATCATATTTCTTCTTTCTGTTCATCTATTAGTGTGTGAGGGATGAGTTTTGCATAAGTGTCCATTTCCCTAAATCTTTGCATAAAATCTTATGCAGTCTTCTTGCAATAACTGCCGTACACATTCCATGTTTGCCTCGGTATGTGCTGTAGATGAGTGACCAGCTCTGGGATTGTCTTGTAGTGAATCTCTGCCTTCACAAAACCTATCATATCACTAGAAAACATGTCTTCTTGAAAGTGCCTCACCTGTGTATGCTTGCCTAATTATTGCCCATGTTTCACTTTGGGTTTTCCTGTGCTTAATGCAGAACTTAATGTTCACTCTTTGCTCACAATCAGCATCCATTGTGTCATCATAACTAATGTGCCAAGAAAAGAAACAGTGTGTTGCTAAGTACAGCCCTGCTACCTAGTGGGTTTGGGAGGAAACATGGCCAAGGTCATTTCAAGGATGCACACTTACTGGGTAACATAAAAACAGCATTTGTTCCTTTTTAGTATTGAACTCAGAAATATAAAAACCTGACCTATAATTTTCCTGACAAAGGGAGTGCAATGCACACAGTTATTGTAACACCATTTCTCAACAGAATAAGAACATGACAACATGTGAGAATTATGAGTTTTTTTTTTTTTTTTAATTGATAGGACTGAAACTTTTCAAAAACTTAAAATGTGCATCTCCACATCAACTTTGGACCTGAATGCATTAGTAAATGAAAGGTGGTTCATGGATGAATCGACTGATGTTCACTGTAGTGCCTGTATTCCGCACAAAATGTTAACAGGCTTCTTTGAGGATAATAAACACGTCATATGAACGCCAAACAGGAACTGATTACAGTTTGATATGCTATGGACAATAGCTCATGCATTCCAGGAGTGGACAAGAAAATAAAATTATGCTGGATAAATTGGTGTGGATAGTGCCTCTTATATCAGTATCAGATAAAGATGTCCTAAAACTTTTACATTTGTTGAATGCAGGTACACAGTTACCATTAACTTTCTGATCATGAGAACTTTACAAGTGCCCAACCCTTCTAGTGACATCCAGACAAACATGGACAGTTCAGACATCTGTTGAACTGGAAACATTTTGATTTATTATTCCAGAACTGCAAAAGACAGGAGGGGAATCCAAAATAAATTTCAAGCATACTGGGCAGCTGTAAGCTAACAAGTGCTGGAGTGTACCTAAAATACAAGTTTTTTCCATATGATAGCTTGCAATTCAACTAGGATACTGACAATATCAACTATTGTACAATACATATGCAAAGTTTTGCTCTTCTTACTATGAGGGCAATAAATTAGGATGCATGCTCAGTCTTAAGAATTGGCAGCCACAGTTGCGACCAACTGCTTGAAGCAAAATGCGGTAGTGAAATCTGGAACTGTAGACATATGCACTGATTTTCAGCCATCACAAAGTGCCCTCCAGGCACAGTAGTGTATGCATTATTACTGCACAAAAGCACAAATCAACTACTCCCTTCTCACAGTAATTGTACACTGTATAGTGTAAACGTAGAGGTATTACAAAATTTGCAACTAATCATTTACAATCAAAGAATGAGATCAACATTGTCTTTCTTCTCAAACATTGTCATTTTATTTTTTTCACAGCTGGTGATCCAGGGCTCTGCCATTCAGCACTTTGACATTTTATGTGACGGCCACACTGGTAGCATCAGTTTTCATCCCCAGTGACAATCTTTGGCAGAAATGTAGCACCATGTCTGGCTCCATCTTATAGTTCAGCAGAAATTCATCATATTTCTTCTTTCTGTTCATCTATTAGTGTGTGAGGGATGAGTTTTGCATAAGTGTCCATTTCCCTAAATCTTTGCATAAAATCTTATGCAGTCTTCTTGCAATAACTGCCGTACACATTCCATGTTTGCCTCGGTATGTGCTGTAGATGAGTGACCAGCTCTGGGATTGTCTTGTAGTGAATCTCTGCCTTCACAAAACCTATCATATCACTAGAAAACATGTCTTCTTGAAAGTGCCTCACCTGTGTATGCTTGCCTAATTATTGCCCATGTTTCACTTTGGGTTTTCCTGTGCTTAATGCAGAACTTAATGTTCACTCTTTGCTCACAATCAGCATCCATTGTGTCATCATAACTAATGTGCCAAGAAATGAAACAGTGTGTTGCTAAGTACAGCCCTGCTACCTAGTGGGTTTGGGAGGAAACATGGCCAAGGTCATTTCAAGGATGCACACTTACTGGGTAACATAAAAACAGCATTTGTTCCTTTTTAGTATTGAACTCAGAAATATAAAAACCTGACCTATAATTTTCCTGACAAAGGGAGTGCAATGCACACAGTTATTGTAACACCATTTCTCAACAGAATAAGAACATGACAACATGTGAGAATTATGAGTTTTTTTTTTTTTTTAAATTGATAGGACTGAAACTTTTCAAAAACTTAAAATGTGCATCTCCACATCAACTTTGGACCTGAATGCATTAGTAAATGAAAGGTGGTTCATGGATGAATCGACTGATGTTCACTGTAGTGCCTGTATTCCGCACAAAATGTTAACAGGCTTCTTTGAGGATAATAAACACGTCATATGAACGCCAAACAGGAACTGATTACAGTTTGATATGCTATGGACAATAGCTCATGCATTCCAGGAGTGGACAAGAAAATAAAATTATGCTGGATAAATTGGTGTGGATAGTGCCTCTTATATCAGTATCAGATAAAGATGTCCTAAAACTTTTACATTTGTTGAATGCAGGTACACAGTTACCATTAACTTTCTGATCATGAGAACTTTACAAGTGTCCAACCCTTCTAGTGACATCCAGACAAACATGGACAGTTCAGACATCTGTTGAACTGGAAACATTTTGATTTATTATTCCAGAACTGCAAAAGACAGGAGGGGAATCCAAAATAAATTTCAAGCATATTAGGCAGCTGTAAGCTAACAAGTGCTGGAGTGTACCTAAAATACAAGTTTTTTCCATATGATAGCTTGCAATTCAACTAGGATACTGACAATATCAACTATTGTACAATACATATGCAAAGTTTTGCTCTTCTTACTATGAGGGCAATAAATTAGGATGCATGCTCAGTCTTAAGAATTGGCAGCCACAGTTGCGACCAACTGCTTGAAGCAAAATGCGGTAGTGAAATCTGGAACTGTAGACATATGCATTGATTTTCAGCCATCCCCTCCGGGCACAGTAGTGTATGCATTATTACTGCACAAAAGCACAAATCAACTACTCCCTTCTCACAGTAATTGTACACTGTATAGTGTAAATGTAGAGGTATTACAAAATTTGCAACATATTTCATAATGACATCTCACAGTGCAAACATCATTGTGGATGTACAGGGATTTTACAATGAGTTGAATAATTTGTGTTTAAAGGTATGTTATTTACTGTTTCCCAATGCTGGACAAGTATTAACAAAGTATTCCACAACTGTTACTTTGGCCAGACTGTTTAGTACAGTACACCCTGCTAAGATTTCTCAAACTATTGCATGGCTGACTCAATATCATCATTGAAAATGGTGAAATGATGCAGGACCATCACACGAAAATATGGTGACATCACTCCAAACTTGTGTTCATAGAGACAGCGTACCTTACATTAAACGCTTTGAAAAAGTGTTGTGGCTATGTGATGTCTCCAAGAGTGTATCAATAAGCAATCTTGAGGAGCACAACTACCCTCCAGTTGAAAGACTGAAACAAATGTATAATGACAACAGCAGCAGTTATATGTGTGTTCCAGAAAATGTACAAATACCTTTAAGTTAGATTATCAGTAAATGGTATTGTCTTTTCAAACTATGTATATTTATTTGCAGTTGTTTCTATCATCACACACTGCCTATGTAATTCATCAAGGATGGGAGATATAATTTTAGACATCTCATCTATAAGATATCAAAAGCAGCAGTTGTCAATGGTTGCGTGCAACCAGGTACTCATGAAAGTCTCTCTGTATACGTTACTTAAAAGCTACAACCATTTACTCTGTGAACTGATGTACATTCCTCATTCATGAAATGAATTTTTCTTCTTCTTCTCCAACTCCTTCTCTATGTCCAACCACTCTGGGTTCTCAATAAGAGATATTGTCTTTTGAAAGCATGTATTTATTCAGTCATCACTTATAGGATGAGTATTCAAGCTATGCATAGCTACAGACATCCACCACTCCCTCAAGTGTTCAGACAATGTGCCACAAGGCTCACTTACACCAGCAACACACATCTCAAGTTCAAAGGGACATAGCACGACACACATATATGCAGCACATGAAGGAACACAACATCTGTGAAAAATTGCAACATATGTACACCAAGGCCAGTGGGGTGTCCCACCAAGATCCTGTTGCTGAGGTGTGCAGAAAAAAAAAGATGCAATCATGTGCACAGCAGTTGATATACCACAAGTCAGTACACACATGTTGCCTCATCTGTAATTAAACTGAGCTGATCAGCTCCTGTTCCAATTCAGTAAGAGCATTGATTGCTGTATCAATATGAAGCACCAGTCTGCCTTTGTTAGTGGTAATGGCACCAGTAAGCAAGTCCATTTGTTGTGTGTTACTGACATTGACAATTTGGTTCCAACCATATCATCACTACTCTTCAACAATCAAACAATGGCTTCCCTCAAAGAAAATTTGGGAGAAGGTGGTAATGATCTGAATACTGTAATACATGATTGAGATTCATAATTCTCAGTATAAAGTTCATGGAGTTTTGCTCTGATCGTGGAGACTGGATATGTAAGTAATATCAAGTCTTTTTCAGATAATTTTATGCTTGCATGCAATATTCACTATGTGGTTTTGTTCTGAATGCACTTGATGGGAACATAGTCGCACATGTACATGCCAATTGGACCATAAAATATTGGAATATACATGTAATATTCTGAATGATGATGAGTAGTTAAAATAACTTACTGGTGTTGGTGAATCACAATATAAGTATCAGAAATTATTATAATTATTAATGACGGATGTATATGTCTATTGTATTTGTGATACTTATCAGTCTTGCTTTTTCTTCCTTTTTATATGAATATTGGCATTTTATGGAGGAGGACTTGCAACTCTTTGGCCAGAACCAAGTATGATACACTCATCATCATCCCAGCCCAAACTATCAAACTGATCCCCTCAAACACCTTGTGCAATCCCACCACTCCAGCCTGGACTGCCAAACTGGCATCTGTAAACACCACAGACACTGTCTTTGGGGTCACCCTGGTGTGGAGTGTTAGATTAGCTGTGCTTTGCAGTTGACCACATTGCCACCATCATGACAGTACCCTTGTTAATGAACACCAGGTACATCGTGCAATGCATTCTACTGCTCTGTAGTTGCTGGTATTTTCAGGAATATGATCTTGTGATCCTAATTGATAACCCTAATGTGGGGTATTGAGATCTGGCTCCCTTCCTTTATACTTGCTGAACAGTTTTGGAAAGAGAACTCCCTCAACTCATCAACGACCAGCAGTATCCCACCATCAGGTGCAAAGCAGTTCTGCACTGTGAGCTGTCATATCCCCAAAGAAGGCATTAATCTTGAGGAAATATGGTGTGATATCAGGGAGTGAGTCAGTTATGGAGTGATAAGGAACTATTATGGACAGCACCATACTGAGCTGTTTTTTCAAAGTGCAGGAAAGAGGCTCTGGTAAGGTGGTCAGCCATGTACCCCATCTTGATGTGCACCAGAATGTCTTTGATCCATTTAATAGGGGTTCCAGTTTCATCCCTCTTCCATAAGGTGTTGCTGGTAGAAGGGCATGTATTAATGTCCAGAATACCAGAAAGGGGACTAAATAATGCTTTTCGTGGTCAGTTCTGGTGTGCGATGGAACAATAGAAATTACCCAAAATGTGCAAGTGCCAAGGACACCAAGCATTGTGGGTGGGCATGGCGGGGGGGGGGGGGGGGGGGAGGATGGGGAGGGGGTTTATGAGTTACATACTGCACTGCAGTTGAAAGTCAGTTGAGAGGGACTGAAACTGCACACGTGTTTGTGTGTGTGTGTGTGTGTGTGTGTGTGTGTGTGTGTGTGTGTGTGTGTGTGTGTGGAGGGGGGGTTTCTGGTTGTGTGCTGCTGGTCACACACATACATACCAAAAACTGTACATACAGAAAAAAATCGTAGTAGTGGTATTTTAGATTCTATTAGTATTTGCATGGGAAACAGTGTGTCTCTACAATCTTTCTTTTTTTAAGTGTAAATGATGTATATTAGTTCTTAGTTTAAAAACTATAAAACATTTTTATGATTAAAGAGGATACACTGTTTCATTGGTTTAAAAATTGTGTGTAGATCATCTTATTTTAAAGTTCAAAAAATTCTCTGATAATTATTTTCACTGCTGTGTATAAGTCAACCTTTTATTAATTATACAAAAATGTACATATGCACCTTTAAAGCTCATAAAACAATTATTTTCAGTTATATAAGCACAAAAGAAATGAAAAAACATTTTTAATAAAACCATTCTATGAAATTTCCTGGCAGATTAAAGCTATGTGCTGGACCTAGACTCGAACCCAGGAGTCCAAGTTAGAGTCTCAGTCCGGCACACAGTTTTAATCTTCCAGGAAGTTTCATATCAGCACACACTCTGCTGTAGAGTGAAAATTTCATTCTAAAACCATTTTATATTTTTTTTTATTTTGATAAAAACCTAATCCCTACAAATGATCAGAGGAGATGAAATTAATTTGAAAAAATATATATATAAAAGTAAGTTAATTATTACTCACAGTGTGCTGTTGCATCTGCATTGCACACATCTTTTCTACAAGAATAGATGCATTTGTGTATCAGCCATAAAGTTCAGTATCAAACTGCAATGTAAAAAAACAGGAATCTGTGGGCCAAACATTTCAAGGTGAGTTCTGAGGTGGCCAGTCAAACACATGCTGGCTGTGGCTGGCAGCTGTTACAGAATGGAGGCGCGGGATCAGGTGAGAAGGATGCAGAAATTGCTGAGTTACAACACCATCTCTGCAGGTCTTAGTTGGTGGGTTGGTGGTCTGGGGTGGTCTGGTGGGGGTGGGGGTTCCTTTGCACCCTGCAGGTGAGACTTACCTGCCCACCTTATGGACTCCAACAGCGGTGCCACATGGTGAAGAGTTAATTGATCTACCCCATCAACATGCTGCATGCAGCCTCACTGCTCAGTACATCTTGCCAACAGTAACTCGGGCATGTGAACACTACCTGTGGTATGTTTATGTGCATTTGAACCATAGGATTGGGTTGGGGTGGGACAAACAGTTGCTTTCTATATGGTTTCAATTCATCTTGTATAGCATTCAATCCAATAAGTGTCATAACATACATTGAAATACCATCCATGAATTTTGTTTCAGCAGACTTCATAGTTCTAATTTCTTCATATTTACACTGTTCTCATGCAAGTAGTCCACAAAATCATAGTTTGCAGCTCTTACTTATAGATGACAACATGTTAGTCTGCCTATAGCAATCATAACTGCACAGTATAGATCACTGAAATTCACAAAACTTTCCTGTTTTATGTAAATGCATGTGTTCCCTGAAGTTAATTAAAGCACATCTTCTAAAGACGTATCAGCTATTGAAACTTTCCTCCTAAACGTATGAACATTATTTGGTGGGTGAGATGGATTGAGATGCTGCCACCTTCTTCTGCACTCAATCTCTCATACTGCTCAGACAGTTCCACTTTAGCATTAAAACGTTTAACATTTTCTAGCGCAATCACTACTTCACAGTAACTGTCAGGTGCAAGGTCTATATTCACATGTTTAGATCCACTAACACTCAAATTATATGTCTTGGCAGATAACAGTACTCTTGAGGGACTTAGCTGAGGCTCTTTGAGTTGAGAAAACTCCAGTGGCTATGCACAATAGTCAAATGATAGCAGGTATGATAAACCTCGAAGGCTATCTGTGCGTTGCTGCTGTATTTCAGCTGGAGTCCATTGCACTGCTGGAAGAAGAATAAAAATAAGTATAATCAAACATATTAATAGCAGTAATTACATTAATGATTGATCAATAAATATTTCCTTTCAGTCTCCTCCTACTTTTTAGCTGATGTCTGCTACAGAGCCCCATGATGATTCTTTCAGTACTGCATACATCAAATGATCACTATTGAGTGAGATCAAAGTCATGGTGGGAGAGGGGAGACATGGAATTGGCCTTGACATGAGCCAACAGTGACCTTGGATATGACATGCACAGTTGCATCAGCTGTAATATGACACCAAAGGTCATATGCAGGTTGGCTCGTACCAGCAGTGATACCCTACTAATATGTACCTACCGGACAAGTGGCCCATAACTGAAAATGCCATTGCCGACTTTTGCCCACAAAAACAGTTACTCATCAGCATTTAACTTCTTCTTCCTTCTCATAGTCAAAACAAATGGCATTCTTGGAACAAGAGTACCATAAGGCTGTTCAGCCAACAGTCCTGTAGTCTCAGCATTACTCCATGTATTCCAAGCCAAAATGTTAGCATCTGGAAATGCTTCAAGGCCACCATAATTTGCTTGATTCCCCTATACAAGAGCAAGTGTCAGCCAGGTACTACCTCCAAACACTGCTTGTACATCACAGGTGAAGTTCAGATGGAGTCCACGAAAAACATTTGGACCTCCAATCAATTGCTGTTTATTAAACTGCCCAGCCAACTAAATATCAATTACCTTGTTTATGAGCATACTCCCAAGAAGGAGATGAAAATGAGAAAAAGATTGACTAACCAACAAGAGGGTGACATTCTATGAGTTGGGGTGTGGTATGTCAGAAGTGTAAATGTAATAGGGACACTAGAAAATCTGAAAGGAGAGATGCAAACCTCAGGCTATATTTAGTGGAAAGAAGATAAAATTTCTCATTAAATAAGTACACACTAATATAAAGTAATATGAACAGCAGGAGAAATGGTGAAATTTGATTAGAATTCATTATGAATAGGAAGGTAGCTAGGGACGGGAGTAAGTTACTGTAACAGTGATAGGATTATTCTCATGACAATCAACAGCAACCAGTGCCAACAGCTATAGTTCAGGTAACTTATATCTACATCTACATATATTCTCTGAAAACTACCATGAGGTGCACACCAGAGGGTATATCCCATTGTCCCAGATGTTAGGGTTTTTTCTGGTTCCACTCATGTATGAAGCCTGGGAAGAATGATTGTTTGAATGCCTCTGTACATGCAGCAATTGTTCTAATCTTATCCTAATGATCCCTATGTGAGTGATACGTTGGGGATTTTAGAATATACCTAGAGTCATCATTTAGATCTGGTTCTTGAAATTTTGTTAATGGATTTTTCACAGGATACTGTACACCTATTCATGAATCTGCACCTGCTTTACCCATGACTGAAGCTATGTTATTTCATTTCATTTCATATTCCTAAAAAGTGTTATACCCAGGCATTTGTATGATTTGGCTCATTCCAATAGTGACTCATTGATATTATAGTCATAGTATACTACTTTTTTTCCATTTTATGAAATGCACAGTTTTACATTTGTAAACATTTAAAGCAAGTCTTATCGAGGTTTGACTGAGTACTGATGTAACTTGATTCAGATACTAATGCATTATAGATAATTGCATCATCTCCAAAAAGTCTGAGGTTACTACCAATATTGTCTGTGTGGTCATTAATATACAACATGAACAGCAAAGGTCCCAACATACTTCTCTGGAGCAGATGTGAAGTTATTTCTGCATCTGACAATGACTCTCCATCCAAGATGACATGCTGCCTTGTCCCTACCAAAAAGTTCTCAATCCAGTAACAAATTTCACTTGATACCTCATATGATTGTATTTTTCACACTAAGCATAGGTGTGGCACTCCATCAAATGCTTTCCAGAAATCAAAGAATACAACATCTAACTGTCTGCTTTGATCCAAAGCTATCATTCAAGTGGTTCAAATGGCTCTGAGCACTATGTGACTTAACTTCTAAGGTCATCAGTCACCTAGAACTTAAAACTAATTAAACCTAACTAACCTAAGGAGATCATACACATCCATGCCCAAGGCAGGATTTGAACCTGCGACCATAGCAGTTGCTCGGCTCCAGACTGTAGTGCCTAGAAGAGCATGGCCATTCCGGCCAGCTCAGCTTGCACGTGATTGACTTTTTCACAGTCCTTAGTAGAGGAGGTCATTCTGATCAAGATACCTCATCATGTTTGAGTTCATGTTCTAAGATAGTACAACAAATTGATGTCAAGGATAGTGGATGGAAGTTTTGTGGATCATTTCTACTACCCTTCTTGTAGACAGGATTATTTTTCTGAATGATTCTCTTATCTCTTCACAAATGTAAAACTGTGCATTTCATAAAATGAAAAAAAAAGTAGTATACTATGACTATAATATCAATGAGTCACTGTTGGAATCAGTCAAATCATACAAATACCTGGGTATAACACTTTTTAGGAATATGAAATGAAATAACATAGCTTCAGTCATGGGTAAAGCAGGTGCAGATTTCAGTTATCAGTAGAATTCTGAGAAAGTGCACTCAGTCTACAAAGGAGATTATTTACAATTCACTCATGGGACTGGTTCTAGAATATTGCTTCAGTGTGTGAGACTGTACCAAATAGTACTAACAGGGGATACTGAATGTATACAGAGAAGGGCAACATGAATGGTGACACACTTGTTTCATCCATGGAAGAGAGTCATAAAGATACTGAAGGAACTGAGCTGGATACTGAATTATTAAGAAATGATGATATACATTTGAAGGTCGCTAAGGTAGTATACACTGCAATAAGGAATACTACAGTAGGCAGTTCAGTTTAAGAGGAACGGACATCTCTAAAAAGAGCAACCACTGAAGTTGGAAAACAAATATATTTAGGGCTACAAGGAAGTTAACTGCAAAGAAATCTTGGGTAACAGAAGAAATTCTTCATTTGATCAATGAAAGTCAGGAACAGAGCAGAGAAAATCACCCAAAATGAAGTGAATAGGAAGTGCAAGGGAGCTAAACTAAAAAGGATACAGCAAAAATGTGAAGAAATTGAAAATGAAGTAATAGTCCAAAAGACAGATACAGCACACAGAAAAGTCAAACCAACTTTCAGTGAAGTTAAAAGCAAAGCCATCAGTATTAAGAGTGCAAGAGGAATTCTGCTGTAAAATGCAGACAAGACAGCAGATAAGTGAAAAGAGTACATTGAAGGTCTTTATGAGGGGAGGAACTGTCTGATGAAGTGGTAGAAGAAGAAATGGGAGTTGGTATGAAAGATATGGGGTATCCAGTGTTAGAGTCAGAATTTAATAGAGTTTTAGAAGACCTTCCAGAATTTCTGAAATCATTGGGGGAGTGGCAACCAAATAACTATTTAAGTTGATGAGTAGAATTGATGAGAATGTAGGTTTACCAACAGACTTTCAGCAAAATTTCATCCAGACAATCCCAAAGATACCAATGGCAGATAAGAATGAAAACTGTCTAACAATCACTTTAACAGCTCATACTTCAAAGTTGCTAACACAAATTATACATAGAAGAATGGAAAATAAAACTGAGGATCTGTTGGATGATGATCATTTTGGCTTTTGGAAAGTTAAAGGGACCAGAGAGCAATTCAGAAAAATCGAGACACGTTTGTAGGATATGTTGACCTGGAAAAAGCATTTGACAGTATAAAATGGTGAAATACTGTTTAAAATCAGAGTAAGCTAGAGGAAAAGATAGATAATAAACAATATGTACTAGAACCAAGAGAGAATAATAAGATTGGAAGACTGAGAACAAAGTGCTCGAATTAAAAATGGGGGGGGGGGGGGGGTTATGACAGGGATGCAGTCTTTTGCTCCTACGATTTCATTTTTACAGGGAAGAGAAATGATGGAAATAAAAGAAATGTTCGTGAGTGGGATTAAAATTCAGGATGAAAGGCTATCAATGGTTTTGCTATTCTCAGTGAAGATCAAGAAGAATTACAGGATCTACTGAATGAATGAACAGTCTAGTGAATACAGAATATGAATTAGGATTAAACCAAACAAAGACAAAAGTAATGAGAAGTAGCTGGAATGAGATTATCAACAAACTTCACATCAGAGTTGATGGCCACAAAGTAGATGAAGTTAAGGAAATCTGCTACCTAGAACTGAAAATAACATATGATGGACAAAGTAAGAAGGACACAAAATAATGAAGTAGCACACACAAAGAGGGCATTTCCTACTTAAAGAAGTCTACTATTATCCACTAGTGTCCTTTATTTAAGGACAAAATTTCTGAGAATGTCTAATTGGAGTGCAGCATTGTATGGAAGTTAATCATGAACTGTCAGAAAACAGAAAAGAAGACAACTGAAGCATTTGGAAATTGGATGGACTGATAGGAAATGAGGAGACTCTAAACAGAATCAGCAAGGAAAGCAACACATGTAGAACACTGACAAGTAGAAGGAACAGGGTGATAGGACATGTGTTACAACTTTAAGGTACAACTTTCATGGTAGTTGAGAAAGCTCCAGAGGGTAAAAACTGTAGGAGAAGGCAGATATGGGAATACATCCATCAAATGATTAAGAAAGTTCCATGCAGGTGCTACTCTGAGATTAAGAGGTGGGCACCAGTCAGAAACTTCTAAGTCCATGTGACTCACTGCATATTCTTCACACCCTCAGTCCTCTTTAATTATTAACAGATTTTGAGATTCACACATCACATACATGCTGAATTTACCCCCTCCCTTACTCTGATAACATAATAAACGAAAATATAAAAATAATAATGACCAAGAACTGAAAACATTAATTATAATTTGAAAACTAGCAATCACTCATTAACTAATTTATACTGTTGAGCGAAAAATACTATTAATTAAGTGTTTAGTAACAAAGTGTTTAGTTTAAGTTAGCCTTTAACTATTTAGAAAAATATATTAATGTGTTAGGATGGTGCTTTCAATGGGAAGTTTTATAACGTAGGTAGTAGATAATTTTGAATAACTCAAAAATTATCAGAAGTATGGAGCTGAAACTCATACAGAAGTTAACTATTGTTTGTTTTTTTTTTAAGGTTATTTCTTAGCAATCAGCAGATGGGAAATGACTTTATTAATTTGCTGGTTGGTGTGTGATTTAAATTACCTACAAAAAGTACTAGGCCTCCAACTGGCAGGCACAAAGAGGACAGATCACAAGTTTTCAGTGTGGGAATGCATTCTGTAGGGTATGGAACCATTTAGAAGAATCTTGCAATTTCCTAATCATCAATACATATTGTTACACCACATTTTAGCAACATATTGTCATTTTTTCACATAGTCACTATCATTTGCATGCCTTTCTGCCACAAGTGTTGTCCTGGTGGTACCATACAAGCAGTGAATATCTGACAACAAAGAAATAGAGTAGTAGCAAAGAATAAGAGGATCTTCATTTTGAGTCAACTTTTTAAATTATGAGTATGTATGTTGTATTTTGTGAATTATATGTGTGCTTTTATAATAACAAACAAGCAATTGATAAATTTGTTAACTGAAATTAAATGACTGTATTAACTAGCCACATTAAGCTCCAGTACTAATTATTTAAGCTTATAAATAAGCTTACCCTTGTAACATTACCAGCTATCACTGCCACAGGAAAACTCATAGTTTGTAATTTTCTGTGTTACTTCTATGAAATAAATGACACAGCTGATCACAAACTTGATAAAAATAGTAGTTATTTGTTACTAAAATAGAGAATGATGCTCATCTTCCATGTTAATTTTCACATTGACAATGATGATTACCATCTCTTTGCTGCAGCCTGTGTCCATTTCTTCTTCTTTAAGTGCCTCATTCCTCAACACTGGTGATCAATAGCATGACCTGTTGTTTGTCAAAAATGGTTCAAATGGCTCTAAGCACTATGGGACTTAACATCTGAGGTCAACAGTCCCCTAGACTTAGAACTACCTAAACCTAACTAATCAAAGGACATCACACACAGCCATGCCCGAGGCACGATTCGAACCTGTGACCATAGCAGCAGCGTGGTTCTGGACTAAAGTGCCTAGAACTGCTAGGCCACAGTGGCCAGCTGTTGTTTGTCCATGGCTTTTCTGAACACTGATTATGTGATCAGTCCAAACCATTTACTTAAGTTCCTTAGCCAGTAACTTCTTCTGTGTCCCAAATTAAGTCTTTCAGCAATCTTTTCTTGAAGTATTAGTTGCAACAGGCTGTATTTGTTGTTGCACATTATATAGCCAAAGTTTGCAATGTTTCTTCTCTTGATAGTATTGAGAATTTCTAAATCTTTGTTTGTATGCCACAGTAGTGCCACATTTGTGACTTTATCTGTCCATGGTGTCTTTAATATCTTTGACGTGTCCAAATTTCAAATGCCTCTAGTTTCTTAACCTATACTGCAGTATGTGTCAGTGATCCAATTCCATAGTGTAGGATGTTGAAAATTTAGCATCTATATGTAATATTTATGTCATGACTAGTCAGAACGTCCTTCACATTGAGAAAAGTCCTAGTTATTATTGATTAGATACCTCAGGTATTTATATGATACAAACATTTTGATCTTGTCATTAGTGAGTGCAAAAGTTCCCTGAATTTCATCTCAGTTTCTCTGACAACCATCTGTTTTTTTTTCTCCTTAATATTTAAATGTAGCTCCATGATATTGCTCTCTTCGGTAACAGTGTTTAGCAGTTCTTGCAGATCTTCCAACCTGGTTGCAAGTAAGATAGTGTCATCAGCATCCCTGATATTGTTGATGATAATTCCATGAACCACCACTCCTTGATACATTCCATCAAGAAAATCGTGGAAAATCTTTTCAGATCAGATGTTGAAAAGAAATGGGGAGAGAATGCAGCTCTGGTGAACTCCTTTCAGAATCAATACTACTGATAGCTGAAAAATGGCATGCAAACCAACACTTTGTTTCCAATAGAGATTTCCACTCAATCAGATTTCATAACCATCCAACCATGGCTCACTTAAAGTGTGCATCAGTTTGACAAACTGAATTATTTCAAAAGCTCCTTTGAATTGAGAAACAAACATAAGTACTAATATAGCCCTAAGCATCATGACATCACTGAATCAATATGTGAAGACTGAGTAATGCTTCCCAAGCCCCAAACCCAATCTTGAATCTGACTTAGAGTCTCCATTTTTACAGTACATTGTCAAATGCACTATTTTAATGAATAACTTGAGGGTATGACTCACTAAACTGACCATTCTATAGTCACTGAAGCACTCTGGGGTGGACTTTTTTTGGAGGTGGTGCAAACATTGATTTGAGCTAGTCATATAGTATGAGTCTGCTTAAACAGATACTGTTGAACAGACCAACTAGCAATCAACTTAACTGATTATCCATGAGTAGCTTTAGTACTTCAGTGTGGGTTTTGTCAGGACCTGAAGACCTCCCATTCTTTGATATTGTTATGTCACGCATGCTCTACTTCTGCTCTTGTGATATCCAAATCATCACTCTCCCAGACACCAAGATCAACAGTTCTGTTGTCCCTGAAATGATTTTCAAAGTATTCATTCCACTCACCCAGTTTCTCTCCAGTACAAAGAACTATGCTGCCACCTTTCTTTATAAGGAACCCATTTCCTCTGCTATTTCAAATTCTTCCTGCTTACCATACTTTCTTGTACTTGTTAAATGAGTCATACTGTACATTCAGTTTTTCTATTTAATTTCAAGCACTTGAAAGAGGTACCTTTGTGTTATGTATTTCCTTCCATATTATTTTCTGCAATTCTCTGTGTGTTACTGAGTCTTCATTGTTGAAGGCACTTCTATGAACAATCAGTTGTAGGTCCCCATTTGTCATCCAAGCCTTGTTTTTCTTCCTTTCTGTGTCCTTTGGTTTTTCTTGGTTAATTTCATTCACTGTAGATGTGGCTTTGTTTCAGGTGTCTTTGACATTGTTTATATCTATGTTTGGCTGGATGTAATCCAGTCTCGGTATTGGAACTTGGGACTTATGGCCCACAGTTCAACTGCTTTGTTGTGCTGGGGTATATTTTTTTCATCTTTGTATCCCTTGTGGTTAGCAAAAGGTTGTGCTCAGAGTTAATATTGGCACCAGGATATGTTTTCAAACTTCTTATGGAACTTTGGAATCATTTGTTGATGAGGATGTATTGATTCTTGACATTTTTGTCAATGTTTGAGGTTTTGTGTAGAGCCAACATGGAAACAACTGAAATGAGTGTTCACTGTTTTGAACTTGTCGTACTGGCATAAATGGACCAGCTTGTCACCTTGATCACTGCCAGTCACTAAAGCAAAATTACTTACTATATCAGGGTGCCATCCATGGCTTACCTTGACACTGAAATCGCACATCAGCATGGTAATCTCAGTTGATTTGCTGAAAGACAGGGCTGTCTTGGCTTGGTTATAAAAAGTTTTGATGTTATCATATGGTACATCACAAATTGGGTCATGTACCTGGTGAAACACAGCAGAATGGGTTTTGCAGTGAATAATTATTTTTGTAAGAAAATGATCCTATCAAACACAGGTACAAATTTATTGACAGCTGCTTTGATAAAAGATATCCTATTAACCCTTCCCCATTGAAATGGTATGGATTATTGTTGCCTATATTATACACTCAAAAACCATTAATGTTACAGTTTTCCAAATTATACCATTACATCTAACTGATCCAAGGATGTCAACTTTCAGTCTTTCCAACTCTCTGATGGCACTGTGAATCTTCCAACTTTTAAATAAGCTGTGGACATTTCTAGCTGCTATTCTTCTTGTGACTGGCCCTGAGGTTCTTAGCATCCCTTGCCCATTGGAATGATGATGGGGATTGTGGGCCTTGGCTTTAAATTTTCCAGCACACTAAAGTTCTTTTTTTCTGAGGAATAAGTATGAATTGGTTTCCCACTGTCTTCCTCACATAGTATTGAGACAACTTAGGGCACTATGTCTGTACTCCGAAATGTATGTTACAACACCAGACCAGCTGATATCTTGATGGCACCAATGTACACTAATAGCAAAGCTGCTGCTCTCCACCACTAAGCTGCTGGCTTCCACCATTATGGATTCTGGTGGGATTTCCTCTACTAAGGAATAATATCCCTGAAGATAAGATTAGTGAATGAAAATGAAAGGCACCCTCAGACCTCGCATACAAATACTGTCAGGGTCAAGAAAGCTGCAGTTGGCTGAAAGAGAGTGATAGGAAATATAAGGGTCCATGTGGTTGCTGCCCATATACTCCCAAGAAGGGAGCTCTTTAGAGAGGACTACTCTTTGTCTGGTTACCCTCCTAGTGACAAGACTGGCGTGGATGATCCAATCATGAGCATAGCTCCAACCAACATAGCTTTGTGGACCATTGAGACACACAAATCCTTTAACATTCTAATTATCTGACAAACACACAACTTTTAATTTGTTTGAAATACTATATAGTTTTCCAAACAACACAGCATTTTGTTCTGTATCAACTGAGTTGCCTTCATGTAGTGGTTGTGTAGATGTAGCCACTCAACTATAAATATATTTTTATCAATCAAAACCAGGACCCTTTTGTTGATATTACAATTTTAGTAAAGTTACAATTACTCTTGACAGGATGAAGACCTACACTTTTGTAAGTTTGTTCAGCCTAACTATAGAGTAAATCAACTCATTATATTATAAGTTTGCTTACTGCATGTTTTCTGTAATTTTCAGATGGAGAGTAACAAGAAGCAGATTAATACCCACATTCACAGTTGATGAAATGAAACAAATGTATCATCTCCTAAATGAAATTTCCATAGATTTTGTGTCTTCATTTGAGACAAGTGTTTTAGCAGGTATTAAAAACCTTTGATAGTAGCTAAACAGTAAATTAATCTTTCAGTTTTTTGCTGGAAATAACAGTTACACAGCTACACATGTTTATTTATGTATTTATTTGCTCACAGCTAGTTTCAGGATCACAGCACCATTCTCAAACACACATTTGCCTTTAACTGTGGAAACCGTTATTTCCAAGAACAATTACTTTAACAACTATGGACCCACACATAAAAATCTTCCTTATAATATAAAGGAGTAGATCATGAATTATTTAATCAAAATGTAATGTAAAAATTAATACATATAATTTTCATGACAGACGAGATGCATCATCTTACAAACAGTCAAAACTACTAGAGCAGGACTGACAAGCATGAAAATTTAAAATATGTTTAAATCTCTAGCCTTCAGAATTTATTCCTTCATTAGTTAATTAAACATTACTAGATTCTAGCAAGAACACAGATATGTCTCTGATGGATTCTGTGAAACCCACTAGCTGCACATGTGTGTTAGTGGAGGCATGACCTGCGGGCTTTAACTCACACTTATTGGAACTGGTGATCCCTCCATGTCAGGTGGACACACATATATGGATCGGTGTGACAGGCAAAATAAGAAATTTCATGAGTTTTCAGGTGACAGCAAATGTTAGTTGCTACAAGTATAGCAAAGGAATGGACCAATTATCACAATGAAAAGCTACAATTGTACAGTGAAATACCTTGTTTGTGGGAATTGGCCTGTTGCAAAAATCCACTCATGTTTGACCAGCTATTGGGTTAAAGAAATTGAAATTGTTAAGGAAAGTAAAACTGCCCCAACCCTGGACAGGAAATAATATTTCCATATTATTATTTATTGATTAATAAATTCTGAAAACTAGAGATTAAACATTATTTTTTAAAAACAGGGTTCATTATTGTTTATTGTTTCTTTTAATTCAGGAAAAGTGCACCTTTATAGATAATTAATATATCAGCAAAAATAATGAATATTCATTTTTGGAAGTATAAAGTAACTATATAGATACGAAATTTATTAACCAGGTGGCAGCAGGAGAACATATACATACAAACATTAATGAAACTGGATAGCTTCCAGTGTCACAGGCACCTTCTTCTGCCAGAAGGATTGAAGGGGAAGAAAGAGGGATGAAGAAATGGACTGATGAGGTTTAGGAAATATGGAAAGCTGGTAAAAGTCGCCTTGAACTCCAGTCATGTGAAACGTACTGGCTGGAATGAGGAGAAAAGACTGATTTTAGATTTGGAAACCTGAGAGCTTAGACAGGGTAATAAGCAAGACAGAGGTTATTAACAAAGCATGTATAAGAGTTAATAAGAGTAGAAAGCTAAGTGTGTTGTATATGTTATGAGTGGGGGGAGGGGAGGGGGCAATAGACAGATTAGAAAGTAACAGAAAATGAAAATCAAATGAAGAAAGGAATAATTACTGAGAAGAAATGGAGAGACTGATGAAATTAACATAAATTAAGGCCAGGTGGGTAGCGAGAACCTAGGACATGTAATATCAGTTCCCACCTGCAGAGTTATGAGAAGCTAGTGTCTGGGGGAAGAATCCAAATGGTATGTGTGGTAAAGAAAAGGAACCAAGGTCATGACTGTCATGTTGTAAAGCATGCTCTACAACAGGATATTGTGTGTTGCCAGTGTACCACTCTGTCTATGTCCATTCATTGTGACTGATAACTTGATGGTAGTCATACAAATGTAAAAGGCTGAACACTGTTTACATAACAACTGGTACACAACATGTGTCATTTCACAGATGGCTCTCCCTTTGATAGGGTATGTTTTGCCTGTTACAGGGCTGTATAAGTGATAGTAGAAGGGTTCATGAGGCACGTCTTACAGTGGAGATGGTCACAAGGATAGGAACCATAGGGTAGGGAACTGGGTGCAGAAGAGGTGGGGGTTGGTGGAGGGGGCAACAGAAAGCTATTCTATATGTGGTGGTCAAAATGTCAGGCAGAATGGAACTCACTTTAGGGCATGATTTTAGTAAGTCAAATTAGTCTTTTTTCATTATTTTCATACATTTTGTTTTACATTTTTCGGATATTTTTCCTTGCTTGTCTTCCTTTTTCCTCTCCTTTTTCTCCCTTCTGCTTCATTTTTGCTGCTCCTACCATCTCTAATACTCCAAACCCTCTCCTCTCTTAGTTTGATGAATCCCATCACATATTATATTCAGTCCTTTAGAAAACATGTTTATCACTGGAAGTTACCTTCAAAGGTCTAACATTGAATGTCTCTGTTTCTGTATGTAATCCTACTCTATACCAGCCCCTCTCACTGTTTCAAATATAGCAGTCTCCTGCACTTACCCAGCTAAACTGTGACCTATATGCCTCATCTGCTAATTTACACTCCACCACACTTTTCTCCTTCTACAAAATCCTGCAGTTATGTATCACTCACATTTCTTTCGATGGTATCATCTGTGAAGGCACCTTCAAACTGCAGCAACCAGCCAGACTTCACCTTAAAAAGCTATCCCACCTTCTGATGAACTACCTCAACAGTGTTGTTTCCCCTTCCCATCCCTCTCCAGCTTACAAGACAGCCACACCATTAAGTACCACTCCTCTCCTGAAGACCAAGCTTGGCCAACCTTCTCAACATCCCCCACCCTATACCACTACCTCCCAGAGCAATGACAACTCATGATCATAAGAAACAGCCTCATCAGTGTAGTGTTCTCAACCTCTAATCTGAAGCACTATCCCCTCCCAAATTATCTGTATTATCCAAGGGTCTCACTTTCGTCCCTAAACCTGCATTTAACCATGTTGCTTTGATGAAGAACCTACTTTCCTTCACACATATTGTCACCTGGAAATATCATTTTGAAACCAAATCCCAAAATGTTACCCACAGCAAATCAGACATTGAACCAGGCCTTGAAAGTTCTGATCGTGATCCAACTTTAATCCACCAACACTATCTCAAAATCACCTCTTAAAGCCTTCTAGGAATTCCTAATATCCAGCATTGCTTCACAACCCTTTCTCAGGTCACTATGACATGACCCTTACCTGTCCTCTGCAGAACTGCAAGTTCTTTGTTCCATAAAAACATGTGTCTATCAGCATCTTTCTAGTGGACAAGAGATCTATCACTGTGGTATCTGACCAATGGGAGTGTGTTAACGAGAGTCTACATGAGCCGTCTGACACCTCTACATACAGCATCTGCCATCAAGATCCCATCCTTGTGATTCCAGCTGATCTGCACTCCCTCCTTAAAAACTCAGAACATCACAAGGACTAACACCTCAATCCACACACCCCCACCTTTTAACTTCTTCCTAAGATATACAAACCAAATAACCCTGGCTGTCCCATAGTTGCTGGCTTCAAAGCATCTGCTTAACTCTTGCAACCTACAATACAAAGACTTATTCTATATTAAAGACACCAACCATTTCCTAGACCATCTGAAATATGTGCCCATCCCACTCCCATCACACAACTTACTTGTCACCAATGATATCACCTCCCTCTATATCAACCTCCCCCACGTACATGGTCTGTCGGCTGCTGAGTGTTAGCTCAGCTAGTGTTCATCTGATTCCAAACTTGCGACATTCTTCCTTCTCACCTTAATCAACTTAACACTTACCAGTAGCTACTTTATCTTTAAGTGGCATACATACAAACAGATCAGCATACAGTCATGGGAACCAGGATAACTCCTTCCTATGCCAACATTTTCATGGATTGCTTGGAGGTGGCTTTCCTGGGATCTATAAGCTTTCAGCCCCTAATCCAGTTTAGGTACAATGATGACAATTTTGTCATAGGGGCTCATGGTGAGGCTAACCTACTAAAATTTTTTGAAACTCTAAATAAATTCTCCCATTTAAATTTCAGATGGTCCTATTCTGAACTCAATGCCACTTGCCTTGATGTTGACCTCATTCCCACTGAGAGCCAGCTATACACTTCTGTTCACATTACACTTACCATACAAAGCAGAAGAGGAAGTGTGCTGACTGCCCACGTATTAACACAGGTAGCATAGGACAGAGGGCGTGCCACGCACTACAAGCAGCATTGTGTCTTGAATCTTGCCTTGGTGCATTTCTATATGACTGTGTACTTCGTGTGCTTATTTTGTGCATTTGCTTGCAGCGCTGTGTTGAAATGTGAAGAGCTGCAGTCTGCTGTTGTAACTTCTGTTTTCTCACATTCTATTTACTGGTATTTACATCTACAACTACACTTTGCAAATCATTGTGAGGTGCATGGCTGAGGGTATGTCCCACTGTACCAGTTATTAGGATTTCTCCCTGTTCCATTCAAATAAGAAGCGCAGGAAGAATGTTTGAATGCCTTTGTGGATGCAGTAATTATTCTAATCTTATTCTCACGACCCCTATGCCAGCAATCTGTAGGGTGTTTTAGTATATCCCTAGGGTAATCATTTAAAGCTGGTTCCTGAGACTTTGTTAATAGACTGTCCCAGGATAGGTTATGTCTGCCTTCAAAAGTCTTCCACTGCAGTTCTTTCAGCATCTCTGTGACACTCTCTCACAGATTAAACAAACCTGTGACCATTCATGCTGCCCTTCTCAGTTTACATTCAATAACCCTTTTGGTCCTATCTGGCACTGGTCCCACAGACTTGAGCAATATTCTAGGACCAGTCACACAAGTTATTTGTAAGCAATCTCTTTTGTAGACTGATTGCACTTCCCCCGTATTCTACCAATAAACTGAAAACTGCCACCTATTTTACCCATGACTGAACCTGTGCTATCATTCCATTTTGTTTCCCTACAAAGCAATAACTCAGGTATTTGTATGAGTTGGCCAATTCCAACAGTGACTCATTGATATTATAGCCATAAGATAGTATATCTTTTTTTGTTTCGTGAAGTGCAAAATTTTACATATCTGAACATTTAGAGTAAGTTGCCAATCTGTGCACCATGTTGAAATCTTATCAAAAACTGACTGATCATTTATGCAGCTTCTCTCAGATAGTACTTCATTGTAGATAACTACAAACGGTCTGATTTTACTATTAATATTGTCTCAAGGTCATCAATATAAAACATGAACAGCAAGTTACTTCTACATCTGATGACGATTCTCCATCCAAGATAAAATTCTGTGTCCTCCCTACCAAAAATTCCTCAATCCAGTCACAAATTTCAATTGATACCCCATATGATTGTATTTTGACAATAAGCACAAGTGCAGTACTGAGTCAAATGCTTTTCGGAAATCAACAGACATGGCATCTACCTAGCTTCATTAATCCAAAGCTTTCAGTATGTCACGCAAGAAAAGTGTGAGATGGGTTTCACATTTAAATGATAAGAAGAGGGGGGGGAAAGTTAACATGTTAGTTCCAGTGTACAGATCCAGTTACAGAGAAAGTAAAGGCACATGTGTTTCAGATATCTAAAAGATGGAACAGAATTTTTAAAATCACTGAAAGCTGTTTTTCCAAAATACATAGATCTGACTCCAAATTGATTAGTGTGTGATTCAGGTTTCTTCAAAGAACTTTGTACAAAAATGGAAATGTTTATCATCAGCCTCAAACAATTTAAAATTCCAGGACAAAAGCGAGTCTTTAAAAGTTAGAGTTGTCCCCAGTTTCCTTGTTTACTCTCGCATCTATTTAAAATATTACACAAAAGAAAATTTGCCAGTAAAACACTTGCATAAAGCCCAGGATATTGTAAACCAGATAAAGTTGTGATCTGTGCCAGTGTTTCTTCAGTCAGGGAAAATATACAGAATGAATCAATGCCAGACGCAGCAGAAATTTCAGCAAAAACAACACAGAATTGTAAGAAACTGGAAATTGTGTGATTATGTAATAAACTGAGAACAGAGATTGCCAAAATAAATCTAATGCAAAAGCAGATCACAGATTAAAAACATAAGATGACTGTATGAGACCTTCTACAATCTATATCATTCTAAACTCAGTAAGAATCATAGTTGACAACGAGTGAGGTGGCACATGTGGTTGGCACCCTGGACTTGCATTCGGGAGGACGACAGTTCAAACCCGCGTCGGGCCATCCTGATTTAGGTTTTGCATGATTTCCCCAAATTGCTTTAAGCAAATGCCGGGATGGTTCCTTTGAAAGGGCACAGCTGACTTCCTTCCCCATCCTTCCCTAATCTGCTGGGACTGATGATCTCACTGTTTAATCCCCTCCCCCCAAATCAACCAGTCATAGCTGGCACAATATGAAGGAAATGATAATGATAAGTAAAGAAGTCTGCAGTATGATAACATGTTTACTTTTGGCACCCTACTTTTAAAAACTAAGTAGCCAAAAGGATGTAGGTATTGTTTGTGGCATGGACTGTTGCCACTTTCTTAGCAAACAACTCATAAATTTATAGAACTGTTTCAAATAGACATACATAACTAATACGCATTCAGCGGAAGCAACTGGGAATTATTACAAAATGAAAATAAATGCTTAGGCATGCTGATTTTTCATGAAAATAAGGTCCAATAAAAACTGCAGTTTAGTTATAGGTGGCTGATAGTTGATGATTTCATTAATTTAGGGAAATATTCTACAGATAATTGTAAGAGTAAGCTTTCAAATCTTGCTCTTCTGCTCCACAGCACGATTCAACTTTTGCAGTGTATGTAAGTCACAACACTACTTCAGGTGACATTGTGTCACAGACACTGATTCAAGTGATTATCCAACTTGAGCAAGCCAGAACAAGAATTATTGCATTCACTTCTTATGACAATCAACCAAATAAAAAGGTCTGGTGGTGTCTATGAATTGGTGGCATAAAAAAATAACATGTTCTATACCAAATCCACTTGACAAAATCAGTAGAATGTGAATGTTTTCAGACACCATTCATGTAATAATGTGTGTAAGAAATAATTTTTGTGATAAAATAAATGTACATCTTAATGACAAGTGTATCGTTTACAACTTTATCAACAAACTGATCACAAGGGTAATTGCCCTAAATTCAAGAAAAGTGAAAGATTGCACAACTTATTTTGAGCTCATTTGCATCCGGCACCTCTTTAATTAAAGAACGTATATCAGCTCTGCATTGTTCAGTAGCTCAGTAGCCAACAGCACAATATTCTTGAGGGAAAAATTAAACTGATTACTCATTACACAAAGTCCTCAAAAAATGTTGAAGAATGCCTGGAAACTAATTTAAACTATCTGGCATCTGATGTTCACTGAGGTATGTTAATTAAATCCACTTGTTTTTCATTTCATTGCATAACATCCTGTTTGTGAATAGTGCTTAATGTGTTGCAGTTGCTGCAATAAGTTGTGCTTCCTTGGGTCACAAGTGGAGCAACTGACATCTCACAGTGGAAGTGGTCAACTAGAGGAGTCAGAACACTTTCTCTTCTACTCAGTATGCACCTACTAACAAACAACATACTTGCATTTTGACAGATGCCATCCTTGCCATGTGAAGCATTCTGTTTCATACAGCCTTGACATTTGAGGCAAACATATTTGTTTAGATGCAGACTAATTACAGCAAGACACCAACATTCTTATCTCAGCCTTCACTGGAAGTAACTACCCCACCAGGCTAGTTCAGCAGCAGATTTCATGGGCCACCACATCCCATCCTGATACTGCTGATCCCTCCATTAAATAACTTAGGAGTACTGTCTTGTCACACCATATTATTCTGGTCTTGAATGTACTAATCAGTTGCTTTGACAAGGCTATGACTTCACAAAATCATGTCCTGAAATGAAGTCCATTCTGCCCACCACACCTAGAATAGCTTTCTGTTGCCACCCACCCCCCCATCCCCCCCCCCCCCCCCCACCCACCCAGTCTCCACAATGTCCTGGTCATATTGTACGCTCCTTCTGCACCCATTTTCCTACCCTATTGCTCCTACCCCTGTCCCTGCCCCCACTGTAAGACTTGCCTTACACACCCCTGTACCACCTCCTATATCAGTCCTGTAACTGGCAAAACATATACTATCAAAGAGAGATGATGATGTTTGGTTTGGTTTGGTTTGTGGGGCATTCAACTACATGGTTATCAGCACCTGTACAGATTCCCTACCTTTGCTCAGTCCAGTCTTGCCACTTTAATGAATGATGATGAAATGATGAGGACAATACAAACACCCAGTAATCTAAAGCAGTTTAAAATCTCTGACCCCACCGGGAATCGAACCTGGGACCCTGTGCTTGGGAAACAAGAACACGACCTCAAGACCACGAGCTGAGAGCCACCTGTGAATTGACACATGTTGTGTACCAGTTGTTATGTGAACACTGTTTGGCCTTTTACATTGGTATGGCTACCACCAATTTTATTAGTCAGAATGACTGGACATAGGCAGATGGTGTACTCTGACAATACACACTATCCTATTGTAGAGAATGCTCTACAACATGACAGTCATGACTTTAGTGCCTGTTTTACCATTCGTGCTTTCTAGATTCTTCCCCCAGACACTAGCTTCTCAGAACTCTGCAGGTAGGAGCTGGCATTATATGTCCTAGGTTCTGACCACCAGTCATGCCTTAATTTATGTTAATTTATTCAGTATGATATTTCATCAAAAATCTCTATCTTGCATATTACCCTATCTTCCACCTCTAAGCTCCCAGGCTTTCAGGTATCTAAGTTCTCACATTTTCAAATCTCATCTGCTGCAGTTATTCTCATCCCATCCAGAAAGTCTCTCCCCCCCCCCCCCCTCCCCGACCCAGGGTTCAGGCTCTCTTTCCCAAACTCTACACTTTTTCTAAACCTCAGTAGCCCTTTTTCTTCATCCCTTGTAGCAGAATAAGAGGCCACTGTCTTCAAAAGCTTTCAAATTTACTAAACCTTTTTATGTGTGCATTATCCTGTGGCCACTTAGTGAGAAGATTTTTTATCTATTCAGTTACATTAATATTTTATTATTTAAATAGCAATTAATAAATTAACAATCATAAGTGTTGTCAAAAGTTAATTGTAGTTACAGAATGGTGCCAGCTTTCTAACAGTTATAGATTACCTAACATTATTGTTTCTGTGACTAGTGCACAAGATGTGTCCAGAAAGTTATGCAGTTATTTTTTTCTGGAGCTCCAAAGTCATGGTTCATATGCAATAATGTCTTAAATAATTTTTGCTATGGATATGATTGCACTATTTTTCACGCAGAATTTGTAGTCAAGATAATACATTTTTTACCCTGGAATATGCAAGTCAGTGAATCTTAATGCAACAGCAGTTTGGAAATTTTGAAATAGATCATTTTCAAACCTCTATGATAATATTAAAAAAGGAGCAATGGCAAACTATGGGTGGTCAAGAGACAACCCAATCAGTAAATTCTTCCAGGGAAATAGTGCACAGCAGAATCTGGACTGATATCAGAGGAATTACTGTTGTGATATAATTATTCAATGTTGGATGCACCAGGAATGTGTCCATGACCAAGAGAGAGTACCCTGTAAAAAATTAAATTAAAAAGGTTGTCATGAACGTATTTTTTGTCTATCAGACATTCTTGGTTATTAAAAAGATGATTGTTAAATATGTCAAAACTTTATCATGCAAAGAGGGGCTTAGAAATAGACAGTGAAGTTTTCTCTCCTTGCTACTGTTCCTATTTTATGTGTACATGTTTCTGTTATATCCAAACTGGCACTAATTCCTAATGTTGTAAATCTCAGGAAAGCCTGTGAAGGTGCAAGAAACATTGACAGAACATACAGCACATAAACTTTCCAAGTGTATATTTGGAGCCCAGGGTAATACACAGAATGTTCCACAATCCATTTTGAATTCTCAGCTTTTTGATAACAGAAGACCTTCTGTCATCCAAGGAATAAAATATGCTGCCACTTTTGTCATGCCTTTTATTATGAAGCCCTTTGAAAGCAGTGATGGGGATACAGGATTTGAATCAGAATTGGGTAAAACCATTGCAGACAATTTTTCAAATCGTGAAAAACATGGTTTAACACAAGATGACTTCCTGGAGCTTCTGATACAGATAAAAAATAGGAGACATGTTTCTAATGTGAATGAGCCAACTAGGAGAAGGAAGCAAACTGAAAGCTACTCAAGGAATTCCAGTAAGTAGACTTTGATCTAAAAACCTGTTATATTGGACTTCTACAAACTGTTAATTTATTTTATAAGTGACTTGTGTTCTTTATACTTCCTGTCATCTTTAATATCTGTGAAACCGTTTTCATGACACTGAATGCTTTGTAATTTTAATGATAACTGTAGAAATGTGTAACACATAATAAAAACACACTCATAATGCAAAGAATACAAAATTACACTAACATTTCTGTAAATTGTAACACCAAGAATGATATGAGATTTGGAACTTAAATAGTGGCAACTATTTATTCACAACCGATACAAAAGAGTTGCATGTGTGCACCTGTTACTGTCCTTCAAAGTAGTCACCAGCGTTATGTAGAACCCATTGCCAGCAATGTGGAAGGCATAGTATACTGTTAGCTGAGCCTGTTCTGTTGATGGTACGAAAGGATCTGTCTACCGCCTCTCGAATCTCTGGAACAGTTCTGAAATGAATGCCATGAAATGGTTCCTTCATCTTCAGAATCAAATCAAAGTCACAAGGACGTAAGTCTGGGGATGGTACAGTACTTCCCAGTCCCATCGATCGAAAAGAGCTGCCACAGCTTGCGCTGTATGTGCCCATGCAATGTCATGCAAAATGATGGGTGGGTTGCGCAGGAAGTGTCGCTGCTTCTTTCGCAAAGCTGGCCACAGGTGATGCTCCAAAAACAAACAGTAATACTGTGCATTGACAGTCTGCTGTGGAGGAATGTAATGCAGTACAGTCTTACATGAGAATCGCCATAACTTTAGACCGCTCCATTCACACCATCAACAGAACAGGCTCTGCTAATGGTTCACTATGCCTTCCATATCACTGGCAGTGGGTTCTACACAATGCTGGTGACTACTTTGAAGGACAGTAACAGGTGCAAACATGTAACTCTTTTGTATCAATTGTGAATAGATAGTTGCCACTACAAAAGTTACAACCCTCGTAAATGTGACTCAAATTAATGTTACACCACAGATTAAATGGGACATACTTGACAGTATACAACTGGGTAGGATTATGGAATTGTATAAGCATTCTTCAGTCTGTAGAATATTTCTGATGTATTGACAGTCCTCAATAAGCAGGAGTCAATATCACATATACTACCAGCTGACATTCCAAACTGCCACAAGTACTATCCATTCACTATGCTGTCTAATAATGCTGGCTGCTACACAGAGGTACCTTAAAATTATTTAATCCATATGTGATCTATCCTTGCAGAATAGGTGGAAGTCTGTATCATACAAAAACATAACATTTTTGCCACACAGTGTTCCTGTGTGGGTTTCCTGAGTTTATTGCAGTCTGAGACAATGGTGGCTTTAGGACAGAGGGAGCTGATCAGATCGTATCCATGCCATCAGCTGATCCCTCAGAGAATATGGTCAAATTACTAAAGCATCCAGCTCCTGCTTCAGTGGTTCTACACTATTTTCAATACTCTGGTTTGAAGCCAACTCTAAGGGTGATAAACTGTACACTTTGTTATAGTCATACAAATAAGAAGGCAATCGTCGGGTCACATTGTGTGGTCCAGTACCCACTTGTCACAATGTAAACCTCTTTTCCTTCCACTGGCTCCATACACACAACATTGTAGCAGCAGCAATTCCTTTATAAGACATCTGTCAAACCATTTCCCAGAGTTCAGTATCTCTACACATTCAGGACTCATCTACATGCTGACATTTCAACCATTGACTTCTAAAAATTTATATCAACACTGGCTTTCACAATTTAATTTTGACAGCTCTTCACTGGATGGGCTTGGTGTAATACTGACCTACCCAGTAAACTGAGCAGATGCTGCTGAGTGCATTCCATTTCTCTGCTATCTTCCTACCTTGCTGCATGACCTACTAGTTAGTATTTATTTAGAGCGTTGTTTCAGGGTGTTGAAGTTTTCACAAATTTTTGTGTATATGCACGAAATTGAAAATATGCTGAAAATTTGGAACAGACTACATAATTTCAAAATTAAAAATAGATTCCCCAGAAAGTGAATTCTGTTTATTAATACTGATAACACCGTGGTTTTATTGATTTTTGTGCAACTATAATTTGAGAGTTGTTGTTTTCAATGCAGTTATATCATTTTATTGTTAACTGTGAGCTATGTATGAACTCTGAGAGGTTGTGATAAAAATGAACAGAAGTGAAACAACTGCCATTGGCACAGAAAAATTAGTAAGACATTTATTCATCTACAGATCATTTTACAATGCTGTTGGACTGCACAGTTTAACATGACAATAAAAACATAATCAAACATTCACAGTTCCACTCATGCAAACAAATTACTTACAATCTAGTATGAAAAGGATTCAGATGTTGTGTATAATGGTCTTTTATACATTTATATCTTCTATCAACTGAGTGATAATGCCATAAATAATGTTTCAATTGTCATTCCCTTCTCATCACTAGCACTGCATACACAATGCACACTGCACATACTTCATCCACACTTTCATCTGGCCCAAAGACCATTACATTCTTCAGGCTTCCCATGGGTCCCTTTGAAAAACTGTGTCAGCAATGCTCCTTCATGAAGGAGGCATTGACCTCAGGAAGATGAAAGAAGATTAGTATTATCCTTCACTGACCTTAGGGAACAATTTTCCAGTATGTGCAGTATACTTTGAAAGTACATTGTGCAAAACAAAGGTGTTCTACTGTTTGTTTATATTGCACTTTTACTAAATCCTCCTTTGTATTTTCAGCATTATCATTTACTTTATGGTTGGTACATTATTTAAGAGGTATAAGCAAACTGCCCTTGCTTTCAGTAAGTTTTTGTTTTTCTTTGATCATGTTACTTGATTCCCTAGAAGGATATACTTTTCTGTGTGTGTTTTTTTTTAGTGCATATGTAAGTGTTGTCAAGTCTGACTATGCAGTAAGAATTTCCAACTCGTTTAGTACAAGCCATATTATTGTTCATGAGGGAACAATATACTGATGATACTCATTTTATTAGTAGCTTGACAATCATTTCACTTAAGCTAGTAGTGAACTTATGCTTGTTACATGATCTGTAGAATTGTCCTATACAGGATTGTTTCCTCTGTCTAAGATAAAATTCATGTTGTTTGGTTTTTGTATTTTAATTGTTGGCCTATTGCATTTGGACGTATTTTAGATGTTGCTGAGGAATCCACATTCTTTCTCTATTGGAAATTTTGATGTTTTGTCTATGATTATAACATTCCTGTCATTGGGGAGAAGAAATGACTCTATATGTAACACTGTATGGAACATTTAGAGCAAGCTGCCATTCAGCACACAAATTAGAAATTTTGTCTAAATATCTTGTATCCTCCCACAGTCACTCAACAATGACCCATTTTTTTGCACCACAGCATCACCAGCAAACAGCTGTAGGTTGCTTCTCACCCTGTCTGTCAGATCATTTATCTGTATAGAGAATAACAGTGGTCCTGTCACACTTGCCTGAGGCACTCCCAGTGTCACCCTTATCTCCAATGAACACTCACTGACGAGGGGAATGTACTATGTTCTATTACATCAGAACTCTTTGAGCCTCTTGCATATCTGGGAACATATTCCGTATGCTCATACATATGTTGATAGTCTGCAGTGGGGCATCATTTCAAATGCTTTCTGAAAATCTTAAGAATATGGAGCCTGCCTATTGCCCTTTAACCATGGTTTGCGGGGTATCTTAATGGATAGTTGAGTTTCACAGGAGTGATGCTTTCTCCTGCCCCAGCAAACTACAATGAACTGCTGCAAAAAGAAGAGCCAGTTCTTTCATGTAATCTCCATAGAATTCCATGGGTATCACATTCAGACCAGACGTCTTTCCGCTGGTGAGCAAGTTTAGGTGATTTTCTATTCCATGATCATTTAACTCAAAAGTTGCCATTTTGGCATTTGTGTTTTGACTGAAAGGAGGAGTGATATTATCATTTACTGCAGGGAAACAATTTAATAAGACTGAATTCAACATTTTGCCTTTCTATCTGTTATGGTCATTGAGTGTATGATTCCAATCTGCTTACTAATTTTATATAAGATCAGTATGTTTGAGGAGTTTTGATCAGATTCACAGGCAAAATTTTTTGTTTGAATTCACTGAATCCTTCTCACATTGCTCTCTTTATACTCATTTTGGTTTTGTCCAGCTTTTGCCAACAAGGTTTTTACTTCACTGAAATCTATAATGAAGTTCTATTGGCTTTCATGGCAGGTTTCTAACATGGCTACCTGGCCACAGTGGGTATTTCCCATTGCTTACAATCCTGACCAACTCAATATGGCAGGTCTAATCAAAAAATGGGAGCACATGTTGGGATATCAACACTTAAATTATAGATTGCTACTCACCATAAAGAGGACACACTAATTTGCAGACAGGCACAATGAAAAGACTGTCACACATTTAGCTTTCTGTCAAAGTCTTCTTCAGGAAAAAAACACACATACACATACATTTACATATACATTTGTTCACACAACCAATCACGCCTCAAGCACACATGACTACCATCTCCGGCAGCATAGACCCGAATGCAAGTAACATGTGGAACAAAAGCAGCAATCTGAAGGTGGCAGGAAGGGGAAGGGATAGCAGGGTATGGGAGAGAAGAGTACTTTGTAGTTGAGGATGCAGGCATTAGATGGAGGCATGACAAGATGTACAGTAACCTAATATTACCACACCCTTCACCCGACAGTTTCCTCCCCCTCTATCCTACCACCTCCTCCCTAGTCATGTGAATGAATGTGTATCTCCTTTTCTGAAGAAGACTTTGGCCAAAAGCCAAACATATAACAGTCTTTTTCCTTGTGCCTGTCTGCAAATCAGTGTTTCATCTTTACAGTGAATAGCAATGTATCCTGTTTCTCACATGTAGGTACAAGGCATATTGCACAACATTTTCGAATCTTATCATTTTTTGCTCCATATCTTTATACCGAGAGGTGAATATTTGATACTAACTGCTCTGTAGTTTGTTTCCTGTCACTCTTGCTACGTAACATATTTTCGCACTGTTCTTAACAATCCTTGTCATACCTTTAGTCATTGATGCTCCAGCTGTCTTATAGTCATGCATTCACTCCTCTAAAAGTTCAAGTCTGGTAGTTACTAGGAGGTCTAATACATGTTCTTTGCAATCAATTCTCCAATTTCACTGGTGGACATTAAAACTGCAACACCCTGTAGACACCATACAACAAATGTCAAATTGAAATGAAAGGTACAAGTGTGCAATGCAAATGGTTGGCATTTCAAAGCAACTTTATGAAGTAAGAGTATCACCATCTATATTCTTTTTATAAGAACTGGATGCAGGAGTGGCTCCATGTGTCTGCCACTGTAAGTCCCAGTTCTGCATATAGCATCAAGATGAACATATCCATGTGCGAAGGCTCCAAGAAGAAAGCACATTGCCAGATTGCATTTGTTATTGTCATACAAATGGTTCAAATGGCTCTGAGCACTATGGGACTTAACATCTGAGGTCATCAGTCCCCTAGACTTAGAACTACTTAAACCTAACTAACCTAAGGACATCATACACATCCATGCCCGAGGCAGGATTCAAACCTGCGACCGTAGCAGTCGCGCGATTCCTGACTGAAGGGCCTAGAACCATTCGGCCACCGTGGCCAGCTATTGTCATACAGCCCCAGCACCTAGTGTGATGGTTTAGTGTACCATTGGGTACCAACACGCCTACCTTTGTTTCACGTGTGCCTTACGTTACAGGTCCTGAGATAATGCAAGATGATATGTTTGCTATATAGTCCTGATCTGTCTCAATAGAGACAATGTATGATTGTTTCCTGGACCAGCTTATTCTCCAGGTGCTTGTTCACTGAAGAAAGGTAGAAAGGATGGAAGACTGGGTTTAACATTCTGTTGAAATCAGAGTTGTTAAAGATCGAGCACAAAGTCAGATTGTACCAAGTAAGGAGACAGAAATCGGGCCCGCCCTTTTGAAGGAACCATCCTGGCATTTGCCTGGAGCAATTTAGGGAAATCATGTAAAACCTAAATCTGGATGACTGGACACATATTTGAGTCATTGTACTCCTGAATGCAATTTTAGTGTGCTAACCACTGCACCATCTCACTCAGTTTGTGCACTTACAACATCCGATTATGGGTCACCAAGAGCCTTGCACACCACCAAATGCCAGCCATTATGAATTACAAACTGTGGAATATAGCTGAAGCAGTGTGGAATAAGACATCAGTTCATGTATCGGCCAAGCTTAAGTTCTTCTTGATCAATAGCCATTGTTGTTGCCAGATGGGGCAATTCTGTTTCTATATTTTTTGCTCTGTACATCCCATCACCAACAAATTTACTTGCAAATTCTTCTTACTATACTGTGTAAAACTAAAAAATAAAAATCTCATTATATGTTATCCTTACTGCTGTTGCAATTTCTATAGTCAGTAAATAATTGAAATATTTTTCAGAAAAAAAATTGAGAACAATCTCACATGCATCCTGTCTCTGGTAGCAGTTTTAGTCCTTTGACTCTCCCATTCTGTTGTTGTTGTGGTCTTCAGTCCAAAGACTGGTTTGGTGCAGCTCTCCCTGCCACCTTATACTGTGCAAGCCACTTCATCTTTGAGTAACTACTGCAACCTACATACTTCTGAATCTGCTTAGTGTATTCATCTCTTAGTCTCTCTCGACGATTTTTACTGTCCACACTTCCCCTCCAACACCAAATTGGTGATACTGTAGTGCCTCAAGAATTCTGGTGTAAATTCTAGAAACAGTCGACCTTCAACAGTCTCGAACACCCGATATTATAGGTATGAGGGCGGGAAAGTGAGAAAGTTTCTACTGACCCACCTATTTCTATGTGCAAGTTTGTTATCAGTAGACTGTAAGAAGGGCGAGTCACTGACGACAACATGTGTTTGCCACCAGCACCACAGAAGATGTGATGAAAACTCAGGAAATAATAATGTAGTATTCTTTGAGTTGTTTGTGTCTGTGTTGATTGTAAAAAAGACTAATGAACAATTGAATATAGATTTCTATACACATTCATGTATTGGACTCACTGGGGACTAGAGACATTTATCTTACTTCACATCTTAGTTCTGGATGACACATGTGATGTCCATAAATTACTGGATTTTTACATCCTATGATATTGTACTTGTGTTTATCGAGTCTGATGTTTAAAGAGACCAGTTGACTTGCCAGAGTTTACTTACTTATGTGAAAAACAGTAAATGTTGCTTTGTGTTGAGAGTTGAAAATGTACCATGAATGAAATGAAAGTGTCCCACGAGTACACAAATTATTACAAGAATAGGGAAGTAGCTTGATAAATTCCTGTAACCCACTATAGTCTTTGGAGAAGAAGCTTTTGGGAGATCGATGTAGCTGATTACCTAGAGAAGAGGATCGGCTGCACACAATGTGCAAGTCAACTGTGCAGGGCATGTGAGTCTTGCACTCCAGTACCACACTGTCTCATGTTGTCCAAAAAACATTAGACTACCTTGATGGCTCAGAATGTGTCCTACCAACTGATCCCTTCTTCTAGTCAAACTATGCCACAAATTCCTCTTCTCCCTAATTCAGTACCTCCTTATTAGTTACACGATCTGCCCATCCAATCTTCAGCAGTCTTCTACAACACCACATTTCAAAAGCTGCTGTTCTCTTCTTGTCTAAACTGTTTATCATCCATGTTTCACTTCCATATATGGCTACACTTCATACAAATACTTTCAGAAAACACTTCCTGACACTTAAATCTATACTCGAAGTTAAAAATTTCTCTTCTTCGTAAATGCTTTCCTTGCCATTGCCAGTCTGCATTTTATATCCTCCCTCCTTCAACCATCATCAGGTATTTTGTTACCCAAATAACAAATGTCATCTACTACTTTAAGTGTCTCATTTCCTAATCTAATTCCCCTCAACATCGCCTGATTTAATCTGACTACATTCCATTATCCTTGTTTTGCTTTTGTTGATGTTTATATCTCATATCCTCTTTTCAAGACACCGTTCATTCCGTTCAACTGCTCTTCAAGGTCCTCTCATCAGCAAACCTCAAGGTATTTATTTCTCCTCCCTGAATCTTAATTCTGATTCCAAATTTTTCTTTTGTTTCTTTTACTGCTTGCTCAATATACAGATTGAATAACATCTGGGATAAGCTATAGCTCTGTCTCACTCTGTTCTCAACCACTGCTTCCCTTTCATGTCCCTTGACTCTTATAACTGTCATCTGGTTTCTGTAAAAATTGTAAATTGCCTTTCACTCCCTGTATTTTACCCCTGCCACCTTCAGAATTTGAAAGAACAAATTCCAGTCAACATTGTCAAAAGCTTTCTCTCAATCTACAAATGCTATAAATATAGGTTTGCCTTTCCTTAACGTAGCTTTTAAGATAAGTTATAGGGTCAGTATTGCCTCAAGTGTTCCTACATTTCTATGGAATCCAAACTGAGCTTCCCCTAGGTTGGCTTCCACCAGTTTTTCCATTTGTCTGTAAAGAATTTGTGTTAGTTTTTGCAGCCGTGACTTACTAACTGATAGTTAGGTAATTTTCACACCTGTCAGCACCTGCTTTCATTGGAATTGTAATTACTATGTTCTTCTTGAAGTCTGAGGGTATTTTGCCTGTTCCACCAAATGTAAGGGGTTTGTCATGACTGTCTCTCCCAAGGCTATCAGTAGTTCTAATGGAATGTTGTCTATTCCCAGGGCCTTGTTTCAGCTTAGGTCTTTCAGTGCTCTGTTAAATTCTTTACGCAGTATCATACCTCCTATCTCATCTTCATCTATGTCATCTTCCATATCCAAAATATTGCCCTCAAGTACATCACCCTTGTGTAGACCTTCTATATACTCCTTCCACTTCTCTGCTTTACCTTCATTGCTTAGGACTGGTTTTCCATCTGAGCTCTTGATATTCATACAGGTGGTTCTCTTTTTCTCTTTTCTCCAAAGGTGGCTCAAATGGCTCTGAGCACTAAGGGGAGGGGGGGTGTAACTGCTGTGATCATCAGTCCCCTTCTACAAATGTCTCTTTAAATTTCCTGTAAGTGGCATCTATCTTACTCCTAGTGATATATGCTTCTACATCCTTATTTCTGTCCTCTAGCCATTCCTGCTTAGCCATTTTGCACTACCTGTCCATCTCATTTTTGAGACATCTGTATTCCTCTTTGCCTGCTTCATTTACTGCATTTTTATACTTTCTCCTTTCATCAATTAAATTCAACATATCTTGTGTTACCCAAGATTTTCTACTAGCCCTTGTCTTTTTATCTACTTGATTCTCTGCCGCCTTCACTATTTCGTCTCACAAAGCTACCCATTCTTCTTCTACTGTATTCCTTTCCCCTGTTCTTGTCAATCGTTCCCTAATACTCCCTCTGAAAATCTCTACAACCTCTGGTTCTTTCAGTTTATCCAGGCTCCGTCTCCTTAAATTCCTACCTTGTTGCAGTTTTTCAGGTTTAATCTACAGTTCATAACCAAAAAATTGTTGTCAGCGTCCTCATCTGCCTCTGGAAATGTCTTACAGTTTAAAATCTGGTTTCTACATCTTTTTCTTGCCGTAATATAATAAATCTGAAACTTTATGGTGTCTCCAGGCCTCTTCCACATAGACAACCTCGTTTCATGATTCTTAAACCAAGTTTTGGCTCTGATTAAGTTATACTCTGTGCAAAATTCTACCAGGCAGCTTTCATTCCTTACACCCAGTCCATATTCACCTACTACTTTTCCTTTTCTTCCTTTTCCTACTATTGAATTCCAGTCTCCCATGACTATTAAATTTTCATCTTTCTTTAAGTATCAGAATAATTTTTCTTTTGTCACATCAAACATTTCTTCAATCTCTTCATCATCTATGGAGCTAGGTGGCATAAAAAATTGTACTACTGCGGTAGGCATGGGCTTCATGTCTATCTTGGCTACAACAATACTTTCACTGTGGTATTTGTAGTAGCCTGTCATGTTCCTACTTTTTTAGTCATTATTAAACCTACTCCTGCATTGCCCATATTTTATTTTGTATTTGTATGTCTGTATTCATCTGATGAGAAGTCCCTTTCTTCCTGTTACCAAACTTCACTAATTCCCACTATATCTAATTTCAACCTATCCATTTTCCTATTAAAATTTTCTTTGCTATGTGCCAGATTAAGGGATCTGACACCCCAAGCTCCAATCTGCTGTTAGTGACAGCCTCCTGAGTAGTCCCTGCTGGGAAATCTGAATGGGGGACTATTTTACCTCCAGAATATTTTACCCAAGAGAACACTATCATCATTTAACCATACAGTAAAGCTGCAGGCCCAGGGAAAAATTACAGCTGTAGTATTGCCTTGTTTGCAGCTGTTCACAGTACCAGCACAGCAAGGCAGTTTCAGTTGATGTTGCAAGGCCAGTTCAATCAAATATCCAGACTGTTGTCCCTACAGCTACTGAAAAGGCTGCTGCCCCTCTTCAGGAACCACACATTTGTCTGGCCTCGCAACAGATACCCCTCCATTATGGCAAGACCAGTACAGCTGTCTGTATCACTGAAGCATGCAAGAAGCTTCCCAACCAACAAGAAGGTCCATGATTCATGGAAGGGGGGGTCTCCCATTTTATAGCTGATAAACTGAAGCTTTCTGCTGTTGCAGTAGCATGATCTGGAAACTTACTTGCAGAATTCTCAAAGTTTTCCAGTTCACTCTGCCACTGCAACTCCTGAAATGCATGACCACTTTTTCTGACCCACCTTTGATGCTTATCCTTACCCAGGTTATTTCACATTCAGAATCTGTAATAACCTCAAGGTATACTATAGAATTCTTTACAGTAATAAATACACTGCCACCATTGGCAGGCTAGAATGAATTTAAGATTTCAACATTATTCATTTCTAGTTCCAGTCAGCTTTCAGTTCCTAAAACTATGTGGTCATTGTTACCTTTAATAAATGGACCAATCCTGTAGTTGATTTACACCATATTAAAATTTTCTTGTACTGATCTGTAAGGATGAAATCTTTTTTCTGAGAACAATGTGGCTAAGCTTTCTATGATTATCAAGTAAGTTATCATTTACCCTACTGAGGAGCTTCTCTAAGCCTAAAAAAATATATGTGCATTCCACACACACTCCTTATGAGGGGAAGACCTGAGTAGAGTTCTTCACCTAATAGCATAAGTCAAAATGTCCGTATCTAAGATCATCATATAATTATCTGAAACATTGGTTTAAACCTATGACTTAGCTCTAAACCAGAGGACTGTGACTGATTCTAGGTACAATTCTACAATTCTACAAATGAGTACCAATTCACCCAACTGTCTAAAGGAACTGAAGATAGTCTCAGAACACAAATGTCAAGCATTATCCATGTTGACATGAATGCGCCGAATGCATTCAATAGCTGTCATCAGATCCTTCTTCACGTCTCAGATGAGATGTAGCAATGAACTTACATAGTGCACACTACCCTTCCTTCATGACATGCCTGCTGTTTCCTTGGGGCATCCATTACCCACCTAAGTTTGAAGCTCCCAATAATTGACATATCCACCATCTGTGCTTGTCTGGACTTGATAAGAAAATCTTACATTGCCTCTATCTCCTAACCTGCTCACTGATCTTTCATTTTTTTCATCACACCTTGAGAAGCCCACTACTATTGATGGAACAAGTGACATGTGTTGGCAGCACATATTTACTTAATTATGGCACTCAACTAAGTGTGAAATCTGCAGCTCACAATTTATGGTTCTGCATAGGTTGTGTCACTATAGGTGGATATCCACTAATGAATTTGATATGTTTAGTTCATTCTAGGAGCTTGAAGAGCCTTTGTTGGGAGAATGGCAGCATTTCTGGGTGTTTTTCTTATTACATAGCCCACAGATTCATGCTCAGAAACAATACGCACAGACTGTCTTCCATCTTGCATTGTCACCCCAGTCTCACAGCAGTGGATTCAAACCTGAAAATAAAACAATCTTGTTACAAGCACCTACTTTAAGCACTTGGTGCATTCTTTTTCTTGGTTCCTAAATCATTTAAACCATTCTTAGTTTTTGATAATGAAAAGAATTGTTGATGGGGAAATGACAAATATCTTGGTTAACCGATGTTACAGTATGGTAAACGTTTGCACATGGTGCAGTTAAGGTACCCAGCACATTGTTCAGTTAGCGACCATACATACTAATTTAAACTGTTATTTTATTGCACTTTTTGTACATTTTAAATTGTTTTCCTTGCTCTGCACATTGATTCACAAAAATGATGCCACAACAGAAATGGCACATGTGATAACATTATGTAACTCCAGGCCATGTGTTGCTATAATGTAATGTGTATCATTACAGCCTCATGGCTGCAGTTCAATTTTGGGGGCAACTAATATTCTATATCTACATCTAATATTCATCTCTAAAAATGTTGTTGTGGGCTTATTGTGTATGAAGTGTTCATTGTGACTAATTGGATTGTACTTTTTCTCTTTCCACTTAAGTCCACACTGCTGATTTCCTCTATATATGTGAACAGTTTATTAAGTTTTAATAGTATGTTGATATAAGTTGGCATTTCATTTGCTCATATGTCTTTTGCAATTTTCCAACTATTATTTATTAATAATTTTCTTCTTCTGCCTACATTTGCAGAGCCTGAAGAACATCAGTTGGTGGGCCTGGACTGTCTGTCTCTATTGGAAGACTTCAGTATATCATTTCACATAATTAATTTCACACTGTATCACTTGGCACTCAATCAAGAACTGCAGTCAAGTATGAGGACAGAAGTTCAAAAATATAACACTTCACCTACATATGAGACTGTGGTCAGTATGAAGCAACTGGATATGATTGTAAAAGGTACTCCCAATTCTCTTCTCTTAGAGCAATAGCTCAAGTTTTAACAAATAAGAACAACTTTGTGAGATTTTATTATAACAATGTTCATAAAAAAAATCTCATTCTCTCTACTGCACAGACAAATGAAAATACTTATTTTATCAGTTACATTTTTCAAAATGTGTACATAATAGAACAATATATTATAAAACAGTAATAGAGGAAAACGGATGTGAAGCATTAATATTTGAAAGAAAAACGCTAAGAAAAAAATTTCGTCCAGTATCTGATGAAGATAATGTGGAATGGAGGATAAGGAAAAATGAAGAATTAAGAGAGCTGTACAAACACTATAATGTCGTAGATGTGCTAAAGAAGAGAATGTTGAACTGGGCAGGCCATATAGCAAGAATGACAGAAAACAGACTACCTTAAGTAGCGATTGGAAGGTTAATAAATGGAACAAGAGGAAGAACAAGACCCAGGAATAGGGGGAGAGATAACATCTGGGAGGACACGACTAGGATGAACACAAACACTGAATGCACAAACAGTTCACTCAACAGAAGAAAATGGAAGAGGCTTGTTGAACAGGCATATAGTCGATAAGAGCCTTACCACTTTTAAATAATAATAAATAACAGGGAAATTAAAACTGAGACATTTGGATTTTTGGAGTCTTCCAGCATAAGAAGAAACTTAGTGAGGTGACACATTAGTAAGACATTGGGCTCTTATTTGAGAAAACGGTAGTCTAAATCCCTTTTCGGCCATTGAGATTTAGTTTTTATGTTGTTTCCCCTAAATCATTAAGGTCAATTCCTGCATGTCACGTATGATGGCTATAGTCATGTATGTACTTCAGTAGACAATTAGGTTTAAAATACCATTGTATTTCATTGCACATCCTCGAACAAAGACTATCATTACAACTATAGCAAATACACAAAATCTGCAACTGTGTTTAAATTGAAATTTATCCTTTATTTCACAGTCTCAGCTGTACATTTATTTTTGTGATGACTAATTCTGATCAGTATTTCAATATTTTGAGAAGGAAAGTTGATACTTGCCATATAGTGGAAATGCTGAGTTGCAGAAAGGCACAACTAAAAGACACTCACAATTATAGTTTTCGGCCATTGAGGCCTTCATCAACAAAAAAATGGTTCAAATGGCTCTGAGCACTGTGGGACTTAACATCTATGGTCATCAGTCCCCTAGAACTTAGAACTACTGAAACCTAACTAACCTAAGGACAGCACACAACACCCAGCCATCACGAGGCAGAGAAAATCCCTGACCCCACCGGGAATCGAACCCGGGAACCCAGGCGTGGGAAGCGAGAATGCTACCGCACGACCATGAGATGTGGGCCCTTCATCAACAACAGATATCTATAGAATAATAGAAATCTATATTAAAAACAAAGATTCCAAGACTTACCAAGCGGGAAAGCGCCGGCAGACAGGCACATGAACAAAACACACAAACACACACACAGAATTACGAGCTTTCGCAACTGGCAGTTGCTTCGTCAGGAAGGAAGGAAGGAGAGGGAAAAATGAAAGGATGTGGGTTTTAAGGGAGAGGGTAAGGAGTCATTCCAATACACACACACACACACACACACACACACACACACACACACACACACACACACATATATCCATCCGCACATACACAGACACAAGCAGACATATTTAAAGGCAAAGAGTGACTCTTTGCCTTTAAATATGTCTGCTTGTGTGTGTGTGTGTGTGTGTGTGTGTGTGTGTGTGTGTGTGTGTACACCTGTCCTTTTTTTCCCCTAAGGGAAGTCTTTCCGCTCCCGGGATTGGAATGACTCCTTACCCTCTCCCTTAAAACCCACATCCTTTCATTTTTCCCTCTCCTTCCTTCCTTCCTGACGAAGCAACTGCCAGTTGCGAAAGCTCGTAATTCTGTGTGTGTGTTTGTGTGTTTTGTTCATGTGCCTGTCTGCCGGCGCTTTCCCGCTTGGTAAGTCTTGGAATCTTTGTTTTTAATATATTTTTCCCATGTGGAAGTTTCTTTCTGTTTTATTTACATCATCATTAATTTGAATAATAGAAATCTATAGAATAGAATCTATAGAATAATAGAAATCCAATATCTTTTGTTGACAAAGGCCTTCATGGCCGAAAGCTATAATTGTGACAGTCATTTTGTTGTGGCTATCTGCGACTCAGCATCTCTGCTATATGGTGAGCACCAACTTCCTTCTCATAATATTGTTACATTCCATCCTGGATTTTCCATAGTTTGATCAATATTTGTTCATCAGTTTTATACTTCCATTTTTTTACACTTGTATTATTTTACTGTTAATTTTATTTTACATTCTGGAATTTTATCATTAGTTTATCTCTTTTAAACAAGTTACACAAAAAAATTATTCACTGCATGTAAATCAGTTACACTCATGTGAGCCTTCTCAGTCTTCTTCCTGTCATCTCTTGCCTACCCACTTTCCCTTACTCTTTCTCCCCAACCATCACCCCCTGCCATTTATGTATTCATATGGTGTGATCAAAAAGTAAAGGAAATATTTTAATTTCTCAGGGCTTATATGCCTGATTTTCAGGAAAAAAATCCTGTTGGTGCACCTGTTCCTGATGTATGTTTGCATTTTCAGCTGTCTTGAATATTTAAGATGTTTTTGGCAGTCAAAATGGTTATATGTGATTCTGAGAGCTTGGCGAATTTTCGCTTTAAAAAAATATGGATCAAAGAATTTATATTAAATTTTTATTGAAAAATGAAATGAAATGCACCGCCACATTCAAAATGTTACATGTGGCTTTTGGCACGTCTGCTTTGAGTAAGATGAGAGTTTAAAGTGGTATAAACATTCAAAGATGGTCGAGAAGATGTTGAAGATGACAACCAACCTGCCATAGTGCAACAATTACAGATGACAATGTTGAAGAAATAAAGAAAACGGTTCTGGAAAATCAATGAATCACCACCAGAGAGGTTTCTGATTATGTTGGCATATCCTCATGCCAAGCAGTTTTTTTGGAAGTTTTAGCCATGAAATGTGTAACAGCAAAGTTTGTTCCAAAATTATTGAATTTCAACCAAAAACAATGTTGTGTAGACATCACTCAGGTATTGCAAATGAAGACAACAATCCATAACTTCTAAAGGAGGATATAGCAGGTGACAAAAGTGGGTATATGGGTACGATATCAAAATGAAGGCCCAGTCATCTCAATAGAAACCTCCTGAAGAGCCAAAACCGAGAAAGTTCAACATGTCAATCACATATAGAGGTTCTTCTCACTCTTTCATTCAATTACAATGGGATAGTGCAACATGAGTTCCTGCCTTATGGTCGAATAGTCAGTAAGGAATACTACCTAGAAGTTAAGCACAGTTTGTGTCAAGCAATGCAAAGAAAAAACCAGATTGTGGCAAAACCACTTGTGAAAATTGCATTAGTATAATTCTCCTGCTCATATCTCAATGTTTGTTCATGATTTTTCTTCACAAAAAACAAAACCATTATGTGAATCCCCTTCTTTTTATGAATAGTATATATTGATGGTAAATTAAATGAAATTATTGATTAGTGATTTAATGTCAGATGCTGCAGAAAAATTAAGATAACAAAAATTAGCAGTCAAAGTCCAGACTCTAAAATGGATCATTACAAAATCTGCAACAGAATATATCACTTTGATGTAAATTATTGAGGAAGATAATTAGTATGAGGTAATTTAAAATCCTTTACAGGAAAGTTGGAATGTTTAACTTTCAAATAGTGTAGGTCACTCTTCTCAAATATAAATATTAGCTTGTAGGTCTTTGCATGTAATGAACTGTAATTATAACTTCAGTTAACAGTAACAGTAACTTTTAATTAACAGTGGCTTAGTGGCAGTGGACCTTTCCACAAATATTGTACCCATCACCAAAACTTTCATATGTTACCATATTTCAGATGTTCTCTCTTTCATTACTTCTGCTGCTGCACAACCCTTTGATAGATTTCATGCTTGCTGGTTACTTCAGATCTTTAACAATACTTTTAAGTACTTCAACATTTTTGTATTCTGATTCCTGTTCTGTTTCACATTTACATTGCCTTTTAGCTGGAAGAAATTTATTATGACTGGCACAAAATTCTCCTTATTATTACTATACACATAAACCAAAAATAATATGTCATAAAATTTAGCAAAATGCATTCAATGAGTATTGCATATGATTCCATCCTCTTATATTTCTTACCTCATCATTAATCCAGTATAAACTAATACCACAAAATAAACTTTACTCATACACATTTCTATAGCTAAGATCACATGAATGTTGAAGACAATTACTGGTCAACTTCAAAGAGGTTGAGTGATTCAGAAAAGAGCAAGAATGAAATCAGACAGTGACCCCATACTTATTGGTATTTTTACAGTAATTTGACCGGCTGCCCTTCTAACTAGTTTTGAATTACTAAATGAACTTCCACATTTATTCTATAAAACAATTGGCAGACCAATACAAACACAACAAAATTTCTGAACATTCGACCTTCACCAAACACAATAGCAATGAACATTACATCTACTTTAACAGCTGCCCTCTATACATTCATCCTGAACATAACTCTTTGCATTTTTACACTGAAACTAATTTTTTAAAAACTGTCTACTTTCCTGTCAATATTCAAATTTCTTTCCAACAGCACATTCCTTTTCAGTTTTACTGACACTTATATCTTTGCATGAGCTACCCAAAAATACAGTTAAATCTTACACATTCCTATTTTTCTCATTAATAATACATAAATTTCATTACACTTTTCTTTCAACCAAACAGGATAAACTATTTTGCACAAAATTCCCAATTTTTTCCACACTGAATCAGTAAATAGTCCACCTCTGCTGTCTATCCAAGCTCTTCCATTTCACTGATGAAGTCATACACTTGTAAGGTATGTGACCATTCAGAGGTGGCATGTAGTAATTCCATGGAAATGTACTGATCTGATCACTAAATACTTTATATATGATGTGCTTCAAGTAATCATCTTCACATAACTGTGGCCAAAAGTAACACAAAATACAAAATTAGGAAAGCTCATAAATAACTACTATATCATCAATGAAACATCAGGAACAAAAGTAAACATTGAGTATAAGTACTTAGGATATACAGGGTGAGTCAAAAAGGACTGTAAAACTTAGAAATGATGTAGAAATTTATTGAGGTAACTTACAGAATTGTTAGATGTGTCATGTTTTAGCAAAAAACCTTAAGTTTGACATAAAAGCTTCAAGTGTCATTTTGGCTTAATGTAACTACAATTTGTGATGTGGCAAACATCCCACTGGTAATCAATTTCTTCCCACACTTGTTGTGCCAAACTAGGCTTAACTTGTGCAATGGCAGCATAGATTTGATTTTCTAGGTGGACTAAATTGTCTGGTAGGGGAGGAACATACATTACAGTCTTTAACGAAACCCCAGAAAAAGAAATCCAGTAGTGTGAAGTCTGAGGAGCAAGGTGGCCATGCAATTGGCCCTTCACAGACATTTTAATTGAGTATGATGGTGGGCACTCCTGGTGGTGGAATGGGGTAGTAATGCATTTTGTGAATCAAACTTGAGGTTGTGTGCTACAGAACATCTACCGATACTGTAAGTTATCTAAATAAGTTTCTATAGCATTCCAAAACCTGATCATAAATAACTAATTTTGTAACCTTGTTAGGATGGACTGGAGATAGATAGTGGTAGGGGAGGGAAGGAGGAGGGGGGGAAGGACTAAGGTCAGGGAAGAAGCAGATAAGGCGGAAGTAGGATATGGCAGGCATCAAGAGGAAAACAGGCAAGGGATGGGGGCGGGGGAGCGGGGGAGGGGGGGGGGGGGGGGGGGGGGAGAGAGAGGGCAGGGGCAGGAATAAGGAATTGGAAGGAAAGGTAGCATGACTTGACAGGGAGGGAGGAATGTTATACCAATGATATATTTTCACTGAATTGTATATAATAAACATAATAACACTTAAAATTATTTTAAAACACAATGGGTATGTCTTTTCCAGTAGATAACTTCCCAGATACATTTTTTTTATCTGTATGAGAGACAGGGATCAATATATAAAAACATGACTATATATTGGTACATAGCGCTTTTCCAAGTACATAACCATTTTTTATCAGTATGACACACAACTTCTCCATTGGTTAAGTGACATTTAATGCACCCTTTGATTAGGAACCATATTTAAAAATTGACCAATAGGCCAAAACCTCGTGAATATGTTTACAAGTATAGGAGTATCATTGGAGATGATACCGGGAGGCAGATTAGTGTCAAGGTCTGGTGTGCTGGCCCTTCTGTGGATGGTTTTTAAGGTGGTTTTCCATCTGCCTTCGTGAATGTGGGCTGGTTCCCCTTATTCCACATCAATTCCACTATGTAGGCAATTGCTCTCCAAACACTGTTTCTAAGTATGTGTACACCATAATTTCTCTGCCACACATTGGAGTTACACTCATCTGGTGTGAGATGTTCCAAGGGCTGTGGGTGGGGGGTGAGGGGAGGGGGGGTTGCCCACTGGGGGCTGAACCACATAATAGCCCTGGGTTCAGTGTGGGGTGGCAGTGAGATGAGTGGACTGCTGTAGAATGCTGTGGGGTTATGTACCACTAAAAGCTATGGCAGGGATGAAGCCTCTCTGTCATTTCTAGGTCCCCATTCAATACAATACAATGTAACTTTTACTACACATGTTCTCATGCATTGCCTTAAAATTCATATCATGTTGTTTCATGAATTGCACCAATTATAAATTCACATACTCTTTCCCCAGACTCTTGCCGTTTTCTGATACTCATTATATGGCTCTTACTTAATGTTAATTTGTTCTATCAACTTGGAACTGTCTTCCAATTTTACACAATTGCAGTCAATGGGTGAAGCTCTTGGAATTTCATCTGTAATTTGACTAGTATTAGCCTCATCATAAGAAGTTAGGTCTAGCTGTATCTAAACCCATTCTTTCAAGTTCTTATTTAGTTACTACTTTATACTCACTTACAGAGTTAAATTTCTCAGTTCTGTCCCTAAGAACATGGTCTTTCTCATATCCATCCACACGTAAAACACTGCCCTTTGTCATACTATAACTTATTTTTACTAACAATCTCTGGTAATCAAATACAATGTCAGTTTACCTTTCTAAGTTTCCACATGAGTTGTGATTGCTGTCATGTCATCTGTTACACATATTACTGGATTGTCTCAGCTATACTGCTTTGTTGACATCTGATAAGCTCTGCACTGATTGGCTGATGGTGATGTCAGGCAGTCCTGCTCTGCCATTGGTCAAATTTTTTTCTATGTATAATGGCACTCACTTCTGTTTGTACTTCAAACAACACAATTTTGCATTTCCCAAAAATGGATGGTGCACTTTCCTATCCACAGTTGAAACATAGTGTTCATTCATTTGTGCCACTCTAAAATGTTTACGCTGTCCAAAAGTCACTTCATGACTGTTCATAAATATACTGTCCAAAAAAATCGTTCTCTGCTTTGCCAAATTCTGCAAAGCATATGAGTCCTAACTGTGCCAGGGTGGAAAAATCCTCACCCAATAAGGGCACCATACATGACAGAACTGACCTGAATTCCGTAGTCTCGACCTCAGTAGCACCAGTCTTCTTTGCCTTGAAGCTGAAACTAAATGATTGCAGGATGGTGTTTGCTCACTGATGAACATTACACTGTATTTTAGATAAGATGAACACACACATTTTATTCCCTTCAAAGATCATTTATTAATTATATCAACCAGTTGTTACACTAACCAACAATTTATTAGTACAAGTTTACAGGACAGCCCACATGCACTGGTATAGTTTTCAATTGTGGCAAGAAAAAAAATTTAACATTTATCTAAAAATGACACAGTTCACATTTACCCTAGTCCTTTAGTGGTTTGTCAAGGATGATTATACTCTGAGTAGTTCATTTAAGTGAGTCCATCACACAAGTCAATGAGTCCAACAACAGTTCACTCCAAAAGGTTTAATGGAACTAAATTTCTTTCTTGGTGAATGATTTCATGCAATGAACTTTCACAGGCTAAAACAGTGTGCCAGGTTGAAAACATGAGGCAATACTCACAAATGGTAGCTGACCCACATTCTGCCTCAATTTAACTCACAATAGTTCATCAAGAATATTTAACACAGTGAGCTGGAAATAAAAGATATCAAGTCTTGAAAAATCCTCAAGATTGTGAGAAAGCAACTCTGTGAAACAACTATTCTCTAACCTAACAGTGCACGCCTGGCAGAGTTCATGAAGGAGCCTCTGTGAAGTTAGAAACTGAAGAAAACAAACAGCTGCAGAATCAATAGCAAGAACAATGTCCATGAAGATTAGTTTCTGGGTTTATTTCAAATCAGGCAAATATTCTTGTCTATCCAGGAAATTTTAACTTGACAAATATTTCTCCAGAAGTAGAAGTTCAACTCCCAAAATCTTATTTGTCTGTGGGAAAATTTCCTTGATTAAACCTACCATATTTTACTTCCAGTTGTAAATGAGAGAATACCATCAGATCAGTCTTCAAAACCCTTCTCTGAAGTTTCATCTGGAGTGGCTTGATGATGCTACAAGTGAAGACCTGGAGTGTGGGCAGGAGGACTGCGACATTAAATTGCTTTCTACACACAAAAAAAGAGAGGATAAACCGTGTAAAAAAATAACTATATTGCAGTCAGTTATAACAGACAACTCTGCCCAGACAAAATTGTTGGTTCTGTCACAAAAAATGGAATCATAATTATAATTCATGTCATTGGGTTCCTGTGCTATTCCTTGGCCTGATAAAATAGCATACCATAACTATAAATAAGAACAAGGAATTTTGAATATTGTATCATCTGTCTCCACTAAAATCTGGCTTTCAGCTTACAAATCCATATTGTGCAAATATTTTTAAGATGAGGGCTGTACTGAAAGCTGAAAGCTAAGTCCCAAACAACAGTGGAATGGTCAAGTGCTGTGCTTTCAAGCTCAGGATTGATATTTTCACTGCAGAAATGAATTCTTCACTAAACCATTTTTGACTATGTTGCCAGTAAATGAACACTGACCTTTCGTATAAAATGTGAAAATAATATATCATCACTTTTTTACTCTATAATAGGTTCATCTATACATATCTTCATTCATCATAATTCAGCATTTTCCAGTTTTATTATAATGGTGCTTATACATTGAGAAATGTGACAAACATCATGCTGCCTTGGGTAATATGGTAGTGAACCAAAGCTGGATTACAACCACATACTGGATTAATAACCATTGATCTGATACACAAGCCAGTCTTTGTGTGGTTTTGAGGCAGTGTTTTTCTCTTCCCTGGCAAATGCTTGACTGATTCTTGAATTCCAGCATATAAATATAACATAGGAATGGTTAAAATTTGAAAACTTGCAGTACAAGCCTGTGTTTCAAAATAACCAAGGAACCTATTACCCATTCAACATATGTCTCACATAGTGACTATGATGGTAAAATTAGACACATCTGATCTTAGACAGAGTGATGCTAACAGTTTTTCTTTTCACCTACCCCTTGGAATGGCATAGGAGAAAAGGGGTGGGGGGGGTGGTGGTGGGGGGGTGGGGGGGGGGGGGAATAGGGCTCCTGGTAAGTTTTTAGTCTCCCTTGACCTGTGGTTGAACCCTTTCCCTTCCTTTTCAACACTTCTGCTAGAAAGATCAGTCACTGGTTCCAAGCGCTTACCCGTTTCCTTGAGTTTTTTGTGTTTGTGTTTTCTTCTGCTTTTGCTTGGTGATCAGATATTTTTTGTCTATACAATTATATTATATTGTATTTAGAAAACATAACTCAGTTCATGCACCTTCTTCTTCTTCTTCTTCTTTCTCAATAGCTCAAATGAGAGAATATAGATAAGATGAATATTAAAAGACAGTATATGATCATCAAATTTATTTATTGTAATCTTGTATTACTAAAATTATAAAAAATACTACATTATTACAGAGACATTGCGCATGTATCCAGTCTTTGGCTTTTTGGGGTGTAAGACTACAGCAGACTGCAAACTGCCTGGAACTGATGTAACAATCCCTGCTGACACATGGGTTGCAGTTTCTGTTTGGGGCCAGCATATGGATACAGCATTTCATCCTAATTCAACTACTTACAACCCTGAACGCTTTTCTGAGAAAGATAAACTGCATATTGAAGAATATACATACATGCCATTTGGAGTCAGGAAGAATAATGATACAGGTATGTATAGACTGCTATGTGAAATCTGGAAAGTGTGACATTTTAGATTCACATGCAATAGTAGGAGCAGCAGCAGCAGCTTTATTCATCTGTAGATCTCTTTTTGCAAGGATATAGGACATGTCAAAGTATTTACAAGTTTATTATATTTACAAGTTTAGATCAACTTAAAATAAGCTAATTCATATACACATATATTTACAGACTTCTTAGAGAGAATCTATAGATTTACTCCTGGTAAACAATACTTTTTTTACAAATAACTTTATTTAATATGTAATGCCACATTGTTCACTCATATCTCACAATAAGTCAATGCACACACTATACACACATTGTTTCATAACCCTTCATTCACTGAAAAAAAAAAAAACACACTCTCTCTCTCTCTCTCTCTCTCTCTCTCTCTCTCTCTCTCTCTCTCTGGTGATCTCTGTGCCATTTACTGTCCTGAAAAACTGAGTCATCATCCCTCCATAATGAGTGAGATGTTGAGCTCAGAAAGAAGTGTTAGTATTGTGCTATGTATAGCTTGGGAGTAAGTATTTCTAGAAAGGAAAAAAAACAACATAAGGTTAAGGTGTTATGTGGAATGTTGAATGTTTTATAATCATTATTATTATTATTATCATTATCATTATTTGAATAACATTTTTTGTCAAACCCCTACTCTGTTTTACCTAAGTAATTCTTCAATGTATAAAATGTATTGCATAACAGGTACTTTTTAGCTGCCTTTTTAAATAAGTGTATTATTGCAATTTCTTTAATCTCTTCTGGTAATTTACTGTACAGTTTTATACCTTGGTAGAAAATGCTGTTTTGTGTTTTATGTTTATTTTTTCTTGGTTAATGTAAGTTGAGTCTAGCTCTTGTTACATGGTCATGGACAGAGCTGTTTGTGCAGTAATTACCAATGTTATTTTAGATGTGTACAACTGACTGGTAAATGTATTCACATGGAGCAGTTAAAATCCCCAGTGTTTTGAACAGATCTTTACAATGAGCTCAACTAGTATTTTTGGTTATTATTCTTATGGCTCTTTTCCAGAGTTCGAAAATTGTGTTCATATTTTGTGCGTTTGTTCCCCAAAAAAGAATGCCATAGCTAAGAATTGAGTGTACACATGAATAATATGAAACTAAAAGACACTGCATGTTACACACTGATGACAGGATTCTAAGGGCATAACATGCTGATGACATTCTGTTTGCAAGTACCTATGTATGTTCACACCACTTCAACTGAGAATCAATATTTATTCCTAGAAATTTTGCATTTGTTACACAGTCTACAGAGGTGCCATCTACATTTAATTTAACATTGTCATTTTTCCTCTTCAAACTGAAATTCATGGCATTGGTTTTCTTTATGTTCAATGTCACTCTATTGCTTATTGACCAATCATAAACTTCCTTGAGAGTTTCATTTGCTTTCCCAGCAAGCGTGTTTTCTTGTTTTCTCGGTGACTATAATATTGCTGTCATCAGTGAAGAGAATTTTTTTCACCAGGAGTAAAATCAGATAGTACATAGTTGGTGTAAATATCAACAATTTAAGCAGACAACACCAAACCTGTTTCATCACTATCCTATCCTTTGTCACTATGTCTTCTCTCATTTACATTCCTTTTACAAATAGGTCACCCTCACTTTAGGTGTTTCCCATACATACTCTGTTGAATTTTAATATATGCTGTTAGTGAGAATACTATGAGTACTTTTATCATACATTTACCATAGCTATCAGTTAATATACCTGATATCTTGTCATGTGTTCAACATCTACACACCTGTGACCGAATATTCACTTTGTTTTAATGTTAAGTGGAGCTGCTACTCATTCTACCCCCTTCTTTCATTTCTTGCTCACTGCTTTTATTTTGTCTCCTTATCAAACTGTTTGTTGTAACATCTAATGATGATTTTATATTTAATTTGTTGTTATGAGGTACTGTTCCACTTAGTTACACAAAATATGGATATCAATACACAATATCAAGACACATAGCACATGCACAGATTTAGCTATTTCAAATAATTGTTTACCAGTTATGCAGTACAACTCTAGTTTATTTATTTTGTATAAACTATTAACATCAATAGCATGCAAAATGCTCTGAGAGGAACTAGATAAAATTAAGTCACTTATTCAGACTATGCAAATTACAATTACTTCCATTCATTTTGCAGGAATTATGTTGGGTATAATGCACAGTAAAATTGCTCTTGTGCATGTTTTATCAAAGTACTCCATTGATATCTGTGAAGAAACTCCAGAAATACTGAATCTCAACAGCACATACTTCTTAAGAAATGCAGCCAATGGGATTCCTCTCAAATTAAGGAAAATCTGTTGAGATCTCAGTCATAATGGACAAAATCCTCAACACTGAATGTAAGTGCGACTCTAAGATGAGTGTTTCCACAAAAAAACTGCATGAAAAGAATTGCCATCATGAACACTGGAGTGGAATTGTTCAGTGAAGTCAAGAAGGGCTGGCTGTTGAAAGTCTGAAGAAAGAAGTAACTTACTGTCGACAACCGTGCAGGAAGTTTGAAACTACAGTTGTGACGATGTATATTAATGTTGTTGACAAACTGTGTGTGTTCTACATTCTTGCCCAATTCATCTATCTATTGTGGGATTCTTTCCTTCCGTCCTTCCACCTCCTCCTCCTCCTCCATCTTCATCTTCATCTTCATCTTCATCTTCATCTTCTTCTTCTTCTTCTTCTTGCACCAAAAAAATTGGAAAGTTTTATTTTGTGGACAAAGGACAGTGTAATCCAATTGAGGAGCAGATTCAATAATATGGCAGGAGTTAAGGAAACCAGTACAAAGTAAAGCATGTCTTTCTGCACTATGTTCAAAATTATATTATTGTATTGTATTGGTTCTCTAACATACAGTAGCAGTATGTGCATCACATACTGGACAAGTTTAGCTACATACAAGGAAAGTACAAACATATAAGATCAAGGCAATAAGATAGCTGCAGTATTTCTAGGTGCCTGAAAAGAATTTGACTTAGTAACATATCCAACCCTATAAATGAGAGTACAAACCTGTGAAGTATCAACCAAAATTTATGACTGAATTGAGGATTTCTTTGTATTGAGGGCACAATGTAGCATCAGCTTGAGGCATGCCTCAAGAAAGCATGTTGTGACACTTATTGTTCACAGCATACACTAAGAGCCTGGCAGACAATATTAACTGCAACCTCACATTGTTTGCAGATGATGCAGTTAACCATAATTAAATACTAAATGAAAAAGGCTGCACAAATATTCAGTCAGATCTCAAAAGAACTTTGAAGTGGTGCAAAGATTGGCAACATGCTTTAAATATTCATAAATGTAAAACTATGCACTTCATGAAATACAAAAAAGTAATATCCTATGACTACAATATCAATGATTCACAACTGGATTTAGTCATCTCATACAAATACCTAAGTGTACCAGTTTGTCAGGATATGAAAGGCAATGATCACATAGGCTCAGTCACATGTCAAGCAGCCGACTCTTCCATTTACTGGTAGAATACCGTGAAATGTAATCAGTCTACAAAGAAGAGTGCTTACAACACACTCGTGCATCTCATCTTAGAATGTTACTTAAGTGTGTGGGACCCATACCAAATAGAACTAATAGTAGATATTAAGAAGCGGCATACAGTCACACAACTGTCTGAACCATGTGAAGTGGCCAAAGCTTAGACGTAGACATTAACTATCCCATAAAAACCTATACATGACACTGCAGTGAGGTACCACTTTTCCCTAAGCCTGATGTAGAGGCAGTATGGATATCTTTTGACACAATAAACGTAAATGAAAGTGTCTAGAACTCATATAAAATGTCCCTATACTGTAACGACATGCTGCAAATGGTAGCTGCCAGTAGTCATCAGTTAAACAAATGGTGCTCGTCTAAGTTACCATGCTAAACTTGACAAAGGCTTACTTTGTCACTGTAGAGGAGAGCAATGCATGGTCTCACACTTAGGCAACTAAAACTAAACTAATTGCCCCCATCAGCTTTTTACCCTACTAGAAAAGTATTATTATAGCTACTTCAAGACCACTCAATATCGCCACCTGCTTCCATAAGAATAATATACTTTTAAAAGCTTTTTAAAGCATTTTCAATCAAAAAAGAGTGGTTCTCAACTTTTAACCTTTAATTTACATGTGAAACCTGAAATTATAACCAATCAGTTGGCAGAAACATCCGCAAATTCCACAACACTTCCTGAATATCTGGACTGTATTTCCTGGAGTTCATGGTCAAAATCAAGTGCAAATTTTAATGGACACAGACCCCCCCCCCCCCTCTCGCCCCCCCACCCTCCCCCCTCCACAAAAAAATCTTTTGTTTCATACAGTAATTTTCTTACAACTTTTATTTGAAAGTGCCCTTAGTCTGTTGTTGATCGGAGCTTCACTTGTTTCTTAATTAAAGTACCATCCACTGGGGCTACATTGGCCCAATTATTTGCAATTTCTAGTTTAATTCTGTAATATTTAGAATAAATCTGTAACAATACTTTCACAAAAATTTGTTTTATTTAACAGATGTTTACTCAACTATTACACCACATTAAAGCCTTCTGCAGACCTTTTTGGTAAATGATTTTATGTTTTCAAAAAGTGGGCCAATTTTGTACCAAAGTGGAGCTACTTTGTCCCAATAAATTTTTTCCCTAATTAATAACCCTTTTCATCATTTTGGGTCAATTGTACATCTGATTATAGGGAATTGTGATAGTACAGCAACAAAACATAGCAATATTTCAAGGAATTTTAGCTTATTTACAAGAAAATTCTGAACTGAACAAATCCATTACCTGTACATGCATACAACAAATATTATTGCTACACATTACAAAATTAATTAAAATGTTTAAACAAAACAGTGGGATGCTTTACACTATATCTGATATAAACTGTCTAACTCAGGCACTAGAAAAAATCCCCTCTTGGAAAGCAGTTGTTGTTGTTGTTGGTGTTGTTGTTGTTGTTGTTGTGGTCTTCAGTCCTGAGACTGGTTTGATGCAGCTCTCCATGCTACTCTATCATGTGCAGCTTCTTCATCTCCCAGTACCTACTGCAACCTACATCCTTCTGAATCTGCTTCTTCATCTCCCAGTACCTACTGCAACCTACATACTTCTGAATCTGCTTAGTGTATGCATCTCTTGGTCTCCCTCTATGATTTTTACCCTCCACGCTACCATCCAATACTAAACTGGTGATCCCATGATGCCTCAGAACATGTCCCACCAATCGATCCCTTCTTCTGGTCAAGTTGTGCCACAAACTTCTCTTCTCCCCAATCTTATTCAATACTTCCTCATTAATTATGTGATCTATCCATCTAATCTTCAGCATTCTTGTGTAGCACCACATTTCGAAAGCTTCTATTCTCTTCTTGTCCAAACTATTTATCGTCCGTGTTTCACTTCCATACATGGCTACACTCCATACAAATACTTTCAAAAATGACTTCCTGACACTTAAATCTATACTCGATGTTAACAAATTTCCCTTCTTCAGAAATGCTTTCCTTGCCATTGCCAGTCTACATTTTATATCCTCTCTACTTCGACCATCATCAGTTATTTTGCTCCCCAAATATCAAAACTCCTTTACTACTTTAAGTGTCTCATTTCCTAATCTAATTCCCTCAGCATCACCCGACTTAATGCGACTACATTCCATTATCCTCGTTTTGCTTATGTTGATGTTCATCTTATATCCCCCTTTCAAGACACTGTCCATTCCATTCAACTGCTCTTCCAAGTCCTTTGCTGTCTCTGACAGAATTACAATGTCATTGGCGAACCTCAAAGTTTTTATTTCTTCTCCATGGATTTTAATACCTGCTCAGAATTTCTTTTTTTTTTTTTTTGCCTTTACTGCTTGCTCAATATACAGATTGAATAACATCGGGGAGAGGCTGCAACCCTGTCTCACTCCCTTTCCAACCACTGCTTCCCTTTCATGTCCCTTGACTCTTATAACTGCCATCTGGTTTCTGTACAAATTGTAAATAGCCTTTCACTCCCTGTATTTTACCCCTGCCACCTTTAGAATTTGAAAGAGAGTATTCCAGTCAACGTTGTCAAACGCTTTCTCTAAGTCTACAAATGCTAGAAACGTAGGTCTGCCTTTCCTTAATCTTTCTTTTAAGATAAGTCATAAGGTCAGTATTGCCTCACGTGTTCCAGTATTTCTACGGAATCCAAACTCATCTTCCCCGCGGTCGGCTTCTACTAGTTTTTCCATTTGTCTGTAAAGAATTCGTGTTAGTATTTTGCAGCTGTGGCTTATTAAACTGATAGTTCGGTAATTTTCACATCTGTCAACACCTGCTTTCTTTGGAATTGGGATTATTATATTCTTCTTGAAGTTTGGTGGTATTTCACCTGTTTCATACATCTTGCTCACCAGATGGTAGAGTTTTGTCAGGACTGGCTCTCCCAAGGCCGTCAGTAGTTCCAATGGAATGTTGTCTACTCCGGGGGGCTTGTTTCGACTCAGGTCTTTCAGTGCTCTGTCCAACTCATCACGCAGCATCGTATCTCCCATTTAATCTTCATCTACATCCTCTTCCATTTCCATAATATTGTCCTCAAGTACATTGCCCTTGTATAGACCCTCTAAATACTCCTTCCACCTTTCTGCTTTCCCTTCTTTGCTTAGAACTGGGTTTCCGTCTGAGCTCTTGATGTTCATACAAGTGGTTCTCTTATCTCCAAAGGTCTCTTTTATTTTCCTGTAGGCAGTATCTATCTGACCCCTAGTGAGATAAACCTCTACATCCTTACATTTGTTATCTAGCCATCCCTGCTTAGCCATTTTGCACTTCCTGTCGATCTCATTTTTGAGATGTTTGTTTTCCTTTTTACCTGCTTCATTTATTGCATTTTTATATTTTCTCCTTTCATTAATAAAATTCAGTATCTCTTCTGTTACCCAAGGAGTTCTACTAGCCCTCGTCTTTTCACCTTCTTGATCCTCTGCTGCCTTCACTACTTCACCCCTCAGAGCTACCCATTCTTCTTCTATTGTATTTCTTTCCCCCATTCCTGTCAATTGTTCCCTTACGCTCTCCCTGAAGCTCTGTACAACCTCTGGTTCTTTCTGTTTATCCAGGTCCCATCTCCTTAAATTCCCACTTTTTTGCAGTTTCTTTAGTTTTAATCTACAGGACATAACCAATAGATTATGGTCAGAGTCCACATCTGCCTCTCGAAACGTCTTACAATTTAATACCTGGTTCCTAAATCTCTGTTTTACCATTATATAATCTATCTGATACCTTTTAGTATCTCCAGGGTTCTTCCATGCATACAACCTTCTTTCATGATTCTTCAACCAAGTGTTAGCTATGATTATGTTGTGCTCTGTGCAAAACTCTACCAGGCGGCTTTCTCTTTCATTTCTTAGCCCCAATCCATATTCACCTACTACGTTTCCTTCTCTCCCTTTTCCTACACTCGAATTCCAGTCACCCATGACTATTAAATTTTCGTCTCCCTTCACTATCTAAATAATTTCTTTTATCTCATCATACATTTCATCAATCTCATCATCTGCGGAGGTAGTTGGCATATAAACTTGTACTACTGTGGTAGGCGTGGGCTTCGTATCTATCTTAGCCACAATAATGCGTCCACTATGCTGTTTGTAGTAGCTTACCCGCATTCCTATTTTCTTATTCATTATTAAACCTACTCCTGCATTACCCCTATTTGATTTTGTGTTTATAACCCTGTAGTCACCTGACCAGAAGTCTTGTTCCTCCTGCCACCGAACTTCACTAATTCCCACTATATCTAACTTTAACCTATCTATTTCCCTTTTTAAATTTTCCAAACTACCTGCCCGATTAAGGGATCTGACATTCCGCGCTCCGATTCGTAGAACGCCAGTTTTCTTTCTCCTGATAACAAAATCCTCTTGAGTAGCCCCGCCCGGAGATCCAAATGGGGGACTATTTTACCTCCGGAATATTTCACCCAAGAGGATGCCATCATCATTTAATCATACAGTAAAGCTGCATGCCCCCGGGAAAAATTATGGCCGTAGTTTCCCCTTGCTTTCAGCCAGTCGCAGTACCAACACAGCAAGGCCGTTTTGGTTATTGTTACAAGGCCAGATCAGTCAATCATCCAGACTGTTGCCCCTGCAACTACTTAAAAGGCTGCTGCCCCTCTTCAGGAACCACATGTTTGTCTGGCCTCTCAACAGATACCCCTCCGTTGTGGTTGCACCTATGGTACGGCTATCTGTATCGCTGAAGCACGCAAGCCTCCCCACCAACGGCAAGGTCCATGGTTCATGGGGGGTGGGGGTGGGAGTGGGGGAGAGGGGGGTGGCAAACAGATGACCACCGATATGTCATTATGTGTTTCTTGTGGGGCACTTCCAGCATTCCTTACTTTTCTCCATGCAGTCCACTGTAGGGCCTTCCACAAGGTCTATTTTTAGGATCACTCCAGTGTATTCTTGTTCATCATAAATTGTCACAAAGTAAACTACTTTTACAATAGTCGACAAATCCTCTCTTGGTAATATAGGGTGAGTCATAAGTGTAGACTCTTGCTGCTCACAGATTTCTTCCTCAGAAATTTCCAACTCTGATAATGAATCATGCATGCTGAAATTATCAGGCTCTGACTCTGAAAATTCAAAGGCCTCTATTATTTTTCTTCCCTTCTTTTTCGGAATAGAACTGCCGTCACTTGAAACAGAGGCAATTGTACCTGAAGTTAGGGGTGAATCATTCGAGTCTTATGGGCAGATACCTTTTCTTGGTGGAACATTTAATTTCCTGCGTCTCCTCTTTTCTACTCGTGTCTTACATTAATTCCTTTTCTGAATCAGATACTGTATGAAAGCATTGCTGACATCCTGTACTGCAACTTCCTCATTTGGCAAAGAATTCAAAACAGCATTTCTATCAAAGGGATGTATTCCACATTTACGGAAGCCAGAAATTAAATTTTTTGCCTTTCCACTGTGTCCCATCTCTGACATTAGTTTTCTCAAAAGTTGTGCGAACACATCTTTTGGCAGCACTTAATGTTTGTTTCCACCTGGAGAGTCCTTCCACTGTCTCAAAATATATCTCCAAGCTTTCTTCATTGGAGCAAAATATGCTACATCCAGAGGCTGTGTGAGGTGGGTGGAGCTAGGAGGGAGACACACAAATCTAATGTTATTTTCCTCACACTGTTGTAGGATTTCTGGATTAATGTGAGCAGACAATTTGTCACCAATCACTAATTTCATGCCTTGCTGTTTGTTGAGTCTTGGTAGCAAAAGAACCCTAAACCAGTCCTCAAATGTTGCACCATCAAACCATCCATGTTTAGTGCGATTGTAATGGCATACTACTGGACCACCTTCAGTCCATATTGTCCACAGATTCTCAGCTCGATAGACAACATATGGTGGTAACAGCTCTCCCACAGCATTCCCACACAGCATAATAGACGTTGAAGTTTTTCAGCTATTCATGATTTTCTCCACATATTTAATGTGTTCAAAATACTCATTAATGACAGTCTTGTGAATTGCTGCTCTCACACATTTGATATTGCTACAAAATCGTGTGGTTAGTTCCTTACGCCTTCTAAGGATTTAATAAATTCATAACCAGGCAGATTGTCTTTGAAGCAGTTGATCACAATGCCTTTCTTGTCCAAATAGCTCTTAATAACAAATCTAAGATCAGTTTGAACAAGTGGGAAGCCAAATTCAGCCATTTTACTGATGTGATCCACAAACATTTTCTCCTCCTCAGGGCTGAATGTTGTTGGGTGACCATGTTTGTTACTAAATTTCCCTTTCAGTTTATTCTTTAAGTTACTTCTTGGAATTCCATATGTATTTGCAGCAGTTCTCTGACTTTTTTGACCTGACCCAATTTCTTCCAAACACTTTTCAAGATCTTTTGTATAATTTCCATAATTTCTCCCCCCACTCTTCCTTTTATATAGATGAACCATATTTATAATCTGATGTTAAAAAAAAGAAAAACAAAACATTGAAAAACAGACCTAAGACAAGTTGAGAACCTAAAGCTAATTTACCTGGGGCTACTTTGGCCTGGGACAAAGTAGCCCCAAAAATGGTGCCAAGTACTTCACAATTTAATCATTTCCAAATTAACCATGAACTACAAAGAATTAATCAACCTTATCATCTCAGTGTAAGAGTAAATGCCTTAGAGGATAAACTGTCTACTTACCAATCTTTTCTCGCTTGTGCTAGTCAGTCTACAATACAAAGTAGGAACAGAACAACAATTGTACTTCTTTGTTGCAGTCAGAAAATGACAACACTGCAATCTGGTGGGCATTGTGGGACGTTTTTGCGACATCACAAAAGGTAGCAGGTGCTGTCACCTATGATGCAGTATAAGTACTAAGAGCCACTGTTGACATGTTTGCACACACTGAAGAATCAAAAACTTTATTTTAGTTGTGGGCCAATTAGCCTCGCAAGGGCCAATGCAGCCCCAGTTTGACGGTAGTGGATACTTCCTCATCTTCTGAGAAAAAAAAATTTAGTTACCCTTGTCTAAAATCTAACGGTGCCCCATACTTGTTTGCCAGGCCATGCCTAACAGGATATTCAGTCTGGCCAATACCAGCGCTTGTTTTATTAATATTCTAACATTTCTTCTCTATCTGCACTTCCAGAGGCACCCATTACCCTAAAAACTTGAACTCATATCAGTGAAAGCATAGGAAACCTTTTGTTCTTAATGTTAAATAAATTGGAGCAATTATACTCAAATTCCTTGTTGAGTCAAGTATGGTATCTTATTCTCTCATCTACAGGTCTAGATACACCGGGTTAGGGTTTACAGGCCACACACACTGTAACTGACATAATTGTCTTTAGAGAATTCAGCAACTGGATATGAGTAGATACTATTTAAGATAATTCTCATTTATGGTCTTGCCTCACTTATTCGATTCGACCCACAGTGATCGAAACATCTAACTGCATTAAAAAAGCCTGCAGCTGAAACAGAACATTAAATGAGAATTACTTGAATGTTCTCAGAATACATCTTTCACCTTCTTGTATTTCCACTGTTAGCCACTGACAATTTTTGAAAAATTTTACGAACCAAACACAGTCCCTTAAGTCAGTCAGTCAGTCTCACACTCTCTCTCTCTCTCTCTCTCTCACACACACACACACACACACACACACACACACACACACACACACACACACACTTATTTTCGTTATTATCTTGGCCTTCTAAAGTGTCTAAATATTCTATAAATTCCAACAGTAAGTAAATCTTTTGTTCTAGTCCCTACCAACTAATTTTTCCTATCATTCTGAAGAGTATTCAACTAATTAAGACTTCAACTGGACACACATAAATGTGTCTCCCAACATACTTAGCTCTGTTTAAATAACACTTCATGAATCCTGCTGATTCCAACACTACCAATCTGAATTTGTTTTTAAGAACAATATCTAGATTCTGATCAATTTTGAAAATTTTCCTATGTTTTTAATTTTGCCGTTATCAGTACTCCCAATTGAGCAGCAGCTCCCTTCAAATATCTTATCATTAAGACTATCTCCTCTTCCACTGATTTCAAATAAAGGTAAGAAGCTCCTACAAAGAATAGCAAAGAGTATTCATTACCAAAATGTGTGAAAAAGTGAAAATTACCACCTAGATCTCCTCCTAACTAAAATTTAAATTCTGCCAAAATTCAGTTCGTATTGGCATCCAGCCATTTCAATACATCCCCACCCCACAAAAAACAATTACCTTTGAACAATCACTGACATTTTAACAACAGCAAGAACCAAGTCAAGTGTAGCAAGAAATTATTGTAGTTCTAAACACATTCTTCAATTCAAAAATGAAGATTGTGTGAAAACAGCCTTTAGTAACAATGACACATTGAATTTGGATTTTTACCTCATTGTGGAGAGAATGGCAGAACTTCTTGTCGTATTATTACCTTTAATAGTTCAACATAACCAGGATGAACTGCATATGCTTTAGTTTTTTTCAAATTAGTCATTAGAGAAACACAGCTGCATGACATCACAGCTCACAGGTGGGAAGTCACCACTGTAACCACATACACATATCAGACGTCTGGAGCACATCAATAATGAATGACTGTTTCTTGAAAATTAACTGAAAAAGTGTATCATATCTGAATTTTATTGTTTCTCCAAATGTGGCATTTGCAACTAAGTGAGGAAGTTATTTCAGCACATCCAATATTTGTTTAACATACAAGGACAGAAAATCTTAAGTATGATCATTTTGCCTGATGTCAGCATGTGCAGAACAGGAAAACAATTGGAACAGATGTCTCAGAATTCCAACTATGACATCCATGGACATTTCCTCAATGTATTTGTGACTGATAACATCAGAGTAAATGCTCAGGTCTAAAGGAAACAACAACATTCTTCTGGTACTGTATCCCTGCTGAATGAACTACCTCATCAATGCTTTAGCATTTAAATTTCCTAAGTAGGCTTAAATGTTTTCACAGATTTATGTCCACTTATAGATAATTCTGTCAGAGATTATGATACAGCCCCAACTCCCAGTTCCAAAGCTTTACCACCAGGAAATCTTAAGTTGACTAATGTATCAGGCTCTACTTCGACTGTCTATTTCTACTGCTATAAATCCACACATTTATGATGCTGTTGAACCATTCTGTTTATGCATTTATGTTGGTCATTTTCTCTCTTTACTTGTATCAAAGGGAAATTAACTTGACAAAAGTAAAAAATTATGTGACTGAATTGCTGTATGGTACTTACACTTAGGAGGCACAAAATTAGTGCTGCTGTTAAACACACATCAAAGCAGATGTAATAAAATCTCAACTTTTGGATCAACCAGTTTCTTCAAAGAAGGGTTGCAAATGATTAAAAAAGATGAGCACTTCACTCACACCCCAGTGCAATTGGGGATCACCTGTAGTGAGCAGGAGGGTTTCTCCGAGTTCTGCCTCACTACAGGTGGGTCCCTCTCGTCCTTGGGTCAGAGTGACCTCCCCTTTTTAACCATTTGCGACCTACCCCTCCCTCCTCTCGCGTTAAGAAACTAATGGTAATGGAAGCTAGGACTGTATAGTCACTTTTTCTTTTTCGTTTATAAATCAACTGTATCAAACATTTTGCCTCCTGAAAGTAAGCACTGGTTACAGATTCTCTACTTCTCTATCACATTCACAGTTCATGCACCAATGACTACTCCTATTCCATCAACTTCTTCCACAATGAAGGCTACTCTCCACTCGTTTATTTGGTCTATTTCTTTCAGGAAGCCTTCAGTTTTAGACAACAGTGCCTGATGAGTATAAATTGCAGTTACAGAACACAACATATAGATTATATTCTAAGTCACATATGGATCTTTGTCACGAAACACTTCCCAGTTTCTATTTAATGCTTCATACAGACCAGTTTTTTGATCTTGGTAGATCATGAGTGTTATTTATGATTTTGTAGTGTTCATCTTCCTTGTGATTAACCTAACACACATGGTAGTTTTCACATCAGCTACCTTTTTCATTTTTGTCAGTCAAGGTTAACACGTGCAGTGATTGGTGCTGTGACACACAGTCATTGAGGTTTTTTTGGTCAAATTTTTGAGTGTAATATAGACATAATCCCCTGCAAATTACACAATAGGCATTTGTCCAAATTTTCATTGCCAGATTAAGAGTGGGAAATGGTAAAATGGGGTATCAAATTGTTCAGCATGAGATCTAAAAAACAAACAAATAAGTACATAAATATTAGTTTCATTTGCTTGAAAGAAATCAGGATGATTATGAAAAAACTTATTGACTTGTGTGCTGCTACCACTTTTAACTAAGTACCACAAAGTTAATCCTTTCTAGGTCTAACTGTTTTGTACAGAAAAATTTGCATTGGTGTGATATTTAACTGTCAAAATGGCCTCCTTCAGTCCAAGTACAAATTTCAGGACATTTCAAAACAAAAAGACACTATGAAAGCAATTTTGTTAATGTCTCTGTGGTAACAAATCAGTGTTGTTGCGGCTATGTTGGTAACTATTGTTTCTCCTAAAGCCATCACTACATCACAGTTCAAAGCTGGCAATTCTTTCCAACCCACTGGCATTAATTTCAGTGACTTCCCAAAATTGTGAAAGTGACTATTAGATCAAATTCTAAGCTGCAAAAGTCTCAAAGGTAATGTATATATTTATTTACTGTCTGACAAATAATTCAAATATGTTATTGCCTCCGTTCGGCTCTCCAGTTATCTGATAACAATTTTGTACTTGTTTTTGTAGTACATTAAAATACACACACCATCATTTGTTGTGAGTGCCAGCAGGCAAGAACAGCTGTTTTAAGGTATGTAGCAAAATACTGTTTACAGTTATGAGATGATTGTTTATCTTCTATAATAATTATGGTTGACCACAATTTGTAATCAGGTTCATTGCGTATTTTGCTAGAGATGGATCCATCTACAACTAGGCTGCCAGTAACAATGAAAGAAAGATGTAGTACACCATTAGACGGGGGACTATGCTACTACCTAAACTACTATCTAAATGAAAGTGGCTCCAATGACTAAGACATCTCACCTGCATCTGACAATGACCCCGTTTACAATCGACAAGATTTGAGATCCTCTTCAGATTTAAATGTAAGGGGTTATCACTCCTATTTTCATGAGGTTTATGATAATGTATGTAACTCTAATAATGTTTCTGGCATATACGAAAATAATATCCCAATTTGGAAATCAACTGGACAAAATATAATGTATAATTTGTAATTAGGATTTGGAAATTAATCTTTCCACCAATTTTGACATCCCTTCTGATGTTTACAAAATATTGGTAACTTAAGGTATTTAAGAATACGGTATTGGAAATCAAACGCATATGCAACAAGGAAGATGCCCAAAACACCAAGCAAAAAGGATGTCAACTGGCCAAGTTGTTAGATAAAAATATGCTTATCTGTGGAACAACATGTCCAAATAGAGCAGGACTACCCATGGATTTGAGGAGAAGCAGCTTAAAAAGGGGTAAATAAGTGGAGCAGAGAACAATAATGGAGTCAAAATTATTTACTGGGTGGATAAAATGAGAGTTCTAATGATTTCAACAGTTCCTGGACATATTGAAGTTTTAGAGGACACTGGGAGAAAGAACAGAAAAGGACAAGTTATAATGAAATCAAAAGCTGTGCTGGAGTACAAGATAAAAAAGGCACTGACCCCCAGTGACTAGATGTCTTCGTACTATTCACCATTGAGAAAGGGGCTGAAATCGTGTGAAAAAGTTGCAATGGAACTTCTACTAGGAACCTCCGCAGTAAATGCTTCAATTCTGCTTTAAAAAGCACTTCCAGGAAAGAATGTCATTTTGACTTTTCAAACAGTCCATTGCCTTACTTTTACATGGAAATCTGCCCGTGCCACTCTTCCATGAAGCAAGCAAGCCCATACTTTGGAGGAAATTGAGACACTGGCAAGAAAATTTCAGCAACACTGCATGCTGTGCTACAAAAGGATCTTCCCTCAGGACAGCAAACAAGCAGTGAACAACAAGACCAAGAAAAGTTACAGCCTTCTGCAATGACTGTCCAGGACAATCTGAAATGTGCATCAGTTGTTTCAATGAAAACCACATCCACGAATGACTTTCAGATTGTAAAGTTTGAATGGTGCAAAGGTTACGTTAATAACTATTTTTTGTATTGTTTGTACAACTTGTGTGGGTGTTCTGCAAATGAATTCGTATGGTAAAATGTCCTTCAACAATAAAAAACAAAACCAAGAAAGACCTTTTAAGATTCCAACTGTTAAAGAGTGCAACGTTTATGTGAAAATGATTTTTTTGTGTTGTTTCCTATAGGATATGCATTTACCAAATAAATCAGTATAGTAAAAATGTTAAAAACTGTTTATGGTCATTTCGGGGCCTAGCTGGCCACTACTGCAGCAGTTAACGCAGCAATATGTCCCCTTCACTACAGACAGCCCAGCACGCAACTTCATGGTGAAGTGATGTCATACAGAGGTATACATACACTGGAAGCATTCAGAACACTGATGACCCAAGGTGTATTTCAGTGACATTTTTGTCAGGTCACCCGTGGGCTGATACGCAATACAGGCGGTACATTCCTCCCAGGGAATGTGTTAATAATAATAGAACATCAAGAAAAACATGGTCAAATGTTTTGTGAAATAACTTCTCTAAAAGCAAGAAATAAAACATATCAAGAGATGCCTTTGCTGTGTCTTTGAATGCTGCTCAAAATCATGTATTTTATCAGGAAAACTGAGTGAGCAAGAATAATGATGGCATCAGCACTTGTAAGGGAGATGTTATTCCTTGCACCACAATCATTCTCTTTTCTGATACAGGTATTTTAAGGATTCTCTATTGGAACATTTCTGAGACTGAAAAACTACAATTTTTTTCACCCTCAGGTGTATATCATAGAAATATATCAAAGCTACACAACAGTAGTCTGCACATAATCCACCAGACAAATATCCTCCTGTACTACTTAAAATTGTACAATCCTAAATTAAACATGTAACACTAAATTCTCAACCAGCACCTCAGTTATTGTACAAGATCAGAGAATCATTCAAAGGTGCAGCAAATGTGTCTTTGGTGGTTTTATGTGATGTATTGTGACACTTTCCCCCCAAGATGAAAAGTTAATGTATCATTTCAGGCAAAAAAATTCCCTTAAATACACAGTAAAACATAAGGAGAATATAATTCAGGAGTATATACAGTAAGCTGTCAGAGCATGTATATTGGCCGAACTGGAAAAACACTGATATTTCATTTAGAGACCTATGTGTATTATTGCCTAGTTGAACCTAAAAATTTTCTTGAGTGTCACAGTTGAACTTGCTATAATTCACAATTTTTGTGGAAGAGTTGCTTGGTATAGGCTATCTCTAATGTTCAGTAGGATACTGTTTTTTTTTTTTTTTTTTTTTTTTTTTTTTTTTTTTTTTTTTTTTTTTGAGACAGTAACTTGGATTTTGTCACATTTGCAGCCAGAGAACAAAATCTGGAATTTAGTTTCTCAAGATACAGTAGAAAAAGTGCTGCCTGTGACATCTGAAACTTCAACCTTCACAGTGTCATGAAACCTGTGCTCACTTGGTATTTTAGAATCAGTTTGTTCAAGCAGAATGTGACAAAATCTGGACTAATTTTTATTACTTATTGGTCAACTTGCAACCATAGGGAACTATAACATTTATTTACTGTATTCTATGGACTGTCAGCCTCCACCCACGAACCATGGACCTTGCCGTTGGTGGGGAGGCTTGCGTGCCTCAGCGATACAGATAGCTGTACCGTAAGTGCAACCACAACAGAGGGGTATCTGTTGAGAGGCCAGACAAATGTGTGGTTCCTGAAGAGGGGCAGCAGCCTTTTCAGTAGTAGCAGGGGCAACAGTCTGGATGATTGACTGATCTGGCCTTGTAACACTAACCAAAATGGCATTGCTGTTCTGATACTGTGAACGGCTGAAAGCAAGGGGAAGCTACAGCCGTAAATTTTCCTGAGGGCATGCAGCTTTACTGTATGGTTAAATGATGATTGCATCCTCTTGGGTAAAATATTCCAGAGGTAAAATAGTCCCCCATTCGGATCTTCGGGTGGGGACTACTCAAGAGGATGTCGTTATCAGGAGAAAGATAACTGGCGTTCTACAGATCGGAGCGTGGAATGTCAGATCCCTTAAAAAGGCAGGTAGGTTAGGAAATTTAAAAAGGGAAATAGATAGGTTAAAGTTATATATAGGGGGAATTAGTGAAGTTCGGTGGCAGGAGGAACAAGACTTTTGGTCAGGTGAATACAGGGTTATAAATAAAAAATCAAATAGAGGAAATGCTGGTGTAGGTTTAATAATGAATGAAAAAATAGGCATAGTAAACACATTACTGTGGCCAAAATAGACATGAAGCCCACACCTACTACAGTAGTACAAGTTTATATGCCAATTAGCTCTGCAGATGAGTAACAGATTGATTAAATGTATGATGAGATAAAAGAAATTATTCAGATAGTGAAGGGAGACGATAATTTAATGGTCATGGATGACTGGAATTCGACAGTAGGGAAAGGAAGATAAGGCAACATAGAACTGAATATGGACTGGGAGTAAGAAATGAAAGAGGAAGCCGCATGGTAGAATTTTGCACAGAGCATAACTTAATCATAGGTAACACTAATCACAAAAGAAGGTTGTATACATGGAAGAAGCCTGGAGATACTGGAAGGTATGAGATAGATTATATATTGGTAAGACAGAGATTTAGGAACCAGGTTTTAAATTGTAAGACATTTGCAGGGGCAGATGTGGACTCTGACCACAATCTATTGGTTATGAACTGTAGATTAAAACTGAAAAAACTGATTGATAAAAGGAGAACAGGGTGTATACGTGGACAAGGAACTTCCTGGTTAAAAATGCACTGTCTTCCGGGTGACAGTATATTTTCCCTTATCAATCCTTTGAATGGTTATGGTTTTATATAACGATGTACAATTTCCCGGCACTTTAGAAAAATTAACTCAGGGAAGAATACACATTTTGGAAATATCTTTGATGTGCAGCAAAATGTACGCTGTGTATTTTCGTATTACGAAAGTATACATTGGAATTCCACCAAACACCGCATGTTACTTTCCGAATCATTGAACTCGAGCTTTCGATGCGCTTTTGTCAGCCGTTCATAGCTCATGTCACGTGATCTCACCAGCCGGTGAAAGAAGATATTCAGAGCATAGGACACGTGATGTAGTCAGCCAACAGCAACATCACTGTCAAGTAGCATGAACACACAAACAGGGAAAGTTAATAGTTTAAATTAATATAAATAGTGTTGCTACATGAAAAGCAAAGCTTTCACATATATTATTGGTCTCAAGCTGCAAGAGAAGCTAAGCTTTCACATATACTGTTGATCTTTTTTGCGCGTGTTACACTTTAAGATATATCACACAAATGTGCCAGTAAAATTTTTAATATTGACATAAATGTCTGATCTCCAGGGTTCAAAATTCTTCTAAATGGCTCGTCATCAAAGAGTTGATTTTTAAATGAGAGTCAAACGCTTTGTGATTTAATAAATTTATGCTACATTCTTGCACATAACTTACGTAAAAGGATATTTACTATGAAAGTAACGCTTTTTAAACCACTGTTCGCAATTTTTCCCCACGACTTGTTAGAAATAGGTTCGTTTCAGCAGTTGCAAGAGAGTGCAGATAAAAGGCGACACCGCACTTTGGTAGCTATCTGGACGTAAGAAACTAGTATGTATATACGTGTAAAACATTGAATGATCATACATTATATCATAAAAAAAACAAGACATCTGAGGATACTGCAAGAGCATCAGAATTTCGTAAACCATATAATTAAATGTGCACATTTAAAGCGCATACTTAAAGCACACATTCATAAGTACAGATTCCCAATGAAGTAGACCGCGACCTGATATTAAGCTTTTTAGTATGGTTTTCGGGATGTAAATTTTCTTGGAGCATCAGTACTGTATTATATCATGTTTCATTCTTTATTGTGGCATAATGGCATATATGCTAGAAAATGAAAACGTGCACTTGAAATGCAGCAAACAGTTGAAACTAGCCGTACTGTGGAATTAAATATTTCGTTTCAAATACATTGACTGCCTCTGCGGAGAAGGTTAACAAAAATTTAATTAGCAAAAAGACAAAAATAACTTCATTGTTCCGCATGGCGATTAATGCTTGACTGTCAGAAAGGTGGAAATAAAATAAAATCTGAAACTAATGACATATTTCAGCCTTCTGTAATTACATGAATGTGTTTTAATTCACTTGATAGCTCCTGGCCACAGATATCCATTTTGTTTTCATTTGACGTGAGAGTAAACGAAGGGGAAACAGCAAAATCACTAAATGTATACACAGGTCATGTGGAGACTACCCACTATAACTCAGACTGCTCTGCGCATCAGCCCCGGATCTACGACATTTGCACACCGGGTCAAAACTAAAAAAATATGTTCACCTTGTATTGCTCATCTTTCTGGGAAGTCTGAAACATATGTATTCGAGGAAATGTACGACATATTATTTGGTCTTAAGTATGCCAAAGTGCAGTGCCACGCCTCTTCATAAAGCATTTTTCTACCGCACGTCCAAACAATATTCAGGAGAGAGGAAATTGAAATGCCCTATGGTGCTTCTCCTGCTCCCAGTCGGCCAGTTCAACAGCCTGCACCTCTTAAAAACAAAATCTCACAATTAATAGTGGATGTGATTATATGTAATCGAGAGAACAATAACTCTTCAGAAAATCTGAACTCATTATTGCCTATTAGTTAGTTTCCTCCCCCCATGAACCATGGACCTTGCCGTTGGTGGGGAGGCTTGCTTGCCTCAGCGATACAGCTGGCCGTACCGTAAGTGCAACCACAATGGAGGGGTATCTGTTAAGAGGCCAGACAAACATGTGGTTCCTGAAGAGGGGCAGCAGCCTTTTAAGTAGTTGCAGGGGCAACAGTCTGGATGATTGACTGATCTGGCCTTGTAACAATAACCAAAATGGCCTTGCTGTGCTGGTACTGCGACTGGCTGAAAGCAAGAGGAAACTACAGCCGTCATTTTTCCCGAGGGCATGCAGCTTTACTGTATGATTAAATGATGATGGCGTCCTCTTGGGTAAAATATTCCGGAGGTAAAATAGTCCCCCATTCGGATCTCCGGGCGGGAACTACTCAAGAGGATGTCGTTATCAGGAGAAAGAAAACTGGCGTTCTACGAATCGGAGCGCGGAATGTCAGATCCCTTAATCGGGCAGGTAGTTTGGAAAATTTTAAAAGGGAAATAGATAGGTTAAAGTTAGATATAGTGGGAATTAGTGAAGTTCAGTGGCGGGAGGAAAAAGACTTCTGGTCAGGTGACTACAGGGTTATAAACACAAAATCAAATAGGGGTAATGCAGGAGTAGGTTTAATAATGAATAAGAAAATAGGAATGCGGGTAAGCTACTACAAACAGCATAGTGAACGCATTATTGTGGCCAAGATAGATACGATGCCCACGCCTACCACAGTAGTACAAGTTTATATGCCAACTACCTCCGCAGATGATGAGATTGATGAAATGTATGATGAGATAAAAGAAATTATTTAGATAGTGAAGGGAGACAAAAATTTAATAGTCATGGGTGACTGGAATTCGAGTGTAGGAAAAGGGAGAGAAGGAAACGTAGTAGGTGAATATGGATTGGGGCTAAGAAATGAAAGAGGAAGCCGCCTGGTAGAGTTTTGCACAGAGCACAACATAATCATAGCTAACACTTGGTTGAAGAATCATGAAAGAAGGTTGTATGCATGGAAGAACCCTGGAGATACTAAAAGGTATCAGCTAGATTATATAATGGTAAAACAGAGATTTAGGAACCAGGTATTAAATTGTAAGACGCTTCGAGAGGCAGATGTGGACTCTGACCATAATCTATTGGTTATGTCCTGTAGATTAAAACTAAAGAAACTGCAAAAAGGTGGGAATTTAAGGAGATGGGACCTGGATAAACAGAAAGAACCAGAGGTTGTACAGAGCTTCAGGGAGAGCGTAAGGGAACAATTGACAGGAATGGGGGAAAGAAATACAATAGAAGAAGAATGGGTAGCTCTGAGGGGTGAAGTAGTGAAGGCAGCAGAGAATCAAGAAGGTGAAAAGACGAGGGCTAGTAGAACTCCTTGGGTAACAGAAGAGATACTGAATTTTATTAATGAAAGGAGAAAATATAAAAATGCAGTAAATGAAGCAGGCAAAAAGAATACAAACATCTCAAAAATGAGATCGACAGGAAGTGCAAAATGGCTAAGCAGGGATGGCTAGAGGACAAATGTAAGGATGTAGAGGCTTATCTCAGTAGGGGTAAGGTAGATACTGCCTACAGGAAAATTAAAGAGACCTTTGGAGAAAGGAGAACCAATTGCATGAACATCAAGAGCTTTTGACGGAAACCCAGTTCTAAGCAAAGAAGGGAAAGCAGAAAGGTGGAAGGAGTATATAGAGGGTCTATACAAGGGCAATGTACTTGAGGACAATATTATGGAAATGGAAGAGGATGTAGATGAAGATTAAATGGGAGATATGATGCTGCGTGATGAGTTGGACAGAGCACTGAAAGACCTGAGTCGAAACAAGCCCCCCGGAGTAGACAACATTCCATTGGAACTACTGACGGCCTTGGGAGAGCCAGTCCTGACAAAACTCTACCATCTGGTGAGCAAGATGTATGAAACAGGTGAAATACCATCAAACTTCAAGAAGAATATAATAATCCCAATCCCAAAGAAAGCAGGTGTTGACAGATGTGAAAATTACCGAACTATCAGTTTAATAAGCCACAGCTGCAAAATACTAACACGAATTCTTTACAGACAAATGGAAAAACTAGTAGAAGCCGACTGCGGGGAAGATGAGTTTGGATTCCGTAGAAATACTGGAACTCTTGAGGCAATACTGACCTTATGACTTATCTTGAAAGAAAGATTAAGGAAAGGCAGACCTACGTTTCTAGCATTTGTAGTCTTAGAGAAAGCGTTTGACAACGTTGACTGGAATACTCTCTTTCAAATTCTAAAGGTGGCAGGGGTAAAATACAGGGAGTGGAAGGCTATTTACAATTTGTACAGAAAGCCAGATGGCAGTTATAAGAGTCGAGGGGTATGAAAGGGAAGCAGTGATTAGGAAGGGAGTGAGACAGGGTTGTAGCCTATCGTCAATGTTATGCAATCTGTATATTGAGCAAGCAATAAAGGAAACAAAAGAAAAGTTCGGAGTAGGTATTAAAATCCATGGAGAAGGAATAAAAACCTTGAGGTTCGCCGACGATATTGTAATTCTGTCAGAGACAGCAATGGACTTGGAAGAGCAGTTGAACGGAATGGACAGTGTCTTGAAAGAAGGATATAAGATGAACATCAACAAAAGCAAAACGAGGATAATGGAATGTCGTCGAATTAAATTGGGTGATGCTGAGGGAATTAGATTAGGAAATGAGAAACACTTAAAGTGGTAAAGGAGTTTTGCTATTTGGGGAGCAAAATAACTGACGATGATCGAAGTAAAGAGGATATAAAATGTAGACTGGCAATGGCAAGGAAAGCGTTTCTGAAAAAGAAAAATTTAACATCAAGTATAGATTTAAATGTCAGGATGTCATTTCTGAAAGTATTTATATGGAGTGTAGCCATGTATGGAAGTGAAATGAGGACAATAAATAGTTTGGACAAAAAGAGAATAGAAGCTTTCAAAACATGGTGCGACAGAAGAATGCTGAAGACAAGAGGGGTAGATCACATAACTAATGAGGAGGTATTGGATAGAATTGGGGAGAAGAGGAGCTTGTGGCACAACTTGACTAGAAGAAGGGATCGGTTGGTAGGACATGTTCTGAGAAATCAAGGGTTCACCAATTTGGTATAGGAGGGCAGCGTGGAGGGTAAAAATCATAGAGGGAGACCAAGAGATGAATACACTAAGCAGATGCGGAAGGATGTAGGTTGCAGTAGGTACTGGGAGATGAAGAAGCTTGCACAGGATAGAGTAGCATGGAGAGCTGCATCAAACCAGTCTCATGACTGAAGACCACAACAACAACAACAACAACAACAACATGGACTACAAGATGCTACAGACTATAAGACGCAATTTAGAAAATAAATAAATAAGTTACAATTATTATTATTAGATTGAAAAGTCAGACTAAAAAACATTCTTAGTTTATAAAACCAAACTGACCTTTAAAATTACTGAAAATTGCCAAACTAACTTTCTCCTCCTCTTCCATTTTTGTCCTCTTCATATATAAGATGGTCTTCACTGCCATAAAGAACATTACTTATGCCATACTTCTTGGAAGATTTAACAATAATGTCTTCTCTCACTCTAGATCATGATTGTTTTATCCATTGACTCACTTGTTTGATTGTTGGTCGTTTTAAAGCTCCCTTCAGCATTAATTCAAGTTGGGTTTCATCCACTTCTGTTTGTTCCATTTCTCTCTCACATACACTTTAAATGGTTTGTTTAGCGAGACATCAAGAGTTTGCAATTGTGAAGTAAGTAGTCCTGGAATACCAGCAAGTTCAGTTTCTCTTTCACTGAAGTTTTCAAATGACTACTAAACTGATCTAGCAAAAGAAGAGAATTCTTCAATGAAACGCCTTTCCATCTCTCCCACACTCCATTAATCGATAATTTCATACCAGCATCGCCCATCCCATCCTGTCACGTTCACCACCACCACCACCACCACCACCACCACCACCACCATGAGCACAACATGAAAGCATCATCATCATCACGAGCACAACATGAAAGGACAACAGGGTAGCGCATTTTTTAATGTCCACTTGTTTTTAATAGTTACATTTTAGCAACTTTCAAGGCAAGACTTTTTTTACCCAGCACATCAAATGTCGGAGGAGTTCTGTCCATATTCACTATTTGGCATAGTTCCACACTACTTCATTCTCTTGTGACATTTTCTGAGATGTTTTGGTTTGCATGATATGTCCATGACACTTCATAAACCTGTAGCACCAACCAACTCCAACCATAAAGCCTTTTAAGTTCCACTGCAGCACTAGCTTACAAGTGTATTTGCATCATTTTTGTATCCATTCCAATGCCATTTTAACGGTGTCCTCGAATCCATTTCAACTGCTATAATCCAGTTTTGGCCATTTTGCATTCAGTCCTCTATCTGCACATTCAATCTTCCCCATTTTTTTCAGTGCTTCTTTATCAGTCCATCAATTGTGAATGGTTTTTTTTTTCTGTTGGTGAAGGGCCAAAATGCTGCTCAGTTGCTTCGTTTCCATGTTGTTCTGCATTGTGCTGTTAATTTCAATTTATAGCTCACATGAATGTCCGCCCCCGGTAGCTGAGTGGTCAGCGCGACAGACTATCAATCCTAAGGGCCCGGGTTCGATTCCCGGCTGGGTCAGAGATTTTCTCCGCTCAGGGACTGGTTGTGTTGTCCTAATCATCATCATTTCTTCCCCATCAACACCCAAGTCGCCAAAGTGGCGTCAAATCTAAAGACTTGCACCAGGCAAACGGTCTACCCGACGGGAGGCCATCATCACATGACTTTATTATTTATAATCACATGAATTGCTTCTACTTTTTTCCATTACAAAACCAGTTACTAAGAAAAATATTGTACTGTTACCCATAAAACAAATCACTTTCAATTCAAGTCACTGGCACCGTAGACTACAATAACGCATCACAGGCTAGACAGTGTTCTGGGTTTTCTGATGGCAGGGCAGGAGGGAGACAGTGTTGGCAAGACGGTGAATCCCCACAACTCATTTTCATCGCAATCAGTGCATTGCTACTGCCAGTTGAATGCAATGTTGCCAAATAGAGACAGGTTTCCCTTGGCATTGAATATATGGCTACGTACTGGCTAAGACTAGATGAAATTTTAAATCAGACACTGGATATTTTTATATTAATTTAGAGTATAAGGTGCACCTAAATTCTGGAGGCCATTTTTTTTAAAGAAAGAAGTGCATCTTACAGTCCGTAAAATACGATAGTCATCATTATTTCAACTTATAAGATGTGGAAGCCTTTGAACAAGAACAGTTAATGAATAAATTGTATTATTCCTTTAAGTATTCATCCCATGCTGCCTGCTATTACTTGTTTTGGTCTATTATTTATTAGTGAAACAGCATATAGGGAGAATTTACAAGATAAGGCTCTCTTTTGGGATGTGGTGCAGTTTGCATGGGAACTCAACAGTCAGAACATGAAACTTCAAATTGGATGTTACCATGAGCTATAGAAGATAGATAGACTCGTGTGCAATTAACTGCGTAACTACAGCATCCAGAAGGACACATGGGCAGTAGCAGAAGCACCAGTAACAGCAGCAAAAACCATATGACATCAGAGATACAATGCCAGAGTAGATGTCCAATCACATAAGCACCAACAATGATAACTTACAATTGTTTTGCTTTTCAGAACCAAAACCAATCACGGAGGGCATTAAACAGCCACTTAGCTTGTTTGGGTCAGACAGGAAGGGAGTCCAAATTCAGACAGAAAAGGAAGCAGTTAATGATACTGTAATTCTGATACAATCACAATTGGCACTGTTGAATCGAAATGGGGCAACAGAGAGTAAAATAGAAATGGATATCAGGAAAATTCTGGATGAGAAAACTAACTGGGTTAAAATATGAAACAGGTAAATTAGATACAGTGATCAAATAACAGTACAGTCAACAGTTTCAAAATGTTTAAGGGGATGCTTTGATAAAATCAAAAAGTCAGAGATGGCATTCAAGGAGGAAGTAGGATAGGCCACTTTCTGATGCGCAAGCACTTAGTTGCATCGAAACATGGCAAAGTAAAGGTTAAATTGTCAGTAACTGTCCTGTGATTATAAAGATAGAGACACGGAGTTTCTGAAGGATGATGTTGCACGGCTCTAGCAATGACGTGGACTCTGACCACAAAAATAATATTTTTTGGGAGTTCAGTGAGAGAATCAAAATATCTTAGTCTTTCTTTTTAAGTTGTACACAAATGACCTGCCAAATATGAGCCAAATCAGTTTGCCATGTCTCAGGCATTCCCCTCATGAGACACTATAGCTGAAAATATGGTAAATATGTGCAGGATTTTTAGCATAGTTTTCATATTACAGCTCAGGACCCAAAGTGTTAACACAAAACCATCAATGTCCTGATCTTATGTCAGAATACGACAATAATTCATCCTCTAAGGAAAAGGTAATGCTACATCAACATCTGAATCCTCATGGTGTGTATTAACCGAGACACTTTCACATACAAAATGCTGCATCTTTAGATGGAGATTGTTGTGCTACATCTCAGTTGTGCTGCACACGCTGGACACTAGCTTTTTCTCACCTCACTGTTTCACAAAACAACAGGAATAATGTACCTAGTGTATTGCACTGTGACTTAAAAGGTGAAAGGATATTAGTAAATTGACACACTGCCTCAGTAAGTGTGTGATAACTGCCTTCCAAGATGCTATATTAAACAATGAATCCTTTATTACTGTGAAACTTCTAGCACTCAGCACAGTGCTTTAACACTTACAGCACGGTGCCTGTACGCCATACGAGCACGGCTACCCTGACGTTGGCGATGGCGCCCGTATACCGTACGGGCGAGCCTTTATTTGGCTTCGTAAGCGCGTATAGCGTGTCTCCGAAGCAGTTTCGTCAACTAATGTGGAGGTATTTCATTCTTCTGCAAGAGGCAAGCACTTATCGGCTATCTCATCCTGGGAGAGGAAGTGAGCACTGCAAAGACGAAGTTACCTGCAATTCATTCACAGGTGTTTACGATCGTGAAAATATGGCGCACCGAGTTGACAAAGGCAGAGATCTTAGATATTCTTTATGGAGATGCAGGATCTGAAATTGACGATTCTGACAAAGGGTATTCGTACTCTCCAGACGAAAGTACAAGTGATGATTCAGGTATGTATATGTCTCAATTGTTCATAAAGTGAAGAGTTCATTACTGCATTTTGTATTGTGAGTAATGTTCATTACTTCACTTGCATTTAGTACCTTTTAGCACCAATCTTAGCATTATTTTTTTTCTGTGCAGACAGTAGTACAGACCATCAGTCACCATCTGTGGTACCTGGTCGTGTGTGGCTCACTGAGCACAAAGAGCAAGATTCGTAAGAACTAGATGATCAGCCAGCACTGCCGGATGCCGAGAAAGTAGTCGGTGTAGCACCGCATTTTTCAGATGCACTGAGGAGCTTCGATATTTCAGTTATTTCTTTGATGACGACCTTATTCGGCTCATCAAAAGTTAAACGAATCTGTACGTTGGTAACATTATTACGACAATGAAACGCAAAGGTAGCCTGAAAATAAACTCTGTTTGGCATAAGTGGTCTGCAGTAAAATTGCAAGAGATTTACTGGTCTCTCAGTATTACTTTGCATACGTGCGTCGTCAAATTGCTGAAAATCAGTGCTTATTGGTCAGGAGACCTGTTTCCACAGACAGGATTTGTGAGTAAATTGTTGAGTCGCGATCGATTTTGGGTTACATTGTCGACGTTACACTTCAATGACAATGCTACGTTCATTAGCAGAGGAGAAGAAAAGCACGACCCACTTCACAAAGTGAGGCCGTTGATTGATTTTTTTGTGAATAAAATCAAAGTTAGTTTTTATTCAGGCATGAATCTAACAACAGATAAGGCAATGTGTCCCTTTCATGGTAGAACAAGCTTCAGAGTAAACATGAAAAACAAACCCAATAAATATGGAATAAAATAGTATGCTCTCTGCGATTCATCAACTGGTTATTTGTTAAACTGTGATGTATATACAGGTTCTGCAAGCAATGTTAACAATAGTACCCAAGGCCTTGTAAAAAGGTTGTGTTCACAGTACTTTGTCAAAGGACATTGCATTTATATGTACAGGTACTACAACAGTCCATCTCTTTTGGACATGTTGTGGGAAAATAAAGCTCTTGGAGTGGAAACTGTAATGGAAAACAAGAAAGGTTTGCGACGAATATTCAGAAAAAAAAAAAAAAAAAAAAAAAGAGAAGAAGATAGCTTTCAAAGGAAACACCATCTCTTGGCAGTGAAGTGGAGTCAAAGCGAGATGTTTTTTGTCCTTCCACAAAGCATAAGTCTACCACCACCAGTATTCAAGTGAGGGCCAAAGGTGGAACAGCAGAAATTGTAAAGCCAGACATTATTATTGATTAAAATAAGAATAAAGCTGGGGTTGACAAAGCAGATCAGTTTTCCAGCTATTATCCATTTGCCCAAAAATTTTGAAGTGGTGGTAAAAGCTGTTTTTCCACTTGTTTATCGCGTCAACTGTCAACAGTTTTTTTTTTTTTATATAAGGAGAACACTAGGAAGAATGACTAGTAGACTTTATTCATAGAGTGGGGAAGAAATTGGCTGAGAAGGGTGGAAATGTTTTTCAGCAACAAGCCACTTCATCCTCACAAATTGAGGACATTTGCAAGGCACTTTCCAGAGAAGATCCCAGCCACTGCAAAGAAGGTGAATACTACTAGGTATTGCGAAGTATGTTCAGACAGGGGGAAGAAAGAGACGGGTAAGCGCATCAGGAAGGAAAGTAGATGGTGGTGCAAGGACTGTGGCATTGGCCTTTGCGTCCCACAGTGTTTCCAGGATTTTCACACAAAGGCTAACTACATCTGATCTATTAAAACACTCTAGTTTACAGGATCCTGCAGTTAGACAGTCCAGTGATATTTTGTTTTAAATTTAGATACAGTAATAATGGTGTTACTCAAGAGAGAGATCATCTACAACTTTTTTTATCCACGATATTTTTGTGCTTTTATTTTTGTAGTTATAATACCCATTTGTATGTTATATTGTAAAATAAACTCACATTTATGTAAAGCTCTTACTTCTTCCTTTTAAATGATGCAAGAACCATATTCCTATCATTTTTCTGTTCTTTGCAATGTAATTTCAAACATCCATTAAATATGCCAGTTCACAGCCAAGTGGCAGGTGTAAAAAGGGCAGTGTTGAAAGTGTTAATAATCATGATCTAAGCCCTCGACATGTCCCATATTAAGATGGAATAGAAATAGCTTAATTAACAAAGGTGCCAATCGTTAGGACACAAGATTCGCATTCAGGAGGAGGAGATTAAGTAACCACCTGGGCATCCTGATCTGCGTTGCAAACGTTTTCTTCAAAGTATTGTGAGGCAAATACCAGGATGGCTGCTTTCAAAAGACCGGACCAGTTTCTTTCCTTGTTCAGTCTAATTTTCAATCACTTAAGGTTAATGACTTTTCTCCTACATTATGAATGGGTGCTAAAACTGTTTAGCAGTAGAAAAGACGAACATTAGAACCACTGAGCATAACACATGCAATTAGAAATGTCACTGAAAAACACACACACACACACACACACACACACACACACACACACACACTGTTCTCAGCAACCTGTAAGAGCAATAGGATTGATCTGCAGATGGTAAGAACAAAAACAATGTATTTTTAATGTAAATAATCACTTTACTCATCAAACTGTCCTAGTCACAGCTTAAATACCCACAAAATTTTTAAAAAACTTAATATTTAATTACAGTCAGTTGCTGTAACAGCATTTTCAGTTCTTTCTACGAGCTTTCTGTTTTATCCTTTTACTTTTCCCAGGTCTTGACTGTTTTTTCATTTTGTTTTTCTTCGATTTTCGGAATTCTGACATGTCAGCAAAACTGTCTTTTGTATTCGTCTTCGAGCCCCTTTTCTTCCCTCCAAATCCAAATTTCTTGTCCTTGTATTTCTTCTTAGCTTGTGCCCTGTTAAAATAAAATTTTACTGTAAAACAATGTCACATTTAACTGTTTAAAATAGCAGCTAATTCTTAGTTTCTCAATTTTGCAATATTTAGCTCAAAAGCAGTTCCGCAAACGAAAAAATTCACATAACTGTTTATTTATTTGTTTCTCCTATATGTTTTCCTTCCTCTCTCACATTTCATTACTATTACATTCTTGAGATAACACAGTTGATTACTAATTTAAATCACTGTCTCTCTAGTCTAGTAAGAAAGTAAATTTTTAATATTTTAACTGAAACTGTTTGAGTTTTGGAAAAATAAACACAATCTAGTTTGAACTGTAATGAAGTTAAAATGACTGTTGAAAAGTGTGAGAAAGACCTGCATTGCTCATTGCATACTCTATAAATTTTTATTACGCCATCCGCAGTGATAGAAATCAAGCCAACTATGTTGCAGAATCATGATTATGGAACTGTGTACAGTGTGTAAAGTCTGTGAATAATAAATGCAATCGTAGTGATATTAAACAGATTCAGAATCAGTTTTATATGGTCACTGCAGTAGCTATCAGTATTCTTACACAACATCAAATGATGGCTGGATATTGGACAAGGCACACCTACGTGGTTCATCAAATATACACAAAAATAAATAATCTAGCAAAAAATTAAATCTGTAGTTAATGATCCAGATAAATAAGTCCTCCCACAAATGCAGGTTTAATGAAAACAACTGACAAAAACACAACTGCATCATGCTTCAAACATTGCTGGTAAAACAAATAAGCCTCAGCAAAGTAGATAAGATGAGATTAATGCTTGTTCCATAGATCAAGAATGTGAAATGTGTTTGTTTATCAAAAGGTTTCTTTATATGCTGTAATTCAAGTTTTTATTTTATTTTATTACTTGTAATATTACTAATTTATATCTAAAAATTCATCTATTTCAGAGTAAGAGTTGTCATTCAGAAATTCTTTTAATTTGTTGTTAAATATTGGTTGGCTATCAGTCAGACTTTTGGTGCATAACTGGTAAATGACGAAAGATTTCTGTGCCAAAGTTAGATTCAACCCAATGTAGTGAAGATCAACCTTTGTCCTATTGTTGTAAGTATACACATTACTATTGCTTTTGAATTGGGATGGGTTATTAATACCGAATTTCATAAAAGAATATATATTGCTATCTGGGCTCCAGCTATTATTCTGGTTACGTGCTTTTGTGCAATGAATACTTTGTCCCTTAATGATGAATTACCCCAAAATATGATGCCATACAAAAGCAGTGTATGAAAATAGGCATAGTAAGCTAATTTACTTATATGTTTATCGCCAAAATTTGCAATAACCCTAATAGCGTAAGTAGATCATCTCAAATGTTTCAGCAGATCATAAATGTGTTTCCTCCAATTCTATCTCCAATCAATGCATTCACCAAAAAATTCTGAATACTCCAGCTTCTGTTCAAACTCTACATTTATTAATGGTGTTGTGCCATTTACTGCACAGAACCACATATAGTGTGTTTTATCAAAACTTGAAGAGAGTCCATTAGCAGAGAAAATTATTTGCTGAAAGGCATTATTTACAATTTCCTCAGCTAACTCTTGTTGGTTGGGTGTGATTACAACACTTTTAACATCAGCAAAAAGAACTAGCTTCGCATCTTCGTGAATATACAGTGGCAAGTCATCAATATACGGTGTATTAGGAACAATAATGGACCCAAGGCTGAACCTTGTGTGATCCCATTGTTGATACCTCTCCAGTTTGGGAAATCTGTTGATTTTTGCACATATGTAAACTGTTTATTTCAACCTTTTGTACTCTTCCAGTTCCATATGAATTAAACCATTTGTGTACTGTCCCACTCATACCATAATGCTTAAGTTTGTCTAGAAGAATTCCAAGATTTACACTATCAAAAGTCTTTGTGAGATCACAGAAAATTCCAACTGGTGATGTTTGGTTATTCAGTGCATTTAATATTTGATCAACAAAAGCATATGTAACATCATCTGTTGAAAAGCCTTTTTGAAAACCAAACTGGCGTTTTGTTGGTAATTTATTTTTTACAAATATGTGAAGCTACTCTTCAATATTAACGATTACTTACTCTACTACATGAAAACAGAAAACAAATTTAAACTGTTACCAAATTAGAAGACTGTCATTAAAAAATATATGAATTACATAGTTCTGGATGGTCTGCATAGCTACGATAGACTTGTGCGTTCATCACCTATGAAACAGTGTGGCTGTATCAATAACAAGGCAGTAGGTTTTTCTGCATGAGCAACTAGGGAAGAGCAAACCGCTGTCCAGTTTTAACCTACTGAAAATAGGTACAGCAGATAACCACAGATACGAAGAGAAGTGCAAACACTTTCCTTTCAGAAAGCCGTTCAGACACGATGTATATTTCTTCCCTAAGAATCTTTCGGTCCATATGTAATCTTAGTACATGTATCTAACATTATCACGTAGTTCAAACGAGTACACATTATTCGCAAAATCTGGAGCCTGTGAAATAGTATGTGGCCTAACACAGCATGAAATAAAGGTTCGAAAGTTGCATTCTCAAGCATTCAGCAGAGTTCAAACATGTGGACTGATACTGAGGCATAGATTTTAAAGTCAGCTTTGGATTTCACAGTGTGCATGTCTTTTTCAACTTTTGACTTGCAGTAAAACCCAGTAACAACAAATCTGTTTTTAATAAATTCCTGCATGTAACAAATATTTCCAATGGCTGGGGTGAAATTTCTGTTGTTGTTGTCCTCAGTCTGAAGACTGGTTTGATGCAGCTCTCCACAATATTTCAAAAAAACTTTCATTCTCTTATTGTCTTAACACACTATTGTCATGTTGTCTTCTGTAAAAGAATGCATTTAGGACAAATACTTTCAGGAAGAGGCTTATTATTACATGTTAAAATATGATTCTTTTTCAGAGGCACAATGAAGCCTCATTTGGGGATTTTTTGTGCAGAAAGTGTACGCACAACCAGGGGAATTCCTGTAAAGTAATTATTAGTTAGAAACAGAGCCTGGATTAAACAATTAAGTGCAAGTATGAAAGTTAATAAACACCAATGATTACTTTGAGTAGGATTAAGTACCAAATAGTTGTGACATAATGAATCACCACCATAACGAGTGACAGTATACTGTTCAGAAGATGCATGGAACAGCAGCTGCAGTACTTAATACACATCATGCGAAACACAGCACTTACCTGCATTGATGTGTGGATGAATTGCACACAAATTCAAGATCAAACAAAAGATCCGATACGTATCTAACACAATGCAACACTCTCTTCTCTTTAAAACATTTTACTGTTTAAAATATTATAACTACTTTAATAACAAAAAACCTTACCATTTCTTTTTGCCATCGAACTTAGACCCTTGAGCATTCAACTTTCTCTGTTGTGGCTTTTTGTCATCCAAAAAGTCAAGATCCTGCCGCACCTTCTTGCGAAATTTCTTTACTTCCTCCAACATTTCTTTCTTTTCACTGGCTCTCTTGAGTTTACTCTGCACTTGAATTTGTTTCTGCATTTTACGCATTTGTCGTATTTGGCGAACTTTCTCACTGCGTTCAGCAGCATGTTGTTTTTTCTGAAGATGTTCCCGAACCTGTAACAGGAAGGCAGAACTGAGATATCATTCTTTATTCCTATTAAATTTTCAAGCTGTGTGAAACAAGTAACAAGAAAACTTAAACATTTCCATCAGTATGCAGTCATAGTGAAAAACCATAAAATAATGCAGCAGAAAAAACTGGAAGTTATTTTAGGCTTGCTAAGATGCCATGCTACAATTTAAATAATAAAATAGACTATTAATGATGATGAGTTACATCTCATTTAAGTACGAACATCTTTTGGGGAGAGACATAAATAAGAAGTCACCTTTACAAGGGATGATGTAAGAAGCTATCAAACTGTCAGTTTCATGACAATATTCATGAATACATAGCTTACATGGACTTTAAACAAGAGCCAGGAGAGCAGAATCATAATAATAAATTAGGAAAACCTCACTTTTAGTGGCAGACAGTAAATGAGAATTTAATGATTAACTTAATAACAACTTGTCATTAGGTATGTGTATGAAGGAAACATAATTGTGAAAGTATATGCACAGACAAGACTAATATGGCAGTACGTGGTACATAAGCATTTCTGTAGTGTCTGAGCAATCCTGTGGCCAGTTCTGCCAGCTGCCAAGTAACAACTGAGGGCCTGGAGACCTGAATACGCCCTTATGAAGGTTGTTCCCACATCAGCTGTCAGAGGTGTGGTGCTGCACATGCAAGGTGGACTTTATGACAGCAGTCAGGGACCTGGCTGGCACTGGCAGACATCACAAGTAGTTGCGGGCATGTCGTTTGAATGTCAATACACACTATGCTTCCCATAGTGGCCCAACTTCATCCACTGTGATCAGTAGGTGTAGTAACTGGCAGGTTACAATACTCCTACTTCCTTGTGGAGAGAAAGACCGGGTGGCACCATCCATGATGCTGTGACTGAGGAGACATCCATGGCGTCCACAGCAGTGCCTGGTGTGGCAGCCAAAAAGTGCAAGAAGTTACCAATCCACTAGGACCAGCACACACGGATGAAACTATTATGAACACAACCCTACTGCCCACAAATCCTGGGGCAACCAGTGGACAGGACCACCGATGGGGATGGGAGCCATCTCGATGTAAGGGTCTATGGTGAATGATGCCAGTACAAGCAGTGAAGATGACGGAACAGAGAGGAGAGGCTCTGGCAATGGAGACCTGGTTTCCATCCTCACTGAGGGTCGTGTCTGTTCAGTTCAGTGGCTGCAGGAAGCCATCGGTGCTGATAAAACCCTTGGCGGGTGGGCACGACCACACCTGCTTAACACCAGCAGTGGACGGGGCAAACAAAGAATTAGGCAACAGGCCTAGGGCCCGAGGAGAGGGCCTTGCACCCATTCTGGGGCGCAACTGGTTCCGTTGGTGTGCCGAAAGTCAATCTGCGGCTGTAGATAATGGCCGGAATCCAGTGACTGTGCCATCCATACACCCTGGCCCATACTGGTGTGCCACACGCAAAAGTTGACAAAACCAGGGCTGTTTGGGAACGCCTGCCCGGCAGCGAGACGTTGCACAGTGTCCACTACAGAAGGCCATGCAGAAACTCACTGGGACTCTTGGCTCCAATTGGCTTTCATTCTGTAAGAACTTCCTACCTGGGAAATTTTCTACATTTTTGCACATCTGTTTCTTGAACATTCAGAAAGGCATTTGGCCTAGCCTTTCGAATGCAGATGGCGGGGAGGTGCCGGGACATGGCAAATGCCACTGCATGTCCTTTTAAGACTGCACCACGAACTGAGGACTACTGTCTGAAATCTGTAGAGACTTTCTTCAACAGGGACATGACAGTCATGTATGCTGCCACAGACGGACAATGAATGAAATAAGGAAAATGAAAAAAGGCAACATCTGCTTACAACCAGGAAGGGTCTACAGAGGACCACCAAAATCAACGTTGACTCGCTAGCTATGGCAAAAAAGCAGTGCATGGTACTGTCTGCTGACATGAACACTTGCAGTTGGCTGCGACAAGGTGATCCACTTCCTAACTCATGCCCATCCAAAACGATTTTGTGCAAGAGGCCCCCCAGCGACCCTGATATAATAAGCAGATGATCTCCTGCCACCATAGTCACTAGAAGTACAACACAAGAAATAAACGCTTCCGTTGACAGGAGAATAATACCATCCAACAGGGAGTGCAATGGTACAATTCATAAAAATTCAGGAGGTGGTTCAATGCCCAACTTGACTGTATGCCATGTACCTCATCTCCATATCTCTTGGAAAACAAAGCAGTTACTATTTGTCAAACAAGGGCTCAGGACCCGTGAGAAGACAGGACAAAGCATCCGCATTCACATGTTGCAATATGAGATGAAAATTGATCCCATAATTGTAAGGGGGGCAAGAACAGAGACCAACACTGAAGACTGAGTGGCTTTATCCAATACGGATTCAGCCAGGCTAAAAAGAGAAACCAAGGGCTTATGGGCAATAATTAATTTTTTTAAGGCACAGACAATAGCAGCAGCTTCTTTTTCCACCTGAGAATGATGTTCCTGAGCTGAGGTGAGTGTTTCTGACACAAAGGCAACAGGCTGTTCAAACCATCTGAACAGTGATGGACCAGGACTGACCCAGCCCGTACTGGGATGCATCCGTGGCAACTACCAGACATTTGCCAGGTTGAAATGTTGCACTGACGATCCTTCATCTGCACAAAAGCATCCTCATAGAGTGCAGACCAAACAAAAGGAGCATTTTCTGAAAAAGCAGATGCAAGTGGTGAGACATAGAAACCACTCTTGTAATAGGCTTGCTATAGTATGCCACTTTATCAAGTAATGCCTGAAATTCGTGTAGATTAGATGGGCAAACCAAAGCCATAATGGAGTAAAATGTTGTTCCACTGGCTGCATGCCTTGCCAGGACATTTCATGATCCATATATACAATGGAAGGCTGGACAAGTAAAGACTTTGTGATATTACATTTGAGACCCGCAGCCTGTACACCCGTAAACAAAGAATGTAGGTTGAACGGGTGATTCTCCATGTTAGTACATGTCGTGCCAATATCTAGATAGTTAATGCAATGAGGAACACTTCTCTCTAACCTGGTCTAAGAAACACTGGCACACTAGCTACCCTAAACATCAGCTGTTGACACTAACAGAGGCTGAAAGGCATATTAACCTCAACTAACTGTTTTGATGCATCATCCAACGGAATTTGAAGGTAGGCTTAGGCCAAATTTATTTTCGAAAAGAAGTGACTCCTACCAACTTTGTGAGCAAGTTCTCTGGCAAAGTATGGGGTAAGTTTCTATGACTGCAACTGCCTTAATAGTGACCTCGAAGTTGTCACAGACCTGAATCTGACCAGACAGCTGGTTTACAATCACTAAAGGTGTGCTGCACTCCGTATTAATTACTTGCAATGACATTAAACAATCCATTGGGTGGTTGGGTGGTTGAGACAATAGGGGAAGAGGAATGCAAATAGCACGGTCATTGGTCACACTATTCGAAGTGGCAGAAACAATGCAAACAGCACAGCTCACTCAATGGGAATGAAAAATAGGCACAGAGGCAAAAGGAGTCAAGGCAGCAGGAAGAATAAAGAAAAGGAGATTGAGGGGAGGGGGGCAGTGCTGGGGGCGCCGGAACTACTGCTGACCCATCCATATCCCCACTTCATATCACGAGCGCGACACAACATGGGAAGAAGACACAAGAAAAGGAGAAACAAAAGACCACACAAAACTTTCAAAAAAAGGGATGAGGGTCGTCAGCACGAAGGTAAGGAAAAAGGCCTCCCCAAGCAACATCAATGCTAACTGTGGGACTCCAATTCTGGAAGGGCATTCAGGTACTTAAATCTGGGAGGACAAACCACTCTCATGGAGAAAACTGTAAGACTGACATAACCTTGCTAAGGTTGTATGGTAACACCTGCGACAAAGAGAGTGGGAGGGTGTATTTAGTGCAAAGGGCCAAAAGGCAGGGACAGTCCAGCAAAATATAGATCACCATCGGGGGGGGGGGGGGGGGGGGGGGGGGCACAGCAACAGAGGGAGGAAGGGAGGGGCATGTCACAGCTGACTACGGAGTAAAAAACTATGGGTCAACCTGGTAGGGCCAATACAAAGACTGCAGAGGATGGTAGATTCTTGCAAAGAAAGGAAGGAAGAAGCTTTGCTGTTGTATGGAAATTGGATCACGCATAGTGCTGGGATTTGTTTGTTAAGTGATCCAGAAGTTTGGGGTGAAAAGCCAGTGTTTCATGAATTGTTAGATGGTTTTTAGTTTCATTATTTTACTTTACAAATCTTGCCAAATAATAGGTGTTGTGAATGTAAGTATTTTCACTTAAGAAAATGTAAGTGGCTTCAGTTGTGGTATAAATACGAATGAGAACTGTGTTAAGAAAGGTTATTAAGCTGCAGATTAGAATATTCTTTGATCATGAGTAATTTACATGATTTAATTGAAGCTGAGGAGATTAAGTTTCTTGTTTGTGATAATTTACCTGATGAGAATGCTGTTCCAAATAGTTCTTTGGCTGATGTGTTATCGGGGCAGTTTAATTTTGAGGCACTTTTGTAATTTTAGCAATATATGTTGCTGTCTTGGTATTCTTTGCAGGCAGCGTAGTCCGCAATTAGGTGAGTTTAGTTCTAGTGGTGGCCAGCCTGTTGAAAGCGATGTTAGATTTGTGGCTTGTGAAAGGCGTAAGTCACGTGAGAACGTGCAGCCTGAAGAAGGTGGTGGCAACCAAAAAAGCAGTACAGTAAAGACTGGCAAGATGATCGTGGTTGGTAGAGACCAAGGGACGGCAAGGAAAACACAGGGCAATAGCCTGAAGGCTACTCACCAAACCATACATAACAAAACTTGGGTGAGGGAGGACCAATTAATAAAGCAGAGGGCCTGGCAAATGCACATCAGTTCCGCAGTAAATACACCACAATGGCAGGAAAGAGATGGTGTTCCATGCCAACAGAAGATGTGAAGGGATACCTCCATGTGATCAACAGACTTAGAGATCTGTACAAAACAATAGCATCCTGAATCTTCCATAAGTGTGTTGGAACAAATAACAGAACAGCATCAGAGTTTGTTTTGTTTTGTTTTGTTTCGTTTTGGGGCACAAAAAACAACTGAGGTCATAAGCGCCCAAGTCAAAACTATAGAATGCAAACACAGACAAGGGAAACGACTATATGTCAGTCCCAATGGACATAATAGGAGACATCTAAACAAGGCACGTGGAAAAAGGGCTTTAAAAAAATACACCATACAAAAATGGAGATCCAAAACTAATTTTCCTGGATATAGGCGTCCAACAAGGCTGAAGCCACACGCACGTTAGAAACTCGATCTCTTAAGGGCAGGCGCCCACGGAAGTGCCAAGTGTATAGAGTACAGAGGATACCAGTTCTCCAGCAGGTGTTGTAGGCCTTCTCCAAATCGAAAAACACAGCCACAGTCTGGGATTTCCACAGAAAACAATTCATGACATGGGTGGACAAAGTAACAAGATGGTCAACAGCAGAGCGCTGCGCTCGAAATCCACACTGTGCATTCGTGAGTAAATGGCGGGACTCAAGCCACCACACCAGCCGGGCATGAATCATATGTTCCATCACCTTGTAAACACAACTGGTAAGAGAGATGGGGTGGTTACTAGAAGGAAGGTTTTTGTCCTTACAGGGCTTAGGGATGGGTATGACAGTGGCTTCCTGCAAACATCCAGGAAATGTGCCCTCAGCCCAGTTGCGGTTGTATGTGTTAAGCAGAAAGTGCTTGCCTGCAAGAGAGAGGTGCTGCAACATTTGAATATGGGTAGCATCTGGCCCTAGGGCAGAGGACTGGGATAAACTGATAGCATGATCTAGCTCCCTCATAGTGAAGGCGACATTGTAGCACTTACGATTCAGAGAAGAGAAGGGTATCACCCAAGCCGCCTCCACTCTTTTCCGATGGATAAAAGCAGGGTGATAGTGGGAAGAACTTGGAAACTTCTGCAAAATGGTAGCCCAAGGTGCTGGAGATAGCAACAGGAACCACGATGACATCGGCACATACTGTCACGGCAGAAATGGGGAACTGGATCTTGGTTCCAGAGAGCCATCTTAGGTTGGCCCACATGACAGATGTGGTTTAGGAACTGTTAAAAGAACTAATGAATGAAATCCAACTAGCTCTTTTGCTATCCCACAGAACTCTGACACTTTGCACACATCTGTTTATAATGAATGCAATTCTCCAGTGTAGGGTGGCAGTTAAAAACTGTGGAAAGCACGTCACTATGCACGAATTGCTTCGCGGCATGCCTCAGTCCAGCAAGGGACTGGGACAAGACATGGAAAAGAGGAAGTGTGAGGAACATTCTGCTACAGTAAGGATAACGGTGGTGAGATAGTCCACCTGGTCATCACAACTGAGGAAATCTTTTCCTGTGAAGGTCACCATAGGGGCATAATGCTGCCAGTCATAGCCTTAGTAAGTTGCAGTTTGTGAATGGGAATGTGGATGGGGTAGGAGTCAGCAGATGCAGAGCACAAGGGGAAAGGTCGCTCGAGTAGGTGTCAGAAAGAACCGACCACTCAAGACGATGGGCAAGCTGGGCACTGCAAAAGGAGAGGGCCAAATGGGAATAGGTGTGCGAGGAGTCAGAAAGGAAAGTGGGAGCACCAGTGTTAAGGCAGAAGAGGTTAAGTTGTCTAAGCATGTCAGCCAATAGGGCACCTCTCTGGCTGGTCCTAGGAGAACTCCTAAGGGGATGATGTGCATTAAAGTCACCGAGTAGCAAAAATGGTGGAGGTAGCTGCCCAATAAGCTGAAGGAAGTCTGCCTTGGCGACATTGAAGGACGGAGGTACATAAATGGTAAGAAGGGAGAAAGTCAGGTGGGGAAGGAAGAGGCAAACAGCAACATCTTGAAGACGAGCAGTCAGGGAGATGGATTACCTATGAAGGTCATCTCAGATAAGCAGCATGACGCCCCCATGAGATGGGATGCCAACCTCAGGGGGGAAGGTCAAAATGAATTGGTAAGTAATGTGGAAGCTCAAAGCGATCTTGAGGGTGCAATTTCATTTCCTGAAGGAAGAGTACAAGGGGATGCTGTGATGCTAGAAGCAGCCGTAAATCCTCTATGTGGGACTGAAGGCCACGAACATACCGTTGGAGGGAAGTCATGAGGAGCAAGAAATGTAGGGGTGTCAACTCAGTGTCTGCTGATAGAGAGTTGCTACTACAGGGCACAGAAGTAGGAGGCATGCTTGTGCGGTCGGTGGAATCCAATGCTGAAAAACAATTGGTGGTGCGCACCGGGTGAGACAGAGGCTGGCCGGGCTAAGTGACCACGTGGCAACACTGTCGAGCAGGATCTTCAAGTTGGTGAAGGGGAAGACTGTGTCTTTAGCGGACTTCTTCAAGCTCTTCTGGTTAGAGGAAGACTTGAGTGTAGTTTGGCTGGAGGGACAGAGGAAGTCTTCTCTGGAGTACTCCTTCTGGCCTTTCCTGCCTGCCAGTTGTGTAGTGGGTAGCTTTGCCCCTTCAGGAGAGAATTTCACAGTTTGTTGCACAGCGGGACGGGGGACAGCAATGCTACCTTGACACTGGGAGACTTCACAACCTCAGGGCCAAATTTGAGATCACATGCCTGTGTAGCCACATCCCTCATGGAGCGAGGAGTAACAAGAACTGAACTATAACTGCCACAAGGGAGAACACAGGGTTTGCGACTAGCCAGTAACTTGTGAGCTAGGGTAAGGCACTTTTTTCTTTACCCGAATCTCTTGAACAGCCCGCTTACCTAGATACATGGGACAATACCAGGAGGAGGTGACGTGGCCCCCATTGCAGTTGATACAGTAGGGAGAGGTGGACATTTGCCCTCGTATGCATCCCTGCCACAGGTTACACATTTGGCCAAGTATTGACAAGACATTCTAGTGTGATTGAACCGATGACACTGGTAACAGCGCATCGAAATCAGAATTTAATGCCGGACTATAATTATTTTCTAGTCTGCTTTAATATTGAACGGCAACACCACCCTAGCAAAGGTGAGGGATAGAATGCGGGTGGGCACCAAGGAGGAATCGACCTTTTTCATTACACGATGTACGGCAATGACACCCTGATCAGAGAGGTAAGATTGTATTTCAGCCTCGGTTATACTGTCAAGCAGCCGGGTGTAAATTACACCACGGGCAGAATTCAAAGTTGTACGTGCCTCGAAACAAACAGGGTAGCAGTGGAGAAACGAGGCAACAAGTAGTAGTTGTGCTCGAGCATCAGAAGCTGTCTCTTGCCAGGATTTCACAGGACCAGCAATGGCATCAACACCTTTCTGAACAATAAACGGATTGACCGTGGCAAAGGACAGACAATCCTCAGTATGTGATACCACAAGGAACCGTGGTGCAGTGGGAAGGGTCTTTGAAACAGTAGCCTCATTACGTTTACGTTTCGTTGACGTTGATGCAGTGGATGAGTGACTCATCGCAAGGAAATTGCCCACGATTGTCAGCGTCTCCGTTGGCATGCTCCTTCCCCTTCACAAGGGGGCATACCTGTCTTAGGTGATTGTTCACACCTCAGGTCACATCTCCCAAGAACCTGATGGAGGGACCAATGGGTAATTTGGGAAGGTTACAGCTCAAGCTCAGGCAATCACACCTTCCTGGGCCTGGTCTGTACCAGGGGGTACATGCGAACCCTACCTGTCGACCCAGGGCTGGAGATTATGCGTTACCCAGTCAACTTTTAAGTGTCAGACGCGTGAGCCGGCCTTCAGGAACACACAGGTAGGAAGAAGAGGAAAAGAGGATCCTCAAATGCCGAAACAGAGGAACGAGAGGAGGAGGGAAACAAAGAAATGAAAAATGAGCCAAAAAGAAAGTTGAGACTGTTCTCAAGTCAGCAACAGAATGCAGAACAGAGATGGATACAACCAGTTGTGATTTAAGAAAAGAGAACTGAAAACCATGTGAGTGAGTCCATGCAGAATAGTGCTGGAAGGCACTGAGTGGGTGCTACCCTAGACACAGAGAGCAAGAGTGACAAACAGCCCAACTGAGACCTCAAGTGCATTAATAGTGATGAGAAAACGAAGGATACTCAATACAGAATCCTTTGTCATGCCATTCTCCTGGATCTACAGAGAGCTGCGAAAGGGGCCAACCTGAACTTGGAACGAGTGTTGGGGCAGGAACTGGCAAATAAAAATAGGGAGGGGCACTGAAGACACAATTGATGGAGTGCAAGTACAATGTGACTGCACCGAACTGTGCCTTAGGCCTTATGAAGATCAAAGAAAACTTCAAGAACATGGTGACACTGAGAAAATGCCTGCTGAATAGCAGTTTCCAACTCAAGCAATAGGTCAGTTTGGCACTGTACCCCCAAAAGCTGCCCGTTTAGGGAGATAAAAGATCCCAAGATTCGAGAACCCAACAAAGCTGCCAGGCCACCATCCGTACAAATAACTTGCAGGGACTGATTGGCCAGTAACTATTATGGGAGATGGATCCTTACTGGGCTTAAAAACAGACCCACAAAACTGTCCTCCCACTGAGGATGGAAAACACATTGGAGCCAAATATAGTTAAGGTGAGGTTTAATATCTTTCAGTTAAAAATTCTATTTTTTTAATTGCATTTTGGGAAGTGTTTAGAATCCATCCCTGAAACGGTTTTTCTGAAAATGGAATGGAATTCGCGGTTGAACAAAAAATGCACCTGCCTGAAATCGGCCTTTTTCACACACCAGTTTTTTTCTTTCGGAGGACGAGTTATTGTACCTGTGCTTAGAAGGAAGCACACAAAATTCAAATGAAAGTTTGAACTTGTGTGTTTGGAAGTTAGACGCCAAGTATTTGCATTCTGGTGAGAAGACTGTGGAGATCGCGACTTTACTGGCAGTGAGCAGCTTCAATGAAGGGTATTCAGCAATTCTGAAGACCATGACAATGATAGACGTCACCCTGGGACTCTATTCGACGCAGTTCGCCAATCATTCGGATGACCACCAGATTCAAGCGGCCGAAAACTGCTTGTTACCAGCCGTACGGGCGGCTCAGGAACAGTGCAGGATGGCCCAGATCGAGCAAAATGCCCTCTATGAGGAAGAGGAAGGACTAGTTTATGGACACAGAATAGCAGACTGAACATAAGTTGCATAATATTGTATTTATATGTAGTCAAAACTTCAAACGTGTTTTTCTCAAAATAACTTTTTTTATTGCACAGTATGGAAACTTCAAATCTACTGAACCGATTGGCATGATCGTTTGTTTCCGACGAAGGTAATTAAATTTTATAGGAGTTGTACCACTTTTATTCCGATCCATCAACTACAAATATTTTTGCTTGGCCGACAAAGTTAAAAAATCAATGAAAAAAAACCCTTTTTTTTCAAATGGCCACCATTTCATTTGTTATGGTCCAAATAACTTGAACGAGGTACAATTCCTAAAGAGTCTTATATACTTCACTATCATCAACTCAATTTTGATTTCAAACAAGTTGGCTGACCTGTGACATACCACGCGTGGAGGTCTACATCGAAATTTTGTTTCATTCTGACGGCACTTCTGCCTTTGCTCTTTGACATTTCCGGTCAAAAAAATTCCAGTTTGTGGAGGAAATATCAATAAACATTTTACCAAATTTGACATTGATATCTATAACACATCCCTTAGAAAAAAATTCTCAAAGAACATGCTTTTTTCGGACCAAAAATAGTAACCCTCCCCTTAAATGCCAGGTTGATACACTGTCATTAAAGTGGACTGAGATGTTGGAACAATTGGTTACAGATGGAATCGGACCAAGAGCTGAATTGTGGGAAGAGGAGAGGGCCAGAAAAAGTTTCCATTCAATAAAACATTCACTGTAGGATTCCACTTTACAAGGGGTAAAAGTGGGAAGTTCCAGCCTGCTATTTCTGGAGTAGACAGGCAGCCAGGTATAAGGCTCAGACTGATGCAATCACAGAATGGTTTGCAAGGTGATGCATGAGAACCAATGATCTATTGGACAAAGGCCGCCCACGAGAGCAAGGACCAGGATGGAAGACTGTCGGTCATTGGCAAACTTGGAGGATCCGTAGCGTACCTCACACCCGTCATTAAGGGACAGAAGAAACTAGGGAGATGGCAAAGCATTCCCAACATGCCTGCTTGCTCTGTATGATGAAGTATTGGGCTTTGTGGCAAAGGTGTTTAACGGTAATAAGACCAGCAGAGGATGCGTGCCGCTTAAAGCATTTCAAGGCTCAATGGTGATCTTGGTTGGGGTGGCAATAGCTGTGCACCACCATGGGACCGGGTGGCAGTGAAAGGAGTCAATCAAGTAGGGTACAGCAATTCTGACCATGTGAATATTCTCATCAATACACAATAGAATCTGAAAAAGAAGGGGTAAAAACGACACAGTGGTATGTAGAGACCAATCAGCACAACTGAAAGCCAAAGAAAGTTGTCTGTGGTGACAGACTGACCTGCAGCGTAGCCCAAACTGTAGGTACATTGAAAGGTGATAATCTGGTTGTGAGTTGGCAAAACCAATTAATGTGAATATGGTACCTTATTTGTGGTGACATTATGATCTGTAGTGTTGCTAGAGGTCTAGGTTAGGTTCAAAGGTGACAGTTTGGTTGTAATTTTGCAAAGCAGTTTCAAAGGCTTCAGTTAATCCTATAAATTTTCACACAGCTTAAATTCAGTGCATTTAAGCAATTATGCAACACACCTTTTGCATGTGTTCATCCGATTTCGCCATCTGTGCAAAGTAGTCATCAGGTCTCTTCACTGGTATACCAAGGTCTTTGAGTCTAGGAAGAGCCTCTATAACTGCAGCTTGAGCCTGTCTATGAAAATTCATTTCACGCTTGAAGTCATTCACAACTGGGTCATCTGCAGGGTCTAACGGCTTTGTCCCCTTCTTAGTGTTTTTCAGTTTGTTTGCACGCACAGTCTGCGTCTCTTCCAGCTGCAACCAAGAAATAGCCAATTATCTCATCATTAAATCAAGTCACAGCACTTAAATGAACATTTGATAAAGAAAGGATGTACTGATAGAAAAATATGATTCATATAGCAAAATAATTGAAATTTTGTCGCAAACCTAGCTTTCAACCATATCCCTGCTTATTGCTAACAGTTGGCTTAGCCGATTACGCCATTCAGACACACTTGCAAGACAAACTCAAACATTCTGTATTACTGATGTTTGACTATTATTTTTTAACAACACAAGTACCTCATGGAGACAGATCAATACCAGCAATGGATTGATTTTTGGCAAGACTGAATTGTACCAATGATATGATAGAAGACTCATCATGATATGATGAAAATGAATAGCTCAGAAAAATATACACAAACTATAAGAGTTTTCTCTAAGAAGATAGAACAGTGGTCAGCCATGGCCTTAATGAAGGAACCAACACTGGGCTTGCCCGAAGCGACTTCGGAAAATAGCATAAAATCTAAATTAGGATGACCAGACAGAGCATGCTCTATCTTCCCAAATATGAGGTCAGCATCTGAACAACAGCACTGGCCCATTAACTATACTGTAAAATGTTCTTCAATACTAATAACAGTCTCACTATTCATCACTGCACATGTCAACAAACCCCACTAATAACACTGGAATCACCAACTTGGGGCAACACCCTTTACATTAACTCCAGTCCGCTTGGGAAAAGGATTCCAATCCACTCAGAGAACTAACTTTAGAACTGTCAACATACCACTATTTCCCATTGAAGAAAGCTGAATGTGCACCATATTCCAGACCTACCCACCTCATAAAAATCAGATGAGATCAGGGACTGAATATGGGCCATTCTTGTCAGTACTTAACAACCTGGAGGACCCACCAGAGATGTGATGCATGTGCAAAGTGATGGACAGTAAGCTGCAGTTCAATGTGTATTTAACATTAAATTTACAGAGGACTTTATTAAAAATAAAGGTATTAGAACTGCTAGAGGCTGTAACTGAAGCAAGGACAGCAAGCTATCCATAATGTTTTAGAGTTGTCAAAGTAGTTTAAACCACATTCCCCATCCTGCAGAGTTGCCACATTGTTTACTTAGGCTTTCTTGCATACTATGGGTCACATGACTTCTGAGAAAGATTATTTGTATTTTAAAATACAGTGCTACATCGTACGGTGAAAAGTTTTTGTACAATTCTTAACATCAGCTGCACCATCTCGCGCACACGCACGCGTGCACACGCACGTACACACACGCACGTACACACACGCACGTACACACACGCACGTACACACACGCACGTACACACACGCACGTACACACACGCACGTACACAGCAAGGCAGCTACACTGTCCCAGCTCACTATGTTGTGCTGGCACAGCAGGTCAACTGAGGTGACAGGTTGTGTCGGGCGGACTGTACAAGTGGAGAAATGGGACAGGAAGCAGGGAGCGAGGGTTGGAGAAGGCTGGCTGACAGCTGAAGCGGAGAGGCCAGCAGGCACTAATCTACTTAACTGCACTCTTCACACAGGCTTCAAATGCTTGTTGTTGTGCCTGCCAATGACCTTAGCTTACACCTATCTCAAAGTGGTAATACACCACCCGCCCAGTCTACGAAATATCATAGTTCATTTTATGTCACATCTACTTCTAACCCCTAGCCACATTGATCATGGCCATGTAGAATACCCTGACCCAAGACCATCTAACACACGCACCACCTACTCTCACAGTCTACTTCTTCTCCATTTCATCTCCTCCCCACATTGACTTCTTCACATCATCATGCACCAAGAACAACTCCCTTTCCTGCACCAGAATGACCTCACAGGTGCCACTTTCTCACCCTGTGCTCCTGCTGCCTCTCCCTGACAGTTATCAACCACCCTTTCCCAAGCTCCCTTCCACCAGACACAACCCCAGACACGCTGCAGTGCCAACATAATGCAGTCAGTTGTGCAAATGAAACACTGCAGGTGTATGTTTACCCTACAGCTCTGAATGATTTATGTGAAAGCTAGCAAGGTTCTCAATCTGGTTTACATGCCTCTTGATGGCCGAATGGCGAGTTGTTATCTTTACACAGAGGGTTCTACTGTTGTTCACTGGAAAGACACACTAAATACTGTATTTTGTTTACAAAAGTTATGTTTGCTGAAATGGATCGATCTCCATCATGACAAAGAGTATGTACATAGACAGAATAAAATAACTTTGTGATTAACAGATTGCAGTGGCTGGATGCAATGTTTTAGTGTACAGGAAGCCATGCATAGAAAGACTCAGATACTTTGAAACTAACGACATACTTAGTATTTGGCACTAAATAACGAGCAGAGATTGGCTGGCAGCTGGTCCTAACCATTCAGATTGTACTAATAGTAATCATAAAGTACTTTAATCAATATTTAATAGTGTATGTGTCTACTGGTATGTTTAAGCTGGTCTGTGTTATAAAAATCTTAGGTTCCAAAGTCTTAATAATAACTTAAATGGATGACACAGGGGATCACGAATTCCTTCCAACTTGCCATGAAACCACTACACTACATCTGGTACTGAAATTGGAGGCCTCTTACCAGAACACTCAATCAATTTAACAGTACATAATAATAAATTTAAGGCAAGCCATTCCAGCTTGAGTAGCATCAAACAAGCGACAGGACAAGTGAGTGAGTGCAGAAGTTGGCTAACAACTGATACATGGGCACCCAACTATCCAGCCCACAACATATGCAATCCTACTGCCTTGAGCGAGTGCCTGTGGATAGAGATGGTCAAATAACTCAACTTGTGCTGAATCTGGTATGAAAGTGGTGCAGTAGCATCACCCGGCAGGTAGCTTAACCACCTGTGCCAGTCCTCAGGCAAGCTGACACTCTCAGTCACTTGGGGAGCAATGAAACAGCCTAATATACGGAAATGGATTCTTTACCATTTCACATTATAAAATAATTTGTCAATGACTGTTAGATCAAACATACTGTACGAGACATCCAGCTACTCATTTGAGGGCATATATGTATAGGCAGAATGTGTCATCACAAATATGCTTCCAGGCAGGATGAGCATTCCAAGAGAATTGAGAGCCCAAAATGGTACAAGATTGTAAGGGCTCACAAGTTCAGGAATTCTGCCAATAATCCAGGAGTCACACCAGCCCATATCCCTTTATTTATGTTATTGTGAAGTGAAAAGGCCATGGAAGCACTAAATGCAATCAACACTATGGTAGATGAGAGATACAGGTGTGTTGGTATGTTATAAACCTCAGGTAAGGTGGTGATGTAGTTTATGACTATACTTCCTTGTCTGAACTTTGTACACCAATTTTGGCCAAGTAGCCAAGTATTCACACAAGATTTTAGAAAACTGCATATTCTCCATACTCTATTAACAAATTACAAAGAGACTTTTTCAGTGTTAGCATTATTATGCTCATACCCAGAAAAGCATTACACTGTTCTTTCTTGAAAATCAGGTAGGCTTCCTGGACTGTCCTGTTCAAAACCATAACCGCTGAAGATGTGAGCGACGATTGACAGTATCATGATACGTGGAAGAAAATTCGAACAAAACTTAATAGCAACCCAACCTTTACAAATAAATGCTAATAGGGAAACACAGTATTCCATGCAGCTAGTTACGTGTCTGTCATCTTTGACATAATCAGCAATGAATGTCCACAAAGTTTCAACCACTTAATTTAAAGATACACACTACAACAGATGTCAACTGTCAATATTGATGACACCTGGGGAATTTAAAAAGAAATTACCTGAACAAATGCAATCCACTTCTTAGAAAAAAAAACTCTAGTTAAGAAGAAGTTGGCAAGATGGTACAGCACTGGACTCAAGTTCAGGAGGATGGTAGTTCAATAAAGAAAATGCTGGGATGGTTTCTTTGAAAGGGTGCACAGACAGTTTCCTTCCCTGTCTTTCCCTACTCTGAGGTCACTCCCCTTTTCTAATGATACCATCATTGTGATGCTAAACCCTAATATTCCTTCCCACTCGGATTAGAGAGATTAAGAGTATACATATAGATCTTAATATATCTAAAAACAAAGATGATGTAACATACCAAACGAAAGCGTTGGTACGTTGATAGACACACAAATAAACACAAAAACACACACAAAATTCAAGCTTTCGCAACCCACGGTTGCTTCATCAGGAAAGGAAAAGGGAAAGACGAAAGGATGTGGGTTTTAAGGGAGAGGGTAAGGAGTCATTCCAATCCCAAGCCCCAAACTCTTTGCCTTTACAAATGTCTGCTTGTGTCTGTATATGTGCGGATGGATATACGTGCGGGCGAGAGTGTATACCTGTCCTTTTCCCCCCCTAAGGTAAGTCTTTCCGCTCCCGGGGTTGGAATGACTCCTTACCCTCTCCCTTAAAACCCACATCCTTTCGTCTTTCCCTATCCTTCCCTCTTTCCTGATGAAGCAACCGTGAGTTACGAAAGCTTGAATTCTGTGTGTGGTTGTGTGTTTATTTGTGTGTCTATCAACATACCAACGTTTTCGTTTGTTTTTAGATATATTTTTTCCCACATGGAATATTTCCCCCTATTACATTCATATAGTTCTTAAGTTAGATTCGATAAGTGAATGGAAAACAAGAGATACTAGTAATGTAATTAAGTACTCTCTAGCATAAACTGTAAAATATATTATATATGTAGACATCTGGACTGCCAATACTTGATTTAAACACTATCAACAAAAACATTATACACACGGAAAGCTCCAAGTGATACTGGCATATATCAAATAGACTGTTATAATCAGACTCAAAAACAGGACTAAAACGACAAAAACCTTTCCAGGTGCAGATGCCGATACAGATCATAATTTACTTGTAGCAGATATTAGGACAACATTAAAGAACATATAAAAAAATAGGCTGTTGAGAAACGAAGAATGAGAACTTTAAGAAAGAGCACAGTCACTGTGTCGAAAATGAACTCTAACATGTAAGGAGAAGTGGCGAAGTCACTGAAGAGTGGAATATCATCAGACATACAATGCTCGAAGTATTAGAAAGAGAGAGTGGAATATCATCAGACATACAATGCTCGAATTATTAGAAAGAGAAACTGGAGAGGTGAAAATAAGAAGACATAAGAAAGACTGGACGACAGGAAGGAAGTATGTTGGATAAAAAGGATGAGCACAGGAAATGGAAAAATGACAGTTCCGAAGAAAACAGTACAGAAAACTGAACAATTAACTAATGGAACCGAGCGAGGTGGCGCAGTGGTTAGCACACTGGTCTCTAATTCGGGAGGACGATGGTTCAATCCCACGTCTGGACATCCTAATTTAGGTTGTCCGTGATTTCCCTAAATCGCTCCAGGTAAATGCCGGGATGGTTCCTTTGAAAGGGGACGGCCGACTTCCTTCCCTAATCTGATGAGACCGATGACCTCTTAGTTTGGACTCTTCCCTCAAAACAACCCAACCCCAACCCAACTAATGAAGCTAACTGACCAGGCTAGAGAGGATTGGAAGAGCAACAATGTGAGGAAATAGGAGAACAGGGAAGAAAAGGAAAATTGGAGTAAATGTACAAATCAGTAAAATTCTCAACAAAGAGAGAAGTAAGGAAAATAGGCAAACATGAAATGTTAAACTTTGGAAGAAGGCAGTACATATAGACAAGAAGTAAGTTTGGATCATTTATGTGGAAGAGTTATATGGCATCCAGGCTGATAATACCAGTCTGCTTTTGCAAGATGAAAGGGACCAAAATAAAGAAGACCGAGGTCCTAAGACACCGAAATAGGAATTTGAGAAAGCAATCATGGAGCTCAGGGAAAAGAAAGCATTGGGCTTTGAGATACCACCCAAGGCAATGAGAATCTTAGGTAAAAATTCAATAGCTAGATCAACTGATATAGTAAACGGACTTATGAAACAGGAATTCGGGCTCACTATCTACTTAAGGGCACAGAGTACTTCCATATTTTGTGAAAACAGCACAGATGCTCGATATGATCATCGAACTGTAAGGGCAGCAGTGGAAGATCGTACAACTACCACAGCACAGATAAGAGGGCTTGTGAGCCCAGATGTGCCAACATGAACTGTTGTGAGCCAGTTATTAGCAAAGGTATTATGGGCACACACACTTTTAGTCCTCCTTCCACTCACATCACAGCACTGACGTTCACAGCTCAACTGGTGCCATCAGAGAATAACTTGAAGCATTGTCTCTTAGACTACATTAATTCAAGATGTGCTGGCCCTACTTCAAGCCTTATGGTCTGGGGTACTTTTCGTGTTTCTGGAGGGGACACTAACCAGCACTCAGTACATGTAGAATGTTATTAAACACATTCTTTTGTCAATCTTGCTGCAGGAAGGTGATGTGTTGTTCCAAAAGGATGAAGCTCAACCACACACTGCCCATGAAACTCTATGGGCTCTGAAAGCTTTGCAGCAACTTCCCTGGCCAGCACGATCCACAGACTGGTTTGCAATTCTACATCTACATCTACATTTATACTCCGCAAGCCACCCAACGGTGTGTGGCGGAGGGCATTTTACGTGCCATTGTCATTACCTCCCTTTTCTGTTCCAGTCACGTATGGTTCGTGGGAGGAACGTCTGCCGGAAAGCCTCTGTGCGCGCTCGAATCTCTCTAATTTTACATTTGTGATCTCCTTGGGAGGTATAAGTAGGGGGAAGCAATATATTCGATACCTCATCCAGAAACACACCCTCTCGAAACCTGGCGAGTAAGCTACACCGCGATGCAGAGCGCCTCTCTTGCAGAGTCTGCCACTCGAGTTTGCTAAACATCTCCGTAACGCTATCACGGTTTCCAAATAACCCTGTGACGAAACGCGCCGCTCTTCTTTGGATCTTCTCTATCTCCTCCGTCAACCCGATCTGGTACAGATCCCACAATGATGAGCAATACTCAAGTATAGGTCGAACGAGTGTTTTGTAAGCCACCTCCTTTGTTGATGGACTACATTTTCTAAGGACTCTCCCAATGAATCTCAACCTGGTACCCGCCTTACCAACAATTAATTTTATATGCTCATTCCACTTCAAATCGTTCCGCACGCATACTACCAGATATTTTACCGAAGTAACTGCTACAAGTTTTTGTTCCGCTATCATACAATAAAGGATCCTTCTTTCTATGTATTCGCAATACATTACATTTGCCTATGTTAAGGGTCAGTTGCCTCTCCCTGCACCAAGTGCCTATCCGCTGCAGATCTTCCTGCATTTCGCTACAATTTTCTAATGCTGCAACTTCTCTGTATACTACAGCATCATCTGCAAAAAGCCGCATGGAACTTCCGACACTATCTACTAGGTCATTTATATATATTGTGAAAAGCAATGGTCCCATAACACTCCCCTGTGGCACACCAGAGATTACTTTAACGTCTGTAGATGCCTCTCCATTGATAACAACATGTGTTCTGTTTGCTGAAAACTCTTCAATCCAGTCACACAGCTGGTCTGATATTCCGTAGGCTCTTACTTTGTTTATCAGGCGACAGTGCGGAACTGTATCGAACACCTTCCGGAAGTCAAGGAAAATAGCATCCACCTGGGAGCCTGTATCTAATATTTTCTGGGTCTCATGAACAAATAAAGCGAGTTGGGTCTCACACAATCCCTGTTTCCGGAATCCATGTTGATTCCTACAGAGTAGATTCTGGATTTCCAAAAACAACATGATACTTGAGCAAAAAACATGTTCTAAAATTCTACAACAGATCGAGGTCACAGATATAGGTCTATAGTTCTGCACATCTGCTGGACAACCCTTCTTGAAGACTGGGACTACCTGTGCTCTTTTCCAATCATTTGGAACCTTCCGTTCCTCTAGAGACAGCTGTTAGAAGGGGGGCAAGTTCTTTCGTGTACTCTGTGTAGAATCGAATTGGTATCCCGTCAGGTCCAGTGGATTTTCCTCTGTTGAGTGATTCCAGTTCCTTTTCTATTCCTTGGACACTAAGTCGATGTCTGCCATTTTTTCGTTTGTGCGAGGATTTAGAGAAGGAACTGCAGTGCGGTCTTCCTTTGCGAAACAGCTTTGGAAAAAGGTGTTTAGTATTTCAGCTTTACGCGTGTCATCCTCAGTTTCAATGCCATCATCATCCCGGAGTGTCTGGATATGCTGTTTCGTGCCACTTACTGATTTAACTTAAGACCAGAACTTCCTAGGATTTTCTGTCAAGTCGGTACATAGAATTTTACTTTCAAATTCACTGAACGCTTCACGCATAGCCCTCCTTACGCTAACTTTGACATCGTTTAGCTTCTGTTTGTGTGAGAGGTTTTGGCTGCGTTTAAACTTGGAGTGAAGCTCCCTTTGCTTTCACAGTAGTTTCCTAACTTTGTTGTTGAACCGCAGTGGGTTTTTCTCACCCCTCACAGTTTTACTCGGCACGTACCTATCTAAAACGCATTTTACAATTGCCTTGAACTTTTCCCATAAACACTCAACATTGTAAGTGTCGGAACAGAAATTTTCATTTTGATCTGTTAGGTAGTCTGAAATCTGCCTTCTACTATTCTTGCTAAACAGATAAACCTTCCTCCTTTTTTTTATATTCCTATTAACTTCAATATTCAGGGATGCTGCAACGGCCTTATGATCACCGATTACCTGTTCTGCGCTTACAGAGTCGAAAAGTTCGAGTCTGTTTGTTATCAGTAGGTCCAAGATGTTATCTCCACGAGTCGGTTCTCTGTTTACTTGCTCGAAGTAATTTTCGGATAGTGCACTCAGTATAATGTCACTTGATGCTCTGTCCCTACCACCCGTCCTAAACATCTGAGTGTCCCAGTCTATATCTGGTAAATTGAAATCTCCAGCTAAGACTATAACAATCTGAGAAAATTTATGTGAAATGTATTCCAAATTTTCTCCCAGTTGTTCTGCCACTAATGCTGCTGAGTCGGGAGGTCGGTTAAAGGAGCCAATTATTAACCTAGCTCGGTTTTTGAGTGTAACCTCCATCCATAATAATTCACAGGAACTATCCACTGCTACTTCACTACAGGATAAACTACTACTAACAGCGACAAACACGCCACCACCGGTTGCTGCAATCTATCCTTTCTAAATACCGTCTGTGCCTTTGTAAAAATTTTGGCAGAATTTATCTCTGGCTTCAGCCAGCTTTCTGTACCTATAACGATTTCAGCTTCGGTGCTTTCTATCAGCGCTTGAAGTTCCGAAACCTTTGAGGCTGTTGGCCTTTCTGTACTTGCCCGAGGCCATCTAACCCAAAAAACTGCCCAGTCCACGCCACACAACCCCTGCTACGTGTGTAGTCGCTTGCTGCGTGTAGTGGACTCCTGACCTATCCAGCGAAACCCGGAACCCCACCACACGAAGGCGCAAGTCGAGAAATCTCCAGCCTACACAGTCACAGAACCGTCTTAGCCTCTGATTCAGACCCTCCACTCGGCTCTGTACCAAAGGTCCGCAGTCAGTCCTGTCGACAATGCTGCAGATGGTAAGCTCTGCTTTCATCCTGCTAGCGAGACTGGCAGTCTTCACCAAATCAGATAGCCGCCGGAAACCAGAGAGGATTTCCTCTGATCCATAGCAACACACGTCATTGGTGCCAACATGAGCAACCACCTGCAGATGGGTGCACCCTGTACCCTTCATGGCATCCGGAAGAATCCTTTCCACATCTGGAATGACTCCCCCCCCCCGGTATGCACACTGAGTGCACATTGGTTTTCTTCCCCTCTCTTGATGCCATATCCCTAAGAAGCCCCCTTACGCGCCTGACGTTGGAGCTCCCAATCACCAGTAAGCCCATTCTCTGCGACCGACCGGATCTTGCAGACTGAGGGGCATTGAGCACATGTGAGATATGATGGGACAAGAAATGATTTGTGTGACTCATCAACAAAGAACTCTTGAAGAACTACATGAACAGGCCGGGCAGGTGTGGCATAATGTATCCCAGGAGAGTATTCACCATCTATACAATACCAAAGTCAGTGCTTGCACTGCCACCCATGGAGGCTGCACGACATATTAATATGGATGTCTCAGCATCAGTTGATACCTGTTACCTCAGTGCTATTGATCTGTAAATGTGATCATTTCATTCATGTACTCCAAATGCACTGCTGCAAAAATAAATCCTGAACGCATCGAAAACCTCCAAATGGGTGTACAACATTTTTACCAGCAGTGTAAAATTCACACAAATGAATACATAATTGCTTAAATGAAATTACATCAGCTTATAAATAGAATTCTATTTTAATTCATCATCATGTGTAAAATTCTAGGGTATACTGAAATATAATTTCATAACCAGATATTGATATCAAAGAATCTTTTTTTTTATATAATGGAAGTGGCGAAATATGAATACTGACAGATTATATTGCCTGAAAGTAAATGAACAACAAACTAGTAGGAAGTGTTTAAGAAACACTACAAAAGGCATCACTTATGACACAAAAATCTGTATCATTGGACTGCTTTGTAAACCAGTTACCCTTAAATTTTCTTTTATTGAATTTCCTGTTGTATGACTGACAGCATTTATTGCACACTAATAAACATCTATACTCACAAAATCTGAAGTACTTGAACAACAAACTTTCTGTAGGACGTAAGCGAAACACTTCACCAATAGAAAAATAAACAGAAACAAAGCTTTGATAATTAACAGATACTGGAAACTGGTAGTGTTACAAACTTACACAATACATCCCAAACAGAATCACTGGAAGCAAAAATGTTTGAGATGTGTTGCAAAATAGTAATGGTCTTCTCTAATTTAAATAATGGGGGAAAGGCATACAGTCATGACTATTTTTTTATTATTATTATTATTTTAAACTCAGTAAAGTATATACCTATGTAACCAAGGAAGACAACAGATTTCATAAAGTAATAAATTTTGATTTTTCTATCATCCGAAAGTACCACGTGCCTTTAAAGACCATTCTAGCACCCTTACCCATAAATTGCAATGTGAAAGAATACAAAGACTATAAGACAATCAGTTTTATCAGTCATGTTACAAAGTCTAACAAGAGTCATGTAAAGGAGAACTGAAAAGAAAACTGAGGAAAATACTGGGGAAGACCAATTTGGTTTCAGAAAGGGTCAAGGAATGAGAGATGCTACGGGCCATTCCACATCAAATCACCCAGGTCATGTTGCCCATCATCTTAGATTTTCATGCAACTTTTCACATTTCCCTATACTTATAATAAAAGAGGCTGCCTCATGAAAGTACAGACCCAAAAGTTATAAATTTAATTGAAATGTTTTCATTACAAGGGCTAACTTTATTTAGGGTGTCAAATTAGCATTTTTAAATAATAAATATTATAGCCACACTAATGTTAATTTAAAACATACATGTTCAGCAGTGATGATCCCTGAAACTATCAATGAAACTTCTTAAGAGAATCTCTGTTTTTAATCCACAGTGACAAATTAATATTCTGTTAACTTCATGTCCTTTTCATTAAAGAAATACATTCTGCCTAATGATGATGATTTAGGTACACCAACAGCACATAAAATGTTTTCCAAAGGCACAAAACAAAAGCCCTCCTCCTAAGGCCAAACGAATGACACTGCTAGTCCAGTTGGGTGGAGAAAAAGTAGTTGAACATCTCCTTCGGAATAGACATTTCTGGTGAAGGCAGAGTACTACCTGCCATCGTATACAGCTGCTACAAAAGAATTTTATTGAGGACAAGTGCATGTCCATCTTGAGACATTTTCACTGAATGAAAAAATGAAGTAAGGCTTTTCAGAATTTACTCTTCTAATCTCTAAAGAATCACAAGAAAATGGTTTGTAATGTTTAAAATTCCCAGCACCAGGTATTGTGCGAGTTGTCGAAAATCTCGACTTGAGGTTCTTGCATAGGAGATCTAGATTGACTTTTTCTAAAAAGTGAGAAAAACCAATTGTTAATATTAGCTTTGCAGATATCATAAACACCTGATGCAGTTGTTATTTTTGCGTAATCCGCTGGTTGAAGACTAGCTCTTCTCAATATACGTCAAGTGCGAAATTGTACTATTATAAATAAAATTTCTATGTAACACCACACAGTACACTGTACTTGTAGTGAGACAGTCGTGATTCCTGAAATCCATAGTCTGTGGCCTCTGGCCTGCCAAGGAGTAGCTTGGTCCTGGATCCATGAATAAACCACAAAAATCCGCCACATTATGCTAAACAAAAAACAGACCCAGTCTGTGGGCATATCAGTGAGACTAGATCCAATGGGCAGGGCCTGCATTAGTGGGCTTCAGATCGGCAGGCCCGACCCATTAGATATACCTGCAGAAATGGCCTGCGGTTTTGGCCCATGGTGGAAATCCACTCTCACGACCAGCTATTCACTTGTCACTGATGCCATATTGGCAATGTGAGACTGTGGTGATCAATCCATGCAACAGATAACTTGCACAAATATTCTGAGGATCAATACTAATGATGATAGGTAGCAACTCGCCATAAAGATGATCGCTGAGCCACAGACAGGCACATAGAAAAGACAATCACTATCTCACAACTAAATTGTCAGAAAATGAGGGCACACACATTCACACAGACACAACTCATGCACACATGACTGCCATCTCCGGCTGCTGATCAACAATATCTGAGAATCAAATCCAAACAAACCACTCCTCACACCTCCCTGCATCTCGGCAGCTGCTAGGCTAACGGCAAGAAGTGGTGGCTGCACTAACTGAAAGGTGCAGGCAGTGGTAGGAAGGAGAGAAGCAGTAAGAATGAGACTACGGAAGCACCATACATTCTCAGCAGCTCCCAGCCAGCAATGATGCATGACATCTCAGTAAACAATCCATTTCATCTACAGAGACATGAACAAGATTTTTTTCCAGAGGTTTCCACCCCCCACCCCCAATCTCCCTGATATTTTGATTTCCCCGACACATTTGAAGTTCCCCAATATTCCCTGATTTCCAGAACTTGTGGCAGCTCCCTTTCTACAGTTCCTCCCAAACCACACAGATTTGTCATGACCAGTAGCAAAAAAGGTATGCCCAGCATCAATAGAAAAAATCGTTTTTGTGGTCACAGAAATTTTTAAAGCTTTTTCTATTCTTAAGCTGAGCAGCATATCCATCAGAGACTAATGCACTTTCTTCACTTGTGGGTATTGTTCTGCCAGCCACTTAACCATTTATTTATGGACAGCATATACAAATTTTACACCATGTTCCATATCACCACTTATAAAGCAGTGGTTCAGTATTACCAATTTACTTTCTTCATTTACAATTAAACATACACAGGATGGATTGTACAGCTGCTGCTTGTCCAGCGGTAACTCTGAATTTCATTCTGAATTACAAAACTGTAGTTTTAGTTTTCAGCCAAGTCCATTGCCAGAATTGTTTTTTCTGGGGTTAGATTTTCTTTCAATTTTTTCAATAATTTTGACTGACACATAGATATAAACGAGTGTGGTTTAAGTGTTTGTAATTTTGTTACCAAGTCTATGTATTCACCAACAGTTGCAGACTGCTTTACCAATTACGAAATTTAGAAAGACCAATGTTAATGCTTGAGTTCTCCCATTTCAAACAAGAGTACAGTTCTCTTAAGTTGCAAAGGGTGAGTCTTTTTTGCATATACAAATTCTTCTGAAAGCTAACTGTGTCTTTTGCTCCTGGTAACATTCGAATATATTCATCATTTTGGTACAGATCTTTAACACTTCATCAGCAATAACTATCTCCCTTTTTGGTTTACGAATTGATAAAATACTCATTTCTGTTTTCAGTTTCCTTGCTTGTCGAACCACATATTCACTAACATTAAATTATGACAGTATGTTTTCCTTTGTCAAAGAGGGTGGATGCAAAGTTAAAATTTGATTTTTTTCAGGTATTCTTAAACTAGCCACTTTTCTTTCATTAACAATACCATGGCATCAAAATCTTTGGCTTTCTTAACAACTTCACCATCAATTTTTTTTTCTCTACATTCAGAATCTTCAATACTGCAAACCTTTCTTTCCAAAACATGGTTCACTTTTACTAGCTTCTTTCTGCCATATGAATGGAAGGGAGTGAAGTTTTAGCTCCACAAATCATGTAAAGTTTTACTTGCCTCCTGATCTTTTAGTACTGATTCGTGAAACGTCATCTGAGGTCATCTGCATCACTCATTTCTATCACTGATGTCAGTTTTCTGTTCACAAATCTTACATGTTGTGCAAAGTTTTTAGCCTTGTTTTGTGCAGATTCTTTTAGCACTTAATGTTTTAGACAAAGACAAGCAAACTAACATCAAAGATTTTTTTAACGGTTTGTGTGTTTTGAAAGTATCACACATTCTTTGATTAATTTCAAAAACTTTTAAGTTATAGTATCTATGGCATTCACAAATAGTAGCACTTTCTTGATCCCGCGGAAAGCTTATATTGAATTGCAGCAATATTAAATCTCGTTTGTCTTCACTCAGCTCTTATATTTTTTTGTAATTTTTACTCTGGTATAAGTTGTCAAATGACGAGGTGTTTTTGCAATTTTTCGATAGTGCATGAATTCACATGGTAAACTGCAATTAACTGAGCACTAAGTCACTTAAAACATACTTTATACAAGTGGCATATAGGGCCGCACCACAAACAGTTATTACCTGTCTCTCAGAAAGACAAAAAGCAACTGAGGCCAAATAGACAAACTGTTGGAAGCCAGTTATTCTCAACAATGAATGTCACCAATTGTTGCGTTGTTTTCATGCCTATACAGGTTTCAAACAAGCTACTGCTGTCGAAGAACACTTTTTAATCACTGTGAGCAGGGATTGGCTGAACACAAAAATCGTATATAGTATAGTTTTTGATACTTACTGACTTACTCAAATGAAAGGAAATAAATTTTCACATTTAAAGTCAACTTGCCTGACTACAATGAGTTATACTTAACTAGGCTAATTTGATACCCTTGCATTTGAGGCAGTGAGTCGAACTTGCTTAAAATGACCCTTTTCCAACATAGTGGAAAGTATTCTGATTTCAATTGTGTGTGTATTAGCAGAAGGCCCATTAAAATTTTTATTTTATTTGAAAGCTTACAATCTAGATGATTATTTAAGACCAAAATCAGGTTCCCAGCAGGTTGGAGAAACGTGAGAAGCATTTTCCTATATCATCACAATTTTTCGAAAACTAAAATCTTCTTTGTAATTTTATTGCTTAAACAATTACATGTCTGTTATGTATGCACTCCTCTTTTTTTAAAATATATATATATATATATATATATATATATATATATATATATATATATATATATATATAGACACACACACACACACAAACACCTCAGTTATGGGCATTTATGTATGTACCATTTTGCACTGACATTCTTACAGAGCCCAGTTATCAGAATATCACTGCATTTAAAATTAGACATAAAATAAAGTTGTTGTCTGAGACTAAAAAGATTTTGCAGAAGTTCATATGTTTTAAGTATAAGCCAATGTGCAAAGTTTTGTGAAAATCATAAGTAGGGGTTACAAATCATTGAATTATTGTGTGTTTTGACGTGGAATGACACTATATATTGTCTGAGAATTATTGGAGAAAGAACACTAGAAATGAACAAAGAGGTGTATATTTGTTTTATTGAATGGGAGAAGGATTATAACTGGAATATAATGCTGAGAATTTTAAAAGTTGCGCACAGACTGAAGAGATAAAAGTTTAGAGAGATGTATACAAAAGTAAGAGTATGGAACGAAGAGACTGTAGAGATCAACACTGGAAGGAGAGTACAGCAAAGATGCTCACAGTCACCAAAGCTGTTCAGTATATACAGAGGGGATCTGATAGGTCAGGCACATGAGGCTGCAAGATACACTGTAATTGGGGGAGAAATGATAACGACTATAAAATACGTGGATGATCATGCGGTGCTGGCACATTCAGAAGAGGAGCTCCAGATGATTGAGAGTATTGTAAAAAGAGGCAAGGCGTATGGAGTGAAGACATAAAAGGGAAAAAACAAAGGTGATGAGAATAAGCAAGAAGGAAGCTTCAATTAACATATTTATAGACGGAAAAAAAGATAGAACAAGTAAAATCTTTCTGTATCTGGGAAGTTTAGTGGCATGGAAAGGAAGCTGTACAGAAAAAGTAAGGAGGATATCCATGGGAAAGACAGCATTTAAAAAGGTGCAGAAGAATTCCAATTGAACTGAGAAAAGGTTTGCTAAATTCATGTCTGAAAGGTTGCGTTATACAGCAGTGAAACATACACATTTAAAAATAAAGAAGAAAGATACTTACAAAGTTTTCAGATGTTGCTATGGAGAAGAGTGCTTAAGATAAAGTGGACTGGCAGGCTTAAGAAACATGAAGTAATGAAGTAAATAGGAAAAGTATAAAAATTATTGGAAGTCGTCATAAAGAGAGAAAAAAGAGCATGGCTGGTACATATACTGGTACTGCTAGGAATTGTCTACAATGAAGAATTAGAAAGAAAAGTTGAAGGGATAAGAGGAGGAGGCAGAAAGATAATTGGTTGATGGATGACATTTGATGAGGACGCACATACAAACAGTTGACGGAAGATGCTCACAACAGGACACAATGAAAAGCCTCTAGTTGAAACCTGCCATAGACAGATACAATAAAGTAGATGTAGAAGAAGAAGGAGAAATGCAGGTCGACAACACAGTGACATACTTACTCAGACACAGAATACACACTTACTGAGAGGTGGGTGCAAAATGAGAATTTCTAAACTGTTATTTAAATCTAATTACAACAAAATTTAACAAAAGATCTCAACTGCATTGAAGTACTTTTAGTTTATTGTAAGTTATACCACAGAGTGTGTGGAAGTAAAATTACTATCAGTTGCAGATATGACATTATAGAAAACAGTATTTACGTCATCTTATTAAGTAATTGTTTGACAAGAGCTGTATTTTCAGATCAGAGGTATTTTACATGCAATGTTCAGTAATGTGTTTCAGTGACATATCGTAATGTACATATAATATTACGATTAAATTGCATGAACAGCTACTACCAACAACAAATCCATGTATTTCATTTTAAAAAAATTCGTTAAATGCTGATCACATATATGTAGGCCTATAGATAAATAGAGTACAAAGTATAGTCACTGAAATACACAAAGAGAACATTACTAATATCATACTGCCGATGGACAATGTCCAAAACTAGTCCAGTGTAACAAAATACTACCACAAAGCACATTTTGTCAAACAGTTAATTAATAAGAAGGCATATTTACACATTTTAGAAGCTGCAGGGAAAATTTACAAGATAAAGAAAGTACACCTATTCCACACAAGAGTCAAACAATGAACAAATGGGAAGCTAACATTTAGTGAAAAAAATATGCAAACCTTAAAACTTCTTATAAAAAGAGAGATTCCCAACCAGCTGATGACGTCACACAAATAGCTATAAATCAACCCTATGTGAGTGCCATCAGAACTAAAGTCAAGATTGACAATGTTTTTACTGTCAGGCAACATTAAGAGCAACTCTCTAGCTAGTGAACAATTGGTAACCCTGCACATGAAGGTATACCAGCAGATATCAGTTGACTGGTATGTCTACTTCTGATGTGTATTGGTTGTGCTGAGACAGTTATTGAAAAGACTAAATAATAAATGCAAGATCTCTCTAATGTTTTAGTAAATGTCAGACAGAAAATACACAGCAACACCAGCCAAACATTATTACTAATCACTGAATTTGTTACACTAGATTAATTACAGTTCATTATAATTTTACAAAGAACCCACTTCAGGCTCATGTCTTCATCAAGAGGGCAAAATTCATACGGGCTACACCCTACTACTATAGCCCACACAAAAATCTTTGATGTCATTGACAAAACAGAACCGGAAGAAAGATTTAAAGCAGCCAATGAAACAATTTGTTGTCAAACAAAATTACCTTCGCTGCTAACTCTGGTGCGAGGGGGGCATGACCAGTAACAAGGTCAAGCCGTTCAATCCATGGAAGACCCAATCGAAATCCTGACAAGCACTTTTTAAGTTCTACCTGAAAAAAAGGAAGAGGAAAAAATGGTACTGACAACAATGCCATTATGAAAATACAAAAAGGGTAACGAATGTACGTGGGCAATACGTTGGCTTTGAAGAAATGTAAATGGCTAAGAAAAAAAACTTACCACATTATTTTTAAAAGTTTTCTTTTCTACCTCTGCTACAGCATTCAGGCCTGGCTTCAACACGCCCTTCTCGAAGGCTTCCTGAAGCTGAAATTAAATGGACAAAAACTATAAAACAAGCTATTGAACTAGCATGATAACAGACGTAATAATAGATATTCTTTACACCGCACCTGAGAATCAGAGTCGTAGTCTATTTCAGCATCTGACTCGATATCAGACATGATGCACACAAGGATTATCTCCGTACACAATCTACACACATCTCTTAAACACAAATATAAATTCCCCAAACTACGAGAGTCGAGACACAAGCAATCAAATCAACCATGTGCATATACAAACATTGCTTGGTAACATCTCTGATACCACCACAGCAGGGCCGCCAACTTGTTTTATTATCCGTTTGTCTGAACATGGATCTAATGTGGTCTCGCTGCAACAGACGTGGGGTCTCACCAAATTCACACTGGACGTCACGTCATGTCAAAACATTCCCAAACCGTCACGTCACGTGAAGGTTTCCAGGGAAGAAGGTTTCGACGGTGTAGTTACATTTCACTTTTCATTGGTCCTTTTAATCATTTGTTGTACAAGGTATACAGTATCATATTGGACAAGTCATTGTGATTTTTAACACACATATTTTAAATTATACAAGAATATGTACATTGATTTAGGCTTAATATTCTCACAGCTGAAAATTCAGCTTTCGTACAATATACTTAACACAAGTAACTGAATCAGATTTTTTACATACCATTTTGATTAACATTTCAATCATTCTTTTTTCACAACAGATTTTAGTGTTTCAAGATATTCATCTACACTACAACAACACTTTTGCAATAAATATTTATCAACAGCAGTTTTAAATTTTGAAGGATCATTTATTGTTTTAATGTTATTAGGCACCTTATTGTATAATCTGTTTCCTATTTGCAGTGATTCATTCTGTTTTAGTGTTGTGTATGCATGCTGAACATGTATTTCCTGGTTTTTCCTTGTGTTATATGGATGGATATTCTGGTTACTTGATTCAAGATTGTTCCTATTTTCTAAGATTTTCCTAACAAATATTATTACTTGTAACATATATACACATTGTAGTTAAATAAACGCTTGCATGATTTTCTTGCAACAGCATTTTCTATGGCACTTACAATTCTATATTAGCATATAAAACCACTTTTGCTGATAGACGCATTTCCGCAAAAAGTTTATGCCATATCGCAGTAAGATTTCTGGCTGGGCGAAGTATGGATTTTTAGTGTCTCTTTCAATGTGCAAACAGAAAGAGCTTTGATAGTATTAACAAATGGTATTCAATTTACTTGTAATGTATTTTGGATGTTGAACAGATCTTGGATATTCTTGGATCCATATTCCAAGAAATTTTGTAGAGCTTACATTTTCAAGGTTTCTGGCAAACAAATCTATGTCTAGTGTTAGTGGATATTTACTTTTCACTGTGTGTAAGTACACTGTACCTCTTTATTAAGTGTTTACTACTAAATTGTTTCCGGAAAACCAGTTTGTAATGTGTGTGGTACACTTTTTAATCACCATGCGGTAGTTGTTCTCTGGTTCTTCCTTTTATTACAATATTTGTGTCATCTGCGAATTTTATGTAATTATGGTGTGGACTAGAGATGGGCAAAACTGTTCTTTTCAGAGATCGGATCAGAACTGTTCACTCCATGAAATGAACTAGCCCTTTTTCATGACTCACCACTCATTCACAACAGAAAATAATAAGGACTTTTTTTGGGTGATTGGAAATTGTTGTAACTTGAGATTTACATTAACAATATATTTGGCTATGATGTATTAAAATTTCATTAACCTCATACAAATACATCCCAAGCCATATATTTTTAAAGTGAACGTTTCCTTCTGAAGACGCCTAAAATTGCAAAATCCGTACTACAGTAAGAAAGAAATATGTAAATTTGACTGGTCCAAAGTGCTGCTTGCATGTAGCCTTACACAGAATAAAACAAAGAAATTATTGGTGTATCACATTTTGCGATACGTTTATCGGTTCGCTCGTATGTAAAGCGAAAATTCGAGTATCCATATTAAAAAAACCTATAGTAAGAGGAGTCGTCAGGAACCTAATCTGATCAGTTTAAACAAATTAAAATAAATTAAAAACAAATGATGTATACATAACATAATTATGTAATATCCATTCAGGTATTTCTACGAAGCACAGTATCCAGTAGAGACGAAGTCCAATGCAGAGGCGCTGAGTCAAGCAGATCGAGCCGCGAACTGTATTACTGCATGAGCTAAGACCGCAGAGACCAGAGTGACACCTGAGTTGCTTTGCTCAACGCTCTCGCTAGAGTCGAGAACGGTGGGTGAGCATTGAGCGGTCGAGTTCCGAGGGTGTGGGGAGCGGTGAACTCCCACCAGTCACTCGCTCCGAGACAAATCGTCCGTTCTGTTGCGAGCAGGTTGTTGCAAGTAGTTCTTATGTTCTCCGCTAGGAGGCTCATTGTCCTTTTTGCTAGCATCAACTGCCCAGAGGCCAGGACGTGCGACTGAAACGATCGCCGACAGAGTGCGATGCAAAGCTACGGTGCGCCAGACACTGCACGCGGCAGAGGAAGCACAGAGGCGGCACGGCATATGTGAAACACAAAATCCAATGGGGCACGCACAATGCAGACAGCCAAGGCAGATGCAGCGCAGAGGCTGGCGCTGGCTACGTTGTGTGCTGTGTTCTCTGACCAGCAGAGGCCCCACTGATCTGCTCCGACAAACGTTTGGAGCTACCGTTCTTTTTTTCTAAATCACTGATTGTTCACTCCTTTGAAAGATTCAACTCTATGAATCAGTTAAGGAGCGGATCCCCCATCTCTAGTGTGGACTGGTCGGTTCCAAGTCATTTACAAAGAGTAGAAACAGAATTCATCCTATAATGGAGGCTTGTGGTACACTGTAGTTAATGCTCTGGTTTTCTGAGCAGTAGGCCTTTATCTTGTTCCCTTCTTGGATAGCAAGCTCAACTACTTGCTTTCTATTTTGGAGGTATGATTTTATCCATTCATAGGTCGGGCCCCTAATACCTATAGATTCAAGATCTTGTTATTGATGACATCAAATGGTTTAGAGAGGTCTATAAATATGACTAAATACAAAATCAAATAGGGTAATACAGGAGTAGGTATATAATGAATAAAAATAGGAGTGCAGGTAAGTTACTACAAACAGCATAGTGGACGCATTGTTGTGGCCAAGATAGACACAAAGCCCACGCCTACTACAATAGTACAAGTTTATATGCCAACTAGCTCTGCAGATGACGAACAGATTGAAAGTATGATGACATAAAAGAATTTATTCAGATAGTGAAGGGAGGCGATAATTTAATAGTCATAGATGACTGGAATTGGACAGTAGGAAAAGGAAGATAAGGAAACGAGTAGGTGAATATCGATTAGGAGTAAGAAGGAAAGAGGAAGCCGCCTGGTAGAATTTTGTGCAGAGCACAACTTAATTGTAGCTAACACTTGGTTCAAGAATGATGAAAGAAGGTTGTATACATGGAAGAACCCTGGAGATACTAAAAGGTTTCAGACATACTATATAATGGTAAGACAGAGATTTAGGAACCAGGTTTAAGTCGTAAGAAATTTCCAGGGGCAGATGTGAACTTTGACCACAATCTATTGTTTATGAACTGTACATTAACACTGAAGAAACTGCAAAAATGGGGGAATTTAAGGAGATGGGACCTGGATAAACTGAAAGAACCAGGGGTTGTAGAGAGTTTCAGAGTCAGCGTAAGGGAACAATTGATAGGAATGGGGGAAAGAAATACAGTAGAAGAAGAATAGGTAGCTTTGAGGGGTGAAATAGTGAAGGCAGCAGAGGATCAAGTAGGTAAAAAGACGAGGGCTAGTAGAACTCCTTGGGTAACAGAAGAAATATTGAATTTTATTAATGAAAGGAGAAAATATAAAAATGCAGTAAATGAAGCAGGCAAAAAGGAATACAAACATCTCAAAAATGAGATCGACAGGAAGTGCAAAATGGCTAAGCAGGGATGGCTAGATAACAAATGTAAGGATGTAGAGGCTTATCTCACTAGGGGTCAGATAGATACTGCGTACAGGAAAATTAAAGAGACCTCTGGAGAAAAGAGAACCACTTGTATGAATATCAAGAGCTCAGATGGAAACCCAGTTCTAAGCAAAGAAGGGAAAGCAGAAAGGTGGAAGGAGTATATAGAGGGTTTATAAAAGGGCGATGTTCTTGAGGACAATATTATGGGAATGGAAGAGGATGTAGATGATGATGAAATGGGAGCTATGATACTGTGTGAAGAGTTTGACAGAGCACTGAAAGGCCTGAGTCGAAACAAGGCCCACGGAGTAGACAACATTCCATTAGAACTACTGACGGCCTTGGGAGAGCCAGTCCTGACAAAACTCTACCATCTGGTGAGCAAGATGTATGAGACAGGCGAAGTACCCTCAGACTTCAAAAAGAATGTAATAATTCCAATCCCAAAGAAAGCAGGTGTCGACAGATGTGAAAATTACCGAAACATCAGTTTAATAAGTCACAGCTGCAAAATACTAACGCGAATTCTTTACAGACGAATGGAAAAACTGGTAGAAGCCGATCTCAGGGATGATCAGTTTCGATTCCACAAAAATGTTGGAACACATGAGGCAATACTGACCCTACGACTTATCTTACAAGAAAGATTAAGGAAAGGCAAACCTACGTTTCTAGCATTTGTAGACTTAGAATACGCTTTTGACAATATTGACTGGAATGCTCGCTTTCAAATTCTGAAGGTGGCAGGGGTAAAATGCAGGGAGCGAAAGGCTATTTACAATTTATATAGAAAGCAGTTATAAGAGTCGAGGTGTATGAAAGGGAAGTGGTGGTTGTGAAGGGAGTGAGACGGGGTTGTAGCCTCTCCCCAATGCTATTCAATCTGTATATTGAGCAAGCAGTAAAGGAAACAAAGGAAAAGGTCAGAGTAGGTATTGAAATCCATGGAGAAGAAATAAAAACTTTGCGGTTCGCCGATGACATTGTAATTCTGTCAGTGACAGCAAAGGACCTGGAAGAGCAGTTGAACGGAATGGACAGTGTCTTGAAAGAAGGATACAAGATGATCATCATCAAAAGCAAAACGAGGATAATGGACTGTCGTCGAATTAAGTTGGGTGATGCTGAGGGAATTAGATTAGGAAATAAGATACTTAAAGTAGTGAAGGAGTTTTGCTATTTGGGGAGCAAAATAACTGCTGATGGTCGAAGTAGAGATGATATAAAATGTAGACTGGCAATGGCAAGAGAAGCGTTTCTGAAGAAGAGAAATTTCTTGACATCGAGTATAGATTTAAGTGTTTGGAAGTCGTTTCTGAAAGTATTTGTATGGAGTGTAGCCATGTATGGAAGTGAGACATGGACGATAAATAGTTTGGACAAGAAGAGAATAGAAGCTTTCGAAATGTGGTGCTACAGAAGAATGCTGAAGATTAGATGGGTAGATCAAACAACTAATGAGGAGGTATTGAGTAGAATTGGGGGGAAGAGGAGTTTGTGGCACAACTTGACAAGAAGAAGGGATCGGTTGGTAGGACATGTTCTGAGGCATCAAGGGATCGCCAATTTGGTATAGGAGGGCAGCGTGGAGGGTAAAAATCGTAGAGGGAGACCAAGAGAAGAACACACTATGCAGATTCAGAAGGATGTAGGTTGCAGTAGTACTGGGAGATGAAGAAGCTTGCACAGGATAGAGTATCATGGAGAGCTGCATGAAACCAGTCTTAGGACTGAAGACAACAAAAACAACAGCAAAGAATATTTTGCTTTTATTACAAAAATGTTTGGTTTATACACATTTTAGTTTTCAGTTTGTTCATAAATTTAGTGTGAACGTAATGTCTACACAGGTACCGTGCCCTTCTGTCATTTTAAATGAATACGTAACGTATCCTTCCTTTTGTGATTTTTTTGGCATTTAGATATGGGTAGTATAAATAGGTGTCGTCTAGAAGACTCTGACTACCAGCATCTAAGTACTTATGTGTCTATAAGGCTATGGCATTTTGGTATGACCTTATCATATACAGTTTATTTAATTCTGAAGAGGCTCCTATATGTTAAATAATATTGTAAACTGTCAATATACTGGCCATCTTAGGGCGTGTATTGACTTATTGTCAACACTAGAAATATTGATGAACACTGCTCATGGACCTTAAAATATTATCATTACTGTCAATAGTTAGTGAATCTGTGAAGTCATATATTGACAGTTTGATAATATTTCCATTTAGAAGTTGATAGAGATCAGGGAAGCAGACACACAGCATTAGTGTACACTATTTATTTTTTTAGTCTGACATTACGTAAATCAAACCTCAGATTCAGTTTTTAAGGAGTGTTTTAACACAGTAGGGTAAACATTGCTTAGGCAACTGGAATCACTCAACAGAGGAAAGTCCACTGGACTTGACAGGATACCAGTTCGATTCTACACAGAGTACACGAAAGAACTTGCCCCCCTTCTAACAGCCGTGTACCGCAAGTCTCTAGAGGAATGGAAAGTTCCAAATGATTGGAAAACAGCACATGTAGTCTCAGTCTTCAAGAAGGGTCGTCGAGCAGATGTGCAAAACTATAGACCTATATCTCTGACCTCGATCTATTGTAGAATTTTAGAACATGTTTTTTGCTCAAGTATCATGTCGTTTTTGGAAACCCAGAATCTGCTCTGTAGGAATCAACATGGATTCCGGAAAGAGGGATTGTGTGAGACCCAACTCGCTTTATTTGTTCATGAGACCCAGAAAATATAGATACAGGCTCCCAGGTAGATGCTATTTTTCTTGACTTCCGGAAGGCGTTCAATACAGTTCCGCACTGTCACCTGATAAACAAAGTCAGAGCTTATGGAATATCAGACCAGCTGTGTGGCTGGATTGAAGAGTTTTTAGCAAACAGAACACTGTATGTTGTTATCAATGGAGAGACATCTACAGACGTTAAAGTAATTTCTGGTGTGCCACAGGGGAGTGTTATGGGACCATTGCTTTTCACAATATATATAAATGACCTAGTAGATAGTGTCGGAAGTTCCATGCGGCTTTTTGCGGATGATGCTGTAGTATACAGAGAAGTTGCAGCATTAGAAAATTGTAGCGAAATGCAGGAAGATCTGCAGCGGATAGGCACTTGGTGCAGGGAGAGGCAACTGACCCTTAACATATTCAAATGTAATGTATTGCGAATACATAGAAAGAAGGATCCTTTATTGTATGCTTGTATGATAGCGGAACAAACACTGGTAGCAGTTACTTCAGTAAAATATCTGGTAGTATGCGTGCAGAACGATTTGAAGTGGAATGAGCATATAAAATTAATTGTTGGTAAGGCGGGTACCAGGTTGAGATTCATTGGGAGAGTCCTTAGAAAATGTAGTCCATCAACAAAGGAGGTGGCTTACAAAACACTCGTTCGACCTATACTTGAGTATTGCTCATCATTGTGGGATCTGTACCAGATCGGGTTGACGGAGGAGATAGAGAAGATCCAAAGAAGAGCGGCGCGTTTCGTCACAGGGTTATTTGGAAACCGTGATAGCGTTACGGAGATGTTTAGCAAACTCGAGTGGCAGACTCTGCAAGAGAGGCGCTCTGCATCGCGGTGTAGCTTACTCGCCAGGTTTCGAGAGGGTGTGTTTCTGGATGAGGTATCGAATATATTGCTTCCCCCTACTTATACCTCCCAAGGAGATCACAAATGTAAAATTAGAGAGATTAGAGCGAGCACGGAGGCTTTCAGACAGTCGTTCTTCCCACGAACCATATGAGGCTGGAACAGGAAAGAGAGGTAATGACAGTGCACCCCGCCACACACCGTTGGGTGGCTTGCGGAGTATAAATGTAGATGTAGATGTAGATGTAGGCCACTTTAGAATGGTCAACAGAGGATTCTCTATGACACTATTCATTTCATTAATTTTATATATGGTATAGACTGTTGTGTAGCATTGTATTTTCGAAAAAAGCTCCCATTTCGAAAAATATGTCATATATCTGCAATGACTAGTAAGAGGTCTGCAAAATTCATGTCAGCGTCACCAAATTATCACAAATCGTAAAAAAATGTCTTACGTTAATTGCCTGAACAGATCCTTGCAAGGCAGATGTAATTTTGTCACAGTTTTCCATAGAAATGTACTAATTGTAACTGCTGATATTACAGATCCAAACTTCGTGCATTAGCATGACCATTTTGTTGTCAGACATCTCGAAGTTACTCCTAATCTCTTGTCGAATGCGATTGCCTGTCTCATTAACGTATTTTGCTCCTCTCTTTTACCTCGTATGAATACCAATAACTTGTCATACAATGCAGAACTCATCAGAAAATAATGTATGTAATCTTACGGGTCTGTGATTCTGATTTCTGCCTTTTTTCAATCAATTTTGGTCCCACTTCCTCTATTTAATTATTTTCCGTTGCTTGCAAGATATAGCTAATTTAATTCTAGCACTCACTTTCGTTTGGGTGCTCAAGATCTCAATTCGACACCTTGGCCTTATAGAACTGCATTGTCAGCTGACAATTTTTGCAGTGTCATTAGCAGTGATAAGTCAATTCAGATTTGACAAATTGGTGTTGTCAATAAATACTGACCGTGAGTAGGCCCCCTAACGTCCAGAATTTGAAAGTTGTGCTTCGTAGTTACTTCACTGCTGTGTTGCTATACTTCAGTGTGTGAGTTACATATGCCGACAGTAAAGAAATTTAACACCAAACGTAGATTTTGATGCAATAGTTCAAAGAAACATCAAATAATACATATTAATTGGTTCAACAGTCATCTATAGATATTGGATGTAGAGGCATATAAACTTGAAGCGAGCAATAGGTGGTTTTTTGCTGCTTTCAAACCTGTCTTTCTGTGGGCCAGCTTACTACCACGTCCACGCACTAACTTCAAGCTGTAGGCCCGGTTGATGGTAATTAAATCCATGTGGTTACGCGCAACACATTTATTCACAGCAACATACATACACTGGAAACCGCGTGGGCGATCGTGTGACCGCAGAGAACGGCTCGGCCACTGATCCAGTAGAATATACACTCCTCAGTGATCGGGCGCGCAGTAGAACTTGTGGCTGCGGAAGACAATGGACGCATTTAAGGCTGAGCGTGCGAATTTTCTTTCGCCTCGCGAATGCCGTTTAATTCAAAGGTTCGAGAAACGTAGCGAACGAGTGGCGGCTGTCCGATTTGTGTACGCGACGATGGGGAGCGCGAGCTATGCTCGACCCCAGTGTGCAGTGGCTGGCGAGATCTCACAGTGATGCAGACGTCCGTTAAGTAACAGTGGCTAACTCATAGGCTAACTCGCGCTGTTCTCTCTTTGTGTCCTGCGCGCCCGTCGGCGCAGCATCATTGCAGTGCTTTGGCCTAACGATAGTTTTGCGCGGGGCAGCGGGACGAATGTCGGCCTGTTGACTGTGTCGTCTGCAGTTGCTATGCTGCTGTCCGAGGTTGCCGCACAGATCCGCCTTGGGGAACGTCGCTCATTACGAGCCGTCTGTGGCCAGCATAGGTTTGTGCATCGCGCGCTTGTGGTTACACCGTGTGAGCGCGGTGAGAGCGGTATGTAACGCCAGCGTGAGCGGGAAGGCGGCGGTGTGTGACGTGACGAACGGCTGGTGGAGCGTGCAGGGATTTATCCTTAGCGGCCTTCTAGAACAGGAGTGCCCGGCGGCGCTATGCAGGAACTGTCTGTAGCAATGAACGGCTGCAGATCTAGTGTGCAGATGTCGGCCCTGAGAACACTGACACACGAACAAGGATAAGAAATAGCAGTGAGTTCATATGCAAATAAAGAAGGTATCGTTAACCGCGGGGAAAAAAGTAAACAAAACGTTTGCAGGGACGTACTATTCATAAAACAGGTTTTTTTTCCTTGTTTGACAAGCTTGGCGCGGTAGCACGATGTGGCACTCGATCCGATCCCGGCACTAGAGACTACAGAGAGTTCAATACGCACGAGCGTGGTGTCGTTGGGGCTCGAACACGGCTTTCGGAGCTTTGGCTGAAAAGACTTTAGCGACAGCGAAACACGGGAAGTGATGTAGTTCCTAGAAGATGTGACGTCCTTCTGTTGTAGCATCTGCTACTTTTTCTCGGCATAATATTTACTTACGTGTTTATTTCTTAAAAAAAGGTCGTATGTCTGTTGTAGCTGTTCTGTCCATCTATATGAAGTTTTCTGTGAATGGAAACTGTTGCATATTTTTTCTCATACTTTGTTCGGAACTCTAGAAGGATGTCTTACTGGCCAAACAACAAATACCAGAGCCTTTAACTAATTTCAAGGTAGATAGCTATACTGTTATAAATGCAAGTACCCTACCAATTTAGTTAAATGTTTTGTGCTAATATTTTCATTGACTGAGACTACAGCAGTTTTCGTGTTTTCTGCTTCACTCTTGGAGTTATTTACAGTATCTGCCAGCCTCAAAACATACTAAAGCGAATACTTTCGCGATCTGGAATGCTCATCACTCATCGTTGACGCGCTATTGCTGCAGACGACGACTTAGTAAATAGGAAATGACATAATACAGGCGGCCGTGCATACTCACTAACTCCCGTTGTCCTCTCTTTATGATATACTTTGGAATCTTTTTGGACATGGTAGAAGTAGAGTCTATTCGATGCAAAGGTGTTTGGGCAGTGGTAATCAATGGACATGAGTGTTTGATGTTGTGTTGTTATTATCACTATACTTTACAAATAACGTAAATAATGGCGGACGCAGCTGCCCGTCAACTACAATATGAGTATAAAGCTGTAAGTAAACAAAATTGCTTTTTCTTTATATTGATACACTTTACATATTTGATAGGCCTAAATGTTTTGATACTATCTAAAATGTTATTCTCGTAAATTTCAGAATTCAAATCTTGTGCTCCAAGCCGATGTCAGGCTTATCGAACGTCGCAGCCGCGATGAAGCGACCGGTGAAGTTATGTCCCTTGTTGGGAAACTTGATGGGACAAGAATGGGGGACAGGCACCAACGCACTAAACCCGTGAAAGCTGCTGAGAGAAAAGCGAAGTACGTACAACATAATGTATTGATTTATTTTCACGTCGCTGTGTGTCGTTGAATCGAATGTTTTCCTGATGCTTTTCGTCTATAAGTCATTCAGCATTTCGTAATACATGAGACTGATGACCTCACTGTTTGGTCTCTTCCCCCAAATCAGCTCAACCCACCTCGAGGTACAATTTCATTATCGCTAAATGTTCCACTCATCATAAAAGATCAAACTTGAATGCTATTGGCGTTAAGTGCCACGTAATTTATATATATTGCAGATTGTGGCAGAATTATCATATTTCCCACGATACTGAATAGCCATCTATAATTCATTTCACTTTGTTGCTCAGTTTCTGCTAACCAACTAGATGCCCCTTGCGTGTAGACCTTGATTACAGTACGTCTTTTTGACATACTAGGAACACTATTTAAAAAATCGTGGAAACACGTCCTCGACCAAAATACTGTCATCTACATATTTCTGGCCCTTGTTACTTGAGAAATACTGCTGGAATTCACATGGTTGGCGTATACAAGGAATTACATTGTTTGTTACACTAGAGATAGTGACCCTGAAATATATTGAAGACTTCCTTAATCACAGTCTTTTAAATGACACTTTCAAGTTAAGACTTGGACTAACCAAATAATATCTACATAGCATACAGACTAGTGAAATTTGTAACACTTAGGTTGCTGTCTCCATTTCACAATATCTTATTATGTTTTGAAATCGGTCTGTTCACGCACACTTAGACAGAGAGAGCGTCTGCACCCAAGCATTATCAATTTAATATGTAGTATTTTATCAGTTTTCCTATTCACACATTAATACAGAGATAAAACCAAAATGAATTGCTTTTGCATGCTACATTAACATCTAAGAGTCATTACTAGGAGTTTTATATTATCAGAGGGTTCCAGTTTTGGTTGTGATGAACAGTGTTATCAATATGGCATGAGTATAAACATTACACCATGCTACAAGTCAGTCTGTTACCATACCCTACGTTTTGCATTCCCATTCATTGGCTTCACCAACTCAGCCAGGTTATCTCATTTGAACCTACTGTAGACCTTGGCCTGTGCTGCATTCCAATCTCGCTGCACAACCAAGACTTCATGGTGGGTTCCAGTTTCGCACCTTAGCCAAATATACTCACATATGATTAAGGGTGAGCATTACTGTAATTTTTTATGTGAAACATCAAACAGTATATAATAGTATTATGAATCAAGTGACTGTATAGATCCTGAAAATATTGCTGCTAGAAGTTGTAAACAATATGGGAAGGCTACATGGTCTTCGTTTCCAGTGGTGCACTAAAAGAAAGTTGTTTGTCAGCTTGGGCAGTCAGTTGTGATTTCCTTTTTTCTATAGAATTGCAAAAATGTTCTCCTGGAGGATGGTGTTCAAGTGGACTTCTCAAATGAGTTATTTGCAGCAAAGTGGCCCCTCCCACTGCAATCTGTCAGTCACAGAGTTGTTTTATTATATCTATACTCATGTTTGATTATATTGGGGAAAAGATTAGAATATCCTCACTTTCGTTTTTACTGCATCATATTAAGTATGAGGATTTACTGTCTTTGTGTGCCTGTTACTGTAGGAGCTAGTATTCATTGATTTTATTTTCAGCTGAAAGGTGCAGTCATGAATTAAACAGTCACTAAAAACACACAGGTTCATGACAGACACATCACCAGGTTTACATCTATAGTAAATCACAAATGGCTGGAGAGTTACTTGACCGTTGTCCCAGTGATATCCTTGGATGGCATCTTGAACTATAACTGCATAATTTTCAGAAAAAGTCTAGTATTACTATAATTTCATCTTGTTTCAAATTATCCTTACAAAACTGGAGATCAACCGATTGTGCTGTTGCTGTGAGGCTGTGTGTGGTCAGTTTGTCCATTTTTTGACAACACGTTTCAACAAAATCTTCCACTGTACTTCGCTTTGTTTCAAGACTTGTGCGATCCATGTGTGTCCATTGTTTATAAGAAACAAGTTCATCATCATCCACACTGGACTCGCATTCGGGAGGACACCGGTTCAATCCCACGTCCAGCCATCCTGATTTAGGTTTTCCGTGATTTCCCTAAATCGCTACGGGCCAATGCCGGGATGGTTCCTTCGACAGGGCACAACCGCCTTCCTTCCCTAATCTGATGAGACCGATGACATCGCAGTTTGGTCTCTTCCCCCAAACAATCCAACCCATCATCATCCATAAGGAGTTCACCATACAGTTTGTTATTCATGTGTTCTGCAAGAGTTGCCTTACCAGGACACTTTTCACACCTGTATATCATGCACTGGTAGAACTGATGTCACACACTAGCAGCTTCATTGCACATTTGTAATCCAGACCAGAATCCTTTATAGCAGCAAATATCAGCTTTGCATTTTGATGGGTCTCACATACACAAACATTGTGTGTGCTCCTTGCACTTACAGGCACATTTTCACCATTACATCGTCTTTTTTTTTTTTTTTTTTTTTTTTTTTTTCAGGCATTATTCGGCTATAGTCATTATTTTCATAAAACTTCGACACTAGCACCTTTATTTCTGAACTCAATTGCTTACCCTGAGCCTGCTGAAGTTGTGGAAGCACTTCTTGGGTTCCTTTTATTTTCCTAGCTTGCTTTACCATATATGTAGAAACATTGAATTCCTTTGCAGTGTAGTCAATAGACCAGCTGGAAGGTGCAAGGGTAAGAATAGCTACTATTTTTCTGGCGTGTGGATACGGAACATTTTTCTTTCAAATCATGCACAATTTTGTCCAAATCGGAGCATTCCTGGCATGATTTCTGTTCCTTTGCAGCAGATAGTTCTTCCTCTTCCACCATTAGTTAAGAGGTCTGCCAGTCACGATTACCTACTTGTTTCACTTCGATTTCTGTTCTCTTTTCCTTGTGTTTCCTTTCCTTTTTAGTGTGTTCCTTCTCCTCTTGTTTTGCTCTGTATGTGAGGTTTTGTAACTGCGTCAGGTCTGTGTCTTTTAGCCGTTCTCCTTGTTCGCTGTCCATCTTCGTCCCTTCACCACATGTGTTCCTTTTTCTATGCATTTGGGCGCTGATGACCACGCTGTTTAGTGCCCAAAAACCTCAAACCACACACTCCACCATTAGTGTGTCAGCCTGTCTCTTTTCCCAACTTTGTGTGTCTGCATGAGAGACAAACTAAGAGCAGTCACTGAAGTATTTAACTTATTATCCGCCGTGGTTATAGGTGGCTGATACTCGTCATCACTGTCATGTAAATTATCAGAATATTCTTCATTTTTTAGCAGTGTAACACACCTGGCACGTAACTTTTGTCCTGGTTTCATGTTAAGTCCCATGCACTGATTCACTTTCAATACTGATTTCATATTAATTTCTCTGAGGCTACACTTCACTGTCTTCTTACGAATCCGAAATTGAGCAGAACAACTTCTTTGTAGGAAAGAATACTTATCTCGAAATACTTTCATATGATGATAACAAACACTAAAGTTTCTCGGAACTATACTTCTTGTGCCCACAGGTTGTATCCCTGATCTCCGCGGCAACAAATCTTGGTCCGATTTATCTAAATCATACAGTACAACGCGAATGCCACATTTTATTCCATATGTTGTTTTATGACATTCAGGTGCTTGTGCTCTTCCAGTACTGCAACTTGTTTGAACAAAAACACCACTAGTATACTCTTCTGCCTCCATACTGACTTCCACAACAGTACTGACCAGTCTGAACTAGAATCTTCAAAAACATGAGTAACCTGTAGTTGTTGCTTGTTTCCTTTGTTGTTCCTGCCTGACAATGACTAATTCTGTCCCTTAAAACTACTATTGTTTAACTTCCTGTTGCCTAATGGTTCATAACAATTGCTGCAGCTTTATCTGAAACAAGCTGTCTGCATCATCACTATTACTTGCTAAATCGTGTTAAAGGAAAAGTAACCAAATACATCTCTGTCAACTTTTATTGTACACAAATACTTTGCAATAACAAGTTGAAATTTTGCCACATATTATATTATGGTCTATTTATGCAGTGTTTGAAATTTGGCTTGAATATCATTTGTCCCTTTTGTGCAATCACACTTAGAAAATCCATGTTTTTCAGGTAATTTTTCAAGTTTTTGTATTTTCGTGTACATGTAACTTTGTGCGACTGATATGGACAAGGTGAGTTCTGTGTGTGTTTAGGCCACATTAAGCTTAAAAAGATGAGGGCTAGTAGAAATCCTTGGGTAACAGAAGAAATATAAAAATGCAGTAAATGAAGCAGGCAAAAAGGAATACAAACGTCTCAAAAATGAGATCGACAGGAAGTGCAAAATGGCTAAGCAGGGATGGCTAGAGGACAAATGTAAGGATATAGTGGCTTATCTCACTAGGGGTTAGATAGATACTGCGTACAGGAAAATTAAAGAGACCTCTGGAGAAAAGAGAACCACTTGTATGAATATCAAGAGCTCAGATGGAAACCCAGTTCTAAGCAAAGAAGGGAAAGCAGAAAGGTGGAAGGAGTATATAGAGGGTTTATACAAGGGCGATGTTCTTGAGGACAATATTATGGGAATGGAAGAGGATGTAGATGACGATGAAATGGGAGATTTGATACTGTGTGAAGAGTTTGACAGAGCACTGAAAGGCCTGAGTCGAAACAAGGCCCACGGAGTAGACAACATTCCATTAGAACTACTGACGGCCTTGGGAGAGCCAGTCCTGACAAAACTCTACCATCTGGTGAGCAAGATGTATGAAACAGTTGAAATACCCTCAGACTTCAAGAAGAATATAATAATCCCAATCCCAAAAAAAGCAGGTGTTGACAGATGTGAAAATTACCGAACTATCAATTTAATAAGTCACAGCTGCAAAATACTAACGCGAATTCTTTACAGACGAATGGAAATACCGGTAGAAGCCGACCTCGGGGAAGATCAGTTTGGATTGAGTAGGAATATTGGAACACATGAGGCAATACTGACCTTACGACTTATCTTAGAATTAAGATTAAGGAAAGGCAAACCAACGTTTCTAGCTTTTGTAGACTTAGAGAGAGCTTTTGACAATGTTGACTGGAATACTCTCTGTCTGATTCTGAAGGTGGCAGGGGTAAAATACAGGGAGCGAAAGGCTATTTACAATTTGTACAGAAGCCAGATGGCAGTCATAAGAGTCGAGGTGCATGAAAGGGAAGCAGTGGTTGGGAAGGGAGTGAGAAAGGGTTGTAGCCTCTCCGCGATGTTATTCAATGTATATATTGAGCAAGCAGTAAAGGAAACAAAAGAAAAATTCGGAGTATGTATTAAAATCCATGGACAAAAATAAAAACTTTGAGATTCGTTGATGACATTGTAATTCTAACAGAGACAGCAAAGTACTTGCAAGAGCAGTTGAACGGAATGGACAGTGTCCTGAAAGGAGTGTGTAAGATGAACATCAACAAAAGCAAAATGAGGGTAACGGAATGTAGTCGAATTAAGTCGGGTGGTGCTGAGGGAATTAGATTAGGAAATGAAACATTTAAAGTAATAAAGGAGTTTTGCTATTTGGGGAACAAAATAACTACTGATGGTCGAAGTAGAGAGGATATAAAATGTAGATTGGCAATGGCAAGGAAAGCATTTCTGAAGAAGAGTAGGTTGTTAACATTGAGTATAGATTTAAGTGTCGGCAAGTTGTTTCTGAAAGTATTTGTATGGAGTGTAGCCATGTATGGAAGTGAAACATGGACGGTAATTATTTTGGACAAGAAGAGAATAGAAGCTTTCAAAATGTGTTGCTGCAGAAGAATGCTGAAGATCAGATGGGTAGATCACATAACTAATGAGGAGGTATTGAATAGAATTGGGGAGAAGAGGAGTTTGTGGCACAACTTGACTAAAAGAAGGGATCGGTTGGTAGGACATGTTCTGAGGCATCAAGGGATCACAAATTTAGCATTGGAGGGCAGCATGGAGGGTAAACATCGAAGAGGGAGACCAAGAGATGAATACTCTAAGCAGATTCAGAAGAATGTAGGTTGCAGTAAGTACTGGGAGATGAAGAAGCTTGCACAGGATGGAGAGCTGCATCAAAGCAGTCTCAGGACTGAAGGCCACAACACAACAACAAGCTTACCACAAAAAAAAAAAATTATACTCGTTTTGAGCGAATATGTACCTTTTAACGTATTACATTTTTTTATCACATTTTGGAGTTTTTTATTTCCCTCAGAAATATATTGTTGGTGTTTTGATTTGTGGAGTGTGTTCTCTAAGTGGATGTTACTGGGTTGTAAACATTTCGCTGGACCCTGTGGAATAGTTCCAAAGTTATTAAGACATGAAGTTGGGTCTGAAGATAGATTGCCATATGCGGGTTGCAATTTCCGGTTCATGCCACCTTCTTACACAATCCATAATTCTGGAATTAATTGGCAGGGGAACTTAAAATTTTGTTGATCAGTGGTCCACACTTGGTAGCATTGGTGTGCTAAATTTCAGCCAAATCTGAGACTATCAGCTGGAACATTTTCTCAAATTGGTTGAATTGACATGGAATGACCCTGGTGAAACTTTTTCACAGGTTTGTGATGGTGATTTAAATACGCAGCAGTATAAAGCACAGCAAGTGTATTAATGCTTCCACTTGCTTTATACACTTTTCTGGGCCAACATTAGTGTATTATCGGCAGTTTAATTTTTTGTTTTAAAACTTATTAACTTTGATTTTTTCTTGCTCTGTTATGTCATGCTATGCGATTGTCTAGACACTACTCTGTCCATTCATTGGCATTACAGAAGCATCCAATTCCACCACTTTGACCCATGATGTCATCAGTATGGCGGAAAGCATTACTTTCAGTGTATCAAAGATGGCAACAATGACATCACTACATACACACGCCAACATTTGGGAAAACACATAAAAATGACACAGTAACATCTCACTCCAAAAATAAAATGAAACTAATGGGATAAGCACGAAAAATTAGGGGTTTAGGGCATGGATAATCTACATATATATATGCAACAATAAAAAAACACTGCAAGATCCCAAAACAAACAATATCACAAAAAACAAAATTAGAGTATTCCACTACATGGGAATCAGACATTTTCTTTGATCTATATAGCTTAATAACAGCTGTCAGTACTAATAAACCAACACCTATAAGTACGAAAATTGAAACCAAAACCTCAACAACCTACCATAAATACACAAAATGTCACAATTACTGTAGAATAAACCCAAAACAAAAATTACTTACCAACAGCAGCATCCGGCAACACTATCTAGGTTGGCCACTGCGAACACACACACACACACACACACACACACACACACACACACACACACACACACACTCATGTGCGCAAAAGCAACAAAACAGAAACAAAAAAGCTCCTAAACCACCCACAATATAACAACCACATCACCCTCCTCCCTCCCCAATCAAAAAACCACCAGCAAAGAAAAAACACAAAAATAGCCAAATTCAGTCACTCCTTACAAAACAAGAAAAACTGCTACCAAACCGGTCTTCTACAACATAACCTCATAACAATCCCCTCCTACCCACAACCCACCCCATAATCTCAACAACCACTACCCCCACCCCTCCACCCCAACACTCGTACAAGCCCAACTCTCTTAACTCACCACCCTCGGCCTATACATCCTCCCCCACAGCCCTAAAACAAATGAAAAGAAAGTGATTCCCAGAGATGCCCTTCTGTCAGGAATACTCATCTAAATGAGATTGCTTGTTGGAAGAGCATCTCTTCCTCCTCGCTATAACTAATGTAATTGCACCCCCCCCCCCCCTCCCAAAGCTCCTCTATCATGTTAGTGCAAGCCCCAGTTTCATAACACCTCTTTGCCAAACCCCTATAGGATGAAAATGCATCAGAAACTATAGTGCTACCCTCCTCAGCAATATAATCTTCAACGAAACCCATCAGTCCCTCTTAATATGGCCCTCCAAAACTCAGCAACTTCCCCCCCCCCTCCCTCTCCCTCCCCCCAGTAACGGCCACCCACACCCACAAACCAACTCGAGACCTCCCAGTCACATACTTGCCAAAATGCTATTCATCTGTCTCGGCAATTCCCCCCCCCCCCCCCCCCCCCCCCCCCACCTAGCTAAACTTCCCCCTGTAGGGTGATTTCATCTCAAGTACTGGAGACCTGGCAGATGTTTTGCATTGAAGCTCCCTCATAGTGTGTTGAAATTCAGTTGACACCTGCACGCTTATGAGCGTCTTTTAACTTATAAATTTAAACTGAAAATACAAATTATAAGTTAATTTTTCCACCTATTTTTTTCTAATTTGGTAAGTCACAGTCCACTATCTTTTCTGTCATACTACTGATGTAATGATAAACAGTATCTTCTCTGCTACAGCGATCTGTATTGTGTAAATATTTATTACTAAAAATGTAAAAAAATTGCATTTTGATGAGTTTTTATGAATTATTTACTTGTAAACCTCCATCCAAAAACTTTTGAGAATTGCACAAATTATGTTAGTAGTCATGGCAGAAACAGTGGGCAACATTTTTCTGTGTAAATTGTTAAAAACATTCTGCATATTTTGCATCACTGAATTTCTAGTGTAAAGTATGCATGTTGGCAACACTGTTTCTAGCACTCTTCTGTTTATCACAAAGGAGTGAGAACTTGTACATAAAACATTCTGAATCGAGTTTTATGTTTGGTTTGGACTTCTTGTTAGATACAATGTCAGTGAGGAAATACTGTAGTGAACAAATGTTTCATCATTAGCATCTTTATAATCTAATTTTATTTCAAAAAATTCTGACTGTGTGTCAGCACTGTGACAATTATCACAGTGATTAAGCATGCTGTAATAGTTTTCTAAATCGCACACAAAAAACTTTACAAATTCTTTTTATGTTTCTTCAGTGTGTTGTGCATCCAAAAGCCATTATGCATTTGGGTGGATACTACCCCCCCCCCCCTACCTCCCCGCGTTTGAGCGCGTGCGCTCACATACACACACACACACACACACACACACACACACACACACACACCAAATGAGTACCTGCAGTACACCACTTTGCTCTTAGTGAACAAAATTTAGAACAACAGATGTTGATGTTTACGTTCTCCCATTTAAAACAAGAATATAAGTTCCATTTGGTTGTAGAGGATAAGTCTTTTTTGCATTTACACATTATTTTGAAAGCTCACATGGTCTTTAGCTCCGTATAACATTTGCGTACATTAATCATTTTGCTAAAGATCAGTGACAAATTTGACACTTTCATCATCAGTCATTTTGTCTGTTTTTGATTTAGGAACTTATAAAATACACATATCTGTTTCCAATTTCCTTGTCTGTTGAATTGACATTGAATTCTGATGTTACTTTTTTGTTTGACCAAGAAGGAGGAGCTAAAGTTAAAACTCAATTTTTTGTCTTTCACTAGCAATATCATGGCATCAAAATCTTTGCTTTTCCCACCACTTTCATCATCTATCTTATATTCTGTACTGTCAGGAACTTGAACACTTTAATCTAATCCCCTATACACTTGTCTTTTCAAAACAAACTTCACATTTTCTAGCTTCCGTTTGGCATATGAGACCTTGCTGTGATTTGGAATAGAATGAAGTTTCAAGGGAGAGTGTCCCATATTGTCAATGTTTTATTTGCATCCTGTATGCCGGCCGGTGTGGCCCAGTGGTTCTAGGCTCTTCAGTCTGGAACCGCTATGGCCGCAGTTCGAATTCTGCCTCTGGCATGGATGTGTGTGATGTCCTTAGGTTAGTTAGGTTTAACTGAGTTCTAGGGGACTGATGTCCTGAGATGTTAGTCCCATAGTGCTCAGAGCCATTTGATTTTGAGCAACCTGTATACTTTCATTTTGAGGCACTTCCTCATGAAATGTACCCTGTGGGCCATGTGCACCACTTTGATTTCCATCACTGATTTCACCTTTTTGTTCACAAATCTTATTATGTATTGTACACAGTTTTTTTTGTCTGGATACATATATTCTCCAAGCACTTAATTTTTTAGATAAAGCCAAGCTTACTGACCTCTAGAATTTTGTAATTGTCTGTATATCTTGAAAGGATCACGGTTGCAGGTTCGAATCCTGCCTCTGCATGGATGTGTGTGATGTCCTTAGGTTAGTTAGGTTTAAGTAGTTCTCAGTTTTAGGGGACTGATGACCACAGATGTGAAGTCCCATAGTGCTCAAAGCCATTTGAAAGGATCACAAGTTCTTTGATGACTTTTAAAAACTTCTTAGTAATAGTGCTGTAAAGTTTTTATCAAGATGTAGATTGTTAAATGACATGGTGTTTTAAGTAATTTTCCGACATTGCATGAATTCATACTTGCCATTGTAATTAAATAAGCACTACTTCATTTAAAAATGCACTCCATTACAAGTAGAATGATATATGGCTGGACTGTGAACAAATGCCAATTCATATGACCTGTCTCATAGAAAGATAAAGAACAACTTAGGCTAAATGGACTGACTGTTGCATGTCAGTGACATAGAACATTGTATGTCAGTGAGTGCTGCATTCTTTTTATGTCTGTGCAGGTCCAAGGTAGCTGTTGCAGACATACAGAACACTTTCTTATCACTGTGAGCAGGTGGTTTACTGTGCAGATATGTCCGCTATATTATAGTATGTCAAAAATTACTGAATTAATAAGGTGGAAATTTTTTTTTGCTCTGGAAGCTAATATGCATGCCTATAATAATTGATATTTACATAGGTTAATATTATGCACCTGCACTTCACACAGTGGGTGTCAAGTGTCAATAAACTTGCTTGGAAAGGCCCCTTCTTCATCACAGAAAAAGTTTTGATTTCTGATTTATTTGTGTGTACATTCATAGAAAACCCATTAACAGTTTTATTTTATTAGAAAGCGTAAAAACTTTGAAATTATTTAAGGTCAAAATGAGGTCCCCCAACAGGTTAGAGAAATGTAATATGAGCATTTCTAAATGCCCTTTTGATTTTTATAGAAATTGGAAAGTGACATGCGTTAATATTTTACGTAATTTTCTTTGCAATTTAGCACTTCACTTAAATAATTTCATTTCTCCTAACTATATGCTTCTCTTAATTCTGCCGGGGTGGGGGGGGGGGGGGGCGAATCAAAAGCTTCTTAAAGGCTGGAGTTGTGAATATTTCTGCATAAATCTTAGCGAATTGAATATGAAAAGTCTTGTGAAAATCAGATGTTGAGCTATGACTCCTAGAATTATTGGGGAAATTTGACGTGGGATGTTCCTATTCTAAATAAACCTGTGGGCTATCGCTATTGAACTTATGGAGAAAGACTGATAGGAAAGAAGATATCAGTTACCACATTGTCTTTGTAACTTTATGATGTTTCTGTGCTGTATGAATTTGTTTAAAGTGAAGGTGTGTTGTGAATTGCTTTGAATGGTGTTCCTTCATGCTGCCAATTTTCTTTTATTTTTGTCCCCCCAAAATCTACTTTATGTGAACTTGGATGGTAGCGTTAGTCATATGCTTTTGCAAAAATTGTGTAAGTTGTTATGTGGCCCAGGACTGACATAAATTGTGCATCTAACTACTTACAGGAGGCAGAAACGAGATGAAGCTCAGTATGACTTTACACGAATGAAAGGAGCAACGCTGTTATCAGAGGGTGTGGATGAAATGGTGGGAATACTGTACAGACCAAAGACACAAGAAACACGACAAACATATGAGGTTTTATTGAGTTTCATCCAAGAAGCTTTGGGAGATCAGGTATGGTACTTGTATATTCTGCAATCTTTTGGCCGTGAGTGTGTGCCCTGATAACAGACTGTGAGGAAAAAAGTTTATTTTCAGTGTGTGTCCACCCTTTGAAGGCAAGGCGTGTCTGTGAGACATATTACAAATATGTCATCATCAGCAATTTAACATTAAAGTTATTCACGAAATTCAACTTGATTGCGATAAGTGGTTGTACTACCTTAAGTGACATATGAAAATTTGTGTTTAACCAGGACTCAAACCCAAATTTCCCGCCTATTGCGAGTGTTCGGCTGACCACTTAGACTATCCAAGCTTGCTGCACAGACTGACCCAAACTTCCACTTGCTACACACCTTTCTATTTCTCCTCACAGATTATTAATTCATTTACCCACATTTGCACATGAACAAGATTCTCATGCAGCTTTTAGAATCAAGACAGAGAGAAGTCACAGACTATCGTAATTTTTGTCGCTGGCCCATCTTCGCTTTATATATATTTACAATTGAGACAAACTACAGTTTCAAATATTGAAATTTATTTGAGAAATTCAGCATACCTATTACAGTTAAGTTGAATTTCAGGAATAAATTACAGAATTTGACACTGAAGTTCATCAAGTATAGACATTTGACATCATCTAAACTCCTTCCTAAGCATTAGACTACAGTCTTTAGCAATACACATATTTGTTGCTCCTCATAATGTCATCTTTACTTCAGGTACAGTAACTTTGTGATTGACATATGTTCCACGCACCTCTGTTCCATTTCTTTTTCGGTATATTGATAATTATCATTTCCACTACAGTCTATTTCCTGATGCTCTTTTTTGTTATCTTGCCTTACCCTTGTAATTCTCAACATAAATCTCTCTATTGCTCTCTGAGTAACCACCAGGTTCTGAACGAAATATACCTTTAAAATCCATATCTCATTGCCGTAGGTTAAAGGTAGTTACACTACACATTGGACATTTAGTTTCATAGCTTTTATCTGAAGTGTTAGACTTGTTCTTGTTTCTCTGTATCATACATGTCTGAAGTCCAGTGTGTGTGGCTACCAATTACTCAATAAGAGAAGCATGAAAGTTTTTAAATCAAATGATGCCATTTACCATTTATAGTGTGTTGTCCTGAATGACTCATAAGATAGCTCGAGCCATCAAGATGAGAGCTGCCACCAGCTTAAACTATGATTGATTAATGTTTTTCCCATGTGTGTTTGTGAAGAAATTAATGTTATGTTTTTTGTAGAGTGTATTAACTTTTTCTAAGTGGTTGCATTATTTTATTGTTAGTGTTTGTGCGAACTTTTTTTTCAGTGTAGCTTCGTACCCTCATTATTGCTGTTGTTGCTTGATTCACTTTATATTTTGTGACTGTTGCTAGTATAGCACCTGAGTAGTCGTTATAGCTCCAGCCATCAAGGTAAGAGCTGTCACCAGCAGGAGCAGCTGTTCTGTTTCCACACAGGGATTAGTTTAGTGTTTTTTAAATGTGCTTCCTTAGAGACATTAATATTATCTGTGTTGGGTAGAGTTTTTCCTAAGAGTTTGTATGTCTTTTGAACAATAACTTGTGTAACCTGTTTTTTTATGTTCTGATAATAGGAGCCGGATAGCAGCAGTATGCAGATTGCACCTAGAGACTACTGGGTTGATGTTATATATCTTGTTGTATGGATAAACTTAATTTCATGATGTGTAGTGACTGTGCCAGTTGTACATGGATGCAGGGGGGAATTGTCCACTGCTTGGGAACAGTTAGAAGCTATATTGGTCTGCTAAACAGAATTCGGGCTGTCATCCTAGGCTGTGGTGGCATTGAGGCACCTGAGACAAAAGTTGCCTTAGGCCCCTAGTGTTAAAGTGCCTTCGGATTTAGTTAGATTAGATTAGTTTTTCGTTCCATAGATCCATATTGAGGAGATCCTTGTGGATGTGGAACATGTCACCATTTATATATAGTGACATGTCTGTGTATGTGCGGATGGATATGTGTGTGTGTGTGCGAGTGTACACCTGTCCTTTTTTTCCCCTAAGGGAAGTCTTTCCGCTCCCGGGATTGGAATGACTCCTTACCCTCTCCCTTAAAACCCACATCCTTTCGTCTTTCCCTCTCCTTCCTGAAGAAGCAACCATCGGTTGCGAAAGCTAGTAATTCTGTGTGTGTGCGTTTGTGTGTTTTGTTCATGTGCCTGACTGCCTGCGCTTTCACGCTTGGTAAGTCTTGGAATCTTTGTTTTTAATATATTTTTCCCATGTGGAAGTTTCTTTCTATTTTATATATATATATAAAGAAACTTCCACATGGGAAAAATATATTAAAAACAAAGATTCCCAGACTTACCAAGCGGGAAAGCGCCGGCAGACAGGCACATGAACAAAACACACACACAGAATTACTAGCTTTCGCAACCGATGGTTGCTTCTTCAGGAAGGAGAGGGAAAGACGAAAGGATGTGGGTTTTAAGGGAGAGGGTAAGGAGTCATTCCAATCTCGGGAGTGGAAAGACTTCCCTTAGGGGGGAAAAAAGGATAGGTGTACACGCGCGCGCGCGCGCACACACACACACACACACACACACACACACACACACACACACACACACAAGCAGACATATTTAAAGGCAAAGAGTCGAGGCGGAAGTACAGAGGCAAAGAAGTTTTGAAAGACAGGTGAGGTATGAGCGGCGGCAACTTGAAATTAGCGGAGGTTGAGGCCTGGCGGATATCGAGAAGAAAGGATATACTGAAGGGCGAGTTCCCATCTCCGGAGTTGGGATAGGTTGGTGTTGGTGGGAAGTATCCAGGTAACTCGGACGGTGTAACACTGTGTCACACACTTCTCACTCATGGCAAAAACAGAAATCGTATAAACTGATTTAAGTACTGGCTAATACGTAAACAAAGGACCCTAGAAACTATTTAGGCAGATATAAATAAGTTGAAAGAGTAATGAATAAAAAATACTGGTGATTACATATAAGTCACTGTTTACTTACGATACGCGCGCGTGAAATTCAGCCTAAAGTCTGTGCTATAGGCGCGAGAAGGAAAATAAACTTCTTACCCCGTTTAATCTTATTTAACACTTCACCAACACTTCCACTAATGTAGCAACACATATAATATATTTATACCAACTGGAAACGTTTACCTATAAGTTTAATTCACTGTTGACTAATGATTCGCGTGCGTGAAATTAGTCCTAGGATTCATGCTACAGGTGCGAGAAAGCCTAACTGGTCCCCATTCACCTGAGTGTGAGTAGCGAACAGTGGGGACAGTTGCAAATCTATGAATGAAAGGTATACTGACCACAAGGTTGTCTCCTTTATGGCTTAAAAAAGGTTTGAAGTCTTCCCATTACTGAAAGTACATCTGAGCCACCATGAAATACTACATCTGTTGGGACTGGCCAATGTATCTAAAAGGTCCATGCAAGTTCCTGTTAACTCCAACATTGAGTGAACGATGGAACCCCTTAGCTAAATAGCAGGCAGGTTGGAAACAAAAGCTAGTGTCCACACTGTGTATTTGTTGGGATGTTTTCTCACAAATGCAGGTGAGGCTTTGGTGGAGCCTATGGAGAGGACTGGATGCATCCTGCTCCAGATTGTGACTCATAATGGCACCAGTGACACCTACGTCCTGGATTCAGAAGCCACCCCTTGGTTCTCACAGTGACTGGCTGCATTGGTAATGACTGTTAGCTGTGCGTGTAGTCTGGAAGCTGAGCTATTGATTTACAGTATTGTTCCATCACTGCCGTATGGTTTGGATTTGAGTGGAGGGCTTAAATCAACCAGATGATTCTATATTGATATGGATGCAGATTTCATGACCTCTGTTGTAGGTTGAAGACTTTTAGTACCACTCTTGATAGGTCAGGGGTACACTAAGCACAAAAAAGTTCCTGCTGGGGTAACAGAGTACATGTGGCATGGACATTTAATAGTTCAGGATAAAGAAAATCCTCTGTGAGCTTGAGGGAGAGAGAAAAAAAGGAATAACAGCCCCAATAATTACAGAGTGAAATATTTGTCATGGCAGATCATAGAAAAAAATGTGAATATAGAATTAGTTAACAGTGGGAGCACCCTGGAAAGGTCTCATAACTGGTCTCATTTCGAAACTAAGAATGCCCACATTGTATTAGAGGCAGAAAACTAACTGTAAATATGTGTTAATGGCAGTGAAGTTCTGAATTTCAATTGGAATGTTTATTGCAAAATTACCCTGGATGCTGGTGATGAAGGCCTTTTTATAGTTGTAAAGTCAATTAATACTTTTGTAGACCCTGTGTCCCAAGAGCAGTGATTGTGAAACATTTCAAGTAGAAGTTGAATAGGGTTGCAAATTTCCTGGCCATGTTATAGTAATACAGAGAAATTTCAACTTTGCAGCTATAGACTGGAAGCTTCAAGTGATTATGTTGGGTAATAAGAGTCAGAGAACTGAGTGGAATTGTTCTTAATGCTTTATCCAAAAATTAACTTGAACAGTTAATAAGAAATCAACTCATGAGGGTTATGTCTTAAGAGTCCCTTTCAACTAGAACACAGCACGTCATCGTTAAAAGAGAGAAATCTTCAGTTGTGACAGTTGCTCTGGGCATATCCCAAGAAAGTGTTATATGAACATTACTGTTCACAATAAATGTATATGACCTAGTAGATAACACTAGAAGCTCTACAAGGCTGTTCGTGGCTTATGATGTTGGTATGCCTGTGCAGCAATTTAAAGTGGGACAACTACACCTGTTTGAAGGATAGGCAGATGTCAGACTGAGATTCATTGAAAGAATACTTGGGAAGCGTAGTCCACCCACGAAGGAAACAGCAAAAAAAGCCCTCTTTCAACCAGTAATTATTGGATATTGCTCATTAGTGTGGGACTTGTGCTGTGTAGGTTTGACAGATAATATAATGAAGAACCAGAGAAGTGCAGCATATTTCATCTCAGGTTTGTTTAGTAAAGATGAAAAGTATCACACAGGTGCTCAACAACTCCAGTGGCAAACACTGAAAGATATGTTGCACATCATGTCGTGAAAATATCAGGAAGGTAAGAGATCGTAGCTCGCACAGACGCCAACCAACAGTCATTCTTCCTATGCACAATTCGTGACTGGAACAGGAAAGGGGTTTGAGTGACAGTGGTATACAAAAATATACACCACCACACACAATAAGGTAGCCTGCAGAGTGTAGATTAGAACTGACTGTACTTGAATTAGATGTTCTCTTTCGAGGCAGTAGTGTGTGAGGGATATTATATCACTGCTCTCAGCGAGGGCTTCGGAGTTCAGATTTTGAGTTCTGCCTTAACAGAAATAAATTGAATTTACAGAACACAAAAAGCATTTGGGCACTTTAACCTAATAATTATAGACATATTTCAATATTTGATTACCAGAGGAAAATTGGGCTACTTTTACAAAATAAGTAAATAAATAAAAAATAATGATAAAACAAAATCAGCCAGCTGGTAAGTCAGTGCAGCAAAATGGATGTGGATGAAAATATCAAACTCATTACTGTGTAGATAGATGAAATATTGTTCTACACAGCATGTAGCTACCAAATCTAACCAAAAGTTGTACCAGAGATCATGTGTTGTACTTTACCTGTTTTATTTATTTCTGTGTTATCCTGTTAACAGCCGCGAGACATCCTGTGTGGAGCAGCTGATGAAGTTTTGGCAGTTCTTAAGAATGATCGATTAAAAGAGAGGGAAAAGAAGAAAGAAACAGAGTCATTACTCGGTAGTCTGACTGATGAAAGATTTGCCCTCTTGGTCAACCTTGGTAAAAAGATAACAGACTTTGGAACAGAAGAAAAAACACAGACCTCCGGTATGTGTAGGACATTTTATTGTAAGTTCTTGGGTTTAGGGATAGAAAGCCTCAAGTGTTTCTCACCTTGGATAGTAGTGATTTATGCACATACTATTGATTTGGAAGAGAAATTTGTATTATTGTACCTATAATGACATAACACTGCTCTCAAATTGTAAATATTGTGGAATACACAATTACTAAAATATTTCAGCTATAAAAGAGATAATGTACCGGTACTAAAATAATATGATATGTAAGGAGTTTTCCTTCATCTGCATCTAATGTCCGAATTTGCTGGATGATGAAGAATATGAATGCCAAATCCTGTTCTAGACAGATTTCGGTATGTTCTGTATAAGGATATTTAACATATTCCCATAATATAATTTACTGCATAATTCTGAAGAAGTCATTAGATGCCTTCACTCTGTAATATTTAAGAATATCAGTTGCTTAACATGGCATAATCCATTTATGCACATTCATATTGGACTTGGGTGTGCTACTATTATTTTCTAGGCAGTGTATAGTTGTCTTTTTACCGTTGTACATTGCATGTTTTTTTCCCTTTATTACTTGGGTGTGTGTTATGTCACTTAACGGTTGTCATGCTTTAATGTTCTATGCATTTCCTGTCCTCCTGTGTAGATTCCTCCCTGGATTTGATAAGCATATATGATCTTTCTCCTACACATAATCTCACCTGTGTGCAACTTATCTTTGAGACCATATCATTGCTTGACTCCTGGAAATAACCTTCTATTAACCTTAGGAACCTGAGCAACCACCCATTTTAATCCTATATATTTTCTTTGATCAAGTTTCTTCAGTACTGGCAGATTACTGTTTTCCATGGTGATTAATGTTCACACCCGCATTGTTAATCATATTCTAAGGATCTTTCTGTACTGTGTGCTGTAGTGTTTCAGATAATCTTTTGGATTATTTTGTGAGGGAAAAAAGATTGAAAGGTTCGGAAGTGAGTGGACTTTGTAAGGATTGGTTGTGGAAAGTCATCAGGCTAATATGCTTACCTTCTTTGCTTCTTTGTGTATCGGTTATACTCCTATTTCCAATCTATGCTCATTTTGTCTGTGATTGACCTCCACTATTTGTAATTTCTCATATGCTATAACCCTGTATATCATGCTGGGATAAGCACTGTGGTCATGGTCATTGGTGCACTAGAATCAAACAATCCATCGTTGGCATGTGTGTGAGCCAGCTGCCAGTGGCCAACTGTGACTAGTGCATGTGGCATGGCACGGCATGGCACCTGCTATGCCATCTGTCAGAGCTGTTCCCTATATAAGGCCAGTGCAGCAGGTGCTCATCTTTGGATATATTCTATTGCTTTGTACTGTTTCTATGCTTGTGTGTACTTGAATGTGGATTAATAAACTCTTGTCTTTTGTGGCCCCACTACTGTGTGTGTTTTAAATTATGACATCTTATTTTCAAATTTTGTCTATTTTGTCTGTTTTGTTGCACTTCATTCGCTCTTATCGTATTCTGACACTGTGATCTTAGTCTGTCTTCTTGGTTTACTTTTATGTATAACCCCTATAAAATTCTGCTTCCTCCACCTCCATTTCTCTTTTGTGGGCAAGTGAACACCACATTATAAGCACTCGGAGATCCAACATTTCTATTTGTGTCAGTCTGATTAACAGAATTCCATTTTCTTCTATAAATAAGAGACACCTGGATATTGATTGGTTACTGTAAACATGTCACTTCATTCTGAGCATGTTTTTTTGTTGGAAACTCCTTCACAAATAACTGCTAGTTGCATTGTGAAGTGTATTTTCACTGTTGCAGGCAATGACCCTGACAATTTATTTTCTTTATCTTTATTCAGTACTACAAATGGTGGAAGGAAACGTGTTGTAGTAAACAATTGTTAAACACAGAGATCAAAATATATCTGATGCAGAAAATTTTTGTTAGTCTGATAGACAATGAGCTGCGTACAGTAAGCCGATTTAGTTAATAAATTGTCTCTGTTCTGATTTTTATTTTTTATTCTAGTTATTCGTTTTTTTTCTTTTTGTTGCCACTAAATTTCATTAATTACAAACTTGCATTGGTAGATCAACTATGCTCTTACAAAATGCAATTTGAAATTTTCAGAGGAAAATATTGATGAAACATATGGCATAAATGTGCAGTTTGAAGAATCTGAGGAGGAAGATGATGAAGATATGTATGGTGAAATCCGTGAAGAAGAGGATGATGATGAAGGAGAAGAAGCAAAGCTAGACCGTGCAATTCATGCCGAAAATGTGAGTGTGGTAATATGTTTAAGCTAATAGTTGCTGCACTGAACGTCCGACACTTTAGGGGATGTGTTTGGAAAATATTTGCTTTGCCTATTACTTTCTGTATTTTTTGTAGAATGTCTACAATGTTTTAATGTTTTACATAATATACTTAGCAAAATGTTTTCAACTGCATGTTTAATCATCTGTGAGAAAAGAATCGTTTGCTCAAAATATTATATTACGACAAGAAAAATAACTGTAAATGCAGGATCTATCAGGATGTTGTGTAGGGAATGAATTTTTCTGATAATGTTGCAATAATAGATAACACAGGATAGCAAGTGCAACAACATACAGCTAAGCGTGCACTTCCCTCTGTGACAGTACAAGTAAGAACCACAGACACATTCAGAATTTTAGAATAACAAGTTCTCTATCTTCCCCCCATGAACCATGGACCTTGCCGTTGATGGGGAGGCTTGCGTGCCTCAGCGATACAGATGGCCGTACCATAGGTGCAACCACAACGGAGGGGTATCTGTTGAGAGGCCAGACAAACGTGTGGTTCCTGAAGAGGGGCACCAGCCTTATCAGTAGTTGCAGGGGCAACAGTCTGGATGATTGACTGATCTGGCCTTGTAACAATAACCAAAACAGCCTTGCTGTGCTGGTACTGCGAACGGCTGAAAACAAGGGGAAACTACAGCCATAATTTGTCCCGAGGGCATGCAGCTTTACTGTATGGTTAAATGATGAGGGCGTTCTCTTGGGTAAAATATGCCGGAGGTAAAATAGTCCCCCATTCGGATCTCCGGGCGGGGCTACTCAAGAGGACGTCGTTATCAGGAGAAAGAAAACTGGCATTCTACGGATCGGAGCGTGGAATGTCAGATCCCTTAATCGGGCAGGTAGGTTAGAAAATTTAAAAAGGGAAATGGATAGGTTAGAGCTAGATATAGTGGGAATTAGTGAAGTTTGGTGGCAGGAGGAACAAGACCGTTGGTCAGGTGAATACAGGGTTATAAATACAAAATCAAATAGGGGTAATGCAGGAGTAGGTTTAATAATGAATAAGAAAATAGGAATGCGGGTAAGCTACTACAAACAGCATAGTGAACGCATTATTGTGGCCAAGATACACACAAAGCCCACGCCTACCACAGTAGTACAACTTTATATGCCAACTAGCTCTGCAGATGATGAAGAAATTGAGGAAATGTATGATGAGATAAAAGAAATTATTCAGATAGTGAAGGGAGAAGAAAATTTAATAGTCATGGGTGACTGGAATTCGGCAGTAGGAAAAGGGAGAGAAGGAAACATAGTAGGTGAATATGGATTGGGGGGAAGAAATGAAAGAGGAAGCCGTCTGGTAGAATTTTGCACAGAGCATAACTTAATCATAGCTAATACTTGGTTCAAGAATCATAAAAGAAGGTTGTATACATGGAAGAACCCTGGAGATACTAGAAGGTATCAGCTAAATTATATAATGGTACGACAGAGATTTAGGAATCAGGTTTTAAATTGTAAGACATTTCCAGGGGCAGATGTGGACTCTGACCACAATCTATTGGTTATGAACTGTAGACTAAAACTGAAGAAACTACAAAAAGGTGCTAATTTAAGGAGATGGGACCTGGATAAACTGAAAGAACCAGAGGCTGTACAGAGTTTCAGGGAGAGCATAAGGGAACAATTGACAGGAATGGGGGACAGAAATACAGTAGAAGAAGAATGGGTAGCTCGGAGGGATGAAGTAGTGAAGGCAGCAGAAGATCAAGTAGGTAAAAAGATGAGGGCTAATAGAAATCCTTGGGTAACAGAAGAAATATTGAATTTAATTGATGAAAGGAGAAAATATAAATGCAGTAAATGAAGCAGGCAAAAGGAATACAAACGTCTCAAAAATGAGATCGACAGGAAGTGCAAAATGGCTAAGCAGGTATGGCTAGAGGACAAATGTAAGGATGTAGAGGCTTATCTCACTACGGGTAAGATAGATACTGCCTACTAGAAAATAAAAGAGACCTTTGGAGAAAAGAGAACCACTTGTATGAATATCAAGAGCTCAGATGGAAACCCAGTTCTAAGCAAAGAAGGGAAGGTGGAAAGGTGGAAGGAGTATATAGAGGGTTTATACAAGGGCGATGTACTTGAGGACAATATTATGGAAATGGAAGAGGATGTAGATGAAGACGAAATGGGAGGTAAGATACTGCACGAAGAGTTTGACAGAGCACTGAAAGACCTGAGTCGAAACAAGGCCCCGGGAGTAGACAACATTCCATTAGAACTACTGACGGCCTTGGGAGAGCCAATCATGACAAAACTCTACCATCTGGTGAGCAAGATGTATGAGACAACCGAAATACCCTCAGACTTCAAGAAGAATATAATAATTCCAATCCCAAAGAAAGCGGGTGTTGACAGATGTGAAAATTACCGAACTATCAGTTTAATAAGTCACAGCTGCAAAATACTAATGCGAATTCTTTACAGACGAATGGAAAAACTGGAAGAAGCGGACCTTGGGGAAGATCGGTTTGAATTCCGCAGAAATGTTGGAACACGTGAGGCAATACTAACCTTACGACTTATCTTAGAAGAAAGATTGAGAAAAGACAAACCTACGTTTCTAGCATTTGTAGACTTAGAGAAAGCTTTTGACAATGTTAACTGGAATATTCTCTTTCAAATTCGGAAGGTGTATATTGAGCAAGCAGTAAAGGAAACAAAAGAAAAATTCGGAGTAGGTATTAAAATTCATGGAGAAGAAATAAGAACTTTGAGGTTCGCCGATGACATTGTAATTCTGTCAGAGACAGCAAAGTACTTGGAAGAGCAGTTGAACGGAATGGACAGTGTCTTGAAAGAAGGATATAAGATGAACATCAACAAAAGCTAAACGAAGATAATGGAATGTAGTCTAATTAAATCGGGTGGTGCTGAGGGTATTAGGAAACGAGACACTTAAAGTAGTAAAGGAATTTTGCTATTTAGGGAGTAAAATAACTGCTGATGGTCGAAGTAGAGATGATATAAAATGTAGACTGGCAATGGCAAGGAAAGCGTTTCTGAAGAAGAGAAATTTCTTAACATCGAGTATAGATTTAAGTGTCAGGAAGTCGTTTCTGAAAGTATTTGTATGGAGTGTAGCCATGTATGGAAGTGAAACATGGATGATAAATAGTTTGGACAAGAAGAGAATAGAAGCTTTCGAAATGTGTTGCTGCAGAAGAATGCTGAAGATTAGATGGGTAGATCACATAACTAATGAGGTGGTATTGAATAGAATTGGAGAGAAGAGGAGTTTGTGGCACAACTTGACTAAAAGAAGGGATCGGTTGGTAGGACATGTTCTGAGGCATCAAGGGATCACAAATTTAGCATTGGAGGGCAGCGTGGATGGTAAAAATCGTAGAGGGAGACCAAGAGATGAATACACTAAGCAGATTCAGAAGGATGTACATTGCAGTAAGTACTGGGAGATGAAGAAACTTGCACAGGATAGAGTAGCATGGAGAGCTGCATCAAACCAGTCTCAGGACTGAAGACCACCACAACAACACAACACAAGTTCTCTGTATAGCAGTGAATTTAATCACTACCTACTTGAATATGATAATGGAAAATACTGGGCTGTATGAAGTTCTTTTCAGATCAAGTGTCCAGTATCTAGTTCACAGACAGATGTTTCATGCCACACACTCCCTCTTTTTACTTCAGCCACAACAGATGGTCATGTTATGTTTTAGGTCAGTGTATTCTAATTCGTATTGTTCTTTCAACAAATTACCACTCCCTCCCCTCCCCCAAACACACGTGCAGCATGACTATATCTCTGTGCACAAATTGTAACCATGCACATATCCCATGCATTCGGATTCCTGTTCTCCCCTCCCCGTGTGTACGTACATGTGTGTGTGCTTTGAACACTAGAAAGGGCTTTTATCATATTATGCCACATACATTGGATATTTTTTAACATAATCACCCTGGGGATTGAGACATTAGTTGTAATAGTGACTAGCTTTCCTCTCTGTCTGCAAAATAGCTACCATCAGCATGGAAAGCTAATTTATAATTGTCACAGTTGCATGCTGCTAGGTCAGCTCAACAACTTCCTCAGTGATTGTAATAGCACCTTTTGGATTACCCATCCTTTGTCACCAAGTGCCTTCAACCTTTCCCCAAAATTGAAAAAGGGGGTGGATGATATTTCACCTCAGATGAGGAGCTGCTAGACATTGACATGGCTTGATGAAGAGTCAGTAGCATTTTTGCAGAAGATGGAAAAGCTGTACACTGTGCTCTACGAGGTGATATCCAAAATTTTTGGGACTGGTGCTGCCATCTGTTGAAAACCTTACCTTTGGACTAATGGTCACCATCACCCTTGAAGTAGTTCCCATCCGCACATACACACCGGTCCCAGCGTTTCTGCCATTGGTCAAACTTTTTCTGGAAGTTCTTTTCTTTGAGGGTGTTTGTTATCGCAAGCAATGCTGCTTGAATTCTCTCTAGTGTCGAACCAAGAGCCTTTCAACTTGAGTTTCAGTTTTGAGAATAGAGCAAAGTCATAAGGTGCCAAATCTAGCAAGTACAGTGGGTGAGGTACATCTGCCAAGTTGTTTTGTAGAAAAAAGGTCCTGGTGAGCAAGGACATGTGACAGGGTGTGGTCTTGTGATGCAGTAGCCAGTTCCCGTGGCGCCAAAGTTCGCACCATCAATGCTGCATGTTTTCATGGAGCCATCGCAAAACATCACAATAGTATGCGGAATTCATTGTTTGGTTGGGTGGGATGAATTCTTTGTGCATAATTTCCTTAGTACCAAAGAAAATGATGATTATGGTCTTTACTTTGCTCTTCACCTGCCTTGCTTTGTTAATCTTGGAGAGCTCGGGCTCTTCCACTGGGACAATTGTTGCTTTGTCTCTGGGTCATAACCATAAATCCAGCTCTTGTCGCCGGTGATAACCCATGACAAGAAGTTTGGATCGTCAGATGTGGCGTGACTAAGGTCTGTGTACACTTCACCACCCTGTGCCTTCTGATCGGCAGTCAAGGTCCTTGGCACAATTTTTGCGGCAACATGATGCATGCCCGATTCATCAGTCTGCATTTGTTGACATGTCCCATAAACAATACCCACTTCATCCACAAGGTCTTGAACGGTTTGACGCTGATCCTCACGAACCAATTTTAGAAGTTTGGCAACAAGGTCTGGCATTGTGCGGCTAATGGACCTTCCAGTGTGAGCATCATGTTTGATGTCTGTACGGCTGGCTGTGAACTGAGCATGCCACTCAAACGCATCCACACTGCTCATGCTCTGCCCCCAAACACTTGATCAATCATTGCAAGGGTCTCCGAAGCACTTTTCCCGAGATTCGCACAGAATTTGATACACACGCGCTGTTCTGTTCGTGGATTCGTTGTAAAATCGCCACACACCAAACGCAGAGTATTACGGATATCACTGTGGACACACAACCCGTCCTCCCACCTGACTGCTACTCAGCACACTGACTTATCAGATATGCAGCTGTCGCCACCTAACGGTGCAAAGATCCACCTCATACATCTGCAAAATTGATGTTCATTCCTTTTATGTTGAATGTAAACATTGTCAGGATAAAATACTCTGAGTGGACTTTACCATGATTGTAAACTCACATTAACTTCTTCTTCATTGTCCATTTCCAGCTTCCTGAGTATGTTTGTAAATCAGTGGCTTCCGTCATTGTCTATCTTTTATTTATTTATTTACACGTCAAGTTCCATAGGACCAAATTGAGGAGCAAAACTCCAAGGTCATAGACTGTGTCAGTACATGAAATGACAACATAAAAGTAATAACATATAAAAATAAAATCTTTAAGAACCGAAAAAAGTCAATCCATCAGTTAAAGTGAATGCAATCAACAGTACAAGAAGAATCAGCTTAATTTTCAAGGAAATCCTCGACAGAATAGAAGGAGTGACCCATGAAGAGACTCTTCAGTTTCGATTTGAAAGTGCATGTATTACTGCCAAGATTTTTGAATTCGAGTGGTAGCTTATTAAAACTGGGTGCAGCAGTATACTGCACACCTTTCTGTACAAGAGTTAAGGAAGTCCAATCCAAATGCAGGTTAGATTTCTGCCGAGTATTAACTGAGTAAAAGCTGCTTATTCTTGGGAATAAGTTAATCTTGTTAACAAGAAATGACAGTAATTGAGAGGCCAATGTCAAAATACCCAGACTCATGAACAGAGGTCGGCAAGAGGTTTGTGAACTTACATCACTTATCGCCCAAACCGTTTGTTTATGAGCCAAAAGTATACTATTAGAATGGGAAGAGTTACCCCAAAATATGATAACCATATGACATAAAGGAATGACAATAAGCAAAGTAGACTAATTCTCATGTCAAATGATCACTTACTTCAGATACCGTTTGAATAGTGAAAATTGCAGCATTAAGTCTTTGAACAATATCCTGAACATGGGTTTTCCACGACAGTTTATTATCTGTCTGAGCACCTAGAAATTTGAACTGTTCAGTTTCACTAATCATATGCCCATTCTGTGAAATTAAAACGTCAGGTTTTGTTGAATTGTGTGTTAAAAACTGTAAAAACTGAGTCTTACTGTGATTTGGCATTAGTTTATTTTCTACATGCTGTGAACTGCACTATTTGAAACTGAGATAATGTTGCACACAACATCCTTTACTACCAGGCTAGTGTCATCAGCAAACAGAAATATTTCAGCTTTACTCATAATACTAGAGGAACTATCATTTATATAAATAAGGAACAGGAGTGGCCCCAACTCTGATCCCTGGGGCACCCCTCACTTGACCGCATCCCACTCAAACCCACATCACAGCCATTCTCAATATTGTGAATAATGACCTTTTGCTGTCTGTTGCTAAAGTAAGAGTTGACCAGTTGTGAGCTACTCCCTGCATTCTGTAATGGTCCAACTTCTGGAGCAATATTTTGTGATCAACACAATCAAATGCCTTAGTTAAATCAAAAAATATGCCTATCATTCAAAACCTTTTGTTTAAACCATCAAGTACCTCACAGAGAAAAAAGAAGCATTTTCAATTGTTAAAGGACTTCTAAAGCTGAACTGTACATTTGATAGCAAATCGTGTGATTTAAAATGATCAATTATCCTTACATACGCAGCCTTTCAATAACTTTAGCAAAAACTGATGGCATAGAAATAGGTGTAAAATTATCTACATTATTCCTTTCTCTCTTTTTATAAAGTGGCTTTACTACTGAATACTTTAATCGTTCAGGAAACTGTCCATTTCTAAAGAAAAAAGTACAAATATGGCTAAATACAGGGCTAACATGTGCAACACAGTTCTTTAATATTCTGCTAGACACCCCATCATAACCGTGAGAGTCCTCAGTCTTCAGTGATTTAATTATTGACTTAATCTCCCCCTTGTCTGTATCCCAGAGGAGTATTTCAGACGTCAATCTCGGAAAGGCATTTGCCATGAAAGTTATATGATTCCGTGTAGAAACTATATTTTTATTTAATTCACCAGCAATGCTCCAAAAATGGTTGTTAAATACTGTACATATATCTGATTTATCGGAGGAGAAATATTTTTTCGGCGAACTGAATTTATATTGTCGACCTTGGGCTGCTGACCAGATACTTCCTTCACAACTGACCATATGGTTTCTGTGAATTAGCTATTCAATTTGCGTACCACATACTCTTTGCCTTCCTAATAAAAATTTTAAGTGCTTTACAATAATGTTTGTACTGGGCTACTGTATCCTGATAGTGACTTCTTTTAACATTTTAATATAATTCCCGCTTTGCTCTTTGTGGCATCCTTATCCCACAACTCGGCCACCCAGGCTGCTTATTACTGCTAGTACCCTGTTTAGAACGTTCTAATGGAAAGTAAATCTCAAAGAGCATGAGAAATGTGTTAAGGAAAGCAATATATTTATCATCTACGTTATCGGCACTATAAACATCCTGCCGCTCTTGTGCCTTGACAAGGTTTAAAAAACTCTCTATTGCTGTTGAATTAACTTTCCTACATAGTTTGTTATTATATGCGACACTTGTTTGACTACAAAAGTCTTCTAGTGTTAAAATTTGTGCATCATGGTCTAAAGGCCATTCACCCTTTTACTAACAGAATGTCCATCTAGTAATGAAGAAAGAATAAAAATATTGTCTATGGCTGTACTACTGTTCCCCTGCCCCGTAAAAAATAATAATAATAATAATAATAATAAAAAAAAACCACCATCCTGTCTGCATGAGATCATATGAATTTAGGAAATCTACCAACATCCATTTTCTTGCATCGTCATATACAAAATCTATATTGAAGTCACGACCTATAACTAATTTCTGGTACTTCCTACAAAGTGAATCAACAGGCCTCTCTACCTTGATCAGAAATGCTCTGAAGTCAAAGAGTTAGGCGACCTATAAACAACAACAACAATTAGAAGTTTAGTTTCACTAAATTCAACTGCCCCTGCACAACATTCAATTATCTGTTCAGTGCAGTGCCATGATACATCTATGGTCTTAAATGGAATACTGCTTGTTACGTACATAGCCACTCCCCCACCTCGCAAGGAACTCCTTGAAAAACAGCCAGCTAATCTGTACCCTGGTAATGGAAGCCTCTGAATTGTCAAATTATTTAAGTGGTGCTCCGACATACCAATAATTTCAGAATCAACATCTGTAAGCAGTTCACTAATTTTATCTCTGATATGACTTATATTTTGATGAAATAAAACTTATCTTTTAGTTTCTAAGTTACAAGTTTAACATGTAACTAATAAAGATATGACATTATTATTATTATTATTTGTCAACAATTTAATCCTTTCAATACAACCAAACTGATGGCTATTCTGGCATGTCATACCAACTAAATCTTTATTGCGATCAGTGATTGTGCAGAGGTCAAAGCAGAAGGCCATTATTAATCAACTGCTGCCTACAGTTTTGCAATATTTTTAATTAAGAAAAGAAAAAATATGTGAAATTTCATTTTGTTGCATTAAAACCACTGTTTTCAAGTTATATTCTTAAAAACTGCCATTTTAGTGGAATTAAATTTGTGTGTCCCTTGGTATAGTCAAGCTGTTATGTGACTGCAGTGGATGTCTTATTGTCCATGGTGATTATGTTGGTGAATTGTCAGTCTATATCTATATTATCTTCGCTTTATCACTTTTTGATATTCTGATCTCTTCACTTGTTTTAATTTGCGTTCTCTGTTGAAGGCTGAAAAATATATCAGTATCCAGTGTTTGAATATTCATTCAGGGTAAAAGTTGTATGTGATTATTCACTCTGTAGGTTTCTAAATTTGAGTGATAGTATCGATAATTTCCTTTTGTATGGACCTCTTGACAATGTACAATTGTTTCTGTTTCAGTTGGGTGGTGCAGAAGAGACCCGGAAGGAAAAAACTCTACATCCATTGGACATTGATGCCTATTGGCTTCAGCGTCGACTCAGCAAATTCTATGATGATGCTATGGTCTCTCAAGCTCGAGCAGCTGAAGTTTTAGCTGTTCTTCGAGATGCTGGGGATGATCGTGACTGTGAAAATCAACTTGTATTACTTTTGGGCTACAGCTGTTTTGATTTCATAAAGTTATTGAAGCGACATCGGCAGATGAGTGAGTAAAAACTATATTTAAATTTCTGTTTTCACATGCTTTTTGAGGGTATTATTTTGTAAGAAAATTGTGATTGAAAGAGAAATAGCCAGTTACGCAAAAACTATAAGGGAATTGAAAGGAGTTTTGAAAGTGTAAAATATAGCTAAGGTCTATAACAATGCTGAATCCCATGGCAGTTTTATTTAATAAAATATTCTCTGTTTAAGAGTCATGTCAAATGGTTAAAATGCTTCAGCTTTTGGCCAAATACTGTCTGGTCATTGTCAAGTGAGATGGCTGCTGATGGATTGCTGGTATGTTCTTATATGCTTTGGCTGCTGGCTGTGACATCTTTTATGTCTTGGCCTTGCGAGCTGGCAAGGACAGCATATAAATAAGTCAGTGCACTGGTTACAAGCAGTAAGTATTTTTATTGGTAACACAAAAAAGAATGTGAAAAGGTCTTCGGACGTTTGGTATCTCAGAGAGAGAGAAATTCCTGACAGGAACAAATTTAGAAGATTGGTGAATAACTACCAAGGTTTTAAAATGGCTTCAATGGCCGCAAGACGGAGAGGACCATTATCTGAAGAGCATAAATAGGCACTTCTTGGTGGGCTCAGAAGATGGCAGGAAGTCAAAGCTGGAACACGAACAAGACCTAAATACTAAAATGAAATTGGTTGTTACCACGCAGTCCATATAGGCTCAACTCGATTAAAAAGCAGTTCATGAGCCTGATGAAAATGTTGAAAAGCAAAGCTACTTCTGATAGCGATAAAGATTTCTCACGATAATCCAAATGGGTGTCTTAATCAATGTTTGGTCTGTGTCTCATTGGTGGGCTGTCGGTGCTATGGCCGGTGCCCTGGTTGGTGATGTGGCTGGTGTGCTAAGGTCTTGATGGGTCGATGTCTGGATGAAGGTCACTACTAATTGATTGGCTATAGGCAGTAACAAGCATTGAGCTTGGAGCGAGAGTGCTTTGGTGACTTGTGTGTCCGTAACTTATCCCATTTATTTGTCTGGAATATGGGGCCGTACAGTTGAAGATGGAATCCAACCATGTTTCTTTTCTGTTGAGTCCTCATATCGTTGAGAGGTTAAGACTAGGTTAAAATGCAGACTGAAAAAAATCTGTGGTCCGACTGAGATTTCGATCCTGCGTCCTTTGTTTCCAGGCTCGCGTTTTATCACAAGACCACAAGGCCCAACAGTTGGAGTATGTGAGGGTGTACCAGCAGCCCATCAGCTTTGATTTCAGTATTGGATAAGAGTGCTTGGTTGAAAGCTCGTAACATTTTAACCGCTTGATGCAATTGGAAACCTTTGCACATTATATTAAGGTCTATTCTCAAATTTCGTATGTATGTGTTGCCTGGTTTTTTTTTTTTTTTTTGTTCGGTGTCACATTAAGATAGACAGGATACTGACTTTGCACAGCATAGGATCGACCACTGGTCATATTAAAATCACAGCTGCTATAAAAGGGAAGTATTGGTCATACATGGGTTGATGTTTCAGTGGTGACATGGATATTCGGATGGTAAAGGCAAGGATGGGCGCAGGCCGGGCCAGAACTGTATAATGGCATTTGGCTTAATGACAGAGGGTTCTGGGGCAGCCAACGGCAGTGCCCATTATTAGTGACAGTTTCTGTGCATACATTGAAGCTCTTGGTTCATTCTCTGACAGGGAATGTAGCTATCTCTATCACTACCAGTCAGGAGGTCTTCTCTATTGGTCACCTTATTTGGCATGTTTAGGACTACACATTTTCTTTATAGACTGGTGTAAATAGGAGGCTTCAGTCATTGCACTGATGAAATATTGTGAGAATTTCACAGTTACATCTGATGTATTGCCTGAGACCCATTTCAACATTTCCAGACTTGTTTATAATCCTGTCAATCATTCAGTGTCTCAACTTTACAGTGAGTTGTTAGCTTTCCACTTAAGTAACATTTGCTGTGCGATGGAATCTTCCAATTTGAAAGCTACTGTGGTATTTTCCAAACATTTTCATGTACATACAGCTGCTTCTTTTGTTGAATGGCAACTAAAACTATTTTTGTTGTTATTTGAGTGTTCTTCATAGTATTTAAGATATGATACAGGTATGTTATGCGTAATGTTGCATGTTTCTGAAATAAACATTTAAGAAACCTCAACTTTTCGTATCAGGAATTCCTATTGATAATAGACGCTCATCATAAAGTTGGTTGCCACATATAAAACTGCAAGCATTGTAGTAAAGGAGGGGGCAGATAGGTTTTTGCCCCCTTTGTTAAAAAGGCTATATGGTTTTAACTGAAACATGTTGCGGTGATCTGCCTCACATCTAAAATATCACTTTCTTATCCAATACCATTATGTATAACAAAGTGATTGGCATTCAAAATAAGCAAGCTTCCAGTTGTACAAATTAATTTGACCTGTGTTTATATTTGCATTATTTGAATGACATCCCCAGCTTTAGTGATATTGATGATGAGAACTCAATGTCTGACATAGTGTGTCAGTTATACCTCTAATATTTTACTCTGAGGTGACAAAAGTCATTGGATACCTCCTAACATCGTGTCCAACCTCCTTTTGCTCAGCATAGTGCAGCAGTTTGATGTGGTGTGGACTCAGGTCTTTGGAAGTCCCGTGCAGAAGAGAACCATGCTGCCTCCATAGGTGTCCATAGTTGTGAGAGTGTTGCCAGTGCAGGATTTTGTGCATGAACTGACCTGTTGTCCCACAAACTTTCAATGTCATTCATGTTGGGTGACCTGTGTGGCCAAATCATTCACTTGAATTGTCCAGAATGTTCTTGAATCCAGCCGCGAACAGTTGTGGCTCAGTGACAAGGCACATTCTCATCCATACAAATTCCATTGTTGTTTGGAAATATGAAGTCCATGAATGGCTGCAAATTGTCTCCAAACTGTCAAACACAGCCATTTCTAGTCAATGATCAATTCAGTTGGGCCAGAGGAACCAGTCCATTGCATATAAACACAGACCACACCTTTATGGAGCCACCACCAACTTGCACAGTGCCTTGTTGACAACCAAGGTTCAGGTCTTCATGAGGTCTGTGGCACCCTCAAACCCAACCTTCAGCTCTTACCAACTGAAATTGGGACTCATCTGACCAGGCCACAGTTTTTCAGTTGTTTAGGGTCCAATCAATATGGTCACCAGTTTAGGAGAGGTGCTTCAGATGAAGTCGTGCTGTTAGCAGAGGCACACTTGTTGGCCATCTGCTACCATAGCCCATTAATGCTAAATTTTGCTGTACTGTTGAAACGGATATGTTCGTCGTATGTCCCACATTGAATTCTGTGTTTATTTCGGGCAGTGTTGTTTGTTTGTTTGCACTGACAGCTCTATGCTAACACCATTGTTCTTGGTCAATAAGTGAAGCCCTGCAGCTACTGAATTGTCTATGGCGAGAGGTAATACTTGAAATTTGGTATCTTTGGTGTATTGTTGACACCGTGGATCTGAGAATATTGAATTCCTCAACAGTTTGCAAAATGGAATGACCTCACATCTAGTGCCAACTGCCATTCAGTGTTCGAAGTCTGTTAATTTTCACCTTGTGGCCATAATCACTTTGGAAACTTTTCACACACATCGCTTGAGTACAAGTGACTCTATGCCAATGTGCTGCCCTTTTATACATTGTGTATGTGATACAGCTGTCATCTGTGTATGTGCATATTGCTACGTGCATATTGTTCATTCTGCTCTTACAGTATTGTGTTTACAGATGCGTGTGTCTTACATTAATCAGTTACAGAAAATTGTAGAGTTGGGATAATTTTTAGGTCTATACTTCTTCAGCGTTTTACTTTAATTTAGACCTTCGTTGACCTTTCCCGCATCTCATTTTCTAACAGTATCTGTTTAATAAAATAAAATTAGCTTACTGCAATTCCTGAAGGAAACTTCTGTTACATGATAGTGAATATATAGTGACATTATTCAGTTCAGAATGACTTTAGTGACCTTCACCTTCCCAGAAAGAATTGCAGTGATTGTTTTAAGAATAACTTAAGTTTGTTCTTCTGATTTCAGTCCTTTATTGCACATTGCTGGCTTCTTCTCAAAGTGAATCCGAGCGCCAAAAGATACGAGAGAAAATGAGTGAGGATCCATCTCTAGTTAAAATTCTGAGAGCATTGGACACAGGTGGAGGTGATGATGAAGAAGTTGTCGGAGGTGGTGGAGGTGGCCGAGGCTCGTCTGGCAGGTCTCGTCGAGACCAGGGAGGTGAGGGATCTGGGGATGTTGGAGCTGCTAGTGCTGCCAATGTACCAGGACAGCGTGTCATTGTAGACTTGGAAGACCTTGTATTCGCCCAGGGAAGTCATTTTATGGCGAACAAACGCTGTCAGTTGCCTGATGGGTCCTTCCGTAAGCAAAGAAAAGGTAACATGAATTTACATCTTGTAGATCTTTTTGGTTGTGTATTTTTTATGTATATTTTTGTGTTTGAAATACCTCTTATTATAAAATTATGAGACAGGATTGGTGGCTGGTATTTACCTTTAGGGAAATTGTCAGTACTGCTATAGATACATATAAAAGTACATACACAATCCTACCTTTTGGAATTAATAGCTCCTTTCTTGGGAAAGAGAGGGGGTGAACTGCGGCTGGTCAACAAGAAAGGGCATGTGACTGAAACCTCAGGATAAGAGGCACCCACCTGTTAAGATGAGCTGCAAGTATTTTTAGAAAGTTTTTGAAATTATGCGTTTTTGCCACATGCAGAACCATTTTTACACTAGTTTATACAGCCCTTCTTGCGTAGCACGTGGATTGGCAATTGAGCAGGAACATTTATGACAACTGAGGCCAATGTGGAAACCTCAAGTCAATTTTAAACATTTAACCCATACAGAAATATCGAATGTCATTAACTTTTTGGATAACATTGGGTTCACACGAACAGATAAATTATTGCAGATCTAATTCTATTGATGGTCACTAGCAGACAACAAAAATCATGGCAATATTTGGAACCATAATGCAAACACCTTGCATTACTTCAGCCAGGAATTTAGTTTCTTAAAACTAGCAGAGTTCTTATGACAGTTTTTCGGATTTTGTGCATTTTATTGTCAGTTAAACAGTTATTCCACGAGGTTTTTCGAATTGCAGCCAGATTACGTCCACATCTTGCCATGGTATTTCGAGTGACAATCATTCAGGCATCATCGGTTGAGTGTTTTGCACTGAATAGTAGTTAGCTGAAATGCCTTGGCAAGATGCCAACGTAATTTGGCTGCAATCCTCATGGAACGGCCATTATGCCAGGAAAACATATAGAATAACATAAAACAATCCCTTGTTCATTTCTCAAAATAGTTTCAGAAATAGTAGTGTCTATGAAGTGTCAAAAACAAACAGTTTTCTTACAGCAGATGCTCTAACAGAAGAAAGGTTTACTGCATTTAGGTATTTATAGTATTTACTAATTTTATTTAGGCAAAATTGGGATGGAGTAAGAAAAGTTCCCAGCAATTTGTTTGGCATCCCATGCCTACTTTGATCACATTCACAAAACACGATGCAAACTGAAAATGCACAAATGATTAAAGTTTCCTGAATATTGTTCTGCTGATAAATATGAAATGACAGATCTATCAGAAGGTGTATTGCCTGACAATATCCTGAAAATGCTTTCCACTGTTGAAGAATGTTTTTTTTTTTTTTTATCAAGGGATTGAATCACTTTATTTGTACCATATGCAGTCCACATTAAATTAGCATACTGTTGCCCACCTGAAACACAGTATTGTCATTATGTCTGGGTTGAGAGTCCAGGGTATGATGATGATTTGAATTATGTGTTGAAAATTACTCCTTCCCATTTGTCCAGGCATACTAATCACTGGCATTACAGTATAGAAATGTGTTAAATGTGCATCAATAGCCTTTTTTCATCACAGAATGATACATTTTGCATGCATGCTATTTTTGCTTGAAACTTGACTGGTCGGAGTTGTAGACAACAATTGCATGGACAACAGTGAGCTTAGTTCTCGTGTCAGCTTCTAATTTCTCTACACTTACCAACCAATGACATATCCTCAACATGTTTACTTGAAGTAAACTGTAATTTTGCTTCTAATATTGTTCAGTTTTGTTAATTTGCTTAACCAGTTTGAAGAAATTGCCATTGTCCTTATCTCATGCAAATAGTAGAGTCATCACGTAGCTTTCCGTCAGTAACTGTAGATTGTCCCTCATGTGTAATTCTAAAGCTTTCAAATATTTTTCCTTTCACAATATTTGCATTTGCAATTGCATTTTGGCACATATGTCTTTTTTGCATAATTTGTTCTTTGGTTTGTGTTATTGGAAATCAGATTTAAAAAAAAAATTGTACAAGTGTTGCACACTGCTTACTGTAAGCATTATGCCCCTCTTCTGTTTAACCAACAATCCACTGCTCTTTTATTTGTCATTGAGAACTTCAAGACTGTCAACTGGCATAGCTATCATAACCCGAACCACTGTTTCCTGAATTGTTAGAGTAATTGCTTGAAATGTTTCTGCACTTTCTATTGAAATGTCAATATCATTTGAATGAATGTCCATGAAATTAATTGCTAAATCATACACATGCATATCTTCAGAAGAGTTAATTGATGTCAGTTCCATATCACATCTTCATAGTTCATTTTTGCAAGATTGGGAACATTAATCGGATTTCATGTTATTCCGAAATTCTAGTGTAATTCTGAAATTTTGAAACTTGCACAAAGATAGCTTCTAATTGCAGATGTGAAAATATAATTGTTGTTAGCTGACTTTTATCTTCATCGTTAACACTTACTAACACTGCAGAATTAACTGATAACTATTTTTGTTTCTGTACACTAAATATGCTGCAATTTCAAGTGAGTGGTAATTAGAGGATGTCTTGATTTGCCAAAAATTATCATTGGAAACTACGGTGTAGCCCCATATAGTGTCATATTACCTGTTTATCGATACACCTTCAGGGACAGTCTGCTCCAGCCCTCTGACAAGCAATGAAAAATGTATAAAAAATTGTGCTTGGTAGGGCATATTGGCTGCTAAAATTTTGTCACTTGATTTGTTTGTTAGGTTCTTCCCATTAAAAAAATGTAGGCAGGTTTTGGCATGTTGTATTTTATCATTCCCTTGTGTAAAGAACAAGTAGCACATCATAAAGTGGCCAGTGGATGACATTATAGGCAAATTTACATGACAGTGGTACCCCACTACGTGTGACAAGGCTTTGTCCTGCAGAAAGATGGCAGTGCCTCAAGTGTCTTGGGTTACTTAGCATTCCTGATGTAATAACTGCTGATTAATTGTCATCAATAAATAGGAGTTGAAAGCACCTGTTGTCTTCAGTGTTGTTCCAAACCATCCTACTTAACATTTGACGGTCATTTTGCTTAACAATGCAAAGTATCGGACTGTGGTCACCATAGTAGAATCTGACACTTGCACTGCTGGATCTGAAAAAAACATTTGAACTGGACTTTGAAAACACAACATTATGTAACTTGGAACACTAGTGAAAACCTTGGTAGTTTCTTTTTAGTAGAAGTATAGACTGTGGCATCCATTCTACTGGTCCCACCCACAAATGACAAAGTCAAACCATTTACTGGTTCTTATTTGTTGTAGTGCTTCAACATCTAGCTAACACAATGGTCAAAACTGTTTAATTCTTCCAAGATGGTGGTCATCACATTCTGTGGTTATGTTGTGACCCAGTACGTACTTGTCACTGCATGTGACTGTCTTATAATCACAGGTACAGCATGTGTATTGTCAATATCATTATACCATGCCTTGTACAATCTGAAATATCATGAAATGACAAACTTGTGTCTTGAGTACAGATTGTTATTCTGCACTATGTGAATTCATTCATGACCTGATATTGCACTCCTTACAGTCTACAAGATGCACACTGGAACTAGCATTCCTGCTTTTACTTTGTATGAACATCTTCTCTGTCCAAGCTTGGTGTTAAGTAACCTATATAATGTTTATCAAGGCATGTTGTAGCTTGTCCTATACGTGTCACATTTCTCCACTGTTATATGTTTACTCTAACCCGAAACAACCCCTCCCCCCACAAGGTGCTTTTGCATCCTATTTCTGTTCCTCTACGTGCCACAGTTTCTTTTTCACTACTTTCCTCTGTGTTTTGTTGTTGTATTTTTCTCTCTGTCTTAATTGATTTTTTCTGCCCTGTTTGTGTGAAGAATTGTTTTCACAGTAACGTCTAATAAAGGAGGTAATCAGTGATGGTCAAATTGGAACTTGAATTATGGCCCTTCTAAATAAGAACTCATTAAGCAGCATATCATGATAAGCGGGACAGTATTATATAAACTTTGTAATCTTTCAGTGTTGCTAATTATTGTAAGTAATTATAGTTTTGTGTAATGCAGTTTAAGAAGATTAGTGATGCCTATTTTAACCGTTGAAGTAGTAACAGATAGTCATTCCACGTAACTCAGTAAATACATGCCTAGTGTAAAATTTGAAATTCCTTAATATCAAAATTTCTTTGCAGGCTATGAAGAAGTGCATGTTCCAGCTTTGAAGCCAAAGCCTTATGGGGCAGATGAAAGTAATGTTCCAATTGAGAAACTGCCAAAGTATGTTCAACCTGCATTTGAAGACTGCAAAGCGCTAAATCGCATTCAAAGCAGACTGTACAAAGTAGCATTGGAATCTGATGAAAATCTACTTCTGTGTGCACCAACGGTTCGTTACTTGCAGTTCAGACCTAAAATTAGTTTGATTTTTCCTCTGTGTTCCAGTATTAGTCAGTTTACATTTTTGATGATGTCAGAGCAATACAAATTAACTAAAAACAAAAACAAAAGTTGCTGTTGGAGAGGTGTTATTTACCTAAAGGATAAGAGATAATGTTCAAGTGAGTACGAACGGGATTAAGCGTCTGACCAAAAAATCAGTGAATATGTCAAAACCAGACAAATACTTTTTTTTTTGTAGGTCCTGTCTATTCCCTCACCTCAGTGATTCTCAAAGTTCAGATAGACACTAAGGGATTTACAGAAAATATTTGCCATATACTTTACTTGAAATATTTGATTTTAAACTTATCTTTGTGCAGTTTTCATTTTATTTTCCTTCCTGTCCATTTCTTGCTTTTCTGAGTTATATCAGGTTTTTTTTTTTTTTTTGTTTTATGTATCTTTATGTATATATTGATAAAAACTTGTTATCTGCAAAGTGTAGGCTGCAATATAGTTAAAGCTTCAACACCAACAATGTTTACTGTACAGTAGTTGTGAAGAGGGACTGAAGAGGAATTTTTTTTATGCAGTATGTACATTAATAACATGTGAGCAAAATTAAAAACCTATAATACGTGAAGAAAGAAGTAACAACGGTGTAAATTATTCAATAATGTTGAACGCGATATTGGATAATGAATAAGATGAAATGTTGAGCATACTTAAAACTTACTGTATATGCCCTATAGTATAATAGTTATGAACAACACAACTTCATTCCAGTTACTGTGTTACAAAAACTAAGTATCAGTACCAAAATGAAAAGATAGTAGTCTGTCCATAAATTATGTGGAGGCCTACACTTTCTTCTACGTTTCTTTTTAAAATGTTCTACAAATATGAAGTACTGGACCTAACATATTAAAAATATCCAATATACCTTTTCACAAAACATCAATAATGAATACGCATGCTATTATTTCACTTCTGCACTTTGAAAAAATAACACATATTGGAATTTAATTTTGTAGTTTTCTACAATCACAGCAAGGACAGTATTCTTTAGTTTTTCAACCATTTCCATTAACTTTAAAAAGCAATACAGTAACCCATACTGCTATATACTGTCATACATAAGACAATCACTTGTATTTGTTTGATTTTTGCTTTTAAAATGTGTGTACCCATTTAGCATTTGATGATGCATTTGTTTGGAGTATTTTCTTTGAAAATAAGAAATTTTTGTTAGGTATTCACTGCAGTGTGAGCTTTGTTAAGTGATTGCACAGCAAACTATTCTTCTTGGTCACTTTCTTTTTCGTCAGCCATGTATGGCTTTGGATGTCAGCTACAGTTTCTTCTTCACTCACAGATCCATACACGATAAGATTGTTTTCTATCTGGGCAAGGTCCTATGTTTCACAAATTGACGAAGATAGAAAAAGTTCTTGCACTAATTCTGCCTGAGGAATGTCATCCTCAGCTTCATCATCAATAGCATCAGCTGTTGCTGAGAATGTGCCCTCACCTCTTTTGACTGACATTTTCCACACTTCTGATTATATTAAAGTTGCATCAAGAATGCAACAAAGTGTTGCTTTACATTCTTTCGACATTTTGTAACATATTCATGACTTGAAGATTGCTGTACTGCATTTTCAGAGATGTTCTGACGCCATGGTCCACAGCATTTAGTACTGAAGTGATGTTTGGAGGCCAAAACGTATGTTTTTTGCACTGCAGGCTATTATTGACTATTGGATTAGGAGATCAGTTGTTGTTGACCAGGGGAATAATTTCTCGTTTGTTTGGTTTCAGCTGAGAATCCAGTTATGCAAACACTTTTAAAAAATGTCAGATGTCACCCAAGATTTTGCATTGTTTTCACAAAATACAGGTAGGGAGTAAATGTTAAAAAAAAAAGCTAGGTTCTCTCGATTTTCTGATCACAAAAAGCTTTTCTTTACATGATCCTTGCAGCAACCACAAGTATGATTTTTGTCTTAAACATTTAACCACCCAAACACTGGTCACCTTTAAATTTCTTATCTTGGGTCTTTTTTAAGACAAGTCAGTCTCATCTGCATGAATATATCGTCTGTCTTTTAACTTTCACACAAAACAGGCTGCTTTTTAAATAGTCACTAGTCTGTTAAACCGTCAGGTTCATCATTAGTTCCGCCACAAATTTTCCTGGTGATAATATCACGGCGAGCTCGGAAACATTGTATCCAATATAAAGGACAATTGAAGTTCAGATTTCCCAACAGATGTGCAAATTCATTGGTTATCACTTGAAGAATAGTTCCGTTGATTGTCACATTATTTGATGTGTGCCCCTTAAGTCACGTAAGTAAAGCTTCTTCAATATGTTTGTGCTCAGATGATCTCGTCCACTTGATTTTTAAGGAATTGTGTTTGAAAAGAGATTGCATTTTCTGTCTATCCTTCCAAATTGTAGAAACTGTTGAGTGTGACACACCCAATTCCTTCGTGATGCTGTTTGTTTTCCCATTTCTAATCATCAAATTATGTGTGACTTCCCTTCAATATTAAATCCTTCTGTCTTTTTTTGTGATATCTTTAAAGTGATGCTTGCGTTGACTGTTTTAACACACATACTGATTTGAAACCAACACTCTACAGAAAACAGGAGAAACAAGAGTTTGAAAATAGGCATTACATCGTTGTTAGTAATGCCCAACTATGTAACACACAAAAATGAACATTGGATATTACAGCCAATATAGTTCTCTGTAAATGTAACAAAAAATACGTTGTTTTCTCTGATAAGCTGCAGTAAGCAATGTCATGGTAAGTGATTTTTTTTTTTTTTTAAATAAATCATATATGTAGGATTTAGGTGGGACAGTTGGATTTCACCGTTTATCAGTCTTCCTTTTAAAACAATGTATCAACTGTAGTAATAACCAAATGCGAAAATGTTTAACTTTTCCCTTTCCACAAAAATGGAGAATAATTTAAGTATTGTTGTCGGTCACAGTTGATCTCTATAGTAATTTTCATGTACTTAACTAATTGCTTCAGTATTTAAATGTTTAATTAAACATTTGAACTGTGGTGTATTTGTTTTCAATGATATAGATGATTATGTAAAATGAGTAATATTTTTACATTATACAATGCATGCAACAATATTTTTGGCTTAAAACTAATGAAAACCTCTTGTTTCAGGGAGCTGGTAAAACAAATGTAGCATTACTTTGTATGATGAGAGAGATAGGGAAGCATATTAATCCAGATGGTACAATAAATGTGGATGAATTCAAGATTATTTATGTTGCTCCCATGAGATCACTAGTACAGGAATTAGTGGGTAATTTCAACAAGGTAAAGCTGCATAAGATTGGAATTGTTTTATAAAGTAATTATTGTAATAATATAAGTATGGGCTGATTTGATTAATTTAACTAGTTTATTGATGCTTGTTTTAGTCATACATATGCCATTTAGACTATCATGAGATTTCACAGTTGCTGAATGTATAACTATACTAGAAATTCCTGTGTGGAAAATATGTAAACTAAAGGAAAGGTAACCACTCACCTGTAGGGGATCGTGTGTGGTGCACAAAAACATGTAATGGAAAACATTATTCACTCTAGCTTTCAGCACTTGCTGCCATTCTAGTAAAAGTATGCCTATTCACATACATAACCACCCAGACGGATACACTCACAGACCCAGTGAGACTGATTATTTATTATCATCTATTGAGAGCAGTTGCTGGGGGAATTAGACAAGGACGTACGAGGCAAGGAGGGGATCGCAGGATATTGCGAGGCAGTCTTTTGACAGATGACACAGCTGTTGCACAACAAGATGAAAGGAGTTTGGAATGTAGAGCATTTAAGAGAGAGGTAGATGGGGGGAAGGGTGTGGTAGGGAGGGGAGGAAAGAAGAAGTAGGTGGAGAGGTAGAGTGAGGCAGGGAGGGGAGCAGAAAACAGATAGGGGTGGAAGAGGGACGGGGGTGGGAGAGAGGGACTGTATGGAGGTGGGAGAGAGGGACTGTATGGGCGGAAGGAAGAATGGTAAGAGAAGACAGTATATGATCTGGACAGGTAAGGAGTGATGTGGACAGAAGAGGAAACAGGAAAGTTGAGAAGAGGCAGTGGGAAACAGGTTTACGGAGATGTATACCAGGGTGATAGCAAGAGTGCAGAATTTGCTGGAGAGACCATTCCCACCTGCATAGTTCAGAGAAACTTGTGCTTGTAGCAAGTATCAAAGTGCCTGTGTAGTAAATCAGCTATTGGAGCCCCTTGTGTTTGAGTGAATTGCTTGTTTGGCAACTGGATGGTCACGTTTGCAGTGTGATGATGGCCAGATAGTACATCAGTGGTCGTGGGGTATGCAGTGGAAAGCAGGAGCTGTTGAAATATGCCAGTAACCTTACCAGAGTCTTTATTGAGAGACAATATCATATCCAGTTTCCCAGTTAACAGGACTTCCATATCATATGTGAAAGTAGCCATTTTATAGATCAGGCCTGCTGGAATTAGCTGAACAGAATTGCAAACAGTGGCAAACCAAAAGTGGTTAATCGAGTTGCCAAACACACAGCACTCTGCAACAGAAATGACCTCAACAGCTGCTTCAGTTCACGAGCCATTTGGATACTCCCTTCCAGCACAAGTTTCTCTGAACCAACCACAATACAATAGTCTCTCCAGTATACCCTGCACTCTTGCAATCCTGCTGGCCTAAACCTGCAGCTTTCTCCTTCTCCCTTTGGTCCACACCACTCCTTTCCTGTCCAGAGATCATGTACTGTTATCTTCTACCACTCTTCCTCACCCTCCCCCACTGGCACTCTCTTCCTCCCTCCCCTCCCCTCCCCTCCCCTCCCCTCGCCTCCCCTCCCCCCCCTGCCTCTCCTCCCCCCTCCCCTGCCCTTTTCCACCCCTCTCCCTTTCTCCCTCGTCCCCTTTCTCTCTCTTCGTCTCTACTTCCTTGTCCTTTCCTCCACGTCCCCCCCCCCCCCCCCCCGCCCCCTTTTTTCTCTTCTCTCTATCTGATATGTGCTTTACCTTATGAACTCCTTTTGTCTTGTTGTGCAGCCACTGAATCATCAGTCAAAAGATTTGCCTCACTCAGTCCCACTACCCCTCTTTGCCTCATGCGTCCTTCCCAACCACATCTCCACCTCCCAACTGTCCAAACAAGTGTTATAGATAATCAATTATCAGTTTCACTGCAACCATAGGTAGGTGTGTGTGTGTGTGTGGGGGGGGGGGGGGGGGTGATCTGCTGAATGTATTGTATAATATAATGAGTGTCCAATGTTTTCATTGCAGAAGCTGAACTCTTATGGAATCACTGTATCAGAGTTGACAGGAGATCATCAATTGACAAGGGAGCAAGTACAGGCCACCCAAGTCATAGTTTGTACACCAGAGAAGTGGGACATCATTACACGGAAAGGTGGTGAGAAGACCTTCACACAGCTTGTACGTCTTGTTATAATTGTGAGTACAACCTCAGTTGCATAAACAAGCACACACTGATAACTTTTCTAAGCTGAATGTATTCACATAGAAGTCTACAGTGCACCCACCATTGTTTTGCTAATTACCGTATTTACCCGAATCTAAGCCGCACTTTATTTCCGGTTTTTGTAATCCAAAAAACTGCCTACGGTTAGGAATCAAGTGCAAAGCAAGCGGAGGTTCTGAAAAATGTTGGTAGGTGCCGCCACAATTAACTTCTGCCGTCGAATATATGTAGCGCTACACAGGCATGCTTTGTAGGCACAAAGATAAATACTGGTGCCAAAACCCTCTGCGTCAGTAAAAAGAAAGGTGGAAGACGAGCTTTTTTTTCTCCACCCCACTGAATTTTCATACATTATCCAACGAAGTAAATACCAATTCGGTATTGTTCATCTTCAAATGTAGCAGAATTTCAATGTACTACGAAAATCTGACTGGCAAGACTGTTTGGGATGTTTGTCAATATGGCCAACTCTACGTTTTGAATAATTTCCTACCTGTCAGAAGAGATGATTGCTAATAGGAACCTGATGAAATCTGAATCACAAACATTATTCTCCTCACCATAAGAATAATAAGAGTATAAACAGTTTGCCATGTATTCTTTCGTGTTTGCTGCTATCTCATTTAAATCCTGTCTGCCTAATAAACTACGAAACTAGAGTGAGTCAACAGCAAATGTGGAAGAATGTACGTATCGTGTCATGTTTATATTCATATTATTCTTATGCCTAACAGTGATACAGACAGAAATGAAGCACGGCAACTGACTAGATTTTTAAATCTAAGATGACTAATTTCTGTGCAGAATTTGGTGTACTAAAAAAGCGGCCGCAAAGATTTTCAAACGGAGAAAAATTTTCGCCTAACTGTCGTTCAGAACATGTTCTATCATACGCAGTTTATTATTTGGTTCTTGTTCATCATTATCAAAGAAAGCAGAAGTGTAAGTAACAACAAATAGCAGTCTCTTGCCATTGTTTCGTTATTGAGACGATTTCTATCTCTCTCTCTCTCTTTTTTTTTTTTTTTAAAAATTGTAAGTGGCACACAAAAGCAAGCCATGCCGCGAGCGGCGACAGGCTGTAAACACGCACTACCAGAAGGCAACAAACAATGCATGACACAGTACAGTAATGCATTTTCAGCTTAGAGTGACGTAAACACCTATAACAAAGAAAACGGCACTTATCAGATCTAAGAAAAATAAGCAATCAATGAAAAAGGAAGGGTACCCATATAAATAGAGACGGAGTGCCTGACGCATAGCATTGGCTACCTGGTAAAGCTTTACTGCTAAGCCGACGACTTGCACCAAAATACTGTAGCTGTATCATCATTCATTTGACCTAAATTGTGTCTTGTATTACAATGGACCAACTTTGTTTCGATTTGGAGGTGCGGTCTAAAACTTTTCTCTCTCCTTGAATTTCGAGTCTCAAATTTCAGGTGCGGCTTAGATTCGGGAAATTTTTTTTCCTTTATTTAGAGTCTCATTTTTCAGGTGCGGCATAGATTCGAGTAAATACGGTATATTCTGCTAATTATGTTGTCTGTGTTTTCTGAATTAGATAGTTTTACTTTGATTAATGATGGTCATGTGTCTGCTAAATGGAGCCATGTTATCTAGTTAATTGATCTTGAAAATGGGGTGCTCTTGAGTGTTGTGAATTGGGAAAACATTAAACATGATATGTTCTGGATTGATGCAACGTTAAATTCATAATTCTTCGATGTTTCTGATTAATTGAAAAAAATTCAGGTGATTACTTGCACTGAAACGTGTAATTAAAACAAAATCGTGTAGTACTATTATGCAAATTTAATTAAAAATGTTTGCCAAATGTAATCAACAATTAAATTTCTGGTCTATGCTTTCATTTTTTTGTCTGGATTCTTTATGTTTAGTTTCACTATTCTAAGTTACATTGATATACCTTTAACCATCTTATTGCATTAGTGAGCAACAAAAGAACACAAAATTGTTTTTGCATTCATCACCACTATGACCTTCATCTATACTCCACGAGCCATTTTACAGTTTGTGTTTGAGTGTACTTCTGGGATCACTATCATTTCTCCCATCCCCTAGTGCATTTGAGAATGCCATGGACCTTGCCGTTCGTGGGGAGGCTTGCGTGCCTCAGATAGCCGTACCGTAGGTGCAACCACAACGGAGGGGTATCTGTTGAGACGCCAGACTAGCATGTGGTTCCTGAAGAGGGGCAGCAGCCTTTTCAGTAGTTGCAGGGGCAACAATCTGTATGATTGACTGATCTGGCCTTGTCACACTAACCAAAACGGCGTTGCTGTGCTGGTACTGCGAACGGCTGAAAGCAAGGGGAAACTACAGCCATAATTTTTCCCGAGGGCATGCAGCTTTACTCTATGGTTAAATGATGATTGCATCCTCTTGGGTAAAATATTCCAGGGGTAAAATAGTCCCCCATTCGGATTTCCGGGTGGGGACTACTCAAGAGCACATCATTATAAGGAGAAAGAAAGCTGGCGTTCTACAGCTCAGCACGTGGAATGTCAGATCCCTTAATTGGGCAGGTAGGTTAGAAAATTTGAAAAGGGAAATGGATAGGTTAATGTTAGGTATAGTGGGAATTAGCAAATTTCGGTGGCAGGAGGAACAAGACTTGTGGTCAGTGAATACAGGGTCATAAATACAAAATCAAATAGAGGTAATGTAGGAGTAGGTTTAATAATGAATAAAAAAAAATAGGAGTTCAGGGAAGCTACTACAAACAGGCATAGTAAATGCATTATTGTGGCCAAGATAGACATGACGCCCACGCCTACTACAGTAGTACAAGTTTATATGCCAACTAGCTCTGCAGATGACGAAGAGATTGATGAAATGTATGATGACATAAAAGAAATTATTCAGATTGTGAAGGGAGACGATAATTTAATAGTCATGGGTGACTGGAATTCGACAGTAGGAAAAGGAAGATAAGGAAACGTAGTAGGTGAATATGGATTGGGGGGGGGGGGGGGGGGGGGGAAGAAATGAAACAGGAAGCCACCTGGTAGAATTTTGCACAGAGTATAACTTAATCATAGCTAACACTTGGTTCAAGAATCATAAAAGAAGGTGGTTGTATACATGGAAGAAGCCTGGAGATACTGGAAGGTGTGAGATTATATAATGGTAAGATAGAGAGGGGATAGCAGAAAGATGGAGGTCTGTACAAGGGCGATGTACTTGAGGACAATATTATGAAAATGGAAGAGGATGTAGATGAAGATGAAATGGGAGATATGTTTCTGCGTGAATAGTTTGACAGAGCACTGAAAGACCTAAGTCGAAACAAGGCCCTGGGAGTAGACAACATTCCATCAGAACTACTGATAGCCTTGGGAGAGCCAACCATGACAAAACTCTATTATCTGGTGAGCAAGATGTATGAGAAAGGTGAAATACCTCAGACTTCAAGAAGAATATAATAATTCCAATCCTAAAGAAACCAGTTGTTGACAGGTGTGAAAATTGCCAAACTATCAGTTTAATAAGTCACTGCTGCAAAATACTAACGCGGATTCTTTACAGACGAATGCAAAAACTGGTAGACGTATACATCGGTGAAAATCAGTTTGGATTCCGTAAAAATATTGGAACACGTGAGGCAATACTGACCCGACGACTTACCTTAGAAGATAGATTAAGGAAAGACAAACCTACATTTCTAGCATTTGTAGACTTCGAGAAAGCTTTTGACAATATTGACTGGAATACTCTCTTTTGAATTCTGAAGGTGGAAGGGATAAAATACAGGGAGCGAAAGGCTATTTACAATTTGTACAGAAACCAGATGGCAGTTATAAGAGTCGAGGTGTATGAAAGGGAAGCGGTGGTTGGGAAGGGAGTGAGACAGGGTTGTAGCCTATCCCTGATGTTATTCAATCTGTATATTGAGCAAGCAGTAAAGGAAACAAAAGAAAAATTCGGAGTATGTATTAAAATCCATGGACAAAAATAAAAACTTTGAGATTCGTTGATGACATTGTAATTCTATCAGAGACAGCAAAGTACTTGCAAGAGCAGTTGAACGGAATGGACAGTGTCCTGAAAGGAGTGTATAAGATGAACATCAACAAAAGCAAAATGAGGGTAACGGAATGTAGTCGAATTAAGTTGGGTGGTGCTGAGGGAATTAGATTAGGAAATAAGACACTTAAAGTAATAAAGGAGTTTTGCTATTTGGGGAGCAAAATAACTGCTGATGGTCGAAGTAGAGAGGATATAAAATGTAGATTGGCAATGGCAAGGAAAGCATTTCTGAAGAAGAGTAGGTTGTTAACATTGAGTATAGATTTAAGTGTCAGGAAGTCGTTTCTGAAAGTATTTGTGTGGAGTGTAGCCATGTATGGAAGTGAAACATGGGCGATAAACAGTTTGGACATGAAGATTATAGAGGCTTTCTAAATGTGTTGCTACAGAAGAATGCTGAAGATTAGATGGGTAGATCACATAACTAATGAGGAAGTATTGAATAGAATTGGGGAGAAGAGGAGCTTGTGGCACAACTTGACTAGAAGAAGTGATCGGTTGGTAGGACATGTTCTGAGGCACTAATTCAGTATCGGAGGGCAGCGTGGAGGGTAAAAATCGAAAAGGGAGACCAAGAGATGAATACACCAAGCAGATTCAGGAGGATGTAGTATGCAGTAAGTACTGGGAGATGAAGTAGTTTGCACAGGATAGAGTAGCATGGAGAGCTGCATCAAACCAAACAACAACATGTAGGAGCTCTTATTCAAAAGATTTTCTCATTGTGTTACATATTTTGAAGGAAGTTATATGTTTCCTGATTTTTTTGGTGTATGTGGGGTTGGATTGGATTGATATTTCCTCAACATTCCTCCAGTTAATCGTAGCCTTGCCTCTACTTTTTCTATTTTGATGTATCTCACTACTATAATTGTTGCCCCTTACCTGGTGATTTGCCTGTGCTTCAATTTCTGTTGATTCTTGGAATAAACATGTGACTGACTCAAATAAAATGAAGACATTTTTAAGCATTTGTCATGCAGTTGGTGTTTTGATAAAAATGCATACATGAAGTGTACTCATTATTATTATTGCTGCTTTAAATGATTATTTCGTGGTGTGAGATATGTGTATGGGAAGACATTTCAGTCACACTTGGTGTAGTGGATCATATCCTTTGATAAATAAAAGTTTACATGTAGAATGTACATTATAACCGTCTTGTTTTTAGAATTGCGTCTATGTTCATGTGAACTGCAGACATCAGTCATGTGAAACTACAATGGAGGCAGTGGACATAAATTGAGGGATGACATGTTAGGCATGGACAAGGGGTTCAATTGATGTCTGTTTATATTGGTTTAAAGAAAAGACCATGTTACAGCATGCTAGAATCGAAGATACACAGGTATTTGATCATTGCTGCTAAAGATACGCATGTCCTATACGTCAACAAGTACATAGTTGTGCTATCATAAATTGAAAGGTTGGTTGCAATGTCCACATGAAAATTTTTAATAAATAACAGCAGTAATAAAATAACAGTCAATGCAATAAATAGGGAAGCAAGTTATCCTATTAATCCAGTTGCTGTGCCTGTCTAAGAAGATGGAGATGGTGGCGATGGGGAGTGGGATGGGTGGGGGGCAGTCGTTATCATCTTGGGGGAAAAAGATAACATTACACAATCAATAATTTGTTCGTTTGTAGACCCTGGTGGAAATTGAAATGCTTGTATCACAGTACTGTATTGCGCCTCTACGGCAGCCAAAAGAAAATGACACAGACCACTGAGAGAGTGGAGTATCGTCTGGTAATTTGATTTTCACAGCAACTGCTGTGTCAAGCCAATACAAATGACTTCATTATCCTTGTGGATTGGCATGATATGGTTGCAACATTTCTGCTGCTGTTGAAAATGAATTACCCCATGATACTCCACTTTATCACAGGACTGTGCCATTTTGTTTTGGTTTATCTAGAGGCATGCTATGATACTGTGGCATGTGCTTCCAAGTGTTCCAGGACTGCAGACATTTACCTCGAGACAAAATAATTATTGAAAGTGTGACAGAAAATTAAATAGGAGGCTAACAGTCATTCTAGTAATTAATGTATAGATCTGCCACTTAAAAACAAAAAAAAAAAAAAAAAAAATAAAATAAAATACTGTACAGCAGGTCCGGAATGACTTTATTGATTTTTCGAAAATGAGTAAAACTTTATGACTACCCTCCCTACACTGGAGAAGTTGTAATTAAAAAGCTCAGATGTATAGTAGTTTGTTTCCATTATATTCATATTAAGCACCTAAAAGCTGTATTGTATTGCATCCAAAGACATTCTGAATACATAGTCATATGAAATTTTTAATTGCTAGAAGCTGTTAGTAGGCAAATATACTATTTTTACACATGTACATGAGTGTTGGCAGTGTTGAAATACTGTTCAAACACAAACTGAAAAACAGAGAGCTTAGCAGCCTTTGCAATATAAACATGAATTGGCCTGTGATGTCAGCAACACACACATAACTGAAATAGAAGGTTATATAATGTGTTATCAGAAAATACATCCAGCATGAATAAACGTAAGACGTGCCTTTTGTCAGTGTCTAATGCACGTGCCCTCAGTTTATATTTGCTGCAGTCATTTGGGCTCCATCTGATTGATGTCTGAAGTTAATACAGGCTGACAGTTATTGAACTATATGAAGTAAAATCATCACAGCTTCTGAATGGTTTGCATTAGGAGCTTCAAACTGCACGATTGGCCACAGAACATGATGAGAATTAGCATGTGCAATGCGGTTTGGTTTAGCAACAAAGCCCACTTTCATTGGGATGGCTTTGTCAATACGCGAAATTGGCACATTTGGGCAATTGAGAATCTGCATATCGCAATCGAGAAGTCTCTTCACCCTCAGTGGGTGACTGTGTGGTGTGCAATGTCCACTCATGAAATAATTGGTGCGATATTCCTCGCTGGCACGGTGACTAGCGAATGGTACGTGAAGGTTTTGGAAGATAATTTCATACCTGTTATTCAGAGTGACCCTGATTTTGTCAAGATGTGGTCCATGCAAGATGTAGCTCAATCCTATCAAAGCAGGAGAGCGTTTGATGACCTGGAGGAACACTTGGGACCACATTCTGGCCCTCAGGTATCCTGATGTCACTGGCATGGTCCTCGATTGGCTGCCATATTCTCTGGATCTGAACACGTGCAACTCCTTTTTGTGGGGCTGAATTGAAGGCAAGGTGTACAGCAACAACCCCAAAACCTTGCTCAGCTGAAAACACCCATTCAGAAGGTCAACGACAGCATCAATTTTCTGACACTTCAGCGAGTCATGCAGAATTTCACAATTCGTCGACACATCGTTGCCAATGATGGAAGGTATATGGAACATGCGAATACCTGTAGTGACGTGTACATATTGAATAAAGTATGTGCATGCCATAGTTTGTAACTGATTTACATTTCCTTTCATATAGTTCAACAATTGTCACCTTGTATGCACCAAATTACAAAACATTTCATGTTTTCTTTGCTGAGTATTCATATGCCAATAAGTAACAGCTATGTTTCTGAGATTCTTCGTGAAATATTTGTTGTTTCAACATGTGATTTTTTATTATTATTTATTTATTTTGAATAATTCCTTAGATCAGCCTTGCTCAGTGTGATTAAAACTACCCTTTTGTTACTATAACAAATGTCAATAAACCTTACTTGCCACTAACAAGTATGTAGAATTGTCTAGCCTAAGAAATAGTAATACTGTACTCATATCATTTTACTGTAGTCATTTGTTCGCACTTTCCCCCCTCAGTTCCCTTGCTTCATATTGCTATATGAAAGTTCCATACGGTGAAATGTTCTCATTTTATTTTGTTGTCTGAAAGAACTGAATTTCGTAGTGAGGAGCTCATTTTTTTTCCTACTATGCATGCTTGAGTTTATGACAGTCTGAAATGAACCCATAGATAACAGGTAATGCTTATTCTATTGTTGAAATTCCTTCCTGAACTTGTTCTTCACAGTTGTGCTCCAAACTGCAGATAGCCCTGCTTTGTGTCTTCACTCCATGGCCTGGTATCTCGATGTGGTTTGTTTGTTGGTTTCCCTAAAACATTTCAGGTGAAATCTGGGATATCTTTTTGAATAAGATACTGGATGAGCAGTGGTTAGCTCATCAGACTCACATGCAGGGGCATCATATTTTAAATCCCAGGGCAACAATCAGATTTAGCTTTTGTGTAGCTTCAGTACATCATTCAAGGCAAATGTAGGGATGGTTCCTTAGAAAGGGCATGGCTCTTTCCCTTCCCCAACCATGCCCTGCTCTGGCAAGTTCTCCATTCCAAATGACCAAGTCATCAATGTGTTGCAAATCACTAGTCTTCACTTGTTTCTTAAGAACAAGGCTGGGGTCACTTCCCTTCACCAGTCTTAGACAACTGGACCCACGGGGTCTCTCTCTCTCTCTCTCTCTCTCTCTCTCTCTCTCTCCCTCCCTCCCTCCCTCCCTCCCTCCCTCCCTCCCTCCCTCCTCCCCCCCCCCCCCCTCTCCCTCCCTCTCTCTCATGACTTCAGTGTGTAACTTTCCTTTTTTCATATCATTTCCACTTGGAATATACAGCTGGAGCTTCTGCATCTAGAGCCATGAAATTTTACTCACTGTCAGAGATCAAGAATCAAAGCATGCTGCTTTCGGTTGGCTGCTCATTAAACTAGAAGGTACTGGGACCTTTGTTTCTACCAATTTGTGTGTATTGTTAAATCAGTATCAGCATATTTTTACTTATATCTGTGCTCTAAAGTACTTAATCCTGTATTGATCATGTTTCTTTTACTCTTTATGCTGATGTAGAAAGGCTGCTTAGCTGCTCTGTGGGTAGGTCACATTCTTATACACAATTATTGAAAAGAAAATTGCTGTGCATCCATGCAGTCTTATTCTACCTGTCAGGACCATACCTTTTCCACTTACACACTCCTCTCATCTTGCGTTTTCTTTTTTTTTTCCTATAATATTGAATACTTCTTAAACGACATTGTTCCCTCAGGCCTTAAAATTAATGTTTTGCTTTTTTATCTCTCTCTCCTCATATGCTCAAGAATTTTTGCAGCAAAATATAAGCATTGGTGATCAGTAACATCAATTTCTGTTTTTACTAAAACTATTTCTCAAGGTTCATGATCATGCTCTAAGAAACATCCTACTTCCTAGTATTTTATCCATTACTATGATGAACATAACTAGTTTGTAGCAGTATGCATACATTCTCATTATTATGGATTACATTTCTTCATTGGTACAGTGGTTCTGATCACGTGCACACTTAACTGTTGTCAAAGCTTTTTTTCCCTGAAAAGTGTTCTTCAAATTATGGTGTTTCCACAGTTTGCTTTGTATGTGATTGTTTCAGTTTTCCTTATTTTGTTCTGTGTTTCAATTTGTCTGCACTGCTTTTCTAAAATGTAGTTCACACATTAATTTGATATGGTTTGCAAACAACCATTTTCCATTGAGTATCATTTTTTTCATCAATCCCATGCCTGACTACTTCAGCTGACACTTCATGTCTTTAATTTTTAAAATCTCCAAATTGTGTGGGTAAAGCAATAGATAAAAGAAAGTTCATTAACAATATATTTAATACAGGAACTTCATTAAATTGTTTTGCATTGCTTTTGTTAGATCATATTACATTTCTTTGGTAAGTCACTGTGGTGTAGGCAAAACTGCTTTTTTAAGAAGTTCTGAAGACACCCAATGGTGCCGTACTGTATTCAGACACTCATCTCTTTTTAGTACCCTATTACAAGCGTGTGCGTGTGTGTGTGTGTGTGTGGGGGGGGGGGGGGGGGGGTCAGAATATGTCTCTACTAGACCATTTTATCACTTCTGTCTCTTAAAATGTGTAATGAATTATATAAGAAGTATAGTTAACAGCTCACTGAGTAGTAGAATCAATGTGTCATGGGAAGGCATATAAACAAAACCAATAACTTTCCTAGCTTTTGGACAAATCCATTTTCAGAGCTATAGAAAACACACACACACACACACACACACACACACACACACACACACCAGTATGGTTACAATGTGCCAGTGCAATGTAATTGTAGAGGTATGTTTGTGTGTGTGTGTGTGTGTGTGTGTGTGTGTGTGTCACAGCAAATCATTTGCCCAAAAGAAGCGAAGTTTTCAGTCTTGGTTATGTGCCTCTCAATGGCTCAGTCCCTCTACTGTTCAGTGATTTGTTACCGTTACACTGCAAATTATTTACATCCAACTATGTCCTTCCATGACCAAAAATGTGTACAATAAATAGCTCTGTGATTATTAGCTGAGTCCAGCATTCTTTTTCTTAATTTTGTACAGCTCGCTGATAGTGTCATGAAAGTGAAGTGTATAAAATTATTGTCATTTTCTCTTCAGGATGAAATTCATCTTTTACATGATGAGCGAGGTCCAGTGCTGGAAGCACTTGTTGCAAGAACAATCCGTAATATTGAAACAACACAGGAAGACGTTCGTTTAATTGGCTTGAGTGCAACTTTACCAAACTATCAAGATGTTGCCAAGTTTTTAAGAGTCAAACATGAAACGGTAAGCTGACAGATCAAAACATCTACGTCTTCATTTGAACATAAACACCTTTGTGTTTATAGATGTGGTGCACCGTCATTGCCCTTTCCTCTAAAACACATTGCCCTGTGTTAGCTCTGAGTGAAAAGAGAGATCTAAAAGACCGTCCAGCTCCCCTACCCACATCTCCCCCTTCTTTCTCCCCCTCCCCTCCCTCTCACTCACTCATTAACTCACGCTCTTTCCCATCTCCCTCTACCTCCTTGCCCCATCCTCTTTCCGGTTACTATCTCATTCCTTCTCATAACTTTTCTCACAAATGGTTACAAAAACCCATACGTAAATTATCAGCTTATCTAGTAACTTCCAAATAGTTCATTGTAATTCGAAAATGAATGCATAAGTAATGGTAATAGTCACTTGTAATGGAATTCAATGGTACTACAACTACTAATAAAGTAATTATGTTTCAGGGTTTGTTTTATTTTGACAACAGTTTTCGCCCTGTTGCTCTTGAGCAACAGTATATTGGAGTTACAGAAAAGAAGGCTCTAAAGAGATTCCAGGTCATGAATGAAATTGTTTATGAAAAAGTGATGGAGCATGCAGGACGTAATCAAGTCCTTGTGTTTGTACATTCACGCAAAGAGACAGGTAACCTGTTTGATACTGTTCTTTTCATGACATGTAATAATAGCTTCTTGTGATAGAAATTGTCTGTCCTGAAAAGCCAAGATACATGTTAAAAATCATTTTGAAACTATATTTATCAGCGAATAACCTGTGGCATACTGCATAAAGTAATTTAGTTTGTGATTGTTAATGTTATTCTAAAAGCTTTTCTTACAAATAAAAAATGTATGTGGAGGGGGAATCACACAAATTTTCAGAAAAATAGAAATTTTTCTTGGTTCTTCAGAAGGTACAATCTTCCTTATTTAAAAATTAGTGTGGCTACAATGATATTTCTTAGTGTAATAAGATACAGGGTGTGATTCAAAAGTTTCTAGACTTAACTCAGAACTAGAAATGTTTTGTACATTTAAATACAAAAATTCAAAATATGATCCTTCAGCATCAACACAGCGGTGCCAGCACGTCTTCCACTGCTCGTAGCCCTTCTGGAAGGCCTCGGGCATCATGCTGTCAAGGGCGCTCATCGAAGCCTGCTGGATGGCCTTGTTGTAGTTGAATCGCTTCCTTTTAGGCCTGTTTTGATTTGGGGAAAGAGGAAAAAGTCACTTGGAGCCAAGTCGGGGCTGTAGGGTTGCTGCGGTATTGTTGTCACATTGAACTTGACCAAAACTTCAGCGGTGGCACGCGACGTGTGAGCGAGTGTGTTGTGGTGGAAAATCTAGTTGCCCTCAATCGCCGGGCAGACATGACGAACTTGATCCCTCAAGCAGTGTAGTACTCAGACTAAGACGATGGTCATTGTTTAAAAGTTCCCGCTCACTCTCCAGATTTTGATCCATTCAGCTTGATGATGGCTTCCCAGAGCGGTCGTCATCTTCAACATTCCCAGTCTTCTTTGAAAAGTTTGTGCCACATGAAAACCATTGTATGGGATGTGGCTTCTTTCTTAGACGCCTCTTGAACCATACCAAGAGTCTCCGTGGCAGTTTTGTTCAGTCTCACACAAAACTTAATCGCATAACGATGCTCCAAGTGCTGCTCCATTTCCGCATCTCCCACTTTTCTACTGAGGTCAATAATGCGGCAGCAGCAGCAGTAGTAGTAGTAGTAGTAGTAGTAGTAAAAGATAAGATGGCTTTCTGAAAGTGCAGAAACACATGAAAACTAATATTGACCATATAATTGTAGGAAGATGGATAAATAACATGTTGTGATATCTGTTAGTTGAGAAATAATTTTGTGCAGTAAGACTATTTGAGAAAAATATTGAGGAAGGCAAGACTATTTGCAGTAACTCAAACATCAGTGAAGCTGAGGAACAGAACAGTCCAAAGTGTAATCATCCCATAGAGTGTTGAAGATTAAATGATAAAAGTACAAAATTGTCAGTCTCTTAAACGAAAATGTTTTGCTAGGGTTCATACTTTTATAGTGACCATTTAACAGATGTAATGCCAGAAAACAAACTTGCTCTCTAATAGCTAACATGATTATGCCACTGGTTTAGCAACAATAATAACTCTTTTCTTTTGCAAGAAAAAGGTATAGGAACTATGATATTTATTGTATCTATTATGCTTTTCCACAAAAAACTTTAGAGAAAATCTCAGCTTACTGATAATGTACCTTCCCCAATCACACTGTTATCATTAAAAGAGACGTGAATCATCCAAAAATCAATTGGTATAATTACAGTTTAGTAAATAGTATGTGAAACAATACTATATGCTCTCTCTGAAAAATGCTTAGAACAGATATTTTGGAGACCAGTTCATGACATAATTTTTTTTTTTTTATATCTAAATGTCAACAAATAGACCTGACCTCTTTGAGGATGTTCACATTGAAAGTGGTACAAGTGGCCATAGGACAGTAATGACATCAATCATTACTGAATCACAAATGGCAGCTGAAACAAATAGTTTTATATGTTCAGTGAATGAGATTAAGAGACAATAGCATCTAGGTGGAACTTGAAAGAAATGAGCTCAATTTCTGAGTGCCTCACTTGGCCATTTTGTTTGAGTTACTATATAATGTATTTGAATCATTTGATGATGACTTGCTAAGAATTTAAAACCAGCAATGATACAATTTGTGCGACCATACATTGTAAAATAGAATATAAGAAATTTCTCAACTGATGGTTACTGTTTTCTCCTTAGGCACTATTCATAGTCTGTGTAAATTCAGTTCTAATAGTAGGTCCCCAAGAGCGGATTTGACTTTTTTAAAGCAATTATGCAGTCATGTAGGTTTGTGTCCCAGGTATCAAACCCTGCAAGACATTCATCAAATTGGGCCCTTGTTTCTGAGTAATTGATGAAAAAGAATTTCTTGTGGTTCTCTAGAACAGCAGTCATCAAACGTTTTTCCTCAAGAGTCTGTACTGACATTGTAGGATGGGTTCTCAGGCCACATATGTATCGATGTTATTAATTTGTGTTGTTGTTATTGTTGTGGTCATCAGTCTGAAGAATGGTTTGATGCATCTCTCCATGCTACTCTATCCTGTAGAAGCCTCTTCATCTCCAAGTAACTACTGCAGTCCACATCCTTCTGAATCTGTTTACTGTATTCATCTCTTGGTCTCCCTCTACGATTTTTACCCTCCACACTTCCCTGCAGTACTAAATTGGTGATCTCTTAAGTCCAGAATATGTCCTACCAACCGCTCCCTTATTCTAGACAGCTTGTGATACAAACCCAATTCTACTCAGTAGTTGCTCATATGTTACGTGACCTACCCATCTAATCTTCAGCATTCTTCTATAGCACCACATTTCAAAACCTTCTATTGTCTTCTTATCTAAATTGTTTATTGTCCATGTTTGAGAAGTCATAGGGTCAGTATTGCCTCACATGTTGCTGCATTTCTCTGGGATCCAAACTGATATTCCCTTAAGGTTGGCCTCTGGCAGTTTTTCCATTCTTCTGTAAAGAATTCATGTTAGTATTTTGCAACCATGACTTATTAAACTAATAGTTTAGTAATATTCACACCTGTTAGCTCCTGTGTTCTTTGGTATTTGAAGTATTATATTCCTTTTGAAACCTGCGGGTATTTCCCCTGTTTCATACAATTTGCTCATGAGGTGGAAGAGTTTTGTCACGGCTGTCTCTACTGAGGCTATCAGTACTTCTGACAGGACGTTGTCTACTCCCGGGGCTTGTTTCGGCTTAGGTCTTTCAGTGCTCTGTAAAATTCTTCTTGCAGCACCATATCTCCCATCTCATCTTCATCGACGTCCTCTTCCGTTTCGTAATGCTTCTCCCATGAATAGACGCTGTATGTACTACTCCCACCTTTCAGCTTCTTTGCTTAGAACTGGTTTTACATCTGAGCTATTGATATTCATACAGGTGGTTCTCTTTTCTGCAAAGGCCTCTTTTATTTTCCTGCAGGTTGTATCTATCTTACCCCTAGTGATATGCTTCTAAATCCTTACTTTGACCTCTACCCATTCCTGCTTAGCCATTTTGCACTTCTTGTCTGTCCCATTTTTTAGACATTTGTATTGCTTTTCACTGTTTCATTTACTGCATTATTATGTTTTCTCCTTTCATCAGCTGAATTCAGTATCTCTTCTGTTATCCAAGGATTTCTACTAGGACCAATCTTTTTACCTATTTGATCATCTGATGCTCTCAGTATTTCATCTCTCAATGCTGCCTGTTCTTCTTCTACTGTATTCCTCTTACCTGTTCTTGTTGATCATTTCCTAATGCTCCCTCTGAAACCCTCAACAGCCTCTTGTTCTATCAGTTTATCCAGGTCCCATATCCTTAATTTCCCACCTTTTGCTATTTATTCAGTTTTAATCTACAGTTCATAACCAATAAATTGTGATTAGAGTCCAAATCTGCCCCTGGAGATGTCTTACGGTTTAAAAGCTGGTTCCGAAATCTTGGTTTTACCATTATATAATCAGTCTGAAACCTTCTGGTGTCTCCAGGTCTCTTCCATGTATACAATCTTGTTTCATGATTCTTAGACCAAGTGTTCACAATAACTAAATTATGCTCTGTGCAGAACTCTACCAGGTGGCTTCCTCTTTCATTCCTTTCACCCTTTGCATATTCACCTACTTTTCTTCACTTCCTTTCCTTAATGTCAAATTCTTGTTCCCCATCCCTGTTAAATTTTTGTCTCCCTTCACTGGGTGAATAATTTCTTTTATCTCATCATATATTTCTTCATTCTCTTCATCATCTGCGGAACTAATTGGCATATAAACTTGTACTACTGTGGCGGATGTGGGCTTCATGTCTATTTTGGCTACAATAATGCATTCAGTATGCTGTTCATAGCAGTTTATTCCCATGCCTGTTTTCATTTTCATTATTGAACCTATACCTGCATTACCCCTATTTGCTTTTGTAGTTATAATCCTGTATTCACCTGAACAGAAGTCCGGTTCCTCCTGCGTACAAACTACACGAGTTCCCACTATATCTAACTTTAACCGATTCATTTCCCTTTGTAAATTTTCTAACCTACCTGCCCAATTAAGGGTATAACATCTTGTTCTCCAGTCAGTGGAATGCCAGTTTTGTTTCTCCTGATAACGACATCCTTCTGAATAGTCCCCACCCAGAGATCCAAATGAGGGACTGTTATATCTCCAGAATATGTTACCCAAGAGGGTGCCATCATCATTTTATCAAACAATAGAGTTGCATGCCCTCAGAAAAAATTATGGTTGAGGTTTCCCCTTGCTTTCAGCCGTTTGCAATACTAGTGCAGCAAGGTCGTTTTATGTTACAAGGCCAAATGTGTCAATCATCCAGACTTTGCCCCTGCAGCTGCTGAAAAGGCTCCTGCCCCTCTTCAGGAACCACACATTTGTCTGGCCTCTCAACAGATACCCCTCCGTTGTGGTTGTACTTATAGTACGGTTTTCTGTATCGCGGAGGCATGCAAGCCTCCCCACCTCCGACAAGGTCAATGGCCCATAGAAGAAGGTATTAATAGGTAACCCTACATAAATTAGTGTGCTACGACTATAGTAAGGGTGCTGCCAGTCCCAGCGATCTAAGAGTTCTGACACCATAGTTGCATGGTGAAGTTTGTGTTTTTCTACACGTGCGAATGACTTTGATTAATGATAGTGTCCATAGTTATACTTAAATGGACTATTGAATATGAGAACTATCACAGAGGTTTGATAAATGATTTAAATGGTAGTTTTCTTCTCCTTGCTGCATTGTGTTACAACATCCTTAATTAATTAACAAATAAGCGATGCATTTAAAGGAGGAGTGGAAAGATTGGAGCTTCGACAATGCTGTCAATAGAGAAGGAGCACAAGCTCGGATTGTTTCAAGGATGGGAGAGAAAATTATCTGTGCGCTTTTCAAGTGAACCATAACAGCATTTGCTTGGAGCAATTTAGGGAAATTACGGAAAACCTAAATCTCGATGGCTGGTTAGAGGGTTGAGCCATTGTTTCACTGAATGAGAGTCCAGTGTGCTAACCACTGCGTCACCTCAGTTGGTACTGCTTTTGAAGATGGACAGCTCTGTAATGCACTTTCACAAATGCATATTAATTCTTTGTCAAAACTTATACCGTAGCAGCTGAGTAGTACAAGTTGCGCATGCCTGTGAGGTGTCAGTAGTGGAAGACAAATGATAAAAACTTCCTCTTCTGACATCCTCCACCCCACAGTGATCATACTACTAATAACTCTGGTATCACCTTAGATAAATAGCTGACCTTACTTAGCTCACTGCCGAATTCGCAAATGTCAGTTAAAATTAAACTCACTTTAAAATATTACAGCCTCTATAAGTATTTTTGTTTGTTACTGAGCAGGAAAACTATCTTCTTAAGAAGGTCTCATTGTTAGTTGGCGTTTTTAGATTTGGCTGTTAACTGCTAGATGCATTATATTATGGTATACAACTGAGAACCACAGGCTTTATGAGTATTTGATTTGAACCGCATGTGGTCCCCAGGTAGTAGTCTGATGACAACTGCTCTACAGCCATAAAAATAATGGTCTTATTCGTTAAGATATTTTCTTGAAGAGCAACATGGTTGTAGTTTTGAATCTTTTCTCAGATGGTTTGAAATTTTTTATTTTTAAATTTTAGTGAAATGTTTATTATTATTTTTATTCATGTAATTGGTTTAAATGTAATTTGTTTATTTCTAAATTTCTAATCTTTTGTCACATCATTTTAATCACTATATTAACTTCCTGATATACACTTTATTCCTATTACAGTACTAATTTTCTTTAAAGTCTTATCTGCTTGTCAGAAGCTTTTGACTTGTGATTTTTTTTATGCAGTTGGTCAGTAAAACTTATGCAAACCAGTTTTGTAATTTGCTATCACCATCTCAGTTTCAGTGTGTGTTTTTGTTTTTTGTTATTATGAAGGAAAGACAGCAAGGGCTATAAGGGACATGTGCCTTGAGAAGGATACACTTGGTCAGTTTCTAAGAGAAGGATCAGCCTCCATGGAGGTTCTGAGAACAGAAGCAGAACAAGTTAAGGTAAGTGTAACATTAATTTTGCATTAAACAAAGAGCACCAACCCAAGGCAGTGTGTTTCACATTTAATTTTTGTAACTTTTTAGTATTACAATTTTATTCATAAGAAATTTTCAGCTTAAACTGAGATTCACATTTCCAGATGTATTTTCCCACCAAGTTGTCATACATACAAAACTGAAGTTGGACTTGTCATTAGCATGACTGAATTGAATACTTTATTGCTCATAGAAATCAGTATGTTGTTCTTAAACGTGCAACTGTGGTGCACCACATAAAATCTACTGTTTAAATTCTGAGACTCTCCATTCCAAGAAGAGTAGGAAGAAATGTTCATTCTTCCCTCATATGTCATATGAGATGACTATGACAGTAAAAATCTGAGCTCGTCAGTGGATCCAGTTTAGCAGCAAGTAACTCAGAGTTTCCAAAAGTGTACTCTGCCCAGTTATCTCCAATACTGTTGTAATAGGTGACGAGCAACTTGTGAGCCTGGTCGGAACAGGAGGCAGCAGGCATTTGTCCAGAGTGTAGTCAGCTTGTGTGGTCCCTGTGGTTATCTACAGTGTTATAACAGGAGGCCAAATGGAGCTGATGGGGCAGTCATTTGATAAAAGGGAGCAGACAGATATTGAAGCTGCATATACTTTATGTACCATGCAGGGTCACATCTACTTTGAAGTTTTTGTAAATGCTTGAATGCATCCTGCAAAAGTATTTCGTCTGAGAAAAGTATTGTATTCACAATCAGAAAATAATTCCCAGAATAAATTTTCACTCTGTGTGCTGATTTGAAACTTCCTGGCAGATTAAAACTGTGTGCCTGACCAATACTCGAACTCAGGACCTTTGCCTTTTGTGGGCAAGTGCTCTACCAACTGAGGTACCCAAGCATGACTCATGACCCGTCCTCACAATTTTACTCCCACCAGTACTTTGTCTCCTGCCTTCCAAACTTCACAGAAGTTTGGCTAAAAAACTTGCAGGACTAGCACCACTGGAAGAAAGAATATTGTGGAGACATTGCTTAACCACAGCCTGGGGGACGTTTCCAGAATGAAATTTTCATTCTGCAGTGGAGTGTGCGCTAATTTGAAACTTCCTGGCAGATTAAAGAGTACTTGCCTGCAAAAGGCGAGGGTCCTGAGTTCGAGTCTCGGTCTGGCACTCAGTTTTAATCTGCCAGGAAGTTTCAAATCAGCTCACACTCCACTGCAGAGTAAAAATTTCATTCTGGAAATGTCCCCCAGGCTGTGGCTAAGCCATGTCTCTGCAATTTCCTTTCTTCCAACAGTGCTACTCCTGCATGTTTTGCAGGAGAACGTCTGTGAAGGTTGGTCAGTAGGAGACGAGGTACTGGCGGAAGTAAAATTGTGAGGACAGGTTTATAGTCGTGCTTGGGTAGCTCAGTTGGTAGAGCACTTTTCTGCGAAAGGCAAGAGTCCCGAGTTCCAGTCTTGGTCCGGCAAACAGTTTTAATCTGCCAGAAAGTTTCAGAAACTAATTATTTTTAAATGTTTCGTAATGGAAGTTGGACTTATGACAGTTTTCTTCAAAGAGTGGGGGATCAAAAATGAGTCGCATATAGCTTGTGTAGGCAATCATATGCTACAAGTGGGATCATTTAATCTTCACAGTAATTTAAAACAAAGCCAAAAAGTTATTATAGTGATGAGGGCCAAAACATAAGGAAATCTTGAAGTGTGGAAAGGAAAGCGTGTAATTAGAAATTTCTGGCAGAGAAAGAGAGAGAGAGAGAGAGAGAGAGAGAGAGAGAGAGAGAGAGAGATTAAATGAGGTTTGTATGTATGAATGTACATATGCAAAATGCATTTTTAATTAGACTCTTCTGATGTTCTTGTGGTAAGTGAAATACACACCGCTTGGAATTTTTTGCTTCTCACAACAGTGATATGTTTTGCGGAGGTCGTAAATACTCCATTAATTGTATATTGCCTTCTTGAAGATTTGAATGAAGTACAGTGGAATCAGAATCTGCATATGTCAGATGTATTGAGACATATTCCAAATTTAATTTGGTATATGTGGCTTGTTCGAATTTAGTATATAAAATTTTTTGTACTGTTCAGGAGCAAAAAACTTCATAAGGCTAGTGACCATTTGTCAGAGTGAAAATAGATTATCAATATATTTAGTGTATCAGATGGAATCCAAAGTGAAATAGGTGCCTCTTACTGAACTATGTGTTTAAAGAATGTTAGAAGTAAAATATATAAAAACATTGTCAAGTACAAAATGAGATTAACTTCACTCAAATGAAAACCAAACAATAACACTAAAGTAGCTCCAAATAAAATACCGTACTGCAACACTGAACATAAAATACACTGCAAAATATATGATTCTGTATGCAGGTTACTGAATGCTCATTTTTCCGCTGCCTAAAAGAAGTCAGTCAGCTGTCTGTGGTGGGTCATTTTAGGCATTTTCCTTCATGCGCATTGTTTCATGCTTATCAGTTTCGACAACTGACTATGATTTGGTTCACTTTGTCACTACATCTGTATATTCATTTTCATTATTTTATCCAATACTTCACAGATACTGGGAGCATCTTCTATTGTTTCTTCTTCTTCATCCTCATCCTCGATCGATTTTACCACATTCATGTCATACAACACCAATAATATTTTTGTTGTCTACGATTGCCGCAATCGGTTAGTCATTGTCGACAGCTGCCCAGCAGTTTCGTGCCTTGAAGTTCAGTATTGCCCTGCAGAACATCATATGGAGACTGGATGTCACTGCTACTGAACTCTATTTTACAACAGTCTTCATCTGTTGCATTTTCTTTTACGGAACATTTCCAGCAATTTCTAACAGTGGTCAGACTAATACTTTGTCCTTCCAGGCCAGCTGAATATATGCCAATTTTCAGATTTACAGATTTCATGATATTTTCTTTCATCATCAGAATTTAGTATTGATGTGAGGAGATCATTGCAACAATGAGCCTTAAATGCTTGTTTGATACCCTGATCCATTGACTGAATTTATACCATTGTGCTTCTAGGCAAAAACAAAGTTTTTAGTTTTCCATCTTTTGACTGCAAACCATCAAGAAGTGGATGAGCTAAACAATGATCAAGGATTAGCAGAGCTTCATCTCTCTGCTTAAGTGATTGCAGGTGCTTTGTCACTGGCGGAAGAAACTCTTCTTGTGCCACTTGATGATGTCACATGTCATGCAGGCATTCTTTGAATACATGTTAGTGAATGTAATGATGACATGGTTACGTGCTTGAAACGTCTTAGGCTTGTACTTTTTCCTTTGTAAAAAAGTTTTGTCTTATGGCTACCTGATATTTGTGCCAGAGAGGCCAGGTAGAGGGGGAATTCTATCTTTCTTCGTTTTGAAAGCACTCTTATTTCCTGAATTTCTTACATCGAGAGTTCTGGTAGGAAGCAGTCCATAATAAAGTTTCGTTTCATCACACTTATGCATGTTATGTCCATTTAAGTTTTCACCTGCCATTATTTACCATAGAATATCAGGAAATTGTGAAGCAGATTCATGATCAGAAGACCTTGTTGCTCCTTCAGTGCTTATTTGGCAAATTCCTTCGCATTTCCACTGAGGACCATTCATCAGAGTCAATGAAATGTTTGCTGCCATGTAGATCAGAGTGAAATTTTTCAGCATGAGCTTTAAGAATCGGTCCAGAAAGTAGCACATTTTTACTTTTTGTGTCATCCTCTTTCTGTCTGTTTAGACATCTTTTTCATTTGTGTTTACAAAACTTCTACGCTTATTCTTTTGTTTCATCCACCTTTCAATTGTTCCTTCGGATGCGACTAAACTGGATTTTGTGTAACCATTCTGTATATACATAATAATTTTCACTTTATCACTCAAAGAATATGCTTTTTTTTCTGGGACACTATAACAACCAAAAAAATGTAGACTCCTAATGAAGTGAGTTATGGTTGTACTCATTTCGATTATTTACAAACATTGTTATGTAGATACGTTGCTGATAGTGTCACAGTGTTAATCATGAAATGTGTGTTCAGGTTTCTGTCCAGTAAAAGCTTTAAAAACTGGCCACAGACACATTACAGAAACACTTAATGTAGATTGTAACAAGATTTTTACATTGTGTTATATCTGAATTTGTAATATATTGGACTTTTACTGTAGTTGTCCTTACCACTCATGATTCACAAATGGTCCAGGAAAGGGGAGAAATTAAAAGGGTACTCAACGTATCCTCTGTTATACATACTGTGATGTGCATTGTGGAACGTAGATGTAAGTGCTGATAAGATGCAATATTATGATCAAATGTTAACTTGTTTTAATGTGAAAATATCCATACAGAGAACCTCTACGCAAGTCTATTTAATGTGAAAATGTCCATGTAGAGAACCAAAGCTGCAGCCTTCCTGATGGATGTTAGGTCTGAGTAAAAATTGTCATTAAAAATGAAACAGTTGAAAAAAGTTTTGGTGTTTTTATTTAAGCTTACACACAACATGAAAAGTAAAGTTGGCACAGATTCCTTCAGCACGTGCAAGAATGTGAGGTAGCCAAATCTGCATATCAGTATGACCCAGTAGCAAGACAAGAATTTAGAATATTTGTGACCTGACAAAGCTGTTCTAGAAGAGAAGAGGAGAAGGGAAGTAGCAGTAAACAGTACCAGGTTAAAAGACCTAAATTTATAGGATTGGAAGGGGGAGTGATGATTATGGTGGTCGTGGTGTTGATGATGGTGGTGGTGAAGATGATGTTGATGACAAAGTGATTATACTATTAAAAGAGCGAAGAATGAAGTTAAAAAATTGTTGCTAGTGTAGAATAGTGCCATGAGAGATTGATATTATAACACGAGAAAAGAAAAAAAAGTTTGCAATAGTTTTTGTTAGACAACACTATATATGTCATGTTTCACAATTGCATAACAATATCATTAAACTTACAGTTCTGAAGCAGTGGAGGAATATGTGGAGTTTTTTGTCATTACATGGTACTTAAAACTGAAATCATTTTGTTAGTATATGTATATGAAAATTCATTTATAATAAATTACATACTTCTGATGATTATTCTGCTCTGCATTTATTAGAACAATGAGCTGAAAGATCTACTGCCATACGGATTTGCCATCCATCATGCTGGGATGACTCGTGTTGACAGAACTCTTGTTGAAGATCTGTTTGCTGATCGACATATTCAGGTAAAATACTGTGCTGAAATTAATAAACTTTTGTATTGTTAGTAGCATGTACCATGCTGTTACAGCTGCATTCAGAAATCAGTAAACGTAGATGAAATGTTGTACACGGTACAAAAACCCGAAAGTATGATAGACAGCAATGCTGAAGAGCAGTTTTTAAGCTATGTCATCCACGAGAAGGTAAGAAGTGACATGGGAGGAGGAGGAGTGAGTTTTAATAGAAGCTGTGAATTCATTCAGAATTTAGTATCCTTAAATTCCAAGTGTCAGCACTTCTTTGTGTTACACATCTTATTTCTGCCTGCACATTTCCCAGTGAGGGGTATCTCTGAAAAGTTTATTTTTCAAACATATGTCAATATGTCTTTGTACATGACACAACATCAATGAATATGTGTATGATTAGAGTTGCAATTTGCTGTGATAGGTAGAATGGTCACAAGAGTGCATTAGTATTGCTCGTGCAGTGTTGTTGCTAGGCCTGGTAGGTTGTATACGGGGCATCAACAGCATCAATATTGAGTGATCACTGTGAAGTTCACGAAGGTGCCACATACTCAAGTGAGGCAGCGTTATCAGCATTTGAAATGGGCCTCATTTGGCCAGCTGATCAGATCATGCAATACCTAGATTTGTGGAGCATTCAGAAACAACAGTAGCCCTATGTTGGACTGTATGGGAACATGTGAGCAGACATTCTGGTTGTCAAGGTTTCAGTCAAACACATCTAACCCTCACAAAGGAGGATCACTGTATTGTGCACCAAGTACATCATAACCCCTTCACATCTCCACCTGCCATGCAAGAACAAGCACAAACCATATTTATTTCTGATAGAGCATGTGTGTGATCAGCTCGGTCATCAACTATGTATCTATGACATCCAGAACCAGTTACAACAGTTGTGGTAAGATTGCCTCAGGGAAGGGTACGACTTTAGACACCCTAGTACTACGCCTTTCCAACTGACTCAGTTGATGCATGGGGGTGGGGTGGGGGGGAGCAACATCATACTGATAAGTGGGCTCATGCTGCCAAGTTCTTTGTAAATTTTACTCAAAATTGTAATCATTGGAACAGTATCACATATCGTCTCAGCTGTGGAGTTTCATTTTATTTCCTGCTCCCCTTCCAGATGCTTCACTTGTTTTGTCAGGCAGTGTATATAACTTAAAAAATTGAAGATTATCACTGTGTTTCCCTTCTGCCAAGAATGTCTTGTCTTTCTCTTAGAATTTTAGTTTCGTATTGCACCAATGCAAAATGCAGAATAGAACAGTAATATTGCTTTAAGATAGAATACTACTCACACAGGGCCTGAAGACAACAGTTTTCGTGTGTGTGTGTGTGTGTGTGTGTGTGTGCGTGCGTGCGTGCGTGCGTGCGTGCTTCTGTCATTCATGCAGGTTACTGTTCATGTTGTGCTAAAAGAAAACAGATATTATACACATTGTTTGTTGCTTCCATTTCTTTTTCTTTCTTACCAACTTCTCCTGTTCATCTGTAGAGCTGTATTCTTTTTATATCAAAATTCCAGGTACTTGTTTCCACAGCAACACTGGCTTGGGGAGTTAATCTTCCTGCTCACACCGTCATTATTAAAGGCACACAGGTTTACAGCCCTGAGAAGGGGCGCTGGGTTGAACTTGGTGCTCTGGACGTGCTCCAGGTAAGACCATAGAACTTTGTCTTGTTCTTAGGCAGGTTAAATGTGTTTGCTATATTTATAATTGTGTTTAACTTTTTCCGCAGATGTTGGGACGTGCTGGGAGACCACAGTATGACACCAAGGGTGAGGGTGTTCTGATAACGAATCACAGTGAACTTCAGTACTATTTGTCACTTTTGAATCAACAGCTACCTATAGAGTCACAAATGATCAGCAAATTACCTGACATGTTGAATGCTGAGATTGTTCTTGGCACAATACAGAATGTCAAAGATGCTGTAACATGGCTGGGATACACATATTTGTATATAAGGTCAGTAATCATCATCATCTCCTCCTCCTCCCCCCTCCGCCTCCCCCTCCTGCTCTTCCTCTTCTTCTTCTTCTTCTTCTTCTTCTTCTTCTTCTTCTTCTTCTCCAGTTTTCAGCCCCTGGCTTGGTTAGCTTGGATCAGAAGTCCCTCCATCTTTTCCTGTCCTCCCACCATTCTTCCCTCTCCTCTCTTCCACAATCTTCACCTCTCTTCTTCACACATTACTTCTCTCCAACTCTGCCTCCACCTCTTGGTCTTTCTCGTGGTCTTGTGTCTTGTGGTCATTTCATGAGGTTGTCATGGCTTCCTACCAACCTTCACTCTTGTAACACTTCCATACTATTGTAACCCTATCTCTCTTGCAATCTCTTATGTGGGCATCTCTTTTATTATTTTTCCCATCATTTTGTTCCTTACACTATCCCAGACTAGGCAACATTTGGTGACCCCCCCAGGCGTGATTCACCTGCTTACTTCAGTTCATGGGCAGTTTCATCACAGTGTGATAGCAACACTCATAGTGCATTAAGTTAAAACTATATCATATGTGACACTAATGTTTGTGGGGCAATTCACCAATATCAATGGCACTCCTTTGCCAACACGCCATGTGTGTAAACTACGTTTTAAAACATGTCATTGAGAGCACATTCAATTTATGTTCACCCAGAATTTCTACTGTGGTCTGGATTGAAACCAATTGGGGGCTGGATGTGGGCCTCTGGCGGCCCACCTATGCTCTGTCTGTCTTTGAAATGTCATCTCTCAACCCTGTGTCCTGCTCATGTGCTTCTCTTCAATATCCACATTTCCAGTGCAAAGACCATGCAGGGTAGCCACTTAATCTGAGGTGCATTGCCACAGTTCGCTCAGTTCCCCCCATCGGTGGTTTGAGCCCTCCCTTGGACATGGCTGTGTGTGCTGTCCTTAGCGTAAGTTAGTTTAAGTTGGATTGAGTAGTGTGTAAACCTAGGGACCGATGACCTCAGTAATTTGGTCCCACAGGACTGGAGGGGGCAGGGGGGAGGGGGAAGCAACATCATGGATGTGTGGTGTCTCGTATGAAGCCCCATAAATGTTGATGCTGTGCAAGTTACAGTGGTAATGAATCATCATTGATCGGTGTGAAACTTTGCCCCATCATTGAGGGTTGGTTGTCAGTGTGTGCAGATAATACTTTATAGTCTTGAGCTTCATCCTCATAAACTTCTGTCTGTTCAACAACTGAACTGAAACTTCATAATTTTGTGTGCATATACCTGTTGGTTAAATCAGTGATTATGCTAACTTAAATGAAAATTTTTGGATATCAGTTGAAGGCCATTTTAATCTAAGTGGTCACGTGAATAAGCAAAACAAATGTTACTGGGCACAAATAAATCCTGTTGCATTTCACCAGCATCCATTATACAGTGGTACTGTGCCGTGTGCACTGTCCTGTCTCCTGGTGACAGGCCCTTCTTTGAAAGTTAAGGAGGCTTTGCTGGCAGTTTGTTGACTGAACGTTATTTCAAGAAAAAAACATTTTTGGCTACAAGGCTCCATTCTCTTCAAAATTTTGACATTCAGCACATCTGGTTTCCACAAAATGAAACCATGTCATACACTGCCTGACTATCTATGGTTGCAGTGACCTATTTTTTTGGGGATCACTTAATTGGAGGAAATGCTGACATTGCGTGGCTGTCCAAATCTCCAGACATGTCAGTCTGTGACTGCTTTTTATGGGAACAGCAGAAGATAGTTGTGCAGCATGCTAGACCAACAAGCCTTGTCCAGCTCAAGAACAGATTAAAGAAAGCATTGCCAACATCCCAGAGTACACACTGTGCTGTTATTTTTGCAAAATCTTTTTTCTGTGTGCCAACCTGTAAATGGTATTCCTTACCTATCAGTCATGGAGTTGAAATTGGAGTCTTTTAAAATTGTGATTGCAGTTTAATGGGAATCAGTCCCTTAACCAAATTGTAGTAACACTGTTCACATTTTACATCGCACTTCACTTAGTGTAGACCGGGACTGTGTCCTAGGCATGCCCGATGTTAACTGACTGGGCACGGCCCGTGCTGCCTGAGTTGTTGTTGTTGTTGTTGTTGTTGTTGTTGTTCCGCCGGCAGAGGTCGCGTCCGAATTCTCACGTGCCCTCTGGTGGACAGGACTCTACTTGCGGTAACTACCGTCTGTGACGCATCGTGCCGATGTGCGCCTCTCACGATCTTTCTGATGGCTACTGCACTCCTCCTCCTTCGGGGGGTGAAGCTACTGTGACCCACTGCATCGGAAGGTGGAGTGTCGGGCAGGAGCAATGACCTGCACATCCATTGGAAGGCTGGAGTCAAGGGGATCTGCCAACCCTCGAGCTGGAACCTTTGAATACAGCTGGAAGTGACACACACGAAGAGGCCCGCGTCGTCCCTCCACCGGAGCCCAGGACAGAACGGGAGACAAGCCTTCGAACTCCGGATCCTGATCCACCTCAGGAGGGGCACGACCCAGTGGCGAGGACGATGGGGAAGGGACGACCACAGGTGAACCAGCCTCCTGAGAAACCGGACCTGCGAGGGGGCCCGGCTCGCCCTGGGGCATCTCTAACGATGTTGATGCCGGTGCTGGAGCTACTGGAGGCTGCCAAGGCTGAGAACAAGCCGGGTCCCCCACCTGCAAGGTATAGAGCCGGCAGCCATTTCGGCGCAGGACCACCGCTGGTATCCAATGTGGATTGCGACCAAACCCATGTGCCCAGACCGAAATACTCAGTGGAAAGGCAGGTACTCCGTTTTGCGAAGACTGGCGAGGACCAGGCTGGAGGAGGTGCAGCAGAGTCCTAGGTTGGCGCCTGTGGAGGAGCTGTGCGGGGCTGCGTTCTCCCATTGGTGTGGTCCGGTATGCCGTCAGGAAAAACGTCAATGCCTCCTCCACAGGAAATTCATGCACATACTTTTTCATCTGCGTCTTAAATGTGCGCACCATGCTCTCGGCTTCCCCATTCGATTGTGGATGAAAGGGGGGAGAGCAAACATGCCAAATACCTAAGCACCTACAAAAATCCTGGAAGGTCTGCGAAATAAACTGCGGTCCATTGTCCGAGACCAGTGTGATTGACAGACCTTCCACAGAAAATATTTTAGCTAGGTCCTGGATTGCAACTTCTGAAGTGGTTGAGGAGCAGCAAACCACATATGGGAATCGGGAATAAGCATCAATGACAATGAGCCAAAAGCCATTGAGAAACAGGCCCGCAAAATCGATGTGAACACGTTCCCATGCTTGGGTTGCCGGCGGCCATGAAGAGAACGCTGCCCTGGGAGATGCCTGTTGGCTCGCACACTGGGAACAGGCGGCCACCAAGTGCTCAATTTCTCTGTCAATACCGGGCCAGTACACATGTCTGCGAGCCAAGGTTTTAGTACGGGAAACACCCCAGTGCCCCTCATGTAATAACGTGAGGGCCTCCCTTCGTAAACTTGTAGGAATAACCATGTGAGGAGCTGTATCATCGGTAGCCAGAAGGAGAACTCCTTCCAAGACCGAGAGGCAGTCTTGTAGAATAAAATAATTACGAAGAGGGTCCGAGGCCCGGCCTGGAGGGCGGGATGACCACCCCTGCTGAATGGCTGAATGAGGCAAACTACTTGCCGGAGAACCGGGTCAGCTGCCGTTTCCCTGGCGACTCTAGAACTAGTGATCGGTAAGCTATCAACCGCTTGGCGGGATGCCACATCAAAATGAAAACACATAATCTCCTCTCGATCAAACTTAGGATCCGGGCCCACCGGAAGACGGGAAAGAGCGTCGGCGTTGGCATGCTGTCCGGTAGGGCGAAAATGAATGTCATAATGGTAGTTAGAGAGGAACAAGGCCCAGCACTGTAGTCTGTGGGCCGCCCTATCCAGAATCTGAGAGGCGGAGCCAAATAACGATATTAATGGCTTATGGTCAGTGACTAACTGAAACTTCGTGTCATACAAGAAAGGGTGAAACTTGGTAACAGCGTAGACAATGGCCAAAGCCTCTTTTTCCACCTGGGAGTAATGGGCCTGCGCGGGACTAAGAGTTTTAGATGCAAACGCCAGTGGTTGCTCGGAACCATCCACGTTGCGATGGGCCATCAAGTGGTATCTGATGATAAGCCTCCAAAAGATCGATTTTCGAAAAATATTGGCCTTCCTCCACGGCGGAGAACAATTCATCAGCACGAGGCAAAGGGTAGGTGTCCACCACCAATTGGGAATGAACGGTGGCCTTGAAATCGCCACAAAGGCGTAATTTTCCCGAGGGTTTCCTGACAATAACGAGTGGAGAAGCCCACTCACTAGAAGAAATGGGAAGAACGACCCCTAGGGCTGTCAGCCGGGTTAGCTCTTCTTTTACCTGAAGGCGGAGAGCCAAGGGGATCTGCCTCGCGCGTGGAAAAGGCGGGCAAGCCGACGCCTTCAACGTTAAATGAGCTTCAAAGTCTGAAACATGCCTCAGGCCCTCCTCAAAGATATCTGGAAAGTCTGAGATCAAAGTTTCCAATGATTGATGGGTAACGTCTTCGGAGACCAACTGTATGGTGTCAGCGATAGAAAAACCGAAAGCTTGAAAGGCATCCAGGCCTAAAAGCTTAGCGGAGCTCGCATCACTGACAACAATAAAAGTAATAGGCCGAGTGACTGATTTTTAAGTCATGTCGGTAGTGAATTGACCCAGTAGGGGAATGATCTATTTGCCATAGCCGCATAGACACTGGTAAACTGGCACTAACGGGAGCAATCCAAGGTCAGAATAAGTTTGTGCATTCAACAATGAAACTGCTGCGCCCGTATCTACTTGCAGTTGTAACCGGCGCAACCGAACCGACACCTCGATAAAGAGTTTGCGTGCTGATGCGTCGGGAGCCTGGCCCGATGAAACTTCCTTAATGTCAACGTCCATGTCCTCTGTATCTGCTTCCTTCGAGTCTTTTGAGGCTGAGCAGCAATCTGTAGCAATGTGACCTTTTTTATTACATTTGCGACAAACGGCCCAATGCTGGGGGCACTCTGACCGATCATGATGTATATAGGATGGCAAAAGGGGCCAGTGGCCGGAATTCTGTCTATGCACCAAGCGGGAGCAGCCGCAACGGCCGGATTGTACCGCTCGCACGTCATCCACCCTATACACAGTGGACGCGGACACACCACCCTGAACTGCCACGACGTCGCATCACGCTTCGAACTGTTGACCTGCGGCGTGAGAGACTTCATACGATTGAGCAATGGACAGGACTTCCTCAAGGGAAGGGGCTTCTAACTGCAGGGCTCATTGCCGGATCTCCATATCAGGGGCCGAATGAACAAAGACGTCGCGTACCATAACGTGGGAATATGACTCTCGCGACTGCTCCGTGACAAAATGACACTTGCGACTAATACCATGGAGGGTAGCAGCCCATGCCCGATAAGACTGATGGGGCTGTTTCTTGCATTGATAGAACTCGACCCTAGCTGCCACAACATGTGTGCAGCGGCGATAATATGAAGACAGCAATGAACACAATGCGTCAAAAGACAAGGACGAGGGTTCCTGCAAGGCGCTAGCTGCCGCAAAACTTGATACAGCGTGGGCGATATCCAAGACAAGAAGAGAGCACGACATACCTCCGCATCGGCAACATGAAATGCCTGGTAATGCTGCCGAAGGCGATGTTCATATGCGTCCCAATCCTCCACCGTCTCGTCATATGTGGGAAAGGGAGGAGGGAACAGTGCTGGCGCAGACTGCGTGGAGAGCAACACCGGAAGCACTTGTTTCATGGTGGCCATTAGCTCCGTCTGCTGCTCAACCAAACCCCGCACTAAAACCTCGATGCCATGGATAAGCTGCGAAACCGGAACGACGACGCAACACACGAAAGAACGACCCTACTCGTCATCAATTGTGTAGTAACACTGTTCACGTTTTACGTCTCACTTCACTTAGCGTAGACCGGGACTGTGTCCTAGGCATGCCCGATGTTAACTGACTGGGCATGGCCCGTGGTGCCTGAATTGTTGTTGTTGTTGTTGTTGTTCCGCGGCAGAGGTCGCGTTCAAATTCTCACGTGCCCTCTGGTGGACGGGACTCTACTAGCGGCAACTACCGTCCGTGACGCGCCGTGCCGATGTGCACCTCCCACAATCTTTCTGATGGCTACTGCACAAATGCATTTTGCATTTCTTTTCTTTTCATGGCTAAGGTTTTTTAGTAGTTCAGCAAATTGAGATACAAAAAAAATTACTTTATAGAGGAATGTAATGTGTGTACAGAGCATTAGTTGTTACTGGATTTTACTAACACTTTGAAGTTTTTTAGGGATTGGATCTGAAACAGTGTGTAATACCTGGCACGAGAGTCTTCATACAGGGATCATCTAAGCCAGGAGTAAAATATGCAGCATTTGGTATTCTGTTAGTGATGCTTGGCAGATTTAATTTTGATGTGTTTAGACAGATGTTCAATTTCCTGACTGCTTTAAAAAAAATGATTTTTTCCTGTTTGAGCCATATTAAGGTGGTAATTATTGGTCTGGATCTTTCCTAATGAAGTTATAATTTAGGATGGGAATGCAGAATTGCAGATAGGCACAACAAAATGACTCAAAAAATCCGCTTTCAGCCAACAAGGCCTTCATCAGAAATAGACAACCCACAGAGAAACGCAACTCACTCTCATGTGGCTACAGTCTCGTGGTCATGTGTGTGAGTTGTGTTTGCGTGACTGTATGTGTGTATGTCGTCTATTTCTGAAAAGGCTTTATTGGTCGAAAGCTCACTTTCTGACAGTCATTTTGTTGTGCCTGTCTGCCAGTCATCATCCCCGCTATATGGTGAGTAGCAACTATCCTTTTGATAATTCCAGTCACAAAGTGTTACCCAACAAGTTTCCCAAGCCAGCCAAACATGGGGTCTTTACGTATTTATATCAATACATACAACTTAGAGGAAAGTATCTGAGTATATTTGACAACCCCTCTTTTTTTATAAATATGGGAATTTGCATATCTCTCTCAAAATTATTAGGAATGAATCTTATATTTACTTTGTTGTTATTTTAAATAGTTAAATTGCGAAAATTATAATTCAGTGGTTTGTTTTAGGCTTTTACGAGCTCCAACTCTGTATGGTATCTCCCATGATACAGTGAAGGAAGATCCACTACTTGTGCAACACAGGGCAAATCTCATCCACACGGCAGCTTTACATTTGGATCGTAGTGGTCTTATAAAATATGATAGGAAAACCGGTCACTTTCAGGTATACCCCTATAATTTTCTTCACTAAAATATACTGTAAATATGACATATCAAAGGACCTGGATGTTTAAATGAGACAATGAATAGTAATTTTGTACTATGTTTTGCAGGTAACTGAACTTGGTCGAATTTCAAGTCATTACTATTGTACACATGAAACGATGTCAACATATAATCAGCTTCTAAAGCCAACCCTCAGTGAAATTGAACTTTTCAGGTAATTCTACTCACGTATGTGAGGTTTATGATTATTGGCAATTTATAACCATTTTGAACTACTGTTGGGGGAGTAGAGAAAAAAACATGTTTTATACTGTTTGCAGAATTACAGTGGCATGCTTCCCGATTCATGATTGCTGTTACATAACTGTCACACAGTTGTCGATTTTGACACATTTTAATGGGATAACTTTTCTTTTAGGGTGTTTTCTTTGTCTGGAGAGTTCAAGAATATCACAGTTCGTGAAGAAGAGAAACTGGAATTACAAAAGCTCATGGAACGAGTACCCATCCCAATTAAGGTATGTTTTACATTATTTCAATGAAGAACTCGGCACATAAGAAGAAGAATCATTTGAAAAGATAAATCACTGCATTTTATATGTGTAATGTATTGTAGTACATGCTTTTCTTCACATAATATTTTGTGTAGTGTGATTTGAGTTAGTGAAACTCCATATTTAATATAAAAAGGTTTCAAATGCGTCTTTGAATTCCAGTATAATCACTGAATTGTATTTGGTGTTATTATATGCATTTTAATATGTCTGATTTTTTTAATGTACACAGGAGAGCATAGAAGAACCTAGTGCAAAAGTTAATGTGCTCCTGCAAGCATACATATCTCAGCTGAAACTTGAAGGATTTGCTTTAATGTCAGATATGGTGTATGTTACACAGTCAGCTGCACGGCTGATGCGTGCTATTTTTGAAATAGGTAATTTTCTGTGATGTTTATTGTATTTTAGTGTCATATTTTCAGAATTTAGAAATATTTTCCATCAGTATTCGTATCTCTTTCTACAACTTCTCCCACCATGAATCTGAAACATGTAATTATGGCACCTTTTTTTAATTTCTGTTTCACTCTTTCATGTAAAGTACATTTTTTTGTACTTTTTACCTATCCCTGTCACCGAGCGAGGTGGCGCAGACGGTTCAATCCCGTCTCCAACCATCCTGATTTAGGTTTTCCATGATTTCCCTAAATCGCTTCAGGCAAATGCCGGGATGGTTCCTTTGAAAGGGCATGGCCGATTTCCTTCCCAATCCTTCCCTAACCCGAGCTTGCGCTCTGTCTCTAATGACCTCGTTGTCGAGGGGACGTTAAACACTAGTCACCACCACCACCACCACCTATCCCTGTCAGGATTTGCATTCTCGAAACTACTTCTATTTTTTCATTCATTAGTCATTTTCTTGAAGAACTGACAACATTTGTTTTGTGTTTGTATTTTGCGTATCACCTTTGGCTACTGTGAATTTATTCTTGTATCGTTATGTATTATTACCGGTGTAACTTGTAGAAATCGGGCATCTGCAGTTCTTTGTGACTTGTCTGTAACATAATTGGATAATTATTCTTTTGTTGTGCCTCCTTTATTCATACTATCTTCTTAATGTATTATTTGAAACTGTTAATTAATGCATATATTTCCTCTCAGCAATTCATTATTGCCAGATCTGTTTCCTACTACTGTGCATTATTTTCTCATGCTGCATTTAATTTACAGTTTCACCATGAATTTTCTGAATCTGCTTACATCTCCTTCCCCCTTCCCCTCCCCCCTTTCTTGAACTGGATCTGTATTAGAAAATTGTGCCAAGAATTGATGTCTTCATAACAAAAAATACATTTTTTTTATGTGTGAAAACCTAATTACGTATTTGATTTTTAGTGTTGTACCGAGGATGGGCACAGTTGGCAGATAAAGCTTTGTCGTTATGTAAGATGGTTGACAGGCGAATGTGGCAGTCTATGTCACCTCTTAGACAGTTCCGTAAAATGCCTGAAGAAATAGTAAAAAAAATTGAGAAGAAAAATTTCCCCTGGGAGAGGTAAGTTAATTTTGCTAAATCCACAATTTGTGCTGTCACTACCCTCCCCCTCCCCCCCCAGCCCCCCCCTCCTCTCTCTCTCTCTCTCTCTCTCTCTCTCTCTCTCTCTCTTTCTCTCTCTGTGTGTGTGTGTGTGTGTGTGTGTGTGTATGTGAGAGAGAGAGAGAGAGAGAGAGAGAGAGAGAGAGAGAGAGAGAGAGAGAGTGCTTTTCTGAGAAAAGCCTTGCAGGATCAGTGTAATCAAAAAATGAAAGTAAGAAGTTTGTATAAGTTCCTTTTTCAGGAGGGAAGAGCTTTTTTATATTTTTCTAAGGTGTGGAGAGATGCTGGTGCTTTCTTGCATATTGTAGTTATGTGCTCATCACATTTTAGATTTTTGTCTCTTATTACTCCTCGACTCTTTGCTGAAGGAGAGAAGTTGCTGTTTTTCCCATTTAGTGATAAAGCTGGTAGGGATTCCCAATATTTCAGGCTAATAAGCCTAGAATGACCAACCAATGGTGCTTGGGTTTTGGATGGGTTGAGCTTTATCCCTGTATCTTGCACCCATTTCGATAGTGTACACAGGTTGGTATTGAGACTCCCAAGTGCTGTCTCTAGGTTTATTGGTTGCACTTAGATAAAACTGGAAATCATCAGTGTACATTTGGTATTTGCAGAAGAACAACATGGATGACACATCATTAATGTACAATGAAAAGAGTGTAGGACCTTATACCAAACTCTGGTGAACACCTGATACTACATGCCTCCATTGTGACTTTGTGGAGTTGATTATGACGCATTGTTGGCGAGCCACCAGACCTGAGTGAAACTATTGCATTGTTCTTAGCGAGAAATTTAGGCTGCTAAGTTTGGCAAGTAAAATACCGAAGTCAACAGTGTCAAAGGCTTTGCTGACATCTAAGAAGCACATGAGAGTTTCCTCTTGTGCATCCATAGCAAGCATCTGGCATCTGTTACCTTTATTAAGGCAGATGTGCTGTGATTTTTTATGCAAGTCTGATTGGTATTCATCTAGTAGGCTGGTTGAGGTAGTTTGTTTACTGGTGGTGCACTATGTATTCTAAGGCTTAGACAGTGCAGTAAGAATGGAAATAACTCAGTAATTGAAGGGTGCTGTGGCAATGTCCTTTTTAGGTAGTGGCATAATTAGTCCTTGGTTCCTGGCCTCAGGGAAAACCCTTGTGGTTAAGGAGTGGTTGAATATCCTTGTTACAGGGATCAGTAGTGAGTCAGTAATAAGCTTCATCATTTGGACTGTGATGCCATTGTGTCCAGTAGATGGTTTGATACACAATGACCTTTTTGATGGCATTGCAAGTCACATGCATTAGAATTTTTTGTGGCTACAGTCCCTACTCCCATGAAAAGTAATCAATGAGACTCCATTTCATTTGTTTTATAGTTGTGGTTACAGATAATGTGAAGCTGCAGCTTTTACTATGCCTATACCAAGACCATGCAGATTTTTCCATAGACCGGTTGGTCTATTTCTGTTGTCAGTCAAGGTATTGGCATGCCCGAGTTGTGCATTTCTCACAGCTTGACTGGTTCTGTTCTGCTTGAAAATGATATGAAAATTTTGTGTGGCCAATGTGCAGCATCTCTGAGATTCATGAGCTGTTTCAGGTTTTTAGTTAGCCAAGCAGTACGTTTCCTTCGTACTTTTCTGGTCTTTAAAGGGCTATATTTATCAATTTATCATACAGTTGAGTACGTTTGTTAGCAAATACATGAAGCTTTTTGTTCATGTCCAAGAATGGAGTAGAAGACATCCCCCGAACTATTTCTTGTGCCTCAGTTACAAGTTCAGATAAATTAGTGATTCTGACATCTCGGTGAGTAGTCTGTTGCGGTTCTTTCTGCGACATTCTACTAAGTATGTCATGAAAATTGTGTCTGGCATGCCAGTGGAGATATTTGAGAGGTAAAAATTACTCTGTTTGGGGTTTTTATTGAAACTGTTATCTGTGAGAGTGCACTACTGTTTGTATGTTGGGTGGGAGCAAACTGAAATAGACATGTTTTCAAGAAGAAAGCATCCACTTAAATTTCATACTGGGTGGCCTATTGTGTAGAAAATTTATGTTAATGTCACCAGCTATAATTATATGCTCGTATCTCGATTTGAGACTTGAAGAAGCAGTATCGAAAGATGCAGATTGCCTACTTGAGGAGATTTGTAGAGGATATGTATCAGGTACTTTCTGTTATGGGATCTGATCTCTGTGAACATACATTCTACTTGTTTATCTTCATTATTGTTGGATGTATGTAGCGCAGTAGGTGATAAATTAGAGTATATGTATGTTCCTGCTCCAACCTCTCTTTGGTTATATTTGTCTTGTTTTAGAAAGATGTAGCTGTCTAGATGAACTGAAATAGTGGGAATACTTGGTTTGAATCAGCTCTATTACAGACGTATTGCATGAATGTCTATGTCTTGAAATATATGATGAAACTCATCAATATGAGCTGGCAGAGATTGGGCATTTTCGTGTGCAATATGTAGCTTGTGCATGCAGGTGCAAAGCTTACAAGGATGCCACTACTAGACATTAGTGTCTCTGGGCCAGTGAGAGTTGGGGAACAATGTATACCTGAGCACTCTGTGGTGGGGGAGGTTCTCGGAAGAGAAAAGCAGCAGATATCTTCAGGAAGAAGGGAGGTATTGGACCAGTCGTTGAACAGGCAGCTGGAGAGAGGAGTATTGAATGCAAGATAAACAGAATAAAAATATGGGTTATTATTAATGGTTCTAATGATGATTAACAACAGTAATATGATAAAATTGCTAAATAAAAATGAAAGTAAGATGGTAAATTAATCTCATGAATCAGAGTCCTCTGAGAGTAGTGAAATAATGAGTTAGATTGGTTTTGTAAGAATGAGAATTCAACAGAAAATTTATAATGAATACTAAAACTAAAACGAAACAAACAAGTGATAATAGCAGGAAACTGTTTTAAGGTAAGCGTTGCAAAAATAAATTGTTTCTCCTCAAAATAGACACAAAGATAAACACAAACAAGTTCCTAAAGCACAGGCATTCAAGTTCATCTCCATTGCATACTGATCTTTTCCCATTTTCGGTCTTAACCATTATTCTGACATTGTTTCTCCACACCTTTTGTAGCCCTTCTTCAAAACAGCACTTCTTACTGTGTTATTGAAATAAACTGAAGGAGAAACAGTGTATTCTAGTATAGACTCTTTGTTCTTTATCACACTTTCAAAACTTCTTAGTGCTCTAGCCCAATGAGCTGGGGAGAGAAGTTTCAAAGTTACAGCTGAATTCCATACTTTTCTTTCTGCTTTGATTCGAACAGAGCATGAGCATCATATATGTTTTGAATATTTTCTTACTGAACTGGAATAGCTCCTGTGGCGCAGTGGTTAGCACACTGGACTCGCATTCGGGAGGACGACGGTTCAATCCCGTCTCCGGCCATCCTGATTTAGGTTTTCCGTGATTTCCCTGTATCGTTTCAGGCAAATGCCGGGATGGTTCCTTTGAAAGGGCACTGCCGATTTCCTTTCCAATCCTTCCCTAACCCGAGCTTGCGCTCCGTCTCTAATGACCTCGTTGTCGACGAGACGTTAAACACTAACCACCACCACCACCACCACCACCACCACCACCACTACCACTGGAATAGCTCCTGGATTACATCTACATCTACATCTACATCCATACTCCGCAAGCCACCTGACAGTGTGTGGCGGAGGGTACCCTGAGTACCTCTATCGGTTCTCCCTTCTATTCCAGTCTCGTATTGTATGTGGAAAGAAGGATTGTCGGTATGCTTCTGTGTGGGCTCTAATCTCTCTGATTTTATCCTCATGGTCTCTTCGCGAGATATACGTAGGAGGGAGCAATATACTGCTTGATTCTTTGGTGAAGGTATGTTCTCGAAACTTTAACAAAAGCCCGTACCGAGCTACTGAGCGTCTCTCCTGCAGAGTCTTCCACTGGAGTTTATCTATCATCTCCGTAACACTTTCGCGATTACTAAATGATCCTGTAACGAAGTGCGCTGCTCTCTGTTGGATCTTCTCTATCTCTTCTATCAACCCTATCTGGTGCGGATCCCACACTGCTGAGCAGTATTCAAGCAGTGGGCGCACAAGCGTAGTGTAACCTACTTCCTTTGTTGTCGGATTGCATTTCCTTAGGATTCTTCCAATGAATCTCAGTCTGGCATCTGCTTTACCGACGATCAACTTTATATGTTCATTCCATTTTAAATCACTCCTAATGCGTACTCCCAGATAGTTTATGGAATTAACTGCTTCCAGTTGCTGACCTGCTATTTTGTAGCTAAATGATAAGGGACCTATCTTTCTATGTATTCGCATGACATTACACTTGTCTACATTGAGATTCAATTGCCATTCCGTGCACCATGCGTCAATTCGCTGCAGATCCACCTACATTTCAGTACAATTTTCCATTGTTGCAACCTCTCGATACACCACAGCATCATCTGCAAAAAGCCTCAGTGAACTTCCGATGTCGTCCACCAAGTCATTTGAATAGCAACGGTCCTATGACACTCCCCTGCGACACACCTGAAATCACTCTTACTTCGGAAGACTTCTCTCCATTGAGAATGACATGCTGCGTTCTGTTATCTAGGAACTCTTCAATCCAATCACACAATTGATCTGATAGTCCGTATGCTCTTACTTTGTTCATTAAACGACTGTGGGGAACTGTGTCAAACGCCTTGCGGAAGTCAAGAAACACGGCATCTACCTGTGAACCCGTGTCTAAGGCCCTCTGATTTTCGTGGACGAATAGCGCGAGCTGGGTTTCACACGACCGTCTTTTTCGAAACCCATGCTGATTCCTACAGAGTAGATTTCTAGTCTCCAGAAAAGACATTATACTCGAACATAATACGTGTTCCAAAATTCTACAACTGATCGACGTTAGAGATATAGGTCTATAGCTCTGCACATCTGTTCGACGTCCCTTCTTGAAAACGGGGATGACCTGTGCCCCTTTCCAATCCTTTGGAACGCTACGCTCTTCTAGAGACCTACGGTACACCGCTGCAAGAAGGGGGACAAGTTCCTTCGCGTACTCTGTGTAAAATCGAACTGGTATCCCATCAGGACCAGCGGCCTTTCCTCTTTTGAGCGATTTTAATTGTTTCTCTATCCCTCTGTCGTCTATTTCGATATCTACCATTTTGTCAACTGTGCGACAATCTAGAGAAGGAAGCACACTGCAGTCTTCCTCTATGAAACAGCTTTGGAAGAAGACATTTAGTATTTCGGCCTTTAGTCTGTCATCCTCTGTTTCAGTACCATTTTGGTCACAACTCATAAATCTGAAGACAGCAGTTTACCGATATTGGGAACTGTTAGTTATTTAATGCTGAAATTGAATCTTGGTTTATGTTCTCAAGGTTGTGGTATGCATATGACCTTAAAATGGCCATTCCTTCCCTGTTGTACAAACTGCAGCTAGTAACAGCTTTATCTGCCGAAGTCAATTTCCCTGACTTTACTGTGCAACAAATCATAGAGAAAATGTCGCATTTTGTGGTACACTAATTAAACTGCATGTTTTTGTAGTACAGAAGTAAAACTATGAAAACCACCAAATATGCCACTTTAATTTTGCAAACATGTACATCAACATGGAGCTTCATTTTTCTTCTGTAATTTAGTTGGGGTACACTACAGATGAAACTGTCACCATAGACTTCATTTCACAGAATAATAAAAATAATATTGGGCAAATAATGCACTAGACTTTCTCAGTGTTCTGTTCTACAGCCGGATACAAACTCATGATGTCACGTGTCCTGTGCTGTGATTGTTAGTTAGAGGCATACCAAGCAAGTGTCACATTTATTTGTATTTGGCAGTTTCTGTATTCACACTTACGTCTTATGAAAATGTATAGTTTAATTCAAACAATGGAAAATCCAGGATGGAATGTAATTATATTATGAAAAGGAAAGTTGAAACTCACCATATAGCAGAGATGCTGAGTCACAGATAGGCACAACAAAAAGACTGTCACAAGATAAGCTTTCGGCCAACATAGCCTCTGTTGAAAATAGTGGCTTCAGTTGCCAGAAACTGCAGTTGTGTGTGTGTGTGTGTGTGTGTGTGTGTGTGTGTGTGTGGGCCCGCGCTCGAGCACACTGGGGCATGTGTGTCATCTGTTTTCGACGAAGGCCATGTTGGCCAAAAGCTTATATTGTGACAGTCTTTTTGTTGTGCCTATCCGCAGCTCAGCATCTCTGCTATGTGGTAAGTAGCAGCTTTACCTTTCATAATATTATGCAGTTTAATTGAGGCACAAATTAAAGATCTCTGCAAAATGCATAGTTTTTGGAACAATTTACTGTGCAAAAGTTGCAGCAAATATAATGCTGTGGATAAAACTACTACCTCTGTTCCATGTTAGAATGGTACTTTTGAAACACCTGACACGAGGCACTTCAGGCAGAGGTGAAGAAAACAGTGAAACACATTGGATTGCATTTTCAAACTACCCTTCCAACTTTTATGACCACAGATACATACAAGTCAGTTTTCACAGCAGTACATTCTTGTTTCAACAATAGGAAGATAATGAATGATAACATGCCAGAGAGTCTGTTGTGTGTATCTGGAATGAAGGGTCTCTGCAGTGCAGATATACTGAAGGGACAAAAATTCCTTCAAAACGTTATGAGATAACTTTTCGTGCCAGTACAAAATGTGGACATTGTCAAACGTCTGCTGTTGTACTAGCAGCAACTTGGCATAATTGTTGAAATATAGACTCTGAGCAGCAGCTCTCACACTACACAGGGTATGTCATATAACTTCACTGTCCCAAATAACTTTTTGTCCAGAAGCAAAGTAAAAAAATTATCAAGCGTATGTTGTTTAACAGCCAGGAGGCACTAATCTGTGTGATCGTCTTTAATCAGGGTGTATACGACCTTGGACATCTGGGAAAAATCCGGGAATTTTTTCATCCGGGAAAAATCCAGGATATTTTTAGAATTTCGGGAATTTTTCATTGTTTTAGTTTTCAGTTAAGGGTATTACTGTATACCACTACTGCAGAATAATACTTGAACAATAAAACATAAACGAGAGAAAATGCTCATGCAAGTGTCTGCCAATTGAAAATACGTCACAGGCTTTAGGAAGACTATGCAGCGCTTCATAACAACAAATTGCTTCCAATGAGCATGAAGTCGCAACTGGTTAAATTCGATTTGTTTTAGCAGTTACGCGCGGGCTCATGCGCATGCGCAGTTGAGTCACGTTTGAGTTGTAGATTCTCCCGCTTCTGGCGACAGGAATATGGCTGCTGGCTGTGCAAGCTGTCACAGCAAGCAGCTAGATGCTACCGGGATAAGGGGGCACCAAATTCATATTCTCGATGGGAAAAAAAACTTTTTTCCCAAAGCACCTAGCATCCTGCGCACGTTTGCCTATCGATTATTCATATGATTTTGAAAAGCTTGCCTGTTGGTTTTTGAACATTTTTCAACACATTTTAAGTTGATTTCTGAATGAATCATAAGTTTACTTTTGAATGCTTGCATAGTGTACGTGATGCCTCTGTGAGGAGAATTCTCGTCATATCTAGAAATAAACTTTCCACAGACAAAAGGGGACGGGGCTATAGCTGAGGGAGTAAAGCCAAACGGATGAATGCCAATCGCTGTCTGATTATGTGGCTGATTGGGTTTGCGAATCTTCAGAATTATTATAATTACTAGCGAAATCCATAGATTCAGACTACCAGAATGGAAGTAAACGACTGACAGGAATAACAGGTGAGAAAGATTACCTACTATTTTCTCAGTGTATCCAAGAAAATGAAATTTTGACAGAAAATTTTTGGCCAGATTGCTACACGAGTAAGGACCAGTAGTACAGTCCCCAGCTAGCAGCCGCGTAAGTTCTACTCTGGAAGTAACGTGGAAAAGAGTTGTTTGAACACGCAATAACGCCTAACCGGAAAATAATCGCAGGATAACTAAACCTGTGATTCTGGCAGGGTCAGTGAAGTTAATTGGTGAACACATTTTGACAGTGGCAGCAATAACTACAGAATTGATGACAAGATTGTTTGTTAGAATGAGGAAAGAGAAGAAACGGGGACATCACACAAATTATGTAATAATTGGATGATTCCATATTTAAATAAAAATTTCGTAATACTACTTTTCGATCTCGTGCTTGAGAAGCTGGTGCGTGTGAATGAAATGTGAAACTATTCCTAACATAAAGCTTTTTGTTTGTAGTAGGCCTAATAGGCATTTGATATTGGTACCTATTGGATTATATTTTGTCGTGTTATAAAAATGGCCATTTGTGTCAAAACAGTCTCGTTTATTTGGTGTGTTACAAAATTGCTGCCATATTAGAAAGGCCTATTTTGTTTTATGTAGCAGACAGTGACAAAATAGACGTAATCATATCGAGAAGCCGCACCAGTCTGGGGTATTATTTGTATTAACAGCTTTTTAAGTATTAGATAACGGCATTTCGATTTTTCATGTAGCAAAACGTTTGACAAACTTTGATCAGGTAATAGATTCTTTCACAAAAAGGAAAGCACCCCATGTAAAGCTGTAGCAAGATTAGAGAGAAAAAAGTGCTAGGAACTAACATTTGCTTATGTCTTGTCAGTATTGGTTTTATATATCCTATATTTAATTTTATGTCACACAAAAAAGCAAGTTATTAACTAATAGGGAATAGAGCTCAGATTTTCTGAAGAGTTCTTGTTCTCTCGATTACAGATAATCCCATCCGCTATTAATTGCGAGATTTTTTTAAAGAGAGGCAGGCTGTCAAACTGGCCGACTGGGAGCAGGAGAGGCACCACAGAACATTTCAATTTCCACTCTCCTGAATATAGTTTGGATGTGCGGTAGAAAAATGCTTTATGAAGAGGCGTGGCACTGCACTTTGGCATACTTAAGACCAAATAATATGTCTTACATTTCCTCGAATACATATGTTTTATGTTTCAGACTTTTCAGAAAGATGTGAGCTACAAGGTAAACATATTTTGAAAATTCGATTGTTTTTTAGTGTTGACCCGGTTTGCAAATGTTGTAGATCTGGGGCTGATACGCAGAGCAGTCTGAGTTCTACTAGGTAGTCTCCACTTGACCCGTGTTTACATTTAGTGATTTTGCTGTTTCCTCTTCGTTTACTCTAACGTAAAATGAAAACAAAACGGATATCTGTGGCCGGTAGCTATCAAGTGAATTAAAACACATTCACAAAATTACGGAATGCTGAAATATGTTATTAGTTTCAGGTTTTTATTTTATTTCCACCTTTCTGACAGTCAAGCATTAATCGCCTTGCGGAACAATGTAGTTATTTTTGTCTGTTTGCTAAAGAAATTTGACTTTTGTTAACCTTTTCCACAGAGGCAGTCAGTTTATTTGAAACGAAATGTTTAATTCCACAGTACTGGCGAGATTCAACTGTTCGGTGCATTTCAAGCACAGGTTTTCATTTTCTAGCACGTATGGCATTATGTCATAATAAAGAAAAGATCAACAGTATATGCGAAAGCTTAGCTTCTCTTGCTTCTTGAGACCAATATTATATGTGAAAGCTTTGCATTTCTTATAGCAGCACTATGTACATTAATTTAAACTATTCGCTATTCCTGTTTGTGTGTTCGTGCTATGTAACAATGATGTTGCTGTTGGCTGACTACATCCCGTGTCCTATGCTCTGAATATACACTGTCATCAGCTGGCGAGATCACGTGACATGAGTTACGAGCGGCTTTCAAAAGCGCATCAAAATCGAGATTTCGATGATTAGGAAAGTAACATGCGGTGTTTGTTGGAATTCCAAAGCATGATTTTGTCATACGAAAATATGCAGCGTACATGTTGTTGCACATCAAAGATATTTCCAAAGCGTGTCTTTTTCCCTGAGTTTCGTTTTCTAAAGTGCCGGGAAATTGCACACCCGTGTATAAAACCATAACCATTCAAAGGATTGATAAGGGAAAATATACTGTCACCCGGGAGAAAGTGTATTTTTAACTGGGAAATCTGGGAAAAATCCGGGAATTTTTTTTCTTTGTCCACGTATACACCCTGTTAGTGTAACTTTGTTTTTAATGAAGGTATGAACAGCAGGACATCTTTTTTTTAATCGCATTCTGGATCTCCTTCTGGATCTCCTCAAAGACCCATTCAGAAGCCTATCACAATGTGCCATTCAAGTAAACACTACATTATCAAAAATGAACACAATATTAACTTTGACTGTCCTGTACCAGCATACAGCACAGGTGATAGTGGTGAGTAACTCATTCACAGTAAACAAAACAATAGTGATTCCTTATTTTGATAGAAGTACATGTTGTACAGTACTGTAGTAATTTTATTAAACAATAAGTTGTGGGCATAAAGGCAGTGGAACACTATTTCCTACCTTATTGCAAATACTGTTTTGTTAATTTACATTCTACATAGAAGAGTAGCATTTCTACCTTCTCTTCATTGGTGTACATTATACTTGCCCATACCTTCAACTGAAGACAGTTGACAGTAAGTGTGCATATGACCAATATTTCCATTGGTCCTCTACCGACTGCAGCAAGCCGGTGAGTTATAATGTGTACTTTCACTGTTTGGTAGTACAGGAGAGTCAGCCAGTTTTCCTAATAACATCATGTTTATTTTAATGGTATACTGTGATACATTTTTGAACAGTTTCTGAGAAGGAGCAGTGGACTACCAAATAAAACATATAGGGTGCCTTTTAAAAAACATACAATGCTGTTATATTTTCATAACAATAAAAGTCACAAAAAAGAGAATTATGCTGGTTAATGTCTTCCAGGTAGCTAAACAACATTTTTGCATTAGGTTTTGTATTTTACTGCTGGAAAAAAACTGATTGTGGGTTGTGGTGTGCGTACTGTAAGACCTTCGGTACATACACCATCAGATTATTTGACTTGTTGCTCTAGCGAAGTAGACGAGTGTCAGCAATATGTCTCGTGGTCTTATCGTGGCATGTTCATCTTCTGCTGCTAGGTCAGACGATAGAAATGCCACTTGCACGCTTAGAGTAGCAGATTGGCGGTGACCATCTTTAAACAAAACTTGATTAATATTCACACACATTTATTAAAATAATAAAAAGCATAAAAATAACTTAACTTGGTTCTGGATGCTGTTTACAATTGACAATCTTATGTTCCTTTGGTCTTGGTATGTTAATCTTATTCTCAAATATATCTCTGATACTTGACAAAGTGTGTATACATTTATCTTCATGGCTATGTACAGGAATATGATAATCTTATTAGGCGCAGATTGAAACTTGACTATAGACTGGTACACACTAATGCAGACTGACTAATCGAAGGTCTGTACACTCGTTATAATACCTCGCGTGTTCAGGTATCACTGCGTGAGTGTGATCCGCGAGTAGAAAAGGTTCTACGTTAGCAGCAATCTCATTGGCTGCATTATATATTAATACGCGGATCGTCGGAAGCAGAATTTGGTCCGTCTCTAAGACAGCGCCATCTCGTAGTGCGGAGACAGTCAGTGCTGTGCCTGTGCTGTTGTGCTTAGCGGGGCACGCTCTTTTGGGAAAGTTGTGTACGCGCTAACTACATGAAACTATGTACACAACATGGGTAGTTGAGATAAATAGGGCACACTGTCTTAAAGTGTTGATGGCATGTTGTCTCTGAATAGAAATTTGAAGTTAAGAGATTACTTTCTTTTGAAAACTTTAACATTGTTCATTGTATCCAGATTTATTTGTTCTTTAATTAATTATTTTCCATAGATTTTAAGTAATTTTTTTAAATAATGAAACCAAATAAGACATGATGTCAATACGTGTAATATAATTGATAGGCACATATTCATTTTCAATATAAGACTGAAAATTAAGCCACCAAGAAATAACACCGAAGTGGGCAGAAAATAAACTGATTTTTTTTACCTGTCCCTGTCTGTAGGTATTTATGATGTGCTTTTTGATGTTCAGCTGAGATGTCGATCCATTTTTCTGCATAGTGTTTTGATGAACCCAGTTATCATCTACAGGTGTTGTGAGCTTTGTTATTAGGCAGGTAGTTTCTACACATAGATGCTCACAATTGTCTTTCCTCATCTGCTTTGTGATTCGTACAATGCCTTCTCATTGCTCCTTGTGATCAGAAAGCTGGATGTTAGAATAAAGCACTTTAATGTAACACACAGTTATAGGATTTCTGTTTCTTACTGTGGTAATTTTTATTTAGCCTTATGGTTTTCAAATCTTCAAAATGAAAATGATAAGTGCCTACCACGTGTCTGGTAGATCTTCGAAAAGTGAATGTGCCATTTCATCTCCGGCAGAAAGCTATTGCCCCCAGGGGCTCAGCATTCATTTGCTGGGTACAGGCTTGGCGATCCCGGGGTTCCTAAGCTGGGAACTGGTAAGCACGGCCAGTCCTCTGTCACCGTAACCTCTGAGCATGTTTCAGTGACCACCGTGCAGTGCGGTGGTGGAAGGTTGTGTGTCACAGGGAATGGGGATCTTGGCTTGACCGCCTAGATTGTGAGGATGGAATTAAAAAAAAACACCATTCTCAAGGTGTACTGCGCACCGATGAGATGCATGGTTGTTGAGGTGGAACAGTCATTAGCGGGCAACCTTTTGGGAACCTGCTGCATCTCAGTTGTATAAGGCTTACTTAGGCACACAGGACTCTGTCTGAATGGACCCTTATTTTCCTAGCTGCTCGTGGGACCGAGCTGGAACCCTCGAAATCATCATCTTATCCTCCCAGCGGGAGTTCTCTCACTCATTCATCAAAAAGAATGAGGGAGGCTAGTCCTCTTGATAATCAACTTACTGTCAGTAACGGGGCTCAATGAATTATGAATCATAATGTCTTTGTAGTGAGTAAGAGGAAGGAGGGGACATTTGAAAAAGTGTCCCCCTTCTATATCCATAAAGGCTTAGAAGGGCTGGCTGGTACACTAAAGTCTGTTAAGCGGTTGCACAATGGTTCCTCGCTTGTGGAGACAAACCGGGCAAAGCAGGTAGAACTCCTTAAGAAGTCACTGAAATTGAGTGAGTATGACATCATTGTTGAGTTTCATAACTCCCTTAACTCCAGCAAATGTGTGGTAACCTGCAGTGATATTATGGATATAGACATTGCTGAACTGAGACAGGAATGGGCACCACAGGGATCATGGATGTGGAAAAAGGACACACAAGAACAATGGAGAGACTGAGAAGACTTTTATTGTGACCTTCAATTCTCCAACGCTACCTGAACACATCATGGCAGGTTTCCTCCGACTTAGGGTTCAGCCGTATGTAACTAATCCTATGCGATGCTTCAAATGCCAACATTTTGGCCATGCAACACTGAGTTGCAGAGGCGAAGCGACTTGTGGGAAGTATGGAAAGGCAGCCCATGAAGCTGGGACGGACTGTCCATCTTCAGCAGTTTGTGTTAACTGCTCTGGAAGCCACCCAGTCTGGAGCCGAGCATGTCCTGTTTTAGCAGAGGACCGCAAAATTCAGGAAATCAAAGTGACCAAGTGGATCCCGTACACAGAAGCCAAAAAGAACTATCAGGAGATGAAACCCCGTCTTTGCCATTTCTTATGCTTCATTGGTTCAGACACCCATTAGTAAGGTCAATGCTTCGACTGACACAACCTCCAATGTTCCCTATCCATCTCTAGCACCTGCACTTGCACCTGTATGTGCCGAAGTAAATTGAAATACATAGCATTTCAAACAGCTACAATGGAAAAGACCAGTAATGCTTCCACAGTGCACCCCAAAAGCAGTGTGTCCCTCAACACCCAGTTTCTTTGAAGAAAAGTGGCTCTCACCGCCGCCTTTCCCTCTCATCCTTGCTGGGAAAGGGTGCAGGAAAAGGATCCCAACATTCAGGTCGAGAGCTGACCCGGGCTCCATCAGACGTCATTCTGGCACGTCTGACTGACTGATGATACAAGTGGTTGCTGTTCAGATAGTGGCCCATGTTGACATCACAGGGAGCTCTGTGTACTTACCACCCCATGAGCCTCTTGATAGTGGGGTCCTCACTCATCTTAATGAACTATCCTTCATGGATTTTGATGCCTCATCACCAGACCCAGTCAGCCCCAAAACCCCACCTCACTGTACAAGTGCCTCACCCCCTTGGGCCAAAGACAGGGGTAAATCAAGACCACATTGACAAAATGGCTCCCTTACCTTAATGGAATATAAATGGATACAGGACTCGTCTGGCAGAACTGAGACCCCTTGTACAGGACAGACCCTTTTGCCTCTGCCTTCAAGAGACTCATTTTAAAGAGACTGACAGACCTGTACCTGGAGGTCATCTCCTTTATAGAAACAACTACCTTACTGGTGACAGGGCAAAAGGTGAGTTTGCAGTGTTCATAAAGGAATTTTCACTCCTCACCTGTTCCGTTAACAACAACAACACTACAAGTGGTTGCTGTTCAGATAGTGGCCCATGTTGACATCACAGGGAGCTCTGTGTACTTACCACCCCATTAGCCTCTTGATAGTGGGGTCCTCACTCATCTTAATGAACTATCCTGACCCGTTCTCCTTTTGGGGGACTTCAATGCACACAGTGCACTATGGGGTTCTAACACCACATGCCCCAAGGGTCGGGTACTCGAGGTTTATGCTACACACAACAGATCTTATACTGCTGAACATTGGTCAAGCCACACATTTTAGCACTGCTACAGGTTCGTCTACAGCCATAGACCTCTCCTCCTGCTCACTTTCTCTTGGGGACACTGCTCAGTGGGCAGTGGATGATGACCATGGTAGTGAACATTGCCCAGTCTGGACCCATCTGTCTGATGTAACAGATCCTGAAAGAAAGCAACAGAGATGGTTATTCAAGAAGGCTAACTGGATGCTTTACAGGTAGTTTGCTGTTTTCAAGCAATGTGACGGTATCCAGGACTGGGTGGATCACATTACAGCTGTGATTCACAATGCTGCTGATGCATCCATCCCAAAGTCTGTGTGGAAGTGCCGAGGAGGCGACCTGCCCCTTGGTGGATTAATGAGTGTTACTTTGCAATTAGGAACAGGAGGGCAGCAACGCGCAGATTCAATTGATGCCCTACAGATGAGAATCCTGCAAACTTTCAAATGGCACGTGCAAAGGCGAGGAGAATAATCCGGGAGATTAAGCAGATATCTTGGAAAGAGTTCCTGAACTCCATCAATAGGTCCACGCCCACATCTAAACTATGGGAAGCCATTAGGAAGATCTCAAGGCACAACTCTCGAGCGCCAATAGCAGCTCTACGAATACAGGGGTCTCTCGTAACATCGACAACGGATGTAGCCCAGACAATGGCTGACTCGTATAAATCCCTTACGGCCGCTTCCAGCTAGGATCCCGCCTTCTGTCAATATCGGAAGGCACAGGAGAAGACTGATCTTGATTTCCATTCCACTAGCATGGAAAAGTACAACGAGCCTTTCTCTCTGTGGGAGCTGGATTCTGCATTGTCAGTTGCTTGTGATACAACCCCTAGAAACGACCTGATAACCTACAGCATGTTACAACAGTTGGACTGATGGTCGAATGAAGTCCTCCTTCAGCTCTTCAATAAATTTTGGATAACTGGTGGCTTTCCCAATTCGTGGAAGGAATCTATTTTAATCTCAATTTTAAAACCAGGAAAGGATCGGAGAGACCCTGGTAGTTGTTGTAGTATTACCCTGACACGCTATGTAGGAAAGACACTGGAGTGTATGGTCAATCGGTGTTTAGTGTGGGTTCTGGAAACCAGGTCCCTACTCAGTCCCTCCCATGTGGGTTCAGGAGGTATCGCTCCACTCTCAATAACCTGACCCTGCTCGAAGCTGCTATTCAATTAGCTTTCCTTCATAAGGAACACCTTATCAGTGTTTTCTTTGATTTGGAAAAGGCCTACGACACTACCTGGAGGCATAATATTTTGTCGCAGCTCCATCAGTGGGGATTCCGTGGACATCTACCGACCTTCATACGGTCCTTTCTCTCGGACAGGTATTTTACATACAGTGTTGGGAATGTCTTGTCTGACGATTTTAAGCAGGAGATTGCTGTCCCTCAAGGGAGTGTCTTAAGAGTCACGGCTTTCACTATCGCAATCAATAGCATTACAACCACAGTACGACGTCAAGTACTATGTTCCTTATTTGTGGATGACTTCTTCATCTTTTGTGCATCCTCCAGCCTCACCATGGCTACTTGGCAATTGCAACTGATGATCAGGTGGTTGGAGGAACGGTCTCGCACCACAGGTTTTAAATTCTCATGAGATAAAACAGGTTGTGTTGCTTTTAATCATTCTCGCTGTCTGTTTAATTTGCCCATTTTAAAACTGGGGGACACAGATCTCACTTTCAAGGAAAAGGTGAAGTATCTGGGTCTTGTCTTTGATAAGAAATTAACATGGTTGCCACACATTAAAGAACTGAAACTGAGATGTCTCAAGGCCTTAAACATCCTTAAATGTATCAGTCATAGGTCTTGGGGAGCTGACAGAGCACATCTGCTACAAATTTATAAGGCCTTCGTGCGACCCCGGCTTTAATACGGATGCTGGATGTATGGGTCAGCAAGGCCTTCATATCTTAAAATGCTAGATGCAGTTCACCACGATGGTATTAGGCTGTCAACAGGGGCCTATCGCCTGAGCCCTGTTGTTAGTTTGTGTGCAGATGCTGCTGAGCCTCCGCTGTCTATTCAATATCTTCTCGTGGTATGCCAAGAAAATAGGTCATTGTCTGTTCCTACATCGCCAGCATCCAGTTACATTGTTCAGCTGCCAGTGGAACTGCTGTTCAATCATCGACCACAAGCAAGACGGCCATTTGGGATCAGTGCAAGGGAGAGTCTTGAATTATTACCGGTGGGGAGGCATTAAGGGCCAAAGCCATGGGTGGAGTAGAGCATCCCCATGGATACTAGCAAGGCCTAGGTTGCTTTTAGAAATGACTACTTACAAGAAGCATTGTACCCCAGACCATGTTTTTAATATAAAATTTAACGAAATTTTACTTAGCCACCCAGATTTTATTACCGTCTACATGGATGGTTCTAAGCAGGGAGATGTTTCCTGTTGTTCTGTTGTGTTCCCCGACACTGTCCTCAGGATAGGGCTCCCAGAGCAGTTTACATTTTATTACTCGGAATTGTTTGCTGTCCTGAGGGCAATGGAGCAGATGAGACAGCGCCGTGGCAAAAAATTTATCATCTGCTCCTATTCTCAAAGTGCCGTTCTCGCTGTTGGACAGATGTACCCAGCAGATCGGATGGACACAGCAGATCGGAAGGTTCAACAAGTGCAGGACACTCTCCTCCTCTTGCACAGGCAAAACAAGGAAATCATTTTTTGCTGGGTTCCAGGGCACATTGGCATCCAGGGAAACGAACTTGCGAATGCTCCTGCTAAGGAGGCTTGCTCCCTTCCTCCTGCTGCCTGCTGTTCAGTCCGTCTCCGGGCTGTCACTTCATTTGTGACTAGCAAGGCCATATGTTGGTGGGAATCCCAGTGGCTAGAAGTGAGGAACAATAAACTACGTTCCATCAAGACTTCAGTGCAAACATGGATCACCTCCTTCTGATCGTGACGGTGTGAAGAAGTAGCACTTACTCGGCTTAGAGCCGGACATTGTCCACTGACACCTGGATTGTCCACTGACACCTGGATTGTCCACTGACACCTGGCTTCCTCTTACATCGGGAGCAGCCCCTAGTATGTCAGAGATGCGGGACATAGCTGTCAGTATGACATCTGTTACCTGAGTGTGTTTTATATGGTGATCTGAGGGTTGAACTGAGTCTTTTGACTGATAAGAAGCTGAATGTCATTGGTGTCTTAAAATTTTGTGTGGTGTCCAGAATTCTTCCAAAAATACTTGGAGTTAGATCTTAATGGATCATGTATTATTTCTGTCATCATCTAGCCATTGTTTTTTGTCCCTTTTTTAACAGATTCATTACAGGTATTTTCTCCATGATTTTGTTTAGTTATCCCACTGTGTCTCACTGGGGTTTTATTATGGGCTTTTATGAACCTCATCTTTTTGAGGTTGTTTTACATTTCCTGTGGTGGAATCAAATGTAGTTTTCCAGTTAATTATCTCCTTCCATAGATCGTGAAAATCTTCGGTATAACATTAATGCAAAGGGCTGATGACCTAGCTGTTTAGTGCCCTCTGCCATAAATAATAATAATAATAATAATAATAATAATAATCACCACCAGAAAGGTATTGAACTGTAAACCTATTGCTTTCGAAGAAATTTAAGTTTGCTTCACTATTAAAATGCATTGTATAGCGTGCAAATCAGTCTTACTTTAAAGCCCTAATAATGTCTTCTCAGCAGTGTTTTAAATAGTTTACTTTGTGTTAAGTGTGTGTAGATTTGTGATTGTTTTCTCAGTCTGTTCAAGAATTCCTGTACTGTGTAAACCGGATTGGTTAATGAATATTTTCTACATCTGAAAACACTTCAGCTGTCTATCAGGCTTCTATTTCTGTAGCCAGATAGTGAAAGACTGTATTTGCTTGCTTTGTGTCAAAGTTAGATTTAGAAGAAGGAAATATAGACCGTTTTGTTTTCCCATATTGTATTTATGAATATCTATATTAACTGCTCTGGATTATTGGCGACAAATCTCATCTCTGAGTAAGTGTACTGTGAGACTGTGATTAATGTACTCAGTTGTTCAAGCAGGTGCCTGCACTATGTGTGTATGTGGACCCATACACAATTCCAATTACTTTCATTTTTGCAATGAATATCTTTTGCCTAAGTAAGGAGTTAAAATAATATTTTTATCCTGTAGGACATCAGTGAATCAAAATGTGCAAAATTTGTTAACTTGCTGATTTCTGCATCTCCAGTGTTGGCTATTATTCTTAGGATAGTGGTGGCTGAACATAAATGTTACAGCAGGCCTGCTAATGGTTTTTCGTGCACTTCCAAAGCTTAGACCTTTTTACTGTATTTATTATTATTTGTTTGTACACTGCATCCATAAAAGGTGTGATATTATTTACAGTACAGAACAGGACAAGCTATTTTTTCCAGAATTCAAAGTGACTAAATAATAAATTGAATGACAAAATTGTTTCCTCTTTTCTCTGTTGACACCAATTTTCACATCATCCGCAAGAACAACTAATTCTACCCTCTGAGTCAAATAAAATAGTAGATAATCAACATGAGCAAGAACGCAAATGAGCCCTTGATCGAAACGTGCTGAACTCTCATTGTGATTTCTCCCAGTAATGTGTTGTCCCCATCAGTATGCCTCGGGCATCCTAATTACCTAATTTTTCGTAAGCTTTCAAACAAACTTGGATAACCTAATAATCTGGTGATTTATATTCTGTAGTGGTTATGTATTTTATGTGAATAATATATAGTATAAATCAGTGGAAAACCCAGGATAAAATAAAAATAATATTAGGAAATAATAGATTGCTACTCACCATATAGAGGAGATATTGGGCCACAGACAGAACAACAAAAAGACTGTTATACATATGAGCTTTTGGTCAAAAGGGCCAAAAGACCTTCTAATGCAGAACACACACACACACACACACACACACACACACACACACACATTCAAGCAAGCACAATTCACACATATGGCCACTGTTTCTGGCCATTGAGGCCTATCGGCCTCAGTGACAATATACAGTGGTCATGCGTGTGTGATTTGGACTTGCATGAATGTGTGTGTGTTTTCTACATTGAAGAAGTCCTTTTGGCTGAAAGCACACATGTTGTGCCTGTATGTGAGTGAACATCTCCTTCATGTGGTGACTAGCAATTGTATCCTTTTCATAATATTGTCAAGTATATAGTACCTGTTTCCTAATTACCTTAATTTTAATTAATAGTTAAATCTGGCATAGATCACCTCTTACTGCTGAGGTATTCTTTTAATACAATATCCATGTAGTGATGCAGAAAAATAAATCGAGAGATACAAAACAAAAAGCATATTAATGTTCCCAGTTGACACATTGTCAATAAAGTGCACATTCCCCCCACCCCCTCCCCACCCCACCCCTCGACCCCCTCCCTCAGTAATACCAGAAGGGTTAGTGGGGGGGGGGGGGAGGGGAGGAGGATATACATGCACAGTTGCTTGTTTAATTGTTGGTGAAGGACAATTTTCAGACAGGAAAATTTGTCTGACAATCATTAATATACATGTTGCACTTAATGACAATAGTCACATTACATACAAGCTTTATTTTTTTATTTTCAGATTATATGACCTGGGACCAAATGAAATAGGAGAACTCATCCGAGTTCCAAAGCTGGGGAAAACCATTCACAAATATGTACACCAATTCCCAAAACTTGAGCTATCCACTCACATTCAACCTATTACCCGATCTACTCTTCGAGTTGAATTGACAATTACTCCAGATTTCCAGTGGGACGAGAAGCTGCATGGTGCATCAGAAGCATTTTGGATTCTTGTTGAAGATGTTGATTCTGAAGTCATTCTTCATCACGAATATTTTCTTTTGAAATCAAAATATTCAACTGATGAGCATCTCGTAAAATTTTTTGTACCTGTATTTGAACCTCTGCCTCCACAGTATTTCTTAAGAATTGTCTCAGATAGGTGGATTGGAGCCGAAACACAACTTCCCGTCTCTTTCAGGCATTTGATTTTGCCAGAAAAGAACTTGCCACCTACAGAGCTTCTTGACCTGCAGCCATTGCCTGTATCTGCTCTCAGGAACAATGTGTTTGAATCATTATATTCTGACAGATTTCCACAATTTAATCCAATTCAGACCCAAGTCTTCAATGCTGTTTATAATAGTGATGATAATATCTTCATTGGAGCTCCTACAGGTTCTGGTAAAACAACAATCGCAGAATTTGCAGTTCTGAGACTATTATCACAGAATTCAGATGGCCGATGTGTGTATCTGGTACCAAAAGAAGCATTGGCAGAACTAGTGTTTCAGGAGTGGCAACAAAAATTTGGTATGTCACTTGGTAAAAAGGTTGTATTACTTACTGGAGAAACTGGGACTGACTTAAAACTCCTGGCAAAAGGGCAGATAATTGTCTGTACAGCAGAAAAATGGGACGTTCTATCAAGACGATGGAAGCAGCGAAAAAATGTGCAGAATATACAATTATTTATTGTTGATGAGCTTCAGTTGATTGGTGGTGAAGATGGACCAACTTTGGAAGTAGTGTGTTCTCGTATGCGGTACATATCATCTCAGATAGAAAAACAAATCAGGATTGTAGCATTGTCGGCTTCCTTAGCAGATGCTAGAGATGTTGCGCAGTGGCTTGGCTGTAATGCAAATGCAACATTCAATTTCCATCCATCTGTTAGACCAGTACCTCTGGAACTTCACGTGCAGGGTTTCAATATTACACACAATGCCTCGAGACTTATTGCGATGGCAAAACCAGTGTACAATGCTATTTTAAAGCACAGTCCTCACAAACCTGTTATTGTGTTTGTACCAACCAGGAAACAAGCTCGCTTGACAGCTATTGACCTTCTAACTTTCACAGCTGCCGAAGGACAACCAAATAGATTTTTCCATGCAGAGGAAGAAGATATCAAACCATTTTTAGATCGCATGCAGGATAAAACTCTTCGTGAAACATTATCACAAGGTGTAGCATACATACACGAAGGCCTCACTCCTGGAGATCATAGGCTTGTTGAACAGTTGTTTGACTCTGGTGCGATACAGGTGGCAGTAGTCACAAAAAATCTATGCTGGGGTGTGAATATTGCTGCACATTTAGTGGTCATTATGGACACTCAATTTTACAATGGAAAGATACATGCATATGAAGATTATCCCATTACAGATGTGTTGCAAATGGTTGGACGGGCAAATAGACCATTGGAAGATGATGACGCAAAGTGCATTCTCATGTGTCAGAGTTCCAAGAAAGATTTCTTTAAGAAATTTTTGAATGAATCACTACCGGTTGAGAGTCATCTTGATCATCGTCTCCATGACCATTTCAATGCTGAGATTGTTACAAAAACAATTGAAAACAAACAAGACGCAGTTGACTACTTAACATGGACTTTCTTATACCGTAGGCTAACACAGAACCCAAACTACTATAACTTGCAAGGTGTAACTCACAGGCATCTGTCTGACCATTTATCAGAGCTTGTAGAGAATACACTGAATGATTTGGAACAGTCAAAATGCATTAGCATTGAAGATGAAATGGATTGTTTACCTCTGAATCTGGGTATGATTGCTGCATATTATTACATTAATTACACAACTATTGAATTGTTCAGTTTGTCCTTGAATAATAAGACCAAAATCCGTGGTCTGCTGGAGATTATCTCCTCTGCAGCAGAATATGAAGATGTCCCCGTACGCCACAAAGAGGATGCACTACTGAAGAATCTTGCCCAGCGCCTTCCAAATAAACTGCCTCAAGGTGAGATCATACTATTTTTATGTATTAATCTATCTTAATAAAGAAGGTGACAGAACGGACATGATTGAAAGTCACTGCTTAAAGAGTGGAGTGTTTACAGACACTTCAGAAGGATATAAGTAATAGTCATAACAGTATTAATAATAATAATCCTTGATATAATAATTGACTGTACAATATCAGTTCTCTTTAGAAATATTTATTGGCTTGTACCATACGGTATAGTTGTGTATTGTAATATCATAGAAATTATTTTTTCTTTAGTAACAAAATGGTCAAAAATAAGTCTCTCATGGTGATATATTCAGTTTCCCTCTCTTCCTCATCACCATCATCATCATTATTTATTGCATCAATGGGCCTTTTAATGCCTACAGCAGAAAAGAAATAACCACACTACAAAATGAAAGCACTACACTATAAAAAATTACAAAATAACATACTGCAAAAAGCACAATAACAGAAGGAGATCACACACCAGAAGAGATTTCTACTGCAAATGGTAGTCCATAATTGTGAGAGTTTAGCTTCCTATTCCACTGTTGTTGGTTCCACTTGTTTAAGGATTGTTAATACTCGATCAGGTCAAATTGTCCTGCTTGCCAGGTTCAGATCTCGCCAATGCTTAAGTTTTAAATAAAAATCATCAGCATGTCTGACATAAGAAGCCATGCTTGTCAAAGAGGGCGAAGGGAGTGTTCGAAGATTCAGGGCACTTTTTTGCCCTTAGGTTGGGGAACTACCCCTTAAAGATGGAAGAATCAGCAATGCACAATGGCACGAGGACACGGAAGGCAGTGGAAACCCCTGCATTAAATACACGCAATGTAATCCACCTGTAACTGAAAAAGTGTGATGCTCTCTCCATTGGTAGAAAATTCCAGACTAGTTCCCATTTGGATGTCAGGGAGTGGCCTGCCATGAGGAAAAGATTGAATAAACAGCGAAATGGTAATGTCATATTATATGGTTCGGGGCACGGTGTTTCAGAAGTTTGAATGTGGTAGGGAAGCTAGAAAATCTGAAAAGGGAAATGGTAAGGCTCAGTATAGATACAGTGGCAGTCATTGAAGTGAAATGGAAAGCAGAAAAAGCAGAAAATGGTATAATGAGAATAGGATTAATTATTAATTGGAAGGTAGGGCAGGGAGAGAGTTAGAACAGTACACTGATAGGATCACTCTCATCTGAATCAACAGCAAACCAACACCCTCAACAATAGTTCAGATATACATGCCAACGTCACAAGTAGAAGATGAAGCTATAGAGAAAGTATATGATGGTACTGAAAAGATAATTCAGCACATAAAGGGAGATGAAAATCTAACAGTCAAGTGAGATTAGAATGAAGTTGTAGGAGAAGGAGTAGAAGAGAGAGCCTAATTGAGTTCTAAATAAACTTCAACTAGTGACAATAATACTATTTTCAAGAATCACAAGAGGAAGAGGAGGTGGTATGCTTGGAAAAGGCAGGGAGATACAGAAAGACTCCAATTAGATTACGTCACATGCAGGAACAGATGTAGACTCAGCTCACTTAGAGTAGATTGAAATTTAAGAGACTGTTTGAAAGAATCAGTGTGCCCAGAAGTGGGATACGGAAGTACTAAGGAATGAGGAGACAGACATGAATTTCTCTAGGGTATAGATATTTTGAAAATAAATAACTCAGTAGGTAGTTCAGATGAAGAGAAGTGGACATCTCTAAAAAGGAAAGGAAAACATAGGAACACATGGAAGCTAACTACAAGTTACTTAGGAATGAAATAGATAGTAAATGCAGGGAAGCTAAGGGGAAATGGCTACATGACAATTGTGGAGAAATCGAAAAAGAAATGATTGTAGGAAGGACTGACTCGGCATATAGAAAAGTCAAAACAATCGTCAGTGAAAGTAACCCTTGAGCGGGTGCACCTTTTTCATAATGAGCAGGTGCGCGACGTGCTCTGTACACATTTTAATAAATGCTGTCTTTATGTTACCAAGGTAATGATATGTGAACAGAATCACAGTTTAATTAAACCACGGTAAAATAAACTTTCAATGTTATGAAAATAAAAGTTGGCACTCACCATTTAGGAAGATGCTGAATTGCAAAGAGGCACAACAATGAAAAGACTCTCGCAAATAAAGTTTTCAGCCTGTAAGGCCTTCGTCAAAAATAGACCCCCCTCACACACACACACACACACACACACACACACGCAACTCACATACACAACTGCACTCTCAGGCAATTGAAGCCACACCAGATGCGATTCGGCGTCTCCACTACACGCTGAGTGGCAACTTCCTTTTCATTATATTACTCTGTTACCACATATGTTACCCCACAGTAATGGAAACACTTGAAGCATTGAACACTGCATGAGACCCCAGCCAACCACTTATTTGATTACTAATTATCTTATAGTCAACTGCCTCATTGTGGGTCATTTTCTTGCACAGATCGCAAATTTTTCCTCACCTAGCTAGTTATTTATTTTATATTGCTGATGCTCACTTTGATGTATGACAACACAACATATCACTATGTTAGCTGAACAAATAATGAAGGAATAGGTATGAGCTTGCAATTGTAAAGCAACAATGAAACGGTGCAAAATATATACATAGGCAAACTTGCTCAGGGGTCAAAAACAAGGGCAGCGACATTAAGAGTGCAATGGAAAATCACTATTAAATGCAGAGGAGTGAGCAGATAGGTGGAAAGAGTACATTGGAGGCCTTTATAAGGGGGAGGACTTGTCCGATGATGTGTTAGAAGAAGAAACAGGGAAGAGACAGGAGATCCAGTACTAGAGTGATAATTCAAAAGAATTTTGGATGACTTAAAATCAAATAAGGCAGAAGGGATAGGTAACATTCCATCAGAATTTCTAAAATCATTGGCGGAAGCGACAATAAAATGATTATTCATGTTAATGTGTAGAGTGTATGGGATGTGATATCCCATCAGACTTTCGGAGGCACATCATCCACACAATGCTGAAGACAGCGAGATCCAACAAGTATGAGAATTACCGCACAATTAGCTAAACAGCTCTAAATTGCTGACAATAATAATACACAGAAGAATGGAAAAGAAAATTGAAGTTCTTTTACATGATGATCATTTTGGCTTTGGCGATGCGATTGGTAATAGAAACATGACTGAAGAAAAATCAAGATACTTTGATAGGATTTGTCAACACAAAAAAAGGTTCAGCGATGTAAAATAGTGCAAGATATTTGAAGAGGAAAATAGTGCTAAGCTATAGGGAAAGATGGTAATACACAATATGTACAAGAAGCAACAGAGCAATAAGATTGGAAGACCAAGAACGAAGCACTCTTATTACAAAGAGTGTAAGACAGGAATGTTAATTTTCTCCTCTACCGTTCAATCTCTACAGCGAAGAAACAATGATGGAAATAAAAGAAAGGATCAAGAATGGGATTAAAATTCAAGGTGGAAGGATATCAGTGATAAGATTCACCTATGAAATTGCTATCCTTAGTGAAAATGAAGAAGAATTACTGGATGTGTTGAATGTAATTAAAAGTCTAATGAGTGCAGAATGTGGATTGAGAGTAAACTGAAGAAACATAAAAGTTATGAGAAGTAATGGAAGTGAGAAACTTAAACATCAGAATTGGAGATCAAAAAGTAGGTGAAGTTAAGGATATAGGCTACCTAGACAGCAAATAACTCATGATGGAAGGAGCAAGGAGGACATAGAAATCAGACTAGCACTGCAAAGAATATATTCATGGCCAATAGAAGTCTACTAGTAGCAACGGTAGGTCTTAATTTGAGGAAGGAATTTCTGAGAATTTGCATTTGGGGCACAGCATTGTATGTTAGTGAAACAAGGACTGTTGAAAAACCAGAATGAAAGAGAATCAAGGCATTAGATGTGGTACTACTTCTAGGGAAAATTGAGGTGGGCTGACAAGGTAAGAAGTGAGGAGCTCGTCCACAGTATAGATGAAGAAAGGAATATATGGAAAGCACTGACAAGAAGAAGGAACAGGATGTTAGTACCCTGATAAGTCATCAGAAAACAACTTACATGGTAGTAGAGGGTAAAAAGTATAGAGGACATCAGAGATCGGAATACATCCAGCAAATAATGATGGACATAGGTTGAAATAGCTACTTAGAGATGGAAAAGTTTGGCAGAGGAGAGGAATTCGTGCCAGGCTAAATCAAATCAGTCAGATACTGATGATTTTTTTTGGGGGGGGGGGGGGAGGGGGGGACACTCAACTCTTCCCTCGCATTCTTGGATTCCCCTTGGGCATTTCCCAACAGGTTGAGAATGGATAATTCAATATGGGATATGTGTATCAGCTTGAGGGATGCAGCCAATTCAATGTAGACTCTAGCGCCCTAAATTTCGACCAATTTGTATATTTCCAAATTTCTGGTGCAGGTCATCTTTCATCCTTCATTCCCACTCATCTTCCATGGTATTGTAGATGCCTCTATAGATCTTTCGAAATATCCTCCTGCTTTCTGCTAATTTGTTGTGTAGCCCAAGATATCGTATTCATCTCTTAAAAGAGTTGTTCCTTCTCTGGCACCTATCTTGCACCTTGGCCATCCTTGTCCAGAGATTTTTGCAGACTTGGCTCTCCCTCCAGCACCAGCACATTTTCCCCTTCTTTATTTTCTGTTTCAGCTTTTCCTTATTATGCATCTGCCTAAAATTTTGATAACTACAAATTCAGTGTTATTTTAACTGTGTGTCTGTCAGACTTCCTCTGCTTCTTTTTGTTTACAAAGGGGAAGGGTCTAATGTAAGATAGAAAAAACATGACCCGCCGCGTGGGATTAGCAGAGCGGTCTAAGGCGCTGCAGTCATGGACTGTGTTGCTGATCCCGGCGGAGGTTCAAGTCCTTCCTCGGGCATGGGTGTGTGTGTTTGTCCTTAGGATAATTTAGGTTAAGTAGTGTGTAAGCTTAGGGACCGATGACCTTAGCAGTTAAGTACCATAGGAAAGAAATATGTAGATCGTATATGGTGTCCATCACAGTGAAAGAAATTTTTTACATGTGTGATGTTAATTGACCTAGACACAATTTGTTGACTGTATTAGTCGACTTAACACCTTCAATGTGCCATTGTGAATTATCTGTGTGGGGCTTCTCAGCTGTACAAGTGAGTGAAAAGTTTTAAACAATTGGAAGTCCAGTATGGAATGATGACAGTATTATGAAAAGAATAGATAACTACTCACCATATAGCGGAGATGCTGTGGATGGACACAACAAAAATAGTGTCAAACAAGTAACGTTTTGGCCAAAAAGGCCTTTATCAGTGTGTGTGTGTGTGTGTGTGTGTGTGTGTGTGTGTGTGTGTGTGTGTTTTCTGTGCTATAGTTAGAGTAACGAACAGTGGCAGTAGAATTTAGACTTGTTCTGCACATCTGCGCCATGCGTTCTCTGACATCCAATGATTTTTCAGTCCAAGTGCTCAGCTGTGAATGTTGTGATCAGTATAAACATTAAATGTGATCATAGCGAGTTATTTAGTGAATCTTTGTTACGTTGTTGTGAGTTGTCACCGCTGTTTGTGGTGGTAAGTGACAAATTCTACATAAGCAAGCAAGAGTCAAATTGCAGGATAAGTACTTTCTTCAAGTACAAAACATGTGTATGCATGCTACCACAACTGCCACTTGGAACCGGCAACACTGCAGTTCCTGTTCGTGTCTCGACCTGCATGAACCGCAGTCATTCATGAATTAGACTGTAGTAGCACTCAAGAAAGAGTTTGTCCGAATTCGTACCAATTTGTCCGGTTTTATTTAGTACATGTCAACAGTGAGTTGGTTACCTTTACTCCTTCCGTTATTTCTATTGTCAGGAGAATAATTATGTCTTACTATTAGTATGGAGAATTTGCTCCATTTAACGTCTCATTTTATTACTGACCTTATGAAATATGCCATAATTTTGTAAAATGTGACTTACATACTTAATTTGCTTTCAGGAGCTCGGTTCAATGATCCACACGTGAAGACAAACCTGATGCTGCAGGCACACCTTTCCCGATTGCAGCTCGGAGCTGAACTGCAAGGAGACACTGAGGTGATTTTGGGGAAGGCGATCCGACTCATCCAGGCCTGTGTTGATGTACTGAGCTCAAATGGTTGGCTGTCTCCTGCTGTTGCTGCTATGGAGCTGGCACAGATGGTGACGCAAGCCATGTGGAGCAAAGACTCATATCTAAAGCAGTTGCCACACTTTACTCCTGAAATCATCAAGCGATGTACTGAGAAGGTAGTTTCATTTGTTCTTCACTTGTTTTAGAATAGCTTATCTAAAATTGTCAGAAATCTGTGCAAGCTATTTCCCTGCACCCCTATAGTTCTGACACTATATTATGTATTTTTACATTTGGATTTCTTTCAGTTCTATAACTATTTCTGATGGAAATTATGCTGCATGTAGTCCTTGCAATATTGTAGCTATTCTCTTTCAAAATATCTCTCTGTTGATAAATATATACCCATCATGTGGAAAATAAATAATTAGCTGCAATTATGTGATAATTGTGTGTCAATGATATTTCAGGGTGTGGAAACAGTGTTTGATATTATGGAACTTGAAGATGAAGACCGCACTAAACTGCTGCAACTTACAGATCAACAAATGGCAGATGTTGCACGCTTCTGTAATCGTTATCCCAATATTGAACTGGGATATGAGGTACAAGACAAGGACAGGATACATACAGGTTCATCTGTGAATGTTCTTGTGCAGCTTGAGAGAGAAGATGAAGTTACAGGTCCTGTAATTGCACCATTCTACCCACAGGTAATATTTTTTGTAGCAGTTTTTGTTAGAAACAACATGAGCTTTCTGAAAAGAGGTTTGGATTGTCTGTCTTCGCTCCTTGCACACATGCACATGCATAGCCTAAGCCTCTTTATAGCAATATGCTCTGAGGTGGGTTTTTCCCAACCACTAACAGATATTCGTTGATGGTAGTGCAATGATGCACGCACCACATTTCATTGTTCGTAACTATTACTTTAAAGAAAGGCCCGCTGTCAACCACTTCAGTCAATACATTAACCCCATTACCAAAGATACAATGTATAATTGCCCTTCTCAATTGCATAGTGATTGAAATTACAGCAAACAAAAACAAGAGCATATTTTGAAGGTACAGTAGTAAGAGCATCATCCTCTTTCATGTACAATCTCTTTATAGTCCCATCTTTAAAATTTTAACACTTCTGCTGTCCATCTGGAAATTTGGTACCACAGTAATATCATGGACTTAAGACGGTAGGTGGAACTGAGTGATAACTGTGAAAGTCGAATTTGCATAAGTCAAGGTCCAATTTTACTTATAAAAACATACAAATTATGTTCAACTGGGACAAGAGACTAAAGAAAACAATGTAATTTAGAAGAAAATGTACAACAATAGAATAAAATTATATTACAATACAGTATTTTGCATTGCAACAATGTGAGACATTAAGTGACATAGAAGGCTTCATAAAATTTAAAAATGTCATCTACCGAGGACCCACAACCCCACCCCCCACGCATAATTATTTCGTCAAAGCTTTTGCTAATAAATTTTTTATTCCCTGTTATGTAGCAGAAATGCACATTTTATTGAATCTGGTTTTTTAATGTAACCATTTTCAATTAAACTGAGGCCTTATTTCAAGTTTGTAACTGTCAGTTGATCTTCTGATTAAACTGGGTGCAAATAATCAAGTTATTCAATGTTTTTTTACTCTTGCTCATACATTGCTATAAGCTCATCAGTTGTCTCCTCCTGATTGTGTGAATTCAATAGTTCATGAACGCCATCACCCTAAATTTAATTGTGTGGCAACAGTGTCCACTTCATCAACCACATTATCAATTTGATTAGGATCTGATACTGATACTAACCCCCCCCCCCCCCCCCCGGCTCCCCCTGTTTTGGCAGTGAAAAAACTGGACACAGTTTTTTTCCAAATGTCATTTAAAGTTTTTTGGGAAATTTCATTCAAAGATTGTCCAATAATTCCCGCAGCACTTGCTTCCAGAAGTCTTCATTTTGTCTCGTAGCTTCTTTTAATGTCTCTGGTTGTATTCAGTGACAAAAGTACAAATTTCACATGTGGGTGGAAAGTGATTAGTGTAACAGGAAGGTGACCTGGTGTGATGTCGATTAATAGTATTACTTTAAATGGGCATTGTTTTTATTGGCAACAATGTTCAACTTCAGATATGAAGTGATGACCAAACCAGTCCTCAAAAAATAAGCTGTCACTCAAGTTTTAGCATTCGACTTCCAACTCACGGCCAACCCAGATGTATGTGTATATTTTAAGACTCTTTGATTTCCTGGGCAATAAACTAAAAGAGGTTTTAATTTACAATCACCGGCTGCAGTGTCAGTCATTCGTGACTTTAAAACTTAAAAATGTGTAAGAATAGATCTGTTGGGTATCTTCTTCCAGAAAAGACCACTTTCATCTACATTTAACGTGGTTTGGTTGGTATGGCCACCTTCTATCACTGCTGTTAATTTTCCTTCACAGAGTGACACAGTCTCTTTATCAGTACTTGCCTCCTCTCCACTTTCTGTGATGCTATACCAAATACGACTACTCTTGAATTGGCTAAACTAACCATTACTAGCTGTAAATGTTTCATCTTTGGCCAACTTCCCAGTTTCTTCTTCCAGTCTCTAAAAAATCAGCTCAGCTTGAGAGCACACCATAATTTTAATATTGTTTCCATCTGAGGGATAATACCATGATGTTCACAAATGATACTTTAATTCAGTGATTAAGCATTTTTCATAGCTTAGAGAATTTTTCTTTACCTTTATAGATGTTCTGACTGTTGATTCCACTAGTTAAAACTTTTTTGGCAGTTCAAAAAATTTTAGTTTTTGCATCAAAGTCTGTGATAATACAGGATGTACATTAAGTCCGGGAACACCTTCAATTATTTATTGCACAAGAACTAAACAGTGTACAGATGTCATGCATATTGCATTTTGAAGGAAACCCTGAAAGTTTGTTTTACAAACATTCCATATGCGAACCATGACTGACCTGGCAGACGTCAATACGGTAATCGAATTCTTGCCATACCCGTCCCACCATAGCATCGTCGACTGTGGCAGTCGCTTACCATATTCTCTCCCAGAGCTCTGCTACATCACATGGTAGAGGCGGTACATACACCAGATCTTTAATGTGACCCCACAGAAAAAAAGTCTCATTGAGTGAGATCTGATGATCAGGGAGGCCATTTCATGAAACAGCCGATCCATTGATGCAGCTGCTCCGGGTTCAGGTACCCATGAACTTCACAATGAAAATGGGGTGGAGCCCCGTCTTCCTGAAAGATGGATGGAGAGTCTCCAATTTCATTTGAGGCATCAGCCATTGCTGCAACATGTCCAAGTAGGAATATCCAATGACAGTGCTCTCAGCGAAGAAGAATGGCCCCTACAGTTTTCGACGTGGCAAGGCACAAGAAACATTTACCTTTGGAGAATCACATTCAAAATCAGTAAATTCGTGTGGATGCTTTGTCCCCCAGATTAGACAATTATGCCTGTTCACTTTCCCATTAATGTGAAAAGTGGGTTCATCATTAAAAATTAAGTGATGAACAATGCCATCCCTATCCTCATTCAATTGCTGCAACTGCAAACAAAACTCAAAATGCTTGTCTTTGTCGTCGTCATTGAGCTTCTGCACTAGCTCCAATTTGAATGGTTTCATAGACAGCTTCTGTCACAGAACTTTCCACACTCTCATTGGAGCCATTTCAGGTTCACGGGATGCAAGATGCACCAGTTTCTTTGGGCTCCTTATGAATGTGTCTCATAGACTTCACTCACATTGGGACGTCTGCTTGTCTTTGCCGGGCACAAGCGACCTGTTGTAAACGAATTTGTTCTGGCAGTGGTAAATGGCCTTCCTTGTTGGTGGCTTCTTACCGTACTTATTTCTAAATATTCATTGAACAGCAGTAGCACACTTGTGTTTGTTGAACTCCAACACCCAGAAAGCTCGCTCCGCACCTGAACTCACCATGTTTCTGACCAGCGCTGACTATCGGCAAATTACCAAACTATGCTGTGGCGGTACACATTGGGGGGGGGGGGGGGGGGGGGGGATTTTAAGGTTTCTCTACTAAATGACATATGTATGATATCTGTATAGTCTTTGCTTCTTGTGCAATAAATAATTGTGTTTCCGGACTTTGTGTACTTTCTGTATTAATTTTACATTCCAAAGACAATGATTTCGTTTCCTTGGGTTATGCAAGTACATCAGCTCTTCTTCATGTAGATTACACAATCTATCAATCAAGCCAGCTCTGTGTATAAAATGAGTCTGTACGAAACACTTCTGAACCTATTGTAAGCCAAGCACTGTGTGAGTGGAGTGGGTCAGTAGAAGTGTGGAGCACTCAAACAGGTGAATTGTGTAACTCAATATTTGTGTAAAACAGGGTAACATAAGTTGGAGTATTACTGTATTGTGGATCAGATATTTCATGTGTAAATACTGTGATAATAATAATAATAATAATTTGTGACAAGATTTTAATTCTATTTCTTCCTGTGCCTGTGCAGAAACGTGAAGAAGGATGGTGGGTTGTGATAGGTGACCCAAAAACAAATTCCTTACTGTCAATTAAAAGGCTTACACTTCAGCAGAAAGCGAAAGTCAAGTTGGACTTTGTTGCACCAAGTCCAGGTGAGTGCTTTATTCTCATGATGTTTGCTTGGAACTGTTGCCCTTTCAGAGAGGGAAGCATTTAGTAAGTTTTGGTTAGAGTTTTATTTTGTATTTTAGAAATAAAAATTAAAACTGTCAGCCATTGAACAATAAGGATCTGGTTCTTGAAGAAGTGAAATGTAACATAAATTGTTGCCAGTCTCTGATTTAAGTGTCAGTTAGTGTATATTGGATATGTCTTATTCTATACGGTATTGCAATGCCTATGGATATGTATTTCATGTATGTTTTGTTTTGTCGTTTTTGTGTTTGACATTTATGTTATAGCAATGACATTAATATAACTTGCAAAATCCTGGTAGAACACAAACTGTGGTAGGAGAATAGGTAATCAATCATTATTTAATTGAGGCATTCAGCCATTGACCGGCACATGAAAAGGGCTTAAAGTCATCACATCTTCTTTGTAGCTAACAGACAAACAAAACAAGTTAACAAGCACGTGCACGCGCGCACACACACACACACACATATATATATTAAAAACAAAGATACCAAGCGGGAAAGCGCCGGTGGATAGGCACAATAAATAAAACACACACACAGAATTTCTAGCTTTCACAACCAACGGTTGCTTCTTCAGGAAAGAGTGAAGGAGAGGGAAAGACGAAAGGATGTGGGTTTTAAGGGAGAGGATAAGGAGTCATTCCAATCCCGGGAGCGGAAAGACTTACCTTAGGGGGGAAAAAGGACAAGTGTACACTCGCGCGCACACACGCACACACACACACACACACACACACACACACACACACACACACACACACACATCCATCCGCACATACACAGCCACAAGCAGACATTTGTAAAGGCAAAGACTTCGGGCAGAGATGTTAGTCGAGGCGGAAGTACAGAGGCAAAGAAGTTGTTGAAAGACAGGTGAGGTATGAGCGGCGGCAACTTGAAATTAGCGGAGGTTGAGGCCTGGCGGATATTGAGAAGAGAGGACATACTGAAGGGCAAGTTGCCATCTCCGGAGTACGGATAGGTTGGTGTTGGTGGGAAGTATCCAGTGTGACACTGTGCCAAGATGTGCTGGCCATCCACCAAGGCATGTTTAGTCATAGGGTGATCCTCATTACCAACAAACACTGTCTGCCTGTGTCCATTCATGCGAATGGACAGTTTGTTGCTGGTCATTCCCACATAGAAAGCATCACAGTGTAGGCAGATCAGTTGGTAAATCACGTGGGTGCTTTCACACATGGCTCTGCCGTTGATCGTGTACACCTTCCAGGTTACAGGACTGGAGTAGGTGGTGGTGGGAGGGTGCATAGGACAGGTTTTACACCGGGGGCAGTTACAAGTGTAGGAGCCAGAGGGTAGGGAAGGTGGTTTGGGGATTTCATAGGGATGAACCAAGAGGTTACGAAGGTTAGGTGGACGATGGAAAGACACTCTTGGTGGAGTGGGGAGGATTTCATGAAGGATGGATCTCATTTCGGGGCAGGATTTTAGGAAGTCGTATCCCTTCTGGAGAGCCACATTCAGAGTCTGATCCAGTCCCAGGAAATATCCTGTCACAAGTGGGGCACTTTCAGGGTTTTCTGTGAGAGGTTCTGGGTTTTTAGGGGATTAGGAAGTGGCTCTGGTTATTTGCTTCTGTACCAGGTCGGGAGGGTAGTTGCGGGATGCAAAAGTTGTTTTCAGGTTGTTGGTGTAATGGTTCAAGGATTCCAGACTGGAGCAGATTCGTTTGCCATGAAGACCTAGGCTGTAGGGAAGGGACCGTTTGATGTGGAATGGGTGGCTGCTGTCATAATGGAGGTACTGTTGCTTGTTGGTGGGTTTGATGTGGACAGACGTGTGAAGCTGGCCATCGGACAAATGGAGGTCGACGTCAAGGAAAGTGGCATGGGTTTTGGAGTAGGACCAGGTGAATCAGATGGAACCAAAGGAGTTGAGATTGGAGAGGAAATTCCTGATTTCTTCTTCACTGTGAGTCCAGATCATGAAGATGTCATCAATAAATCTGTACCAAACTTTGGGTTGTCAGGCTTGGGTAACCAAGAAGGCTTCCTCTAAGTAACCCATGAATAGGTTGGCGTACGAGGGGGCCATCCTGGTACCCATGGCTGTTCCCTTTAATTGTTGGTATGTCTGGCCTTCAAAAGTGAAGAAGTTGTGGGTCAGGATGAAGCTGGCTATGGTTTTAGGTAGGGTGGCATGTGATAGGCGTGGAAGGAAGTGCTCCATCGTAGCGAGGCCCTGGACGTGCGGGATATTTCTGTATAAGGAATTGGCATCAATGGTGACAAGGATCGTTTCCGGGGGTAACCAATTGGGTAAGGATTCTAGGCGTTCGAGAAAGTGGTTGGTGTCTTTGATGAAGGATGGGAGACTGCATGTAATGGGTTGAAGGTGTTGATCTACGTAGGCAAAGATACATCCTGTGGGGGCTTGGTAACCAGCTAAAATGCGGTGGCCGGGATGATTGTGGTTTGTGAATTTTAGGAAGAAGGTAGAAGGTAGGGGTACGGGGTGTTCGTGGAGTCAGGAGGTTGATGGAGTCAGGTGAAAGGTTTTGTAGGGGGCCTCAAGCTCTGAGGATTCCTTGAAGCTCCGCATGGACATTAGGAATGGGATTACCTTGGCAAATTTTGTATGTGGTGTTGTCTGAAAGCTGACGCAGTCCCTCAGCCACATACTCCCGACGATCAAGTACCACGGTCGTGGAACCCTTGTCTGCCCAAAGAATGACGATGGATCGGTCAGCCTTCGGATCACGGATTGAGAGGCAAGTCTGGAAGTCAGATATTCCTGGAAGGTTTGGAGAGGGTGATTTTGAGGAAGAGGAGGTGGGTCCCGCTGTGATGGAGGATGGAACTGTCCCAGGCAGCGTTCAGTTTGGATAGTGTCTTGGAGAGTTGGATCATTAGGAGTAGGACCAGGTGAATCTGATGGAACCAGAGGAGTTGAGGTTGGAGAGGAAACTCTGGAGTTCTTCTTCACTGTGAGTCCAGATCATGAAGATGTCCTACTCCAAATCCCATGCCACTTTCCTTGACGTTGAGCTTCATCTGTCCAATGGCCAGCTTCACACATCCATCCACATCAAACCCACCAACAAGCAACAGTACCTCCATTATGACAGCTGCCGCCCATTCCACATCAAACGGTCCCTTCCCTACAGAATGGTCTTTGTGACAAACGAATCTGCTCCAGTCCGGAATCCCTGAACTATTACACCAACAACCTGAAAACAGCTTTCGCATCCCGCAACTACCCTCCCGACCTGGTACAGAAGGAAATTACCAAAGCCACTTCCTCATTGCCTCAAACCCAGAACCTCCCACAGAAGAACCCGAAAAGTGCCCCACTTGTGACAGGATACTTTCCGGCTGGATCAGACTCTGAATGTGGCTCTCCAGCAGGGATACGACTTCCTCAAATCCTGCCCTGAAATGAGATCCATCCTTCATGAAATCCTCCCCACTCCAGCAAGAGTGTCTTTCCTCTGTCCAGCTAACCTTTGTAACCTCTTGTTTCATCCCTATGAAATCCCCAAACAACCTTCCCTACCCTCTGGCTCCTAACCTTGTAACCGTCCCCTGTGCAAAACCTGTCCCATGCACCCTCCCACCACCACCTACTCCACTCCTGTAACCCGGAAGGTGTACATAATCAAAGGCAGAGCCAAGTGTGAAAGCACCCATGTGATTTACCAACTGACATGCCTACACTGTGATGCCTTCTATGTGGAAATGACCAGCAACAAACTGTCCATTCGCATGAATGGACACAGGCAGACAGTGTTTGTTGGTAATGAGGATCACCCTGTGGCTAAACATGCCTTGGTGCACAGCCAGCACATCTTGGCACAGTGTTAAACCATCCGGGTTATCTGGACACTTCCCACTAACACCATCCTGTCAGAACTCCGGAGATGGAAACTTGCCCTTCGGTATATCCTCTCTTCTCATTATCCGCCAGGCCTCAACCTCCGCTACTTTCAAGTTGCCGCCGCTCATACCTCACCTGTCATTCAACATCTTTGCCTCTGTACTTCGGCCTCGACTGACATCTCTGCCCAAACTCTTTGCCCTTACAAATGTCTGCTTGTGTCTATGTATGTGCGGATGGATATCTGTGTGTGTGTGTGTGTGTGTGTGTGTGTGTGTGTGTGTGTGCGCGCGCGCGCATATACCTGTCCTTTTTTCCCCCTAAGGTAAGTCTTTCCACTCCCGGGATTGGAATGACTCCTTACCCTCTCCCTTAAAATCCACATCCTTTCACCTTCCCCTCTCCTTCCGTCTTTCCTGATGAAACAACCGTTGGTTGCGAAAGCTTGAATTTTGTGTGTATGTTTCTGTTTGTTTGTGTATCTATCAACATGCCAGTGCTTTCGTTTGGTAAGTCACATCATCTTTGTTTTTAGAGATATTTTTCCCACGTGGAATGTTTCCCTCTATTATATTTATATCATTAATTTGTACCCAACAATTACGTTTGTTATTGTCACTGTTGCATTTTGAAATCTTTTCTGTCGTCTTATTTTCTCTTTCTGTTTTTGCAAGTAGTTTCACTTTGTATTCACCTTCTCCTTTTTACCGTAATCTACCATACAATTTTATCCCGCCAATATATACTCAATAATATGTAACCCACTTCCAAACTATAACCAACAACATTTTTTTTTTTTCCGCATTCAACACTACCGCTGCTATAAAATCCACCGTTTCCAGTTCACAAACAGTGCCTTTCACCTATTGAACAACCATTTCGGCTAGTTCTAATAACTTTCGCTTTATTTCCATTTCCGTTTTTCCCACATCACTGATCATTTTTAGCCGCTTCCCATAAGTTTTAATGTCATTATTTCTTCGTCAGGCAATTGTTAGCCTCATTTCCATAATCTGCCACCACAAAACCACTCCTTTTGATACATTTACACCCAGTTTTTTCGAAATTTTCCCAAATTTCCCCACCCTTTAACGTGTTTTGGCAGCAACACAACCACCTTACCTTTGTGCGCATTGTTGTTTACCAACCCAAGTTCACCACAGGATCAACATAGCTCAGCTTTAACCAACACTTTTTCGACTTTTTTCACACCAGATCTCCAGTTGCTTTCTGGTTCACCTTTATCTCTCCCCATATATTTTTATTTTCATTTTAATTTCAGTCTCATGTTACACTTTCCACCTTCTAATACCATGTCACCCTCACAACATCCCCACAACGACCCCATTAAGTTTTATTTACATTCCCTCCGCAAACATGCCTTTGCCCTAGTCAGATTACGCTCCCATATTTTATTTTCTCAGGCTTGTCTGACATTTGGCATTATCCTCAGAGGCCTCACACTTAAAGTTCCCATCTCTGGCTGTAACCCATCTCTCCATCAGTCCGTATACCAGTTCCAAACTGAACAATCGATTGCCCTCACCCACCTAATCCTTCACCTACACATCAACTCAGCCAATGAACACACCTGTCAACTCCTATTCTTAATAAAAGTCCTCAATCTTTCCTGTCCCACATCCACACCAGCTGTTCAGAGCATCCTCCTGCAGGCCAACTGTAAATTAGAACAGCATGCCACCCTCCACCTCAAAAAACTATCCAATCTCCTGGTTTCCCACCTCCGGAAAGGCAACTCACTCACCCTTCACAACCTTTCCAGCAAACCTCAACCTCCTCTCATTGCACACAGACCCAGTCTCTCCCATCTACTCAGTCTCCCACTTCCAGCTCCACTCCCCCCAAAACCTCAAAATTCTAATCAACAAAATCTGGAACCACAACACTTTAATTCAGTAGTTAACCTTTCCTCCAAACCTCTCTCCCAATCCGAATCCTCTGTCCTATCCAATGCCCTCACCTTCAGCCCTACTCCCAGATTCAACCAAACAGCCCTCATCAAAGATTTACTGTCCTACACTCATACTCTCTGCTGGAAATATCACTTTGCCATGAAGAAAAATGATCCTAATCCTACTCCTAATGATCCAGCTCCCCAAGACACTATCCAAATTGAACCCTTCCTGGAACAGTTCCGTCCTCCCTCAAAGTGGGACCCACCTCCTCTTCCTCAAAATCGCCCTCACCAAACCTTCCAGGAATTTCTGACTTCCAGCCTTGGCTCTCAATCCTTCTTAAAAAACCTTAATCCTACTCCCAACATCACTACTGCTGAAGCCCAGGCTATCCGTGATCCGAAGGCTGACCGATCCATTGTCATTCTTCCGGCGGACAAGGGTTCCACGACTGTGGTACTTGATCGTCGGGAGTATGTAGCTGAGGGACTGTGTCAGCTATCAGACAAGGTAATCCCATTCTGAATGTCCAGGCCGAGCATCAAGGAATCCTCAGAACCTTAGGCCCCCTACAAAACCTTTCACCTGACTCCATCAACCTTCTGACCCCACGACACCCCACACCTCTACCTTCTACCTTCTTCCTAAAATTCACAAACCCAAACATCCCAGCCACCCCATTGTAGCTGGTTATTAAGCCCCCACAGAACGTATCTCTGCCTACGTATATCAACACCTTCAACCCATTACATGCAGTCTCCCATCCTTCATCAAAGACACCAGACACTTTCTCGAACGCCTGGAATCCTTAACCAACTGTTACCCTCAGAAACCACCCATATAACCATTGATGCCATTTCCTCACACACAGATATCCCGCATGTCAACGGCCTCGCTGTGATACAGCACTTCCTTTCACGATGATCACCTGCTACTCTACCTAAAAACCACTTTCCTCATTACCTTAGTCAGCTTCATCCTAACCCACAACTTCTTCACTTTTGAAGGCCAGACGTACCAACAATTAAAGAGAACAGCCATGGGTCTCAGGATGGCCCCCTCGTACGCCAACCTATTTATAGGTCGCTTAGAGGAAGCCTTCTTGGTTACCTAAGCCTGCCAACCCAAAGTTTGGTACAGATTTATTGATGACATCTTCATGATCTGGACTCAAAGTGAAGAAGAGCTCCAGACTTTCCTCTCCAACCTCAACTCCTTTGGCTCCATCAGATTCACCTGGTTCTACTCCAAATCCCATGCCACTTTCCTTGACGTTGACCTCCATCTGTCCGATGGCCAGCTTCACACGCCCGTCCACATCAAATCCACCAACAAGCAACAGTACCTCCATTATTACAGCAGCCACCCATTCCACATCAAACGGTCCCTTCTCTACAGCCTAGGTCTTCATGGCAAACGAATCTACTCCAGTCCGGAATCCTTGAACCATTACACCAACAACCTGAAAACAGCTTTCGCATCCCACAACTACCCTCCCGACCTGGTACAGAAGCAAATAACCAGAGCCACTTCCTCATCCCCTAAAAACCCAGAACCTCCCATAGAAGAACCACTAAAGTGCCCCACTTGTGACAGGATACTTCCTGGGACTGGATCAGACTCTGAATGTGGCTCTCCAACAGGGATACGACTTCCTCAAATCCTGCCCTGAACTGAGATCCATTCTTCATGAAATCCTCCCCACTCCACCAAGAGCGTCTTTCCTCCGTCCAGCTAGCCTTCGTAACCTCTTGGTTCATCCCTATGAAATCTCCAAACCACCTTCCCTATCTTCTGGTTCCTACCCTTGGAACTGCCCCCGGTGTAAAACCTGTCCCATGCACCCTCCCACCAACACCTACTCCAGTACTGTAACCCGGAAGGTGTACACGATCAAAGGCAGAGCCACATGTGAAAGCACCCACGTTATTTACCAACTGAAATGCCTACACTGTGAAGCCTCCTATTGGGGAATGACCAGCAACAAACTGTCCATTCGCATGAACGGACACAGGCAGATAGTGTTTGTTGGTAATGAGGATCACCCGATGGCTAAACATACCGAGCGAGGTGGCGCAGTGGTTAGCACACTGGACTCGCATTCGGGAGGACGACAGTTCAATCCCACGTCCGGCCATCCTGGCTTAGGTTTTCCGTGATTTCCCTAAATCGCGCCAGGCAAATGCCGGGATAGTTCCTTTGATAGGGCACGGCCGACTTCCTTCCCCATCCTTCCCTAATGCGCTGAGACCTTGACCTCGCAGTTTGGTCTCTTCCCCCCCCCCCCCCCCCCCCCCCCCAAAAAAAAAAAAAAAAAAAAAGGTGGCTAAACATGCCGTGGTGCACGGCCGGCTCATCTATGCACAGTGTTACGCCGTCCGGGTTATCTGGATACTTCCCACTGACACCAACCTATCAGAACTCCGGAGATGGGAACTTGCCCTTCAATATATTCTCTCTTCCCGTTACCCAGCAGGCCGCAGCCTCCGCTAATTTCAAGTTGCCGCCCGTCGTACCTCACCTGTCATTGAACAACATCTTTGCCTCTGTACTTCCACCTCGACTGACATCTCTGCCCAACCTCTTTGCATTTACATATGTCTGCCTGTGTCTGTATATGTGCAGATGTGTGTGTGTGTGTGTGTGTGTGTGTGTGTGTGTGTGTGTGTGTGTGAGTGAGTGCGCGCGCGCCCGCGATTGTATACCTGTCCTTTTTTCCCCCTAAGGTAAGTCTTTCTGCTCCTGGGATTGGAATGACTCCTTACCCTCTCCCTTAAAACCCACATCCTTTCGTCTTTCCCTCTCTTTCCCTCTTTCCTGATGAAGCAACCTTGAGTTGTGAAAGCTTGAAATTTGTGTGTGTGTTTGTGTGTTTTTCATTGTGTCTATCAACATACCATTGCTTAACTGCAGTTACAATGCATATCCAATTTTTGTTAAGTGTGATGTTACTAATCAGAATATTTCATTTGCAGGTCACCATACATATACTTTGTATTTCATGAGTGATGCATACCTTGGCTGTGATCAAGAATACAAGTTCTCAATTAATGTAGGAGATTTCGAAAGCGGAGACAGTGAGAGCGATAGTGGAAGTGACTAGGCCTAACAGGCTTGTAAATTTTCAAGTGACTGATTTTTGTAAATAATGGCATTTCATCATCCTTTTATTGTATATATCATTCCATCTTTATAATTGTATGTGTTTTATCCATCTAAAATAGTTGTGGGTAAATTATCAGAGAACTGTGTAAATGATGAGTGAAACTTTACTGTGGATGTGTTTATTAAAAAGTTTGATTAATAAATGATTCCTTTTTATTGAAACACTAGCCTTTTCCCTGCGACTTAACCTGCATACTTGTTCGACAAATACTATTATTGCTCACATCTCGTCCTGCACTAATCTTGTTCTATGTCCTCCTCCCCCACTCTTTTTCCATCTCCTCCTATCCCAATCTCCTCTGTCTTCTCTCTCACCATCTCTTTCTTTCTTCCCCATTTCTGTGCAGTATCCTTCTCCTTCCTCTTTCTATCTCCTCGCCTCCCCTCTCTGTTTCATCTCCACCTTGGCCTCCTCTGACTTATACCTTCCTTGCTCCCTCTTTGCCTGCGTCCTCCTCCCTCCATCTCCTCCTACCGCCCTCTCTGTGCCCATCTCCTCCTGCCCCCCTCTCTGTCTATCTCCTCTCTCCATCTACTGCTTCTCCCACACTGTTCTCTATCTATCTCCTCCTCCTCTCGTCCCCTTCTTCCAGTTCCTTCCCTTCTTTCTGCTCAGCCTTTATAGAAGGGGCTGCGAAACCATTGTGTCCCCCTAACATGTAGGCTGCTGTCGAGAGCTGGGTGGAAAGGCAGTCTGATACTATTCCCACACAATCGACCTGTTATGCATGACAGCATATATGCCAGGGGCTGGAAAAAAATCACTTTTTACCCATGTCCCCGCTTCTATTGCAACTAGCAGATTATAAACCCCACAGTGCAGATACTCATCAGGTCTGCAGTTTTTGCACCAGGTTTGGTTGAAATCGATCCAGGGGTTTAGGAAGACATACAAACATATACTCTGCTTTATGTATACAGGATGAACATTAATAGAACTAACAAACTGCTGGGATGGATTCCTGACTGGAAATGGAGGAAAAAAGGTCTTATGAACATGTATCCAAAAATGGATGGTGTGCATAGTGTGACAACAAATCGTCCTGGAACATGTTACAGAGCTGCATTGCGTCCAAGTCTCAGCAGATTTTCAAAATGGCTTCCATGGGATATTAGCTGTAGTCATACAGGATACACATAATCATATTTTGTTTTACACCCTGTTGACAGGCCAAGTGCCTGGAGCGTGTACTAGGGATCGTCTCAATATCCTGCAGAACTCGGCTCTCCAAATCTGGTGTACGCACAGTCTGCCACCTCCCTATATACATCTGTCTGAAAGTACCCATGATCATGCAAACACCCATAAAGAGCTTGAAATATTGTGTGATATTGTTTTGGCATAGCCATGCTGCGTCTCGACCATTTCCATCTGCTTCGCTGTACACAAACACCAATTCACCTTATTCCTGACATGAACACCGAACCGTTCTGCTGCTCACAGTATGCTGCGTAAATGACACAGCCTGCAACATACAAGGAACATGTGGCACATGATGAGAGGAACTGTTGTTCATCGCATCTACCATGGCAACAACGCATTTCCAGACATATGTTCATAGGACCGCAAACCATTTCCAGTCAGGAATCTGTCCTTCAGTTTTATTAATGTTGACCATTTATAGAGATTGCATACACAGTTTTACAGAAGAAATTAGAGTGTAGGAATCATTTTCTGTCAGAACTTTTAAATAATACATATGTGGATGGCAGTAAAACTTTGGATGAAAATGTGAAATGTGCTTGTGGTAAAGCAGTGATTCTCAATTTTTATGAGGACATCACCCTTGAAAGAGATCAGATAGAATCAGTGTCCCATCCAAAGTTTAGCAACTACGTAAACTTTACAGGGGAGGAGATTTTAACCCTTCTGTTTTTACAGTGATGAGATATAAATAATACTTAATATGCAAACAAATAACGTTGTTTTGATTTCATTCCTACAATACATATACTTTAACATTACAATACTTCTACTTTAATACCAGCAAGTTGTGGTGAGTGAAATTCATTTTTTCACCGAAACAGCCCTCCTTCATGTTGGAATTTATGTAACATGACATGTAAACGAATGAACTGATAATCATAAGGTTTTACCAAGTGAGATGGTGCAGTCAACAAAACACCGGACTTGCGTTCAGCAGTAGTTAAATCCTTATCTGAATTCCAATTTCGGTTTTCCATGCTTTTTCCTAAATCAGTGCTGAAATTCTACATCTATATCTACATGGATACTCTGCAAACCACATTTAAGTGCCTAGCAGAGGGTTCATCGGACAACCTTCACACTTCTCTCTTATTCCACCTCATATAGTGCACGGAACGATCGAACACTTATATTTTTCCCCACAAGCTCTGATTTCCCTTACGTTGTTGTGGTGATTGTTTCTCCCTGTATAGGTCGGTGTCAACAGATTATTTTCACATTTTGACGAGAAAGTTGGTGATGGGAATTTCGTTAGAAGATTCCATCGCAACGAAAAACGCCTTTCTTTTAATGATGTCCAGCCCAAATCCTGTATCATATCTGTGACACTCTCTCCCATACTTCGCAGTAGTACAAAGCATGCTGTCCTCCTTTGAACTTTTTAGATGAACTCCGTCAGTCCTATCTGGTAAGGATCCCACACCACATAGCAGTACTCTAAAAGAGGATGGACAAGCTTAATGTAGGCAGTCTCCTTAGTAGATCTGTTACATTTTCTAAGTGCCAATAAAACACAGTCTTTGGTTAGCCTTTCTCACAACATTTTCTATGTGTTCCTTTCAGTTTAAGTTGTTCGTAATTGTAATACCTATGTATTTAATTGAATTTACAGCTTTTGGATTAGACTGATTTATTGTGTAACAGAAGTTTAATTCCTTTTAGCACTCATGTGGATGACCTCACACTTTTCATTATTTAGGGTCAACTGCCAATTTTCACACCATTCAGGTATCTTTTTCTAAATTGTTTTGCAATTTGTTTTGATCTTCTGATGACTTTATTAGTTGATAAACAACAGCGTCATCTGCAAACAACCTAAGACGGTTGCTCAGATTGTCTCCCAAATTGTTCATATAGATAAGGAACAGCAACTGGCCTATAACACTACCTTGGGGAACACCAGAAATCACTTCTGTTTTACTCGATGACTTCCATCATTTACTACAAACTGTGACCTCTCTGACAGAAAATCACAAATCCTGTCACATAACTGAAACGATATCCCATAAGTACACAATTTCACTTCAAGCCCTTTTTGTGATACAGTATCCAAAGCTTTCTGGAAATCCAGAAATTCGGAATCCATCTGAAATCCCTTGTCAATAGCACTCAACACTTGATGTGAATAAAGAGCTAGTTGTGTTTCACAGGAACGATGTGTTCTAAACCCACGTTGACTGTGCGTCAATAGAAGTTTTCTTCGAGGTAATTCATAATGTTTGAACACAATATATGTACCAAAATCATGCTGCATATCGACGTTAATAATATGGGTCTGTAATTTAATGGATTACTCCTACTACCTTTCTTGAGTATGGTGTGACCTGTGCAACTTTCCAGTCTTTGGGTACGGATCTTTCGTTGAGCGAATAGTTGTATATGATTGTTAAGTATGGAGCTAATGCATCAGCATACTCCAAAAGGAACCTAATTGGTATACAGTCTGGACCAGAAGAATTGCTTTTATTAAGTGATTTAAGTTGCTTCGCTACTCCGAGGATATTTACTTCTACGTTACTCGTGTTGGCAGCTGTTCTCGATTCTAATTCTGGAATATTTACTTCGTTTTCTTTTGTGAGGGCATCTTGGAAGATTGTGTTTAGTAACTCTGCTTTGGCAGCACTGTCTTCGATAGTAGTCTCCCTTGCTATCACGCAGAGAAGGCATTGACTGTTTCTTGCCGCTAACATACTTCACATACGACCAGAATCTCTTTGGATTTTCTGCCATGTTTAGAGACAAAGTTTAGTTGTGGAAACTGTTATAAGAATCTCCCATTGAAGTCCACGCTAAATGTTGAACTCCTGGTAAAGATCACCAATCTTGGGAATTTTACTTCTGTTTAAATTTGGCATGTTTGTTTCATTGTTTCTGTAACAGTGTTCTAACCTGTTTTGTGTACCACAGAGGATCAGCTCCATCGTTTGTTAATTTATTTAGTATAAATCTCTCAATTGCTGCCGGTACTACTACTTTGAAGTCAAGCCACATGTGGTTTACACTTACGTTATTAATTTGGAAAGAGTGGAGATTGTTTCTCAGGAAGGCATCAAGATTTTTCACCTATTTTTAGAGGATTTGAGGATTACCATATTCAATCTCGCTACGACAATCCTGTGTTCACTAATCTCTGTATCGGTTTGGATGCTCGTTATTAACTCAGGATTATTTGTTTCTAAGAGGTCAAGCGTGTTTTCACTGCTAAAAATAATTTTCAGAGAATGCGTTTAGCACAATTTCGGATGATATTTTATGCGTACCTCTGGAATTAAACATGTATTTTCGCCAACATATCGAGGGCAAATTAAAATCACCACCAACTATTATCGTATGAGTCGGGTATGTGTTTGAAATCAAACTCAAGTTTTCTTTGAACCTTTCAGCAACTGTATCACCTGAATTGGGAGATCGGTAAAAGGATCCTATTATTATTTTATTCCAGTTGCCAACAATGACCTCTGCCCATCTTAAGTCACAGGAAGTATCCACTTCAATTTCTCGTCAAGTTAAACTACTTCTAAGAGCAACAAACATGCCATCGCCAACCCTGTTTAGCCTATCCATTATGAACACAGTTAGGTTCTTTGCAAAACTTTTGGTTGAGCTTATATCGGGCTTTAGCCGGCTTTCAGTGCCTATAACAATTTGAGCATCAGTGCTTTCTATAAGTGCTTGGAGCTATGGCACTTTCCCAACACAGCTATGACAGTTTACAACTGTTATACCAATGGTTCCTGTATCTAAATTCTTCCTGTGTTCGGCCTGCACCCTTTGTGACTGAACCCATTGTGTTTTCCTGAGACCCTCTAACCTAAAAATCTACCCAGTCCACGCCACACAGCCCCTGCTGCCCGTGTAGCCCCCTCCTGTGTATAGTGGACACCTGACCTATTCAGCGGAACCCGAAACCCAACCACCTTTTGGCATAAGTCGAGGAATCTGCAGCCTACACAGTCGCAGAACTTTCTGAGCCTCTGATTCAGATCCTCCACTCGGCTCTGTACCAGAGGTCTGCAATCGGTCCTGTCGACTATACTTTCATCTTGTAAGCAAGACTGGCAGCCTTTACCACTTCTGTTAGCCGCTCGAAACCAGAGAATCTCTTCTGATCCAAAGTGACACACATCATTGGTACTGACGTGAGCAACCACCTGCAGTTGGCTGCACCCTGTGCTCTTCATGGCATCCAGGAGGACCCTTTCCACATCTGGAATGACTCCACCCGGTATGCACACGGTGTGCACATTGGATTTATTTCCCTTCTTGTCAGCCAAATCCCTAAGGGGACCATAATGCTCCCAACTACCAATAATCCCACCCTCTGTGATTGCCCGGATCTTGCAGGCTGAGTAGTTTCCTCTGAAACAGGACAGGCAACAGCATCAGGCTCAGCGACAGTGTCAGCCTCAGACAGCACCTGGAACTTGTTTGTCAGACAAAAAATTGATCCTTCACAATACTTCCTCAGTCTGGAAATGTTCCCTGTCCATAACAATTTTTTGTTTTGTTTTGTGAAGTGCACAATGTTGTATTTCTGAACATTTAAACCAAGTTCCAATCATATCCTCACTCAAATCTTTTTAAGATCTGACTGAATATTTATGCAGCTTCTTTCAGAAGATCCCAGGTTCGAGTTCGAGTCCAACACACAGTTTTAATTTGCCAGGAAGTATCAAAATATGTGTATGTATAATTTATGGAAAGGTCTACATAAGATGTGTACTGCAGCACTGTATGTTCGATGGCTGTCGATTACAAAGATGATGGGGATGATCCATAGGAAGTTTTGAAATGGTGAGAAAGTGATTAAAAAAATCAGTCTAAACCACATCAAACACCTTATCTTTACCACTGAGCAAAAATAATTATTCCTCCAGATTGTGAACCACTGTTGTAGATGGTATACAAAATAGCTGAAAACCCTAGGTATTAAGTCGCGACTTGAAGGAAAACAGTCATGAATAAATACCATATATGGTAAATGTTTATGTCCTTTTGAACTAAAGACCAAATTTATGATGAGTACACATTAGTTTGAGTAACAGAGAAAAAAGGGATGGCTTGCAGACTTTGACAGTATGCACTGTACTATCAGTCCTCAGTTTTCTTAAAATATCTGACTTGCTAGGCTTTTACAGCCTAACAGACCTCTTCTTTTTTTTTTTTTTTTCAGAGAGAACATTTAGTATAAAACTGCCAGGGTTCTGCAACCACTGAATATTTAATCCAACACATATGTACCCAATATGTGAAATGGATATGAAAAAACTCAGCTGTAATTAATGCAATAATTAATTTTGTAGAAGAAAAGATACGCAGATGAATTTCAGTCAGAAAATCAAACTATTTTAATAACAAGTAATTTGAAATGCAATATTTCTTATTTTTCATCCATCCTGGCTTTTCATATATAATTTGCTCTCCTACTTTTGTATATAACTGATGAAATGTGGACAGGATGGCTGGAAATACATTACTTCCACAATACCTGATTGTGTTTCATAACTGAAATGTCAGCAGATGAATGACTGAATGACAGGGCAAGGGACATTTTACAAGATCAAACCACACAACATTATGCTCCAACTGTAATTGCCACAGCTGTAATGTGTGTATTTGCAAACACTTGAAGGTAGCAAAACTAATGATGGAAGTTTGTGGAAACATGGAGTTGTAAAATAAGCAACTGTAACACAGAGGAAATAAACTATGGAAAATCTCTTTGACAGTTGTAAGTTAGAATATTGTACAGGTGCAGTAAGATTATTTGCTTTTTTTATTAGTATATTATTGTATTGGATTAACACTGTTTTACATTGTTACTGAAGTTGGAAGAGAATTGTAGAACATATATTGAGTTTCTGTGGTGATCTTGCTGTTTCAGTGGATGATTGTGTACTGTTGCTTGGTGAAATTATTTAATTCTAGTCAAATTAAAATGCTGAAATTTGAAATATTGTGCCGTTATTCTGTAATTTGAAAATATTGTTAGAAATTATGTAAAGAAAGCCCAATAGGTCATGTATTCTACACATTTTTGACAGCTGCAGGGAATATTACACTCTAATTTTCAACAGCAAACTGATGTGCTAACAATATCAGTAAGCAACATGACAGGCTGTTGTCTTATGCTGCAGTCATCAATGACCTTTGTGATGAACAGTTTACTCTCTCACTATCCTCACCAGCCAAAGATTTCTATTCCTTACGTATATTAATGAAAATAATCAATTTGTGAAAATATAATTGGATAGACCAAAAAAACTACTCACCAAGCAGTGGCAGGAAAAAAAACACATATAAAGATCGAACAAATGCACAAGCTTCTTCTGGCAGAAGGGTGGAGGGGGAAGGAAGGGGGGGGGGTGAAGGAGAGGGACTGGCGATGTTTAAGAAATGGGGAGAGTTCAGAAAAGGGGCCCAGAACCCCGGGTCAGGTGAAACCTACCAGACAGGATGAGAAGCAGACTGTGGCAGTCAGGATTTGAAAACTTGAAATCTTAAAGGTGGAAGATAGGCTAATAAGCAAGACAGAAGTTATTGACAAAATATAAGCATAATTTAATGAGATCATAAAACTAAGTGCAATATATGTGAAAGGGGGGGGGGGGGGAATTAGATAGGAAGAAAATAAGATATATAGAAAACTAAAAGAGAATGAAGAAATGAATAGTTATGGAGAAGAAATGCTAAGGCCAAGGAATTAAGAGGTAGAGGGTGATAACCAAGGACATAGTGCAACACCTGTGTATATCTGAGAAAGTTGTATCTGGGAGAAGAATCCAGATGGCATGTTTGGTGAAACAATCACTGAAGAGCAGGCTCTATGTTGCCAGTAAACAACCACCAATACTTGGTGGTAGCCTTACCATTGCAGAAGACCGAACAGTGTTTACATAACAACTGATGCAAAACATGTCATTTCACAGGTGTCTGCATCTGATAGTACGTGTTTTGCAGTTACATGGTTGCTACAGGTGGAGGTAGGGTAAGTCGTACAGTGGAGACAGTAACAGTGATAGGAGCCGTAGGATAAGGAAATAGGTGCAGAAGAAGCAGAGGGTCTGACCAGGATATTGCAGTGATTTGAGGAGTGGGGGGGGGGGGGGGGGGGGCAACAAAAAGCTACTCTAGGTGTGATGGGTAAAATGTCAGGCAGAATGGGCCCCTTTTAGGGGCATGATTTTAGGGAGTCATAGCCTTGTCGAAGTAGCTGAGTAATACATTCAAGACATTTAGTCCTAGTCGTATTCTGAATCCCATGCCACTTTCCTTGAATTTGACCTCATCCTCACCAAGGGTCAGCTACATACTTCTGTTCATATTAAAGCTATTAAGGAACATCATCTCCTGAACGACCTTGGCATTCAAGGCAAACAAATTTGTTCAGATGGAGGCTCTTTACAGCAATATACCACCACTCTAACCTCAGCCTTCACTGACTGTAATCACCCCACAAGCCTAGTTCAAAAGCAGATTTCCTTGGCTGTCACATCCAATCCTGTTACTGCTGATGCCTCCAAAAAACAACTTAGTAGTACACCTCTCATCACTTAGTTTTACCCTGCATGAATGTATTAATCAGCTAGTTTGACAAGGCTGTGACTTCCTAAAATCCTGCCCTGAAACGAGGCCCATTCTGTACAACATTTTATTCACCATACCTAGAATAGATCCTCCCCCCCGCCCCCCCCCCCAAAAAAAAATTAAAAAATCTCTGTAATATCTTGGTCAGATCTGCAGTCCTTCTGCACCCTGCCCTACAGCTTCTACCCCAGTGACAATCCCTGCTATAAGATAGACCCTAGGCACTCTCATACCACCACCTATACCAGCCCTGTAACTGGCAAAACATATACTGTCAAAGGGCGAGCCACCTGTGAAACAACACGTCATGTACCAGGTCCAGTATGAATTAACACTATTCAGCTTTCTAGATTCCACAAAGTTATCATTTAGGATGACTGGGCATAGACAAAAGCTGTATACGGCAACACAATATCCTGTTGCAGAGCATGCTCTACAACTTGCGAATAATGACCTGGACAAGGGTACATCTCGAACCGGGGGCTCAAGGATGCAACAGATCGAAAAAATTCACAAAGCATAGTGCCGCATTGCCCGCTTGGCGCCTAGCCGGTTGGTTACACAACCCGCTTGGCTCAGCGCCGCACCTGCAGACGCGCCCACCTAGAGCTCCTAGTGTGCGCGTCTGGGATAACGCCTGCTTGCTGGTGCCTGGTGCCTGCAGAGTCTAAGTCCCTATCATCTCCGTTACGTAACCAAGGTCGTTTACTCCCTATGTAAGTGGGCAGTGCTCGCCAGCAGAATCATTCCGCTGTGAGCTCTATCTGCAACAGCATTGTAGCACTATGCCTTGTCGACGTATGTATCATCAACGCCGCCACCGCATGCATGTCTACAAACACATATTAAGCCTTGAAAATAAACTTGGCACAAATGGAACCGCACAAAGTGTTATATTGAATGGACCCAAAGTTTTACATGGATGTCGAGTTAATTTTAGTCTCGATGCTGGCACAGGGAATACTGGAAGTGGATGGTTCATCCTTGCTATTGTTCGGTGTGAGAATGCCTCTCTTCCTGGACTCGAATCTTTCATCACATTTGCTGTCTGGACTTTCCCCCCAGACACCACTTTCTAAGAACTCCATAGGTGGAAAATGTTTCTAATTAACAGATCCAATGTGATGATGTGGCTTCTATGCTATGAAACTGGTCATTAAATAAAATTTACAAGAGCAGCCATTCACCAATAGATCATTTCAAGGATTCTTTTTATCTGTGTGATGTATATAAATGATTAGTTTTGATGGATGGCTACATGTTAACAATTTACAACTTCCTAAATGGCACACTGGCCTAAATTGAACATTAATATAGGTACAGTTTTTCGGCTCTACTCCCTCAACCATTCTTAAAAAGAAGAGTTCCTTTTGTACTGTTAACTACCAGTTTTAATTTTTAAAAAATTTCTCTGGAGAAGGAAGAATTGTCCAAAAGGAATTATTTTAGGTTGGATTTAAATCTTCCTTTGCTGCCTGTCAGACTTTTATGTTATTGAGCAAATGATCAAAATTTTTGTTTATTCACTTGAACTCATTTCTGAGCCACTGACAGCTTTAGTAATAAGTAATGCTATAACCTGGTATGTAGTACTTGGATACGCACCGCGACACTTTGAATAGGCTGTCATTGGCATCTGCATGGGCCAACCTCAGGTGCTGCCTGCAGTGGGCCACATGATTTCTGTACACGGCACATCATCCAGCCCACGGTCTACCAGAGCCCTCCTCTGTGTAAGTGCTGTGCAGCAGCCACTCATTCTCATATTGTGTTCTTACTGAAAGTCAGCAAATGCTTGGGTCAGTACCTGGACTGTCTATGTCTGTGTCTATGTCCTCAACTGTTATTTGCTTGTATGTGGAGGAAGAATAAACTTTGGTTTATTGTGGTCATATTGTTGCTGAAGTCTTACATTATGATACAGTTGGCAATGAATATTATGTTCACTTCTGTGTGCTTAGTCTATTGCTTATTCCTTTGGTTCTTCTGGCCGACGAGACAGTGCTCAAATCTCTCCTTGAGCAACAGTGGGCTCTGAAGACTGCTATCACAAACTTGTTGGCCGCTTTGACTATGCAGTGTCCTACACCACAAGTGTACGCTTTGCCCTTTCCCCCTTACAACAATGTGTCCAAAGTCTGGGGGGCTTATGAGAAGTGGCTTTTGCAACACTTTATTTCCTTTGGTATCACTGATGTAAGTATATGTAAGGCTTTGTCCCTTTCTTGGATTTCTCTTTGGATCTACAAGTTGTAGTGCCAGTTAGCCCCACTTCCAGAACCTTTATTCTTTCGATTGATGAAATGCGTCTGTTGTTGCCAAATTATCATGGTAAACACAAGCATGTCACTGCAGCATGTGCAGAGTTGTACCACTGTTGTAAACAACCCCACTAGTCCTACTGGGCATGGGTGGCAAACACAATGGCCTCAGCTGCAAATGTCAGTTTGTTACCTGTGGTCATAATGATTCCTATGCTGACTCTATGGTCCGCGACGCCATCATTTGATTAGCTCCTGACATGGAGATGCATCAATAGACACTGCAGTGCGAGAATCCATCTTTGGCTGAAGCTTTACATATTGCTCAATATTTTGAGGTATCTCATGCTACAGGTGATCAAATTGAAGCTTGGTGTGACACTGTTGTGGTTGCTTGTGTTCATGCTCATCAGTCAGTTCTCAGTGGGAGGACAAAGTGGCAACTGTACAACTGCAGCCTCCGTGCCACAGTGGACAGAGACGTGCAAAACAACCACAGCATTGGCAGCATTCTGTGCTTCTATCTTGCCCATACTGTTTCTTGGAACATGACAGGGCTGCATGCCCTAAGCATTGGGCAACTTGCAAGAACTGTAGGAAAAAAAGGACTCATAGCATCTGTGTGTCGTTCCTAGCTCCCTCCTATGGATGTGGAGATGGATATTAATTGTGTGTCTCCATTGTTTCAAAATCATGACAAACTGTTTATCAAAGTGTGAGTAATGGACAAGTGCTTAGACTACAAGCGGATATTAGTGCAGCCATGACTTACTGAACTCACAAACTTATGTGGAATGGGATCTCTTGCATTGCTTCCAGTTACTCGATGTTTGGTGCGTTACTAAAAGCAGCATATTCCAATTTTGTGGCAATTTATGGGTACCACTATGTATGAAGCTGTGGTTTGTTACTTGACTTCTTTGGTAGTGGATGATGCCGAAACTGCAAATTTGTTTTTGGTCTGGGTGCTTTCAGTGCTTTTGATTTTTCTGATTGGGATTCTGTGCACCTTGTTTCCAACCAGATTGCTTACCAACAGTTATATTTTCTGTCTTCTGAATTATCGTCTCTTTTTCCCAGATGGGTTAGGTTGTGCCACTAATTTTGCAGGCCACATTGCCCTGAACCCTGGGAACGGTCACATTTTTTCCGCACGCACTCATCAACGCCGCCACCGCATGCATGTCTACAAACACATATTAAGCCTCAAAAATAAACTTGGCACAAATGGAACCGCACAAAGTGTTATATTGAATGGACCCATATTTTTCCGTGGATGTTGAGTTAATTTGTAACATACACTCTATTCCAGTGGCTTTGTGTGATCGATCAAGTTAAAGCAGAACTAGACAGGCTGTCATTGTCAGGTCTCATACAGCCTGTTACATCGCGTGAGTGGTCAGTGGTCTACCCCTGCATGTCACCTGTGTGTCAACTTTAGACTTTCAGTTAATGGTCAGTCTATCGTTGACACCTACCCTTTGTGCTGTCCAGTTGGGTTATTGGCTAAAGTCACTGGAGGGCCAGTTTTTCTCTGAAATTAATGAATCTGAAGCCTATTTACAGGTTCCATTGGATGAAGAATTTAAATGGCTCCTTGTCGTTAACAACCCCTTGGGGTTACACCATTACCATGCCTCCCATTTCGTGTGGCTAGGACCCCAATAATTTGTGGAGCAACTTACGATGTCCATTCTGGGTTGCATCAACAATCTTGATGACATCATCGTGATGGGTGCATCCACGGAAAAGTACTTAGGTATCCTACACACCTTGTCATGGTCTTAAATGCAGCTTGTCCCACTGTTTTCAGCCACAAATTGTGTTTGTGATTTGAGGTTTCTGAGGATGGTGTTAAGCATATATGTCATCATGTAGTCAGGGCTCTGCCTTGCCCTGCAAAAGTCAAACAATTCCAAGCATTTCTAGGTAACATTGCTTACTATCACAAATTTATTACATGTGCAGCTATGTTGGCCCATCTGCTCCATGAGTTGCTCATTTCAGTGAATGTTGGCCTGTGAGCATGCATTTACAATTTTGAAATCTAAATTATTATGTTGGTGCATAAGTTTGTGGTGTTTTTCCATAAGTTTAATAAGGACAATGGATACATGTAACAGAGACTTTAGTCATCAAAAATACGAGGCTGCCAGAAAGTAATGCACCACATATGTTTTCTTCAACAATTCTTTATTGATCATAATGAGAATTACACACATGAAAGAATGGTGTTTTATCCGCGCACCCTATTGTTCCATGTAATCTCCATCCCATTCTTCGGCCTTCCTCCAGTGCGAGACAAGGGTGTGTATGCCCTGTCAGTACCAATATTGTAGAGTATGGGTAATTGCATTCACACTTCCTATGCTGATTGACAGATGCAGTGCCAACCTCCAAGTCATAATGTGTCTGTCCTCACAAATGACAACAACAGCACTCTGCAACATGTCATGTGTGACAACTGTGGAAGGTCTCCCTGACAATTGCAAATCATGGAGCTCCTCTGAACCACCTTCTGATGACCTCACCCTCCATGCCCAGCGACTACCTGTATTTCTGTCTATGGCAGATGCTCCATAGACTTTGCACAAGTGTTTGTGCATATTCCCCACACATGTTTTTTTTTTTCTTTCCCTGCAGTGAGAAATTCAATGACGGCACTTTGCTTGTAACGTACATCACCTACAGAAGCCATTTTGAACCTGTCATGCAGCTACGCTATCAGTCAGAAGGGATGGAAGCTTGGCACACTCACTCAGGAGACTTCAAATAATACATACGTAATGTTTCACATTCATAGCATTGTTTCTGGCTGAGAAAAAAATGTGGTGCATCACTTTCTGGGCAACCCCCGTATTTATGCAATCAAGAAGTTTAATCCTTTTACATAATTTCCCAATGAAGCATCACATTACTTCCAGCACTGGGCCTTGTTTCTGTCTGTGTACAACCATGAAATACATTTTTTGTGTACCATGCAGTGTGCCATTACCAATGTGCTGTCCCAACTTCTGAAGGGGCCAGATTCTAATTTTCATCAGGATGAACTCCTTTGTTTTCACTTATATGTTATGGCACAATGTACGGAAAAAGGATTTCCTATAACAGGTTTCCAGATTGCAACTACTGTCGCTGCCAATCTGGTTTTGCTTCAAGTTGTTCACATTGTTCAGCATGATCAGCTGGACAGCCCTCCGGCAGGCCTTCTGATCCTTTGCATAACTACTTTGACCTCTGTTGCTGCCTTTCAGGATTTGATGGTGGTGTTGTACAGTCTCGCGTACCAAGTTATTGACCCTTTGGCACGTGTTTTGACCTGGCATCAATGATGACTTTGTACATCTTATCATGGCCTGCTCTCAGTGTGCTACCCTACAGGTGGCATCACAGGTGATGCTCTTTCCCTGGCCCATACCACAGTGTCTGTGGGAATACATCCATGCTGATTACACGGAATCCTTCTTATGTCCTTACTGGTTGTTTGTTGTCAATGCTATTTTCTAAATTTCCATATGGTATCCCCTGTCCTTCGACATCAGCTGTGGCTAAGATTCATCCCCTCTCCAAATTTTTTTCTATTGAAGGATTGCCTTATACACTTGTGATGAACAATGGTCCACAGTTTGTGTCTGAGACCTTCCACGAATTCTGTGCCCAACAAGGCATTTGCCATGTGATTTCTCTTCCTTTTCGGCCCAAATGTCAAGGCAGAACATCTAATCTGCATGTTCTAGGTTCAAATGAAAAAAATACAGCATGGACTCCACCATGGACAACCCCTTTACATACTTCTTGAGTTCCTACAGGTTTATGCCCGTGGAAGACCAGAGTTTGGCCAAAGGCTCTATGGTCGCCAACCATGCACCCTCCCGCATCTGCTTATGCTGCCCCATCGATGCCCATTGGCGCATCCCTTTTCACACTTTCTTCCTGGCTTTGTGGTTCGAGTTTGGGGTTTAGCCGCCAATCAGAGTGGATTCTAGCCATGGCCTAAAACTGCTGAGGCTGCTTCCTCTGTATGATGCACACCAATAATAGGCTGATGATGCACCTCCATGACCAGCTGCATTCTCATTCCACAGCAAGGGCTGCAGATCTGTTGCCTCTGCCCCCTCCCTCAGCACTTGTCCTGGCCCTACGGGATGTCCCTGCTGTAGGGCAGTCCTGCCTCCTTGTGGATATCACCACTCCTGCCCCTTTTCCGGGGCCCAGACCCCCACCTCCCCCCCTCCCAGCACCTGCTGCCATACCCTCCAGCAATGCTTTGCTGCCACCAATGATTCTGCTGCTACCAGCATTTGCAGCATCTCCAACTAGGTACTCAGTATCTTCACCATTTTGAGGAAACAGACATTGAGATGCAATAAATGTCCTCATCCTCGGTTCTCTCTTATGTTACTTTGCAGGGGACGGGGTGGGGCAAGGCTGGTGGGCGGGCGAAGATACTGGGCAAGCCCATGGCCATACCACTTATCCACCTCTCCTCACTGGTTCTGACCTGGAATCTCCTTCCACTGCCACTGTCATTGCATGCTGCATCCACCACAGAGGTCATAGATGCATCAACAGTTGTCCCAACACCTGAGCAGCAGAGAACCCTTTCCCCAACGGTGGACTGGTGGTGTAACCCTCTAAGTAATACTTCGTTGTGTGCTGTGGCACCAGGTCGCTGGCATGCTACACTTAGAATATTTTTCAACAGCATCTGCATGGGACAGCCTGCAGAGACGATCTGTGACAGACCATATGACCTGATCACATGAGGCAACATCCACTGCAGTATCTATTGGAGCCCTCCTCCTTATAAATGCTGTGCTGCATGCACTTGCCCTCATATCATGTTCTAACTCATTGTCAGCAGTTGCTTGTGTCAGTACCTGGATTGTTTCCATTTTTGTATCTATGTTCTCAGCTGCTGTTTGGTTGTTCATATAATAAATATAAACTTTGGTTAATTGTGGCTGTACTGTTGTTCGTGTCATACATTATGGCAAGTAATAAGGGAGATTTTTTCTTATACTGTTGTAAGTATGAACATCATTATTCTTCTTAAGTTGTAATTGATTATTTATGATGAATTTCCTTAGTCAGTATTTATTTATTGTGAAGATGCAGTTAAAGTGGCTAACTCACTGAAGAGATACCTACAAGGTGCCTGCAGGGGAACACCACTAAGGTCATCCCTCTGGAATTCAAGCATATTTTTAAGTGTTGGATAACTTGACCTGAGTGTGAAGGAGTCTGTTTTGAGAAATGACCCAGCCTTGTACAACAGTAGGTATTCATTTTAAGAAAAATTACTTAAAACAACTTAATCAGAAAGAGTTTTGTTAAATACAATGAAATGTTGGGCAATTTATTTGTTTCAGAATAGTGTGTGTGTGTGTGTTACTGTGCTTGACTAGGGAATAGGAAAGTCCAGTCTCAAGTATTAGTGGATGCAGGAGCCTTTACATATTGAAAAAATGCAAGTCTCCGCTTGGTGACTGTCATTGGCTGGAAAAGGTGGTTAAGTGGTGTATGGATGGTTTAAGTTTGAACTCTCGAAACTTGGCTCTCTTTTATACGTAAATTGCTGCTGATTAACTGACAGATTTATTTTCTGTACCTTCAGTTACTTGTAAATTAAGAGTAGCAAAATATTATGTCATAAGAAATACCATTTTGGAAGATTCATCAGTTTTGATTTTTCCATCCTGCCCAGTCAATAAACTTTCACAAGTGAAATCACCTTTCAGAAACTCATAAATTTATTGTTTATGCATTTAACTGCATCTATACTGTAACCTGCTAAGGAGACTGCCTAGAAAATACTTGTGCACACCATCTTAGAATATAACTGAAGTATGTGGCACTCATATAAGACTAACAATGTATATGTATACAAATCATGGCAAGATTAATGATCACACATGTGTTTCACACAAGTGTGTTAAGAAATACTGAATTGGCAGATACTGTAAGAAAGATGTATGAAGTATCTCAAACAGAATGATCTCATCCAGAGCAGTGTGGATCCCTAAAAAATCAGTCAGACAAAAACACAGTACCAAGGTAATCAAGAAGATGGAGTATTTTTTGATTATACTTGTTGTAGAAAGATCAGTCATTTGGAGTATCATGCAAAATTTGTGGCATGTTGAGGATTTTGTGGTAGTGAGGACAGATGATGTTATCGTACGAGGGTGGTTTGAAAAGTTCTCGGAACAGAATAGAAAGCAAATACTTACATCACTGAAACTTTTTTATTTATCAATGTAGTCTCCTTGTAGATTAATGCACTTGGTCCAATGATGTTCCAGTGCCTTGATCCCATCTCGAAAATGAGTTTCCTCCATGCCTGCAAAATAGTTGTCAACTCCGACTATCAATTCTTCGTTTGAAATGAATCTTTGTCCACCAAGAAAAATTTTCACTTTTGGGAAGAGATGGAAGTCTGATGGAGCCATATCAGGTGAATAAAACAGGTGTGACAAAAATTCAAACCCTAGTTTGTGTAAATTTTCCGTGGCGAAGGCACATGTGTGCGGGCACACATTGTATTGTTGGAAGATGACTTTCTTCCTTGCTAAACCTGGCCTTTTTTGCGTATCTTTTGTTGCAGTTTGTTCAGGAGGTTAGCATAGTATTCTCCAGTAATTGTTTGCCCAAGGGGAGATACTCTACAACCAGAATCCTCTTCGCATCCCAGAACACTGACGCCATGACCTTTCCCACCGAAGGAAATGTCTTTGGTTTCTTTGGTGGCAGAGAATCAGCATGTTTCCACTGCTTTGTCTGTTGTTTTGTCTCTGGGGTATAGTAGTGCACCCAAGTTTCATCTGTGGTCACAAACCGGCACAAAAAATCTTGTTTGTTTGTCCTAAAATGGGCAAAACATTGTTCCGAATTGTCCATGCTCATGCATTTTTGATCCAGTGTCAAGAGTCACAACATCCATCTTGCAGATATATTTTTCATTTCTAATTCTTCAGTTAAAATGTGATATATCCTTTCAGATGACTTCTGGCAAGCATGAGCAATTTCATGCACTTTTAATTGGCAATCCTCCATGACCATTTTGTGCACTTTTGCAATAATTTCTGGAATAGTGACACATCTTGGCTGACCACTGTGTGGATCATCATCTAAACTCTCCCAACCAAATTTAAATTCATTTGTCCACTTGGCAACAGTTGAATATGAAGGAGCAGAGCCCGCCAGTGTATTCTGGAAATCAGCATGAATGTCCTTTGCTTTCATACCTTTCTATATTAAGTACTTAAATCTCGATTTTTTTCAATCTTCTCAAATCACTATGTGGGAACAACAGCAGAGCCACATCACTGCCACAGCTCTCTTCCAAGAGCACTGACATGGCACATGCTTACAGGCAACAGTACAATGAATATCATGTGAACAACGTACTGCGTTAGCACTGGCCTCTTGTGGTGTTTCTGAGAACTTTTCAAACCATCCTCGTAGATGGAGAGTATTTGACAGGTGCAGAAGCAAATTCATATGTTCCCAGGGAAATTTGTTGGGACCCTTGATGTTCATGTTGTATATTCAGGATCATCTTGTACATTTCACGATACCTACCCCTCCATCTCCGGCATGCGAACTATGCAAGGATTAATGCGGTCTGTTGTGTTTGCTGTGAATGATTCAGTATCTGCAAGTCACTGTAATAGCCTGCTCAACATACTTGCAGATGGAATGAAAGGTTTTGGGTGTCAATTGGCATACAGTCCACATATTTGATGATTACTGCCATCGACTAACTCATAACAAAATACCATGTCTGCCATTTCCCTCATGGTATTGGATGCCTCCATTGAAATTTTTATAGTACAGTTTGTTCACACTTCATGAAATCATTAATCCTGTTCTGCTAATGTAAACAGCTCAACATCAACTAACTGGCCATAGCAGATTGTTGCACTGCTATGATTGGCATCGGAGCCACCACCCATGTCCTGTAAATTACAAACATTCAGACATGTACAATGAACTGCAACAATAAGACACCACCAAATACTATGTGTTACTCTTCACAAGTTAAATGCCCCATATATTAAAAGGTATTGGATTCCAAAAATGTAATCATGGGAAATTTTCTTCTGGTTTGAGCAATACTTTCTCCTGTTGGGACACAACACTTTTCTTGTCACACTGTGTATCTGATGTATATAGTTTGGTCATTTTTGCCACTGAAGTACAAAAATTTCACCATGGGGCTAGGTTACCTGTAGTCAAATAAAATAGGTCAATTTTATTACAAAATCGATTTTGATGTGGATGAAGCTCCAACTAATTTTTGGAAGAATCTGTGCACAAATGAATTTACAAGCAGATAAAACTCAAATGATATCATCACGTATATTATACACATGAAAATTCAGATGGAGCTTAACTGCCTGCCTCAACAGAGCGGGCTAATACATACACATTAGATACACAGATTGTTATAAAAAATTCCAGTATTCTTTAAATAAATAAGTCCCTGAACCGTACAGACATCACAAATGCTGTAAATAATCGTAGACAGTGTGACTTGTGTGCAGCTGATGACTACAGCCGTAGCACCATGGACTATTCACAACATGCAGCACTGCTTCTCCTCCTCACCAAACAGCGGTCTGCTGTTTCCTCCTCTTCTTTTCTATCATACACTGTCACACATGTCAGTTTTCACTGCTAATTGTGTTACACATTGAATACAAATCTTGCAGTTGAGTGCCCCTGGTGCCCCTTTCAGCTTGGCACCCCAAGCAACTCATTGAGTCGCCTGGGCCGAGAACTGGCTCTTCTTCTTGATGTGGGATCGCTACCATCTAATTCTTAGGCTAGATCTGTCAAATGATGTAGGAATCAGTATGAGCACAAGTAGTGCTGTAAGACGCACATCAAAAAATGTTTTGCTTCACCTCGGTTCCGAGAGTTCCAGAACCTGTACAGAAAATTGGAATAGTGATCAATATAAACATCATTTCCACTCTTTTTATTGCTCATGAAAACAACACTTTGCGTGTTGTACCACCATACAGTGAGACCTTCAGAGGTGGTGGTCCAGATTGCTGTACACACTGGTATCTCTATTACCGAGTAGCACATCTTTCATTGATGCATTCCTGTATTCATCATGGCATATTATCCATAAGTTCATCAAGGCACTGCTGGTCCAGATTGTCCCACTCCTCAACAGTGATTCAACATTGATCCTTCCGAGTGGTTGGTGGGTCACATTGTCCATAAACAACCCTTTTCAATCTATGCCAGGCATGTTCAGTAGGGTTCATGTCTAGAGAACGTGCTGGCCACTCTAGTCGAGCAATGTTGTTATCCCGAAGGAAGTCATTCACAAGATGTGCATGATTGGGGTGTGAATTGTCATCCATGGATACGAATACCTCGCCAATATGCTGCTGATATGATTGCACTATCAATTGAAGGATGGCGTTGACATATTGCACAGCTGTTATGGCACCTTCCATGACCCCAGCAGCGTATGTTGCCCCCCCCCCCCCCCCCAATAATGCCACCCCAAAACAGTAGGTAATCTCCACCTTGCTACACTCTCTAGGCAGTGTGTCTAAGGCGTTCAGCCTGAGCAGGTTGCCTCCAAACATGTCTCTGATAACTGTTTGGTTGAAGGCATATGCGACACTCATTGGTGAAGAGAGCCTGATGCCAATCCTGGGCAGTTCATTTGGCATGTTGTTGGACCCATCTGTAGTGCACTGCTTGGAGTCGTGGTTGTAAAGATGGACCTCGCCATGGAAGTTGGCTTTGAAGTTGCGCATGATACAGCCTATTGTGCACAGTTTGAGCTGTAACATGGCGTCCTGTGGCTGCACAAAAAACCATTATTCAACATGGTGGCATTGCTGTCAGGGTTCCTCCAAGCCATAATCCGTAGGTAGCGCTCATCTAGTGCAGTAGTAGGCCTTGGGTGGCTTGAGCGAGGCATGTCATCACAGTTCCTGTCTCTCTGTATCTCACCCATGTCCGAATAACATCGCTTTGGTTAACTTCGAGATGCCTGGACATTTCCCTTGTTGAGAGCCCTTTCTGGCACAAAGTAACAATGCGGACGCAATCGTACCGCGCCATTGACCGTCTAGGCGTAGTTGAAATACAGACAACACGAAACATGTACCTCTTTCCTGGTGGAATTCCTGGAACTGATCGGCTCTCGAACCCCTCCATCTAATCAGCGCTGCTCATGCATGGTTGTTGACAACTTTGGGGGGGGAGGGGGGGGGGGGCTTAGTGATATCTCTGAACAGTCAAACGGACTGTATCTGTGATACAGTATCCACAGTCAACGTCTATCTTCAGGAGTTATAGGAACTGGGGTGATGCAATACTTTGTGTGTGTGTATTTTCTCTGATAGTCCGATCATCCACACATATAAAAGTCCATACCGGTACTATGTTACCTATATTGCAGCTTACAGCTCGTTTGGTGCTGTAATGTTCATTGCACTGATCTTGGACACCAAAGATCTGCCTGTGTGCTCGCTACTCACTTCTTTTGTCCTGATAATGAGATGTTTGATGTAATCATTCTGAGCATTGTGAAGTTAATGGAAGCAAAGCATCCATTACTGTATGAATCTCTCAACCGTTTATAAGTAAAAACGACGTGGAACCCGGTCCTGCTTTGCACGAATGTCACAACAGACAGTATCATATCTTAACTCTCTTTTCATCAACGAATGTCTTACGTTAAATCGTTTTGTGTGGCCATTCGTCTCTAGAAGGTAGGCGGTTATTACCGTATGAAGGATGTTGCATCAGGAAATTAGTTCTGACACCAGACTTGACTGAAACAGTGGGATAAGTACGTGTGGTGCTCCGTGATTTTAAAATTAGTTCTCAAAGAAGCCTGAAGAATTTTACCGCTTTAGCTGTCAGTACAGTTTTGGCGACAGAGTAATCATGAGGTAGTTAATGCACACCAGTACCACTTTATTCCCCGTTATCAACTTGGGAAATCCTTCAAGAGGGCAATTCCAATCTGGTGAAATGAACCAAGTATATGAGAAATTGGTACCGGATTCGGAATTTTCGTTTGTGTGAGACCACGTGTACAAGATTGCATGTCGCTTTATAGTTCTAAATTCGCATACTTTACTGTTGTCTTCGCTTCTGCGTAATCTTTCATTGATTGTATTAATACCCGTTTGTATTGTGATATACTCTGAGATTTTGAACATTCGCGAATGCCGTGATAAACTCTTAGTGTTACCGTCAATTATAGGCGTAAACTTACAAGTGCTCTTTTAAAGTTTTTGAGGACAGTAGGCCTATCCTCGTTCTAAACAATCGTTCTCTAATTTCGTTGCACAATTACGTGAGAAATAGGTCATTTTGAAAATTTTTGGACGCTTACAAAACTATATTTTCGAAAGTTACCGGTACGAGTGTTTGGATCTGTAATTTCTTTAGTAGCAAATCAACGTTTGTGGTTTACAGTTCAGCCAAAGAATACATTATTCCTGAAACTCATTGTATACCAACACAAATAAATGTTGTGGTTGGCAGGAGAGCCAACACCGTGTTACTAGAGGAGGCCGAAAGGCATGCGATTTAGCTCACGGAGGCTGGCGTGAGGTCTGGAACAGGACAAGGAAATTAGAATTTAAAAACAACGGACGTAGCTGGTGGAATACTTAACTTTAATCCATTAATGATGAAAGTCGCTCTTGACGGTACGTAGTTCACAATATCAATAGTAACTGATAATGGCGCCTTGCTAGGTCATAGCAAATGACGTAGCTGAAGGCTATGCCTAACTATCTTCTCGGCAAATGAGAACGTAAGTAGGCAGTGAACCATCGCTGGCAAAGTCGGCTGTGCAACTGTGGCGAGTGCTAGGAAGTCTCTCTAGACCTGCCGTGTGGCAGCGCTCGGTATGCAATCACTGATAGTGGCGACACGCGGGTCTGACGTATACTACCGGACCGCGGCCGATTTAAAGGCTACCACCTAGCAAGTGTGGTGTCTGGCGGTGACACCACATTCTCCCCCGCAAATCGGCGTACGGTTGTGGCATAAGGCTTCCTCCCGCCGTGGGGAGGACCCCAAGTTGACGTATGGGACGAGGTGGGGAGCCTAACAACAGGCGAGGCTGTGCCACCCGCACCCTGCCATTCGGACCGCGGGGAGCTAGGAAACGCCTGAAAACCTGCTCCAGGGTGCACGCCAACATGCAGTGTATGCGCCCGTAGAGAGACAGGAGGGGCCGAAGGGTCGACTTCTATCGGGCCGGGGCACCCGACGGGTGAAGACGACATATGGTCACGGGAAGCGATCGGCGGCGCGTGACCCAGGGAGGCGCCCGCCGGTTGCAGCGACGCGTCCACTGCGGGCGGCGCCGGCGGGAGAACAGGCGGCGGCGGCGGCGGCGGTGGTGGTGGCGCTTCGCCATGGGGCAAAATGGAAGGCAGCGTCGGTAACACCTGGGGCTCTGGCGAGCCAGTAGATGGGCCCCGGGGCGCTGACCGGACGGCACCGTCGCTGAAAGCAGACGGCGAGCGGCAGAGCCCGTGCGAAGACAGAGGCACAGCTGATTGAGATGCCGACGCACCTCACCAGAGGCCCCCAGAACCAGATACATAGCGCTTCCGAGGCAGCGAAGAATGCGCCCTTCGAGCCAACGCCGTGAACCTCGATAGTGACGATAGTAGACAACGTCGCCTGGAGCAAAAGCAGGTGTCTGCCGCTGCACAGAAACCTGATGCGGCGGATGTAGCAAAGACATCAAGGTTCGGGGATGACGACCGTGGAGCAACTCAGCGGGCGAGCGACTATCTCGTGGCTGAGAGCGATACGAGGACAAAAAGAGCAATAACGCATCCTCCCGAGAATGTGACTCTTTCAACTTCAACATCTGCGACTTGAAAGTCCTGACCAATCGTTCAGCGGCACCATTTGACTGTGGCGAAAGCGGCGCGGACGTCAGATGTTGAATACCGTTGGCCTTGCAGAATGACTGAAATTCTGCGGACATGAATTGTGGGCCATTGTCGGAAACAATAGTCTGTGGAAGACCTTCAATGCAAAAGATAGCGGATAACGCTTGGATGGTGGCAGATGACGTCGTGAAAGACATCCGGACAACAAAAGGAAAATTACTGAATGAATCTACCACAACCAACCATCGAACATTCCAGAATGGACCAGCAAAATCGATGTGTAAGCGTTGCCAAGGGAAGTGGCTTTTGGCCATGCAAAGAATTTCCGCGGTGGTGCTGAGTGCTGTTCGGCGCACACACCATGCAAGAAGTTCACATATTTGTAATCACGGCATCGATTCCGAACCAAGTACAGTGCTGACGAGCAAGTTGTTTCGTTCTCACTATACCCCAATGTCCTTGGTGGAGAGGCTGTAAGACAGAGGACTGTAACGAACGTGGTACCACGACCCTGGACTGATCATTATCAGAACGCAACAGAAGAACACCACATCGTACAAAAAGTCTCTCCTTGTGAGCAAAAAATTGGCGAACCAACGGGTCCCCGATCCGTGACTTTGACAAGGGCCATTGCGTAGCAACAAAACGCAGAACGGGAGCAAGGACAGGGTCGGCAGCTGTGGCTGTAGCTACACGACGAAAATCAATCGGAAACGATTCGACCACGTCATCGGTTTCCGCATCAATGAACATGCAAGCAAGTTCGGAGGAATCGAATGCACTATCCTCAGCAACAGGCAAGCGGGACAACGCATTGGCGTTTCCGTGCTTAGCAGTGGACCGAGACAAGATATCGTAGCGGTACTGCGAGAGGAAAATAGACCAGCGAATGAATTTCTGCGCTGTACGTGGAGGTACAGGCATGGTCAGATGAAAAACCGATGTCAAAGGTTTGTGGTCTGTGATTATGGTAAAGTGACGACCATACAAGAAATCATGAAACTTTGTAACACCAAATCAGTGAATATTTTTTTTGCGCAGACGAGAGCAATTTGGATGCAAAGGCAATAGGGCCATCGTGCAATCCATCTTTGTGCGCAAGCACAGCACCGACCCCGAAATCCGATGCATCCACCATCAACAAAATGCTGGGGATCGAATGGCGTAAGGCAAGTATTGGAAAGCAACGTCGATTTCAACTGACGAAAGGCGCGTTCGCATTCCGTCGTCCAGACGAACGGAACACCCTTACGGCGTAAGCGATGAAGCGGAGCTGAAATGGAAGAGGCATGCGGCACATAGCGGTGGTAGTAATTTATTTTTCCCAGCACACTCTGTAGCTGCTTCAAATTCTGCGGCGACGGCAAGTCTTGTATGGCACGGAGGTGCGTTGGACTGGGATGTATGCCTTGGGCATTGAGTACATGGCCCAAGTATGGCAAGTCACGAGCAAAAACCACACATTTGTCCTTTTGCAAGCGAAGACCATTTTATCGCAAGACCTGAAATAATGTTCTGAGATTGGCCAAATGTTCTTCTTCCGTCTTTCCGGAGATCACAATATCGTCCAGATAATTTGCTGCAGTAGGGACCGACGCAAAAACCAGTTTGTAGATATTGCTGAAACAATGCAGGGGCGGATGCACACCCGAATGGCAGTCGTTTGAATTGATACAACCCAAGATGCGTGTTAACCACCAAAACGCGCTCGGATTCTTCGTCCACCGGTATTTGCAAGTACGCATCTGCGAGGTCCAAATTCGAAAAATATTTACCCGGGCACAGTTTGTCAAAAAGGTTTTCCGGGCGGGGTAAAGGAAAAGTTGCAATCACTAGTTGTGGATTCACTGTTGCCTTGAAGTCCACACAAAGTCTCAACTTTCCGGAAGGTTTTGGCAAAATTACTAAGGATGACGACCAGAGAGAAGCCTGCACACGTTCAATTACACCTTGTGATTCCAAATCGTGTAATGTTGTTGCGACCTCATCACGCAATGCGTGGGGAACATTGAGCGCTCTGAAAAATTTCGGTTGCGCGTTTACTTTCAGTTCCAAACGTGCTTTTTAGTTCTTAGCGCAACCGAGACCCGGTGCAAAAATGTCTGCAAATTCTTCACATAGACGAGAAACGCTGTCTGAAACCGTCTGGTTCACTGATATGACCTGATTTACTATAGACAAGTTAAACTACTGAAATAAATCGAAACCTAACAAGTTCACTGCAGAAGAAGAATGAAGGACGTAAAATGACACAAGTTTTGTTTGTCCTTTGTATGTTGCAAGAAGGCTGCACTGTCCTAACACTGGGATCTCTTGACCTGAATAGCTAGTTAACTTAACATTTGCGGCACGCAACGGAGGTGTGCCCAGCAGTTTGTAAGTGTCTTGATTGATCAGTGAAAGTGCAGCTCCGGTATCGACCTGGAATGGTATCACTTTGCCATTAATGTCCAAGTCTACAAAAAGTCTATTGTCCTGCTGACGACAAATGCGACTGTCTCATGCAACCTGAACTGACACTGGTACATAATCACTTGCGACTTGACGGGAGTTCCGACGATGTCGACACACACTATGTTTGGGTCGAACACAGTCACTGTTAGAGAGAGTGGCACTGGGCGGAGTGGAATGAACTACATGAATTTCCATGGGCGAAGTTTCGCGAGCCTGAGTATCCTTGGTTCGATTCCGATTCCGGCGCGAAGCAAAGGGCCTGGAACGATTTTGAGCTTCCGATCTGAGCTTTTTCTGGCAAACACTCTGAACGTGTCCTTTTTTATTTCAATAAAAGCAAATAGCTTGGCGTGACGGGCAATTCTCACGCGAATGTTTAGTAGCACTCCGCGGGCATGATTTGATCACTGCATTTGCTTGCCGGCGCGGCACACGTGTCTGAGAGCCTGGCGGCAGCGGCTTGTGTTTTTGAGAACTTTCGGAAGCTGCCATCGTCCTTTGTATACCGGTACTCTATGAGCAATTTGTATTAAATCGGCGTTTGTGATCTGTTTACCGTAGCAGTTTTTCTGACTAACATATTGTGTACATCCAGTTTTCCCTTTAAGAAGTATAGCCTTGTATTTTATCTGCATAAATTGACACTGTTTTCGAGTTGGCTAGCAACTATAATTAACATCAAAACCTTTTAGGAAACTGGTAATTTTTACTACTGGTTTTTGTGTTGTCTTAATAGAAATCTCGTTTTGCGTATTTGCTTCAGGTCTTACAAGGAATCAGTAACTTTCTACTTCAAAAGCTAAAAAGATATTCAACAGGCTTCACTGCTTTATAATACATTGCACTAGCCAAAATGTAGCCCCATTGTGAATGCTGTTCTCGAATATGGGATAAGTTTGTTGATGTTTGTAAGCAGTTGGAAATAGCCCTGACTACTGTCAAACAGTTGGCAGCTGCTGTGAATCGCCGGCCGCGGTGGTCTAGCGGTTCTAGGCACACAGTCCGGGACCGCGCGACTGCTACGGTCGCAGGTTCGAATCCTGCCACGGGCTTGGATGTGTGGGAAGTCCTTAGGTTACTTAGGTTTAAGTAGTTCTAAGTTCTAGGGGACTGATGACCACAGATTTTAAGTCCCATAGTGCTCAGAACTATTTGAACCATTTTTTTTGTTGCTGTGAATCAGTGTGACACAAAAGCTTCTGAGAGTTGTGTACCTATGATACCTGTGCCAGAGGTACCTAAAGTATTATCCCCTACTGTAGATCCTGTCTCCTCTGCAGGAAGTACAGGATCTGTCATTACACGCCCACTTAACTGTGAGTGGTGTGTCAATGGCAGATCTAGGCATCCTGTACAGGGTGGACTGGGATTAGGGATGACTCAGGGTGTTGTACCAATCCCCCTAACAAACAAGTCTGAGGTTCTGTCTGAAACTGGAACTGAGCCAGTGGGACTCATTTCACCTGTTTTGGGGAAATCTGTTTTGTCCTGTGTCAGGATGAAACAAATCCAAAAGAGGAGGGGTCTATTAATCGGCGGAAGTTCATACAGCGAATAATGGTACCCATTAGGGAAATGACAGCAAGGGACATGAAATGACACCAGATGCACTCAGTGATTATGCCTGGCCGTCATTCAAGGTGCTGAACAGGGTTCAAGCAACTGCAAAGTGTGGCACATGTTTGAACAAATGGTGCCTGTCATCAGGGCTCTGAAGTAATTTTTGGCCCATGCCAGTGACTGGCAGAGAAGGTTGAGAAGACCAGACTTGGGCATGGAGTTTCAACGAAGTTTACAATTTGCAGCACTGTCGCCAGAATTGACTGTGGGACTTTGGTTCTGAGTCAAGTGGAAGGACTGAACCAGGTACGTTGAAGGTTCTGTGAAAAGCTAGGCTGCGACTTCGTAGACTTGCAGATTAGGACTGAGAACTGTAGGGTCCCCCTAAATGGGTCAGGTGTGCACTACATATCAAATTCAGCTGACTCAGGTACCTGACTGTGTACGGGTCGTGCACTCGAGAGCTTATTAGATTAGGTGACACGTTATCTAACCCAGATAATAATAACGGTTTTAAACCCAGAAATATCCACATAACTGGGTGTTGTGTGATGTCCTTAGGTTAGTTAGGTTTATGTAGTTCTAAGTTCTAGGGGACTGATGACCATAGATGTCAAGACACATAGTGCTCAGAGCCAGTATCCACATAAGATCGAAAGAAATGCCTCCCACAAGTGAGAATATTGAAATAACTAATAGTAAACTGACCAAGCAATCGCAACAAAGTGCCAGAGTTTGTGAAGCATTCGCGAAAAGCAGTAAAACTGACGTAATACTACACTCCTGGAAACGGAAAAAAGAACACAATGACACCGGTGTGTCAGACCCACCATACTTGCTCCGGACACTGCGAGAGGGCTGTACAAGCAATGATCACACGCACGGCACAGCGGACACACCAGGAACCGCGGTGTTGGCCGTCGAATGGCGCTAGCTGCGCAAAATTTGTGCACCGCCGCCGTCAGTGTCAGCCAGTTTGCCGTGGCATACGGAGCTCCATCGCAGTCTTTAACACTGGTAGCATGCCGCGACAGCGTGGACGTGAACCGTATGTGCAGTTGACGGACTTTGAGCGAGGGCGTATAGTGGGCATGCGGGAGGCCGGGTGGACGTACCGCCGAATTGCTCGACACGTGGGGCGTGAGGTCCCCACAGTACATCGATGTTGTCGCCAGTGGTCGGCGGAAGGTGCACGTGCCCGTCGACCTGGGACCGGACCGCAGCGACGCACAGATGCACGCCAAGACCGTAGGATCCTACGCAATGCCGTAGGGGACCGCACCGCCACTTCCTAGCAAATTAGGGACACTGTTGCTCCTGGGGTATCGGCGAGGACCATTCGCAACCGTCTCCACGAAGCTGGGCTACGGTCACGCACACCGTTAGGCCGTCTTCCGCTCACGCCCCAACATCGTGCAGCCCGCCTCCAGTGGTGTCGCGACAGGCGTGAATGGAGGGATGAATGGAGACGTGTCGTCTTCAGCGATGAGAGTCGTTTCTGCCTTGGTGCCAATGATGGCGTATGCGTGTTTGGCGCCGTGCAGGTGAGCGCCACAATCAGGACTGCGTAAGACCGAGGCACACAGGGCCAACACCCGGCATCATGGTGTGGGGAGCGATCTCCTACACTGGCCGTACACCTCTGGTGATCGTCGAGGGGACACTGAATAGTGCACGGTACATCCAAACCGTCATTGAACCCATCGTTCTACCATTCCTAGACCGGCAAGGGAACTTGCTGTTCCAACAGGACAATGCACGTCCGCATGTATCCCGTGGCACCCAACGTGCTCTAGAAGGTGTAAGTCAACTACCCTGGCCAGCAAGATGTCCGGATCTGTCCCCCATTGAGCATGTTTGGGACTGGATGAAGCGTCGTCTCACGCGGTCTGCACGTCCAGCACGAACGCTGGTCCACCTGAGGCGCCAGGTGGAAATGGCATGGCAAGCCGTTCCACAGGACTACATCCAGCATCTCTACGACCGTCTCCATGGGAGAATAGCAGCCTGCATTGCTGCGAAAGGTGGATATACACTGTGCTAGTGCCGACATTGTGCATGCTCTGTTGCCTGTGTCTATGTGCCTGTGGTTCTGTCAGTGTGATCATGTGATGTATCTGACCCCAGGAATGTGTCAATAAAGTTTCCCCTTCCTGGGACAATGAATTCACGGTGTTCTTATTTCAATTTCCAGGAGTGTAGATACAGAAAGCTAGTTCATACCTGAAATTGATAGCAGTGTGACTTTTGGGGAAAATTTAAGTGTATATCGAAAGGATAGGCAAATCAGAAATGGAGGTGGTGTATTTGTCACAGTAGACAAGAAACTCAAATCCACCAAGATCGGAACTGAAGCTGCATGTGAGATTGTTTGCACAAGACTGTACAGGAGTGGACATAAAATGATAATTGGACTCTTCTATTACCCACAAGATTTATCTCCTGATATAACCGAAAGCTTTAGAGATAACACCATTTCACTTATACATAAGTTCCCCAATAATACTGTAATCATTGTTGGAGACTGTAAACATCCAACATTTAATTGGGAAAAATTACAGTTTTCTCGGTGGTGGATGTGATAAGACATCCTCCAAAACAGTACTAAATGCCATCTCTGAAAACGATCTAGAACTGATAGTTAAGAACCCCACTCATGATGGAAATACATCTGATCTAATAGCAACAAGCAGACCTGACTCTGACATGGTTGTGGCAACAATGAGTAACAAAGGACAAAAGACAAATAAAACAAAGAGTAAGATATATACCTTCAGTAAATTAGATAAAAAAATCAGTAGTGTTATCTCTCAATGAGGAACTTGAAACTTCCAGCACTGGGCGGTATCATGTAGAGAATTTCTGTCTCAAGTTTAAAAGAATAGTTGACCATCCACTGGATAGATACATACCCTGTAGAACAGTTCATAATTGAAGGGAACCTCCATGATATACAGCCACTGTAAGGAAACTTCTGAAGAAAGTGAGATGACTGCATAATAGTTGTAAAGCGAAGCGTAGGGCTATAGATAGAGAGATGCTGGATAAAGGCGTTTGGCTCTCAAAAGAGCAATGCGTGATGTCTTCAATGATTAACATAGGAGAATACTGTCATGTGATCTTTCACAGAATACAAAGAAAATCTGGTCATATATAAAGGCTGTTAGTGACACCAAAGTTAGTGTCCAGTCCCTTGCGAATGAGACACTAAATGAAATTGAGTGTAGCAAAGCAAAATCTGAAATGAAATGCTTAACTCCGTTTTCAAATGTTCCATTGCAAAGGAAAACACAGGAAAACAGCCCCAATTTGATCTCTGAACCACTGGAAAGATGTATGAAATAAGTCATAGTGGCAGTGGTGCTGAGAAATCGTTAAAACTGAACAAAGCTCCAAAGCCTAACGGAATCCTTGTCAGAGTCAATACTGAATTTGTGGCTGAGTTAGCCGCTCTTCTAGCTATAATCTATTGTAGATCCCTCAAACAAAAAACTGCGCCCAGTTTTTCGAAAAAGGCACAGGTCACATCTGTCTACAAGACGAGTGGTAGAAGTGATTCACAAAACTACCGACCAATATCCTTGGCAACGATTTCTTATAATATCTTAGAACATATTCTGAGCCCAAACATAATGAGATATCTTCAACAGAATGGCTTCCTCAGTGCAAACCGACATCGATTTCGAAAACACCGATCCTGTGAAACTCAACTCGCACTTTTCTCACATTTCTTACCGAAAGCTTTGGATCAAGGCAATCAGGTAAATGCAGTATTTCTTGATTTTCGAAAAGCATGACATGGTGAATCAAGTGAAGTATGTGACTGGAGTGAGAACTTTTTGGTAGGGAGAACACAGCATGTTATCTTGGATCATCATCAGATGTAGAAGTGACTTCAGGTAAGGTAAGTGTCATGGGACCCTTGCTGTGATCCTGAAGACAATATTACTAATAAAATCAATCTTTTTGCAGATGATGCAGTTATCTATAATGAAGAACTATCTGAAAGAAGCTGCAAAAATTTTCAATCAGATCTTGATAAGATTTGAAAGTGGTGCTAAGATTGGCTATGATTGTAATATCAAAAACTCACTACTGGAGTCGGCCAACTCATACAAATACCTCGGTGAAACACTTTGCAGAGATAGGAAATGGAATGATCAGTTGTCGATAAAGCTTTTGGTTTATTGCTAGAATACTGGGGAAGTGCAATCAATCTACAATGCAGATTGTTTACAAATCACTCTTGTGACTGGTTTGAGGATACTGCTCAAGTACATGGGACCCATACCAGATAGGACTAACATGGGATATTGAATATATACAGAAAAGGGCAGCACAAATGGTCTCAGGTTGTTTAACATGTCGGAGAGTGTCAAAGAGATTCTGAAGAAACTGAACTGGCAGACTCTTGAAAATAGACTTAAAATATCTTGAGAAAGTCTATTAACAAAGTTTGAAGAACCAGCTTTAAATGATGCTGCTACGAATATACGAGAATCTCCTACATATCGCTCACTTAGGGATTGTGAGAATAAAATTAGAATAGTTACTGCATTCACAGAGGCATTCAAATAATTATTCTTCCCACACTCCATACGCTAATGGGACAGGAACAAAACCTAATAACTGCTACAGTGGGACATACCCTTTACCAGAGTACAGGTGTATATGTCCTCATGTGTAATGGAGACACATGCTTGCAACGCTGGCATTCATTACAGTGATTTAGGCATTGGCGTTCTTTACAGTGACTTATGTAAAGTCTGACAGATCGGTAGAGAGCCGATCAGTGATACCTCAATGCGATTCTGTCAAGATTTTTCACAAATCCGAGATGACCTGATGTCAGTTCTTCATGAAAATTCTTCACTATAGCTGGCTGTAAGTAAGTTAGGAATACGACTAATCTTGTATGTCCCACTGGATCATAATTGCTTTTACACAGTTTTCCATCTATCAATCAGAATTACGGTTTGACAGCTTCTTCCTTCTGTAAGGCACGTATGATGTTCAGTAGTCCTTAATCTTCTATTTATTAATTTGCTGTTTTGTTAGCACAACGTTCACTGGGATATTATCAACGCTGTAATGTTCCTGCAGTTAATTCCGCGATCGGGCGGCATTCTTATGTTTCCCTTAATTTTTTCTATGACTATGGTACCACGTTTCTAAAGCTTCAGTGCTTCCTCAAGGTAGTATTATAGACCCCTTTGCTGTTCCTTACCTTGTCTTAGTTTTTTTGCAGATGACGCTGTCGTTTATCGACTAGTAAAGTTATCAGAAGATCAAAACAAATTGCAAAACGATTTAGAAAAGATATCTGTATAATGCGAAAATTGGCAATTGACACCAGATAATGAAAAGCGTGAAGTTATCCACATGAATGCTAAAAGGAATCCATTGAACTTCGGTTTACGATAAATCACTCAAATCTAAAGGCCATAAATTCATCTAAATACCTACCTAAATACTTAAATTCAAAGGAACACTTAGAAAATGTTGTGGGGAAGGCCATACAAAGACTGCGTTTTATTTTCCGGACATTTATAAAATGTAACTGATCTACTAAGGAGACTGCCTACACTGCGCTTGTGCGCCCTCTATTAGAGTACTGCTGCGCAATGTGGGTTTCTTACCATATAGGATTGACAGAGTACATAAAATAAGTTCAAAGAAGGACAGGACAGGTTGTATTATCGCAAAATAGGGGAGAGAGTGTCACTGAAATGATACAGTCTTTGGGATGGACATCATTAAAAAAGGCGTTTTTCGTTGGGGAGGAATCTTCTCAGGAAAAATTCGAATCATCAACTTTATCCTCCGAATGTGAAAATATTTAGTTGTCACCGGCCTACATAGGGAAAAACGATAACCATGATAAAATAAGGGAAATCAGAGCTTATACGGAAAGACTTTGGTGTTCGTTCTTTCCTCGCGCTATACGAGATTGGAATAATAGAGAATTGTAAAGATGGTTCGATGAACCCTTTGCCATGTACTTAAATGTGATTTGCAGAATATCCATATAGATGTAGTTGTAGATTTTGATCGATTCTTCATCATTTTTCAGCTTGGATCAAGGGTAGTAGTTCTCACAACAGTGAATTGTGAGACAAAAAAATAGGGTCGGCTCTTACTGGTTGCTCAAATAATAGCACGGCTTTCTTTTTTTTTCTCAGCCACACACTGAGTAATATTCTCAGAGTTGGAGAGTAGTCTTTCCTGCACGAAAACAGAAGCAGTCTCGTAGTCACTGGCATCAGTGACTCACGTCAGTAAGAATCGGGACTGGGCGTATAGAAATATTACTGGCTCCGGCGGTGGTGGCGTGGGATGCAGGTGCAAGTTTTCGTTGCCAATGGAAGCATGGAGATAAACGGCGGGAAATTATAACATCTCTGTATTTATGCGGGAGCCATGTTAACGCGCGAAGTTCTGTGTTGGTCATAGTGAAGTGACGGTGTTAGCTAAGGTTGCGTTGTTTATGTTGTGATTTGAACATCAAAGGAGAAAATGTTTGACCCACACGGTTAGTGTGTTTGTTTTTGCTATTGTTAGTGTTATTGTTGTGGTCTTCTTGTTGGTTCGCCCGTATTATAATTGAATACGTCGCTTTTGATGTATAAATTATCTGGAGTTATTGGTGCGTAAATGGAAGAACTTTGTGCAGTACGGGGCAACCGAAGTTAGTGAAGTTATGGGGATACCGCCTTTATATTCGAGAGATTGGGATGTAGGTAGCACAGTTGTCAATATGTTGCTTGAGGGGTTGAACTGGAAAAAACAAACCGAGGGTCTGCTGAACCATTTGAGTTCAGCTACTTATGTTATTAGGGCCATTGGAAATTTTGACGATATACATTTCAGTGAACTAGCGTACCACGCCTATTTGCATTCTCTGTTTTCGTATGGCATCATATTCTGGGGTAACTCACCATTGAGTAAAAGAGTGTTCATTGCACAAAAGCGTGTAATCATAATAATTGCTGGAGCTCATCCAAGATCATCCTGCAGACACTTATTTAAAGAGCTAGAGATCTTCACTGTAGCCTCACTATGAAGTTTGTTATTGACAATCCGAACGAATTCAAAGTAAAAGCATTGTACATGGCTACAACATGAGGAGAAAGGATGATCTTCACTGCTCAAGGTTAAATTTAACTTTGGCTCAGAAGGGGGTAAATTATGCTGCCACAAAAGTCTTTGGTCACTTACCTAATAGCATCAAAAGTCTGACAGATGTGTCATACTCATAATCTGTGGAACAAGTACTAATCTAATCTTGAGTACTGCAAACCTTTTTAATTCTTTTTGACTAGTCTAAAAATATTAATGTACTACAAAGATGCTGTTTTTAAGTGTTATCTTAGTTTTGTTTTGGAAGCTGGTAGGGCTTTTATTCTTTTTTAACTGGAAATCTTTTGTATAATAAGCAATCTGCAGTAGGTTTTTGCCACCCAGTTGTAGTAGGGTACTGTTGATATACTAGTGATCTACTCTTGTGCTGCAATTGTGTAGTACACTGTTTAGCATTAGTTTAGTTTGAGATGAAAAATAGTTTCAAATAGCCTACATACATACAGGCAATGGTCATTATTTTATATTCTTTGAGTATGGTTTTATGGAACTCTCTTCCAATAAATCTGATTGCTCGTAAAAGCATACTTAAATATTCAGTGTGTGTTTTGAGCTGTTTATTGTAATTTATGATAGTGTCGATCCGTGGCCTAATTCATAAATAAATAAACATTGATGTTGAAACTTCAGCCAGATTATAAAAAGAGATTGAAAATAGTTTGTTTGTGTACTCAAAGTTGGGGTATTGTAGTTGAAACAACAGTGATAGTTCATTCATTAGTTTTTGTAACCCTTTTTGAAACATCATAATGACACATACATGACTGGAATGTCATCGCTGTTATCCACACTTTCAAAAAAAATTTTCTCGAAATCAGTAGTTCAGTACAATAGAGAGATGAATAAAAATAAAGAATAACAATTTTTTTCCAAACATTTTCAGATTCTATGCAAGGTGGTTATTACAACAACTCGACAAACTTTGATAGCCCATCAACCCAACAGCCATCTAAAGCTCCCGTAAGTATGACTTGCACTGACTGTCTTTGTGTGAAAATAAGTAATGACATAGGAGATTCTTATGTGCATTTAAGTACTATTATTCTGCTAGTTATGTGATAGCCTACTGCCGGTAAAGGAAATAGAGGAATTCATGCAGAAGACCCACAGAGGTACAATGGAAAGGGTGAAATAATGATTACTGAAGTAGGGCCTATTCAACATAAAGAAAACAACTGGAATTTGCTTTGGAATTGACAGATGGTCACCAATAGTTTTTATTAGTGCAACTAATACACCAGGCACTTTAGAATGTAGTTGTAACCAGAGGTCTTTAAATTCAATACCTATGCTCCAATGCTGAAGTCATCGTGTGTGTGCAATTTTTTTTTGAAGGTGGTGTTATAGTTCCACTGACGTGTGTTAACCCATCAGTGATATCTACTACTTAAGTCTTAAAGTTATTTTGTACAGTCTTCTTATTACTCCTTTTATTTAAACTTAATGCTTATAAACAAGCATCCACCCACATAAAGTTTTGAGAGTTGTTTGCCTTGCTTATCCTCAAGTTACTTTGTAAATCTTTCTCTCTTCTTGCACCACTCTCTCATTCACCTACACAGCTTCTTTTCCTTTGGAGTCATCAGTCCTCCTGACTTTTGGGGCTCACTACAAATTCCTGTGTGAACCATTTCATCTTAGAGTAGCAGTTGCAACCTAGGGCCTCAATTACCATATTTGGGCCATTCCATGTCAGATCAACAAACACTACAACCTGACCCTCTCAGATTTTTTTTGAAATTAACTATGCATATATTACACATAAAGCATGACACAAATTTTTCTGATGAAAAGTTACCAAGTAATAGACCTTCAAAAATTGAAAATATGACAAATTTTTGACTCGCGGAACAAGGCCGTAGGAAAAATAAAAAGCTTTAGAAAACTTAAAATATGAGCAGAAGAATTATAGAAAGCATCATTTGAAATGAAAACGGTCTAACCAAATTACTTGGAAAAGTTGGCAGAGAACATGAAGGAAGTATACAAGTAAGAAACTGAAGTGCCAGAACAGTGTTAAGGAAAAATTATTATGAACCCTCTGAAAGATTCTGGTAACATATTTGGTACAGAGCGGTCTGTTTGGTAGACAAAGTATTCTGTAAAATGTTATGAAAATAATATCCCAAGATAGCACACCAGTCAGTATATAATTAAAGAAAAATGTGTGTGAAATATTAAAGCATTGTAGTAACAATCAAAGTGTTGGGTATAAATCCATGAATGAAAGATGACTCGTTAAGAGTCAGGTTTGTTGCAACCTCTTTTGTATACATACACTGACTGAATTATCAGAATTGGTCAACTGAAGCCCTACCAATAGGAGATGTTGGCTTTTTCCCATAGTATGATGATGGTGCATATGAAGAAACAGAAAGAGAACAGAACACTGACTATTTATTTTGTGTCTGCATTAATTATTGGAATGTGGGTTGTGATAGGCTAATCTGAATCTTAGTACAATATCTAGCTTAGGTTGGAAGGTGACAGGTTGTGAGTTGGCAGAGGGGTTGAATGCTTCAGTTAACCCTCCAAAAACTGGAAAAATTTTTCACCATAATAAATACTCGTGGGAAATGTAAGGTACTTGGGCACACAGCTATTGGCTGGTGATCAAGTTGCAGTGTAAAGCAGTCAGAGACCAATAATAATAACATGCAATATTTCATATTGCACAATATTATTGACTGTAGAGAAGATTGAACGTTGTCTGATATATTGTGCAATATATTGACAAATCGGCTGAAATTAGACTTTTAATTGAGCAAAGTGCTTAGATTTTAGTCTCAGACTAATATTGTATATCTTTTTCAGCTCAGTCTCATATGATAAACTATTTATTTTGTGGTTTTTGTTGTCGTTAAGTACAAATGGCTTCAAAATCTATGGAAACCACATTCATTTGAGAACAGTTTAAAGTATATTGGGGTTTGTCAGCCTCATGGCATGTTAAATTAAATGATTATAGTAATGATGAAAATCAAAAAGAGCAGTATTGTCAGTTGTTGTTGAAATATATGAAAATATACCCGAAAGCAGATAGGTAAAGAAATTAAATTCGTCGTGGACAAATGATAGAAAACAACAGGAAAGAATGAAGAGTGCATTGAAAAGGAGAGCTGATGCTGACTAGCTACTAGGGCTATGCAGTTTTAAGAGAAGGTAATAAGTACTGTTTGTAGGATGTCATGCCACACCAACCACTTATGCAATTGTAAATACAGCAGTTGATTGGTGGATAAGTAGTCTTCTCAGAAATTTCATTATGATTTGTGAGTACAGGTACTTGCGAACTGAGGTGTCTTCTCAAAAGTTTTGCTTACATCTGGATTGTGAGTCCAGTGGTCAGTAGAATGACCCAGTTAGAAGCTCACGCCAAAAATCTGACACTCAGTCTTGCCCAAGCAATCTTGTGGTGCGTCCCCCCCCCCCCCCCCCTCTCTCTCTCTCTCTCTCTCTCTCTCTCTCTCTCTCTCTCTCTCTCTCTCTGGGGGGATTGAGGTTTTCGTCTCTTGTGACAAATAGAGGACCTTCTTTCTCAGTATCCTACTTAGATTTACCCAGATAATCTCACTGTTATCAATTTCATGTTTTAACCAGCAAAACCTAGTATCTTATGAGCTCTACTGGTTTCTAGGAGCACTTCCAATTCTGCCATTTTGTTGAGAAGGCTTTGAAGTTTACTTGTAGATTTTTTAATATTCTCGTCTTTGGAGAGTGTTTCTTTTAATCTTGCACATAATACAATGGGGTTTCCTGCAGGTGTCACTGTCTGGACAGGATGGAGAATTGCCTACCTAATAAAATCTTGTCTGCACACCACGCACTCAGCCGCCTGGATAGCAGCCTCTGATGTGTGGTATACACGTGGCCACTTTTGGGAGGACTTTACAGTTCTCAACACGATAGCACAAGTCTAGGAAGCTCCAGCCTACCTTGTCACAGAACCTTCAGAGTCTTTGGTCCATCAGAGTCAGAAACAAGGAAGCCATGACTAAGTTCTGGGGGCAGTGCTGTAGATTGTGAACTGACTTTCTCAGCTAGTTGTCAGTCACTGGAAGGATCCAAATATGACCTAAAAACCCAGATGACAGGCATTAATTGCTCCAAAGTGGTCCATAATTTTATTCGGTTCCATCCTGTTGCCTTTGTGGTTGAAGGAACAAATTCTTTGACATGTTGAATGAGGTAGCCTAACATACATGCTGAATGCACGCAGTAATTCTTCTCATTCCTTGCTGTCATTTCCATAAGGGGAACAATTATTTACCATATGTTTGAACTGCTGATGATAAATAGACCCACACACTTTTAAGTTGGCCGCCAATGAGGCACCCTCCCACCACCACCACCTACTCCAGTCCTGTAATCCGGAAGGTGTACACGATCAAAGGCAGAGCCACATGTGAAAGCACCCACGTGATTTACCAACTGACATGCCTATACTGTGAAGCCTTCTATGTGGGAATGACCAGCAACAAACTGTCCATCCACATGAACAGACACAGGCAGACAGTGTTTGTTGGTAAAGAGGATCACCCTGTGGCTAAACATGCGTTGGTGCACGGCCAGCACATCTTGGCACAGTGTTACACCGCCGGGTTATCTGGATACTTCCCACTGACACCAATCTATCAGAACTCCGGAGATGGGAACTTGCCCTTCAATATATATTGTCTCTTCCCGTTACCCACCAGGCCTCAACCTCCACTAATTTCAAGTTGCTGCCCCTACATTCACACACACACACACACACACATATACAGAAGCAGGCAGACATACATAAAGGCAAAGAGGTTGGGCAGAGATGTCAGTCGAGGCGGAAGTACAGGGGCAAAGATGTTGTTGGATGACAAGTGATGTACGAGGGGCAGCAACTTGAAATTAGCGGAGGTTGAGGCCTGGTGGGAAAAAAGACAGGTATACCCATCTTTTTGCCCCCTAAGGTAAGTCTTTCCGCTCCCGAGATTGGAATGACTCCTTACCCTCTCCCTTAAAAACCCACATCCTTTCGTCTTTCCCTCTCCTTCCCTCTTTCCTGATGAAGAAACCTTGGGTTGCGAAAGCTTGAAATTCATGTGTGTGTTTTTATTGTGTCTATCTACCAGCACTTTCTCGTTTGGGGAGTCCCCATGTTTGTCAATCTATGGACATTCTAAATAAACCAATACCCATGTTTGTGCTGCTCCAGACACCAGTTTTATCATCCTTATCTTTTTGTATCTTGAAGCTTGTATGTTTGAACCTAGTTGCGTTATGGTTACTGAACAAGGTGAAGATTGTAATGGGGTGTCCGTTTAATTGCTTCTGTCCCTCCTATTTTGTATACCAATCCAAGTAGCACAAAAAAAAGAAAAAAAGTTCAAATGGCTCTGAGCACTATGGGACTCAACTTCTGAGGTCATTAGTCCCCTAGAACTTAGAACTAGTTAAACCTAACTAACCTAAGGACATCACACACATCCGTGCCCGAGGCAGGATACGAACCTGCGACTGTAGTGGTCTCGCGGTTCCAGACTGCAGCGCCTAGAACAGCAAGGCCACTTCAGCCAGCCCCCAATAGCGACACCAATGAATTTTGGTGTACCACTGCTCCAGTAGTCCTCATTCCCAGGCAAATTTAAGAGGTCAGGATTCATATGTGTTCTTAAGGTTGAAAGTACCAGGTGGACCAAGTCAGATGGATTTTGCGTCAGATAGTTCTTTCTGTTATGAACAGCATAATACAGGGTTTCCGTAGTTCCAGAGATTTTTACTTGAGTGATAATGTCTGATTGTCAACATGAATGCTCTCTATTCTTTCAGGGAAAATTGGAACATTTGTCTAACTGCTGAATGTTGATTTGATTTTACACACACACACACACACACACACACACACACACACACACACACACACACACACACATACACATATTGGTCAAGCCCACTGCTGCCCACACCAAAACTGTGTTTATTGTGCAGTATCCTGTGTCTAGTAAAGCCAACCAATGCCCTTGAACAGTGCAAGGAGATCCTTTCCCAGTGCTTTGCTAGACACAACTACTTCAGGTCTGCTTGATCAGAATACTCTTTGTCTTTTAATCTCAAATGCCTCACATTCGATTCAAAGATCAGAGGTGATGCTGTTCCCTCGCCCACACCGCACATCCTACATCTGGGGTCTTCTATTATCCCCACGGTATGTAGGTGTTTTTTGAAATTCCCATGGCCTGTCAATAGTCCAACCATGAGTTTCATTTCTCTTCTGTTCAAGCTCAGGATTGAGAGACTTCTCTTAGAACATAACTTCGCCATCAATACCTTGCCATGTTTTTGCTTTTGGACCTTAGCCCAATATTCTATATGCTGTTTCCTTGTCCAGACTCATAATTTTATCTTGGTCATCCCCTTGGTGATTGTCAGAACAGGTTCTGGTCCGATAAATGGTGTCATTGCCCCTATCGGCTTGTTCATTACCACTACTCCCTGAGTGACAAGATACCCACAATAGGTTTACCCTATTGCTTTCCCCTATCTCCACAAGTACTTTGTGGCAATCTGCCACGATCTTTGATCTTGTTGCAGAGGCTGACAATGCTTTCACGGCAGCTTGGCTGTCTGATAAATGAAAATGCTACGACCTCTGTAGCACCTCTGCAAATTCTTCTCCACGGTCACCCTGACAGCAGATATTTCTGTTTGAAACACAGTTGCCATCTTCCCTAGAGAGATTGCACTCTCCAGCCTTGGCTGCATTCCGTACACCCCGGCCCCCACACCTTGGTCTGTTTTCAGACCATCAGTGAAGCAGACTATGTCCCCGGTAAGGTATCAAAATTTGTTCTCCCAGAGTTCTCTATTTCCAATTACTACATTGAAAGGCTTGTCGAAGCAGCTGGGACTTACTACATAGTCGGCCGGCATTTTCCCAACCATACTTATGTCTACCTCACTCACTATTTTAGTGTGAGGTCCTGGATAGCTCAGTAAGTTCCAGTTTTTGCCAGTCTTTAACATGTGTGCTTCAGCTGCTGCCTCCATCTTTACTCATAGGTGTAATGGGGGCATGTCCAGCATGGTTCCCATCCCAGTAGTGGGTGTGCTGCTAATTTTGCCTGTAATGGCCAAGCAGGCCAATCTCTGCACCTTAGCAAGCTCCTTAGCAGCTACCTGCTGTTATACCTTTTTCCACCACACTGTAGCCACATAAGTGTCATAGGTCTTACTACCGTGGTATATATCCAGTTCATACTCTTGGGGCTTAAGAGTCAGTTTTTGCCACAAGCTCTCCTGGCACTCATTAGAGTACCTTTTGCATTGGAACAGGTGCTCTTACTTGAGGGGTCCATGATCCATGCTTACCCCGAGATATTTCACTATCCCCTCCACTAGCAGAGTTTCGTCGAGAAGCTTGAGATCCCTATATGTGTATTGGATCTGCTTCTTTGTAAATGGTACTACAACAGTCTTCTTAGGACTGACCCTTAGAGCCTGTTTACTGCACCCATTATGCACAGTGTTGAATGCTCCTAGTGCCTTAGCTCTGACTGTACTTGAAAATTTGCCAAGTATTACTATGACAAGATCGTCTTCATATCCCTAGCAAGAGTACTGTCTAGAGTTTAATTCTACAATAAGTTCATTCACCACAAGTGAACTGTGGATTTCTTTTCAAAGAATTTTCTTAAAAATTTATTTACTAGCGATTCATCAAGAACATTAACACATTTAATACACTATGTGAGTGTGGAAGTAGTTGCCAGGGAGTAACTGATGAAATCATAATGAAATTGCTTTTAACAAATGGGAATTTTATTCCTAAAAGCATTTTTTTAAAGAAACAGATTTAAAATTATAATCAGAAAGCACCCACTAAATATCAAGTTACAGTTTATTCAGAGGCCGAAAGAAACATTTTTAACTGTATGAGCTTCCGGGCTGAGAACCTTGCTGCTCCCTTTTGACTCTGCCATAGCCACATCCGCTCACAATGAACTCTGAAAGACTACACAGGTGCAAATCTGCATCACACCAGATTACTTTAAACTAAAAGTTTTAACAATTCACACAAGCACATAAACTATGCACCCTGTAAGAGTGATGGAAATGTTACAAAACACTAAAATTAAAAAAAATTAACTTGCCACCAAAGGTGCAACTTAATTTTAACTTCCAAGAAAAGTCTTGCAGTGGTAGGGTGGCAACTTTATATACTAAAATGACCATTTAAATAAAAGCCCACGAAATGCAATCCTATGTAAAATTATACAAGGTTGGCCAAACGAGTTAACATGCTCTACAGTACACATATACCGCCTCTCAAGACGATAGGCCAGATAAAAACATATTTCAGGAATTAGGCCGTTACACTCCAAGCAATAAATTCATTAACACACCGAATCCGACAAACATGACAGAGGCAGCTACTAACTTAGGGCAGATTGATAGGAAGATTACCGAACAATCCGAACCGCAGGTTGCTCTAACCCGCCCCTACTCCACAAGGGAAAAACGGACCATCCAATTCATAAATAACCACCTTCCCACAGGTGGGCAAATGGAGAAGAATGGTGGACAACCCCAAAACAAAGTGTCTGGTGACCTCACCAAGAAAACAAGTAGAATTTAACAAGTAAATGAAATAACATATCGCCAATCACTTAACTTGTATTAACTGCGATTTCCAGAGAAGACCTGGTGCAGCACCCCCCAAAACGCTCTACCGAACTGTCTACTGCCAGCCGCTTCAACGGCCCAGGAAGGTCGGCCGCGAAGCTGCTACCCCTCACTATACTGCGCGGTCCACTGGACTCACGTGGCGACCTCACATGCGCTGACGCTCAAGGCGGACAAGTCATCTTGTGTCTCAGTGCTTGATTGACCAACCAATTGATCCAACCGCCAATGACCATTGCCTGAGCAACTCGAGCAGACCGGCGGCCTTACGCGCAGACTCAGATGCAGGAACTAAGCCCCGACTGGGCGACCACTTGCTGAGTTCTCTTACTGGAGGAGTGGAAAGACTCTCATTTATCCGGCTTTATAGATTGATCTGAACAAAATACATACTAACACTCCGGACAACAGACAGACACCAACTGCCTCACAGATTCGGATGAGAGTCAGACGAGCAAGCTGGGGATGAGAGAGTGGCCTCAGACTCACCCAGATTGACCCAGACTGATTGCGACAGACTGCTGTCGAGCTCATAGCGCCCCTTAAATGAACGTGAACAGGCAACCTTTCCCCTTTCCCACCAGGGGGAGATACAAAAGCTGTCATTGCCACAGCTGCACCACTGCCAGAAACGGAGGGCAACTACTTCACACTATGCGCTGCGGTGCGCTCTTCAGAACAGCAATTTTTACCACGGCTCAACAAGGTTCCACAGTAGAGGGTACGGGACACCTCCTTGTGGACAGCCTCCGGTGCTGTTTACCATTTTTTCTTGCATCATTGTGGTTTCTACCTTTCTGCCACTGAGCGTGGCTCTAATCCACCTGCAGATGCACTTCTACTGCATTAACCATGGATTTGAAGGTCATGTTGCTAAAAGTCCCTTTGATGTCCAAGAAGATGCAGAGGGCTATTTCCTGAAAGTGTAGTGGTTTCTCCACCTTCCCAAAAAATTGGAGTGCAGTTTCACATGATTTTCTTGGTTGGTATGCATGCTGGTTTGTGTGTAGAGGGACCCTAGTTAACCTCATCTCCCTAACAATCACGCTGACCAATTTTTGTAATGTTTTAAGAGGAAAGGAGGACAGACTAATTGGTCTCATATCCTTGGCCTTGGTATGATCAGTTCTCCCTGGCTTTGGAATGAAAACAATCTTCACTGCTCCTCCAGATGTTAGGAATGATGCCCCCTGCTAGGCTAACCCCAAATAAGCTGCATAGGAATCTTATTAAGTTCACCTTTATTTGTTGCAGGAGCATTGGAAAAATTCTATCTGGGCCAGGTGACTTGAATGGTTGGAATGTTATCACCGCTTATTGGATTTTACTATGGACAACATATTCTCTGACTGATTCCCAGTTCTCTGTTCAAACACCTGAAAACCGATATCTTACAGGGATCTCGTTCTGGTCTATGTTGTCTGTCAGAGTGCATTGAAGAAAATGAGTCTCGAGTAGTAGTTCCAGTGTTTCATGTGCTGTCATTGTATACTCCCCATCCTCTTTCTTTTAAGTTCCTCCTGGATTATGCTGAAATTTAGTTGGACATTCTGATCATATGTCTTTGGTATCTAATACATCAAATTTGAGATTCAACAAAGAAACTACTGTTTTGGAGCACAAGTATATAAGGTGGTAGTGTGTTGTTCTGCTGTAGTTATTTCCCAGGAAACAACAGTAATACAACATCAGAAGCAGCTGAGAGATCAATAAATACAAGGTGAGGCACAGAAGACAGGCCATACCAAATACCTCCAGAATGAGTAACATACATTGACCTGTATGTTTACTCCTTTGTGATAGACAGTGTGTAAAATTTTTTTGATGTAGGCAATTATTTTTAATGTTATAGCTGGTACTGACTCCTTTTGAAAGTGGTTGTGTATGGCTCACCGCAGCATTGGAAATAGCATTTAAAGATTTCTTCGGTGACATAACAAGTTTAGAACTTTATCAAATAGTAATAATATAACAGCATTGTAAATTGCTGTCTCCTCATCAGAAGAAGACGTCTCACAGACATTTGCCTTACTGAACCAAATGTAAGCAGACTTGGAACTTTGCTAGTTTATGCTGTTATAAGTCGTGACCTGCTATCTTTCAAAGCTGTCTACTAAGTACTGCACTGAATTAAATACCTATAACATACAGCTTTTTGCTGTTTTGAGTCTGGCCTACACTGAGGTGACAAAAGTCTACAGATGGCAGTAGTATCATATGCACAAGATATAAAAGGGCACTGCATTGGTGGAGCTGTCGTTTGTAATCGGATGACCCATGTGAAAACGTGTGTTTGAGGTAATTATGGCTGCACGACTGGAATTAACAGTCTTTGAATGCACAGTGCTAGTTGGAGCTAGATGCAGGGGACATTCCATTTTGGAAATCGTTAAGGAGTTCAATATCCCAATATCCACAGCGTTAAGAGCGTGCCACAAACACCAAATTTCTGGCATTTCCTCTCACCATGGACAACACAGTGGCCGACAGCCTCACTTAATGACTGAGAGCAATAGTGATTATATAGAGTTGTCAATGCTAACAAACTAACAATGCTTCGTATAATAACCACAGAAATCAATTGGGATGTACAATGAACATATCCATCAAGGCAGTGTGGCGAAATTAGGCATTAATGGGCTATGGTAGCAGACGACTGATGCAAGTGCCTTTGCTAACATCATGATATTGCCTGCTTTGCCTTTTGTGGGCTCGTGGACCATCGGTTTGACGAGAGATGACTGGAAAACAGAGGGCTGGTCAGATGAACTTCAGCTGATGATAGGGTCTGAGTGTAGTGCAGACCACATGAAGCCACGGACCTGAGTTGTCAACAAGGCACTATGCGATCTAGTGTTAACTCGATAATGGCATGGGCTGTGTCTACGCTGAATGTAGCGGGTCCTCTGGTCCAACTGAACTGATCATTAATGAGAAATGTTTATGTTCAACTACTTGGAAACCATTTGCAGCCATTCATGGACTTCATGCCCCAAACGGCGATGGAATTTTTATGGATGTAAGTGCTCCACACCATCGGTCACAGTTGTTCACAATTGATTTGAAGAAGATGTAACATTTAAGATCATTATAGTGATGTGCTTTCCTTTGTACTTTGAGTAACTGAAAGATATAACAGAGTCGTTCATCAGCTGTTTAACCAGTACCTATTTTCAAAGACTTGCATTCTAGACATGCAGACTAGTTCCAGTTCACATGGGTCAAATATCTGTAGTCATTCTTGTCATCTAATTATTGGTTGATTACTTATCTGGTGCTGTAATTTAGGTTTCCCATCCCTTAGAGGTGATGTTCAGTTCAGTCTAACCTTATGTTGAAACTTGTACTTACTTGGAAAGGATAAGTGCTCAAGGTTTAAATCTAGCATACTTGTTATCTTCTTTATCCACTGTCATTTTCTGTGCTTAGAAGTGAACAGAATACTATCCATTGCTTGTTTTTGCTTCCTAAATTAGCCAGTTTCATGGAGCCTTCACATTTTCCAAAAGGGTAGCAATTTCCAGCATCATACACTTAAAATAATATGTTCTGAAATCTCAGCCCATCAACAGGTTTCTCTGATGTAATAAAATACCAATAACTTCCCAGAATGGGAGTAATGCAGTGTTGTTCATATCTGTGATGCAAGAGAATTTATAACAAATTTATACCTGAAGCTGAACCTTCCTTTTTGTCGTACAGTACACTCACATGTAAGGAACATTACTATCTTAAACTGCTGTTGGTGAATATCGGCTTTTGACTGGATGTTGGTCACCAATTACTATTACACTTTTGGTCCAACACAAGGTGGTCATAATTAAACTGATGGTGTTCTGAGTGCTGTAGTGTGGCCCAAATTCATCGTAAGACACTGAAGCACCATTGGTGTGTTAATTAATCAGTGTGCTGAAAAAAATTATAGTTCCACTGCCTGCCGCCAGGTGAAAACATGGTGCTGTAAGCAGTCAGAATGTGAAATGTTTCCTGTTCTGCTGTCAATATGCCGTTTGTTGCTTGCTGGCATGTGTTGATTTCTTTCGTGAAGTGACTTGGTGTAAAGGGTTAAGAAGGCTGAAGTTTTACACATAAAACATAATGACTGTTGAAGAGAGAGATTGTGTGCAGCTGGTAAAGCTGTTTTATCAGAACAGCAGCAATAGCAGAGCTGCAGTGCAGGAATATCACCAATGGCAACAGCTGTGGAGAGGCCTCATATCAATAAATGCGCTAATCAATATGATATAAAAATTTGAAGAAAGCAAACCAAAGACTGTGATTTATGGGCAAACCCATAGAAAATGTAACAGATCTACTGAATAGACTGCTTCCACTACGCTTGTCCACGCTCTTCTGGAATATTGCTGTGCAGTGTGGGGTTTGCGTCCGACAGGATTGATGGAGAGTACTGAAAAAATTTAAAAAAGAACAGATCATTTCGTATTATCATAAAATAGGGGAAAGAGTGCCACAGATATGATACATGAATTGGGGTGGCAATCATTAAAAGAAAGACTCTTTTTGCTGCGACAGGATCTTCTCATGAAATTTCGATCACCAACTTTCTCCTCAGAGTGATTGTGCAACACACACCTCAAATCTCGCAGCTTGTGCTCGAGCTATGTCATGGGAATTCTCTCTCCCTGGTCAACAGTTCAAAATTTTTGAGGTGTGTTTTACTCTTGTATTGCTACAGGATTTAGAATTGGTATGTAATGAAGCTCCAAGATAGTCTACAACTCCATACCATAGCCCTTCACTTCTTGGCGTGACATGTGGCTGGGAAGTATTGTTTGGATGGATGAGGCACATTTTACTCTGCATGGTGCCATGAATGCACAGAACTGTTGCATATGGGATTCTATTCTGCCAAATGTTGTGCAGGAATATCCACTACACTTAGCTTATGTGACTCTGTGGTGTGGTTTCACAAGCTGCTCCTTTCTTGACCTGTTTTTCTTTGAGAATATGACACCTCGTGGGCGTGTTAGTTGTACAACGACATATGCACGATATAAGGGCCTCCTTGTGTAATACGTGGTTCCAACTTTGCAAGAATACAACTGTGTCCATACTGCTATTTTCGTGCAAGATGGGGGGACACTACATGTTGCTTGCGAGGTGAAAGATTTGCTTCGAGAAACCTTTTGTAATGGCCACATCGTCTCAAGGCGATTTCAAGATGTGTGGTCTTCCACACCCCCCAGAAAGATCTATTCTATAAGGGGTGTATCCAGACTCTTCCTAATCAGAAGGATAGCACACTACAACACATTGTTCTGATAACACTGGATAGCTGTAAACAACTGTTGACAATGCCATATTAAGGGTTCAGCATGTTGCTGAGTTGGGAGACCTTATTGAACATGTCACATAACTTGTGACGATATCCTAATAAACTGCCAGAACCATCGTTATCATGTATTTGATCATTCCTCCCATTTTCCTGCACCTGCACAACATTCTGACTGCTTACAGTGTGCCATATTTGAACATAGTCAATTACTTTATAGCCACCCAGTACAAAGAGGTTATAGTAGTATTACACTGAACAGCCAAAGAAACTTGTACACGTACCTAATATTGTGTAGGCCTCCGTGAGTACACAGAAGTGTCATTATACAATGCGACATGGACTCGATTAATGTCTGAAGTAGTGCTGGAGGAAATTGACACCATGAATTGCCCAGGGCTGTCCATAAATCCGTAAGAGTATGAGGAGGTGGAGGCCTCTTCTGAACAGTGTGTTGCAGGGCATCCCAGACAGTCTCAATAATGTTCATGTCTGGGGAGTGGCCAGTGGAAGTATTTAAACTCAGAAGAGTGTCCCTGGAGTCACTTTGTAGCAATTCTGGGCATGTGGGGTGTTGCATTGACCTCCTGGAATTACCAAAGTCCATCGGAATGCATAATGGGTGCGAATGGGTGCAGCTGATCATGTAGGTTGCTTACGTATGTGTCACCTGTCAGAGTTGTATCTAGATATCAGGGGTCCCATATCACTCCAACTGTTCAAACCCCACACTATTACAGGGCCTCCACCAGCTTGAACAGTCCCTTGCTGTCATCCAGGGTGCATGAATTCATGAGGTTATCCCCATACCTGCACACGTCCACCTGCTCGATACAATTTTAAATTTTTTCAGTCACCAACAGTCCAATGTTGGTGTTGACAGGCCAATGTGAGGCGTAAAGTTTTGTGTCGTGCAATTGTCGAGGGTACACAGGTGGGCCTTCAGCTCCGTAAGCCCTTATGGATGATGTTTTCATTGAAATCTGCAGAAGGGTTGTACTTCTGTCACGTTGAACGATTCTCTTCAGTTGTTGTTGGTTCCGTTCTTGCAGGATCTTCAGGCCGCGGTGATGTCGGAGATTTGATGTTGTACTGGGTTCCTGATATTCATGGTACACTCGATAAATTGTTTTATGGGAAAATCCCCACTTCATCAGTACTTTAGAGATGCTGTGTCCCATCATTCATTTGTTGACTATTACACCACTTGAATATTAACCTGCCACTGTAGCAGCAGTAACTGATCTAACAACTGCGGCAGACACTTGTCGTATATAGGTGTTGCCAACTGTAGTGACGTATTCTGCCTGTTTACGACTACTGAATAGTAGTACTAGTAGTTGTAATAATAATAATACTCTCAGTACAAGTCTTTTTGTTTTCTTTTCAGGCAAATAAACGAGACCAAAATGTTGTTCCTGTAACAATAAATCAGATATTGACAAGTGCAGATTCGGGGCTAAAGATTGGGACCCAGGATATCACACTGGTGAGAATTTGTGCTCTTACTGTTATTGTATTATATATTCTTGAGGTACTGTCTTATTATGTATGCAGCAAAACCCCATTTGCAAGTTCCCATTTTTTTAAATTTATTTTTGTCAGTACCAACATAGTTTCTGTTCCCTGATTACAATGCTTTCCTGTCATTAACAATTCCTCATTACAACATTTCCTTTGTTTAAAATTATCATGACCTTTAACATTGATTTTCTCACAGTGCCTTGTGTTCCTGCACAAAGTCAGCCTTGAACAAAGTGAAAATTGCAGTGTATATGCAAAGTTAATGATCATGTAATGTAATGTTAGCATGATTTTCGTTGCCAGCATGTCGCATCAGATTCGCCTATATTATAGGTCTGCGGTGTTTGGAAGGATGGGGAAGTATGCTGAGCCACTGCCTTAATGACAATCACAATCTGATGAGAATGACTGCAGCAGCAAACTTCCTTCTGCTCCTTGTGTTGTATTGCAACAGCTTTAATTTAATTTCACAGTCATTTATACCAATAAACACCTTTTTCGAAGATGGCCATCTGTATAATGCACTTTTATGAAACATTGTTCCTCAAGATGCTCTGTAAAATGATGACAATTTCTGCCCTATTTCTCACCAAGGACATCCATGAATCAAGTAACCTCTTGGTGAGCAACAAGCTGAAAATTTCGTGCCTGTTGTTCTTTGTTTGTGTAGACTGCCAACTTTAGTGTTTTAACCAGTATTGTGTTACAAGTTTTATTTACCATAATTTTTCAGTGATTATCAATAAGGAGTCTCACATTAGAACACCAATAGCTTTTTAATATGGTTCCATGAAAGACTTTTGCTTCTGTTTTTTATTTACACCATTGGACATGATCTGCATGAGGAGGGAAACCTGTGTGCATGTTTGTGTGTGTCAGCACTTGGCCACTGCCTTTGTGGTGGATGCTTTGTATACTGTGGAACGACAAGTAGAGCTAATTGCTGTTAGAAAGAAACAAAAACAGTTATGTCAGATTTTTAAAAATATACAAATTGTAAGTTGTTGTTATTTCATATTTTGAATAATATAAAGAGAATCGCAGTAAGAGCAATTTATTCATTTTTGTTTGTTGTTTTCATTGCTTTTCTGTATTTTACGCTTTCTGGGAGTTTACAGTTTCTTTGGATCAGTCCACTGGAAAGTGTAACAAGGTTTTTTTTACTGTAGCTGTTGGCGTGTTGTGGCGCAATAAGAGCACACAGAGTACTGTGAAAATCAGAAATTTGACATGTAATTTTGTAAGTTAGTTTTTGGAAAATTCTTTCTGTTAATATACAGTGAGAAATTTCTCTGAAGGAATTTAAGTGGCACAATGATGATAAGCATATTTGGTTTGATTGCAATTGATTCACAGCGTCGTAGTTAATATCTATTCTCCATTTCATTTTAATGATTTTCTCTCTGTGTCTGCTTTCATGTTCTGTCCATTACTTCTGTGGGTAGCGTATTGCATACAGACGAAACTTTCTCTTTGACAGCTTAATGTGTTCTTGATTGTTTTTGAAATTAAGGATGTGAGTGAAATTTAGTGTTCCTGGATAAAAGGGCAAAAGGGTGGCTGTTGAGCTTGGTGCTTATATTACAGTGCGTAATTTGAAAAAAATTGTATCATTACCAATTTCGCCAGTGCCAAAGAACTGGATAGTTATTCAATTAGTTACTTTCTCACACATTTGAAATATGAGCTTCGTAAAAGCTGAAATTTTCCTAGAGGTGTGATTGATCAAAATTATTTAGTCCTCAAAATAATGATATTCTTCCACTCCTTTCAAATAAATGCCCTCAAAGTAACTTTGGTGAATTTTGTTTAAAATTTTGCAATTTTTGTGATACAGGTTTTGTTAGCTTGTAATAAAATAGTTCTCTTAAAGACTGTAAGTAATATGCACCACTAACCTGCTCATCAAGATGAGAAGTACCACAGAAATGCTGTTGGCGTCTTCCACATTGGGAACATAGAAAATATTGGTCAGATGGTGGAACTGAAATCTGTACCAACAAGTGATGACAAGCCATTTTGACCATGAGCTATTTTCGCAGCAATGGTTCCACCTCCTTCGGACCACATCTGGTGCTGCCAGTCAAATTACTATATATTTGGTGTTTGCTATGAATGTCATATGCTTCAGTGTATAATGTTTAATTGGTATTAATTTCCAATGTTTTGTATGGCAAGTCTTTTTTAGTAGGATAATATGGTCTCCCCTATAACCCAACATGGGGCGAAAGTGTTGCCACAATGTGTGACGTGGCTGAACATGACGAAAATGCCCAAAGTGGGACTCTGTCATTTTTTGTGTGAAGAATTTTGTTTTGTTGTCTGTACATGTAATAACAGGTATCTCATATTTCAACAGATGTAACTTAAATGTATGAGAAGTGTAACGTTTTTACTGCAGAAGTGTAAATGTGAACAGATGTGTGGACAGTTTGAAATGTGAGACAGCTTACAGGGGTTGCTGTCATACATTTTACTGCTTTTTTGTATTATTCTTATACCTTCTTTTATTAACATAATAATAATAATAATAATAATAATAATAATAATAATAATAATAATAGGTTTCTGTTTTGATTTCCATTCAATTTATGTAAAAGAATGCTTCTATACTAAAGTTTTATTTGATTTACTTCAAAATGTAATGTTTGCAACTTTTATTGCTCTCTCTCGTCATGGATAATACAATTACTGAAACTATAAGTTCCACAATCTCTGGTTCTTTTTTTGTGTAATTATGGACTCATTTAATTTACATCCCAAGTAAAATAGCTTTCTCAGTGAAAACAGTTCTATAAATAGATGGTCAATGAGGTTTATGTCGCATAACAACTATTCTCGATTATTGTGCCTTAAGTCTTATTGTGCTTCAGATATTTTTCCTGTTGTGTGCAGGTTACAATTTGTGGTATCATAACAAGAATGCAGGTGGCATCAATGAAAGTGACTTACGTGATAACTGATGACACAGGATCAATTGAAGCACACTTATGGGTTGAAGCTGATGTAAGTACATTTATATTTATGTTGTCATTTAACACCTTACATAATACTTCTTTTCTCAATGAACCATGAATGGTGCCAGTGGTAATAGAGTAAATCATCATGGTTTGTTGCCTACAGTATTGACCCCAGAAAGAAAAGAGGCACATAGTACAATAGATTATAATTTATTTTAAAATGGAGACCTCATGATAGAAGAGAGCCATATAATAAATGGTTTGTCTGGCTGTGATGGTCTAATAAAAGGATTCTCATCAGTCAGATTTATGCGGGAAGGAAGAAACAAAATTGTAATTCTGACAGAAATGCATTATTCAGGGAATTTTGGATAATGGAAAATGGGAACAAGTTTACTAAAGGCATACAGAAAATGCAAAGTTTATTTTTAAAACACTATGAATCCAATTTTCCTTTACAGTGGGTGAATGAAAGTTACTGTCGGAATTGAGAGAAAGGTTAGCTACATCTGGGAATGAAAGTTGTGCCTGGAAGAGAGAATTGGAAGGTGCATTGCAAGCAATCTTTCAAAGTTCTTCACCGCGAACCAAAAGATTGAAACTACATTACAATGTGTTTTTAGAATTTTTAATTTTTTTTTGTGCTAATGCAATTCAGGCATTTTAGGAATGAAATGAATAAACTGCAGAAATCAACTCCAAGTAACAGTAGCAGTGGAACAAATGCTATTAAATTCAGTTATGAGCCATAGAATTAAATGAGTTCTTTTAGCAGTGGTTGAAAAGACAGGGAAGTGCCATCAAAAGTGGTTCCATTAGACTTCCTTACAAGGAGGCCACAAGGTAGTTGAAGTTTTGTAATTTTTTATATTTTGGTATGTAAAGCTCAAAACTCAAATTGCAATACAGCAAAGCAGTTCTCCGCAGCTCTCAAAAATTTTTGAGAAAATTGGCTTTGAAGTTGTCTAACGATCATTCATATGCAAAATTAAGGTAAGTTTTTCTGCAAGCAGTGTGGCTCTGTGGTAAAGTGCTCATCTGCTGTGTGTGTGTGTGTGTGTGTGTGTGTGTGTGTGTGTGTGTGTGTGTGTGTGTGTGTGTGTGTGTGTTTGGGGGGGGGGGGGGGGAGGAGGAGCTGGGTTCGATTTTTGTTGGATTCAATTTTATAAACCAAGTTGCATGTTTTGTGAAGCATAAAATTCATGAAGGGGGTTGGGGGTGGAGAAATCAGTAGCGCTTGAGATTGGCAATCGTGGAATTGAGTCATGTTTTGGTCAGTATTTTTTCGTTTTTTTCTGTTCATTTTTAGTACTTGCAAATTTAAATATAGAATTCGTAAAATACATGATAATACATTTGTCATTGTCATTTATATGAAAAATGCTAATCATCTTATTGTTAATTACATGTTGCATACAAAAATCCAGTTTTCATTGCAAATATGAGCTCTTAATTACTAATCTTTTATAAAAGACTGTTAATCAACATTGATTGAATTTAAAAAAATAAAAAACAATTTTATCCTCTGTATGTATTTTACACTTCATGGAAATGGTCATGAAGTGTGCACCTTTGCTTAACAATTTGAGTCAGACAGGAACTGACTCCCCACCACAGAGAGGCAGGCAGGCAATCTACCACAGAGCTTGTCAAAAAATAAAACTTTTCTTTAGCATGTTAAAGATAGTTGGGAGACTTCAAAGTCTATTTACTTGAACTTTTGAAAGTTGCGTGAACATGGTTTGGGAACATTGAAACTTGAGCACTGAACTTCATGTACCACAAATGTCTGATTGCTATGTGGTTGCCTTGTTAGACAAGACTTACAGTCTGAACAGCAGATACCAGTTTTGTCAAATAAGCAGTTTGGTAGATTACAAATTATGACACTGGAAACTAATAACTCATCTAACTGTGACGGTAGTTCAATTAAAATATGAAAAATCTTGAGCTATATTGGCAGTAATTTAGTCCAAATGTTTTTTCATGAATTTATAAATGAGTGACCCCTAGTTATGGACCCATTTTGACCCCTAATTATGGACCCATTTCTCTCCTTGTATTCTCAGAATTCTCAAAGAAAGTAACTTGCGCCTGAATATTGCAGCCTTTTAACAGCAGCTCCTTCGGATCTATAAATACCTTTCTACAGGAAAAGTTATATACAATTACACAAATTCACTTTTGGTAGAACTAAACAACAAAAATTACCGTGTTGCCATTTTATGTAATTTTGCCAAGGGCTTCTATTGTGTAGATGGAAAATTACATTAAAGAAACAAAAACAGTATGACATTAAAGGCATTCCTGTTGCTTGGAAAGAGCCATGACTGTAAAATAGAAAACAGAAGGTCACATTAACGAAACATAGCATGGAGGGTGGGGAACATTGAATTAAATTAAAAAGTTTTATCTTGGTGCACTCCTATTCTTGACTTAAGTAACTGATTTGCCTTCAGTTCATCAGGCAGTGATGTTTGCTGCTGACAGATGTACTGAGAAAGGATCTTAAAGCACTTCCATACTAGACACAACCAGTTCACAGTAAGCAGTGTAACCATGATCCTTGTGCAGTTCGGAGCAAGGTAATGAAATTAGAGATGAGGGCATGTGCATTATGAGGCTCCATGTGTGAAGTTCTAGGTCTCCAGCTGAGCCGGGACCAGCATGTTTATAAATTAGCAATACAAATATATGCTGAGGGGGGGGGGGGGGGGGGTCATGCAGGTGTTTATGTCCATGCGCACACTATTAAAGCAGTCACAGCTTCAAGCTGTGCTCAGCATAAATATGAAAGCCTCCCCCCCTCTTACACACACACACACACACACACACACACACACACACACACACACACACACACACACACACACACACCTGTGCGTCACACGTGTGTGTGCAGGGTGTAGGTTGTATGTATATCTGCTGACAGTATGGTGTGATCCTTTTTGAACTCATTTCTATAACAAAATGGTTCAAATTTCTCTGAGCACTATGGGACTTTTCTATAACAAATCAGAAGTCCACTGAATACAGAGACTCATTCTATCATTGAAAACAGTTGTGTGCAGTTTGCAGGATAATACTATGATGTATAAATCAAAATAATTATAAATTTTTTTTTAAAAAATGTTTCAGGATGACCAGAATGCTGTGCCTGTCATAGTTGAGAATACGTACTGTCGAATATATGGATCTGTTCGAACTCAGCAAGGGAAGAAACACATAATGATTTTTAAGATCATGCCTCTTGAAAGTCTAAATGACCTCACAGTTCACATGCTGGAAATCGTTCACGCAAATACAATGGCAGCAGCTGTCAAGAAAGTGGATACGGTACATATTGTTTGATTGTTTGATTGCTTTGACATTCTGTGTATTTTTTGCAGTAAAATTGGTATACACTCTCTCTCTCTCTCTCTCTCTCTCTCTCTCTCTCTCTCTCTCTCTCTCTCTCTCTCTCTCTAGCAGTTGGTGACTAACTAATTATGTAGCAGCATTTTTTATTGGAGTGTCAAGTGTGCCATAATTTTATTTGGGTTCTTATTTTGACTGACTTCAGATTGATGAATTTGTGTTGTCTGCCAAGAAGATGGGTGCATTATCCCTTCTTACTTAGACATACTAATTACCTTCATAAATGCTATAGATAAACAGGGTTGGACAAATAAAAGTGGATTGGAGAACAGAGTTCCAGGGTGCAAAGAAACACAGGAGAGGAAAGGAAATACAGTACTAATCTGACTGTAGCAGATGTTGAAAGTGACCACCATTCATCTCTTGGCGCTTTTGGGCTGCAGTCAACAAATTGCAGAAGGCCGAATCAAAGCTGGACTCGAATTGCTGCAGTCTCATATGAAATGTTCTACTGCAGTTCTTGAAGACTATGAGGGTTGTTGTGATACACCTTAGACTTGAGTGCTCCCCACACAAAGTAATTGCACATGAAAGATCAGGTGACCTCGGTGGCCAGCTAGCCATCTCCTGTGGGTTCATCTTCAGAGCCTACTTGCACAATGTTTCTTGAATTGTTCTGCAGTGTAATGTCACTATGAACACAGCAGTAAGTCACATATTAGATACAGCGAAAGCAGTTTGTGCATTACGCTCTGATTAAAAGTACATTGTGATTGTCATTTCAGTGAGTGGCAGGCCAGTTGCCAACCAAGTAGTTGTTTCTCAGGTGCCACATGCCCTCTGTATTGCCTGTGTGTTTGTGCAGTGCCTTATGAAGCATGACTAGCTTCATGCCTGGTAGCATTCTCCCTTCCCAACTTCAATCTGTCAATCACAAGACAAGGTTAATCAAGTGTAACAACATAGCTTTTTACATTACCTACATTAAGTACAGTTACTTGTAAAACCTCGGCTTGTACTTTGCCAGTTTGCATTTCAACAATACACAGAGTGGTTTTAATTCTGTAGTTACATGTATTAGTTGCAACTAAAAAATTTAATTTAAGTTTAAATATTCAACAGTACTTTTGTACTACATAAGGATAATCTTCTTGTAGCTTCAGTTCTGAAATATGTTTGAAAATTGTGCTGTACATTATATGTACATAGTTACAATGATTGTACTTTCATATATGTGTCAAACATTTTATTTTCAACAGACCAATGGAATGAATACCGGGGACAGTCATCTTAGCAATTCCTTAATGTCTACGTCATACAGTGCCAGCATTTCCAGTGGTTTTAATCCTGCTCAGCAAATGGTTTTTGATGTTGTTAAGGTGAGATTAAAGCTATTTTGAAAGTAGGAGACTTCTGGAGTTCACCTGAGGTTTTATGTTAATGGAACATATTAGTTATAGAACTACTAGCTACAAAGTTCATCAACACTTAAAACATTATATCATTTACTGGTACAGCAATGAACATTAAAATATTTGTTTCACTTGAGTGGTTGGTAACTATTTTCAAAATATCTTACCTAATATTGAATTTAGTATCAATCATGTTTACGATTATGTAATTGTCCTCGATGTTGTTCTTGAAAATAGTTTTGTAAATATTGCAAGTTGGCTTAGAAGTTGAATTAGTGACTGTAGAAAAAAAAAAACGTGCTGGAATTTTTTATTACACTTATGAAATAAATGGACTTGTTTAGGTTTCAACTTGTAATGTGTGTTGAACGGATACAAGGCTTGTGACTTGTCTCAAAGATATAGGCCCAAGAAAATTGCAATCTCTTCAGAAACAACTGTAGTTATTTCTGCTCCTGTTTCTAAGGCATCACACTGGTGTGTTTGATACTATGCAGCTGTGTTGAATATTATTAAAGTATTTGCTTATAACAGTGTTTTACTGTATTGTTAGGTTTCAAAGACGGTGCTATTCAGCACACTCGTCTAATATAAGGTGCCTAGGAAGCTGTTTTCTCTAATAGCTAGACAACGATTGAAGCAAGTATTATTAATGGAGTTTACTACAGTAAGTTGAATAGACAGTAATTAACTTCATGTATTTACAGAAGTGAGCCACAAGCAAATGGCGAGATGTAAATAATCAATGTCCTTCGATAATACAAATTCCATGCAAGCAAATAATACAGTTCACAAGTCACAGCTAAAGCATTTATATCACGGCTTGTCTTCTAGTGCGGCTGCGGCTAGGCGGAGCGGCACTAATATTCTCTTCATATACAGGTCACTCCTGTTGTGGTGTCGTCCTAGTCAGCATACTACTTGCTGACGTTGTCCCTCTGCTGTGACATTCCAAGCTGATGTGCTAGCATTTGATGTTACGCCAGAACAGCTTCGATGAGATTATGCATTATTTTCTCATTAGAGGCCACTCCTTTATTGTAAATGATTGTTGCTTTGGTGCAATAAAGGGAAAAAAATTCAAGAAATGTGGCTGTTGTCATGTTCCAGAAGAGTATGAGGTTGTAATCAAATGATTATGTGATAAGTTTCATGAGGCAAAAGTTGGATGCCTACACATATTGGATTAAGGTAATTGGTGGGAAAACTATCAACTATCACAGAAAATCCTGTAACTCTGAAATCATCAGGAAAGACTTGCCGCATAATAGAATAATAAACAAAAGAAATTTCAGGATGATTCACAGCCCAAGGGGCTTTTAACTGTCAGTAGTTCATTCATGGATTGTGTATCACACCAGTTTGCTTTTATCTGTAAAATGTGCAGAGAGACAAAAAGATAGAATTTAATGTCAATCTGAAAAGATATACAATTTTTCTCTCTCATGCAAAATTAAGACAAACTGATCCATATTGCTTCTGCAATCCTGAAGTTTATCAGCATTGTGATCATGATACTTTCTTATTAGTAAAAGATGTCATTACCACTTAACGACTTTCTGTATTTTATGACATTGAAATTTTAGTGTTATGCCATTTTCAAGCAGCAAAAAACTTAGAAATTTGTCAGGAAGGTACAAGAATGTACAGACAACAGAAGTTTTAATTGTAAGCTCTCAAATGGGCTAAAGTGCACTTGCTTACAATCACTTCGTGCCACTGCACAGTGTATATCAAATGATTAATGATAGACACTGTAGTATATAATGTTCCATTTTACCAAATTCCTTTGTCGACGGGATGTTAAACTCAATCTTCCTTCCTTTCTACCAAATTTCTTAAAACAAGTCACATAAATATATAAAGCTATCAATTGAAACAGACTATGAGTATGAAAGTGGAATAAGGAATACCTAAAAAAAAGGAACAAAGTATGTCTTGGTAGCAAAGATAACAAAATTGAGTACTGCTTCCTAAATATCAGCCAACAGCATGGTATTAGTGCTGAAACTTGCAGCAGTGCAAGTAATTCATGAAATAGTGTAATACCAAATTGGGAAAGTATGGTTGCTGAAAAGTTACTTGTTCTATTGCTATTACATAACTTGAGGTAAAAAACTTCATTCCTGTTAAATAACTAGTCAGGCCACCATTATAGGTATAAAACATAATTTCTGAAGTAAAAAAATAATAAAACAATAAAAGAAGTGTAACATCCAGAGTAATGGTGTCCAAAGGAAAGAGGACAACCACTATATTTATATCCCTCCACAGTACAAATGAAAGATAATACAAATTAATGCCAAAAGTCAGAATGACTTATGACCTAAGTACATTAACCAGAACATGTACAACAATCACACTCCAAAATTCAGGAGTTGATAAGAAACAAAATATGTGTTTAAGTAACAGCAATCAATAATTAATTTTTAACAAATTTTACAGCAAAACAACAAAATCATCTTTTTGCCCCCTGGAGGGGGGTGAGTGGGCTGCTTGAGGACATACTGGCTATCCTTTTCAGCGATAGGATTGTTACATTTTATTCTTTATTTCAGTTTATCACATTCTTGTTGCAAAGATGCAAATTTCATATAGTACAGATTTGAGAAATTGCTGTTTTATGTATATAAAAGTTAGTGAAATCCATGCCATATGAAATTTGCACCTTTTGCAACAACCCACAAAAAACTTCTTCCACATTCAATCCTTTCTAACTTATGTAGTTGCATGTAAGTGAGGGATTAAATTTCAGTTCATTATATTTTGCCAGAGTAATACAACAAGCTTGACATTAAATTCATGCCAAGTAATTGATTGCATTTGTTGTGTGGGAAGTGAGATGATGAACTTACAACACTTGAAAAATAGTCGCAAGTTCCAGAAAACAAATAAGCGATATGCAGGGTATGTTGTGAGATTTATTACAAGATTTTAGAAGGTATTTTCAAAAGGAAAGAGATTGGTTTAAAGGAGTTAGAAAAAAAAAATCCAGCTTCAAACGTACTCTGCCAAATGGTGGTACAATAGATTTTATTTTCAAGGTTCTCGCAGTTTGGAACCTGCAGAATAAGTTGGTAGGATGTGAAGAATTGGATAAAAGTTAACTAGCTTAAGGTTTCTTTGATTAATAAAGTATGAGACAAAATTGATAATCCAGTGCTTACCATCTGGGGAAGATACTTGTAATACCACCAGTAGGTACTTACCAAAGTAAAAAGAGCTTTCAGAAGTAATAGTTCCTTGCTCAGGGAGAGACAGGGGTAAGCTTGGGAAGGTTAAAAAGAAAGGGCAAGTCACTCCAATTTTACTATTCTCCAGCCTCTCCCTTTGCTTTTTCCAAAGAAGGAACTATTAGTTCTGAAAGCTAGGTAACATGTCACTTCTGTTTAGATGAACTATAATACTCATTTCAGCTCCTGAAAGTCAGCAACTTTTAGTTTTCTCCATCAGATTTTCCTTTGATACCATTTTATTTTATTTTTCATTTTTTTTGCCAATAGAATGGAAGAAGTGCATGTTGGGAAACTAGCTGAGAGTTTGAGATGAAAATTTAAAATAAAGGCTTTATGCATGACATGATACTATTTTCGTAATGCTTTGTGTAAAATAATTATTCTTCTGTTGGGTTACATATTTTTAAGATGTTGTTAACCTGTTACTTTGTTTCTCTGCAGAAGTCATCTGATCCAACAGGAATTCCGAGGACTGAAGTTATCAATGCCCTGAAAGGAAAACTATTGCCAAAGAATATTAAGTAAGTGAAACCAAGTGTGTTGGATTAATTTTTGAGTTGCAAAATTGTGAAGAGTCTTAAGTTGTAATTTTTAACTGTTGTTAAAATCAATCTTTTTCTTTTTTTTCTTGCAGTGACATTCTCGCTTTTATGTGTGGTGAAGGCCACATATATACAACTATTGATGAAGATCATTTCCAATGCACAGACTGAATTGGTTAAAATATATTTGCTGACCACTTGTAAATATTGTTTTTGGAGATATATGTGGTAATATATTTGGTAATAAAACATTGTATCAATAATACTTTGCAAATGTGTGTAATATTTTCTAAGTTTTTCAGATGAACTATTTTTCTGAATGCTTTTCTTAAACCACATCTATTCTCTCATGACTGGAGTAAGTTAAATTATCATCAGCACTTGTGCCTCCTTCCCGAACTCACAGTCAGATGGTGTTATCAGCCCTTGCCTCGTGCCCCCCTGTGGGTTCGGGGGTAAGAATAGGCCCACGGTATTCCTGCCTGTCGTAAGAGGCGACTAAAAGGAGTCTCAAACGTTTCGGCCTTATGTGATGGTCCCCTACCGGGTTTGACCTCCATCTTCTAAATTCTTCCGAAGAGCGAGCTGATTGGGGAAGGGCGCCTTACAAGGTGCAATGTGTCCATCGCTCATTACCATCTCTAGCTTGGTTGGTCGTCATCGCATAGCTGTCCCGCCCACTCACCATCTCTAGGGCGTGGCTTTGTTCTTGGGTGCGGTTTTTTGCAGTCTGCTCTGCTGTGTCGCTTTATGCGCCAATGACGATCATGGACTACATTTCACCTGAAATCCAGCACGGTAGCCAGTCCGTTGTGGTGGGGCCGCCATGTACCCTGTCGGTTGTAGCCCCCTGACAACACAGGGATCGCTCTACTGATGCCTGCGCCGTTAACTCCCCGCGTATGCCAAGGAGTAGATGCCTGTCTCCTTGGGGCATCGGGACTCCCGGCAATGGCCATCCCGCCAGGTGGTCGTTGCTGAGGCTGGGTGGCGCCCGTGGGGAGGGCCCTTGGTCGGAGTAGGTGGCATCAGGGCGGATGACCCGCGATGAAGCGTGGTACATCATCTCTTGCTGGCGGCCAGCCGCCAGCAGTCTCTAAGCGTTCTCGGCCTCAATATAACGCTCAGGCATATGATCCACAATCGTTCCCCTCCCTGGCCACACCATGGGAGGAACGAAAGGCTACGGTTGGCAGCGAACCTTATTCACCTCGCTATTTAGTCTGTACACGAGTCGATGGGGAATCGTTTATGGCGACCAAGCCTCAGTTTTTTGTCGAGCACTTGGAGGACAAGTTTGGGGAGGTGGAGGGCTTGTCCAAAATGCGCTCTGGGGCAGTGTTGATCAAAACGGCATCCTCTGCACAGTCACGGCGGTTACTCGCTTGTGACAAGTTGGGGGATGTTTCCGTCACGATCACACCCCATAAGAGTCTCAACATGGTCCAGGGCATTATATTCCATAGGGACCTACTCTTGCAGTCAGACGACGAGCTACGCGCCAATTTAGAACGGCGGGGTGTTCACTTCGTCCGGCGCGTCCATCGGGGTCCGAGGGATAATCAGGTAGCCACCGGTGCCTTCATCTTGGCCTTCGAGGGTGACGTCCTACCCGAAAAGGTCAAGGTGATGGTCTACCGATGTGATGTGAAGCCCTATATCCCTCCCCCGGTGAGGTGTTTCAAATGCTGGAAGTTCGGCCACATGTCATCTCGGTGTACTTCCAGCATGACATGCAGAGATTGTGGACGCCCTTCACATCCTAATACTGCATGTGCGCCGCCTCCCATCTGTGTGAACTGCGGCGAACACCATTCCCCTTGCTCGCCAGACTGCAAGGTTCTACTGAAAGAACGAAGGATCATGGAATATAAGACCCTGGACCGCATGACCTATACTGAGGCTAAGCGGAAATACGAGAGGCTACATCCTGTGGCTCTGACCAGCTCCTATGCCACCGCTGCCAAAACAGTAGTTTTGTCATCTGCTGCACCGATTCCACTGAACACTGAGCCGGAATACTACACCTGCCCCCTTGATGGTGGGGGGCACTTCCCCATCTGTTGCTCCTGCACCACCTACCTCAGGAGCAACGACCCCCCAACCATCGGGGACACAAGTCCCCAACTCTAAGCCGGAGAAGCGTCCGACTTCTTCGGCGACTCTCTCTCGCAAGGGATCCCTCGGGTCCCTCCCTTCCCAGGTTTCCACCTCTGGGAAGGGTGACGTCAGCCAATGGCTGAAAAGCAGGCCAGCGGCTGGTCGCAGGGCTTCCCGCTCCTCCTCCGTCCCGGAGACTGACTCGGTGGAGCCCTCCCAGCCAGTAAAGCCCAAGGAGCAGAGAGAGAAGACGAAAAAGAAGAAGGCCTCTAAGGCCAAGGAACGCGCGGTGGCATCCGCCCCACCGCTCCATACAGGCTCTGCATCTGAGGATGAGGTGGAGATCATGGCGTCCGCTGAGGACCTGGATCTCGCCATACCCTCAGACGCCAAGGACGCCGATTGTTCTGGTCCTCGATCGGTGACAGCAGGTGACCCAGTGACGTGATCTGCCTCCTCGGTCCCTTCACGCCTATTTCGCCCATGGACAATGTGATTCTCCAGTGGAACTGCAGCGGTTTTTTCCACCACCTTGCTGAGCTCCGCCAACTCGTCAGCAGTCACCCTTTCTTCTGCATTGCCCTCCAGGAAACGTGGTTTCCGGCAATGCGGACCCCTGCCCTACGAGGGTATCGGGGTTATTATAAGAACCGGGCAGTTTATGAGAGGGTGTCTGGTGGAGTCTGCGTCTACGTCCTTAACTCCATCTACAGCGAGTGTGTGCCTCTTCATACACCCTTAGAGACTGTCGCTGTAAGGATGTGGACGCCTCAGCCTATTACTGTCTGCAGTTTGTACCTTCCGCCGGATGGTGATGTCTCTCGTCATGTGTTGGCTGCATTGATAGGACAACTGCCGCCTCCCTTTGTGTTGCTGGGCGACTTTAACGCCCATAACCCCTTGTGGGGTAGCGCCGCGATTACTGGCCGGGGCAGAGATGTCGAGACTCTTCTGTCACAGCTTGACCTCTGCCTTTTAAACACGGGAGAGGCGACCCACTTTAGTGCAGTCCATGGCTCGTTTTCGGCCATTGACCTTTCTATTTGCAGCCCCGGACTTTCACCATCCATCCACTGGAGGGTCCATGACGACTTATGTGGTAGTGACCATTTCCCCATCTTTCTGTCACTACCACAGCGTCACTCTTCTGAACGCCCCTCCAGATGGGCTCTGAATAAGGCTGATTGGGACTTATTTACATCTGTCGCAGTGATCGAACCTCCTTCCACTGATCCGATTGATGCGGTGGTTCAGTCGGTCACCACCAGCATCGTTTCTGCGGCGGCATCTGCGGTTCCCTGTACATCCGGGTCACCTCGGCGGAGGACTGTGCCGTGGTGGTCGCCCGAGATCGCAGAGGCGATTCGAGATCGCCGGCGGGCTCTTCAGCGCCATAAGCGGCACCCGTCGTTGGAGACCCTCATTGCTTTTAAACAGTTCCGCGCCCGAGCCCGACGCCTTATTCGCCAACGGAAGCAGGAGTGCTGGGAACGTTATGTTTCCACCATTGGCATCCGTACCTCTGCATCGCAGGTTTGGGCCAAGATTCGGCGACTCCAAGGCTATCGGCCGCCTGTCTCTGTCCCTGGGCTTTCGCTGAATGGAGTGGTGTGTACTGACTCCGACACGATTGCGGACCGGTTAGCCGAGCATTTTGCTCAGTGTTCCGCGTCAACGAACTACCCGTTGGCCTTCCGCTCCCGGAAAGAGCGGTTGGAAAGTCGGAGGCTTTCCTTTCACACGCGCCACGCGGAGTCGTACAATGCTCCTTTCAGCGAATGGGAATTCCAGAGCGCACTTTCTGCTTGCCCTGATACGGCTCCTGGACCAGACCGCATTCACAGCCAGATGCTGAAACACCTCTCAGTGCCTTGCCAGCGACGCCTCCTAGATCTTTTCAATCGCGTCTGGGTCGAGGGTGTTTTCCCGTCTCAATGGCGGGAAAGCATAGTCCTCCCCGTATTGAAACCTGGCAAGAACCCGCTGGAGGTGGACAGCTATCGCCCCATAAGCCTCACCAACGTTCCTTGCAAGTTGCTGGAACGTATGGTGAGCCGGAGGTTGAGTTGGCTCCTCGAGTCTCGGGGCCTTCTGGCTCCGTCTCAGGGTGGGTTCCGTAAAGGCCGCTCTGCCGTCGATAATCTGGTCTCCCTGGAGTCTGCCATCCGTACAGCCTTTGCGCGCCGCCAACATCTGGTTGCCGTCTTCTTCGACATGCGGAAGGCATACGATACGACTTGGCGCCATCACATCCTGGCCACACTTCATGGGTGGGGCCTTAGGGGCCCGCTCCCGATTTTTATTCAGAATTTTCTTTCGTATCGTTCCTTCCGCGTGCAAGTAGCTGCGTCGCATAGTTCCTCCCGGGTCCAGGAGAACGGGGTCCCACAGGGGTCTGTCCTCAGTGTGTCCCTGTTTTTAATTGCCATCAATGGGCTCGTTGAGGCGGTGGGGTCGTCCGTCGCGGCTTCTTTATATGCGGACGACTTCTGCCTATATTACAGCTCCAGTGGCATCGCCGCTGCTGAACGGCAGCTGCAAGGTGCCATCCGCAAGGCGCAGTCATGGGCTGTAACGCACGGGTTCCAGTTTTCGGCCGCGAAGACCTGCGTTATGCATTTCTGCCGGCGTCGCACGGTTCACCCTGAGCCGCGCCTTTACCTTGACGGTGAACCTCTTGCTGTGGTCGCGACGCATCGGTTCTTGGGACTGGTGTTCGATACCCGGTTGACTTGGCTGCCCCATATTAGGCAGCTGAAGCAAACATGCTGGCGGCATTTAAACGCTCTCCGTTGCTTAAGCCACACCAGGTGGGGTGCCGACCGGTCCACCCTCCTCCACCTATATCAAGCGCTCATCCAGTCCCGCCTTGATTATGGGTGTGTGGCATACGGTTCTGCCTCGCCTTCAGCATTGCGATTGCTGGATCCCATACACCACTGCGGGATCCGCCTCGCCACGGGAGCGTTCCGGACAAGCCCCGTCGACAGCATACTCGTGGAGGCTGGTGTCCCTCCATTGCGGTTCCGGCGTGACCGCCTTCTGGCCGCCTATGCCGCACACGTTTATAGCATGCCAGGGCATCCAAACTACCGTCTCCTGTTCCCTCGCTCGATCGTCCATGTTCCGGACAGGCGGCCCCGGTCAGGGTGTCCCATTGCGGTTCGCCTCCAGGACCTTCTCCGTGGCCTTGACTTTTTTCCTCTGCCACCTGTTTTCCGGGCCAATCTCCGTCTGCCCCCGTGGAGTGTGCCCCGACCGTGCCTTCGGCTCGACTTGGCACAGGGTCCGAAGGTCTCAGTGCCTCCGGAGGCCCTCCGCCGCCGCTTTCTTTCCATCCTGGCAGAGTTTCCGAACGCGGCGGTGGCCTACACCGACGGTTCGGTGGTCTCTGGCCACACTGGTTACGCTCTCACTCTACGGGATTATTGTGAGCAACGGTCATTGGCAGCTGGCTCCAGTGTATACACTGCCGAGTTGGTTGCCATCTATCGTGCCCTAGAGTTTCTCCGCTCCCGCTCAGGTGAGTCCTTTGTCATCTGTAGTGACTCCCTGAGCGGTTTACGAGCTCTGGACCAGTGTTTCCCTCGTTCCCGTCTGGTGATGGCCATCCAGGAGTCCCTCCATACTCTCGTCCGTTGCGGCCGCTCTGTCACCTTTGTTTGGTCCCCGGGTCACGTCGGCATCCCGGGTAACGAGCGGGTTGACGAACTGGCGAAACAGGCGGTCAGTTCCCCGGCCATGGAGATCGGTCTTTTAGAGAGTGACGTCCGATCCGTATTGCGGCAGAAGGTCCTTGCTGCTTGGCGTGATGAGTGGCGCACCCTGCCCTCTCCCAACAAACTTCGGGCAGTCAAGGAGACAACCAGTGTGTGGCGCTCCTCCATGCGGGGGTCTCGCAAGGACGCTGTCGTCCTCTGCCGGCTCCGCATAGGACATACCCGGCTCACGCACGCGTATCTCTTGTGCCGTGACGACCCGCCTCTCTGTCGCTGCGGATTGGCCCTGACCGTGGTACACGTCTTACTAGACTGCCCACTTTTAACTGCCCTCAGGCAGACGTTCGCGCTGCCTGATACACTCCCTGCTCTTTTAACCGATGACTCTACTATGGCTGACTTAGTTCTCCGTTTTATTCGAGCAGGGGGTTTTTATCATTCAATATGAGAGTCCCTTTTTATTTTTTTTTAGTGTCGACTGTGGCTTTTGGCCTGGGGTTTTAGTTTGTGGTGTTTTAATGTGTCCCTTGGTTGTTGGCCTTTCCAGTTTTATTTTCATGGTCGGCCAATGACCGTCGCACTCTGTGTGTCTTTTAATCTCTTTTCTCTGGTCTTCGTCTATGTCTTTCTTGTACTGTGTCGTCCCTTGTCGTCTCCGTTATGTGTTTATTGCTTGTTGAACTTTTCTTCGTGTATTATTATGGTCGTGGAACATGGGACCGATGACCTAAGTAGTCTGGTCCCTTTAACCCCCACAAACCAACCAACCAACCTTGCCTCGTGCAGTTTACTGTGTGTCAGTTTCTCTCAGCAAATAACTTGGAAATAAGGGCTACGGCATATTTTCATGCTTAAAACTTGTGGAACTGCCTTCCAGGGCAGTACAAGTAAAGAAAGGTCGTTAGTCTGCAAAAGCAAGTAATAATGGGAGTTGTACGAAGCAGATATTTGCACGTATTTCAGGTCTCCTTCAGACATTGTGGAATTCTTGCTCTAAATTTTCAGTACAATTATTCCTTAATAGTCGTAACTACAAATAAAAGACGGTTTAAAAGGATCTATTAGTTACACAACTACAGTTAAAGACACCAAAATAATTCAGATGTTGACGTAGCCCCTTTGCCTAGGGTTCAGATTGAGGTTCTGCATTATGGCACAAAGAGTTTTAACCCTTTGACTGCTACAAACATGCTCATTGCATTCTGTTATGAGCACAGCTTTGTTGTCAGCATAAACTGCTGCTGTGTTGTGGTATCCATGTGTGTGCTAGTTTAGCCGCATAGTCCGGCACGCATGTGCTGAATATTCCTGGAGTGCTGGATGTTGACTTCATCTGCTGCTCTGGGTTTCTTCCTCCCTCACCAGTAAAGAGAGAGAGAGACAGAGAGAGAGAGAGAGAGAGAGAGAGAGAGAGAGAGAGAGAGAGAGAGAGAGAGAGAGAGAGACGAAGAAGAATTGTTATGCTGACAAATTAAGTTTTTCACTTGAAAGCTCTTATAGAAATGAGTTACTGCACAGACAAACACAAGTGTGCGAATATTATATCCCAACTAAGAACTGCATCTCTTCAGGCATTTTTAGTAGGATATTAGAAACCTATTATGAAAGTGACGTGTCGCTTTATATTCATCGCAGTAACTTAATGTACTTTCATAGTTACTCTTTTACAATGCCTGCTGTCCTCCATATATTCATAACCGTAATAACTCATGAAGAGGGGCAGCAGCCTTTTCAGTAGTTGCAAGGGCAACAGTCTGGATGTGATGGTACTGCGAACGGCTGAAAGCAAGGGGAAACTACAGACGTAATTTTTCCCGAGGGCATGCAGCTTTACTGTATGATTAAATGATGATGGCGTCCTCTTGGGTAAAATATTCCGAAGGTAAAATAGTCCCCCATTCGTATCTGCGGGCGGGGACTACTCAAGAGGATGTCGTTATCAGCAGAAAGAAAACTGGCATTCTACGGATCGGAGCGTGGAATGTCAGATCCCTTAATCGGGCAGGTAGGTTAGAAAATTTAAAAAGGGAAATGGATAGGTTAAAGTTAGATATAGTGGGAATTAGTGAAGTTCGGTGGCAGGAGGAACAAGACTTCTGGTCAGGTGACTACAGGGTTATAAACACAAAATCAAATAGGGGTAATGCAGTAGTAGGTTTAATAATGAATAGGAAAATAGGAATGCGGGTAAGCTACTACAAACAGCATAGTGAACGCATTATTGTGGCCAAGATAGATACGAAGGCCACACCTACTACAGTAGTACAAGTTTATTTGCCAACTAGTTCTGCAGATGACGAAGAAATTGAAGAAATGTATGATCAAATAAAAGAAATTACTCAGATAGTGAAGGGCGACGAAAATTTAATGGTCATGGGTGACTGGAATTCGAGTGTAGGAAAAGGGAGAGAAGGAAACAGTAGGTGAATATGGACTGGGACTAAGAAATGAAAGAGGAAGCCGCCTGGTAGAATTTTGCACAGAGCACAACTTAATCATAGCTAACACTTGGTTCAAGAATCATAAAAGAAGTCTGTATACATGGAAGAAGCCTGGAGATACTGACAGGTTTCAGATAGATTATATAATGGTAAGACAGATTTAGGAACCGGGAAGCAGGTTTTAAGTTGTAAGACATTTCCAGGGGTAGATGTGGACTCTGACCACAATCTATTGGTTATGACCTGTAGATTAAAACTGAAGAAACTGCAAAAAGGTGGGAATTTAAGGAGATGGTACCTGGATAAACTAAAAGAACCAGAGGTTGTACAGAGTTTCAGGGAGAGCATAAGGGAGCAGTTGACAGGAATGGGGGAAAGAGATACTGTAGAAGAAGAATGGGTAGCTTTGAGGGATGAAGTAGGGAAGGCAGCAGAGGATCAAGTAGGTAAAAGACGAAGGCTAGTAGAAATCCTTGGGTAACAGAAGAAATATTGAATTTATTAAAAACAAAGATTCTAAGACTTACCAAGCGGGAAAGTGCCGGCAGACAGGCACATGAACAAAACACACAAACACACACACAGAATTACGAGCTTTCGCAACTGGCAGTTGCTTCGTCAGGAAGGAAGGAAGGAGAGGGAAAAATGAAAGGATGTGGGTTTTAAGGTTAATTGATAAAAGGAGAAAATATAAAAATGCAGTAAATGAAGCAGGCAAAAAGGAATACAAACGTCTCAAAAATGAGATCGACAGGAAGTGCAAAATGGCTAAGCAGGGATGGCTAGAGGACAAATGAAAGGATGTAGAAGCTTATCTCACTAGGGTAAGACAGATACTCTCTACAGGAAAATTAAAGAGACCTTTGGAGGAAAGAGAACCACTTGCATGAATATCAAGAGCTCAGATGGAAACCCAGTTCTAAGCAAAGAAGGGAAAGCAGAAAGGTGGAAGGAGTATATAGAAGGTCTATACAAGGACAAAGTACTTGAGGACAATATTATGGAACTGGAAGAGGATGTAGATGAAGATGGAATGGGAGATACAATACTGCGTGAAGAGTTTGACAGAGCACTGAAAGACCTGTGTCGAAACAAGGCCCCTGGAGTAGACAACATTCCATTGGAACTACTGACGGCCTTGGGAGAGCCAGTCCTGACAAAACTGTACCATCTGGTGAGCAAGATGTATGAGACAGGCGAAATACCCTCAGACTTCAAGAAGAATATAATAATTCCAATCCCAAAGAAAGCAGGTGTCGACAGATGTGAAAATTACCGTACTATCAATTTAATAAGTCACAGCTGCAAAATACTAATGCGAATTCTTTACAGGCGAATGGAAAAACTAGTAGAAGCCGACCTCGGTGAAGATAAATTTGGATTCCGTAGAAATGTTGGAACACGTGAGGCAATACTGACCCTACGACTTATCTTAGAAGCTAGATTAAGGAAGGGCAAACCTAAATTTCTAGCATTTGTAGACTTAGAGAAAGCTTTTGACAATGTTGACTGAAATACTATCTTTCAAATTCTGAAGGTGACAGGGGTAAAATAGAGGGAGCGAAAGGCTATTTACAATTTGTACAGAAACCAGATGGCAGTTATAAGTGTCGAGGGGCATGAAAGGGAAGCATTGGTCGGTAAGGGGGTGAGACAGGGTTGTAGTCTGTCCCCGATGTTATTCAATCTGTATATTGAGTAAGCAGTGAAGGCAACAAAAGAAAAATTCGGAGTAGGTATTAAAATCCATGGAGAAGAAATAAAAACTTTGGGAGGTTCGCCGATGACTTCATAATTCTGTCAGAGACAGAAAAGGACTTGGAAGAGCAGTTGAACGGAATGGACAGTGTCTTGAAAGGAGGGTATAAGATGAACATCAACAAAAGTAAAACGAGGATAATGGAATGTTGTCGAATTAAGTCGGGTGATGCTGAGGGAATTAGATTAGGAAATGAGACGCTTGAAGTAGTAATGGAGTTTTGCTATTTGGGGAGCAAAATAACTGATGATGGTCAAAGTAGAGAGGATATAAAAGGTAGACTGGCAATGGCAAGGAAAGCGTTTCTGAAGAAGAGAAATTTGTTAACATCGAGCATAGATTTAAGTGTCAGGAAGTCATTTCTGAAAGTATTTGTATGGAGTGTAGCCATGTATGGAAGTGAAACATGGACGATAAATAGTTAGGACAAGAAGAGAATAGAAGCTTTCGAAATGTGGTGCTACATTGAATCGGATTGGGGATAAGAGAAGTTTGTGGCACAACTTGACCAGAAGAAGGGATCGGTTGGTAGGACATGTTCTGAGGCATCAAGGGATCACTAATTTCGTATTGGAGGGCAGCATGGAGGGTAAAAATTGTAGAGGGAGACCAAGAGATGACTACACTAAGCAGGTTCAGAAGGATGTAGGTTGCAGTAGGTACTGGGAGATGAAGCTTGCACAGGATAGAGTAGCATGGAGAGCTGCATCAAACCAGTCTCAGAACTGAAGACCACAACAACAATAACTCAAGGGAAAAATGAATCTCTCATGGTATCGCTGCAATACATTGGCATTCATTGGGAGCAACCACAGTAATAACTTCTTTGCTCCATGTTTGTCGATTATGTTTCATGAGACGTCTTCAATAATTTTACGTACATCAAGTTTTGTGGAAAATAACAAACAGAATGTTTTATCACAGGACAGAGTGATCCAATGAGAAGTGGTCCAATGGCGAGTACTCTGTCCTATGTGCACAGAATGGCCACATTACACAACTGTTAGCGACGTGCTTGAGCAGATATGTGAGCCATTATGAAATGCATTTCATCTGATTTTAAGAAAACTGTTTAGTGGACAAAAAATTGATTTTTTACATTTTACACCCTGATGTCTTTGCTTGATAGGGGATTGAATTGCCGGTACTGTGCTGCACAAAATTAAGTGAAGCATTGTACGAAATTCTAAGAAGGTAAAAACACTTTGTGTAGAGTATGTGTATGGTTCATTTTAGGTCATTCATAGGTATGTATGAAATGTAGCTTATTTGGAGCCGAGAGCAGATTGATATTTATCACCGTTCTGAAGATTTTTGCCTTTGATATGTATGGGAGACTTGCGTGCAGTGTTTGCAGGGTACTGTCCATGTGAATCATGTAATTCTAACACCTGTCTATTTCATAGACTGTTCAAGATATCGAAAAGAGGTTCATTGATAGCACACAATGAAAGTAACTAGGTTTTTTTTCTGCTGAAACAATGTACTTCTTTAACAGCACTTAATATCTCATCAAAAAAGAATGCTGTGGCCTTGCACACATTTATATTTATGATATTTGATATGTGATACTCAGCTGTAATCAAAATCGGTTTCTTTTTATGTCTAAGATGCAGTCGCTAAGTAACTACATTTCTTTAATGTACGCGCGTGCGTACCCTTGTAACCACCCCCCGGTGTAAAACCTGTCCCATGCACCCTCCCACCAATACTTACTCTAGTCCTGTAACCCAGCGAGTGTACACCTGTCCTTTTTTACCCCTAAGGCAAGTCTTTCCGCTCCCGGGATTGAAATGACTCCTTACCCTCTCCCTTAAAACCCACATCCTTTCATCTTTCCCTCTCCTTCCCTCTTTCCTGAAGAAGCAACCGTTGGCTGCGAAAGCTTGAATTTTGTGTGTATGTTTGTGTTTGTTTGTGTGTCTATCGACCTGCCAGCACTTTTGTTTGGTAAGTCACATCATCTTTGTTTTTAGATATATTTTTCCCACGTGGAATGTATCCCTCTATTATATTAATAACCATCTTAATTAGACCAAACATTTTGGATTTAGTTTTAACTGAAAAAAATTTAAAATAATTGTAGAATCTGGTAGAGGTGCAACCTCTGCCCCCATCCCCACTCCTCCTGCGTTTCGACAGCCACCAGGAATGCTGATGCCAGAACGGAAGCCATGTGGAACTCCTGGTTCTCGATGTTGGTTGGAGAGGGACTGGAACAGCTCTTGCGATCCACCTAAAGGATCTCATCTGCCACCAGCCCCAAATGATCCTTCATGGGGATGGGGTCACTATAGGGTATCAGTGTAGTGCAGGAGGCTGGACCAAAGAAAGAAGAAGTGCTGCTACGATAGTGGTGGAGGGTATGGAAATCTAGTTTTGATAGGTTGGTTGGCTTGGACAGTGCATGCAGGGGTGGCAGAGGCCAGTCTCTCACTCAAGCGCATAATTTGTTGTGATGGTGGGCGACCGGCCTGTTACGGTTCTGCATTTTGAAGCCCTCAATGATTGGATGACCATGAGTATCCAATGCTCACTGTGCCAAAGGCACTTGAGTAGATGGAGCCTCTGGCGATTAGTCTGGCAGCTGAGGTGCTTGAGATGGGTGAGGGGTGGACAGCAGGAGATGTACCACTGTGCTCGACTGGTACCTATTCAGCAGCTCTGTTGGTCCCCTCACACCAGTAGTAGTGGATTTGTAGGACCTTAGATAACTTGTAAGCACCTCCATGGCATCCTTGATATTTCACTTCCTCTGCATCTTTAAGGTGCATACCAGACATTGTGCTTCCCTGTTAGATTATGGATGAAATGGACACCCTCTGATGTGATGGATGTGATGCTGCAAACAAAAGTCTTGATGAAAGATCTGAGAGGTGAACTGTCAACAGTGTGCGGGAAAGGACTTCAATGTAGAAACTCTGCTGTTATAGAGTGGTAGTTGATAATGTATGCAAAACGGGTCAGAGCCTCTGTATGTTTTGCCACACCTAGCAGAGAACCAGCTGTATAATGATAGCATGAGTGATGTTGGGCTCATAATAGGGAAACATTCCACTGCGTTCTGAGCTACTTCTTTGAGATAAAAGTGAAGGGTTTCCACCTGGTTTAATAATAATAATAATAATAATATTATTATTATTTCGTGTGGCTCCATGGCCTGGTGCAAGTCTTCCAATTGGAAGCTACTTTGGCGACTGGTGTGTCCCTAACCTACCCATGTCATCCAACCAGGGGAAATAGGACCTTCAGTTTAATGTGGAGTCCAAACCCCTGTCATTTCTGATGACTCCTCACATTGTTGAGAGGGGGGGGGGGGGGGCTGGGTTAAAACAAAGACTGAAAAATCCAAGGTCCGACAGGAATTTGATCCCGTGGTCTCTATTTTTCCAATCAAGCACAGATTCTCAGCAGAGTCTGCCACTTGAGTTTGCTAAACATCTCCGTAACGCTATCACGGTTACCAAATATCCTTGTGACAAAACGCGCCACTCTTTTTTGGATCTTCTCTATCTCCTCCGTCAACCCGATCTGGTACTTATCCCACAATGATGAGCAATACTCAAGTATAGGTCGAACGAGTGTTTTGTAAGCCACCTCCTTTGTTGGTGGACTACATTTTCTAAGGACTCTCCCAATTAATCTCAACCTGGTACCTGCTTTACCAACAATTAATTTTATATGATCACTCCACTTCAAATCGTTCCGCACTAATACTCCCACATATTTTACAGAAGTAACTGCTACCAGTGTTTGTTCCGCTATCATATAATCATACAATAAAGGATCCTTCTTTCTATGTATTAGCAATACATTACATTTGTCTATGTTAAGGGTCAGTTGCCACTCCCTGCACCAAGTGCCTATCCGCTGCAGATCTTCCTGCATTTCGCTATAATTTTCTAATGCTGCAACTTCTCTGTATACTACAGCATCATCCGCGAAAAGCCGCATGGAACTTCCGACACTATCTACTAGGTCATATATATATTATAGGAACTTCCGACACTATCTACTAGGTCATATAGTGAAAAGCAATGGTCCCATAACACTCCCCTGTGGCATGCCAGAGGTTCCATTAACGTCTGTAGACGTCTCTCCATTGATAACAACATGCTGTGTTCTGTTTGCTAAAAGCTCTTCAATCCATCTACACAGCTGGTCTGATATTCTGTAGGCTTTTACTTTGTTTATCAGGTGACAGTGAGGAACTGTATCAAACGCCTTCCGGAAGTCAATGAAAATAGCATCTACCTGGGAGCCTGTATCTAATATTTTCTGGGTCTCATGGACAAATAAAGTGAGTTGGGTCTCACACAATTGCTGTATCCGGTGTCCATGTTGATTCCTACAGAGTAGATTCTGGGTTTCCAGAAATGGCATGATACGCGAGCAAAAAACATGTTCTAAAATTGTACAACAGATCGACGTCAGAGATATAGGTCTATAGTTTTGCGCATCTGCTCGATGACCTTTCTTGAAGACTGGGACTACCTGTGCTCTTTTCCAATCATTTGGAACCTTCCGTTCCACTAGAGACTTGCAGTAAACGGCTGTTAGAAGGGGGGCAAGTTCTTTCGCGTACTCTGTGTAGAATAGAATTGGTATCCCATCAGGTCCAGTGGACTTTCCTCTGTTGAGTGATTCCAGTTGCTTTTCTATTCCTGGGACACTTACTTCGATGTCAGCCATTTTTTCGTTTGTCGAGGATTTAGAGAAGGAACTGCAGTGCGATCTTCCTCTGTGAAACAGCTTTGGACAAAGGTGTTTAGTATTTCAGCTTTACGCATATCATACTCTGTTTCAATACCATCATCATCCCGTAGTGTCTGGATATGCTGTTTCAAGCCACTTACTGATTTAACGTAAGACCAGAACTTCCTAGGATTTTCTGTCAAGTCATTACATAGAATTTTACTTTCAAATTCACTGAACGCTTCAAGCATAGCCCTCCTTACGCTAACTTTGACATCGTTTAGCTTCTGTTTGTTTTGTTCGTCTTCTGATATTTGATCATGCTGCCATCTGGTGGCTGGTCGTATGCTGCTTAATGATGGTGTGAAGGTAATCAAATAGTGATGGGTCACGTTGGTCATATCGCAAATGTAACCATGGTCCATCACTGGTGCAAAGCGAGTTGTAATTGACTGGTTACCACCATAGGGGTTTTTCAAGCAATCAGCCTCTGATGGTTCTTGAATTTGCAAACTAATTCTGTTTGCTTTTGGCCTGAAATGGTTGATGCTTTTTGTGCTGCTTAAACACTGTGTTTCTGCTTTATGTTTCCATCACATGCTGCTTGAAGTTCTGCAGAGTGCCTGGACACTCTTCATTTGTTCTTCGTATGAAGCAGTAACCACACATTAATGGATGGACAGATACGGAAAAGATCAATTATGTACCTATATTTCAGAGTTTCATTAGGAGAAAATAAAAGATTAAATTGCTAGTTTATTACACCTTTAATTAGTGCATGTTAAAACAAATTGACATCAGTCACAAATGGTTTTATTGAGAAATTAGGACATATTTTGAGGATCTAACCTTCATTATGAGGTGTTATCTGTTTATACCTGATCTATAGCAGTTGTAATTATGGAATACTTTATTTAACAAGGTTTACACTTACATTACTATGATGAAAGGAGGAAAACAAAGAACTATAGTTTCAGATTTTTTGTTTTTGAAGCTTCCATGAATCATTACTGTGGAACAATATAGCGGAGATGCTGAGTCGAGATAGGCACAACAAAAAGATGTTCACACTTAAAGCTTTTGGCCAATGGCCTTTGTCAACAATAGATACACACACACACACACACACACACACACAGCCACACACACACACACACACACACACACACACACACACACACACACAAATGCAACACACACACGACTGCAGTCTCAGGCAACTGAATCAACTTCCATCCTGGATTTTCCATTGTTTCATTTCTATAGAACATGATGATGATTTGAAACATCATGCTTATAAAGAGTGTAAGATTTCCGTCACTAACACAGAGCCTACAGGCATTAGGTAAATCCATTGCAAAATTTTTTTCTTGTTTTGCAGCCAAAGGGAAAAAATAAAACCAGGCTACTGTTACTTTATTGTGGATGGTCCCGGAATCTTGATCAAACTGTGTTTTAAAATTTATAGCTGTTGTAGTAACTACACACAAAAAACAAATAAGGAGACACCTAGACTATAAATGATTGTAATGAGAAAACAGTTCAGAAGTTCCATAAACAATCCAAGTACAATTCCAGACTGAGACCAATACAGTGCACTGTGTCCTAAGAGCTGAGTCAAGTTAATACAGGAACACACTATAACAGAATGAGACCGACATCCACTCCAGGATTATATCAGGCAGATGGCTTGTCAGTCTCTCAAGGTGACGCTGCCTGTTAGCGGCGAGAACTGACTCAAATACAGTGCTGCCTCTAATGTTTTATCATGCCGCTGCCGAGATGAATTGTGACAGTGGTGGCCGCTAAGGTGCTGGTACCAGACGAGTGATAATATAGGGTTACGACAGTCCCGCCCCCCCCCCCCCCCTTTTCCCTCTTGGAGGAGCAACTGAGATGGTGCAGCCTTGGCGTTCCTCTCCTGCAGCATGGAATGATGTGTGGTACCTGAGATATCGATGTCCATGCCCTACTGAGCATAGTTGACAGGCGTCCTCGGCCAGGACAGAAGCTCACTGTTGGCTGCAATCGAAGAGTAGGGCCAGAAGTGGTCCTGGCCGTGATGACCTCATCCTGGGCAAGTGCCCAATGGTGCAACACCAGCTGCTGGTTGTGCCGACACTGGAATGCAATATGTGAGAACATCCAGCTTTTTGGGGTTGGAGCAGGAACTGGCTGGGACGACAACTGTGAACCATCCAGCACTCTTGCCTGCCATAAAAACTTGTCCAAACTTCTGCTGAGGACTGTACAAAACATTGGATGGGAGTGTGGTAGGTAAGGCCATGATCTGAGCAGGAGGTGGTGCTAAAAGCAGAGAAACTTCTCCCAGGGACAAAGAAAAAGACAAAAATCTGGAGTTGGGGAGGAGGAAGGCTCGGGAGGTGAGTAGAGGGCGGCAGATGCCTGTCCTCCATCAGGAGCATGCACTCTCACTAACCCCACTGGCCATGGGTGTCCTTGGGAATCCAATGCCTGTGCCGACCATAGGAGCAAGCCCAAACTTTTGAATGTCAGTCGATTCTTGGCCAATAAGTGTGGTGGTGACGAGCCAACATTTTGTTCCCCCACCACCACCACCCAATGATCAGGTGCAAGAGTCTTAAGGATGCCCTTTTGGAGGAACACCGGAATTACCACCTGGAGAACTTTGTGTTCTGTAGTCAACAATATTACACCATCAACGAGACTCAGTCTGTGGTACAGCACACAATAATTATGGACGTGATCTGACACTTGGGTCTGAAGCCTATCTGACACACCTGGCAGAGAACCACAACTGAGCTGACCAAGTTACTGATGTAGCAGCTCCTAATAGGAAACCTGTCCATGGTCTCCTGAGTCAATTTGTTCAGGTAAAAACGGAGGATTTCTTCCCAGTTGAAGATGATGTTGAGACCCATAGGAAGACATAAGAGTGCATTTGTAATTTTACTACTGAGTCATCAGGCAGAAGTGAATGTCGTAGTGATAACAACTGAGGAACAGGACACATCATTGAGGCTAAAGAGGGAGAGAACAGTCTTGTGATATACGAGGTGCATTCAAGTTCTAAGGCCTCCGATTTTTTTTCTAATTAACTACTCACCCAAAATCGATGAAACTGGCGTTACTTTGCGATGTAATCGTCCTGCAGACGTACACATTTTTCACAACGCTGACGCCATGTTTCCATGGCAGCGACAAAGGCTTCTTTAGGAGTCTGTTTTGACCACTGGAAAATCGCTGAGGCAATAGCAGCACAGCTGGTGAATGTGCGGTCACAGAGAGTGTCTTTCATTGTTGGAAAACGCCAAAAGTCACTAGGAGCCAGGTCAGGTGAGTAGGGAGCTTGAGGAATCACTTCAAAGTTGTTATCACGAAGAAACTGTTGCGTAACGTTAGCTCGATGTGCGGATGCGATGTCTTGGTGAAACAGCACACACACAGCCCTTCCCGGACGTTTTTGTTGCAGTGCAGGAAGGAATTTGTTCTTCAAAACATTTTCATAGGTTGCACCTGTTACCGTAGTGCCCTTTGGAATGCAATGGGTAAGGATTACGCCCTCGCTGTCCCAGAACATGGACACCATAATTTTTTCAGCACTGGCAGTTACCCGAAATTTTTTTGGTGGCGGTGAATCTGTGTGCTTCCATTGAGCTGACTGGCACTTTGTTTCTGGATTGAAAAATGGCATCCACGTCTCATCCATTGTCACAACCGCTGTCGTTGCGCGTCAACATTGCTTGGCAACATGCCACACAGGCAGCCATGTGGTCGTCCATCATCATTCGTGGCACCCACCTGGATGACACTTTGTGCATTTTCAGGTTGTCAAGCAGGATTGTGTGCACAGAACCCACAGAAATGCCAACTCAGGAGGCGATCCGTTCAACACTCGTTCGGCGATCCCCCAAAACAATTCTCTCCACTTTCTCGATCATGTCGTCAGACCGGCTTGTGCGAGCCCGAGGTTGTTTCGGTTTGTTGTCACACAATGTTCTGCCTTCATTAAACTGTCGCACCCACGAACGCACTTTCGACACATCTATAACTCCATCACCACGTCTCCTTCAACTGTCGATGAATCTCAATTGGTTTCACACCATGCAAATTCAGAAAACAAATGATTGCACGCTGTTCAAGTAAGCAAAATGTCATCATTTTAAGTATTTAAAACTGTTCTCCTTCTCGCCGCTGGCGGTAAAATTCCATCTGCCGTACGGTGCTGCCATCTCTGGGACGTATTGACAATGAACGCGGCCTCATTTTAAAACAATGCGCATGTTTCTATCTCTTTCCAGTCTGGAGAAAAAAAATCGGAGGCCTTAGAACTTGAATGCACCTCGTATGACCAGGTGAAATGTGACACCACATGGAAATACATGACTTGTTGACTACAGAAATTATAGCAAGCGCCTCCTCCTTAGTCCAAGAATATTTCTCCTGCATCATGTTGATCGTCTCGGAGGCAGTGCTATCGGCTATTGTGAAATGTTGACCCCTGCACACCATACTGAGGTGCATTGGTAACCAAAACAAGCTGTCAGCCTTGCTGAAATTTTGGCAGGAATGGGATCGAACGAAGAATATCCTTCGAACTCTTGAATGCTTGTTCACATACTGACATCCAAACAAACAACACACCTTTCTGAGTAACTGATTTAGGTCATGTACCATGGTCGCCGCTCATGAAATGAATTTGTCATAATAAGGAAACTTGTCTAAAAATGCCCAGGAACTCCTTGACGGTAGTGGGTCAGGAGAGAACCTCATTAGCCGCAACATGTCTTTGTTGGTTGAATCTCTCCCAGGTGTTAAGTAGAGAGTTGTAAGAAATTTGATTTATCCAGATTGCACTTGAGACCCCTGTCATGCAGGGCCGGAAACAGAAGTCTTGAGGTTCCTCGAATGAGGGACCCATAACTAGGTGGTTTATACAAGGAACATGTGTGAGTTACTTAAAAAGCTATGAAAAGCGGTCAGAGTGCTTGCGACCCCAAAAACTGATCAGTTGTACCTGTGGAGACAGAGGGCGTGTTGACTAAAAGCAACTGCCGCAATTCCTCAAGTGATAGTTGTAAATATGCTTCCGATAGATCTGATTTGAAAAAAATACTGCACCCCCCCCCCCTCCCCATCATCTCTCCCAGTTGTGCCACTAGTTCTTCTGGACGCAGGATGGGGTATGTGTCACCCACAGGCTGTGCGTCAAGTGTCTCTTAGAAATCATTGCAAAGATGAAGCTTGTTGGTTGGTTTCTTGACAACTGCCAATGGTGTTACCTATTGGTCAGATGACACAGGGATATAGGTTCAGTTACATCCAGATTAGTCAACCTGTTGAATTCTTCTTGTACATGTTGACAAAGCCCAACTGGCACTGTTCTTGCTCAGAAGAAACAAGATTGTGCTTCTGGTTTAAGAGTAATGTGTGCTATAAAATTTTTAGACTTGCCTGAACTAGTCACAAAATTTTCAAGAATTCCATAAAAAGTTCATCCAGTATCTGATATGGCACTAGGTTGGAAACTAGGGTACCTGAATCTGCCCTAAACCCAAATGCTGTAAAATCATCCAGGCCAGACAGAGGTTCCGTTAAAGGAGTGTCCACTACAAAGAAAGTCAATGGGTGGATAACTGCCTTGTGTGCCCTGTCTACTGTAAACTGTCCAAGAATAGGGATTTACTGTCTATTATAAATAACAGTTGTGATGTGAGCTGGGAGGCAATGGCAGGGACGTAAGGTTCAGATACACGCTAGAATTAATGAGCAATATCGTGGTGCCTGTGTGTGTAACTGCATGGGTGTCCATTATACGTACATTAGTGAAGAATTCATCAGGAACAGTTGGAAGATAGTCACAAGCAGGGCAGATGATGATAATGTCCACAGATTGAGAGGTTGAAGCTATAGCCTGGACTGACCAGGCATTTCATAATACCATAATGTGTCCTTTCTTCCTACAGTGCTGGCAAGACCAATACTTAGGGGAGGCCGGCCAGTCATTTTGAACAAACCAAGTGGGGCAGAAAGGCAAGGACTTTTGGGAACTTGTCAGCTGCAGATGTGTTTTTTGCAGAGTGTGGTGCCTGGGTGTGCTCCACTGCTGCAATGTCTGCTTCCAAAGCTGAGCTGGAACATGAGTGCCTACCACTGTTTTAAGTTGAGAGTGGCCATGTGTGCCCAGAAATTCAACTGATTACCTGCTGCACAAAAAACTTTAAATGATTGTGAAATTGTGGGAACTTCTTCCAAGGAGAGGTGTTCAGATTGCAGTGCCCCTTGGCAGACCTCTTTATCAGGGACTGATCTAATGATAGCATCCCTAATCATTGTATGAGCCTAAGACTCCTTAGAAGTAATAAAACAGGACTTTCGGCCAAGACCTTGCAACTTCTCAACTCAAGCCCAATACTACTGATGAGGCTGCTTCCTGCACTGATAAAATTCCACTCTCATGGAAACTGTATGAGTATGTAGACGATAATACAGGGTGATTCAAAAAGAATACCACAACTTTAGGAATTTAAAACTCTGCAACGACAAAAGGCAGAGCTAAGCACTATCTGTGTGCGAATTAAGGGAGCTATAAAGTTTCATTTAGTTGTATATTTGTTCGCTTGAGGCGCTGTTGACTAGGCGTCAGCGTCAGTTGATGCTAAGATGGCGACCGCTCAACAGAAAGAGTTTTGTGTTATTGAATACGGCAGAAGTGAATCGACGACAGTTGTTCAGCGTGCATTTCGAACGAAGTATGGTGTTAAACCTCCTGATAGGTGATGTATTAAATGTTGGTATAAACAGTTTACAGAGAATGGGTGTTTCTGCAATGGGAAAAGTTCTGGACGGCCGAGAACGAGTGATGAAAATGTAGCTCGCATCCAGCAAGCATTTGTTCGCAGCCCAGGAAAATCGACTCGCAGAGCTAGCAGAGAGCTGCAAATTCCACAACAATTCATATTTCAGCAGGATGGGGCGCCACCACATTGGCACTTATCTGTCCGTAACTACCTGAACGTCAACTACCCGAGGCGATGGATCAGCCGCCAGACAGCCCGTGACAGAGCACTTCATCACTGGCCTCCAAGAAGCCCTGATCTTACCCCCTGCGATTTTTTCTTATGGGGGTATGTTAAGGATATGGTGTTTCGGCCACCTCTCCCAGCCACCATTGATTATTTGAAACGAGAAATAACAGCAGCTATCCAAACTGTTACGCCTGATATGCTACAGAGAGTGTGGAACGAGTTGGAGTATCGGGTTGATATTGCTCGAGTGTCTGGAGGGGGCCATATTGAACATCTCTGAACTTGTTTTTGAGTGAAAAAAACCTTTTTAAATACTCTTTGTAATGATGTATAACAGGAGGTTATATTATGTTTCCTTCATTAAATACACGTTTTTAAAGTTGTGGTATTATTTTTGAATCACCCTGTACAATGCCAACAAGTGGCGCATTTCATCAAATGAAACGGGCGCAGGAGCCAGAAACAGAGACCATCTATCCTAGCAAGTGGTACATCTGAAGTGAGATCCGTGACAGAAATTGGTCTTTAATGGAACTGGCATCCAATGCCTTGGAGGCAGTGATTTGTCTTAGACATTTCTCATACACATCCCAGCCTTTGTCAGTCTTATTGTAGGTGGAGAAAGGAGGCAGGCGAGATGGTAATTGCTGTGGGCTTGGTAACAGGCCAGTCAACAACCTGCCCAACATGGCTGTAAGCTTCTGCTATTGCAATTCTGGAAATCTCTGTTTTATTCTGGCTAGTGCTGCAGTAAGGTTTGAAGTACTACCTCGAAGGATACACCTGTCAACATTGTTAATTCGGTGAAAAATAGATGTGAATGTTGAACCTTACTCGTTGCTAGTTGTGGATTAACTACACAGATAGTACAGCACTCTAATGAGGAAACAGTTCAGAAGTTCTGTACAAAATCCAGGTATAATGCCAGGCCAAATCCAGTACAATACAGTGTCCTGAGAGCTGAGCCAGGCTAACAAAAAAACACACAAACCTGCATTCTGCTATGGGATTATACAAGATAAATAGCTTTTCAGTCTCTCGAGATGGCGCTGTCCTCAGCTGCAAGCACCAATTTCGATGTAGTGCTGCATCCAATGTTTGATTGTGCTGCCGCCTGGGAGCCGGACCTTCACCACAATGTGCTGTGCTGGTGATTTGCATTGTGATGGTAGTGACTGTTGACATGTCGTATGATAAGAATGGTAACATAGGGTCATGTCAGCTGTCACTGTGCTTTGTGTTGTCTGATGTGAACTATGAGTATATCCAAGACAGTAGGATGGGGTATGCTTTACATTGTTACCTAGTTGTTGGAGCCTGTGCTGTCCGAAGTTTCTCATGGTCCTTTTGATAGCTACTTGTGTATTTGATAGCCCTGTTTCATGCACTGGAGCAGCTTTGAGATGACAAAATTCAATGGTAGTCATGTTTTCAATACCTTAGAAGAGAGACTTGATTATGGTTCAAAAGGGAAAAACTGATGATGCTGCTGCTGCCGATCCAGATGGCTATTTCTGAATGCTCAGGCAAGTGATGAAAGGAATAGCGCACTGTAGCATTTGCAGTAATGTATCTTCTGAAAGAGAATTTGTAAAAAAGTTTCTGAAATATGTGCTGTCTATTCAGAAGCATCTGGACACACTTAAGTAATGTAGAATTGACTGTTAGATGTCACAAGAGGTGGGTCCAACAGTTTAAAAGGAGGCAGGGATCATGTCAGTAGGGAAGCAGTAATAGCAGAATAGGTCGGTTAGTACAGCTCAGGGAGTTTGAATGTGGACTTGTCATTGGATGTCATGTAAGTTTCAAATCCATCAGGGACATTTCAACCCTCCTAAAGCTGCCCAAATTGACTGTTGGTGATGTGATTGTGAAGTGTAAACATGGAGAAACAACCATAGCTAAACCAAGACCACACAGACCTCATGTACTGATGGACAGAGATCGTTAAGTGTTGCAAAGAGTGGTTGCAAGAAAAAATCCTGTCAAATCAATGGAAGGAATGACTTGTGCATTCCACAGTGCTATCGGCAGTCCGGCTAACACAATGACTGCATGTAGGGAGATAAAAAAAAAGTGGGATATAATGGCTGAGCAGCTCCTTGTAAGCCACATTTTCTAATATTCGGTGTTGAGCGATGCTCAAGATTAGAATTGCAGTCGTGATCAGCACACTTAACTTCGTGACAGAGTGCCATCTTGTGCATATGTGGGTGTGAATCATTCACTTCATGCTGCTGCAGGATTACTATTCTACTATAAGAAGAAGAAGAAGAAGAAAAAACAGGGTGGACACAAGTTTTTAGGATTTTGATAGTAATTATATTTTCCAAGGCAGTTTACACAGCCCTCTGAAAACTGAACCAAGACTGCAGCTGACATAGCCTCAACCACACCTTTTAAACAATATTAAAATAATGCACTAAACTTGTTTAAATGGTTAAGTTCACACCTTTCATAAAAATACTAATACAGTTTTGTTAGTTAATGAATTTTGAGATGAAAATGTCATTGACAATTTCCAAAGATCTTTATGTGCTACTGATTTCACAAATCCTTTGATGTTATGATGCTTATATGAAGTTAATTACATTAATAATGAAAGGTAAAAAGATGCAAGTTACTATGATTTTGATGTAACTAAAACATTACTAAAATGTTCTCCATTATTTTACATTAAGTACATTTTATTGAACTAATTGTTTATACCTCGAAAGTTTCAGTATTCTGCTTTTTGTTTATGATCTGACAATGATGAAACATTTTGTAATTTGATACTTTTGTGAATATTTTATCATTTTCGTTAATAAATAGTGTGATTGCAAGTATTTATGAGTACAGGTGTTCTACTGTTAAGTATATATGCATATACTAAACTAGAAGTTGTCTCCTATAAGTAATTACAATACACAATATGAGTATCATAATCTTTAATTGGAGGGGGTATCAATAGATTTGTTTTGCCCAAAACCATTCTGCTACATTTCAAGGCAATGGGCAGTGGATGACAGGAAACAATTTGTAGCAATGTATCGCTCTAGAAATTATGGCAGTCTGATGGAAGTGCTTAGGTTTGGTGAGTGCTTGGAGATTGTTGCTTACCATGATGTTTGAAAATATAAGTAATTGTATAGGTAAAAGATCTACTCACCAAGCAGTGACAGGAGAACACAGATACAAGAGATGTGGCTCCTTCTTCTGGCAGTAGGATGGATAAGGAAGAGGGGTGAAGGTAAAGGACTGGTGAGGTTTAGGAAAAGGGGTAGAGCTCAGAAAAGACACCCAGAATTCTGGGTCAGAGGAGTCTTACTGGACCGGATGAGAAAAAAAATACAGTCATGTAACACAGAGGATGTGGTGATACCGTATGTAGGTGTTTCTCGTGGATGGTGTGTGGTTTGCTTATTGTGCTTAATCAAACACTAAATAAAGAAGGATATGATCATGTTTTTCAGAATTGTGTTCTGCGTACACTAGAGAAACGGTTTGGAGAAGTTTTTTTCAGAGTCACAATCCACCATGACGTGAAACAGCATCCGTCAGGCTGTGGCTTATGGATAATGACATTCTTGAAATGGACTGGCCTTCCTACAGTCTCTACTTGAACCCAACGGAACACCTCCAGGATGAGTTGGAATGTTGACTTCACTCCAGACCTGAACATTCTTCACTACTTTCTCTGGTTTTGGCTCTTGAGGAGGAGTGGGCTGCCAGTCCTTCACTGACACTTAACACTGACATATCATTGAAAGTGACTCCAGTACAGTTCAGTCCGTCATGAAGGTGAAGGGTGGACACACTCCATATTATTGAGCATTAATGTGTCCAGGATACTTTCATTCAAGCAGTGTGTTGCTAAGAGACCCAAAGACAGCAGATGAGAGACTGGGAGTAACAAGCTCTTGACTCTCCTTCTCCTTCTCCTGTTTCATCATTTACAGAAAACTGCCATTGAGGAGGCATCACTTTACACCTTTGCTATACCAATCAATTGTTTCTGAAATTTTTGTTGTTTGGCATTGGAAATAATAATAACTGAGGTTTATTGTTATGTAGGTCTTCAACTCCCTAGAAAGAAGGAAAAACAAGTTGTAAGCAAAAAGAGTTTAGACCAAATGGACTATAGCAAATGGTGAATGACTGATGACCTCAGCAGTTTGGTCCCATAAGACATTACCAAATGGTGAAGATATTTATTTGTTCTTTGTGGTAATAATTCAAAGGTGACTCGTGAAGAAGACAAATATTAGTGATTAATGTGCAGTATTTCACAATCATTTTCCTTCAACTGTTATGAGCCATGATTAAGTCAGAATAATTTTATCAAATTTGTGCTTCAATAACAAGGATGATTGCATTCCTTGTAATCAGCCTAACCTTAACCCACCTTTCAAAAGCATGTTTCTTGGTTCAGTTCTGTCTCTTCTTTGTTTAAACTGTTGGTATTTGACAGGTAATGCAGGTATTTATGATTTTTGAGGACAAATTCATTCTCTTGTTTACTTGAAAAGTTAGTGTGATAAGTAGGATATGAAGCTGTTTGTGATTATTCCACTGGGTATGTGTTTAGGTTTCAAAGAAAGGGGCACAGGTGACAGGTCGTTTGGCACTTTTGAAAAAACCTAATGAAAAATAGTTTACAAAGACATTATACCATACACATAGGTCACTATTGCACTATTCCTGTTGTGTCTGATGATCTACAGAGCTGAAGCCAAAAGCAGCAGGTTCTTGCATAACTAACAGAAAACATCTGTCTTTCAAAAAATGTATTTGTCAAGCTGAGAATTGAGAAGCAACAGATGAATTTTGTGAAATACTTAAAATTGTGCAAAAATAATGTATATAGTTTTGACATTGTTTCATGTGTAATGGTATGACCTCAAGTTTGGAATAGCAGTTATGTTTATGCCCATGTGTACATTTTCAGTTTTTATTTCTGCTTGAAAATCAGGAACATTTGAAACTCCAGTCTCAATAAATGACACTTTTAATTGCTGTAAGAGGAGATAACCATGAACCATGTGTGATTGATACAGCAGCATTCCTGTTCTGCTCAAAGACCTTATGAGAGTAAGAGAGGTCACTCAGTAAAGCAGAGTTGGCGCATGGATATTAAAATCATTTTAGAGAGCTATGAAAGCAGGTAAGTATAAATCATCTTCTTAGACTTATATTAATTTATGGATTGATATATATCTCTTAAGGATTGTTTGAGCATGGGAAATTGTGAGATTTGAACAGATTTTTCAAAAGTTAAAAGACTAAATCTTGCATACCTCTTAACTAAGTGTTGCAACAGCTGGACGTGGTCTTACTGAGGCAGTTTTTACTTTCGGTCCTAAAAGTTTCCACAGTTACTCAAGGGCTGTGTTAGTGATGTTTGAAAGTTAAGCCAATTTTGATGATATTGAAGAAATAATTTTCTGTTGCTGTGTTGAAGGGACAGGCCCAACATTCCCCTAGGCTGACTATGAATTCCTCATGAACATGAAATTGTAGGTGTAATAGCTATTTTGAACTGAATTATCAACAATGAAGCTGTGACAAATGTTCAGGGATTCAGCATTTCACAGTCCCGCACGTGTAACCACCTGAATGTTGGGCGGAGCTTCTTGCTTTTTCTCATCACATCTTGCAGAGTAAGGTACAGAGAAGAATTATACAAATAGTAGAAAAAGTTGTATACAGGAGAGTAAACATAATTTTTTCTAGTTGTGTGTGCTTTTCTACATTGCATCATAATGAGTGATTATTTAAAGTAATAAAAAATTTCCTAGTCATGTATCCTGACCTGATAGTGATCAAGGCTTTGACTCTAATATCGATATGGGGACATACAAATGCTGACCTGTGCCACAATCAGCCCAAGGTGATACTTAGAAGACATTGTGGCCCACATCAGGAAGCGCCTGCAATATGTGCTGTGGCGAGTGGTCCATATTGAGGGACCAGCAATGGCTGTTCTTCCCTAGTTTGTATTGTGTAGCAGTGCTGTAATAGCTCCTAACTGACTGAGGAGACTTGTCACGTTATTGGACATGATTTCTACTGGATTACTACATTGAAAGATCATTAATTGTGCACAATATTTTGACCTTGGATTCCTGGACATTCTATTTAACTATCTTGTTCTGGTTTTGTCTCTGGTAGTCTTTTGGTTGGTACAGTCACATTCCAAACAATTTTACAATGTTTCAATTTGTGAATAAATCAATATTCTCCCAGTCATTGTCGAAACTTCAGTACTTACTTTACTTTCTGTGTTTGGGAGGAATACATCACAATTTTCCTCTTCAGAATTCTGCAACCTTTATGTTCTTTATGGTGGCATTAAAACATCTGTGTGAGTACTGGATTTGTCCATTTTTTGGTATAATAGTCGGTGACTTGGTGTCTGGACTGCTTCACAACTGCATCTAACATCATCTTCAAACCCCCATGATGTCAAATTTAATGTTCTTTTTTTATCCATTAGGAGTTCTCCAAGTAGTGTAAGGTAGATGGTAACTGGAGCTGATTTCTTCCCTTGGAGTGACGCTCTCTTGCTTAGGGGCAATTTCTTGCCAGAGGAAAACGTGTCTAACATCTTGCTTGACATCTATTGGGAACACTCATTACAAATACTTTTTTGAGTCTAAGGGAAAGGGAGTGCTACTTCAGTCAAAAAATTATTATTATATTTTTATTTTTGTTTCTGAATGGTGTTCAAATCGTGTATATAGTGCCACTTCAGGTATATTATTTTATCTTTCAAATAATTGATTGTACAAGAATTTGTCTGCTATATGTCTGCTAGCTGTCAAAATGAAAAATTTTCTGCTTGCAAGTTCTTTCACATTTGGCACTATTCATACAAAATATGAAATTGAAGGAAGATATTTTTTTGTGTTGGTTAACATGATATTGCTTGGCTTCATGGGATTCTGCATTCTCTTGCTTCTTTCATCCTGTATACTTATGTTTATACATGTGATTCATGGTGATAATGTGTTATTATTACTGTGAGAAAGTTATTAGTTTTGTTAACAGTAGTATCATTACAATTGCAAATTGTCTAGGGAAAATAATGGAGTATTCAAGCACTGCATTAATTGTAGAAAAAGTGTAAAAACAGCGAATAAGTAAATTTGTCCTCTGTTGTTTCATCTGTGTCTTCTAACCTCAAAAGGCCTATGGCTACACCCCAAAGAAATTACAAATGAACAAAATCATAGGAAAACCTGCAGAGCTACAGTTAATTTGTAAATATAGTATCACTTTATTCTTTGTGTCATATTGCAAGTGGCAATAGCAGCAGTATGTAGAATTCCAATATTAGACTGGTTTATGATCTGTGCACTACTGTACTGGGGATATACTATGTGAGGTGATTATATATTTGGATCTGCAGCTGAAGATGCTGCTGATGAATGTATGAAAATTTCAACTGAAAGAGTGTTAGAAAATATAGATTGTAACAATGAAAGGATTATAAATTAAGCATTTAAAGTTGCTATTATTTCCTAATTTTGTAGGTGTCCAGAGAGACTAAAGCAACTTCATTTAGATAACTGTACAGGAAATTTCAGTGGGACAAGTGGAGCTATGGAAGCGGCAGGAATGAACAAAAGTTTTTCAGCATACTCAGCTATCTTATGATGCAAGGTACGTAAATTACCTTAGCGACAGAGACTGCAAGGCCTATAATGAAGTTGTGGCATCCAAATTGTGGGTTAGAAATAAAGCAACTTCAGGGTGTGGGTCATGTGCAGAAGTAATGGAAAACCAGTTGGTGGTGACAATAGACAACAGTGTCATTGGTAAAGAGACTCCAATATTATTATGGTTTAATCATTAAGCAAAATACTCATAGTGTATAAATAGTGCAGAAAGCTGTATGGGCAGTGTGATTTCACACACTGTCCATCAATGATGAACCTCAACATGGGCTGTGCCCAGCAGGTGTGGAAAGCTGGTACAAATACTCTAAGGGTTTAGTGACTAGCGAAAAATATAATCATCAAAATAATCTGCCTATTGCAATTATGGAGGCAGTAAAGCCAGTATTCAAACATACGGCAAACAATGATCTACTTTGAAAGTGTTTGCACGGCAGGACACTGAATACAAACGAGTCTCTGAACAATGTCATTTGGACTCACTCACGCGAAACTGTTTGTGGACATATGCACTTTATACTGCAGGATGTATGGTGCCACTGCTACATTCAAATAAGACAACATCAATAAATGTAAAGTGCTGCAATCTCCAGGATAAGTGTAGTCTGTCCCACTGTTGAGGCAATGAGAAATTAGTACAGTGAGAGACTAAGAAATGCAGAAAACAGGCTAAAGAATTACAGTAGGGATTCAAGGCAAATTAAAAAATGTGCTAAGATGAAATTGCAATTGACAGATGGCAAGGACCCTGATGATCCAAGCTATGCAGCAGACATGTTTTGACAACTTATTTATTCAATAAGAAAGGTGCATTTTCTCAGTTTCTGCACTGTATAGAAAGCTGAAATTTTCTGAATGTACTCAAACACACATTTTGCCTCCCATATTTGTAAAAATAAAGTACTAACAAAATGTCAGTTTGGTTTTCAGAAAGGCTTTTCAACAGAAAATGCTATATATGCTTTCACTGATCAAATATTAAATGCTCTGAATAACCGGACATCACCCATTGGTATTTTTTGTGATCTCTCAAAGGCCTTTGATTGTGTAAATCATGGAATTCTTTTAGATAAGCTAAATCATTATGGTTTGAGTGGGGCAGTGCACAAATGGTTTAATTCATACTTAACTGGAAGAATGCAGAAAGTTGAAATACGTGGTTCGTGTAATGTTAAAACAACAGCTGATTCCTCAAACTGGGGTGCTATCAAGCACGGGGTCCCACAGGGTTCGGTCTTAGGTCCTTTACTGTTCTTGATATACATTAATGACTTACCATTCCACATTGATGAAGATGCAAAGTTAGTTCTTTTTGCTGATGATACAAGTATAGTAATAACATCCAAAAACCAAGAACTAAGTGATGTAATTGTAAATGATGTTTTTCACAAAATTATTAAGTGGTTCTCAGCAAACGGACTCTCTTTAAATTTTGATAAAACACAGTATATACAGTTCCGTACAGTAAATGGCACAACTCCAGTAATAAATATAGAATTTGAACAGAAGTCTGTAGCTAAGGTAGAATTTTCAAAATTTTTAGGTGTGTCCATTGATGAGAGGTTAAACTGGAAGCAACACATTGATGGTCTGCTGAAACGTCTGAGTTCAGCTACGTATGCTATTAGGGTTATTGCAAATTTTGGTGATAAGAATCTCAGTAAATTAGCTTACTATGCCTACTTTCATTCACTGCTTTCTTATGGTATCTTATTCTGGGGTAATTCATCGTTGAGTAGAAAAGTATTCATTGCTCAAAATCATGTAATCAGAGTAATTGCTGGAGCCCACTCGCTGTCATCTTGCAGACATCTATTTAAGTATCTAGGGATCCTCACAGTATATATATTCCCTTATGAAATTTGTTGATAATAATCCAACCCAATTCAAAAGTAATAGCAGTGTGCATACCTATAACACCAGGAGAAAGGATGATCTTCACTATGCAGGGTTAAATCTGACTTTGGCACAGAAAGGGGTAAATTATGCTGCCACAAAAGTCTTTGGGCACCTACCAAACAGCATCAAAAGCCTGACAGATAGCCAACTAACATTTAAAAATAAATTAAAAGAATTTCTAGATGACAACTCCTTCTATTCATTGGCTGAATTATTAGATATAAACAAAGTAAAAAAAAAAAACTTAGTGTCATGCAATATTTTGTGTAATGTAATTTCTTGTACAGACATCTTTTATTAACCTGACACGTTCCACATCATTACGAAGTGTCGTATTCATGATCTATGGAACAAGTATTAATCTAATCTAATCTAATCATCTCATGAAAATTTTTATTATGAACTGAGATGGTTTTAATGTTTCACCAGGAAATGGGACTGTCATTTAAAGGAAAGAATCAAGGTGACCAAAAAAATGTATAACTCAAGCAGTTACACAAGGATTATATCCATGGTCCTAAAAATTTCAAATCTTTTGCTTGCAGAGTTTCTGAGATAATGTACCTTATACATTACACAGACATTCCATTCTGTTTCCCCATAACAGTGCTTTGCTGCTGATGTATTATTGTACGTCAAGTGTTCCGGGTATTCAATCTCCTTTTCTGTTCTAGTTCTCCCACCACTCTGCAGCTTATGGTGTGGGTTGCAGTGCAGGCCAAGGCATAAATCTTTGCAACTAGGGGCTGATCCAAGGCACTTCAAAGCTAAATGGGCTGACTCGTTTAACACCACTCTCGCATGCCTGGTGTGGACTAGTGCTATCCAAACAGGCACTCCATAATGAGATTTTCACTCTGCAGCGGAGTGTGCGCTGATATGAAACTTCCTGGCAGATTAAAACTGTGTGCCCGACCGAGACTCGAACTCGGGACCTTTGCCTTTCGCGGGCAAGTGCTCTACCAACTGAGCTACCGAAGCACGACTCACGTCCGGTACTCACAGCTTTACTTCTGCCAGTATCCGTCTCCTACCTTCCAAACTTTACAGAAGCTCTTCTGCGAACCTTGCAGAACTAGCACTCCTGAAAGAAAGGATATTGCGGATACATGGCTTAGCCACAGCCTGGGGGATGTTTCCAGAATGAGATTTTCACTCTGCAGCGGAGTGTGCGCTGATATGAAACTTCCTGGCAGATTAAAACTGTGTGCCCGACCGAGACTCGAACTCGGGACCTTTGCCTTTCGCGGGCAAGTGCTCTACCAACTGAGCTACCGAAGCACGACTCACGTCCGGTACTCACAGCTTTACTTCTGCCAGTATCCGTCTCCTACCTTCCAAAATCTGCCAGGAAGTTTCATATCAGCGCACACTCCGCTGCAGAGTGAAAATCTCATTCTGGAAACATCCCCCAGGCTGTGGCTAAGCCATGTCTCCGCAATATCCTTTCTTTCAGGAGTGCTAGTTCTGCAAGGTTCGCAGAAGAGCTTCTGTAAAGTTTGGAAGGTAGGAGACGGATACTGGCAGAAGTAAAGCTGTGAGTACCGGACGTGAGTCGTGCTTCGGTAGCTCAGTTGGTAGAGCACTTGCCCGCGAAAGGCAAAGGTCCCGAGTTCGAGTCTCGGTCGGGCACACAGTTTTAATCTGCCAGGAAGTTTCATATCAGCGCACACTCCGCTGCAGAGTGAAAATCTCATTCTGGAAACATCCCCCAGGCTGTGGCTAAGCCATGTCTCCGCAATATCCTTTCTTTCAGGAGTGCTAGTTCTGCAAGGTTCGCAGAAGAGCTTCTGTAAAGTTTGGAAGGTAGGAGACGGATACTGGCAGAAGTAAAGCTGTGAGTACCGGACGTGAGTCGTGCTTCGGTAGCTCAGTTGGTAGAGCACTTGCCCGCGAAAGGCAAAGGTCCCGAGTTCGAGTCTCGGTCGGGCACACAGTTTTAATCTGCCAGGAAGTTTCATATCAGCGCACACTCCGCTGCAGAGTGAAAATCTCATTCTGGAAACATCCCCCAGGCTGTGGCTAAGCCATGTCTCCGCAATATCCTTTCTTTCAGGAGTGCTAGTTCTGCAAGGTTCGCAGAAGAGCTTCTGTAAAGTTTGGAAGGTAGGAGACGGATACTGGCAGAAGTAAAGCTGTGAGTACCGGACGTGAGTCGTGCTTCGGTAGCTCAGTTGGTAGAGCACTTGCCCGCGAAAGGCAAAGGTCCCGAGTTCGAGTCTCGGTCGGGCACACAGTTTTAATCTGCCAGGAAGTTTCAGGCACTCCATACTCTCCCACAGAAAATCAAGAGACCCAGTGGAGTTGACTGGAGAACCTGGGAATTTTCTCCTCACATTAAACTTGTCAGATTTCCCAAGATGATGTTTCTGCTCCAAATTTTTCCCTTCAAACCCATACATTGCTTACTAGAACATGGGACGTGATCCAGAATAATTCCTAGGTATTTTGAAGTGTCGCAGTACTTAAACTTCCTCGAGGTCCTTCCTAGGGCCTGATCGTTAGTGTAGATTTTGTATAGAGAATCCATGACTACACACTGCCTTGACACAATGCATTTTTCTGGTTTCTCCAACAGCTCTTATTCCCCTGCAATGTTAAATAGAATCTTCTGATTTGAAACATATGTCTGATTACATTTGTCATCCTGAAATATCTTTTTATCTCATATACCTTTTCATAAGCCTTTTGTGATTCAGCAGCACTTGATACCATAAAAGCTGCACCCATGATTAGTGTTTTCTCATACCATTCTTCGATATGTTAGGCAAGATTAAGGAATTGGCTAGTTCATGACTGCTGGTCTAAAACCAGCTTACTCTGAAACGATATTTTCATCCACAGATGATAAAATGCTAGTCAGTATCACTCTCGCTAAGAGAGTAATATCAGATGAAAATTCTTTGGGTCTTCAAGTTCTTTCCTCAGCTTGAGAATAGCTACATCGTTTCCAGAATGAGATTTTCACTCTGCGGCGGAGTTTGCGCTGATATGATCTGCCATGAAGTTTCATATCAGCACACACTCCACTGCAGAGTGAAAATTTCATTCTGGAAACATCCCCCCCCGGTCTGTGGCTAAGACATGTCTCCGCAATATCGTTTCCACCAGGAGTGCTTGTTCTTCAGGGTTCGCAGAAGAGCTTCTGTGAAGTTTGGAAGGTAGGAGACGAGGTACTGGCAGAATTGAAGCTGTTAGGGAGGGTCGTGAGTCATGCTTGAGTAGCTCAGATGATAGAACACTTGGCCGCGAAAGGTAAAAATCACGAGTTCGAGTCTTGGTCCGTCGCACAGTTTTAATCTGTCAGGAAGTTTCAGCTACATCGTTTGCTTTTCTTCTCTGCTTGTTGCTAGGTTAAGGGCAGATTCAACACATTCGTTCATCCACTTTATAGCCTCTGGTCCGAAATTCTTCAGCTGCTCTCTTCTGATAATCATTTGGGCCTGCACCTGTGTTATTTTTCATTTCCTTTATGACAACAACTCTTCCGTGAAAGGTAAGTTTAACAAGTTATTCCGTAGTTTATCTCGATTATTTCTGATGCCAGGATCAGAATAACAAAGTGACTGACGTCTAACTGATTGAAGGGCTACTATCATAGCAATAGCCAATGAGAGAGAGAGCGCTTGGCCGCGCCACCTGTTCCATCCACCTTTATCAAACCTCTCCGCTACTGCAGGTAGCGCCTACTGTAGCCAGTTGCAGACGACGCTCATGGCCGATAACGTGCACGGTTGTGGTACGGTCGTTGTGTAGTTTTTTTATCTGTGCAGCGAGTTTATTTTGCGCTACAGAGTTCTCCAGCTGGTATAATCCGCTCTACACAAGAATGAACCTGATTAAACATTGCATTATGTATTCTTCCGCGTTTGCAGGAACCTCATTGGATTTCTGTTTCACATGGAACTGCAGCCAAGCTGTGTTGAGTACTGTCAAGTACGATAATAAGGGTACTTTCTGTGCTATGCTTTTCCCGCACATCGACTTACCGATAATAAGGCACAACAGCTTTACCGGCGCATTTAACTAGGACAGCAATGGGCAGTCAGATGGTACGGCTAGCCTGCAGTGACGTGGCCAGCTGCAGTTCACACTTAAAAAGAGACGAGCAGAGGAGCAATACAGCTTCGAACTTCATTTAATTTTTGAGCAGAATGAAATAATACACTGCAAACTCCAACAATACGCTCCTTAGAGGACTAGACGAAAACCGAAACGCATTATCGTTTTTAGCTAACGTACTATTATAATTAAAAACAAGAATGATGAAAATTACTGGCTTAAAAACAGAGTAATTTTTCTGCATAAGCTTTGTGTAACCTAAGAGAGTATTGAAGGGTTTCACCGCATAGTTAAATATTGAAGCCACTGAATGTATTGCTTACAGTCAGCCTTCTGGTAATCTCTTAGCTCCTTCCTTATCCGAATCCGAGAAATACATTTCAGTTCTGGAAGTGTCACCTGCTACGTTGATAACGAGCTTATTAACAACAGAATCCACGAAGCCAACCAGGCCCAGCATTTTCTCTTTTTCTTTTATGAGTAGCCGCTCTATATCTCGCCAGCGTTCAGTAGCGACGTGTGAAAAAAGCTGCGTGCTTTATTTCCAGAACGTCTGACAGCTTAATAGTCTTGTTACTTTATGGGGCCAAATCCCGCAGCTTGGATCCAGATCAGTCTGTTGGGTTCATATTGTAATTGTACACTAGCAAATGTAAAAATGTGCCCGATGCTATGAAAAAGATTTTTTTCCGTGTGTCTACGATACTTATCTATCTTTGTGCTATAAAACGATGGACATCGTCCAAATAAAGAGGATATGGTTTTTTATTTTTGCCTTAAAAATAGATATGCTTTCTTAATTTAAACAACTTTTATGAACAGTCTTTCATAAAACATCGATAACTGAGAATTTATATTTGAAATGGAAACAAGAATTTCGCGTCCAATATGTAATTAGAAACAAGAAGACGTGCATTATTCATTAAAAATGACAATGATTCTTATAATTACGAGATTTGGTCTTTCAAACTGAACGAGAAAAAAAAATTGGGGGAGATTTTAACCAACGCACGAGTAACCGCATTAGGTTTACGCATATGCCATTACGCTGCCGACAGCGCTACACATTCACTCTGGGCTTGCAAATCAACTGAAGTGTATACAATGCTGGGAAAACTTCAAAGCCGATTATCTCAGTAAATTTATGAAAAACATTAAGAACAGCCTATTTCTCGGCACTTTTTTAACCTTGTTCCACGCGCGTTTCACTTCGGAACAGAAAACAGCCTCAGCCTTTTTCTTAATGCGCATTTACAGCGCGACAATCAGAGCACAACGCTGTAGAGGCCGTGTCTGTACACGATTTTTGAAATAAAAACTGCGTAGCTGAAGCGTGATTAAGAGAAACGTTGATGGCTGTTAATACATTTGAATATTTTAAAGTTTCATTTAACTTAACTTAGAAGTAAGATATCTGCTACATAAGTAGGATCTACTTCCAAGAGCGTAACAACACCAGGGTACATGTGCTAAGGCGTCTGACCAATGATCGCTTTTGTGTTTGTTTACATCAGGTTTATTCTTGTGGTGAACGGATTATAGTGAAAGTGTGCATAAAAATATGGCTGCTAAGCAGGAAGTTCAGCGATCTGCCTGTGTTTTGCATGGTCACACACATGACTTTGTGCGCTCCGTGTGGGAATATTTGGAGGAGGAGAGAGGCAGTGGTGCAACTCTTATTGTCTCTAAGGGGTGAAGGTGGTCGAAAGAACTGCAGACACTTTGTAGAACATAAAAATGTTTTCGTCAAAATCTGTAAGGAGAAATACTGTTCAGAAAAGAAACAGCGATGTTCGTCCAGAGTGTGAACACCTGATAATTTGAGTACAGCACCACAAAAAACCTATGCGTCACTCTTGATGAAGTAGAGTTATTCAGTGATAGCAAGTGGTCTTTTTTAGCGATTGTCAGAGCCCTCGGTTTTTGGTGTACAAAAATTAATGGTCAGAAAACTTAAACGGGAGAGAGGTGACACTGAAGTGGCGTAGTCTATTTATAGGAAATATCATTAAAGTGCCTTTTGAAGACATTGTGTGGCTCATAGAAGCCTTTATAAACGCCAGTCATTCCATCAGAAAAGACTGAACAGATGATAGCATATGTGGAAGTTCTGCTGTTCCCGTGGGAAAGGGACAAGAATTATTTATTGTCTTGCATGCTGGAACTGCATTTGGTTTCGACCTAACTGTCTTCTCGTTTACATATCGAGGAAAACAAGCGGCAACGACGAGGAGATGGGTCATGGTAATTTTCTGAAGGATGAAGGGGTAACTACTGGAAAACTTAAATCAGCTGTCTGTCATTCAGGTGTTAAAGGCAAAGCTCTAACGATAGCAACGAAAAAATCCGACGTTGCTGAGTGCTGAACAGCCACAATGTGAAAATTCAAGACACTTCATGTAACACGGAGCTCATGGAGATAATGAAAAAATAAGCCAGAATTTCAAAAGTATGTTGTGGACGAGGTAGCTTAAGAACCTGTCCACAGTGGTTCTTAGGCTTCCACTATACTACTGCCACTTCAGCGCCACCAAAATGATTTGGGCCCAGATTAAACATTATGTGGCAACAAATAACAAAAGCTGCACTGTGGCAGAAATTCAAAGTCTGTTAGAGGAACCAGTGACACAAATAACGCCAGAGAAGTGAATTAATATTGTACGCCACAAGGAAACAATTGTTGAAGAAGCATGGAAGGCTGAGTGTAGAAAATAATGTAATTATATCCTTGGGTAATTCCAGTGACTCGTCCACGGGGCAGAGATCAGATAATGGTAGTGTTGAGGAATAAAGTTATTCTGAACTAACTGACATTTAACCTTTGCCTAAATTAGTCTTTATTTTGATGTTTGTGTATCTTATTTTTAACGGAATGGGGTATACTGTATTTGCGTAATAAATCTCATCTCATTATTAAGGAGTACTCCTGTGGACAAATATGACATTCTGTGCGGACAGCTCGCTGGCTGGTAAGTACTAAAGCAGTTTATATTATTTTAATATTGTTAGTTATTGGATTTACATGAACGATTCAGATTCATTTTAACAACCCTTTCGTATCGAATACGACAAGTGAACGTGATTCATTCTGATTATTGTAAAAGATGGTGCACTTCCTGTTGCTTTTGTTGAGTTATACAAATTATAGGAACACGGTATCATTTTATACACAGGAGTGCGTTTGTTAAGCCACAACGATGTTACAATCCTGTAAAGCGAACTCAATACCGCACGTTCAAACGTGCCATGGGGGAGTCCAGTAAGGTGCCGCGGAGTTGCTGCTGCGGCCACACTGCGCGCGCACGCACGGCGAACCGACAATATCACCCCCTTCCACGCTCAACAGTGTTTCACTGTCAATCACTTAAATAGTTGTGAGCTATTTCATTTAACAAATTTATTTAGCAAATAAGGTAAGGTCAGATCACTTAAATAGTTGTGAGCTATTTCATTTAACAAATTTATTTAGCAAATAAGGTAAGGTCAGATGTTTTTTTCCGGATCATTGCTAAGATTTTTAATTAGTTTATTTGCTCTTCTACTGTTCTGAGCTATGACAAGATAAGCTAAAAGATTTGACCATTTTTCCCTTCTGCCTTCTCCGATACATGTCATGAACTCTTCACCTGCTTGAATGGTGTTTTCAGCTAGTGGAATTAAGTAGAGTAACTGTTTCTTGGTTGATGCCAGATATGTATTGTGATCAGCACCCATGTGGTATGTATTTCAGAGAGATCTTTTTCACTAGGGCTATAAAATCGTTATACAGTTTTAGAACTGCTTAAAGTTTTGCAACTTCATTGTCCAATTCTTCGGAGAAACTTTCCCGGCTCGTCTTTTTTAGAATCATTGTCTAAAGAGGACTACTTCTGTGCTGCTAGTTTCAGCTACTGTACACGTTATGGGGTTAGGTTGCTTTTAGGTATCGATGCCTCTACTGTTTTTACCACATGGAGGAGGAGCAAGAGATTAGTGTTCTAACGCCTCGTTGACAACGAGGTTCTTAGAGATGGAGCACAAGCTCGGATTAGGAAAGGATGGGGAATGAAAACAGCTGTGCTGTTTCAAAGGAACCATTCCAGCATTTGTCTTAAGCGATTTAGGGAAATCATGGAAAACCTAATTGAGGATGGCTGGTCACCGTTATGAATCGTCGTCCTCCCGAATGCGAGTCCAGTGTGATAACCAATGCACTACCCTGCCCTGTGTTACCACATGTTGAGCTGCTTGTGAACTCATAATGAAAACATTGTCCGTATTATAGCCCTTGTGCCTTCTTCCAGTCGGTAATGACAACCCAGCTTAACATCATGTGTGAGTTTCAGTTCTTGCTTTTCCACTCAACATTCCAGCTCGTCTCCGTTCTTGGCTTTAGTTTAATAGCCGCAGCTTGTGCTTCGGAAGTTCAAATGTCCCAATACAATTTTGATACTCTTTGAGTTGAAATTCCTGGGTTTATCGAGTTAAAGTTGACTTCGATGGTTTGTAGACTGATGTTATGGTGTAGGTCTCTAGCTGTATTTTTATAAATCCAATGTTGTCCCTTTATGCCTGACTTGCAGACTTACTATTGATCCTCGTCTTACAAACACAGCACTTCCATACTGTTTATGGGGCTCTTTTAGGACTAGTCTCCTTCCTTCAGTTTTTGATCTGTTATTTTTTGTTCCACAACGCGTTTCTTGCCCGGCAAGAATGTCAACTGTAAGTTTTTTTACGCATCAGATAATAACATTTTCTTATTGTTGGATAATCCTGCAATGGGGATTGAAGTTGTTGCTAACCATGAGGAAGTGTTTTGTTCCCTCCGTGATGTCTCCCCATGGTTGAAGGATTTGCCGTTATCAAGGTTACTCTCAGTTATTGATTAATTTATTGACAATCTGTGACGAGTCTCCTTCAGTGTACCGCAGTACTTCGGTGATGACGAGAACTCTAATTAGAGCATCGACTGGATCAGAACCCTACTGTCTACTTTCTACATTGAGTGCCGCCATGGACCCAGAATTCTTGAAACTATGGCATCTGCAGCTGCAGAAACAGGAATCAGAAACTTCCGCAACAGGCTGAGCGATATGCTCAAACCCGTGGCAGAATACTCAAACTACTGCACGTAGATTTACGCACTTGCAGGCGTGCAATATCACGACTGCTGCTATCCAATTAAGTTGTCTTTTAGTTAATAATCCCAAGTTGGCTCTCTACCTTTCATGAAGTACGCTCTTTTATAGAGCTTGAGGCAATAGCTTTCGGAGATATTTGTCACCTGTTGTCTTCCTACTATGAAAACAAGTGTCACGTAATCGCTTCTAGGCTCGAATTTTTAGTGTCGCAAGCAACCCTCACAAATTTACGCAGCTTGTGCAGCACAGTTTCAAGGTCTCTTCTGAAAGTTTAGTTTTGTTTGTGAAACTTTTTCTGTAAACAATCGCAAGCAGAATCTTTGGTGCGATAGATTATTATTTGTTATGCCCCTGAGCAGGAAGTAGCATTACAGGTCATTAGATAACACCACGCTGTATAAAGTTCTTAAAATCGCTAAAGCTTACAAAATCTTCATGTCAGCACATCATTAGTTCATTGAACATGCCCTCTCCTCTGAGTGTACAGGTTCCCACTCCCGTGAATGTGTTCGAAAACAGAAGTCGCAAGACAGGTCTCCTGACAGAAATTCCTGCCAATACAGGTCCTTGCATGGCCGCAATTCGCGGAGTTCATCAACAGATTGTGATACAGCACACATCGTTTTGTTAATAGAACTCAAATATGCTTGCAGTGTGTATCTCAGTTTCCACGAGCGAGATGCATACGTTTTTCTGGGTTACCGCCTAATGTCTTTTCCGCGATGTGGCATGTGAACACTGTGGCAAAATTTGAAACATAGCTGACATTTGTATAACACACCTCAGAGGCCAAGCCTGCCTCGTTGGACACCCTTACGACTTGCCCACGCCGGCCGCTGTGACCGAGCGGTTCTAGGCGCTTCAGTCTGGAACCGCGCTGCTGCTACGGTTGCAGGTTCGAATCCTGCCTCAGACATGGATGTGTGCGATGTCCTTAGGTTAGTTAGGTTTAAGTAGTTCTAAGTTCTAGGGGACTGATGACCTCAGAAATTAAGTCCCATAGTGCTCAGAACCATTTGACTTGCCCACCCTTGGCAGGAACGGTCCCGGGGACCAGAATTTAAACATGTCAACAAGTTGATCACACAGTTCGACCTCTTCTCTTTAGCCGCAGCAAGTGTTGCCTCACGATATTCATTGGATTCTTGAGATCACAAGGCCTGTCAGTCTTTCAGCCATTGTAGTGTATTCAGAAAGACTTGACAGTTTTCTGGGCGTTTTATTCGTGAACCAAACGAAATGAAAATGCAAGGAGTTGACACCCCCGAACTTAACTCACTCCTTTTTCCTAGCAAGGAATATGCAGGATGGTTGTAATTAAAGTTAAATTTTCAAAACGCTAGGACTTGAAATTGCAACGGAATATGATCGGAAAAGGGGAGAAACGTATGACAGAAGAAAAAAAGTACGGTGAAAATTGATCAAAATATGGCACTGTATGTGTCAGAATACGTAAATGAAAACACCTGTTACTCGCACGACCCAATAAAGTTGGTATGAACACGCCGGGTACACGGCTTTTCCTCCTTTCGCATCTGCGACGTTCGCCATGACTATCTCAATCCAGGATTGCGCTTCGCTTGTAAAGATGCATTACAAGAATGATGACTATGCACACGTCGCTCTTCAGAAGTTGCGGACACTGTTTGAAAACAGGCATCGATCCGATGACTACCGTGGGCCTGGAGAAAATGATTCGGAATTTCGAAAAGACGGATTCTTTTGATGTGCAAGCTGGTAGAGGGAGGAAACGATTTGATACGACGTCAGTGGAAGCAGTTGTCACAGCAATGCAGGAGAAGACGGTCGGTGGTGTGCAAAGGTGTAGTGCACTGAGAATTGCCCGAACATTGGACATGCCCGTGAGAACGGTGCGTAAAATCCTGCGAAACATCCTTCTTTGCTATCCATTCAAAATTACCCACGTGCACGAGTTGCTTCCTGTTGACCTGCACCGACCGAGGTGGCGCAGTGGTTAGACACTGGACTCGCATTCGGGAGGACGACGGTTCGATCCCGCGTCTGGCCATCCTGATTTAGGTTTTCCGTGATTTCCCTAAATCTCTCCAGGCAAATGCCGGGATTGTTCCTTTGAAAGGGCACGACCGAATTCCTTCCCCGTCCTTCCCTAATGCGATGAGACCGATGACCTCGTTGTCTGGTCTCCTTCCCCAAACCAACCAACCAACCTGTTGACCTGCCAGCAAGAGAGACCTTTGCTTTAGAATTTGTTGCTCGCATGGAAGTGGTCAATGATTGGCCGTGAAAGATTCTGCTTACAGACGAAGCCCACTTCCATCTGCCAGGATATGTCAATACACAGAATTGTCGAATATATGCAACGGAAAATCCACACGCAAATCAACCAGTATCACTTAACCTGAAAAGGTCACTTAGTGGTGCGGGTTTACGGCATCATTTATCAAAGGGCCATATTTTTCCGAAGAGACAGGTGCTTCCGTTCCTGTTACCTGTACCGTCACTGGTAAGCGCTGTAAATGTCTTTTGCGCAACCACTTCATTCTAGCTCTCCATAAGCGTTGATGTGTTGATGGAATCATTTTTATGCAAGATGGCGAACCTCCGCACGTTGCAAATGCAATTAAGCAGGTGCTGAAGCGCCACTTCGGAAATGCTAGAATTATCAGCCGCCATTTCCCTACAGCCTGCCCATCCCGATCACCTGATCTTAATCCATGTGATTTCTGGCTGTGGGGCTATCTCAAAGATGTTGTGTTCAGTGTTCCGATTGCAAACTTACGTGAATTGAAGGCACGCATTGCGCAATACATTCTGAACGTGACCCCGGAAACACGTCGATCGGATGTGGAACATACTGTTTCTCGATTTTAACTTGTTGCTGAAAACGGTGGACAGCATATTGAACAAGTTTTGCGCCAGTCACACGGAAGTTAATAACCGATTTGATTTTGACTTATGCTTTTTACTCGTGTTTTGGCCTAAGAACCATTAAAAACCGACGTGATTGATGCTTTTTATGTGGTGTTTGGTGTCATGACAATTAAAAACCAATTTTTCCCATCCGATGTGATATGGCCTTGCCGTGGTGGATGGGCTTACGTAACTAACAGTATCACACCTGCACACCCATGCACATTGAGAATAACAGTTGTTTAACGTCAAACGTAAACCTTGGGAATTGTTGTATTGTATGATTCATTTGTCATTTGTAGTCGGCCACTATTAAATTATGATGCTTGCAGCGCCATCTATTGCTACATTTTGTAACTATTTATTTTTCTTCTGCCATGTTTTCCCCCTTCTTCGATAATACTCCGTTGCAATTTGATGTCATTCTGACCAGTGGCGTTATTTCCACAGCAGGTTGAAAGTTTAATTATAATCGCCCTGTAATTAATACCTATCGAAAGCAACAAAGCAATGCCGTTACGTTTTTAGTACACAAAGCGAAATCAGTAAATCTGTGTATCCTAGCAAAGTAAATTCAACTATAGTCTGAGTTCGTAAAGATAAGATAGCGGTGCTTAATTCTGTGACTGACGTAAAGTTCCGAAAATATGTCACTGAGTTAAAAAAAACTAACAGGCTCTTTGGTGTACTACGAAATTAACGATGTCATCTGTTTGTTTGGCGTACTACGCTGTGATGATTAAACATCCGAACTACTAAGTTGAGCACAGACGATTTTAGATACATCTTTCAGTTACCTTACGATTTTTTCTGTGTTTCGATTTTGTTGAAAAAAAAAAAATAGCTTGTAACTATGCTCTAGTTGCCTGTGAAAACGCCATGAAAATTCGTTTCGCAGTTTTGGAGATCAGTACGTTCAGACAGACAAGCAGACTGACACGACAGTTTTACTGTTTTATTATTGGCATAGACTGGAACTTCTCTGCTCCATTACCAGTTCAACTGGAATTGGTTGTAAAGAACCGAGGCAATATAGTAAGCATACACTGGACTTATGTAGCAAATCAATCTATGTACATACACGCAAATACACTAACACGTACAATAGGCCTTTTCATTTGTGAAAGTGTTAATGTTCAGTCGTTCATATTCTTTGAAGGTTGTCTGTCACATGTCTCATAAATTCTTTGGTTCATTTTTGGTGTAGTTGTGATGATCTCTGGCTTTTTTTTTAAAATGTGCAGTTGGTGTTCCGTATCATATTGTCGTACCGCGTGATGCGTAATAAATGAATCGTCTAAAACGGCATTTGATGATTTTTCAAAAATATTTTTGTCTGGGACATATTATTCAAGAATAAAACTGAAAACAATTTCCATCTCTCGGTTCTAGGCAAGGTTTTCTCGAGGTTCGTAAGATGTTCCCAGAGTCACACGCCTTTTGAGACTTAACATTCGTTATTCAGTTCCACGCAGCTTCAGGAATTACTGCGAAGGCACTAGGCATTTACGCTGTTGTTTGGTATGGAGATGTGATGTTTCTTTATATCTAACACTGATGAATTCGCTGCGATGCAGCTGTATGCCTCTTATTTGACGCAATTACTTCGCACAATGAGTAAATGTGATTCAACTAGCACATAAAAGCACAAACGTATGAAGTATGCCACGAAGTCTCATAAACGTCTGTCCTTGAGCCGAATGCCTTAGGTCTGTGTTATGACAGCAAGGTGTTTTGTCTCGGACGCTTTTAAATTTTGCAGCAGCCAGCGGAGATCTCTCTTGCGCGAAACGCAAGGTAGAGAAAAGCGCACAGGTGGAAACATCACGCGACTATGATTTTGTGCTGGCTTCTCGCAATGTCTGTTGGTGAGTCTGGTTCTCTAGTTTCTACTTTCTATCGGTGAATTTTATTTTACTAAAACTATGTTAAAGATATGGAAATAATTTTGCGTTGAGGCATTCGAGGGAAACTGCAGTACATTGGAAACCGGTTGGAAGTTTCTGTCACTTCGTGGGTAAACTCCGTATAATAGCTATTGATGTGATGTGAGTTTGCTGCAGCTTCCAGTGTTAACACCACTAGTATTCAGATAGTATACGGTCTTTTCTAGTTGTAGAATAAATTTACTTCATTTCAGACGATGATCACAGTACGTTTGGTACTTACACTGACGGTTTCGGTCAACAATGACCATCTTCACATATGTGACAAAACATGGGACATGAAATACGACTAGTGGACATGTTACATCTGAAAACAGTGAAATATGCCGTAACGAAAAATTATTACTTTAATGGATGTGGAAGCGTCCTGAAAATTTGACGAGGGATACCTGTTTTATGACGTGTCCTAATACGCTGAGGAGACAGATGTCATGGAACAGTGATATGCTCACGGCTGTAGTATCGCGTTCACAAGGTACAAAAGGACAGTGAATTGGCGGGGCTCTCATTTGTACTCAAATGATTCATGGCTCTCATTAGTATTCAGATGATTCATATTAAAAGGCTTTCGACATGATTATAGCCGCACGACGGGATTGAACAGACTTTAAACGCGGGATGGTAGCTGGAGCTAGATGCTTGGGACATTCCATTGCGGAAATCGTTAGGGAATTCAGTATTCCGAGATCCACAGTGCCACAGTGCAAAAGTGTACCAAGAATACCACACTTCAGGTATTATCTCTTACTACGGACAACGCAGTGGCTGACGGTCTTCACTTAACGACCGAGAGCAGCGGCGTTTACGCAGAGTCGTCAGTGCTAACAGACAAGCAGCAGTGGGGTACGAACGATTAACGTAAGCGTTAGGATAGTTAATGGGCTACAACAGCAGATGACCGACGCGAGTGCCTTTGCTAACAATACAACATCGCCTGTAGCGACTCTCCTGGGCTCGTGACCATATCGGTTGGACTCTACACGACTGGAACATCATGGACAGGTCCGATGAGTCCCGATTTCAGTTGGTAAGAGCTGATAGTAAGGTTCGAGTGTGGCGCAGACCCCACGAAGTCATGGGCCCAAGCTGTCAACAAGCCACTTGCAAGCTGGTGGTGGCTCCATAATAGTGTGAGCTGTGTTTACATGGTACAGACTGGGTCCTCTGGTCCAACTAAACCGATCGTTGACTGGAAATGGTTACGTTCGGCTACCTGGAGACCTTCTGCAGCCATTCATGGACTTCTTGTTCCCAGACAAAAATTTGCCCTTTCACCGGACAGCAGCTGTTAGCGATTGGTTTGAACAACATTCTGAGAAATCCGAGTGAATGATTTTGCCTCCCAGATCGCCAGACATGAGTCCCATCGAACGTTTAAGGGACGTAATCGAGAGGTCATTTCGTGCGCAAAATCCAGCACTTGCAACATTTTCGCAATTATCGACGGGGATAGTGAAAGGATGGCTCGATATTTCTGAAGGGACTTCCAACGACTTTTTGAGTCCATGTAATGTCGAGTTGCTGCACTACCCTGGACAAAAGGAGGTCATACACGATAGTAGGAGATATCATATGAATTTTTTCGCTTCAGTGCATAATAAGGCCAGAGTGGCACCGTCACAAAACAGACACAAAATGAGCTTAGCATCGGCTCAAATATTTAAAATATGTTGTAAATTAGGCAGCACTGGAGGAGGATTTATAATGTTGATAGCACCACTGTTCATAATAAATTGCAGTATAGTATCCACAACTTGTGATTGTGCCTAGACCCGTTAGATGTCGCTACTGTAAGTCTAAACATATTCAGCAGTCACAAAATTGTACAGAATGCAATAAATGAAGAGTACAGTAGGTAAAGTCTGTAGTGGGCGTGTCAAATGTGTAAGTTATTTCAGTGATAACGTCAACGTCTGCTCCCGGTAGCTGAGTGGTCAGTGCGAGAGAATGTCAATCCTCAGGGCCCGGGTTCGATTCCCGGCTGGGTCGGAGATTTTCTCCGCTCAGGGACTGGGTGTTGTGTTGCCCTAATCATCATCATTTCATCCCCATCGTCGCGCAAGTCACCGAAGTGGCGTCAAATCGAAAGACTTGCACCCGGCGGGCGATCTACCCGACGGGAGGCCCTAATCACACGGCATTTATTTATAAAGTCTAAAAAAATTAAAAAAACAAATAAAGTTAAATAGTTAAATGACAATATGTGATATTAAGGTGCTCTCGTGGCCATTTTACATAAAAATGTTAAGTCCCATAGTGCTCAGAGCCATATAAAGTTGATAGAATGACTAGGGGAAGAAGGGAAAAGGATGAAAACAAAAGACTAAAATACATAATCAGCGACATTCGTTGGTGAAGCCGCCAGAAAGCAGTATAGGTGAGAAGTCGGAGGAACGTAATCGCTCCAGAGCTTCACGTACCCTGCGTTGTGATCGTTGCACCGTAAGAAGTGTGATAATTATTTGAAAATGACACAGTTGAACAGTCAGTGCATTTCGCAAGTTGAAAGAGGTCGCGAACTTTGTTTAAAAAGACATGTTATTCATATTGTGATCTTCAGTAGGAAGACTTGTTTAATGCAGCTCACCACTCTAGTCCATCCTGTGCAAACCTCTTCGCCCCTGTACAATCACTGCAATCTACATCCATTTGAAGGTGCGTACTGCAGCCATTCCCTAAGCTGCCTCTATAATTGTTACTTCTAACACTTCCCTCCATCACCAAATTCATGGTTCTTGGACGCCTCAGAAAGTGTCCTATCAACCGATACCTTCTTTTAGTCAAGTTTTATAGTAAATTTCTTTTTTCCCCCAGTTCGATTGAGTACCTATTCATTAGTTACACAATTTACCCACCTAAACTTCTCCATTCTTCTTTAGTACCACATTTCAGAAGCCTCTGTTCTCTTCTTATCTGAACTATTTATCACCCACTTTTCACTTCCGTAAAAGGCTGCGTGAGGTGTGTCAGCAAATTTGGCCAACCTTGTACTCCACTGAGGTGACAAAAGCCATAGGATAATTACTTTTTCCCGGCGTAGATCAGCAACCCGACGTGGCATGGACTCAGCAAGTCATTGGAAGTCCGCTGCAGAAATATTGAGCCATGCTGCCTCTATGGCCGCCCATGATTGCGAAAGTGTTGCCGGTACAAGATTTTGTGCACGAACTGACCCCTAGATAATGTCACATAAATGTTCTACGAGATTCATGTCGGGCGATCTGGGCGGCCAATTCGTTCGAATTGTCTAGAATGTTCTTCAAACCTACAGCGAACTTTTGTGGCCAAGTAACATGTCGTATTGTAATCCATAAAAATTCCATCGTTATTTGGGTACATGAAGCCCATGAATGGCGTCAAATAGTATCCAAGTAGCCAACATAACCATTTCCAGTTGACCCATGTGAACATATCCCACACCATTATGAAGCCACCACCAGCGTGCACAGTGCTTTGTTGACAACTTGAATCTATGGCTCCGTGGGGTCTGGGCCACTCTCGAACGCTACCATGAGCACTTACCAACTGAAATCTGGACTCATCTGACCACGCCACAGTTTTCCAGTCGTCTGGAACTCAACTGATATGATCACGAACCCGGGACGGGCTTTGCAGGCGATGATGTGTTCCTAGAATGAGATTTTCGCTCTACAGCGGAGTGTGCGCAGATATGAAACTTCCTGGCAAATTAAAACTGTGTGCCGGACCGAGACTCGAACTCGGGACCTTTGCCTTTCGCGGGCAAGTGCTCTACCAAGCACTGTTGTTACCGAAGGCACTCACGTCGGTCGTCTGCTGCCATAGCCCATTAACGCCAAATTTTGCAGTACCATCCTAACGGATACGTCGTTTTCTGGAGTTATTGCGCGCATTGTAGTTTGCGTCTTAGCACTGACAACACTATACAAACGACGCTGCTCTCGGTCATTACGTGAAGGCTGTCGGCCACTGCGTTGTTCGCTGTGAGACAGAATACCTGAAACGTGGGATTCTCGGCGGATCCTTGACACTGTGGATCTCGGAATATTGAATTCCCGAACGATTTAACGATTTCCGAAATGGAATGTCCCATGCGTCTAACTCCAACTACCATTCCACGTTCAGAGTGTGTTAATTCCCGTCTTGCCGCCATAATCACGTCGGAAACCTATTCACATGGATAATCTGAGTACAAATAACAGCTCCGCCAATACACTGCCCGTTTGTACCTTGCATACGCGATACTACCTCCAGCTGTATATGTGCATTTCGCTATCCCAAAACTTTTGTCACCTCACTGCATTCATATCCTCTCTGCGACATCCATCGTCAGTTATTTCGCTGCCCAAATAACAAAACTCATGTACTACTTTTAATGTAAATGATAATTAAACGAAACCCTCAGCTGCCGACAGGTGTTGTTGATATACCTCGATGGGGACAGCTGAAAATGTGTGCCCCGACCGGGACTCGAACCCGGGATCTCCTGCTTACATGGCAGACGCTCTATCCATCTTTTTAAAAAAAATCTCATTTTGTTCTATATCGTTCGTTGAATTAGTTCGGAGTGGACGTCCGATGACACCCGTTCAGGTTCTTCGTTGATACGTTCACTCAGTGTTTTTAGTACAGAGGGTAGCTAACCCTCTGACCGTAAACGCTGAGCTACCGTGCCGGTGTCCATCTGAGCTACCGAGGAGACAGATCAATAGCGCGACTGCAGGAACCCACATTCCCAACTGTCCACAATCTACATACGTAATGTTCCTAACAGACGTTTGTCCATCCACTCATTACTCACGCCAACTAAGGTGGCGATTCCCGTAAGTGTTCGGGCAACCTGTGCGTGCTCCACATATTTTCAGCTGTCACCATCAAGGTATATCAACAACACCTGTCGGCAGCTGAGGGTTTCAATTAATTATCATTTGTTCTAGAGAAGCTGCACGGTCATCAATGGTATCTGTTCTTTCGGGACCAGCTACTATCTTCATATACTTTTAGTGTTTTATTTCTCAGCAACGCCTGATCTCGGCCATCGTCTTCTGTCTTCTGTAAACAAAGCTACATCCCCATGATCGCTTTATCATCCATCATTTCCAATTGGTCTGGTTTGATCTCCCCTGTGTTGATGGCACTCTGACACGTGGGAGACTTATGATTCTTCTTCATGATACTGTCCATTACCACCCAATCCCCTTAAACAATTCCTTCCAAGCTGTTGCTGTACATCTGTCCCTTTCTGGATACACATTATCCCTTTGTACCATATACATTCCATTGTCCACACCAGTGGCAACAACCGATCTCTTTCATCTCCTTTGTCAGTTCCTGCCCCTCTATTTGCTGGTTGGGAACTTCAATGCCCACCACCCGCTTTGGCGATCTCTGCGTCCTTGTCCTTGAGGCTCCCTATTGACTGACCTCTTCCACCAAGTGGATCTTGTTTGCCTCAACACTGGGGACCCTACATTTTTGTCTGTCTCCACGTCAAACTTCTCTCATTTGGACATTCGGTCAGTACTCATTGGGTCAACACTTTGTTGAGATTTCAAGCTTTTCAAATTACCCACCAGTCTTTCTCCTGAAGGAACGAGCAGCAGAAGGGTGACCTCTCGCTTTCTCTTCTCAAAATCGCAAAAGCTATAATACTGTTTTCTCTATGCAGGAACTCAACACGAAATCTCTTCCTCTCGCTCTTCTGCCCCGGGACCGGATAGCATTCACGTCAAAATGTTGCTCATTTATCATAGCGTAGTCTGCATTACCTCCTTCGCCTTTATAATCGAATTTGGACCGACAGTATCTTTCGCAGAAGATGGCGGGAAGCTGTCGTCATTCCAGTTCCGAAACCTGGGAAGGACAAACATCTCTCCTCTACCTACCCCCCCATATCTCTCATAAGTAGTGTATGTAATGTTTTGGAGCATATGATGAATTGCCGTTTACATTGGTGGCTAGAGTCCTGAAACCTTCTAACACGTGCCCAATGTGCTTTCCGAAAGCATCGTTCTGCAGTTGACCATCTTGTTGCTCTCTCCACTTATGTTATGAACAATTTTCTCAAGAAACGCCAAACGGTAGCAACATTTTTTGATCTGGAGAGAGCATACGATACCTGTTGGAGGACGGGCATCCTCCGCACACTGTTCTCTTGGGGCTTTCGAGGTCGGCTACCCCTTTTTATTCGTGAATTTATGACAGAGCGCACTTTTCAGGTGCGGGTGCACACGACTCTCTCCTGTACTTTCTCCCAAGAAAATGGGGTGACTCGGGGCTCCGTGCTGAGTGGTGTACTGTTTTCTACCGCCATAAATCTAATTATGGATTGTCTCCTTCCCAATGTCTCGGGCTCCCTCTTTGTCAACGATTTTACAATCTACTACAGCTCTCAACGGACCAGCCTTCTTGAACGGCGTCTTCAAGGATGTCTCGATCGCCTTCACTCATGGAGCGTCGAAACCGGCTTCCGCTTTCCTCTCAGGAAGACCGTCTGTGTAAATTTTTGGCGTCGTACGGAGTTTCCTCCGCCTTCCCTGCTCCTAGGCCCTGTCGACCTTCCGTTCACCGAAGTCGCCAAATTCTTGGGACTTATGTTTGACAGAAAACTGTGCTGGTCTTCCCACATTTCATATCTTTCGGCTCGCTATATGCGATCCCTCAACATCCCCAGTGTTCTGAGTGGTACCTGATGGGAAGCGGACCTAGTGGACCTCCTGCGCCTATATCGCGCCATAGTACGCTCGAAATTGGACTATGGAAGCATAATTTATTCCTATGCACAGCTGTCTATTCTTTGGAGTCTCGACTCTGTCCACCACCGTGGATTGCGTTTAGCATCTAGAGCTTTTTATACCATCCCCATGGAGACCCTTTATGCTGAGACTGCTGAACCTCCACTGTACAATCGGCGAGCTGTCCTACCGAGTCGTTGCGCTAGTCATCTGTCTTCTATGCATGCCCATCCGACCTATACCCTTGTTTTCAATGCCTCCTTGGATTTAGGGTATGCAGGCCGCCCTTCCGCTCTACTACCACCCGGAGTCCTCTTCTGAAAACTGTTACGTTCTCTTTCCTTCCACTTTGGTGTTGGGAGTGTCTATATTGTTGGCGACATCCCTAATAGATTTCGGCTTCTCGACCAGTGTTCGGTTTTTACTGAGGAGCTTTATGCTCTTCTCCAGGCTGTCCAAAACATCTGTCGCCATAAGTGGCTACAGTATATTATATGCTCGAATTCACTCAGCTCTCTTTTCAACCTCCAAGCTATTTATCCCGTCCACCCTCTGGTCCACCGGATTCAGGACAGCTTCCCGTTGCTTCACGGGGGGGAGTCTCTGTGACATTCCTGTGTGGCCGAGCGGTTCTAGGCACTACAGTTTGGAACCGCGCGACCGCTACTGTCGCAGGTTCGAATCCTGCCTCGGACATGGATGTGTGTGATGTCTTTAGGTTAGTTAGGTTTAAGTAGTTCTAAGTTCTAGGGGACTCATGACCTCAGAAGTTAAGTCCCATAATGCTCAGAGCCATTTGAACCATTTTTCTGTGTGGCACTCCTTTGGATTCCATGTGCATGTTGGTATACGCGGAAACGAGGCGGCCAGTATAGCGGCCAAGGCTGTAGTCTCTCTTCCTCAGCCCGCTGTTCGCATGGTTCTCTTTGCTGATCTACAGAACGTTTTATGTCGTCGTGTTACTCTTTTATGGCACACACATTGGTCTACCCTTCCGATAATAAATGTAAATACCTCTTCCCTATGCTTGGACTTCTTCCTTCCTGGCTCGTCGTCGAGAGGAGGTAATTTTGACTAGATTCCGGATAGGGCACTGTCTTTTTAGCCATAGACATCTTTTAAGTGGTCATCCTACCTCGCTTTGTCCTCACTGCTCTCAACCGTAGACAGTGAGACACCTTTTACTTCAGTGCCCCTATTTTAATCCGCTACGCGCCCGTATACAGTTGTCACCTGATATATCTTCCCTTTTAGCAGATGACACGCTCTCAGCTTATCGCGTCCTTGAGTTTATCAGTGTCAGTGAGATGACATCGGTTATTTGAAGCTCGTTTTTGGGGGAATACATCCCCCCTCCCCCCATTCAATAGTAGTTTTCCTAGATTTTCTTCCGTTTTTAGTTTCCCTCCTCCCCGCTCCCATTGCTGTTGATTTAAATTCCTGTTTTTACCCTTCCCTATGCCACAGAATAGGCGCTTATGAACATAGCTGTTTTGCGCCCTTAAACAAAAAAAAAATTCCTTTATTGCGACCTGGTACAGGTCAAAAACATTCGAGTAGTACTCAAGAATAGGTCATACCAGCGTTTTATATGAGGTCTCCTTTACAGGTGAACCACTCTTTCCTAAAATTCTCCCAATAAACTGAAGTCGACCATTCGGCTTCCCTACCACAGTCCTCACATGTTCGTTCCATTTCATATCACTCTGCAGTGTTACATCCATATATGTAAACGACGTGTCTGTGTCATCAGGACACTATTAATGCTTTATCCGAACTTTTTGGGTTTGTTTTTCCTACTCATTCGCATTAACTTACATTTTTCCACATTTAGGGCCAGCTGCCGTTCATCCCATTAACTAGAAACTTTGTCTAAGTCACCTTGTATACTACTACAGTCACGCAACTTTGACATCTTAGCGTACACCACGGCGTCATCAGCAAACAACTCCAGGTTGCTGCCCACCCTGTCCATCCTAACCGTTTATGTACTCTATGTGATCACTGTCAGGTACTCCATATCAGCGACCTCAGTAGTCATTAGACATCGTGAAAGAACTGAATGGGGCGCTCCTCGGAACTCATGGACTTCTAACGTGATCGGGTGATTGGGTGTCACTTGTGTCATACGTCTGTACGTGAGATTTCCACACTCCTAAACATCCCTAGGTCCAGTGTTTCTGATGTGATAGTGAAGTGGAAACATGAAGGGACACGTACAGCACAAAAGTTTACAGGCAGACCTCGTCTGTTGACTAACAGAGACCGCCGACAGAGAAGAGGGTCGTAATGTATAATAGGCAGTCATCTGTCCACACCATCACACAGGAATTCCAAACTGCATCACGATCCACTACAAGTATGATAGATAGGCGAGAGGTGAGAAAACTTGGATTCCATGATCGAGCGGCTGCTCATAAGCCGCACCTCACGCCGGTAAATGCCAAACGACGCCTCGCTAGATGTAAGGAGCGTAAACATTGGACGATTGAACAGTGGAAAAAAAGTTGTGTGGAGTGACGAATCACGGTACGTAGTGTGGCGATCCGATACTGGACGTGGGTATGGCGAATGCCTAGTGAACGTCATCTGCCAGCGTGTGAAGTGCCAACAGTAAAATTAGACTGCGGTGTTATGGTGTGATCGTGTTTTTCATGGAGGGGGCTTGCACCTCTTGTTGTTTTACGTAGCACTGTCGCAGCACGGACCTACATTGATGTTTTAAGCGCCTTCTTGGTTCCCACAGTTGAAGAGCAATTCGGGAATGGCAATTGCATCTTTGAACACGATCGAGCACCTGTTCATCACGCACGGCCAGTGGCGGATTGGTTACACGACAATAACATGCCTGTAATGAACTGGCCTGCACAGATTCCTGACCTAAATCTTATAGATCACATTTGGGATGTTTTGGAACGCCCACTTTGTTCCAGGCCTCACTAACCGACATCGATACCTCTCCTCAGTGCAGCACTCCGTGAAGAACGGGCTGCCATTCTCCAAGAAACGTTCCAATACCTGATTGAACGTATGCCTGCGAGAGTGGAAGCTTTCATCAAGGCTGAGGGTGGACCAACACCATATTGAATTCCAGCATTACCGATGGAGGGCGCCACGAATTTGTGAGTCGTTTTCAGACAGGTGTCCGGATACTTCACGTAGTGTACATGGGGAGCAGTAGCGTTTCCTTTACACTTCGCTGAGGCACTTCTGATAATACCCTTGCCCACGATGAACGCTCGCCGTCGAGGACAATATAAAAAATCTTCGAGCCATTCATATTTCTCTGAACCTGTTCCACATTATCGTATGTTCGTTAACAACCTCCAGTGGGGCACAGTTTGAAATGCTTTCCAGAAATCTAGAAATTTGGAATCTTCCTGTTGCCCTTCATCCATAGTTCGCAGTATATGATGTGAGAAAAGGGCAAGCTGAGTTTTGCACGAGCGATGCTTTCTAAAGCCAGGCTGATTCGTGGACATAAGCTTCTCTATCTTGAAAAAAATTTATTATTTTCGAGGTTCGTTACAAAGACACCATAGATTCAAATGTATTTCACATTTATTTCAACATATTGTAAACATATTTGGTCCGTGTCTGTAGCGACTTTGGCTTTCCAGTGTCATCTGAATACTCAAACAGTGAACAAGTAAGAGACAAACTGCTCTTAATACTTCTAAGTATTCCAACTCAACGAAATACAAGAAACAAAAAACAATAAGTCTTTTCCCTGCATTTTACGTGTCATCTCTCCTCATTCACACTCCATCCCAAGGGGTGGTAGGGGTATCTTACACTCAGAGTAGTTTTGTCCCAATGGTGTCACGTACAGAGATGGACAAAAAATGGAAACAACAAAGACACAACAAATTACTATGCCTAATGCGGTGTAAGAGAACTGTTGGCATTCAAATCAGCTTCCAGTCTCGGAATGGATAAATGTAGGTCCTGTATGGTTTTCAAGGGAGTCTTATATCTGTTGTGTTGTTGTTGTCTTCAGTCCTGAGACTGGTTTGATGCAGCTCTCCATGCTACTCTATCCTGTGCAAGCTGCTTCATCTCCCAATACCTACTGCAACCTACATCCTTCTGAATCTGCTTAGTGTACTCATCTCTCGGTCTCCCTCTGCGATTTTTACCCTCCACGCTGCCCTCCAATGCTAAATTTGTGATCCCTTGATGCCTCAAAACATGTCCTACCAACCGATCCCTTCTTCTAGTCAAGTTGAGCCACAAACTTCTCTTCTCTCCAATCCTATTCAATACCTCCTCATTAGTTATGTGATCTACCCATCAAATCTTCAGCATTATTCTGTAGCACCACATTTCAAAAGCTTCTATTCTCTTCTTGTCCAAACTAGTTATCGTCCATGTTTCACTTCCATACATGGCTACACTCCAAACAAATACTTTCAGAAACGACTTCCTGATACATAAATCTATATTCGATGTTAACAAATTTCTCTTCTTCAGAAACGCTTTCCTTGCCATTGCCAGTCTACATTTTATATCCTCTCTACTTCGACCATCATCAGTTATTTTACTTCCTAAATAGCAAAACTCCTTCACTACTTTAAGTGTCTCATTTCCTAATCTAATTCCCTCAGCATCACCCGATTTAATTTGACTACATTCCATTATCCTAGTTTTGCTTTTGTTGATGTTCATCTTATATCCTCTTTTCAAGACACTGTCCATTTCGTTCAACTGCTCTTCCAAATCCTTGGCCGTCTCTGACAGAATTACAATGTCATCGCCGAACCTCAAAGTTTTTACTTCTTCTCCATGAATTTTAATACCTCCTCCAAATTTTTCTTTTGTTTCCTTTACTGCTTGCTCAATATACAGATTGAATAACATCGGGGAGAGGCTACAACCCTGTCTCACTCCTTTCCCAACCACTGCTTCCCTTTCGTGCCCCTCGACTTTAATAACCGCCATCTGGTTTCTGTACACATTGTAAATAGCCTTTCGCTCTCTGTATTTTACCCCTGCCACCTTTAGAATTTGAAAAAGAGTATTCCAGTCAACATTGTCAAAAGCTTTCTCTAAGTCTACAAATGCTAGAAACGTAGGTTTGCCTTTTCTTAATCTTTCTACTAAGATAAGTCGTAAGGTCAGTATTGCCTCACGTGTTCCAACATTTCGATGGAATCCAAACTGATCCTCCCCGAGGTCTGCATCTACCAGTTTTTCCATTCGTCTGTAAAGAATTCGCGTTAGTATTTTGCAGCCGTGGCTTATTAAACTGATAGTTCGGTAATTTTCTCATCTGTCAGCACCTGCTTTCTTTGGGATTGGAATTATTATATTCTTCTTGAAGTCTGAGGGTATTTCGCCTGTCTCATACATCTTGCTCACCAGCTGGTAGAGTTTTGTCAGGACTGGTTCTCCCAAGGCCGTCAGTAGTTCTAATGGAATGTTGTCTACTCCGGGGGCCTTGTTTCGACTCAGGTCTTTCAGTGCTCTATCAAACTCTTCACGAATTATCGTATCTCCCATTTCGTCTTCATCTACATCTTCTTCCATTTCCATAATATTGTCCTCAAGTACATCGCCCTTGTATAAACCTTCTATATACTCCTTCCACATTTCTGCCTTCCCTTCTTTGCTTAGAACTGGGTTTCCATCTGAGCTCTTGATATTCATACACATGGTTCTCTTCTCTCCAAAGGTCTCTTTAATTTTCCTGTAGGCAGTATCTATCTTACCCCTAGTGAGAGAAGCTTCTACATCCTTACATTTGTCCTCTAGCCATCCCTGTTTAGCCATTTTGCACTTCCTGTCGATCTCATTTTTGAGACGTTTGTATTCCTTTTTGCCTGCTTCATTTACTGCATTTTTATATTTTCTCCTTTCATCAATTAAATTCAATATTTCTTCTGTTACCCAAAGATTTCTAGCAGCCCTCGTCTTTGTACCTACTATATCCTCTGCTGCCTTCACTACTTCATCCCTCAGAGCTACCCATTCTTCTTCTACTGTATTTCTTTCCCCTATTCCTGTCAAGTGTTCCCTTATGCTCTCCCTGAAACTCTGTACAACCTCCGGTTCTTTCAGTTTATCCAGGTCCCATCTCCTTAATTTCCCACATTTTTGCAGTTTCTTCAGTTTTAATCTACAGGTCATAACCAATAGATTGTGGTCAGAGTCCACATCTGCCCTTGGAAATGTCTTACAACATAAAACCTGGTTCCTAAATCTCTGTCTTACCATTATATAATCTATCTGATACCTTTTAGTATCTCCAGGGTTCTTCCACGTATACAACCTTCTTTCATGATTCTTAAACCAAGTGTTAGCTATGATTAAGTTGTGCTCTGTACAAAATTCTACTAGGCGGCTTCCTCTTTCATTTCTTAGCCCCAATCCATATTCACCTACTATGTTTCCTTCTCTCCCTTTTCCTACACTCGAATTCCAGTCACCCATTACTATTAAATTTTCGTCTCCCTTCACTATCTGAATAATTTCTTTTATTTCATCGTACATTTCTTCAATTTCTTCATCATCTGCAGAGCTAGTTGGCATATAAACTTGTACTACTGTAGTAGGTGTGGGCTTCGTATCTATCTTGGCCACAACAATGCGTTCACTATGCTGTTTGTAGTAGCTTACCCGCATTCCTATTTTCCTATTCATTATTAAACCTACTCCTGCATTACCCCTATTTGATTTTGTGTTTATAACCCTGCAGTCACCTGACCAGAAGTCCTGTTCCTCCTGCCACCGAACTTCACTAATTCCCACTATATCTAACTTCCACCTATCCATTTCCCTTTTTAAATTTTCTAACCTACCTGCCCGATTAAGGGATCTGACATTCCACGCTCCGATCCGTAGAACGCCAGTTTTCTTTCTCCTGATAACGACATCCTCCTGAGTAGTCCCCGCCCGGAGATCCGAATGGGGGACTATTTTACCTCCGGAATATTTTACCCAAGAGGATGCCATCATCATTTAATCATACAGTAATGCTGCATGTCCTCGGGAAAAATTACGGCTGTAGTTTCCCTTTGCTTTCAGCCGTTCGCAGTACCAGCACAGCAAGGCCGTTTTGGTTAATGTTGCAAGGCCAGATCAGTCAATCATCCAGACTGTTGCCCCTGCAACTACTGAAAAGGCTGCTGCCCCTCTTCAGGAACCACACGTTTGTCTGGCCTCTCAACAGATACCCCTCCGTTGTGGTTGCACCTACGGTACGGCCATCTGTATCGCTGAGGCACGCAAGCCTCCCCACCAACGGCAAGGTCCATGGTTCATGGGGGGGCAAAATAGTGACAATTGGGGTAAAGATGGTGCAGCTGGATAACGATCACGCACTCCTCTCTCCAAAGCAGACGACAAAGGCTTAGTAAAGTCTCGGAACGAATAAATACAGGCCCTTTTTGGTTTTCAGGAGAATCTTATACCACTTTATACACCTGTCTCTCCACAGCAGAACACAGAGGTTCAATAATGTTGAGATCTGGCGACAGTGTTGTCCATGGCAGATGTGGTAATTCCTCCTTGTGCTCACAAAGCCAGTCCTGGACGATGCGAGCGGTGTGAACAGGGGCATATAGTCCTGGAATACAGTATAACTATTGAGGAAGAAACACCTGATCAGCCAAAATGGCCACATAAACCTGGGCAGTAATGCGACATTGCAAAGAAACCATGGGGCCCGTGGAGTTGCATGATAATGCTTCTAGGTCTTCACTGACCACCGCTCCTACATCATGTTTCACTTTTGGAATGTAAACTCCGCCAAAAGTTGGAAACAGTATGAAGCAAGTCTCATCCAGCCAAACGAGTTCCTGCCATTGCTCCATATTCCAGATTTCATTCCTTCGGCACCAAGTTAGTTGTGGGGTAGGGGGGCAATTATGATATCAAATTGATATGCAAATTAATTAAATTGATCAATTAATTACCCCCAGATGATGTCAGGTGTTTTCCCTCAGCTGGCACGTGGAATCCCACCTCCTCCCTCACTCCTTCCTTACCCCCAATTACCATATTCGTGCGTTCGAGTTTTGGCGGGAATTTCAAAAATGGCAGAAATTTCTTTGTCCCAGGGCTGTGTTCACGTCCCAACCCACCTCTCTACCTGGGAATTGGAGGCAAATTCAAAATGGCAGATGCCCTTTTCATGACTCAAACCCCAGTCCTCCTGGACAGAAAGCGTAAGTGCAACCCGCTCCCCCACATGGAAACTGTCTGGTTGTTGGAGAGGTAGGTTAGGTTAGTGTACTTTATTTGTTTTTGTTGGGCAAATGAAGTAAAGATTCGTCCTAATTACACTGTTGTGGTTGCGGGCTTCAGTCCAGAGACTGGTTTGATGCAGCTCTCCATGCTACTCTATCCTGTGCAAGCTTCTTCATCTCCCAGTACTTACTGCAACCTACATCCTTCTGAATCTGCTTAGTGTATTCATCTCTTGGTCTCCCTCTACGATTTTTACCATCCGTATTGCCCTCCAACACTAAATTGGTGATCCCTTTATGCCTCAGAATATGTCCTACCAACCGATCCCTTCTTCTAGTCAAGTTGTGCCACAAATTTCTCTTCTTCCCGAGTCTATTCAATACCTCCTCATTAGTTATGTGATCTACCCATCTAATCTTCAGCATCCTTCTGTAGCACCACATTTCGAAAGCTTCTATTCTCTTCTTGTCCAAACTATTTATCGTCCCTGTTTCACTTCCATACATGGCTATACTCTATACAAATACTTTCAGAAATGACTTCCTGACACTTAAATCTATACTCGATGTTAAGAAATTTCTCTTCTTCAGAAACGCTTTCCTTGCCATTGCCAGTCTACATTTGATATCCTCCCTACTTTGACCATCATTAGTTACATTCCTCCCCAAATAGTAAAACTCATTTACTATATTAAGCGTCTCATTTCCTAATCTAATTCCCGCAGCATCATCCGACTTAATTCGACTACATGCCATTATCCTCGTTTTGCTTTTGTTGATGTTCATCTTATATCCTGTTTTCAAGACACTGTCCATTCCGTTCAGCTGCTCTTCCAGGTCCTTTGCTGTCTCTGACAGAATTACAATGTCATCGAAGAACCTCAAAGATTTTATTTCTTCTCCATTGATTTTAATTCCTACTCCGAATTATTCTTTTGTTTCCTTTACTGCTTGCTCAGTATACAGATTGAATAACATCGGGATAGGCTACAACCCTGTCTCACTTCCTTCCCAACCGCTGCTTTCCCTTTCATGCACCTCGACTCTTATGACTGCCATCTGGCTTCTGTACAAATTGTAAATAGCCTTTCGCTCCCTGTATTTTACCCCTGCCACCTTCAGAATCTGACAGAGAGTATTCCAGTCAATATTGTCAAAAGCTTTCTCTAAGTCTACAAATGCTAGAAATGTAGGTTTGCCTTTCCTTAATCTTTCTTCTAAGGTAAGTCGTAGGGTCAGTATTGCCTCACGTGTTACAACATTTGTACGGAATCCAAACTGATCTTCCCCGAGGTCAGCTTCTACCAGTTTTTCCATTCGTCTGTAAAGAATTCGCGTTAGTATTTTGCAGATGTGACTTATTAAACTGATTGTTCGGTAATTTTCACATCTGTCAACACCTGCTTTCTTTGGGATTGGAATTATTATATTCTTCTTAAAGTCTGAGGGTATTTCGGCTGTTTCATACATCTTGCTGACCAGATGGTAGAGTTTTGTCATGACTGGCTCTCCCAAGGCCGTCAGTAGTTCCAATGGAATGTTGTCTACTCCCGGGGAGATGTTTCGACTCAGATCTTTCAGTGCTCTGTGAAACTCTTCACGCAGTATCTTATCTCCCATTTCATCTTCATCTACCTCCTCTTCCATTTCCATAATATTGTCCTCAAGAACATCGCCCCTGTATAGACCCTCTATATACTCCTTCCACCTTTCTGCTTTCCCTTCTTTGCTTAGAACAGGGTTTCCATCTGAGCGCTTGATACTCATGCAAGTGGTTCTCTTTTCTCCAAAGGTCTCTTTAATTTTCCTGTAGGCAGTATCTATCTTACCCCTCGTGAGATTAGCCTCGATATCCTTACATTAGTCCTCTAGCCATCCCTGCTTAGCCCTTTCGCACTTCCTGTCGATCTTATTTTTGAGACGTTTGTATTCCTTTTTGCCTGCTTCACTTACTGCATGTTTGTATTTTCTCCTTCCATCAATTAAATTCAGTATCTCTTCTGTTACCCAAGGATTTCTACTATCCCTCGTCTTTTTACCTACTTGATGCTCTGCTGCCTTCACTACTTCATCCCTCAGAGCTACCCATTCTTCTTCTACTGTATTTCTTTCTCCCATTCCTGTCAATTGTTCCTTTATGCTCTCCATGAAACTCTGTACAACCTCCGGTTCTTTCAGTTTATCCAGGTCCCATCTCCTTAAATCCACACCTTTTGCAGTTTCCTGAGTTTTAATCTACAGTTCATAAGCAATAGATTGTGGTCAGAGTCCACATCTGGCACTGGAAATGTCTTACAATTTCAAATCTGCTTCCTAAATCTCTGTCTTACCATTATATAATCTATCTGAAACCTTTTAGTATCTCCAGGATTCTTCCATGTATACAACCTTCTTTCACGGTTCTTGAACCAAGTGTTAGCTATGATTAAGTTATGCTCCGTGCAAAATTCTACCAGATGGCTCCCTCTTTCATTTTTTTGCCCCAATTCATATTCATCTACTATGTTTCCTTCTCTCCCTTTTCCTACTCTCGAATTCCAGTCACCCGTAACTATTAAATTTTTGTCTCCCTTCACTACCTGAATAATTTCTTTTATCGCATCATACATTTCATCAATTTCTTCATCATCTGCAGAGCTAGTTGGCATATAAACTTGTACTACTGTAGTAGGCGTGGGCTTCGTGTCTATCTTGGCCACAATAATGCGTTCACTATGCTGTTTGTAGTAGCTTACCCGCACTCTTATTTTTTTATTCACTATTAAACCTACTCCTGCATTACCCCCATTTGATTTTGAATTTATAACCCTGTATTCACCTGACCAAAAGTCTTGTTCCACCTGCCACCGAACTTCACTAATTCCCACTATATCTAACTTTAACCTATCCATTTCTCTTTTTAAATTTTCTAATATACCTGCCCGAATAAGGGATCTGACATTCCACGCTCCGATCCGTAGAACGCCAGTTTTCTTCCTCCCGATAACGACGTTCTCTTCAGTAATCCCCGCCCGGAGATCCGAATGGGGGACTATTTTACCTCCGGAATATTTTACCCAAGAGGACGCCATCATCATTTAACCATGCAGTAAAGCTGCATGCCCTTGGGAAAAATTACGGCTGTAGTTTCCCCTTGCTTTCAGCTGTTCGCAGTACCAGCAAAGCGTTTTGGTTGGTGTTACAAGGCCAGATCAGTCAGTCATCCAAATTGTTGCCCGTGCAACTACTGAAAATGCTGCTGCCCCTCTTCAGGAACCACACGTTTGTCTGGCCTCTCAACAGATACCCCTCCATTGTGGTTGGACCTACGGTACGGCTATCTGTATCGTTGTGGCACGCAAGCCCCCCCACCAACGGCAAGGTCCATGGTTCATGTGGGGGTTATAAATACATAATCAAATAGGAGTAAAGCAGGAATAGATGTAATTATGAATAAGGAAATACGAAAGTGCTGTAGCTACTATGAGCAGCTCAGTAAACGCAATATCATTTGCCAAGATAGACACGAAGAAAACTCCACACCACAGCCAATTAGCTCTGCAGATGATAAAGTGGTTGAAAGAATGTATGCTGAGATAATAGAAATTATTCAAGTAGTTAAGGAAGAATTAAAATTTGATTCTGATGGGGAACTGGAATTCGATAGTAGAAAAAGGAAGAAAGGGGAAAACTGTGGGAGCATACAGACTAGGGGAGAGGAATGAAAGAGGAAGTTGCCTGATAGAGTTTTGCGCAGAGAGTAATTTAATAATTGATAACACTTGGTTTAAGAATCGTCAGCGAAGGCTGTATGCATGGAAGCGACTGGGAGGCACTAGAAGGTATCAAACTGAGTGTAAATAGTAAGACAGAGATTATGGAATCAAGTTTTAAGTTGTAAGACATATCCAGGGGCAGGAGTGGCCTCTGACCACAATTTATTGGTTATGAATTGTAGATTAAAACTGAAGAAATTGGAAAAAGTTACGGAGTGAAGGACCTAAGAACTGGACAAGTAGAAAGAACCAGTGGTTGTTAAGAGTTTTGAAGGGAGGATTGGGCTACGATTGACCGAAACAGGGAAAAGGAATCACTATAAGACGAATGGGTAGCTTTGAGAGGTGAAATAGTGAGGGAAGTAGAGGAACAAAAAGGTACAAAGATAAGGCCTAGTAGTAATCCTTGAATATCACAGAAGATGAAAGGACAAAATAAAAAAAAGCTGCGAGTAAACCAGGCGAAAAGGAACACAGACATGTAAGAAATGTGACTATCTGAAAGTGCAAAATGCTTCCGCAGGAATGGTTGGAGGACAAATGCAAGTCTGTAGAAGCATGTATAACTTGGTGATAGATTCATACCGCCTATAGGAAAGTGAAAGAGACCTTTGGGGAAACGAGAGATAGCTTTATGATTATTAAGAGCTTAGACAGAAAACGAGTACTATGCAAAGAAGGGAAGCTGGAGGGAATATACAGCAGGGCTGCACAGGGAAAATGAACTTGCAGGCAATATTATAGAAAGGGAAGAGAAAGTGGATGAAGATGAAATGGGAGACATGAAAGTACGAGAAGAATTTGACAGAGCGTTGGACGACTTAAGCCAAAACAGGACCCCAGGAGTAGACAACATTTCCTAAGAACTATTGATATGTTTGGGAGATACAGCCATGACAACGCTATTCCACCTGGTGTGTAAAATGTGTGAAACAGAGGAAATATTCACAGAATTCAAGACGAATGCAAGAGTTCCAGTTCCAAACAGGTCCTGGCAGATTCTAACTTTTACTGAACTATCAGGTTAGTACGTTACGATTGCAAGATTCCAACACGAATTCTCTACAAGAGAATGGAAAACGTGGTTGGAGTCGACCATGGGGAAGATCAGTTTGGATTCCGGAGAAATGTAGGAAACGCCACACAATACTGACCCCACGACTTGTCTTAGAAGACAGACTAAAGAAAGTCAAACCTACACTCCTGGAAATGGAAAAAAGAACACATTGACACCGGTGTGTCAGACCCACCATACTTGCTCCGGACACTGCGAGAGGGCTGTACAAGCAATGATCACACGCACGGCACAGCGGACACACCAGGAACCGCGGTGTTGGCCGTCGAATGGCGCTAGCTGCGCAGCATTTGTGCACCGCCGCCGTCAGTGTCAGCCAGCTTGCCGTGGCATACGGAGCTCCATCGCAGTCTTTAACACTGGCAGCATGCCGCGACAGCGTGGACGTGAACCGTATGTGCAGTTGACGGACTTTGAGCGATGGCGTATAGTGGGCACGCGGGAGGCCGGGTGGACATACCGCCGAATTGCTCAACACGTGGGGCGTGAGGTCTCCACAGTACATCGATGTTGTCGCCAGTGGTCGGCGGAAGGTGCACGTGCCCGTCGACCTGGGACCGGACCGCAGCGACGCACGGATGCACGCCAAGACCGTAGGATCCTACGCAGTGCCGTAGGGGACCGCACCGCCACTTCCCAGCAAATTAGGGACACTGTTGCTCCTGGGGTATCGGCGAGGACCATTCGCAACCGTCTCCATGAAGCTGGGCTACGGTCCCGCACACCGTTAGGCCGTCTTCCGCTCACGCCCCAACATCGTGCGGGCTGCCTTCAGTGGTGTCGCAGCAGGCGTGAATGGAGGGACGAATGGAGACGTGTCGTCTTGAGCGATGAGAGTCGCTTCTGCCTTGGTGCCAATGATGGTCGTATGCGTTTTTGGCGCCGTGCAGGTGAGCGCCACAATCAGGACTGCATACGACCGAGGCACACAGGGCCAACACCCGGCATCATGGTGTGGGGAGCGATCTCCTACACTGGCCGTACACCTCTGGTGATCGTCGAGGGGACACTGAATAGTGCACGGTACATCCAAACCGTCATCGAACCCATCGTTCTACCATTCCTAGACCGGCAAGGGAACTTGCTGTTCCAACAGGACAATGCACGTCCGCATGTATCCCGTGCCACCCAACGTGCTCTAGAAGGTGTAAGTCAACTACTCTGGCCAGCAAGATGTCCGGATCTGTCCCCCATTGAGCATATTTGGGACTGGATGAAGCGTCGTCTCACGCGGTCTGCACGTCCAGCACGAACGCTGGTCCAACTGAGGCGCCAGGTGGAAATGGCATGGCAAGCCGTTCCACAGGACTACATCCAACATCTCTACGATCGTCTCCATGGGAGAATAGCAACCTGCATTGCTGAGAAAGGTGGATGTAGACTGTACTAGTGCCGACATTGTGCATGCTCTGTTGCCTGTGTCTATGTGCCTGTGGTTCTGTCAGTGTGATCATGTGATGTATCTGACCCCAGGAATGTGTCAATAAAGTTTCCCCTTCCTGGGACAATGAATTCACGGTGTTCTTATTTCAATTTCCAGGAGTGTATATTAATAGCATTTATAGACTTCGAGATTGTGACAAAGTTGACTACTGGAGTACACTCTTTGGAACTCTGAAGGTAGTGGGGATAAAATACAGGGAGTGAAACGATGTCTACAGCTTGTATGGAAACGAAATGACATTCATAATAGTCGAAGGGCCTGAACAGGAAGTAGTAGTATAGAAGAGGTGAGGCAGTGATTAGCCCAACCACAATGTTATTCAATCTGTGCTGCGAGGAATCAGTAAAGGAAACCAAAGAAAGCTTTGGAGAAGGAATTAAAGTTCAGGAAGAAGAAATGCAAACTTCGACGCTTGTTGAGGACACTGTAAATCTGTCGGGGACAACAAAGCTCTTGGAAGAGCAGTTGAAAGGAATGGACAGTGCCTTGAAAGGAGGCTATAAGATGAAGATCAATAAAAGCAAAACAAAGATAATGGAATGTATACGAATTAAATCAGGCGGTGCTGAGGGAATTAGATTACGAAATGATACACTAAAAGTAGTAGATACGTTTTCTGATTTGGGTATTAAAATATCAGATTATGACTGACGCAAAAACGATATAAAATGTAGGCTGTCAATGGCAAGAGAAGAATTTATGAAGAAGAGAAATTTGCTGCTATGGAATGTAAATTTAATTGTTAGGAAGTCGTTTTTGAGGTGTTTATGTGGAATGTTTGGAAATGAAACGTGGACGATAAACAGTTCAAGTAAGAAGAGAATTGAAGCTTTTGAAATATGGTGCAGCAAAAGAATGATGAAGGTTAGATGGGTTTATCGCGTAAACAATGAGGAAGTAATGAACAGAAACGTCGAGAAAAGAAATTTGTGGTGGAACTTGATTAAAAGGAGGGATTGGCTGCTAGGACGCATTATGGAACAACATCGAATCATCGGTTTAATATTTCAGGGAAGTAGGGGGATAAAAATCATAGAGAGGGACAAGAGACGAATATAGTGAGCAGGTTTAAATGGCTGTAGGTTGCACTAGTTATTTGGAGATAAACAGACTTGCGCAGGCTAGAGTAGCGCGCAGAGCTCAGAGCTGCATCAAACCAACCATAGGACTAAAGACCACAACGATAACAGATATAAGAGTAGATAAACAGGGTCCACAGTCACCACAAAGTTTCTGAATTATTATGACATTCTGCTACACTGGCTGCCTTTGGTTGGATTACTCGTAAACTATGCTTTTTTATGAGTTAATTCGGTGCTTGCCGTTTACCGAATTTGTAGTGGGTGTCCTGGAGGAATGCCATATGATGATTTCTGCACACTTCTGCGATCTGAAAGAACAGCGGAAGCGTTGTCCACCCGTTTCAAAACATCAGTGTTTATTTGTTTGTGAACATATACAGGGTGTTACAAAGAGGTACGGCCAAACTTTCAGGAAACATTCCTCACACACAAAGAAAGAAAATATGTTATGTGGACATGTGTCCGGAAACGCTTACTTTCCATGTTAGAGCTCATTTTATTACTTCTCTTCAAATCACATTAATAATGGAATGGAAACACATAGCAACAAAACGTGCCAGCGTGACTTCAAACACTTTGTTACAGGAAATGTTCAAAATGTCCTCCGTTAGCGAGGATACATGCATCCACCCTCCGTCGCATGGAATCCCTGATGCGCTGATGCAGCCCTGGAGAATGGCGTATTGTATCACAGCCGTCCACAATGCGAGCACGAAGTCTCTACATTTGGTACCGGTGTTGCGTAGACAAGAGCTTTCAAATGCCCCCATAAATGAAAGTCAAGAGGGTTGAGGTCAGGAGAGCGTGGAGGCCATGGAGTCACCGAATCTGCTGTTGAGAAGCGCACGAACACTTCGACTGGATGTGCAGGAGCTCCATCGTGCATGAACCACATGTTATGTCGTACTTGTAAAGGCACATGTTCTAGCAGCACAGGTAGAGTCTCCTGTATGAAATCATGATAACGTGCTCCATTGAGCGTTGGTGGACGAAACTAAAATGAGCTCTAACATGGAAATTAAGCGTTTCCGGACACATGTCCACATAACATATTTTCTTTATTTGTGTGTGAGGAATGTTTCCTGTAAGTTCGGCCGTACCTTCTTGTAGCACCCTGTATACTTACACAACAATGTATAGAAGGCAGTAAACATCGTATTTTTATTTTGCCTTTGGCGTCTTGTTCTCCTTCTCAGTGCCAAATAACATCCAGAACAGGTTTATCCCTCAATGGAGCTGACTACGTCACTGACAAAACCATTTTCATTACAAGAAACGTAAACGTTCTTATTATGCAGAGTATAGACTGTTTCTGTGTTTTGGTGTTGTAAAATCTAAGTAAATTTTTGCTACATATTTGCTCTCCGTCGTCGGCGAACCCTTGTAGGAATATCAGATTCTCATGGAAAGTTCACAATATACTGCAGGGAAGGCCACAGCGTGCCAATATTCGCGCATGTCGACTGCGTGCCGCTTGCAGGCCACACCCAATCTGTCTCGTCGTTGCTCGTTCCTTGCCGGGAGTACCGGTACAGCGCACATTTCATTTGGTATTGCGGTGTGCCATTTTTCGGTCTGCACAAGTCGGCACAGTTCGTCAGAATCGTGATGCAAGTGCTGTTTACCCTTCCCTATTTGTTCATGGTACTCCACAGGTCCAGTGGATGTTTGTACAAAAAAGGCAGCCTAGCGATCTGTAGCCACAAGCCTTTAAAAATGAATGGGAATGACAGAAGATACGCATGAGAATTCTCACTATATATTATGCAGTCGCGTAAGCGACGGGTACCGCAAATTTGCAATAAAACTGTCCCAACACCTGGCAGATAGAATTTAAATATTAAGGTAACTCTGAAAGAGCAAAAAAGAACAACGATCGACAGAAGGGGTTCATTGTTCAGTAGACCAAGAAGCACATGAAGAAATTGGCGGTACGAAGAAGAAAATTTCTGAAGTCTCACATATCATTCGCCTGTCAGCTGCAACGGTTTTCGATGGAGTTGAACGAAGACTATGGAGAATTTATATATTGCTGTAAAGTACATTAGTTAAGTCAGTAGGAACACTCGGAACGACTTTTCGATTTAATACTCACTATTGTTGAATTTATGAAGGAAAAAGGAGGGCAGGAACGAAAATTAGAATATCTGAAATGGATTGCATACCTCGCATTTTAAATGGACTCGAGTGCACGTTGCCAACAGTAAGACACTGTAAGGTGCGAAACTGCTTCTTTCTGATTTGATGGGCACGCATTTAAAAAGAAAATTGCTTTACAGAAGGGACACATTGTGACAGAGTCGAGTTCCCTTTCCTCACTGCCGTTAAACAAACGCAATTTTAAAAGAGTTCATTGTGACCTTCAAAGAATTACGAAAATAGTTTCCTAAACGTTTTGTTGACTCTACCGCTCCTAAATCTGTATTCGAGCTGTTTTCGAGACTGTTTGTCGTTTCAGTTGAAAGTGCTCCTATGCATGCGCAAATGTGATTGACCTCTAAGGTAATTCCTGTTTTAATAAAAAATCCTTTTGGGTTGCTATGTCTCCGTAATGAGGTTGAAAAAGTGCCACAATACTTCTATGGACATATCTGCGTGGAAGTCGTTTTTCCAATTATGAAACTAACTAAATCACGATTACGTGACAACTTGAGTGCGGAAGTCTGTGAAATTGTTTGCGTCTGTTCGTATGATGACGGTTTGCACTATACTGGTGCCCAAAATTAAAGCAACAAAAACCACTATTTCTTCGTCCTGTGTCTAATTCACGATATAAACATGCAGACTGTCAACAAATGTTCACACGATCGTGTTCTGGACGGAAGGTAGCATCCCAGTCAACGGACAATGACGCCAATGATGACGTCAAGACACCTATTAACCGGGGTAGTGTTTGCCGGGTAGTCCAAATCCATCACCGCTGAGTACAGTCATAGACGGTCCTGTATGGCACAGTGAAGACGCCTACCGATTCTCTCTTACCATTATATAAACTGTCTGAAACCTGTCAGTATCTCCAGGCTTCTTCCACGTATACAACCTTCTTTTACGATTCTTGAACCAAGTGTTAGCTATGATTAAGTTATGCTCCGTGCAAAATTCTACCAGATGGCTCCCTCTTTCATTTCTTTGCCCCAATTCATATTAATCTACTATGTTTCCTTCTCTCCCTTTTCCTACTCTCGAATTCCAGTCACCCGTAACTATTAAATTTTTGTCTCCCTTCACTACCTGAATAATTTCTTTTATCGCATCATACATTTCATCAATTTCTTCATCATCTGCAGAGCTAGTTGGCATATAAACTTGTACTACTGTAGTAGGCGTGGGCTTCGTGTCTATCTTGGCCACAATAATGCGTTCACTATGCTGTTTGTAGTAGCTTACCCGCACTCTTATTTTTTTATTCACTATTAAACCTACTCCTGCATTACCCCCATTTGATTTTGAATTTATAACCCTGTATTCACCTGACCAAAAGTCTTGTTCCACCTGCCACCGAAATTCACTAATTACCACTATATCTAACTTTAACCTATCCATTTCCCTTTTTAAATTTTCTAATATACCTGCCCGATTAAGGGATCTGACATTCCACGCTCTGATCCGTAGAACGCCAGTTTTGTTTCTCCTGATAACGACGTCCTCTTCAGTAGTCCCCGCCCGGAGATCCGAATGGGGGACTATTTTACCTCCGGAATATTTTACCCAAGAGGACGCCATCGTCATTTAACCATGCAGTAAAGCTGCATGCCCTTGGGAAAAATTACAGCTGTAGTTTCCCCTTGGTTTCAGCTGTTCGCAGTAGCAGCAAAGCAAGGTCGTTTTGGTTAGTGCTACAAGGCCAGATCAGTCAATCATCCAGATTGAAAATGCTGCTGCCCCTCTTCAGGAACCACACGTTTGTGTGGCTTCTGAACAGATACCCCTCCATTGTGGTTGCACCTATCGTATACGGCCATCTGTATCGCTGAGGCACGCAAGCCTCCCCACCGACGGCCATGTCCAGGGTCGTGGGGTAGGTCCATGGTTCATGGGGTAGGACTGGTTTCTAACATGATATATATCACTGGTTTATATAACATCATATATATTTGTCGACGATAATTCTTGTTTCATACAAGTTGGATGATATTTGATGTGTAACCAAATTAACAAATTATGTAATTTTTTCATTACTTTTTACTTTTTTTATATTTGCCCTGTTTTTTTCTTGCTATTTGTACTTGTATTGTTTATTTATTGGATTGTAGCACTTGCAAATTGCCTGAGGCCGAAGTCTAGATAGCGAAATAAGCACGTTGTATACAATCAGGTGGAAATATCCTTTGCAGCAATCTATTATAGCCCATTTAAGAGGACTAGGAAAAGAACAGTCCATTACTCGCTTACTCTGGGTACTGGAAATTCCTCTAGCATACACTGTAGCCACAGAACGGGCACTTACGCGCGTCCAGGAAGTGCTATGTTACGAAGGTCACTCGTCTAACACAAGCCTTACGTCTATTCCTTTTTTTCTGGAGGTAGTGTAATTACAGTGTCGGCGCGCTGCGCAGGCGCAGACGGTGCCGCATTGGCGCCCACACGGCCGCGGTTCCGGAGGGACCTGTCACCAGAGGGCACGCCGTGCGGCCTCGCGGCGACGCCGGACTCGGTCCCGCTAGTGGTGTACGGCAGGGAGGCGCCCTACGGCCATCCACCCTGGCAGGTCGCGCTCTACCTGCTGCACGATGGCATCTGGACCTTCTGGTGCGGTGGCAGCCTCATCTCCAGCCAGGTCGTGCTCACAGGTACCCACCACACGGCAACATGACTGCATAATATCCATAGAAGAGGTGTTTCTGCTTATAAAGGCTCATAAACAGCGCTTTCTAGTACTGTTATCACTTTTAACAGCAGTATTTAATTCAGGACAACACGTTCCGGCAGTATGCTGCCATCACCAGTTGTACATCTGTCTGTATGACTACGTACGCTACAGGTGGCATGTTTTTGTTATTATGTGTGCCAGATGTGGTTAAGTGGCGAAGTTCTGGCGAGAAATTTCCAGTGCTTTACGATTCAACAGTTTTCTTTACTGGAGCACGTTCGCAAATTTCCGTTAGAAACCTTTAGGACTCTGTGGCATTGTAGCGAGAAGGAAGCGACCCTGCCTTACTTCTCTGGTTTCTGTATTACTAACCTGGTGTCTTGCTGCTTCGGTTGTCCCTCGTCGCTCAGTAGTAGCTCTCCGGCGCCAGGTTCAATGTTGGCTTGTGATCCTGCTGAAGTGGGATGTGTCGGAATGCCAGTTGTTAAATGTTAACCACGTTTTTTAATATACTCGTTTTAACGAAGAATCCTTTGAAACACACGTCACACGCTTTCCAATATGGCGGCTCTTGGCTACGCCATTATACTCAACCCCTTACAACACATTTTTATACATACTGCACACGACACGTGGCGTGTCCGCAAACGTGACGTCAGATCCGCTTGGCAACGGCAATGGGCGCTTAGATCGCTGTTGCCAGGCGGATCTGATGTCACATTTGCTGAAATTGTGACGGAAGTTTGTGGCGAAGCACTCTCCCAGATTGTAAGATCCTACTCCCGAATAGTCGGATCTTGTCCCTACTAAGATTTCACAACATTGCCTCTTATAATGTTCTCGTTAATTCCCCTTGCTGACGCGTAATTGTCAGATGGGTATGTAGACTGGCTGCTACTGAGTATTCCCGATGGCATAAATGTGCGTCATAATTGATATAAACACGTGAAGGGGATGCACGTATCCATTACAACTTGTTGACGGGTTCTCTTCAACACTACGTAGTACATCTTCAAATTCGGGCGTGCGGCATGGAGCGCCACAGTCCTGCCTCCTCACGGTGAAGATACCGTTTTGCTGCTGCGTACCTTGGACAAAAAGTTTTTACAATCTCGTGCTATGTAGCAGAAAACGGTGATACAGTGACTAGCAACTTTTCCGGTATCTCGAGCTTCGCCACACGCAAGGTACGTCACACGTTAGGCGTTACGTAGCTGAACTGAAACCGTCGTAGGACGGAAGTGGTACGCTTCCAGACATGGGTTCCTATTCAAAATATTATTTACTCATCCCCTCTACAAGTCGTAGAAGTTTGAAACGGGAATTTCCTAACACTCTGTTTAAGTTAACTGATGAACCAAAACGTGGTAACTTTATCCATCGCGAGGTAGCGTTGCAAGAACATGACAGTGTAAGGAAAATATAAAAAAGAGAGTAGAGTTGAATGAGGTATCATTAAAGTGATGACACGGGCTGAAAATGGGGAAATCCTCTGACACAAACGACTTTGACAATGGGCAAATTGTTATGGCCTTATGCCTGGTAATAGGTGAGGCTGTTCACTGTTTGTACGCTATTGCCGTGAGAATCTGTAGGAAGTGACTGAATGTCGGACAAACCACTCCTCAACCCAGAACGTGGTCTGGGGGTTTCCGACACTGTAAAGCAGTGCAGGCAGCGATCCGTGCCAGATCTGACGTCAGAGTACAACGCTAGTGCACGCACAAATGAATCGGAGCATGGGGGTCCACAGCAAACAACCCCAACAGGTTCTCTGGTTGACTCAACGTCATCGTTAATTACGATTGTAGTGAACATGAGGTCATCGAGATTGGACGGTGGATCAGTGGGAACGTGTGGTGTGAATCACATTTCTTGTTACACCAGCCCGATGATCGTGATTGGATACCTTGGTGCATTTACCTGCGCTTTCAAGTGGTCCGGTGGTAGTAACTGAACGCACCGTGACAGCTGTGAAAATTTTTGCTTGCCACATGCACTGCTTCATGCCACGACGTCTTCAAGCAATATCACTGGCCGTTTCACAAAGCCAGAATTATGTTCCATTGGCACGAGGATCATGATTGTGATCTCACCTTGATATCTCGGCCACCAGATTCGCCTGATCTGAACCCGATGGAACACGTCGATGCTGTCGGGTGATAACTCCATGCCCAGTGAAAACCTGTGCCGGCCAGTCTGGCCGAGCGGTTCTAGGCGCTCCAGTCTGGAAACGCGCGACCGCTACGGTCGCAAGTTCGAATCCTGCCTCGGGCGTGGATGTGTGTGATGTCCTTAGGTTAGTTAGGTTTAAGTAGTTCTAATTTCTAGGGGACTGATGACCTCACATGTTAAGTCCCATAGAGCTCAGAGCCATTTTTTGAAAATCTGTAACTTACTGGAATTACGTGACCTGTGCATAGACAACTGGTGCTATTTACCTCCGGAAGCCTATGAAGGATTTACCGAAAGCACGGCATGCAGAGTCGCTTCTGTATTGCTTCCATAAAATGGGCCAACACGCTGTTAAGCAGATCATGAAGTTTTGATTCGCCCGTGTACGATTTCTGTGTGAACGGCATTAGCCCTTACTGCGAAGATGTCTTGTAAAACATGCTATCGCACTATCTGTAACTATGCCTTAAAAGATAACCAGTTTCACGACACTCTCCACGACAGATTGTTTCGCGTTGGGTTGCATGCCCTCACACTCCATTAGTTCTCATCAGCCTGTTACACCAGTATGATTCTATATGCATTCTTTAAGACTGGATCCTAGCTGAAGTACTGCATGATTTGTAGCTACCAAGGAGTTAGCCTTCGATCTTGATAGTGAACGTTTGTGGTCACTGCGGTGCGCCATTTTTCGTTCGCTGCACACGGTGCAAGTAAATGGTTTGTTTTGAACATTTCTTGAATGTCGACGACGTCCATTTTGTGAGCTGTACGACCCTCAGAAGGTTGATTCTGCACCTCCCGGACACTCATTTTCTGTCGCCCTTCTGATACCCATGGTGAGTCATTAGCAGCCAATATTTTTCCTGACATAAGTGTTAACACAGTGCCTTAGAATGAGCTTTACTAAAGACTGAACTTGTAACCTCGCATTCAAGGTGTTCCTTGTAAGTCTAGTTACTGGAGTAGCCAACCCAAGGTCAAGTTACATCTTTTATTTTATTTTATTTTATGTCTGCCCCGACTTGTGCCCCTACCTCTATCCTCTCGACCCACTGTACTGATATAGAGGGTCGTGTCAGTTTAAGAGCCAAGTATCGACATGTTTTCCAGTGAAGGTGAGATGCCGACGAAACTGCAGTTAACAAAGCACTGATAGTTAATTTGAGATTCCGGGCGTACAATTGTGTTACAGAAATCTAGAATACCGAAGGCACTGTTAGAAAATAAGAATGAACATAATATTATTGCACATGAACACTACCATGGAACTGACAAACAGTACAGTTTTGCATGACTAGATCCTCGAAATACAAATGAGGAGAGGGGCGAGTTCTTTATGCCCACCTTTTGAAAATATTGTAATCCAGTCAGTTACTTTACATCTTAAAATTTTGAAAAAATATTGGTTTTGATGAATTCTTCTACCAGATTCTATATACGTATGTTTTAATTTTTTCTGTTAAATTTAACGCAAAAATATAAGCCTACGTAGTTGATGTCCCTTTTCCCCAGTGAATGTCGTATTCAATAGTTCGGGGTTCAGAGTCCTACCTAGAGATCATTATCTCTTTAACAAGTCCTTTAACAAGTGTGTTGAGAGTAAAAGTCAACAACAATGAACGGAATTTTCATTTTTTAAATTTTTTATGGTGCGCACGAAATCTGTAGAACACATTTTTGAAGTGAAGCCGTGAGGAGCGGTCGTCAGTCGTGCTTGGTTAGCTCAATTAGTAGAGAGCTTGCCCGTGAAAGGGAAAAGTCCCGAGTTCGAGTCTCGGTCTTGCACACAGAAAGTTTCAACGAAGAAATATCTCTATCTGTTCTGTTTCGTAAAGTCTTGGCTTCTCCGCGTGGTTCATCAAGTTCTGGCATAAATTCAGCAGCTAAAAAGTTAACCTAGATGTATCTCAGAAAATTAGATTTTACTCTTTATTCACAGCTTAAATCTAGCCCACCCGAAAGAGCCAAGATGCACTTTGGCATATCAGAATCTACAACTTAGGTACATATCGTTGTTACTGACATCACTCACTGATTAACGTTGGAACACATGGGGCTGCGGCGAAACCCCACGTCAACATGTGCGCTGAACGGTCTGCTACGAAACGCTTGACTGCACCAGCATTTCGTCTAATCTTCCACAGATCGCTGCTTTGTCTGCTTTGCAAAGCGAGTAAGTCTTCACGTTCTGTGATAATAACTGGACGTTCACCATCTTGTCGCCTGGTCGTGGTTTCACCGCCGTTCAGTCATTTTCCGTCAGGAGCACTAGAAAAGGCGACCAGTGTCGCCGTTTTCGAGATAATTGTAGCGGTGCGTAACGATCCGCCCTTTGTCAAATTCGCTTACACAGTTGACTTTCCTGATTTTCAGCCCTTATCGTCGCTAGAATTATCCCTCTTTCGTGTCTGTTCATCTTATACAGGGTGGTCAGAACCAGTCTGAAAAGCTTGTGTGTTCCAGGGTAACATGTTAAGAAAAAAAATCGATGCGTTGCACCGTTTCCAATTTCGTTAGCACTAAAGTTAGCCAATGAGGTCGTTCCGCGGGCGGATTCAAGCAGTCTGCCAGAAATGGTGTTCCCAAGCGTGTTCTTTGTTTGGTTTCCTCAAACCAAACAAGGGAGAGCGATATAAAAACTGGGCCTTGAATGGCAGCAAGGGTCGAACACGCTACCGGCAATGGTTTCCTGCGTGTTTTTTCCAATTTGTTTTCCAACAACAAAGGATACGTTTGGCAACACCACCTCTGCCAGGCTGCTTGGACTGAGCGCGCAAAGACCTGATTGGCTAATTCAGTGCTATTTAAATCGGATATGATGAAACGTACGGAAATTTTTTCTTAACGTTTATTTCTTAGCACAACCTGCCCTGCAACACCCTTACAAGTTTTCCTGACTGCTCCTGACCAGACCGAATATTTTCCTTGTCGCATCACGTGTCCGCAGCCGTACCTGACAGCATTCATTTTCGTGGTGAGAATTCTCAGGGGTTTTTGGCACGTCTGTGTATTTTTTTATGAGAGACATTTATGTGAAGTCGAGACAGATGGGAAAAAAGTGTTAAGTCAAAAGTAATCGCCATGACTGTTAATACGTTAATGCCACTGTAACACTAGTGGTCAGTGCCTTCATGGAAAAATGTTTTCATGCTATGATTGTACCCAGGCTGAACCCTCTGTCCGAAGCAGATCGACGGCCACAAGTGTCTCCCTTCACGGGCCCAAAAATATAGAAATCGCATGGTTAGAAATCAGGACATTATGGAGGATGTGTAAGGGCTTGCTAACGAAACTTCTGCAGCGTACTCGAAATAACCTCGGCAAAAAGTGAGCTGGCCCCATGAAGGCATCCATAAAGGCACTGCTTCCTTTTCTGACAGTGGGACAAATGTGTTAACAGTCGTACATTAGAACTCTGTATTCATTTGTTTGCTATTTTCTTTTACTCTTTTATCTATATAAAAGAACTGTCTGAATGTTGCACATGAACTGGCATGAATAAAGCACGCAATATTTTAACATAATTTCAGATGTGTTAGTAATAACTAAGTATTATGCTATTTAAGTGGGGGAAATCTACGTAGAATAACTACATTAAAATGAGGAAAAATATAATAACTACAACAAAAGTTTGTGTGCTACTATTTGGCCAGCTGGGGCACAGACATCTGTTCATCCGGAACCACAAAACACTCGCTACTAGTCTATTACAATATGCGGCATTGGTAGGCCACCAATTTTGTAATTTATAATTCTGGGCTACACTACCCCAACACTACACTACGCTCCGCAACAATTCAGTACACTACTGTACCTGGTATTAGAACCAAGCTGGATCTCTCATTTGTCTGAATGATTACCCCCTGGCGTGCTGAGGTGCAACTCAGGATTCAGAGGCCGTGCTGCTATGCAACGCAAGGTGTAGAGGTTGGGAGATGGCTGTCAGGGTCTCAAGATGTCCTTCCTGACCCTTCCTGAGGGTCATCTCCTCACTGCTTCCAGAAGGTTGTTGTAGGTATATGTTCTGCAGTGGCATGTCTTGTTATCATGCTGTAAGGCCTCTTCTTGGTTGTCTCTCAGCCATATAGGCTTGCTGTTCATTGGCCGATGTCTTCAATGTAAGCGAGCTCCGCTTACATTACAGTTCCTCATTCCTTATTACATTAGAGACTGTTGTATTTCCAAATGCGTTCCTTTCATGGTCTGTAACATCTTATCTAATAGCACACTCCCAAACGATGTGATCCGGGGTACAGTGTCTGTGATGCGCTGTCGTACTTTCAGTAAGTAGCTGGGGTATGAACCATGCCCCGACAGATAGCGTATAACTCCCTTGGTCGGAAGGAAGTACATCATTCTTGTTCTTTCTTTTATGTTAGTAAGGAACTGGTAGGTTCTCCTTCCTGTTGCTTCTCTGTCCCAGATTTCTTGCCATTCTCTATCAATGCATGCTTTTGTTTCCTTATTCGATACGGCTCTTGTGTCCAGTATCTCCTTTACCTTAGCATGCTCTCGAATTTTCAACCAATATTGTGCACGTAGCGCACAATAGCGTGTAAGATTGCCTTGTGGTATTTTTCTTTTTTGGGTCATCAGTCTCCTGACGGATTTGATGCGGCCCGACACGAATTCCTCTCCTGTGCCAACCTCTTCATTTCAGAGTAGCACTTGCAAACTAAGTCCTCAATTATTTGCTGGATGTATTCCAATCTCTGTCTTCCTCTACCGTTTTTGCCCTCTACAGCTCCCTCTAGCACCATAGAAGTCATTCCTTCATGTCTTAACAGATCTCCTATCATCCTCTCCCTTCTCCTTATCAGTGTTTTCCACGTGTTCCTTTCCTCTCCGATTCTGCGCGGAATCTCCTCATTCCTTATCTTAACAGTCCACATAATTTTCAACATTCGTCTGTTGCACCACATCTCAGATGCTTCGATTCTCTTCTGTTCCAGTTTCCCCACAATCCATGTTTCACTATCAGACAATGCTCTACTCCAGACGTATGTTCCCAGAAATTTCTTCCTCAAATTAAGGCGTATGTTTGATACTACTAGACTTCTCTTGACCAGGAATGCCCTTTTTGCCATTGCTAGTCTGCGTTTGATGCCCTCCTTGCTCTGTCCGTCATTGGTTATTTTACTGCCTAGGTAGCTGAATTTCTTAACTTCATCTACTTCGTGACCATCAATCCTGATGTTAAGTTTCTCGCTGTTCTCATTTCTGCTACTTCTAATTAATTTCGTCTATCTTCGATTTATTCTCAATCCATATTCTGTACTCATTAGATTGTTCATTCCGTTCAGCAGATCATGTAATTCTTCTTCACTTTCACTGAGGGTAACAATCTCATCAGCGAATCGTACCATTGATATCCTTTCACTTTGAATTTTAATTCCACTCTTGAACCTTTGTTTTATTTGCGTCCTTGCTTCTTCGATATACAGATTGAACAGGAGAGGAAAAAGACCACATCCCTGTCTTACATCCTTTTTAATCCGAGCACTTCGTTCTTGGTCGTCCACTCTTATTATTCCCTCTTGGTTCTTGTACATATTGTATTTTGCCCGTCTCTCCCTATAGCTTACACCTATTTTTCTCAGAATTTCGAACATCTTGCACCATTTTACATTGTCGAAGGCTTTTTCCAAGTCGACACATCCTATGAATGTGTCTTGATTTTTCTTTAGTCTTGCTTCCATTATCAACCGCAATGTCAGAATTGCCTCTCTCGTGCCTTTATCTTTCCTAAAGCCAAACTTCAATTTTCTTTTATATTCTCCTGTATATTATTCTTGTCAGCAACTTGGATGCATGAGCTGTTAAGCTGATTGTGCGATAATTCCCGCATTTGTCAGCTCTTACAGTCTTCGTAATTGTGTGGATGATATTTTTTCGAAAGTCAGATGCTATGTCGCCAGATTCATACATTCTATACATGAACGTTAATAGTAGTTTTGTTGCCACTTCCCTCAATTATTTTAGAAATTCTGTGGGAATGTTATTTATCCCTTCTGCCTTATTTGAAGTCCTCAAAGCTCTTTTAAACTCTGATGCTGATACTGGCTTCCCTGTCTCTTCTAAATCGACTCCCGTTTCCTCTTCTACCACATCATACAAATTTTCCCCCTCATAGAGACTTCCAATGTATTCTTTCTACCTATCCGCTTTCTCTCCTGTATTTAACAGAGGAATTCCCGTTGGCTTTCCTGTAGGCTGAGTCTGTCCTTCCGACAATCATTTCTTTTTCGATTTCTTCACATTTTTCACGCAGCCATTTCGCCTTAGCTTTCCTGCACTTCCTATTTATTTCATTCCTCCGTGATTTGCATTTCTGTATTCCTGAGTTTCCGGAACGTTTTTGTACTTCCTCCTTTCATCGAGCTTATGAAGAATTTCTTCTGTTAACCATGGTTTCTTCGCAGTTACCTTCTTTGTGCCTATGTTTTTCTTTCCGACTTCTGTGATGGCCCTTTTTTAAAGATGTCCATTCCTGTTAAATTGTACTACCTACTGAGCTATTCCTTATTTATGTATCCATAGCCTTAGAGAACTTCAAGCATATTTCGTCATTCCTTCGTACTTCTGTATCCCACTTCTTTGCGTATTGGTTCTTCCTGACTAATGTCTTAAACTTTAGCCTACCATTTATCACTATTATATTGTGATCTGAGTCTATATCTGCTCCTGGGTACGCCTTACAATCCGGTATCTGATTTCGGACTCTCTGTCTGACCATGATGTCATCTGACATCTTCCCGTATCACCCGGCCTTTTGCAGGTGTACCTCCTCCTCTTGTGATTCTTGAACAGAATATGTGCTATTACTAGCTGAAACTTGTTACAGAACTTAAGTAGAACGAGGGTGACTTCTTATGCTGGAAGTCGTCAGCCGCCAATGGAACTAAAAACATGTTTGCCCAAATGTTGAGGATTTTAATGCCTTTCTGGCAGACGATTTTTACATGTGGATGAAAATATTTCTTTTGATCGATGTTAATTCCAAGGTACCTATATACACTTCTTTTCTTTTCACAGGTTGGTCGTTTATTCTAATTGCGGGATTTCTCATTAATCATTATGTTCATTTTAGTAACTTTTGTGCTCTGCTATCGTTAGTTTGTTTTCTGTGCATCACTTGCATAGTCTACCCAACTGTTTCCCTCCCTTTTAGCCCTCCTGTTAGCAGATACGATAATTAGCAGATGATCTGCGTGAGCGATGCACCCTAATATACTCTGAAGCTGGTTCAGTAATGGCTCTATGCCGACACCTCAGAACTCTGGATCAGAGCCCTATAGGCAGCCTTTCACAATTTTCTTTCCAGGACACTAATTGCAATCTGTGAAATAATGTCGTAGACTGTTATAGAGATAACTTGGACAGTCTACCTGCTTCAGTGTTTTGAACAGGGCAGACCACCACAAATTGTCAAACGCCCCACTATTATCAATCATTATGCCTGTAACATACTTGTCGTCTGAGGTATTCACAATATTCATTACGTGATTTATCTCATCCTCGCTGCTCGCTGGCTTACTCTTTCATGAAACCTTACTAAAAGAGGCTATTGGCTTCAAATCGTCTGTGGTCCCTCAGGCGGCGGCGAAGAAACTTTTACTTTTGATCTTATAAACAGTTTACTTACTCCCCGTAGAGGTGTCTTATATGTGACTGTAGGCTTTCCCGGCGTTAACTATTGATGAAGGTTTCTCGAGTCTCCAGCCGGGTGGTAGCGTTGATATCTCGCAACGTTTCGGGAAGTGTCATAAAACCCATCTTCTGGCGAATATAGTAAGTTTACTTACTTTTTCACAAACTACCACATTTTCATTTGATTGCCTCTTATAGTTGAAAAGCGAATACGTGTTAATCATGGAGTAAGACAGCCCACACTATTGCTTATTGCTTGCTTATTGTGTGAACTGATATCCTGGCTAATGTCTCTGATCTTATTATACCGTGCTAATTAAGTGGATATCTTTTCTCGATTTGACACACATCTGTGTTATGTTTTGCAGCAGCGCATTGCCTGTGGCGCTTGGAACCGCCCAACCTGCGAGTGGCTCTGGGCAAGCACTACCGGAAGTACAGCATACACAGCAATTTCACCCAGATCAGGGACGTGAGTACGACCGCACGTGTCGCTTACCCATCTCTGCTTAATTTAACGAAATCAAGTTTCTTTTGCTGTATCTGTCATATTTCGCTTCTTTCTTTTCAATTATTTTGTTTCGCAGTAACAAAACTCGCGACCAACGCAAATACGCCGCCTGCCAAAAGAAGTGCAGCACCCAAAAGGGGAGGAACGAAATGAAACTTTTAACCTTCCCGTAGAAATAAAAAAATATATAAAATAATGCTGCGTAACCTTCCCGAACAGAAAATAAAAATTATTAAATTTGGATCATTAAATTCTGACGTATGAAAACTGATAAATCTTAACTCATGAAAAACTGATAAATTTTGACGTAAGCAGCGCTACACCATGGCCCTGTGAAATCAAACTGAATCTGTCCGTGAGAAATAAACTTAAAAATTCTTACCTCGTGATGGTGTCGCCGGATAACGCTGTCTATATATGTGCTCGTAAATGGCACAACTTAGTGCAATGCTGGCCTATCTACTAATACTGGCTAACATTTGTACGAGATCTGAATTACGAGAAAAACTGACTTTACTTAGTGACACAGCTGCACAGCTGGTCGTCTGATTACTAAAGAACACATGACTATCATTCGACAAAAATTTTGGAATAATTTAATTTAGATAAATGACTGGATCGAGACTGGCAATAGCTTAAGGAGAAATTATACTTTTATAGTTGACTGGTAAAAACAATTATATTCTGAAAATTATTTACGTTATTGATAAGGATCTACAGTCCATTACACGGGAAAACTGAATATATTACAAATCTGGGTCAACTGGTGCTGTCGCTTCACAAAAGAGAAGATTGAAACAAATTCATATTAACATGTCAGACAAGTGACTTAACTACTCGCATGCCAATAAAATAATAAAATTTACCTTACAGTAGATGGTTGACTTAATTACACTATTGATTTTTCATTATATTAACAAATATTTATTTCTTCATCATATCTCATTCTATGGTACCATTTAGCTCTGCGGCTAATCACAATTATTATTCAGTTCCAAATAATAAAATTTTATAATTTGTTCTGCACTGTGAGTTTAACAACTACTAACTGTAAACTGCGCTGTACCAGCGACAGACTACAACTATACTGTAACAGCGAGCGACTGCAACTGCGGCAGAGACTGCTCTGAACTGCGACTCTATTCCAGCTCTCTTTTAACAGGGGCAAAAATATTTTATGTGTCAGGCAGCGCCTGTGAATTGTTCTAGCAAGTGAGATTACATTTGCTCCACGATTACGAAATCGAGTGAAATTTACATAGGACTTGGGAGTGTGGGCCCACTTATCACTATGACGTCATCCAGGGTAGTGCAGATCACTGAACACAATGCAATGCCGTTCATCAGGAGTCCATGCTTCTCGCTTATGATGCAGTTCCAAATGCAGTTGTTTGCAATCTATAGAGTTTACAATGAAATTTTCCTCGAGACATATGAGTCTCATTTTTATGTATGATAATGATGGAAGCTGAAGAAATGAATTAAAATTTTCCCCACTACGTCCATCGCTGGGATGCTATTTCAATGCCAGAGAGCCTCGGCAATAATGACTATCTAAGAAGGTGAATATAAGCTCAAGATATGAAATGAAGTTTGTGTTGGAGTGGGCACTGGAATTCGGTAGGAGAAATGTTAGCTGCCTAGTAAGCAAGGAGACCCGGGTTCAATTCCCAGCCGTGGCACAAATTTTACTTTATTTCTTCAGATTCCACCATTATCGCAGTTGTTTGTGTTGCGTTGTTAATGGCAGCCTATGCACGGGACGGTAGTTCCTTAATCTAGCTGCGGCTAGTTTGTGACTATTGGTGTGGGATTACACATGATGTTGCAGGGAGTCTATTATTTGTTTTTGGTGCCTGGCTTAGATGTGAAGGGAGTAATTACGTGCGTGGCGCACAATGCACGGCGATCCTACCTATAGTGGTCCGACATAGAGGACCGTAATATTGACGACAAATATGTATGCCCACACTCTCCCATGCAGTGCAATATTGGGCTACTGTCACATTCAAATGACAGAAATTCTGAATATTGCACGATTCGATTAGCTGGGCAAATGGAGACCCACAATGAGCCCCCTTTCAGAGTTTACGCCAACCAGACGGAATTTTCACACTACTATTACAAATACGATTTTTGTCCAAAGGGGTATTTCGTCTGTCTATGTACTTTCTTTCATTACAGGAAGAAGCCAATGACAGACAAGCTATAATAACTGACGAGCAATTTTTTAACCCTGTGTTTGAGAGCTGTGGGCTTGAGGATAGATTTGGTTCTGGTCTCCAGCTTGGGAAATTTATTTGCCATTTATTAACTACAGATAATGCATCTGCTCGTGGAAAACTAGTTTCAGAAATGCTAGTTAAGCTAATGAACTTAAGTGTGGCATTTTTAATAATAAAATAGAACAATTAGGTGTACCAGCTAGAACAATACAATTAATTTACTTCCTAATGCTATTTATGTGTGGAAAATTTACTTACATTCGAAGACAGCTAAAGTAATGATAGTTATATTTTCAAAATTTACTGTTTACGCTGAAATGTCTAAACCAAAACAACTAACATACACTCCTGGAAATGGAAAAAAGAACACATTGACACCGGTGTGTCAGACCCACCATACTTGCTCCGGACACTGCGAGAGGGCTGTACAAGCAATGATCACAAGCACGGCACAGCGGACACACCAGGAACCGCGGTGTTGGCCGTCGAATGGCGCTATATGCGCAGCATTTGTGCACCGCGTCTGTCAGTGTCAGCCAGTTTGCCGTGGCATACGGAGCTCCATCGCAGTCTTTAACACTGGTAGCATGCCGCGACAGCGTGGATGTGAACCGTATGTGCAGTTGACAAACTTTGAGCGAGGGCGTATAGTGGGCATGCGGGAGGCCAGGTGGACGTACCGCCGAATTGCTCAACACGTGTGGCGTGAGGTCTCCACAGTACATCGATGTTGTCGCCAGTGGTCGGCGGAAGGTGCATGTGCCCATCGACCTGGGACCGGACCGCAGCGACGCACGGATGCACGCCAAGACCGTAGGATCCTACGCAGTGCCGTAGGGGATCGCACCGCCACTTCCCAGCAAATTAGGGACACTGTTGCTCCTGGGGTATCGGCGAGGACCATTCGCAACCGTCTCCATGAAGCTGGGCTACCGTCCGGCACACCGTTAGGCCGTCTTCCGCTCACGCCCCAACATCGTGCAGCCCGCCTCCAGTGGTGTCGCGACAGGCGTGAATGGAGGGACGAATGGAGACGTGTCGTCTTCAGCGATGAGAGTCGCTTCTGCCTTGGTGCCAATGATGGTCGTATGCGTGTTTGGCGCCGTGCAGGTGAGCGCCACAATCAGGACTGCATACGACCGAGGCACACAGGGCCAACACCCAGCATCATGGTGTGGGGAGCGATCTCCTACACTGGCCGGACACCTCTGGTGATCGTCGAGGGGACACTGAATAGTGCACGGTACATCCAAACCGTCATCGAACCCATCGTTCTACCATTCCTAGACCGGCAAGGGAACTTGCTGTTCCAACAGGACAATGCACGTCTGCATGTATCCTGTGCCACCCAACGTGCTCTAGAAGGTGTAAGTCAACTACCCTGGCCAGCAAGATCTCCGGATCTGTCCCCCATTGAGCATGTTTGGGACTGGATGAAGCGTCGTCTCACGCGGTCTGCACGTCCAGCACGAACGCTGGTCCAACTGAGGCGCCAGGTGGAAATGGCATGGCAAGTCGTTTCACAGGACTACATCCAGCATCTCTACGATCGTCTCCATGGGAGAATAGCAGCGTGCATTGCTGCGAAAGGTGGATATACACTGTACTAGTGCCGACATTGTGCATGCTCTGTTGCCTGTGTCTATGTGCCTGTGGTTCTGTCAGTGTGATCATGTGATGTATCTGACCCCAGGAATGTGTCAATAAAGTTTCCCCTTCCTGGAACAATGAATTCACGGTGTTCTTATTTCAATTTCCAGGAGTGTATTTCCACAACACATGAACATCTACAATTACATGCCAGACCCGTTAACTGTAATCTGAGCATCGTTTTCTTGTTGTTAGTTATTACTTTGAGACAAACGGAAGGATGGCTGTCAGACTTTTACTCGAGTACATAATAATTCAAATTCCAAGGAAGCCAGGTGCGGACAGGTGTGAACATTACCGAACCATCAATTTAATAACTCATAGTTGCAAAACAAAGAGATGAATTATTTGCAGAAGCTGGAAAAAATTGTTAAAAGCCGACCTCGGGGAAGACTGGTTTGAGTTCTGCAGAAATTTAGGAACAAACAGTGCAATACCGTCCCTGCGACTTACAAAACAGACTGAAGAAAGGGAAACGTACATATTTATAGCACTTGTAGATTTAGAGAGAACGTTTAACAATATTTATGGGACTCCACTGTTTGAAATTATTAAGGTAGCAAGAATCAAAGTTCAGGGAGTGAAAGGTTACCTAAAAGAAAGTGTTATGAATTGTAATCGAATTAAAACAGAATATACTGAGGAATTGGTTTACGAAAACGGACGCTAAATTTTGTTACTTTCACAATAAATCAAGTAACAATGGCAGAAGTAGTGAAGACATAAAATACAGACGCAATAGCAAAGAAAGCACATATGAAAAGAAATTGTTAACATTAAATATAAGTTTAAATGTTAGGTAGTATTATCTGTAGGTACTTGTACGAAAGCTAAACTTGTACGCTGCTCAGTACGAACAAGAAGAGGTCAGACCCTTTGGAAAAGCGGTGTTGCAGGAGAAGGAGGAGATGAGTAGATCGTGTAACTAATGAACAGGTACTGCAGTGAACTGGGAATGCAGTAGGGTGGATGTGAATGTAGGAACGAATCGATTCGATTTGATAGCTGGTGACTGGAAGATATGTCGTGCAAATGACCTCAATCCAAAATGATTAAATCTTCGATCCTCTGCACTGACAATGCGGATTTGTTGGCCTACTTGCAGGAGTGGTTCGTGTCCTGTAATTATTTCACATTAGGTGACCATGTCATGCGAGCTTTGGGCAACACCTTCTTGCCTACGTTACTGGATACAATGATAAGATAAAATATTCACTGAGAAAAAACTGCCTGAAGTTTATTAGGTAATTTAGAAAATAGTAGGGGAGACCGGAGACAATTTACAGGGATTTCTTTTCGTAATTCTTTAAATTTTATTGTTAAGATTTATCGTGTTTAGTCTTACAAAATGGTTATTAAAGTATAATTTGATATGTATACTTCTAACCCAACACTACATTTAAGAGTGCAAAATAATTTTGCATAGGGTCAAGTCGAGTGCACTTGTGGGAGCGAGTTTACGCGTATCATAGAACAGATTAATAAGGAAACAAACTACACTACTAAAATTTTCAAAATATGTTTTAGTGGCAGTAAACGAAGTTACAAGCCTGCTTACACAGTTTAACAAGGCAAAATACAAAAAAATTACTGGCAGTAAACAAGTTTTTGTGGCGAACTTTCATCTGTTAGCATAATATGGCCTACATAAAAGTCTGACTGTTTATTGAAGCCTTATTCATTAACATTGTCCGAGTTGCAATTTATGCACACGACAAATAATGTTTCCCGCAGCACAAACGTTGAGAGCCCACTTTTTGAATCTAAGGCACTGGACCCATTCTTAATTTTTTTGGTTAGGTTGTACCGACGTTCGATACCACACTTGTTAGGGGTTGCAGTTATCGACCGCGGTCCGTGTTAGTAAAGTTGGACCCGCGAGTCGCGGCCAGCGCAGCTAGGGCCGCTCCGCGGCTTGTAGTAAGTTTCTAGCGAGCTCTCGTCCACTCTTGCTCGGGACGTCCAGTAGTAAAGTAGCACAGCCTTCAGCTGATAGGAAGCAACCTCTAACAAGGTGCTTGGTAACGTATGGCCTAAGTGAGACCTCAATAGGTATCTGTTTGTAATGCGGCCAAAAAGAATCCTGTACAACCAGTTAAGTAACGACTTCTTATTATTTTAGTCGTTGGAGATCCAGACATGCAGCCAGCACCTTATCGACGTTACTGGCCATCCTGCTGTGATTTATATGTTTCTGTTTAGCACTGGCCACCAGTCAACATTGGCGACGACTCGTTCATCGTCATCATAACAGTTGGTTGTATCGTTTCAAGCAGTAAAGACAAATGCAGTTTTCATTCTCTTCATCAGACTGCTGCATGTTATAAGGGAAAGGAAGAAGAACTGAATAAAAAAAAATGGATGGGACGTTCATTGGGACAGAAGTACAGGGCACTGTGGAAGGACTAATCTGTGAGAGTTACTGGGAGGAAGGTAGAGGTACAAGATGACAGACGGTATAAAAGGAAACAGAAATTAAACGTAACTGAAGAGGATCGCAGAAGACAGGAGATCATGGAGAGTTACCATGTGAAAAACTGACTTTGGGCAGAGAAACTACGGTAGTAACTTACAGGCTTTCAAATTAATCAGATGTACCTCCTGAAGCAGAATAATCTCTTGCAATGGAATATATTACAGAGTGTCTCAAAATAAGGTTTATATTAAATCTGTCAGGATAAAATAGAGGTTGAACTCTATCGACAAAATTTTTATTTATTATTGAAATTACAGTTTAGGGATTTCCTTCTTAAAAATAATGTCATTTAAATGCAATCCAGCACGCCTGTGGCACTCATTTAAACGACGAGCAAAATTTTGCATGACTGCTTGCCATGTAGACACTGGGATGGCTGCCACTTCGTTACGGATATTTTCTTTCAGTTGCCCCATATAAGTCGCATTATTTGCATACACTCTATATTTGACATATCCCCATAAGAAAAATCCATCGGACTCAAATCTGGACTGCATGGGGGGCAATTTATGTCACCCCTCCTGGAGATCAATTTGTCAGGGAAAGGTTCACGATTTGGCAATATAGACGCCTTGGACGTGTGTGCTGTCGCTCTGTGTTGCTGAAACCATATTCTATGGTTACAACTAGGTAAGGTTTCTAATTCAGGCACCAAAAAGTCATTTAACATCGTCACATAACGTTCAGATTCTACTGTAGCTTCACAACCGCTCTCGTCCTCGAGCCGACTTAGCAGCTCATACAGTAACTGTTGCCGATTGAAGGGGTTTCACATACTTCAGTTTAGGGTTCTTTGCACTCCAGTAGCCGTAATTTTTGTTTCTTGACGCAAGCATTCACATAAAAATAAGCATCGTCCGAAAAAGAATGCTGTTAAAACAAGGGCACTCAGTCACATCATTAACAAACTGTAGTCTATATCTGGCATTCTGAGACTTCATTTCTTGCACCATTTGGGTTTTGTAAGGGCACACTTTAAAGTAATTTTATAGAATTCGGTGCAGTGATGATATATGCACATTTAAAGTACTTGCACACTTACGAATGGAGTGGTTGGGATCGTCACGAACCAACTAATTTACACCTTCCACGGATTCGCGCGTTCTTGATGACTTTGGTCGCCCGGATTTCGTTGTGGCCAATGTTGAACCGGTCTTCAAATGGTTCAAATGACTCTGAGCACTATACGACTTCTTAACTTCTGAGGTCATCAGTCCCCTAGAACTTAGAGCTACTTAAAACTAACTAACCTAAGGACATCACACATGTTATTGTGGTCAAGATACACACGAAGCCCACGTCTACCACAGTAGTTCAAGTTTATATGCCAACTATCTCCGCAGATGACGAAGATATTGTTGAAATGTTTGATGAGATAAAATAAATTATTCAGGTAGTGAAGAGAGACGAAAATTTAATAGTCATGGGTGACTGGAATTCGATAATAGGAAAAGGAAGAGAAGGAAACGTAGTAGCTGAATATGGAATGGGGCTAAAAAATGAAAGAGGAAACCGTCTGGTAGAATTTTGCACAGAGCATAACTTAATCATAGCTAACACTTGGTTCAAGAATCATAAAAGAAGGTTGTACACATGTAAGAGGCCTAGAGATAATCCAAGGTTTCAGATAGATTATATAATGGTGAGACAGAGATTTAGGAACCAGGTTTTAAATTGTAAAACATTTCCAGGGGCAGATGTGGACTCTGACCACAATCTATTGATTATGAACTGTAGATTAAAGCTGAAGAAACTGCAAAAAGGTGGGAATTAAGGAGATGGGACCTGGATAAACTGACAGAACCAGAGGTTGTGCAGAGTTTCAGGGAGAGCATAAGGGAACAATTGACAGAAATGGGGGAAAGAAATACAGTAAAAGAAAAATGCGTAGCTTTGAGGGATGAAATAGGGAAGGCAGCAGACGATCAAATAGGTAAAAAGACGAGGGTTAGTAGAAATCATTGGGTAACAGAAGAGACACTGAATTTAATTGATAAAAGGAGAAAATACAAAAATTCAGTAAATGAAGCAGGAAAAAAGGAATACAAACGTCTCAAAAATGAGGTCGGCAGTAAATGCAAAATGGCTAAGCATGGATGGCTAGAGGACAAATGTAAGGATGTAGAAGCATGTCACACTAGGGGTAAGATAGATACTGCCTACAGCAAAATTAAAGAGACTTTTGGAGAAAAGAGAACCACTTGTATGAATATCAAGAGCTCAGATGGAACCCCAGTTCGAAGCAAAAAAGAGAAAGAAGGAGGGTTGTATGAGTACATAGAGGGTCTGTACAAGGGTGGTGTACTTGGAGACAATATTATGGAAATGGAAGAGGAGGCAGATGAAGATGAAATGGGAGATATGATACTGTGTGAAGAGTTTGACAGAGCACTGAAAGACCTAAGCCGAAACAAGGCCCCGGGAGTAGGCAACATTCCATTAGAACTACTGATAGCCTTGGGAAAGCCAGCCCTGACAAAACTCTACCGTCTGGTGAGCAAGATGTATCAGACAGGCGAAACACCCTCAGACTTCAAGAAGAATATAATAATTCCAATCCCAGAGAAAGCAGGTGTTGACAGATATGAAAATTACCGAACTATCAGTTTAATTAGCCACGGCTGCAAAATACTAAGACGAATTCCTTACACATGAATGGAAAAATTGATAGAAGCCGATCTCGGGGAAGATCAGTTTGAATTCCGTAGAAATGTTGGAATACGTGAGGCAATACTGACCCTACGACTTATCTTAGAAAATAGATTAAGGAAAGGCAAACCTACTTTTCTAGCATTTGTAGACTTAGAGAAAGCTTTTGACAATGTTGACTGAAATACTATCTTTCAAATTCTGAAGGTGACAGGGGTAAAATAGAGGGAGCGAAAGGCTATTTACAATTTGTACAGAAACCAGATGGCAGTTATAAGTGTCGAGGGGCATGAAAGGGAAGCATTGGTCGGGAAGGGAGTGAGACAGGGTTGTAGCCTATCCCCGATGCTATTCAATCTGTATACTGAGCAAGCACTAAAGGAGACAAAAGAAAAGTTCGGAGTAGGTAATAAAATCAATTGAGAAGAAATAAATACTTTGAGATTTGCCGATGAGATTATAATTCTGTCAGGGACAGCAAAGGACCTGGAAGAGCAGCTGAACGGAATGAACAGTGTCTTGAAAGAAGGATATAAGATGAACACCGACAAAAGCAAAACGAGGATAATGGAATGTAGTCGAATTAAATCGGGATATCCTGCGGTTATTGGATGAGGAAATGAGACGCTTAAAGTAGTAAAGGAGTTTTGCTATTTGGGGTGCAAAATAACTGATGGTGGTCGAAGTGAGAGGATATAAAATGTAGACGGGCAATAGCAAGGAAAGCATTTCTGAAGAAGATAAATTTGTTAACATCGAGTATAGACTGAAGTGTCAGTATTTATATGGAGTGTTTCCATGTTTGGAAGTGAAACGTGGACGATAAATAGTTTGGACAGGAAGAGAATAGAAGCTTTCGAAATGTGGTGCTACAGAAGAATGCTGAAGATTAATGGGTAGATCACAGAACTAATCAGGAGGTATTGAATAGAATTGGGGAGAAGAGAAATTTGTGGCACACCTTGACTAGAAGAACGGATCGGTTGGTAGGACATGTTTTGAGGCATCAAGGGGTCACCAATTTAGTATTGGAGGGCAGCGTGGAGGGTAAAAATTGTAGATGGAGACCAAGAGATGAATGCACTAATCAGATTCAGAAGGCTGTAGGCTGCAGTAGGTATTGGTAGATAAAGAAGCTTGCACAGGATAGAGTAGCATGGAGAGCTGCACAAACCAGTCTTTGCACTGAAGACCACAACAACAACACAAAAACTGAAATATGTTCTTCGTCCTATTAGATGCACTAAAGAGGTAGCGTAATGTTTGTGGGAACCCTCAGTAAGGACGGTACTAAACGTCTGTTATGGCACTCCAGCAAGAATGGTCCTCGAGAAAAGTGCAGCTTGCCGCATGAAACGATCAAGAGTCTTAACACCTATAGTGCTGTTCCCCCTATGTTATATGGCCTTTCGAAGGTTCCCTTCTGTCCTACAGTGAGCAATATCGGCGCTCCGACATATCGTGTAGCCAAGCATCTTGCTTCTCTGTTAAGTCCACAAGTTGGTCGGTGTGAACATAATATCAGGAACTCAGCTGATTTCTTGGGTTGTTTGGAGGGAATGCCGTTGAATGACTGATATTTTAGTAACTTTTGATGTGGTTCCTTTCTTCACTCGTGTTCCTCTGTCTGATTCGTTGCGGTTAATTGAGGTTAGATTTGGTATTGAATTAACTAATCTCTTTCGGCATGTGTTGACATCCACTAAATTTTTATGCAATGACCAGTATTACGAGCAGACAGATGGAGTTACGATGGGTAGCCCGTTGTTTCCTGTGACTGCATATTTGTTTACGTAAGACTTCGAGGAACGTGCCTTAGAGTCGGCACCCTTGAAACCCGCCTGTTTCTTCAGATATGTTGATGATGCTTTTTTGTTTGGCCTCATGGTAGAGGTTCGAATCCCGCCTCGGGCATGGATGTGTGTGATGTCCTTAGGTTAGTTAGGTTTAAGTAGTTCTAAGTTCTAGGGGACTGATGACCTCAGATGTTAAGTCCCATAGTGCTCAGAACCACTTGAACCATTTTTGAACCTCATGGTAGAGAGAATTTGAATGCATTTTTAGAACATCTGTACTCGATACACCCTAACTTTCGTTTTACGATGGAAGTGGAAGAAGATGTTTGCCTTGCCTTTCTGGATGTTTTAGTTAGTAGGAAGGTTGATGGATCATTCGGACATGCAGTTTACCGGAAACGCACTCACACTGACTTGTATTTACTGGCTGATAATTGTCACAATCTGGCTCAGGGGTACCTCGTACCTTGGTACACAGGGCACATGTCATTTCCGATACTGAGACTTTGCCAGCTGAGCTGGCCCAGCTTGAAGCGACATTTCGTCTAAATGGGTATAGTGAAAGACAGATTGAACGTGAGTTGCGCTATCGACCAACTGTGCATAGGGTATTGATGATAATACTGAGTCGTAGGTAGCACTTCCAGCAAGATCGGTCGTATTTTATGGAAATACGATGTGAAATGTATTTTCCGACCTCTATCTACATTTAGAGTGCTTTTGGGTTCTGTTAAGGATGATCTTGGTTTACGTGAGGCGGGTGTATATCGTATTCTTTGTAGCTGTGGCATGGCATATATTGGTCAGATTATCAAGACCGTGGAGGACCGATGTACTGAGCATAAACTCCACACACGATTACAGCAGCCAAGTAGATCTGCTATTGGGGAACAATGTTTGGATACTGGTCAGCCTATGTTTTACAACAATACCGAGATGTTGGCATGCACGTCCAGCTATTGGGACGCGTTATTAACGAGGCTGTTCAGATTAAATTAGAGAGCAACCTTGTAAAAAGGGATGGAGGTTTTTGCTTAACCCTGGTTGGAATCCTCCTCTCTCCCTCGTCAAAAAAAAAAAAGAGGGACAGAGTCAATGTTACATAAGTTGTTAGTTCGTAGTCTTTCACTATCGACACCTCTGACTTTGGTCATCTTTGGTGGCACTAGCGTTCAGTGTGTGTGTGTGTGTGTGTGTGTGTGTGTGTGTGAGTGCGTTTCATCTTTCGTGAATTTCTCCAAGAACCGAGGTTTTAAATTTGTCGGTACATCGCCTGTCAGTTGAAGTTTGTGCCTTGAAAATGGCGGGGTGTACTCCCGCCGAAAAATATAGGCGGTCGCTGAAAACATTACTTGGCTGAATTCCTGTAAGTTGTTTGAAAATTGTATACACTAGGGGATGGAGGTTTTTGCTTAACTCTGGTTGGAATCCTCCTCTCTCCCTTGTCAAAAAAAAGAGGGACAGAATCAATGTTACATAAGTTGTTAGTTCGTAGTCTTTCACTATCGATACCTCTGACTTTGATCATCTTTGGTGGCACTAGTGTTCAGTGTGTGTGTGTGTGTGTGTGTGTGTGTGTGAGTGAGTGCGTCTTATCTTTCGTGAATTTCTCCAAGAACCGAGGTTTTAAATTTGTCTGTACATCGCCTGTCCGTTGAAGTTTGTGCCTTGAAAATGGCGGGGTGTACTCCCGCCGAAATATAGGCGGTCGCTGAAAACATTACTTGGCTGAGTTCCTGTAAGGTCTCAATTTACAGGATGTGTATGATAGTGACGTACTAAGTTATGCACGTCAAATTGTGCGCGACAAAGATTACAGTAATTTCAAGGGAAGCAGTGGATGGTTGCATGACTTCAAACAGTACTATAAAAATAGAAAACGTAGGATAGCGAAATTTCAAACAAAGATGCAGAGCAAACTGCGGAATTGGCCCGAAAAAATGTGGATGAGTTAAGCAAACTCATCCCCTCGTTCAGTAAGGAGTTTGTTCTCAACTACGACCATTTGGGATTTGAAGAGGACATGCTTATTAAAGAAACCCCGGAAATTAGAAGTAACAAGAGTTCTACCAAGATCAACCAACATTATTGCTTAAATGCATTCGTATTAAATGATACCGACTGTTAATATGGAAACTAATTTATTGTGCTGCGAGAAGTTGGAGGTGCTCTGCCCCCTACGACTCATTTTCGTGTGCGTTATCTTGGAAGGGGAGTAGTGAATATTTACGTCGCAGCAAGCAAGAGTGGGAAACTGAGCGAGAGACAACTACAAATCTGGTATGAGTCCTGATTTTGGCCAATAACTGGTCAAAATAATTTGTTTTTGCTTGATTCCTGGGATACATATAAAAATTATAATGTCTTTTTCCAAAAAATCAAAAATTTGTAAAATTGATTAATTGCGACTTCTTGTAATATCTTTTTTCTTGTTTATCGCTGTGTATGTACACTGTTGGCCATTAAAATTGCTACGCCACGAAGATGACGTGCTACAGACGCGAAATTTAACCGACAGGAAGAAGATGCTGTCATATGCAAATGATTAGCTTTTCAGAACATTCATAAAAGGTTGGCGCCGGTGGAGACACCTACAAAGTGCTCACACGAGGGAAGTTTCCAACCGATTTCTCATACACAAATAGCAGTTGACCGGCGTTGCCTGGTGAAACGTTGTTGTGATGTCTCGTGTAAGGAGGAGAAACGCGAACCATCACGTTTCCGACTTTGATAAAGGTCGGATTGTAGCCTATCGCGATTGCGGTTTATCGTATCGCGACATTGCTGCTCGCATTGGACGAGATCCAATGACTCTTAGCAGAATATAGAATCGATGGGTTCAGGAGCGTAATACGGAACGCCGTGCTGGATCCCAACGGCCTCGTATCACTAGCAGTCGAGATGACAGGCATCTTACCCGCATGGCTGTAACGGATCGTGCAGCCACGTCTCGATCCCTGAGTCAACAGATGGGGACGTTTGCAAGACAACAACCATCTGCACGAACAGTTCGACGACGTTTGCAGCAGCATAGATTATCAGCTCGGAGACCACGGCTGCGGTTACCCTTGACGCTGCATCACAGACAGGAGCGCCTGCGATGGTGTCCTCAACAACGAACCTGGGTGCACGAATGGCAAAACGTCATTTTTTCGGATGAATCCAGGTTCTGTTTACAGCATCAGGATGGTCGCATCCGTGTTTGGCGACATCGCGGAGAACGCACATTGGAAGCGCGTATTCGTCATCGCCATACTGGCGTATCACCCGGCGTGATGGTATGAGGTTCCATCGGTTACACATCTCGGTCACCTCTTGTTCGCACTGACGGCACTTTGAACAGTGGACGTTACATTTCAATGTGTTACGTCCCGTGGCTCTATCCTTCACTCGATCCCTGCAGAACCCTACATTTCTTCAGGATAATGCACAACCGCATGTTGCAGGCCCTGTGCGGGCCTTTCTGGATACAGGAAATGTTCAACTGCTGCCCTGGCCAGCTCATTCTCCAGATCTTTCACCAATTGAAAACGTCTGGTCAATGGTGGCCGAGCAACTGACTCGTCACAATACGCCAGTCGCTACTCTTGATGAACTGTGGTATCGCGTTGAAGCTGCATGAGCAGCTGCATCTGTACACGCTATCCAAGCTCTGTTTGACTAAATGCCTAGGCGTATCAGGGCCGTTATTACGGCCAGAGGTGGTTGTTCTGGGTACTGACTTCTCAGGTTCTATGCACCCAAATTGTGTGAAAATATAATCACATGTCAGCTCTAGTATAATATATTTGTCCAATGAATACCTGTTTATCATCTGCAATTATTCTTGGTGTAGCAATTTTAATGGCCAGTAGTGTAGTTGTTGGAGGAAATATGTTCTGAGTGGTTGAACTGTGAAGTTGTGTGTTGGCAATAGTGGCAATATTTTGTTAACAGTGATAGTCTGTAGATTGAATTAGTGAAGTTGTGCACATTTAAAACACGTTTTAGCCTTTTAATAGTAAAATTGAGTGTACCCGAACCTATTAAGTCCCCCAGCGTAATTGTAATTTATCCGAGCTAGGACTGTAAAGAAATCTACAATGCAATACTTCGTCAGAAGTTAAGTAGCAGAGAACTTTGTTATGTTTTCATGTTATTGCTACGTGAATATTTCCCCCTTGTCTTCATTAATGTTCGAAACTGGAGACAGTACTGTGGCTGTTCGTAACATTATTTTTAGTTAATTGCTCAAAATGTTAAAATTTGAGACATTCCAAAAGGAGGAGGATGTTAGGGTGTGCATACAAAACACTACCTGCAAACTGTTTTCAGAATGAGCCACGCTGCCTTGGCTGTATGTGAGCTGTACATCTCTGCGTTCATCTTTGTGAAGATGGTGTAGAAGTGAGGGTCACAGAGTGAGGCGCCACGCTGCCGCGGGCTGACGCTCACCTCACGCTGCAGGTACCGGGAGCCCTCCTTCGTCTGGGACACCGGCCCGACTCCGCTATCGCCGTTGTAGGCGCCACCGCCTGCGGCACACAGAGCAGTGTAACAGAGTTGTATCAAGATCAGCTAACATCACTGCCTTAACGCATTCGTATACAATTACGCCGCCTGTGAACTTGGATGGTAAATTGCCTGGAAAGTTATTTATTGTCTGCGAGAAGTTGGTGGTGCTCTGCCCGCTACGATTGTTTCTCGTGTGCGTGATCTTGCAAGGGCAGTTGCGAATATTTAAGTCACAACAAGCAACAGTGGGAAATTGGGCGTAAGACAACCACAAATACGGTACAACACCTGCTGTTGGCCAATATCTGGTCAAAATAACTTACTTTTGCTTAATTCCTGGTCTGCGTATCAAAATCGTACTCCTTTAGAGCAAAGTATCCCTCTTGAAAAGCGTGTGACATTTCAATTCATACCACCCGGAACCACTGGAAAAATTCAGGCTCTAGGTATTTGTACCTAACAGAACATATTATCGGACTATCTGCGGGTACGCCTTAAAAGATAGCCAGTTTCAAGACAAATTCCACGACACACTGTTTCAAATTTGGTTGCATACCATCACATTCCATCAGTTCTCATCACCTCGTTACACCTATGTGATTCTATATGCATTTTTCAAGAGTGGATACTTAGCTGGAGTCCTGCACGGTTTGCAAGTATCAAGCAGTTCGCCTTCGATCTTGATGGTACGAACCTTTGTGATCACCGTGGCGCGCCATGTTTCATTCGGTATTCACAATGCAAGTAATTGGTTTGTTTTGAACGTTTCTTGAATGTCGACGGTGTCCATTTTATGAAGTGTAATACATGCTCGTTCTTCCCATAGATGGTTGATCTCTGCACCTCCTGGACACTCATTTTCTGTCACCTTCCTGAAGAAAATGGTGATTCATTAGCAGCAAATATGTTTCCTGTCATAATTATTAACACAGTACTTTCAAATGAGCCTTACTAAAGATTGAACCTGCGACCGCGCACTCAAGGGGTTCCTTGTGAGTATGCCACAAGGGAGAGCATTAATGATGGGAGGGGTGCGGGGGGGGGGGGGGGTCGGCTCAGCTCCAGGAAGCAGCTTACATGCCGGTGCGCAGGCGATAGAGGTGGACCACGGAACATCACGTAACTCGAATAGCGTCTGCGAAAATTTGAAAGAGAATGAGAAGAAACAACGGGATGCTCGTGGTTTTGTAAGCTCACGGTGCCAGGCTCGCACCACCTGGCACCGTTGTTAGGAAAAGTGGCGGTGACTTGTCAGGACTACCCATCGACTCTTCCCTAGCTCAAGCTAATAGCGTTCATCCTCTACAGTTGGCAGGACGTGACCAAGTAGTGCCGAATAGACTGGTGGAGTGCAGTGCTTGGGGCCCATAGTGCTAAACTGTCGGGTCTGTAGTGTATCCCTTGGCCCAACACCCAAAATTGGTGGCTTTTTTGCTGGCCTGACGATTCCCAGACGGCAGTCTGCGACGACGGAAAAGTGGGAGTAGAGTTTAGCGGGGTGACTATCTGTTCTGGCAATATCTTTAATTGGCCAATATTTAAGCTATAAATTTTCTAAAAGAGAGATCGGCAGCTACTCCTTCGCACTCTGTTTTAGAAACGAAGAGCTACAGGAAGAAAATAAATCTGTGGCACAATTTGACTAAAAGAAAGAATCTGTTGCTAAGACACCTCGTGAGGCATCAGTGAATCACCAGTTTGGTTAATGGTGGTTAATGGTGGAGGTAGAGCAAGGATTGACAACAATAACTAAGATGAAGTGGATGTCAACTGCTGTAATAACTCTTACGAAAAAAATGTCGCAATACCAAAAAATAATTAATGTAGATAATGCAATTTTGGGAATACATTTGTCTGTGCAACATATTTAAGTGATTAACATTGCAAGATTACAGGTTAAAGGAAGCCGAGAAAGCCATTTGCAAATGTGAAATGCTGCTACATTAGTGACTGGTGTAACCGCCAGAGTCCTGAATGCAAGCATACAAAACGTGCGTGCATTGTGTTGTACAGGTGCCGGTTGTCGGTTTGTCGTGTTAATGCTGACAGTTTTGGAGTTTTCGTCCGATGATGTCCCGTATGTGCTCGTTTGGAGACAAATCTAGTGATAAGAGCAAGCCAAGGCAACATGTCAACACGCAGTAGAGCACGTTCGATTACAGCAGCGGCCTGTGGACGACCGTTATGCTGTTGGAAAACTTCCCATAGAATCCCGTCACGAATCATAGAACAACAGTCGAATCACCAGACCAGACCAGTCAGGGTGTGAGGGACGAGAGAGCTCTTGGTGTCATACCAGGCCATAACTCAGGTGTAGATCCGCTGTGTCTAGCACGCCGGCGGGTTGGTTGCAAGCCGTCAACAGGTCTCCTAACCAACAGACGGCTATCACTAGCACCGACGTAGAACCAGCTTTCGACAAAAAAAAAAAAAAAAACACGACAGGCGTCCACCCTGCCCCCCACCGAGCTCTCGCTTGACACCACTGAAGTCGCAAATGGCACTGGTTTGGGGTCGATGAAATGGACGCTATATGGCTTCTGGCCCGAAGGAGTCCTTGAAGGAATCGATTTGTAACAGTTCATTGTGTCACTAAGGGGCCAACTGCTGATCAGATTGCTGCTGCAGATGCAATACGATGCACCAGAGCCATTCGCCGAACACTACAGACTTGCAATTCTCGGTAGTGCCACGTGGCCATCCGAAGCCTGGTCATCTTGTAACCGTACACTGTCGTGACCACCGCTGCCAGCCATCATGTTCAGTGCTTACGTTCTTGCCAAGTGTCGCAGAAGGAACATCCGGCGCCTCGCAGCCGTATTACACGATCTCCTTCAAACTCAGTGATGTTTCGATGTTGGCATCTTTGTTACCTTAAAGGCATTCTTGACTGACATCAACTCGCAACGTCCAGTCTCAAAGTTTACTAAAGGTCTTACCGTTACAGAGTGTATTTAAAGCGAAGCTATCTTGCATCCTCATAGTGGCGCTACAAGCGCCACTCTTATGCGACAGATGATGATGTTTGTTTTGGTTTGTGGGGCGTTCAACCACACGGTTATCAGCGCCTGTACAAATTCCTAACCTTTGCTCAGTCCAATCTCGCCACTTTCAGGAATGATGAGGAAATGACGAGGACAACACAAACACCCAGTCATCTCGAGGCAGGTGAAAATCCCTGACTCCGCTGGGAATCAAACCCAGGACCCCGTGTTCGGGAGGCGAGAACGCGGCCGCGAGACCACGAGCTGCGGACTATGCGACAGAAGTGCAATCTGAGTAGACATCATCTTTCAAATGAATAAATACGCTTACCTACTTTCATTTGTGTCGCACAACTCCGTCATGGTTTTATGATATTTTTCCCGTCAGTGTATTAGTGCATTTCATTGCCAGTTGATGTAAAAAAATTGTAAATTTGTGGTAAAATCTTATGGGACCAAATTGCTTAGGTCATCGGTCCCTAACCTTACACACTACTTAATCTAACTTACGCTATGGACAACACACACACTCATGCCCGAGGGAGGATTCGAACCTCCGGCGGGGGGAGCCGTGTGCACCGTGCAGGGCGCCCCAGACCGCGCTGCTACCCCGCGCTGCCAGTTGATGTGTGGCTCGTGTGTGGGCATTACTTGACTCTTTATTTTCACAGCGCGTGCGTGCTCACAGAGCATTTGTTGCTCTTCAGTAACTCACTGTTGCACTATGCTTAACAAAACATGCCCAAAATATCTTCTGCTAACAGTATCCCAGGTGACTCATTCTTCGTGTCCCTTTGGGTCTCTATGTTTATGGTCCCTAACAGAACTCTGGACCATCGAGTGGGGTCTGTCCTAGCTGACACTGTTGAGCAACAATTGCGGAGGTGCTTCTTGCAAGTAGAATAGCGATTGGAGAGGGATGTCTTATCTGGCAAGACGTATGTTTTTCTTGTTTGTGTCCTGCCTTTATACATACAGACGAAACTTTATTAAGGGCTGATGGATACAATGTTTTAATTCATATGGGGGGAATTGTCTGCAAGTGGTACGTGCCAGAAATTATCTTTCGTTTAATGGCAATATCAGGATTTATCGATAATTGCCTTGTACTTAAAAGTTAAGGCCTTAGAGGACATTAATAAAATCCTAAAGAAATCAAATAAAGAATTATTACAATTCGACTGGGAATGTAGCACAGTCCCAAATGACAAAAACATCTTTCCGAAAATTTTCTTTAAATGCAAGTAAATTAGTACTTAAGTAACCTGAGCAGTGACTTATCGGGCTGAATACTAATGAGTAGCCTACGTTAAAGTAAACTGCGGAGTACTAGACAGACACAAAATGACCAAAATAACGCTTAACAAAATTTTCGTTAAGGCACGTTAAATAAGACTTCAGCAACCTAAACGCGATTTGTCAGCTGAAATGCTAATGATTACTCACCTTTAAATTATATTCTGGAATACTACACAGCAGCTAAATGACGAAAATAGCTCTTAATAAAATTTTCTTTACGCCTGGATAAGTAGTACTTCAGGTACCTCAGCAGTGTTTATCAGCTTAAATACTAATGAGCAGTTACTGTTGGATAAAACTGTGGACTACAACATAGAAGCAAAATGACAATAATAACTTAATAAAATTTTCGTTAAGACAGTTTAAATTGTACTTCGACAATATCAGTAGTGATTTATAATGAGTCACTATTAAATTACCAAAACAACACATAGCGCGAAAAGGAAATAATAAAAATTATTAAAAGGAATATTTGTTTAAGTGAGTTTTCATTAATTGCGAAAAATCAGTTGATTTCGGGAGTAATTTATCGCGTTACTTACTGCTGAGTAATTACAGCGAAATCGCTAAATACGACGGGGCACCAAAATGCCAGTAACAGATTTTCAACAATTTTTATAAAAATCGTGAAATTCTTAGAAATAACCTTGGGGCATACAATACATATGGTCAGACGTTCACTAGATCTCCTTACTATAAAAATTAAGATGAGCCAACAGCTCCTTGAGGTTTTGCATACTCTCATTACGCCTGGACGAAGGGAACTTCCATGGCGACTCGACCAGTCCCTCGCAAAACAAGTGCAATGGTAAGTTCCTTTAACACTGGCCTCTTCTACAATAGGTAAACCACCATTAGGTACACTGATCAGCGAAAACATTGTGACCATTGCTCACCGCGACGTTGGAAGCCGCCTGGTGGCGTTGCGGACACATGACGTGGTAACAAAAGTATGTAAGAGGAGCAGACACTGACGGGGGATCACCCTAGCGAGGATATGGGGTGCAAATGGGGAAATCCATTTAGATTAGCGACTTTGCCAAAGGACAGATTATTATTACGCAGAACGTGTGAACGTGTATCTCGAATACGGTGAAGCTGGTCGAATGTTCACGTGCTACTGCCGTGAGCATGTACGGAAGGAGGTAGGACAGTGAAACCACCACTAGGCGCTAAATGGTTGGACGTCTATGACTCTTCACAGAAAGTTTGGTTCGGAGGCTTGTCTGCTCTGTAAAGTAGGATAGTGGCATCTCTGTCGAAATAACACAATGCTGATGGACACACAAGTGTTTCGGAGCTCACCGTTCAAAAAAATTGTTCAAATGGCTCTGAGCACTATTGGACTTAAAATCTGTGGTCATCAGTCCCCTAGAACTTAGAACTACTTAAACCTAACTAACCTAACGACATCACACACATCCATATCTACATCTACATCTACATCCGTACTCCGCAAGCCACCTGACGGTGTGTGGCGGAGGGTACCCTGAGTACCTCTATCGGTTCTCCCTTCTATTCCAGTCTCGTATTGTACGTGGAAAGAAGGATTGTCGGTATGCTTCTGTGTGGGCTCTAATCTCTCTGATTTTATCCTCATGGTCTCTTCGCGAGATATACGTAGGAGGGAGCAATATACTGCTTGACTCTTCGGTGAAGGTATGTTCTCGAAACTTTAACAAAAGCCCGTACCGAGCTACTGAGCGTCTCTCCTGCAGAGTCTTCCACTGGAGTTTATCTATCATCTCCGTAACGCTTTCGCAATTACTAAATGATCCTGTAACGAAGCGCGCTGCTCTCCGTTGGATCTTCTCTATCTCTTCTATCAACCCTACCTGGTGCGGATCCCACACTGCTGAGCAGTATTCAAGCATTGGGCGAACAAGCGTACTGTAACCTACTTCCTTTGTTGTCGGATTGCATTTCCTTAGGATTCTTCCAATGAATCTCAGTCTGGCATCTGCTTTACCGACGATCAACTTCATATGATCATTCCATTTTAAATCACTCCTAATGCGTACTCCCAGATAATTTATGGAATTAACTGCTTCCAGTTGCTGACCTGCTATTTTGTAGCTAAATGATAAGGGACCTATCTTTCTATGTATTCGCATCACATTACACTTCGCTACATTGAGATTCAATTGCCATTCCGTGCACCATGCGTCAATTCGCTGCAGATCCTCCTGCATTTCAGTACAATTTTCCATTGTTGCAACCTTTCGATACACCACAGCATCATCTGCAAAAAGCCTCAGTGAACTTCCGATGTCATCCACCAGGTCATTTATGTATATTGTGAATAGCAACGGTCCTATGACACTCCCCTGCTGCACACCTGAAATCACTCTTACTTCGGAAGACTTCTCTCCATTGAGAATGACGTGCTGCGTTCCATACCCGAGGCAGGAGTCGAACCTGCGACCGTAGCGATCGCGCGGTTCCAGGCTGAAGCGCCTAGAACCGCACGGCCACACCGGCCGGCGCACACCGTTCGCCGTACATTATTGAATACGGAGCTCCGCAGCAGACCGCCCCTTCCCGTTCGCATGTTGACTCCCGGGTCGACTTACGCTTGCGCACCACATTGGGTCTATCTGATTGGCTACTGATGATGCCATCATGCCTATATAAGCAAGAAACCGTAGCAGCCGCGTTGTTCACCGCAACGGCGCGATCACCGTGGGGCCGTTTGACCCCACGATCTTCCCTGCACGGGGACAGCCCGACGTGCTCGACATTGCCCTTCTGAAGGGCATCGGGCACTTCGCGACCGCTGAGACGCGGAACGCTCTCTCCTCCGACCACGTACCAGTCATCTTTGGCCTCGACGTGGCCGGAACTTCTCTTCCAGACAGCCGTCCGAGCTATCGCAGGCTCGACGCCGAGCGCTTTCGGATGAAAGCGCTCGAACTGCTCGAGGACGCGCCAAACCCCACCGTGGTAGGGGCAGACGCCGCCCTAGCATTCTTCACCCGAAGAATACTCCGAGCAGCTGAGGAAGCCACGCCGAGACGTCGCCAGGGAACACGAGACTTCTCGCGACAGCTACCGCGCCCTATATTGGACGCGATCACTGAGAAGAACCGACTGTTTCGTGAATGGCAGCTCACTCGCCTACCAGACACGAAGCGCCGATTAAACCGCATGAGACGGGAAATCAAGGCAGCAGTCGAGCATCACCGGAACCAGGAATGGGAAGACCTTGTGTCTACCCTCAATCCTGAGGATGGCAGTGCATGGAGGGTGGTAAAGTCCTTCCTACGCCGGCGACAGCGAATACCGCCTTTACAGGTCGGGAACGACTTCGCCAGCGACCCCGACGCGAAAGCCAGCGTCCTGGCTGACGCCTTTGCAGCCAACTTTACACCGGTGGCCGACGTCATCGACGACGACCACATGCGGCGAGTCCACGAGCAACTGCCAACCTTCCGCGGCGCAAGGGAGGAAGGCGACGTTATCGAGCCGATAACGGAGGAGGAAGTTGCGGTGCAACTTCGCTCGCTGAACCCCAAGAAGGCCGGAGGCAGCGACGGCGTCACAAACCTCCTGCTGAAGAACCTTCCACCGGGCCTACACCGGCAACTTGCCGATGTTTTCAACGAGATTCTCCGATCGGGTGACTACCCCTCTGCGTGGAAACACGCGGAGGTCGTGGCCATCCTGAAATCTGGCAAGGACCCACGCCAGGCATCGAGCTACCGACCCATCAGCCTACTCCCGTCCCTCTCGAAAGTTTTCGAGAGGCTGTACGCGAGAAGACTGATGCGACACGTCACCCAGGAGGGCATCATCCCGGACGAGCAGTTCGGATTCCGAGAAGAGCATGCCACTTCCCACCAGCTGTTGCGGGTGGTAGAACCGGCCATGAGGGCACTGGAGACAAGGGAATTCCTTGGCGCAGTGTTCCTCGACGTCTCCCGAGCGTTTGACTCGGTGTGGCACGACGGTCTCGAGTTCAAACTCTTTGAGCAAGGGATACCGACGTCTCACATGACGTTGCTGCGGTCGTACCTGTCCGAACGGACCTTCCACGTGAGGGCTGACGACGGTACGTCCACAGACCGGCAGATACGTGCAGGAGTGCCGCAGGGGTCGGTTCTCGGCCCCTCGCTGTACTCCCTGTACACTGCAGACGCGCCGAAAGTGGCAGGAGTCGAACTGGCGCTGTATGCTGATGATACAGCCCTGTTCACGCGCAGCATGAATGCCCAGGTGCTGAGAAACCGCCTCCAACGCGGGTGTGACGCCTTGGGCTCATGGGCAACAAAGTGGCGGTTGAAATTCAACGCCACAAAGAGCCAGGCAGTCGTCTTCACTCGAAGACTTCTGCCGCCAGGGCTTACGCCGCTCGAAATCCTGGGAGAACCCATCCCATGGAGTGGGACGGCAAAATACCTAGGGGTTACCCTAGACCGCAGGCTCACCTGGAAGCATCACATCCGTGATGTGAAAGGGAGAGCAGTTGGACGCCTCCGCGCCCTGTATCCACTGCTAAACCCGCAGTCAACTTTGCCACCGCAACACGGCATCACGCTTTACCTAGCATTGGTCCGCCCACTGTTAGAGTATGCGGCCGTGGTCTGGGGGAAAGCCGCAGATGCTCACATTGTGACTCTGCAACGGATACAGAACCGCGCCCTGAAGACTGCTATGCATCTTCCAAGGCGCTTTTCGACGCGCCAACTCCACGAGGACACCGGAATCCTGCCTCTTCGAGAAAGGTTCCGCGCCATCGCCAGGAAATTCTACGAGAGGACAGAACACTCCCGTAACCGGCTCATCCGTGGACTGGGCCAACAACCACATCACAGGCCAAGCACGCGCTGGCCTGACCTGCTGAGGGATTAAGTTTTACTAATCCCCCAGCAGAGTGTGTTACTTTTCTCTTACAGGTCACACCAGCATGGAAAAATCAACAAGTGTGTTAATATATTTTTCTTCTCTCTTCCACAGGAACCGCAGGAATGACAAATCTGTCTAGACTGCACCATTCTCGAGCCAAGGATCGGCTCGTCTTTACAGCGTCAGCGTCAGCGTCAGCCCCGGCAGACAGTGAACTCCTGACGACGGTGGCGGAGATGGTCATCGAAAGCTCGAGGATTTTATTCGAATTGACGCGGCTTGAAAACCGAGAACGTTTTATTCGAGTCTGCCGTCGCGAAAGACTCCGAGGACACAGTATAGAAGTCCGTGTCTCGGAGCCAGAACCATGCTACACTGGTTTGAGGAACATTATAGTGAACTCACGTTAATGTCTCCGCCACCAAATTCGCCTGATGCAAATCCTATGGAAACCATCTGGGTCGCAATCGGGCGCCATCACCTCGTAGGCAGTTCAGCGGCCCGTTATTTACGCGAATTACATGACCTGTGCGTAGAAATCTAATGCTGCTGTGTCGTCCGAGCGTCTTTTTCGGGGCAAAAGCACCAAAGGCGCAAAGATGTGAGTTTGTGCCAGTGCCACAGAGACTCGCCATTTGCACGAGTTCCAACAGCGCCACGAGCGGCGCTGAGGATGAAGATATCGACTTCGCCTCGGCCAACTGCCAGCCGAGTACAATCCGCCATTGTTCGGAAGACAATGGACAGAAGCCTAATGGGAATATAGAAGAGCAGCTCTCGCCCACTTGGTTATAGATCATCGTCCTGACTTCGACAGGGAACTCTTAGAAGTGAACAGATAGTTGTTGTAAATTGCATTTGCTGTGTACTGTGAAGTTTACGTACGATTATTTGCACTTAGCCATTGAGGGCTTTTTTGTGTAATATTACATGCAGTTTTGAAGACTTCATTATCCAACAAGTCACAAAGATAAGCAAAACTTTTTAACTCATTTGTGTGACTTTGTTACTAATCTGTTGGAGGGTTGTAAAATCTTCGTTCTTCTATCCTGTTACCTGACGCTGAGGCATAGCAGTGTATTAGTGGCAGGGAGAAATTATCTTAGCAGTGTACTGCACCAGAAGCCGTTTCATTTACTCACAGACTCGGCCTACCGTAACAACAGTGGCAACTCGGTCTCCACAGCAATGACGACGAGGCCTTTGCAAAACTGGCGACGAAGACTTACAAAAAATACCACATGCCTCCACTAACCTACCACCAAAACTGTCGGAGCCGCGCGACCGCTACGGTCGCACGTTCGAATCCCGCCTCGGGCATGGATGTGTATGATGTCCTTATGTTAGTTAGGTTTAAGTAGTTCTAAGTTCTAGGGGACTGATGACCATAGATGTTAAATCCCATAGTGCTCAGAGCCATTTGAACCATTTTGCACCTGATACGCTGAATCAGAACAAGCTATTAAGCTGGTGGTCATAATGTTTTGGTTCACCTGTGTACAAGGCAAATATTCAGTCTGAAACAATAATATAACTGAAACTTTTGGGGAGCCCATGGATGCAGCTAATGAACATTGAAGGAGAAACAGAATTAAATAGTGCATTCTTTTCCAAAGTTGAAACTCATCCACTGACGAAAGACTATGAGCGTTCATCTTTTCAGAGAATTAAATTCAGAGTCAACAGTCACTTTGAGCCAGACAAGAACTGTTCGAACCTTCCGGCAACGGAGAAAATTTTCGCATTCCGGGAAAACGTCAATTATTCAGTTTTTGCTCACCAAAAGGTTGCTCCCGGCGCCACAGTTTCCGTATGGGCAACGAAGGCAGGCCAATATAAATTAGCTTTGGATCCTTCCCTGCTGAAGTTAAGATCCCTTCTATTTTCTCAGCGGCTACCCTGACATTCCGTATACACACTCGCCGCGCCACCCTAGCTTCCTCGTTCACGCTGCACAACCAGCTCGAGGAAAAAAGCCCAACTCCCTGTAGCGCCTCGTCCCAGCTCTCACAAGGCGACCCACTTTTCAAAACCGCTCACGCTGCCCCCTTTCAGGAGACCTGAGAAATTCCCTGTAGTTGCCGATCGGCAAAGATAACCGAGCATTAATAGATCGAGGTACGAACTCGCACAGCTCGTTAAAGTCAGTGGTCGCCTAATGCTTGATCATTGCACTCCAGGTGCAGGATCTGATTCTGCCGCCGACGTACCAGGACCAGGAGGGACACTACGCGTCTGACCTGGCGCTCGTGGTGCTGGCCGCGCCCGCCAACTTTTCGGCGGCCGTGCAGCCCGTCTGCATAGACTGGGAGCTGCGCCACATGGACCGGCAACTCGCCCCGGGCAGCATCGGACAGGTAAACAACAATGGTCACGACCTATATGGTTTTAAGTACAACTGGAGTAACCCAATCCACTGAAAGTTTCTTCTTCAAGAAGGGACATTCTGGAAAGAAATTCTTTTCAAATTGCATTGTATACTGTTAACTACGCGGTATTATTTTGCAGATGAACGTTTCTAAGCTCACCGGGCAACAAATTAGTCACTCTTAGAGATAACCTTTCAAGCATCATTTGATACCGTGTAATTCCACTCCTGGACTCGATAACCGCCTGGATTCCGTTAGTTGTGCGGGGACTTCGTATCCTGGTTAGGCCAATGACTGAAGATTTGGTCATACAGTTCCACCAAATTGTGGGGATTCTGATGCTGGCGTCTTAGCCCCTGTTCCGTCATGTCCCTCCGATTTTCTGTGGAGTTCCGTTGGGGTACTTTTGCAGGCCAATCAAGACGTAACAGTTGTTTTGAAAATAAACCGCCTTTTCTCGCTGCACTGAAATTTATTTCTCCCAAACGCGTTTGCCTTGTTTTTACTCTAAAGCATCTTCAGTGGGCTTTAGAACGATAGAGTTTTGTTTTGATATGCGTTGTTTTTAGATTATCAAACAGTTCACGTCGCCTTTTTTATGCAAATAAGTAATCACTTAAATTCTGTTGGCATCTGCGTTTCCTCTCATCTGCTCTGGAGGTCGCACTAGCAGTTCATTCCCGTAATGTACGCACATTTTTATATTCCGAACTTTTTCTTCACACTGTTCACTGCATTTACCTTTATTTTTGTGGTGCAATATTAGTCTTCTACCACTAGTTATAGATATTTGTTCGAAAACAGTGATTTTGAAGATGTAAGTATTGTGAGTTCACTATGTGTTTCCCCCTGTTTGGTTTGTTTACCTACATGTTGCGAGCCTAACAAAATATATGTTGAAAACTAACGTCTATCCATGATTTTTATAGACTAGGTCATAGTCTGACATGAACTAGAGATGTCACTTCCACGAATCTCCTAGCGTGTAAAAACGAAGAACGATGCTAAGTTGATGGCCAAAACACAACGTAGAGAGCGAATATTCAGCTGCTAGTAATGTGAGTTCAAATCAGCTGCTAAGAACAAAACCAAAATCTTCTTAAACAACAACAGTGCACACAGAAAGGAAAAATCAATGTCCTGGTCCGGAAAGCGAGGTACACTATGTGATCAAAAGTATCCGTACACCTGGCTGAAATTGCCTTACAAGTTGGTGGCGCCCTCCATCGGCAACGCTGGAATTAAATCTGTTGGCCCACCCTTGGTCCTGATGACAGTTTTCACTATCGCAGGCGTACGTTTAATCACGTGTTGAAAGGTTTGTTGGGGAACGGCAGCCCATTCTTCACGGAGTGCTGCACTGAGGAGAGGTATCGATATCTGCCGGTGAGACCTGGCACGGAGTCGGCGTTGCAAAACATCCCAAAGGTGTTCTATAGGATTCAGGTCAGGACTCTGTGTCGGCCACTCCATTACAGGCATGTTATTGTCGTGTAACCACTCTGCCACAAGTCGTGCATAATGAGCAGGTGCTCAATCGTGGTGAAAGATGCAGTCGCCATACCCGAATTGCTCTTCAACAGTGGGAAGGTGCTTAAAACATCTATATAGGTCTGTGCTACGATAGTATCACACAAAACAACAAAGGGTGTAGGCCCCTTCCATGTAAAACACTACCATACTATAACAGCGCCGCCTCCGATTTTTGCTATTGGCACTTCACACACAGGCAGATGACGTTCACCACACCCTACCATCGGACTGCCACATTGTGTACCGTGATTCGTTACTCCACACAACGTTCTTCCACTGTTTAGTAGTCCAATATATACGTTCCTTACACCAAGCGAGGCGTCGTCTGGCATTTATCGGCGTGATGTGTGGCTAATGAACAGCCGCTCGACCATGAAGTCCAAGTTTTCTACCTCCCGATTAACTCTCATAGTACTTGCAGTGGATTCCTGTGTGATGGTCTGGATAGATGTCTGACTATTACACATTACGACTCTCTTCAACTGTCGGCGGTCTCTGTCAGTCAACAGACGAGGTCGGCCTGTACGCTTTTGTGCTGTACCTCTTGCTTCACTATCACATCGGAAATAGTGGACCTAGCGATGTTTAGGAGTGTAGAAATCTCTCTTAGAGACTTATGACACAAGTGACACTAAATCACCTGACCACGTTCGAAGTCCGTGAGTTCCGCGGATCGCCCCATTCTGCTCTCTCACGATGTCTAATGGGTTCTGAGGTCGCTGATGTGCAGTACCTGGCAGTAGGTGGCAGCACAATGCATCTAATATGAAAAAGTATGTTTTTGGGGGTGTTCTGGTAGTTTTGACCATTAGTGTATTTTCTGGTTTCAGCATAAGTGGTGTTCATTGGCGAGGTTAAAACTGCCGACACATCAGCTGGGTTGGTTGGCTCTTATTCGCTGTTGCGGACCTACGGCCATCCAATGTGACATGTTGCCGCTATCCCCGGGATCTCGGTCGCCAGGAGCGGAACTCTCTGCTTGACAAATACGCAAGCTGATCAAAAGTATTAGGACACGCCTATCCAATGCGGACTTGACCACTAGATGTCACGAGAGGCGAATCCGCCTGTATAAAAGGAGGTGGCGGTAGAGAAGCAGTAAGAGCACAATGGGTAGCTTAGGAGAGTTCAGTGACTTCGAGAGTGAACGGATATCATCTGAATAACAATACACCATTGTCATTTCGTACCTTCTAAAGCTGTCGACTGTTTGTGAAGCCATTTATTGTGAAGTGGAAACGGGGATTAACAACCACAACTAAACCGAAACCAGGCAGCCCTAATGTACAGCCGGTCGGTGGGACCGAACGGGTATAGGCGCTACAGTCTGGAAACGCGAGACCGCTACGGTCGCAAGTTCGAATCCTGCCTCGGGCATGGATGTGTGAGATGTCCTTAGGTTAGTTAGGTTTAAGTAGTTCTAAGTTCTAGGGGACTAATGACCTCAGAAGTTAAGTCCCATAGTGCTCAGAGCCATTTGAATCTAATGTACAGACGGACAGGAACCATCGATCACTGTGGAGGGTGAAACTTCCTGGCAATTTAAAGCTGTGTGCCGCACCGAGACTCGAACTCGGGACCTTTGCCTTTCGCGGGCAAGTGCTCCACCGACGACACATAAACCCCCTCACAGCTTTACTCCCGGCAGTGCCTCGTCTCCCACCTTCCAGACTTCAAAGTAGGTCTCCTGAGAAACTTGTAAGGAAGTAAGGAATGTGAAATGCGTGAAAATTTCATTCAGAACTGAGGAGGGTGGTTGTAACAAATGTCATGAAATCAGCGGAATGCGTCACTCGTGAACTCCAAAGTGCTACCAGCAATCCAAATAGTACCATGAATGTGTGTAGGGGATTTAAAAAAAGTGGGGTACGACGGCCGAGCAGATAAGGCAGTACTAAACGACGGTTGAGGGGGTGTAAAGAGCGTCGCTACTGGTTGGTGGACGGCTGGGTATAGTGATTTGGAATGATGAATCATGCTGTATCCTGTGGCAGTCGGATGGAGGAGTCTGATTTCGGTTAATGCCTCGCGAACGTTACCTGCCCTCATGTTTAGTGCCAACAATGATGCTGGAAGGAGGTGCTGTTACGGTATGGGGGTATTTTTCGCTGTTAGCGTGTGGTCGCCTTATTGTGGCCAAGAAAACGCCAAATGTGAAAGGACATGAACAATTTTTTTTACAGAATTTTGTCTATGTACAGTAGATGAACAGTATGTATCAGCATAACAATACACCCTGTCATAAAACAGCATCTGTGAGGCAATGATGTTTCTGAATTGGTCTAGCATACCTAGTGTCCCCACCTGAACCCATGGAACACTTCTGGGATGGGCTAGGAAGTCGAGTTCGCTCCAAACACCCAGCGTTCAACATAACTAAATTCTCTGGTTTCGACTGTTGAAGAAGAATGGGCTGACATTCCATTACAGACATTCAGAATGAAATTTTCACTCTGGAGCGGAGTGTGCCCTAATATGAAACTTCCTGGCTGATTAAAACTGTGTACCGGACCGAGACTCGAACTCGGGGCAAGTGCTCTACCAACTGAGCTACCCAAGCACGACTCACGACCCCTCCTCACGGCTTCAATTCTGCTAATACCTCGTCTCCTACCTTACAATCTTCACAGAAGGCCTTCCGCAGAAGCTGTGACGACGGGTCGTGGGTCGTGCTTGGGTAGCTCAGTTGGTAGAACACTTGCCCACGAAACGCAAAGGTCCCGAGTTTGAGTCTCGGTCCAGCACACAGTTTTAATCTGCCAGGCAGTTTCATATCAGCCCAGGAATGATGTTCAGGCTGTGCGATTCTGGATTTTCGGTGTGCGTGTTTTAACTGATGATTTATTGAGAAAAAGCATAAATTCCAACGCAGAGATTCAGAAATTGCAATCAGAATTAGGTGCTTTGTATTAAAAAATGGAAGCAGCCACGAAAATACGTTGGAATGTCATAGGAGTTTCATAAATGAAAAATAACAGACTTGTTTTCATAATTTGGGAACATAGATCATGTTACTACTTGAAAAAGCGTTACTATGGAAGAAGATACCAATTTTTAATCAGTCAACGGTTGATGACAAAGGTTTGTGCATGGAATCGATCATTTGAGAAATAAAGATTCTAAATGTGCAGTTGAGACGCGAAGAGACGGGAATATAGCGAATATGAAATTCAACAGTTCACTAAATTGTGAAGTTATGCACTTACAATGTAAATTTATACCACAAATGTATCTCAAAATAGCTAAAAAGGAAGAAAAGAAAAATACACTACTAATTCAAAGCTAGTAATTTTACTCACATTTCCGTCATTAACTCACTGTGGAAAATAGCAGGCAACAGTTGTCTCTGAAACTTTCACTGAAGAGTATTTTCAGTCCTATGGTGAGGCATTAGCTGACAACGTAATTAAGTCCGAGAACAATCAGAAGTACATTCATTTACTTGAAAACATTCTAGAAAGAGACTTCTTGTATTTATCTTACAGGCACATGAGAAAAATTAAGATTAAAATAAAAAATAAAGGAATGTAAAGAAAACGGAAAGGCGATTGTTTCCGAAGAACTTTTGCATTGCTGTCAACAATGAAGTGGCATAGTAATTATTTTCTTGTTGAGTATTTCTTTTCGTATGCAGAGGATGAATCGAAGCTAATATACAGTCCGTCTGTAGTTCTACTTTCTCATATATTTTTACTATAATATTATGAAAACAGCCGCTGCATTGGGATCAGGCTTCCAAAATTGTAGAATTTCGGAATCCTTTCCAGGGATTTTCGGAATTAGAATACTGTGTTTGCTCATTTTGAAACCTTAATTTACTGGTCCTATTTGGGTTGGTTGTTGTTTCACAGTGTAGAAGTTTCTTAAATTATTCGAGGAGAATTTCGCAGTTTTCCTCACTCAGTGTTCCCAGGAATTCGTCTTACTTTCGAAGACAAAGGATTATGATGAGGAGGGGGGGGAGGTGGGTGATATTGGGCGGCGGGGAGGGGTGTCCTGTAGCCCTTGAATCCACTTTTTAAAAGGGGACTTATTTCTCTGGAAATTTTTATCTACCTTGTTCAGCAATCTCTCTCCGTATTTCCGCTTTTCATTGCGGAATTTGAAACTTCCTGGCAGATTAAAACTGTGTGCCAGACCGAGACTCGAACTCGGGACCTTTGCCTTTCGCAGGCAAGTGCTCTACCATCCGAGCTACCGAAACACGACTCACGGCCCGTCCTCACAGCTTTACTTATGCCGTACCTCGTCTCCTACCTTCCAAACTTTACAGAAGCTCTCCGCAGTACCCTTTCTTTCAGGAGTGCTAGTTCTGCATGGTTCGCAGGAGAACTTCTGTAAAGTTTGGAAGGTAGGAGACGAGGTACTGCAGAAGTAAAGCTGTGAGGAGGGGGTGTGAGTCGTGCTTCGGTAGCTCAGTTGGTAGAGCACTTGCCCGCGAAAGGCAAAGGTCCCGAGTTCTAGTCTCGGTCCGGCACACAGTTTTAATCTGCCAGGAAGTTTCATATCAGCGCAAACTCCGCTGCCAAGTGGAAATTTCATTCTGATTGAGGAATTTGTTTAGTGATTGCAGTATTATTATTAATGATATGTTTTTCTAGTGAAGTATACATACAAAACACTACCTCGTAGACTCAGGAAAAAGGCTACGTTTCAGGCAGCTGGGTGGGGTATGAACGAGTACGACGATTTCGCTGACACGCTGCACGTCGTCGATATGCCAGTCATCGACGACAGACGCTGCATCGAGGAACAAGAGCGAGACTTCAGAAAGTACGTGCGTTATACCACGTTCTGCGCCGGTTACCGTAATGGTAAGCTTACAATGAGTATGATAAATAAATAACGCTGTTCCTGCGTTACTTAGTGCTTGTAGCTAGAAAGTATTTCTTTCCTTGAGTAAGTGCTGTGTCTAAATTACTAAAGAGAATGTGTTGTTCCTTGCCACCACCACAAGTCAGCTAGACCAATTCGGGAAACGCCACATTGATCACTTGACAATGGAAGCTTTGCACGTTTCATGTCTGCTGTTGTTTTCTGCAGTCACATCTAACGTAATTTTTTACGACATTTCTTTTTCTCTTTCATCCAACTAGACTATGTAAGGGGGCCACCAGTGAAATTTGTTAGTGTAGGTTGCCTACATTCAGGGGCAAGCATACATTCAGAGGCAAACCTGTTGTTCTCTTTTAATCAACAGGTCTTTATCCTATTGTTCTGCTACGAGGATTAGACACCCTGGCGATAATCCATCCCTTTGGATTGACGGATCCATTGTTAGGTTAAGTGGTTTTCCAAGAAATCCCCTCTCATCTGGGGACGATTGGAGTGATAGGAAATCAGATGTTATCAACACATTCAGTGCAAACACCCATCACTTTGAATCTTCTCTCGTGCAACACACACACACACACACACACACACACACACACACACACACACCTGTTGCGCTCACTCAGCACACAGGTCATTTCGCCAGCCCTTGCTACTGTAGGCAAGATCAGACAAATTGGCACATTCTTTGTATCTGTCACAGGCTGAGTTAATCCATTACTTCTGGTTGCCGACTCCTCGTGACTGCCACTGCACCCAGCTGTGGTGCATTGCAGCTGCAGCTCGGACGTATACAGTAGCTCTAAACGATTCAACCACGACTTAGACCCACCAGTTGAAAAAATCCACTTTACCCAATCTGAGGCAGCGATGTTGTTGACCACACCTCGAATTTTTCATATGAAATGTAGATTACCTCCTTTTATACCAGTCATTTTCAAAGGCAGAAGAAATTGGGGCATACATACTTTTTACATCACTGAAGTATCGTACATATTGGTAAAATCCTGTAATAGTATGGCATAGGCTAAATGTCCTGTAAGTATATTCTCATCAGGTAGGAAAAAATCTTTTCATATCTGTTACATCTCAAGATTGGGATATTAAACTAATTTTTGGCTCATGATGGAGTGCTAAGATCTACCACCGTCACATGATTTTTCATCTCTCTCTCAAAGTAACCAAATGTGTCATAATACATGAATTCTCTTAAGGTAATAGCACAGAGAAGATGGAAGTATAGGGTTTATACTGTGTATCACTTTATAAATTCGGTAATACATCTGATTTTATTACGATGGTTGTCTCTCTCTATATAGGTGGAAGATTGAAATATCAATACGCTCGGTTACCGTTCCAAGTCAAGAATCATTTCCATACTACCCTAGCCATCGCTTCCACTCACCAGGCGCCATGTCACTGATATCAAATTGATAGACTAATTGCCGGCCGGAGTGGATGTGTGGCTCTGGGCGCTACAGTCTGGAACCGAGCGACCGCTACGGTCGCAGGTTCGAATCCTGCCTCGGGCATGGATGTGTGTGATGTCCTTAGGTTAGTTAGGTTTAATTCGTTCTAAGTTCTAGATGACTGATGACCTCAGAAGTTAAGTCGCATAGTGCTCAGAGCCATTTGAACCATTTGATAGACTAATTAATGAAATTGATCATGTGAGTCACTTTGGATGGTGAGTAATTTTTGTTTTCAGTGGTAGGATTACACTCACCACGTAGTTCAAATGGGAAGACCAAGTCCACTTCAAGGCACACTACTGAGAACCGACATATGAAGCTGACCGTAGAAGGATTCTACTGTCAACAACATACTTCTCGCTTAAGACCCGCAGTATTAAAAACATGATCATGGCAACCATATTACTGCATAAAAAGCGGTCTTGGTTCCACAGGCACACACAAGAGTCGCCAATAGCATTATATTGCGTTGGAGCCTATGGCGACATCTTTCAATGGTTACAGCCACTAGTGTCACTCTCACATTTCTAAACCAGTCATCTTTTTTGAACTTTTCTGCTGCAGTAAAACTCCAGTACGGATTTTTGAACGGTCCCTCTGATCTTGTAACCGATCCTCACACTGTCCTCACAGTCCCTGCAGATTTGTCTACGTGATCATTCAAATTTAAGTCAGAAGTGAGTAGAAATTAGAGAGCGCTATATCTAAGATCTTCTGCATCCCATGGAGAAACAGAGAGGCTGAGTTAATTCGATAGGACCATGCCTTGGCAAGTGGAACATGTTATCGTAACACTGCCAATCGTGTACGATGTGTAAGGCCAGCACCAAACGAAGTTTTCTCTCTCCTGCAACACGAGGCAGTAGAAAAGGCAGTGCAAACAATTATGCGAACTGAAAGGAGGATAAGGATTAAACTACATACAGGTTCTGAAGTCAAAAGAGATTTGCGTCTCTCAGGGTACAGTCATGCCAGTCACCCAAACATTCTCTCCTTCCTCATTATTTCTTACCATTCAACAAAGAAAAACTGTGAACTATAAAAACTCTGCTAACGTCACCCGGTAGAGAACTTGATAAGTTATTATCGTGTCCCTTTCTTTGGATATATAAAAAACAAATACCATCTGCATGCCAGCATCGAGCATATTTAGTAATCCTATTAGATATACAGGTATTGGGTCATTGGAGCAGGTGGCTTATGATCGAAGTCGCTTCCATAGACCAGTGTAAAATTTAGTCACCTGTACTGTAGGAGGATCATATCTATCAGTTGCAAGAGAGGGTCCTTGTGTTGTTGTTTGATACATTGATTTTTCTGTTGTAACATGTCCATGTAGTATATGCCTACAGTTACATACACCACCATATACATCTTGTTTATTTCACCATGATTTAGAGCCCTGTGTGAGGTTCTACACTGACATTAACATGTCTCTATCGATTGGCTCTCACAGAAAATTGGGTATCACAAGGTGTAAATTATGCTGCTGCTGCTTCCACAACACATAGAGGATGATTGAAATAAAAGACAGAGACGATGTTCCTTACTGATAAAAAAATGCAGAAGACATTGCGACATATGGAAACTGGAAGAGTTTTGCGGCATTGTGGAGCGTGTGCAAACAGTTGCCCAATGGTGGTTGATGACCTCTACATTTAAAGTCATCTTTCACAGCGATGTGATAGCAGATGACAGTGTTGCTTTTTGTTTGTCCCTTCATACTGCAGTCATGTATGCGATCACTGATTCAGTGCAGCTATCTTCGAAAGATGTTGCTCCCACTAAGACTCTCTGTCCATCTCAAACAAGTGATGTTAGTCAGTCATTATGTGGTTATCAACAAGAGTGCCAGTGGACAGATGGGATGGAAAAGACGCTATCAGTGTACTGTAATAAGCACCAAAGTTGATAGTATGATCAATTTTAGCAATTCTATCAGTTTTTTCGTAATGTCAACACCGACCAGAGACGTTGCAGCTCGTTTCCCAAGTTCTGTATCATTGTTAAACCACCCTTCCACTACTTTGCGCACCATATACTATATTGCTAAAGCCCATAGATGTTTGTCTGCAAGGCTTTGGCTATGTTTATGTTTGCTGTGAAGTTCCCTTTGCTTCCGCAGCAGTTTTCTAACTCGGTTGTTGTACCACGGTGGCTCTTTTCCATCTCTTACGATCTTGCTTGGCACATACTCATCTAACGCATATTGTACCATGGTTTTGAACTTTGTCCACTGATCCTCAACACTATCTGCACTTGAGACAAAACTTTTGTGTTGAGCCGTCAGGTACTCTGTAATCTGCTTTTTGTCACTTTTGCTAAACAGAAAAATCTTCCTACCTTTTTTAATATTTCTATTTACGGCTGAAATCATCGACGCAGTAACCGCTTTATGATCGCTGATTCCCTGTTCTGCATTAACTGATTCAAATAGTTCGGGTCTGTTTGTCACCAGAAGGTCTAATATATTATCGCCACGAGTCGGTTTTCTGTTTAACTGCTCAAGGTAGTTTTCAGATAAAGCACTTAAAAATATTTCACTGGATTCTTTGTCCCTGCCACCCGTTATGAACGTTTGAGTCTCCCAGTCTATATCCGGCAAATTAAAATCTCCACCCAGAACTATAACATGGTGGGGAAATCTACTCGAAATATTTTCCAAATTATTCTTCAGGTGCTGAGCCACAACAGCTGCTGAGCCCGGGGGCCTATAGAGACATCCAATTACCATGTCTGAGCCTGCTTTAACCGTGACCTTCACCCAAATCATTTCACAATTCGAATCTCCGTCAATTTCCTTCGATACTATTGCACTTCTTATCGCTATAAACACGCCTCCCCCTTCACTGTCCAGCCTATCTCTGCGGTATACATTCCAATCAGAGTTTAGGATTTCATTACTGTTTACGTCTGGTTTCAGCCAACTTTCTGTTCCTAGTACTATATGGGCGTTGTGACCGTTTATTAATGAGAGCAGTTCTGGGACCTTTCTATAGACGCTTCTGCAGTTTACTATTAGCACATTAATATTGTTATTCCTTGTTGCATTTTGCCTACTCCTGCCTTGCCGCGTCTCAGGAGGCGTCTTGTCGGGCCTAGGGAGGGAATTCTCTAACCTAAAAAAAACCCATGTGCACTCCACACGTACTCCGCTACCCTCGTAGCCGCTTCCGGCGTGTAGTGCACGCCTGACCTATTCAGGGGGACCCTACATTTCTCCACCCGATAGCGGAGGTCGAGAAATTTGCACCCCAGCTCTCCGCAGAATCGTCTGAGCCTCTGGTTTAAGCCTTCCACTCGGCTCCAAACCAGAGGACCGCGATCGGTTCTCGGAACGATACTACAAATAGTTAGCTCTGATTCCACCCCGCGAGCGAGGTGACTGTGCAGTATGTCTATTCACTATTAATTCTATATACATATATATTTCTTGCATTCTTAGGATAAAGTTAGATCTCCTCGCATTGACTCCGACTAACCCTCCCTACAACACTGTCACCGATTTAATTTGCAGCTGACCAGAAGGGTCGCTGCATCCCACGTCTTGTGAAGAAGCAGAGCGAATCGAGTCTGTAACTGCTGTTCAGCGAAGACAATTCCCCACCCATCCAAGTGCACAAAATCTCTCTAGATGCGCACGTGTCGAGGAGGGTAGCACCCCTTATGGGTGTATAGTAGATATGAAAGTGTTGTGATGATATAACACATGGTTATGAAAAAGGAACGTGTGGTTTATGCATGATGGAGCTCCATATGGATGTAGTTCGAAGCACTGTACATAAATCAAAGGGCTCTCAATTCATAAGTATTGTTCTAGTGTCTGGGGTCAGTACCAAGAAGGTATTGGCAAGAGAGAAATGGTAATGGAACGTAAACATATTCATTCCAAAGGCTACACGATTCTGCACTTAAGACACGCCATAATGCCAGAGCGGTGCGGCATCCGACCTACTAGTCAAGTAGAATGCAATGCTGTTAATATTATTATGTAAGAAATATACTCCCATTGCACAACATACACTGAAGAGCCAAAAACAACTGGTACACCTACCTAATCCCGTGTAGGGCCACCGTGAGCACGCAGAAGTGCCGCAACAAGATGTGGTATGGACTCAACGAATATCTGAAGTAGCGCTGGAGGGAACTGACACCTTGAATCCTGCAGGGCTGTGCATAAATACGTAAGAGTTTGAGGAGGTGGAGATCTCTCCTGAATAGCTCGTTACAAGGCATCCCAGATATGTTCAATAACGTTCGTGTCTGGGGAGTTTGGTGACCATCAGAGGCGTTTAAACTCATAAGATTGCTCCTGGAGCCACTCTGTAGCAATTATGGACGTATGAGGTGTCGCATTGTCCTGCTGGAAATACCCAAATCAGTTGGAATGCACAATGGACATGATGCAGGTGATCAAACAGGATTCTTACGTATGTGTCACCGTCAGCCGTATCTAGACGTATCAGGGTTTGCAGCGCCCCAAACCATTACACACCCTCCACCAGCTGACATGCAGGGTCCTCGGATTCAGGAGGTTGTCTCCATACCTGTGAACGTCCATCCGCTCGATACAATTTGAAGAGAGACTCCTCCGACCAGGCAACATGTTTCCAGTCATCAACAGTCTAATGTCAGTGTTGACAGCCCCAGGTGAGGCGCAAAGCTTTGTGTCGTGCAGTCATCAAGTGTACACGAGTGGGCCTTCGGCTCTGAAAGCCCATATCGATAATGTTTCGTTGAATGGTTCGCACGTTGATAATTTGTTGATGGTCCAGCATTGAAATCTGCTGCAATTTGTGGAAGAGTTGCACTTCTGTCACACTGAACGATTCTCTTCAGTCATCATTTGTCTTGCAGCATCTTTTTCTGGAAGCAGCGATGTCGGGGATCTGATGTTTTAGCTGATTCCCGATATTGAGTCGTGAAAAAATAGTACAGGAAAATCGCCAATTTCTTTAGTGCCTCGGAGATGGTGTGTCCCATTGCTCGTGCACACACTACAACACCACGTCCAAACTCACTTAAATCTTGATAACCTGCTATTGTAGCAGCAGTAACCGATCTAACAACTGCGCCAGAAACTTTTGTCCTATATAGGCGTTGCCGACCGCAGCGCCGTATTCTGCCTGTTTTCATATCTCTGTATTTGAATACGCATGCCTATACCAGTTTCTTTGGCCCTTCAGTGTACGTTCCCCAAAGTGTCTATACGATAAACTACGGTGACAAACTGTAGTGCGATAAAATTGCTGCCTTGTACACCAAAGAAAGCATCGATTCTTTGTAACACAAACACTATATAGGTTTCTAGAGGTGTATGACGACTGCTGCTTACGAACTTCAAGCCCGATTTACTTTTGGAAATTATGATATGTTCACAACATCCCTATAAATGATCGTCTACAGCCGAAAATACGTACAAAGAAACGGTGACATCTAATGAGGAAATAATATCACGATCAGTAGACAGAGGTGATATAACAATCTTACCGCAGTTTACCACTGCCCCTCGTAACCATCCTCTTTCGACAGAAGTCTTAGTAAGATGTTAGGCTGTATTGCTCATGTGCGGCGTAATTTTAATATTTCGCCTTCGTCCTCTCTCCCCATTAAGGTGTTTATATATAGCATCAGTCTACTCTTCTCCACTAGAACACGCAATTTTATTGATTTTGCTCAGTACTCTTTTCATGGTATTTGTCTCCAATTTTATGTATTCTCAGTCAATTTCCATAATTTTACTAGGATTTCACGGTTTTACATATTTCGTGGTATTTTCCTCAATTTTTACGTGTCTCACATCAATGTTTTGTGCATATGCTATGTTCTCCTTGAATTTTACCGATTTTATGACATCTTCCATATTTTTCCACAGTTTTACGCATGTGTATGGTCATATTGCTGACATACCCTGAACCGTGTATTTACTTTCCAAATCTTTTCTTAAGGAATTTACTTTATTTACTGGCGATTCATCAAGAACATTAACACATTTAATCACCCTATGTGGGCGTGGAAGTAGTTGCCAGTGGGTAACTGATGAAAACAAACTAAATTTTTTTTAATAAATGAAAATTTATTCCTAAAAGCCCTGTTTTTTAAACAGATTTAAAATTATAATCAGAAAGCACCCTGTAAATATCAAGTTACAATTTATTCACAAGCAGAAATACCAAAATATTTTTTTTGACAGTATGAGCTTTCTGGCTGAGAACCTTGCTGCTCCCTTTTGACACGGCCGTAGTCACGACCGCTCACAAACACTTCTGACAGACAACACTGGTGCAAATCTGCAACACACCAGATTACTTTAAACTAAAAATTTTAGCAATTCACACAAACACATAAATTATGCACCCTTTAGGAGGGATGGAAATGGTACAAAATACTCACATTAAAAAAACTTGCCACCGAAAGTGTAACTTGTTTTTAAAAGAAAACTCTTACGGTGGAAGGGTGGCTGCTTTATATACTAAAATGACCATTTAAATAAAAACCCATGAAATACAGTCTCGCATAAAATGTACCAACATGCTCTAAATTACGCATATACCGACTCTCAAGATGATAGGCAAGATAAAAATATATTTCAGGAATTCGGCCTTTACGCTTTAAGCAATAAATTAGTTAATACCGAACCCGACAAACATAACAGAGGCAGCTATTAATGTACGGCAGACCAACAGACCAACAAACAGACAGACAGACCCTAACTGCCTAACAAATACGGACGGGAGACAGACGAGCAAGCTGGGGACGAGGGACTGACCAAGAAAATAAGTAGGATTTAACGAGTAAATGGGACAACATAGCAACAATCACTTAACTTGCAAAAAAACTGCGATGTCTGGCGAAGACCTGGCGCAGCACCCCCAAAACGCTCTCCCGAACCGTCCGCTGCTTCAACGGACGCAGGTAGGCGCGCCGATTTGCCGTCTGACGGCGTCGCAGCTCGCCCCGGCCAGACCAATGTCGTGGTTTGGCTCCTGTTACTCTCGTGTCGGCCGCGAAGCCACTACCCTCGGTATACGGCGAGGCCCACTGGACTGACGTGGCGACCTCACATGCGCCGACGCTCAAGAGGGTTGGTCATCTTGTGTACCAGTGCGCGACCGACCAACCGATCGACACAACCGCCGATGACCGTTGCCTTAACAAACTCGAGCAGACTGGCGGCCTAACACATACTAGCACTCCGGACGACAGACAGACACGGACTGCCCCACACTGAACCGGCTGACCAACTGACCAGACTCGCCGCCTAGCAGACTGGCAGACTGCTCCTAACGCCCCTTAAATGCACGTGAGCACGCTGCCTTTCCCCTTTCCCACGAGAGGGAGCCGCCCCCCCCCCCCCCCCACCTGAACGATGGACCTTGCCGTTGGTGGGGAGGCTTGCGTGCCTCAGCGATACAGATAGCCGTACCGTAGGTACAACCACAACGGAGCGGTATCTGTTGAGAGGCCAGACAAATGTGTGGTTCCTGAAGAGGGGCAGCAGCCTTTTCAGTAGTTGCAAGGGCAACAGTCTGGATGATTGACTGATCTGGCCTTGTAACAATAACCAAAACGGCCTTGCTGTGCTGGTACTGCGAACGGCTGAAAGCAAGGGGAAACTACGGCCGTAATTTTTCCCGAGGGCATGCAGCTTTACTGTATGATTAAATGATGATGGCGTCCTCTTGGGTAAAATATTCCGGAGGTAAAATAGTCGCCCATTCGGATCTCCGGGCGGGGACTACTCAAGAGGATGTCGTTATCAGGAGAAAGAAAACTGGTGTTCTACGGATCAGAGCATGTAATGTCAGATCCCTTAATCGGGCAGGTAGGTTAGAAAATTTAAAAAGGGAAATGGATAGGTTAAAGTTAGATATAGTGGGAATTAGTGAAGTTCGGTGGCAGGAGGAATAAGACTTATGGTCAGGTGAATACAGGGGTATAAACACAAAATCAAATAGGGGTAGTGCAGGAGTAGGTTTAATAATGAATAGAAAAATAGGAATGCGGGTAAGCTACTACAAACAGCAAAGTGAACGCATTATTGTGGCCAAGATAGATACGAAGCCCACATCTACTACAGTAGTACAAGTTTATATGCCAACTGGCTCTGCAGATGACGAAGAAATTGAAGAAATGTATGAAGAAATAAAAGAAATTATTCGGATAGTGAAGGGAGACGAAAATTTAATAGTCATGGGTGACTGGAATTCGAGTGTAGGAAAAGGGAGAGAAGGAAACATAGTAGGTCAATATGGACTGGGACTAAGAAATGAAAGAGGAAGCCGCCTGGTAGAATTTTGCACAGAGCACAACTTAATCATAGCTAACACTTGGTCCAAGAATCATGAAAGAAGTCTGTATACATGGAAGAACCCTGGAGATAATAAAATGTACCAGATAGATTATGTAATGGTAAGACAGAGAGTTAGGAACCAGGTTTTAAATTGTAAGTCATTCCCAGGGGCAGCTGTGGACTCTGACCACAATCTATTGGTTATGACCTGTAGATTAAAACTCAAGAAACTGCAAAAAGGTGGGAAATTAAGGAGATGGGACCTGGATAAACTGAAAGAACCAGAGGTTGTACAGAGTTTTAGGGAGAGCATAAGGGAACAATTGACAGGAATGGGGGAAAGAAATACAGTAGAAGAAGAATGGGCAGCTTTGAGGGATGAAGTAGTGAAGGCAGCAGAGGATCAAGTAGGTAAAAAGACGAGGGCTAGTAGAAATCCTTGGGTAACAGAAGAAATATTGAATTTAATTGATGAAAGGAGAAAATATAGAGATGCAGTAAATGAAGCAGGCAAAAAGGAATACAAACGTCTCAAAAATGAGATCGACAGGAGGTGCAAAATGGCTAAGCAGGGATGGCTAGAGGACAAATTTAAGGATATAGAGGCTTATCTCACCAGGGGTAAGATAGATACTGCCTACAGGAAAATTAAAGAGACCTTTGGAGAGAAGAGAACCACTTATATGAACATCAAGAGCTCAGATGGAAACCCAGTTCTAAGCAAAGAAGAGAAAGCAGAAAGGTGGAAGGAGTATATAGAGGGTTTATACAAGGGCGATGTTCTTGAGGACAATATTATGGGAATGGAAGAGGATGTAGATGACGATGAAATGGGAGATATGATACTGTGTGAAGAGTTTGACAGAGCACTGAAAGGCCTGAGTCGAAACAAGGCCCCTGGAGTAGACAACATTCCATTGGAACTACTGACGGCCTTGGGAGAGCCAGTCCTGACAAAACTCTACCATCTGGTGAGCAAGATGTACGAAACAGGTGAAATACCCTCAGACGTCAAGAAGAATATGATAATTCAAATCCCAAAGAAAGCAGGTGTTGGCAGATGTGAAAATTACCGTACTATCAATTTAATAAGTCACAGCTGCAAAATAATAATGCGAATTCTTTACAGGCGAATGGAAAAACTAGTAGAAGCCGACCTCGGGGAAGATCAGTTTGGATTCCGTAGAAACACTGGAATACGTGAGGCAATACTGACCTTACGACTTATCTTAGAAGAAAGATTAAGGAAAGGCAAACCTACGTTTCTAGCATTTGTAGACTTAGAGAAAGCTTTTGACAATGTTGACTGGAATACTCTCTTTCAAATTCTAAAGGTGGCAGGGGTAAAATACAGGGAGCGAAAGGCTATTTACAATTTGTATAGAAACCAGATGGCAGTTACAAGAGTCGAGGGACATGAAGTTGAGGCAGTGGTTGGGAAGGGAGTGAGACAGGGTTGTAGCCTCTCCCCGATGTTATTCAATCTGTATATTGAGCAAGCAGTAAAGGAAACAAAGAAAATTTCGGAGTAGGTATCAAAGTCCATGGAGAAGAAATAAAAACTTTGAGGTTCGCCGATGACATTGTAATTCTGTCAGATACAGCAAAGGACTTGGATGAGCAGTTGAATGGAATGGACAGTGTCCTGAAAGGAGGATATAAGATGAACATCAACAAAAGCAAAACGAGGATAATGGAATGTAGTCGAATTAAGTCGGGTGATGCTGAGAGAATTAGATTAGGAAATGAGACACTTAAAGTAGTAAAGGAGTTTTGCTATTTGGGGAGCAAAATAACTGATGATGGTCGAAGTAGAGAGGATATAAAATGTAGACTGGCAATGGGGAGGAAAGCGTTTCTGAAGAAGAGAAATTTGTTAACATCGAGTATAGATTTAAGTGTCAGGAAGTCATTTCTGAAAGTATTTGTATGGAGTGTAGCCTTGTATGGAAATGAAACATGGACGATAAATAGTTTGGACAAGAAGAGAATAGAAGCTTTCGAAATGTGGTGCTACAGAAGAATGCTGAAGATTAGATGGGTAGATCACATAACTAATGAGGAGGTATTGAATAGGATTGGGGAGAAGAGGAGCTTGTGGCACAACTTGACCAGAAGAAGGGATCGATTGGTAGGACATGTTCTGAGGCATCAAGGGATCACCAATTTAGCATTGGAGGGCAGTGTGGAGGGTAAAAATCGTAGAGGGAGACCAAGAGATGAATGCACTAAGCAGATTCAGAAGGATGTAGGTTGCAATAGGTACTGGGAGATGAAGAAGCTTGCAGAGGATAGAGTAGCATGGAGAGCTGCATCAAACCAGTCTCAGGACGGAAGATCACAACAACAACAATAACAACCAGAGGGAGACACCAAACTTGCGATTGCCACAGCGGCGCCACCGCCAGAAACGGAGGGCGACTGCTTCACACTACGCGCTGCGGTGCGCTCTTCAAAACAGCAAATTTTACCACGGCTCATACCCCTGTGCTGCTTGATTTTCTAAGAGTATATTTGCGCATCTTATACACCAGCCTAGTAAAAAATCCTAAGACTTGCCTCTCCCCGATGATCCACTTGCATGCATTTAGAATAGCACAAACAGGGACCACAGCATCTCGCGACATCCGCACATGATGTCCTAAGATCTCCTCACGATATCTGACAGCAATTAAACCCTGCCGATTTAACCATATAATTTCGAGGAGAGATGTTTCAGTGGTCAACAAAATCCCTGCCCACACTGTTACGAGTCCTCCTCGATATCAGTCTCTTTCCACAACGTTTGGGTCCCGAAATCGTGTTTCACGTTCCCTCCATCTGCGAGTACATCGAGAATCGCTGTCCTGGCCAAATCGAGACTCATCTATGTAAAGAACATTGGCTCACTATTCGACTATCCAGGTGACATGTTGACGGCTGCACTCTAGATGTTCCTTTCTTTGAAGATGCCTCAGAGTTACCCATACAGTGGACTCTGTCAATAAAGGCCACTCTGCCAAAGCCTTCAATACACCGTTTCTCTCTATACAACACGTCTAGTTTATGCTGCAATATCAGATGCCAGTTGCCGTGCCGTACTAAGGCGGTGGTACCGTAGTGCCATTACAGCCAAATAACGGTCCTCTCTTTCTGATGTTGCATGCAAGCGGCCCCGGCCTGGTCTTCAGGATGTAGTTTCAATCTCTGTAACCTGTCACCACATCCGAAAAAACATTAAGTCATCGGGCCACGTCAGTTTCCGGCTATCCTGCTTCCATTCTTTCCATGGCCCTTCACCGCAGAGAGCCTTGTACGCGTCTTCTCTGTGCCACACTGCACCGTATGTGGCTGTGTAAACAGTGGATCTGGGACTACCCGGCACACACTATCCCGTTGATAGGTGCCCTGACATCATCGTTGGCGTAGTTGTACGTTAATCGAAGTTCCATCTTCCATACAGGACACTATTGCACAGACATCTGTTTCTATGAACCTATCATTAATTAGACACAGGCCGGGGAAATAGTGGTTTGTTGTTTGATATTTGGACACCAATTAGTTTGTGGACGCATCGCAGTACAGTAGCAAAATACTCGTCCTGTCGCATTAACTCAGCTTAATGTGTTTTCCCACGGGATTTAGGAGATCTTAGATACTGCGCTCTCCGAGTTCTGCTGAGATCCGACTTAAATTGGAACGATTACATGGACATAGCTGCAGGGAGAGCGGGGCAAAGACTGAGCAACGATTACAAGATGCGGAGGGTGCTGTTTAAAAATCCGGGATTTTACGTTTTTTTCCAAAAAAAAGTGACTCTTTTCGAGATATGAGAGTGGCACGAATATTATACCCTAGTGGCTGTAATCATTAGAAGACCTTTCCATAGGATCCAATGCAAGTATGTTGTTGATTGGATAGACTTGATTCCAAATTGCAGACAGCATTTCTACCAGAAAGCGTAACGCTATTAGCGATTGTTGTGTGTGCCTGTGGAACCAAGACCTCCCCCTCCCTCCCCCCCCCCCCCCCCTTTTATGCGGTAACATAGGCGCTGTGATTGTGTTTTTAATAATGCGGGTCTTAGGCAAAAAACAAGACAATAAATAGTTCAGACAAGATGAGAATAGAAACTTTCGAAATGTGGTGGTACAGAAGAATGCTGAAGATTAGATGGGTAGAGCACGTAATTAATGAGGATATACAGAAAAGAATTGGGGAGAAAAGAAATTTGCGGCACAATTTGACTAGAAGAAGGGATCGGTTCGTAGGACATGTTCTGAGCCGCGCGGGGTTAGCCGAGCGGTCTCAGACTATACCACACTTCATTCAATTTGTGATTTGTAGACCCCTTTTGCAGGGTATAACTGGCCGTCGCTGGGCGACTGCCTGGCACCACGGGCCGTCCACAATCCACCTCTGTGACTACCTCCCACACGGTCCTTGGCATCGCACCTTCAGCAGGGTGCTTTCGTCTTCCCAGAGCCGTTGCCCATTAAGTGGAGATATCAGTGAAATTTCAATCCGACAGTAAAAAAAATCGCAAGGGGCTGAAAATTTTTTTCATAACACATCTTGGTGTGCTGAATTAAGTGGGTAAATCCAATTTTCCAAACACAAATTTTTTCCTACTTTTGGATTTTTGAGTTTTGAAAATATCATTTTTCAAACTCATACATGAAGTTCTTGGTTATCACGGACTGTATTCACAAAAACATTTTGAGCCAAAAATGTTTGAAATTGACGGAGGAGTAGCAGTTTTTCGTATCGGCCATTTCGATTTTTTTCTCTAAGAAACTGAAGTATTCTGACCTTTTTAACACTATGTAAGAACGAAAGGTGTAGAGAAATTATAAAAATTTTGTTTTTACAATACGTGAAAAGCTTTTATCGTAAAATAGAATTACTGCGACATTATATGTGTTTCGCCCAGTATGAAGGAAAAATAAATAAAAGACTACTCGATACGTTTGAAAATTGTTATCTTTACTTTCAGTTTATACGAGTACATCACATCACGTGAGCACCGTATCTATGTGATTAATATGCAAATACATCAAAGCAATTCGGCATCATAGGCTACACCATCATGTTTGAATATAGCTTCTTCTCCTTGATGCTTGGCAAAATCAATTTTTCGACGAACTTTTTGAATTTTTTCGAATATTTCAATTCAACTTGCAGCAATGCTCCTTTGTCCTTTTTTGCTGATCCTTGTGCTGTTCGATTAGTATATTTGATTCCTGATTTTGTGATTATTTCTGAAATAACTCTGTCAGAGCCAACATTACATTCACAAAGACTGATACAAGCCGCTACTTTTACTCTCATTGCAGAAACATAGGTCTCTTTGGGACACCTATTCCATATAATGCTGTGTAAATTCACATAAACATTTTGAGTTAGACACCGAGCATATCATATTAGTAGTGAATCATCAGTTAAGCGAGTATAAAGAGGCAGTATTTTATCCAAACAAAGTTCATTTATTGGTGTTTTTATATTAGAAGCATGAGATACAGACTCAGTTTCTTTTGACAATGCTGATTGGTATGACTTTCCTTTTGGGGAGTGACAATGCTGAGGAGTTTTGTCAGTAGAAGCGCAATGATACAATGATGCTTATGTTGGCATCTTTCACATTCTGTAAGTAATAAATTAGTTGACATCATTGGAGCTGTAAAATGTCAATCTTGTCGAAAAGAATATTTATACGTACCTTTATATCACCTCTATTTCTGTATAGTGCTTTTTTTGTAATACTCAGCATTTTTTTTTATCGTAGTGTCATTCAGCTATCCATGACACTTTCCACCAAACGTATCGATTCGTCTTTTACTTCGTACTGGGGCAGACACTGTATAATGTCGTCGTAATTTTATTTCATTCTAAATCCTTGTCACTTATTATAATAACAAAATTTATATAATTTATCTACACTTTCTCTTTGTATATAGTGTTAAAAAGGTAACAACAATTTCTCAGAAAAATATCAAAATGGCCAAAACGAAAACATACTACTCCTCCGTCAATTTTAAACATTTTTGGCTGAAACTTTTGTGAATACATTGCGTGATAACCAACGACTTCACACATGGGTTTGGAAAAATAATGTTTTTTTCTAAACTCAAGAATCCAAAAGTATGAAAAAATATTTGTTTAGCAAATTGGATTTAGCCACTTAATTCAGCATGCCAAGATACATTATGAAACAAATTTTCAACCCCCTGTGGCCTTTTTACGACCGGGCTGAAATTTCGCCGGTGCCTCTCCTTAAGGCGGCAATGCGGTAACTTCTCAAGCAGCGTGCATCTCCCCTCACAGTGGCAACACAAACAGATCTCAAAATTTTATTTACTCAACAGAAAGAAAGACCCATCACCTCCAACTAGGCCGAGACAAGCAGTTCACAGTCACTCTCTACCCACTTTATTAAAATCGGTTATTACTGGTTTCTCCATCTTAAGATTGCTGCATTTTCATTAAAGAGTATTTTTATACCAGAGGCTTTTTGCTTTTATTTAGAAGCATCTTCTGATGTCTATCTGCAAATTAGATGCAACTGTTTGCATATATTTACTTTCTGCCTCTTATTGAAAGATTCTATAAGCTACTGCTTCTTTCTTCTTTCTTAGCAGAAGCTGGTGTCGAAGGACTTCGCTTCACATATGCACTTGGCAGTTTTTGCCTTTCTGCACTTTTTATTACGCTACGTTTTTATTTATTTACACTTCACTTCACTTCTGGAATTCGAACTGATGTTATGTGTGTTCTCACTCTGCACAGTAATACAGTGTTTATGTCTGTTGTTTGTTTTCGGGTATTTTGTCAGCGTTACCGACCTGTGAAATTATGTAACACATCTTTTCTTTTAATATACGTAATTCACGCACACACTCATGCTGCTATGTGTGTGTAGGCGGATGTGGAGGGGGATATATATATATATATATATATATATATATATATATATATATATATATATATATATATATATATGTGTGTGTGTGTGTGATATCACACACACACACACATACACACACGAGTAGCGGGCCACACGCACGCGCGAAGTCAGACCTGCTCCTTTTATGCATTTCCCTTTCCTAAAACCAGTCTGATTGTCAACTAATCGATCCTCAATTTTTTCCATTCTGCTGTGTACTATTATTGTCTGCAGTTTGGATGCATGGCGATAATTGTGCACTTATCTGCCCTTGGTGTATTTGGAATATTGTGGATGACATTTTCCGAAAGTCTGATGATGTGTCTACAATCTTTTAGCTTCTATTCACCAACTTGTATTGTCGTTTGATTGCCGTTTCCCCCAGTGACATTAGAAATCGTGAAGGGATATTATCTATGCCTTCGCCTTATTTGATCGCAACTCTGACCGGAGCTCATGTGTCTACCAAATGAACTTCCATTTCTTCTATCACGTTAGCAGACAGTTGCCATTCCCCGCAGAGTCCTATTATGCATCCTTTCCATCTATTTGTTCTGTTCTCTACGTTTGACAGGACGCTCAATGTTAACACTTTTGCTTTTAATTTCACCTTCATTGAAATACATCACTACCATCTCACAGTGCAATGTCGTTGAAGAATCGGCTATGTGATTTCTCTTTGAGGCTAAGGGGAGTTACAGATGAGAGGACTTTATATCTACGAGATATGTAAGCAAGGATTACTGAAACACTTTTTATGTATTTATGAAGTTAAATCTTGTTGGGTTTTCTTATTGCAACATTATTTCCCGTTTCTTTGAATACTACATTTCTTCCCTCTTGCTGAGAAACCTATCGGTCAAACAGTTGCAGTAGTACGGTGAAGTCTGAATTTCACCATTTCACCCTCCAAGATTCCAACAGAAGAAATAGTTTGTCCAGTGGAACCCTCGTTAACTCTTCTCTCCAGAGTAATAGCTGGGGAAGTAAGACAAGATGTCACATCTGTCCTACGTCGCTCTCGCCCTACCAAATCAAATATCACCACAACTTAAAGGAAAGCAGGGAACTAGAGCTGCTGATATGGTAAAAGCTCTCGTTGTCGTGGAAACTGCCACTTAGTGACAAAATAATGACAAACTATTGGCAGATACTATGTACTGCAAGTTGAAGGCCGACCCTGCTTCGAAGATTTTGAGACAAACTTGTTAACTAATAAGGAACTCAGAGTTACTATATAAATGATAGTATCCGAAACCTCATTCCACAGGTATCTGAACTACAGAAAATATAAGGCCTACCCACTCCCGACAAGGCAAAATGTTCGCTGCATCCGACTTTAAAGGGAATCAACTCACCGACCTATCTTTGGGTGCAACATTCGTATAAGAAATTGCGACACTTAATTGGATAGACCGACTCGTTTGTGAAGGATTCCGCACATTTTGAGGTAATGCTCCAAATGATAACGATTTCTTCAGCAGGTTTATTGCTGAGTTTTGCATAAAATCATTAGTTACAAATGCCCCTAAACAAAGAGTTAGACCTACCTGAGATATCACTAAACACAGTGTAGTTGTGAAAAATTTCCTTAGATATCGACGAGACGCAGGAAACGAGGGCAAAAAAATTGTACCTGTGGGAAAATATGCACCAGGTTGCTAAGACATTGATGCACACATTACCAGCAGAAAAGCTAGCATTAGTTGGCCACAGTAAGAGATGCCAGGATCTTGGAAAACAGCAAGCATCAAATTTAACTTTAAAAGAAAAGCATATTTTAATTCAACCGAAGACAGCCAGTGTGCCAGAAAATCTGTGATGATTATGGACTCCATCTATAACTGTTGTTGTTGTGGTCTTCAGTTAGAAGAGTGGTTTGATGCAACTCTTCATGTTACTCTATCGTGTGAAAGTCACTTCATCTCCAAATAACTAGTGGAACCTACATCCATTTGAACCTACGATGGTTGCCCAGAAAGTAATGCACTGCATTATTTTTCTCAGCCGGAAACAATGCTGCGAATGCGAAACGTTATTTGTGTATTATTTGAAGTCTCCCGAGTGAGCGCGCCAAGTTTCTGTCACTTCCAACAGATAGCACAGCTGCAAGACTGTTTCAAAATGGTGTCTGTAGGTGATGTACGTTACAAGCAACGTGCCGTCGTTGCGGAGGAAGAAACTGTGGAGACTATTCACAAACACTTGTGAAAAATCTATGGACCATCTACTGTGAACAGGAGTACAGTTTAATCGCTGGGCATGGAGGGTGAGGTCAGCAGAAGGCGGATCGGCGGAGCTCCACGCTTTGCAGCGGTCGGGGAGACCATCCACGGCTGTCACACCTGACATGTTGCAGCGAGCTGGTGCTGTCATTCGCCATTAAAGGATGCCATTCGTGGAAGCCATTTTGAGGACGATGAGGTGGATATTCACACAGCGAAGTTCTGGCTCCGCCACCAGAACAAGGAGTGGTACCGACAGGGAATACACGCCCTTGTTTTTCGCTGAAGGCCGTAGAACGGGATGCAGATCAAGGGGAAAAATAGGGTGTGTAGATAAATCACCATTCTTTCGTGTGTGTAATTCTCATTATGATCAATAAAGAATTGTTGAAGAAACAAATCCGGTGCATCGCTTTCTGGGCAATCCACGTACTAACTGCATTCATCCCTTGGTCTCCCTCTGCAATTTTTAGACTACCAAACTGACGAATTCTCGATGCTTCAGGATGTGTCCTATCAACTGAGTCCTTCTTTTAGTCAAATTGTGCCATAAATTTCTTTTCTTCCCAGTTCTATACAGTTACTCCTCATTTCTTGCACAACCTACCCATATAATCTTCAGCATTTTCCTGTAGCAGCACTTTAAAAAAATGCTTTCCTTGCAGTAGCTAATCTGCATTTGATATCAAATCTGCTAAACTGATCCATTTTATTTTGTCAGTTTTAGCTTTACTGTGAATTTCGTAGAAATCCATGGTATGTCTGTTTAATCTGGTTGGTTAGACTCTAATGAATCTTAGCTTAGGTTTTTCAATATTCAAATAAATGATCTATATATATATATATATATATATATATATATATATATATATATATATATATATCAATTTCCTTATTTGCTATTTGTCCGTATGTTACTTCGTAAGTATAATTTGGACATAAAATTTTCATAATTACTTTCCTTTCTCTTTTTTGGATTTCGTCAGAGTCTCCATTTATGGTTAAACTGGGCGTTTCAGCCCATAAAGGTACTTTGATTTGATGACTGTAGCAGTTTCGCAGCTCTTTATATTTTTCTGTTTTTGGTATTAAAAACCTAGACATCTCTGGCGCGTTAGAAATAGGGGTTAGGGCCGACAAAGAAAAATACAGGGGAAGAGGGGGATGGAAACAAAAATGAAATATGGGGTTGTATGTATTTCTCGTCAAGTCAAATGACAACTGAGCTCAGTATCGAATGTGAAGATATTAGTTTGTTACCAAATCAACCCTGATTCTCCAGATCAGTTCTTCCTTCGCTTACCCTCACACATCTTACCACATATGACACTTACAGTCTCCAATTGTACTGGAAATGCAGGACTTGAGAGGGGCCTAGTCGTGTTCTGTCGCTTCAACGTAGAAAATAAGAGATCCTATTACATTTGATTAACCTGATATCTTCAATACGCGTTGTTTTCCAACGTCGCGAGTTCCTTGTTTTTGATGTGCGGCTGTAAGGTAACTTCTGAGAGGGCTAAGTCTCTTGATTCTACTAAATGATCTGGTAAGTTGCAAATTAGGAATGCCAACAGCTTTTTTATTGACAGATAAAGCTATAATTTACGATTAAGGGCTTATGCGTATGTTTGGTTTAAGTTCACTGATGTAAAAAGAGGAATGCTAATCTTTACTTTACACCTCACTCAATTAGAACTTGTATGCTTCGTCAGTGCAAACCGACAGAGATGATTAAAATCTTTGAGCACAACGTATTTTCTGCGACACCTTTGCCGCACTAATCAGTGTTGCAGTCGCAGATAAGACTCATTGTCTAATACGTCGAGAGTGGCTGTGAGTGTCGCGTAGTTAATGAAATGAACCACATACCAAGCATACGAATGGTGTCACGTTCCTGAGAACATTCACCGGTCAGGTTGTAAAATGACATTCAAATTGAAGATGGAACTGCTCGTTTTTGTAATTAAAGCCAATAACCTAACTGGATTTTGATCTGACCAAATGAAACTATGTGCAAGGGTATTCTGCAACCGACACTTTCTGCTGAGAGGATTTGGCGTTACAGTGATGTGGAGCTTCTCTCTAGTGGAACTATCTCCTACCAAGTGGAATTGACATGTGACAAGAATTTTTTTCGACATTTCCCCAGGCCCTATTGCAGTTTGTCGATGGATAACTCCTGTAATGTGGTTTTACTGGACGACGCTAAAATGTTTGTTGGTATAACAACTTTGAAATAAGAGGATTCCTTCAAGATGTAAATTTCTGTAATGAAATTCGACTGCACGTAATGGTGGGGTTTCTGTGTCAGGCGTGAATATTGGCGGTGGCATATCGACCGAAGGACAAGACCACGACTTCTTGACGCATATCAACTGATTTATTGTGAAGAGAGATGGCGGCGGCACTAAAATAAAATGTGGAGTTTCTAAAATTATAAAATAGCGCTAAACTGACAAAGGAAAGAAAATGAATTTGTAGTTTGGAGCAACACAAATTTTATACTATTTGTACAAGCAATAACATCACTCACGCCTCTGCTGTTACCCACGAGAGCGCTAGCATACCATAATCAAATGCAGCCTCACTAGAAGCCTCGGACATTCTACACGTCTTCAAGCATCTCAGAAGCTATAACAGATGTGTGACGCTCAATGGCTAAAATGCGACTGGCTTGTGACTAATATTAGTATGGAAGTCTGGATTAAACACCTTGAGGACTGTATACACTGTATTCGTTACGTTGGACTGTATCATGTAGAACATTCTCACAAACGCGTTGAAGTTCATAAGTCAAAGAGTAAATAGCTTTTTCAAGGAGTAATTATGACTCCATATTTCGCGTTATGTTCTTCAGGTCAGTAAATATTTTGTTCTACACACTTTCTAAAGTAGCCTGTGTTATTCCTCAGCGTTCAATCCACCTCCATTCCAAATGTCATCAAAACCAGGTCACCGATTTAATCGTGAAGCGTTACCGACAGTTAATTTCACATTTATGATATTAGTGTGGGTATGAATATGTATTAATAAATGAATCTAACAAATTTGACGCACTGGCTCCTGTGTCAGTAGCTAATCAGATTACCCTCCTCCTAAACTGGCCCAACATCTCACGAAACTGGTACTCACTTTACCATCTGTTGTATACCTCTCACCCCATCTCTTACGTTATGCCTCATCTAATGTAACCTCAACCAAACTACGGAGTGAATCTTAGGAAGAAATCTCGTGGCTTCAAAGCCAGAAATATTACAAGATGACGGCAATTTAAATTTGCTGTGTGGACATATTAACACGCCCTCCCTCAGGTCTGAACACTGGAACCACATCTGTACGTAATTATATCCACACGTCTTACGAGTGCACTTAAAAATGGATGAAAACAGTCATATTGAAACTGCGGAACAGGCGGAATGACCGGGCAGTAAACGGTATACTTACAAAGAAACCCTTGAGTGCATCGTCGCAAGTTCAGCCTTTAGTAAGGCTCAGTTGAAAATGTTGTGCTAACAATAAGGTATTTGACTGTTTCCTAGATATCGTCTTAAATGGTTTATTATGTCATTTTATGGTTTAAAATGCTTTTTTTTCCTGTTGAATTTCAATATTATTTTATTTTATAAAAATGGAAAGGAAATTCAAATAATCTGAAAGTCTGCTAAAACGCTCCATTCGTGTCATGTGATGCCTGAGGCGTTACTGGCAAGCTAGCTCCTTCTAGTGTCGTAACGGAAACTCGCAGTGATGGTTTGGAATTTACTTCTCCGAAAATGGGTTTCAAATGGTATGTAGTACCACACTGTACAAATACGTCTATAAAAACTCCTGAAAAGTTGTTTTTGAGCGTTGCAGACAATGAGAAGATACACAAAATGTGGTTGCCCTGTACCGGCAAACTGCCACCACGTCGACGCACAAGTTCACTAACTTAATTAAAAATGGGTTGCATTGTGAATTTAAGATTAATTTATCTCCGAGATTAGCTTTCCCACTGTTACATGTTAAATTCAACTCTTTGTGAAAGTTGTCGTTTTATCCAGCTTAACATAAATTATTCGGTAGTTTAGTTGTTAGGGCCGTAAACCGTCGAGATTTATAAAATGATGTCCATAGATCACTGATTCGAATCAAACAGAAAAGAATAATTTATTTGTAAATCGACTCGACAGTCCTCTCATTTGAGAACCAAATCACAATTACAAAACTTCACCACACCGATCACAAACAGAATAGCATTGTTTTCCTTGCTGTTTACACGCTCTTACATATGCAATTGCTGTTCAAACACGTGACTTTCAAAAAATATTTTCTGGTTAATGTGACCACATACCTTTTACTTTATTAGAAATGTTATTTTTTAATCTTCTTACTATCCATCTAGGATAAATATTGTTTAAACTTTTGAAGTTTCATCATCTTATATAACTTGAAGTAAGTCTGCTTCAGACACTGACATCAGTTCACATGTTGTATTGTTTTAGATCTCTCTGCATACAAAACCTCATCGCTTACAACTTGTTGTACTGTGGGCGTGTGGTGACATCTGCACTACTAGCTATGCTTTCCAAAAAAGTGAATTGTCTATTCGCAAAGCAAATGCATGTATCCTCTGATGTCCAATCCTCAAACTAAGATTAATGTGAAGCTATTATAATGCATCCCACCACGAAAACAACTGCTACAGTTAGTTCTTACTAATGCTATTTTCGTATTTCATGTAGAACTTTTGAAAATATATGCCCCTTCCAGTGTACAAACATTTGACATCATCGCCAGTCTACCGCGCTGTTCTTCGAGCCATGGGATACATATTGTTGGCGATACCTTGCTGAATGTTTTCTGCAAAGGAAATCAGCACTATGGTTTGCCAGGACTAATTTTATTGTGTTTTGTGTTGTAGCCCATGACTGACAGTCGCCAATATAGTTATAATATGCGGACGCATTTGCAAAAGTTCTATAATTCCTTAGTTTTGAGCGAGTTTAATGATGTTGCAGGGATAAGGGAAAATAATATATGTTGTTGGGCACATCGACGCTCTAAATGGGCAGAGCATAAGCGCATCAACTTTCGCAGTGTTTCGCCTAAAAAAATTCCTTTCTATTGTTACTTAAAAGTTGTAGTTGTGTTTTACATCATTAAATAGCTAGACTGTTTGCCGAAGAAGTACGTAAAAACCTCGTAACTTTGGCTAACTGTGCTATAACAAATGCAAGCTTCATCTTACTCCTAGTCTGTGACATCACCACAGCTTCAGCCAATAACACAGCGTTTTCGATCACGTGACCAAATATTCACACGTAATTATTTTTAAGCTTTAATTACATAAAACTAACAGATATTTTGTGAGAATATTGACCATAAATACTATTTTAATGTAATGGTCAAACGGAATAAGAACAATCTGAAAGTTATTTTTAATAGCCTATTATGACAGAAAAAATATTCAAAATATTAGTTGCTAATGACCCCCCACATGTTTCAAGAGGGCAACAGGAAATGAATGTCTGGGACGTGCAGAGATCAATGGGATGCATGAATTACACTTCACAAAATGGACATCCTCGACATTAAAAAATGTTCAAAACAAACAATTAACTTGTACCATGAACAGCGAATGAAAAATGACGTGTCACAGTGATCACAAAGGTTCGCACCATCAAGATTGCAGGCAAACTCCTTCGGAGTTACAAACAATGCAGAACTTCAGCTGGGAGCTACTCTTAAAGAATGCGTATTGGTGTAGCAGAGTGACGAGAACTGATAGAACGTGAGGGCATGCAATCCAACGCGGAACAGTCTCTCGTGGAGCTTATCATGAAATTGGCTGTCCCTGAAGGCAATGACGTTTTATAGGAACGGAAGAAAACATCCAGAGACTGAATTTGTTCAGTCGTTTCAGGTGGTATCTATTACAATGTCACACACTTTTCAAGAGGGATAGTTCGCTGTAAAGGAGTATGATATTTATACGTAGACCAGTAATGGAGCAAAACCAACTTATTTTGACGAGCTATTGGCCAAAAGCCATAGTTGTAATTCTCGTACGCCCATTTCTCATTGTTGCTTGCTGTGATCTGATTATTCCCTACAGCCCATGTGAGATCGTGCAAAAGAGAAAGAACTGTAGAGGGCAGAGCTCTTCCAACTTCACACAGCGCAATAAACATTCATATTAACAGTTAGCATCGGGTATTGGCCAAAAGCAGAGGTCATACCGTAATTATAGTCGTCTTCCTATTCTTGCGTGCTGTGACGTAAATATTCCATACTGCCCTTGGGAGATCCCACACAAAAGAATGAATCATAGGAGGCAAAACACTACCACCTTCCCGCAGAACAGTAAATAAATTTTCAATCAAGATTCAGATTAACAGTTAGCATAATTGCATACAAGTGCATTAAGGCATTGAAGTTATTTGATCTTGAGAACTTCCAGGGTTCCTCTTTAATATGCATTTCCTCTTCAAATCCCGATTGGTCGGAGTTCAGAACAAATTCCTTTCTAAACGATCGGGTGAGGCTGTTTATCTCATCTACAAACTTTCTGACCGATTCCGCAGTTTGCTGTGTATTCAAGTTGACGCTTTGTTTGAAATTTCGTCATGTTACGGCTTCCAATTGTGTAGCGCTGTTTAAAGTTATGCACCACCCATTGCTTCCCTTGAAATCACTGTAATCTATGTCGCGCGCTGTCTATGTGCATGAAGTAGTAGGTCATTATCATGCACACCTTGTAAATTGTATTGCGCATCCTTGAAACGCGCAAAGAGAGAGCATCTGGTTTCTTCAAACTGAAACGTGTGTTCTTCACTGAGGCTGTGCTCCGCTACCGCGGATTTTTTCTTTTTGTCCGAGGCGGACGCTTCTCACATGTTCAGAGATGCGTTGCGTTATGCAACGCTTCGTCTGCCCAATATATTGTTTCCCACTAGAGATCATCAGCAGCGTCGAACAGGCCATACGTGGGCTGCCGTCTGAAGCCGCTGAAGAGGTGAGAAAGGAGACCTGCAGAATCCTGGACAAAGCGAGAATGCCGAAAACCAACATCTCGGCGGCGGAACGCAGGGCGATACGTAGCCTCAGAGAAGATGAGGATACTGTCGTCCTACCAGCAGACAAAGGCAACGCGACAGTGCTGCTAAGAGCGGCTGATTACTGGGACAAGATTAATTCGCTGCTGCAGGACCAGGCCTACAAAGAAGTGGACAAGGACCCTACAAAAGCTGTAACTAGAAAGACCATCGCTCTTCTCAACAACTCAGGTCTGGACCAGAACCTGATAAAAAGGCTTTACCCCAGAGCTCCGGTTCCACCACGGTTATACGGCCTCCCCAAGATACACAAGAGGGAGGTACCATTACGACCGACAGTAGACACGATCAACTATCCCACCTATGGTATAGCCAAACACCTGGCGCTACTGCTTAAGCCTCTCGTGGGTAAATGTCCCCACCACATCAAGAATTCTACGGAGTTTGTTGAGACACTCAAGGAGTGGCGTCTTGACAAAAATGATATTAAGGTCAGCTTTGACGCTATATCCCTCTTCACAAGGGTACCGTTAGAGGACTCCCTGAAACTACTGGAAAATCATTTCGACGAAGACACAGTGGAATTATTCCGCCATGCACTCACGACCACATATTTCCAGTGTGGCGGCAGGTTTTACCAACAGGTGGATGGAGTCGCTATGGGATCCCCACTGGCACCATGTATCGCTAATCTGTACATGGAATCCTTCGAGGATATCGCCTTGGAAACAGCATGCCTTAAACCCAAGGTCTTTTATCGGTACGTGGACGATACTTTCGCGGTATGGCCGCACGGCGAAGACACTCTAACGGAATTTCTGAACCATCTGAACAGCATACACGAGAACATCAGGTTCACAATGGAAATGGAAGAAAATGGATGCCTACCCTTCCTCGATATCCTTATAAAGAAGAAAACGGACGGCACACTGGGACACTCGGTCTACCGAAAGAAAACGCACACAGACCTGTACCTCAACGCCAACAGCTGCCATCACCCAGCACAACGGAAATCCGTGCTCACTACCCTGGTCCGCAGAGCTCATGACATATGCGACAAGGACAGTTTATCTGCTGAGATTCAGCACCTGAAGAAAACCTTCCAGATGAATGGATACTCCGACACGCAGATTAGACGCGCTCTCCATATGAGCAAGAAGAAGAAGGAGAAGAACCTTCAGGAAGATGAGAACAACAAAAGTCTGGCGTTCCTCCCGTGCACAGGACCACCCACGGCCAAGATTGCCAGGATACTGGAGAAAAACAAGATAAAAACCATCTTCCATCCTCCAACAAAAATCAGAAATATGCTGGGCTCAATGAAGGACAACTTGGGTCTAAGAACTCCGAGTGTCTACAGTAATTCCTGTGAATGTGGGAAACAATATATTGGGCAGACGCAGCGTTGCATAACGCAACGCATCTCTGAACATGTGAGAAGCGTCCGCCTCGGACAAAAAGAAAAATCCGCGGTAGCGGAGCACAGCCTCAGTGAAGAACACACGTTTCAGTTTGAAGAAACCAAGAGACTGTGCAGAGCGAAAGGTTTCTGGGACTCAGTTATTAAAGAGGCAGTGGAGATACGGGTTAGTGACAACCTGGTCAATCGGGACAGTGCCTTCCAACTCAGCAGCGCGTGGAATACAACATTACCAAGAATGAGACGAGAGCGCTCCGATGGAGGTAGGTCGGTGGCGGCGTATGGAATAAACAGGCCGCACCGAGACGAGACGCCAGGACCCGGCGCCCGCGGCTTCCCCCCCCCCCCCCCCCCCCTACCACCACCACCACCACGCGCCGCCGCGCCGATTCCGCTCGCGCCTGATTGGCCCGACTCGCGCCAAGGATACAGAGATGCCCGTAGTCCAGCGGCTATAAAGACCCGAATGAGACGTGAACCCGACACCCTATATTCACAGAGCTGCAAATGCGCTGTATCATCATCTCTCTGGTCAACGGAGAGTATGATAAACAGGGAATCCGTATGCACGGGATCCCAACCGAGGCAGAGCCCTCTGCAACCAGCAAGAAGAAGAAGAAAAGTCGTCATATCGACAAGACCAAGAAATAGGCCACCGCCACTCCTTGCCAGTCCACATGCAATCCAACAAGTATAGACAGAAGGTCCTACAATATTCCCAGGGGAGTAAAGGCCAACAGGCCACAAACTTCCACCCGAACCTCCTCACAGTGAGGAAGTCATATTAGGAGCAGCAGCAGAGTGAATCCGACACTTCGCCTGAAGATGGCAAGTAAGAAACTTGCTGAAACGTTGCTGGAGAACAACGCATTGACTCGGCTGTCAACACGAGAAGAATTTATCTTCGATTAGCTTTTCAGATTATTCACACAAGGTTGGCGCCGGTGGTGACACCTACAACGTGCTGACATGAGGAAAATTTCCAACCGATTTCTCATACACATACAGCAGTTGACCGGCGTTGCCTGGTGAAACGTCGTGATGCCTCGTGTCAGAAGGAGAAATGCGTACCATCACGTTCCCGACTTTGATAAAGGTCGGATTGTAGCCTATCGCGATTGCGGTTTATCAAATAGTTCAAATGGCTCTGAGGACTATGGGACTCAACATCTTAGGTCATCAGTCCCCTAGAACTTAGAACTACTTAAACCTGACTAACCTAAGGACATCACACACATCCATGCCCGAGTCAGGATTCGAACCTGCTACCGTAGCAGTCCCGCGGTTCCGGACTGCAGCGCCTAGAACCGCACGGCCACCGTGGCCGGCCTGCGGTTTATCGTATCGCGACATTGCTGCTCGCGTTGGTCGAGATCCAATGACTGTTAGCAGAATATGGAATCGGTAGGTTCAGGAACGTAATACGGAACGCCGTGCTGGATCCCAACGGCCTCCTATCACTAGCAGTCGAGATGACAGGCATCTTATCCGCATGGCTGTAACGGATCGCGCAGCCACGTATCGATCCCTCAGTCAACAGATGGGGACGTTTGCAAGACAACAACCATCTGCACGAACATTTCGACGATGTTTGCAGCAGCATGGCCTATCGGCTCGGAGACCTTGGCTGCGGCTACCCTTGACGCTGCATCACAAACAGGATCGCCTGCGATGGTGTACTCAACGACGAACCTCGGTGCACGAATGACAAAACGTCATTTTTTCGGGTGAATCCAGGTTCTGTTTACAGCATCAAGATGGTCGCATGCATGTTTGGCGACATCGCGGTGAACGCATATTGGAAGCGTGTATTCGTCATCGCCATACTGCCGTATCACCCGGCGTGATGTTATGGGGTGCCATTGTTTATACGTCTCGGTCACCTCTTGTTGGAATTGACGGCACTTTGAACATTGGACATTACATTTCAGATGTGTTACGACCCGTGGCTCTACCCTACATTCTATCCCTGCGAAACCCTACATTTCAGCAGGATAATGCACGACCGCATGTTGCAGGTCCTGTACGGGCCTTTCTGGATACAGAAAGTGTTCGACTGCTGCCCTGGCGAGCACATTCTCCAGATGTCTCACCAACTGAAAACGTCTGGTCAATGGTGGCCGAGCAACTGGCTCGTCACAATACGCCAGTCACTACTGTTGATGAACTGTGGTACCGTGTTGAAGCTGCATGGGCAGCTGTACCTGTACACGCCATCCAAGCTCTGTTTGACTCAATGCCCAGGCGTATCAAGGCCGTTATTACGTCCAGAGGTGGTTTTTCTGGGTACTGGTTTCTGAGGATCTATGCACCATCATTGCGTGAAAATGTAATCACATGTCAGTTCTAGTATAATATATTTGGACAATGAATACCCGTTTATCATCTGCATTTCTTCTTGGTGTAGCAATTTTAATGACCAGTAGTGTATGTTTAATACCCGCTCTTTGGACAATGATTGTCGTTGATGATGAACATGGCACGACACCTGTTTCAGTATCAGTATCACTTTCACTTTTTAAGCATGTATCATCATCAGTGTACTCCTCATGTACGTTATCTGCACATTTGTGGCTGTACGACACCACTTCACTGACTCATCTTGTAGGAACGCTAATAGTTCATTTGCCACTTCTTTCTCACTCTGAAAAATTCCTTGTGTTCCGTTATGAGGAAATGTCAACTTCGGCAACTGTTGTTGTAGATATAATGCAGTGTTTGCTTTGCTTATCGTTCTCATTGCTCTGCTTTGTATCAACAACTCTAGTACTGAACCACTTTTGTGAGTTATTCATCGACTGAACAGTTCAACTTTGCTCCGTAGCCTCAGGCGGCGCTCGCTATTGGATATTTTTAGTCCCGCCAACTGTTACCACCACCACCACCACCATAATCATCATCATCATTTAAGACTGATTATGCCTTTCAGCGTTCAGCCTGGAGTATAGTCCCCCTTATAAAATTCTTCCACATCCCCTGTTCAGTGCTTTGTTTATCGTTCCCATTGCTCTGCTTTGTGTCAACAACTCTAGTACTTGGTGCCTTTTCTGATGTTAAGCCTATTACTTCAAAATTATTCTTAACCGAATCCAGGTACCTTCTCCTTGGTCTACCCCGACTCCTCCTACCCTCTACTGCTGAATCCATGAGTCTCTTGGGTAATCTTGCTTCTCCCATTCGTGTAAGATGACCCAACCATCTAAGCCTGTTCGCCCTGACTGCTACATCTATAGAGTTCATTCTCAGTTTTTCTCTGATTTCCTCATTGTGGACACCCTCCTGCCATTGTTCCCATCTACTAGTACCTGCAATTATCATAGCTACTTTCATATCCGTAACCTCAACCTTATTGATAAGGTAACCTGAATCCACCCAGCTTTCGCTCCCATACAACAAAGTTGGTCGAAAGATTGAACGATGCACAGATAATTTAGTCTTGGTACTGACTTCCTTGTTGCAGAAGAGAGTAGATCGTAGCTGAGCGCTCACTGCATAAGCTCTGCTACACCTCGCTACCAGTTCTTTCACCATGTCGCCATCCTGTGAGAACATGCATCCTAAGTACTTGAAACCGTGCACCTGTTCTAACTTTGTTCCTCCTATTTGGCACCCAATCCGTTTATGTCTCTTTCCCACTGACATTACTTTCATTTTGGAGATTCTAATGTTCATAGCATAGTCCTTACGTTTCTGATCTGGCTCTGAAATATTACTTTGCAAACTTGTAATCGAATCTGCCATCACAACTAAGTCATCCGCATATGCGAGACTTCTTATTTTGTGTTCACGTATCTTAATCTCGCCCAGCCAGTCTCTTGTTTTCAACATATGATCCATAAATAATATGAACAACAGTAGAAACAGGTTGCAGCCTTGTCTTACCCCTGAAACTACTCTGAACCATGAACTCAATTTGCCGTCATCTCTAACTGCTGCCTGACTATCTATATAAAGACCTTTAATTGCTTGCAAAAGTTTGCCTCCTATTCCATAATCTCGTAGAACAGACAATAACTTTCTCCTAGGAACCTGGTCATATGCCTTTTCTAGATCTATAAAGCATAGACACAATTTCCTGTTCCACTCGTAACGCTTCTCCATTATTTGCCGTAAGCTAAAGATCTGGTCCTGGCAACCTCTAAGAGGCCTAAACCCACACTGAATTTCGTCCTATTTGTCCTCAACTAATACTCTCACTTCCCTTTCAACAATATCTGAGAAGATTTTACCCACAACGCTGATTAGAGAGATACGTCTGTAGTTACTACAATCTTTTCTGTTTCCATGTTTAAAGATTGGTGTGATTACTGCTTTCGTCCAGTCTGATGGAACCTGTCCCGACTCCCAGGCCATTTCAGTTATCCTGTGCTGCCATTTAAGACCTGACATTCCACTGTATTTGATGAGTTCCGACTCAATTTATTCCACCGCAGCCGATTTATTGCACTGCAATCTATTGACCATTTTCTCCACTTCCTCAAATGTGATCCTATTTCCATCATCATTGCTATCCCTTTGTACATCGAAATATGAAACATTACTGATCGTATTTTTACCTACATTGAGCAACTCTTCAAAATATTCCCTCCACCTGCCCAAGGTATCAACAGAATTCACCAACAGTTTTCCTGACCAGTCCAAAATACTTGTCATTTCCTTCTTACCTCCCCTCCCACCCCCCTTTCGAAGACTGCTAATTACACTCCTGAATGGTTTTCCAGCAGCTTGACCCAAAGTCTCCAACCTGTTTCCAAAGTCTTCCCAAGAATTCATCTTGGATGCTGCAATTATCTGTTTGGCTTTGTTTGTTTCTTCAACACAACTGTTACCATTAGCAGCTAATATTGAGGTTGCGTGGCAGACAATATGTGGGCCGTAGAATGCCATGACAATCATTTGCCTTTTTCGAACTCGCACTCGAGGAGTTGCCTGTGAGGTTGTGCGCTCCGCAGGCAGTGGCGTCTGCAACGGCGACAGCGGGGGCGGGCTGGTGTTCCAGACGGACGAGGGCGCCTGGTACCTGCAAGGCGTCGTCAGCATCAGCCCGCGCCGCCGCGGCACCTCCCTCTGCGACCCGCACTTCTACACCGTCTTCACCAAGGTGAGCGCGGCAGCAGCCGAGTCAGCACGTCTCGTTCAGAAAACACTTTGCAGGCAGTGTTTCGTACGCACACTCCAACGTCCCTCTCCTTTTAACATGTCTCAAGTTTTCACTTATTGAGGAATTAACCACAAATAATGTTACGAAGAGCCAAGCGCACACGTTTCCAGCTTATTGCCTCCAGTCCTGAACAGCAATGAAGACGATAGAGAAATGTTATATTCACGTAGCAATCACATGAAAACATACAAAAATCCTTTTACTTAAGTTCTGACGAAGAAATTCATTGTAGACTTCCTTATAATCGTAGCCCTGGCTGGCATAAATTAAAATTACGCTTCGGTATTGTATTAGCTTCGGGTTCTCTTATTTTTATAATTAAAATAGTAACTCATGGTTAAAACGTGCACATCTTCACTCATTCTACAATCTATCATTGCTAACAAAAGATTTCCTCCATTGCCAGTGCACAACTTCACAGTTCAGCCATTCACAAAATACTTCCTCGAATGACTAGATGCACAGTGATAAAGAAGAAAAAAGACTGGAATGAAATTTTCACTCTACCACGGAGTGTGCGCTGATATGAAGCTTCCTGGCAGACTAAAACTGAGTGCCGGGCCGAGACTCGAACTCGGGTCCTAGAGCACTTGCCCACGAAAGGCAAAGTCCCGAGTTCGAGCCTCGGCCCGGCACACAGTTTTAATCTGTCAAGAAGTTTCAAGAAAAAAGACATCGCAAAAGTCGCAGTACATAAATGTTACAAAATTTTGATTTTATGTAAAAAGATTTTAATACACAATTAGTCCTTTTACAGCTACTGTAAATTATTACTCAGAACAAATTATGGGAAGACATTAACAATTTTGAATGCAGTTACAATTTCGAATTAAACAGGAAATGTGAAAAGTAATTATGATTTCTGAAACCAGATCTTCTGTTAACTTCATTCTTTATTTCTGTTTATAAAATGTAAGATCATTTTGGTTATGAATGACATCAAAATTGTAGTAGACACAAAATTAAAAATTCGATATCATTTGATCTTTTTCTGGACTACTTTGTATCGAATTCTCCAATATATGACAAAAAAAGAAAAGGTACACCGACCAGTTCGCAACTGAACCCACTGACTGTAACATGTCACCGATTCGCACAAATTGTTGAAGTACACAAATTATGTGTAATAGAACTTTTTGAAAATTTTCGGTCCAATGAAAGTATTTCTTTTTAACCACGAAAACCGCAATTTTTAGCTAATACGAAAGCTGTGTTTACGGAATATTTGATAGATGTAGAATAGTAGTTTGTCACTGGAGGAAACTTGATTCGGCGTCTTACGAAGTTCAGAGAATTTTTGGCGCTGGCCACTTTCTGTAGCGACGGAGCTACTGGGAAGACATTTCCTCTGCCACATCATAAAAAATAAAAAAAACTGCTCTCTTCTCCCAGTGAGCCGTAAGCTTTATCGCTCAATTAAGCATCAGATTTTCCTCTGAACTTAAAAACTATTAATTTTATACTGACTTAAAGGATTTTTAATCATTTGTGGCCATCCTTAATCTAACAGAACGTAAATTTTTATTTTAAGGCTGCCAATTTATTAGCCGGACGCTGTTGCCAAGCGGTTCTAGGTGTTTCAGTCCGGAATCGCGCTGCTATGGATTAGCCGAGCGGTCTCAGGCGCTGCAGTAATGGACTGTGCGGCTGGTCCCGGCGGAGGTTCGAGTCCTCCCTCGGGCATGGGAGTGTGTGTTTGTCCTTAGGATAATTTAGGTTAAGTAGTGTGTAAGCTTTGGGACTGATGACCTTAGCAGTTAAGTCCCATAAGATTTCACACACATTTGAACATTTTTTGAACCGCGCTGCTGCTACGGTCGCAGGTTAGAATCCTGCCTCGGGCATGGATGTGTGATGTCCTTAGGTTAGTTAGGTTTAAGTGATTCTAAGTCTAGGGGACTGATGATCTCAGATGTTAAGTCCCATAGTGCTTAGAGCCATTTGAACCAAGAGCTAATTTATTATGGCTCTCTCTCCAAAGCGACATTTGGATATCACGGCTTTATTTGTACTTATTTCGACACATTGTGAGGGGGAAACACACTGTACAATCGCTTCACTTCCCACCTTGTAGTTTCACCTGCATCTCAGAAGACTGGTTCTTATCTTACCTCACTACAGTCCCGGTGTGTAAAAAAAAAAAAAAAAAAAAAAAAAAAAAAAAAAGATTTGCCGTCACCAGCGCTGAAAGAGTAATTTAACTTTACTGTTTCTGAAACTATTTTACTTCAGTACCTAATTAATCTGCTTTAATACAATTTGTTTGAATTTTCTTATTTGGAATCAAGATGGATGTAGGCTGTGAGATTATGATGTATCATAATGGCTTGAAATAGTTTCTAACGATGTTTAGATCGTCTGAATTTACACAAAATCGGTGAAGACCATTTACAAAGAAATGAGAATGTAGCTTTTTAAATATCAGTGAAGTAACTTAGATCAGAATTTTTAAAGTGCCTTAGTGGATGTCGCAGTGGTAGTGCTGTATTTATAGATTTCAGTATGATTAATGGTTGGGCTCTTCACGGCTCAGTTAAGATGGAATTAATATAGCATTACCACGCCGCTTGCCATAGCCATTTTCCTGATGTACCAAAATTCGATCATGCATTAACCTTGGAAAATCTTGCTTTCGAAAAGTCATAATTTCCAGAGACGACTTTAGTAAAAAAAATGTCGCTGCCATAGCTTATTCCACACCAACAACCACTGTTTTAGCACTTTTACCACTTAACATCGCCCGACATGACACTACGATCGCAAGCCAGGTTTCCCCACCTGCAGCTCGACTGCAACTGTCTTCCACCTGCCTCTTTTCGATTCTGCCCGCGCACCCTGTGTGCCAACGATATGCACGCAGCTGGGGCTTGAAAACCGGTAGTGGATTCTCTTGCTCTCTATTTCCATTGGCAAATACTTTTTACATTTTTAAACTAAGTCGTGAATATCACTGTCGTTGTTTTACTCTTAGTTTAATAAAGTATTCCTTTATGCTTCTTACTACTGTAATTGACACCTCATGTATCGATTTTCAAAGAGTTTGCTAAAAAAATTAACAAATCTTTTATCAAATTTCGTTCGTACCGTTAAAAGTTCCAGCTCAACACATAGGCCCAATATTTGTTTCATCTCTACCTACATCTACAGACAAACTTCCATAAGCCACAACATGGAGTAGGGCTGAGAGTACCACGTACTACTAGTAATCATTTCCTTTCCCATTCCACTCGCAAACTGAGTGACAGAAAAACGACTGTCTAAAAAACATATATATGAGCCCCAATTTCTTTTATCTTGTCTTCGCGATCCTTACAAGAAATTTATGTTGCCAGCAGTATAATCGTTCCGCAGCCGGTATAGATGCTTGTTCCCTAAACTTTCTCAACCGTCTGTAGCGAAAATTGCGACGGCTTCTCTCCAGGTACCGGCATTCTCATTTGAGTTCAGGAAACATCTCCATAACACGTGTGTTGATGGAACCTCCCAGTAATGGATATACACACAACAAAAAAGTTTTGCATCACATCGGTTCCAAGCGTTCCGGAACCTGTACAGAAAATTGGAATAGAGACCAACATAAACATCATTTTCTCCCTTTTTATTGCTCATGAAACCCGCGTATTGAATGTTGTACCACCATACAGTGAGACCTTCAGAGGTGGTGTTCCAGATTGCTGTACACAGTGGTACTTCTAATACCCAGCAGCACGTCCTCTTTCATTAATTCATGCCTGTATTCGTCGTGGCGTACTATCCACAAGTTCATCAAGACACTGTTGATCCAGATTGTCCCACTCCTCAACGGCGATTCGACGTAGATTCCTCAGAGTGGTTGGTGGGTCATGTCGTCCATAAAAAGCCCTTTTCAATCTATCCCAGGCATATTCGATAGGGTTTCTGTCTAGAGAACATGCTGGCCACTGTAGTCGAACGATGTCGTTATCCTGAAGCAAGTCATTCACAAGATGTGCACGATGGGGGCGCGAATTGTCGTGCATGAAGACGAATGTCTCGCGAATATGCTGCCGATATGGTTTCACTATCGGTCGGTGGATGGTTCAAATGGCTCTGAGCACTATGGGACTTAACGTCTATGGTCATCAGTCCCTTAGAACTTAGAACTACTTAAACCTAACTAACCTAAGGACATCACACAACACCCAGTCATCACGAGGCAGAGAAAATCCCTGACCCCGCCGGGAATCGAACCCGGGAACCCGGCGTGGGAAGTGAGAACGCTACCGCACGACCACGAGCTGCGGACGGTCGGAGGAAGGCATTCACGTGTCGTACAATCGTTACGGCGCCTTCCATGACCACCAGCACGTACGTCGGCCCCACATGAAGCCACCCCCAAACAGCAGGGAACCCACACCTTGCTGCACTCGCTGGACAGTGTGTCTAAGGCGTTCAGCCTGACCGGGTTGCCTCCAAACACGTCTCCGACGATTGTCTGGTTGAAGTCATATGCGACACTCATCGGTGGAGAGAACTTGACGCCAATCCTGATCGATCCATACGGCATGTTGCTGGGCCCATTTGTACCGTGCTGCATGGTGTCGTGGTTGCAAAGATGGGCCTCACCATGGACGTCAGGAATGAAGTTGCGTATCATGCAGCCTATTGGGCACAGTTTGAGTTGTAACACGAAGTGCTGTGGCTGCACGAAAATTATTCAACATGGTGGCGTTGCTGTCACGGTTCCTCCGAGCCATAATCCGTAGCTAACGGTCATCCACTGCAGTAATACCCTTGGGCGTCCTGAGGGTGGCATGTCATCGACATTTCCTGTCTCTCTGTATCTCCTCCATGTCCGACCAACATCGCTTTGGCTCACTCCGATACACCTGGACACGCCCCTTGTTGAGAGCTCTTCCTGACACAAAGTAACAATGCGGACGCGATCGAACCGCGGTATTGACCATCTAGGCATGGTTGAACTGCAGACATCACGAGCCGTGTACGTCCTTCGTGGTGGACTGACTGGAACTGATCGGCTGTCGGATCCCCTCCGTCTAATATGCGCTGCTTACGCATGGTTGTTTACATCTTTGGACGGGTTTAGTGACATCTCTCAACAGTCAAAGGGGCTGTGTCTGTGATACAATATCCACAGTCAACGTCTATCCCAGGAGTCCTGGGACCCCACGTGATGCAAAACTTTTTTTGATGTGTGTACTATCACGCTTCTGAATTACTTCGATGTTTTCCGAGCTGGGGGGTATCCAAAACACTCGAGCAGCCCTTTCACGTAACAGCACTTTTACATAACAGGAATGAGTGACTTCTTTACCATACTAATCATATTGCCACCCAGTTTTATTAATTCATCATGCCTGTTTTGGTTCTCTCCACTTGTAACTGAAGAGAGACTATATAATTATTGCAGCTGAGGGTCAAACACGTAAAAAGATAAGTCCTGTCGTTGGATAACAAGAGACATAGAATTTAATTGATAAAGAGAGAATACACTGAAGCGCCAAAAAAAAAAAAAACTGGTACAGGGATGCGTATTCAGATTCAGAGATACGTAAACTGGCAGAGTAGGCGCTGCGGTCGGCAGCACCTATGTAAGACAAGAAGTGTCTGGCGCAGTTGTTAGATCGGCTACTACTGATACAATGGCAGGTCATCAAGATTCAAGTGAGTTTGGACGTGGTGAAACAGTCGCCGCGTGAGCGATGGGACACACCATCTCCAAGCTAGCGATGAAGTGATTTTCCCGTACGACCACTTCGCGAGTGTACCACGAATATCAGGGATACAGTCACACATCAAATCCCCGACATCGCTGCGATCGGAAAAAGATGCTGCAAGAACGGGTCTGACGACGAGAATCGTTCAACCTGATAGAAGTGCAACCATTCCGCAAATTGCTGCAGATTTTAATGCCGGGCCATCTGTAAGTGTCAGTGTGCGAACCATTCAACTAAATATCATCGGTATGGGCTTCCGGAGGCGAAGGCCCACTCGTGTACCCTTGATAACTGCACGACACACAGCCTTACGCCTCGCCTGGGCTTTTGATGACTGGAAACATGTTGCCTGTTCGCTTGAGTCTCGTTTCAAATTGTATCGAGCGGATGGACGTGTATCGGTATGGAGACAACGTCATGAATCCATGGACCCTGCATGTCAGCAGGGAACTGATCAAGGTGGTGGAGGTTCTGTAATGGTGTGGGGCGTGTGCAATTGGAGTGATACGGGACCCCTGATAAGTCTAGATGCGACTCTGACAGGTGACACGTACATAAGCATCCTGTCTGATCACCTGCATCCGTTCATGTCCATTGTGCATTCCGACGGACTCGTACAATTCCAACAGGACAATGCGACACCCCACACGTCCATAATTGTCACGGAGTGGCTCCAGGAATACTCTTCTGAGTTTAAACACTTCCGATGACCACCAAACTTCCCATACATGAACATTATTTAGCATATCTGGGATGCCTTGCAACATGATGTTCAGAAGAGATCTCCACCCTCTCCTACTCTTGCGGATTTATGGAGAGTCCTGCACGATTCATGGTGTCAGTTCACTCCAGCGCTACTTCAGACATTAGTGCAATCCATGCCACGTCGTGTTGCGGCACTTCTGCAACCAGTAGTAGGTAAATTTAAGGGACATGAGAATGGTGGAAAACACACACTAGTAAATGGATTGACTGTGTGCTACTGTTTGCACAAAACTGGATATCATGGGTACTGTTCAGGAGGCCGGTAATACCTTAAATTGTCTTATTATATCACGTTTTCATCTAATGCCTATGTACTATTTTTGCCTGTACTTGCACAGTATTTAATTTTAATTTTACTTTATTGCGTATCAGGCAAACTGCACACTGCACATGAAATTATATGGCTGTAATCCAAAGCATATGTATTACATGGGTTACATATTGTAAGTGTTCTTTTTATTCTCTTGACTGTTACCAATAGTTGCTTTGTATCTTTTATGCTATTTACGTTTTTCTGATCCGTATGCAGTTGCTTGAAAATTGCTACACAGTCGAAACGTTATAATGTACGAAGGGCGTTTGGTAAGTAATACAGCGTATTTTTTTTTCGCCTGTTTCCTTAAAAAAATGCGTAATTTGTTGTGGGACATAATGTAATAGCCCCTATAGTTCATGAATTTATGACAGGCGTCCCGCTAGGCGCTACATAGACTTCAAAATGGCATCTGTAACACAGTGCATTCCAAGCAGGGTGGTTAAGAAAACCAAATATTCATAGACGTTTGGAGAATGTCTACGACCTGGCAGATAACAAAAGCACGGTAGGTCGTTGGACGAGGCATCTGTCATCATCGCAACATGTTTGCTGCAACCGGTCTGATCTGTCGCGTGCCGACTGTCCACACACAGCTGTGACCCCTGCAATGTTTGAACGGGTTGGCACTCTGTTTCGAGGTGATCGACGAATCACAGTCAAACACCTCGCTGTTCCACTGCACTTCTCTGTTAGTAATGCTGACACGCTTGTACACCAGTTAGGGTTCCTTGCTGCCTAGGAGGAGACTATAAAGGGCAACGAAGGACCATCTGTGCGGAGTTGGTTGCACGTTACAAGGCTGATCGTGACAATATTTTGTCGAACAACATGGGTTCATCACCTCGAACCAGACGCCAATTAATGGAGTGGTGTCGTAGCATCTCTCCCTCCAAGAAAAGTTTCAAAGCCACACCCTCAGCCAATAAAGTCATAACAACCGTCTTCTACGACCTAAAGTTATTCCTTTTTATGCCCCCTCCCCTCATGGTGTAATGGCCAACCCCGAAGTGTATTTTGCTAGCCTCAGAAAACTGAAGAAACGACTTGAGCGTGTTCATTGTCACAAGAGTGTAAACGAACTTCTCCTTCTCCGTGACAACGCAAGGCCTCACATACAAGTCTGCTCATCCGAAAGGAGTTCACAAAACTTCATTGGACTGTTCTTCCTCGTCCACCCTACAGCCTGGATATCTCGACTTTCGACTTCCATCTGTCTGGAAGAGATACGTGGATGATGGGAACGTTATCGATGCAGCAAGAAATTGACTCCGACAGTGGCCAGCTCAGTGGTACCATGCTGGCATACAGGAGCTCTCATAAGGTTTCTTGTCCGCCTCCAGTAGCTGAGTGGTTAGTCTTACGACGTCCGCTCCGAGCAGAAGCAACGAACGAAACCGAACAAAATGAGATTAAAAACAAAACAAAAAAGTGGTCAGCGCGACAGATTGTCAATCTTAAGGGCACGGGTTCGATTCCCGGCTGGGTAGGAGATTTTTTTCCCCACAGGGACTGGGCGTTATGTTGTCCTGATCATCATCATTTCATCCCCATCGACGCGCAAGTCGCCGAAGTGGCGTCAGATCGAAATACTTGCACCCGGCGAACGATCTACCCGATGGGAGGCCCTAGTCACACGACATTATAAGGTGTCTTAAGGCCGCCGCATTGAGATGAGTCTGTTTAAGGATGAAGTTTTGCAGATAAAAGAGTGGGGAATAATATGCAGCGTTGGAATCTTGAATAACATCAAACTGCTTTCAGAAAAAATGTTGCATTGCTTTTTCTACGGCCATTCATAAAAAATAAAAATAAAGACAGTAACGAAATCCAATTCCTTTCATGAATTCCAGTTACTTTTACTCCCCTCTCTTCGCTTTGATTGTTAACCTCAGTCTTCTTCGTGAGCTTCGACCAAACATGTGTGGGTGCTTACTACTGTTACATAAATGAAAGTTATGTTAATTTGTAAACAGTGCAACTAAAAACGCTGCTTGATGTCTGTATGTTGCAGGTTGGCATCCATCTGCGATGGCTGTACAACGTGATGAATACAATTTAACTCTCCAGCAGACACGAGGATAGCCTTGCCATTCTTGCAGATATTGCAACTGTGGGAAAAACTTCCAGCTTCAGAAGTGTTACAAATGAAACCTAATTTATACGTGAGGCATCCAGTGTAATTTACCTAAGAACTGGTTACTGAATTTTAAGTCTGTCTATTATGTGGACAACTGTTTTTTGACAATATGCCTGAACATGTTTCAGCATCTTTGTGCCGTCATCAGTGAACGCTGTTAGAGCTTTAAAGCCATGACTAAAATTTTGTACTTATCTGATATATAGCACTAAGTACAATGAACTTGTAAGTCGGAATTGTGTATGAATTTTTAAGTCATTAACAAAAATCCGAACATTAGAGCAAAACTATTCCTTCACCTAAGATTGCTTAAATAAACTATGTGAACATGGACATCATGTCTTCTGTCTTCAGTCTGGAGCAAATTCTCATAGGACCCAGGTCACTCCAGTATCACGTGAACAGAGATTTGTTACAAATCTGTAGTGGCTTCTTAGCGAATATTTATTCTTCTTGTCGTGAATACTTGGTAACAAATCATCTTGCCGTTGTTGGAAGCTCCTTTTTCTGCCTTTCCATGTGTACGAATTAAATCTGGATTTTTAAACTCGGCGTTCTGCAAAACAAAACGGTTTTCCTCTTTTATTGCTCACCCAGACGTTTTCGACCCCTGTGTGTCCTCTTCAGAGGGCCTTGTTTTTCTTCTGTGTAATATTAACAAAACTTTCAGTTGTTTTTCTGTTTTCAGTCTGCATATTATAACACATGAATTTAAATTTTTTGTGACTGCTTACCTGAAATTTTTCAGTTAAAAATTTTATCGTACTGATTGGTTTACTTTTATTTGTCATATGGTTTTATGAAGTGAAATATCAATTCAGTGCCGTTTTGTGTCTTGAAATGAAGCGGATGGGGCTCTTTGTATTATATTTAAAGGAAACACTGAGCATCAGATACAATTTTTAACAAGCAGTAATGTTATTCTTACCGAATATAGATGTATACCAGGGAAATTGTGCAGAATATACTTAGAAGAGGCGGTTTCATATCAGCAGCAGCTAGGCTAGCGTTCAGCTTGATACGAACTATTCTCCTTGCAACAGAGATTTTGAATTTTACTGTATATTTTAATGAATGGATCTTACGTATAACAAAAGAAACAATAAAATGCTGTATTATTAATTTCTTGAATATTCGCTCGTACAATTCATGTTATTTTTCCTTCTATATTTGTCTTTTAAATTTTTGTCCCCAATATTCTCAATTGACTTCGCTGTTACATAATACACTCAGTGTCTTCTATAATGAAATTTGTATATCCAGATCGTACATGCACGACTAATTTTTGTATTTCACTTATTATTCCGTTTCCAGGTTGCCTATCACTCAACTTTGTAGTCCTTGTCACACTAACTACAAAGTTGTCTTCCAATGATGATAAGTAAATATGATCAGATGCGTGACGAAGGGGTCTTTAGTACAGTACAAAAACATTGCAAATAAAAAATGTAAATTTACTGCCAACATAAAAAAGCGAAGCATCCAGAAGGGGAGGGGAAATTAAATGAAAATTCACGAGTTGAGAAGGTACGTGATGTTGTTTCAGTGGTTACAAAATTGAATCAAATTTACAAACAACTTGGCAGTATGAACCCACTTATCAGTAAGACGTTGTAGAGCCTCTGTCCTGGATGCGCTCACTGTTTCAATTGGGCAGGGTGGGATAAAGACATTGGATCCTCTCCTGAGGCAAACTGGCTCACAACTGTTGTACCTGATTCTTGATATCCCATATACTGTGCACTGGGACAGAGTTGACTTCTGTCATGTTTCCACGTTGTTCTATAGGGGTCAGGTCTGCAGATATTGATGGTCACACGAGTATATCAGCGTCATGCAGACTGTTCATAGACACGTGCCATGTGTGGACAAGGATTGTGCCGTTGAAAAATGGCACTGATATTGTCGAAATGGCTCTGAGCACTATGGGACTTAACTTATGAGGTCATCAGTCTCCTAGAACTTAGAACTACGTAAACCTAAGTAACCTAAGGACATCACACACATCCATGCCCGAGGCAGGATTCGAACCGGCGACCGTGGCGGTCGCGCGGTTCCAGATGTAGCGCCTAGAGCCGCTCGGCCACTCCGGCCGGCAAATGATAAATTTTTTGTAACATATTTATCAGAACCTCAAGATAACTTATATGGTGGTCTTCTATCCAAATACGGTTTGATGCAGTTCTCCCCCTGGAGAACGGTACATAACTATCGCAACCTAAGTTCTAAGTCTAGGGAACTGATGACCTCAGATATTAAGTCCCATAGTGCTTAGAGCCATTTAATATTAAAAAAAAGAAAAATTATCATTTGCGGCCTGTGCTCTCTCTATCGTCTGTACCCCAGTTCCCTAGTATGATTGGAAACATTAATTTGCTGCTGCTCTTATCCTTAACGAACCTAGCTTCGTCACTAAAATTTTGTGTTCAAGGTCATCCACGGATCAAAAAACATTCCTGTTACTGCTGTCTACGTCACGAAATAGTACCTTTATAAACTCTACTATCACGGATGTTGTACTTCTACTACTTCAAAATTATTTCTATAATTGAAACTTACTGGCAGATTAAAACTGTGTGCAGGACCGAGACTCGAACTCGGGACCTTTGCCTGTAGCGGGCATGTGCTCTACCATCTGAGCTACCCCAGGTTGTGGCTAAGCCATGTCTCCGCAATATCCTTTCTTTCAGGAGTGTTAGTTGTGCCATGTTCGCAGGAGAGCTTCTGTAAAGTTTGGAAAGTAGGAGACGAGGTACTGGCAGAAGTAAATCTGTGAGAACGGGGCATGAGTCGTGCTTGGGAAGCTCAGATGGTGGAGCACTTACTCTACCTAAATTGCATTTCGCCTGATTCGATTGCGACCCACATAGCGCAGCTGTCTTGCAGGTCCTCTAAGCGCCCATCGGCACAGTCGTTTCGCTATTGAAAATGGTTCCAACAAGTCACCACTAGAAAACACTGCTCTGTATCGCAATAACTCAAGATGTAAAGTAATACCAAGGTACTACAAATATCAGGGAACATCTTTTCACAGATAAAACGGTTCTTCAGGCTTGTAATCTCACATTTATTGCAATAAATGACATACATGAAATGTTACCACTCTCATTATTACGTCAGACAGGTAATTCACGTAGTAAGTTCGTCGTATTCTCTCTCTCTCTCTTTTTTCTCTCTTTCTCTCCTCCTCCCTCTTTCTCTCACTCACACACACACAGTATTTTTTTACTTTTATTTTTATTTGTTTGTTATGCTCGACTATCGGCGAGGCACGAAAACGTTCTTAGTTTTGAGTGCACTTACGAAAGATACATAAAAACAACTATTAGTAACTACGCTCCAGTCCCTAAACCCAATTACAGAAATGTGAATCAGACAGATTACGTATTCCAGGCCGTAGCAGCCGCGTCTTTGAGACGTCAGCTATTGTCACTTCCCAGCCCACTGTAGGATCACATCGGTTCGTCTTTTTCCTGCTGGTAATGTAACTGATATTTGGCAACAAGGTAAGGTATATTTGGCAACTCTGTGATCGACGAGTTACTTCCTGGTGTGCAGGGAATTAAGTCTCATAGTTCACTTGATTTTTCCTGTCATTTCCATTGAATAATCTGAGTTATTATTCACGCTTGAGCTGTAACAAAAGATTGTACATTTACGGTTTTAAGCCCAGGAAAGTCGTTGCACGTGAAAATAGCATCTAATCTCGTCCTTTAAATAGCGATTTAGCAGTTTAGCCACTACTGGTCTCGCAAGAGGAGACCTCGACGCATGCCTCTTCCCTAGCTCTGTGGAAACGTGCTAACGTGAGAAACGACGTCTGCTATGGTTTGCGGTTCCAGTCTTGCTGACGATAACGTTTTTATCCCTTCTGTGAAAGAGCTACAAGCAGTCAGATCACACATCAATAAGGAAATCGCAAGAAAATAATTTCAGCTCATAGTGCAATGGTGAAAAACTTACAATGCTGCACAACAGGTAACGCCTCATTCCGCTGCTGACAAACAAATTTTGGGTTTCTACGAATACATAACTTTATTTATGAAATGCCACATTTGCATACCACTTGAGTATGACACAGCATACCAATCAAACACAGACCCAATAGAAATATAAGTGATTAGTATTTTACTAATTCGTGTCGAGAGAGGCACGCTTGTGTACAGATACTCAGTTTTATTGAAACAGACTTTCGTCGTGAGGTTACCGTGGGGAGTTTTATTTCATTTCTTATAATACAGTGCACAATTTTCGTACGGTTTCTTTTAGTGTTGTTAAAACATTAGTTAACATGAGAGAGAAATTAATCATCAACGATATATGCGAATTCTCTGATGTTATCTATAACAGTCTAACAATCACATGCAGTTTATTGATTACATGCATGTAGAAAACTTGTCCTGAATTAAAGCTGTCAAACAAGGTTTTATGAAAAATAAAATGCCACTGTCACACGACAGCTAATGTAGAAAATACTTTTATGACGTATTTTGGCACCATGCGCTCTCCCCATACATAATACAAAAGTTTCGAGATGCATCTGCTGCCTGGCCATCTGTTAAACCTGATAAGAACAAAATGTCGCAGAAGTTAGCTCTTTTTCCACGTGCGACTATTTTGTGTTGAGAAGTGAAGGGAATTATGTTCAAAGTTCCATTAGATCGGTAACTTCAGCAGACAGCAGTATGGCGTTTTAAAAAAATATAGCAGTGAATGTACCCAAACTCGCGACATCCTGTCAACAGTGCGTAACGCTTGCCGTTACGCTACTAGCTGACACAGAGCTAAAACACCTCCAGAACTCAACAACAATTCCTCCAGAACTTGTGCATTGCACAGTGCTGTGAGATAATGCATATGGCCGGATCTAGACTTCTGAGAGACAGACAGTTACAGCTTTTCTTTTGCACTGCACGACGTTTTTAACAAACTGATAGCGCATTAGAGTATCTCAAGTCGAAAGGAACACTTCCTGTTTAAATTTCTGCATCCTACACTGTTGGCAGTTCTGTGTAGGTGTCAGTTACGTGATTTTATTTCAGTGATTACAAAATAGAGTCGAGTGTATGCACTGGGTAGCCGTGGCAGCTAGTTCATGGCGATTCGGTCAACCAAGTAAATGAATGTACTGAACATGCTGCAAACCACTACAGGGAGTCTGTGTGTCAGAATTCTCATCCAGTGTGGCGTAACATTGTTATTATATACAAATTAGTGACAGAGAAGAGAATTTGGTGGTCTCTTGTATTGATGGTAGGTTCATATACTTATGGTCTGGGTTCGATTCCAACTTCTGCTGATGATTTTTGATAAGGAGAGACAGATTCTGTTCTCTTCTGGCTACGCCAAGTGAATAAGGTATAATAGCATTGTGGTCTGGCATTCATGTTAAACATGATATTCCTCCTCTACCAAGTAAACGTTAGGTTGAACCACAATAAAGTCAGGAGTCGCGACACGTAGAAACTCTTATCAACAGTAACCTTTCTTATACTAGTTATTTATTTCTAGTGACGAAACAAACGCTATGTAGGATCACAGGACACTTATTTCATCTTTTATTTGAGCTTCTGTATGTCGATAAAATTGGTTTGAGCTTCTGTATGTCGATAAAATTGGTTCTGATCTGGGAATGCAACTCAGACCGCCCTTAACGCGGAATTTGATCCCTTCGTGGCAATACAGCTCGACTGCAATTTGTTGTTTGTTCAAAAATGTAGATTCCTCAAAAACCTCTCCACATACTGCGCTTGAAAGGGTTCGAATCCTGGCCCGGCACTAAAGCTTTCATTATGTGTTATCAAGCTTTAGCATGAGAACACCTATCTGTTGGTGGGTAATAATTTTGATTTTTAATGTATTGTCATTCGTTGTCAACACTAACGGTATCTGACGTTTTTGAGTCCTAGTGAGACACAGAACTTTTTTCGAAATCATTATAAATTGAAGGATGTTATGCCGAGCAGCTGATGGAGAAAAATTCGGCAGCTGACGTCTCTTTGTGTGCAGTCAACAACGATATGTGTGGGGCTCGATTCCCAGTCAGCACTGAACTCTTTGTCATATTATTTCTAGTTCAAACATGCTCACATGTCGCTGCTGGTGTAACAAACCCATTTTTAACGTTCGTTTTCTCTAGAGTATAGCAGCGATAGTTGCCAGGTTGAAGTCCTGGGAAAGAAAAAATTAATGTCTCGTCTCGTCCTTTCAGTTAAAACATCTAGCTACTGCCGAGAAAATCCGGTATGTTACAGTTGACTGTGCTTCGATGACAATCCAGTTAGGTTCTGGGTTCGAATCCCTGTCCAACACAAAGCTTTACCTCACGGCATTTCAAGTAAGTTATTTGTGAAGAAGCAACATTTAACATCTCTCGCAGTTCGTTAACGAGGACAATAGATGCTGAGTAGGAATTCGCGTCCGTTAACAAAGTTTACGTTATGTAATTTAAAGCTGATATTTGCTAACTGATACTGTCTAAAGTCGAGGTATATCATTCTCTGTATGCCTAGTCAGGAATGACTGTCAGTTTCCGTCAGTCACGAAGTCTTTGCTTAGTCTGTATGAACTGGGTTTGAATCCATATGCAGAACGAGACGGTTCGTCGTGTCATTTGAAGTTCATACGTATTCTCAACTAGCTGCTCGTGAATAACTTAAATTTTTAATGTCATTTTGTATTAAATAATAAGTACGGTTTGTTATTTTGAGGAGGAAATCATGAATACAACGAACTTACTACGTGAATTACCTGTCTGACGTAATAATGAGAGTGGTAACATTTCATGTATGTCATTTATTTCAATAAATGTGAACTTACTAGCCTGAAGAACCGCCTTATCTGTGAAAAGATGTTCCCTGATATTTGTAGTACCTTGGTATTGCTTTACATCTTGAGTTATTGCGATACAGAGCAGTGTTTCCTAGTTTTGACTTGTTGGAACCATTTTCAATAGTCAAACGAATGTACCGAGGGGCGCTTAGAGGACCTGCTAGACAGCTGCGCTATGTGGGTTGCATTCGAATCAGGCGAAATGAAATTCAGGTCGTTCAGATACTTTTGAGCAAGACTGTACATGAAGATGGGACGTTCGGTTGCACGGGCCACAACTTATTGCTTCTCTCCATTCAGCACTAATTATCCCACAGCAGGATTGCTCTCTGACCCGACAGCAAGATGATAGCTTGCAGCAAAATAGCACAGTATCTTCCCTGCCCTGTGTTTGGCCCTCACGAGGAGGCAGACGCTGAGTTCTTTGTGCAGGCAGATAGATCTCCAATGTCATAAAATCGTCAGTGAGCTGAACAGAAATTTATGGGGTAATACAACACAAAGGTATCGGAAAATAATGTCAGATAATGTGTATAAAACCATTAGAGATCTGACGAAAGTAAAACCGTAGGACAAGACGTTGTATGACTAGAAATGGTTAAGTCTTGAGGTATTATTATAGAAAAGGAAACTGCTAAAGTGTTTACAGAAAGTTCACAGAGGGAGATGGTTTCTCAAAGCTGGAACAATGGTGCAATAGCACTCTATGAAAAGAAAGAACACTAAGAACAAGAAATAACCACTACAACCCAACTTGCCTACACCACATAAACACTAATATTATCACGACCAGCGTAGAAAATAACATAGGATTGTAGTTAAGCAAATGAATATATTAGATTTAGGAGTGGATATAGCACAATTGACCACTTGCAAGCAGTGAACAAAATTGCAAAACGGGCAGTTCGTATGAATCACCACTTAGATTTTTAAAAGCTTTGATTCAATATCATCAAAATATTTTCTATCAACCCTTCAGAGACAAGGAATTTATTGAACTTTGGTCAGTATACTGAAAATGTAATCGATGCTACAACTTCCATTAGAAATTAGCAGGTCGGTGTGAAGTTATGAGCCGGCCGGAGTGGCCAAGTGGTTCTAGGCGCTACAGTCTGGAACCGCGCCACCGCTACGGTCGCAGGTTTCAATCCTGCCTCGGGCATGGATGTGTGTAATGTCCTTAGGTTAGATTTAATTAGTTCTAAGTTCTAGGGGACTGATGACCTCATAAGTTAAGTCCCATAGTGCCCAGAGCCATTTGAACCATTCCTTTGAAGTTCTGTTTTGGAGGAGGACTCATCCAAGATGAATCCATTTGCCAATATTTTCACACGTTCGAAGGGAAGTCTGTGTGTCCTTAAAATGAAAAAAAACCGAAAAGGGATACATATTGCTGGGACTTAATTGAACCGATTTAGTTTTTCTGATGATAATTGTTTCCTCTAACGCAGGTAAACTTCAACTGATGGAAGAGAAACGCAGTGAAAGCAAGGCTGAAAATCATCTACACCGTCTGTGAAAAGGAGTGATGGAATTTAAAATGAAATCGTAGAAAGAGTTGATGAGGTTGCATATTTCAGAAATCTGAAGAAGGCAGTACGAACAGGAAAATACACAAACAGAAAAGTAAAAATAGTATGGTGTGGTTTTGGCAAAATGAAGCTTGTAATGTATCAGAAACGGGAGATTTTTAGTCAGCATTTCCAATTTTGACTTATGGTGGTGAGATAAAAACTTTTAAAATGTAAATCATAAAAAATAGGGGACTCTGTGATCGATGGAGAGATGTATTTTGGGAATTATTAGGCTGTAGAGAACAAACTCCAGTGTCGAACTCTTTTACTGTACAGTGTAAAATACACTCACTTAAACACTGGCACAACAAAAATGATGACCACAGCCACGAGAAGTGAAGTCATTCTAAGCACCTCTGAAACACTGTAACAACATAGCTTAAACACTACATACTCTTAGTTGATTCATTCAGCTTTCTATTTTGTTCAACATCCCATCGTTGAACTTCTGTAATTAGTGTACGAATAATTTGATACTGTAATGAAGTGCAGTCTCTGTAATATGCACAATATGAACAAATGATCTTTTGTCTTCCTCATATAATCTCTTTGGTTATCTTTAAAATTAAATTATTTTATTTAAATAATTTTGTGTAGAACTACCAATATATACAAATGTTCTGTTTTACTTAAAATGTTTGCTTGCTGTTATGTAAACTGCTGACCTTTACTTAGAGTTCTTAGTTATTTTGTATGTAAAAGGTGTTGTGGTTCCCCTCGGGAACGGAACTGTGCAGCGCGCGTAAATTGTGGTTGGCCTACGTAGAAAAGGTGGAACCATGAGTCAGTCGGGGACGAGCTACCAAACTATCAACTACTCATGTAAAAGTTGTGTATTGTGCTGATTCCGAGAGAGGCTTTTCCTGACGCTTTCCAGTGCCTTGGTCGGATGGAAAAAGAGCTGGAACTATTCTGAAATTGGTATCTATCATCGCCACCAAAAAATGCGGAGTCCAGCAATTATACCTGCAAATCCACCTAACGCCATGCAATCGCCACCACGTTGTGCAATCACTGTAATGGAACACTACAGTAATGTACAGTGAAGGATCAGCTCATAGGATGTTATAGTGTACCCAAATATAAGGTAAAATTTGAGTGAACTCTTGTATCTGCCGTGATTTATCGTCAGTCACATATCCACTTATGGTCCCTCCCACGCTAAAGTATTTACCGAGTGTCCTTTATTGAAGGTATATTAAAATTAATATGGCATTAGAATGTGCTAAAATTAATATTGTTTGTTGAAAGGATCTTACAAATATCTCAAATTTGTGTTTCACTGCAGTACAATTTCAGAACTGCAACTGTTGAGAGTTATTTGTTCATGCTTGCTAAGTACTTGTTTCTCTAGTGTACTGCAAGTGTGTTTAGTTTGCTCTGTAACAGAGGGCAAGATTAAGGGCCCCCCCCCCCCCCCTCCATTGAAAGTAGTTCAAATGCACAAAGTTACTTAATTATAGAATGTTTTAATTACTCTTGCTATTCAAGTCAAATTCTGTACAATATTGGGTTCCTCTTGCGTATTGAAAGTGCATGTTAATAGTGTAATAGGATCCTCAGTTTATCCTTTATGCTCATGATAAATAACAATTAATAGAAAGACCACTATCTATGAAAAGAGTAACTTTTTTAATTCAAAATTCAGAGAGAAATTGTTTGTTAGTGAAATACATTTAACTTTCGTTCTACATAGAAAAGTATTCAGCTGAGAGAGACTTAACCTATGACCAGTTCATAATAATGCAGTAAACTCAATTTACAATTTTTTGTCAGATAGGAAAATGTTTGAAAAGTAATACTGAACCTATGTCCAATCTATGATTATACAGTGAATATTAATAGTAATGTTATGAAGACCATTCAGTTTGAATAATCCCTGAAAGTAATAGTGTGTATGGTTATCTGTTATACTTATGCAAATAGTTTGTTCTGCTCTGTCAGTTCCAACCTTACCGTGAACATATGCAGCTGTCAGAGTTCAATGCACTCTCGAATGACAAAAGTATAGGCTGTGTTTGCCCATTGAAGTTACTTATTTTCAGTTCTTGAATGCGAACGTTACTTATTCTCTTGCCTTATTAGGCTGGAGACAGTTTTCTTTATTCTTTGAACAGTGTAGACAGGTAAAACATTGTTTGTTACTGTTTATATATTTACGTAATTTCGACTTTCAGTTGCGATAAGCCACCTCCGTTAGGTACAATACGGTCAACATAACAAAATTCCTCTCAGAGGGTAACACTGCTCTGCTTCTTTATACTATAACTGCTTGAATAAAAATAATTTCACTATACAAACTGCCTCCAGCTTTGAGGTTATAGTGTAGCAGTAACGGACGGAAGTGCTATGCGTGGCTTTTCCGTGACAGGACTATTTGTTCTGTTGGGGCATAGTACGCTATAAACCAAATTTGGTATTTGATTGCACAAGCTACGTAAATGCAATTGTAGTGCTCCGGAGGGAATGCCCAAGCCTGTCTGTAATTCAAACGGAAGGATCGTGAATGAAACATGCGCATGCACAACCAAGAACGAAACAATCACAAAAAATTCCAATAACGGAAGTCAATCTGATGTATATTATGTTCAGAGGTGATTCAGTTGCGAAAGCAAAAGGTAAATAGTGAAGCTTCATACTGCAGTGGTGACAGCCCCCATGTGTTAGTCGCGATCTTCATTTGTTTCGCCTTGCATTCGAGCAATAGTTCTGGTCCAGATGTAAGATATCCATTCCCCCTCCCGTCTCGAATTTACTGTATAGGGTGACTTTGTACCACAATGGCATTCCAACGTTGATCTCCGACTGTGTGCTGGATCTGTGGTAATGACGTCGTCGGCCATGTCCATTGTAGATGATGATGGCTCCAGGTTCACTGTGCATTTGATCGTCTGGCGGCTGCTACGCCAGAGGCCGCTGTGGAGTTCTCTGTGAACAGAAGAACTAGACGTCAGCTTGATGATCCCTTCTAGGAATGCTGCCGCTCCGTTGTTTTTGTGCGACGCCCGTTGCATCACTTTGTTTTGGTGGAAGGACAAGACCTCAGGTTGTAGGTGTGTTTGGCTCTAGCGGTAATAGTTTGGCCTGCGGGGATGTCTATCTGCATCAGAGGTCTGCCTCCGGAGACCACCGCAGAGAGTGGCGCCCAATTCGACTAGCATCTGTTCATCTGCGAGCAAACTGGCGTACAGTGTGTAAACTTTTAGATGACAGACCGCTCCCTAGTCCTGAATCGGTAGAAGTTGGTAAACGTCGGGAGGCTTCGGTAGGCACGCAGTTTCGACTGCTGCCAACATTACGTAGCTGACAGTGTTGTACAAGGTTGCCATTGTTGTCTGCTTCTTTATTGTTTTGCGCTGTGCTGTTCTGCGTGTTTTTATTGTGCAGTTGTGCTAAACATTATCAAAATGAGTGAAGAGGTAGTTGCTGGCCCATCTCGGGAGTCGCCAACAACCCCTACCGGTAGCCCTACGGTTAGAAGGAAACCAGTATTACGTAGCGATGCTCGCAAAATTATATTGCGTGTGATTGAATGCTGCGAAAGGGAAAGGGAGCAGAAAAAAATTGCTTCACCACATTTACAAATCTTCAGTGAGAGCTGCTACATACACAGGACACAGCATGTGTAGCATTGGAAGATTCAAGCAGTTTTCCAGGAATCATCTTGGCGTATCACCACAAACGCCTGGCAAGAAAAGGTGAGTTTCCATTTCAGATATTTTGTTCGCGATCACTTTGAAGGAACCCCGTATTTCGTCCTAATTACCTTATATTTCATTTTTCCTTGCTACCGTATTGCTTTGTACAGAAAAACCATTGGTTACTGTATTATTTCGAAACTCATTCATATTACAGTACATTTTCAAATGGTTTGTGATCGCATAGTAGACAAACATACATACATTCGTTTATATATATTTTAATGTACAGTTTTGTTTACGAACAACATTTAAAGCGAGTTTTGCTACCAAGCCTTTCATCTGCTTTCGTGTGATCATGACGCGCAATTTGCAGTGCCAGCACTGCAATTGGTAGGCGTGCCATGTCCCTCTCTTCCCCCCCACCCCTCCCCCCGACCGGCTCGTCTCCCCTCGCCAGCAATGCTTGCTTCCTCCTCTCCCCGCACACCCCTCACAACTCGGCCGTCTTACCACACTACCTGGTATGTTGTGGTCATACTGCTGCGGTGCTGGTGCTTCCACCGGTGGCTGGAGAAGCGTCGGTGGCTCGCGACCGTACGGCATCTCCGTCAAACCAGGGCCATTTAGTGCGTTCCTCCGACAAATATTTAGGAAGGGTGTACAGGTCCCTTTTGAACTGTTCAAGGCGATATATTCGAAGTAAATAATGAAAGGGCTCTGAATAATATTATATGGACATAAACGACAAATTAATTATGAAAATGTATTAAATTAGCTTCCAAGAAAGACTATATCGATTGCAATGTAATAAAAAGACATTATTTAAAGTAGTGCCTAATGTTCTCGAAACTAACATTATTATCTTTGTCATTATATATAAGAGAAAAAAGATATTTAAAATCACTTGGAGTCAGATCAGTAACAATAATTTTAGGAAGCCCTTCTACACTACTACTTTAGTAGTGACTTTTACTTTTGTAGTTGTCATTTTCGTCATCATTTCGATTAAGTACAGGTAACCAGGAAAGGCATTATGATGATTAGCTGCTACAGTCCGTGGATGGTTCCTGCCTAATCTGCAAGACTTGGTGAAATCGTATAAAAGAACATGGATATTCGGCATTGGAAACCACCGAGCCCACAGAAGCAAATACAACAACAAATTTTGTTTCTCACAACAATTACTGCGAACACGCTAGCAATAAGTATTCTAGATCATGTAAAGGTGAAGCAACGTATATCACAGAGAAAACATAAAGGCACAATCAGCTTTAAAACTTAGCAGACTGTATTAAAGTACGCTTATTCTTTTCTGATAAAGCAACTCTATAATCATCACTTACTTAATGGGGTCAATACCAAAATTGTTTACTTATATTTCTACACAAGGGTACTATGTTCAACGGTGAAAGCTTAATGTTTACGTTGAAATCCAAAAATAGTAAGCATTATTAAAAACTTACCCACCCAAGAAGCACCATGCGCAGTGGTGAATTAATTAAACAATTAAAAAAACGTAAAGTAACATCAAATGCACGCCGACCAAGCAACCGGCCCGCACTGCTGAGATTCGGGTAGCTCAGCTTACGCCTCCGCTAGGACCACTGAATAGACAGACCGACGCCCCACACAACGGGCAATTGCAAGAAGACGATGTACTTTCTAAAACAGATAAAAACCAGCCAGTTTCAAGGCTGATGACACTCGTAAGAGGCATGAGGGTAGAACATGTACACATTGCCTCTATAACATTGCCTTTTAAGTTGTCCTTTGGTGTACGGCGAAAATTACCGTGCAGTTACGTTTACAAATGGCCGGCACGTTGCCTTTCCCTTGCATGAGAACGTTAAAACAAGAGTACAACTGCACAAAAAGAAAAGCTGTGCAGTTTATTTTGCTAGCGGCGAGGCTCTTTCCTTTAGAAAACAAGAGCACTGTTTACCCCAAACAAATACCATCATTCACGGCACAGATGTACCATCTAATGAAGCTGATTACCGCAAAAAAACTTGCCTTGCAATTAACATTAATCTTATTTGAGAAAATCAACACAGCATTCAATGACCAGATGAGAAGCGCTGCATGTTTAACAACTTCAGGGACAACGATAGTGAATGGGCGTCGTGAAAAAACCGCCATTAGAAGTGTGAACCATAAACAAGGCGCAATATTTCGTTTCTTTCACTTAGCATACTTTAACTACCGACAAGGACGTAATAACGCAACATCATTATCATAACGTCTCACAACTATAAATCAATGGTGACCAGTTAACACATTGTAAAGAAAATCGGAGCACAGTTTGACAAGGACACTCAGCATTCCTAAAACTGAAGTTCCTATGTGCTGTTTCTCTAGTATATGAGCAAGAGGAAACAGACAGGCGCACTTACACGCTTGCTCGATCGCGCACTGACGGCTCCAGCCCTCGTGTGTTCCACTAGCGCGCCTTCCCTATACACCGAACGGCAAGCCGCTCTTCACAACATTGCCCTTTCCTGCCAGCTGACTTCACATGGGGTCCTTCCACTGACGTCCTGATCCTGATCCATCCAGAGTATGCGCCGAACCTTTAAATTTCCTCAATCGTGCGCAAGACGCCTTCCCGTCACGGAACACGGAACTCAGTGCTGTTGAAAGAGGCGCTCTGAGCCCGAATATCGATACAGCGGTATGGCGTCTATTATGTCCGAGGCATTTTCTAACATGACTCATGGAGAAAATGACAGCCCTTGTATTTACTAATTCGTGATGCGAATGTGGCAGTTATGTTCACTGAAGACCCAAAGAACTGGTACACCTGCCTAATATCGTGTAGGGCCCCCGCGAGCATGCAGAAGTTCCGCAACAAGAGTCACGGATTCGACTAATGTCTGAAGTAGTGCTGGAGGGAACTGACACCACGAAGCCTGCAGGACTGTCCATAAATCCGTTAAGGGTACGACGGGGTGGAGATCTCCCCTGAACAGCGCGTTACAAGGCATCCCAGATAAGGTCAAAAAAGTTCATGTCTGGGGCGTTTGGTGGCCAGCGGAAGGTTTAAACTCAGAAGAGTGTTCCTGGAGCCACTCTGTAGCAGTTCTGGACGTGTGGGGTGTCGCATTGTCCTGCTGGAATTGCCCAAGTCAGTCAGAACGCATAATGGACGTGAATGGATGCAGGTGATTAGACAGGGCGCTTACGTACGTGTCATCTGTCAGAGTCGTATCTAAGCGTATCAGGGGCCCATACCACTCCAAATGCACCCCTGCACCCCCCCCCCCCCCCCCCCCCACACACACACACATCATTACAGAGTTTCCACCAGCTTGAACAGTCAGTCCCCTGTTGACATGCAGGCTCCATGGATTCATGAGGTTGTCGTCCATCCGCTCGATGCAATTTGTAACGTGACTCGTCCGACCAGGCAATGTGTTTCCAATCATCAACAGTCCCATGTCGGTGTTGACGGGCCCAAGCGCGGCGAAAAGCTTTGTGTCGTGGAGTCATCAAGGGCGTATGAGTGTGCCCTCAGCTCCGTGAGCCTATATCGATAATGTTTCGTTGAACAGTTCGCACGCTGATACTCGTTGACGACCCAGCATTGGAATCTGCTGCAATTTGTGGAAGGGGTGCACTTCTGTCGGGTTGAACGATTCTCTTCAGACGTCGTTGGTCCCGTTTTTGCAGGATCTTTTTCCGGCCACAGCGATCTGGGAGATTTGATGTTTCACCGGATTCCTGATATTCACGGTACACTGGTGAAATGGTCGTACGAGAAAATCACCACTTCATCTCTGCCTCGGAGATGCTGTGTCCCATCACATGTGCGCCGACTATAATCCACGTTCAAACGCACTCAGATCTTGATAACCTGCCACTGTGGCAGCAGTAACCGACCTAACAAGTGCGCGAGACACTTGTTGTCTTATATAGGCGTTGCCGACCGCAGTGCCGTATTCTGCCTGTTTACATATCTCTGCGTTCGAATTCGCATATCTATACCAGTTTAAATGTATTAATTTGAAGATATTTATGCTGGTGACTGAGGACTATTTTTTCAATGACATTGTCAGTGTTTACGTCATCCGCACACTAATAATTATAGCTCTTACAGGACATCTGTTTTTATGTAGGATAATACAAGTGGCAACACCAAGCCATTAGAATTTATTTTTCCATGGCAGTAGGTCAGCTGTGATCTGTCGACGTGTAGACGCAAAGTGGTTAGTTTGTACTGACAGTAGGAATCCACTTAGTGGTGCAGCTATGACCATGCAGAAAATGTCAGGTCGTAAAGTTTGTGACGTGTTTGTGGGAAGACTGTTCAACGCAGAGGAAACAAACCAACATACTGAGGTGTGCATTTATTAAGGCACCACATATAAAAATATCTGCACTTACAAACGTTGGCAACGGCCTTGCCGCAGTGGATACACCGGTTCCCGCGAGATCACCGAAGTTAAACGCTGTCGGGCGTGGACGGCACTTGGATGGGTAGGCCGCCATGCGCTGTTGCCATTTTTCAGGGTGCACTCAGCCTCGTGATGCCAATTAAGGAGCAACTCGACCGAATAGTAGCGGCTCTAGTCAAAGAAAACCATCATAACGACCAAGAGAGCGGTGTGCTGACCACACGCCCCTCCTATCCGCATCATCAACTGAGGATGACACGGTAGTCGGATGGTCCTGATGGGCCACTTGTGGCCTGAAGACGGAGTGCGGAGTGCACTTACAAACGTTACACGCTGTATATAAAAATTACTCAACTCAATTTCGTTCTGAAGAAAAACACATGGCTTTATGTTTAGAAAAAGCTTTTTCACGATTTGGAAAAAAAATATGTTCGGCACACAATAGCGGTTTGAACGCTTACGCTACTGATTATTCCCTGTTGTCTTCGTTGCTCTAAGACGGCGCCTAATGTAATACTGTAGACTGTTCCAGTGAAAACGTCACTAGAGAAGAAGTTGACCTTAATACCGTTTTCTAGTATTAAAAAGCTTTCCTCGTCTTGTGACCAAATGAAAAACACTAATGTCTGTGGCAGATGATTCACTGGGTGCGTTGAATGGGTTCCTTTAGAAATTAACTTCACGCAGTAGTTCCCCTTACAGAGGAATGCCCACAGTTGCTTTAAATTTGAAGGGCAACTTCTCACACGCTTCGAAGGAAGGAACTATAATTAGCGCTTTAAGTCCCGTCAACGACACAGTCATTAAAGACAAAGTGCAGACATGGATTTAGAAAAGACGGAGAAGAACGTAGACCGTGACCCGGGATTCGCCTGAAGCAGTTCAGAGAAATCATGGAAAAGCCAAATGCGACTGCAATTTCTGCACTACCGCGCTCGGCAATTACTCTGACATATTACTGTGTAAGAACTGTGCCGTCTGATTCTAGAACTGTCGTACGTACAGTAAGTAGGCTGTTTAGGTTTTTTTATTGGTAACGCCGACGCCACGTAGCGCTCTATATGAAAATCACTCTCTGTGCCGTGTGCAATCTGTGGCTGGTTTGCATTGTTGTCTGCCATTGTAGTGTTGGGCAGCGGCAGATGGATGATAACAGCGCGTAGCGTTGCGCAATTGGAGGTGAGCCGCCAGCAGTGGTGGATGTGGGGAGAGAGATAGCGGAGTTTTGAAATTTGTAAGAATGGATGTCATGAACTGATATATATATATATATATATATATATATATATATATATATATATATATATATATATATAATGACTATTAAGATAAATACATTGTTTGTTCTGTATTAAAATCTTTCATTTGCTAACTATACCTATCAGTAGTTAGTGCCTTCTGTAGTTTGAATCTTTTATTTAGCTGGCAGTAGTGGCGCTCGCTGTATTGCAGTAGTTCGAGTAACGAAGATTTTTGGTGAGGTAAGTGATTTGTGAAAGGTATAGGTTAATGTTAGTCAGGGCCATTCTTTCGTAGAGATTTTTAAAAGTCAAATTGCGTTGCGCTAAAAAATATTGTGTGTCAGTTTAAGCACAGTGTTGTATAATTTTTCCAAGGCGACGTTTCAGTACTCGATGTATACTGGGAAGAACTGTCTCTCATGTATCTAATCTAATCTAATCGACGCCGCACCTAACTCCTTATCTATTGAAACAGGTTTAAGATTGCGTAAACGCTCGTCGGATTGTGCACTTATAACGATGACATCATAAAGGTAGTTATCAGAAGTCGGTCTCTGTTGAATGAGTTGTTCGCGATAAAGTTCAAACATGGCGGCAGCACTTGTGATACCGAATGATAGGCGTTTAACATACTATAGTCCGAAATAACGACCTTGAAGTGCTGTGACGCCACGTCAATATGCAATTACAGAAATGACTACGTTATGTCTACCTTTGAGAAAAATTTCCCCCTTGTAATTTCATTAAAAGTTATCATGGCGTCTATCGTGTAGGTATCGATTTGACCGTTGCGCGTTTCTGGTGGGTCGCCACACAACAATCGTAAGGAAACGTTTGTCTTGTTGGTGATTACTAACGTAGCACATGCACTTGACGCGATTGGATCGAAGACACTGTCCTTAGGATACCTGTCTAGTTCCATTTTTACCGCTTCCCACGAGGCAAATAGAATGGGTCGGGTCTTGCAGAGTATGGTAGTGGCCTTTTGTGACAACCTTACGGCAACCTGATGTTGGCGCTCGTGTAAATACAAACTTTGTGCACAGTTCATCTATTTGCTTGATCGATTGCTTTGACATATTAGTCCCTTGGTACCGCTGACCTTCTCAATGTTTTTACTAGTGTAACAACAACGGATATTTCATGGATGCCAGGTGAGGGCTATAGGGAGGTTGATAAAGTTGCTCGCAGTCGTATGAGACGATGATGAGATTTTATGTTCGTTGGCCCGTATCCCAACAGCCTAGTTGAGGTCGCGCACCTATGTAACAGAACTGATTCTTTTACCTTGAGGCAAAAAATTCGTAACAGCAACCATAAGCATATGCTCTTGATTATTAGGGCTGAAATTGTTTTCTAAAATTTCGGTGGTCGAATATTAGAGAATTGGCCTACAGTGCAAAAGCGTCATGGGTCCTGATTCGATCTCAGCCATTTCTTAAATTTTGAACAAAAAACTTCAGTAATGGGAGTCGAAGACTTCTGGCATAACGAGTCACGCATGTTCTGCCAACGGTCTTGTCAAAGAGGACTAAGGGAAAGGCAGAAGATGACCAACGACCGGAGGATGCAGAAGGCAATAAAAAGCATTACATTAAAGACACTTGATATGCATCGCCTGCTTATATGGCCTGTAATTGAAAAAGGGTCATGGTGATCTCTCCATTGGCAAAAGAAAATGTATTAGTCCCCCATTCGGATTTCTAGGATGGGACTGCCAAGGTAAAGATAAACATGGAAAAAGTATCGAATAATCAACAAAAGAGTCACGTTCTACGAGCGGAATGTGGAAAGTCTGAAAGTGCAGAGGCTCTGTCTAGATATAGTGGGGTCAGCGAAACAGAAAGATTTATGATCAGATGAATATAGAGGTACATCAGCAGCAGCAGAAACTGATATAAAGGGAGTAGCAATCGTCATAAATAGGAAGGTAGGTCAGGAATCAGTTACTCTGAACAGTTCAGTGACACTAATAATTATCAGAGTAGACAGAAAGCCAACGCCAACAACAGTAATTCAGGAGTATATGCCGACGACACAACGAGAAGATGAAGTAATAGAGGTAGTATATGAAGTCACTGAACAGGTACATATACTTCTACATTTCTACATCTACATTTATACTCCACAAGCCACCCAACGGTGTGTGGCGGAGGGCACTTTATGTACCACTGTCATTACCTCCGTTTCCTGTTCCAGCCGCGTATGGTTCTGGGGAAGAACGACTGCCGGAAAGCCTCCGTGCGCGCTCGAATCTCTCTAATTTTACATTCGTGATCTCCTCGGGAGGTGTAAGTAGGGGCAAGCAATATATTCGGTACCTCAACCAGAAACACCCTCTCGAAACCTGGCGAGCAAGCTACACCGCGATGCAGAGCGTCTCTCTTGCAGAGTCTGCCACTTGAGTTTGCTAAACATCTCCGTAACGCTATCACGCTTACCAAATATCCCTGTGACGAAACGCGCCGCCCTTCTTCTTATCCTCTCTAACTCCTCCTAACCTGGTACGGATCCCACACTGATGAGCAATACTTAAATATAGGTCGAACGAGTGTTTTGTAAGTTACCTCCTTTGTTGATGTACTACATTTTCTAAGGACTCTCCCAATGAATCTCAACCTGGTACCTGCCTTACCAACAATTAATTTTATATAATCATTCCACTTCAAATCGTTCCACACGCATACTCCCAGATATTTTACTGCAGTAACTGATACCAGTGTTTGTTCCGCTATCATATAATCATACAATAAAGGGTCCTTATATCTCTATATTCGCAATACATTACATGTGTCTGTGTTAAGGGTCAGTTGTCACTCCCTGCACCAAGTGCCTATCCGCTGCAGATCTTCCTGCATTTCGCTGCAATTTTCTAATGCTGCAACTTCTCTGTATACTACAGCATCATCCGCGAAAAGCAGCATGGAGCGTCCGACACTATCTAATAGGTCATTTATATATATTGTGAAAAGCAATGGTCCCATAACACTCCCCTGTGGCACGGCAGAGGTTACTTTAACGTCTGTAGGCGTCTCTCCATTGAGAACAACATGCTGTGTTGTGTTTGCTAAAAACTCTTCAATCCAGCCACACAGCTGGTCTGATATTCCGCAGGCTCTTACTTTGTTTATCAGGCGACAGTGCGGAACTGTATCGAAAGCCTTCCGGAAGTCAAGGAAAATGGCATCTACCTGGGAGCCTGTATCTAATATTTTCTGGGTCTCATGAACAAATAAAGCGAGTTGGGTCTCACACGATCGCTGTTTCCGGAATCCATGTTGATTCCTACAGAGTAGATTCTGGGTTTCCAGAAACGACATGATACTCGAGCAAAAAACATGTTCTAAAATTCTACAACAGATCGACGTCAGAGATATAGGTCAATAGTTTCGCGCATCTGCTCGACGACCCTTCTTGAAGACTGGGTCTACCTGCGCTCTTTTCCAATCTTTTGAAACCTTCCGTTCCTCTAGAGACTTGCGGTACACTGCTGTTAGAAGGGGCGAGGCATGTGAAGGGAGATGTTAATCTAGTAATCAGGCGGATTGAAATAATGTGGCAGAGGAAGGAGATGAAGACGGTGTTACGGGAGAATACGGTTCGGAATTAGTAATGAGAAAGGAGAAAGATTAATGGGACACTGCAGTAAACTTCAGCTGGAAATAGCGAATGCTCTGTTCAGAAATAACAAAAGGAGGAGAAAAAGACCTGGAGTTACAGTAAGATTCCAGCTGAATTACATCATTGTGAGACAGAGATTCCGAAATCAGATATTGGACTTTAAGGCGTATCAAGGGCAGGGATGGACTCACGCCACAATTAGGAAATCATGACTTGGCTCAAGTTTGAGAGAATCACCAAGAAGAATCCACATGGAAAGAAGTGGGATACTGAAATGCTGAGGAACGACGATATACATTTCAAGATCTCTCAAGCTGCAGGCACGGCGATACTGAATATCACGGTAGGCAGTTTAGTTGAAAAGGAATGCACATCTTTGAAAAAGGCAGTCACAGGATTTGGACGGACAAGTATGGGTACAAGGAAGTTAACTGCAAAAAACAAGCTTGCGTAACAGAAGAAATACTCCAACTGATCATTGGGAAAGCAAGTATAAAAAAACCTTGGAACTAAAAACGAATACAGCAGTATAAAGCCTTAGGAATGAAATAAATAGGAAGTGCTCGACAGAAAAGGTGAAATGGCTGCAGCAAAAATCTGAACAACTGGCAAAATAAACGATAGTCGAAAGGACAGAAATTAAAAGCAAGCCTTAAGAGTGCAAGAAAAATTTCGCTTGTGAACGAAGAGCAAGAGTGGATAGATGGAAAGAGTACATTGAGGTACTCGACGAGGCGTGCAATGACGTGGTAGAAGAAGAAATGGGAGTTGTCATGGAATACACAGGGGATTCAGTATTAGATTCGGAATTTAACAGAGCTTCGGAAGAATTGCTAACAAATAAAGCAGAGGGCGTAGCAAACATTCCTGGGGTATTTCTAAAATCATTGGAGAAAGTGGCATCGAAATGACTATTCAGGTTGGTGTAGAATCTGTGAGACTAGGGACATACCATTAGACTTTCGAAAAATAGTATTCACAAAATTCCATATGTAGAGAAGCCAGGTAAATGCAAAAATTACTGCACAACCAGCTTAACAAGACACCTTCATAGCATCTGTGTACTTAGAGAAAGCGTTCGACAACATAAAATGACGCAAGATATTCGAAATCCTCAGAGAAATAGATGCAAGCTATAGGGAAAGACGGATAATATACAATCCGTATAGGTATCAAGAAAGAACAAAAAGAATGAAAAACCAAATCCGAAATGCTCACTTTAAAAAGGGTGTAGGATAGGGAACCAATATTTCTTCCCTACTGGTCATAGAAGAAGCTCTGATGAAAATGTAAGACAGGTTTAGGACTAGGGTAAAAATTCAGGGTCATAAATATCAACGATATGATTTGCTGATGATATTGATATCCTCAGTGAAATTGAAAAGGTATTACAGGATCTGCTGAATAGAATGAAGTCTAGTGAGCATAGAACATGGATTGAGAGTAAACTGAAGAAAGACAAAAGTAATGAGGAGCAGCAGAAATAAGATTAGTGACAAACTTTACTTCAGAATTGGGGACCGAAGTAGACCTTGTAAGTGAATCTTGGATTACACTGAAACAAAAAAGAAGAGATTGAAGCTTTTGAGATGTGATGCTATAGAAAAAGTTAAAAATGAGATGGGCTGATAGAAAACGAAATTCTCCTGGAATCATCGAGGAAAGAAATATGCGGACAACAGAAGAAAGAAAGGATGATGGGAGATTGGTGATGGGAGATGTGTTGAGACATTACGAAATAATTTTCACGACATTAGCCTCTTCAGATCCAAGCAAAATTTTTATATAATTTTAATTGCCTTTTCCTAAGGTTGTGTCACATGGATGTCATAAATCAGCATCGTAGTGGTAGTTTCATGTTACTGCTCATCCGGGTAGAGATTGATCTACGTCCAGCTGGCTGGACACTGGAACTCAAAGCGACCATCCATGATACATGGCCATGGAAGCAGTAACACTAAGTTATGTATTTCATTCTTTATTTAACACTTAGATATATTACTTACAGAGTATTAAAAATTATGCCACTAGAAAAGCAGTCTCAATCATAAATATTTCTAAAATTCTGTTAGTACATCGCAATCACTTTTCAGTCATGGAAGTCAAAGAAACTTTTTATGTCATTAGGAACACACAGATATACTTTGTTTTCGGATCATGTGAACTGGTTTTATCTTCGCAGTTCTTGTTTCAGCATCTCATCCATTCATTTTTATATTTAATTGGGCAGGGAGGCAAATGTCTACTCTCACCTTTCCTAACATTCTGTTTGTAATTTGACTTATCTTTGCACGTTTTCTAAGAGCTGCTTCATGATATTCAGATTTAGAGCCTGCGGAGCAAATGTCTTGTCGTGCTGCTGTTGCAGCCAAACTCGGGGATTCACCAATACAAATCTTAAAGTAGGTCCATGCCTGATTTCTTGCTAGCACCTAGTGCCTGCTGATCCTAGCTGTACTAAGTCCACAAGTTCACAATTGTCAAGTCAACGAGATGGAGGAAGAGTATTACAGGCCACTTCTTTGCGCCGCCATGACGCAGTGAGTGGAACATCTCAAAGTAGCCAACAGCAGAAACCAAATATCACTGAGAGAAAAAAAAGTCCACATACGGCTAAAGTGTCCAGCGTACTGGACACATGGTTGCAGTGTCGAAGATTTCCTAAAAGAAAAATAGAGAAGTAACGTCCAACTGGCTGGATGCGGGGACTGAAGAGGTTAGAGGGGGCTGTAAAGGGTAAAAACTGTAGATATAGATTGGAATACACCCAAAAAATAACTGAGGATGATAGGTGCAAGCGCTATTCTGAAATGAAGAGGTTGACAAAGGAGGCGTTTAAACAGAGGACTGATGACACAACATAAAGAAACTTCAATTTTTTTGGTGGAGTTCAGCGCCTCCGTTTCATGGATTTTTTATTTACTTTCTGGAGTACCATAACCCACGCATGTTTCATCTCCCACAAGAACTCGGCTTGAAAATTCACCACCCTCGTTACGTCCTACTCGCTGCATACTGGTGGTGCTGGCACTGGTTTTTTGCAATTCATTCAGAAGTTTCGGTATGTAGTGTGTGCACAATTCCCGCTAGTGAAAGAGATTTGTAACAATTTCACAAAGAATACATGTTGAAACTTAAGGAACTTCATTAAATGCTAGTGAAAGTTTCTCTTCTCTAAAAATTCTACATCAAAATTATGCACGAAGTCTTCAGTGATCGTCGCGCACTTGGCACTTCACAATGAATATTAGTACAGATATCCTTAAGCATTCTGATTTTGTTACCATTACATCACTCATAGTGTATGACTCCATAGATTTCGCTCCATAATTTCTTATCTTTCGTACACAGAATGTAAGGTGTCAGGGAAATCCAACACCTTCCATGAAAACCGTGACATGATAAGCAAATCCAATAGTATGTCACATAGCTCCGAATAAATCGCGACATTAAATTAACCAAAGTAATACGAGTAATGAGTGAGCAAATGGAATACCACAGACTAACACAAGAATGCCTAAATGCATGTCGTACCTTCCCACCAGGAGACCTACGCAGTTCCAAGGGGAGAAACGAGAACAGAAGCCGAGAGCAGAACCGTGTTAAGCTAGAAGACCCTACGATAAGGGATGGACTGGACACCCACGTCAGCAGCTAACCAGTAGGGCCACACAACCCGCACGTTTTAGCGTGAGACTTTTTCACGTCTCTGTTACGTCAAGGACCACCCCCCAGCCCAGGCTGAAAGCTAGAGCCTTCCAGAAAAACAGTATAGATCTTACGACAACACGAAAAGGGCCACTACCACCTGCAAGTTTTAGCGTGAGCCTTTTCACGTGTCTGTTACATTAGGACCACTCCCCAGCCCATGTTAAAAGATAGAGCCCTCCACAAGAACAGTATAGTTCTTACGATTACGCTAAAAGGACCACACCAGCTGCAGGTTTTAGTGTGAGACTTTTTAGCGTCTCTGTTACGTTGCAAACTTTAAAAACGTTGCCCCACCACGAAAAGTACAACGTTTCTCATTGGATAGACAGAATTTTTGTAGGTGGAGCTTAAGGTTAACATTGAGACCCTGATTGGTCAGATGAAAACACAGCCATATAGTATTTTTTTAAACCAACTTCGGTAAATTGTAGTAAGGAGAAGTTAGGAAAGATTTGCTTCCGAGATGGCGAGGTGAGCAGAGCTGTGCTGCCCGCCGCTGCCCTGACGCTACCTTAAACACCGACAAGGTAATGAACGCACGCGATGCCGCATTTTTGAGCGCATAAGGCTTCACTCAGAACTGCAGAAGTCTCATCTGTTACACCCCCTTTTTACGTAATACTAGTGTCGATCATTAATTAAAAATCATGGTGTTCACATTTGCCACTTGAAGAACAGATCTGAAACGCGATGATTTTTCTTTTATATAGTTATTGAGAAGCCACATCAGGCACTGTAATTTACAACAAGTTAGATAAGTAATTAAAGATAATTGAGGGTCACTGTAGACCATTTTGATAGTTTTCTCTTTGTGAAACTTAAATTAAACCTAGATTATAGATGTGATATAGGTCATCCTTCGATCGATTGTAGAACTTGGAAACCCATTCAGGGAATATTCGTTCACATTTTTGTTGAATGCAGTTGGTTTTTACCATCCTGTATTAAAACATTTCCTCTTATCAATAGTGCAATTTATAAACGATGTTTTGTGAGTAGAATAAAATTTCCAATGGTAAACTTAACTGCTTTTTCGACGTTATTTTACCAGCTAACTAAAAATAGGAAAGCCTTGAACCCTTTCCACTAAACTTAGTTAGTATTAAGATTTTTTTACAGGGAGTGCAGTGGAGCTGATGCTGAGATCATTTAGTATTTGGTTATATCATCGCTAGTCTCACTGAACTCTTCTGAATTCTACATGTCATGTGTGGTCTGGCGTCTCCTTACCAGCAACAGGTCCCAGGTTCAAACTAGTCAATTCCCTAAAAAACACGCTCAGAGTGTCGTTGCGCAAAAGTGGTAGGGAGACACAATATAGAACAAAAAGACACCACTATGAATGTTTAGAAAATGGCGACCCTGCCAGGATGGTAAAATACCATGATTGAAGGTCGACCACATGCCTAACTAGGTCAGAAAATGTCTTGTTGAAAAATTTATGTAAAAAAAAAATTTTTCCCTATAGTTATACATATTCAAAAACAGTAGCTGCAGCCATAGATAGTAAAAGTGTTCAAGAAAGTATTCAATAACGTTCTAGCAGAGACAACAGCATAATTAAGTTATGAATTTTAAAAATTATTAGAATTAAGTTTTCTCTCCAATGCAACCGTACAGTTGGCGGATACATCGTTGACAAGTTGGTTCTGATCCAACAAGTAAGTGAATGGTTTGTCAAGTCGTGTGAACCAAAAGTTTATGAAACGCATGTGATCGTAAGAGCGCATGTTGACGCGACGTAGGGCGCGTGAATTGCTTTTAAAACAGAAAATAAGGGATTCAGAAAGATTAGCAATGGTAGATCGAGACCTTGACCGAATTGAGGTAGAGACCCAGCATGAAAATGGACAGAGAATAGAGGACAGTGCAACAGATGATGCAGTATCACGAGAAATAGGACAGATAATGCACCATAACGTGGGTAATGTTCGCCAAGGCACAGAAAACCTAGGTCAGCATATGACAGTGGAGCAGGAAAGTAGAGAGACAGGCGATGAGGATTCTAACTTCCGTCTTGAATACGTAGAACCAATAGTACAAGTAATCAGAGCTCCCTCACCACAGAGTACAAGGAATGCGAGCAGAAACGTGTCACAGCAAAGTTCAATGCAATCGGTTGCGAACCAACACTTGGGCGAAAACACAGAGAGTAGGACGTCTGGACAAAACGCAAATAGGACCCACCAATCTGGCAGAATTATTACAACAAATTACGGAAACCATGACAAGGCAAAATAAAGACATAGCGAACCAAATTCAAATTCAGAATGCAGAAACCACGAGACAAATGCGTGAGATTAAAGAACAAAACAAAAAAAATCAGTTACACCTAAGTCATATTGAAGACGAGGCAAAAGAATCTCGAGAAGTGATAGGAAACTTAATAACAGGTTACAATCAATTGAGAACAGACATTGACAAGTTACAAGCTGACGTACAAACATTGCGTAATGACACTGAGGACGAGATCAAAACATTACGTAACAACACCCAGGGAGAAGTCAAGAAACTGAAGAAACAGATAAACGAAATTACTAGACAAGTAGCAGGTACAGCGGGTGAGATTGTTGAAAACAGTGTGTTACACAAACGTATCACAAAAGCAGCGCTGAAAAGATATGATAACCGCATAGTCAAAATAGAAGCGCAAACGAAGCGACAATTTCAGAAATTGCGAGCAGAGTTGTTGCAAACCATTGAAGAGCGCAGTGAACAGGATCGAACAAGCACAGAGTCTGCAGCCACATCAGTATCTGTAACAGCACCGGAAAAACAAACAATTAACGAAGATATTACGCATTTGCGATTCCAATCACAGGCGGAAAGTAGCATATGTGAAATCACACAGCCTGCACCGCGGGTACGCGAAAGTTACAGTGGACAATATCCAATGGATCTACCACAACCGGAAAGAACGACGGGAGAAATGATCAGAAACAAAAGTGGCGAAGAATCGCGAATTTCATATGGAACTATGACGAAGTATGACAATGATCATTTCCTCACAGTCAGAAAATTTCAACACTTTCGAGAAGGAAACTCATTACATCCACGAATTTTTATTGGTCAATTCCGAGTAGGATTACCAGAACACTGGACGCTAGCACACAAATTAGACTTTATATGTTCACACATGTCAGGAACAGTGGTAGAAACCATGCAGAATGTTGCAGCGACATGCCGATCGTACGAAGATTTCAGACAGAGGTTTCTCTCACGATATTGGCCCAAAACGAAAACGAAAGCAAAAAGCAGTGGAATCCACAAGACACAGTACGAAGAAACAGTAATTACGAACCACGTGATAACTTCGCACCAAGAAACGACAATAGACTTCAACAAAGAACCAGTTATGGATTTAGAAGAGAATATGGCAATAACTATAATTCATCCAGGAACGGCAACAACTATTACAGAGGGAATAACGACAACCGGAACAGGTACTGGAGAACCAATAGACCGACAAATTATCAACAAAGACACCACTATCAACAAGCTGAACAAGAAAAGGGAATACAGATAGAAGACATGGAGGTAAGACCACCAAACCCCAATAAACGTTCGAATTGACAGCTAAGTGCCCATGCCAAAGAGAATGACGCACCGACCCAGGACAATTGCAGCACCTTGAACAGAGAAGTAAAAATCTTATCACTAGATGAGAAGAAGGAAGAAACAAATCCGCAGGGACCAGATGAAAACGAAGACAAGAAAATAACAATATCGTGTTGGGATGAAATTGATTGGGAGAATACTGACGAGGAAGATGAATTACCAGAGGCATGCACAACGAATGTAGGAGGAAAGGACGAAGTAATGAGTATTGCAGAGCTATTTGAGATGGAAACCAGGGAAAGCGAATTCAATGAGGATAGTGCGCAGTCGACAGAATCTGAAAATAAGTTACAAGTGGGCACACAACCCAACTTATATAATGAAGGAAGTTATGAAGCGATAATTAGTGCATTTAGATGCGATTATGTGGAAGTAGCGATGAAGAAGGAAAAGATAGCCGAGGATGAGGAAAAAGTAGAGGATGTAGAAGAAAGCGTAAATGAAGGAAGAAATAGAGAAGAGGAATTAAATGAGACAGAAGTAGTAGTCGAAGCTTATCCTACAGAAAGTTCGAATTCACAAGGGAAATTCCCAAAAAGACTCATGTATGATTCAGTGGAGGATTCGTTGATGCAAGAAGAAGAAGAACAGAACCAACCCTTTCAAATTCAGCCAATTGTGAAGGTCATGGTGAAGCATATCCCAGTCAATATTGTAATTGATAGCGGAAGTGAACTGACTGCGATCTCAGAAAATTTATTCATGCAGTGTAATGCCAATGAGGAATTGCCAGTTCTGAAAACTCGTAAGATTAAAGTAAGAGGTACTATTAGAAACAATGCTGCGGAAGTTACGAGGCAAACAAGGTTAACTCTTTCGTGTCAAGGTCAAAAGATCGAAGCCAACTTTGTCATTATACCTAAATTAACTGTAGATTTGATTATACGAGGGTCGGTAAAAAAGCAATGCCTCCCATTTTTTTTCTACTTAAAAAAATTAAGTTAAGTGAAAAATATGAATTTGGCGCCATTCCTCAAACCTTCTTCTGCAATCCACTGCAGTAGTAACTTTCTGTGTCAACAGGTGGCAGCACAGCAGAAGTTTGTAAGATGGCCGACATCGATGTTCGTTTGAGACAGCGTTGTGTGATTGAATTCTTGAATGCAGAAGGTGAAACGCCCATACGCTTTCATGAAAGACTGAAGAAGGTGTATGGTGTTGTGACAGTGGATGTCAGCACTGTTAGACGATGGGTTCGTCGTTGTAAGGAAGCTGAAGGGCAAACACCGTTGACTGACGAAAAGCGGAGCGGCAGGCCGGTGAGTGCAGTGACTCCACACAACATTCAGCAAGTTGATGACATCATTTGTGGTGACCATCGGGTGACTGCAGATGAAGTGTGTCGCATTATTTCTCTTAGTAAAGGCAGTGTGATCACGATTATTAAACAATTGGGGTACTCAAAAGTTTGTGCACGGTGGGTTCCAAGAATGTTAACCGATCAGAATAAAGAGGCAAGGAAAACAATAGCCTCCCAACACTTGCAGCGCTTTCGTTTGGAGGGAGATGAGTTTCTGAAAAAAATTGTGACCGGGGACGAAACATGGGTGCATTTTTTTGAACCCGAATCAAAGAGGCAGTCAATGGAGTGGCGTTACACAAGCTCGCCGAGGAAGAAAAAATTCAAAACTGTGCAATCGGCAGTGAAAGTTATGGCAACAGTTTTCTGGGATACAGAGGGTGTGATTCTGGTTGATGTTTTGGAGCAGGGATGCACAATAAATTCTGTTCAATACGTCACAACCCTCAAAAAACTTAAAGCACGTCTTCAGCGAGTTCGCCCAACAAAATCGATGGCAGATGTTCTTCTTTTGCATGACAATGCAAGACCACACACCAGTCGTCACACCTCTGACGAGATTGTCAAAATTGGATGGGAAGTTTTGCCTCATCCCCCATACAGCCCTGACCTGGCACCATCAGACTTCCATCTGTTCGGGCCACTAAAAGAAGCTCATCGTGGGATTCATTTTGAAGATGAGGAGGCCGTCAAAACATCCGTGCGTCAATGGCTTAGGAAGCAGAGCTGTGATTTTTACCGTGCTGGGATACATGCCCTTGTTCAAAGATGGACCAAAACTGTAGAGATGGGCGGAGATTACATTGAAAAATGACAAAATGATCCTCAATGTTGTGGTTTTCAACCTATGTAATTGCATTTAAATTTCCTGACAATTAAACGTAGAAAAAAAAATAGGAGGCATTACTTTTTGACTGACCCTCGTAAGTGCAGATTTTTTAAATAAGAGACGAGCGATAATAGATATGGGGAAAGGTTGCGTAACATTCGGGAATGTCACACTTCTCTTTGAGCAAAAGCTAAAATTACAAGAAATACCAGTTATAAACAAACAATTAAGAATGATGTGAGATAAAGAAGATGAAGAATTAGAATGGTATGGACAAAAGGAGGAATCGCCTCAACTCATGTTAGAAGTCCATAAAGAAATCGATGAAAAATTGCAAGAAGTTCAAGGTATTTTGGAACACAGTTAAAGAGGATTAGAGGGTATTTTACGAGATAAAGCAGAGGTATTTTTACCTAAGACTGGTAGTATTAAACACTTTCAGTACAAGTTTGAAGATTAATTTTATTACTCGTAAATAATCAGAACAATATTTTAAGATTATGTTGCAGATAAGATCGTCAGGAGAAAGAAGAATGAAGAGAGAGAAAGGTGGGAAAAAGAAAGTAGTTTAAATAATAACACCAACAGTACCATAGATTAAGGTGAAGGGATAAAGCGTAGATAGTCTAACAGCATGAAATACTAAAATGCTAAACACCACGACACTACACAAAAATAAAAAACGAATTTGAGAAGTCTTGAGTTGACATTAAGACTCCAAATATCTTAGAATTGTAACATGGAAAGGTCACCGAAATTAGTAAAGCTTTTTAAGAAGGCGTAAAACAAGTAGGTACTAGATATATGTTAGATGATTATAAGTAAAACTTTTGTAAGAACCATTGTAAAAATTCCAGCAAGGAAGAGATGCAATGACCCACAAGTTGCAATGCGAGATGTATCAAGAAAGAAAAGGACGTAATTAGCAAGACGTGATTCCTACATAGCAGGAGCATCGAGAGAAGGGAAAGGACGGCGAAACCAACAGAAGGCCCTTGTAGCGAAAGTGGGTAATAAATTTGCCCGCTAGGTGGAACCCTGCAGGGATGGACAGTGACAGAGCCCTGCGGAGACGCGACGGGATAGGGGCTGGTTGCATGGACAGACAAGCAGACACCGGATTTTCACCGCTCGTAAACCCCCGAGCGCCCCCGACTCAGCGGAGCGAGCAAAAAACGGCCCGACGAGAAGACCGCTTGGGCAAGCCACCACTGGCAAAAAATATGTGTAAAAGTCACACTACTGCACGCTGATGCACGAAACTGAAGAAAACTTCCACAAAGTAAAAAATGACGCACCCAAACAATTTATCAAACTGTTACTAGGAGGAGAACTTCAAAGCGACTAGTTATCAATAAATATTTCCATATCCTGCCCAGAGAAGAACCAATAAGCAAGTAAGAAACAAAGAAAAAGCAGGAAGAATAGAAGTTGAAGATTCGCAAGATTGAGACCAAGAAAGAAGATGGGTGAAGAATAGACGACATACCTTCCCAAATCCCTATCCTATTGTAAACTAGTCGTCTGCGAAGTATTACAAACGAAAAACGACCGCATTCAGCGACACATAACGGTGACTTTCATGCATACAAAGCCAGTAAACCACGAGATTCTGCACACACAGCTCCTTTCCATTATGGGACCTCCACAACAGCAACACACACTTGCAAAACCAACAAGGAATGACGAACGAAGCTGTACATCAAATACTTGCCGACAACCATCTCGCTCAAGTAAGACCTTCGTGCAAAAACATTCGCCAACTTCATGCTTAAACATTCATAGGATTGTGTGAATTTGTGAAATCAAATTATGTGATGTAGGAATTGTGCAAAAAAAAACGTGTGAAAAAACTAAACAAGTTAAGCACACCAGACAGCTAATAAACTACAAAATAACAGTCATTAACTATGGACTGCAAGTTTTAGCGTGAGCCTTTTCACGTGTCTGTTACATTAGGACCACTCCCCAGCCCATGTTAAAAGATAGAGCCCTCCACAAGAACAGTATAGTTCTTACGATTACGCTAAAAGGACCACACCAGCTGCAGGTTTTAGTGTGAGACTTTTTAGCGTCTCTGTTACGTTGCAAACTTTAAAAACGTTGCCCCACCACGAAAAGTACAACGTTTCTCATTGGATAGACAGAATTTTTGTAGGTGGATCTTAAGGTTAACATTGAGACCCTGATTGGTCAGATGAAAACACAGCCATATAGTATTTTTTTAAACCAACTTCGGTAAATTGTAGTAAGGAGAAGTTAGGAAAGATTTGCTTCCGAGATGGCGAGGTGAGCAGAGCTGTGCTGCCCGCCGCTGCCCTGACGCTACCTTAAACACCGACAAGGTAATGAACGCACGCGATGCCGCATTTTTGAGCGCATAAGGCTTCACTCAGAACTGCAGAAGTCTCATCTGTTACACCCCCTTTTTACGTAATACTAGTGTCGATCGTTAATTAAAAATCATGGTGTTCACATTTGCCACTTGAAGAACAGATCTGAAACGCGATGATTTTTCTTTTATATAGTTATTGAGAAGCCACATCAGCCACTGTAATTTACGACAAGTTAGATAAGTAATTAAAGATAATTGAGGGTCACTGTAGACCATTTTGATAGTTTTCTCTTTGTGAAACTTAAATTAAACCTAGATTATAGATGTGATATAGGTCATCCTTCGATCGATTGTAGAACTTGGAAACCCATTCAGGGAATATTCGTTCACATTTTTGTTGAACGCAGTTGGTTTTTACCATCCTGTATTAAAACATTTCCTCTTATCAATAGTGCAATTTATAAACGATGTTTTGTGAGTAGAATAAAATTTCCAATGGTAAACTTAACTGCTTTTTCGACGTTATTTTACCAGCTAACTAAAAATAGGAACGCCTTGAACCCTTTCCACTAAACTTAGTTAGTATTAAGATTTTTTTACAGGGAGTGCAGTGGAGCTGATGCTGAGATCATTTAGTATTTGGTTATATCATCGCTAGTCTCACTGAACTCTTCTGAATTCTACATGTCATGTGTGGTCTGGCGTCTCCTTACCAGCAACAGGTCCCAGGTTCAAACTAGTCAATTCCCTAAAAAACACGCTCAGAGCGTCGTTGCGCGGAAGTGGTAGGGAGACACGATATAGAACAAACAGGCACTACCATGAATGTTTAGAAGAAAACGAATCATTACCCGAGTTTTAAAGTTCGAGTGATTTAAAACTAGCAGACAAATTTCAGAAAAAAGTGCAAATATAAACACGGACGAACGTTGCGGCATATGTGAATAGTAAGTAGTTGCAGGTACTCAGCTAGCATGCGCCGATCGCCGACCACAGCCTACAGTGGTCGAATTATTGAAAAAAAGATGCAATGAATAATAAGGCGAAGTACAGTCGCCCACCAGTGATGAATGGCCAAAATTAACATCTGTACAGGTGCAGATCAATTAGTTTCTTGACAATGAGAAGCAGAAAGAGCTGATAATCCAGTATCTTCGTCTGAGGTCACAGACGCTATACTCTGCACGATACATCACATACGACAGATAATGCTACATTTTGTCCCTTATCGGTGTGCTAGAGCGGTATCAGATCGTGGTGCAACATTGCGACACTTCTGCAAATGTCCTTGTTCCCGTCACCGCCTTTCTCCACAGTAAGCCGGCTGGCTACTCTCGAGCCGCTTTTATTCCAGTAAGAGGAATGTGAGGCTGTGCGCTGACATTATTTATGTCGGACACTGTTCGTCACTTTCCGTTCGACAACGTGAAGGACTGAATGAAGCCTAAACGTGTATCCCTACTGTGCGACATATTTGGGCAAGTAGACTATGGTATGGTGCATTGAGAGCTACGAAATACGATTCACAGGGTTCAATACATTTTATTTAAATAACTTTTTTTCGAGAGCTGACGGTAGACAGCAATCTTATAGATATAACTACATTAAATGAAAAGAGAAAGTTTGCTTTTTCCAACAGTATTAATTTTATTGTGTTAACATAACCGGTTTTCTGCTTACAAGGCCATCTTCAGAGTCTGACATGTGAATGTCGGAATATGGCGTTGTAGGCAGAAAACCGGTTAAATAGTTCAAATGGCTCTGAGCACTATGGGACTAAACATCTGAGGTCATCAGTCCCCTAGAACTTGGAACTACTTAAACCTAACTAACCTAAAGACATCACACACACCCAGGCCCGAGGCAGGATTCGAACCTTGCGACCGTAGAAGTCACACGGTTCCGGACTGAAGCGCCTAGAACCGCTCGGCCACCACGGTCGGTCAAAACTAGTTAACACAAAAAAAGTAATACTGTAGAACAAAAGCAAACCGGCTAACACAATAAAAGTAATACTGTAGAACAAAAGTAAACTACCGTTTTTCATTTATTATAATGTTGTTCTACCAAGAACCGACGGAAGATTTTTCTTTCTGGACACCCCTCGTATATTAACTTAATATACGAGGGGTGTCCAGAAAGTAGGTTCCGATCGTTCGCGAAATGGAAACGACTATGAAAATCCGATAAAGATTTGCGCAGATGTGTTGGGCAGTGGTTCAAATGGCTCTGAGCACTATGGGACTCAACTGCTGTGGTCATTAGTCCCCTAGAACTTAGAACTACTTAAACCTAACTAACCTAGGGACATCACACACATCCATGCCCGAGGCAGGATTCGAACCTGCGACCGTAGCAGTCGCACGGTTCTGCACTGCGCGCCTAGAACCGCGAGACCACCGCGGCCGGCTGTTGGGCAGTGTCTCTAGTATGACACTAGATAGCATCACGTCGCTCTTCTCATTTCTGAGCTTACAGTGAGCGCGTAAAGATGTCTAGAAATTAGTGTCTCCCTCCAAGTACGAGGACCTGGTGAGAAACTTCGCCTGAAGCTATACAGCCAACATTACATAACTATCGTGCGGTTTCTTCTTCAAGACAATTTTCAGCAGCATTCTGCAGGGGCAATGAAGATGCTCTTGCAGCGTTTTCACTTGGAAATGTTTGATTACCCATAATGCAGTCTGTAAATGTCTCGCTTTGAGTTTCATCTCTGCTCACATGAACCGCTGGCTATGAAGACAACATTTTGGCACAGACAACGAGCTGAAGGCCAGCGTAGAGAATTGACGAAAAGCACTGGCGGCTGTCTTCTATGATGAGGGTATTGGAAAGTTGTTACAACGCTACGACGAATGGCTAAGTCAGAACGGCGACTAAGTAGAGAAGTAGGTGGAAGATGTAGCTAACTGTTACAAATAAAATATTTCTGTTTTTCACTGTGGTTTTCATTTCACGATCAATCGGAACTTACCTTCTGGACAGCCATCGTAAGTGCAGTGTATGCAGAGCAAATAAAGGCTATGCTAACTATTTTACAAAAAATATGATTGCAGTTAGTTAGTAAGCTTGCAAAATTTCTTGCATGTAAAAATGTTTACCCTGACCCATATTGCCAACGGCCTTCTCGCAGTGGATACACCGGTTCCTGTGAGATCACCGAAGTTAAGTGCTGTCGGGTGTGATCGGCACTTGGATGGGTGACCATCCAGCCGCCATGCGCTGTTGCAATTTTCGGGGTGCACTCAGCCTCGTGATACCGATTGAGGAGGTACTCGACCGAATAGTAGCGGTTTCGGTCAAGAATACCAACATAACGACCGGGAGAGTGGTGTGCTGACCCCACGTCCCTCCTATGCACATCCTCCTCCGAGGATGACACGGCGGTCGGATGGTCCCGGTACGCCACTCGTGGACTGAAGACGGAGTGCTGACCAATACTGTTAACTCAGTCAGACACGCTTTCAAGACACAAGCTGTGATTATTGTGCATACTGGAAAGGATAGTGCGAAGAATTTACAGCCATAGCTGTGGATTCTAAAGTGGAGAATTACACTCCTGGAAATTGAAATAAGAACACCGTGAATTCATTGTCCCAGGAAGGGGAAACTTTATTGACACATTCCTGGGGTCAGATACATCACATGATCACACTGACAGAACCACAGGCACATAGACACAGGCAACAGAGCATGCACAATGTCGGCACTGGTACAGTGTATATCCACCTTTCGCAGCAATGCAGGCTGCTATTCTCCCATGGAGACGATCGTAGAGATGCTGGATGTAGTCCTGTGGAACGGCTTGCCATGCCATTTCCACCTGGCGCCTCAGCTGGACCAGCGTTCGTGCTGGACGTGCAGACCGCGTGAGACGACGCTTCATCCAGTCCCAAACATGCTCAATGGGGGACAGATCCGGAGATCTTGCTGGCCAGGGAGACCTCACGCCCCACGTGTTGAGCAATTCGGCGGTACGTCCACCCGGCCTCCCGCATGCCCACTATACGCCCTCGCTCAAAGTCCGTCAACTGCACATACGGTTCACGTCCACGCTGTCGCGGCATGCTACCACTGTTAAAGACTGCGATGGAGCTTCGTATGCCACGGCAAACTGGCTGACACTGACGGCGGCGGTGCACAAATGCTGCGCAGCTAGCGCCATTCGACGGCCAACACCGCGGTTCCTGGTGTGTCCGCTGTGCCGTGCGTGTGATCATTGCTTGTACTGCCCTCTCGCAGTGTCCGGAGCAAGTATGGTGGGTCTAACACACCGGTGTCAATGTGTCCTTTTTTCCATTTCCAGGAGTGTATAAACAAATAAATTTGATATGAATGGTCAATGGTGAACAGAAATAAGTTTTGCATTGAAATAATAATTTATTTAATTAAACACATCAAACGGTTCTGAATATGAAAGAATATCAACTGATTTTACAAATGTCACGTTAGTGAATTTTACCACGTAAACTTATTGGTTTTCAGCGTTCCTTGGACGAACAAGAAAACAATACCCATGAGACGGAGGCAAAATTACTCACAAATTTTGATGTAGAGGAATAGAGTGACTGTTGGTCTGAGAGGTACATTGAAAAACTCATGCATCTACTACAGCATCTACTACAGATGATTGCAATGACCTGTGGAAATATGGACCAAGGGCTGTTCCACAATGATTGTACTACTAATTATGGTCACCTTAATTCATCAGCATGAGGCGCACAGACCGCCGCCGTTGTACATGTGCATCTATGGTACAGGACGAGGGTTGAGCTTCCGCCACCACAATCTCTGAACCCTGCATGTCTCCTAAGATACACTGAACAGCATAAGAAATTGGTACACGTGCATAATATCGTGTAGGGCCCCTGCGAGTACGCAGAAGAGCCGAAACACAACGTGGCATGGACTCGACTAATGTCTGACGTAGTGCTGGAGAGAACAGACTCCATAAATCCTGCAGGACTGTCAATGAATCCGTGAGAGTACGAGAGGGTGGAGATCTCTTCTGAACATCATGTTGCATGGCATCCCAGATACGGTCAATAATGTTCATGACTGAGGGGGGGGGGGGGGGTTGGTAGTCAGCGGAAGTGTTTAAATGCAGAAAAGTGTTCCCAGAGCCACTCTATAGCAATTATGGACGTGTGGGGTGACGAGACGGGATGCTTATGTGCGATTCATCTGTCAAAGTCGTATCTAGACGTATCCATCTTCACACGCTCCACACCATTAGAGAGCCTCCACCAGCTTCAACAGTCCCCTGCTGTCATGCAGGGTTCACACGCTCCACACCATTAGAGAGCCTCCACCAGCTTCAACAGTCATGCAGGGTCCATGGATACAGGACGCTGTGTCCATACCAGTACACCTCCATCTGCTCGATACAATTTGAAACGATATTCGTCCGAACAGGCATCAACAGTCCAATGTCGGTGTTGACGGGCCCAGGCGAGACGTAAAGCTTTGTATCATGCAGTCATCAAGGGTAAACGAGTGATCTTTCACCTTCGAAAGCCCATATCGATGACGTTTCGTTGAACGGTTCGCACGCTGATACGTGTTGATAGCCCAGCATTGAAATCTACTGCAATTTGTTGAAGGGTTGCATTTTTGTCACGTTGAATGATTCTCTTCAGTCGTCGTTTGGTCCCGTTCTTGTAGGATCTTATTCCTGCCGCAGCGATGTCGGAGGTTTCATGTTTTACCGGATTCCTGATATTCATGGTACACTCGTGAAATGCTCCTCCGGAGAAATTACCACTCCATCGCTACCTTCGAGGTGCTGTGTGCCATCGCTCATGCGCCGACTATAACACTACGTTCAAACTCTCTTAAATCTTGGTAAACTGCCATTTTAGCAGCAGTAACCGATCTAACAACTCCACCAGACACTTAGTGTCTTATATAGGCGTTGCCTACCGCAGCACCGTATTCTGGCAGTTGACCCTGTATTCGAATATGCATTCCTTACACCAATTTCTTTGGCGCTTCAGTGTATTTGCCAAATGCGCAGGGCTCTCCACCTCCAAACAAACGTTAGTCATGTGCACAAGATGCGCACAGCTCCCCGTCTTCCAATGAACTCACAGTTTTGTTAGCTGAAAAATACAGCCTGCTGTTTCTTCCCGCCAAACAGAGCATCTCCACCAATCGTGAATTATGAACACTCATCCGGCCAATGACGAGTTTCCTTCATGCACAAAAATCCCGCCAAGAGCAACACGTCGTGATATAACGGCAATGTCTTCTCGGCTCATCCTTCTTCTTCAAAAAGCTGTCACTTCTTCTTCATCTCCATGACATCACAAACATATTTTGCCAGTTTCGCGTTTTGCACCCAGAAAGTAGCGTCGCGTCAGAGGTTCTCTGAAAGTAAAAGCTGCACCCGAGACTAGGCTCTGATTTTTCTTTAGGAAACCGTGACATTATCTCCTGAAGACACACTTCAGAACACAGTAAAGTGCCGGCTCCCGCTGACAGAGTAACTTCCCTGAGCTGAGCTCTGCTGCAGGACAGGACTCAGCAATAAATGCATAATAGCTGATACCCCCAAGGCTGACCCAGTGTAGCGACTTTCATGGAGACAATACCAGAAGCTGCTAGCCTGTGATGATGACAGAGGACAGTTTTTTTTTCGTTACGTCTGTCATTTCCTTGCCTGTCCAGTGTGCTTCCTGTTCCCTCGAACCGACACTCGTTGGTTTCACACTCCTTGTCAATACGTCTCGTACCACTGTGGGGATTCATTAGCGTCGTAGCCAGAACAGCTTCTTTGTGTTCCCTGTCAGTTGCAGTCTTCTTCCTTCTCCTTTTTTATAATGCCGATTTCACCACTGTGCCCTCCTATTCTAGGACATTTATCGATTTTTTTTAACGACAGATTTCACATCAACGTTAACACACGCTATAACACTGTCATTGTCTTCTCAAGAGCTATCGAAAGCAGTTATCAGAAATGTACGATCCACATAAGAAGAAAGAGGCACTTGCTTCAATATACCAGCGCTAAAAACATCAACTAAACGAAAAACTATGTGCCCCTCGACGCTCTAACATTTGCTGAAAACCGCTTTTCTATATGTGTAACAGTTCACGAAATAAAAAGGGTGTTAAGTATTACGTGACCAACCCTCTGTATCAGATATAACATGGTTATCGTAAAAAATGTAGTATAAAATATACAGAATGCCTCATTAGATGAAAAAAGTATTTGAGGGCTCTGATCAAACCAAGTTAAATAAATAAATAAAGAGATAAATCCCAGATTCAGAATGGACTATCCTTCTTCTTCTCCTCCTTTTCCACCGTTTGTCCCGCAATGTAGCCGTATCCGTTCTTTTGGCTCTCTGTTTCCACACGACCTTCTACTTGGGTAGGTTGGAGGCTCGCTATGCTGAGGTCTGAATGGAGAACATCTGATAAACGTTGCCTCTGTTTCCCGATCAGTCGTTTACCATAGACTTTCAACGAAATCCTGCGTTTCATTGTTGTATCTTGGGCTGCACGAAGTACGTCTCTATACCACCATTTACAGATTTCCCTCATGCAATGTGTTCCATTGTCACAGAGAAAACTCAAAGTAAGAAAAACAGACGCCTTAGTTAATCCTGCCATAGATGTAAGCACATAGTGAAGTACGTCATTGAAAACCACAAGAACTTCGAAAGGTACATCCCGTCGCACGACGACGAAACTGTTCTCCATGCAACGAGGAATGGAAGATACATAGGTACAAAAAAAGACAGAACATGGACTGGTGTATTAAAATAAACTGAGAACAGAATTATAACTGTTCGGTTTAAAACAGACAGAGGCCATCTGATCATCAAAGACGTTTATGAACCAGCAAAAGGAAAATATGAGGAAACATTAGATGTTTTATGTGTAACTCCAAAAAAGAAATAAGTGGGGTTAAGTCCACTGCTAAAGGAATCATTTGCAGGCGCCTTAATATCACAATAATTTTTAAAGCAAATGAAGCATTGTACTTCATGTTCTTATTAAGAGTGTCCATTCGTGTGCCTTTCATGAGGTTCAATCACAGTCTGTCCGCCCGATAGATGAATGGTCAGCGTGACGGACGGCCGTCCTGAGGGGCCCGGGTTCGATTCCCGGTTTCGTCGGGGATTTTCTCCGCTCAGGGACTGGGTGTTGTGTTGTCTTAATCGTCATTCCATCCCCATCCGGTGCGCAGGTAGCCCAATGTGGCGTCGAATGCAATAAGACCTGCACCAAGGCGGCCGGACCTGCCCCGTAAGGGGCATCCCGGCCAATGACGCTAAACGTTTATTTCCATTTTCCATCACAGTCTGAATTTAAAAAAAAGACTATGTATAATAGCATGACACTTGTATATTTGTAATAGATACACAGTTAATAATCATCACATAAATTCATGTTATCTCATCTCATCTTCTCATAATATTGACTTCTACATCTGCACCTACATCTATACCTACATCCTTATCGAGACTCCGCAATACACCTTACGGCCAGTGGCGGAGGGAACCCCGTAACACTACTAGCCAGTTCCTTTCCTGTTCCGCTGGCAAACAGAACGAGGGATAAATGACTTGTTTATGTACAAAAATAATGAAGAAAAATCAGTAATACAATACATTGTTATGTCACTCCGCAAAAATATTTCCAGATTAGGGTAGGCGCCATTGTGCGATACCACGGATGTCCGGCGACGACAGCGAGAAACTGCCTTATAGGCCAGGTAGGGACAAGTCTTGGACACTAGACGTACACTCGTGTCTTATGCCACGACACGCGGAAACAGCAGTGCTGTTGTCTCAGCAATCCTGTACCGATTCTTAATTTTGCTGCTCGTTTCCCGTCGGTTTCCAAAAAAAAAATGGCTGAAATGGCTCTGAGCACTAAGGGACTTAACTGCTGAGGTCATCAGTCCCCGAGAACTTAGAACTACTTAAACCTAACTAACCTAGGGACATCACACACATCCATTCCCGAAGCAGGATTCGAACCTGCGACCGTAGGCGTCTGTCGGTTTTGTTATTAACATAACACTGATTCCTTTTCTCATTTCCTGTAATAACACTAGATTTCATAATAAAGCAAATTTTAAGTATAATTTTACTTCTTTTCCTAAGAAAGGTGTATTTAGAAACGAAAAATTTTGGCGCTGTTGCTATGGCTAATTGATGTTTCGGTTACTTTTACTCGGTTATTAGTGAAAACTAAAAAAACATCTGTTATCACAGAGATGAACTAAATACCGGGTTATTCAGAACTAAAATACCGGTATCGGTTTTAACCCGTCGGCTTTTAGCATCTCTAATCTGCAGCTTGGGAAATGAGTCGGTGTAAATAAACTTGCGATTCACAGTATGCTCAATAAAGAGGTCCCAGTCGCACACTGAATGTTTTGAACGAGTAAACTTAATGTTGAAACAAAGTGGTAATGTATCTGTTCCATGAAAAAAAAGTTCAAATGTGTGTGAAATCTTATGGGACTTAACTGCTAAGGTCATCAGTCCCTAAGCTTACACGTTACTTAACCTAAATTATCTTAAGGACAAACACTCACACACATGCCCGAGGGAGGACTCGAACCTCCGCTGGGACCAGCCGCACAGTCCATGACTGCAGCGCCTTAGATCGCTAGACTAATCCCTCGCGGCTCTTTTCCAAGAAGCTACATCAAATGTATCAAAGTATCACAAAATCAGGAAGGTCTTGAGAATGTCAATAGTGAAGCCTCTTCTTCAGTGGCTCAAATGGCACTGAGCACTATGGGACTTAACTTCTGAGGTCATCAGTCCCCTAGAACTTAGAACTACTTAAACCTAACTAACCTAAAGACATCATACACATCCATTTCCGAGGCAGGATTCGAACCTGCGACCATATCCGTCGCCCCCGTTCCAGACTGTAGCGCGTAGAACCGCTCGGCCACCTCAGCCGACTTTTCTTCAGTCCTAAATAAAATAACCAACAAAAGTTTTCTCATGCCGATACCGTCTAGCTGCTCAAAGTACTGAAAACTGAATGACAAGTATATTGTAGTAATCACACGTTAAAAAGCACTGTAATATCCTCCTATAAAATGCTACTACTGAATGCCGAAGACTTCTGCAAAGGGGCTTTCGTAAATAAAGACACAACGTTAAAACTAACTAAAAGAGCTAATGGTTGAGCTTGAGCGCCTTTAGACGACCTATAAAGTCGTCTGAGTTCCGGATTTGGTGGTCGCATTTGCCTATGAACGGAGCAGAAATGATGTAAAATGTGTCGCTACGAACTAGGTGGGCCGTCCAATATCGCTCACTATGGGGCGAAATCCTTGTGGATTTTCAAAATATCATATTCGTGGAGGAACGGCAGTCTCCTGGTGCAAACTATTAAAGACATTTGGGTGCATTTGAATCGTCTTGAGTCGTGCGGGGTATTTAATATGTTCGACAGTTCTGTTCACCATCGATTAAATAACGACTCCACTGGTAAGATTCAGAGGAAAAACCTACTCTTCCTTTCAGATTTAGATTTTTTAGCGTTTTCTCTAAATTGTTTGTTGCCAAGGCCGCAATGGTTAATTTGTAAAAACAGATCAAAACCGAAGTAGCTCTTCAATATATTTCAGATTGTCCTCGTGCTCCGGCTCCAATGATCACGTCATCAACGGTATATTAAACACAATGCTTCTCTTATTTTTCAATCCTACAGGACAATTAGATATATATTGGTTTTCTATGAAAAAGACAGCAACTTAATCACAAATCCTCTTAAAATTGTTGTGACACCCATGGCCTTACTGTAAACAACTGTTGGTTATCTCTACAGACAGAGAACGCACCGTGCTGTTTTTTTTTTTTTTCGTTTTTTGCGTGCCATAACAAGGTTTCAATTTTCCGTTGATGAGAGTTCATTAGGGATATAAACCGTGATGATTAACGCAACGTAATTTTATTCAGAGTCAGCGGAATTAAAATTCCCGTCCGACGATTCTGATTCATGTTTTCTGTAACTTTTCTAAATTACTTTAGAACGAATGCCACAGAGAAACTTTAAGCGACGCTTCGGCTGATCTGTTCTCCTCTTCATCAATATTTCAGACTGACCAGAGTCACCATTCATATATTCTTTTCACATTAAAATGATTGTCTGAGTAATCATTGTTCTTTTCTACCCAAAAAGATGATCTCAGACCAGCGGCTTTCGTGTGCTTGTACTCTGTTTCTGACGATTAGTAATTTCGGACGTTAGGTTCACAATCCTTCAGTTGATCTAAACAAGCGAAATAAACTTCCATCTCACTGTTTTTGCCAAAGAGTATGATCATTAAAGATTTCTAATACGTCGCGACGTTTCTGCTTACGGAAGTTAAAGTTACTTCAGTTCGCTCGAGTGGAGTTCACATGTCTGCTTGGCCATCGACATTTATATTTAGTGTGGTTTCCAGGAAGGTCACATACGCTTCCTCCCAGCATTCCTAATCAACTGGTTTTGTGGATTTGGCATCTACCTTTTCTATTGCTATTGTGGTCGACGGAACTTTCCTTCCTGGTGCCAACTTTCGAAAATGCAGATAGCTTTGGTGTAAGGTTTGTGCCACACTTAGTGAAGAGAAGAAGGTTATTAAAATATAACACCATTCCGACACGGGGTCAATGGTGATGAATCACAGTCTGGATGTGTGGAGAGCGAGAGAGAGGGAGAGAGAGATTTGAGTCTGGCTCATCCTTTCTACATTTCCATTGCCATATCCAGTGCATGCATAACGACGATCGCTCAGTGGTATGACGGTTGAGCGTAAGTTGCTTGATGAAATTTCCTTGTACAACTTCTGGCTCCGTGTCATTCCGGGCCAAACAGATAACGTCTATCAGGGAGGCGTAAGAGATACGTCTCGAGTAGAGAGAAAGAGCGTATGTCGAACGGTATCTCTGTGACATTAGACTGACGGGGACTATTTATACTCGTGGTGCGTGCGCTCACCAGTCAGCAGTCAGCAGCTGTCAGCGAGTAAGTCAGCAGCCATGGACAGGTACGCAGGCCGCGTCGCTCTGGTCACAGGCGCCAGCGTCGGCATCGGCGCAGCCATTACCCAAAGTCTGCTCCGGCGCGGGCTCTCCGTGGTGGGGCTGGCTAGGAGAGTCGACAAGGTCAAGGTAAGCTGCACCAGCCGCTGCTCGCCGCTCCTGTAGCCCTAGACCGTGCTTGGGAAGGAATTGGGGAGCTGAGTCTGCTCACCTCTCCTGCTTCCCCCACCACTACGCTATTCCGAGCAGGTGTATCAGTGAGGTGACTGTAAGCTGGAAGCTACACACATGATAAACTTAGGAATATACACTACTGGCCACTAAAATTGCTACACCAAGATGAAATGCAGATGATAAACGGGTATCCATTGGACAAATACATTATACTAGAACTGACGTCTGATTACATTTTCACGAAATTTGGGTGCATAGATCCTGACAAATCAGACCCAAAACAACCACCTCTGGCCTTGAAACGCCTGGGCATTGAGTCAAACAGAGCTTGGATGGCGTGTGCAGGTACAGCTGCCCATGCAGCTTCAACACGATACCACAGTAGTGACAGGCGTATTGTGACGAGCCAATTGCACGGGCACCATTGACCAGACGTTTTCAATTGGTGAGAGATATGGAGAATGTGCTCGCCAGGGCAGCAGTCGAACATTTTCTGTACCCAGAAAGGCCCTTACAGGACCTGCAACATGCGGTCGTGCATTATCCTGCTGAAATGTAGGGTTTCCCAGGGATCGAATGAAGGGTAGAGCCACGAGTCGTAACACATCTGAACTGTAAAGTCCATTGTTCAAAGTGTCATCAATGCGAACAAGAGGTGACGGAGATGTGTAACCAATGGCACCCCATACCATCACGCCGGGTGATATGCCAGTATGGCGATGACAAATACACGCTTCCAGAAAAAATGACGTTTTGCCGTTCGTGCACCCAGGTTCGTCGTTGAGTACACCATCGCAGGCGCTCCTGTCCGTGATGCAGCGTCAAGGGTAACCGCAGCCATGGTCCCCGCGCTGATAGTCCATGCTGCTGCAAACGTCGTCGAACTGTTCGTGCAGATAGTTGTTGTCTTGCAAACGTCCCCATCTGTTGACTCAGGGATCGAAACGTGGCTGCACGATCCGTTGCAGCCACGCGGATAAGATGCCTGTCATCTCGACTGCTAGTGATACAAGGCTGTTGGGATCCAGCACGGCGTTCTGTATTACCCTCCTGAACCCACCGATTCCATATTCTGCTAACAGTCATTCGACCAACACGAGCAGCAATGTCGCGATACGATAAACCGCAATCGCGATAGGCTACAATCCGACCATTATCAAAGTCGGAAACGTGATGGTACGCATTTCTCTTCCTTACACGAGGCATCACAACAACGTTTCACCAGGCAATGTCGGTCAACTGCTGTTTGTGTATGAGAAATCGGTTGGAAACTTTCCTCATGTCAGCACGTTGTAAGTGTCGTCACCGATACCAATCTTGTGTGAATGCTCTGAAAAGCTAATCATTTGCATATCACAGCATCTTCTTCCTGTCGGTTAAATTTCGCGTCTGTAACACATCTTCGTGGTGTAGCAATTTTGGTGGCCAATATTTAACGTTTGCAACACGGTGCAACTACTTTTATAAGCAGGATTTCATCACATGTGCTTATTTTCACTTTTTTTCTTTCAAAGCAACAACTTTTATAACACGTAATAAACCCGGAAATCATGATCCGTGATAGTCACACCTGAATGTTGCTACATTGTTGTCAATCGCATAAAAAATTATGCACCCATATGTTGTACCAAACACTGAAAACACTGAAATACTTTAGCGGCTTGTCTGTACTATCGAGGACATTACTCTTGGGGTGAGATTTTATAAAAGTCTTGTAAATACCTGGATTGGATAAACAGCTTGCTGAGCAGGGTGCTATACTGTACATCTGTCAGCTCAAGTTGGAAGTAATGATATGGTAAGATCCTATGGGACCAAACTTCTGAGGTCATCGGTTCGTAAGCTTACACACAACTTAATTTACCTTAAACTGGCTTACGGTAAGGTCAACAGGCACACCCATGCCCGAGGGTGGACTCGGACCTCCGACGTGGGAACCGCGCGGACCGTGACAAGGCGTCTGAGACCGCGTGGCTATCCCGCGAGGCTGGAAGTAATGATGTACATTAGCAGCCAAAAGCGAGAACGATCTGGCAAATCGAAATCTGTCCTCAATCATACAATGTTTTGGAATCTCTTTGGGAAATTGTGATGAAGTATTTCAGACAGTCATGTCTGACCCAGGAATGATTGCCTTGATTTGCAGAAAATGTTCCATATCATGAACACGAAGCTGATTTTTCCATAGTAGTACTTTTGTTTGATGGCATCAGTGTTGACCGCCATATGTCACCAAATGACTCTGCCCTTGTGTTGAGACACTTGAGGAATTCAAATAATACTCTATGTTTGTGAGCTAACTTACCAAATATGTTCTGGCTCACATGCATATCCTCTTCGTCGAAATGTCTCGACTCAAACTCGTCTAGGGGTTGAACCGCAAGTGTCGCATTACGTGCTCTAGTTTAGACACTTGTGACCCTTTGGTTAAATTGTCTGGCTGATGGCAAGTTTGCGAAATACAAAGTTAACATAACATATGATTAATAATAATATAGGGAACCAAATTAACGACCCATAAATGATGTAGGCCACACAGTTGCGATTCGGTTAGAATAATGTTTATTCAGAAAGAAAACTAACAGCGAAAGTAGTCGTATTTCTACATCTACATCCATAATCCGCAAGCCACCTGACGGTGTGTGGCGGAGGGTACCCTGAGTACCTCTATCGGTTCTCCCTTCTATTCCAGTCTCGTATTGTTCATGGAAAGAAGGATTGTCGGTATGCTTCTGTGTGGGCTCTAATCTCTCTGATTTTATCCTCATGGTCTCTTCGCGAGATATACGTAGGAGGGAACAATATACTGCTTGACTCTTCGGTGACGGTATGTTCTCGAAACTTTAACAAAAGCCCGTACCGAGCTACTGAGCGTCTCTCCTGCAGAGTCTTCCACTGGAGTTTATCTTTCATCTCCGTAACGCTTTCGCGATTACTAAATGATCCTGTAACGAAGCGCGCTGCTCTCCGTTGGATCTTCTCTATCTCTTCTATCAAGCAGTGGGCGAACAAGCGTACTGTAACTTACTTCCTTTGTTTTCGGATTGCATTTCCTTAGGATTCTTCCAATGAATCTCAGTCTGGCATCTGCTTTACCGACGATCAACTTAATATGATCATTCCATTTAAAATCACTCCGAATGCGTACTCCCAGATAATTTATGGAATTAACTGCTTCCAGTTGCTGACCTGCTATTTTGTAGCTAAATGATAAGGGATCTATCTTTCTATGTATTCGCAGCACATTACACTTGTCTACATTGAGATTCAATTGCCATTCCCTGCACCATGCGTCAATTCGCTGCAGATCCTCCTGCATTTCAGTACAATTTTTCATTGTTGCAACCTCTCGATACACCACAGCATCATCTGCAAAAAGCCTCAGTAAACTTCCGATGTCATCCACCAGGTAATTTATGTATATTGTGAATAGCAACGGTCCTATGACACTCCCCTGCGGCACACCTGAAATCACTCTTACTTCGGAAGACTTCTCTCCATTGAGAATGACATGCTGCGTTCTGTTATCTAGGAACACCTCAATCCAATCACACAATTGGTCTGATAGTCCGTATTTAGAGTTACTGTTACACTCGAGCGCATATCTATTTGATACAGTTCGATCATTCACAATCTCATCGCGAAACACAAGTCCAATACTCCGCCACCTTAACTACACGAGAAGTTGGAGTTCACACAAGGCGCGCGGCTGCACCCGCGATACCACACAACGCGAAATTTTCTAAGTCGTTTCACTTCCTAGCTACCTAAAAACCGACCTTCCCCTCCTCCAGCACTGTTTACTTTGGTGTCTCCCAGCCGAAATGCCCGTTTTCGCGTCTCCGTCCGAACTGTCCCCTTTGGTGTCTCGACCGGAACTGCCCTCTGCCCGTGCCCGGCCGCGTTTCCCGTGCGCCGGACACCTTCGCACAACTGACTAGGGCAGTTCCCTTTCCTGAAGCCGTCCATCTGATTGGCTACAGCTTATTTTACATTCCATTCCATTTTAATATATTTAAATAATCAAAGCTTGACCACTTTCACGTTCTTAATAAAGTAGCAATAATATCCATTACATAATAAACGTTAAATTCTTTTACATAAAACCAACACAATTTCCTTCTTAGCTTTGAATGCCTCTGCCAGTATTCTTACACCAATGTGCTTTCTGATAAATAAATAAAAAACAAAAGTAACTAAGCTTTACAAAAAATATTCAATTACCCAATGATTCAATAAGGTGTCATGCTGTCGTCGTTCAATGTGTTTTGTGTGGAGAAAAAGATGATCGGATGCTTAACTGAAAATATTAATCATTTAAATTTACTATATCTTTCAAACAAATAAAGTTACAGAGTTGATATTTACAACATTTGCCATTTTAATGATGAGCTTCTATATGAAATGTCGATCGGTAAGATCGAGCAAAGCGTTCAGATTTTAGCATTCAGAACTTTGTTACAAAACTTGTTAATTTCACTATTATAGATATGATCAATATTCAAGTTTTATTGGGATCACCATGAAAATTTATGGAAGATGGCAGATTAAAATTACTGTGGCTTGATTCCATGAATTGCTAAAGAATTAAATGGTTTCCATAAATGTTTCTCCTTTATGGCAGATCTTAGGTCCACCATATTTAACACTGCTACGTCTCCTTGGCTTCTGCTGGGTTTCCCTATGACGTAGGTTCTCGTCTGTCTCACTCACATACTACAGCGCTTAGGCCTCAATAGACCATAGACGCCTGTGAGTTTCCCCATCTCGTGGTGAATCTGCGCCCTTTGTGGCATCCGATCCTGGACGACAGGGTTCGTTTCACAATTCCTGAAGGCTGACTCTCTCGGCCGTATACTTAAACAAGAGCGAAATGCTCGTTAACTCACATGTTGACTACAAAAGATATTGTCAGCACTCTGCTTACCCTTAACTCAGTTTTTGCCCTAATGGCTGCCTTCAGTTCACTCAGCGTTCATTGTCATTCGTCAGAAGACAAGTGCATCACATTGTCTTTGTGGATGGTGTTGCAATGATGTTCCAGTATGTGTTTATCCATATTAAGTATTTTGCACAGCCGTAATATTACACGAATAGTGAGGCAATTTCCATTCGGCATTGAGCGATATGGCTTTTCCACTTTTCATTTTTTATACATGGGTGTAGACTCTATACTATTACTGATGCAGAACGTAAATCATATTTAACGCAAGTAGTATTGTCAGCAAACTGCTTGCTGTATGACAAGGTGAATGCTTTGCTCTAGCGACGTCCGTCTGCAGCCTTCATTCTCTTCTTCCTCCTCACCCCTCAGCCACACTCACCGCTGCGCTCGCGGAACGCTGTTTGGCCATGCCTGTCCTAAACTGTAAGCATCCAGTCACTTAAAGTGCTTCTTAAAGCGAACTAGGAAAGACCCGTGTGGTTATACATGCCGCAAGGCGCACATCAATATTGTACTGATAGAAAGTTATCTAGACATCCAGTACCAAAAGGAAATTGGACACTCTTGATTTCTCTGCAGTCATTGCGCTAAATACGGCGGCAGTGAAGTAAACGATCATTATGGGTGAAAAAAACAGAACTTCTTTTAGAGGACTTATCACTGAAATATTGTTGTTGTTGCAGTGGTCTTCAGTCCAGAGACTGGTTTGATGCAGCCCTCCATGCTACTCCATCCTGTGCAAGCTTCTTCATCTTCAAGTACCTACTGCAACCTACGTCCTTCTGAATCTGCTTAGTGTATTCATCTCTACGATTTTTAGCCTACACGCTGCCCTCCAACACTATATTGGTGATCCCTTGATGCCTCAGAACATGTCAAATGTTCAAATGTGTGTGAAATATTATGGGACTTAAGTGCTAAGGTCATCCGTCCCTAAGCTTACACACTACTTAACCTAAATTATCCCAAGCATAAACACACACACCCATGCCCGAGGAAGGACTCGAACCTCCGCCAGGACCAGCCTCACAGTCCATGACTGCAGCGCCTGAGACCGCTCGGCTAATCCCGCGGGGCTCAGAACATGTCCTACGAACCGATCCCTTCTTCTAGTCAAATTGTGCCGCATATTTCTCTTCTCCCCAATCCTATTCAATACCTACTCATTAATTACGTGATCTACCCATTCAATCTTCAGCATTCTTCTGTAGCACCACATTTCGAAAGTTTCTATTCTCTTCTTGTCCAAACTATTTATCGTCCATGTTTCACTTCCATATATGGCTACACTCGATACAAATACTTTTAGAAAAGACTTCCTAACACTAAATCTATACTCGATGTTAAAAAAATTTCTTTTCTTCAGAAACGCTTTCCTTGCCATTGCCAGTCTACATTTTATATCCTCTCTATTCGACCATCAGCAGTTATTTTTCTTCCCATATAGCAAACCTCCTCTACTATTTTAAGTGTCTCGTTTCCTAATCTCATTTTCTCAGCATCACCCGATTTAATTAGACTACATTCCATTATCCTCGTTTTGCTTTTGTTGATGTTCATCTTATACCCTCCTTTCAAGACATTGTCCATTCCGTTCAACTGCTCTTCCACGTCCTTCGCTGTCTCTAAGGGAATTACAATGTCATCGGCAGATCTCAAAGTTTTTATTTCTTCTTCATCTATTTTAATTCCTACTCGGAATTTTTCTTTTCTTTCCTTTACTGATCGCTCAATATGCAAATTAAATAACATTGAAGATAAGCTACAACCTTGTCTCACTCCCTTCCCAGCCACTGCTTCCCTTTCATGCCCTCGACTCTTATAACTGCCATCTGGTTTCAGCATTGCCTCACGTGTTCCAACGTTTCTACGAATCCAAACTGATCTTCCCCGAGTTTGGATTCTACCAGTCTTTCCATTCTTGTGTAAAGAATTCGTGATAGTACTTTGCAGCCGTGACTTATAAAACTGATTGTTCGGTAATTTTCACACCTGTCAGCACCTGCTTTCTTTAGGGTGGAATTAGCGTATTCTTCTTGAAGTCTGAGGGTATTTCGTCTGTTTCATGCATCTTGCTCAGAAGATGGTAGAGTTTTGTCAGGGATGGCTCTCCCAAGGCTGTCAGTAGTTCTTATGCAATGTTGTCTACTCCCGGGGCCTTGTTTAGACTTACGTCATTCTGTGCTCTGTCAAACTCTTCACACAGTATCATATCTCCCATTTCATCTTCATCTACCTCCTCTTCCATTTCCATAATAATGCACTCAAGGACATCGCCCTTGTACAGACACTCGTCTTTTTACCTACTTGATCCTCTGCTGCCTTCACTATTTCACCTCACAAAGCTAGTCTCTTCTTCTACTGAATTTCTTTCCCCCGTTCTTGTCAATCGTTCCCTAATTCTCTCTCTGAAACTCTCTACAACTTTCGGTTCTTTCACTTTATCCTGGTGCCACCTCCTTAAATACCCACCTTTTTTCAGTTTCTTCAGTTTTAATCTACAGTTCGTAACCAATAGATTGTGGCCAGAGTACACATCTGCACCTGGAAATGGTTTACAATTTAAGACTTGGTTCCTAAATCTCTGTCTTACAATTATATAATATATCTGAAACCTTCCAGTGTTTCCAGGCCTCTTCCTCGTATGCAACTTTCTTTTATGATTCTTGAACCAAGTGTTAGCCATGCTTAAGTTACGCTCTGTGCAAAATTCTACCAGGCGGCTTCCTCTTTCATTCCTTAGCCTCATTCCATATCCACTTACTGCTTTTCGTTCTCTTTCTTTTTCTACTCTCGAATTCCAGTCCCCCATGACTATTAAATTTTCATCTCCCTTCACTATCTGTAAAATTTCTTTGATCTCACCATACATTTCTTCAATCTCTTCGTCATCTGCGTAGCTCGTTGGCATATAAACTTGTACTATTGTGGCAGGCATGGGGTTCGTTTCTATCCTGGCTACAATAATGCTTTCACTATGCTGTTCGCAGTAGCTTACTTGCGCTTCTATCTTTTTATTCATTGTTAAACCTACTCGTGCATTACCCCTATTTGATTTTGTATTTAAAACCGTGTATTCACCTGACTAGAAACCTTGTTCCGCCTGCCACCGAACTTCACTAATTCCCACTATATCTAACTTTAACCTATCAATTTTCCTTTTTAAATTTTCTACTCTACCTGCAGATTAAGGGATTTGAAATTCCACGCTCCGATCCGTAAGCAACTAAGCTAGCTTTATGCTCTCTTCAGTATTTCTTCGTCGGTTCACCTTTTCTTTTCTCGTTTCTACTGTACATCATCTTCAATGTTCCTGGGACTCAGTTATCTGGGAAAGTAATTTTTTCCGTATTTTGTTCAGTCTTCAGTTTCTTGCCTCTTTGTACCAATATCTTATAGGTCTTCATACATTTTCCTAAGCCAGTTGGGTTAATTTTTCTAAATTCTGTACGATTTTTCCTGGCGTTCTGCTAGGACTCATTTTTCACCTATACTTTATTGTACGCCATTGTTTATTTCTATGTGACTTCTTAATTTAAATACTTCTACAATTCGTATATTTCTTAATATCTTCCTCACAATATTCTTTCCTTTTTTCTGATTACTTGCTTTTCTTTTATTGGCCATAAAATTAGTATTTATGATACATATGTGTGTTCTGAATGAATTTATGTCTCGCAGTGATGAATGTTTGCGTTTACAAAACGATTTTTTATTGCAAACATATTTTGTTAAGTCAAATGCTAAGTATCTCTTTTGTAGTCTTGCTCTGATGGCTTCATTGTAAAAGGAGAGTCTTTCTTTCAGGAAGCAGCTACGAAAATTTATTTATTTGAAGCCTATTTTTGGATTATTACAGCTCCATTAATTTAGAAACACAAATTTCTGCATCGAAAACAGAGTTATAATATTCGAAACAGGTTTTCAAATGAATAAATTTTGGTCGTTGATTGATGAAAACTTTTTGCCCCTATGTAAACTAAAAGTAAGTGCCTGGCCTATACAGTTGGATTCGAAAAGCAGCATGATTCCAGGCACCCTGTGCGTAACTAATGTAGGTTATTCAAGATCTGTCTAAACCAGTTCAGTAGAATACGTGATCCCTGAAAAGGTCACAACTGATTTCCTTTTCCATCCACGTTCAGCTGAGATAGTGTCCAGTCTCTAATGATCTTGATGTCAACTGGAAATTAAACTAACATCCTTTTTCGACATGCGCTAGACCCTTGGCAACAGGTCGGTGATCAGTATATAATTGTGTCGCAGAGATGTATTAGGCCACCATCTTGTCCCACATTGTTGTCCAGCAGAGCTGGTAGGAACGTCTATGATTACCTAAATATAAACAGGGCGCAAGGTTCTAGCCTCGTTTCCTCTGTTTGTCTCTTTTTCCATGACTTGTTAGTATTGTAAGTACATCTCATCACAGGTCCTGTCTCGCTTGAAGGTTTTCCGACTAACACGATAGACTTTTATTTAAGCCGACTTTGTAAGAGTTATGAATATTACACATATTTTAAATTTCTTCATTTCTGCCAGTACACGCGTTCCATAGTGAGAGATCTAGAGGCCGTGTTCCAACAATTTACGCAGGGAGGGGAGTAGTTTAGATGACCACGTGGCCACACAGATGTAGGTTTTCCGTGTGATTTCCGTTGGTCCCTTTGGAAGGGTACGGCCGATATCCTTCCCGTTCCTTGCGTGGAAGTTCTGAGGTCTGTAAAGAGATAGACTGGGATTTTACACTAGTTATGCTGTGGGGATAGCATAGGCCTACACAAAAAAGAAAAATAACTACTCATTTGAGGAGATAAAAAATACTGTTAAACTGCAAAGCAAATTAAATTTCCAAACCATGTCGTCAAAAAGAAAACGTACAAGATAGAAAGACTAATCACTTAGCAAGTTCATCACGTTAACATTTTCTCTTCGTATGTAAGCTAAGAAAAACAAGTAAGCGAGTATGGTTCCGATGAGTTACTTGAAGTTTTTTCGTGAATGTTCCGTTCTCATTTTCAAACCAATTTTAATATTTTGTGCACTAAAATTCCACATCTTTGTAGTCTTTCTGTAAATAATCACCACGTTAGAGTTTGATTAGAATATATGCTTTACTAGACATGGTCGTGGAACTGGAACCACCGGGCGCGATGACATTTTGCACATTTACAAAGCATGATCAGGATTGGGCGTTACATTAAGTGAGAGAACGATCGAACAAGGATCTGGTCCCGAATCTTTGGATTTGTGCAGTGTCAATTAGCAGCGAAGTCTCCAACTCCTAACACGAAGTATTTTCATCACTTTCAGTTTCTTCAATTTATGATACTGTTTTCTCCTCTTCAGATGATGCCATATCGAAGAACTATTATTTACGGCTACTACGTTCATTTTACAGAAAAATTTATAAGATACAGCGAGGCATTCACCACAGATGAATTTCATTTAATTTTATCCATAAAAGAAAATGTTTTTGCAATTCATTATTATTTATATGTTACTGGCAAGATAATTTTGGATATGATAACGTACAGCACCATCTTGTTCTACGTATTTTAACATAATCTCTGATCCTTGTTTCTTTCTGCTAGCAGTAAACAGTTTGTGGGTAATCTGATTTTTGTGTAGGCACTGGCACTAAAAGATGCTCCTGGAAAGTTGTACGCTCTAGAAGGAGATGTCAGCAACGAGAAAAGCATCCTTGCTGCTTTCAAATGGATTAAGGACAATCTGAAAGGTGTCGACATCCTCATTAACAACGCTGGACTTGTCGTAGAGAGCGACCTATCATGTAAGTAAATATCGCAGTTTATGAGTTTGTTCCGGCATCTCAGTGAAGCAAAACATATTTGTATTCAGTTTGGCAATATCAATGGATTTGGTGTGTTATAAATGCTATGCTTTCCGATATATGCTTATAATGCTGTCATACTGCATCATATATATTTGTACTAACACGTCTGACACATTTTATAATATCTGATAAAACCCATGAAATGTCACTGTAGGCATATCCCATTACTGTTAGAACCTGAGTATGCCTCGTAGAAAGAACTTTACAGTTTTATGCAGTTGCGCGAAAGATCATAGATGAACTGTTGTAAACAGATGTAAGAGGTTTCTTAAATAAAGCAAGGGTAAATTTTTACAAAGTAACTGAACCAAAAACCTCTCTCGTCGACAACAAAAGAGTGCTGGTTATGGGTAGCACTACCTGCTTGAGGTGGTGTTCGATACTCTACATGAAATCGTTTAAAGGCTCTTTTGCAACAGATCCCAGTTCTCAGAAAAAAATTGTGCGTAGTTGCGAAAGACATGCGAAGCTTGGTCCTTCGCAGTCAGATACGGAAAGATACTTTTCTCAGCGCAATAATTCATCAGAGCAGTTCTAAACAGTAAGACGTTATTGTACTTGGAGAGCATCTGCATAGCGCTGGGCGTTAACATTCCGAAAAGGAGGGGAATACATTTGTGAAGAGTATGTACCACTAACCTGCTAAAATGTTTAGCTTCAGCAGCTTTTGCCAAAAGAAAAATTGCCCACTTTGCGGAGATATAAATCATTTAATTAACCTTAAAGTGCATATTTTCTTTCACTGATTTGCTACAGTATAATATTCTGAGATAACTCCTCACCTAGGCAACAAGTGTTGTGGCACAAAAAAAAAGTTCACTGGTGTACAAAAGTTAGGGATCAAAGTAACTTTCACATGACGGGTTACTGCTAACTAGCACAGCTCCATGAAACTTGGACCACACTTAGAAAGAACTGCTGTAATGTGGTACAGAAGATAACTGAAAGGAATACGTATTGGGGCAAATAGAGACTGTATCTTTATTAAGAGCCAGTAATTATACTGCGACTACCGAGATCTGTGGTGGTCCCATCGACATGATTCTCATTAGGTGTCTACTGTCGTAAGAGAACTGGACAGGAAATGCTGGGGAGGACATAGTCGATTATAATGTGAACTGAAGAGCGAGCAGCCTTTCGTGGGTGGAGGACTGATCGTTTTTCAGAAGAAAGCCGTAACAGTCGTACAGGATGACTAACAGTCAGTTTCCCTACTGCTAGTAGAAGGCGGTGGGCAGAGATTTAATCTGATTCTTTTCGTATATGTAGTTTTAATAGTAACTAATATCTGTATCCCAATTAGTGTTAATGCATTTTGTGGAAAATAAACGTAACCCTGACGTGTCTGCGCACAACGCGTTTTGTGAAAAATAAACACTCTCCAGGTGTGGATACACACTGTGAAACCAGCGATTTACGAGACAAGCTGCGGAAGAGTCGGTATGGTTGTGAAACAGCGAGTAGTTGTTTCTGCGACGTAGTGGTGTAGAGAGATGGGGACTCACTTCCTCGACCACAAGCACACATGAGGGAAGTGAGTGACTTCATTCTGGCAACCTGGCATCCCTCACACTTCTACTAACCCTCCCCGCTTCCTTCCACTACCAGCTGTTACATCCCCAGAACACAATTTATCCCTCAATACGGCTCTGCTGTACTTAGATACTGTACAATCATTTAATATTTAGCCTTAACCCAATTCATCTAACGATAAACATTAATTTTATACCATTAAAAAACTGTTCTTAATAATTTGCAGTTTTTTCATCCCCTGCAACGCAGAAACTATTAGTTGTAGAGAAAAAATTAATAGGACCTTTTCTGTAGGAAATTTATGTAGTTAAATTTCTTACTGCAAAACATTTTCGCTAGAAGCTGCAGTTTTCCAGTTATTCAAGAAGAACGTCAAAAAGAGACCTTAAAACGCCACCCACTCTACACTCACTTCCCAAATATAGACATTTTTAGTATGCTGTTCATGACACTCCCCCCTACCACCGTTCAAAATTTTCGACTACACGAATTTTTCCCCTATTCGCCCTTTCATGGTCTTTGTTGGCTGGATACAGCTGACGCTTGAATTTTAGTCACGTTAGTTTGTTTGAAGCATTCTTTCCACTGTCGTAATTATTATATAGGACAATGCAAATATAACGTGTACATAGTATTTGCAGACGTGTAGCCTACCTCCGTTCTGCTACACATATGTGCCATCGAATTAAAAAGTAACAACATGTAGCTTATAACAAATCTGTCGTGTTGAAAAGCACATGAATTTATGTTAGTGTGTACGCTTTTATATGCCAGCTCGTCACATAAAGCTTTGCTTGCCAATTATTAGTTGTAAAATAGTCGGGTTGTTTCCTATATTTGTCAGTCAGGGTAATTTTATTTTATTTTATTTATTTTCCTGTGTTATCAGCTCGTATTTCATGTTCCACATTCCTATGAGCTCGACTGTAACGTTCTCGCTTCTTTAGAGAAAACTAAAGGCATGTATACGTTCAGATGACAACATTAGATGACAGGAAAGCTGTGTAGCATGGAAGAAATTTAGAAGAAATGTAGTGGCCTGTCCTCCAAATTACTGACTATGCCAATCAGAGGTGACGCAGGTTGTAGACACATGGTTGACGATTTATGGAAGTTTGGGTCTGGCCGTGAGGCCGGATAGCCTAATGGTAAGGCGACCGGTCACGATAAGCGGGAAATAGAGGTTCGAGGCCTGGTCAGACACAAATTTTCATTGTCATCATTCCATTATATTGATGGTTGTTCATCTTCACAAGCACGCCGAAGTTACAGTATTCTATAGCCAATGGCCCCTTATACCATCACGCTAAGAGTTGTGCCTGTATGAAGATGACGATTGCAGTCTGTCAACGTTCATTTTCCTCGAAGCCTTCTCACACACGCCAATTGTGAGCTTGTCAGAAAAGACGACGTGGTGCCACATCTGAATCCAGTGTTGCTGTGGGGGCCACTCTCTCTACTGCTGTGTTAAAGTAACACACAACATCGGTCACCATGTTAACACTCTGTGGTCCTCCAGACATCTTTGGACTGTCTGTATTGATATTTGTCTTTCAGTGAACATTCTCATTTACTGACTCAAGGTTCGTGACGTGTCTGGACCATCCTACACGACCTGTATGTCTTTCCTCTCTGGCACTAATCACTAGCAGCTCCTGCGACTCTGCACGGCGTTGAGTATAGTTCTCCTGATCCCCTAGGCTCCAGATTCACACAGAAGTCGCAGAGGATCCCAATCAACGAGAACATCAACGTTGTGGGACGATGGACCTTAGTCTCGATACGCCATTATCACATAGTCGAATCTGATGCGTGCTGGTAGACTGTTTTTTCTTCTACTTACACAGCTAACACTCCAATGCGGTTTTTGGATGAGAAACCCAATGAGTAAATTTTTCTAGTATTAAGAATCTGGAGATGATTGATCCTACCTATACCACACTTCATGAGACTTTGATGTTCGCTGCATGCCACCTCCGTAATAAAGATAAGAAAAACGACGCAATGCAATTACACACTATGATAAGAAAAACGACGCACCAAGAAGGAATGATCCAAGTGGGACGGAAATCGGTAGATGTGACGTACATGTACATACAAACGCTCCGACAACCATGAGTGATGCTCTGAGGTGCCATTAATTTTTCATAGCATGACCCCTGTGGGTGTCATCCGCAGCAACCTCTCAGCGCAGCGCCCTGTTTTGTTACCCTTCATGACAAATCATCCTGGGCTTACATTTCAGCAAAATGATGCCTGCCCGCAAACGGCGAGATTTTCTACTGCTTGTCTTCATGCTTGCCAAACCATACATTGGCGAGCAAGGTAGTCGGGTCTCTCCCCAACTGAGAAGGTTTGGATCATTGTGGGCAGGGCCCTCCAAGCAGCTCGGGATGTTGACTATCTAACGCGCTAATTGGACACATCTTGTCGTGATATCCGTCAGGAGGACATCCAACAACTCTGTCGATCAGTGGCAAGCCGAATAACTGCTTGCGTAAGAGCCAGAGGTGGATCAACGCGTTATTGACTTGCTCAATTTGTGAAGCTCTTTCTCTTAATAAACCATCTAAATTTTTTGAAATTGTAATCATTTGTTTGTCCGTAGATGTACATCACATCTACCGGTTTCCTTCCCATTGGGATAATTCCTTCGTGGCGAGTCCTTTTTTGTCTTAGAGTGTACACAGTCAGCAGCATATTTTTCTGAGAACACTTTAGCTAGTATTTGTTGTTCTCGCCTGAGAGTATTAAAGTTTGACTCTTTGCCGCCCGGATGCTGACAGCCGCCCCTACGGAGTCGTGGAAGCGCATGCTGGACGTGAATGTGCTGGGTCTCAGCATCTGCACCAGGGAGGCCGTGCAGGACATGCTGAGCAGGGGCGTTGACGACGGCTTCATCATCCACATCAGCAGGTAAGCCAGTGTCCAGTATAAACCAAACTTTCAACTAGTCCCCTTACAGTGCACCAATCTACACGGGGAGAAGTAACCATTCTAAGTTAATAAATCATAATCTGCATAGAAAGACATAACTGTTCATTTTTCCTATGCCCTCTTCGGAAGTGCAACGGTAGAGAAATAGTCGGAAAGTGATTTTATGAAACCTCTGCCAAACATTTCGGCGTGTCACCAACCCGCAACGCATCTTTGCTTAGCGGGTTATCGTCAGCCCTACTCAGACAACCAGGTTCGTTTTCGTGGTATCCGGATCAGCTCCCTTAGGGCCTCCCGGTAAACAGCCAGAGCCGCAGAAGATAACAGCAGGGACCGATTTCGATAGCTGCTAGGAAAATTGTAACATTCCGCCGCGCGATTATTTCTGCCAGGTCGGAACCGGCTAGAGTCAGTTCCGTCCTTGCCACCCAGTCACTAATTTACGCGGTGCATTCAAGTTCTAAGGCCTCCGATTTTTTTTCTAATTAAGTACTCACCCGAAATCAATGAAACTGGCGTTAATTCTCGACGTAATCGCCCTGCAGACGTACACATTTTTCACAACGCTGACGCTATGATTCCATGGCAGCGGCGAAGGCTTCCTTAGGAGTCTGTTTTGACCACTGGAAAATCGCTGAGGCAATAGCAGCACAGCTGGTGAATGTGCGGCCACGGAGAGTGTCTTTCATTGTTGGAAAAAGCCAAAAGTCACTAGGAGCCAGGTCAGGTGAGTAGGGAGCATGAGGAATCACTTCAAAGTTGTTATCACGAAGAAACTGTAGCGTAACGTTAGCTCGATGTGCGGGTGCGTTGTCTTGGTGAAACAGCACACGCGCAACCCTTCCCGGACGTTTATGTTGCAGTGCAGGAAGGAATTTGTTCTTCAAAACATTTTCGTAGGATTCACCTGTTACCGTAGTGCCCTTTGGAACGCAATTGGTAAGGATTACGCCCTCACCGTCCCAGGACATGGACACCATCATTTTTTCAGCACTGGCGGTTACCCCTAAATTTTTTTGGTGGCGGTGAATCTGTTTGCTTCCATTGACCTGACTGGTGCTTTGTTTCTGGATTGAAAAATGGCATCCACGTCTCATCCAGTGTCACAACCGACGAAAAGAAAGTCCCATTCGTGCTGTCGTTGCGCGTCAACATTGCTTGGCAACATGCCACATAGGCAGCCATGTGGTCGTCTGTCAGCATTCGTGGCACCCACCTGGATGACACTTTTCGCATTTTCAGGTCGTCATGCAGGATTGTGTGCGCAGAACCCACAGAAATGCCAACTCTGGAGGCGATCTGTTCAACAGTCATTCGGCGATCCCCCAAAGCAATTCTCTCCACTTTCTCGATCATGTCGTCAGACTGGCTTGTGTGATCCCGAGGTTGTTTCGGTTTGTTGTCACACGATGTTCTGCCTTCATTAAACTGTCGCACCCACGAACGCACTTTCGACACATCCATAACTCCATCACCACATGTCTCCTTCAACTGTCGATGAATTTCAATTGGTTTCACACCACGCAAATTCAGAAAATGAATGATTGCACGCTGTTCAAGTAAGGAAAACGTCGCCATTTTAAGTATTTAAAACAGTTCTCATTCTCGCCGCTGGCGGTAAAATTCCATCTACCGTATGGTGCTGCCATCTCTGGGACGTGTTGACAATGAAGGCGGCCTCATTTTAAAACAATGCGCATGTTTCTATCTCTTTCCAGTACAGAGAAAAAAATTGGAGGCCTTAGAACTTGAATGCACCTCATACTATCACCGTTTGAACAGCGTCTGTGAATGGACGCTCCTTTCGCCATCCGAACGGCTGCGCTCTCCCGACCTGTGTTCCGAGCCTTGTGTTCTGCACCATGGACATGTGCTGCTCGTGAGATAGAACTCCGAAGACGTACTTTATTTGGAGTAAAACAATGCGCATGTTTCTATCTCTTTCCAGTCCAGAGAAAAAAATTGGAGGCCTTAGAACTTGAATGCACCTCGTACTGTCACCGTTTGAACAGCGTCTGTGAATGGACGCTTCTTTCGCCATCCGAACGGCTGCACTCTCCCGACCTGTGTTCCGAGCCTTGTGTTCTGCACCATGGACATGTGCTGCTCGTGAGATAGAACTCTGAAGACGTACTTTATTTGGAGATAGACTTTTCACTGGTCAAGAGAACGTAACCTACGCTCTCAAGAATATATTTTCGTTTCTTTGGAGAACAATTGTTTGCGACGAACTTTTCCTTCGCTTTACGAAGAAGAATTTCAGGAGAGCGTTTACTTTGTTTTGTCGTGTTGCATCAGAAGCACCGGACTCCTTTTTTTTTTTGGTTCGAAGTTTGATTGTTAAAGTAAACAAAGTTTAATTACATCTACTTGCGATCTTGTGAAAGCATCCTGTGTCAGGAATACTTCACAATTAAAGAATGAATTGCAGAGTAATCATGCAGACAGAGATATTTGCTTCGACGGTTTGCTCTAGCAAAGTGGTTGTTAGTTATGACAATGTCCTGAATGATTAATGTTACACTTCACTTTGACCGTGCTCAAATAAGTTTGAGTCTTTACGTCTCCAGTCTTCTCATTACTATAATTATTGCGAGTACTTGCTATACTGCAAACGACGTAGACGCAATAGTAACAACGGTTCCCGTAAGATCACCGAAGTTAAGCGCTGTCGGGGCTGCGTTAGCACTTGAACGGTTGACCATCCGGTCTGCCGGGCGCTATTGGCAAGATGGATGCACTCAAGACCTTGTGAGGCAAACTGAGGAGCAACTTGTTTGAGAAGTAGCGGCTCCGGTCTCGTAAATCGAAATACGGCCTGGAGAGGGATGTGCTGACCACATGCCCCTCCATCTCAGCATCCAGTATTGCCTGTGGGCTGAGGATGACACGGGGCCGATCGGTAGCGTTGGGCCTCCACGGCGTGTTCGGGCGGAGTTTAATTTAGTTTTACTTACTATACTCGATGTCTTGCGTAATTAATAGGATAGTTTTTCCATCTGCTACTTCTTTTTGAGCCTGCAGGGTGTCTACTTTAGTTCGTGAACTATACCAGAAGTTTATTCTGAAATGCACATGGCTCACGCCTTAATTTTGAGGCGCCGACTATGCCTGTGAAGATATGTGGAGCAGATTTCACTGACACGTATGACAAGAAAGTAATAGCTGCGCCATTTTCTTTTGGCTCGTCTAGTGGAGTGCTACAGTACAGTGAGGTGTGAATTTCAATGTGCATCAGAACTGCAGACATCAGCCTGATAACAATCACCACATTAATTACGTAACTTTATTTTGTCAAGGTGACAGTTAAAAAACTTTGTGACTATCTCTCGAAAATACTTTATGTTGAACTGGAGCTCTTTTTTTTATTTAAATTATGTAATTATTTCGATTCCAGACCGTCTGAATAGTCTTTAGATCTTCTCAAATACTGTCTATATTACCATTAGAATTCCGGTTTCGCCATTACATACTGTGTGAACTCTGTCCACGGAAGATTTGGAATCCACGTAGTGAAACTCTTGTTAGCACACAATTTGATACCTCTACCCTCACACATTAGAACGAAATTGAGATTTCACAGCAAATCAAGGAATTACTTCCAAGACGCAGTTCTATAATGTATTAATTGTTCTCATACATAGGTATGAGTTTCCAAGTCGCAAATTCACGCTGTAGCAGTTACGTGCACTTACACTGAGGTGACAAACGCCCTGGAGTACATCTACATCTACATGATTACTCTGCAATTCACATTTAAGTGCTTGGCAGAGGGTTCATCGAACCACAATCATACTATCTCTCTACCATTCCACTCCCGAACAGCGTGCGGGAAAAACGAACACCTATATCTGTCTATTCGAGCTCTGATTTCTCTTATTTTATTTTGATGATCATTCCTACCTATGTACGTTGGGCTCAACAAAATATTTTCGCATTCGGAAGAGAAAGTTGGTGACTGAAATTTCGTAAATAGATCTCGCGGTGACGAAAACCGTCTCTGCTTTAATTACTTTTACCCCAACTCGCGTATCATATCTGCCACACTCTTTCCCCTATTACGTGATAATACAACACGAGCTGCCCGTTTTTGCACCCTTTCGATGTCCTCCGTCAATCCCACCTGGTAAGGATCTCATACCGTGCAGCAATATTCTAACAGAGAACGAACGAGTGTAGTGTAAGCTGTCTCTTTAGTGGACTTGTTGCATCTTCTAAGTGTCCTGCCAATGAAACGCAACCTTTGGCTCGCCTTCTCCACAATATTATCTATGTGGTCTTTCCAACTGAAGTTGTTCGTAATTTTAACACCCAGGTACTTAGTTGAATTGAAAGCCTTGAGAATTGTACTATTTACGAGTAATCGAATCCAACGGATTTCTTTTGGAACTCATGTGGATCACTTCACACTTTTCGTTATTTAGCGTCAACTGCCACCTGCCACACCATACACCAATCTTTTCTAAATGGTTTTGCAACTGATTCTGGTCTTCGGATGACCTTACTAGACGGTAAATTACAGCATCATCTGCGAATAGCCTAAGAGAACTGCTTAGATTGTCACCCAGGTCATTTATATAGATCAGGAACAGCAGAGGTCCCAGGACGCTTCCCTGGGGAACACCTGATATCACTTCAGTTTTAATCGATGATTTGCCTTCTATTAGTACGAACTGCGACCTTCCTGACAGGAAATCACGAATCCAGTCGCACAACTGAGACGATACCCCGTAGGCCCGCTGCTTGATTAGAAGTCACTTGTGAGGAACGGTGTCAAAAGCTTTCCGGAAATCTAGAAATACGGAATCAACTTGAGATCCGCTGTCGATAGTGACCATTACTTCGTGCGAATAAAGAGCTAGCTGCGTTGCACAAGAACGATTTTTTCTGAAACCATGCTGATTATGTATCAATAGATCGTTCCCTTCGAGGTGATTTATAATGTTTGAATACAGTATATGCTCCAAAACCCTACTGCAAACCAACGTCAATGATATAGGTCTTTAATTCGATGGATTACTCCTACTACCCTTCTTAGACACTGGTGCGACCTGCGCAATTTTCCAATCTGTAGATAGAGATCTATCGGTGAGCGAGCGGTTGTGTATGATGGCTAAGTAGGGAGCTATTGTAAGAGCGTAATCTGAAAGGAACCTAATCGGTATACAATCTGGACCTGAAGACTTGCCCGTATCAAGTGATTTGAGTTGCTTCGCAATACCTAAGGTATCTACTTCTATGAAACTCATGCTAGCAGCTGTTTGTATTTCAAATTCTGGAATATTCCATTCGTCTTGCCTGGTGAAGGAATTTCGGAAAACTGCGTTCAATATCTCCGCTTTAGCGGCACAGTCGTCGGTAACAGTACCATCGGCACTGCGCAGCGAAGGTATTGACTGCGTCTTGCCGCTTGTGTATTTTACATACGACCAGAATTTCTTCGGATTTTCTACCAAATTTCGAGACAATGTTTCGTTGTGGAACCTATTAAAGGCATCTCGCATTGAAGTCCGTGCAAAATTTCGCGCGCCTGTAAATTTCAGCCAATCTTCAGGACTTCGCGTTTTTCTGAAATTCGTATGCTTTTTCCGTTGCCTCTGCAACAGCGTTTGGACCTGTTTTGTGTACCATGGGGGATCCGTTCCATCTCTTACCAATTTATGAGGTACGAATCTCTCAATTGCTGTTGCTACTATATCTTTGAATTTGAGCCACACCTCGTCTACATCTGCATAGTCAGTTCTGAAGGAATGGAGATTGTCTCTTAGGAAGGCTTCTAGTGACACTTTATCCACTTTCTTAAATAAAATTATTTTGCGTTTGTTTCTGGTGGATTTGGAAGAAACGATATTGAGCCTAGCTACAACGAACTTGTGATCACTAATCCCTGTATCAGTCATGATGCTCTCTATCAGCTCTGGATTGTTTGTGGCTAAGAGGTCAAGTGTGTTTTCGCAACCACTTACAATTAGCGTGGGTCTGTGGACTAACTGCCCGAAATAATTTTCGCAGAAAGCATTTAGGACAATCTCGGAAGATGTTTTCTGCCTACCACCGGTTTTGAACAAGTATTTTTGCCAACATATCGAGGGAAGGTTGAAGTCCCCACCAACTATAACCGTATGAGTGGGGTATTTATTTGTTACGAGACTGAAATTTTCTCTGAACTGTTCAGCACCTATATCATCGAAGTCTGGGGGTCGGTTGAAGGAGCCAATTATTAATTTAGTTCGGCTGCTAAGTATAACCTCCACCCATGCCAATTCGCACGGAGTATCTACTTCGACTTCACTACAAGATGAACCACTACTTACAGACACAAACACTCCACCACCAATTCTGCCTAATCTGTCTTTCCTGAACACCGTCCGAGACTTCGTAAAAATTTCTGCAGATTTCAGGCTTTATCCAACTTTCTGTACCTATAACGATTTCAGCTTCTGTGCTTTATATTAGCGCTTGAAGCTCAGGGAAATTCCCAGCACAACTATAACAATTTACAACTACAATTTCTACAGCACCTCCTAACATAGTGTCGGGCATCCTTCTGCTCTGTGTAGTGCGGCAACTAGACTTAGCATGGACTCAACAAGTCGTTGGAAGTCGCCTGCAGAAACATTGAGCCACGCTGCCTCTATAGTCGTCAATAATTGCGAAAGTAGTGCCGGTAAAATATTTTGTGCAAGAACTCATCTCTCGATTACGTCCCATGAAACTTCGATGGAATTCATGTCGGGCGATCTGGTGGCCACATCATCTGCTCAAGCAGTCCAGAATGTTGCTCAAACCAACCGTGAACAATCGTGGCTCAGTGACATGGCGCATTGTCATCCACAAAAATTGCATCGTTGTATGGGAACAAGAAGTCAATGAATGGTTGCAAATTGTCTCCAAGAGGAGGACGAACCAGAGGCTCCAGTCCATTCCATGTAAACACCTTTCTGGAGCCACCACCAACCCTGCACAGTGCATTGTTGACAACTTGGATCCGTTGCTTCCTGCGGTCTGCGCCACACTCGAACCTTATCACTAGCTCTTACCAACTGGAATAGTAGCTTATCTGACCGGACTATGATTTCCAGTCGCCTAGAGTCAAACCGATATGGTTTCGAGCCCAAGAGAGGCGTTTCAGACGATGTCGTGCTTGTTAGCAAAGGCACTCACGTCGGTCATTTGCTGCCATAGCCTATTAACGCAACGTTTCGTGGTGCTGTCCTAACGGATACATTCACCGTACGTCCCCCACTGATTTCCGAGGCTATGTCACCCAGTTTTGTTTGTCTGTTAGCACTGACAACTCTACTCGAACACTGCTGCTGTCGATCGTTAAATGAAGGACATTAACCACTGGGTTGTTCGTGGTGGGAGGTAATGCCTGAAATTTAGTGTTCTCAGCACACTATTGACACTGTGGATCTCGAATGTTGAATTCCCTAACAAAATCCCCAATGGAATGTCCAATGCGTATAGCTCCAACTACCATTTCGCGTTCAGTCTGTTAATTCCCATCGTGCGGTCATAGTCATGTCCGAAATCTTTTCGCATGTATCACCTGAGCACAAATGACAGATCCAGCAATGCACTGCCGTTTTATACCTTGTGTACTACCGCCATTTATATATGTCCATATCGCTGTCTCATGACTTTTGTCACCTGATTCTATTACGTAAAGGAATGACATGCTACACTTTGTGGTTTTTAATGACCTCCGTATCTAGTGTAACACATTCAATCACACAAATCTTTATTTGTATCACCTACGAAATTTCCTATTGAATTAGATAGGATTAATTTAGGTCAGATGCACCATATGCAGATGAGCAGTGCGTTTTCACAGCCACAGATCGTCAAGAATTTCTGGGCGAGATCGGATATTTCTTAGAATTCTCAAGACAGTCTACACAGTGCTCTCATATAATGTCCTCCTTTATATCAACTGGCAAGTACCTGTGGCAATGCAGACATAGTTCAGAATTACAAGAATAATAACTCATCGTTGTTCTAACTGGTCATTCAAGTCGAAAACTAGGATGTTTTTATTAAATTTGATCGCTTATTACTTTCAGTTTCCCCAGAGCGGTTTTTGACGTGGCTCAATAAATGTGACGAAACCAAGACGCTCTTGGCTCTGTACTATGAATGAAAAAGTTTGTGTCTTCAACGAGGTCGCTGGAGTGCCAGCACAAGAGCGGACTGAAATAGATCAGAAAATTATCCGAGGGTTATTCAAGAGGGAAAACGTATAAAATAATATGTACCAAAATTAAACAATAGAGGAAAGTACAGAGAATGAATAAAATCCATCTCGGTATCTGCTTTAAATTATTTCTGGAAATGATGAGAAAGATAAATCTGGAAATTCGAACAAATATCTCAAACTTGATCCTCTAACTCAGCTCCGTGAGCAGATGGTGAGAGCAAGACTGCCAGCAGCGAGTACTGTAACACCTCGCCCCCCTCCCCCGTTCCCCTGCCCCCCCCCCCCCCCCCCTCGTCCCAGGGAACACCGTGGGGAGCCGCGTGGAGCGTAGATTGTCTTTATATTTCTTGTCTTATTATAGGTCATTCACTTCCAGGTAAAGATTAGCGCAATTTTACTGGAAGCGTTTTATCTTCCCATCACTAGCGCTACGAATCCTAATTTTTTTCACCAATGTGATTGGCCTCTTCGTCCGTAGACATATAAATTAATAAATTCCGAGAGAAACTCACATTTGATACACTTCCTTCAACGATGTCAAGAATGCCACGTCCAACTGTGTGCCTGCCATGTCTACACATTTATTGAGCGCTGAAGATGTTGCAAGATGGCCATGAACGTTCTCCGCTATAACCTGTGTGGGACGCATGATTGACATGTTTGAATGGCACCACGCGAGGTTGTTCTATCTGAAGTGGACATAAATGTTCAGCTACAGTTACCAAGTATTCATTTATTAAATCACCATCTATGAAAATGGGCAAGGACTTTGCTAAAAGTAGTGAAAATTTGTTGGTCATCTGAACGGCACATTCGCTTAATTTATGTTCCTCTTCTTCTTCCTCATCCCAGAGGTTCCTTGAGTCTTACAACTTCTTATACACGCTCAGGTCCTTCGAAATTTTTGGTATCCGTATTCGTGTACGTGTAAAGACATAGCGCCTTTGTATACTGGCTTTCTGAAAGAATTGAGTCTTGTGATACACTAAATATTCGGTGAACCCATCTATTTGTGTAAAAACGTAACATTCCAGGCACTGGGGATCGAAATCGAAGATATTGTCGGCGTTATACAGTGCCGAGTCGCCACCGGTTTCAAAACTGACTCTCCTCTATTTTGCAGCTGCAGCTTCTCCCGTGTTGTCGCAACCATACAGAGCATGCCCATTTTCTTCACTCTCTGCCTCGTTTTAACTGCTGTGTTCGCGAGCAAGGGAGTGAGCAGGCAAGAGTGCTCACTCTCAAAATCAGCGAGTTGTTAAGCCCTGCTCTAGTATGAAGGTTCATTGTGTCAGCAGATTTGGACTCTATGCAATAGGCTGGCTGACAAGAAAGAATATTACATGCTCTGATCAAAAACTGCTATTGGTGCAGGACAATTGCAGAAGGGGGGAGAATGACAGATCAGCTCTTGCAGAACATGTTTGCAGCCAGGAGACCACCATATTCATTTTTACGGGACTTAAGTACTGGCAGCCGCGAGCGGAAACCACGAAAGACTATACACAGAAGCCATAGAGATATAAAATACCTTAGGAATTACAGTAGGATGGACGAGGGCGTGAAATGGAATGACATTTGGATCCCTGTGCTGAAGAAGATGTGTACCAGTCTTCCACCATGGGGTGATAGCAATAGCAGACGACGGCAGTCGACAACGGCCAATTGCGCGCGGGTATGCAAAACATGTGACGTCACGCCTCTGCGTGGGAGCTGGCGTAGACGAAATTTTACTGCAGTCAGCAGCAAGCTAAGGTGTGAATCGGACACTCAAAGAAACTAGGATAGCCCTTGAAAACGTCCTCTGAATATGTGGACGAAATGTTGGGTTTAAAAGTGAAATCCTTCCCATCTCGGTGTAAAAGCCCAGAACATTTTATTATCTGTGACATTGCCGGGAAAGTTAGCATTTTGCAACTTGGCAGTTCGTTAACACTCTCCTTGACTGGATATTATTTACCGCACACAGATCATTAAGAATCTACATATACAGATACATCACACTCCTCAAGCCACCTAATGGTGTGTGGCGGAGGGTACTTTCTGTACCACTATCTGATCCCTCCAACCCTGTTCCACTCGCGAATAGTGCATGGGAAGAATGAAGCCTCTGTATTGGCTCTAATTTCTTGAATTTTCTCCTCGTGGTCAATACGAGAGATGTATGAGGAGGGAAGTAATACGTTGTCTGACTCCTCCCGAAAAGTGCTGTCCCGAAATTTCTGTAGTAAATCACTCCGCGATGCACAACAGCGATGCACAACGTCTCTCTTGTAACGCATGCCAGTGGAGTTCGTTTAGCATCTCCGTAACGCTCTCTCGCCAGCGAAACTATCCCGTGACGAAACGCGCTGCTCTTTGTTGGATCTTCCCTACCTCCTCTATCAGTTATAACTCGTAGGGATCCCAGATAGATGAACAATACTGAATAATCGGGCGAACAAGCGCCTTATAAGCCACCTCTTTCGTGGATGAGTCACATTTCCTTAAGATTCTTCCGATGAATCGGAGTCTTGTGTCAGCTTTTCCCTCTGTCTGTTTCATATGGTCATTCCACCTAAGGTCGCTCTGGACAGTTACGCCTAGGTATTTTACGGCAGACGCTGTCTCCAGCTGTTTGTCATCAATACTGTAGCTGTACAGTAGTGGATTTCTTTTCCTATGTATGTGCAGTACGTTACATCTTGGATCTGTAGTTTGTCTGGGACTGCAGGTAGTCTCACAGTTTCCTGTCGTTGTTTCCAGCTTAACTGCACACCTGCCAGCGTTCGGAACAGAAACTGCCATGTACTCTGCCACCAAGCACGCCGTCAATGTGCTTCTCGAAGGCCTCAGGAAAGACCTCGTCGCCAAAAAGAGCAAGATTCGAGTGGGGGTAAGTCAACATCTATCACTATATTGTACCTTAACGGGACGAAGCAGGGATAAACAGCATCAAATCTCCTGTTCTAGAAACAATGTAGATTATTTGACTCAATAAGCACGTTTCTCGCCATACTTTCTAGAATGGTAACAGAGGCACGTGTGGGTATTTACTCCTAACATGTCTTCTGCCTTAGCCTTACCGAATGTGAGCATGTTTGGCCATCTTTTTAATAGGATATCACGAATAGTTTGTGTTTAGACAGGTAAGAACAGGACGTCATTAACAGACTCCTATGTTTCATTCAGTTTCATTACTGTCTATAATTTGTATCTTGATGAATTTCATCGTTTCCTGTTCATTTATAGTTCTTACCAACATCTCTATCTCTCTCACTTGATGAACGACTCAATACAATTTCATAACTCATTTCGGTAATTCAGAACTGGTCGCACACACTGATTGTAAACTTTTCCTTTTTGGCACAACACCTATTTCCCAAAAGCAGTAAAAGATTTTTGGATTCATCTGATTATTTATTTTATTGTCAATACAGCAATACTTTGCATTTACCCTAAATGGAAAATGTTCGTCATCTAGTAGTCTATTATTATAGGCAAAACAATGTGTTTCAGACACGTATTCCTTTTTTGTTTCCGCTGTTTACCTGATTACATTCTCTAGGTTTCGTGATATTGCATCTTCGAGCTCTTCTTTCAGTTCTGAATTTCTCACTACCTTTATGAAGTCTAACAGAAGCTACAGTATTCAAATGTATGTTCCTTACCACACTATCGTAGTTTCAGCCAGCGTCTGGTTTCTCAAGAACTGTTGGTAACGATAGTTACCAAACTTTACATTGTCCGTTACAGAGTATGTTGGGTCACTAGCATTTTTAACCCACCTGTATTCTTTCACGTACACCATGAGTTCCCAAACTTTTCCTCTGACGGAACACTTGGCGTATCTTGGTATTCTGATGGAACACATTGTTTATTTTGAAGATTGAAAAGCTTGTTTTGTTCAGTGAGTACTTCAATTTTAAATCACAGCTAATAATATAGAAATTATAATAAAATTTTAAAATTATTCAATATCGTAACAATATCGAAAAAACCTCATGTTATTAATAGTTTTTCACGGAGTACTTACTCACTTCCCGCGGAAAGTCAGTGTACCGCAGAACGCCTTTTGAGTAACTATGATGTACAGTGTAATAAATGCAACGTCACTCCAGCTTTCGGAATTTCTTCTTCTCAGACATTCTGTAACTAATTTTGCAACCTCCATTTGTATTACCTAATTTCCATATTTAGCATATTATTATTATTATCATTCTGTGTTTGTGATTCATTGTTTGAACTACACAGACATTTAAAAAGTTGTATATTTGCACAATTTCCTCTCTATTGTAAGTTAGTTCGACATTTATTAATGTAAATCGTAAGCCGAAGAGAAATTTATATAATTTTAAGAGTAGAAGAGATAGTAATATGTATTGCAACAGCATAAATAAAAATGTATTAGACCCTACATTTCCTTCATTAGTAAGCTAACGCGCTTAATTAGATCAAAAAAAATTTCTAATGCATTTAGGACGGTATTCCAACTTTATTTCCCTGTGTTAATGCGTGAATAGCCGGCAAAGTGAAATCGCGTCCCCTCATGACGGAGTCCCCAGAAGATCTGGAGTAAATACCCTCCTTACGAAGTAGCCAGAACATTTGTCTGCAATTTTCTCAGTCCTCTCTCTTTGGTGACATGCTGATGGCTGAGATTGTTGCAACGGAGGACTCTTGCAGTTTTAGATAATATTGTTTTAAATAAACGTGATTATGTGCAAAAGATGCAACGTTTACTATCTGATTCATCGTATCACAGAATCGATGCTGACCCTACGAAAAGTATTGAGAGAAAGACCAACAGCCTCCTGAAGAAAAGTGGTTTGTCACAGGACACTATCAAGAGGCTTAACACCTATAGTGCCGTTCCCCCTAGGTTATATGGCCTTCCAAAGGTTCACAAGGAAGGGGTTCTTTCCGTCCTATAGTGAGTGACATCGGCGCTCCTACATGACTTGCAGTCTACAGGAAACGTACTCACACCGACTTGTACTTACAAGCTAATAGTTGTCACCATCCGGCGCAGCGTGAAGGGGTACTTCGTAACTTGGTACACAGGGCACATGTCGTTTCTGACGCTGAGACTTTGCCAGCTGAGCTGTCCCATCTTGAAGTTACATTTCGTCAAAATGGTTATAGTGATAGACAGACTGAATGTGCGTTGCGCTATCGACCAACTGTACACCGGGTGATTGATGATAATTCTGAGTCAACACCTAAGTCTACTGCCTTTTTGCCTTACGTAGGAAACACGTCCAACAAGATCGGTCGTATTTTACGGAAATACGATGTGAAATGTGTTTTCCGACCTCCATCTAAAATTCGAGCACTTTTGAGTTCCGTTAAGGATGATCTTGGACTGCGTAAGGCGGGTGTGTATCGTATTCCTTGTAGCTGCGGCATGGCATATATTGGTCAAAATATCAGGACCGTGGAGGACCGATGTACTGAGCATAATCGGCACACACGATTACAGCAGCCAAATAGATGTGCTATTGCCGAACATTGCTTGGATACTGGTCACCCCATGTTATATAATAACACCGAGATATTGGCATGCACGTCCAGCTATTGGGACAGTGTTATTAGGGAGGCAGTTGAGATTAAATTAGCGAGCAACCTCGTTAACAGGGATGGAGGTTTCTGTTTAAACTCTGTTTGGAATCCGGCTCTCTCCCTTGTCAAAAAGCACAGGGGCAGAGTCAATGCTACCTCACCTGCAAATTCATAGTCTCACTATCGATAGCTCTGACGTTGGTCATCTTTGGTAGCACTAGTGTTCAGAGTGTGTGTGTGTGTTATCTTTCCTGTTTCTGTCCGATAACCGAGGTATTAAATTTGCATGTACGACGCCTTTCCGTTGCAGTTTTCCATGAAAATGGCGGGGTGTTCTCCCGCCGAAATATCGGGGGTCGCTGAAAGTATTACCTGGCTGAATTCCCGGAAGTTGTTTGAAAGTTTGAGATGAATTCTACCGTGGGAGGAGGCACGGTGGTCAAGACAGTCGACTAGATGTCATGAAGAGAGGAGCTCAATTCCTATTGCAGTTTTTCAGATATGGGGCTGATGTAGTTTTCCGAAAGAGATTAATGTGAATGCTGGGATGGTTCCTTTGGAACGGTTATGGCCGATTTATATCTCCAGCTATGCTACCTGTATATTCGTGCTTCCTTTCCAGCAACGAAAATTGATTCATAATCATATGTAATGGAATCTGACAAAAGGCTTGAGCGATGGAATATTTATTTTTATCTGCGTAATATTACAATCTGTGATAAGAGAAATTCGCTTACTCACTTAGAGGTGCTTTAACATTGAGCCACATTGTTGCTTGCTATTTGAACAAAATACCTTTGAGAATTAGTTATCTATCGCAAGGGGTTCACAGCATAACGAACAACGCGTTATTGCTACCTTACTGAACAACGAGACAGAAATATTAAAATTTTTCCCCAGATGAGTTATGTTAGTTTTTGGGTTCGAATAAGCGATTATTGGTGAGATACGTTTCGTAGTTTTGATGTAGAAGGTGAGGATAAAAACGAATCTGAACTTTGAATGTGCATGAACCTGAACTTTGTTTGCTGTTGTTATGGTTAGTTGAATGGTTTACCACATGGGCGTCTCTACCGTTCTCACAAGAAATGTGCGTAACCATCATAGTACGAGATACAATAATAATAACTATAAAAAGAAAGGTGATGATAATAATTTTGACGGAACTCCAGAGAGTGTTACACAAAATGCTAACGTGAAGACGGTGGGCACTTTTTATTGCTGTCCCACGTACCTGGTTTTTATTGGCTGCTCTGTCAGTCTATACTCCATTCTAAGATGTTACCAGGCTGTTGTGTATGAGAAGAATGAGCCGCCACATCAAAGCCTCTTTATGTAGCAACAGGGAATCATAGCATTACAATTACGTTGTGCTACATTTCCTATTTCATTGACAAGTTTTACACTGTATAGAAGAGAGAAGCTGTCAATCTGACACAGCGAAATTCCGTTACAGGCAGTTTCTCCGGGCACTGTGAAGACAGAGCTGCTAAACAACGGGAAATTCTGGCCTAAAGACCTTTACGATAGAGCCCCGTACATGGAACCAGAGGATGTAGCAGAAGCCGTGGTTTACATGTTATCCCAGCATCCTCGAGTACAGGTAAGCTTCTTTCACAGTTCTTTCAGCGCAAAATAATTTAGTTTATCGATCACGGCTTAGAAGCCTTATGTATTTCGAAAGTGTCACGTGTTTTGAACTACGTTCTTATAAACCGATCGGTAGTAAGTGTCCTAATTTTTAGCTGACACTACTGTTGCGCAAAGCAGGGTTTTTTTATCGCTTTTACAGCGCTTAACAATTGAAACACTTTCTTTTGATGTTGCAGGTTCATGACATCGTTTTACGTCCAAACGGCAGTGCTGCATAAGGACAATAATAGTGGAGAATTACAGATGTTGCTATTGTAGACAAGTAACGCTTTGTGATGCTGGATCTTCGTGAACTGTGGCATTATAAAACACATTGACATAATACAACAAAAATACAGTTGTATACTGAAATCTGCTTATTCCACGTTTACTATCTTACGTGGAACATATTGAAGCCCTTGTACGTGTTTCATGCTTTTGTTTCACAGAATGTCTGTCATTTGTGTGGTTGTCAAAGACGAAAACGTTTCGTATTACACTGTATGAGTAGAGTTGTGCTATGTATAAAAGTCTTGCTATTAATAAAATTGTCTGAAAAGTCGAAGAATCAGAATAAGGTTTCCTTTACAAAGAGGAATTTACGAGGGTAATTCCAAAAGTAAGGTCTCCTATTTTTATATAAGTACATAGACCTATTATTTCTACAATGGTTTACATCAGTTTACAGCTTGAACATTTAGCTATTTTTCGACATAATCACCATTTCAGTAGATGCATTTTTGTAGGCGCTGTGGTAGTTTTTGTATACCCATGTCATACCAGCTAGCCGCCATGCTGTTCAGAAAGCTATGAACCTCTTCTTTCACCTCGTCGTCGGAGATGAATCGCTTTCCGGCCAAATGTTCTTTTAACCTTGGGAACAGGTGATAGGCACTGGGCGCCAAGTGAGGCCTACAGTGTGTGTGTGTGTGTGTGTGTGATTATGTTCCACTCAAACTGTTGCAGGAGAGCAACGGCTTGCCGAGCGAAGTGTGGGCGAGCGTTCTCATGGAGAACGTGTAAGCCCTTGCTCAACATTCCTCTTCTCCGTTTCTGAATTGCTCGTTTGAGTTTTTTCAGAGTCTCACAGTACCTGCCAGTGTAAATTGTGGTCCCAGTGAGCATAAAGTCGACCAACAATACCCCTTTCCGATCCCAAAAAACGTCATGACTTTACCGGCAGACTGTGGTTGTTTGAATTTCCGCGGCTTTGGCGAAGAAGGATGCCACCACTGGCGTGGTTTTTGCTTGGTCTCAGGTGTTAAGTGATATGCCCAGATTTCGTTACCCGTGACAATTGGAGTCCAGAAAGTTGTCCTGTTCGGCTGCAAGGCGATGAAGAAATACGCAGGAAGCATCCACTCGTTGCATCATGTGGTCCTCAGCATGCATGCGTGGCACCCATGTTGCGCACACCTTCCAGTAATCCAATGTTTCCGTTAAAATTGTGTGAGCGGTGCTTCGGGAAACCTCAGGAACCAACGTGCAGAGATTATCCAGGGTGATCCGCCGATCTTCATGCATGCTTTGCTCAACATTCAACTCTGTCTCCTCAGAAACTGGCAGTCTCCCGCTCCTTTGTTCGTCGTGAATTTCGGTCCGACCAGCTGCAAACTCTCTACACCACTTACGAACATTTTTGACATCCATGCACCACTCACCATACACTTCCAACACTTGGCGATGGATTTCAATCGGCGCAGTGCCCTTTGCGTTAAAAAAACCGAATAACTGGGCGCAATTCGCACTTGGCGGTAACACCGAACGGGAGCTCCGTTCTCAACGGCTGCCAAGCCAATACTGAGCGCTCAGCGTGGCGTGCGCATGTTTACTTACAGCGCGTGAGGCACTCTTCATAACAGTGTGACTAACTCCCACACAAACAGAGTTCTATACTTGTAAAAAAATAGGAGACCTTACTTTTGGGATTACCCCCGTACTTACCTGTCTTAACCACGCAGGAAGATTATTTTTATCATGGATAAAAAATTTTAAGTTGTCATCAACAGGCCCAAGACTAACAAATCATTAATAATAGACACATACACATCTGGTGAGCAAGATGTATGAAACAGGCGAAATACCCTCAGACTTCAAGAAGAATATAATAATTCCAATCCCAAAGAAAGCAGGTGTTGACAGATGTGAAAATTACCGAATTATCATTTGTTCAAATAGATTTCGGGTTTGCAGCCGGTCGTCGTAAACTTATTCGCACGATATTTCGGCTGGACAACTGCCAGCCATCTTCAGGTGAGCCGAACGAGGACTGACGAAGACGTTCTCCGTTCCGTCGTGTATAGTGCGCTGATAGTACTGCCGCGCATGCGTTGCAGTCGCGGAGACAGAAGAACCACACCGCCCAGCAACAGCGCCCTCGCTCGTGGAACTGCGAAACTCAGGTGCCGTTGGTATTTTCGCTGGCCGCAGGTATTCATCACAACGCCCAGATATTTTGGTGAAGTCGATTTTTAGTCTCCTACAGTCACTCAACGACGACTCTTTCCCGTACATCACAGCATCATCAGCAAACAGCCTCAGACTGTTGTACATCAGATCATTTATGTATATAAATAATAACAGCGATCCTACCAGACTTCCGTGGAGCTCTCCTCTCGATATTATAGTATCTAATGAATATTTATCACCGAGTTACTCAAGAAATCCTTGAAGCACTCACATATCTGGAAACCTATTGCGTATGCTCGTCTCTTCGTTTATAGTCTGCAGTGGTGCACCGTGTCAAAACTTTTCGGAAATCTAGGAATATGGAATCTGCCTGTTGCCCCTCTTCCATAGTTGGCAGGATATCATGTGAGAAAAGGGCATGCAGCGTTTAGCAAGAGTTATGTTTTCTAAGACCGCGTTGATTCGTGGAGAAAAGCTTTTCTGTCTCAAGCAAATTTATTATATTCTTACTGAGAGTATGTTCAAGAATTCTGTAGCCAACCGATGTTAAGGATATTGGTCTGTGATTTTGCAGGTCCGTTCTTTTACCCTTCTTTTATTCTCCTCCCGAACTGTCCATGAAGGCCCAAAGGTACCGACCGGCCGCCGTTTCATCCTCAGCCCACAGGCGTCACTGGATGCGGATGTGGAGGGGCATGTTGTCAGCACACCGCTCCCCCGGCCGTATGTCAGTTTACGAGACCGGAGCCGCTAATTTTCAATCAAGTAGTTCCTCAGTTTGCCTCACAAGGACTGAGTGCACTCCGTTGGCAACAGCGCTTGGCAGACCGGATGGTCTCTCATCTAAGTTCTAGCCCAGCACGACAGCGGTTAACATAGGTGATCTGACGGGAACCGGTGTTACCACTGCGGTTGGCACCCTTCTTTCATTACTCAGACTTAATCTCCACTTATCTGAGAAGAACCTCTCCGCGACGGCCCGGTATCTGTGCTCTCGGCACCATCGCAAACGCCACCAGCTGTCAACGGAACACAACGTACTAGTCCTCGATCAAAAAGACCTCCCTATCCACTCTCCGTGAAACTCTGAAGCGTGAGACATCGTGCCTTGCAGTCCTGTTAAATGTGGTTGCAGTTGCACCCGCTGATGTAGTTGACCTTGTTCGACAACCTCCTCTCCTATGGTAGCGGTACTTGTGGTTCGGAGCGCCCCCTGTGTGCGTGAAACAATGCTGTGAGCAATATACCAAACTTGTGGGATATACCACTCATACTTGGTCCTTCTTACAGTTTCCCATTCATTGTTCCCTGTGTGAAGTCAGCCATATGTTGTCGCCGTGTCACGTTGTAACGAAGAACACAAGCACGGTGCACCGTAACTGCTCCATGATTGACACACATTGACTTTTCTCGTAGCTTCAACAGCCTCGTGTTGCGGGGTCAGCCCCACCTGGCGCTATTGTCAAGCTGACCTCAGCATCTTGTGTACAGCAGGAATGTGTCTGGCAACATGCTTCCGCACTTTCATTCATTTCCTCCTAGTGTTACGTAACTTTATCCGTATCGTCCTTAAGTTTTGCAAAGCAGTGTAACATTTCCACACATGAATTCCGGAAACAGCGATCGTGTGAGACCCAACTCGCTTTATTTGTTCATGAGATCCAGAAAATATTAGATACAGGCTCCCAGGTAGATGCTATTTTCCTTGACTTCCAGAAGGCGTTCGATACAGTTCCGCACTGTCGCCTGATAAAGAAAGTAAGAGCCTACGGAATATCAGACCAGCTGTGTGGCTGGACTGAAGAGTTTTTAGCAAACAGAACACAACATGTAGTTATCAATGGAGAGACGTCTACAGACTTTAAAGTAACCTCTGGCGTGCCACAGGGGAGTGTTATGGGACCATTGCTTTTCACAATATATGTATATAAATGACCTAGTAGATAGTGTCGGAAGTTCCATGCGGCTTTTCGCGGATGATGCTGCAGTATACAGAGAAGTTGCAGCATTAGAAAATTGTAGCGAAATGCAGGAAGATCTGCAGCGGATAGGCACTTGGTGCAGGGAGTGGCAACTGACCCTTAACATAGACAAATGTAATGTATTGCGAATACATAGAAAGAAGGATCCTTTATTGAATGATTATATGATAGCGGAACAAACACTGGTAGCAGTTACTTCTGTAAAATATCTGGGAGTATGCGTGCGGAACGATTTGAGGTGGAATGATCATATATAACTAACTGTTGGTAAGGCGGGTACCAGGTTGAGATTCATAGGGAGAGTCCTTGCAAAATGTAGTCCATCAACAAAGGAGGTGGCTTACAAAACACTCGTTCGGCCTATACTTGAGTATTGCTTACCAGTGTGGGATCCGTACCAGATTGGGTTGACGGAGGAGATAGAGAAGATCCAAAGAAGAGCGGCGCGTTTCGTCACAGGGTTATTTGGCAACCGTGATAGCGTTACGGAGATGTTTAGCAAACTCAAGTGGCAGACTCTGCAAGAGAGGCGCTCTGCATCACGGTGTAGCTTACTCGCCAGGTTTCGAGAGGGTGCGTTTCTGGATGAGGTATCGAATATATTGCTTCCCCCTACTTATACCTCCCGAGGAGATCACGAATGTAAAATTAGAGAGATTCGAGCGGGCACGGAGGCTTTGAGACAGTCGTTCTTCCCGCGAACCATACGCGACTGGAACAGAAAAGGGAGGTAATGACAGTGGCACCTAAAGTGCTCTCCGCCACACACCGTCGGGTGGCTTCCGGAGTATAAATCTAGATGTAGACGAAGATTCATATTAGTTGAGACAAATGTATGAAGAAAGTTATGTTTAGCTGTGAGAATGGGACTGCGACACTGAAACAAATAGTGAAGCAACAAATGTCAATAAAAGAGCAAAATGTATCTTTAGAGCTTTCATTTACAGTAAAACATAGCAAGTTGAAACGTAAAACTACACGAACTGAAATGAGTGCAAAGACGGTGATGTTTGGTTACCAACATGCTGAGCCTTGTGGCCGTCCTGGATGTGCTGCTGGAAGGCGGAAAATAGGGTGAGAAAGCAAGTAACACCTGAATGCACCTGCTTCTCTCTTTTCTGCCGGAGAAAATGGTTTCCCTTTCGTTGCAGTTGAGAGTTGGCAATACTCTCTTAGGATTTAAAGGTTGGCTACAGCGCGCATACACAAGCTCTGGAATGTAAGATATTGTTGTCGCACTTCGCAGCGCACGGATTAATTAGTGGCAGTTTGGAAGCCAGTGTAGGAGCCCGCCTGCTGTGGTGCGCACGTGTGTTGGGCGAGGGGTCGTCGCCGAGCTGCCGTACTGCCGTGTCAGCGGCGACACAGGATTTGGTATGGAGTTGACATTTTTTATAATTTACAGCGCGCTTATTAATTTAAAGAAAAGGTTTTGTGTATGTACGTAGCAGAAGACGGTAATTTTAATAATGATAGGAGTTGAATTCTTAAGGGAAACCATTGTTAGGCGAATAGATTAAGTATTGATTTTTATCATTGGTTTCTTTTGTAATTGTCAGGGAATTGTTTCACTATATATTTAATTGAGAAGTATTTCAGTCTGTCTCAAGAGTTTGATTAATTTGTAATATTGCTTTAATGCCACTGGAGGCAGATTTACATACGAAGAGATTGTCCAGAGAGCTTCTAGCGTTTTGTTAATTGAATGAGATAGAATCGCTTTCAGTATATAGTTTTTTAAAAAAGGAATTGCTTGTTTGGGTTATCATTTATCGAGTTTAGATTTGCCCAAACCCTTTCTCTTGAATTATATGTAGTTGTAGTAAGCAGCAGCAGCAACAGCAACAGCAGGAGCCGCCATACAGAACATGCATTGTACTGAGCATGAATAATAGGTTTTTTATGTTTTTGTTAAATAATGGAATGCAACAGATCAAACAGTGGCAGCAGAAAGACCAAGTAAGTTATTTGTTGGGCACAGGATCAATTAAAAAAAATAAAGTTTAGGCGATCTCTGTAATAGTGAAGTTAACAAGAGTACAAGCACGAGGTTTTCAGTAGAAAACACGAGATAAGAAGAGAGCTCGCGACTTTCACAGTCTCTGGCAAATGTTTCTGCAGCCAAGAGGCCAGAAAATACGATTCCTGTCCTACCCCTAATTCATAAAATAATGGGGACAACATGAACAGAAAACTGAATTAACTTCCTCTTTAATTTTCTGTTAAAATTTCAACTTTAAATTTTCTAGAGTTACTGTCTTTGGAGCTAACAGCTACGTACGACTGACTGAATGTAGTAAGTGGCTCCACGCAATTTGATTTGTGTATGTGTTACCCTCTCTGTATAAAAAGTTCCGAGACTCATTTCATTCCTGACGCATAAACGGCGTCAGCGTAGTAACTACGGTAACAACTGTAAACAATAGATGCACAATCGACCAGCCAGTTGTGAGTAGGCAGCGTTAAGTAATGAACCTGCGGCCATTCTGTTACAACGCTGTTGTATTACATATCGCAACGGAACATCTGTAAATCAAGCGTTCAAGATATTCTCCAGAATGTTTTTAAGAAGAGAAAATTATGTGAAAACTTTGCCTCTCATACCTTGACTCCCGAGCAAAAACGATGACGCGTGGCGAGATGTGATTGAAATTCAAAACGTGGACAAATTTTTCTCTAGAAAAAAATCATAATAGGTGACAAGACATCATGCTATCAATACGAACCTGTCACAAAAGGCAAAGTGCAGAACAAGTCTGTAATAGTTCGCCAAGACCGAAGAAGGTGCGTATGTGACACGCCACTTGAACAACATCCCAAAAGGACTCTGTTGACAGTCTCACATGGTTGATTGAACTTCCTGAGTCTTGTACTCAAGTGGGAGAAGACAGCGTAGAAAACCTGAAGTATTAAAACCACCACATTAAAGTTCTCTATTTTTATTAGTCTGTGGCGAAAGAGTGATTTCGAGTGGTCGCGCTAAAAGCAGAGACGTTCTAACGCAGCGGATTATGACTGCCCGTTTGGTCCCTTGGTTATTCTTAGCTTTTGTATTTGATCGCATCGTGTTGGTTTCTGGAATTATTTTGTGAGTTTTTGTGTGATTCCTGATTTGATTGTGTTTTGTGGATGCAGTCAAACAATAAAAGTCAAGTAACACTCTCAAGAAGCTCTGCGTTATTTCAGCAATATATATTAGTAACTTCAAATCCAGTCTCGAAACATTTTTGGGTCGACGAGGTTATGTGCTGAACCTGAATTCCAACGACAAAATGTCGAAGACTGTTCATCGATATTTTCTGAGTATTTTGATACAAGTGAAACGCCCGCCCCTTAGAAAAATTATACAAGACTGTGCTTAAACTGAAACACAATACTTTTGGCGCAACGCAATCTGACTCCCAAAAATCCCTACGAAAGAATTGCCCTGACTAACATTAACCTATACGTTTCACAAATCACTTACCTCACAAAAATCTTCGTTACTCAAGCTACTGCAATACAGCGAGCGCCAGCTAAATAAAAGATTCAAACTACTGAAGGCACTATCTACTGATAGGCATAGTTAGCAAATGAAAGATTTTAATACAGAACAAACAATGTATTTACCTTAATAGTCATAATATATATATCAGTTCATGACATCCATTCTTACAAATTTCAAAACTCCGCCATTTCTCTCCTCACATCCACCACTGCTGGCGGCTCACCTCCAACTGCGCAACGCTACGCGCTGTTAACATCCAGCTGCCGCTGCCCAACACTACAATGGCAGACAACAATGCAAACCAGCCACAGACTGCACACGGCACAGCCAGTGATTTTCATACAGAGCGCTACGTGACGGCGGCGTTACCAATAAAAAAAAAACTAAACAGCCTACTTACATAGCCCCCATGCTCCCCACAAAGAAATTTACAAATTGTTTTGGGCAGTGGCCAATACTAATTTGAAAATTTTTTTCATTATTACAATAACAAAGAAATGAAAGGCACACACTTATCGATACAATGTTGGTCAAAAGCTAAAATTTTTTCACAGTCCATAAAGACAGTCCTGATCATTCATCAAAGTAAAATTACAGTGTTTTTCTCAAAGTCTGAGTAGTAAAAGAAAATGCACACAGAAGTAGTGGATTTCCATGCAGTCTTGAAGAAGTAGTGTTGTCCTTCCAGTGGAAAGACAGTGCTGACTCTTGACATGCAGATAGGTAATGGGCCACAACAGAGCAAACCCACAGCAGAGTCAGTCGAAGTTTTGAAGAATATTGGCAGGTAGGTCGACACAGAGTAGACCCATTGTAGTCCTGGTAGAGCTTACGGTATTGGTGGGCCACCAGAGGTGCAGACCCACTGCAGTCCTTGTAGAAATAATGGTATTGGTGGGCCATCGAAGGTGCAGACCCACTTCAGTCCTTGTAGAGATGGCCAGCAGCCATCTGTTGCGACTGTGCAGGTGCACAATCACCATCGAAGAGTCTTGTGGACAATATAGCAAGTCCATAAACCACCACTTGTGCACTCTTAATTTTTTTTGGAAATGTCCTTAGAATGAGCAATGCTGTTAACCAGTCCCTTGCTGAATTATTAACAAACGTGCAAACACTAACAGTCCCTACTTCTCACATATTGTCCATATACTATGACCAACAGAAACATGTGCAGTGAAATGTAACTTACAAGTTACTTAATTTGATGAAGTGTCAATTACAATTTTATAACATAAGAATACAATAACAAAGGTACAAAATATATCACTAAAGAACATAATAGTACAGATAAAATTTGCAGTAATACAGGCTTTACAATCGAATAGAAATAAACATGCACATCCGTGTTACAAAAATTATGACATAAATACATACATAAAAGCTCAGAATAACTTTTGAAACATCAACTTCACACATGAGCATTAGAACAAAATAGAATAAATAATGTGTAAATATCTTTACTAAGTAAATAACATGTCATTAATGCAAATTATATTTGAGGATAACAGTATTCCACATCATAGTGCATGTAGCTTAGTATTATAAGAGAAAAAATTCTATGAACAGTACACAGAGACAGGAAGAAAACAAATACACAAGGGTACACAAACATATAGTGGGAAAACACAAGAGGAAAGGGCAGGATTTGTTTTCAGTGTAACATTTGGTACTGCAGTCCAACCCAAAACTTCATACCATAGATCTTTCGTCTTATTTCAACATATGTTTCCACCAAAAAAATTCTATCCAAGCATGCTTTCTGTATTTATATGTTCACATATTTCTTACCTCATTATTTATTTTCCAGTATCTTACCTCATCATTTATTTCCAAGAGAATCCTACCTATACCTGCTTTCTGTGCATTTTTCGTATAACCTCTCAGTGCATTTCTTCCAATTCATCGCAACTCATTCTTTTATATAGGCTACCCCCTCTTAAGCTAACTTAAATCTACTGAGCTCAAATGCTAAACTAAGGGACGAGACATTGTAGCAGCACAAAACAATTAACACAAACAGCAATGATAAAAAAAAGGAAATTGGCAAAAAAAGGCAGCAATATTACAACTAATATAAGGCAATGCGCAGCAAACAAGAAAAAATAAATCTGTAGTAAAACTGGCTTAACAGAGTAATACAAAGTCAAATTCAGTAACATTATGCCTGGTAAACAGCAGCAGCAAATGCAATAGCTTATATCTAAACATGACATAGCTGAAGGAGAAAAAATATTACAGTAAAAAATGTTTAATACCAATGTCACATTTTAACACTAGAGTGATGCATCACGAGAACATACGCTAGCAGATAAGTTACCAAATCGTAAAAAAATTATTTTCGCAATTCCTGTGAAGGGAAATGGCTATTTGTCCTCTCTTTTCTAAGAAAGTACATCATAAAATGATTCTTTACTGGGTCTGTAGACAGTAAATAGTGATATTAGTACATCTATTAAATTTTATTTTAACCAATGCTGCAGTGCAGACAGAAACTATATATTACACAAAATGAGCAATCTCTCAGCTAGAAATACAATAGATATAAAATGTTTCTCATCATTTCATTTCAGTAAATATCATAAATTAAGAACTCTACAGTGTAATCATGTTTTCCAGTTTGAGGGTGTCGTATTTACGATGCTTTCTACAAAGGAATGTCAATAGCGAGGATAATGGCTTCCTTTTTTTTTTTTTAACTGTGCCTCTGAAAGGCACACACTAATGGCTTTTTTCCCAGGCGACTGTCGCACAGCTGGGTGCCCACGACGCATTACGTGCAGGTGGTCACTTAACTGTCTTATCGAAATATTTACGACACCAGTTTACGATACAGTGGCAGTCTCATCTAAAAATATTTTCACAGGTTGAGAATTTGCGTTACAAATCTGTAGAAACAAAATCCTTTAAATATAATAGTGTCCAAAAAATTTTCACCAGCATTGTAATACATTCATGCATTTACATACATTTCATAACTCTTAAAGTACGATTCTTGGTTTCCAACATCCTTTCCCACAAATCAGAGTCCCTAACCACTACTCATTATTCCTTACCTTGTTATACATATACATATTCTTAGACACTTCTTCAATATTTCATCATATTAAATACATAGCATAATCAAATTCCTCATATAGCATCAGCGTATTGATCATAAACATACCGCAACAGCATAATACACAGTCATCGTAATAATAACATCATAACACCTCAGTCAAATTCTCAAAATCGTCGTAGCTTCCTCCAATAATTTCAAAACCTAATAAAATTCTCTGCTATGTCAAAAGTGTCATCTACCCCAAACATACTTTAAAAATCATGATCCCATACCAAATATGTCATTCAAAGCTCTCATAGTGTCACAATGGTTCCGAAAAAGTATGAACAGTTCACAAAGTACAGACAAAATACAATTTCATAAGTGTGAAGTTATCCACCTGCGTAATTGCGTAAACATGTGTTAGTGACGTAGTAAAAAGATGTTTGTTTCTCTGTTAAATAATCAGATAGCTCTGTAATTCTGTGTTAGAGAAATATGGTACCGATGTTTAAAGTTGTATAAGCAAATACCATATTAGCTAGGGCTCCTTGTGCTTGCCATACACATGGTACACAAAGTAAGCGTGTACCCCCCTGAGGATTAATGTAATTATATCCTCAGATGTTACAGATTACAGCAATGGAATGAAATGTATCACAGAAAACCTTTGTATCATTGTATTTCAAATATATTTAAAAATAAATGTTTTAAGTACAAAATTAGTCACTCAAATACGCGTACTGTAGCGCTAAACTGTGCGTCGTGTTGTAAGATAATCTCTGTGGAAGTGTCGTAGTTATCGTCCTCCGAAAGCTAAGTTCTACAGAAGTCAATGTACTTACCTCATGATAAAAAAAGTGAAATGCTTTGCGTATAGATATCGTAGTTACTACGCTTATTGCCGTGATTAAGTAAGTACTGTACTGTAACGTATTGTTGTGCTACAGAAAAGGCTGTCTCATTGTAGCTATACCACATAGTTACTACTAAAACATGTTTTACTTTCCAGAATAATACAGAAAAACTGTGCAGATATAAAACAGATACAGTGCAAAAGCAACATGGTAAATTGTCACTCATTAGTAGCGTCGTGATAAAATCGTGTAGCTGTCACATAAACTAACCACTGAGTCATCTGGTATCTCACAGAAAGTACTTTAAATCCAGAATTTATTTTCAAGTAAACCAAAATGTTGCATTAAAATCTCATTAGCAGTACTGGTAAATGTTCTAAGTATGTCAGCCTTATAGTCGTTACGTAATCGTGCAACTAACAAGCAAGAATGTACACGCACAATAACACTGTGACGTCTGTTCACTATAACAATGCATTCGTAACTTCTGTTTAAATAAGTTCTCTTGGTTCTTGACTGGATATTTAACTTCAAACATGGTTGCATGTTAACAGATTCTAAGTCTGACAAATTGTACTAGTAGCGTGAAGTGAAAAATTTTATGGCAAAGACAAAGTTAAAAAGCAGATTATCTTTCAATAAACGGTTTTACATTTGAAATGTGGTGTAAACCTTTACTCTTCCTAGTACGCAGAGTTTCAACTTCAACGCAATTATCATGTGGTATATGTCGAATTCTGAAAGGTCCATTGTAAACTAGAAAGAATTTGTGACTCAAGTGTTTCTTCTTATGTGATAATGAATGAGCTTTAATGAGAACTTTCTGACCAATATATAATTTCTTTGCATTTGCTTTACCGTGTAATTTTCTCCTTTTGTCTGCAGCAGAATTTATACTTTTAATAGCCAAATCAATTATGCCTTTGTGTCGAAGTTTACGTGTATTCGGAAAAGGTACAAGCTCTCTGTTTCTGGTCGGTGGTTCTTTATTCTTCAGTACAAGAACAGGTGGTAAAGCAGTGGAGTCATGAGGCATTTCATTCAGCACGTTTTGAAATAAGTGTAAATATCTGTCCCAATGCTGATGCTTTCTGTGACAATAAAGTCTGCAAAGCTTATTGATTTCTTTCATAATCCGTTCAGACGGGTTACAATGTGATGAGTACAATGAAATAAAAACAGATTTGATTTTATGGTTACGAAGCATGCGTGACCAAACAGCAGATCTGAATTGCGGTCCATTATCTGAAATTACTTTACTAACGTGTCCAACTTCGCGTAAGAAATTTCTAACAAAGGCGTTGGATACAGACCGTCCAGTGGCTTTACGTAACGGAGTGAAAGAAACAAATTTTGAAGTAAGTTCAACAGCGACTAGAACGTACAAAAATCCTTTACATGTTCTAACAAGCGGTCCCAAGAGATTAACAGCAGCAAATTCTTTTAATTTAGAAGGAATGATAGGAAACAATGGAGCACGATGCGAGACAGTAGATGGTTTCGCCTTTTGACAAAGTTTACAAATAGACAAGACTCTTCGAATTCTCTTTTCCATATTGTTAAAATAACAAGTCGTTCGAAGAATATGATAACATTTTCGTGGACCAAAATGTGCATAGCTGAAATGAATGTACCAAATGAGTTTATTATCGAAATCGTCTGGAATTCAGAGTACCCATAGCTTGTCATCAACAGTGCATCGTTTGAACAGTATGTTGTTTCTAACCAGATAATAATGCCGAATCTGTGTGTGTCTTTTCATGCCATTTACTTTTGATGTCTTTCCAAATCGGATCTTTATCTTGTTCATGAGCAATGTCCTTTAAAGATGTGGTGATGAAGTTTTCAAAGGCGACTTTCTGAATGTAAAGAATACTGAAATTTTTCTCGAGGTTGCCTTCTGTGTTACTTTTCTCAAGCCCAGCCGGTGCACGGGACAGTGCGTCCGCAACAATATTCTCCTTGCCGGGAATGTAAACTATTGTGAAGTGGAATTCTTGTAGAAACAATGGCCAACGTTTTAACCTGTCATGATTTAATTTTGAAGACATAAGAAATTGTAATGCACGATGATCACTGTATACTTTTACGTGCTTACCATAAAGAAAGAAACGGAATATGTTAAATGCCCAAACGATAGCTAAAGCTTCTAATTCAGCAACGGAATAATTTTTTTCAGATTTTGTGAGAACTCGGCTAGCAAAAGCAATGGTTTTCTGTACAGTAATGTCATTTTCTGTGGCTTCTTGAAATAAATGGGCACCAAGGCCGAATCCATGCTAAGGCAAAAATCTTGTGAGAGATCTGGATGAGCTAGTATTGGCGCGTTAAGTAGCGATTCTTTCAAAGAATTGAATTCCAACTGTGCTTGTTCGTCCCAGTTCCAAATAGTATTTTTTCCAGTGAGAGAACAAAGTTTTGGTGTAACTAGAATTTGCATATTCAGAAAACGACGGTAAAAATTTACGAGGCCTAGAAAACTGCGGCCAGGATCCGGCTGAATTCCTTCAGAAGAAATAATATGTCCCAAAAACTTCACCTTTGTCCTACCGAATTCAGACTTTTCCAAGTTAACTGTAATTCCAGATTCTGCAAAAATATGTAACACGCTGTTGAGGATGCGATTATGTAGTTCCCATGATGCTTCCGCTGTTAGAATATCGTCCACATATAAGGTGATGTGACGTTTTAAGAACTCAGGTAATATGGAATTTAGCCCGCGAATGAATGCTGCCGAAGAAATGTTCAAACCAAAAGGAAGTTTCCGAAACTGATAACAAACGCCGAAACAAAGGAAAGCTGTGTATTTTCTACATTCTGGATGAAGTTCGATCTGATAAAAGCTGGATCTGAGATCAATGGAAGACAGCACTCTTACACCATTAAAATTTTGAAGTAGTTCTTCCAACGTTTGCGGCCTGTCTGTTTCAGGAATAATGATAGAATTGATTTGTCTCGAATCTAAGACAAGCCTGATCGATCCATTTTTCTTCTCAACAACATGTAATGGATTGTTTTATGAGCTTACTGCAGGCTCAATAATGCCCTCGTCAAGCATAGATTGTATTTCTGTTCTAACACGGTCCCTATAATGTGCTGGAATTACGTATGGTCTAACACAAAATTTAGTATGCTCACGAACACGAAATTGGTACTGAAATCCATTTATTGTTCCTGTATTGTGTGTAAAAACTGTGGAATGTGGTTGTAAAATCTCAAAAAGGTCCTGCCTATCAGTGTCATTACAATTCTCAATTGTTTGAATTTTATTCTGAATTAACTCATTAGTTTCAAATATGCCGTCGATATCATCTGTGTCAGTACTTGCAGAGTTATTGTTAGTGTCTAGTTCCGTAGAAAATTCCGAACTGTTGTCTAACAGAAGTAAAGCCGATTAATTTCCTCGTCATGGTTTGAGAGCCAATCTTCAAATTTCAAAGCTATTGACTTACCTTCTTTCTCTAAACTTATTTCAGTATCGTGAACGTTTAAGATTGCTTTGTATTCATTCAAAAAGTCTACTCCCAGTATAATTTCCGTCGACAATAATGGAACAATAAGAAAGTTCATAGAGAAGCTGTGGCTTTGACAAAAGAATTCTAAGTTGGTTTGTTGACGTACATCTACACTTTTTCCAATGACTGCACCTTGTAATTTAATCTTGCGTAACGGAAGTGTGGGGCAATCGTTCGATTTGTTGCATTTGCTAAAAGCTGTTTCACTAATTACTGAAATGGGACTGCCTGAGTCAAGTACTGCCGTAAATTTTACGTCATTTACAGTAATGTGAATCACAGGATATGCAATGTTGTTTTGTTTTACGTCGTGTTCCTGGAGTAAGATGTCCCTAATGTCTTCCATTTTCACGTAATTACTAGCTACGGCAGCGGAGTCGTCAGTTTTATGCGTACGTTTTGTGGCTGCCAGCGCTATGAGTCATTGCCTATTGTGCCTTTGTTGGCGCGCGTCGTTATTGGGATTTGGAGACCTAACTTCTACAAATTCACCTTGTCGAGAGGGCCGTGCTCTGTTTGAATCCCGCCAGTTCTGCTGCAATTCAGGTCTGTCGTTACGATCATATCGTCTGTCGTCATGTCGGTAAATTCCATAGTTTCTTTCTTGTCGGTCACGTGGTGGAGAATTTCTCCCTGAATCGTAACTGCGCGCTGGACCGTTGCGTCTTAAGTTATTCTGTCTCCCTTGATAATAATTATTTTGGTTTCCATATTGTCTGTTTCTCTGATTGTTTCTGTGATAGTCATTACTACGGAAATGCGATCTTCCTCTGTAACTATTATTACTCCACCAGTGGTTGTCATATGGGTGGTGTCTGTTTTGGTCACGATTTGCGTTGTAAGAATAGACTTGTCGTGTCCAGTTATTGTTTCTGTCGTCACGGAATTGTGACGGATGTGAACTGTAGTGATTGTTTTCCTGTTTTCGCATCCCGCGAGGGTCAGTGTCAATTTCTATTTCTTGTAAGAGTCCCTGAAAAGCTTCGATGTCGTCTTTGCAACGCCCTGCCAAAATAACATTCCTTAAATGTTCAGGCAATTTCATTATGCAAATGCGGATGAGTTCTGAAGGGCTATATGGATTTGAAAGATATTGATTCTTATGCAACATGTCTTCAAAATATTTGACGAGACTGGAAAATTCAGATTGTTCAAAGTGTTTCATCATCATGATGCTATGTTTTACTTGGTCTTGTGTAGCTTGAGACCAATATGCTGAGAGGAAGGCATGATAAAATTCTCCTTCACTGTGACAATCGTGAATGACCGATCGCATTCTTACAGCTGGTTCATTCTCCAAGTAGCTACACATAAATTCTAATCTGTGCTCTAATGACCAGTTGGGAGGAAAACAATGAGAGAATTGATGGAGCCACGCTTGTCGATGAATGTCGTTGCCAGAATTCTTAAATGTTTTGAATTTACGTGCAGTAATGAACAGCTTATAGTCAAAATCATCGTGTCGGCGAGTAGCATATCGGTCATTGTTACGTCGTGTCGGCGGTTCCATCTCAAAATTCGGTGCACCTTGCCAATTTCTTTCATGATTTCCGAAATGCCCTGTGTTATTATTTTGTGGCTTTTCCGTATTTCTAAGTTCCTCTTCCCGTGTTGGAGCGCGAGTGTCCTCTGAAATATGTAATTTTTGTATTACCTGCGTCAACTGATCTTGTACTTCCCGGATTTCTCTTTTGTATTACGTATTAATTTGATTCTGATTTTGTTTGAATTTCTTAATTTGTTCATACTCTTTTGTGTCAGTGATGGCTACAGGTCTTGTGTCATTCAGATCATCATCTACCTTTGCAGATAAATTAGTGAACTGATCCGAAAGTTCGGCTACTTTCTCCGATAGTGAACACATTTCCTCAGTGTGTTTTTCTGAACCAAGTTTCAAAGTGTCCATTTGTGTTGAAATCGAATCTACTGTGTCCTTTAAGTTTTCCTGAGTTCTTGCAAGTTGCGTAACCGAATCGGTGGATGCAACTGAGTTCATTTTAGCTTGTAAGGTGTCGTGATTTTCACGAACAATAGTTTGCAATTCTTTTATGGCTGCTTCGTGATTCTGTACTGCGTTTTCATGCCGCGAAAAAATAGGTTGAAAATGCTCACACATTTGTGTTTTTACGTTATTACAGATTTTTTGACATTTCGATTCAATGTTATGTAACTCAGTAGTTAAATCTTCACGTGTTTGTTCAAGTATGGTGTCTAACTTCCGAAGATTTAGTTCAATTGGGTCTAACTTTTGAAGATTATGTTCCATTGTGTCCAACTATTGTTGTGTTTGTCTCTGGTGTTGTTCCATTGTGTCTAACTTTCGAAGATTTTGTTCCATTGTGTCTAACTTTTGAAGCTTTTGCTGTGTTTGTCTCTGATTTTGTTCCATTGTGCCTAACTTTTGAAGCTTTTGTCCCATTTGTTGCATTAATTGTAATAACAATGCACTGATGTCTGAAACAAGTTCCTTAGTGCTATTCGGCAATGCATTTGAACCGGCAATATTCGCAGTTTGAAAAACAGAAAATGTGTCTTGACTTATTTGAGAAAACGGTGAGGAAGCAAAACCTGAAGATTGCAAGATTGTGTCCTGTCATTTCGGAATCCTGAGACGAGCTGTTGCCGACCGATCGATCGATAATGCTTCCCTGTTCACTAATTGTTTCACTGCCTACACCATTATTTGCAGCCCGCTCCATTTCCCTATGCACAATTACCAAATTGCTACTTTGAACATTAGTTAATTCATTACACACTGGCGCTAACACACTGCTTTCGTCTTCACTGTCATTTCGCCTAGTATTATGTTTTTCACACAGCATTATTGTCACAATATTTCACACGATAACACAGAAAAGCACAATTTGAAGAGCAAAAATAAGAGAACACATTAACCTAGCACTGAAAATAATATCTAGTTAATTGCAAGCGCAGCTGCGAAATACTTCGTGCAAAACTACATGCCTGCCACAACTATTTTACTGAACAACAATGAAAGACTGCAACTACAAAGGAAATTCTCTCTATGATTACGCACTAGCAATCAACAAAAGCTACACTAATTACACAAACTACAAGAGAAAAATCAGAAGATTCCAGTGAGGTATCCTGGCAGGGTCGCCATATGAAACGCCCCTTTAGAAAAATTATACAAGACTGTGCTTAAACTGAAACACAATATTTTTGGCGCAACGCAATCTGACTCCCATAAATCCCTACGAAAGAATGGCCCTGACTAACATTAACCTATACGTTTCACAAATCACTTACCTCACAAAAATCTTCGTTACTCAAGCTACTGCAATACAGCGAGCGCCAGCTAAATAAAAGATTCAAACTACTGAAGGCACTATCTACTGATAGGCATAGTTAGCAAATGAAAGATTTTAATACAGAACAAACAATGTATTTACCTTAATAGTCATAATATATATATCAGTTCATGACATCCATTCTTACAAATTTCAAAACTCCGCCATTTCTCTCCACACATCCACCACTCCTGGCGGCTCACCTCCAACTGCGCAATGCTACGCGCTGTTAGCATCCAGCTGCCGCTGCCCAACACTACAATGGCAGACAATAATGCAAACCAGCCACAGACTGCACACCTCACACAGCGCTACGTGACGGCGGCGTTACCAATAAAAAAAAAACCTAAACAGCCTACTTACACAAGGTACCCGTGGTTCCCAGTGGTTCATCAGAGAGTAATTGCATTTCGTTTGATTTCTTACCCCAATTTATCTTTGTGTCTGTCTTGCTTGAGAGCAAAACGGCTCCATTTATTGACGGTATTTCCTATTTACAACAGTAATGCCTGCTATATTCTTCGCCATCAAACTTGCATTGTGTGTCATGATTCTGCATCTGGCTTGGTTCTGTCTCCGAATTTTTGCTTTCCAATAGTGTTACAGGACACTGTTACACAGCAGTACAATGGATTTAGTGACCAACTGCTAGCAGATATGCATCTCGTGCACGGTTTCAGTGAATGCTATGGAGAAACGGCATAAATGTTCTACTCTGGGCCGTTTTCGCAACGACGGCAACCATACCGGAGTCTTTTGCCACTGCATGATGGCTGCTGCATTACTCTGTGTTTTCTGCTGCACGGTTGGGTGATTGGATAGTTCATGCTTTTCTCTGTTGCGAAAGTATTTTCACACTGAGGTACACTTTAGCTGGCTGCGTTAAATTGGTCAACAGCACCCTCAGTGTGATTTGAGATTCTTCTGTCGTTCTTAAATGGTGTGTTTGTCTTGTCATGTAATATTTAAGCTCACAACTGCTTGTATACAGTTAAAAGGTCTCATCCATGTGTGTCTTACTCTTTAGCATTGATGATTTCTATATTGCCGCTGAAATCTATCTAGATTCGCAATAAATTACAGAATTGTATAGCACTGACTGCTTTGTTCATCCCCGATTATAAGAGCAAAATGTATTAAAAAAAGAGGGAGAACTTGGAAACAGTCTATCTAGAAGCTGCGCGGGATTAGCCAAGCGGTCTCAGGCGCTCCAGTCATGGAATGTGCGGCTGGTACCGGCGGATGTTCGAGTCATCCCTCGGGCATGGGTGTGTGTGTGTTTGTCCTTAGGATAATTTAGGTTAAGTAGTGTGTAAGTTTAGGGACTGATGACCATAGCAGTTAAGTCCCATAAGATTTCACACACATTTGAACATTAGTTCACCTAGAACGTAGTGTACACATAACAACTGTGCAGAAATCACTCCTGAATCTAAATACATGTCCAGGAAGGAAACCAAATCCTCCGAATGACCGGTAGCAATGCGCACCATTACTGGGAGTACGGATGTATCAGACTTATAACGATGGCCTTGGACATCCGTTGTTCGAAACAGCGTTCGAGACACCGACTTCAGTTAAAGAGAGCAAAGTAACATCACAGTTCAGTACCTTGTAACTCGTAGCCGCCGAAAGCAAGACATGACTCACATTCCTCAAGGCACCAGCCATAACAAGTGCCGGCTTCCAAAATGTCTGGCTCCAGCTGCGAATGCCACGAATCATACATCATCATTATCTCACCAAAGGCTTCTTCCTTCCATTCACTGGCCAAGCTCATCAGCACAGTACCTTGCCATAGAAAGTTTCACTTTTTTTTTCAGTCGGCAGTCTTCCGGCTGGTTTGATGCGGCCTGCCACGATCTCCTCTCTTAGGTCGACCTTTTCATCTCAGAGTAGGATTTACAACCTATGTCCTTGATTATTCGCTGGGTGTATTCCAATCTCTCTTCCTCTACAGTTTTTACCCTCTCCAGCCTCCTTTAGTGCCATGGAAGTTACTCCCAGGTGTCTTAACAGATGTCCTATCATCCTGTCCCTTCTTCTTGACAATGTTTTCCATATATTCTTTTCCTTGCCTTACCATTGCACCTAATCTTCAACAATCATCTGTAGCACCACATCTCAACTGCTTCGATTCTCTTTTGTTCCGGTATTCCCACAGTCCATGTCTCACAGCCATGCAATAACGTGCTCCAAGAATACATTCTCAGAAGTTTCTTCCTCAAATTAAGACCTAATTTGATACTACTAGACTTCTCTTGGCATGAATGCTCTTTTTGCCAGTGCTACTCACCTCTTTGTGTTCTCCTTGCTCCGGCCGTCATGGGTTATTTTGCTGCCTATGCAGTAGAATTACTTAACTTTATTTACTTTATGATCGCTAATTATGTGATAAGTTTCTCACTGTTCACATTTCTGCTACTTCTCATTACTTTCATCTTTCTTCGATTTACTCTCATTCTATATTCTATACTCATTAAACTGTTCATTCCATTCAACAGGTCCTGCAGTTCTTCTTCACTTTCACTGAAGATAGCATTGTCACCGGAGAATCTTAACATTGATATCCTTTCACCTTGAATATTAATCCCACTCATGAACCATTTTTTTATTTCCTTCATTGCTTCTTCGACCTATAGACTGAACAGCAGAGGCGAAAGACTGCATCCCTGTCTTACACGCTATTTAATTCGTGCACTTCATTCTTGGTCTTCCGCTCTTGTTGCTCTGAATTGGTTCTTGTACACCTAGAATGTTTCTCGGATTTCCCTATAGCTTACCCCAATTTTCTCAGGATTTGGAACATCTTGCACCATTTGGCACTGTGGAACGCTTTTTCCAACCCGATAAGTCCTATGAAAGTGTTTTGAATTTTCTTCAAGTTTTACTTGCCAACCTCAAAACCGAGTTGCATAATGGTATGCAGCAAAACCTCGTCTTTCGCAAGCAAGAGTCCACTTTCTCCAGTTCACATAACACTCGTTCAACCCCGCTAGACTCATACACACGCCACATCTGTCTGTGCGCATCGCTCGTATATACAGCCGGTAACACCAGTTCATGGTAGATGGCGCGTTACGCACTTGCTCTCTGACTTACAACCAGCGACAGATTAGAGACGTGAGGGCGATCGTCACACTGTGTCGTCTTTCTTGAAGAGTCTAGCGAGGGTTGAAGAGCTCATTGGCGCTGTTGCACTAGATAAATTCCTTGGAAGTTGAAAATCACTCCACATCCAAAGATAATATTATGTACCCTCTGAGCGCATAGAAAAAATGCTGTGAGTTAGTTAGTTACGTACCTATTACACAGATCATTTGAACGATTCATTTATCGAATTTGTCAAAATGCCGGGAAACGAGTCGTTTTATATTATAGACATGCATGATTAGTGTTAACATTAATGAACACACTAATTTGTATTCCTACTCATGCCACTACACTTAAAAACAAGTGGTTTATTTCAGGCTACCAATTTTTAAATAGGAATTAGTACATATAATTGATGGAGTTATCCAGGAGAAATGATTTTAAGTTATATTTAAAACTTGCTTTGGAACAGTCAGACATTTTACGATACTGCGAAAATGATGAAAAACTTTCGTTGCTGCATATTGAACTTCTTTCAGTACCACTATCAGATTTACTGATGGGTAATAAAGATCAGTTTTTCGTCTAGTGCTATAGGTATGGCTTTCGCTATTCTTCTCAAATTATGATAGATTATTTATAATGAGTTTCATTAGCGAATATATATTTTTTGATGGTACAGTTGAAATGCCAAATTCCTTGAAGAGGTACCTACATGACAACTGCCGGTGAACAGCACATATTATTCTTACTACTAATGTTTTTGCAATCTATACTTTCTTTCTGAGTCGTCAGTTACTCCAGAAAATAATTCCATAAGACATGGAAATATGCAAAGTAAGTCAGCAAGTTGATTCATTTGTTTACAAGACTAGCAGTTACAGAAAGAGAAAAAGTAGCTGAATTTAGTTGTTTGAGAATTCCAGTTCAAGTTTTCATGAATAGACATACCCAAAAATTCCGAGCATTATACCATATTTACTGACTCAGATGCTAAGTCTATTGGTTTTCATAATTGAATATAGCATGATTTCCAAAAATTTATAGCTACCTCATTTTCAGAGAAGCGGTATATAATTCTTTTATTTATGAAATATAGTAACTCTTACAACTACAATGCTACTAAAAGCAGTGTCTATTAAAATCAGAATCCTATTCGTGAAAGCCGTTGTTGATTTGGGCTGTCCGCTCGGCTTTTGTGGTATCTGAGGTCATGTATACCATTGTGTTGAAATGCCACCACAGAGAAAAAAATCACTTGTCTTGAAGTCCGGCAACTATGTTGACCACGCAACAAGTCCTGCTCTACTTACCCAAATGTTTCCGTTTAGTAATATTTAGCTGTCAGACGCTCAGGACAAAAGGGCTCCACGTAAGCCGCACCTGGACAATGTGAGAATTTCCAAAAACACACAAAAGGCGGACAGGTGCAGTATAACTGAAGTGGTCGCTTTGCTCTAAAAGGGCTGTCCTATTTAAAATCTAACAGCACAAGCACGCCACCGAATCCGGAGCACCTTAAGCACTCGAGAGAACTGGAATGAAATTTTCACTCTACAGCGGAGTGTGCGCTGATATGAGACTTCCTGGCGGATTAAAACTGTGTGCTCTACCGACTGAGCTAACCCCGTCTTCGCCGCCTTAATTCTGCTGGTATCTCGTCTTCTATCTTCCAAACTTCACAGAAGCTCTCCTGCGAAACTTGCGGAACTAGCACTCCTGGAAGAAAAGATATTGCGGAGACATGGCTTAGCCACAGCCTGGAGGATGTCCCGAATGAAATTTTCACTCTGCAGCGGAGTGTGCGCTTCTATGAAGCTCCGCAGGAGAGCTTCTGTTAAGTTTAGAAGGTAGGAGACGAGGTACTGGCAGAATAAGGCTGACAGGGCCGTGACTTATGCTTGGATAGCTCAGTCGCTAGACCACTTGCCCGCGACAGGCAAAGATCCCGAGATCGAGTCTCAGTTTAGCAACAGTTTTAATCTGCTGGGAAATTTCACTCGAGAGAACTGTTGCAGATATTCCCGTTGCAAGCAAGCGGGCTTGTTGTTCGACTGCAGCCTCCTTGACGACTCAAGAACGCAGAAAGGCACTTGAAGGAATTCTCACCTGTTTTCATAAGAACACCCGGTCTGCAAGCCGCGAGGGGACCTGCAACCGAAGGTGAGAAATGATACTTCACAGCATGAGAAAAATGTGAGAATTCACAAGTTACTTGCCAGCTGTCACAAGATCGAAAATTTTGGGACCTTATGCGAAGATTTGTAAGTGTCGTTATCGAGTGTCGATTCTTCATTGGATGAGATTGCAAATTGGACCCACAGATGATAAAGACGGTAAGATGGGACACTAAGTGCCCTGAGAGACAGAGTGAAGGAAAATGAACAAATCTGCAAGCAGGGGTAGCAGGTGTATAGACAAAATGTACCAGGGAGAGCAGTCAGATGGAGTTCAATGAGTATCAGAGCAGTCTGCTGTAGATCATGGAGTATCAGTCGATCAATGAGTAGCAGAGAGCAATGACGGCTCAGTGGTGTATTTGCCGACTGATGGCTCAATCTAGCGTCATGCTTAAGCGATTTGGGTGTTGTTTCCGACAAAGCGTTCTGACTTTACCTCCTGGAGGCTTATCAGCTTTTTGTCATCACATTCAGACCGTACGTTGGATCCTTGAATTCATTCCGAAGTGTATTGTTACTTTTTGACATCTTCATTTTCTCTCCTACGTCAGGTATCCTTTCTTGCGGTGTGATGTCTGTGATCTGAAGGAAATTTGTAGAGATGTATAAAAAAGAAGATGGAAAGATGATCGGTTAATATCTTATTCGCATAATGCTTTCAACCAAATGAATAGAAAATCGCTTTAATAACTTATGATTTCAGCTAAAGAATTGAAAATTGCCAGCAGAAATCATTACTTGAAACTAATGAGAAATGCAGAGCCCCTCATAATATTGGCTTGTTCCAGTATCTTGAGAATAATAATCACTAAAAATACATTAGACTATAACAACAGTACTTCACTCTGTAATTGGGTATGGCTTTGGCTGTAAGTGTCTAACTACAACCTCTGGCGTTCAAGACTCTTGTTACTTTTCTCTTTTTTTACTTCTGGCCACGATGTGTGTATATAAAAGGTGATGAGTTCCACCATGATTTTCATTTCTCAATAAACTCCAGCTTTCGCTATAAATAGCTGAAAAAGTTAGTTTGAAGGCCAGAGTAAGGCCAGAAGTATGTACAAGTAATAATTTGAGAAAAAACAGAAAACCACTGAAATAAAAAGGACCATGCTAAGTAAAATATAGCTGTCCTTGGATTGAGGATTTCTATTGCATATTATGACAGAAAGTATAGTATTTGTAAAGATACAACAGTAATGATACAATTTCGACAAATTTCTGGTACAGACAAAATTGAATGTAATGGACAAGACCATCCCAGAGGATAATTGAAAATACTACAGTCAAAAATCTATCTTCCGAAAGAGTATTCAAAGAAGAAGTTAAGTAAATTGGATGAATCATGTATTAGAAAGAGTGAAAAGAAGTAGGGTACGTCAAGAACAGACACAAAGTTCTCGACCTCCCTACTTGTCGCAAAACAAGTCAAAGATGAAGAAAGTTAAAATTTTTAATCGGATAACGGGAGAGTTGATATAAATAAAAATAGGTTTATAAAAATGGTACTGAACCAGAAAAATTGAAGAAAGAGTGTAAGAAGTTGTCAGAAGACATTAATTTTAGAGTTAGACAAATAAATCAAAGAATACTGTGCATATTTATAAATGGAATCAATGATAACCTACAGGATACAAGAATTTGCGAAAAAAACTTAAAACAACTGAATTAAAAAGGACATAGGTAATGCAAAACAAATGTTATGGACAAATGTAGTGTTCAGTTCCTACAGTAAATTGACAACAAAACAGAGATACAATAACATGTTAGGTCGTGGAATGATAATGAAACGATAATATTAGCAGATTTGCTAAAGATGAATAAAGCTGGAATTAATAAAATTTGAGGAACTGGAAAGCTCCAATTAGTGAAGTAACAAATATATAATTAAAAAGATATGCATCATCTGAAATAAAGTAGAACTTTTTTAACTGTCCTTTATAAATGTTAGACTGTAATAAAAAGTGTTTGGCTAGTTGAGACTGCCCGTTTTGTAGAGGAAACATGCATTTCACAAACATTATATAGAATGCAATTTTCAGCACACACAGGAAACAAGTGCAGGATATATGAAAGAACTCATTTGCTAGTTATAGATTGCTCAATAGCATTTAATGAAACTAACAGTAAGTAGCTGTGGATAATTATGAGAAAGTAATATAAAGTATCTACTCAGATTCAGACTGCGATTGTGAGGAAACTAATTTAAGTGTATGCCACATGTGGAATATGTCTCACATTCACATCATTTTGTGCAAAAATCATGTGTTTTTTTTAATGGAGGGTTCTCTATACTATACATTTATGTACAGTGTGGTTTATTGTAACTAAATCTTTCTATTTCTTTTGTTATATTCAATTTTTAGGACCTGAAGTGTTGTCCAAGAAGCCAAAGAATTTAGGTTTTATTATTGTTCATTTTGATTTATTGTTCTACACTTAAACACGTAATACATTCTGGTCCTCTAGATACCAGTGCTCTGTTCTTCTTGGTATAACTATAAAGACTGTGTTGCGTTATCTCTCAGCAGGTATTACATAAAACTTCTTTTTAAGAATATTATAAAATTTATTGCCTGGTCGTTAGAAAATTACTCAGCATTTTGCTTCTACTGTAGTTTCTAAGGTGTATGTCAATTGCCTACTTTCATTGCTAGAAAACATCATTTGTGCACAAACTAATAAGAATCTGACACATTTTCCACATTTTTAATATAATTAAAGTAGTAATTATAGTTGTAAGTCACTTGAATATGAATGTATCAGACAACATTTACTGTTCTTGCCTGGAGACAGGTCCTTACATAATTTGCATACTTGTTATTACCTGCTGAATTGTTTCTTGAATAACAATTTGGTTAGTAATGTTACCTTTTTACAGTACAGTTTTGTTATTAAGGAATTGGTAGACAACATCTAATATGTTACTTATAAAACTGAATCAGCTTGTCAGTTAGTTTTTTATCACCGTGGTGAGCACTTCATCTAATGGCTGTAGAATGCGAAGAGAGAGATCAGAGAACATATAGCAGTTGCGGAAGTAGGGTGACAAATAGTTTTCGAAAGAGAGAAGGCAGAGAGAGAAAACATACGTGGTTCAAATGCACATACTTGACTTGTGCCCGATATCTTCCTTGCAAACGCACACTCAGCGTAACATAAAAATACACAAACGCTGCTAGATTCCACCTTACTCTTTTACGATTTCCCCAGCGAACACGTGTCCTGTTATATAACTGTACAGATTCATCGCACCGTATGTTTGCCTGAACACTGCAGTGATGATGTGATTACACCTGAAAAATATTTGCCATGTTCAATGTCAACTGGGTTTCATCTCTCTAGCAAAACTAATTTTACTGTGACGGCATTTATATGGACTCGTTAAACTAACGAAACGAATGTAAAGCTGAGTTTACTTGAGTGTACATCTGTTAAGGTAAGCCGGCCGCGGTGGTCTTGCGCTTCTAGGCGCGCAGTCCGGAACCGCGCGACTGCTACGGTCGTAGGTTCGAATCCTGCCTCGGGAATGGATGTGTGTGATGTCCTTAGGTTAGTTAGGTTTAAGTAGTTCTAAGTTCTAGGGGACGGATGACCACAGATGTTAAGTCCCATAGTGCTCAGAGCCATTTGACCCATTTTGTTAAGGTAAAAATTATTCAGCGTTGGTAAGCGAATTATTTGGGGCGCATCGGAAAATCATACTCTCTGCTTTTTGCTACTTCAGTGGAATTTCATCAGGACTCTCTCTATACGTTGTTTGGTCGAAACGTATTTTAAAGCGTTGCATCGATCAGCTAGAAGAAGGGATTGCAGAAATTGTTTCTATATATACCTACACCCAAAACGATTGTGTTTATACAGTGTGGTCCTTTGATCGTGACTGAGCCAAATATCTCACGAAATGAGCGTCAAACGAAAAAAACTACAAAGAACGAAACTTGTCTAGCTTGAAGGGGGAAACCAGATCGCCCTACGGTTGGCCCGCTAGATGGCGCTGCCATAGATCAAACGGATATCAACAGCGTTTTTTAAAAATAGGAACCCCCATTTTTTATTACATATTCGCGTAGTACGTAAAGAAATATGAATGTTTTAGTTGGACCACTTGTTCGCTTTATGATAGACGGCGCTATAATAGTCACAAACATATGGCTCACAATTTTAGAAGAACAGCTGGTAACAGGTAGCTTTTTTAAATTAAAATACAGACGTAGGTACATTTGAACATTTTATTTCGGTTGTTCCAATGTGATACATGTACCTTTGTGAACTTATCATTTCTGAGAACGCATGCTGTTACAGCGTGATTACCTGTAAATACCACATTGATGTAAGAAATGCTGAAAATGATGTCCGTCAACCTCAATGCATTTGGCAATACGTGTAACGCCATTCCTCTGAACAGCGAGTAGTTCGCCTTCCATAATATTCGCACATGCATTGACAATGCGCTGACGCATGTTGCCAGGCGTTGTCGGTGGATCACGATAGCAAGTATCTTTCAACTTTCCCCACAGAAAGAAATCCGGGGACGTCAGATCCGGTGAACGTGCGGGCCATGGTATTGTGCTTCGACGACCAATCCACCTGCCATGAAATATACTATTCAATACCGCTTCAACCGCACGCGAGCTACGTGCCGGACATCCATCATGTTGGAAGTACATCGCCATTCTGTCATGCAGTGAAACATCTTGTAGTAACTTCAGTAGAACATTACGTAGGAAATCAGCATACATTGCACCATTTAAACTGCCATCGATAAAATGGGGGCCAATTATCCTTCCTCCCGTAAGCCGCCAAGGTCGCTGAAGTTCCATTTGTCGCAGCCATCGTGGATTTTCCGTTGCCCAATAGTGCATATTATGCCGGTTGACGTAACCGCTGTTGGTGAATGACGCTCCGTCGCTAAATAGAACGCGTGCAAAAAATCTGACATCGGACCGTAATTTCTCTTGTGCCCAGTGGCAGAAGTGTACACGACGTTCAAAGTCGTCGCTATGCAATTCTTGGTGCATAGAAATATGGTACGGGTGCAATCGATGTTGATGTAGCATTCTCAACGTTTTTGAAATTCCAGATTCTAGTGCAATTTGTCTGCTACTGATGTGCGAATTAGCTGCGACAGCAGCTAAAACACCTACTTGGGCATAATCATTTGTTGCAGGTCGTGGTTGACGTTTCACATGTGGCTGAACACTTCCTGTTTCCTTAAATAACGTAACTACCCGGCGAACGGTCCGAACACTTGGATGATGTCGTCCAGGATACCTGGACAGCATACATAGCACACGCCCGTTGGGCATTTTGATCACAATAGCCGTACATCAACACGATATCGACCTTTGCCGCAATTTGTAAACGGTCCATTTTAGCACGGGTTATGTATCACGAAGCAAATACCGTTCGCACTGGCGCAATGTTACATGATACCACGTACTTATACGTTTGTGACAATTACAGCGCCATCTATCAGAAATCGAAAAAAGTGGTCCAACTAAAACATTCATATTTCTTTATGAACTACACGAATATGCATTAAAATGGGGGTTCCTATTTTAAAAAACGCACCTGATATTCGTCTGTCCTATGGCAGCGCCATCTAGCGGGCCAACCATTGCGCCATCTGGTTTCCCCCTTCAAGCTAGACGTGTTTCGTTCTTTGTAGTTTTTTCGTTTGATATTTATTTCGCGAGATATTTGGCCCGGTCACTATCAGTGGACCACACTGTATATACATATACACTCCTGGAAATTGAAATAAGAACACCGTGAATTCATTGTCCCAGGAAGGGGAAACTTTATTGACACATTCCTGGGGTCAGATACATCACATGATCACACTGACAGAACCACAGGCACATAGACACAGGCAACAGAGCATGCACAATGTCGGCACTAGTACAGTGTATATCCACCTTTCGCAGCAATGCAGGCTGCTATTCTCCCATGGAGACGATCGTAGAGATGCTGGATGTAGTCCTGTGGAACGGCTTGCCATGCCATTTCCACCTGGCGCCTCAGTTGGACCAGCGTTCGTGCTGGACGTGCAGACCGCGTGAGACGACGCTTCATCCAGTCCCAAACATGCTCAATGGGGGACAGATCCGGAGATCTTGCTGGCCACGGTAGTTGACTTACACCTTCTAGAGCACGTTGGGTGGCACGGGATACATGCGGACGTGCATTGTCCTGTTGGAACAGCAAGTTCCCTTGCCGGTCTAGGAATGGTAGAACGATGGGTTCGATGACGGTTTGGATGTACCGTGCACTATTCAGTGTCCCCTTGACGATCACCAGAGGTGTACGGCCCGTGTAGGAGGTCGCTCCCCACACCATGATGCCGGGTGTTGGCCCTGTGTGCCTCGGTCGTATGCAGTCCTGATTGTGGCGCTCACCTGCACGGCGCCAAACACGCATACGACCATCATTGGCACCAAGGCAGAAGCGACTCTCATCGCTGAAGACGACACGTCTCCATTCGTCCCTCCATTCACGCCTGTCGCGACACCACTGCAGGCGGGCTGCACGATGTTGGGGCATGAGCGGAAGACGGCCTAACGGTGTGCGGGACCGTAGCCCAGCTTCATGGAGACGGTTGCGAATGGTCCTCGCCGATACCCCAGGAGCAACAGTGTCCCTAATTTGCTGGGAAGTGGCGGTACGGTCCCGTACGGCACTGCGTAGGATCCTACAGTCGTGGCGTGCATCCGTGCGTCGCTGCGGTCCGGTCCCAGGTCGACAGGCACGTGCACCTTCCGCCGACCACTGGCGACAACATTGATGTACTGTGGAGACCTCACGCCCCACGTGTTGAGCAATTCGGCGGTACGTCCACCCGGCCTCCCGCATGCCCACTATACGCCCTCGCCCAAAGTCCGTCAACTGCACATACGGTTCACGTCCACGCTGTCGCGGCATGCTACCAGTGTTAAAGACTGCGATGGAGCTCCGTATGCCACGGCAAACTGGCTGACACTGACGGTGGCGGTGCACAAATGCTGCGCAGCTAGCGCCATTCGACGGCCAACACCGCGGTTCCTGGTGTGTCCGCTGTGCCGTGCGTGTGATCATTGCTTGTACAGCCCTCTCGCAGTGTCCGGAGCAAGTATGGTGGGTCTGACACACGGGTGTCAATGTGTTCTTTTTTCCATTTCCAGGAGTGTATATACAAAATCGTTTTGGATGTAAGAACCACCTATCTATCAAAGGGGTGGGGGGTGAAAAGAAGCGTAGAATGAGATACAGGCATTCTCAGACTTTATTCGTTCAGTATTCTTTTTGGTTGAAAGAACCACCTATCTATTAAATGGGTGGGTGGGTGAAAAAGGAGCGTAGACTGCGACGTGCGACTTCCCAGACTTTATTCTTTCAGCATTTAAGAATGAGAACACTTAGCGTCTTGCAACAAATTTTACACATAATTTTAGACCTTTATGAAATTTTTTGGCAGTGCCAACTTCACAGAATGATGAAAGGAAAAATATTTATCGCTTACTACTTTTCTGCTGTTCTTGCAATGAAAGTACTTCACGAGGCGGGACGTTCTCATTTATTATTTCTTTGTTACTAACTGTATTCACGACATTTTATAGATAGTATGCTCATATAACACTGAATGTAAGTGCAAAATTATATATCGGTTTAGGATATATAGTTCAGGCAATATGACGTCATACACGTTAAGCACAAGCCCAGATTCTGCTTGAACAGGCATGGACGTGCACTGTAAATAAATACCTGGGCAACGTCGGCTTTTTCCACCACTCGTGCAATCGGCACCCATTGTGGAGCCTCGACTTATATTCCATCAGTACAACTACTGTGTGAGATACAGCGCCAAGAAATGTGGAGTCATTTTAACGTAGAGATGGGTTCATCTAATAGTTAACTGACGTAGTCCGAAACTGATGCGTCAGTATATAAAAAATGACCATTTCATTTTATAACAACAAATGACACTTTACAAAATACTTTATATTTTGGCATATCAGGAAGAAATTGCGTTACCGACTCTGCTTCTGTAAGAACTCAATCAACATTGATGTTACATATTTTTAAAATATCATCTTGTTCGTTTCAAGAAGACTTTAGATCTCCTCTTTCAATAGAATGTTCCTTGTCGTCAGATAGTGAGATATCAGGGATAACAGGAAACATGTATAGCAAAGTAGATAACTTGTTTAGGACAGCATTTCAGAAAATCAGGTAGTTTGTAGGTCCAACTGTAATTTATTTTCCCATTTGATAAATACACTGAAGGCAAATAAAAATGAGGCACCCATGAAGGAAGAAGCAAAAGAAATAAGAGGGTAGGTGAAATTACTTCAGTGATCACAATATCCAAATAAATCTACAAAGCTTACAGTATGAGTCTACTCATCAGCCTCTGTCCTGGAAGCATGCATTGATTCGATCGGAAAGGATATCACAAAATTATTACATTCGCTGCTGAGGGAAGCTGGCAAACTACTGTAGTAACTGGTCCTTGATATCCTGTGTGCTGGCGCTGGTAGACAGTTACGCCCGGGGTGATGCCACACGTTTTCCATTGGCGACGCATCTGAGGATTACCTGGCCATGGGCGTACGTCAACACGACACATACAGTTCTTATAGATGCGTACCACATGTTGATGAGCACTGCCATATTGAAAAATAGCGTCACGATACTGGCACATGGGAACAGAAGATGAGTACTTACGGTTGTGCCGTCAGAGTTCCCTCAGCCAGTACACGCCGTAACTGGAAGTCTTACTCCATGGCTCTCCAAATCTTGCCGCCAAGAGTAACACCTTAAAACCTCATGTAAGAGGAAAAGGTAAATTTATGTGAAGGACAGAGTAAGTCAAGATCCGACATTGCTTCATACCACATAAAAAATACTGCATTATCTTAAGGAAAGTCATTAAAATGTCCAGAAGTATACATGTCCTGACAGAAGTAAATAATGCGAATTATAAGATTAAAACTATATGGAACATTGACAAGTGGGTGACAGGGCAGCCGGTTAGTCAGTATACAAGATTCCATTACAATTAAACTAAATGACAATGTTGTGACTGCAAGTAGTTTTAACAAAAAAATGGTTCAAATGGCTCTGAGCACTATGGGACTTAACATCTATGGTCATCAGTCCCCTAGAACTTAGAACTACTTAAACCTAACTAACCTAAGGACATCACACAACACCCAGCCATCACGAGGCAGAGAAAATCCCTGACCCCCGCCGGGAATCGAACCCGGGAACCCGGCGTAGGAAGCGAGAACTAGTTTTAACAATCACTTTCAAACGTAGTAGCAAATATAGGATTAAATGATTCAGTTGAAGAAGCAAGACAATACATAAAAAAAGTCATTCCACAAAAGTAGCAAAAACATCCTTCACTGAAATTAGTACAATTATAAAAACACTAAAACACAAAAGCTCTTGTGGAGTTGATGGAATTTCAAACATAGTTCTGAAAAGTTGTTCCAGCTTAATAAGTAATGTGCCTGGTGATTTACAGGTATGCAATGCACCACTGGCACATGGAATTTTTCTAGAGAGGTTTAAATTTGCAATTATTGAACGACTTCAGAAGAAAGATGACAAAACAGACTTAAACAGTTATCGTCCGTCTTCTTTGCTGACATCTTTTTCTAAACTATTCGAAAAAGTATTTCACTCCAGAGCAGTCACACACTTAAGTGGAAACAGTTTACTTAGCACATCACACTTTCAATTCCAGAAAGGTTGCTTTTTATGTAGTCACTTATCAAATAGCACGAGCTTTAAATAATATAGCGCCAGTTGGGTTTTTTGTGATCTTTCTGAGGCGTTTCTTTGAGTAGATCATGATACTCTTTTTTTAGAAAATTGATACTGTTTTAGAAAATTGATGGCTTTACGAACAGCTGGTTTGATTCATACTTGACAAACAGAATACAAAGAGATGATGCTGAACAATTCAGACACCGTCGGAAAGGTAGAAAATTTTAGTGACACAGGGTTCAATTTTTGGTTCACTTCTGTTCCTTATACAGGGTAAACGTTAATGAAACCAATAAACTGGAGGGACGGATTGTTGACTGGAAATGAAAAAGGTACTATGAACATGTGTCCCGAAATGCATCGCTGCCACAGTAGATGGGCGCTGACGAATGAAAGTTCCTCTGACCGTGTTCCATTATCTCCCTCGTGTGTTGCATGCTGTGTAACTGACGCAGTGTACTATAAGCAGGAGAATGGTCCGGTATTCATGCCTAGAGCTAGCTAATATTGTGTTTGTTTGCAACCAGGCAGATGGAAACGGACGAGACGAGAGGCAGCTCTTCCAGTATACCAACACAAATGCGACACCAACCACACCACACAACATTTAAAGCTCTTTTTGGGCGTGTTTTTGATCATGGATCTTCTCACACACTGAAAGGCTGTTATCGATTTGCCTTCCATATACGAGGGCTATTCGGAAAGTAAGGAACGATCGACCGCGGAATGGGAACCACAGTGAAAATCCGATGAAGTGTTACAGAGATGTGTTGGGAAGTGTCTCTAACATGCCCATAGATAGCGCCAGGCCACTCTTCTTAGTTCTGAGCGCACAGTGTGCGCCTAAAAATGCCTAGAAAATCGTGTCTTCCGCCAAGTATGGATGCCTACCGAGAGATTTCACCTGACTTCGTGCGACCCCACATAACGTAGCTATCATGTAGTTCCTTTTTTACGGCAGTTCTCGGCCGCACACTGCAGGGGCAATGAAGACGCTCCAGCAGCGTTTTCGATAGGAAGTATTTGATCCCCTACCATTCAGCCCGGACTTTTTTGATCCCCCACCATTCACCCCGGACTTTGCTCTCTGTGATTCTCATCTAGGCTCAAACTAACTGCTGGCTATGAAGACAACATTTTGGCACACACAACAAGCTACAGACCAACGTAGAAAAGCTCAGGAGGCTGTCTTCTAGAACGAGGTTATCGGAAAGTTGGTACAACGTTACGACAGGTGTCTAAGTAGGAGCAATGACTTTGTAGAGAAGTAGCCGGAAGGTGTAGCTAACTGTTGGAAACAAAACAGTTTTGATTTTGACTGTACTTCATTTGGCAACTGATCGTTCCTTACTTTCTGAAGAGCCCTCTTGATTTGGTGATATTTTTATTAAAAGTGTCTTTCTCCACCCGTTGTTTCTCATTTTCTCAGTGCCAGAAAAAGAACGCTGGGAACCGAAATTGAGTGTGTTTTATTTGCATTTTTATTACATTTGTTATTCAGCACACCATGCAAGTTTACCCAGCTGTCCCAAACAAGGATGATCGCTGAACCTTCTTGGTTTAGCTTTGCGGCAGAGTCCTGGAAACAGCAACTGAGTTAGCTTTCAAAGCTGATTTGAGGCACCATTCAGAGCTCTATCTGCGCAGATTTTCCGAACGGGCGTCCGCGGGATTTGCCCTTCCAGACGAGGTGCGCCAGGGACACGTACATTCATATTTTTAGACGCTGAACAATTGGAGAGTTATGAGAGCGAGTGGCTGGAGGAGATGCCAGGAACCACTCAAAATTCGTCTTGTTGCTTGCATAATCGGCCCCCTCCAGGTTGTTTCGGTCTCCATATTCGGAGGCAAGGCAGATTGGTTTTAAGTGGAAAGTTATACACTTTGTGGATAAATGTTTACTCAGTTTCAGTTTAGTTCTGTACTACATTAATTGCAACCAAGTCAGACTGATGTCTGCCGTGCGGGATTAGCCGAGCGGTCTCAGGCGCTGCAGTCCTGCCTGGACTGTGCGGCTGGTCCCGGCGGAGGTTCGAGTCCTCCCTCGGGCATGGGTGTGTGTGATTGTCCTTAGGATAATTGAGGTTAAGTAGTGCGTAAGCTTAGGGACTGATGACCTTAGCAGTTAAGTCCCATACGATTTCACACACATTTGAACATTTGAACAGACTCCAGAATGAGAAGGATGGCGAAGGAAATCGGGTGAGCTCTTTAAACATCCACATCTAAGTGTTCACTCTGCTACTCACAATAAAGTGCGCACCTTCAAGCTGTCTCTACCGTTCCACTCTCGAACGGCACGCGGGGAAAACGAGCACTTCAATTTTTCTGTGCGAGCCCTGGCTTCTCTTTTTTTTATCGTGATGATAATTTCTCCCTATGTAGGTGGGAGCCAATAGAATGTTTTCGTAGTCGGAGGAGAAAACTGGTGACTGAAATTTCATGAGAATATCCCGTCGCAACGAAAAACGCCTATGTTTTAATGATTGCCACTCCAATTCACGTATCATATCTGTGACACTATCTCCCCTATTTCGCGATGATACAAAACGAGCTGCCCTTCTTTGTGCTTTTTCGATTACATCCGTCAGTCCCACCTGATGCGGATCCCACACCGCACAGCAATACGCCAGAATAGGGCGGACAACCGTGCAGTCTCTTTAGTAGACATGTTGCACCTTCTAAGTGTTCTGCCAATGAATCGCAGTCTTTGGTTTGCTCTACCCACAATATCATCTATGTGATCGTACCAATTTAGTTATTTGTAATTGTAATCCCTAAGTATTGAGGTGAATTTACAGCCTTCTGATTTGTGCGACTTATCGCGTAATCGAAATGTAGCTGATTTCTTTTAGTACTCATGTGAATAACTGCACACTTTTTCTTATTCAGAGCCAATTGCCACTTTTCGCACCATACAGATATCTTATCTAAATCATTTTGCAAGTCGTTTCTATCATCTGATGACTTTACAAGACGGTAAATGACAGCATCATCTGCAAACAATCTAAGACGGCTACTCAGATTGTCTCCTATGTCGTTAATATAGATAAGGAACAACAGAGGGCCTATAACACTTCCATGGGGTACCCCGGATATTACTTCTGTTTTACTCAATGACTTTCCGTCTATTACTACGAACTGTGACCTTTCTGACAGGAGAATCCAATCGCACAACTGTGTCGATGCTCCGTAGGCACGCAGTTTGGTTAGAAGACGCTTGAGAGGAACGATGTCCAAAGCCTAATAGAAATCTAAAAATATGGAATCAATTAGATATCCCCTGTCGATAGCACTTATTACTTCATGAGTATAAAGAGTTAGTTGTGTTTCACAAGAACGATATTTTCTGAAACCGTGCTGACTATGTGTCAATAAATCGTTTTCTTCGAGGTACTTCATAATGTTCGAATACAGTATATGTTCCAAAACACTACTGCAAATCTCCGTTAGTGATATAGGCCTGTAATTCAGTGGATTACTCCTACTTCCCTTTTTTGGGTATTGGTGTGACTGGAGCAGTTTTCCTGTCTTTAGGTACGGATCTTTCTGTGAGGGAGTGGTTGTACTCTGAGAGGAACCTGACTGGTATACAATCTGGACCGGAGGCCTTGCCTTTATTTATTTAGAAAAGGAACCATACCGGCATTTGTCTGAAGTGATTTAAGGCAATCGCAGAAAACCTAAACCAGGATGGCCGGACGCGAGTTTGAAGCATCGTCTTCCCGGATGCGAGTCCAGTGTCCTAACTATTGCACCACCTCGCTCGGTCTTGCACTCATGATCGCCTTTCTGTTACCCTCCTTCACACATCGAAATAAGTGTCCAAGGAATAGAAAAGCAACTGGAATCACTCAACAGAGGAAAGTCCACTGGACCTGACGGGATAACAATTCGATTCTACACAGAGTACGTGAAAGAACTTGCCGTCCTTCTAACAGCCGTGTACCGCAAGTCTCTAGAGGAACGGAAGGTTCCAAATGATTGGAAAAGAGCACAGGTAGTCCAAGTCTTCAAGAAGGGTCGTCGAGCAGATGCACAAAACTATAGACCTATGTCTCTGACGTCGATCTGTTGTAGAATTTTAGATCATGTTTTTTGCTCGAGTATCAAGTCGTTTTTGGAAACCCAAAATCTACTCTGTAGGAACCAACATGGATTCCGGAAACAGCGCTCGTGTGATACCCAACTCGCTTTATTTGTTCATGAGACCCAGAAAATCTTAGATACAGGCTCCCAGGTAGATGCTATTTTCCTTGACTTCCGGAAGGCGTTCGATACAGTTCCGCACTGTCGCCTGATAAACAAAGTAAGAGTGTACGGAATATCAGACCAGCTGTGTGGCTGGATTGAAGAGTTTTTAGCAAACAGAACACAGCATGTTCTTATCAATGGAGAGACGTCTACAGACGTTAAAGTAACCTCTGGCGTGCCACAGGGGAGTGTTATGGGACCATTGCTTTTCACAAAATATATAAATGACCTAGTAGATAGTGTCGGAAGTTCCATGCTGCTTTTCGCGGATGATGCTGTCGTATACAGAGAAGTTACAATATTAGAAAATTGTAACGAAATGCAGGAAGATCTGCAGCGGATAGGGACTTAGTGCAGGGAGTGGCAACTGACCCTTAACATAGACAAATGTAATGTATTGCGAATACATAGAAAGAAGGATCCTTTATTGTATGATTATATGATAGCGGAACAAACACTGGTAGCAGTTACTTCTGTAAAGTGCGGAACGATTTGAAGTGGAATGATCATATAAAATTAATTGTTGGTAAGGCGGATACCAGGTTGAGATTAATTGGGAGAGTCCTTAGAAAATGTAGTCCATCAACAAAGGAGGTGGCTTACAAAACACTCGTTCGGCCTATACTTGAGTATTGCTCATCAGTGAGGGATCCGTACCAGATTGGATTGACGGAGGAGATAGAGAAGATCCAAAGAAGAGCGGAGCGTTTCGTCTCAGGGTTATTTGGTAACCGTGATAGCGTTACGAAGATGTTTAGCAAACTCAAGTGGCAGACTCTGCAAGAGAAGCGCTCTGCATCGCGGTATAGCTTGCGGGGTGCGTTTCTGGATGAGGTATCGAATATATTACTTCCCCTAATTATACGTCCCGAGGAGATCACGAATGTAAAATTAGAGAGATTCGAGCGCGAACGGAGGCTTTCCGGCAGTCGTTCTTCCCACGAACCATACGCGACTGGAACAGAAAACGGAGGTAATGACAGTGGCACGTAAAGTGCCCTCCGCCACACACCGTTGTGTGGCTTTCGGAGTATAAATGTAGATGTAGATGTAGAAGGCAGATTTACAAATTGCGTCGCGATTCAATGCTTCGTCCTCCAGCCGACTAGTCTCCAAGGGTCATTTGCTGCCTGGGTCACCACAAGGTGGTTCTCCTGTGAGTCCAGTTTCTTGAATCCGACGCAAAACTGTCAGTCAATTCTAACTAATTCAGATTTACAAGTAATTGTCTTGGAAAGGAGTACTCTGTACATTGTTGTTACTGAGAAGATAGTTGTCCTAAGATAACGAGATACGTGACCATTGCAGCGAACGCAGAGACCAGCAGTCGGCGGTCCAGTGTGACAAATCCAGCGGCGGTGAAGCGGAGCGGCGGGCTGTGCAGTGTGAGCTGCAGAAAGGCTTCCACGTCGGCACATCTGAGATCTGACGTCACCGCGGCCCTCAGGAGGAACACGCCGGTGGCTGCCGCCTCGTCGGCGGTCGCAGCACAACTCAGCACCACCGACAGCAGTTTCAGCGTGTGGAAGGCGAACCACAGTGCTGAGACGGCCGGCTGCTGGCTGTAGGAGAACTCGACGATCCAGCTGGGCTTCACGGTCATCATGAGGACCTCATAAGCGCTGCACGTAGCGCCGCACACGCAGTAGGTGACGTCGAAGGCCATCGGCCATCCGAAGTGGCTCTGGAGAAACTCAGCGGCGCGCGCCAGGGCCACCTGGGCTTCTCGCAGCTGCCGCAGTTTCCTTGCTGGCGCCAAACGTCTCGAGGTTCCACACAGCAGACCACGCATTTCTGAGGCGCACGGCAGCGGTAGCGATAAACGGAGGTCGGCGTTGAGACTGCAGAACCTTTGTCGCAGCTCCAGCACCATAATCACGAACTGCATCGTCACCAATGACTGGCAGAATTCTTCGATCGCCAACAACATCCAAATATATGGCTCCTGGTAACCTCGATTCATCGTCACCGGGACGGAGACCACCATAGCACAGTGCATGACGAAGAGGAGATCTATCAACGTTTTTACTATTTTTGATTTAACTCTCACGAGTCGCCGATCTGCGACCTTCAGTGCTTCAATGAACGACAGAAGCCCTCTTAGTCTCCCAGAAGCACATACGGCGAACATCAACAACAGTTTTACTCTTCCCGTAAATTCCAGTGCGAGATACGTAACTGGGGCGAATACTGAGTAACGCAAGTACAAGCGAATACGGTTGTACGAAAGTGATGAAGCTATGATCGCTGTAACGACGAACCAGAGAGTAGCAACAGGCCGAAACTGCTTTCTGCATATCTTCTTCTGCTCCAGGCAGTGAGCTTTTGCACACGTTTCCCATCGCAGTGGTGCCAGTCCAAATGCTTGCCATATAGTAAACACTGGTCTGGTGACGAACCAAAAATCCACTACCGCTTTTTCAAATGACATTCTCCTCTTTGTGGCTGAAAAGTGACTTCCCACCGATGAAATTCCAATATCCCGGTCAGTGGAATTCTTGTTGTACAATATGCTGCTGACGTCTGGTGTTTTGTCTTTATATGACCCTGGTTTTAAGGCAGGTTCAGGGTGTTAGCATTAGACACAACTGAGGCGCTTTATACAGACGGTTTCATTTGCTGAATGGGCTACACACATTGTGACTGAAGAGAATACAAGATGAAGCTCTTAAGCCTTAGTATACTCATCGCTTAGTGTTACTCCTGAACGCTTGTAAGACGGGAGAGCAGCACTTTCATTAACACTTTCTATAAGTTAAACAGGAGCATCTAATCTCAACACAATGATGAAACGGTTCCATTATATTGACTACTACGTGCTTTTGTTCCTTTTGTTCAGGATTGCTTCTCAGAAGTAAAGGTAATAACATGGCACACAGATGACATATAATCGCTAAAATATGGCAATCCTTTCTAGTAGTGTACTCAAAATTGGTCGAGGGCATCGTTATTTGAGGTAGCTCATGAATTCAATAAGCAGCGAACTTTGTAAAGAAACAAATCAATATAACGTATCTCAGAGACTGGCGTCAGAGTACATACAATTTTGTTCGATTCTATTTCTGTTACACGTTCGCACTGTCACCCAAATACAGACTTTGAGTTTCAAATGTCGTCAAAGAAAAAAAGAAACGTGTTAAATTGGATATTCTCATTACGGCATAATTCCGTTTCTGATTATGAGGAATAGAAAGAATTGATTACTTCCTATGCAGACAATAGTGAACTCTTTCGCTTTGCATTGAATATCCCCCACAGAAGCAGACATTTTATAATAATCAAAGTACCATGGAGCTTTTTACAGCGATGACGTTACTGAGAGATATATTTGGTGAACAACGGTATTGGAGAATTTGTTATCTCTACGTGTGTTGAAAAGATCCTCTTCACGGTTGAATCCTATTACATTGTCAGGAAGTAAATGTAATATTCATTATGTTTCTCTAGCGCCTTTTTTTTCAGGATTATAATATTATGTTTACACCTCCTTCTTTTCGCGAGGCCACAGGGTACTTTTCTAATGATGGGCTGAGCTATTTTGCCAAGCCTTCCCTGTATTTCCAGCCATCATTTAAGAATAATGTTCCAAAAGGTGTCTACTGCATAGACGAGTCATAGTAATTATTGTCAGTGGTGTTGAGAAACAGCCGAACGATGGAGTCCCTATCACGTTCTATACAGAAACTGTGACTTCGCTCCTCTTGTAATCACACATTACTCGAACAAAAAACTGTATTTATAAGTTAGAAGGAAAGCACAGGTTACATTTGTCTAGGAGAGTAGCATATCTGCAAAGTGATCGACAACACTGTCATCCAGTATTGCCGGTATCAATCTGTTAAGGAATGTTCGAACATGTTTAGAGCTCAAGCATAAATCGATGTCTCGAACAGAATGGCTTCTTCCAAGCCAAGCATCAATCTTATTAGGTTGTCTAATCTTATGTTGTAAGTTAAACACAATACGATAAGTGTTACTTTTAGAAACTGTGTGTTCTTAGTCCAGAGTAACTAATGGCACAAAAGCACATCAACTTCATTCATCCAGTGTTTGAGAGTGAGAGTACTTAGGGACTTTAAGCGTAATTTCAAATTTTTCGGCAATTTTTTTGTCACTTACATACTTAAATGGAAATAGATAACACATTAATTCATTTGTAAACTAATTAACCGTTGAAGCTGTTTCACACGTGGGAGTTTGAATATTTATATAATCAGAGTTTTCTTGTTAGAACTAATCCACATAATACTTTTGCATTTTCTCACTTCTTTATATGTATGTCCTTGCAGAAAAGAATTATCTGTACAGCGATTATTTGTACTGACAGGCACAGAAATCGTTCACAAGTGGAGTTCTGTGTATGAAGAAATATACTTGCTGTGGCATCTGGTAAAGAACGAAGCATTATTTCGAAGGTAAGTTCCGAAAGAAGAAAAATAATTTTAGCATTTGTTGTTTATCTTTTTCATCATGACACTGTTTTTGATCTCAGCTACTGTCAATTCAGTGATGAATGTTATTTATCTAGGTCGTTTAAGGCATATTTTAGGATTATGTTTTGAAATATAACCAGTCAATTTCTTTTCCACTCCTTCTTATCTTTTATGTTTCCAGTTGTCAATTGTGACTCCTTGTTGTATCTAAGTCATTAGCACACATAGTCTTTAGTTAACATTAAAGAATACTTCCTGTTTAGATGAAGCTACAGTCTTCTGTTATTTATTTTAGTGCTACTTTTACCAAAATCAGGTTGGCTTTCTCAGTAACTGAAATAAACTACTTGCACAAATGCAAAATTTTTGTGCTCCTCATAAACTTACAATATCTCTTCCAATATGACTTGAACATATCATACTACAAATGTATTCAGTAAAACTGGTGAAATATTTCAAATTCAGCCTTTAAACAGCAAATTGGACATACAGAATGAAGCAAACGTTTTTGACATGAATTAGGGAACAATTTACAAGCTTCTAAACTGAGACTTCTGTACAGGCATTTTTCTATAAAATTAGTAATACATTTAAACTAAGAAATATGATCTATAATTCACATAAATGTAATGTAAGTGTAGAATTAGTTGACTATAAAACACATAATTTGAAGAATAAGAAAAAGGAACATGTCTTAAATGGATGAAATAGGCGAAACAGTAGCATCAAAACACAATAGGCTCCACATTAATTGCAGAAATAACAAGTAAAGACTTACATACAAAATATTTCAGATCCATATGGAGATCTATTACAACTCATTCAGGTAGAGTTGATATAAATATATCAAATCATTCTGGTTCTTATTGGATTCATTACTATAGATATAATAACAGCTGTTTTTTAAAATTTGTTTGCACATAACATTTCTAAAAGTTTTATCCAATTTATAGAATGAGGCATCTTCATTTAGAACTTGCAGCCAGTATGAAATATGGGTTTATAGATTTGACCAAAAATGTGCTTTAGACTTTGATACTATTACTAGTTCAACATAATTTAAAATTTTGGACATAAATCCATTTAATAATGAATTCTAAAATCAAATACTGATCTAGTTGGAAACTAATTTTTTAAGATTGCAAATATTTAATGTCTGACCATTAACAAAGATAACCAAGTGTTCATAAATGCAAAAGTAGTATGGAAAGTCAGAAAGCATTTAAATTTTTACTTTCTGAAATTGTATGTTTAACTCATTTTGATAATAATGCAATACTGTCATGATCATATTAAAATGGTACCATGGAATACCAAACACACTGAAATCTTAAAACTATATTCCAATGAATGCAGACTTTTTATGTATACGACTGACACTTATTTACTTACTTTACCAGCATTGTGAGGTCATTAGTGGTTGGTTTGGAACCAGTCACTAAAAACTTGCAGAACAGTTACTTTTTAAAAAATGAGAATGGGGCAACTGAAAGTAAGAAAATAAAAAAAATACCTAAACTACTGTGAGGCAGTCCTCTACACAGTACAATAAATGGACCACAAAAAAGCTTTTCAACAAAGATTTGGAAGTCTGCAACTTGTGATCCACATCATTCAGTATTGCTAGAAAATGAACGTGGATAATATAATATGTCTTACTACAAGATCCATAAGGAATTTTTATGTAAATGCACTTCATTTTTCTGACAGAGGTTTGGCAGAAGTGTTACATAATTGCCTGCCTGTATCTTTTTCCCTGGCTAAGGACATTCACAATGTATTGTAAGCCAATTAGTCAGAAACAATAGTTGCATCATAAGAATTGAATACAATAATTTCATATCTCTTTGAAAACCTAATTAGTCACATTCAAATGCATTGTGATACTTGTGTTTAAGACTATGTTAACACTAAGTACATGTACATGCACAGTGAATAACAACATAATAAAATTACCATAAATCTATACAGAATATATGTTTTGATTACGAGCAGTGTGTATAATCATAGAACTTTACCTGGCTGCATTTAAAGCTATAATTTAAGCTTTATACAAAAGCAAATAATTACAAAGACGTTAATGAACTTGTAAAGGTATTGCCTACTGTAAGTTCTGTATGGCTGTTTGACATATTCTTTTGTTATATGTGAATGTTTCACAATTTATTACAAATGTTTATGAATAACAGTAGTAAAACAATTTAAAAAATTTAGTCAATTTGAACTTCAGAAGCAGTGTGTGGAAGACACTGCTGGTGTTTCACAATGTAACTGCATTGCCAATACAGCTTTATGGATGTGACTCTTTTGTACCGATAAAACCGAATCGATCATTTATCTTACATGTGGCTAATGAAAGGTGCGATACGTATTAGAAACAGAAAAGAAAAATATCAAACCTAACTACGAACATTTGATCTGAAATTAGAGAGGATAATACCTGGAAAAAGGGAGTCTGTGGCAGGAAAAGGATAGATGAACCCGAAAAATACTGGGATACAAACCGAATGTGGATGGTGGAAGGGTGGATTATTTAAGAAGGAGTTGTTCACAAATATGTTAATGGAAAAGAAGTCAGAAAAATATAATTCTTGATTCCAATACTGGTTTTGTTGATGTTAATGTAGATGGTATCTGTGGATGACTCTGTCCAGAATACAGTGTTGGTTTCCAACTGATGGCAGACCCTTATTTGCGTTGTTCATATAGTCAGGTATCGCACATAAGTATTAGTACATTTAGCTGCCTTTATATAAAACTTCATAGAAACACAGCAAACGTCCTACTAGAACCATAGCTTTTTTGGATATGATGTATACAAAAAAACGAAATATTAGTTCAATATTATCAATGCTTTCAAATATCATGATAAGTTCACTGTAGCTTTAATAGTGACAGTATTATCTCTACTCTCAAACATATATTTGTTTTAGGTACCAAACAATTGTCATAGGAATAAATGCAGACAGATACCTAAAGTGCATTATGCATGACTGTAGAGAGAATTGTCTCTCCTCTGTCTTTGTTTCTCTTTCTCAAAAATGCATTTCTTTTAGATATACTAGCAAGATTTAGATATATTAACAATCGAAATACGTGTAAATGCTAATCTACATAAGGACATAAAGGTGAAAGTTTAAATTGTATTAGAAGATTTCTTGTGAAATACGACTTGTGCTGACCACTAGGTTGCAGATAATATGAATAAATAAATGACTGGTATCGGAAAGTGAATTGAATTGACTCCCATGAAGAAACCACGATGTTTGAAGGATATTGTCGTACTGAAGGTCAAAGCCTGTTCTAGAATTCCTCCACAAAACCGAATCTATGAAAATTGAAAGATACGACTTGGTGCACTTGCTACTGGAATTTCTACACAGCTGACGACATCACTGGAATGCTGACCATTACTAGGGTTGGAATGGCGGCTGCAGTAAGCCATCACGCATGACGCCAAATCACTATGGCCAAAAACATTGTTAAGTGACTCTGCACCAAGTAGCAGCAAAAAAAGTCGCCAAGACACTATTTATATGCGCCGATCGAGCTGGTATGGGATCCATCATACACTCTGACCATTCAGCCACCAAGCAGCTGGATTATATATCAGCTGAGCACGCGCTGGTCAGTTATCGTTCGTTAATGCCACACGTTCGTTGAGGCCTGGAGTCTGATGCTACCATACTAGAGACCGCACAAAATACCATGGCTGGTCGATGCGCAGATGACAGGGCACGCATGGGGAAAGTGGTAATGGTGGGACTATAGACAGACCCTGTATGGGAAATGCCGAACACTGGAGGGGAAGATCCACTCTAAACTCAACCCTACACTCACATTTTTCGTATATTTTAAGCAGGGTTTGGTGACCATTAAAAAGTATCTGTCACCTCTGCTTTAGTTAGTGTCTACAAGGAATTCCGCCGAAAATCCAGCGATTTATTTTCGCCTGGCTTGCTAACCATTTGTAACTTCCAGAGAAGTGTCATGAGTGGCGAATTTTGAGTAAAACCTACATATTTATCTTGTTGCCATGTTAAAAATTACTTATTTTGCCAACACACAGCGGGGTTTACATAGTCTCAGCTCATCAGCATGTTGTGCAGACGCAATTGCAAGAGAATTCTGAAACAGTGGTTTATTATGTTTATTAAATGAAGGACTGAGGAAAAGTAAGGTCAGTATATTATGAAAAAGCATATTCTCTGTACAACATAAGCGTTTAATGTCTTCACTTACAATGTTTCGAAACCCATAGCATTTCTCGTTTCACCGGGTATAGATAGCACTTCAGCAAAAGTTACATTCTTTCGTCGAAAAACTCTGTAGCTAGTGGAATAGCACGGTAGAAAATGAAGTTTCGCATAATAACCACACGACAGAATACTCTCCTCTTTGCGTGCTATCATTCGCCAAAATCTAATTTTGGTATTTAAAACCGTTTATGAAGTATGAGATATGTTGTGGGTATTTCACTCTGGCTTTACTGCTGGAGCGGCGCAATTGCAAATGAGTGTCTTATGTCGGATTAATTTTCTCGTGATTAGTGGCAGGTAGAGACCTCCACCCAAGTCTAAAGAAAAATTCAAAATGTTATATTTTCCATACGCAGCAACGTATTATGTACTATGCACCAGATGCAACATTATAGAGACCCCTATTCTTCAATGCAAACTTTTTCGAATTTCCATGTAAATTTCATAAGAACTACGACGAATAACGAAATGATGGGCACGTCATAATGAAGTTGATATATAAAGATACAAGTAAAGGAAAAAAGAAATTTGTTCACTGAATAGTTTCAGTAAAATCGTTTTGAGAAGGATTTCAGGGAGTGCGCATCGATTCTGTCACCGTGACTGACTGAAAGGTGGTAGACATGGTCGACCTCCCCTTATGAACAAACGAATGAAATCGCACAGCGCTTTGGACGGAAATTGGTCACTGTGCATCAGTCAGCGTATCCTGTGCGGACTCTACTCCGAATCACCATTACCTCAGAAGTAAAATCACATACTGCAATACTGAACTGTCCCGAGCAATGTGGCCATGAAAGTTAGCTACAGCTGAGACTGCAGCAGCTGATGTCTCGGTAGCGGTGTTCTGGCATAGCACCATCACTTCTCTCTGTTTGGTCTGGGAGTTGCAGCAGGATGTGAGGGCCTGTTAATATCCAGCAACATAATGAAGCATGTGTTGTTAACAAAAGTGTTCGATGTAGTTACTACCATCTTGATGACTGGAGCCTGACCTCCATGACCACCATCAGAGCCTGAAATGTCTGGTCGGGAAGCAGCCAAAACGTCCTAACCAACACAACAGCAGCTTCTTATCCCTCCGCTAGTGGACATTCAGATCCCAACTTCAACAATTGAAGTAACACAGTGGAGTAGTAGTGTAAGTTTGGTTAACACAATCACCTTGGAAGTTAGTCACTTTCAGATTGTATTACTGGTGATAGTGACATAAGATGTGTATTTGCAGTGTGAGTAGCATTTTATTTAAAAAAAATTAAAATACGTGCTCTCTGATAGCCATGTATGAACAAGAGAACATACAGACCAGGACTTCCCAACCTTTTCAGCTGGCGGAACCCTTCTTCGGTCGAAAATCCATGGCGGACCCCTAGTCAGTCAAGAGCACAGTAACTTCAAATTTCAGAGCGAAACCCATGGGAACTGAAAGCTTCTTAATGCAGGTGCCATGTTCCCAATGACCTTCCCCCCCCCCCCCCCCCCCTCCAGTATCAATAGTCTTTGGTTTAGATATGAATGAAAACAACTTGAAATTAACGATCCCATTTGAATTCCCACTGTATCCAGACACTTACTAGTGGATTTACTCCCTTTGTTCAACAGACTATAGCCTGATTAAAATTACTTGGTAACTGAAATTTCACACGATGGATGGAGCTTTCTTTCTCCAAGAACAATTAACGTCATGTCCAAACTGTTCGCTGTTGACAAGCTGTCGCCTATGGTTCGTTCACTTCCACTATTTGGCTACTGTTGTGTAAGGAGCGTGCATATTTCGTAACAGTCTTGTTTGTGTGCGTGGTTTTTCGTGAAATCCGAAGAAAAATGTTCAAATGTATGTAAAGTCTTCCTTTGGTCGTCCTCCCTCCTCGTTCATTTCAACTGGAAACTTCCCTTGTTGTGAAGGTGATGGAGGAGCTGCAGCCTTCTTCAATGATCCTGACTTCAGCCACCGATCCATGTCAGAAGCAATAAACTGGTTAAAAATCGACTTATGAAACAGGTAGTGCACTGACAAGGCACGTTTAGCATTTAATTGTGCCTGGGGCAGCATACGCGCCAGCGAGCGCAGTGATTGGTCGACAAAGCTCGCTCCGCGCATGCGTAAAAGGTTTCAGCTCAATTAGCGTCGTGAGCCGGCGCACTAAAGACCCCCGTATTGTTGCTAAACTGTGTATTCGTTCTCACTTAGGAACCACAAAGGCTGCTTGGGGATACGACCTGAAGTAAAAGTACACATGTTTTTTCACACGAAAAAAAGTGATGAATTTGATTTTCACATCTTTATTCAATAACTTTGCTCATTGTTTTAAACGATTTGGTGAAAGGTGGCCGCGCACCCCCTAGAACCAGCGCGGACCACAATTTGGGAAGCCCTGATATAGACAACACATTGGAGTGGTGATCCAACAGACATAAATTCAAATGTAATGTGTGAAAGGTAGGAATTAAGTTGTAGAAAAAAGACACTTTGTTTGCAAGTATGAATTTGTACACTCGATTATTATTGGTTAGTTGTGGACTGAATAATGATGACGAGGTATGTAACGGTGACAGCAACTGCGGAAACCAGCAGACGGCGGTCTATTTCGACGAATCCTGAGGCAGTGAAACGCAGTGGTGGACCCAACAACGCCACGCGCAGGAATGCGTCCATTTCGACAGACTGCCCAGATGGCAGCACTGGAAACCTCTGGAGGAGCACACCGGTGCGCGCCGACTCGTTTTGAGCTGCTGCGCAAGACAGCGACAGAGCCACCAGCTTGAGGCAGTGGTAGGCGAGCCACAGAGCAGAAGCGCTCGCAGACTTACTCACTTGTGGAAGCTCCGTGTCTTGTGAAAGGAACAACACTGTAATCACTTCGTAAGTGCTGCAAGTGGCACCAAACATACACTGTGCAATATCGAAAGCAATCGGCAGCCCAAAGTGTTCCTCCAGTTGCTCGGCAGCGCGCCCCAAGGCTATAAACACCATCTGCATTTTGTGCAATTTTCTTTTAAGTACAGCCGACTGTGGCGCTACTCGCAGAACAGGGAAATCAGAGTGGCACACCTCCTCTACGAGGCACGCGTTGAGTCTGCAGAACCTCGTCCACAGCTCCAGGACCAGCAATACGAACTGGAAGAGCACCACTGAGTCCAGGAACCAACGAAAAATAAGGTGTAACAGCAGAATCATCCCACCAGAGCTTGAGTGCAGTCTGATCACACCACTCATCAGAGCAACGTTAATGAAGAACAGCGAACTGATAAATAGTGTGCTGCAATGTGTCTCCTTTAACGGAATACCATTATCTACGAACTGGAGCTCCTTTATAAATATTCGTAAACGATCAAGCCTAGTTACAGCACATATCAAAAAGATCAACAGCAGCTTTCCATCTATTATAGCTACAAAGAGGCAATACATGGCTGAAGACAAGGTGGGTAAGCTTCTGAATATTTGTATCATATCATACCAGTAAATAACTGACACTAGCGCAGTTACGAAAAGCCAGAAAACAGAAGGCCATGCCACACTACACAAATTTCTTCGACTTTTCTTGCTGCCAATGACTGGTTTCGCCCTCAGTTCAATTGGAGCTAGCCCCAGTATAAGCCACAATTTATACAGCGGTGTCAAGATGAAATGAAACTTTACTATAGACTTGTGACCTGGTACCATCTTTGTGGCTGTTTTATTTTATTAATTTCTTGTTCTGTTATCCTGGTGAAGAATATCAATGGTAAAGCAATGCCACTAACCGCTGTAGCGTTAGTGGAGCAGTTATTCTTCACCAAGTTGGCTCTGCGCACTGCGCGGTCGTTGCCACGGTTCTTCGCTTTTAACGATGCCTACATTAAGAAAATTAACTTTATTTCCATCTCGTATAGACAATTCAATTGAAACTGAGTAACGAGAAAACCGACCTCCCCCTCCATCCAACCATCGATTCCTTAAAGAATCGATCACTCATACATAAAACAGCTCTCCATTTTAATAAAAGCCAGTTTTCCACGCACCTCAATGTTCATGACGTCATATCCCTGACCAATCTGACACAAAATAATTTTGCAAAACGGTTCAGTGGTGGAACTGCATACTGTCTACAAAATGTGTTGCGATTGGAGTAGGTGGTAAAGAAGGAATAAAATAAAGTGTCCGATATTAGGAAGGATAATTTCCGTCGCCCATGACTATTAGATTTTCGTCCCCCTTTACATACTGCATTACCCTTTCAATATCCTCATACACTTTCTCTATCTGTTCATCTTCAGCTTGCGACGTCGGCATGTATACCTGAACTATCGTTGTCGGTGATGGTCTGCCGTCGATTCTGATTAGAACAACTCAGTCACTGAACTGTTCACAGTAACAGACCCTCTGCCCTACCTTCCTATTCATAACTAATCCTACACCTGTTATACCATTTTCTGCTGCTGTTGATATTACCCGATACTCATCTGACCAGAAATCCTTGTCTTCCTTCCACTTCACTTCACTGACCTCTACTATATCTAGATTGAGCCTTTGCATTTCCCTTTTCAGATTTTCTAGTTTCCCTACCACGTTCAAGCTTCTGACATTCCACGCCCCGACTCGTAGAACATTATCCTTTCGTTGATTATTCAATCTTTTTCTCATGGTAACCTCCCCCTAGACCACGGGTTATAAATACAAAATCAAATAGGGGTAATGCAGGAGTAGATTTAATAATGAATAAAAAATAGGAGTGCGGGTAAGCTACTACAAACAGCATAGTGAGCGCAGTATTATGGCCAAGATAGACACAAAGCCCATGCCTACTACAGTAGTACAAGTTTATATGCCAACTAATTCTGCAGATGATGAAGAAATTGATGAAATGTTGATGAGATAAAATAAATTATTCAGGTAGTGAAGGGAGACGAAAATTTAATAGTCATGGGTGACTGGAATTCGTCAGTAGGAAAAGGGAGAGAAGGAAACAGTGGGTGAATATGGATTGGGGCTAAGAAATGAAAGAGGAAGCCGTCTGGTAGAATTTTGCACAGAGCATAACTTAATCATAGCTAACACTTGGTTTAAGAATCATAAAAGAAGGTTGTATACATGGAAGAATCCTGGATATTCTAAAAGGTATCAGATAGATTATATAATGGTAAGACAGAGATTTAGGAATCAGGTTTTAAATTGTAGGACATTTCCAGGGGCAGATGTGGACTCTGACCACAATCTATTGGTTATGACCTGTAGATTAAAACTGAAGAAACTGCCAAAATGTGGGAATATAAGGACATGGGATCGGGCAAACTAAAAGAACCAGAGGTTGTACAGAGTTTCAGGGAGATCATAAGGGAGCAATTGTCAGGAATGGGGGATAGAAACACAGTAAAAGAAGAATGGGTAGCTCTGAGGGATGAAGTAGTGAAGGCAGCAGAGTATTAAGTAGGTAAAAAGACGAGGGCTGCTAGAAATCCATGGGTAACAGAAGAAATATTGAATTTAATTGATGAAAGGAGAAAATATAAAAATGCAGTAAATGAAGCAGGCAAAAAGGAATACAAACGTCTCAAAAATGAGATCGACAGGAAGTGCAAAATGGCTTAGCAGGGATGGCTAGAGGACAAATGTAAGGATTTAGAAGCTCATCTGTCTAGGGGAAAATAGATACTGCCTACAGGAAAATTTAAGAGACCTTTGGAGAGAAGAGAACCACTTGTATGAATATCAAGAGCTCAGATGGCAACCCAGTTCTAAGCAAAGAAGGGAAGGCAGAAAGGTGGAAGGAGTATATAGAGGGTTTATACAAGGGCGATGTACTTGGGGACAGTATTATGGAAATGGAAGAGGATGTAGATGAAGACGAAATGGGAGATAAGATACTGCGTGAAGAGTTTGACAGAGCACTGAAAGACCTGAGTCGAAACAAGGAACCGGGAGTAGACAACATTCCATTAGAATTACTGACGGCCTTGGGAGAGCCAATCATGACAAAACTCTACCACCTGGTGAGCAAGATGTATGAGATGAAATACCCTCAGACTTCAAGAAGAATGTAATAATTCCAATCCCAAAGAAAGCAGGTGCTGACAGATGTGAAAATTACTGAACTATCAGTTTAATAAGTCACAGCTGCAAAATACTAACACGAATTCTTTACAGACGAATGGAAAAACTGGTAGATGCGGACCTCGGGGAGGATCAGTTTGGATTCCGTAGAAATGTTGGAACACGTGAGGCAATACTGACCTTAAGACTTATCTTAGAAGAAAGATTAAGAAAAGGCAAACCTACGTTTCTAGCATTTGTAGACTTGGAGAAAGCTTTTGACAATGATGACTGGAATACTCTCTTTCAAATTCTGAAGGTGGTAGGGGTAAAATACAGGGAGCGAAAGGCTATTTACAATTTGTACAGAAACCAGATGGCAGTCATAAGAGTCGAGGGGCATGAAAGGGAAGCAGTGGTTGGGAAAGGAGTGAGACAGGGTTGTAGCCTCTCCCCGATGTTATTCAATCTGTATATTGAGCAAGCAGTAAAGGAAACAAAATAAAAATTCGGAGTAGGCATTAAAATTCATGGAGAAGAAGTAAAAACTTTCAGGTTCCCCGATGACATTGTAATTCTGTCAGAGACAGCAAAGGACCTGGAAGAGCAGTTGAACGGAATGGACAGTGTCTTGAAAGGAGGATATAAGATGAACATCAACAAAAGCAAAACGAGGATAATGGAATGTAGTCAAATTAAATCGGGTGATGCTGAGGGAATTAGATTAGGAAACGAGACACTTAAAGTAGTAAAGGAGTTCTGCTATTTGGGGAGCAAAATAACTGATGATGGTCGAAGCAGAGAGGATATAAAATGTAGACTGGCAATGGCAAGGAAAGAGTTTCTGAAGAAGAGAAATTTGTTAACATCGAATATAGATTTATGTATCAGGAAGTTGTTTCTGAAAGTATTTGTATGGAGTGTAGCCATGTATGGAAGTGAAACATGGAAGATAACTAGTTTAGACAAGAAGAGAATATAAGCTTTCGAAATGTGGTGCTACAGAAGAATTCTGAAGATTGGATGGGTAGATCACTTAACTAATGAGGAGGTATTGAATAGGATTGGGGAGAAGAGAAGTTTGTGGCACAACTTGACCAGAAGAAGGGATCGGTTGGTAGGACATGTCCTGAGGCATCAAGGTATCACAAATTTAGCATTGGAGGGCAGCGTGGAGGGTAAAAATCATAGAGGGAGACCAGGAGATGAATACACTAAGCAGATTCAGAAGGATGTAGGTTGCAGTAGGTACTGGAAGATGAAGAAGCTTGCACAGTACAGAGTAGCATGGAGAGCTGCATCAAACAAGTCCCAGGACTGAAGACAACAACAACAATGCGTAGATTATGACAGGATTTCAAATTTTTAAATTCAGCAAGTAATTGTATGAAATACTTAAAATCAAATATTTGTTGCCCCTGGAAGTCGTTAAATACGTAGGCTGCAGCTACCATTGCGTGACCATGTAGCTGTTTCAGCCATTTAGTACGATACGCAGCACTTTTAAATAACGTTACCCAGCAATGTTAGCTTTTTTGTTTCATTGCTGCTAAAGGAATAGATCTGTTATTCCCTTTAGCATGTTAGCTAAGTTTCTTGCTGTCACCCAAGTTGAAAAAATTGGCGTCACTTACGTCTTCATATCTTTACCAACAAGAGATTCCCCGTTAGGGAATTTTCGCCAGTTGTTAGATGAAATGTTTTACAGAGTATTACCACCGCTCTCGGCGTTGGTGGTCAATAATCCAAAGACTGAGTTGAACACTGCAGTCTTTAGCGAACATTAACCTATTGCAGGAGCCTCCTTCAACTGACGTACCTAGCAAATTACAGGGAGGGGGAAGGGAAGGATAGGAACGAGTTATATTTATTGTAACGAGGGCCCCAAACAATGGACAGACTTGGAGAGTTCCACATCAACAAATTATTGTCGGAGATAAAAAAAGCGTTAAGTGACAGGAAAAATCGTAGAACAGACTGAAATCTGAACCCTGTACATTTTGGTTTTAATTGAACACTCACACACTTATTAGGGGCAGTAAACTGAAAACGAGGCAGATGGAAAAAGTAAATTATCTTTTCAAAAGAAATTGCCGTAACATGTTAATACATTTTATCCCGCTCTGAAAGATGTGGGCCGATGTCTTCACGGATAACTGCGGTTGTCTACGGAACCACATGTCAAAGTTGTTTCCACCACGCTGCAGAGGTTTTGCTGGGAAGCCCTTTCACTCCCTTCATACAGAATGAAATTTATTTTAACTCTCCAGCGGATTGTGCGCTGATATGAAATTTATTGGCACATTAACACTGTGTGCCGGACTGACACTCGAATTCGGGACCTTTGCCTTTCGCGGGCAAGTGCTCTACCGTCAGAGCTACTCAAGAACAACTCACGACCCATCCTCACAGCCTTAATTCCGACAGTACCTCGTCTCCCACCTTCCAGTTTTCTCACAAGCTCTCCTGCTTTTAATCTGCCAGGAAGTTTCATCCTCCATGCAGTCTGGAACTCTCCCCATGCGGTTTCCACATTTTTGGAGCCATTAAAAAAGTCAAAAATGACTGTCGATTTGTTTCGAACAAAAAGGTGCACGCATAGATACAATCATGTTTCCTTAGGGGACAGCAAACTTTTTGCCACGAAGGCGCTGACTTTCTTGCCTCACAATGGGGCGATTACTTTTGAAATAATAAACAGTTTACTTCTTTTCAACTGCCTCGTTTTCATCTTACTGCTGCTTATAGATATATTTCATTTTACTGTCCGCCTGCTTAGCTGGGTAATATCGTGCTTGCCTCCCATGCAAGCGGACCCGGCTTCGAATCCCTGGGCAGGTTCGAGATTTTCTCCGCTCGTTGACTGGGTGTTGTATTTTCATCACCTCATCCTCATTACCGGTGCTCGAGTTGCCCAATGTGGAGTCGAATGAAATAAGACTTGCCCTTGGCGGTCGAACTTACCCGCATAGGGGCCTCCTAGCCAACGATGTCATACGCTCATTTCCATTTTTTTTTGCCATTTTACTGCCGCACACAGTCACAGTTTTATGTACAGTGAAAAATTCAATACGAAATGGGTTTACACTACTGGCCCTTAAAATTGCTACACCAAGAAGAAATGCAGATGATAAACGGGCATTCATTAGATAAATATATTATACTAGACTGACATGTGATTACACGCAATTTTGGTGCATAGATCCTGAGAAATCAGTACCCAGAACAACCACCCCTGGCCGCAATAACGGCCTTGATACGTCTAGGCATTGAGTCAAACAGAGCTTGGATGGCGTGTACAGGTACAGCTGTTCATGCAGCTTCAGCACGATACCACAGTTCGTCAAGAGTAGTGACTGACGTATTGTGACGAGCCAGTTGCTCGGCCACCATTGACCAGACGTTTTCAATTGGTGAGAGATATGGAGAATGTGCTGTACAGGGTAGCAGTCGAACATTTTCTGTGTCCAGAAAGGCCCGTACAGGACCTGCAACATGCAGTCGTCCATTATCCTGCTGAGACGTAGGGTTTTGCAGGGATCGAATGAAGGGTAGAGCCACGGTTCGTAACACATCTGAAATGTAACGTCCACTGCTCAAAGTGCCGCCAGTGCGAACAAGAGGTGACCGAGACATGTAACCAATGGCACCCCATACCATCACGCAGGGTGATACGCCAGTATGGCGATGACGATTACACGCTTCCAATGTGCGTTCACTGCGATGCCGCCACACACGGATGCAACCATCATGATGCTGTAAGGAGAACCGGGATTCATCCGAAAAAATGACGTTTTGCCATTCGTGCACCCAGGTTCGTGGTTGAGTACACCATCGCAGGCGCTCCTGTCTGTGATGCAGCGTCAAGGGTAACCGCACCCATGGTCTCCGAACTGATAGTCCATGCTGCCGCAAACGTCGTCGGACTGTTCGTGCAGATGGTTGTTGTCTTGCAAAACGACCCCATTTGTTGACTCAGGGATCGAGACGTGCCTGCACGATCCTTTACATCCACGCGGATGCCTGTCATCTCGACTGCTAGTGATACGAGGCCGTTGGGATCCAGCATGGCGTTCCGTATTACCCTCCTGAACTTACTGATTCCATATTCTGCTAACAGTCATTGGATCTCGACAAACGCGAGCAGCAATGTCGCGATACGATAAACCGCAATCGCGATAGGCTACAATCCGACCTTTATCAAAGTCGGAAACGTGATGGTACGCATTTCTCCTCCTTACACGAGGCATCACAACAACGCTTCACCAGGCAACGCCGGTCAACTGCTGTTTGTGTATGAGAAATCGGTTGGAAACTTTGCTCATGTCAGCACGTTGCAGGTGTCGCCACCGGCGCCAGACTTGTGTGAATGCTCTGAAAAGCTAATCATTTGCATATGACAGCATCTTCTTCCTGTCGGTTAAATTTCGCATCTGTAGCACCTTATCTCCGTGGTGTAGCAATTTTAATGGCCAGTAGTGTAATAGTTTCCACAAAGCAATACTTCCGAAACTGGTAGAAATTGCAAAGAGGTTCTGCTCGTATGTAAAGTACGCTAGAGGTAAGACGGAGGTATTCTTGTTGTTATGGGTTGATTTTAAGTGATGGATATACTGCAAGATGCCAAGGCCTTACTCGTTCCCTGTAACAACTGTTAGCTTCTTTTCCGAATTTCCCGGACGCCGTCTTGTTTCTTTCGATGTTGTAGTCCTGCTATGCAGTATTCGACCGCTGACTTCTTTTCCGATTGTAGAGGGGCGAGGGCTATAAGAGAGCTTCTACATTCAAACAATTCACTAACAAGTCATAAAACATTGTTTCCGTAATTCTTCTATATTCAAATAAGTTCTCAACCTACAGCAACTGATAATTAACAAAGCATTTCAGACGACTTGTTCGTAAGTAATGCTTCAATGCTTGACCAATACCGAAGTTCGTACTTAACTTGAGATAGCTTAGCATAGAGTTTATATAACAACATTCATTTTTCTTTTGTGTTCGACCATTGTGGTCAAGCCCTTTTCTTCTTTGGAGTTCACAGCATCCCCAAACCATAATTGTAAAGTGCAAGTCACTCCTCACAGGTGTTGTCGCTTTCTGCGCTGTACGCGAATTTTTCGTGCTCGTATCTGCACATAAATTTCAAAAAACCTTGACACAGTGGATGCTCTTTACGCTGCTAATAATTAAAGACACGTTTTTCACACGCACATCTATCATCGGCCTTGTAAAAGGAAAGTGAGACGTGTTGCTATGCTTTACAGTACAGCACCATATACCACTGCAAGACACAATAACATCATTGCATGATAGCAATGATAACATTACTGATTACAGCGTCATTAGAGGGGAGTCACTAAAAAAGAGCTTCCGAAATTATTTCACCGAAAAGATCCTGTAAAAACCCAGAATTAGAAACAAGAACAACTACCAATATAAGTAATTCAGCAGTAGAATTATATCCTCCATGTAGAGAAGCACTGAAGTCATTTAATAAAGACAAGTCTTACAGTCTTACATTTGGGTGTCTCTCAGAAACTGCATATTAGTTTCAGCATAGGAACCATACAGTCAACTGATTGCAAATAACTGTTTAGCGCAGTGACCTAGGTTTCAAGATCTCGATAGAAGTCTTCATCACAATCAAATTTTAAGGAACCGTAAAATTACATTGCGAGAAAGAAATGGTCAAAGTTTCGATCAGATATGCTCAAGTCAAAAATAAAAATTAAACATGTTCAAGCCTTTGATAGGTATGCTTTGCTAGGAACAACATGAGACTGATGTTCCTAACAAGGCACACATGCAAAAGGCTTGAACGTGTATAATTTTTGTCTTGAGCATATCTGCTCGAAACTTTGACCATTGCTTGCTCGCAATGTAACTTTACGGTTCCTTAAAATTTCATTCTAATGAATACATCCTTAGAGGTCTCGATACCTAGGTCAGTGTACCAAAGAGTTATTTGAACCGGTTGGGTGTGTGATTCCCAAGCTGAATAGCAAGTCTTCCAGTCTAGGCTGCATAACAGTTAAGTTCCTTTCGGAGTATGCTGATGATTAGCAATCATGAATAAGCGCTTTCTAGGCGAAAGATCCGCACCTAACAATTGGAAAGTTTGAATGCTCACACCAATACACAAGAAAGAAAATAGAAGTAGTTCATTGGATTACAGACCCTTATTGTTCACCCTGAGGTAAGATTTTAAAACATACCCTGTATTCCAATATAATGAAAAACTCGAAGAAAAGGATTATTGGTACATTACTAGCACAGATTAAGAACATATCATCTTTGTGAAACACAACTTGTCCTTTAGTCACACGAAGTTATGAGTGCCATCAACAGAAGGCTTTACACTGTAGAAAATACTGCAACGAGTCACTAGCTTTTTTTAAAATGGTTTTATAGTAGCGTTATTAGTTTCGGGCCTGAGCCCATCGTCAGATGCAAGGTTTACATTTGTGACCTAAAACATAACAAAGATTTTGTGATTTCATAGTTTATTAAAGGTTTTACATTTACGGCCTAAAATATAACGGAGTTTTTGTGATTAAGTACTTTATAAAAAGCCTTTTACATATTATAAGACTGAGGTTAGATTTTTTTAATTTACGAAAACAGCTGACATTCGTCTAACCAAAATGGATAAAATAATATTCCTTTAGTATGCTATAGTATGTGATATATTGATAAAGGCTATCACTAGCAGCTGGAAGACCACGTACTGGAGACATAAGGTCAGTCCACCATCATAAGCATTGAGTGGCGGCTCCGTCTCCAGAGCCTGTAGCTAATGTAAGCTTTGTGGAGAGTCTCTGGTCGGTTCTGTAGCCATCTCCTGTGTGTGGGATGTCGCTGCCTCCCCTTGCGTTTCACTACTGGACACTGACTATCTTATTTATGGTCTGTCTGAGCCGGAATAGTCTTCCACTACTAACAGTTCAACAGTTGTAGTGAAACAATGGGAGCTTGATAAGTCGGCCGTAGCTGAGCATTGTCTGCAAAACAGGCACAAAATGCTACTTGAAAAGACGGGAGTCTCTGCTCATGCATCAATATATTGGGATTTCGTTACAAGAGAGACAGCTGAGATTAGAATAAAAAGCAACAATTTTAACAGGGGCCAGGGGTACACACTTATTAGGTCGTGGGGGCGGGCACTGGATATCGAAAGAGAACAGGGACCGATGCTTGACATGGGAGCAGCAGTTTCAAATGTGGCTTCATTTGGTCCTGCTACGAGCTGCCCAACTCGTCTTTCGCACATGCGTCATTTCAGCCCTCTCTTATTGATACCACAGGATGCAGTAATGATTATATAAGCAGAAAAGTGAACCAGCCCCGGCGGTCAGTGGATTTTACTCCTGACGATGATGGCAGAGGTAGCCAACAAAAGTTCGAGTGTTTTATTCGTGTTGACGCGGCTTGAAAATCCAGAAGATTTTACTCATCCACTCCAGTCGTTGTGGCCGAACGTTTCTAGGCGCTCCAGTCTGGAACCGCGCGATCGCTACGGTTGCAGGTTCGAATCCTGCCTCGGGCATGGATGTGTGTGATCTCCTTAGGTTAGTTAGCTTTAAGTAGTTCTAAGTTCTAGGGGACTGATGAACTCAGATGTTAAATCCCACAGTGCTCAGAGCCATTTGAACCATTTACTCATCCACACGTAGCACTTTTCCTGTAGCAAACGAAGTAACTGAAAGTATTCCATTCACTAAGGCGTGCTCACAGTTGTAGCAGCCGCTATCAAACTATGCTTCTGTATTCATTGGTTCACATTCAGTATTTTCCGACACTGCGGAAACTGACAATGAGCTCAGTTGGAACTTTAAGTTAACAATAACATTTCGTCCTGATTCGCGGCATTACAATTATTCTTGTACATTCTTAACGTAAATGAGAAAAATGAAGTATTTTTCACGAAGACTAGTGCTTGTGCAGCTTTTCATCACAGGCATTTTGCGCACTCGAAGGTGTAATACGTACAGTTTCAAATGACATGTTATGTACATTATCACATTTACACCTTCTCAACATCTCTTTTAGTCCAAACGTTCTTGGCATTTTGCACCCACAGAAAACACGAGCCAGACTAACAACATAAACCAGTAAACAAGAACGTTAAAATCCGAACAGCGGCAGTCCACTATAGACTTACTATCGGTAAGTACAAACAGTACTGGAAACTTTGGTAAAGCTAATAATCCTTACATAAGAGAGTAAATGCAATAAAATATATAAATTAGCATTTCTCATTCACAAAGGGGGCGTGACGTGTTCCTTATTGGTTGATGAAAACACCTTAATTACAATATTTTAGTTAAATGGTACCCGCAGCCCTAGAATATGTTTTGAATGATAGAAATCACTGGCCGTCGTTAGTTATATTGAATTATTTTATTTTGGATTCTCCACTACTCAAAATGTTTCCCGAATAGTTGTGAAGTAACATACCATGTGTGAGTATAAGAGCATAGTGCACTATGCAACACGTTGCGATCAGCTGGGCAGATGTAAATTTCAGTGGAAAGGTAGTCTATATGTGTTGTATAACAAATATTATAATAGTCTTTGTACAAATACGAAAGTGGCGTAAGGAGTGAATGAATGGCGGGAACGGAAAGAGCGATTAGTATTTATTTATTCTGTGTGTAGAGTTCGTCGGTGGGGAGGTGGCCTCATGTATATTTTTCTTAACGTGTTGTTTCGCTAATAATGAAAAATGATAACACTTTTGTGACACTTTAATTTTCGTAGCTATTGTTGTGATCTCCAGTTTTAAGCCAAGTGCGGTGATCCTCTCCGCGCTCCTCTGTCCTGTACAAGCATCTTCTTTTACGCTTACCTACTGCAACCTACATCTATTTGAACTTTAATCCAGTATCAAGCTTTGGTTCTTCTCTACAGTTTTAACTGCTACAATTCCTTCCCTTAACAAACCGACGATTCTTGATGTATCAAAGGCCCATCCTGTTAACCGCTTCTAACTTTTAGTGAAACTGAGCCAAAAATTTCATTTCTCCTAAATTCGAGTCATATCTCCCTATTAACAAGCAGATCTGGACTTCTAATCTTCAGCACTCTTCTGTAGCACCAGAAGCCAAAAGCTTCTCTTCTTGGTTGCACTGTTTATCATCCACGTTTCACTTCTGTTTGAGGCTAACTTCAGAAGAATACCTTTAGAACCGACTTAATAATGTTTAAGTATATATTCGAGATTTACTTTATTTTTCAAAAATGTGTTTCTTGCTATTAGCAATCTGCGTCTTATTTCATCTGTAAGTCGGCAGTCTTCAAGTATTTCTCTGTCCCAAAAAAACATGCGTTGCCTTCAGTATCTCATTTCCCACTCCAAATCCCTAGGCGTCGCCAGTTATATTTCATAACATTTAATTACCCTTCTTTTAATTTTGTATGAAAGCATGGTTTCACGGCGATATGAATTAATAAAATTTTCTCGCATTTCCAGCCGCGTCAGGTGGTTAAAATCCCACGAGCTTTCTACCGAGCTCTCCTCAGTCATTGTCAAGTCGTAAGACTGACTGCTGTGTCGCCGTGGCCGCGTCGTTATATACACGCACTGCTGGTTGTGACGTCATTAGTGCTCTCTTCCTCGCCATATATGGTAATGTTTTCATCCCGCGTCCGTCGCGCCCGTTTTAACCTCGCGATGGCCGGGTCCTCAGCTGTGCTGAGCTGCGAACCGCCTCCTTCTTGATGGTATTTTCAGAGTTTTTTTTATTTCAATAGCTTCTTTTAAGACGCTATCCCAAAATCCCTTCGTCCTCATAACGACAGATGTTTTGTCGAATAGAATTCGGTGTCCATTTTCTAAGGCGTGTTCTGCCACGGTTGATTTTTCTGGATAGCGTAGGCGTAAGCACCTCTCGTGTTCCGTCTGACGTTGCCCCACGGTGCATACTGTTTCGTAAGCCCTAGATCGTCCTTCACAGGCCTCATGAGCTGTCGAATTTTTGCTGGGGGCCTGAACACAGATGAAATGTTATATAATTTCAGGAGCCGGCTAATCTTTCCAGACACTGATCCACAGAAAGGCAAAAACACAAGTTTCTTGCTTTTTTCTTCGATGGTGTTTTCTTCTCTGTTGGTGTGTTTCTTGCGTGTCACACCAGATATAGCCTGTGGCTGTACCCGTTTTCGGAGGTGGCTCAGTTCTTGTGGCAGACTTCTAGCGTCTGAGACGACTTTAACACGATGGACAAGGGTATTCAGAACGCCACGTTTTTGTGCCGGATGGTGGTGGCTCAGAGCGTGGAGATATCGATCTGTGTGTGTGTCGGTTTCTCTCAAGTTTTTATTTTTCTTCTTGGTCTCGGATTCCCTTTCCAAATTTCTCCTTGGTTCCCTTTACTGCTTGCTCAGTGTACAGATTGAATAACACTTGAGATAAGCTACAACCATGAGTCATTCAAGAACTACTGAGGTCCAGGTTCTGAACAGGTAGTGTATAAGCTTTCACTCCTTGTATTTTCTCCCTGCCGCCTTTAGAATTTCCAAGATAAGAGTCACGTTAAGAATGTAAAAATTCGTTACTGAATCTACGGTGTTACTATGCCTATTGTCGAACGGGAGTGAAATTGGTCATTAACAGGAATGTGGTTGAGAGAATAAGTTACAGTGAATAGTTCCGAAATGGGATTATTCTAATCCGAATCGACAGCAAGCGAACGCCAGAAACATTGTATTCATGCTGACCTCACAAGCAGAAGATTAAGATACAGAGAAAGTACATGAGGGTAACGAACTGTTAATACAGTCAGTAAAAGGAGATGAAAATCTGGTAATCATGGAGAACTGAAACTCTGTAGTACGGGAGGGAACAAAAGGAGGGGTTTCGGAAGAATATGGGCTCGATAACAAAAAAGAGAGAGGAGAAAGCCTAATTAAATTCTGCAATAAATTTCAACTACTGATAGAGAGGACAATGTTCTAAAATCACAATATGAAGTGGTATACTTAGAAACGGCCTAGAGACAAGAGATGATACCAACTTTACTACATAGTGGTGAGACACAGATTCAGAGATTAGCGAATTGTAAGTCATAGCCAGTAGCAGATATATATTCAGATCATAATTTAGTAATGACTAAGTTTAAGAGAATCTTCTGAAAGGACCCATGCGGGGAGATGTGAGATAATTGAACTTCTGAGGAATGGTGATGTGCTTTTGAAGATCTCTAAGGCCGTATATAAAGCGTTAATGAATACCACAATAGGCAGTTTCATTGAAAAGAACTGACCATCTCTAACGATGTCAAACTCAGGATTTGGACGAACAAATATACGAGGGTTGGAACTTTAATAGTGGCAACTACTTATTTACAGATCGTACAAAATAGATACGTGTGACTTTCAAAGTAGCCACCAGCATTGTGTACCAGTATAACCCGTTGCCAGCGACGTTGAAGCCGTAGGATACTCTTAGCAGTGCCGCCGCGCGGGATTAGCCGAGCGGTCTTGGCGCTGCATTCATGGACTGAGCTGCTGGTCCCGGCGGAGGTTCGAGTCCTCCCTCGGGCACTGGTGTGTGCGTTTGTCCTTAGGATAATTTAGGTTAAGTAGTGTGTAAGTTAGGGACTGATGACCTTAGCATTTAAGTCCCATAAGATTTCACACACATTTGAACGTTTTTCTTAGCAGTGCCAGTTGTGTTGACAGTTTGAGCGGCACGCTCTATTGCCGGACGAATTTGTAGCAGTTCTGAAGCGAATGCCGTGAGGTGTTTCCTTCAGTTTAGATATCGAGGTGAACTCACGAGGGTTAAGTCAGGGGTGTGCAGTAGGTGGTACAGCATTTAGCAGTCCATCAGTCAAACAAATCACTAAGAGCTTGTACTGTACGTGCTTGAGCAATGTCCTGCAAAATGATGGTCAGGTCCTGCAGAAAGAGTCATCACTTCTGTCTCTATACTGTTCATTTTTGGAACACAACGACCGTTCGGACTGTCAACACAACTGGCACTGCTAAGAGTATCCTACGACTTCCACATCGCTGGAAACGGGTTACACACAATTCTGGTGACTACTTTGAAGGGCAATAAAACTTTGAAACACGTATATATTTTGTAAGAGCTGTAAATAAATAGATGCCACTATTAAAGCTTCAAGCCTCGCAGATACAAAGTAGGTAACTTCACTCATCTGTGCAGAAAACGTGATGACAATCCTGAGCGGTCTATTCGGCATGTTGTTGGGCCCATCTGTACCGCGCTGCATTGTGTCGTGGTTGCAAAGATGGAACTCGCCATTGACGTCGGGAGTGAAGCTGCGCATGATGCAGCCTATTACGTGTAGTTTGAGTCGTAACACGACGTCCTGTGGCTACAGGAAATGCATTATTCATTATGATGGCGTTGCTGTCAGGGATACTCCGAGCCATAATCCGTAGGTAGGGGTCATCCACTGCAGTAGTAGCCCTTGGGCGGCCTGAGTAAGGCATGTCATCGACAGTTCCTGTCTCTCTGTATCTCTTCCATGTGCGAACAACATAGTTTTGGTTCACTCCGAGACGCCTGGACACTTTCCTTCTTGAGAGCACTTCCTGGAACAAAGTATCAATGCGGACGCGATCGAACCGTGGTACTGACCATATAGGCATGGTTGAACTACAGACAACACGAGCCATGTACGTCCTTCCTGGTGGAATGACTGGAACTGATCGGCTGTCGGACCCCCTTCGTCTAATAGGCGCTGCTCTTGCATGGTTGTTTATATCTCTGGGCGGGTTTAGCGACATCTCTGGACAGTCAAAGGGACTTTGTCTGTGATACAATAAGAACAATCAACGTCTATTTTCAGGAGTCCTGGGAACCGGAGAGATGCAAACTTTTTTTGATATGTGTAATTGAAGTTCAACTTTCAAATCGTTGTAGAAATAACACCACTGGTCAGAATGACGTCAAATTGCAACGAAATATTATCGGAAAGGGGGATAACGTATGCCAAAAAAATAGTTACAAAATGTAGCAATAGAGAGCGCTGTAAGCATCATAATTTAGTAGTGGTCGATTACAAATGACAAATGAATCCTACAACAATGCCTAAGGTGTACGTCTGACGTTAAACAAACTGTACTACTCAGTGTGAATGGGTGTACAGGTGTGGTATTGTTAGTTACTGTAAGCCCATCCACAAGGCAAGGTCATATCACATCGGATGGGAAAAATCGGTTTTTAATTGCCTTGAGGCCAAGAACCTAATAAAAAGCACCAATCAAAATCAACCAGGATTATTAATTTCCGTGTGACTGGCGCAAAACATGTTCAATATGCTGTCCACCGTTTTCTGCAACAAGCTGAAATCGAGAAACAGCATATTCCACTACTGATCGAAGTGTTTCAGGGCTCACGTTCAGAATGTGCTGTGCAATGCGTTCCTTCAATGCAGCTAAGTTGCAATCGGAACACTGAACACAACATCTTTCAGATAGCCCGACAGCCAGGAGTCACACGGATGAAGATCACGTGAGTGGGACGGCCAGGCTGTAGGGAAATATGTAACGAAATTTATTTTATGGCAGGGTGGAGGGAGACTGGAATACACCAAAATAATAATTGAAAGTTTATTTGATTAAACAGAGAATTTGAAAAGTTTGTTGTTATACTTGTGTTCCAATGACATCAAGAACGTGTGATCGTGGGTGTGTCTTTGTAATAGATCACTCTGGCCTCCACCACTTAAAGATAACTTTGAGAAAAATACATAGTTTATTGCTAGAACAGTTTCCAAACATTACACATTAGTAGTTAGTTCTGCAGTGACATATAATTTTAAGTTCATTGCTTATACATATCTTAGCTCGGTGTAACTCGGAGTAATCTGCTTCCGGTCGCTGCTGCTGAAGTCGTCGTCCCGATCCATTTCGTCTGCAATCTGGATCTAGTTACCAGGTACCAAGTCGTTTTATAGTGGTTCATTAATGACAAGCTGCTCAACTTCTTCATGGTGAGAGCTCACTCCACATAACAGGCTACATAGTCACAAAACCGTAGTACAACAATTAGATTATTACACTGACGTGCGACACAGTGATCGCGGCTTTGAACTGTCTCTGGCTGACTTCTTCTGAGGTTTCTGCTACCCCTATTTATATATTCTTAACAATGAAGTTAACAAAACTATAGTACAAATTTATAAAATTGACAGTTAAAAGTTCAAAGTTATTATTAATAAATATACACAAAACCTTTCGTATTTTATGCCCAAACTGGTGTATACAATATTAAATTTTTTTCGTAAGATATACATCACATTAAACAAAATAGTGCAAAACAACAATGCCAACCTAATTTTTCTTATTATGGCTTAATTAGTGATTGAAAAATTTGCTAGCATAGATTGGACTAACATGACATACAAGTAAACAAATGAAATAATAAATTTAATGTATTATACAAAATCACTTACTAGATACAACTGGAATTAGTACACTTTCAATGAATTGTCTCTTCGGAGAGTATTTCGTTAGGGTATCGAGAAGGGAATGTAAAACAAGGGATTGTTTTATTTCAAATGGCGGCTGTTAATCCTAGCGTTTCCGGAATAGAGCTTCAGCAGCTGCTTAGCTGGATTTGCAATGTGCAGAGGTGCGCCATCTTGCATAAAAATGATACGATCTACACATCCACGCTGTTGGAGAGCTGGAATGACGTGGTTGCGCAAAATACACTCATAGCGCTTACCAGTGACGGTACTGGTAACAGGACCTGAAGGACCAGTCTTTTCGAAAAAATGATGAATGATGTCGTAAACCTGCACCACACAGAGACCTTTTCAGGGTGAAGTGGTGCTGGTTGATTTGCGTGTGGATTTTGCGTTGCTCATATTCGACAATTCTGTGTATTGACGTATCCTGTCAGTTGGAAGTGGGCTTCGTCTGTCCACAAAATTTTCCACAGCCAATCATTGTCCACTTCCATGCAAGCAAGAAAGTCTAAGTCAAAGGTCTCCCTTGCTGACAGTCAACAGGAAGCAACTCGTGCACATGGGTAATTTTGAATGGATAGCAAAGAAGGATGTTTCGTAGGATTTTACGCACCGTGATCACAGGCATGTCCAATGTTCGGGCAATTCTCCATGCACTACACGTTTGCACACCACCAGTCGTCTCCTCCTGCATTTCTGTGTCCACTACTTCCTCTGACGTCGAATCAATTCGTTTCCTCCCTCTACCAGGTTGCACACCAAAAGTACCCGTCTTTTCGAATTTCCGAATCATTTTCTCCAGACCACGGCAGACATCGGACCAACGCCTTTTTTAAAACCCTCCAGTGTCCGGCACTTCTGCAGAGAGACGTGTGCACAGTCATGATTCTTGTAATACAGCTTTATAAGCAGAGCACGATCCTGCATTGAGACAGTCTTGGCGAACGTCGCAGACGTGTACCCTGCGTGTTTTACCAACTTCAATGGGTCGTGCGCATGACAGGTGTTTTCATTTACGTATTCTGACACATACAGCGCCATCTATTGATCAATTTTCACACTATTTTTTCTACCATACGTTTCCCCCTTCTCCAATAATATTCCGTTGCAATTTGATGTCATTCTAACCAGTGGTGGTATTTCTACAGAATTTTGAAAGTTTAACTTTAATTATAATTACCCAGTATATCAATAATAATTTTCGCTGATTACGGTGAAAGTGAGGAAGAATTGTAGGACGTGTGGAATGGAAAGAGCATAGCAAGGAGGACGTAAAAGGCAGAAGAGCATAGCGAAGAGGGCATTCCTAGCCAAATGAGGTCTATTAGTATCAAATTTCGACCTTTATTTGAGGAAAAATTTCTGTTGATGAACAACTGGAGAGCAGAATGTATGTAAGTTAATCACGGACTGTGAGATAACTCGAAAGGAGAGAATTGAAGCGTTCGAGATGTGTCTGTAAAAGCATGTTGAAGATTAGGTGGACTAATAAGCTGAGGAATGAGGGCGTTCTCCACAGAATCGTTGAGGAAAGAAACGTATAGACATCACAGATAAGGAGAAGGGATACAATGACAAGAATGTGTAACAACATCAGAATAACTTGCATGGTGCGTACGTGAGCTGCAGATTGTGAAAACTGTAGTGGAAGACAGAAATTGGAAAATGTCCAACAAATTACTTTTGGTGCAAAGTGAAGAGGTTGTCTCAGGAGAGGATGTCGTAGCTGGCTGCATAAGATCTTTAGAAGACTGATAATCCCCCGCCCCCCCCCCACCCCCCTTCCACCTAAAAAAGAGAAAGATCTGCGAATCCCATGTACGTAACGTACGTTTACCTTTCTTCAACCCATCTTCTAATATAAGAGATGGGGTCAATATTGCCTCATGTGTTCCTATATCTTTCCATTTCCCAAACTGATCTTTGCCGAGGTAAATGGGGTGTCAGGAATCTGCAATGGTAGCTTATTCGCCTGTCTCGTGTATCTTCCACACAAGGTAGGATAATTTTGTCATGGCTGCCTCTGCCAAGATACTCAATAATTCTAAGGGAATGTCACCTAATCCAGGGCCCTTGTTTCCACACACGTCTTTCATTGCTCTGTCGGATTCGTCGTTCTGCATCACATCTTTCATATTATCTTCACCTACTTACTGTTTCCTTCCTATGACATTATCCTCTGGCTTTTCTCCCTTTTATAAACCATTATTCAATCTTTAAGCCTTACCTTGTTTGTATAGTGCTGGCTTGCTATCTGAGCTCTTAATACTCATAAACGTGCTTCTATTTTCTATAAAGCCTTTTTTCATTTTTGCATAGATATCATCTATCGTTGACGCATGTTTCTACTGATTTGCCTTTCTCTTCTACCCGCTTTTGATTTGCCATTTTGCACTCACCGTCAGTCACAGTTTTCCAGATACATTTATGCATTTTAACATTTCTCCTGTCGGCAATTACAGTCCGTATACCAAGCGTTAGCCCAGGATTTCTATTGGGCCTTATCTTTTTGCGCATTTGACCCTCTATATCCATCAGTATTTCATGTCACACAGCAACCCATTCATTTTCTCTTATTTTCAATTCTCATATTTCAGGCAGTCGCTTCCTAATGCTCCGTTTGTAAACTCCAAGGAACTTTGGTACTTTTAATTTATCCAGGTCACTCCTCCTCAATTTCTTACCTTTATGCAATTTCTTCAGCTCTATTCTGTAGTTCACAAATGATAAAATGTGGTCAAAGCTCACATCTGCCTCTGAAAATGTTTTGCAGTTTAAAATATGATCCTATGTGATGCTATATGAAATCCCTCGATGTCTACAGGTTTGTTCCACCCATACAATCTTTCATAAGTCTTGAACTAAGTGTAATAAATCATTAAACATCGTACGGCGTAAAATTCTATCAGGAGGCTTCCCTTGCAATTTCTTCTCACCTTTTAATTTTCCTACTATCGGATTCCATTCCATCCTCAGAACAAATCATCGTCTTCCTGAACGAAATTATTATTCATTCAGTCACTTCAGAATATACAAAACTAGTAGGTATATAAGGGTATACTACTGTGATGGGTGTTGGTTTCGTGTTTGTCTTGGATACGACAATATGTTCACTATCTTATGCATAGTGACTAACTCACATTCCTTTTTTCTTATACGTTAAACATATTACAGCATCACCGCTATTTGACTTTGTATTGATCAGCTCATACACACCTGACCAAAATCCCTTTCTTTTCCTTCTACCATACTTCACTAAATCCTAGGATATCTTACTTCAGCCAAACTAGCTGTCTCTGCTACATCTAAATTCTGAAGGATAATTCTTTATTTTCTCATGAGTATTAATGCACTGTATTAGATAAATAATCACTGCTGGACAAGAAGCTGCTAGAACTTTTTGTAATGCGTCACTGATTGATTTTTATGTATCAGTTGTCAGAGATTTGTGTGTCAAGTGTCGGAGATTTTATTCTGCTCCTTGCACTTTTCCGGCATTCTCAAGAGCAGAAGACAATTCTGGCTGCATTATATACAGTATATATTTATATATATATGAGTAGCCCAGACGTAGAAGCTGCTAACTGCATGAAAAGTGAACAGAAATAATCGCGAAAAACTCGTCCCATCCAAACTATTAAAGTTTAAAATTTCACTAATTTTTCAAAAATATGTAAAAAAATTGTTGTTGTTGTTGTCTTCAGTCCTGAGACTGGTTTGATGCAGCTCTCCATGCTACTCTATCCTGTGCAAGCTTCTTCATCTCCCAGTACCTACTACAACCTACATCCTTCTGAATCTGCTTAGTGTATTCATCTCTTGGTCTCCCTCTACGATTTTTACCCTCCACACTGCCCTCCGATGCTAAATTTGTGATCCCTTGATGCCTCAGGAAATGTCCTACCAACCGTTCCCTTCTTCTGGTCAAGTTGTGCCACAAACTTCTCTTCTCCCCAATCCTATTCAATACTTCCTCATTAGTTATGTGATCTACCCATCTAATCTTCAGCATTCTTCTGTAGCACCACATTTCGAAAGCTTCTATTCTCTTCTTGTCCAAACTATTTATCGTCCATGTTCGCTTCCATACATGGCTACACTACATACAATTACTTTCAGAAATGACTTCCTGACAATTAAATCTATACTTGATGTTAACAAACTTCTCTTCTTCAGAAACGCTTTCCTTCGCATTGCCAGTCTACATTTTATATCCTCTGTACTTCGACCATCATCAGTTATTTTGCTCCCCAAATACAAAACTTCTTTACTACTTTAAGTGTCTCATTTCCTAATCTAATTCCCTCAGCATCACCCGACTTAATTCGACTACATTCCATTACCCTCGTTTTGCTTTTGTTGATGTTCATCTTATACCCTCCTTTCAAGACACTGTCCATTCCATTCAACTGCTCTTCCAAGTTCTTTGCTGTCTCTGACAGAATTACAATGTCATCGGCGAACCTCAAAGTTTTTATTTCTTCTCCATGGATTTTAATACCTACTCCGAATTTTTATTTTGTTTCTTTTACTGCTTGCTCAATATACAGATTTAATAACATCGGGGAGAGGCTATAACCCTGTCTTACTCCCTTCCCAACCACTACTTCCCTTTCACGTCCCTCGACTCTTATAACTGCCATCTGGCTTCTGCACAAATTGCAAACAGCCCTTGGCTCCCTGTATTTTACCCCTGCCACCTTTAGAATTTGAAAGGGAGTATTCCAGTCAACATTGTCAAAAGCTTTCTCTATGTCTAAAAATGCTAGAAACATAGGTTTGCCCTTCCTTAATCATTCTCCTAGTGAGATAAGCCTCTACATCCTTACATTTGTCCTCTAGTCATCCCTTCTTAGCCATTTTGCACTTCCTGTCGATCTCATTTTTGAGACGTCTGTATTCCTTTTTGCCTGCTTCATTTACTGCATTTTTATATTTTCTCCTTTCATCAATTAAATTCAATATTTCTTCTGTTACCCAAGGATTTCTACTAGCCCTCGTCTTTTTACCTACTTGATCCTCTGCTCCCTTCATTACTTCATCCCTCAAAGCTACCCATTCTTCTTCCACCGTATTTCTTTTTCCCATTCCTGTCAATTGCTCCCTTATGCTCTCCCAGAAACTCTGTACAACCTCTGGTTCTTTTAGTTTTTCCAGGTCCCATCTCCTTAAATTCCCACCTTTTTGCAGTTTCTTTAGTTTTAATCTACAGGTCAAAACCAATAGATTGTTGTCAGAGTCCACATCTGACACTGGAAATGTCTTACAATTTAAAACCTGGTTCCTAAATCTCTGTCTTACCAATATATAATCTATCTGAAACCTGTCAGTATCTCCATTCTTCTTCCATGTATACAGCCTTCTTTTATGATTCTTGAACCAAGTGTTAGCTATGATTAAGTTGTGCTCTGTGCAAAATTCTACCAGGCGGCTTCCTCTTTCATTTCTTTGCCCCTCTCCATATTCACCTACTACGTTTCCTTCTCTCCCTTTTCCTACTACCGAATTCCAGTCACCTATGACTATTAAATTTTCTTCACCCTTCACTATCTGAATAATTCCTTTTATTTGATCATACACTCCTGGAAATTGAAATAAGAACACCGTGAATTCATTGTCCCAGGAAGGGGAAACTTTATTGACACATTCCTGGGGTCAGATACATCACATGATCACACTGACAGAACCACAGGCACATAGACACAGGCAACAGAGCATGCACAATGTCGGCACTAGTACAGTGTATATCCACCTTTCGCAGCAATGCAGGCTACTATTCTCCCATGGAGACGATCGTAGAGATGCTGGATGTAGTCCTGTGGAACGGCTTGCCATGCCATTTCCACCTGGCGCCTCAGTTGGACCAGCGTTCGTGCTGGACGTGCAGACCGCGTGAGACGACGCTTCATCCAGTCCCAAACATTCTCATTGGGGGACAGATCCGGAGATCTTGCTGGCCAGGGTAGTTGACTTACACCTTCTAGAGCACGTTGGGTGGCACGGGATACATGCAGACGTGCATTGTCCTGTTGGAACAGCAAGTTCCCTTGCCGGTCTAGGAATGGTAGAACGATGGGTTCGATGACGGTTTGGATGTACCGTGCACTATTCAGTGTCCCCTCGACGATCACCAGAGGTGTACGGCCAGTGTAGGAGATCGCTCCCCACACCATGATGCCGGGTGTTGGCCCTGTGTGCCTTGGTCGTATGCAGTCCTGATTGTGGCGCTCACCTGCACGGCGCCAAACACGCATACGACCATCATTGGCACCAAGGCACAAGCGACTCTCATCGCTGAAGACGACACGTCTCCATTCGTCCCTCCATTCACGCCTGTCGCGACACCACTGGAGGCGGGCTGCACGATGTTGGGGCGTGAGCGGAAGACGGCCTAACGGTGTGCGGGACCGTAGCCCAGCCTCATGGAGACGGTTGCGAATGGTCCTCGCCGATACCCCAGGAGCAACAGTGTCACTAATTTGCTGGGAAGTGGCGGTGCGGTCCCCTACGGCACTGCGTAGGATCCTACGGTCTTGGCGTGCATCCGTGCGTCGCTGCGGTCCGGTCCCAGGTCGACGGGCACGTGCACCTTCCGCCGACCACTGGCGACAACATCGATGTACTGTGGAGACCTCACGCCCCACGTGTTGAGCAATTCGGCGGTACGTCCACCCGGCCTCCCGCATGCCCACTATACGCCCTCGCTCAAAGTCCGTCAACTGCACATACGGTTCACGTCCACGCTGTCGCGGCATGCTACCAGTGTTAAAGACTGCGATGGAGCTCCGTATGCCACGGCAAACCGGCTGACACTGACGGCGGCGGTGCACAAATGCTGCGCCGCTAGCGCCATTCGACGGCCAACACCGCGGTTCCTGGTGTGTCCGCTGTGCCGTGCGTGTGATCATTGCTTGTACAGCCCTCTCGCAGTGTCCGGAGCAAGTATGGTGGGTCTGACACACCGGTGTCAATGTGTTCTTTTTTCCATTTCCAGGAGTGTATATTACTTCAATTTCTTCGTCATCTGCAGAACTAGTTGGCATATATACTTGTACTACTGTAGTAGGTGTGGGCTTCGTATCTATCTTGGCCACAATGATGCGTTCACTATGCTGTTTGTAGTAGCTTACCCACATTCCTATTTTCCTATTCATTATTAAACCTACTGCTGCATTACCCCTATTTGATTTTGTGTTTATAACCCTGTAGTCACCTGACCGAAAGTCTTGTTCCTCCTGCCACCGAACTTCACTAATTCCCACTATATCTAACTTTAACCTATCCATTTCCCTTTTTAAATTTTCTAACCTACCTGCCCGATTAAGGGATCTGACATTCCACGCTCTGATTCGTAGAACGCCAATTTTCTTTCTCCTGATAACGACGTCCTCTTGAATAGTCCCCGCCCGGAGATTCGAATGGGGGACTATTTTACCTCCGGAATATTTTACCCAAGAGGACGCCATTATCATTTAATCATACAGTAAAGCTGCATGTCCTCGGGAAAAATTACGGTCATTGTTTCCCCTTGCTTTCAGCCGTTCGCAGTACCAGCACAGCAAGGCCGTTTTGGTTATTGTTACAAGGCGAGATCAGTCAATCATCCAGACTGTTGCCCCTGCAACTACTGAAAATGCTGCTGCCCCTCTTCAGGAACCACACATTTGTCTGGCCTCTCAACAAATACCCTCAGTTGTGGTTGCACCTACGGTACGGCTATCTGTATCGCTGAGGCATGCAAGCCTCCCCACCAACGGCAAGATCCATGGTTCATGGGGGGTATACTTCAATAAGTATTGTAAATAGTTGGAGTATGTTATCAGTAAATTTAATACCTCTTACACTGTAAAGTCTATGCTTTTATTCCAGCTACCACACAATCTCATATCAGTTCTCTGAGCGAAGCCAGGTATCCAAGCTAGTTCAATTAAAAAAGAGCACAAAGTTCACGTGAAAAATCTTGACAAACAATCTGAAAAAGTAAAAACATTTGTCATCACAGAATTTAAAGAATGGTGTGAATGGTTCAAATGGCTCTGAGCACTATGGGACTTAACATCTGAGGTCATCAGTCCTCTAGAACTTAGAACTACTTAAACCTAACTAACCTAAGTACATCACACACATCCATGCCCTATGCAGAATGGTGTAAAACTGTAGTTAAAGAGATGACATGTGTTAAGCAGGATATATATTCGATAAATCAAGTTATCAACACTGATAAATTGTTCGACATTTCTGGTAACAATGTGTCTGATTCGATCAGCAATTCTGTGCAGCGAACCGAATCAACAATGACGCCATTTATGGGTTAGGCATAACTTCGTTTATTGCTTCTCAGTTATGTGTCAGTTTAATACACCTATGCTGGACAAGAAAAGGTCTATCGTATTGTATTTATTTGTTCCTTTAAAGGAATTTTGCCTTGTTCCTGCCACAAGACGCAAAAAATCAAATTCGTAAGTCGATTCTTGCATTGTGATGCAGCTGTCTGGATGATGGTGGGTGCAGGTACATCTTAAGACTTACAAAGACTTTGAGAAATCGTTCCTGAAGAAGTATTGATCAAGACGCATCCGGAAAAGCCTCAAAAAGGAGATACTCAATCCTGAGGCTCACAATGTGGGCCATGGTAGCCTCAGACGATATTTTGAGGGACATATGACTGAGTCATCATGAACTGTCATGTCATGTGCATACTGAAAGCCAAACTACTTGTTCCAGTACATGAAAAATTAATAACGTTCCATAGTGAAGATCTGGATGTAGTCGTCTTTATCGTAGACAACATAGATTTGATTGATGAAGATGCGAGGACTGTGCAAAGCATCCTATCTCTCACAGCTGGTCAGCAGCGCTGAGCCAAATAACTGTAACGACAGGAATTCCGAGAGAAACACTGGGAATGGCAATGGTAAAAGAATTGTTCATGCTCACGTATCACAGCCAGTGGAATGGCACGCAAAACAAACACAATGAGAATCGTAACAGGCGTGTACAGAATCAAAATTATTGCCAGTCGAACCATTGGTGGCAAAACTGACACAGTGACCAAGGTGGAACAACAGTCCACGAGCCATGAGCACAGGGTGCACATCAGAGAAGTTTACTCTGAAACCATTCACAATTAGTCAACAAACTAATGCAGTCCAGAAAGTACCCCATTGACCCAGTCTGAACTGGGGCATGCAGCGTGCTTGCATTTAATTATGTTCAATAACGGCAAGAGCATGCAGCATGACTTATGCCAGGAGTGTAATGAATGTAATAAGGATGCGTAAAGTCCACAGTAAAAACTACCCTCTGTGAATTACCTGCCATGGTCAGTCTTGACACCAGAGCGCATGTATGTGCTGGACAGTTTAAACGAATCTGTGATCAACTGCATGTATGGAAATTTCCAGTCAGTACATGTAAGATTGTGGGACCATTTAGTCCCAAATCCAAAACCATTAGAAATCAGGTTCTATTGCAGATTAAATTGGGAGAAATAAGTGTGCCACACATGTTCCTTGTCGTTGACTATTCTGAACACTGTATGCATCATAGGTATTAACTTTTTGGGCGAGAGGAATACAGTGAACAGCTTTCAACTGGCAAACTATAGGTGAAAGTAGGTGGTTGTGATGCTCACTACAGTAACGCGCCATGGAAAATTTTGCCAGGGAGTGAAGCGATTTGTAGGCAAGCTCACAGATCCTAGTTAGCAATATGAGAGTAACCAGCCAGAAAATGTGCTGGTGTCTGACTGTCTCCATGTTTCACAGCAGTCTGAAATACTCGTAAAGCAATTATTAAAAGCCTAATTACTGTTTTTGAGGAATGTACTTGTGTTTTCTGGGCTAAGGGGTAAGCAGTCGCAACGAAGATTAGAAAAATGGTTTGTGAGGAATGTTACATAATTTGTGAGGTGATTCTAGATGTGCAAATAAACCGAAAAATTCCTATGAATATGTGTCCAATTTTCGATCGTTATATAACTGGAGCAGGTTGAAAACAACACACATGCATGAGTGGATATGAAGACAAATGTGAATATTATTGAAGTGCTGTGTAGGCACTGTGGTAGACAGAATAATAGTGGGACTTACGTATGATTCATCCTACAAGAGGTGTGGGCGTTCTCCATCAGATGGCAGCATTGGGACTTCGCACCTAGCTAACAGCTGCAAGCGTACCCAGTATGCAATCATGGGCTGGATCAGTAAGCAAACGTGGAACTGTGTGTGTGTGTCATGGTTGGGTGTTGTTTAGTTAAGCAAGTCTATTGTGTCCATGAATAACAACTTGCAGCATACGTTCACCCATGTGGAATACAGAGACATGATGTTAGAGTATGAGTACTGTAATTGCAGCGCCCATGTGGCTACGATAGAATACCAGAGACATTTCCTTGCTCGACGAACCACCTGTGCTAGTGCATTTTCCAGTGTTTTTTAAACATTATGTGAATCTGGAACACTACTCAGTGCACAGTTAATGACAGAAAGTGAGGCTGTCCTGTCATATGAGGGAAGGGATACATTATTGCAATGGTGTAACGGAGTCACATCACCAGTAAATGGCCCATTAGCCATCACCTCGATATTACAGAAATGCAAGTGTGGAGTAAGCTACATTCCAATGGCTTGTACCCGTTCCATATGCAGCCTGTGCTACATCTGCATACAGATGACCCAGTAAGCTGACAAAAATTGTGTGAATGGCTCGCTGTACACAGAGATGTTGTGCAATACACTTTATTTAAAGACGAGGTTAAATTTAGATGCAGTAATATCATGAACACCCACAGTTCTCCTACTTGGTGGATGTAAAACCCACATGACACTAGGGAAACAAGTTCTCGGTGAACATCCGGTGTGGTACAATTGATACCTTGGTGATAGGCTCTGTGTTCCTACCAAATCGCATGACACCTGCAGCATATTCACATTTAAAAAAAAAATACCTGCACTTTTGGAAGATGTGACATTACAGGAACGACGACAGTTGTATCTGCAACATGATGAATCACCAATTCACTGTACCAGACAAGAATACCAGAATCAGAGTAACACATTTCCTGGATGGTTGATTGGCCGTTGTGGACCCATTAACTGGCCTGCCAGATCACGCAACCTAACCCCGTTAGACTTCTGTTTATGGCGTTGCTTAAAGGGCGACGTGTACTATATGAAGTTGGACACCTGTGAACAACTTGTTGCTCGCGTCACTGACGCTGTTGCCCACATTAAAGCTCACTGAGATGATGTTACATGTTTAACACAACATTATACCCCACCCCCCTCCCCTAACACGTTGGCAAGTGCCTTGAGATGGGTGGGGAAACTTTTTGAATACATCTTGTTGGATGGATGAGTCATTTGTAGCAATATTATTCTGTCCACCTCAGCGCCTACACAGTATTTTGGTAAGTAATATTCACACTTTTTTTTCATAATCATTCATGGATGTGTGTACCCTTCAATTCACTCCAGTTCCATAATGCTCGAGAATTGGACACAGCTTCATAGATATTCTTCAGTTTATTTTCACGTGTAGAATCAGCCCACAAATTAGGTGACGTAGCTCCTGACTCAGCCTGTGTGTGTTTCCATTTCAGTACAATCTTATCCAGTAGCCAGAGTACCTAACTCTGTCACTTACCTACTGGAGTATAGTGTATCTGATAACTTAAGGGCCTGTGCACCTTTCAGGATTTGAAGGAATCTCACCAGTTATGTGTAAACTATTAGGGAGTGCTATGAAACGATGTCGATGGCTGACAGCATTAACTTCTGAGTGTGTTACATAGCGAACTCATATTCTAGTTATACAGATCACATATGTATAGGAAAGTTGTATTTGTTTCAGTTATGTTGTTATAAGATATTAGATTCTACATGATTGCTAATTCATCTGAGAACATTGCAGTTGCCATTAAGCGATGATTAATGTTGAGCACTCTGTTCATTTATACTAAATTGTTTTGTTACTCGTATAGTTAATAGGGAATTTATTTAATGTTTTTTAAAGCAGGTTAGTCGATTCAGTGAAATGTGCATAATGAACACTGTCCTCTTTTAAATAGCACGAATTGTATTTTCTGTACCTCAGTGCATTAGTACTCTGTCAGAGGCCACTAACTCTCAGCGTTATGACGTAGTGATGGAGGGAAAGTAATGTGTCTGTGTTATGATCCAACTCAAGTAAGAATCATATGCATAGATCAGTCGGCTATGTGAGAGCAACAGCGACTATAATGTAACCATAAAATGCAACCGTTTTTGTGTACGTAACTTTATTGTATTCAGATATGTTTCCACACTGTTTACGCAGTTTCAATGAGATTAGCGACAATTAGTTTGTGGAATAAGTTAACTCTCGATATTTAGTGAGGAACTATGTGTGAGCAAATGGTTTGTAAACCGAATTTAGTGTCAGTCTGACTCTCTATTTGGGACACTAGGAGTCGTTTTTATAGCCGAAAGTGTGCATACAAGAGAGTGCCTACATTATTTCACCAATGTCTGAGGGCCGAGTGTTATGCTGAAAAGTCTAAAACAGTTGTTAGTACTCAGCAACTTAAAATGCTGCATCTGAAAAAGAACGTTATGTGGTGTAGTGTCTAGGTGGATATGGTTGTTACAAGTTAAGAATTCGCCTGTGTTGAGGTGTCGTACAATCATCTGAACGAATACTAGATACTGTGCACCATGTAAACAATGAATTGAACTAACTGTTAGAGTGGCTTACATTGTCGAAGTTTTCAGTTCAGAGAGACTGCGACACCAGCATCGTGTTGTCGAGTGGAACTGAAGTGCAGGAGTAGCATGCACTGGAAAGACAAAAACAATGTGTCGTCCAAGTATGCAACTGTGAGGCAGCGCCATGTCTCCAGTGACTGACATGCAGAGTAAATGGTACACACTACAGAAGGGGTTCTCATGGAACACATTGCATTAGTCTAACCTAAAAACTGCTGCAGATGTGTGTAGCCCCCAGCAAGAGAAATAATTATAGTGATTATGGGAACATTTTCTACATCCTGAGTTCATATAATTTACAGACGAACTAAGTAGCAGATGCTACGTTTTTTTTCTAATACTTGTTTATAACGAAATAATAAGCAATCAGTTGCATAAAAGAAATTAAATTTCTTTGCTGGTTTTGTGAACTTAGTGCCCTTCTTCATAATTCGACACACACACACACACACACACACACACACACATATATATATATATATATATATATATATATATATATATATATATATATTCCTGGAAATGGAAAAAAGAACACATTGACACCGGTGTGTCAGACCCACCATACTTGCTCCGGACACTGCGAGAGGGCTGTACAAGCAATGATCACACGCACGGCACAGCGGACACACCAGGAACCGCGGTGTTGGCCGTCGAATGGCGCTAGCTGCGCAGCATTTGTGCACCGCCGCCGTCAGTGTCAGCCAGTTTTCCGTGGCATACGCAGCTCCATCGCAGTCTTTAACACTGGTAGCATGCCGCGACAGCGTGGACGTGAACCGTATGTGCAGTTGACGGACTTTGAGCGAGGGCGTATAGTGGGCATGCGGGAGGCCGGTTGGACGTACCGCCGAATTGATCAACATGTGGGGCGTGAGGTCTCCACAGTACATCGATGTTGGCGCCAGTGGTCGGCGGAAGGTGCACGTGCCCGTCGACCTGGGACCGGACCGCAGCGACGCACGGATGCACGCCAAGACCGTAGGATCCTACGCAGTGCCGTAGGGGACCGCACCGCCACTTCCCAGCAAATTAGGTACACTGTTGCTCCTGGGGTATCGACGAGGACCATTCGCAACCGTCTCCATGAAGCTGGGCTACGGTCCGGCACACCGTTAGGCCGTCTTCCGCTCACGCCACAACATCGTGCAGCCCGACTCCAGTGGTGTCGCGACAGGCGTGAATGGAGGGACGAATGGAGACGTGTCGTCTTCAGCGATGAGAGTCGCTTCTGCCTTGGTGCCAATGATGGTCGTATGCGTGTTTGGCGCCGTGCAGGTGAGCGCCACAATCAGGACTGCATACGACCGAGGCACACAGGGCCAACACCCGGCATCATAGTGTGGCGAGCGATCTCCTACACTGGCCGTACACCTCTGGTGATCGTCGAGGGGACACTGAATAGTGCACGGTACATCCAATCCGTCATCGAACCCATCGTTCTACCATTCCTAGACCGGCAAGGGAACTTGCTGTTCCAAAAGGACAATGCACGTCTGCATGTATCCCGTGCCACCCAACGTGCTCTAGAAGGTGTAAGTCAACTACCCTGGCCAGCAAGATCTCCGGATCTGTCCCCCATTGAGCATGTTTGGGACTGGATGAAGCGTCGTCTCACGCGGTCTGCACATCCAGCACGAACGCTGGTCCAACTGAGGCGCCAGGTGGAAATGGCATGGCAAGCCGTTCCACAGGACTACATCCAGCGTCTCTACGATCGTCTCCATGGGAGAATAGCAGCCTGCATTGCTGCGAAAGGTGGATATACACTGTACTATTGCCGACATTGTGCATGCTCTGTTGCCTGTGTCTATGTGCCTGTGGTTCTGTGAGTGTGATCATGTGATGTATCTGACCCCAGGAATGTGTCAATAAAGTTTCCCCTTCCTGGGACAATGAATTCACGGTGTTCTTATTTCAATTTCCAGGAGTGTATATATATATATATATATATATATATATATATATATATATATATATATATATATATTTCATGGGCGAATTGTCAGAGTCCTTTGAGATAAAGACCGATGTGCGACAAGGTAATGGATTGTCCCCACTGCTCTTCAATCTTGTTCTGGATAAAGTAATCCGAGAATGGGAGAAAGAATTGAGAACTCAGGACCACTGGAAACCCATTCGACTCGGACGAAAGAATGATGGCATCAAGGCCAGTTGTTTATCTTTCGCAGACGGCCTAGAGAGGCGTGCGAAAATACAGCGATCAAACAGATTGAAGTCCTCAAGGAATGCGCTGAGAAAACTGGACTGCGAATGTCATTCGAGAAGACCAAGTTCATTTGCACTAAATGCGACATTCAGGAACTGAACACAAGATACGGGCAGATCAAACGAGTTCCACACTTCAAATATCTCGGTGAGAGCATAGAACCAACAGGGTTCGGAAAAGTTGGCCACAAAAGCTCAAACGAGCATATGGGAGAACGTGTGAAATCTACAAGAAGAAATTTATGTCCCTTCATACAAAGATCAAACATTATAATACAATGACTAAACCCAAAATGCTGTATGTGAGCGAAACCTTGGTACATAATAGAGAAGGCGATCTGGAGAACATCTTAAAGGAGGAAAGAAAGATCATGAGAAAAATTCTGGGACCAGTTAAAACAGAAGAGGGGTATAGACTCAAATCGCACAGAGCAACAAAAGAACTGTCCAACCTTGGCACAGATATCAGGAAACGAAGATGAAATTCTATGGACACAGTCATAAACTCCCATCTTCAAGGCTAACTGACAGGATTTTGACATACTCTGCAAAACTTATGAACATTCCATGGATGGAAGAAGTGAAATATGACATGGAAAAGTGACGTATAGAAACATCGGACATACTAGACAGAAAACTTTACCGTCAGAAGATAAATAGAATGGTAGTAAACCCAGAGAATGAAGTCCCTAAGAGATGAGGGACCAACTGGTCAGAAGAAAGGAAGAAAGCACATAGCGAAAGAATGAAAGGTATATGGGTTATTAGGAAGGCGAATCGTAAATGTAATGCGTGATCCGACAGGGTCCATACGCACATAATACTAAAAATATATATAATACTCGTACTTTAAAGTATTATTATAGAATATCATATATATATATATATATATATATATATATATATATATATAACTTTTAAAAGTAATACTTTACAAACTATTATATATAATAATACTTTTAAGTATTACTTATTGCTCCTGTATATTTTTCGGACCATGGCATTTTACTATATGCATCTAGTTGTTGACGCTCGCAAGTAATGCTATGGTGTAGCCTTCTGAAGAAGAGCACTAAGAGCCCGAAACCGGTAACGAAATTAATTTTTTTTATTGAACTCGTTACTTATTATTTCGTTATATACACCTACAGTTTCTGAGAATGGATAAAATCCTGTTCCAAGTATAACACCTCATTGTATTGCAACTCATGAGCTGAGGCACAGCTATTCTGCTATTACCTGTCTGATGTTCTGGTTGATGATCAGGAGATTCATACATTTACCATCTCTGCAACAATCTCAGAACTGTAGGCTAAATTCCACAGGAAAAGCTAGGTGTAGAGTATCAGGTCACAAGCACTGTGAAACCTAGTGCCAAGCTTAGACAGGTGACAGAGAACTTAGTAGCCTTGTGCAGAGATTCAGATGACTAAAGTTAATTATTATATTGGGAGGAGCAGAAAACAACCTGGCTAGCAACTCAGAGTATAGTTTTGAAGGTGACTTGCAAAGAACAGGAGCATAGCATATATGACAGTTTCTAAGCCATATGTTAGGATTGGTATGAAATTTCAACTATTTATAAAAAAAATAGGTGCAGTGTTGAGCTACCTCTCAAACAAGAAGAGCCAATAGTTTGTGGAGATGACAATGTTGATTTCTTAAAATATGTGGACAGAAAAAATTAACTGCAATCAGTATTTGAGTGTTTCAGTCTCATTTAATTTTCCAGCTCGCGTGAATCATGATAGCAGGACCCTGGTTAATAACATTTTTATAGGCAGTGCGGAGACAGAAACAATATTTACCCAGTTGTTAATGGACTATCTGATCATCATGCATGAAAATAAGCAGTATAACACCCTACAGCTCTGAGGATATAGTGCAAAGCAGTCATTTTTATTAATGAGAATATTTACAATGGCTTAAGAGCAAGTGAAAAGAGGTGGTATGACATGCAAATGTAAAATTCAATTTATTTCAAATAAATTTGTGTCAGTATCTGAATGTAGCTTTCCCAAAAAGTTGTCCATAAAGTCCATTAAAGAAACAAGTAAGCCATCAGTAAATAAAGGAATTAAAACCTCATGTAACAGGAAGAGAGGAACTTACACAAAGACGAGAATAAGTCATGCTCTGATGTTACTTTCATACTGCAATGCTTTAAGAAAAGCCATTAAAATGTTCAGAAATATGCACATCCTGATAGACATGGATAATGTACATAATAAAATTAAAACTATATGGAATATAGTGAAATGGGAGACAGGACATCTTGTTGGTTTACGGCATACCACAATAAATAAATGACAATTTTGTGACTGCAAGTATTTTAGACAATCGCTTTCTACATGTAGCCAAAAAAACAGGATTACATGGTTCAGCTGAAGACGCAAGATGACATATTAAAATACTCTGTTGATCAATCGCCATTTATCCTTTCAGATGTACACATATAACTAGAAAATGTCATGTACCTTGTACTTTCAGTATATGTCCATTACCAGTAGAGATTTGAGTTTTGAGTCAACATGCAATATAATTCAGTTTTAAGACTTAAATGGAAATAAAACTTGTATTAAAAGAAGAGTATCACACATGTTCTGAAATTTTTGTGCAGATTACATAGCATATTAATTTTATGATGTACAGAGGAACAATAGATTTTAACGTGGTATGAAGAGATATCACCATCACTCTTATTCCAGAAAGGCAGTATTGGCGGTAGATAATTGACTTTTAGAGTTGCAACAATGATAGCTACATAAGAGAAAAGATAACAGTATGTAGGACTATACAATGCATAAAAGTCAATATCTGAGTCAGAAGCTCGTGGATCCAGGCAGTCATGATCTAACTCATGAGTGTTTCATGTCTAATGAAACTCCAGAGTTAGTTGTTACACTTCTTACACTGTTTTTGCATTAATATTGTGCATGTAGAAAATGGAACGATCATTACTTTGCAGTATTAATAAAAAAAAGTATATGAAGTGTAAATTTCAACATTTTGAGACACAAACTCCCAACACCTTACTGTAGACAGTATCTCAGCTCTATGGTACTACAGTAATATTCTTAAGTAATGTTCACAGTGTCTTTCATACCTACAAATAATGCATTAAATGGATGCTGTACATATTGTGGAAAACTGCAGTTAATATACCATACCAAGTTCTGTTGTTTTCATTCGTTATTATTAAATATGATTTGGTGGTGTAACTATTTTAAAGATTTATGAATCTTTCTTGATGATAGTTTCTCGTATCAACTTTACCAGTGGAGTGTAGCTAGCTGGAAAGACTACATATTGCTATTTACTGTTTATCAAGGAAAGAGCGAAGAAACTGAAGTGGCAGAGAATTTTTATGAAGGGAATATCTTGTGCTGCAAATAACTAAAGCATTTTGGTGAAGGAAGAGATTATTTTCTATGGTAGTATTTGTGAAAAATCAAATTTGACCTTAAATATAAGAAATTAGCCTAACTTTTTAATATTAAAGAAACTGCACTACACAAATTTTGTTGCCATGTACCATTTGGTATTAGCTACCTTAAAAGTATACCACGAATACTCAAAATGAACTTTACAAACAAGTAATATTTAGAAATATTTATGACTCACTTTTATAATCTTTTAGAAAAATTTGGGCTTGTGCCCTAACGACCTCACTGGCTGTGGGATGTCAGACCGCAATCCTGCTTCAGCTTGAGTGCAATTGATAACTAACAGAAACTAGAAATTAATAACTTAGTAACAACTAAGAAATTGCTCTCAGTTATTGTTTTGCATAATGTTGAATGGAAACATTGAGAAACAGATGGTAGGAAGAAATGAAGCAGAAGATAAACGAAAAAATTGATTTGATCGTGAGTGGGAAAATTACCAAGAATTAAGAGAGGATCATAATTCTTTTCTTACTTGTCACAGATTACGTACTGTTGCGTGTATGACATAAAAAGTAAGGAATTCGAAAAAACTGAGAACACGTTTCTCTTGCAGTTTGTTAAAGGCTCTGACAAAAGCATCATTGCATTTTACCAAATTTGCCCTTAAAGGACAGCATTATGGAACTACATAAAGCTTTTATAATGAATTTTCATTCAATCACAACTTGTTTTGCTCAAGTGATCACCTTCAACTCACTAATTAACAGCGCATTTCGTTTAAGGATGATTCCTTAAGCTGGTCGTTTGACCGAAAATAGTTCTCTTTGAACAAATGTTCCAGTTTTTGGCAGTACTGTGATGACCTACCTTCAATATGTGAAAGCTGTGCAGCAAAGTATATAGATAATAATATCAAGTTTAGATATGATTAATCTTTGGACAGTAAAATTCACATTCGTACTATAAATTGCACTCTCAAAGAAAGAAAAAGAGGGAAACAGCAACCGATGAAGTTTATGAAACGGCACCCTGATAAACAAATAGAACATGTGTGGCTGCAAAATAAACAGGACATGAATGACTGCAGATATCACAATATCCATTTCAGAGTGTTGGTGCAATAGTTATTGAAACAGATAAGTTATGTTTGTTGTTTTATGGCAGCTTGACATTTTGGTTACTAATATGGAACATGTATATTAGCGTTAGTTAACAAGAGATTGGCTGATAACGACCAGATACGTAATGACTACTCCGAAGGCTGAGACCAACAAATTGCGGTCGATGTTGACGAACCCCCAGGCTGTAAAACGCAGCGGGGGGTCCCGCGACGTCACACGCAGGAAGGCGTCCATTTCTGCGCAAATTCCAGGCGGGAGCACGGGCGACCTCCGCAGCAGGATACCAGTGCGTTCCGCCACGTCCTGAGCAGCAGCGCACGACAGTGTCAAAGCCGCCAGCTTCAGCGTCTGATAAGCCAGCCACAGCACCGACAAACTCACTGACTGGCTGAATGGGAGGAAGTCCATCAGGTGCGGCCTTTCCAATATAACGAGCAACTCGTACGCACTGCAGGTTGTGCCGAGCACACAGAGGCCGACATCCAGAGCCACAGGCAGCCCAAAGTGTTCCCCCAACAGGTCGGCGGCGCATCCTAACGACACGTAGGACTCCCTCAGCTGGCGCAGTCTACACGCTGGTGCAGGCGACTGTGGCAAGAGCTGCGCAACGCCAACTTCAGGATGGTACAGCTCCTCCAAGAGGCATGTGTTGATCTTGCAGAACCTTATCCACAGCTCCAGCACCAGTGCAACGAATTGTAGAACCACCACTGAATCTATGAAGCAGTGGAACAAAGCGTGAAAGAAACTTAGTAGCTGTCCATCCAGTACAGGTAATCCGACTGCAATTAAAAGTGCAATGTGAATGATGAGGAGAATACTAGGTAACCACTTCTTGTATTCTGTTCCCACGACTTGTATGTTCTTGTCGACAATAATCAACTGTTTTATGAACGATCGTAAGTGCCCAAGTCTAGTTACAGTGCACACCGAAAATGTAAGAAGGAGTTTCAAGTCTGTTAACAATAGTAACAAAAAATAGATGGCTAATGTTAAACCAGGAATACTAGTAAACCGTTTTACGTCCAAGTACCAAAAAATCATTGCTCTTAAAACAATTACGAAAAACCAAAAAGCAGATGGGGATATTATAATTTTCCATATACTCCTTCGATTTTCCTTGCAGCAGGTTGTTCCAGTTTCGTCATCTTCTACTGATATTAATCCCAATATTAACCACAGTTTTTGTATTAAGCCTAAGGCAAAATGAAAATTTGCCACTTTTTTCTTGCTGAATATGCACATGACAGACGTATTTGTGTTTACAAGAAACTCGTTCAGCACCTTTGCCAGTAAGTATCAATAAATGATAATTTAAACATTGGGCTGTCGAGTGATGTTGCCCACGTCTTGAGTAAGATAATTTTAATCCACCAACGAGTTTCTCAGCACTAAAACTTTGTTAGCACGGAGTTCACGTTTATAGGAAGTTACACCATTAATGTTAACTTCGTTTTCTGGAAGGAGTTCCATCCATTCACTAATTTAATCTGCTAATGGGCAACATGCTTGTGAACGACATGAATTTTAAATGAATGCTCCCAAACAAATTACTGTTGGAAGTGGTTGTCAGTAATTCCTGTTGTCCATTTAGCTTCACTGGACGTGGCGCTTCAGCGAAATTATTCTCGCTTAAACAATATGCAGTGCTTACAAACGTAATCAACACATAGTCATTGCTAATAAAGTATTTGGTATGTTATCTATAAGAAAATTCAGTTGCACTCTGTAACATTCATTACTAGGAGAGAAAAGGCGTTAATTTTGAATTACTATTTCGTTTATGAGATTCATGCAGTTACCCATTTATGTAGTTCATTCAGTTGTTTGGACATTAAATACAATAGGCCAAACAGCAGAGGTGAAGTTGAGAAACACGTAAATTTTAAACAGTTATTCTTGTATAAAGAGGCACTGAGTACCAGTAAAAAATCGTTGATCAGACACATGCATGGATGATGAAGAGGTACAATTCGCTTGTTAAATACCGTCTTTCAATATTTTAAACAAGTTGTTTGGTAAAATGTAATTCACAATGTACCTGGGTGGTACTTTTATGTGTCTCTCTAACCTTACTGAAGTTAATTTCCCTAACGTCATTGCGAGTTCCCACAAAAATACATCTTTCTGTTCAGTGTTACATCACAGCAGTGGGTCACTGCTTATACAGTAGAAAATGTTCTGACAAAAGCATTGGTGCTTTCTTACCTCTGCTGTCAAGTTACAGCTGATGCGAGTGCACGTGTCATAAACAAGACACATGCCATGTTTAGGAACAGGAGTCCCAGCACCATGGGGCTGAGGTGATTGTGCTTGTTATATTTTGCTGACACCCAATTCTGACGACATCTGCTGAGGGCATGGACAGGAAGGGAAAGAGCCCCTGCACCCCCACACTCCTGGTCCCCGCCCTACCATCATCGCAATTCGCCATATGCACGACAGCCATGACATCAGCATCAGCGTTTTCTTATCATTTCCAGAATCCAGACCTCATCTCATACTCTTCTCAGGCAATTGTGTTTGTTATATTTCGCTGACATCATAATAAGCACTTTCTCATCATCAAGGTCTCCAGTCCTCCCTCTGTACCCACCCCTGCGCTGCTGTTCTAACGTGTAGCCAATGACATGCTAGGTAGGTGCTGAGTTTGCACTTTCGTGTGTATCTAGTCCACAGCTGATGTAGTTGTTGCGTTCGCGGTTTTTTGGGAGCGAGAGTCGGCTGTAGTTCGCACATGTAGATTTCGTCTGCACTTGTTCCTACATTTACGCTTTTGTGGGAGGGAGAGTGGAATGTAGCCCCACAAATGTGTTACCTGATGGGCTAAAATGCGCTTTTGCACATACCTCTGAGTAGTGAATGCGATGCGCCCCCTCCTGCTCGGCAGCCAATTGTGTGCAAAGCAGTTTTTCTGCTGCTGTATTTTACAAAAGCTGTGATCTGGTGACATCACTAGAATAACTGAATATGTAAAACACATATTTCCAATGTAAGCACTGTCAGTTATTCGCTGCCTATATGTACGTCTAGGTTCAATTGATGAGACGTTTGAATTGAACAAAGAACAATTTCACAAGTGTGTTTGTTGTAAACATCTCTGCATCTACATGACTACTCTGCAATTCACATTTAAGTGCTTGGCAGAGGGTTCATCGAACCACAATCATACTATCTCTCTACCATTCCACTCCCTAACAGCGCGCGGGAAAAACGAACACCTAAACCTTTCTGTTCGCGCTCTGATTTCTCTTATTTTATTTTGATGATCGTTCCTACCTATGTAGGTTGGTCTCTACAAAATATTTTCGCATTCGGAAGAGAAAGTTGGTGACTAAAATTTCGTAAATAGATCTCGCCGCGACGAAAAACGTCTTTGCTTTAATGACTTCCATCCCAATTCACGTATCATATCTGCCACACTCTACACCCTATTACGTGATAATACAAAAGGAGCTGCCCTTTTTTGCACCCTTTCGATGTCCTTCGTCAATCCCACCTGGTAAGGATCTCATACCGCGCAGCAATATTCTAACAGAGGACGAACGAGTGTAGTGTAAGCTGTCTCTTTAGTGGACTTGTTGCATCTTCTAAGTGTCCTGCCAATGAAACGCAACCTTCGGCTCGCCTTCCCTACAATATTATCTACGTGGTCTTTCCAACTGAAGTTGTTCGTAATTTTAACACCCAGGTACTTAGTTGAATTGACAGCCATGAGAATTGTACTATTTATCGAGTAATCGAATTCCAACGGATTTCGTTTGGAACTCATGTGGATCACCTCGCACTTTTCGTTATTTAGCGTCAACTGCCACCTGCCACACCACACAGCAACCTTTTCTAAATCGCTTTGCAACTGATACTGGTCTTCGGATGACCTTACTAGACGGTAAATTACAGCATCATCTGCGAACAACCTGAGAGAACTGCTCAGATTGTCACCCAGGTTATTTATATAGATCAGGAACAGCAGAGGTCCCAGGACGCTTCCCTGGGGAACACCTGATATCACTTCAGTTTTACTCGATGATTTGCCGTCTATTACTACGAACTCCGACCTTCCTGACAGGAAATCACGAATCCAGTCGCACAACTGAGACGATACCCCAGAGGCCCGCAGCTTGATTAGAAGTCGCTTGTGAGGAACGGTGTCAAAAGCTTTCCTGAAATCTAGAAATACGGAATCAACTTGAGATCCCCTGTCGATAGCAACCATTACTTCGTGCGAATAAAAAGCTAGCTGCGTTGCACAAGAACGATGTTTTCTGAAACCATGCTGATTATGTATCAATAGATCGTTCCCTTCCAGGTGATTCATAATGTTTGCTCCAAAACCCTACTGCAAACCGACGTCAATGGTATAGGTCTGTAGTTAGATCGATTACTCCTACTACCTTTCTTAAACACTGGTGCGACCTGCGCAATTTTCCAATCTGTAGGTACAGATCTATCGATGAGCGAGCGGTTGTATATGAGTGCTAAGTAGGGAGCTATTGTATCAGCGTAATCTGAAAGGAACCTAATCGGTATACAATCTGGACCTGAAGACTTGCCTGTATCAAGCGATTTGAGTTGCTTCGCAACCCCTAAGGTATCTACTTCTAAGAAACTCATGCTAGCAGCTGTTCGTGTTTCAAATTCTGGAATATTTCATTCGTCTTCCCTGGTGAAGGAATGTCGAACTGCTTTCAATAACTGCGCTTTAGCGGCATAGTCGTCGGCAACAGTACCATCGGCACTGCGCAGCGAAGGTACTGAGTGCATCTTGCCGCTTGTGTACTTTACATACGACCAGAATTTCTTCGGATTTTCTACCAAATTTCGAGACAATGTTTCGTTGTGGAACCTATTAAAGGCATCTCGCATCGAAGTACGTGCCAAATTTCGCGCGTCTGTAAATTTTAGCCAATCTTCCGGATTTCGCGATCTTCTGAACTTCGCATGCTTTTTCCGTTGCCTCTGCAACAGCGTTCGGACCTGTTTTGTGTACCACGGGGGATCCGTTCCATCTCTTACCAATTTATGTGGTATGTATCTCTCAATTGCTGTTGCTATTATATCTTCGAATATGAGCCACATCTCGTCTACATTTGCATAATCAGTTCTGAAGGAATGGAGATTGTCTGTTAGGAAGGCTTCTAGTGGCACTTTATCCGCTTTTTTAAATAAAATTATTTTGCTTTTGTTTCTGGTGGATTTGGAAGAAACGCTATTGAGCCTAGCTACAACGACCTTTTCATCACTAATCCCTGTATCAGTCATGATGCTCTCTATCAGCTCTGGATTGTTTGTGGCTAAGAGGTCAAGTGTGTTTTCGCAACCATTTACATTTCGCGTGGGTTCGTGGACTAATTGCTCGAAATAATTTTCGGAGAGAGCATTTAGGACAATCTCGGAAGATGTTTTCTGCCTACCACCGGTTTTGAACAAGTATTTTTGCCAACATATCGAGGGAAGGTTGAAGTCCCCACCAACTATTACCGTATGAGTGGGGTATTTATTTGTTACGAGACTCAAATTTTCTCTGAACTGTTCAGCAACTATATCATCGGAGTCTGGGGGTCGGTAGAAGGAGCCAGTTATTAACTTAGTTCGGCTGTTAAGTATAACCTCCACCCACACCAATTCGCACTGAGTATCTACTTCGACTTCACTACAAGATAAACCACTACTGACAGACACAAACACTCCACCACCAATTCTGCCTAATCTATCTTTTCTGAACACCGTCTGAGACTTCGTAAAAATTTCTGCAGAACGTATTTCAGGCTTTAGCCAACTTTCTGTACCTATAACGATTTCAGCTTCTGTGCTTTCTATTAGCGCTTGAAGCTCAGGGACTTTCCCAGCACAACTACAACAATTTACAACTACAATTCCGACTGTTCCTTGATCCAAGCACGTCCTGTATTTGCCATGCACCCTTTGAGATTGCAGCCCACTTTCCCGATGCCTTCTAACCTAAAAACCCGCCCAGTCCACGCCACACAGCCTCCGCTACCCGTGTAGCCGCCAGCTGAGTGTAGTGAACTGACCAATTCAGCGGAACCCGAAACCCCACCACCCTATGGCGCAAGTCAAGGAATCTGCAGCCAACACGGTCGCAAAACCGTCTGAGCCTCTGATTCAGATCCTCCACCCGGCTCCGCACCAAAGGTCCGCAGTCGGTTATGTCGACGATGCTGCAGATGGTGAGCTCTGCCTTCATCTCGTAAGCAAGACCGGCAGCCTTCACCACATCAGATAGCCGCTGGAATCCAGAGAGAATTTCCTCAGATCCAAAGCGACACACGTCATTAGTGCCGACATGTGCCACCACCTGCAGCTGGCTGCACCCTGTGCTCTTCATAGCAACCGGAAGGACCCTTTCCACATCAGGAATGACTCCTCCAGGAACGCACACGGAGTGCAACTGGATTTCTTCCCCTCCTTAGCCGCCGTATCCCTAAGGGGCCCCATTACGCGCCTAACATTGGAGCTCCCAACTACCAATAAGCCCACCCTTTGCGATTGCCCGGACCTTGAAGGCTGAGAATGATCCTCTGAAACACGGCAGGCAGCTGCATCTGGCTCAGCCAGAGACAGTGCCTGATATCTGTTTGTCAGACGCACCGGGGAGGCTTTCCGATCAGACTCCGGGGACGTCTTTCGCTGCCTGCCCCGCCTTGGAACGACCTCCCAATCAACCACAGGCGTGGGATCAGCCCCACTGCGGGCAGCAACCGGGGCAACCACAGCGGCAGACCGATCTGGGGACAGACGGGACGAGGTTGACATCCCCGTGATACCCAAGTCCGGCTCCCCACAGTGGTGCCCATTGGCCACAGCCTCAAGTTGCGCGACCGAAGTCAGCGCCGCTTGCAGCTGCGAGCGAAGATCAGAGAAACCTACTCACAGTATTCTGCATCAGTAATGAAATGCAATGACAGTAGAGAAGTGTATGACTGTAGGCATGAGGCATATTGTTCAACAAATGATGACGATACAACGGAATCGTGGGAAGATGCATTACGTGATTGGGTCCACCAACATAACGTGCCGAATATGCTGGAATTGTATACCCTTCTTAAAATGTATATCCAGTCTCCCATTACACAAGAACTGGCAGCAATTACAGTGCGTATTCATCTGTCTATAGTTTTGGTTGCTATTAGAACACCAGCAGAGCTACTAATGGACAAGGAAATGGTGGTGTTCACAGCATCAGCAACAGTCCCACATCAGGAGTAATGTAACTAAACACATCCTACAAAATGATCCGTGCACCTAGGGTTCTGTGGAAACGTAATTATGTGTCTATATATAGTTCATCCATCCTGGGAATCGAGAATCTCAACGTTTTATGCCTGTTTTCGTTGTAGATACTGGCAGTATATTGGTCCCAGGAATTCCAAGACTGTATCAATATCTCTGCAGTAGCTCCTCAGACTAGCCTGGACATACAAAAAGTAGTGAACAGGGAACTTCGGTTAATATATGTAGATATAGAAGATTTAATGAAATGTTTTCATTTGCTTACAAAAACATGGCTGCAACACTTTATGTTTGCATGTGGTAATGTTCGTCGCTTATACTTCTGATGGTGATGAATGTGATGTATGTGCTTGTGATAAAAGTATATTTTTTATGTGATATAATTAGAATTTAACAATTTTTCGATTATTTTACTTTACTTTTTCTGCGAAGCCTTGCTTCTTGCTAAATTTCATGATTCTATTTCAATGGGAAGTAGCCACTATATGTCGATGAGAGAGTTTGCGAGCGTCAAAATATGTGACATAAATGGCCCAGTCTTTTGTTTAAGTAGACTTAGAAGCGTAAATGTCTTGTACCGCCAATGAATCATAGCCCTTAGTATGTGACATAAATCTCAATTTGATACGCCATCCTATTAAAGAGAAAAGGGGTGTTAACAAATGAACAAACATATACACAGACAGATAAGAAATGACAAAAAATATTCCTTTGTTGTGATATAATTACAAATCAACAATTTTCGGATTTTCCCCTTACTTGTAGTTTGAACTTCGCTTCTTGCCAAATTTCATGATTGTAGGTCAACGGGAAGTACTCTATAGGTTTTAATGAGTGATTTAACGAGTATCAAAATATGTGACAAAATCTTTTAACTGAACTGGCGTAGAAGCTAAAAATGTTTACGCTGCCTAGGGGCCAAAGAGCTTAGCATGTGACATTAATTTGAACACTATACGTCTCGCATTGCTGAGATAAAAGGTTCTTAACAGTCAGGCAGACAGACTGACAGATGGACAACAAAGTAATCCTACATGAGTTCCGTTTTTACAGATTGAGGCACGAAACAAAATTGTTTTAATTTCAACCCAGAGAGTGACTTCACTGATAGACAATGCTTGTGATGTTATAACAGTGTCTTTGAATGTACAGTGCCGAGTATGGCATGCTGTGTGAATATGCTTATCAGCCACGCAACATGATATTCAGTATCCAGCGGGTGTCATTACAAGCGCTGCAGCTGCGACTACAACAAACACACAAATGGTCTAAATGTTTTGATAGTCATACATAGGCATGCGTAACTGTAAATTTAGTATAAAATGTAATATTAATCTGATGAACTGGCAGTAGAGGTTGCAAATAGTATACATACACTGAAGCGTCAGAGAAACTGGTATAGGTATGCGTATTCAAATAGAGATATGTAAACAGGCAGAACACGGTGCTGCGGTTGGCAAAGTGTGTGTAAGACAAGTGTCTGGCGCAGTTGTTTGATCGGTTACTGCTGAAACAATGACAGGTTATCAAGATTTAATTGAGCTTGGTGTTGTAGTCGGCACACGGACGATGGGACACAGCATCTCCGAAATAGCGATTATTTAGGGATTTTCCCATACGCCCATTTCACGAGTGTACCGTGAATATTAGGAAGCCGGTAAAACATCAGATCTCCGTCATCGCTGCGCCCGGAAAAAGATCCTGCAAGAAAGTGACCAACAACGACTGAAGAGGATCGTTCAACGTGACAGAAGTGCAACCCATACGCAAATTGCTGCACATTTCAATTCTGGGCCATCAACAAGTGTTAGCGTGCGAACCATTCAAAGAGACGTCATCGATATGGGCTTTCGGAGCCGAAGTCCACCTGTGTACCATTAATGACTGCACGACGCGAAGCTTTCCGCCTCTCCTGGGCCCGTCAACACCGACATTGGACTGTTTATGACTGGAAACTTGTTGCCTGGTCGGACGAGTCTCGTTTCAAATTGTATCGAGTGTATGTGTGGAGACAGCCTCATGCATCCATGGACCCTGAATGTCTGTAGTTCACTTTGGTGGACGCTCTGTAATGGCATGTGATATGAGACTTCTGATACGTCTAGATAGCACTCTGACAGGTGACACATACGGAAGCATCCTGTCTGATCACCTGCATCTATTCATGTCCATTGTGCATTCCAACGGACTTGGGCAGTTCCAGCAGGACACTGCGACGCCCCACACGCCCAGGACTACTACGGTGTGGCTTCAGGAACACTCTTCTAAGTTTAAACACTTCCACTGGCCACCAAATGCCCCAGACATGAACATTATTGAGCGTATCTTGGATGCCCTGCAACCTGCTGTTCAGAAATCTCCACCTCCTCGTACTCTTACGGATTTATGGACTGCCCTGTAGGATTCATGGTGTCATTTCTCTCCAGCATTACTTTAGACATTAGTCGAGTCCAAGCCATGTGGTGTTGTGACATTTCTACGTCCTTGCAGGGACCCTACACGATATCAGGCAGGTGTACCAGTTTCTTTGGCTCTTCAGCGGATATATTTACAGCAACCGACAAATAGTTCACCCACTTGTGAAAGAAATGTCAAGGGATAAAGATGTCAAGTTGTATATCAACAGTCCCTGCTGTGAGACAGTGTATGTAATAGTGACGAAGAGCAAAGGAAAAAAAGGATACTTATCTTGCAATTCCTTTTCCTTACAGCAGGGGCCAAGTCATTCCAGCAGTAGGCACTGACATGAAAGTAATGCTGTTCAGTCAAACTTCCTGTTTGAGCACCAATTGCTGTACACATGACAGTGTCAGAATGATATCGAATTGGGAGTTCTACTTGGCAGTAGTTGTAGAAAACCCTCGATTTAGTGACATTAAAGTAATATTATGCATGGATGAATTACTTAGAGTATGTGATGTGTCAGTTCTAAGGAAACTTGCACTCTCAGTCAGTGATACATACAACCTCTGTATGAGACTTCCTGGAACAGTGAAAATAAGTAACAACAGAGAGTGTATACATCCAGAGGAGCAGACATTTACATGTTTAATATATGCCAGCTGTGGATTACAACACGAGCTAGAGTGTCATCTAAGTTGGCATCCATACCACCAATGAATCTAGACAATGTGGAGTAATATGCTGGAGTTAGTTCACCAAACTCTCTGCCCATCAGAAGAAACCATAGCATTGCTCTACGGTGTTTGCTGTGCATCAGTGGAGGTGTGTATGTGTGATTCATCTTTACGAGATGTCGTCACAGAACTATGGTCTTATTTACGTTTTTTTAAACACATAGCTACATGGAATAGTTTGTATAGTTTAAGAACCCTATGTGTTTTATTTCTCTATTAAACCCCTGCATTCCAGTGTAAATGTATAGGTATCACCATGACTGATTGAGCGAAACAGCTTCACCAAACTGGATTAAGGTGATGAAGAATGGCTCATTACTTCCCAATAACGTGTGTACTTGATTATTGGGCCTTCTGACTGTGGGAAGATTAACATTTTCTAACACTTTTAACGCGTCATAAGAGAGTCTGCTTCGTATATGTGTATTTTTTTTCAAAGACTTTGTTTCAACTAAAATATCAACTAGTGTAGGATAATTTCATGGTATTGAAAGAGTATCATACCAAACGTTTATCGAATGCAGTGATATTCTATCGCCAGGAACAGTGAAGCCAAGTAGTGTACACAAATTTGATGACATTGCAGTGGAATATCAGGATTAGATCGGGAGATATTTCTTTTTTGGTTGCCTTATGGACGTCAACGTATTTTATTTGAGCCAGATATAGGACCAGTTTCAAACAGGACAATCATAATTTAAGGCATAGTGCGTGCGTCTACATGTTGATGGAAAAATCGAGACAATCATCGCTAAATTAAGGGAACTAGAAAGTCTTATCAAGATGTTGACTAGACATTGTGAAGCACTGAATGCTAGAATACAGCAATATGAGCTATATGTCAATGAGAAAATTGAAGACATCAACACAAAACTAATACATGTTTATAGATATATCAAGGCAATAGCCAAGGCACTTATTTCCTCATTACTTATTTCAATGTCCACTACATTTTGATTTACTATTGCTTTAACATTTTGAGTTACTACTGGAGTAATGGCCTCCAGTACCTGACAACTATTCTCACTTCTCTCATTGTGTACCACATTCTGGGTCATTACACCTTCTGGGTCAATACTGTATCAAACTTTTCACTTCCAACGTGTGAAATTCCTAATTTGCTTGTGATCATTAGCTGATGACTATGCTCAGTGCCCTCATTATTAACTATGCATATCTTGGTCTATTAGTTTCTTTAACCTCTTCATTACACTCTTCAATCACCCATGCTTTATTAGTCTCATCTTAATTTCGATTACTCAACACTCGTTTCTTGCTAGTCTTGCAAGGTTCGTAGGACATCTTCTGTGAAGTATGGAAGATACTGGCGGAAGTAAAGCTGTGAGGTTAGGTTGCCAGTCATGCTTGGGTAGCTCAGTCGGAAGAGCACTTATCTGCAAAAGGCAAAGGTCCTGAGTTTGTGTCACAGTCCGGCACACAGTCAAGAAGTTCCATTCAGGGCATACTCCGATGCAGAGTGAAAATTTCATTACATAGTGATATTCTTACCCAACACACAAATATATTTCCTCTCCCTTCTAACATTATTTGAGCTTCAGTTAACATTGCATACATGTCTCAATTCGTCATTAGTCAAATTCCATGAATATCTTTCTGAAACCAATGCGCAAGCAGAGTACCTGCTATCTATGACTTCGGAATCTCACCCATGGTAAAAGGAATTTTTGACTACTCTCATTCTCCTCTAGCAGAGTGTCTCCAATGTTTTTCAAATGCACTATATTTGTTGTGTTGGTTGGGATGTTTTCTGCGTCGGCAAATATATTGCTTGTTAGCTGCTCTTCATATCGTTGTTGTGATGCACCATCTTGTCCCAGATTATTACGTGGAAATGGTGGCCTGACCTCAATAATTTCAGGTTACCCTGTGGCCTAAGATTTCATTGATTTCGCCAATTTTGATTGGATCTTTCATCACAATTACTATGGTCAAATTGTTTTTCGTTTCCGTAGATTCTTTGTTTCCAAGGATGAATCATCTATTTCTGCCTCTGTAATGACATTTAGTGGCAAGGTATAGCTGGTGTCTCACTGCATGTCTGTTTTTTTCCAAATTGCTATTAAAACTGAGATCTCGAATTCCAGTGGTGCAGGTTATTTCGCTGTGGGTGGTTGTTCTGTCTGTGACTGTCATTGCTTTATTTACGCGATGGCTTATCGTCGTTTTCAAATTCAAGTTCTTGTAACGAACCTTGGAATGGTTCTCTATCATCCTTAAAACAACCCGCCATAATAATGTACATCACATCAAAAAAAGTTTTGTATCACCCCAGTTCCCAGAACTCCGGAAGATATACGTTGACTGTGGATATTGAATCAGAGACACAATTTCTTTGACTGTTCAAAGAGCCGCGCGGGATTAGCCGAGCGGTCTGAGGTGCTGCATTCATGGGCTGTGCGGCTGGTCCCGCGCGGATGTTCGAGTCCTACCTCAGGCATGAGTGTGTATGTTTGTCCTTACGATAATTTAGGTGAAGTAGTGTGTAAGCTTAGGGGCTGATGACCTTAGCAGTTAAGTCCCATAAGATTTCACACACACTCTTCAGAGATGTCACTAAACCCGCCCAAAAATGTAAAGAATCATCCATGAGCAGCGCCTATTAGACAGAGGGGTCAGACAGAAGATCAGTTCCAGTCATTCCATCAGGAAGGAGGTACATGGCTCGTGTTGTCTGTAGTTCAACCGTGCCTAGACGGTCAATACCGCGGTTCGATCGCGTCCGCATTATTACTCCGTGCCAGGAAGGGCTCTCAACAAGGGAGGTGTCCACGCGTCTCGGAGTGAACCAAAGTGATGTTCGGACGTGGAGGAGATACAGAGAGACAGGAACTGTCGACGATACGCCTCGTTCAGGCCGCTCAAGGGCTAATACTGCAGTGGATGACCGCTGCCTACGGATTATGGTTCGGAGGAACCCTGACAGCAACGCCGCCATGTTGAATAATGCTTTTCGTACAGCCACAGGACGTCCTGTTACGACTCAAACTGTTCCCAATAGGCTGCATCATGCGCAACTTCAGCCCCGAAGCCCATGGCGAGTTCCATATTTGCAACCACTACACCGTACAATGCGGTACAGATGAACCCAACAGCATCCGGAAAGGACCGCTCAGGATTGGCATCACGTTCTCTTCACCGAAGAGTGTCGCATATGCCTTCAACCAGACAATCGTCGGAGACGTGTTTGGAGGCAACCCGGTCAGGATGAACGCCTTAGACACACTCCAGCGAGTGCAGCAGGTGGAGTTTCCCTGCTCTTTTGGGTGGCATTATGTGAGACCGACGTACGCCTCTGGTCGCCATGAAAGGAGCCGTAACGGCCTTACGACACGTGAATGCCATCCTCCGACCGATAGTACAACCATATCGGCAGCATTTGGCGGGGATTTCGTCGTCATGGACGCCCCCATAGTACACACTCGTGAATGACTTCTTTCAGAATAACGACATCACTCGACTAGAGTGGTCAGCTTGTCCTCCAGACATGAACCCTATGGAACATGCCTGGGATAGATTGAAAAGAGCTGTTTATGGATGAGCCGGCCGGTGTGGCCGTGCGGTCTAGGCGCTTCAGTCTGGAACCGCGTGACCGCTCCGGTCGCAGGTTCGAATCCTGCCTCGGGCATGGATATGTGTGATGTCTTTAGGTTAGTCAGGTTTAAGTAGTTCTAAGTTCTAGGGGGCTGATGACCACAGATGTAAAGTCCCATAGTGCTCAGAGCCATTTGAACCATTTTGTTTATGGATGACGTGATCCACCAACCACCCTGAGGGATCAACGCCGAATCGTCGTTTAGGAGTGGTACAATCTGGACCAACAGTGCCTTGATGAACTTGTGGATAGTATGCCACGACGAATACAGGCATGCATCAATGCAAGAGAACGTGCTACTGGGTATTAGAGGTACCAGTGTGTACAGCAATCTGAACCACCACTTCTGAAATTCTCGCTGTATGGTGGTACAATATGCAATGTGTAGTTTTCATGAGCAATGAAAAGGGCGTAAATGATGTTTATGCTGATCTCTATTCCAGTTTTCTGTACGGGTTCCGGAACTTTTCTTAAGCACCATGTACTGAAAACCACGTCCCACATTTGAGGAATCAGACTGTTCAAAGGTCTTCAACATAATAATTCTGTATGTTCAAAATGACGTAATTCCTCCAGCTGTATTAAGGTGTCGGTTTTATTGGCAACTAGTTTCGATGTTGTTACAACATCATCTTCAGGCCCATTCTTGTTGACAGTAACCGTATGTGTCTATCACTAGTAATCACATACGGTTACTGTCAACAAGTATGGGCCTGAAGATGATGTAACAACATCGAAACTAGTTGTCAATAAAGCCAACATTTTAATACAGCTGGAGGAACTACGTCATTTTTAACATATATTATACCAGCTGACGTCCCAAGTCGTCCGTTTTAATTATGGATTTACGAAGATTAATAACTCTGTGGTTAATGTTATCTTGTGTCGTTTCTGACCAATAAACTCATAATAATACATGACAGAAATCACCGTAAGTTTGACATAATCGGTTTAAGGAACACATCCTTCTGACTGGTTCTCCCTTGAAATTACTACACATAAACTCTGATTTGTGACCAGTTGGCCATGTAGGTGGAAGCGAATAATCAAACTGTTGTAGCCACTCCCTTCAGCGAATCTTTCACTAACATTCCGAAAATTTTTAAACTTCCTAACAATGAGAAAATGCTTGTACTCAAATCCGTCATTCTTATCTGTGCCTGAATTTTCTCTCACACCACAAGTTGCATCCCAGCTGTCTTGTCTTATAAAGTATTGTGTTCATGCATGAGCTGTCTTGCATGCCCTAACTTTGCTTTCTCATCAAAATGTCCCAAAGGAAAACTGTCTCCCCTGTTATCATGGCCTGCCCAACTGATCTACTTTTTTGAATATGAGAAATCTGTTCATGTATTTTCTTAATCTCTTGTTTATGATTCTGACTGATTGTCTACAGAATCAGTAGAAGGAACTGGCTAAATGTAATCAGAATTTATATTAGAATTAGTCTGCAATTGTGTCATTCTTGCAGCCAGTTCCTCTACTTGTTTTGTAACTGTTGTGAAATTCTGATTAATCTTTGCAGACACAGTTTCTGTTTGTAGTTTGAACGTTTCTAATTCTTATGTATGCATATCACGCTGATTTCCTTGTTATTTCAGATGCAAAATTTGAGCCATATCTGTGTGCTGAAGTGTAGACTCTATTTTATTTATCTCAGAGTTGACACCTTCATGCACTTCTTTTCTAGTCTGCTTTATAACTAATTAAATTTCACCAAAAGTTGATCTTGTAGTTTTTCCTTATTTTCTTCTAGCCTCCTAGCAGTACTCTCTTCTAACCTCTTAGCAGTATTTTCTGCCTGGATTTTAAAATACTCTTCCTGTCTTTTATTACTTTCCTCTTGTCTTTTAGTATTCTCTTCTAATCTTTTGCTATTTTTCTTGAGCTCCTTCAACATGTCCAGGATTCTCTGTAGCAAGTTCCCAGCCATAGTATTACTATTCAGAGAGGAAGGGGCCACATTACTCTGCATAATTTCTGAAGGACCCTTCATGCCAAGTCCTACATTAGTACTGATAGATGAAGAAGCTGTCAGTTTGCACTGATGTCTTACATGCAAGACCAAAATCTTCAATCACTGAACTTGAGTGTTGTGACAGGTCACATCCTACAGAATTGTCGTCGAGTATGAAATCTCCTGCAGCGTTCTGATGTTCACCTCTAATTACCGAAAAGTGACTACTCTGATCATGTCCATCTGTCGTTATCGCACGTACCTAACTTGACTCACAAATCTCAGAAAGCCTTCGTCCACTCATCTTTTCTACATCTTATATCTCATTAGGAGCAGTTTCCCCTAAAACTTTAACACGTGATTTGGATCTCGTATTCTTGACATGGTAACACATACGTTGACAACAACGAATTAAAATAACAAATAGTCTTACACAATAAGCAAATAACTACTATACACAATTAATTACAAAACCACAAAATGCTACACAATGCACAAACTCTTATGTTATTAATAATGCATAGAAATATAATCAAAAGATCAAAGTGCATCAATAATCTTTCATTGTAAATGCAGTTACAGAACAGAGCCTTTTCATCTAGTGTGGGATCAAAAAACTACCAAAAGATCTTAAGACAGTGAAACTTTTAAACATAATTCTACTATTGTAACTGAGTGAAAATATGCCACTATTACGTTTTACTTAGGAACTGTGTGACTTTTGATTTCCGATTACAGTGTCGCCGATGGGTTTGTCGCCGTTGACATTGTGCAAATTTCACAATATTTCCTCGAAGCAACTGTCTGACAGATTCAGGTGGTTGAAACTTGTTGGTGACTAGGGCATCGGCTACAAACCTGTGAAGACTATTTACAACATATCTGCTGGCAAGGCTTGAAGAGTCACGTCATACATGTATTCTGATCTACAGGCGAATAGCACTAGCTACCCTACTTTTGAAAACGAACGTTTACTATGTACATTATTTTTAATGTGTGTAATACCAATTAATGTACACTGCATCTGACTATCTTTAATGAAACTGAAGTAAAGGACTGTTGTCAATAATAACGGTCAGGTCGGGTTTGTCATGAAACAATCACATGCAGTGAGTGGCTAACTGTTATGGGTATCGAAAATTACTGAAAACACGTCTATTGAATGATCAGTGGTGCGCCCGTTCTGGCACACCAAATCATTGGCAGTACTATCCATTACGCGACTGTACTACGACCTTTGCTACCCCTGTTGTGATCTGCCGGCGGGTATTTGCGGTAGGGAGGGGAGTTGGACTCGCTACGAGGTGCTAGGACGTGCTTGAGGGGACGACCGGGCAAACACGTGGGCACGGGCAGCGGTGGCGCGGCCGGTCTACCTTGCAAGACGGTCGCCAGTTTGTGGTGGACCTGTGTGATGTCAGCTTCGGGCGCTGCTCGTCGCCTTACTTTGAGGCCTGTTCTCTAGGAGAGACGCATCTCTCGAGACCATCTCGAACAACGCTCTCCGTCGTATGTGTAAGTGGTTTTGGTGCATTCGCTTGCCGGCCGAAGTGGCCGAGCGGTTCTAGGCGCTACAGTCTGGAACCGCGAGACTGCTACGGTCGCAGGTTCGAATCCTGCCTGGCATGAATGTATGTGATGTCCTTAGGTTAATTAGGTTTAAGTAGTTCTAAGATCTGGGGGACTGATGACCTCAGAAGTTAAGTCCCATAGTGCTCAGAGCAATTTGAGTCATTTTTTGCCTTCGCTTCGTCAAACGATTTGCGTTGCAGCGAGTGAACTCTTTGGTCGGTTGGTTCTAATGTGCGTGTCGCCGAAGTAAGAGCAGCCGGCGGAGTCTGTGTGACTGTGTGCAGACCAGCAGTTACTACTTGCTTTAAAATCCGCTGGTTGGATGGCTATTAAAAGGCAGATTAGCAAGAATGCGTGTGTATGATTTTGGGTTTATTGCCGTCAAGCAACGTCTCTGGTATATTGCTGAAAAAGCAAAAAAAAATTTGCAACCAGTTACTCAGTTATTAGTAAAACTTGTTCATTGTAAAGCTACCCAACTATATGTACTTCCTTATATACGAGTACGTGCACTTATTGAATGCACGCACTCAGCAGTAATTGGTTTGTGCATTTGATTGTTTATCGATTTCTTAACGTATATTAATTGATGTTTGGTTGGTGTTTGCCGTGTCTTCTGCGGTCTTTTGGTGTTCCAGTTCTGCGGGTTGGGGTGCGTGGATGCGGCGCCACGTCCCCCTTCGGTGTACAGAGGCTGTGACGTGCCGTCTAATGGAAAGTGACACCCAGTTGGGCCCTGAATTTTGTGTTGTTTGGACAGCTGGTCTGCTGCTTCCTGCATTTAAGTCATCTTTGGCCAGGGCAGCCAGGGGTCACTGCCCGTTTGATAAACATAACCTATTTCATTTACTGTTTTTTTTAAAAGTTGTTTTTAAATATGTTGAGTATGAACTGTAATTATAGTCACGTGTTGTGCTGGTTGGGGTTTTGGGGTTGTACAGTAACTGATGCTTTTGATAAATCTCACTCACATTGTAAATTTAAAAAAAAATAATTCTGTGCCATTTTTTTAAAATCAGCTTCATACTGTAATTTATTTGAAATCTCTGTGGGTCATCTCTTTAAGTCTGTTGGTAATTATTTTTTATCTGCTGCCTTGCTTGAGAAGAAAGATATCTGTAATATTTTTAAAAGATGCTCACGTTGATTGTCTCTTACTTGTTTTGAATAAGCAATGATTTTGGTAGTTGTTTAAGAAGTGACTTTACAGGGCCATGATTTTCCATCCTAAGTGTACCCCTCATCCCCATTTTCTAAGTTACATTGAATTTATATGAAGATTTTGCAAATGAAAACTGCTTTTAATTTTGCATTGAGAAGTGCATTCCGGCCCTACAATAGATTATTACCTTATCAACAGATAGCTCTTATCTGTCTGCATGCTTCAAGAATATGAAGTGGCGAACTGCATGTATGTGAATAAAAAAACACTGCATGGCAAACTGTCTTATCCAGTTTGCTTTTAAACTACACTAGCAAATTAAACTTTTGCTATCTTTTTTAAAGATACAACTCACTGTCCAAGCCATAGTGCTAGGTGTGACAGTGTAAATTTAATCACGGTTTCTTTTCACTTAACAATAAGGATTCGCTTCACTGAAATATTTATAGAAGAATAAAAGGATCTTTTGAAATTAAATGAAATCCTTCTACTGACACACAAGTGACTCGTATTAACATGAACTATAATTTTTCCTCAACACTGAAATACACTATAAAAATTACTTTTACACACAATTATGAGAAATTTACTATTGATTTCCTAATGACATACTTTTTAATTAACATTAAGGGATACAGACAATTATAATGCCCAAAATATGATGGATAGTTAGCTCTGGATACCAACATGCAGATACACAATGAAATCTTCACACTACAATAATTATTCAGCTAGCGCTTGCAGCATATAAACTCAGAGCCATCTCTATGTACAATCCTATTAAAATCTTAGACTCTCTCTGACACTCACTCACTCACCCAAGCTCTACTCAACAATACAAGCTATGACAGCCAAAGAATGCTCATGTGTTCAAGCATGAGAAGACGCTTATAGTGGTAAACATACCAAACAAACTGATGTCTCTCACGACTAAGTTTTACATGGCAAGAACCCTGAGAGTATTTTTGATGATTTTTCATCACTATAAGAACTGATCACCAATGAAACATAACTGACTTTGAAGCATATGGAGATGATACTGGTGAGGAAATTAGAAATGATGGCTTAATGAAACTCACTGTTGATACAGTCGGGGTTTGTATGCTGATACAATCATATTTTAAGTCTTTGGTGGCAAAAGCTGAAATTAATAAATTTCTATATAGTTACTTGAGACCATTTAGAATTCAGAAGACAATGCAACAAAATACAGTCATACTGGACAAACTTATTGTGAAAAGTCTCTTGGGCTTTATCGTGTGAAGAACATTAAATTGTATCATCGTTGTACGAATGAAAATGAATGGTGTTGCACGAAAAATTCCTTAATATTATGCCTATATTATGATGTGACAGACAGGTTGTGTATATTTTCCAACGAAGTAGTATAAGGAACTGGTTGAGCATGCAAGCATCGATCAGTTTAATGAGCTTTCAGAAACAGAGAAAGAGTGTATAAACATATTGTGTGTGTGCAAACCAAATTTATGATGAAAATCAATATGTAATAAGCTGGGCGAAGATGTACTTAAAGCTAAATATTGCTATGGTGTTAATACTAAGTTTTTTATAAGATTTTGACTTTTGCGTGATACTCATCTGTTCTCTCTCTGTGTTTGCAAGGTGCCAGAATGGGGCATTATGTCACTGTGACATGGGAGCTGTCTGTGTGTGAACAACATGACTCAGAGCGGGACTCTTAGACAATCTTCAATTTTGCAGACTATATTTAGTCTGTCAGGTTGTTTACAATGCTGAGTATTCACTAGTGCATATTAATGGTTCAGATAAATTACAACAATGCTAAATGAGTATATCGTTAATTCATATTCTAAGGTATTTATGTAATTAGATCTGTCAACTGTTTGCCACAAACATAGCTGTGCTCCCTTTTATTTTATTAATTATTTTCATGCATATGTAAACGGTGTTAACTTATATGTATGAAACACTTTAATCCCTGAGGAACGCATAGAAGACTTAAAAAAACAACAAAAAAACGGAAAAATTCCACACGCACACACAAACAAACACACACACACGCGCGCGCGCGCGCGCGCGTTCGCGCCTACATATAAGGTTAATTATTTTATTTTTGTGGTCCCAAACGCTTTTTCCTTGTTACATTTTTCATCCATTTTTGTCTTTCTTTTCAGATTTCCAGATTGGTTCTGTAGGTGTTTTTTTATTTGCAAATGTTGTCTTCTGATAGCTAAATGAAATGATAATATTGTCTAACACAAGTTTCTGAATGCCACATCATGGGTTACTTATTCCCTACCATATTCTGGGTGTCTGATGTATCTACTGGCATCCTTCATGAATACGTTAACGAAGAATTTAAACATCGTAAGTAGTTCTTAAAACACTATGTCTTTTAAGTAACCCCAAAAACAAAAGAACCCAATGATAGAGACCAGAAGCTCATCCAGGCCAAGATCTTGCTGTCCCACGACCTGTCTATCGATTTGGGAAACAATGGTTTAAATGAAAGTGGAGCCCCATCGCGCATGAACATATTCTGATTTAAGAGTAGTGGAACGTGTTACAGCAAAACATTTAAATATTCCATTAAAAATTTACTGTTTGATTCTATAGTCAGTGTTCCATGGAAAACGGAAGAACCAATTAATCTCTTCTGAATTATGGCAGCTGTAAGTACATGTTAATCTGTTGTTGACGTTTTGTTTACAAAACATAAAAACAAAAAGACAGGAATGAAACATGTAAGAGTGTGTGAACTATGGAAAAAATGACTGTTTGTATATATGAATTTCTTTGCTTCTTTTCATGTGCTCTAGCTATTCCCCAATGGTTTCCCATATTATTTAAGGTCCTGTATACTGTGGCTACATTTTATTGATGATGTGATTACTTTCATTCTGTTAATATGCAAGATGGTGATACTTGTCTACCATATAAACACAAATGAGAAATTTCGTTCTCCTCAATAAACATTTTGTTAATCATAAGGATGCATGATTAATGACTGATGGACAAAATAGAGTAGAATATGCTGATCTACTTTCTTCTGTAAAAAAGGAAAAAAATAATAGGTGAGTAGCTGATTAGTTTATATACACTTCTGATTATTTTGTAACTTTGTTTCTTAAAAGTCAAAATATACATTTGTTTTTTATGCAGAAACCGAGCCTGTGCACTAAAAGTGTACCTAAAAATTAATAGCAGAATGCACGCTAATTTCTATTGTCGTCTGTCATGGATACCTGCTGTAAATAGTTGTGATTTTCGTCTTTTTTTAATCGACATGTTATTGAAAATACAATGCTTTCATTACAGGGTGTGCACAAAATCTGGGTACATAGGGAATCGTTATAAATGAGAATAAAGAGCGTTTTAGTTGCTTTAATGTTAATAAATAATATTTTAAATGATTTCCGTGATTTTCACTGCATAATTTGATGCGCTTTACAAGAATAAGGTTAACTCGATGGATTAGGTCTGAATTGCTGTCGATTTTAGCACACTGACTGGTAATGCGTTCTTAAGGCGGTTTAAGTTTGTAATCTTCATCGAGTAAATTTTCTCTTTCAGCATATCCAGATAAAGAAACCGAGGAAAGAAATGTCTAGCGAACGAAGGGAGCACTTCAAACGACCTCTTCTCCCAATCTAGCGAGGAAAATTGTAATTCAATCAGCTGCAGAAAAACTGGGAGGTGCTCCATATTGCTTAAACCAGTCTGGGAGTCCCTCACCCAGATGCTCAATTTGAGGCACATATTTGTCTCTAAGCATTTTCGGATAAGTCTCGTCCATTACGTGTTCATCACAGAAGAAAGAACCACTCAACAGCATCACCTTTTAGCAGCTCTGCTATTTGGATAGACTCATCCAATGTGGACTGCATTGAGACCAGAATCGAATAGTTTGTCTGTTTACTTTACTATTATCATGTAACACAACTTCATCACAGAACAAGAGGCAGTCCTTAGTAAAACTGAGTTTTTCACCCAATTTATCTGCAGATCATTCACACATCTGCATGAGTCTATAGGGGTCATCTTCACTTAAGTCATGCAATACCTGTAACATGTACGGATGAAACCTCCCCTCTGCCAGGATTTTGTGGTTGGTTGACCTTGGAACACCAACTCCGCGGCCAATTTCGTCTGAAGTCTTTGGTCGTCTGGAACTGGATTTCTCCAACACACTACTTGTTTCTTTACACTAGGTGATTAGTTTCCCGACGGCAGTAAAACAAATAGGTTGACGATGAGGGTGTCGAAACATTCTTCTCGTCCAATTAAGAGTACCAACTTCATTCGGCCTTCTTTAGGCACAACCATCATTCAATCTGGAAAACACTAAAATTTATTGGAATTATTAGTATTTATTTTATCATTATTTATTTATAGAATATGCAATATTGATTACAATTTATTAGAACTCCCAACGTACCCAGACTTTGCGGACACCCTGTAGTAGCGATTGTTGCTGATTGGCGTGAGTGCTTATTGTGGCGCCATGGCGGTCGAAGTACAGTGCTAGACATGCAGTAGAATTCAGATGATGGACTTGCCGGCATGCTTCCGACCTACTGGCTAATTTGCTTTCTCGGTATTCCCACCACGCTCTTAGAGCTACGATTTCAATGTGAAAAGATTGATGCCGTGTGTTGACATGGAGAATATTGCTGAAACCGAGTGTATTTAAAAGGGTTTGAAATGATTAATGATTTGGGTAATAAATCTAGTTTTTCATCCGCTAAGAATCACTGCTCTTAATCGAATGTGTCATTATCTGCTTCCTAAAACTATCAGTAAATGTGATAAATATATCATTAACTATTGGAGTGGAGAGAGGCAGCGTCGTCGTTATACGGCACACATCGCAGTAAGTTTCTTTTCCAAATCACATCTACATACGTACTCTACAAGCCATCATACAGTGCATAGTACAAGGTACCTTGTATCACTGATAGTCATTCCCTTTCCTATTCCAATCGCAAATTGAGTGATGCAGCACGACTATATTCTTCCATACGAGCTCTCTTTTCCCCTATCTTTGCAGTTATTATAGGATATGACAGTGTGTTTTTACTTTTGTTATAATTTCATTCCTCTCCCCCCATAAGGGGCTGCCAGTAGTACTACATTTCGGTCTTGACTCATGGAAATTAAAAAATATACCAAGAATAAGAAATATCATTAGGACTTTCTCAATTTTAAATTAAAAATCTGAGAGGAGCAGCTAAAAAAAGGAAACAAAACTATATACACTGCAAAAACGCATCGCAGTGGTGAAATTCTTCATCTACATCTACATCTACAAGGTTACTCTACAATTCACACTTAAGTGCGTGGCAGAGGGTTCATCGAATTAGTTTCGTACTACTTCCCTACACCTAAATCTTTCCGTTCTAGCTCTGATTTATTTTATTTTATTTTATTATGATTCTCCCTACGTAGGTGGGTGTCAACAAAATATTTTCGCGTTCGGAAGAGAAAGTGGTTGATTGAAATTTCGTCAATACATCTCGCCTCAAAGAAAACCGCCTTTGTTTCAGTGAATGCCACCAGAACTCGCATATCATATCAGTGACACACCCACCCCTGTTGTGTGATAACACGAAACGGGCTCCTCTTCTTTGCACTTTTTCGATTTCCTCCGTCAATCCTACCTGGTAAGGATCCCACACAGCGCAGCAGTATTCCAGCAGAGGACAAGTGTAATGTAGGCTGTCTCTTTAGTGGGTTTGTCGCATCTTCTAAGTGTCCTGCCAACAAAGCGCAGTCTTTGCTTCGCCTTTCCCACAGTATTATCTATGTGGTCTTTCCAATTAATTTAAGTTGCTCGTAATTGTAATTCCTAGGTATTTAGTCAAATTGACAGCCCTTAGATTTATCACATACCCAAAATTTATCGGATTTCTTTTAGTACCCATGTGGATGACCTCGCACTTTTCTTTGTTTAGTGCCAATTGCCACTTTTCGCACCATACAGAAATTCTCTCTAGATCATTTTGCAATTGGAATTGATCCTCTTATGATTTTACTAGAGGGTCAATTACAGCGTCAATTGCAAACAATCTAAGGGAGCTGTTTCAGATTATCATCTAGATCATTTATGTAAATCAGGAACAGCAGAGGGCCTATGACACTAGCCTGAGGAACGCCAGAAATCACTTCTGTTCTACTCGATGATTTACCGATTATCACTACGAACTGTGACGTCTCTGAGAGGAAATCGCGAATCCAGTCACACAACTGAGACGATACTCCATATGTACGCAATTTGATTAATAGTCGCTTGTGAGGAACGGTATCAAACGCCTTCTGGAAATCTGGGAATATGGAATCTTTCTAAGATCTCTTGTCGACAGCACTCATTACTTCATGGGAATAAAGAGCTTTCTTCTGAGAAAAAATTACTGGAACACAGTACTTTCATGCAAAACCTGAAAGATCTGTACTGGGTAAGACGTATTTTTGGGGGAGAGTAAATGTTCCATAGACTAAGGGGTTTGGGTAGAAAAAACATGGGGTTCAATTAGGAGAACTATGGTGATGAAGGTAGGGGCTGGGGTCGATAGTGAGAATATAGACGGTGGGAAACGCAGAGGATGAGTTTGGTGTGTGGGTGGGGCAGTGCTAAGAGGAGGAAAGGGATTGTGATACATGGAGAGGGGAAATGTGAGAGGAGGCCCAGTGTGGAGTGGGTTAGGTGGGAAAAGTTAAAGTTGGTCGGAGAGGCAAATACCGTGGCAGATCACGTTGTGTGGCAGAGGGGCTTGGTTGAAGTTTCGTTGAGGCAGGATATGGAGTGTGTGTAGAAGTAGGGATGGTGGGATGTATTTGCAAAGGCATGGTGTTTTGATCAGAGAGAAGAAAACAGGGCTATTGGAATCTGGAATCTTGTTTGTGGATAGTATAGGAGATGCAGAGGTGTTCGATGTTGATAGGAAGGTGTGGGAATACTGTAGAGAATCCATGTGGGAGAAAGTAAACAGGTGTGGAAAGCTAGACGGAATGCGTGGTTCAAGGATTTGGAGGGACTTGTAGAAATTTGGTGTGACAGAGGCACATCTTATATTCGTATAGAAGAGGATGATTCAGATCACGGTTTTGTAGGCGTGTAGAATAGTGGTGGGGGTGTAATCTTTTGGCCTGTTAGCTTTAGTTGATTCTAAGGTTCCAGTAAATAGTCTTCAAGGGTTTACCGCTGGGTGACGTTGTGCAAATTCCACAACATTTCCTCGGAGCAACTGTCCGACATCTTCAGGTGGCTGGATCTTGCTGGTGGCTAGGTGCGACTGACGGCAGTTGTTTTCTTTCTTACAGCTTATCACTATTGTTGGCTGCAGCTGGAGTACTACAAGTAATGCCAGTATTAACTGTGTGAGTTCACTGTCCGCCAGATTTACTCACACTTCCACTTCAGACACTCAAATCATTTTAATACTAGTTTTCATATTAAATTGTTATTTCTTAGGTAACTATGATGTAATTCATACTGTAAGTGTGAAACCCTGGTCCGATGTAAGAGACGTCCTGATGGCCTTAATTGAATCGGGTTAAATAAATACATTGTAAGAAGTTTTTGCAACATGTCGATATTTTAGCGATATATGTATATATAAAAAAAGAAAATGAACAGTGTATGTCACACTTTCGTGTCTTCCTATTGATGGTGACAAATGTCAGTTATCAGAAACAGCATATGACAAAAATTCTGAAAAATTGTAATAATAAAAGAACGTGTCATAACAGCGAATTATGTGCTATTAGAGTCGTGTCGCGAATCGAGCTATTCCGCCAATCTTTCAAGTGTGCTTATCCTGGGCTGGAGGGCGTCCGCTGGCGATTTCTAAGAGGTTTCTGGCGAGCTTCTTTCTTGCAGACAGTCCGCATAGGAGGCAGGTGGTGCCTCACAGGAAAGCATGCGGGATGTGCGGAACATCAGAGTGTCGGATTGGCTGCGCTTTCGACGACGGGCGCGCGGACTGCGTTCCGCCATAGCTGGTGTTATATCGGGAAGAGGGGCTTTATTCACCGTTCCTTAATGACTAGTGCTGCAAACCGCCGTCTGTGCCAGAGTTCTACTCTACGTGCTGCCATGGAACTGCAAGTTGCGTATTTGCCTATCTCTATTAATATCTGGTAAAAGGCTTTCGAAGTGGTTGCTTATACCCTATGTGATCAAAAGTATCCGGACACCTGGCTGAAAAGACTTACAAGTCTGTGGCGCCCTCCATCGGTAATGCGGGATTTCAATGTACTGTTGGCCCATCCTTAGCCTTGATGACAGCTTCCACTCTCGCAGGCATACGTTCAGTCAGGTGCCGCAAGATTTCTTGGGGAATGCCAGCCCATTCTTCACGGAGTGCTGCACTGACGAGACGTGTCGGTGTCGGTTGGTGAGGTCTGGCACGAAGTCGGCGTTCCAAAACATCCAAAAGGTGTATTGTAGTATTCAGATCAGGACTCTGTGCAGGCCTGACCATTACAGGGACGTTATTCCCGTGTAACCACTCCACCACAGGCCGTGTATTATGAACAGGAGCTCGATCGATCTGAAAGATGCAATAGTCATCCTAGATTTGCTCTTCAAAAGTGCGGAGGAAGAAGGTGCTTAAAAATCAATGTAAGCCTTTGCTGTGATAGAGTCACGCAAAACAACAGGGGGTGCAAGCTCCCTCCATGAAAAACACGACCACACCATAGCGCCACCGCCTCTAAATTTTACTGTTGGCACTACACACGTTAGCAGATGACGTTCACTCGGCATTCGCCATACCCACACCCTGCCATCGGATCGCCACATTGTGAACCGTGATTCGTCTCTCCACACAACGTTTTTCCACTGTTCAGCCGTCCAGTGTTTACGCTCCTTACACCAAGCGAATGAAGTAATGAGTGCTGTCGATAAGGGATCTCAGAAAGATTCCATATTCCTAGATTTCCAGAAGGCTTTTGATACCGTTCTTCACAAGCGACTATTAATCAAATTGCGTGCATATGGAGTATCGTCTCAGTTGCGTGACTGGACCCGTGATTTCCTCTCAGAGAGGACACAGTTCGTAGTGATAGACGGTAAATCATCGTGTAGAACGGAAGTGATATCTGGCGTTTCGCAAGGTAGTGTCATAGGCCATCAGCTGTTCCTGATTTACATAAATGATCTAGGTGATAATCTGAGCAGCCCCCTAAGATTGTTTGCAGATGATACTGTAATTTACCGTCTAGAAAATCATCAGACGATCAATCCCAATTACAAAATAATCTAGAGAGAATTTCTGTATGGTGCAAAAAGTGGCAATTGGCAATAAACAAATAAAAGTGCGAGGTCATCCACATGGGTACTAAAATAAATCCTATAAATTTTGGGTATACGATAAATCGAACAAATCTAAGGGCTGTCAATTCGACTAAATACCTGGGAATTACAATTACGAGCAACTTAAATTGGAAAGACCACATTGATAATATTGTGGGGAAGGCGAAACAAAGATGGCGCTTTGTTGGCAGAACACTTAGAAGCTGCGACAGATCCACTAAAGAGACAGCTTACATTACACTTGTCCGTCCTCTGCTGGAGTATTGCCGCGCGGTGTGGAATCCTTACCAGGTAGGATTGACGGAGGACATCGAAAAAGTGCAAAGAAGGGCAGCCCGTTTCGTGTTATGGTGCAATAGAGGTGAGAGTGTCACTGATATGATACGCGAGTTCTGGTAGCAGTCACTGAAACAAAGGCGGTTTTCTTTGCGGCGAGATCTATTTAAGAAATTTCAGTCACTAACTTTCTCTTCCGAATGCGAAAATATTTTGTTGACACCCACCTACGTAGGGAGAAATGATCATCATATTAAAATAAGAGAAATCAGATCTCGAAACGAAAGATTTGGGTGTTCCTTTTTCCCACGCGCCATGTGAGAGTGGAGTGTTAGAGAAGTAGTATGAAAATGGTTCGATGAACCCTCTGCCAGGCACTTAAGTGTGAATTGCAGAGTAACCATGTAGATGTAGATGTAGATGTAGAAGCGAGGCGTCGTTTGGCATTTACCGGCGTAATGTGTGGCTTATGGGCAGCCGCTCGACCATGAAATCCAAGTTTTCTCACTTCCTGCATAACTGTCATAGTACTTGCTGTGGATCCTGATGCAGTCTGAAATGCCTGTGGGATGGTCTGGGTAGAAGTCTGCCTATGAGACATTGCGACCCTCTTCAACTGTCGGCGGTCTCTGTCAGTCAACAGATGAGGTCGGCCTGTACACTTTTGTGCTGTACGTGTCCCTTCACGTTTCCACTTCACTATCACATCGGAAACAGTGGACCTAGGGATGTTTAGGAGTGTGGAAATCTCGCGTACAGGTGTATGATACAAGTGATACCCAATCACCTGACCATGTTCTAAGTCCCTGAGTTCCACGGAGCGCCCCATTCTACTCTCTCACGATGTCTAATGACTACTGAGGTCGCTGATATGGAGTACCTGGCAGTAGGTGGCAGCACAAGTTTGTTTTTTGGGTGTCCTGATACTTTGGATAACATAGTGTATTTAGCTGTGCAGTAGCGCTGTTATGTCTGCAATTACGACACTTTATGCCAGCTGAGTGTCTTGCAAGCAGCGCTAACTTGGGTAAAGTGCGCTGGCTGAGCGGGCCTCTGTGAGAACTGGATACCCACTTTTTTATATCTTGATGCTTAAATCACCTGGTTTGTTTGACAAAGTTCAACTTGCCGTTATAAAGTTTCCTTCTAATTACAAGCTTGCTGTTTACAGCGTTGATCCTTTGGTGAGAGAAGTGAATAAGGACATGCGACCTTATGTTCAGTCAATTTTGGCGTTGTGGGCAATGTAAATTTTTTGGTGTGACTTACCGTTTCACCTGTGTTCTTTGCGGGTGCCCCTCATGGAGATGGCCCAGACTGGGCTCTCTAAGGTATTAATGGGATTGTTTTATTAAGCCCGGGAGTGCGGGTTTTGCAACCCAAAATTCTATGCTTTTTGTGAATGCAGAAAAATTGTGTTAACTTATAACAGTTCTCTGTTATGTCACCCGGTACCTGGAACTTCTTACTTGTCCTTTCTTATACTGTGAAACAGGGTGGTACTGAAGGAAGAAGAAGCACTAATCCCTAAATCTGACTCCCAGAGGGTGAGATTCAGCTGTTTGTTCCCACGCTATACTCCTTGTGTTAATGTATTGGGTTTGGAATAATAGTCTTGTGTATGTTTTAGAGCCAGTTAATGTGGCCTTCTTGACCGTGTTCTAGCACCCGCTGCAAACCGGTTGCAAACCAGGAGATTGCTCAGGGTATTTTGTAAAAGCTTCATGTTCGAATTTCTTTTAGAGTTGTTGTATGTATCTTCGCTTAAAACATTCTTTAAATTTATTTAAATGTCACTGGATATGCACAGTTAAGGTTCAGCTAGCTATTATTGTGAGTTTATGTAAATTAGTTCACGAACTGCTAAAAGGTTTTAAGTGTTGTTGGTTTTATTTAAAGGCACACACCGCTAAGATTACGTAATTTACGTCCAATGCTCACTGGTGTGAAGTATATTGGTAAATTGCACCATATGTAAGTATTTGTTTTGCAGTGCTCTCAATTTGCGCATTGGTAACTACACCCTTTGGTTTTGAGGACCATCCTTTGTAAGTTTGCTGTTTTGGTGAGTTATATGGAATAAATTGTAGTTCAAATGTGAGTTAATGTATAATGTTCAATCCCTTTTTGCCCAGGCTTTCCTTGTCGTTAGTAGCACCAATATTTAGTCATAACAATATAATAAACATAATAAAAAATCTAACTGACCGTTTACGCAGATCACATGAGGCGGTGGTGTTCAGGGCTGCTGTGTTCTACCGTAAGGTACGCGTCATCTGCCGCTGATTAACCGGCGCGGTCTAGCAGCTGCAAAAGCGAGCCTCCACCCAACGTTCTTCACGTGATCTGTATATAAAACGATTAAGAGTTGCAAATAACACGTGCAGTATGTAAAGAAACATCATACTGTGTATGAAGACCTTAAACGGATCTTGTTCACAATCTTTTTTGCGTCGCTAAGTATTCAGAATGGACAAATGCTAAAACTACGTCATTTGACTTATGCTTGAACTGTTAACCATGTCTTGACGTTGTCAGTAAAACCTCCACTGAAGAACATTTCTTTCTGCTTAGGCTAAGATATGGTGAAAGCGATTAATAAAAAAAAAAAAAAAAGCTATGCGAAGCAGAGCGCGAGCGGGCGTCACAGCGATTCAAGTCGGCCGTCTAAGGCGCATGGCCTTCGCTGGTTGGTCAGCCAACATGGCGCAACTGCTGGCATTCCGCTTCACGTGGTGCTTGCCGAAGCTGAAAGACGCATATATACATGAAGTGTATTAGCAGCTGCGAATACGAACAACCATCAGCTGTATAAGGAAATGACGATGATGAAAATTCGTCCCAGAGCGGGATTCGAACCAGGATTTCCAGCTCTACGCGAGCGGTCGCCTTTACCGGTTTGGCTGTTCAAGCACGACTCACGGCCAAATACAAACTTCCTTACGTCGTCGCCCCTGCGTCACAACCTGTGGTTGTACCAACATTATGTAATTCTCCTACACGAGAGGACATTCTCGTTGAAAGTCGCTGCCTGGTATTGAGCATAAATACGATATTTCGGTGACCGTGTTAAAGTAAACGATGCACTGTACCTTCGGAAATGATTGTTCGTACGAAGGAACAGGCATTGCGGCGACTACAGCCGTTACGAAATACATTAAAAGGTATTCGCCGTAGCGAATACAAACAACCATTAACTGTATAAGGAAATGACGATGATGAAAATTTGCTCCGGTCTGGGGCTCGAACCTGGATTCCCACTGCACGTGAGTGGTCGTCTCAACCCTCTTGGCTGCTCGTGCACAACTAAAAGCCGGACACAAACTTCCATACGTCATCGCTCCTGTGTCGCAATCTACACTCGTACAACAATATTTAATACTAGTACAGGGGAGGACGTTTTAATTAAACGTGTCGGCGGATAAATACGAATTACAGTGCCTGTGTTTTTAAGAACGATGAGTCATTCTTCATAATAACACAGCCTCTGCAATATTGTACACATTTTTCTGTGAACTTTACCTTGTCAACATAAACACAAGCAAATTATTCGCTCAGGGACACGACAGATGGCGTTCTTTAAGCATTCTGTCTACTCCTTTCATCTTTTTTGAAAAGTTGCAAACACCAACACAAAACAGAAAATTGTAATCAACATTCTTTTAGGTATTCATATAGAATACAATAGAATACGATGTTATTCTCTCACGTGGAGAACGATGAGCGCTGTCTTGCTTTTATAGCTCCTAGCCCTCGCCGGCTAGACAGCAGTTAGTGTCGGATACCCTAAGGAGGACCGCTACACAGCGGCTCCGAGCGTCAGCTGCTCATACACGCTTAAAATTATTGAACTATATGGAAAAAACGTAAATTAGTTACAAACTACGGCGTGCACACACTTTTTTCAACATGTAAACGTCACTACAGATATTCGGATTTAGATTATGACATGTTCGATATGGCTGCCATCACTGGCCATGATGTGGCGCAGACGAAAAATGAAATTCATCATGACCCGCTGAAGTGCCGGAACAACGATGCATTCGATGACCTCCTCAGTGGCTGTTTTCAACTCAGTGATGGTTTTGGGGTTGTTGGTGTCCACCTTGTCTTTAATATAACCCCGCCAAATGGAGCCGCATTTATTCAGATCCGGTGAATACGGCGGTCAAGTAGAAGGGTCGGTAAGCACAGGCACGATAGCATCAGAACCATGTTACTGCGCATCAATAACAATTGCATTTGACATTCAGTCAAAATATACTTGATGCATCGCACGACATCAAAAAGAAAAAAATAAGTAAAAAAAAGAAAAAAGAGGTTCAAATGGCTCTGAGCACTATGGGACTTAGCTTCTAGGGTCATCAGTCCCCTAGAACTTAGAACTAATTAAACCTAACTAACCTAAGGACATCACACACATCCATGCCCGAGGCAGGATTCGAACCTGCGACCGTAGCGGTCGCGCGGTTCCAGACTGTAGCGCCTAGAATCGCTCGGCCACCCCGGCCGGCTACGGCAGTCATTCGAGGTCTATGTCAGTGGCCTATGGGTAACCCAGAACCGGAATGCAGTCCCTAAAGTCCTCCTCTACGACATCAAACACTGTCCTGCTTCGATGGGATCGAACACGGTCTTGCGTAAACCACATCTTGTCAAAATCAGTGTCACTTTGGATAATGGAGATGAAATCATCTTGCAAAACTTTCATGTACCGTCCAGTGGTCACTGTGCAATCAACTAATATCGCACCGATTATTCCGTGACTGGACATTGCGCTCCACGCAGTCACCCGTTGAGGATGAACATACTTCTCGGTCGCAAAATGAGGATTCTCAGCCCCCCACGGGTGCATCGTTGCACAATTAACGCAGCACGTCCACCTTGGGTGGCAATTTTCGAAGAGGAGTTTCCGACCACTCGGAAGGCCACAATGTTACCCCTATCAAATTCACCCAATTGGCTAGAGGGAGCATGAGTGCGGATTTGGTTGCCTGCTTTCTTCACACGTTTGCACCACAATGAATCTGCTGGCTGTGAGCGTTGGCTATTAAAAGGTAGACACAGATGGCGCTCTGGTAGTTATACCACTACGCTATCTGTTGGCTGACGACGTTGAAACCATTATCGGAACATCTACCATTCTCCAGGTGATGTATGGTGTCATCGGATCAAAATCGACGTCGTCTTTCCAAGTCTACTAGAAATTTTTATTTCCCGCAGTGTGTTTGTGAACAGACGTACAATTTCCGCCTATCACTATCTGATCAAGAGAATGCGGCCGTCTAATACATGCCGAGATTTTTGACTGTAGCGTTCATTCAGATTCAGTAATAGGTTTTTAATTTAGTGTGAAAAAGATCAGTGATAAGACTGGCTGTTGATATTGCTGTCCTCAATAAAAGTGAGAATTACGATAGCTTATAATTAAGTGAACGAACGATCACAGGATATGGACTGAGGGTTCATAGAAAGGTGAAAATAGTGAAAAGTAGCAGACATGAGGCTAGTGATAAACTAAATATCAAAATTAGGGACTACACAGAAGACGAAGCGAGGAATCCAGCTACTTTGGAAGTGAAATAACGCTTGACGAACCAAGCAAGAACTTTATAAGAAGAAAAAATATCAAAATGAGGGACTACATTGTAGGCGGAGTGAGGAATTCGCATACCTTGGAAGTGAAATAACGCTTGACGGACGATACAAGAACTTTATAAGAAGAAGACTAGCACAACTGAAAAGAGAATTCCATGGTAAATCAAACCTGTTGTTGCAATCTTCAGTCCACTGGTCTGATGCAGCTCTCCAAGCTAGCTCGTACTGTGTAAGTCTTTTCATTTCTAACAACTGTTGCATCCTACATGCATTTGAACTTACTTTATTCGATCCTTGCTTTCCGTCTACAGTCCTGTGCAACAAAAACGTCCCTCCGTTACTGAACCATCGATTCATTCGCATTTACAGATGAATTCTATCAGCCTATCATAAAAAAGACATCTACCAGAAACTAACATGAGTCTTAACTTTGGGAAGACATTGCTGAGAACGTACGTCTGGAGCATAGCAATGCATGGGAGTGAATCGTGCACTGTGGGAAAACCGGAAGAGAAAACAGTCAAAGCGTTTGTGATATGGTGTGCAATAGTGTCGAGGGGTGCGGACACCATTAATTCCCAAATGGTCGCCTCTAACCTAGAATGTCGTGTGCAGGGCGATGGGTTGCATAGTACCAGCAATACAGGAATAGTGGAATCAGAAGAGCTCAGTTAGTACATAGATTCTTTACTCAGTAAGGTGCTCGTGGAGTAGCAGATGGCGGCGACTTGGTGCTATGGAACTCGTTGACGCACAAGGTAGCAGTGGGCACCTCAGCATAGCACAAGGCGGCGTGTTTGGCCCTGACTGTCTGTGGACGGCAGGCAGGAACACTGGCTCAATGAAGTTACAGCGGCTGGTGGTGGCCTTGCAGACGTGGAGCCTACGGTAGGCAGCAGGCGCTGGTGTGCTGGACGGCCAGCTGCTCCAGGGGTCGATTAGGCGCGCTGGCGTATATGCCGCAAACTCAACACGTCTTGGAGACGTCCAGAGGCAGTAGCTGCGCACAAGACCGTTAATCCGTTAATCGTTAATTAAAGATATTAACTTTTCGAGTAACGGAATAACTGTCACATTTATATAAAAAAAAAACAGAAAAATGTCAACGGATCTTAACTTCCATTAAGTTTCCTTGAAAGCGTTAATCTTTAATTGGGTACCCTCTGTTTATGACAAAAATGATGCCGCAACGCCTGCGGAAATCATGTTCTGACAACTCGGGTCATGTAGGTGTGTGGCTACGCCGAGGTTTGCGTGAATGATGCAAATAGTCGAGTGCCAGCGAGGTGTTCGCTGTTTATTGTTGTTTGTTGAGTAAGTTCGCATTAAGTACTAGGAGTGTAGATGTTCTTCAAAAATATCGGGGATCCGATATATCGATATTTAAAAAACTATATTTATCGCCTCTATATATGTCAAAAAATATATCGCTACTTCGATGGATAAAAATATTAATGTATCAGATTATAAACATATCGGCTCCATACTGCAAATATACAAATATACTGCCGGTTTTATAGCTGTGTATTTAAGTATTGATTTATTATTAGATATTATATATATCAACAAGCTAGCAATCTGTCTATCCACCCCTTCCACCCCCCCCCCCCCCGCCCCTCCCCAGAGAAAGGACTGAAGGGTAAACGATGTACGTTCATGCTTGGTGATAATTACTTCGCTAACAATAGTAATTGCATGTAAATGGCACAATAAAAGATGTCCGAAGAGCCTGTCGTGTCCGAAGCGCCCGTAGTTTGCTTTCATCAGATATCGTATTTCTCTTGATCACTACATGTGGACTTCCCTGTTTGTTTTTTTTTTTGGTCCATGGTGTGGGTTCCTGTAGTCATGTCCTAGTTCATGAACCACAGGCAATGCATGAGTGGCCAAGTAGTGATCTCTACAGTCGGGATACCAGTTACTTTGAAATAAGGCTGAGCATCTCGGACATATTCTGAGTCGTGGTCACCTTTGTGCTCCTACGGCAAAGACTACCAAATCCACCGGTTAGTCCCTCAACCGTTAGGGGTAAAACCCAATGGGACTCGGGGCGAGCAACGCTAGTAACGTGCTTCCCTGGTACTTCAAATATGACGCTGGCAACAGTCAGAGCAAAATGCCTCAGACCTTTGGAGGTGACGGAGTCCCACCTCTAACTGACAAACCAGGGACTCCTAAGATACGACTTGGCAAACAAATGGTAATGAGATGGGGAGCTATTAATATCAATGGGGGCTACTCTGGGAAGAAGGTAGAGCTGGCAGAGGCTGCAAGTAAGACGGGGCTGGACGTTTTAGCTGTTAGTGACATCCGGGTAAGGGGTGAGAAAGAAGAGGAAGTGGGAGAATACCTGTCTACCTGTCAGGAGTCAAAGCAGGAATAGCACAATGGGGTGTAGGGCTTTACATCAGGAAAGAAATGGAACCCAGCGTAGTTGCAATAAGGTATGTAAACGAACGACTGATGTGGATAGATTTGACAGTGCCTAGCAAGAAAATTAGGATTGTGTCAGTATATTCGCATTGTGAAGGGACAGATCAAGATAAGATGGATAGTTTTTATGAGGCACTCAGTGATGTAGTTGTTAGAGTAAAGGACAAGGACAGTGTTCTGCTCATGGGTGATTTTAACGCCAGGATTGGAAATCGAACAGAAGGGTATGAAAAGATTATGGGTAAATTTGGAGAGGATATGGAGGCCAACAGGAACGGGAAACAACTCTTGAATTTCTGTGCCAGTATGAGCTTAGTAATCACAAACTCCTTTTTTTAAACATAAGAACATTCACCGGTATACTTGGGAAGGCAGGGGAACCAGATCTGTCATTGACTATATAATAACAGATCAGGAATTCAGGAAGGCTGTGAGGGACACATGTGTATTCAGGGGATTCTTTGATGACACTGATCATTATTTAATCTGCAGGGCAAATCAACAAGTGCTACAACCTGACCCTCTCAGATTTTTTTGAAATTAAGTATGTATATACTACACATAAATCAAGACACGGGTTAATTTTTTCACATTTTTCTGACTAAAAGTTATCGAGTAATGGACCTTCAAAAATTGAAAAGATGACAAATTTTTGACTCGCAGAACAATGTTGTTTTCTTTACAACTCGTGTTCTAATTAATCTAGAACAATAAAATTTACTTCATTGGAAAGCTCTTTCAAAGAGCTTTTATATGATACCAAACATCATTATCTCAATATATAGATACACATTGCTTATAGAAACAGCATTGTTGAATTTATCGAATTTTGAAAAACTGTATTTTTAAAATTCTCAAAAAATATATGTGAAAGATACACTTTACGTCTACATATTCTGAAAGTTTCAGCTTGGGATGAGCATGGGATCACTATCAAAAGCAATTTTACATTAAGGGTGGTGCTTTAAAAATTCCTAAAAACTAAATTATTTTATATATTAGGCCTACTTCTCACCAGCTGTTTGTTGTTGTAAAATGTGGAAATTAAAAATAACTTATAATTGACAAAAGAACATATGTTTTTTGGTTCTGTAATTAATAAATACAAAAATGAATACTTAAAAAATAAATAAATAAAAAAACACATAAAAATGACTACCTGAGATCAGACCTAAATTCAATTAGTAATTACTATTATTTACAAATAGGCGTCCTATTAGTGCCCTTCTTCATACTTCGAACTAATCAGTCTGTTGCACATCAACATTTCTGCAGTGGATAACTTATAAGTTCGCCCTGTAGCACTTTCAGGGTTCACGATTGCCACTACTTCCCTACCGCTTATGGAAAGAATGTCTGGATGATTCGGAAATGTAAAAGATGGTGATGGTCTATGCGGATGTAAGAAACTAACTGTAATTTCATCCTTCTCCTGATTTTTTCAAGTACACAGGTTAACCACCAGTGTCCATTATAATCACAAGCAACATATCCTTTTATGTCTTTGAACAGTATTGTATCACTGTCAGAAACTGTCACCAGTTCAATTTTGATATAATCAGAGTTTGAATACACTTTTGTTATTATTTTGTCCTTGCTAAAAGGAATAAAAGTGTCCCTACAATTTTGCAGCATTTCTCAAATCTCTCCATAAGTTTCATTTCTTCATTTTTGTGATATTCTTTAGTAGCATACTTTGAGTTCATTCCTTCTATGTTATCCTTGGCAAACATATAAAGTTGTTTTGGTGTCATTATTTGATCACTGTATGGCCTTTGCAGACTTGCTCGAGCTGCAACTCGTTTAACTGTTCCACCAACACTATCACTAGCTCTCTTTCGATGCGAGGTGGCTGAAAAATGCCATTCAGCTTCAGTTTGGAAATCTTCTTCATGATGGCACAGGTTGATAAAGTTCTTCCTACTTTTTATAATGAGCTGCTGCTCCATCACAGAAATAATATATTTTTCTTGGTTTTCTACCGAATTTAAAAGTGAGGAAGTCCATCAAGTATGATTGGAACAAATGCATAGCGACAGTGTCATGTATTAGGCATTCTGATATTATTACAAGACTTGTGTGCTCGAGTTTGTTCCCATCCTTGTAATAAGCAACAATGGGATGAATCGTTGCTTGCATGTTTGTCCAGTGATAGCCTTGAACATTGTCCTGGATGACAAAGGAGTAATTCTCAGAAAAGTCACAGATCACTAAGACCTCTCCTTCTTTAAGTTCATTTCTCAGTCTCTTTTGGGAGGTTGATTGTTGACTAGCAACAAATGAATGACATGTAAGCGATTTTAATTTATCAAGAAAAAACAATCAATAAAGTTGTCAGATGATTTTATGATTGTTTCTAGAGATGTGTGATCAACGGAAACCCATTGCTGATAAGTTATATTCTCAATATCATTAGTATTCAACAAATCTTGTAAATACGTCTTGAATGTTTCTGGGCCAGGGCAGAATTTACATTCACCAAAATGACAAGCAGGTAATGACGGATTACATACAACTCTTGCAATGCAGTCTTTGTAAGTTTTTATTGGATTATCTTCATCCTTTGTCAGGTGAAGAATGTTACATCCAGTCAGCATCAGTTTGAAGTTTTGATGGGTAGTACACACACAGACACTATGTGTACCACTACTTCCAGCTAAAACACAATTTTTGGGACGTAGGTCTGCAAACTTCGAAAATCCAATGTGGAGCTCTGGATGGTTGTCTTTAAAGTTCGCGTAGATTTCTTTCAAATTACTTAAAACTAGCCGTTTTTGTACTTGCAGTTTTTCTCCGTTATCTCTCACTAGTACAAAATATTTTTTCCCCGCCATTGCCCTGCTTATCTCGCCAGAACAATAAAAGTTTCGAACAAAATCAGCAGTTGTTTGATGAAGAGTCTTGCCAGGTTTTGGGTTTGATGAAGACAAAATTCCATTGGCCTTCACCAAATCTTTTACTCTTCGAGCCATGTAATTTGTTACTTTAAATTCATCTTGAAGCTTCTTAACACTCCAGCTTTTAGGTAAAATAGTAAGAATTTCCATCTGTTTACTTCGAGATGAACATGTACGAAATTTATCTTTCAGCTGACTGATCATCTCAGATTCTGCATGATCATGTACCTCTTCTTCTTTTTCGGAAGGAAGCAATAATAGCTTTGTTTGAATTGTTGAAGTTAATTTAATTAGTTTATCCCTAGGATATTTTGCTTCACACAGTCGTTTCTTCTTAATTGGCGATTCACCAACGGACTGCAAAGAAGCATTCAACCTTTCTAAGGCCTCACTTGTTTGCAATGTCTTGTATGTCACTATCACATAAAACCTTTTCACTTTCTTGTTTCACCACAGAACACAGTAGATCACCATCATTTTCTGTGCTAGACGTATCACAAATTTCTACTTGTGCAATTTTTTTATGGCAGTTGTCACACACTTTTTGATTTAAAGTTAAAAAAGGTTTCCTTGCTATCATCCATTGTGAAACTGGCTGTAAGTTTTTCTTGTGGTTATTGTGGCCCTCTGCATTAGATGGATTACAACACAAAGCTGAAATGTTAGGCATTTTATATTTATCAGGTAAACAAACTCATTTAAAAAAATGTTTTTGAAGTTGAATCCCCCAGATTTCTATATTGAATACTACACAATATTACTTCTCTATTCTCTCACTTCCTGTAAAAAAATATTTCATTATGTTAATAGTATGCAAACATTAACTGGTTGTAGGCATACAAACTTACAGACTCTTGTGAGGTTTGTACAAAAGTACCTTCAAGCTATATTCAAAACACATTTCAGAGTTAATCACATAATTTCACTACAGCTGCCTCCCAACAAAAGAATGTGTGGCTCACTTTCAACAACAGGTGAAAATTGCTGACAATATTAACCAGAGATAAAATACTGAATAGATTGCAGATAGTAACATCAAAGAATAAGTTTATATATAATCTTTAAAATGAGAGATAGCTTCATTTTTTCCCCTGTGGTCGTACAGCTATTAATAAATACTTAGTACTAAAGTTTAATAAGCAGTTATTCATTCCAAAAGTACAATTTGTGGACCATGTAACAAAATCTAACACTGTAATATTTTCATGTGTAGCAAAATAATAGAAATTCACCTATCTGACTGTGATTTTGCAGAATCATGGTAAACATAAAATTGCTTTTGATAGTGATCCCATGCTCATCCCAAGTTGAAACTTTCAGAATATGTAGATGTAAAGTGTATCTTTCACATATATTTTTTTGAGAATTTTAAAAATGCAGTTTTTCAAAATTCGATAAATTCAACAATGTTGTTTTTATAAGCAATGTGTATTTATACATTAAACTAATGATGTTTGGTATAATATAAAAGCTCTTTAAAAGAGCTTTCTGGTGAAGTAAATTTTATTGTTGTAGCTTAATTAGAACACGAGTTATAAAGAAAACAACATTGTAATGCGAGTCATAAATTTGTCATTTTTTCAATTTTTGAAAGTCCATTACTCAGTAACTTTTTATCAGAAAAAGTTGAGAAATTAATTTGTGGTACTATTTATGAGTACTATAGGCATACTTAATTTTATTTAAATCCAAGAGGGTAAGGTTGAAAATGATGGTTTCATTTGTTGATTTGACACGGGATGACCCTGCAGTGAAATTGGGATTGTGAAGTAGAAAGTGGAGGAGGTCAGGTCCATATGTAGGAGGATAAGAGTGGAGAAACTTCAGGATAAGGAAATCAGGCGCAAGTACATAACAGTGATCTCAGAAAGGTACCAGTTAGTTGAATGTAGTCAATTACAGTCATTGGAAAAGGAATGGACGAGGTACAGGGACATAGTACTAGAAGTGGCTAAGGAATGTCTTGAAACAGTAGTGTGTAAAAGCAGGATGAAGCGAACAGCTTGGTGGAATGACACAGTCAAGGCAGCCTGTAAAAGGGGTTAAGAAGGCGTATCAATAATGGCTACATACTAGAACTCAGGTAGACAGAGGAAGTTATTTTGAAGAAAGAAACAAATCAATCTTTCGAAAAACTGTGTTGTATGGGAGCGAAAGCTGGGTGGATTCAGGTTACTTTATCAACAAGGTTGAGGTTACGGATATGAAAGTAGCTAGGATGATTGCAGGTACTAGTAGATGGGAACAATGGCAGGAGGCTGTCCACAATGAGGAAATCAAAGAAAAACTGGGAATGAACTCTATAGATGTAGCAGTCAGGGTGAACAGGCTTAGATGGTGGGGTCATGTTACACGCATTGGGAGAAGCAAGGTTACCAAAGAGACTCATGGGTTCAGCAGTAGAGGGTAGGAGGAGTCGGGGCAGACCAAGGAGAAGGTGCCTGGATTCGGTTAAGAATGATTTTGAAGTAATAGGTTTAACATCAGAAGAGGCACCAATGTTAGCACTGAATAGGGGATCATGGAGGAATTTTATAAGGGGGCTATGCTCCAGACTGAACGCTGAAAGGCATAATCAGTCTTAAATGATGATGATGATGATGATGATGATGATGATGATGATGATGATGATGATGATGTGCCAACGCTAGCGACCTAGTAGTTGTGTTGAAATTGTGTGGTGAAGCTTAACACTGCAGTTTCTGTTGGAAGCGCAGAGCGCCGATAACGTCAGGATTTTCCCACACACGTCTCCGCCCACCACAGAGACCAATCTTGTCATTCAGATTTTTGTTCGTAGTTCCCAGTAACCGGTTTTGAACAATGCCGATGTGAAGAAATAGCGCACTAGTTGAGTTTAAAATCACTTTTAGCGCATCAGTTGTGCAGTTTCTTCACATCGGAAATCCTGTTACGCCACTCACACTGTCAGCCTCCAGCGCATACGGACTACTTATTTTATCCCACCTACACTTGCTTCACACATTCAAAGAGAAAGATTGGACGTTATGAAAGCTCAAAAAGTAGTGAGACTCCTTCACAAAGTGAAAGCCGAATTACGTTCCTTTACAATTTCAAAGAACAACATCAAATATTTACCGAAAATTGTGAAAAATGTAGTATAAAATAAAATTGTCAGCACTCGATATACTCTTTTGATATGATATCAAAACTTATATAGATTTATAAGAAGAAGAAATAGGGGCGATATATATCAACTATATTTGGAAAAAGATATCGATATATCGGTATTTTATCAGCAGCCCTATTACGTACTACTTTTTGTTAGTAGACCGACTGTGGAAGCTAACTCATAAAATCGGATTCTAGCTCTAACAAAAATCTAAAGAGAAGTCCATTAGCAAAACATATGTAAAAAGTAGAGTCCAAAGTCTACTCAGAATGTGACTAGACATGAAAAAAAATACTCATTCAGTGATGCGATATTTATTGGGGAACACATATTAGTAAATTTATTTATTAAATATAATACCCCTATATCCTCGAGTATTGGAGTCAAACGACTGTTTTTTCTATAGGAAAAAAATTTTGCCTCCTAAATTAGGATCGCTCTCGGATGGAAACTTAACATGTTGATGTTCTTCAAGGGAATTACACACCTTATATCAGTTACTATCTGAATCTCCTGTCTCTCGATTCTTTCGCGATTTAACATGTAAATTTTTTAATGACTAAACTATTTTTCATTTATATTCGATGTGCTACGTAAACTTCCCCAACTAAAACATTTTTATTTAAGCAACAGTATTACGTTTGATTCACTTACTCATTTCACTACAACCGCAACATAAAGCTTACTCTTACAAATTAACGATTAACTTCCAATAAATCTCCTGTAATTAACACCTAAACAGTTAGCGAAGTTAACTTTTTTAGTAACGGATGATTAGCGAAGTTAACTTTTTGATTAGCGTTTCCCAGCTACGACAGAGGCCAGATGAAGTCGCCCTGGAGGTGGCTTTCTTGGCAGCTACGGCTCGAGTGCCAAAATCATTAGGTCCAAAATCGACTGAAAAATCAGCAGCTAGCGTAGTGCGTCTCAGTTCTATATCGTATACCAAATGTCAGTAACCTTATGTGGGAGGATCAGATTTAAATATGAAGAGATCGTGGCATCCATCCACTACAAGAAATATCGAGAAAGTATGAAATGCCGAGCAAAGGCATGCTGAGGAGGAAAAAACAATAAATGATCTACGTCATGAAATAATTTCGGTGAAGGGCAAGGAGGATATACGAGGTGCATTCAAGTTCTAAGGCCTCCGATATTTTTTTCTAATTAACTACTCACCCGAAATCGATGAAACTGGCGTTACTTCTCGACGTAATCGCCCTGCAGACGTACACATTTTTCACAACGCTGACGCCATGATTCCATGGTAGCGGCGAAGGCTTCTTTAGGAGTCTGTTCTGACCACTGGAAAATCGCTGAGGCAACAGCAGCACAGCTGGTGAATGTGCGGACACGGAGAGTATCTTTCATTGTTGGAAAAAGCCGAAAGTCACTAGGAGCCAGGTCAGGTGAGTAGGGAGCATGAGGAATTACTTCAAAGTTGTTATCACGAAGAAACTGTTGCGTAACGTTAGCTCGATGTGCAGGTGCGTTGTCTTGGTGAAACAGCACACGCGCAGCCCTTCCCGGACGTTTTTGTTGCAGTGCAGGAAGGAATTTGTTCTTCAAAACATTTTCGTAGGATGCACCTGTTACCGTAGTGCCCTATGGAACGCAATGGGTAAGGATTACACCCTCTCTGTTCCAGAACATGGACACCATCATTTTTTCAGCACTGGCGGTTACCCGAAATTTTTTTGGTGGCGGTGAATCTGTGTGCTTCCATTGAGCTGACTGGTGCTTTGTTTCTGGATTGAAAAATGGCATCCACGTCTCATCCATTGTCACAACCGACGAAAAGAAAGTCCCATTCACTCTGTCGTTGCGCATCAACATTGCTTGGCAACATGCAACACGGGCAGCCATGTGGTCGTCCATCAGCATTCGTGGCACCCACCTGGATGACACTTTTCGCATTTTCAGGTCGTCATGCAGGATTGTGTGCACAGAACGCACAGAAATCCAACTCTGGGAGCGATCTGTTCAACAGTCATTCGGCGATCCCCCAAAATAATTCTCTCCACTCTCTCGATCATGTCGTCAGACTGGCTTGTGCGAGCCCGAGGTTGTTTCGGTTTGTTGTCACACGATGCTCTGCATTCATTAAACTGTCGCACCCACGAACGCACTTTCGACACATCCATAGCTCCATCACCACGTGTCTCCTTCAACTGTCGATGAATTTGAATTGGTTTCACACTACGCAAATTCAGAAAACGAATGATTGCACGCCGTTCAAGTAAGGAAAACGTCGCCATTTTAAGTATTTAAAACAGTTCTCATTCTCGCCGCTGGCGGTAAAATTCCATCTGCCATACGGTGCTGCCATCTCTGGGACGTATTGACAATGAACGCGGGCTCATTTTAAAGCGATGCGCATGTTTCTATCTCTTTCCAGTACGGAGAAAGAAAATCGGAGGCCTTAGAACTTGAATGCACCTTGTATAAAAATACGCTGAAGTTGGGGGAGTCATTCATAAGAAAAATGAACATATGTGGAAATTGATGTACACTGACGGAAAAAAATCAGAACACCAAGAAGTGCGACATATACGAAAGTTAGCAGTTTCTACTTCTGAAACATGCTGTCTGTTCAAATTTCCCGCCAGTTGCATTAGAGTGGCGCTAGTAGCGCCACTATGAGCATGCCAATGAGGTTTGCTTTAAACACATGCTGTAACGATTGTGAGCGTTAGTTACCTCTGGAATTGGGCGTGTTGAGTTGATATTGGTCAAGAATGACTTTAAGGCAACAAAAACGCCATTATCAACAACTCCCTGAATTTGAGAGAGTTTGTGTAATAGTGCAACGAGAAACCGGATGTCACTTATGCGATATCGCAGAAGGACTTTGCAGTAATCTCACAACTGTACATGACTGCTGGCAGCGGTGGTCACTGGAATGTACGGTCTCCACAAGGCCAGCTTGCAGACGGCTGCATGGCACTATAGAGAGCGAACACCCATTCTATTCGGCGTATGGCTCTGGCGCATCATCCTGCATCTGCAGTAGCAGTTGGCACCACAGTGACACAACGAACTGTCACAAGTCGGTTACTTCAAGGACAGCTCCGAGCCAGACGCCCTGCAGCGTGCATTCCACTGACCGCAAATCACCGCCGTTTGAGACTTCAGTGGTGTCAAGCGAGAGCTCACTGGAGAGCGGGGTGGAGATCTGTTATGTTTTCTGATAAAAGCTAGTTCTTCCTTGGTGATGGCCTTATGTTTATTAGAAGGAGGCCGATTGAGGGCCTGCACCTTGTGTGTCTGCGTGCGAGGCACAATGGACCTATCCGTCTGGGGTGTGATTTAGTATGACAGCATGAGTACTCTCTTAGCTATCTAACACAGCTTGATTGCAAATTTGTGTGTCAATCTAGTGATTCGCCCTGTTGAGTGCCATTAACGAACAGCATGCCGTGGGGTATTTTCCAACAGGATAGCGCCAACCCACATACCGCTGTTGTAACCCAATATGCTCTACAGGGTATCGACATGTTGTCTTGGCCTGGTCGATCACAAGATGTTTCTCCAATCGAGTACGTAGGGACATCATCGGACGACAGTTCCAGCTTCATCCACAACCAGCATTACCGCCTCTGTATTGAGCGACCAAGTGCAACAGTCATGAAACTCCATACAACACACTGACATCCGGCACCGGTACGACCCAATGAATTCTCATTTGAATGCTTACACTGAAGATTCTGGCGGTTAACCGATTATTAATGTACTAGGATTTCACATTTGCAGTGGCTTTTCTCGCGCTTACATCAGCTTGTGATCTTGCCATGTTATTCAATGAAATATGTTTTCTATATAAAAGTATTACAGAAATTTCATTGCTCTACATTAAATATGTTTGATGCGATTTTCCCCCGTCAGCATATAAGTAACCTGGCGAATTGGTGGAAAGATAATGGTACCGTCAAGGGAGATGCATTGACAAAATATCTGAACAATTTCAGAACATTGAAAAAGCAGCAGCAGCATCTTTATCTGCAGTTGAAGTTGATAACACCGAGAAAGCGTATAGTGATCATTCTTCATTCCTTAATCTTCTTGTGCTCCAAGTTGATCTAGCGAGGGAACTACAGGAGGATCCCTTGTTCGCTATTAGAAACAAAGAGCTCGAAACTTGCAGCAAAATGTTAAAAATATCCCGTAAAACTAAAGAAGCTTCAATAAATGCTAAGTCCTCATAATTCACCAAAACCAAGAAATGTAAAGAAGAAGAGGAGGAAAATTAGTGGCAATGAAGACAGTGACACTGAAACTGATACTGTTGTTTTTGACAAGTACAAGAAACTGAAAAGAAGGTTACAGCAGCAGACATAGCTGCATTGAAAAATACTTGCTTACATATTCACAAAGACAAAAAGTGACTCGGAAGCCAAAATATAACAAGAAAATAACACGATAGGAATCCAATGGATGTGTAGGAATATCGTTAAAGAAGAACGCAACTCGGGACAGTGATCCAAATGACATTGAGAAACCAAAGTCTGATTCAAGGAATCAGCAGAAATCAACCTATACAGGTAGATATGAGGTTGACAAGAACTGGAAGAAACCAGAAAAAAATAAATTAACTGAGGAGGCGACCGAACGCATAAGAGCAGAAATGTGTAATCTGAGCTTCTCCTGGCGTAAACTATGTTCAAAGTACTTACGGGCATTCAGCCAGGTTGAATTTTCGACAACTGCCGATATTTCGGCGGATGCACACTCCGCCATTTTCAAGGCTTAACTGCAACGACCAGACGAAGTGCAGAAAACACGAGAGCTCGGTTCTGCGAGTTTAACAGAAAAGATAACACACACCTAAACAAAAGCCACCAAAGATGAACGAAGTCAGAGCTATCGATAGTAAGAAACTATGGACTGGTAGTTGAGGAAACGTTAACTCTGTCCCTATGTTTTTTAACAAGTGAAAGAGCAGGATTCCAGGCCGAGTTTAAACAAAAGTCTCCATCCCTATTCACAAGGTTGCTAGCCAATTTAATTTCAACAGACTCCTTAATCACACTGTCCCAATAGCCGGACGTGCATGCTAATATCTCGGTATTATTATACCACATGGGGTGACCAGTGTCCAAACAATGTTCGGCAATAGCAGATTTGCTAGGCTGCTGTAGTCGCGTGTGCCGTTTATGTTCAATACACCGGTCCTCCACGGTCCTGATGGTCTGACCAATGTATGCCATGCCACAGCTACAAGGAATGCGATAAACACCTGCCTTACGTAAACCAAGATCATCCTTAACAGACCCCAAAACCGCTTTAATGTTAGATGGAGGTCGGAAAACACATTTCACATTGTATTTCCGTAAAATACGACCTATCTTGTTTGAAGTGCTTCCTACGTAGGGCAAAAAGGCAATAGATTTAGGAGTCAACTGAGAATTATCATCAGTCACCTGGCGCACAGTTGGTTGATATCGCAACGCCCGTTCAATCTGTCTTTCACTATACCCGTTGTGGCGGAAGGTAGCCTCAAGATGGGCAAGCTCAGCAGGCAAAGTCTCAACGTCGGAGATGACATGTGCCCTGTGTACCAGGGTACGAAGTACCCCTTCACGTTGGGCCGGATGATGACAACTGTCCGCCTGCAGATACAAGTCAGTGTGAGTACGCTTCCTATAAACTGCATGTCCCAACGATCCATCCACCTTCCTCCTAACCAAAACGTCAAGAAAGGGAAGGCAACCATCCTCTTCCAACTCCATGGTAAAACGAATATTGGGGTGGATCGAGTTTAGATGTTCTAAAAAGGCATTCAAATTCTCCCTGCCATGCGGCCAAACAACAAAAGTATCGTCAACGTATCTGAAAAAACAGGCAGGTTTCAATGGCGCCGACTCCAATGCACGCTCCTCGAAGTCTTCCATGAACAGATTTGCAATCACAGGAGATAACGGGCTACCCATCGCAACTCCATGTGTCTGCTCGTAATACTGGTCATTGAATAAGAAATACGTGGACGTCAACACATGTCGAAACAAATTAGTTAGTTCCAATCCAAACTTCACTTCAATTAACCGCAACGAATCAGACAAAGGAACACGAGTAAAGAGCGAGACCACATCAAAACTTACTAACATATCAGAGTCATTCAACTGCATTCCCTCCAAACGCCGTAAGAAGTCAGCTGAGTTCTTAATATGATGTTCACAACGTCCAACTTGTGGGCTTAACATTGAAGCAAGGTGCTTAGCCACACGATATGTTGGAGCACCGATATTGCTGACTATGGGGCGGAGAGGGACCCCCTCCTTATGTAGTTTCGGAAGGCCATATAACCTGGGGGGAACAGCACTATAGGTGTTAAGACTCTTGATAGTGTCCTGTGGCAAACCACTTTTCTTCAGGAGGTTGTTGGTCTTCCTCTCAACGCTTTTCGTGGGGTCAGCATCGATCCTGCGATACGCTGAGTCAGATAATAAACAATTCATCTTTTGTACATAGTCATGTTTGTTCAAAACAACGGTGGCATTGCCCTTGTCCGCAGGTAAAATGACAATGTCCGGATCAGCTCTGAGAGAGCGTAAAGCAGCCCTCTCCGCTGATGTCACATTGCTCTTGGGTGGACGAGCCCTAGTCAAAACACGACATGTCTCCCTCCTGACATCCTCTGCATCAACAGGAGGTAGTTTGCAAACTGCCTGTTCAATCGAACTGATAAAATCCACTACCGGCAAACTCCTCGGTGTTGGTGCAAAATTTAAACCCTTCCCTAGCACGGATAACGCTGCGTCGTCAAGGGATTTCTCTGTGAGATTTATCACAGAACGTCGGGAGATAGGATCAGCCTCCGAGCCACGGAAACGTTCAAACTTAGCCAGATGCCGAGCAGTGACAGAACGATATTCACAATCAGCCTGGGTCCATGAGGCACCGTCCAACCAATCCCATGTAAATTCAGACACTTTACTAGCCATCAACAAATGGAAACGAAACAATTCTTTGGAAACAGAGTCCAACCGTCGACGAGTAAAACGAATCCTTTCACGGACAAGCGCCAAGCCAGCACGTTGTTTAATGCGACTGGCGGCGGGAGAATTAATATGATGTACAATTTTGTTGGAGTGTGCATCCGCCGAAATATCGGCAGTTGTCGAAAATTCAACCTGGCTGAATGCCCGTAAGTACTTTGAACATAGTTTACGCCAGGAGAAGCTCAGGTTACACATTGTTTACCTCTACGGGGAGGAAATGTATCGGTGTTTACGTAAGTTGGATAAACTTCGTAGCTGTCGTGTCAGACTGCAATGTGCCTTGTCGTTCTTATTGAGGTGTCGTGCTGAGAATCGTGTCCCAACTTTTGCTAAAATTGTACATCATATTAATTCTCCCGCCGCCAGTCGCATTAAACAACGTGCTGGCTTGGCGCTTGTCCGTGAAAGGATTCGTTTTACTCGTCGACGGTTGGACTCTGTTTCCAAAGAATTGTTTCGTTTCCATTTGTTGATGGCTAGTAAAGTGTCTGAATTTACATGGGATTGGTTGGACGGTGCCTCATGGACCCAGGCTGATTGTGAATATCGTTCTGTCACTGCTCGGCATCTGGCTAAGTTTGAACGTTTCCGTGGCTCGGAGGCTGATCCTATCTCCCGACGTTCTGTGATAAATCTCACAGAGAAATCCCTTGACGACGCAGCGTTATCCGTGCTAGGGAAGGGTTTAAATTTTGCACCAACACCGAGGAGTTTGCCGGTAGTGGATTTTATCAGTTCGATTGAACAGGCAGTTTGCAAACTACCTCCTGTTGATGCAGAGGATGTCAGGAGGGAGACATGTCGTGTTTTGACTAGGGCTCGTCCACCCAAGAGCAATGTGACATCAGCGGAGAGGGCTGCTTTACGCTCTCTCAGAGCTGATCCGGACATTGTCATTTTACCTGCGGACAAGGGCAATGCCACCGTTGTTTTGAACAAACATGACTATGTACAAAAGATGAATTGTTTATTATCTGACTCAGCGTATCGCAGGATCGATGCTGACCCCACGAAAAGCGTTGAGAGGAAGACCAACAACCTCCTGAAGAAAAGTGGTTTGCCACAGGACACTATCAAGAGTCTTAACACCTATAGTGCTGTTGCCCCCAGGTTATATGGCCTTCCGAAACTACATAAGGAGGGGGTCCCTCTCCGCCCCATAGTCAGCAATATCGGTGCTCCAACATATCGTGTGGCTAAGCACCTTGCTTCAATGTTAAGCCCACAAGTTGGACGTTGTGAACATCATATTAAGAACTCAGCTGACTTCTTACGGCGTTTGGAGGGAATGCAGTTGAATGACTCTGATATGTTAGTAAGTTTTGATGTGGTCTCGCTCTTTACTCGTGTTCCTTTGTCTGATTCGTTGCGGTTAATTGAAGTGAAGTTTGGATTGGAACTAACTAATTTGTTTCGACATGTGTTGACGTCCACGTATTTCTTATTCAATGACCAGTATTACGAGCAGACACATGGAGTTGCGATGGGTAGCCCGTTATCTCCTGTGATTGCAAATCTGTTCATGGAAGACTTCGAGGAGCGTGCATTGGAGTCGGCGCCATTGAAACCTGCCTGTTTTTTCAGATACGTTGACGATACTTTTGTTGTTTGGCCGCATGGCAGGGAGAATTTGAATGCCTTTTTAGAACATCTAAACTCGATCCACCCCAATATTCGTTTTACCATGGAGTTGGAAGAGGATGGTTGCCTTCCCTTTCTTGACGTTTTGGTTAGGAGGAAGGTGGATGGATCGTTGGGACATGCAGTTTATAGGAAGCGTACTCACACTGACTTGTATCTGCAGGCGGACAGTTGTCATCATCCGGCCCAACGTGAAGGGGTACTTCGTACCCTGGTACACAGGGCACATGTCATCTCCGACGTTGAGACTTTGCCTGCTGAGCTTGCCCATCTTGAGGCTACCTTCCGCCACAACGGGTATAGTGAAAGACAGATTGAACGGGCGTTGCGATATCAACCAACTGTGCGCCAGGTGACTGATGATAATTCTCAGTTGACTCCTAAATCTATTGCCTTTTTGCCCTACGTAGGAAGCACTTCAAACAAGATAGGTCGTATTTTACGGAAATACAATGTGAAATGTGTTTTCCGACCTCCATCTAAGATTAAAGCGGTTTTGGGGTCTGTTAAGGATGATCTTGGTTTACGTAAGGCAGGTGTTTATCGCATTCCTTGTAGCTGTGGCATGGCATACATTGGTCAGACCATCAGGACCGTGGAGGACCGGTGTATTGAGCATAAACGGCACACGCGACTACAGCAGCCTAGCAAATCTGCTATTGCCGAACATTGTTTGGACACTGGTCACCCCATGTGGTATAATAATACCGAGATATTAGCATGCACGTCCGGCTACTGGGACAGTGTGATTAAGGAGTCTGTTGAAATTAAATTGGCTAGCAACCTTGTGAATAGGGATGGAGACTTTTGTTTAAACTCGGCCTGGAATCCTGCTCTTTCACTTGTTAAAAAACATAGGGACAGAGTTAACGTTTCCTCAACTACCAGTCCATAGTTTCTTACTATCGATAGCTCTGACTTCGTTCATCTTTGGTGGCTTTTGTTTAGGTGTGTGTTATGTTTTCTGTTAAACTCGCAGAACCGAGCTCTCGTGTTTTCTGCACTTCGTCTGGTCGTTGCAGTTAAGCCTTGAAAATGGCGGAGTGTGCATCCGCCGAAATATCGGCAGTTGTCGAAAATTCAACCTGGCTGAATGCCCGTAAGTACTTTGAAGAAAGAGCAGAAATGTTAGATAACGCCAAGGGAAGTGAACAGAACGGTACAAGAACATATCCAGAAATAAGGCAACCAATAAAACAACAATGGGTTTTTTCAATTTCATGTTCTTAGAAGCAGATTGGGGAAACTAGTAGAGGTTTACAAATTCGATTTAAGGAATATCACAATATGAGCAATTCGAAATCTGCACTAACATCTCATGTGGTAAGCAATATTCCATTTCAAATCTCTATAATAACTCGGAGATGCTACATAAATGGTGAAAGGGCGGTATTTTAATGTGCTTGAGGTGATATAGATAATGAAGTCTATAATTCAGTTCCCTCTCAACAGCCAAACGGAATTAAGACATCGAGCTTTATTGGCCAATTTTGTCTATTCGTATTTTTGAACTAAGGGATCTCAGCTCTAATTAGTTAGTAGCTTATTTACAGTTCTTCTATGTTAATACCCTAGTTTACTCCCAATGTCAGACCACATGTAGGTCATTTGATCCATTTAATGTATACACCGTCTTCATGACACAAAAATAAGGACCAATTTTTAAAATTTTCACCTTACTGATCATTATTATGATAGTATCACCAACATTCAATTTCTGTGTAATAAAGATACCCGAGTCTAATAGTTCGCTTGGCGACTGCAGTTCCACAGCAGAGCCTCAGCATCACTCTTCTCTTATCTTCCGTGTTGCCCGCATCGTTCGATTTCATTAACTGTGTTAGCGCCCAAATGGCAGCCACTGCACACGCCCCGCAACACACTGGGCGCCTGGTAGCTCGTAGTTTGATTGTCAGCTTAAGCTTCTTTCCTTCGAACGTTGGCCGTCCCGAAAACATGTGTTAAAAACAATTTTTCATTTTACTTCAATACATTAATTTCATTAGTTTTCATCACTAAATTTATTTTATTCTTCAATCACTCCAGGACCCAATACCCAATACTTGCCTGAATGATATTTATGAGGGGCCTCGTCTGTTGTTTTCTATAGGTCCACAGCAACATATTTTAATCAGTAATGTGGTGACAGTTGGCGATTTTAACACAGGGCAATTCCGTTTTCGGCAGTTGTTCCACTGTACATCGGGACTCTCTCCAAAAGTTTTTCATTTTAGTTACTGCTTCACTGTTTTTAATCATGGACCAGTTTCTTTTTGGTAATTCTATTCCTTCGGTTTTTTTTAGCCTGGACATTCGTTATTGCTGATGGTTTTTATCAGCTGAGCAAGGCTGAAAGCTTTGCCTAGCCACGCCACCTATTACTCTGCAGCTTTCTGTAACAATTCCCTATACCATATGGCATAACATTTGTATGTAACCATCTTTTGGTACGAAATTATAAATCTTATTTATTAAATACGTATAGGCCCATGCTTTGTAGGGCATATTTGGTCTGCGCCTAGTTTCGCAACTAGGTGAGTAATATTTTCTTCCTTGTTTAAATCTCTTCACTCAATACTTGAAGATATCCCAGATAACTCAATTTCCCCATTATTAAAGCATTAATTCACAATATTTTCTGTACCCTTATACATCAGAAGATGCAACTTAGAAGTTCTGAAACCGTTTAAATAAATACAGCTACAGTGGACTATTGAAATTTTGATTCAGTTTTATATTTTAATAGTTCTAACATCTGTATTTAAAAAGGTGTCAGACTGTGTGAATTGGTCGGTCAGTCATGTGTAAGGCAAAGGAAGAAAATGAGAAAAAGCAGATGAAAGATTTTGATAAATACACACATCAAAAAAGTTTTGCATAACCTCGGTTCCGAGAGTTCCGGAACCTGTACAGAAAATTGGAATAGAGATCAACATTAACATCATTTCCATCCTTTTTATTGTTCATGAACACCAAACATTACATCCTGTACCACAACACAGCGAGACCTTCAGAGGTGGTGATCCAGATTGTTGTACACACCGGTAACTCTAATACCCAGTAGCACATCCTCTTGCATTGATGCATGCCTGTATTCGTCGCCGCATACTATCCACAAGTTCATCGAGGCACTGCTGCCGCAAGTAATTGGCTATAACATGAGAATGAATAAATCTATGTTTAAAATAACAACGGCATTGTTTTTCTGGTGAAATTCTCTATCTGTTTGATATGTCACATGACTACATTCCCATTTGAAATTTTGGAGTCTAATCCAAGATGGCGGCTTTCAAGATGGCCGCCATATTGGTGGCATAGCCCATAAAGTTTGCCCCTTCCTGTTCCTCGTTTGTAGGGCCTCTGTTTCCTTGTTTGCCACTCCATTTGGATTTTATCAGGGTGTTTCCAGACTTTTGGACCACCCTGAATTTACCTTAATAGGGTTCAAAAGTCACACACAGTGCAGTCAGCGATTTTCATACAGAGCACTACGTGGTGTTACCAACATAAAAACCTAAACAGTCTACTTACAGATTCTGCTACCTAGGCAGGAAAATAACCAATGACAAACGGTGCAAGGAGAACATAAAAAGCGGGCTAGCACTGGTAAAAACCGCATTTCTGACCAAGAGAAATCCACCAGTACCAAAATTGTCATTAATTTGAGGAAGAAATATCTGAGAATGTAAGTTTTGAGCACAGCATTGTATGACGGTGAAACATACACTGTGGGAAAACAAGAAAAGAAGAGAATTGAAGTCTCTGATAAGTGGAGCTCACAAGAACGTTGAAAATTAGGTGGACTGGTAAGGTAAAGAATGAAGACAGGTACTCGGAGCGTCAGCGAGGAAAGGAGTATGTGGGAAACACTGGCCAGAAGAAGGGACAGGTTAATAGGACATCTGTTAAGACGTCGCGTATTAACTTTCATGGTACTAGAGGGAGCTGTCGAGGGTAAATACTGTAGAGGAAGACAGAGATCGGAATACATCGAACAAATAAAGTAGGATGTAGGTTATACGTCCTACTGTGAGGTAAAGAGGCTGGTACAAGAGAGGTATTCGTCGTGTACCACATGAAAGCAGCCAGAGACTGATGACCCAACGAATATACACTATATAATCAAAAGTACGTTTCTCGTATTAGGTTCCTTGTTCTGCCACCTACTGCCAGGTTCTCAATACCAGCGACCACCGCAGTCATTAGACATCGTGAGAGAGCAGAATGGGGCGCTCTGAGGAACTCACGGCCTTCGAACGTGGTCATGTTGTAAGTAGGCTGTTTAGGTTTTTATGTTGGTGACGCCACGTAGCGCTCTGTATGAAAATCACTGGCTGTGCTGTGTGCAGTCTGTGGCTGGTTGGCATTGTTGTAATACTCGCCATTGTAGTGTTGGGCAGCGGCAGGTGGATGCTAACAGCGCATAGCGTTGCGCAGTTGGAGGTGAGCCGCCAGAAGTGGTGGATGTGGGGAGAGAGATGGCGGCATTTTGAGAGCGGACGATCTGGACGTGTGTCCATCAGAAAGAGTAAATTTGTAATAATATATATATATATATATATATATATATATATAAAGACTTTTGAACACTATTAAGGTAAATACATTGCTTGTTTTCTATCAAAATCTTTCATTTGCTAACTATGCCTGTCTGTAGTTATTGCCTTCAGTAGTTAGAATCTTTTATTTATCTGGCAGTATTGGCGCTCGCTGTATTGCATTAGTTCGAGTAACAAAGATTTTTGTGAGGTAAGTGATTCATGAAAGTGTATAGGTTATTGTTAGTCAGGGCCATTCTTTTGTAGGGATTATTAAAAGTCAGATTGCGTTGCGCTAAAAATATTGTGTGTCAGTTTAGTGATGATCAGAATAAGTAAAGAGTTTAATGTCTGAGTACGTTCAGTTTTGCTCAGCTGTTTGAAAAGCAAATAACGTAAGAAGTTTATCAGCACAGTCAATCATTAATTTTTCTAAGGGGACGATTCAAAGTGATTTGGTGTCACTTGTGTCATACGTCTGTACGCGAGATTTCCACACTCCTAAACATCCCTGCGTCCACTGTTTTCAATGTGATTGTGACGGGACACGTACAGCACAAAAGCGTACAGGCCGACCTTGTCTGTTGACTGACAGAGACCGCCGACAGTTGAAGAGGGTCGTAATGTGTAATAGGCAGACATCTACCAGACCATCGCACAGGAATTCCAAATTGCATCACGATCCACCGCAAGTACTATGACAGTTAGGCGGGAGGTGAGAAAACTTGGATTTCATGGTCGAACGACTACACATAAGTCACGCATCACGCCAGTAAATACCAAACGACCCCTCGCTTGGTGTGTAAGGAGGGTAAACATTGGACGATTGAACAATGGAAAAACGTTGTGTGGAGTGACGAATCACGGTACACAATGTAGCGATCCGATGGCAGGGTGTGGATGTGGCGAATGTCCAGTTAACGTCATCTGCCAGCTTGTGTAGTGCCAACAGTAAAATTCAGATGCGGTTTTGTTATGGTGTGGTCGTATTTTTCATGGAGGGGGCTTGCACCCCTTGTTGGTTTACGTGGCAGTATCACAGCACAGATCTACATTTATGTTTTAAGCGCCTTCTTGCTTCCCACTCTTGAAGAGCAATACGAGGATGGCGATTGCATCTTTCAACACGATCAAGCACCTGTTGATAATGCACGGCTTGTGGCGGAGCAGTTACACGACAACAAAGTCCCTGTAATGGACTGGCCTGCACAGAGACCTGACCTGAATCCTATAGAACACCTTTGGGATGTTCTGGAAAGCCGACTTCGTGCCAGGCCTCACCGACCGACATCGATACCTCCCCTAAGTGCAGCACTCCCTGAAGAATGGGCTGCCATTCCCGAATAACCTTCCAGCACCTGACTGAACGTATGAGAGAGTGGAAGCTGTCATCAAGGATAATGGTGGGCCAACACCATACTGAATTCCAGCATTACCGATGGCAAGGTGTCCCGATACTTTTGATGACATAGTGTACATATCCTCAATTACTTGTTAGATATAACATATCCTCAATTACTTGTTAGATACATTCCAATATCTGTCTTCCGCTATGTGTTTTACCATGCGGCTCCTTCTAGTACTATAGATTTTTAATGTCTTGCTACTAACCTTACGAGCCTGTCTCATTATGCAGTCAGTATTGTACTATCCTCGCCGATACGGCGGAGAATCTCCTCGTTCCTTATCTTATCAATCAACTTAAGTTTCAGCATTCTTCTGTATAGGACCTGTTGTGGCAACACCTCTTAGTGCACACTCCACACCCCTCTGACGAGGTGATTCCTGAAACTACTAAATTTCCTCACCGACGGCACGGTTTATGATACAACAAAGTAGACAAGCCGCTCAGTATGTTGTCTTCGATTCCTGACGACATAATCCACGCCATATGTACAGAGAGATATGTTATTCAGTCTGCCGTATACATATACATATTACAAACATGATTTAACCATTTTCCTTGGTATTTCAGAAAACTTTGGCGTTCTTCCTATTTTGTGACACAACTAAAGGATTGATGGAGTATAGTTAAAATCACGAACCAGGAAAGGAATCACCATTTCGCAATCGCTGCATATACTTCTAGATCTGCATCTACGTGATTACTCTGCTATTCACAATAAAGTGCCTGGCCGAGGGTTCAATGAACCATCTTCAAGTTGTTTCTCTACCGTTCAACTCTCGAACGGCGCGCGGGAAAAACGAGCACTTCAGTTTTTCTGTGGGAGCCCTGATTTCTCTTATTTTATCGTAATGGTCATCATTTCTCCCTATGTAGATGGGTGCCAACAGAATGTTTTCGCTATCGGAGGAGAAAGCTGGTGGTTGAAATTTCATGAGAAGATCCCGTCGCAACTAAAAACACCTTTGCTTTAATGATTGCCGCTCCATTTCAAGTATCATGTCTTTCGCGCTATCTCCCCTATTTCGCGACAATACAAACGATGTCATTCGTCAGTCCCACCTGATGTGGATCCCACACCGCACAGCAGTACTCCAGAATAGGGCAGACAAGTGTGGTGTAAGCAGTATCTTTAGTAGACCTGTTGCATCTTCTAAGTGTTCTGTCAATGAATCGCAGTCTTTGGTTTGCTCTACCCACAGCACTAGCTATGTGATCGTTCCAATTTAGGTTACTTGTAATTACAATCCCTAAGTATTTAGATGAATTTACAGCGTTCAGGTTTGAGTGACTTATCTCGTAATCCAAATTTAGCCGATTTCTTTTAGTACTCATCTGAATAACTTCACACTTTTCTTTATTCAGGGTCAATTGCCACTTTCACACCACACAGATATCATGTCTAAATCATTTTGCAATTCGGTTGGACATCTCATGACTTAACAAGACGGCAAATGACAGCATCATCTGCAATCAATCTAAGACGGCAACTCAGATTGTCTCCTATATCGTTAATATAGATAAGGGACAATAAGAGGGCCTATTACACTTCTTTGGGGAACGCCGGATACTAGTTATGTTTTACTCGATGACTTTCCGTCTATTACTACGAACTGTGACCTTTATGACAGAAAACCACGAATCCAGTCGCACAAATGACGTGATATTCCAAATGCACGAAGTTTGATTGGAAGACGCTTGTGAGGAACAATGTCGAAAGCCTTCTGGAAATCTAAAAAAAAATGGAATCAATTTGACGTCCCCTGTCGATATTCCTCATTACTTCATGAGTATAAAGAGCTAATCGTGTCTCACAAGAACGATGTTTTCTGAATCCTTGCCGACTATGTGTCAATAAATCGTTTCCTTCGAGGTATTTCAGAATGTTCAAACACAGTATATCTTCAAAAACCCCACTGCAAAATCGGCGTTAGTGATATGGGCCCGTAATTCAGCGGATTACTCCTACTTCCCTTTTTGGGTATTGGTGTGACTGGAGCAGTTTTCCTGTCTTCATGTACGGATCTTTCTGTGAGCGAGCGGTTGAATATAATTGCTAAATATGGAGCTATTGTATCAGCATACTCTGAAAGGAACCTGACTGGTATACAATCTGGACCGGAAGCCTTGCCTTATTAAGTGATTTAAGCTGCTTTGCTACACCGAGGATATCTACTGGTATGTTTCTCATCTCGGCAGTTGTTCTTGATTGGAATTCAGGAATGTTTACTTCGTCTTCTTTGGTGAAGGAGTTTCGGAAAACCGTGTTTAATAACTCTGCCTTTGTGGCACTGTTATCACGCAGGCAAGGTATTGCTGCGTCTTGCGACTGGTGTGCTTTATGTAAGACCAGAGTCTCTTCTGCTTTTCTGCCAGATTCGGATACAGAGTTTCGTCGAGGAAATTATTATAAGCATCTCGCAATGAAGTACGCGCTTTTTTTCGAACTTCTGCAAAACTTTGCCACTCTTGGGTATTTTGCGTTCTTTTATGTTTGGCATGCTTTTTTCGTTGCTTCTGCAACAGCGATCTAACCCGTTTGGTGTACCACGGGGGATCAGTACCATCACTTATTAATTTATATCTCTTTGAAATCAATCCAAATCTTTTCTACACTTAACATGATCAGAACGGAAGGAGCGGAGACTGTCTCCTAAAAAAACATTAAGAGCATTTTTATCAGCTTTTTTAAGTAGACGTACTTTGCGTTTCTTTTTGATGGTTGAGGGTATTACGGTATTCAGCCTAGCAGCAACAGCCTTATGATCGCTAATCACTGTAACCGTCATGATACTCCCAATTTGTGCGGGATTATTTGTTGCTACTTCAACGCGATAATAGAATTCTGGTAGTTTGTGTGCAAGTCTCCCTCCATTCGAATCATCCTTGACATCATGTAGTCTACGAAGCAGCAACCGTGTTGTGTTTTAGCCGTCTGAGATTGAAAGACGCGGATCAGCCAAGTCCATAACTTCGTCCTACTGCGAAATGCATTTCCTGGACTGACATGGCATTTTTAGGATATAGCTGTAGCAGTTCACACTTGCTTTCGACGGTTTACGATCGTTAACTTTAACGTCTACGAAAGATGTTTCATAGAATATCAAAATGTACTACCATCGGGTTGATTACATTCTTATTTCCAGTAAAAAGTAACTGTCTGAGGTGACAGGTTTGTAGTGATGTACCGGCAGTAATCACAAGCCTTTTACACGTACTCTACGTATAAAACCGAATGGGATGCTTCTCAAGGAGATTCACGTTTTTGTTCAGCCTGAACGTTTGGTGTAACAAATTTCCATACGTAAATGAGAAATTAAGAATTAGCGACCATTCAAAAAATTACTTTAAACCTTGTATAAAGATACTACTACGCTTCTTTTAAATCATGAAACACCTTTCTCAGACCGTGTTGATATTCTTGTTCGTTTGGGTGTCGTATTGTTGGTTACTAAGGGTGTGACGTCCTAAGACAATTACATATTATGTGAATGGAATTACAATTATTAAGGTCATTTTGCGACCACTCACTACAAAAGCAATGCAATATTACGTAAGTTATCAGCAAAATTCATAAACAGGCTTACATTTGGTTTTAGGATTTGAAAGAGTCACGTTAAAATTACTAAATGCATATGGTTAGTTTGGCGAAAGAGCTCCTTCAGTACTAAAGAAATATGTCTTTCTAGTTTCGTCATTCGCTTTATATTATTTACTCTTTCGTAGAGATTTAAATTAGTAGCCATTTACATAGGCAATCGTTTAACGTATATGCTATAGTTAACCGCAGGTGGACATTATCTGGAGTGATTAGATTGGGAACTACATAACTTATGCCGCCTTAGGACCGAGTGTAGCTTGTGAAGGATTTATGGCTGTAGAGCATTTACATATGTAACTTTTACACATATTACTTTTATAAAACCACCTGCATCGTTTCATTTATGTGTAGAAGTCGAAATGTACCCTATTGTGGTGATTGAGTTCATTTGAAATTTAATATCATGTGGTTGCTCCCTTGCCGATATTTTAACGGTGTGTTTGGTTTCATTGCATCACGTATGTAAGGTCTATAACGTAGTGTCCATGAAAATGCAGTGTCGATATTTTGTTCTCTGTAGTCGCCATTGTGTCTGGTCCAGCCGTCTCGTAGACCCATCGGGGATAAACTATGCATCCACCAGACACTGCTTACCTGAGTCTCGCTCCGCTAGCCAACTACATATGTGACAAACAGTTTGCTGTACATCCGGCACTGCACCATTAAAAAATACATAAACTGTGGCATTAAGTTAATAAAATATGTATTTTAGTAACACACTATATAATGGTAAACCTATGAGTTTATTAAGACTGATGTAGGGCAGCATTATATTCACTGGACGGCGCGGAGTGGCCGCGTGGTTAGAGGCACCATGTCACGGATTGCGCGGCCCCTCCCTCAGGAGATTCAAGTCCTCCCTCGGGCATGGGTGTGTTTGTTGTTGTTAGTTTAAGTTAGTGTAAGTAATGTTAGGTCTAGGGACCGATGACCTCAGCAGGTTGGTCCCTTAGGAATCCACATACATTTGAACATTTATATCCATTCATGAAAATAGTTTTCTGTAAATATTTTATGAATCAGATGTTACGTGACTATTCGTTTATTGACAATATTTTCTACCGCTTGAACTTAGAAGAATGATTTGCTTATATTATTAGAATCGAGAACATTTAGTGCCTAACTTTATTTTCTGACACTGTTTCCGTTTTTTAAAGTCCCAGTGTCCGACGCCATTCACTAGTTCATTTAATGTTCAAGGGGGAGTAAAGAAAATACGAAGAAACTAAAATTTTAATAATATTCACTGTGATTTATTCAAAAAACACAGAAGTACAGTCTTTAAATATTAAAATAATAACATACGAAGACTTTCATGTAAATTAATTGCTGATACCAAAACATTAAGTTAAATATAAGAAAATTTCTTACATTTACCAAGTATAGATATTTTTAGTTCTTCTGTTTTTTTTTTTATACGCTATCACATATTTGAACTGCGTTATCAAATGTCATAGGTGGCAGATTAAAGGGTATCAACATTAACTTTAGCATATTATACCGACTGAGGTATGTTCGTCAAACACGTCTTAGTTGGTACGATGGTTTTGAGAAGTGAATACACGTGTTTAGGTAACATGAAAGTCGTGATAATTTCGCAAAAGCTACATATGTTTCTAATCATTTCGGCTTATTGAAAATTTAGTGAAGCTATTTTTTCCAATATGGTTTGTACATGTACAATGATACACTGACTATGGAGATATATCTCGCAAAAATTTCCATGGAGCACTTTGAGAAGAATTTCATTAGAAAATAAAACCATTACCTAAAGTAGAATCTATTATCGGCATTATCATAGCGTTAATATTCCTTCCCGTAATTTGTCTTTACTGTTTTACTTCCTATGAATGAATGTTAACTGTATTTTTTTTCTGCAGTAACCTTTATATGTTGCATTTTATAAGATATGTAACTTATTTTCACATATAAGGTAAAATACACTCCTGGAAATGGAAAAAAGAACACATTGACACCGGTGTGTCAGATCCACCATACTTGCTCCGGACACTGCGAGAGGGCTGTACAAGCAATGATCACAAGCACGGCACAGCGGACACACCAGGAACCGCGGTGTTGGCCGTCGAATGGCGCTAGCTGCGCAGCATTTGTGCACCGCCGCCGTCAGTGTCAGCCTGTTTGCCGTAGCATACAGAGCTCCATCGCAGTCTTTAACACTGGTAGCATGCTGCGACAGCGTGGACGTGAACCGTATGTGCAGTTGACGGACTTTGAGCGAGGGCGTATATTGGGCATGCGGGAGGCCGGGTGGACGTACCGCCGAATTGCTCAACACGTGGGGCGTGAGGTGTCCACAGTACATCGATGTTGTCGCCAGTGGTCGGCGGAAGGTGCACGTGCCCGTCGACCTGGGACCGGACTGCAACGACGCACGAATGCACGCCAAGACCGTAGGATCCTATGCAGTGCCGTAGGGGACCGCACCGCCACTTCCCAGCAAATTAGGGACACTGTTGCTCCTGGGGTATCGGCGAGGACCATTCGCAACCGTCTCCATTAAGCTGGGCTACGGTCCCGCACACCGTTAGGCCGTCTTCCGCTCACGCCCCAACATCGTGCAGCCCGCCTCCAGTGGTGTCGCGACAGGCGTGAAAGGAGGGACGAATGGAGACGTGTCGTCTTCAGCGATGAGAGTCGCTTCTGCCTTGGTGCCAATGATGGTCGTATGCGTGTTTGGCGCCGTGCAGGTGAGCGCCACAATCAGGACTGCATACGACCGAGGCACACAGGGCCAACACCCGGCATCATGGTGTGGGGAGCGATCTCCTACACTGGCCGTACATCTCTGGTGGTCATCGAGGGGACACTGAATAGTGCACGGTACATCCAAAGCGTCATCGAACCCATCGTTCTACCATTCCTAGACCGGCAAGGGAACTTGCTGTTCCAACAGGACAATGCACGTCCGCATGTATCCCGTGCCACCCAACGTGCTCTAGAAGGTGTAAGTCAACTACCCTGGTCAGCAAGATCTCCGGATCTGTCCCCCATTGAGCATGTTTGGGACTGGATGAAGCGTCGTCTCACGCGGTCTGCACGTCCAGCACGAACGCTGGTCCAGCTGAGGCGCCAGGTGGAAATGGCATGGCAAGCCGTTCCACAGGACTACATCCAGCATCTCTACGATCGTCTCCATGGGAGAATAGCAGCCTGCATTGCTGCGAAAGGTGGATATACACTGTACTAGTGCCGACATTGTGCATGCTCTGTTGCCTGTGTCTATGTGCCAGTGGTTCTGTCAGTGTGATCATGTGATGTATCTGACCCCAGGAATGTGTCAATAAAGTTTCCACTTCCTGGGACAATGAATTCACGGTGTTCTTATTTCAATTTCCAGGAGTGTATATAGAGATCCTTGTTAGATGTTACACAGCTCTTGATCATTATGATCTTGACAGGTTAACCAAATAGATAAATGCATAAAAATAATTTTAGAACCTAGAATTGAAAAGGTGCTAAAAATGGTACAAACAATGTACAAAACACTAAATTCACTATTAGGTGAGACGCAGGTAAGAGGAAACCTTCCAAAATGTAAGAAAAAGTAATAAAGCTAAGAAAACTAGAAAAAATTGGATAACACATAATTCGTTACAACAACCACTACCCAGCAAAAAATGTTTTCCACGCAAAGGTAAATCGCGCCATCATTCTCCCCCTATCTAATGAGGATATGGAACTGTATTAAACAGAATTAAAACTATAGGCAATAAACAAACGTTACAAACTAGTAACATTCGACAGCTACTACAAAAATAGATCAATAAGAATGAAGATATATCTTCAGAAAAAGTTGTTAACAGAGACTGGTGCTTGGGCAGACTGGCTCTTTGATTATGTTAAACCTAACTTCCATTTGAATGTGAATCTACGTGTTACATCTTTGTGACTGACATGCAGCAGTTTCATGCAGCCTTTTCATATGTTTTAATGTAAATGCCTAATCGCCGGAATAAATGCCTTCTTCTACTATTTCGATTATTTATTCCTTTGTTTTTAAAAGATCAAAGAGTTTCACCGTAAAGTGGCAGCAGCGGATAAGGGTTTTAATTACCCTCTGTCTTTACTTGACTACCTATCTGATCATACCTCCTTCAAAAGCCGGAGCTGAAAGTGTTATCATTATTGACCCAAATTTCTCTACCTTCATTACGAGGGTTAGCTGGTAACATGTCAAAATTCAGTGTTCCTTTACACAGTAAATTGCAAAGTTACGTTAATACTTTGCGATCCGACGTATTTTCTACTGTGGATAGAATACTTCCGCACGAAATATGCGGACAGTTAGTGAATTACGGAAAGACATATTTCATTTCTCAACATTTCATGCACTCAAACCAAAAAAATGCAGTGATTCAAGCAGGCGAAAATGTTTCTTGAGGGGATATTACGATGAAGTAATGAAAATCATTAACGATGAAGCAAAAAATAAAATGGTCTTGATGTCAATCGACGAATCAAGTCATTCTACTGGTCTTTTTATTGCCTGTGTCATTGTAGGACCATTAGGCCCTTCAGAAGATGATTCAATAAAAGCGTTTCAGCTTACAGCTGAGTGTCTGGAAAAATTAAACGATTAGCACAGTTATTTACGAATTCATTACAGTTACTGTGGCCTGAAGAATTTCCTTAAGACGGTGTATTACTTTTCAGCCCACGCGCTTCACTTTATACAAAGAAGGCTAGGGTAACTTCAAAAGTGCTTTTCCAAACACGCTTCACGTGACCAACGTATACTATGGTTTGTACAGAGTATCAGAACAAATACGAAGCTTGTTTCTAGATGTCGAAAAATTAATTTCGGGTACTAAGAAGATATTTGTGATAGCCTCATCAAGGACTCAAAGATTTAAAGACATTGCACCAGATATACCTCTGTCACCACAACCTATCATAGCGAGATGAGAGTCACGGATTTCAGTGCAGTTTACTATGCTTCAAATTTACCCATTATAACTAAGGCGATCTTCGCACTGGAGGATGAAGCTCATCAGTTATAGTAGCAAAGCCATTTCTAGAATATTTAGAAGTGACAAATGGCTTAAATTTCACAGCAGTCCAGTTCAGTTTCCTACCAGAAGTAATCTGACAGATTCAAGGAACAGGTCAGCCTCTGATGAAATCAGTGAAACGTGTGGATGATACAAAGCAAAGACTGGCGGGTATATAGTAAATGAGGTTCATTAGTTAGGTAAATGTGTAAAATGGTGTTTTCAAAACTTACTGGTCCCGGCGAACTTAGAAGAATTTCAAAAATTATACTAGGTGACAATTCTATTGCAGTAGGGACAGACACAATAACAGCCCAGTGATTAGAATTTACTCCATTTAGATCTGTAGATGTTGAGATGACAGAACTCAATGGAGTAAATCCAAATCACTGAATTAATCTGTAGATGTTGAGTACAACCCCCCCCCCCCCCCCCCCCCCCCCCCCCCGTACACCATGAACCATGAACCTTGTCGTCGCTGGGGAAACTTGCGTGCCTCAGGGATATAGATAGCCATGCCGTAGTTGCAACTACAATAGGGGAGTGTCTGTTGAAGAGGCCAGACAAACGTGGGGTCCCTGCAGGCTTTTCAATAGTTTCAGGGGCAACAGTCTGGTTGATTGACTAATCTCGCCTTGTAACACTAACCAAAACGGCCTTGCTGTGCTGGTACTGCGAGTGGCTAAAAGCAAGGGAAAACTACAGCTGTAATTTTTCCCAAGGGCAAGCAGTTTTACTGTATGGTTAAATGATGATGGCGTTCTCTTGGGTAAAATATTCCGGAGACAAAATAGTCCCCCATTCGGATCTCCGGACGGGGGCTACTCAGGAGGACGTCGTTATCAGGAGAAACAAAACTAGCGTTCTACGGATCGGAACGTGGAATGTCAGATTCCTTAATCGGGCAGGTAGGTTAGAAAATTTAAAAAGAGAAACGGATAGTTTAAATTTAGATATAGTGGGAATTAGTGAAGTTCGGTGGCAGGTGGAACAAGACTTATGGTCAGGTGAATACAGGGTTATAAATATAAAATCAAATACGGGTAACGCAGGAGTAGGTTTAATAATAAATAAAAAATAGGAATGCGGGTAAGCTACTAAAAACAGCATAGTGAACTCATTATTGTGGCCAAGAAAGATACGAAGCCCACGCCTACCACAGTAGCACAAGTTTATATGCCAACTAGCTTTCCAGATGACAAAGTGATTGATGAATGTATGATGAGATTAAAGAAATTTAGTGAAGGAGGCGAAAATTTAATATTCATGAGTGACTGGAATCCGGTAGTAGGAAAAGGAAGAGAAGGGAAAGTAGTAGGTGAGTATGTACTGGGAGTAAGAAATGAAAGACCAAGCCACCTAGTTGAATTTTGCGCAGAGCTTAACCTAATCATAGCTAACACTTGGTTTAAGAATCAAGAAAGACGTTATATACGTAGGAGAGGCCTGGAGACGCGGAAAAATTTCAGATAGATTATACACTAAAGCGCCAAGAACCTGGTATGGGGCGCGCGGTGTGCCAAAGCGGTTCTAGGCGCTTCAGTCTGCAACGGCGTGACCGCTACGGTCGCAGGTTCGAATCCTGCCTCGAACATGGATGTGTGTGATGTCATTAGGTTAGTTAGGTTTAAGTAGTTCTAAGTTCTAGGGGACTGATGAACACAGTTGTTAAGTCACACAGTGCTCAGAGCCAATTGAACCAAACTGAACTGGTATGGGTATGCGTATTCAAATATAGATATAGTAAATAGGCAGAATACGGCGCTGCGGTCGGAAACGCCTACATAAGACAGCGAGTGCCTGGCGCAGTTGTCAGATCGTTTGCTGCTGCTACAATGACAGATTACCAAGATTTAAATGAGTCTGAACGTGGTTTTATAGTCGACGCACGAGCTCCGGAACAGAGTATCTCTATTGTAGCGATGAAGCGGTGATTTTCCCGTACGACTATTTCACGAGTGAACTATGAATATCAGGAATCCGGTAAAGCATCAAATCTCAGAAGCCGCTGCGGCCGAAAAAGATCCTACAAGAACGGGAGCAACGATGACTGAAGAGAATCGTTGAACGTGACAGAAGTACAACGCGTATTTCAATGCTGGAACATCAACAAGTGTCAGCATGCGAAAAATTCACGAAACATCATGGATATGGGCTTTCGAAGACATAGGCCCACTCGTGTACCCTTGATGGTTGCACGACACAAAGCTTTACGCCTTGCCTGGGCTCGTCAACACGGACATTGAACTGTTGATGACGGGAAATATGTTGCCTGGTCGGACGAGTCTCGTTTCAAATTGTATCGAGCAGATGGAAGTGTACGGGTATGGAGACAACCTTATGAATACATGTTTAAGATGGTGAAGGCTCTTTAATGATGTGGGGCGTGTGCACCTGGAGTGATATGGGACCCCTGGTACATCTAGATAAGACTCTGACAGCTGACACGTACGTAAGCATCCTGTCTGATCACCTGCATCCAATCATGTCCACTGTGAATTCCGAGGGACTTGGGCGATTCCGGCAGGACAATGCGACACCCCTTACGTCTGTAATTGCTACAGAGTGGCTCCACGGACACTCCTCTGAATTTAAACACCTCCGCTGGTCACCAAACTCTCCAGACCTTTTTGGGGCGTTCAACTGTGGGGTCATATGCGCCCGTACAAAGTCCGAATTTTTACACAGACCAATTTTTGTACACAGTCCAGTCTAACCACAGTCACGAATGTCGATGATAATGAAATGATCTGCCCAACATAAACACCAAGTGCTCAGGCACAGAAAATCCCCAAGCCGCTTGGGAATCGAACCCAAGACCCCGTGCTCCACAGGTAGCAACATTAGCCACTAGACCACGAGCTGCAGACTATTGGTTATGAACTGTAGGTTAAAACGGAAGAAACTACATAAAGGTAGGTATTTAAGAATATGGGAGCTGATAAACTGAAAGAACCAGAGGTTGTAGAGAGTTTCTTAGAGATCATTAGGGAACGATTGACAAGACCAGGGGAATGAAATACAATAGAAGAAAAATGGGTAGCTTTGAGAGATGAAATAGTGAAGGCAGCAAAGGGCGAAGTAGATAAAAAGACGAGGGCTACTAGAAATCCGTGGATAACGGAAGATATATTGAATTGAAGAAAGGAATTAAATTTAAGAAAGGAGAAAATGCAAAAACTCATTAAATGAAGCAAGAGAAAATGAATACAAACCTTTCAAAAATGAGTTCGACGGGAAGTGCAAAATGGCTAAGCAGAGATGGCTAGAGGACAAATGTAAGGATGTAGAAGCATATATCATTAGAGTGAGGATAGATACTGCCTACAGGAAAGTTAAGGAGACCTTTGGAGAAGAGAGAAGCACCTGTATGAATATCAAGAGCCCAGATGGAAAACCAGTCCTAAGCATAGAAGGGAAAACAGGAAGGTGGAAGGAGTATATTGAGGGTCTATACAAGGACAATGTACTTGAGGGCAATATTACGGAAATGTAGGAGGACGTAGATAGGAGATATGGTACTGCGTGAAGAATTTGACAGAACACTAAAGACCTATTTGAAACAAGGCCCTGAGAGAACTATTGATAGCCTTTGTAGAGCCAGCCAAGAGAAAACTCTCCCATCTGCTGAGCAAGATGTATGAGCCAGGCGAAATGTCCTCAGACTTCAAGAAGAATATAATAATTCGAAACCCAAAGAAAGCAGGCGTTGACAGTTGTGAAAATTACCGAACTATAATTTTTATAAGTAACGATTGCAAAATACTAACACTTTACAGACGAATGGAAAAACTGGTAGAAGCCGACCTCGGGGAAGGTCAGTTTGGATTGCATAGGAAAGCGCGAGGAAATACCGACCCTACGACTTATCTCAGAAGATAGGTTAAGGAAAGGCAACCTTAATTACGGTTATAATATTTATAGACTCAGAGAAAATACACGGAGCAAAAGGTTATTTACAATCTGTACAAAAACCAGACGGAAGCTATAACAGTCGGAGGTAACGAAAGGGAAACAGTGATTGAAAAGGAGTGATCCACGGTTGTAGTGTTATACAGTCTATATATTGAGCAAGCAGTAAACGAAACAAAAGAAAAAATTGGAGTAAGAATTAAAATCCATGGAGAAGAAATAAAAACTTTGAGGTTTGCTGACGATATTGTAATTCTGTCAGAGTCAGAAAAGGACCTGGAAGAGCTCTGAAAGAATGGAAGATATAAGATGAACATCAACAAAATAAAAACGGGGATAATGGAATGTAGTCGAATTAAATCACGTAATTCTGAGAGAATTATGTTAGGAAACGAGACACTTAAAGTAGTAGATGAGTTTTGCTGCCTGGAAAGCAAAATAACTGATGATGGTCGAAGTAGAGAGGATATAAAATGTAGACTGGTTCTGTCAAGGAAAGCTTCTCTGAAGAACAGAAATTTCTTAACATCGAGTATAGACTTGTCAGGAAGTCTTTTCTGAAAGTATTTGTATGGAGTGTAGCCAAGTGTGGAAGTGAAGCACGGGCGATAAATAGTTTAGACAAGAAGAGAATAGAAGGTTTCGAAACGTGGTGTTACAGGAGGGGGTTGATGATTAGATGGGTAGATCAGATAACTAATGAGGAATTACTGAATAGAATAGGGGGGGAGAGAAATTTGTGGCACAACTTGACTAGAAGAAGAGATCGGTTGGTAGGATTCGTTCTGAGGCATTGAGGGATCACTAATTTAGTACTGGAGCGAAGCGTGGAGGGTAAAAATCGTAGAGGGAGAACAAGAGATGAACACATTAAACAGATTCAGAAGGATGTAGCTTACAGTAGGTACTCAGAGATGATGAGTCTTGCACATGATAGAGTAGTATTGAGAGCTGCATCAAACCAGTCTCTGGACTGAAGACCACAACAACAACAGATATTGAGAAGCCTTTTCTCAAAAGAAAAATGTATTAACTGACAGGAGACACAACGTCATCCCAGAAAATTTTGTAAATCAGTTTGGTTGTCATGTACAATCAGTATACCGATAAGGCATTGTAATGTATAGACTTTCAAGAAACGTTTTAAATCATCTGTCAAATACAGTAAACATTTTGTTTAAATCATAAACTTACTTAAAATATAACAGAACACGTTGTTAACATAAATATGTTGATTGTGTGAGTGTCTGAATAACACAATCTATTCAATACGCATGCATAATAAAATTTTCTCTATATTGCCTTTTATTGTCTTTTTATAATACCTTTTCTCCTGCATGTTTTAATGGTTCTTAATGGGTAAATTTCCGGTCTCTTCTTATTGGAATTCCATTCTTGGAAAAATATCTCTGACATAATAGGCTATGCTTTGCTGATCACAGTTCCCAATACTCCTTCCGGAGACAAGTAGCATTATGGGTATGATATATCAAATATATAAAAATATACTAATTTGACAAACACAAAATTATGTGCAGCATTAATACAGCGTTCCACACAGGACAAATAGGACGCAAGTAAAACACAGGATAGATCGAGTACATCGGTAAAAGTGAAACCAGTAACTCCACAATCAATAAACACCTTAAAGAAGCAGTTCTTAAAATATATTTATGCTACTTTCTCGACGTATGTCACACATTTAGATAAATATGAAGACAAATTCCTAAGTGAGTAGACAAAAACCAAAGAAATAGAAGGTCAACTTCGAAAACTGTACTAGTTAGAGATAACAAAATTGCGAAGTCCCAGGCTAAGAAAATTAAATGAAAGTCGTGCAAGTTTTAATATAACTGAAATGTGCAGAAACATGACCCAAAAATAAATATGCTCGTGAGATGCTTAACCAAAATAAATCGATTCTTACAGGTCGTTTCAGTAACGTTATTATGGCTAATGAGAAACGTATTTCCATAGACTAATAAGGAACCTAAATGCATATTGAAACTCTGAAGCAAAGCTAAATAAGACAAGTCAATAAATCAGATATCATGTTAGCACCTTTTACATATTTATGACAGCTTCATTTTGTACAGGTTCTGCTTGCTAACGACAACAGTTCAGAAATAAAGAGGAAAAAATTACAAGCGTAGTGAAACTACTAAGTGGTCCACGCAATTTATAGAAGATGAAGACTTACATAGCTTACAAACAAATTCTTGAGAGTCTCAGAAGAAGAAAGAAAAGGGGATTGAGGTTGAACGTACTCTTAGAATAACTCATTTTACTGTTTCTGATGCAGTTTATTTGCACAGACCACGCGAGGTATGCCTCACATGGTACGTACATTTACTTTGCTTCAGTATATTTGGGATATAACCTCATCTGAATTACACAACATTCCAGAAGCCTAGCTTTCCTTTACGTTTTTGTAAAGGGGAAGATTGCTGGTAAAACTTGCTAAACAGTTTTGCGCACTAGCCTCATGAATTCATTTTTAAGAAACTGGAAACCTGTTCCACAGTACTCTTTTGACTACATACGCCACTTGTGTAGCAGTGATAGAAGTCAACCCCGCGTACTTCTGTTGAGAGTGTTGTGTCTTTATGGGAAGAATGAGTGTCAGCACAGACAGTTTCCAGGAGAACTGAGTTCACCATAGAGAAGTAATTCGAACATTCAAATGCTATTGAGAGACTCAAAACGTAGATCTGCCTTGTAGTGGTATCCTTCCGTCGAAGATAGCAGTTCATGCTCTCTGCTCTTAGGTTCCTCGAACAGACTGCAACAGAAATGTGTGTTCCCATTCGCATTTGATTAGGTGAACTGGGTCAATCCATTCATAAAATTAATTTCTTCTCTAGGCTTGAATTAAGAACAACACTGTAAGCCCCTAGTATTATGGAGCGCTTGGAAAATGGGCTGGGGAGTCATAGAAAGACACCTGAATCAGTTACGAATATATCCTTTCACTGATGAGTGCAGGATTTGTCTGACGCATCATCGCTATCGTAGAGAGGTGTGAGAGCGGCCAAATACGAAAAAGAAACACCCAGAAGGGCCAAGAATGAGATTTTTCACTCTGCAACGGAGTGTGCGCTGATGTAAAACTTCCTGGCAGTTTTAAACTGTGTGGCGGTCCGAGTGTTGACCTCGGGACCTTTGCCTTTCGCGAGCAAATGCTCTACCAACTGAGCTACCTAAGCACGATTCAGGACAAGTCCACACAGCTTCAATTCTGCCGGTCCGGGACACAGTTTTAATCTGCCAGGAAGTTTCACATCTGCTCCGCTGCAGAGTGAAAATCTCATTCTGGAAACATCCCCCAGGCAGTGGCTAAGCCATGTCTCCGCAATATCCTTCCTTCCAGAAATGCTATTTGTGCAAGGTTTGCAGAAGAGCTTCTGTGAAGTTCGGAAGGTAGGAGACGAGGTACTGGCAGAATTTAAGCTGTGTGCACTGGTCGTGTGTCGTGTTGGGTAGTTCGGTTGGTAGAGCACTTGCCTGCGAAAGGCAAAGGTCTCGAGTTCGTGTCTCGGTGCGGCACACAGTTTTAATCTGCCAGGAAGTTTCACCCAGAAGGGTGGTATGAAACGGAATGAAACTTGACTAGATGAGAAAGAATGTGATGTTTTTGCAGCGATTACAAAATAGAGGGAGTATTGTCATGTTGGAAAATGGCATCACGATACTGTTGCTTGACAGGTAACACATGAGGACGCAGAATTTCCATGACCTGAATTCACACCCAACAACTCCAGACACGATGACGCCAAGAGTGACATGACTGCCTGACTGACTGAAGAATAAAACCTCTGCCCAGGTCGCGGTCATACTCGCCTAAGACGATTATCCGGGGTAGTGCAGAACTGCGATTCTTGCTGAACGCAGTATGACTCCATTAATCATCAGTCCGTTCTTCTTGGTCACAACACCAAAAACAGCCGTGTTGTGGTGTTAATGGTAGTCTGCGTATAGGTCGGTAATTCCATATTTGCTGCGGCTGTTCTCCGACCAAGGGCGTAGAATTACACAGAATGTTACACGGAGACCATAAATTGTTTTCGAATGGCAGGCAGAGGTGTGAAGTGAACTCGATGTTCTTGATGCACAATATGGCGATTCTTTCTGGTAGAGGTCAGGCATAGTCAACCAGAAACGTGCCGACGGATATGTCTGCCTTCAGGTTCCCATGCAGACTCTCATCTGGCCTATGTTACCTCAGAAAGCCCCAAAAATCTGGAAATTACTCGATTCGACCAGCCAGTAACGTGGACCTCTTTCAAACACTGTCATGTGTCTGATGCGAGTATGCTGCGCCTCCGTGTCCTTCGCAGTGATCACTCAACATCTGTTCACTCCCTTTGTATACACTGCCTGTCCAGATAAGAGCACTGCACACGAACCAGACTATTGCACTCTGAAGGCCGTTCGAACTGTCACTATGAATTGTATCTCTATTTCCACACTCCTGATGACGTGTAGATATACGAATTTGTATTGATATCCGACGATAGCTTTTAAGTGCTTCACCTCTTTCGTTCAGCAGTGCACCAGTGTCCCCTCAAGCGCACAGTCTCAAGTCTTCAGCATGGAGGTGGGCCAGTCACGTTTTGGACCTTTGTTGGCGAATCTCGGACGTCTCTCACGGTTGCAGAGCGTAATTTGAGAGTTGCAAAGTATCGGAACAGGATCCTCCAACCTGATGTCCAGCGTTGAAACCAATATTTCATCATCCAAATGCACAGTACATGAGCATACCTTTAGGAAGAAATCAAACGAATGAAATATTCACAAGTATATGCTGACATAAACGAAACTGAGGATGCCCACGACCAGTGCTTCATCGCAGGAGCTCTCCACACACACAGGACGACATCACGGGGGTGTCATGTAACAACAGTAAGCTCTTCATGAAGATGTAAACCGCAGCCAAGAAGGAGCCAAGCATTTTACAATGCACAGAGTGGAGCTATAAGGAACTGAATATTACCTATCAGTATATTTTGATTTCACAGACGTGCAAAGATGTCCACATTTGAGGATATTGCCTTCGTTTTGATTATTGCTTTCTTTTCATTTCACAGAATTGCATTTTGTTTTAGTTTCGCAAGGGTTATTGCTTTATTATGTGTCCTCTTGAATATATGTCCACTAATCCCCCCTCCCGCCCCGTTTTATACTTGCTGCTATTTACGAAAGATGACAGATATTCATGTTGTGTGGTCGACCTGTAATAATAGAAGAACTAAGCATACGCTGAAGTAGAAAGAGTCTGTCATTTGAAATAATTATAACTGACTGGAAAATTTCCTGCTTCTTACTATACCGTGTAGCAGAAAGACACGCAGCGTATACAGGGTGTTACAAAAAGGTACGGCCAAACTTTCAGGACACATTCCTCACACACAAATAAAGAAAAGATGTTATGTAGACACGTGTCCCGAAACGCATAATTTCCATGTTAGAGCTCATTTTAGTTTCGTCAGTATGTACTGCACTTCCTCGATTCACCGCCAGTTGGCCAAATTGAAGGAAGGTAATGTTGACTTCGGTGCTTGTGTTGACATGCAACTCATTGCTCTACAGTACTAGTATCAAGCACATCAGTACTTAGCATCAACAGGTTAGTGTTCATCACGAAAGTGGTTTTGCAGTCAGTGCAGTGTTTACAAATGCGGAGTTGGCAGGTGCCCATTTGATGTATGGATTAGCACCGGGCAATAGCCGTGGCGCGGTACGTTTGTATCGAGACATATTTCCAGAACGAAGGTGTCCCAACAGGAAGACGTTCGAAGCAATTGATCGGCGTATTAGGGAGCACGGAACATTCCAGCCTATGACTCGCGATTGGGGAAGACCTAGAACGACGAGGACACCTGCAATGGACGAGGCAATTCTTCGTGCAGTTAACGATAACCCTAATGTCAGCGTCAGAGAAGTTGCTGCTGTACAAGGTAACGTTGACCACGTCACTGTATGGAGAGAGCTACGGGAGAATCAGTTGTTTCCGTACCATTTACAGCGTGTGCAGGCAGTATCAGCAGCTGATTGGCCTCCACGGGTACACTTCTACGAATGGTTCATACAGCAATGTGTCAATCCTCATTTCAGTGCAAATGTTCTGTTTATGGATGAGGCTTCATTCCAACGTGATCAAATTGAAAATTTTCACAATCAACATGTGTGGGCTGATGAGAAATCGCACGCAGTTGTGCAATCACGTCATCAACACAGACTTTCTGCGAACGTTTGGGCAGGCATTGTTCGTGATGTCTTGATTGGGCCCCATGTTCTCCCACCTACGCTCAATGGAGCACGTTATCATGATTTCATACGGGATACTCTACCTGTGCTGCTAGAACATGTGCCTTTACAAGTACGACACAACATGTGGTTCATGCACGATGGAGCTCCTGCACATTTCACTCGAAGTGTTCGTACGCTTCTCAACAATAGATACGGTGAACGATGGATTCGTAGAGGCGGACCAATTCCATGGCCTCCACGCTCTCCTGAACTCAACCCTCTTGACTTTCATTTATGGGGGCATTTGAAAACTCTTGTCTACGTAACCCCGGTACCAAATGTAGAGACTCTTCGTGCTGGTATTGTGGACGGCTGTGATTCAATATCCCATTCTCCAGGGCTGCATCAGCGCATCAGGGATTCTATGCGACGGAGGATATTTTGAACATTTCCTGTAACAAAGTGTTTGAAGTCATATGCTGGTACGTTCTGTTGCTGTGTGTTTCCATTCCATGATTAATGTGATTTGAAGAGAAGTAATAAAATGAGCTCTAACATGGAAAGTAAGCGTTTCTGGACACATGTCCACATAACATATTTTATTTCTTTGTGTGTGTGGAACGTTTCCTGAAAGTTTGACCGTACCTTTTTATAACACCCTGTATAGTAGCTACACGTTTCACTCAACGGAATATTCACACATTAAGTATGAAAGTCTTCTTCCAACTAGTGGCAGAAGAAACTATACTTTTAATACCCCGAAAATCACGTGCTTTTTGGTACTAGTTGAAGGTGAGTTGTCCTAGGATTATAAGGTACGTGATAACAGCAGTGAGAGCAGAAACTATCAGACGGCGGTCGATCTTGACAAATCCGGCGGCGCTGAAGGACGTTCGAGGTCCTTGAAGCGTGAACCTTAGGAATTCATCAAACTCAGCCGTGCGCCGTTGTGGTACCACCGATGCCCTGATGAGGATCACACCCGTGGAGGCTGCAGTGTCTTCCGCAGCCGCGCACGACAGCGAGAACAGTAGGATCCTGAGCCAGTGCAAGGCAAGCCACACCTCCGATACGCTTACGGGTATCTCGATTGAGAGTCCCAGCATTTTGCTGTCAGACAGCAACTTGACGAGAACCTCATAGGAACTGCAGGTGGCGCCACAGATGCAGAACGCGATGTCGAAGGCCACGGGCAGGCCAAAGTGACTCATCAGGTGGTCGGCGGCGCGTCCCAACGCCACGTACGTCTTCTGCAGCTGCAGCAGTGAGCACCTGTAAGACGGTGACGCTCCTACAAACAGCTCTGTACAGTGGGGGTACAGGGCATCCTGGAGGGCAGCATTCAGTCTGGAGAACCTCGCCCACATTTCCAGGACGAGCAAGATGAATTGCAGGGTGATCGTCACATCAAACAATATCACCAAAATGACTACGAGACTCACAAATGCGTTAGCAAAGATGGATAAACTTACTGTCACCAAGTAGAGCAGCATAGAGATGTTAACAGCTATTACTAATAATCCCAAAACTTTTCCATATTTCACCTTCTTCGTCGGTATATGTGTATCAGCTAGTTGCATCTCCTTTATGAAATATTGTAAGTGTTGGCACCTAGACACAGTACATATTCCCAAAACTGATAACGTCTTCATTTCTTCAAGTACTATTATGAAGATGTACACGGGCAGAATTATTTTTGAAAGACTTGTGGACGTATTCCAATAAACAAACGTCACGTGAAGGAGCAAAGACGAACTTAATGCCACTACAAAGAACCACAATGCAGATAGATTAACAATATTCTTGCAGCAAAATATCTGTCGATCTTTGCACATCGCTGCAGGGCGACAACCCCGCTTGATAGGTGCCAATCCAAAGGCTTGCCACATTCCATACAGAACACTAAAAGAAACATCGAACTTGAAGACAGTCTCTCTTCTGTAACCATACATGGTGTAAACGTGTATGATGTCGCTGCCAGCTTCCCCACTACTGGAATGAAAAGGTTTAATATCGGTTGCCCCATCTGGGAACTCATAAATGCGTTTGATCGTTTAGTCCGACAGTCATTTTAATCTCTTGAAGTTGCCACAGTTCTTGACAAACGAATGTTTATGCTGTAATTATTCGAATTCAGAAGCACGCACTTTGTTGTGTTGGCGGTTTTTATTTGTATTTTTGATGTTTTGAATAAAATATAAGCTAGTGATCGTTATCAGTGTGAATTCCAAATGAGCTAGGTGATGTATGTCTTAGTTTTGGCCATTATCGTAGAAGTATCTACATACTTCGTTATTACTGTTCCAGCTGTCAGGTGGAGACAATTGTGCTTATAATGCGAGACAGAACTTATCATTAGCATTAATATATTTCAAGTTTTGCCTAGATAGTGTCTCTGTTTACCGCTTGTTAGAGTGACACGTTCGTTTTTAAGGACAATCGAGTCATATGAATAATTTACATACGTCGCAGAGACTTTTAGTTGTCAGAAATAATTGCCACATAACTTATCAAGCCTTAGCCGTACTACCTTTCTGTTCCTCGTGTACGAGCGTTGTTTCTATCTGTGCAAATGAAACGCTGTGTACAACAAAGGCACTATGATTATGGAAATATCTAAGGTTCAGGTAATGATGTAGACAATACTCTCCTGGTACAACGTTGATTGTAAAACGATTGACAAGCAGCAAAAAACTGAAAGACAATTTTAATTTACGAAAAGGTAGTTCTTAGTAAAGTACTGAATGGAAATGAACTATAGTATACACCAAGTAATCAGCAGTGCTGAAGACTTTTGAGTGTATGGTATAAGTTGAAGAGCTACAAGGAATATAACTATAAACAAAAAGTAATGATGACAACATACAAAAAACTCAACAGACTAGGAAGGAAAACTTGAGGAAAATAGAAAATTGCGAAACGAGCAATACCATCCCATAGGAAATACTAATCACGTTAAATGGGATTTTTATTTAATCGTTCGATTAGCCAATTTCGACTAAGGATCATTGTCAAGTACGCTTGTAAAGTCTGTATTTTATTTAACTTTCAAATCACTTTTAACTGCAAGTAAAATGTAGCCATATTCTGTCAATTTACGAAAGGATCTACACTACAGGGGCACCTTTTCGAGTGAATCCTTTGGTAAAATGACAGAATATGGCTACATTTTACTTTTAATTAAGAATGTTTTGAAAGTGTCATGAAACACAAATCTTTCAAATCTGCTTGACAATGTCGCTTAGTCGAAATAAGCTAATTGCACAATTAAATAAACATCGCATTAGAGCCTGCTACGGACCATGTTTACGTGTATTCAGGATCTTGAGACTGTGGATTCCCTAAGGAAAAAAGAAAAAGAAAAACAAATTAAATCGTGACCACGTATAAAGGTAATCATAACAATTAGAACTGCTTATATTTTCAGTTGTTGTTCTCCCATATCTACTGCAATACTGTTTATTTTGTAAATTACAATAAATAGTAACTGTTCTTTGAAAGTGAAGTTTAATTGCAAAAGAGAAGTAACTCATGCTCAAATCTAAGAGAAATAGGATATATTTTCTATTATTATTATTATATTCTGACTATTTTATGCACATCCTGCTAGTGATTCTTTCGATTTAAATAATGTTTCGCGAACGTTGAAACGAAAATTTGGTAAAAATTAATTATAATGGAAGAAAAACCTTGACCACACGTATTCTCGTAACTCTAATAGAAAACTGTACACTTTGTATTATTGTACATCATAATACAATAAATACGTGTACAGTGTTATCTTCAGCTTCCGATCCATCGTCTCTGCCAAAATGCTTGGCAGGACTACCACAACACTGAAAGAATCCCAGAAATATTTATGCAAATCATGGAATGACGTCTATTCAATATGGTTCAAATGGCTCTGAGCACTGTGGGACTTAACATCTGAGGTCATCAGTCCCCTAGACTTAGAACTGCAGTAGAGCGTCGATTATCCGAACGTCGGTCAACCGAACGAACGCTTAACCGAACTGTGTACTCGCTCGCACCTGTTACCCTCCCACCCTACCGTCCATCATCGCCCTCACTCCCAAACCAAGTTTCCCACAGCAATCGCCGCACTGGGCCACCGCTGGCGGAGCATTGCTTCTAATGGGGCCTTCAAAAGGCGCTGCTGACCGGCCAAGTCGCCAGTCGCTGTGTTTCAACAATCAGCACACTTCAGTCGGCTTGGTACTGGCAGTAGAAGTAGCGGCAGTATCAAAGCTGTTCACAGCAACAGCTGCGCCAGCTTGGAGTTGAGGCGTGCCGCTCCGCGCAGTTTGAAGGGTTGCGCGCACCCACGAAGAGCTTCTCACGGTGCAAACAGTCTAGAGATGGGCAAACTGAAACACGTAAGTGTTTCGAAACAAATTAAACAGTACAATGTAATGTTCATCTTGAATGTCTACTGTATAATTATGTCCATATGAACACGAATGAAGTGCGACAGCGCTAATCATGTCGCAGAAAGTATGAAACTATCACTTAGGCGTCTTGGCAGTTTCGTATTTGCTGCAGCAAATGCGCTGCTTTCGTGTCGTGTGACTTTCATACTTTTCAATTGGCTGAGGACAGCCATAGCTGAAGACAGAAGAACCACCACGAACGGAACTGGAGGTGGAAGCAAACTGCAGAAACAACGGATATGCTACTGGGATTTCCACATTCCGTTAGTATGGGTAATATACCCATCCTGCTAATTTCCATGCACACAAAGGGAATCATTGTGGATAATACGTACAGTAACTATAGACTCACAAATATCGCCAAATAATTCGAATAAATAACAAAATATAACAGACAAAAATTTTGTCTTTCAAGGTGTTTCGAACCGTTACTATAAATTCACCATGCTTCCCAGCCCTTCCCGTTCACCATTACATTGTCAGTGATACGTCAAACAAATTGCTTGCAACTATACCTAGCACCTACATCAAATTTATGTATATGTCTAATAACTGTCACTCTACGCCTTTTTTTATTCAAAATGTTGTAGGCTTACTTGCGTTTCTTAATGTGATTACTGTACATGAACAGAGAAGCGTATGTTATAGAAAAGTGTAATTTAACTGAATGATTTTCGCATATTTATTATTTTGAATGTGAATAGTATGCGTTGTTTTATTGTTTGGTTAGTGTCCATAAAGCAGATGTTACGCCATTTCGTAACAGGACAGTCAGCTAGAAACGAAGCTTTATTTTCGGATATCTTAAGCTTCATGCTATTGCTTGTCAAAAAGATTTCGACACTCTTGAAAGTGTTTCATAAAGTGTTACGTTGTGTTTCAGTACCTGTGCCAAGCCCGAATCTCGTCCGACAAAGAGCGTAATGAAACATCACTGTTTAGATACATTTAGTCCTCCAAGCACAGGTGGACTGAATCAGCCTTATTTTGAAACAACGATACAGTTTCTGTGTCTGGCTCGAGATCGAATCTGGTCCGGTTGTCCGAGACAGGGGCGGAGTGAAACACCACTGTTTCGAAGCAGTGAACCACAGCCGTTCCGAAACACTGAAACAGTTCCACATATCGATACACTGTATCGAAGCATAGAAACAGTGGCCAAGTCTAAAACAGTCAGCTTCTGTTCTCTGTTATGACCACTTGTGTGCTGCTGCGTGAAGAAGTGAACTTGACGATGCAAAATGCTTAAACGTAAACGTGTTGTCCTTTCTATGAGGGACAAGTACGAGATTATTAAAAGGTTAGAAGAAGGTGAATCTTCAACCACTTTATCCAATGAGTTCAAGGTGGGAAAGTCGACAATTACGAATATAAAAAAAAACAAAAGACGGGCATAGCAAATTTTATAGCTATGCTTGATTCTACTGATGGATCAACAAACTGTAAAACTATGAAGCTCGCCACTAACACAGATCTAAATGATGCTGTTTACAAGTGGTTTATACAAAAGAGATCGGAAGGAGAACCTATCTCAAGTCCCATTGTGTGTGAGAAGGCAATGCAGTCCAACGAAAAACTTGGAGGGCCTTCGAACTCTAAAGCAATCACGGGCTGGTTAAAACGCTTCAAGTCAAGACACGGCATTCGTGAGCTTACAATACAGGGAGAAGAACTGTCGGCTGATTCTTCAGCAGCTGATTCTTTCTAAGTCAAACTGAGGGACGTATTAAGGGAAGAAGATTATGCTCTAGAAAACGTTTACAATGCTGACGAAACTGGACTTAACTGGAAAGCTTTACCGAGAAAAACTCTTGTTTCACGTCATGAATTAGCAGCACCTGGTCCTAAAACAAGCAAGGACCGTATTACAGCTTTGGCTTGGGCTAATGCTACTGGAAGTCAGCGACTGCCTATGTTCGTCATTGGTAAAATTAAAAAAATCGCGTTGTTTCAAGCACGTTAATATGTCAGCCTTGCCCGTTGTGTACACCTCAAAAAAGAGTGCCTGGATGGATAGTACGACTTTTATGAAGTGGTTTCTGGACCTACCCTCTGTAAAAGCTCATCAGCTAAAGAATGGGAAGAGGTAGAAAACATTTCTTCTCCTTGACAATGCACCAACTCATCCATCATGTTATATTTTAAACGGAAGAGACGAGTTCATAAAGGTAATATTTCTTCCACCTAACGTAACCTCCTTATTACAGCCCATGGATCAAGGCGTTATTGAGACTTCCAAACGATATTACAGGAAAGAATTGTTGCGTAAGTTATTGTTAGCAAGAGAAGAGGATAGAGAAGAAAGTCTCTTAAGAAATCATAAGAATATTGACTTGAAAGACGCGTCCTACATGATCAGCGCAGCATAGAATAGTGTAAAGGAAGAGAATTTGAAGAAAGCCTGGAGTAAAATTTTGGACACAGAAGAAAATTCACAAGGTATGATTGCAAATGACGAACAGAATTATATGTCCGAAATTCTCCGTATGCTCAAAAGAAATAGATTGCCACGAATGTGATGAAGAAGACGTTCATGAATGGATGAATATCGATGATGCAGATCCAGGACACCAAATCATGCAGGATAGCGAGATTGTAAACGTCGTCACTGATAAAGATGACGCCGCCAGCATCTCATCAATCAGTGCTCCAGAAAGTGAAGATGAAAGGATACCAACAGCTTCTGAGGCGTTCACTTGTTTAGATAGTGACTTGCGATGGTTTGAAGCCCAAGATGAAAGTGACCAGTTTCAGATTTCTGTAATGAAAAAAGTACGTGACTTAGCTGCTCGTGAGCGTGTAGGCTTGCTTAGACAGACCAAAATAAAGGATTTTTTTAAACGCTAATTTTGTATACTGTGTGTATTGTTCATGCAAAATGCGTATGTAATATGTATATATTTTTGTTTTATAATCTGTGTCACATACTATATATTCCTACTGAAGTTGCCTTTGTATGTTACTTTGTAATTCTAAAAGACATGCCTGTTTTTATGAATAAATTTACTGTACAGTGCTTCTTTTTGGCTAATAAACTTGTACTGTTGGATTATCCGAACAAACCAGTTTTCCGAACACCCACGTCCCCCAATTACTTCAGATAATCGATGTTCTACTGTACTTAAAGTGAACAAACCCGAGGACATCACAAACATCCCTCCCAGAGGCAGGATTCGAACCTGTGACCATAGCAACAGTGCGGTTCCGGACTGAAGCGCCTAGAACCGCTCGGCCACAACGTCCGGTAATGACGTCTGTATGGGATAATTTCTATGTTGCCACATTTTTTTCTATGGATTGCTAGTCACTTTCAGACTATCATGTGTTTTATTCACGGTTTATGAAACATTTCGTTGTAATGCAGACAATTATAACAGTGAAATATTTGTTTCGATCTATTATCAGCCACTTTTTTTACTTCTCCATTTAATATATTGCTAATAGCCTCGAGCATATTTTGCTCATCAGGCGATTTAATCGCACACGTAGAAAATTAGTGATACAATGTAAAATTTAATGTATGACAATTAGCCAACTATATGTAATTCGAGTCCTCCCTTGGGCATGGGTGTGTGTGTTGTCCTTAGTGTGATTAGTTCAAGTCAGATTAAGTAGTGTGTAAGTCTAGAGACCGATGACCTCGGCAGTTTGGTCCCATAGGATACCACAGATTTCAGATTTCCAACTTGCAAGCAGTCTCATAGACCTATTTCATATTTTACAATGTCTATCTATAAAATATTTAATGTCAGATTATTTCACTAACATTTGTTTTCAAGTACACAGTAAAATCGTCTTACAACGAGCAAAACATGCCCGAAACGCTTAACAGTACATTACTTTAAGACACAAGTAAATAATGTGACTTGTCACTGAGCAGAACAAATAACTAATTCATAACAACCTGGGCACCAACACTTAGACACAATGGGCCGAGTCTATACGTAATACTGTTGACCAGTCTGGCTGCATATAGTGCTTGTTATGATTCACTTGACTTTAAGGTTCTTCCACAAGTAACCTCCTCATTATAGGATCACTATTCAGTTTCAGGACATACATCCAGGAAATGCTTCCTCGCCAATAAACGGACATCCTCGAACGAAAGTGCAGTGCATGTAAATCAATTAGACAGCAGAGAAGAAATGAAAGACTTATTCCAAATATTTGCGATAGACTGGTATCGCTGTACGGCATCACAGGAGCCTAGGGAGGCCTAGGCAAGACAGGCCCACGCCAAAGGCGCATGCACAGCATGGACGCAAAAAATGACCGAAAAACAACAGTAAAGACGATTTAAGAATTAAGCAGGAGAGGTGCGTGAGATATATGGCCTCATGTGTACATAACTTCTGCTGGCGATACAATGCCTTCCCTTCGTCATTAGAGCAGAAATATCTCGGGAGCGAGCATCACTTACTGTAAATGTTGTCAACACTAAGCTGAAATTGTCACTTGATCCCGGGATGACGTTGTTTCCTTTGGCCAATCCACATAAGCCGTCACGTCATGTAATTCACGCCAAGTCAAAATATTTCACAATGCATTTCAAATGGTGACATTTACTTAGGCCGTCAACGGACTGTCACGTTACATCATGGCACGTCGAGGTTTCTCGGGAAGAAAGTTTTGACAGTATCATCCTTTTCCAAACAACTCAAGTTATAGTAGTGGATTTCATACCTTTCTGTCTTCTTAATCTTATTATTATGCTTTATTTTTGGGGCAAACTGCAAATGCTCCATGACCATTTGGCTATTCTTTCCATTCAGTGGTATTTAGGTGTAAAATAACCGAACAGATCTGATACTGTATTTAAATACTCGTACACTGAGGTGACAATACCTCCTAATATCGTTTCGGACCACTGTTTGCTCAGCGTAGTGCAAAAAACCGACGTGCCATGGACTCAACAAGTCGTTGGAAACCCCATGAAGAAATATTGGGTCATGCTGTCTCTATAGCAGTTCATATTGTGAAAGTGTTGCCGGTGGAGGAACTGACCTCTCAGTTGTGTCCCATAAATGTTTGATGGGGTTCATGGTGGGCGATCTGGGCGGCCAATTTATCCGGTCTAAATCTCCAGAATTACCTTCAAACCAATCGCGAACAACTGAGGACAGTGGCATCGCACATTGCCATTAATTAACAGTTCGTGGTTGATAGGGAACATGAAGCCCACGAATCGGTTCAGTTGGACCAGAGGACACGCTCCATTGCATGTCAACACATCTCACACAATTATGGAGCCACCACCAGCTTCCTCAGAGTCTTGTTGACAACATGTGTCCATGGTCTAACTATTTTTTTTTTTCAGTCATCTAGGGTCCAACCAACACGGTCACGAGCCCACGAGAGGCTTTGGGGCGATTTCGTTCTGTTAGCTAAGGCTCTCGCATCGGTCGGCTGCAGTCATAGCCCATTAACGCCATATTTCGCAACACTGCCATAACGGATACATTCGTCGTACGTCCCACATTGATTTCTGTAGTTGTTTGACGCAATCTTGCTTGTCGCTTAGTACTGATAACTCTATTCAAACGCCGCTACTCTCTGACATTATGTGAAGTCTTTCGGCAACTGCACTGCCTTTAATAAGTGGTAATTTCTTAAACGTGTTATTCCCAGCCTTCTACTAACACTTTGGATCTCGGAATATTCAATTGCGTAACGATTGCATCTAGCTCCAACTACCACCCCGCATTCAGAGGTTAATTTCCTTCGTTTGGCCGTAACAACATCTGAAGGCTTTCCACATGAATCATCTGAGTACAAATAACTGCTCCGTCAATACACTGTCATTTTACACCTGGTGTACCACCCACTACCACACAGATATGTATATGTGCATATTGTTATCCCAGGACTTTTGTCATCTCAGTATAAGAACATGAATTAACAAAGCAGTTTCCACTAAATATTGTTTCAAGAGAATCGGCCAGCTTTAATGAAGTATATAGTTTCCTTAGAAATAAATGTCATTATTTAGAAATGTTGTGTCACTTCTTGTTGTCGTTCTTAGTTTCTCAATTCCGACACCGTAATCTGACTTTTTGTATCAAAGATAAATTCATGACCTCACTTTCACTGTTCGGTACTGGGCTAAGCGAACTGACGTCACGGACAGAGTACATCCATGCTGCGCGACGGTACCGTTAAGTGATGCCTGTTAATTTTGCTCTCAAAGTTAAGAGGTCACATCAATCCAGACGTCAAGCACAAATTGTTATGGTGTCTGCAAAACGCCTATGTTAGATCTACAGCACCTATGAAGAAGATCTGTCCGTACTAGCGGTATAATGACATTCAAAATTTATAGAACGCTTTACGGGCAAACCTACGCCGTCCACAGATCACGCTGATTATCTACGCATGTTAACAGCACAAAATCAGTTCTGTGCATCTGAACGCTGACTCCAGAGATATTACTTCTCTATGCCATCGCCCTGAGACTCTAGACGCTTTTAGCATGGTAAAGAAAAGGCGTCATGTGGTATACGTGTCAAACTGTCAACAGTGTGGCATGGTGTTATCATAGTGCCCTGTACTCCAAGTATCATATTAAAGAAATACGTACTATTGAACAAACGTCTCATGCTATATGTGTAAACACTTCAGTTGGTTCGAACAGCTGCCTCCAACGCAGCCTGCTCATGTTCAATAATGGGGTTTTTGCTGCTACTTCACTACGGTATTGTAGGATCTAAAAATTTGGCGAGCACAGGGACACACTGCAGAGTCGCAGGTTGATCTGTACGGAATAAGAAACAAAAAACAGTATTAATTTAAGGGCACGTGGGAGAAACATCATACGCAAAAATTACCGTCGGTTGCGGTGGCTAGGAGTCGAAATCAAACCAGGTGCTTGGAAGGCAACAGTGCTGAGGCAAATCAGCTGTTCGACGAAGGCTTCTTAGTTTTGCCGATTTCTGACAACTGAGGAGTGCAGTATAACTGTTTTACTAGAGTATTTGAAAGAATAATGATTGAGATAGGAAACAGATTTCACATACCAGTTTATCGAACTTTGCCTGTCAGGAACGACTTACTTGTAAATGAAAGGTCTGTATCTTACTTAGAAAAAAAAATGCGTCTGGGTCTGGTGCTAAATATAGCAGAAATATCGACACAGCAGGTCTAGCTAACGAAACAGCAGCTTTGAAATCCCAGTAGAAGCAGCTGATGAAAGGACATTGTCACTGATTCCCCTTTGGATATTTTAAATCTTTATTTTTCTTCAAAGTTTGTATTACGATATACAGGGTGGAGCAGGGGAACGGGAAATTTTGAACGTTACAGTTGGCAGCACTGTAGCGGCGGCAGATGTTCGAAACTTTGCACAATTGATGTGAACGCATTGCAATTTAGTAATCATGGAGCACTGGACTGGTGCGGAACGTCCAGTAGCTGTGACAGCGTTTTACAACAATGGTGATAGTGCGACTGCCGCGCAGAGAACATTTCGACAGCAATACCAACTTGGACGTCATGGACGTGTCCCATTTGCCCATGCGATTACAACGTGAGTGCGTAATTTTGAAGAAACAGGATCTGCCTTGATAAAGAAACCTCCAGGTGGCATTCCAACGGTACGTACCCCAGAAAACATTCGAGCTGCTAGAGCTGGAATCGAGAGAAGTTCTCATCGCTCCGTTCGACAGCATGCATCTTCGCTAGGGATTAAGCGACGAAGCTTACAAAGAATACTACACGAATTAGACTTCCATCCCTATAAGCCGCAGATTGTGCAACACTTACATGAACGAGACCCAGCGTCACGTATGGAGTTTAGTAGCGAGATATTGGCTAAAATCAACGTACCCCAGAGAACATTCGAGCTGCTAGAGCTGGAATCGAGAGAAGCTCTCGCCGCTCCGTTCGACAGCATGCATCTTCGCTAGGGATTAAGCGACGAAGCTTACAAAGAATACTACACGAATTAGACTTCCATCCCTATAAGCCGCAGATTGTGCAACACTTACATGAACGAGACCCAGCGTCACGTCTGGAGTTTAGTAGCCAGATATTGGCTAAAATCAACGAGGACGCGAATTTCCTTGGTAACTTATGGATATCAGACGAAGCCCATTTCCACTTGAACGGATTCGTGAACAAACAGCATTTTCGTTATTGGGCACAGGACAATCCTTGTGAGTTTCACCAGCGACCACTATATAGCGCCAAGGTCACAATATGGTGTGCTGTATCATGTCATGCTGTTACCGGCACTTATTTTTTTTTTTTGAACGTGAGGATGGTAGTGCAGTGACAGTAACATCCGCTCGATATGTTGAAATGCTTCAAACATTCTTTACACCGAGACTGTACGAGCTTAATCTTAACGTAGAAAACATGTGGTTTCAGCAGTACGGAGCCACGTCACACACTGCTCGACAATCGATGGCAGCAGTTCGTTAATTGTTTGGGAGACGCATTATTTCACGTAACGGTGACACTGCATGGCCTGCGAGATCCCCTGATCTTAGCGTGTGCGACTTCTTCCTGTGGGGATATCTTAAAGGCAAGGTGTACCGTACACGTCCTGCAACAATCCATGAACTGAAGGAGCACATTGAAAACGAAATCACTGCCATTCCCCAAGATTTGCTACACCGCGCATTCCAAAGTTTTCATAACAGGCTGTTACAGTGTGAACGCCGAATGGGAGCACATCTTTCCAGTGTCATCCTTAAAAAGTAAGCAGACACATTTGGACATTTTGATTGTAAAGACATACTGAATAATGGCATACTGAATACATTCACTTTCGTTAATAAATTACTAGTTTTATGAATTTATTCATGGAAATGACCTTATTTCGAAATTTCCCGTTTCTCTGCGGCACCCTGTACTTAGCGAATCACCGAAATAACTTAGTAGATATTTATGATCATTTTAGCGATTACAGCATCTACTCAACGCAGTTTCGGAAAAGAGAAGATGATAAAAAACTAATTAAGGTCGAGTACAGATGGAGCAGATTGTGGAATTCCGCTGTTTTGTCGACAGAACACGACACAGCTGCTAAATCTCACTTCAGTGAGATAATCAATGACTTAGCATCGTTGATAGGAGAGAAACGGAAAATGAAATTATAATAAGTACACAAATCTTGAAAAAATATGTTCTCAACTCTTAATTATACACCTTTTTAATTTGTTTCCAGTTTACAATTTATGTCCCATTAATAACACTAAAAAGTAAAATTTTCCTTTTTTTTAACTGGCATGAAAACATTAACGTTTATGCTTTCGAGTGTGCTGATAACGAAAACGTTAATGAAATTGCAAGCTTATCTTACGTTTTGAAGCTATGTTAACTTTACGTTCTTGTGTACATAAGCTTATGAATGTATATACTATGGTGTTATACCTTGGAGAGCTGGTTTTCCTGGCGTATATAGTTTCCTGCTTGTGATTCCATGATTAGTGTTCAGCAGCAATCTGCTAACACTGGTGCACTCCACTTTGCATGGTCTCTCATTTCCGTGTACGAAATTTGCTGGTGGAGGCGTTCTACGTGCTCGTCGGTTACAACACCACAGTTGACACAAAAGAAGTCCAAGTGGGGACAGATAATAGTGTAGAACTTTTTCACGAGGATCCTTATACTATTCTGCCCACGTATTTTCGAATGTTTGTTGATGCTTGAACAAAATTATCCCAAGCTAAATTGTCATCACTTTTCAGGATGGTATTAAAACACTCGTCTTGTCCCATATTTTATTTTTGCATCACTAAGACGTGGAAATATATCGCGCAAGTAGAGAAATGCTTTCCCAGTTTTTTCTATGGTATTAATGAAGTTTTTCATTAGGCCTAATCTTATATGAAGAGCAGCGAGAATTATGTTCCTGGATTCGACAAGTGCATCAAGTGTGACAGTGTGAGATTCTGGTTAAGTGATTGACCATTATGCCAGTCTTCCTTTTTAATATGAAGTGCTTTGACATGACTGTCCCCAAGACTTAGGAAGCAACAGAATTTGGTGTAGCCTTGTTGTACCCCAAGGAATATGCCTGTAGCCTTAAGATCCCTGCCATTTAAACTTGTCATAGTTCAGTTGCAGTAACAACTGTTTCATGTTATCATATGTTTATTTCATGCAATGTGCATATCCAATCTGAATCGACGGTAACACTGTTGCGGCACCACCGTTTAGGATAGGGAAAGTTAGTTTTGTGCAATACTCTGAGCACAAATTACAGCCAGGTGCGGGCTGGATTACAGTGAGTTATGCATACCAACAGCTGTGAAGTACAATAGAGCCCACACGGCCGTCAAATTGCTGAAAGAGTATACATAGCGGTTTTGCATGTCGAAAATCACTGGCAGAAGAGGCCCACTGGCCAGCCTAGTTTGTTACGAGTACGTGTATGGCAAAACAGAGGCACACAGCCGTGTATAAATAGGTGCGGGTTTCTAACGAGATTCATTCCAGTTTGGCAGCTCTCCTGGCTGGCAGGACATGTCACACCACCAGCTACACGTAGTAGCAGATGGGGCACCATCATTCCAGTCCACAGCGGGTCGCTTGCTCGACCCTCTGACGCTGACGCGGGGTCTGTGTCCAGCCAGCGGTGGGCCACTCCACAGCTCGCAACCATGGGTAGTTGTTCTGGCTTCCAACACATGCCAGAGGCATTCCGAGGCCAGGGCCACAGATTAAGACTCCACATCACGGGCACTTGTCGCCGTGTCCTTAGCCACACTGGCGAGGAGCATGCAGCTGGCCGCCTGCAGCTCACACCGAGAGGCGCTGAGTCAGCAGGGACGCAGATTGCTGAATCAACTACCAGCATCCTGACGATGCCACAACTCCACTGCTGTACAAGGCCGACCCACAGCAGTGCGTGCATGGGTTGCTGAGGCAGCCATTCCGCGCCAAGCCATTTCGCAGACAGTGATGTCCTCAGCATTGCGGAACCCAGTGATGTAGATGGAGAGAAATTGAGGCACTGTAGTTGGAAACAATAAAACACTTTGAAAGCTCGGACAAGTCTTAATATGGTCCTTCTACCTCTTCCCGCTATGTTTGGATCTGCTGTTACATTCAGTGGCAAGTTGCAACTACATTTGGTGTCACAATAGCGGACATCGTCTGTCGAGTACAGCATTTGAGTTCACCACCTACATTACATTCACAAGATGTGGTGTGTTATGACCAGTTCTCTTTTGGGTATTGGAGGTTTTCTTGCTTTTTTGTGTTTTTGAGTATGACTCATGGCAGGCCATTTTAGATGTTTTTCATATGCATATTTTTTTTGTTAGTGTATTTAGGGCAGTAAGATTTATTATTTTTTTCTCATGGCATTTAATTACTTTTGTATTGGTTTGAGTATTATGTTACCAGGTATGATCTAACTGAGACACAGGGAGTCGGATTATTCTTATACTTAACTGTTTCGTTTCAGAACTAACTGAGAACGAAAGCAACACAATGGCAGAGTCAGGGACACGAGCTGTGACGGAGCCAGAAGCGGTATGGATATTGCTGGGAAAGTAGCACAATTGACAACAGAAATAAGCAGCTGAGAAATGAATTAACATCTAGAATTGAGTGGGAAAACGCATCTAATCAGTCATTGTTGCCTAGAGTGCAGGAGATTGATCGAGCTGCTACGAGTTTGATTATTCCGTTTTCTAGCAAGGCATCTGAGGATGTGCGCTTGTTTGTGGAGGACTTGGAGACTTCAGCGCTGATGAGTGGTTGGTCTGATGAGCAGTTGTTACATATAGCCAAGATTAGATTAACGGGTGAAGCGAAAGCATATGTAAGGTGTTCTGAGCATTTAAGGAGGGCAAGACAGTTTAAGCAGTTAACGGAAGGGCTTTTACAAAGGTACATAAAAGAGAATAGCACTCGGTGCTTTAGAGAGAGGTTAAGTACAATGTCAAAGAGACAGGGGGAGATGATGGAGAAATTTGCGGACAGGATAAGGGAAATTAATGAGTAAACTGACAAGTTGGGTCAGAGTGATGAAGTGAATAGTGTTCTCTTGCAGGAGGCCAAGCGAAGGGCAGTTGATGTATTTTTGAGAGGCATATGTCACGGAAAGTGCGTGAAGGGATTCCAAAAGACTTGTATTTGGCCATTCAATGTGAGACAGACCTGGCAACAGGGGTTCATGAGAGGCAAAAAGTGTTTACAGCGTGTGTGAAAAGTTTTAAGTGTGTAAGGTGGCAGAATAAATGGTCAGATTCGCACCTTACATGATACCTTTACAAACCGCAATGAGAAGGTGAAGATGACACCTAACGTAAATCGACAGTTATGAGAACATTTGTCTATCAATATGTAATACAAAAAGGGATGACAGTCAATCGGCGGCAATTAACACAGCATTCCTAAGCAATGCATGTTTTTGAGCAGAATGTAGAAAAGGGAACATGAGTCAAGACGCTTCCAGAACGGCGTAGCGAAGCCATGCTGTGGGAGTTACGCCGGCAACCAGATAAAGGGGTGCCAGAAAGGAGGGCAGCGGCCACAGGCCAGGTGATTCAAGGTGGAGGGCCGCCTGTAGAGAGGCCATCGGTACAACAGCAGAGAAGAAGCTTTAGAAAGCTGCGGATCGAAAATCCAGCGGGATACGAACAAGAGCAAGTGACGCATTTTCGTCCAGCGATTGCGACACACGAAAGGTCAATGTACTGTAGGTGTCTAGAATGGACACAAAACGTCCGATTGGCGGAAACTCACTAGGAAGGAGAAAACTACAGAAGTTTCGACTCAGTTTGATAGAAGGGACGTTGCGATTGGTAGAGGGTGTTCCTACAAAATAAGAGGAAAGCTCCTATTGGTTGAAAAAAACCGTGATGTGAAAAAGGAACCCAAGTGGAGGGAGGCAGTTCTGCCGTGAGTAGGACAAGAGAGAAATTTTGGGTACTGGACTCTTCTCTGAACTGGCGTCAAGTGCAGAACGGAGCACTTAACGCTCCGTGCGACGCAGAGAAGAAATTGGTGTGAACGCTGTATTCACAGCGGCTGCACTCCAGCTAACATTTAGCTCCAACTGTGGAGAAACGAACGAGCCAAATGAATTAATTGTTCTTGCGACAACTGAGAGGGCACTATAATATGCACGCTGCTCCAACCATGTGCGTGTATATCGCCACATAATAGGGAAAGTTTCTACCTTGAAGTTAAGCAAAGGCCAGATTAGTTTTGTAGGAATTTCAGTGGGAGAGAGCGGCCTTGCAGACAGCAGCACGTCGTAGCTGAAGGTAAATACCGTGTGCAGAGTCGTAAAATTTGTTGGTTCACCAGCTTGCGTCCACTGTAAACTCGAACGGCCTTGGGTAATCTTCTTACCAACATCATAACGTATGTGTAGGAGCAATTTTGTAAAGAAACGTCCAATTAAACTTTCATATTATTGTGCTTAGGATTAATGTAAAGAAACTTCGAATTAAACTTCCATAATATTGTGCTTAAAGGTGATGTTTTTGCTGAGAGTTAATATTTAACATTGTTGTGTATAAACTTATTTAGCTTTTTGATGTTGGCAAGATGCATTATGCATTGTGCTGTTTTTATGTTGGCGAACTGAAAACTGTTTGAAAAGCTGTAATTTGGTGAGAAATATTGCGACATTAAACTTGTCATTTCACCTCATACAGTTGTTCTCAATTCAGAACAAAAACCCCATCCTTAAAAACGACGACCCTGCCAGGACGGCAATTGGTCTCCCTTAATGATAATTAGTCAAATTAGGGAAAAAACAAAAGTTTTGAATTTTGAAAAAAAAATTTCATGTTGTTTTGTGACTAGGTTACCCTATGCATGTAAATTTATAGTGGACAAGTACAGTAAGTGTGTGATCAAAAGTGTAGAAAGGTTGTATTGACACGTAGAATCAAAGTATCATTGAGTAGAAGTAGGCTGTGCATTACATCGCTGGTGAGCGCGAAGTTATTCACGGCATTGTTGAGTTGGGTTGAGATTCCACAAACAGTGAACGGTGTTGCTAATGTTGTGTACGTAGTCTAAGGAACTTTCTATGATGTTTTCGAAACGTGGAGCTTCCTATAACTTGATGTTGACGAGAGCGCAGGCTCGCGCGAATGGAGAAAGACAGAGGTTAGCTAAACGAACTGAAATGCCGGAAGAACGGAGAGTATCGCATATAGGTCAAACTCAAGATCTCGACAGGATAGAAATTGATGTAGAACAAAAGGTATCGAGTGCAGGTCACGAAGCGGGATGTAGTGACAGTTCAGTGGGAACGGTAGAAGTTTCATGATTGGTATCACAGTCAGCGAATGCGCAAAAACAAACTAATGACGGATCCAGTGGGTCAGAAATAGAGTCAGAGGACGAGCAACTTCGGTATGTTGAACCGAATATAGTAATTTTGAACCAAACGGGACAGTTTCCAACTGTGCACGGAAGTCGGTGAAATGCCACATGAAAGACACGAACGGGAAAATTATCATCGAATAGTGGAAAGTGATGAGTGCTAGGAGGAATTGGATAGTGTGTTTGCATTATTAAAGCAACTCACTATGGTCGTAAAACAAACGAGTGAAACAACAGATGCAAGGATAGAAGATTTGAGATTTGAAACAAACACTCGGTTGAAGAACTGAAAGATAGCACTTGATGCGGGATTAGCAGACTTGAAAAGTGAAACGGCGAATTTAAAGACCGAAACGGTAAAGCTCCGATTTGAAACTTATCCTGTGTTCGAAAAAATCCGCAAAGATCAGCAAAAATTACGAACTGAAGTCAATGAACAGTTTACTGACATCCGGAGAGAAGTGAGAGACTCACACGAGTTGATACAAGCGTTAATGGCTGACCAGAAAAAGATGCGTTCTGACGTTGACCAGGAGCAGGAAGCAATGTTTAACGTTAATCAAAGAGTGGATAAGTTAGCACGTAAGACGTTTGGTAAAGCGCTACAAATCGTGGAAGAGCTCAATGTCGGAAAACGTGTCACGCTGACTGCATTAAAAAGATTTGACACATGCATTGAAAACATAGTCTCGAAAAATCAGAAACAGTTCGAAGACTTTCGCACAGAATTGAAACAGTGTATCGAGCATAGTATAGAAAGAAGTAGCGAGGTGGCGGAATCGGTAGTATCATCCGATACGGTAACGGACAGTAATGCAGCAAGGAAAAAGTCAGTCTTGCTATCTTCCGTAGCAGTAGCGGAAACACAAAACGTCATGAGATTCCAATCGTACATCCACAGCAGGTTGCGTCTATAATTACGAAAGCAAAACAAAAACAAATAGGGCAGGAACAGTTAACACATGGGATCGAAGAAGGTAATGTGCGGTCACACCACACAAGGGAGCGAGAAACGGTAGACACACGCATTCCAACAAAACGGCAGCCGAACCTCCGAAAGTACGCAGGTGAGGCGAGAGCGGAGCAAATTGAGACGACACATCTACCAATTCCACAGTGTCCGAGTCACAGGACAACACGTTACAGACCGCAAGGCGATTTGAAGCTAATAGGAAGTCAAAACACGGAACCAGTAACGGGAAATGTAAATGAATCTTTCAATGCGATACATGAGGAACGGTACGATGTAGACAACTGCACACCACTGCGTAGATACGATGCTAAATGGGACATAAATATGTAAGCTCAAGACCCAAATGTGGTAGAACGAGTACAAGAAAATATGACACAAGTAAAAGAAACGGGTCATGTTGTGAAAACACAAACGCCGTATTGTAGAAGAGAAAAATTTGACAATGATCACTTTTTGACGGTCAGAAAATTCCAACATTACAAAGAAAGTGGGAATGGTTTACATACACACGCGTTCGTAAATCAATTTCAGATCGGTTTACCAGAGCATCGGCTACTTAGCCATAAACTTGACTTCATTTGTGGGCATATGGACGGAGCAATAGCTAAAACCATGCGAAGAGTAGCGGCGAACTGTCATTCATACGAACAATTTAAAACTGCATTCTTGGAGCGGTACTGGTCGACAGAAACACAAAACAGGATAAAGTATGAGTTGTTGTAGAAAGAGTTGTTCGAAAATTCCGGAGAAAAGAAACCCGTTAGATTTTACGAAGATATGACGAAGAAAAATCAGTGTTTAGATAATCCATACAGTGATGGAGAACTGATACAGATGTGCACAATGAAGTTACCGTTACGTTATCAGCAATCATTGGTTAGTAGGGCAGGAGATAACATACAAGCATTTAAAGGAATGTTAAGAGAACTTGAATTCATCTTCAGTGAAGATGACGCAAGGAAACAACGCACAAGCAGAGCAAACAATAGAAGGGGGAGTAACAGTAACCGATCAGGTTTTAATGATAATTCCAACAGTGAGAATAACGTAGGAAAATGGAATGGTTTTGTAAGGAGTGGCAGTCGCCCATGAGAGAACAATAACTATGGTTTTGGTAACTTACAGAGGGCAAATAACAATTATGGTTTCGGGGGACTGAGGAATTATAACGAGGGTTTTTGTCCTAGAAACTATGGTAGTAACTATGATCCGAGATACAATGCCCGTGCAAACGAAGGCGGAAAGTTTAGAGGTTTTTAGCAGCGAAATCCAGGTTATTCAGGTGGAAGTGGAATGGCCAGAGCGCAGAAAGGTTGGAAAAATCAAACTTCAGCGGGACAAAACATGCGGAATGGATCGATAGAGGAAGTAGAGGTGAGGCCACCAAACCCAGGTAAAAGGCAAAATTGAGGAGATGAGCGGTACGAAGACCAATCACAAATAATTCGATCGAATAATGAAGTTAATTGTATAATCAAACATGTAAATAGACTTAGTTTTGATAAGTCAGGTTTTGAAGTGGGTTTAAGGGAGGATCAAATACAGACACCAGATTTCTGGGATTCAATTGACTGGGAATCGACCGACGATGATGAGGAAGAGGAGTCAGAACGGTGAATGTAGACAGTAGTACAAAAATTGATGATGATGACGAAACGGTAGAAGATGTAGCGCGTTTATACGAAACAGAGAAAGTAATATTATGCCATGAGGATAAAGCACCACGTATAACACCAATAGTGATACCTAGTTAGAAGTGAATTCCTACCAGTAATTAAGGTAGAACATAGACGTTTTGTAAATTAGGACCAAGCGATGGGAAGGTTTCACTGTTGAAAGTGAAATTCTTTTCTTTATACAATGGTAGACAAAAGAAAAAAAGAGTCCACTCGATAATTTAAATGTATTGAATGTCCTGAAATCAAAGAATAGGAAAGAGAGCAAAATGCACACAAATAAAACTTTTAACTTGTACTTATCTCGATTAATTAAATAAAATAAATTTCGCAAGGAGGTAAATTAATAATGATGGTGAAAAGAGAGAATAGTAACAACTAATGTAACTCATCTGCAAACGAAAATGTTCTGGAGAAAGAATTGAACGTAAGAAGAAAAATATTGATCAGCATGTGGACAGTTTAACGAAATAGTAGTAGATTCTCTCTTAAAGACGTAGTGTGAAGGAGGAGCAAGTTGATTTTTGTAGAAGAAAAGAAGTGAAGAAGTTGGTAGGAAATAGATGATTAGGGGAGAAGGAGATAGGCAATTTTAATTTTGTTCCGTCGAGGACGGTGAACAAATAATTGAAGTAATATTTTGGGGAATATGTGAAACGTATAGGATTTGTATAGGATACCATAATCTGATATTGGAATAGAAATATGAGTGAAAGAAGAATAAGAAGTCGTTAGGAAAGAGAACTGAAATATTAAGACAAGCAAGAAACATGTTATTTCGTGGCAGGAGGTAGAACAGTAGGAGCTTAAGTTCACCCAGAAAAGATTTCTATATGGAAGAGTACAATGAGGGAAGATAGGAATGTAAAAGTTTGCGATCGAAAAAATTTGAAGGAAGGGATAAATACGAAGTTAAAAACAATAAAAAAATGGTTCAAATGGCTCTGAGCACTATGGGACTCAACTGCTGTGGTCATCAGTCCCCTAGAACTTAGAACTACTTAAACCTAACTAACCTAAGGACATCACACACATCCATGCCCGAGGCAGGATTCGAACCTGCGACCGTAGCAGTCGCACGGTTCCGGACTGCGCGCCTAGAACCGCGAGACCACCGCGGCCGGCCTAAAAACAATACAACAGGACAATAGAGCCGGTTTTTGAAGAGCAATAAAAAAATAAGAAGTGTATTTTGAGGTTCTGTTACAGCTAAGGACAAAAAGAAGAGATTGCAGAGAAAAAGACGTTGGAGTCGGAGTCAATGTGCAAAGTTCTCAAAACAACATGATATACCTGTAGTTATAAAAAAGAAAGGGTTACTAACATACCAACCGTCATCACCATCAATCTCACTCTTACTATGCATCTTGATGAAGATGAGTAAACCATGACTTTCACCTTACAGTAGAATTAAGTTAAATGAAAAAAAGGGGGAAGCTAATTTTGATAGAATTAATTATACTTTTTGTAAAGTCATATAAATATTTGTTTAATGTTTGTAAAGTTGATAGCGTAATCTAGGGATGTAAGGAAAGTAAGATTGTCACCTATTGAAGAAGAAATCGGCAGGCAAGGTGCAGCATCATTGCGGCCAGATCGACAGCGAGACTGAGGAGAGCGCTTACGCGTGAGAGGAAGGAACACTGAGTGTGAGTGCCTGGTACGTCAGCTTACGAGATAACAAAAGAAGGTCCTTGGTGGAAACGACGTTCCTAGAGGATTACTCCTCTGTGGAAACGTTTGGAGAGATACAACGCAGCGTGAATGCAAGCAACTACCACTCTGAAGTGAGCTTTATGCCTACCTACACAAAAGGATAAATGAAAGGATAAAGAATGTTCACCGAACAGGAACGGAGGTGGATATATTACAGCGAGGGCGAGTGCAGTCTTAGATTTCACCAGAGAAAGAAGAAGAAAAGCGTTTATATAAAACAATGTGCAGAATAGTGGAAACTGTCAACAGACCATACGAAATTATCTAAATGAACAACCGAATACAATGAAGAATAGACAACGGTGCAGAAGACATCATGAGAATGGAGAAAAGAAAACGATTTTAAACAGGTCTTCAATCGTAACTCCCAGTCCAGAGAAGAACGAAGACAACAAGAAGCAGCAAGAACGGAAGACACAACGCAGAAGATTTAGAAGAAAGAAGAGCCTGGACCAGAAGATATCAAGAAACCTTTTGAAATCCCTTCCTATAAAAGACCATTATTACATTTAACCACCAGCGAGAAAATAATTTAACTGTTATATCAGCATATACAGGGTGAGTCACCTAACGTTACCGCTGGATATATTTCGTAAACCACATCAAATACTGACGAACCGATTCCACAGACCGAACGTGAGAAGAGGGGCTAGTGTAATTGGTTAATACAAACCATACAAAAATGCACCGAAGTATGTTTTTTAACACAAACCTACGTTTTTTAAAATGGAACTACGTTAGTTTTGTTAGCGCATCTGAACATATACGAAATCAGTGCCGTTTGTTGCATTGTAAAATGTTAATTACATCCGGAGATATTGTAACCTAAAGTTGACGCTTAAGTACCACTCCTCCGCTGTTCGATCGTGTGTATCGGAGAGCACCGAATTACATAGGGATCCAAAGGGAACGGTGATGGACCTTAGGTACAGAAAAGTCTGGAACAGCACATTACATCCACATGCTAACACCATTTTATTGGTCTTTTTCACTGACGCACATGTACATTACCATGAAGGGTGAGGTACACGTACACACGTGGTTTCCGTTTTCAATTACGGAGTGGAATAGAGTGTGTCCCGACATGTCAGGCCAATAGATGTTGAATGTGGTGGCCATCATTTGCTGCCCACAATTACAATCTCTGGCGTAATGAATGTAGTACACGCCGCAGTACATCTGGTGTAATGTCGCCGCAGGCTGCCACAATACGTTGTTTCATATCCTCTGGGGTTGTAGGCACATCACGGTACACATTCTCCTTTAACGTACCCCACATTGAACATCTATTGGCCTGACATGTCGGGACACACTCTATTCCACTCCGTAATTGAAAACGGAAACCACGTGTGTACGTGTGACTCACCCCTCATGGTAATGTACATGTGCGTCGGTGAAAAAGACCAATAAAAAGGTGTTAGCATGTGGACGTAATGTGCTGTTGCAGTCTCTTCTGTACCTAAGGTCCATCACCGTTCCCTTTGGATTCCTATGTAATTCGGTGCTCTCCGATACACACGATCGAACAGCGGAGGAGTGGTACTCAAGTGTCAACTTTAGGTTACAATATCTCCGGATGTAAATAACATTTTACAGTGCAACAAACGGCACTGATTTCGTATATGTGCAGATGTGCTAACTAAACTAACGTGGTTCCATTTTAAGAAACGTAGGTTTGTGTTAAAAAACATACTTCGGTGCATTTTTGTATGGTTTGTATTAACCAATTACACTAGCCCCTCTCCTCACGTTCGGTCTGTGGAATCGGTTCGTCAGTATTTGATGTGGTTTACAAAATATATCCGGCGGTAATGTTAGGTGACTCACGCTGTATATTCAATGTTCTTTATGGCAGATTGCACTCTTTCAGATGGCACACCAGAAAGATGGAAGACAACAACTCGTATGGAAATCTACCGACGAAATGACCCACGGTGAATCGGCATAAGGATTTGACAAATGTGAAAGTGGAGAAGCTTTGGCTGAAAAAGAAGATGTGTCTCAAATTCAACTGCACCACAGGCATATGCATAATGGAACAACGGCTACCACTACCACGCATTCACGACACACTCAGACCTTCAGACCTTTCTCTCTGTCGATCGTCATTCCATTCCCGAAGGGAACACGGCGAGGCACCGGCAACCATCATACCACACTCAACGGAAACGTGGCGAGACACATACCTAGCGTCATGCCGAACTCAAAGGAGACATGGTGAGGCACACTTGAAGGAAAGGTGTACCATGGTAGAGATAGGTTAAAGAACTGTCTGTGACAGATTACTATAAAAAAAGGGATAACAATTTCAATTCTTATTGTATTTAAAGATATGTTAATGTAAACTTTTGGTGTGTTAGTGATAAATTTTTACTAACGATGTTTGGTTGCACACTCTGACATGTAAATAATCTTTTCTTATATTTCAGTTTTTTCAAGTTGTTTAAGTAAATAAAAACCTACTTTTAACAATTTTTGAGTGTAATGTTTTCATAAAAACACACAGGAATGATAAACGTGAATGGATTTAGCTATTTCAGGGTGTCAATGTAAATTTTGTAAAGTAAAATTAGGTTTAGAAATTCAATGTTTGTGAAAGACATTATTGATAATTTTTATAAAGTCATGATGCATAGAATTAAGATTTCAAGAGAATATAAATGGAGCCATAAATATGATTATAGCTGTAAAAAAATGAGATACGTTGAGACATAGCTTATAAAGTTTAATTTGTAAGAATTAAACATGTTTTCGATTATGTGTAATCTAAAAGAAAAAAGTAACATTTTTTTTTATAAAATGGGGAAGATAATATTAAATGAAGGTTTCCTCAACTTCAATACATATCTATCATCATTTAACATAAATTAACTGAATAAAATAGAACAGTCTCAAACTAAAAAGGAGAATTTTCAAATGATACAAATTTATAAAAAGATATGCACATTGTTTGAATATCAATAACAATTTATTGTAATCAACTATATTTGAATGAAAATAATTCCTTAAATTAGTTCAATAGAATAGTACAAAAGATCAGAAAATCAAGTGCGAAGTAAATGAAGGAGACTGAATAGAACCACTGCGTAAATTATACTAAATATTAATATAGGAAGTTGGTCAGTAAACATCTCAATTACTACAGTCAGAAGTTGAACCAGTTTTGCACTGTCATCAATCAATTACTCAACCATTGATTGACCCAGTACAAAATGGAAGATGGAAGGAGGAGGATATGTGAGGTGGCAGAATAAATGGTCAGATTCGCACCTTACATGAGACCTTTACAAATCGTAATGAGGAGGAGAAGATGAAACCTAACTTAAATCGACAGTTATGAGAACATTTGCCTATCAATATGTAATGCAAAAAGGGGCGACAGTCAATCGACTGTAATTAACACACCATTCCAATACAATGCCTGTCTTTGAGCGGACGGTAGAACAGGGAACGTGAGTCGAGTCGTTTTTAGTTTTGTAAATCCAGCTCCACAATGGCGTAGTGAAGCCGTGCTGCGGGAGTTACTCCGGCTACCACTTAAAGGGGTGCCAGAAAGGAGGACTGAAATCACTCGAACTGAGCAATTCTGATATGTTGGTCAGTTTCGATGTGGTGTCGTTGTTCACAAAGGTACCTCTTTCAGAATTATTGTTTCTCATTGTAAATAGTTTCGATAAAGAGATTTCATCTTTGTTTGAACATATTTTGATTTCGACATATTTTTTATTCAATAACGAATTTTATGAACAGACTGACGGTGTTGCCATGGGTAGTCCTTTGTCGCCTTTGGTCGCCAACTTTTTTATAGAGGACTTCGAGGAAAAGGAGCTGGAATCTACAAGCTACAAGCACACAGTGTTTTGGAGGTATGTTGACGACACATTTGTAGTGTGGCCCCATGGTGAAGAGAAGTTAAAACGATTTTTAGATCATCTGAACTCCATCCACAGACAAATTCAGTTCACAATGGAAATCGAAAAAGATGGACGCCTTCCATTTTTTGATGTGCTGGTAAAGATGGTGGCACCTTGGGACACGCGGTTTATCGAAACCGACCCACATGAACGTATATTTACGTGAAAATAGCTGCCACCATCCTTTACAGACGATGAGTGTACCCAGAACTCTGGTACACAGATGACATGTCTGACGAGAGCAGTCTGGAGCACTAGCTTTTACACCTGAGAACAGTTTTTGAAGCCAACAGGTACTCGCAACAGCAGATACATAAAGCGCTACAAATGAAACCAACTGTGGGTATAAGAAAATCAGAAGAAGACAAGGAAAGTTTTAAATCGATGGCTTTTCTGCCATACGTTGGAAGCCTATTGTCAAAAATTGGTCGAATCCTCAGTAAGCATGAAGTGAAAGTGATTTTTCGCCCTCCGCCAAAGACAGCAGCAGTACTGGGTTCCGTTAAAGATGATATGGTGCTTCAGAAGCCTGGGGTTTACAAGATCCCCTGTGAGTGCAGCCGTTCATACACCGGACAGACGACACGTACTATCCAGGAGAGATGCACAGAGCACCGCAGGTACACCCGGCTCTTACAACCTAATAAATCAGCGGTGGCCAAGCACTGTCTTGACACTGGGCACTCTATAATGTTCGATAACGTCCAAATTTTAGCCTCGACTTCATCCTTCTGGGACTCAGTAGTGATGGAAGCAATTGAAATTCGCTTGGCGACGAATTTAATTAATAGAGATAGCGGCTTCAGCTTGGACAAATCTTGGAATCCGGCAATTTCTGTAACAAAATCACATAGACGTTGCGACGGTGCAGCTCGCAGTGGTACATCGATATCACCTTGTGAATCGACTGTGCAGCCATAGATCTATTTCCATGCATATGCCATATGTCTTTGCCACTGATTAACGTCTCAAGCGCCTTGTGTATCTGCGGCTGCATGCGCAGTGATGCAGACCACGGCTTTAAAAGAACGGAGCAAGTGCTGGAACGTCAGTCACTTCGGCTCACTCTGAAGATGGCGGGACGGTATTCAGCCCAAGTATTAGAAGAAGAAGACAAATTTATGCGGCTACACGTCAGAAATTTTATGGATAAGTATTTGCGAATTGAAAATATGAAGATGCACAACACAAATTTTACATGCCACAGGTGTTTCACCTTTATTTTTTGAAAGGCATCATCAGTGCTCTAAAAATATACAAATATTTATGTATATACAATTTTTCTTTACATACTAGGCACTGTACTTTGTGGTTAGCTGATGTGCTTTAAAAAAGAGGGTCGTGAATGTGTGATATAACTAAATTAATTTTATTCTTTTGTACGCAGATGCCTAAACTGAAAGTCATCAGCACACTATTAACCGCAAGTGAAGATGGCAGTACGACGAAGGAAAATTTCTCAAGAATGTGTTTATATTGGTTAAGATTTTCGTAAATGTATTTACAACATTGCAGTTCATTTTACTGCAGCACAATAAATGGTTAAAGAAAGAGATTACTCAATTGGTACAGCAGTTGAGCAAGGTTATTTCTTATTGGAAAGTGTAGGACTTCAAATCTCCTAACAAAGACTAATGAACATTCTGCTAAGCAATTTTTTCAGTGCAGATACATTATGTTGAAGACATTATGCATATTCATTTTTTCTTACAATATATAAGGGATATGTATGACTTGTAGCTAATACAAGGTGACACAGAAAAACGGTAAAGTTTCCACAATCGAATAAAACTATCAGTGATGAAGGAAAGAAATTGCATTCATAGTAACTGAAACCTTACAACTTTGCCATTTACAAATCATTTTTTAAAAATTATGTCCTTTAGATGGCGTCCTCCTGTACGAATACATTCGTGAAATCTCCTGTTGATATTCCCCACCGACCGCAGCAACATCTCAGCTGGGATACTGTGAATTGCATCGCGAATTATCTGTTTTAACCCATCCAGGGTTCTTGGTCGAGTCGTGTAGACTTTACTGTTGAGGTAGCCCCACAAGAAAAAATCACAAACGGATAAATCTGGCGATCTTGGGTGCCAGAGAATATTAGCGAATCGTGAGATCACTCGGTTTCCAAACAATTCGCACACTATGCCGTTGACTGCCGTGTAGTGTGTAATGTTGCTCCGTCCTGTTGAAGCCAGGCTTCTTGAACGTTTTGAAAGCTGTTCAACACAGGTGTAAACAAAGTTCGTAACATCTCCACGTGACGATCGGCATTGTCAGTTGTTGTCTTTCACTGTTCATTTGCGAAAAAATACGGTCCGATAACCCCAAGTGATGAAACACCACATCATACTGTCACTTTACTAGCGTGTAAAGAGCGCTCGTGAACGTCATTAGGATTTGTGTTTGCCCAGTAACGGTAGTTCTGTTATCCACATAACCCGTGAGATGAAAATTGTTTAGAAATTCATAGTCATTGTTCATTTTTGTTATCCTTTGTTGACAGAATCCTAATCGTAACTGGTAATAGTTGTCCTTCAATTGTTGCTCCATCTGTAGTATGTGCGGATGAAATTTTAAATGAAGATGAAGAATTCTGCGAACTCTCCCAAGACATTCCAACCACTGCTGCTTGCTAACAAATCGAACGCCATGGGCTCTGTAAGACAGACGCTCGTACAACATCAACGTCTGCTGGAGAACACACACTTTTTGGTCGTCCTGTTGGTTTCTTGTTGAGGGTAGATCCAGTTTCTTCAAAGTTATTAATCCAACATTTTGCGGAATGGCATCATGACATCCTAAATTACAAAAACTTCGCAACTCCCTCTGCGCCACTACCAAACTATCACTGTTTTTATATAACATAACAGCTTTATTATTTTGACATTGTATAAATACCATTATTTTGAAATAATTTGTAAGTGCTATAATTATTTCATTTTCTGAATGTTTATGTACTCTCTAATAAGAACTTTTAGGTATTACAAACACAATTCACGTCTTATACTCTGTAATCACTTTGGCAAACTTGTTAACGACCCTTTTATATTTATTATTAAAACTATTATTATTAAAATTTTCTTGCTAAATAGAGGAATACATTGTCTATACATTGCAAAATTAATTGTGCAACTGTAAACAAGTTTTGTTTTCATGTGATGAAGTAATCTTCGCTGAACTGATAGATAACTGTCATCGCATGCTATATACACTTACATAACTAAAGCAAAACTACAGTTTGAATCACTTTACAACCACAATTATGCCATTCAGAAGAAATAGTTAAGCCTTGTAATTATAGTTATTACCAACTGTATGATACAATAGGTTAACAATAGTTAGATTTACATTATTGACAATCCAGAATTATGTTGCTTTAGTGGAATGATAGGGTGTACAATAATAAAATAAGATAAGAAATGAAAACATTAGAGAACAACTACATATATTTGGATGTGGAAAATATTAAGAAAGAGTCTGATGGGAATGAAAATGGAAAGAATGACAAGTATCAGAATGACAGAGACCCCTTTGAATTTCATGCCTGTTACAATAACTAGAGAACTGGAAGATGACACAAATGATTATTTCACTAACACTTTTGATGCTGTACCAAATCAAATTCCGATGAGACTTCATTTTCTGGTTAAAGGATATCTGTCGACCCCATTTTAAATCTCCATTTCTGTTACCAATAAGTCAAATATTTGATATAAATATAATTTCTTTTGCAATAATCAAGTCGAAAGCGCATTTAAAGATAGAAATAGTGAACATGTCTATCCATTTATCTTCATCAGCGAACTGTAAAATTTTATTTGCAGAAGTCGAGACCTGCATATCGTGGAAACAGTGTTTGCCAGATTCTGTTCTCGATAATTTGGAGCAAAAATTTTATTTTAAGCAGACTGTTTCGTACAGTCTTCAATGAGCTGTGCTCCACTGCTGCGATTCGTATTATTTAATAGCGCGTTCTTTGGTGCAAATGAAAGCAAATTATTTAATTTTAATTGAGGATATGCGACTGAATGCAACTGATTGTAGTCTGTGAGTCAGTTCTTCTGTCCTTGATTCTGCTGTGAGTAATGTAAGCTTTCAATAACTGAAATTGGCTCTTTACTGGTGGGTTTTGTGAACACAATAAATTCTATAAATTCACCTGATGACTATATTGACAGTGCATCTGGTTCAATCACTTACTTGAAGAAATTTAGAACTATTACAACACAGAACGATGGAAAAACATCTAAACACCAAGAAAGAGTTGTGAGAGACAAACGAGAGTTGGCAGGCGTGTTTCTACATATGAACTATTATGTCTATACAGCTTTTGCAAGAGTCACATAAGAGTGACCCTAGTAGTACCACTATGAGGATGGAAAACAGATTTTCTTTAAACACACACTGTAACGGTCGTGAGCATTAGTTTGCTTTGGGATTGGACCTGGTGAGTTGATGTTAGTCAAGAACGCATTTAAGGCAAAAAAGACTCCATTATCAACACCTCCGGAGTTTGAATGAGGTCGTGTAACAGGGCTACGAGAAGCTGGATGTTCCTTCTGCGATATTGCAGGAATACTTGGCAGTAATGTAGCCAGTGTACACGACTGCTTACAACGATGGTTAGCAGAATGTACGGTGGCAAGAAGACTGGGTTCTGATGGTCACGTGGCACTACTGTGAAGAAAAGATCATCGTGTCTGGAGTACAACGTCTGCAGAAATAATTCGAGCAGACTTGGGCCCACAGCGATAAAAGTCGGTTAATACAAGGGCAGCTCCGAGACAGACGCTCTTTAGTGTGCATTCTACTGTCCCTTTACCACAGCATCTGCGACTTCAATAGTGTCAAGACGGAGATCTTTGGATGTTAAGGTAGGGGCCTGTTGTGTTTTATGATGAAATATGGATCTGCCTCGGTGTCAGTGATGGCAGTGTGTCTGACAGAACGAAGGTCTGTCTGCATAACAGAGACAGTGCTGGTACACATGGAGATATGGTGATGTAATTTTGTATGGCACCTGGACACTCTCGTGGTTATCCCACACAACCTGACTGCAAAACTTACGCCAATCTGGTGATTCGACCTGTTGTGCTGTCATTCTTGAACAGCACTCATGGCGTGCTTTCCAACTGGATAGCTTTCGCACATATTCCACTGTTGTAACCCAACATGCTCTACAGTGAGTCGGCATGTTAGCTTCGGCTGCTGAATCACAGGATCTGTCTCCAATCGAGCACATGTGGGACATCATTGGACGACAACTCCACCGTTATCCACAGATAGCGAGAACTGTCCCTGCAGTGACCGGCCAAGTGCAACAGGCAGAGAACTCCATCCCTCAGACTGACATATGGCACCTACAGAACACAATTCATGTACGTTTGCTTGTTTGCATCCAACATTCAGTCGATTACATCGGTTATCAATGTATGAGCATTTCACATTTTCAATGGCTTACCTCGCGCTTACATTAATCAGTGGTCTTGCAATGTTAATCACTTCAGTATTAACTTAGACAAACGTATTACTGGATTTTATTTACATTACGTCAATTATTTTTTGGTGTTGCGATTTTTTTCTGTCAGTGTATATTCTCAAATGTGATGTGGTGGCCAATATATTTACTCGAAGAAGGATTGGCCAGTAAGTGTGAGGTATGTGGTCACAAGGGAAAGTGCCGAAACCAGTAGGTGGCGGTCTATTTCTACGAATCCCACGATTGTGAAGCTAGGTGCCGGACCCTGAAGCATCACATATAGGAAGGCGCGTCGAATTCTGCTGCAGAGTGTTTGGCTGGCAACACCGGCAACTTCATCAGGAGCACCCCAGTGCGACCAGCCGCGTCCTTAGCTGCGGTACAAGACAGTGCCACACCCAGCAGCGTGAGGCAGTGGTACGCTAGCCGCAGCAGAGATGCACTCGTAGACTTTTGTATAGCAGGAGATACGTGAGCTTCACGAAGATGAAGATCAGCTGATAGGCGCTCCAAGTAGCGCCAGATAAATATTGTGCCTTCTCGACAGCTAGCAGCAGCCCAAAGTGTGCCTCCAACAGCTCGTTGGCTCGTTGTAGTGCCACATATGGCCCCCTGTGGTGGAGAAGTCTTCCTGCCAATGCAGCCGACTGAGCCACTACTTGTAGAACTGGGAAGCCAGGACGTACATCTACTCCAAGAGGTACGCCTTGAGTCCACAGAATCTCATCCACAGCTCCAGAACCAGCAAAACGAATTGTAACACCACTATTGAGTCTAGGTATGCTCGGAGCATCACATGTAAGAACGAAATATGCCTCCAGTGCTTGAATGTGAAAACACTGCAGTACCACTCCATAATGCAAGATTAATAGCGAATGGTAATACACCAAGTAATTTCCCATATTGCACATTATTTATTAGAACATGATTATCTACAAATCTAAGCTACTCATTGAAGGGTTGTATTGATGCAAGTCTATTTACGGTACATTTTCCCAACATTCCTTGCAGAAAGTGGTTGCAATGTCATCAACATCCAGTGTCGCTAGTTCCAGTATTAACCAAAGTCAGTACAGTGGTTCTGAGACGAAAAAAAATTTAGCTCTACCTTGTGGAGTAAGATATGTGTTGCAATCCGTTTTTAATTCAAAAGTTTTTCACAATTGTGGTGACAAGCTACTGATTTTGAACACTTTCTAAACATTCATGGTGGTGTCTGTTCTATATCGTGTCTCCCTACCACTTTCGCGCAACGACGCTCTGAGCGTGTTTTTTTAAGGGAATTGACGAGTTTGAACCTGGGACCTGTTGCTGGTAAGGAGACGCCAGACCACACATGACATGTAGAATTCAGAAAAGTTGAGTGAGACTAGCGATGATATAACCAAATACTTAATGATTTCAGCGTCAGCTCCACTGCGCTCCCTGTAAAAGAATCTTAATACTAACTGAATTTAGTGGAAGGGGTTAAAGGCTTTCCTATTTTTTAGTTAGCTGGTAAAATAACGTCGAAAAAGCAGTTAAGTTTTCCATTGGAAATTTTATTCTACTCACAAAACATTGTTTATAAATTGCACTATTGATAAAAGGAAGTGTTTTAATGCAGGATGGTAAAAACCAACTGCGTTCAACAAAAATGTGAACTCTAGTTCCCTTAGAATACCTTTAAATGCTTCGACGTCATTGCCTCCGCGACCTACTAATGATTGCTGGTATTTCAATGGTAGCTTCATCGCGCATGATTTAATCAACTCTCCATCACTGTATGGTACATCTAATCATTGATTTTTGTTTGCCATTACTTCGAAAAATTTCACGGGTCTCTTCTCTCCTGGAATTCAAAATATGGGTTATGTAATAATTCGTACTTCACTCTGTTCTGTGCTTCGCTGGACCAATATCGTGAGAGAAACTTCTCTCTGACATCTTCGTACGATCGGCATGTCGCAGCAACATTCTGCATGGTTTCTGCTACTGTTCCTGACATGTGTGCACATATAAAGTCTAATTTGTGTGCTAGCGTCCAGTGTTCTGGTAATCCTACTCGGAATTGATCAATAAAAGTTCGTGGATGTAATGAGTTTTCTTCTCGAAAGTGTTGAAATTTTCTGACTGTGAGGAAATGATCGTTGTCGTACTTCGTCATAGTTCCATATGAAATTCGCGATTCTTCGCCACTTTTGTTTCTAATCATTTCTCCCGTTGTTCTTTCCGGTTGTGGTAGATCCATTGGATATTGTCCACTGTAACTTTCGCCTACCCTTGCGTAGTATCGTTGGAGTGGTACGCAATAATTTTCTTCCATCGGTTGTGAACGTGTAGCTGAATGCATTGCACTGTACTCTTCGCGACCTGGCTTTCCATTGTCACGTTTGTTACTTTCCGCCTGTGATTGGAATCGCAAATGCGTAATATCTTCGTTAATTGCTTGTTTTTCCGGTGTTGTTGCAGATATGGATGTGGTTGCAGACTCTGTGCTTGTTCGATCCTGTTCACTACGCTCTTCAATGGTTTGCAACAACTCTGTTCGCAATTTCTGAAATTGTCGCTTCGTTTGCGCTTCTATTTTGACTATGCGGTTATCATATCTTTTCAGCGCTGCTTTTGTGATACGTTTGTGCAACACACTGTTTTCAACAATTTCACGCGCTGTACCTGCTGCTTGTCTAGTGATTTCGTTTATCTGTGTCTCTAGTTTCTTGACTTCTCCGTGGATGTTGTTACGTAATGTTTTGATCTCGTCCTGGGTGTCATTATGCAATGTTTGTACATCCACTTGTACCTTGTCAATGTCTGTTCTCAACTGATTGTAACATGTTATTAAGTTCAGTTATCAATTTTCGAGATTCTTTTGCCTCGTCTTCAATATGACTTACGTGTAACTGATTTTTTTTTGTTTTGTTCTTTAATCGCACGCATTTGTCTCGTGGTTTCTGCATTTTGTTTCGTCATTTCTTCATTCTGAATTTTAATTTGGTTCGCAATTTCTTTATTCTGCCTTGTCATGGTTTCCGTAATTTGTTGTAATAATTCTGCCAGATTGGTGGGTCCTATTGTGTTTTCTTCCGACGTCCTACGCTCTGTGTTTTCGCCCAATTGTTGGTTTGCAACCGATTGCATCAACTGCTCTGTGACACGTTTCTGCTCGTATTCCTTGTACTCTGTGGTGAGGGAGTTCTGATTACTTGTACTATGGGTTCTACGTATTCAAGACGCAAGTTGGAATCCTCATCGACTGTCTCTCTACTTTCCTGCTCCTCTGTCGTATGCTGACCTAGGTTTTCTATGCTTTGGCGTAAATTATCCTCGTTATGGTGCGTTATATGTCATATTTCTCGCGATACTGCATCGTCTGTTGTACTGTCCTCTTTTCTGTGTCCATTTTCATGCTGAGTCTCTACCTCAATTCGGTTAAGGTCTCGATCTGCCATTGCTAATCTTTCCGGATCCCTTATTTTCTGTTTTAAAAGCAATTCACGCGCCCTACTTCGCGTCAACATGCGCTCATACGATCTCACGCGTTTCATAAACTTTTTGCACACACGACTTGACAATCAATTCACTTACTTGTTGGGTCAGAACCAACTTGTCAACGATGTATCCGCCACCTGTACCCTTGCATTGGAGAGAAAACTTAATTCTAACAATATTAAAATTCAAAACTTATTTATGCTATTGTCTCTGCCAGACTCATTTCTATTTAATACTTTTACTATCTATCGCTCCAGGTACTGTTTTCGACTATGTATAACTTTAGTAAAAAAATTTTTTACTACGAAAAATTTTTAGCAGGTATTTTTCTGACCTAGTTAGGCATGTGGTCGAACTTCAATCATGGTATTTTACCATCCTGGCAGAGTCGCCATTTTCTAAACATTCATGGTGGTGTCTGTTCTATATCGTGTCTCCCTACCACTTTCGCGCAACGACGCTCTGAGCGTGTTTTTTTAAGGGAATTGACGAGTTTGAACCTGGGACCTGTTGCTGGTAAGGAGACGCCAGACCACACATGACATGTAGAATTCAGAAAAGTTGAGTGAGACTAGCGATGATATAACCAAATACTTAATGATTTCAGCGTCAGCTCCACTGCGCTCCCTGTAAAAGAATCTTAATACTAACTGAATTTAGTGGAAGGGGTTAAAGGCTTTCCTATTTTTTAGTTAGCTGGTAACATAACGTCGAAAAAGCAGTTAAGTTTTCCATTGGAAATTTTATTCTACTCACAAAACATTGTTTAAAAATTGCACTATTGATAAAAGGAAGTGTTTTAATGCAGGATGGTAAAAACCAACTGCGTTCAACAAAAATGTGAACGAATATTCCCTGAACGGATTTCCAAGTTCTACAATGGATCGAAGGATGACGTATGCCATATCACATCTATAATCTAGGTTTAAATTAAGTTTCGCAAAAGAGAAAACTGTCAAAATGGTCTACAGTGACCCTCAATTATCTTTAATTACTTATCTAACTTGTCGTAAATTACAGTGGCTGGTGTGGCTTCTCAATAATTATATAACAGAAAATCATCGCGTTTCAGATTTTTACTTCAAGTGGCAAATGTGAACACCATGATCTTTAATTTATGATCGACACTAGTATTACGCAAAAGAGGGGGTGTAACAGATGAGACTTCTGCAGTTCTGAGTGAAGCCTTATGCGCTCAAAAATGCGTTCATTACCTTGTCGGTGTTGAGGCAGTGTCAGGGCGGCAGCGGGCAGCACAGCTCCGCTCACCTCGCCATCTCGGAAGTAACTCTTCTCCTAACTTCTCCTTACTACAATTTACCGAAGTTGGTTTAAAAAAAACTATCTGGCTGTGTTTTCATCTGACCAATCAGGGTCTCAATGTTAACCTTAAGCTCCGCCTACAAAAATTCTGTCTATCCAATGAGAAACGTTATGTTTTTCGTGGTGGGGCAATGTTTTTAAAGTTTGCAACGTAACAGAGACGCGAAAAAGTCTCACGCTAAAACCTGCTGCTGGTGTGGTCCTTTTAGCGTAATCGTAAGATCTATACTGTTTTTCTGGAGGGCTCTATCTTTTGACATGGGCTAGGGGGTGGTCCTTGTCGTAACAGTGACGCGAAAAAGTCTCATGCTGAAACTTGCAGGTGGTGTGGCCCTTTTTGTGTTATCGTAAGATCTATACTGTTTTTCTGGAGGGCTCTAGCTTTTAACATGGGCTGGGGGGGGGGGGGGTGGTCCTTGACGTAACAGAGACGCGAAAAAGTCTCACGCTAATACGTGCGGGTGGTGTGGTCTTAGCGGTAGGCTGGCGACGTGGGTGTCCAGTCCGTCCCTTATCGTAGGGCCTTCTATCTTAACATGGTTCTGCTCTCGGCTTCTGTTCTCGTTTCTCCCCTCGGAACTGCGTCTGTCTCACGGTGGGAAGGTATGACATGCATTTAGGCTTTCTTGTGTTAGTCTGTGGTATTCCATTTGCTCACTCGTTACTCGTATTACCTTGGTTAATTTAATGTCACGATTTATTCGGAGCTATGTGAGAAACTACTGGATTTGCTTATCATGTCAGGGTTTTCATGGAAGGTGTTGGATTTGCCTGACAGCTTACAACTTGATTTGTCTACTGTTAACACTGCGTCTGTCTCACGGTGGGAAGGTATGACATGCATTTAGGCTTTCTTGTGTTAGTCTGTGGTATTCCATTTGCTCACTCGTTACTCGTATTACCTTGGTTAATTTAATGTCACGATTTATTCGGAGCTATGTGAGATACTACTGGATTTGCTTATCATGTCAGGGTTTTCATGGAAGGTGTTGGATTTGCCTGACACCTTACAACTTGATTTGTCTACTGTTAACACCGATAACCACTAATGTGGTATGAAATCTTCAATTTTTAAACATGTTGAAACGTTGTTAAAAGACTGTTTCACATTTTTAGATTGCCGCAACTCGAATATTAACTTGGTTTTATAGATAAAGGCACCATCACTTACATTTTAATGTTTGACAGTGTTGATGCTTCTTAAGAATTTTTCCAGTTTCCGTGTCATCAAATGAATCCTGCCTTCCTTTTACCATCACTAGATTAATCTGTCCTACGGAGTTAATCGAAATCATATAATACTTCTGGATTGTAATCGTAGCAGCAAACAGAAATTTTATGTTAGTTATATACAGTAGTACAATGAAAAGTATCCTATTTGTATGTAGGCAGCGCTATAGACTGTGTTAATATCGCTGACAGCATTCTGCGCACTCTGCAAGAGACTCTGGCTGGACGCACTAGCAGAGAAGTGTGTGGACATGTATTTTCATGGTGGGACTCTGTGTTGGTAGGACATGCATTGTAAAGTGAGACGCAAGGAAATGTACATTTGATTTGTAATGTTTGGGCAGTGGAATCATTGACAACTATGTAATTTTTAGAACTGGATATCAGATGAATAAGGTACAATTTTCTAAATACAGAGTCTATAGTACACTCCTGGAAATGGAAAAAAGAACACATTGACACCCGTGTGTCAGACCCACCATACTTGCTCCGGACACTGCGAGAGGGCTGTACAAGCAATGATCACACGCACGGCACAGCGGACACACCAGGAACCGCGGTGTTGGCCGTCGAATGGCACTAGCTGCGCAGCATTTCTGCACCGCCACCGTCAGTGTCAGCCAGTTTGCCGTGGCATACGGAGCTCCATCGCAGTCTTTAACACTGGTAGCATGCCGCGACAGCGTGGACGTGAACCGTATGTGCAGTTGACGGACTTTAAGCGAGGGCGTATAGTGGGCATGCGGGAGGCCGGATGGACGTACCGCCGAATTGCTCAACACGTGGGGCGTGAGGTCTCCACAGTACATCGATGTTGTCGCCAGTGGTCGGCGGAAGGTGCACGTGCGCGTCGACCTGGGACCGGACCGCAGCGACGCACGGATGCACGCCAAGACCGTAGGATCCTACGCAGTGCCGTAGGGGCCCGCACCGCCACTTCCCAGCAAATTAGGGACACTGTTGCTGCTGGGGTGTCGGCGAGGACCATTCGCAACCGTCTCCATGAAGCTGGGCTACGGTCCCGCACACCGTTAGGCCGTCTTCCGCTCACGCCCCAACATCGTGCAGCCCGCCTCCAGTGGTGTCGCGACAGGCGTGAATGGAGGGACGAATGGAGACGTGTTGTCTTCAGTGATGAGAGTCTGTTCTGCCTTGGTGCCAATGATGGTCGTATGCGTGTTTGGCGCCGTGCAGGTGAGCGCCACAATCAGGACTGCATACGACCAAGGCACACAGGGCCAACACCCGGCTACATGGTGTGGGGAGCGATCTCCTACACTGGCTGTACACCTCTGGTGATCGTCGAGGGGACACTGAATAGTGCACGGTACATCCAAACCGTCATCGAACCCATCGTTCTACCATTCCTAGACCGGCAAGGGAACTTGCTGTTCCAACAGGACAATGCACGTCCGCATGTATCCCGTACCACCCAACGTGCTCTAGAAGGTGTAAGTCAACTACCCTGGCCAGTAGATCTCCGGATCTGTCCCCCATTGAGCATGTTTGGGACTGGATGAAGCGTCGTCTCACGCGGTCTGCACGTCCAGCACGAACGCTGGTCCAACTGAGGCGCCAGGTGGAAATGGCATGGCAAGCCGTTCCACAGCCGTTCCACGATCGTCTCCATGGGAGAATAGCAGCCTGCATTGCTGCGAAAGGTGGATATACACTGTACTAGTGCCGACATTGTGCATGCTCTGTTGCCTGTGTCTATGTGCCTGTGGTTCTGTCAGTGTGATCATGTGATGTATCTGACCCCAGGAATGTGTCAATAAAGTTTCCCCTTCCTGGGACAATGAATTCACGGTGTTCTTATTTCAATTTCCAGGAGTGTAGTTAGATTCCTTTTATTTCGCTTTCTGTAGCTTCTGCTTACTGTAATTGCTGTAGTTCGCGTTATGAAGATTTTCTGTGAGGTGTGACTCATAAAAAAATGGGGTTCGTTAGTGAAATGAGTTAGGCAATTAACAGAGTTGGAGTTAGTTTTATTTTTTTTAAATTTCATATTTTTTAGACTTTTATTATGTTAGGATTTCTTGTAATTCAAGTCCTTTCTTTTGTGTTAACTATTGGAAGTCATGTTGTCACTCTATAGCAGTCAGATTGTGTTGGGCTTGTATATTGTGAGTAGTAAATGAATAGGTTAAGTTTGTGTTGTCTTGCCAGAGAAAAGTCTGTAGGTCAGTGTTTCAGTGAAAAAAAGATGTAAGGATGTCGACCCTTAGCCAAGGATACTTCACTGGAATCTAATATATCCTTGTAGTTTGAATAATTAGCGCATGACAAGAAATTAGTTTTTATTTACCGCTATTACGTAATTGTATGTATGGAATTTACTTTGTTGTTGTAGTTTCTATTGTTGTACTGTATTGTTATGAGCGACGTAGTTGTGGCATGTTGCGGATATGCACCAAGTACAGTATCTAGCAGTCACTTCTGCAACTAATTATTGTCAGTGCTATTTTAGTGTTTCTTCATACGTGTGCTTTTCAAATTGTTTTTTGTGTGTAATTGCTTTAAATAGTGTGATAATCATGTGAAAACCGTAATACTAGGCTTCAAAGCAAATTAAGAAATGACTCTGACGACGAGCGTAGGTTGTTAGCTCCACCTAGTAACGAACCGACAAATGTTCTAGACAATAATTTGGTAATAGTTGACAGGGACATGGAACAGACAGCAAATGACAGGGTAGAAATTGAAACAAACAGTGTACAGTGAGCTGTTGACGTGATCCATCGGTTGGTAACAGTTTGCCTCAGGAATGCGAAATAACAGAACTAAATGTTGCAAATACCGAAGATTAAGGTTTTTCATCAATACACTTTTCTCAATTAAGTCAAGACACACTCTCAGCTTTTCAAAATACGAATAATGCCGGTGCAAACGCACTGAAAAAAACACGTAGAAACATGTTTCAGTCACTAATTCATTGTTATTGCAATTAATTAAAAAATATGATCAAACAGAGAAACAAACACAGCAACATCTTCAAAAGTTAAACACAATAGAACAAGATCAGAAACAAACACAGCACCAACTTCAAAAGTTCGATATAACTGAAGAAATTAAACAAACACTTGAACAAATACATGAGGATTTAATCGTTGAGATACACAAAATCGAATCGAAATATCAAAACATTTCTGAAGACTAAAAACAGAAATTCGTGAGCATTTTGAGCCTACTTTTTGCGACATGAAGACTCATTACAGAACCATGAAGCAGCAATAAAAGAGCGCAGGCCATTGTACACGAAAGTCGCCACACCTTGCAGGCAGAAACCGACTCCGTTGCATCTACCGATACGGTCGAGCAACTAGTAAAAAATCAGGAAAACGTACAAGGACACAACAGATACGATTACGACACAAATGGACACACTAAAGCTTGGCTCAGAAAAACATACGGAGGAAATCAGCACATTACCGGAAAAAGTAGTCGAACTTTCGGATCAGTTAACAAATCTATTTACGAAGGCAGATGATTACTTGAACGATGCGCGACCAGTAACCTTTACTGTTACAGAGGAGTACGAAGAAATTAGGAAATTTAAACAGAGTCAGAAACAAATTAATATACAACACAAAAGAAAAATACAGGAAGTGCATGATCAGTTGGCACAGGTGATACAAGAACTACATATTTCAGAGGATACTCGCGGTCCGACACGGTAAGAGGGATTTAGAAATGCGGGAAAGTTTCACAGTAATAACATTTTGTATTTCGGAGATCTTGAAAGGAGCCGGCAGAGTGCACCGTGCCTTGAGTTAAAACTGCCGCTACCACGTAACAATGACCGATTTGCGACTCGGCGACACGATGCCTCTGACTATAAACTCTTCATCACAACGCATAAAATCAAAACATTCAAGAATTCTTGTAACGACATACATCCACAAGCTTAGCTTCATCAATTTTCACGTTGTTTTCCTCCTAATTGGTAGATTAGAATTTATGTGTGGCCATTTAGAAAATGAACCAGCTCTAAGAATGGGGTCCGTTATTCGCGACTGTCACAGTGAAGGAGATGTTTATCATGTCTTCCTTTCTGCATATTGATCTCAGGCTATCGAGCAAAACACAGAATTAAATTGAAGAAGCATTTCGCGCAGTCTGAATTTTCCAGCTCTGTAAAATATTTTGTAGATACGTTACACAAGAATCAGTACTTGTCAAACCCGTACAGCCCATCGGAACTTATTCGCATTTGCTTAATTAAATTGCCTGGACATTTAAGACATTATTTTAGCTGGACGTTGTAAAGATTATATCGAAACTTTTCAGAGACTTCTGTAAGAATTGGAAATCGACACTGACAATCACATGATGCAAAAACAGGAAAACAACAACAATTACTGGTCACATCCATCACAATTTCGTGACGATGGAAACAATAATCGTACACGACAAGGCAACCGTTATTGCGCAAAACGTGACCAAAACAGACAACACCCGTATGACAACGATTGGCAGAATAACAATAATTACAGAGAAAGATCACATTTCTGTCTTAATGACTATGACAGAGACAACCATAGAAATAGACAAATGGAAACCAGAATAATTATTATCAAGGGAGACAAAATAACTTCAGACGCAACAGCCCACTTCGTAATTACGATTCCGGGAGGAATTCTCCATCACTTAATCGACAAGAAAGAAATAACAGAAATCACCGACAAGACGACAGACGCTGTAGTCATGACAACAGACCTGAATTTAATCAGAGCTGGCATGATTCAAATAAGGCAGCGCCCTCTGGACAAGTTGAAATCGTAGAAATTAGACCTCCAAATCCCAGTAACGACGCGCCACAACAAAGCGATAATAGACAATGACTCGCACCGCATGCAGCCACAAATCATTCTCATGATGCTGACGACGTAGCTGCCATGACTATCAATTACGTGGAAATGGAGGACATTAGGGACATTTTACTCCAGCAAGATGACGTGAAACAAAACACCAATCCGGTGCATATCCTGTAATTCACATCACAACAACATAAAATTTACGGCTGTACTTGACACCGGAGGTCCTATTTTAGTAATTAGTGAAACAGCGTTCAATAAATGCAACAAATCTTATGATTGCCCGACACTTCCTTTACGTAAGATTAAGTTACAAGGTGCAGTTTTTGGAAAAAGTGTAGATGTACGCCAACAAACTAACTTCGAATTCTTTTGTCAAGACCATCTTATTGTTCCATTATTGTCAACGGAGATTAAATTATTTGTAGCTTTTTTACATGAGTATAAAGTAATTTTAAACTTTCACGACACTGAAATAAGTTTAGAGATAGAAGGTAAGTCAATAGCTTTGAAATTTGAAGATTGGCTTTCAAGCCATGACGAGGAAATCAATCGGCTTTACCTTTTGTCAGATCGCAGTTTGGAACTTTCAACGGAATTTGATACTAATGATAGTACTGACAGGGATGATACTGATAACGTATTAGATACTAGCTTTATAATTCAGAAAAAAATCAAATAATCGAGAACTGTAATGACAATGATACGCAGGACTTTATTGACATCTTACAATCACATTCAACAGTTTTTACTCACAAAACAGGAACAATTAAAGGATTTCAGTACAAATTTCGTATTCGTGAGCATACAAAATTTTGTATCAGACCATACGTAATTCCGGCACATTATAAGGATCGTGTTAGAACGGAAATACAATCTATGCTTGACGACGACATTATTGAATCAGCGATACGCTCATACAATAATCCATTACATGCTGCTGAGAAGAAAAACGGATCGATCAGGCTTGTCTTATATTCCAGACAAATAAATACCATAGTCATTCCTGAAAGAGGCATGTCTCAAACGTTGGAAGAACTTCAAAATTTCAATGGGGTCTATTGTTGATCTCAGATCCAGCTTTTATCGAATTGAACTTTATTCAGAAAGTAGAAAATATACGGCTTTTCTTTGTTTCGGCGTTTGTTGTCAATTTCAGAAACTTCCTTTTGGTTTGAACATTTCTTCGGTAGCATTTATTTGTGGGCTAAATTCCATATTACCTGAGTTTTTAAAACGACACATCACCTCGTATACGGATGATATTTTAATAGCAGAAGCCTCTTGGGAACAACATAATCGTATACTCAACCGTTTGTTACGTATTTTTGCTGAATCTAGAATTAAACATAACTTGGAAAAATCTGAATTCGGGAAAACAAGGTGAAGTTTTTGGGTCACGTTATTTCTTCTGGGGATATTTAGCCGGATCCTGAAAAGTTGGAAGTAATCAGAGCTATTCCTGTTACATCCAAAGAAAGACAAGTTCGCAGTTTCCTAAGTCTCTTCGATTTTACGGTCGTTTCCTGAATATGCAAATAGTAATTCCAAACCTTTGTTTGACTCTTTGAAAAAAGCGCAACAACGCGCCAGTCTTAGCTCACCCAGATCTGTCACAGCATTTTCGTCATACGAGGGGACCTTGTGGGATGTGCATCGAGTTATGAGCTCCCACTTCGCCTGCTTACAGTGTGGGTAGGCACCTATCACAGCCTAAAATTGTAGGTGCCAATGCTGCCTCATTTTTGAAACATTGTCTGTTAAAGTTTGGGGAGCTCTTTATATACAGGAAAGTTTCACTGTTGTGGCAAGTGAGCGAGTAGCCGAGTGACAAGCGAGCGAGACTCCTGTCCAGGCAACCCTGGTTTGATACCTGTCTATGCTACTTTTGTTTTCTTTTTGTGATTTTCAAATGCTTGTTTTAATTTATAATTACTCATTAAAATTTTGCAAGGAATTGATTAAAAAGAATTATAAGCTCTATAAATCAAAATTGCAATTTGAATGTCACACTTTGCTTCAGTCTTTTGGTTTTTTATTTTAACAGGAAATTAAGCGTAATTAAAACGCTGGAATACATAAATTTGCCTATTTACCTGAAAACTGAGAGAAGTTGTTAAAATATTTCTTCGAAAATAGTCAGAAACCCGTAATACAAATGTTGGAACAGGGTCCTAGAAAATCTTATACCTGTCAGATTGTTGACGCGTCGTCGCGCCCAATCCTGTTTATGGTCTGTGACCGTTGTGCGTTCGCCTATTTGTACCTGCCGTTCCACGAATAAAGGGACTCTACTGTCTGTGAACGTGAGTAGCGACTGTTAATAACTGCCGAATAAACGTTTCTCGTCAGTTGAAAGCTTGGCTTGAAGTGTGCAGACGTTTATCCTTTAAAATGGAACAAACTGCAAGTTGTTCACGAGTTGTCAGTGAATGCAATTTTGACAATATTGAACATTTGGTGGAAGACCAAGGACTCCACCTAACAATGAAGAACGGCAGGAGTAAACAGACGCAATGCATTGTGGACGGCAGTTACTTATCAAAAACAACTTTATACTGGAATGAATGTGCTCCAACATCAGCGAACGATCTTCATTAATCGGCAGAGAAATGTTAAAACGATTTCTAGTCATGTACGGGACTGTGACATTAGCGGACCAAGAAGTGTTGCGAGTCCTCCCTAAGCAAACCATGACAAAAGTGACGCACGGAAAAAACGAAAAATAGAAATAACACCTATTTCGTCGGATTCTAATGAAGGAGATGATGGAAATGAGCGGACCACAATCTCATATGTAGTGAAAGTCAAGGCCTTGGAGATGGCAGAACTTCATCCAACGTGGTCACTGAAAACGTTACAGAAACAGTCAACGAGATTATTGAAAAGCAAAACACAGTTGTCGAAGTGGAGATACCAAATCGCCGTAGGAGGGACGCGAAATGACAAACTAGAAGTATATTTACGACCGGTTTATCGAGGCGGGAGACCAGAAGCAGGCTTCGTAACAACACGGATGCTCCAACAGTGGGCAATGGCTGCTGCTTTTCGATTTCTGGATGGAAATTTTGACTTCAGAGGGTTGGAATCGTGGGTTCGTCGCTTCAAACCGATGGCATCGGATATCTCAATGGCATACAACAAAATATGTCAGCGAGAAAGACAAGAGAACTTTGGACGAGCTTCTCGAAATCGCTACGAGATATTAGCTGCAAACAGGCAGTAAATCACGAGATTCAGCCCTGATTATATCATGAAACAAATCAAACAGGATGTGAATATAAAATAAGCAGCAAGCGCACTTTGTCCCACAAAGGTGAAAGTCACCGAAATTGGTACAAAATGGTTCAAATGACTGTATGCACTATAGGACTTAACATCTGAGGTCATCAGTCCCCTAGACGTAGAACTACTTAAACCTAACTAACCTAAGGACATTACACACATCCATGCCCGAGGCAATATTCGAACCTGCGAACATAGCTGCAGCGCCGTTCCAGACTGAAGCTCATAGAACCGTTCGGCCAGAGTGGCCGGCTATCGAAATTGTTGTGGGACAAATAACTAAACTGACGCACTCATTGACTGCGCAATATGTAATCACATTGTCTGGAAAACTGCTGCCTAAAGACTTTGTTTACCTGCAAGAAGTGACTGGAAAGTTCGGCCCCAAAGTCCGAAAAGACGTCGACGGGTGTATGGAGAAATACCAGAATCTTCACATCACATCGACAAAGTCCGGAAACTGCATAAACAAACGTACGAAGAGTTCTTGGATGAAGTAATTCAATCATATGTGGAAAATAATCAATTCCTCTACATCGTTGACTCGTGCGGTGAGCAAACCTCCACGGACTTGCATCAAATGAAATTCAACGATGAAGATGGCCTACCAACTTGTACTCTATCAATGATACCACGCGTTGTACACCGTTTTGTCAGCCATGCGATGTATATTTTTATCGCCAAGTAAAGAATTACATTCGCCACTTCCAAAACGCTCCGTACCTATTGCAACACGACGTAGAAATCACTTCCAGGGAGGACATGGGAAAAATCAACTCGCTGGTACACAACCAACTGCAGGCTCCGATATATATAAAAATATGAGAAGGTACGTGAATAAAGCATTATTTTCAATTTTCGGATAGCTTACTTGGATTTTCAGATATACTACAAGATTATCGTTAATATTGTTACAGATATGCTTGGCGTGCCGCGAAGCTAGATCCATCGCAAAAAGAAGTATTCCATAACGTCAATGCAGTGGCGTTTCCTGCGGACTTGAGAAAATACAGATGCGATTGCGACGAAAATGTATGTGCAATCGTACAATGTTCGTGGTGTCGAAAGTACAAATCTTTTGATTGTTTTTATAGCAAGTATCATCCGTCGGAATTTACTCGTCAAAATATAAGAAATTGCGATTAACTTCCCATTAAATTAAACATATTTTTAATCTCTCATTCGTTGGTTCTTTTTTAAATATTCCCTAGCTCAACGGAACAAAATTAAAAATACAACGAAAAAAATTGAACAATAATTAAATATTTCAAGAAGTTGCATTATGGTTAATTTCCTGTCAAAATAAAAAAAAAAATGCAAAAGATTGATACAAAATGTCATATTCAATTTGTATTTTTGATTTATAGAGGCTCGTAATTCTTCTTAATCAATTTCTTTCTGAGTTTTCATGATTAATTATAAATTAAAACAGGAATTTGGAAAAAAAGAAACAAAAGTACCATAGACAGGTCTCGAACCAGGGTCGCCTGGATAAGTGGTACTAGTTATTTCCCAGTACGTGTTTCGAGGAAAGCGGAAAGAATTCACTCACGTTTTCTTTTAATATAAGTTTAGATGTTTGTCAGAATTTTGTTTTTACAACTTAAATGCAATACATTTGAAAATATTTTATTTATTCCACATTCAAGAGGACAGTTCCATATAGGATTTGGGGAAGGTCACGCTGATATCCTCCTCTCTCTCTTCTTTTCTTCTTTTCCGTGACTATAGTCTGCAGCTTGTGGTCTAGTGGTTAGGATTGCGGCCTCTAGATATCAGAGTGCTAGGCTCGATTCGTAGTCGAGTTAGGCAGCCAATAATGGCATACTATCATTTCATTTGTTTACTAAATATCGAATGTGTAATATTTCCAGAATTAGATTTTCACTCTGCAGCGGAGTGTCTGCTGATATGAAACTTCATGGGAGATTAAAACTGTGTGCCGGACCGAGACTCGAACTCGAGACCTTTGCATTTCGCAAGCAAGTGCTCTACCATCTGAGTCACCCAATTCCGACTTACGCCCCGTCCTCACAGCTTTACTTCTGCCAGTACCTAGTCTCCTACCTCATGTGTAATATTGTTTTATATTGTGTTAAATATTCTTAAGTTTCACATCCTGATGTGATTTACCTAATCTAAGTCACTGGCTAATTTTGTTTCTGAAAATACGGGCCAACTAAAAACTAAATATTGCTTTGCTGCTATAAATGGACGCAAACCTTTTCAGCATCGTCTCGTATTAATGTTTCAAGAATTATATGATGAAATGAAATATGTTGATGCTTGGATGTTTTATTGAGAAGTACAAACTTCAGCCATTACAATAGGTTTTGTAGCACTTACATACTTGCGTCACTTTAGCATTATTCAGTGAGGTGGAAAATGACCTTACCATCTGCTACTAAAGTTACAACTTATCTATGACCCAAGAAAAACGTCTCACCTAAAAATATAACTTAATATGGTACTTAGGATCTCAGTAAGGTATGCGATCTTCGTATCTGTGCGAAATTTTGCTGTTATAAACAGTACATACAGTCAGTTCCACAAGAAAGTGTACGGCGTTATCAGCACGACATAAAAGACACCATTATAAATACATGTTTACGTGAAAATACGTGTTATTACTAATTGCGCAATTGCCTAATAGTTAATTCAACTGCCTTTATTATCTATTACAGCTTGGCACATTAACCCTCTTTCCGGTAAGTTCTCCACGTTTTCAACCTCTAAATATCGTTTTCCCCACTTCGCAACGAATATTCTGGACTTTTTAAGAATTTGTAAGTAGGCTGTTTAGGTTTTTTTATTGGTAACAGCAACGCCACGTAGCGCTCTGTATGAAAATCTCTGGCTGTGCCGTGTGCAGTCTGTGGCTGGTTGGCATTGTTGTAATACTCGCCATTGTAGTGTTGGGCAGCGGCAGCTGGATGCTAACAGCGCGTAGCGTTGCGCAGTTGGAGGTGAGCCGCCAGCAGTGGTGGACGTGGGGAAGAGAGAAGGCGGAGTTTTGTAATTTGTAAGACTGGATGTCATGAACTATCATATATATTTTGACTATTAAGGTAAATACACTGTTTGTTCTCTATTAAAATCTTTCATTTGCTAACTATACCTATCAGTAGTTAGTGCCTTCCGTAGTTAGAATCTTTTATTTAGCTGGCAGTAGTGGTGCTCGCTGTATTGCAGCAGTTCGAGTAACGAAGATTTTTTGTGAGGTAAGTGATTTGTGAAAGGTATAGGTTAATGTTAGTCAGGGCCATTCTTTTGTAGGGATTATTGAAAGTCAGATTGCGTTGCGCTAAAAAAATATTGTGTGTCAGATTAAGCACAGTCGTGTGTAAATTGTTCTAAGGGGACGTTTCAAATTTTAACAGCTTCTCCACATGAAAGCTTTGGTCCCTTTGGATGATTTACACGGAACACTGCCTCTTGACGCTTCAGATATTTTGCACTCATTTTATCATGCTGCAGTGGATACACCGGTTCCCGTCAGATCATCGAAGTTAAGCGCTGTTGGGCGTGCCCGCCAGTTGGATGGGTGACCATCCGGGCCGTCATGCGCTGTTGCCATTTTTACGGGTGCGCTCAGCATCGTGATGCCAATTGAGGAGCTACTCGACCGAATAGTAGCGGCTCCGGTCAAAGAAAACCATCATGAAACTGGGAGAGCAGTGTGCTGACCACACGCCATCCTATCCACATCCTCAGCTGAGGATGGTCCCGATGAGCACTTGTGGCCTGAAGACGGAGTGCTTTGACATGCAACCGTCAAAACAAAACATTCAACTCTCAAATTGATTATCTATACAGTGTACAAAAGCACATTGATTACAGAATCGAGGCCAATACCAGAGCTATTGCTGCGGTTGGTTGGTTGTTTTGGGGGAAGAGACCAAACAGCGAGGTTATCGGTCTCATAGAGATTAGGGAAGGAAGTCAGCCGTGCCCTTTCAAACGAACCATCCCAACATTTACCTGGAGCGATTTAGGAAAATCACGGAAAACCTAAATCAGGATGGCAGGACGCGGGATTGAGCCGTCGTCCTTCCGAATGCGAGTCCAGTGTGCTAACCACTGCGTCACTTCGCTCGGTAGCTATTGCTGCGGACGCTACATTTTAAATTACGGCATATGCTTTCTTGAGGAACTGACTATATGTATCAAAACTTTATTGGGTGGGATAAATGAAAATGTTAAATACACTAAACGCTCCAACACTGTCAACTCTCGAAGTCGTTACAGGTGCTCATTATTATGTTCTTTTCCATTTTCTCGGTAGTGAGACAGTTTCTCATTGACTGTTCAGATGATTACTTATGACTATACGTAACTACAAACGGGATGGCCACATTGAATAGACCGAATCTCGTCTGGTCACCGAAACTGGGAAACGTCAGGCGTGAGCAGTACTTTGATGATTGGCAGTCTGGTTACGCCAAGCGGTGTTGACAATTTTGCCTTTGCTTTTACGGTAAAAGATATCGCCAGTTTTTGCGCTGATAGCCTGGATTACATTCCTATCCTTTTCGCAGTGCCTCATGGGTTGCGAGTACGTGACGCTGTGGATGGTGATATGTCCGTCAGATGGGGACGTGAAGCTCAGCGGGCCCTTGATACTAGTCAGGGGGCGTAGGTCATGTGCCGTCAACGCATTTGACGCTCTCACTTCGTCTACATCCAACACAAACATGACACCTCAGTATACAAACGCCCGTTACAGTTACCCACACTTACCACGTACACTGTAACAAACTCTCTCCTAGCGAAGGAGAGATGCAGTGTTCGTGACGGAAAGACAAAGCCTTTCCAATTAGGCAGCTGAACGTGCCCCCTTGGGTCTCTGAGCCACCAATGCCATACAACTTTACCTTTTACAACAGATAATTACTGTTCAAAAACTTCATTGGAAGTTAGTGTTACATTGTTGTATACCATAAATTATTTCATTTTCACTTCGTTACTGCATGTACAACATTAAAGTCCGTGTTCAGCCTCGAATTGTGTTTCATGTGCACATTAGACAAGTCATGAATACATCCTCTTGTAAGTCTTCCATTGAACTAACAGCATTTTCATTATGGAACATCAATACACATGGCTTGTTTATTGAGCATGTGTCATATTTGGAGATTTAAGCGAAGAATTGCGCAAAATATAAAGAGTTTTGACGGGAGTTGCCAGCATCAGTATTAACCAAACTACACACTATTTGGTAAAGCGTTTCAAGAAATCTTAAGGAACATTGTAAGTCGTCAGAAATGAATCCTAGCTTATATAAAACATATGAAGTCGTCGACATCTCCACTTTCGGAACATGTCAACAGTGACAACTGAATTCTACTGAAACTTGACTGAAGAGTTTAAAAAGTAGAGACAGTCTCTTAAGACAGACAAGAGACTTACAGGGGCTTTAGTCGATGAACATTCCGTCTTGGAGGAGGGAGAAGGTCACTTGTGTCAATGTCGGAAGGAAAAAAGATAAAATTACAAGTTTCACTGGTGGTCTGCTCACTATGATATCAAATGGTTCAAATGGCTCTGAGCACTATGGGACTTAACATCTGCGGTCATCAGTCCCCTAGAACTTAGAACTACTTAAACCTAACTAACATAAGGACATCACACACATCCATGCCTGAGGCAGGATTCGAACCTGTGACCGTAGCAGTCGTCCGGTTCCACACTTAAGTGTCTAGAACCGCTCGGCCACCGCGGCCGACTATGATGTAAAGTCCTCGAATAATTTTACTTTATGTTATAAGTTGTACAGGGTATTACTTTCTCTTCCGTTGTTCTAAGTCATGTACCGCAGATTCTACGCTGTCATGGAATTGTTGCGCACAGGTCTTTTGTATCCGTTCGAAAACCTTCATTGATGTCCGAACAATGTCACAAGTATCGAGCATTCCTGCTAGGAGATCCTTTTCGCCCTTGACAGGTGTCTTGTCTAGAAGACATTTCACAAGATCCAACGAGAAGAAATCAATTGAGATGAGATCAGGTGAACAAGGTAACCACAAAACGTCACCTCCTCCAGTCGATCTTTCAGCAGTTCCACCCTTTACCAAGCTCAGAAGCATTCTACACACGTGAACATTTTTACCTTCTATGACCACAGGGAGCTGCTACCACTTCGCTGACTTAAGGCCAGTTCATACTCGCCGTCATATCACGTCATGTCACGTCACGTGAAAAATTCAGCAGTACATTTCAAATGACGGCATCCACGCTGGTGGTCATGTCACGTCACTCCATGGCACCGTGAACATATTTCGGGAAGAACGTTTTGACAGCTGATGTCATAAAAAAATGGTTCAAATGGCTCTGAGCACTATGCGACTTAACTTCTGAGGTCATCAGTCGCCTAGAACTCAGAACTAATTAAACCTAACTAACCTAAGGACATCACACACATCCATGTCCGAGGCAGGATTCGAACCTGCGACCGTAGCGGTCGCTCGGCTCCATACTGTAGCGCCTAGAACCGCACGGTCACTCCGGCCGGAGCTGATGTCATCATCCGTTGTTGACCACGTGCCCCCAAAGCTAATTTCCTCGCTATGCACAACCATGCACTGATCACCGTACTTTATGTGGCCGTGATTTTTGTGGTTGATGTCAGTTGTTATTCTTGATCTTTGTTATTCGTTATTTTTTTTTTTTTAGATATTAGGGACTGTTTCATTTCATTACTTCTTTTGTTAAAATTTATAGTATTATACTGAATGATGGAAGATTAAATGAAGCAGAAGAGCATCAGTCTGAACTATATGACATGAGCTACGAAATTATTTCCCCTCTACTCCGTTTATAAAGTGGATTTTTATGCAAGCCAGTACTGTAGTTATTATTGTACAACGAAAAGGAGTGCAATATTGAAGTGAAAGAAGTTAATGTTTGGGGAATCGGATTGATTAGTAAGTGTAATTTACTTGTATGTTGTCAGACATTTCTAATGTTTGTTAAGAAATGGGCTGAAACCTTCTGACTCTCCAGTAGCGGCAAAATGCTTTCTTTGTGAAGTATACATAGTGTTTTAGTTACTTTTTTAAACATGTGTTGGTGGGAGGCTTATTATTGTTAAGTAGCTTTCTGGATTGTGTGTGAAACAGTTTTGTAAACATCAAGTGTTTCACATCAGTAGTTTCAACCACATTGTTGTCTCAACAATGTCACAAGCACCGAGCATTTCTGCCAGGAGATCCTTTTCGTCATTGACAGGTGTCTTGTGTAGAAGACGTTTCCCATGCTCCAACAAGTACACTCCTGGAAATGGAAAAAAGAACACATTGACACCGGTGTGTCAGACCCACCATACTTGCTCCGGACACTGCGAGAGGGCTGTACAAGCAATGATCACACGCACGGCACAGCGGACACACCAGGAACCGCGGTGTTGGCCGTCGAATGGCGCTAGCTGCGCAGCATTTGTGCACCGCCGCCGTCAGTGTCAGCCAGTTTGCCGTGGCATACGGAGCTCCATCGCAGTCTTTAACACTGGTAGCATGCCGCGACAGCGTGGACGTGAACCGTATGTGCAGTTGACGGACTTTGAGCGAGGGCGTATAGTGGGCATGCGGGAGGCTGGGTGGACGTACCGCCGAATTGCTCAACACGTGGGGCGTGAGGTCTCCACAGTACATCGATGTTGTCGCCAGTGGTCGGCGGAAGGTGCACGTGCCCGTCGACCTGGGACCGGACCGCAGCGACGCACGGATGCACGCCAAGACCGTAGGATCCTACGCAGTGCCGTAGGGGACCGCACCGCCACTTCCCAGCAAATTAGGGACACTGTTGCTCCTGGGGTATCGGCGAGGACCATTCGCAACCGTCTCCATTAAGCTGGGCTACGGTCCCGCACACCGTTAGGTCGTCTTCCGCTCACGCCCCAACATCGTGCAGCCCGCCTCCAGTGGTGTCGCGACAGACGTGAATGGAGGGACGAATGGAGACGTGTTGTCTTCAGCGATGAGAGTCGCTTTTGCCTTGGTGCCAATGATGGTCGTATGCGTGTTTGGCGCCGTGCAGGTGAGCGCCACAATCAAGACTGCATACGACCGAGGCACACAGGGCCAACACCCGGCATCATGGTGTGGGCTGTACACCTCTGGTGATCGTCGAGGGGACACTGAATAGTGCACGGTACATCCAAACCGTCATCGAACCCATCGTTCTACCATTCCTAGACCGGCAAGGGAACTTGCTGTTCCAACAGGACAATGCACGTCCGCATGTATCCGGTGCCACCCAACGTGCTCTAGAAGGTGTAAGTCAACTACCCTGGCCAGCAAGATCTCCGGATCTGTCCCCCATTGAACATGTTTGGGACTGGATGAAGCGTCGTCTCACGCGGTCTGCACGTCCAGCACGAACGCTGGTCCAACTGAGGCGCCAGGTGGAAATGGCATGGCAAGCCGTTCCACAGGACTACATCCAGCATCTCTACGATCGTCTCCATGGGAGAATAGCAGCCTGCATTGCTGCGAAAGGTGGATATACACTGTACTAGTGCCGACATTGTGCATGCTCTGTTGCCTGTGTCTATGTGCCTGTGGTTCTGTCAGTGTGATCATGTGATGTATCTGACCCCAGGAATGTATCAATAAAGTTTCCCCTTCCTGGGACAATGAATTCACGGTGTTCTTATTTCAATTTCCAGGAGTGTAGAAATAAAGTGAGATGAGATCAGGTGAACAAGGTAACCACAAAACTCCACCTCTTCCAGTCGATCTTCCAGTGCTTCCACCCTTCACAAGGTTCAGAAAAGTACTACACGATCAAACGTGTTTAGCTTCCATGACCATAGGGAGCTACTGGCTATTCGCCGACTTAAGGCCAGTTCACACTGGCCGTCATCTCACGTCATGTCACATCATGTCAAAACATTTCGCACTGCATTTCAAATGGCGGCATTCACACTGGCCATCACGTTACGTCACGTAACGTCATCATGAAGTTTTCGCAGACAAGTTCTTACGGCTGATGTCATCGTCTGTTGTTGATCATGTTCCTCCGAAGTTAATTTCCTTCCTATAAACAACCATGCACTCATCACCGTACTTCATTTTGTCGTGCTTTAGATTTCAGTTGTTATTCGTATTTTTGTTAGATATTAGAGACTGTTTCTTTTCATTACTTATTTTGTTAACATTTATAATGTTATACTGAATGATGGAAGATTACATGAAGCAATTAAGCATCAGTCTGAACTGTAGATGAGCGTACTAAATTATTTGCCCTCTACTACGTTTATAAAGTGGATTTTTATGCAAGCCAGTACTATAGTTATTATTGTACAACGAAAAGGAGTGCAATATTGAAGTGATAGAAGTAATGTTTGGAAAATAGGATTGATTAGTAAGAGTAATTTACTTGTATGTTTGTCAGGCATTTCTAACGTTTGTTAAAAAAGTGGACTGAAACCATCAGACTCTCCAATAGTGACAAAATGCTTGCTTTGTGAAGTATACGTAATGTGTTAGAGTTGCTTGTTTAAATATATGTTTGTGGGAGGCTTGTTTACTGTCAAGTAACATTCTGGACTGTGTGTGAAACAGTTTCGTAAGCATCAATAGTTCCACTGGCTAACTCCAGTACAAATAAGACACTTGTATTATTAAAATTCAAATATAAGATATAAAGAGAACCGGTAAATCTTGAATGGGAAGGCATTGAGGTATATATATGACAACTGCGCAAAAATTTGCACTGGACTGGCAACCAAACTTAACCTTAAACAAATCAGTTTTTCACGGAGTGTGATGGCAGTTCGTAACACTGTGTTCCTTTTAGTAATTCTTAGTGAAATTTTGCTTAAAAAAATGAAAACAGTTCATGCTTCGACTGTCTAAAATATTTATGAAATGCAGATTCCTCTTCCTCGAGCTCTTTGTAGAACGTGTGAAATTCAGCTGCTGTAAACGCAATCACATTTTTTGGACCTACACTCTTTGCGTTTTTTGTACTTTAGTCTTCCTTCTGTAATGTACAAGCTATTCCTGCAAGCTGGAAACCATTTGAGTCTGATAATCGTCATTTTCGTACAAATGTGGACTCCAGCATCCACGTTTACAAGCCATCGTGTTGTGTATGTGCATTTCGCCCTTAAAAGTAGTTCAATAGCTGAGAATCGACTTCCAAAGACCGCAGTTCGGGCAAAAAGACAGCTGGAGATAGCCACGTGAGTTTATATTACGTGACTTGGATTGACGTGACGTGACGTGACAGATACCGTGACGTGACGGTGCCGTTGCATGACGGTGCTGTGACAGCCGGTGTGAATTGGCCTTTAGCGGGTCACTTACGCTCTCGTGGCGTGTCATGTGCTGAAGTTATTAGGGACATTTACACAGGTCGTTGTTGCCGAGTGGTAAAGTTATAGTTGGTGCTTTCCACATTCGGGCAGTTCCTGCAGTCTAGGCTTGACTGTTAACTTCTAAATCCTCTCTGGAAGGAAGTTAGTCTCTGTGGATCAGTTTTGGACACACGACATCGAGGGCTATGAAACTATTACTCCAGGAAGATCACAGAGGGAAAGATAATTTGGTGAAAATGTTTTTCTTCTAAGATTGTCTCCGTGGATCTCATCGGCAAATTGGTTCCAAACATTCACTCACTGCTGTTTGTCGTGCTTAATATTTCAAGTGCATATTTATCCATTTTTTTAATTGTGAGTAATGACATTTTCTTCATTTCTCTATGGTCGAGTGATAATGGTTGAACACTGCTCCAGACCTTTTAAATTATTACCTACGTTGGGACTTTTATAACCATTTGTTTTCCTTAAGTTATATGATTTCGGCAGTGCTAATGCAGAACATAATTTCTGAAGGGCTTAACCATAACTCTTTGTATATATTTGCTGTAATCCTAAAAAGTTTGAGAGTATGTAACTGTTATCTCTTGTGTTTTGATAATCAGATTTTATCACTTGTTTAAACTGGTTTTTTGAAATCGTAAATGCTCATTTTTAACGGTTTTTTTCCTCTGTTGTAGTTCTACATTATTTGTCATCCTGAGTGATTGTCAATACTATCTCAAGATTCCAGCGGGCTGGATTCGTCAATACCAGTGAACCAGAAGTATCTCGTTATTTCTGAAGTAAAACAGTTTGATTTATTTAGTAAAATGCGTTTATTGTTTTATTAAGTTCACAGATATTATTTAACTTGAATCAACTAAGAATTTTTCATGACTAAATGGGGATATATGTTTTCTTTAAGAAATCGTGTGTTTGTTATCGTCGATCGAAGACTAAGCTAGTAAATCTTTGTGGTGATTCCTGGTCAAAATTGTTTCATCTACATTAGCGCTTACCATACTCTTATCTAGCAACCGTAGTAGCGACGCAAAGAATATCTAACAAGAACAGTGACAGCTACACAACACATTTTTACCCAGTGGATAAAACAGAAGAGCTAAAACTAAAGATGCAAAGCTAAACAGGAAACTAGTCCCTTGAAAATGAGGTCCAAGGACAGCTCATGGTAGAGCACTTAATATACGCCAAGGGCGTTGGCGATTGAATATTCACAGTGCTCCATCAAAGAGGCTTCAAATCATTTTTTGAAGACGCCACAGGATCTAGAATTTACTAAGTTCCACTAAGGATGCAGCAAAAGCCTGAATACAGCAGGTGTGTACAAGAAACCTTGTGAGTGCTATGCTTCTATCACTGGGGACACCGGAAAGCCAGTTATCGCCCGCACAGCATAGAATTTGCATTATGTTCGGCTGTGGCACCATCGAGGTTGGGGGCAGAGAATAAAGTTTTAGGAAGACAGAGTTCTTCCGTGAAAGCAGTGGAGGCTCATGCGCGAAGTAGGAGAGACATTTTCCCGGCTGCCAGCAATCCCGCTACGACGAAGCGAGTGTGATCACATGGCAGCGACCTTACCTGACGCTATCACTTTCTCAATATTACGTAATTTCCTGACACAATCAACCATCAAAATGATGCATACCGACTGATGCCGGTGATACATTATCTAGACTAGACTAGACTAGACTAGACAAAAACACAAGATCATTGTTTCTCCTACAGAAGCAATGCTGCCACTGTGTAAAATGGTTTTCTACTATGTTAATAGTACGACTGACGTTCAGTAAGTAATGCAACACATTCTTTTCTGAAAGGGTGATGGCACTGTTCATGATTCTGGTACGCCATATTGCTCCCCACACTTTTGGCCCCAAAACCCTGTCTTTCATCATAATCTCTGTTCAGTGATACGGCCTTACACCACTTACGGCCTTACACCACTTAATGGGAGGGCCCATGTGCCTGCCTGGGTCGACCCCATTGGTCGGCTTCAGAGCTAACCTCTTGCTGCACCATGAGGGAAGACCTCAAACAGAAAAGCCCCTTCAGAGTCCTAGGACACCTCCGCCACTACTTTACCGGCTGAGGGCTGAGGGTGTGGCTTTGAACGTTTTCTTCGGAGGAGAAGTTGTGTGGTGGCTCTCTATGGACTGTCTATTTCCAGCTCGAAGTGATGAACCCACGTTTCATTGCCCATCACGATGTTCGAGAAAAAATCAGTCTCACAACGTGCAAGCAATTCCACACAAATGCTCGTTTGTTGCTCTTTATGGACTTCTGTTAGGCGACGAGGAACAAAACTGGTGCACTCCTTTGAGTACCTCAGTTGGTAGAGGAGCCTGTTCACCCTACCGACAGACACATCCGGTTGTGCAGCAAGGTACTTAATTGTGATTCATCGTTCACCTCGAATGAGAGTGACCGCACGTTCCAACAAAACAGTATGTAATGCCGGAAATGCATATCCTCCTAGTTCCATCTATTGTACTATAAGTTTTTCCCTTATTTTGTTACCCAAAGATATGACATTTGTGTGTCTTTATATATTGTAATTGTTTTACTATATATATATATATATATATATATATATATATATATATATATATATATATATATATATATGCATTTATGTCGATGTATAATTGGTTTGTTTCGTAAATATTATTTGTATTTTTACGCTTGCCTAGAGAAAACAATGCTATCGAACGATTACATCGATAGGTCGTGTGGAGAACCAAAGTGTTTAGGATCTTGGGTAGTGGTAACTCAGCCGCGTGGAGAGCGGGCAGAGCAGAGTCTGGCAGGAGTAGGGCAGTGGAGCAGGTGTGTTGAGAGGCGCTCCCGCGAGTTGCCGCTCTTTCGGGGTTTGACAGCATGTAATTGCACTCGACTTGCTATGATAGTTTCTAGTATGGTGTCGCGGACGGGAAACATTAGTTGGCACATGCCAAGAACCCGTTTCGCCTGGTGGCCGTGTCGAGAAGGTGCGCCAACATCCAGCTTCTGCAACAGCGACGGATGACAATAAGTGATTGTCGCCAGTTCCTCGATCGACGACTTCAAACCTTCAATCAACCAACAAGGAAGACTGAAAGCATGTAAAGTTTTAAAACTGTATGGCAGACCTCAGCTTTTCAAACTGTTCCATTCGCATCACTAAAATACAGCAAGTTCAGGGCCCCTTCCATTCCCGAAATGAACCTGAGTATCCTTGAAATTCAATGGCCAGCATTAAAGTAATAGCATTCCGTTTCACTGCTTTACTTTCAAAGTTCGGTTAAAGTATTCATAGATGGCTACAATAAACAAACAGAACTATATTTAGATTACACAAGCACAAATTAAAAGTGCGAGTTTTGTTACCATATTTTAGCTTACCTATGACTGCAGCTCAGCTTGGTACGTACCAAATTTTACTATTATTAGTTGTTCAGAATCATTTAATTCAAGTTTAAAGTTAAATCTCTTATTTCTAAATTGCGTAGACTCAAGTTGCTTTTGAGATGATTGTTGAGGTAGCCCAAAACTAACCTTATTTTATTTAATTTCGTAATGCTTCAGAAACAAAGTACACTATTAATTTCAGTCACTAAATTAACATTCAATTTTCCGGTTTTATTAATTCTTTTGCTAAATTACGTCAGAGTGTAGCGAAATTTATTACTTGTGACAAACATTCAGTTTTCAAACAACACGTGACAACCTTCAGTTGTCACGCTTTTAGAGCTAATTATATGTGCATTAACCTTTCTTTTTCAGTTATAATAGTAGTTGTCCATAGGAATGGCGACCGTAATTTTCCCCAAATCTCAAATATCTAATTAACGCCAGTTAATTGTTAACGTAACGACCGCACATTTGTCTCCTTTATTAACTTTGCCCTTTTTCAAAATTAATTTCCACCAATTTCATTTGCATTTTTCCTTTCATTTAGATGTCACCCTTCCTCCCTTTTTACCAACAGATTAACTTCGGTGACGATTGCTTTTCCCAAATTTCCATTAGGTACGCGCGGCTTAATTTTTCACTGTCGTTAAGGTCGATAAGTGAGGGGGAGGCTACAAGGAGTCAGCTGTGTACTGCCGACTGGGAGGTGGGAGACTGGACAGTTTCACTTGACCTTGCTGCGGTGACAACAGACGCCTCACTCAACAACTTACCACGCTTTTGTTGACTGCCAGGTCTCTGTAGACATTCTGCAAGTGCATAAGAATACGTGCAGTGCTCTGGTTTCCCGCCAAAAGAAACTCAACAACAGCACTCTGCTTAGAACGCACCTGTGTTACAGACGCTGTTTTGAATTCTACGTACGGTGCCATCACCTATGAGCACTTAATGAAACTGTAGAGGCTAACGTGTGAATATTCCATGACCTCCTACAACAAATTCGGCATTTTTTCAACGGAAATTGGCCGAGAAAAAAATCTGTGCCATGATTTTAAACATGACTGCAACAGGAACTGTTGAAATTCTTCACGATAAAGGATCGGGTAACACTATTAGCTTCAACATTTTTCGTAAAGAAACTTTTTCTGATAATATTATTCCAGCAGATTCCTGTCATCCTCAAACTCACAAAATCGCCTTCTTTCATTCTGCAGTTCATCGTACTGTGAGCACACCTTTAGCACAGAATTGTTTAAAAAAGAAATATCTTTATTAAAATCAATGGTTACTAACAATGCATACGACCCTAAATTAATTGACCAAATTGTTAAGAAAAAAACAGCTGTAAAATGTTCAACTTTAGGCGACAACAGGGCGAAAAAGTATGAAGGTAATAACTTTATTTCTATTCCATTTTTTGGGGACGTTTCATATAAGATAAGAAGACTTTTACAGAAACAATACGATTATAGAGTTGCCTTTTCCATAAATAATAGCCTGAAACAAAGAGTAATTCATAATATTGGAGCACGGGAAGAACTCGGCACTAAGTCCGGTGTATACAAAATTACTTGTAACGACTGCCCAAATTATTACATTGGACAGACAGGTAGACCCATTAAAGTTAGGTATAAAGAACACATGTTAGGTAAAAATGGGGAAAATGTATATAATACCACGTTTGCCGAGCATCTATGGCTCTTACAGCATACGCCACGTGAACTCTACGACGGAGAGTTGCTGCATGAAGCGAATAAAGGTCACAAACTGGACTTGCTCGAAGAATTAGAGATTTTTAAGCATCTGTCTCTAAAAGATGGTTTTGTTCTTAATGAACAGGTGCAGCTTAGAAACAAAATTTTTTTAGACTGTTTCAAACCCCTACTTGCCTTAATGTAATATAGTCTGGCTGACTAGAAGTTAGTTTTCTTGCTTTTTGATGCCGGTGAAATGCGCTTTTCCTGTCTTGTTGGGATTTTACGAATTTTTGATGTTTGTGATTTTCGATGTGTATGTGTGGTTAATTGACTAGTATGTTTTTATTCACAACGACAGATGGTTTCGTTTTTAGTTGTTTTCGCTAGATTCTCGCGCAATACACTAGTGCCCTCTCTCGTTAGATGTTCCATAGCGCAACCTTTATCTGTTTGACACTAGAACACAGGTAAATTGGTTCTAATTTTCTATTTTACATAAATGTTTTTAAATGGTCTGATATGTTTTATTTATTAAGACAGAAAGTTTGAATTAACACAACTTTTAATAATTTTTGATGCGCTTTTGTATGTATTCATGGATTTTAATTTGCGCGATTGTCTGGCACATACAAGTGTCCTCTCTCGGCGAAACCATCTGCCCTAGTGCTTTCACACTCTTGTCTCGATAGTTCATAGGCGAAGTAATGGTGCTAAACTGTTCGCTTTGACCCTGTGCCCAAAGTCATGTTGTACAGATGGAGGTAATGTCTCAATTATTGACGACGCCTTTGACACAATTGTTTTATTAATCTCCATTGCATGATGTAATTTTAGTAAGTAACTAACGATTTTATGCCTGTATTACTCTGGTAATTTCACTGTTACTTAAGATTTTGTGTTTCTCACTTCCGATGCTAAGGCTTTTCTAATGAAAGTGTCTTCCTGTTCAGAATTTTTTACTTCTGATGAAGGTATATGGATGTGTACCGGAACCTTGGTAAAGAATTTTAATAAATTTTTATCCTGCAACTGTTTTTGGCTGTTATCCTTTATCGTGAAAAATCTGTGCATTACTTATTCAACCCCTCATGTAGATTGCTCACTTATGGCCCGCAATCCATGTTTAATAATTTCTGAGTCCCTTGTTTCATGTGAGAAATATCCAATATATTATGACATGAAATAAAGTAAGTTACTGTACTAGTATTACTGAAAGGTGTAGGAAAGCAAAATCGTATTTTTAAATTATGTTAATACATTATTAATTATAAAATGGGAAAAAGTTATTTGCCTCTGAAGGTAAAACTTCATTTATTTGAATACAGTAAGCGCTGAATAAAGAAAAGTAGGTATATGTAGCAAGTGCATGGTAACAATAAAATCTGCACTAAACAACATTTTTGGTTCGGTGTTAGAAACTAGTTCAGTATCTGCTAGCGCAGCGTGCGCACAGCACACTGGCTTGTGAGGAGGGGAATTGAACCAGAGCTGGATGGCACCTGTGCGGCAAATTAATGACAGTGAGCTGCTACACCGATCAGTCTGAGTTTGCCAAAATGATATTTACCCCGCTCGTTTAGACAAATGCTGGGATGGTTCCCAGGCTCTGTCTCAGAAAATACAATCATACAAAGAACAATGTTTACAACAGTCATTGACCGGCCACAAAGTTAAATAATAAAATTTCCAGATCATGAAAAAGCGACCCAAGGCTAGATAGATAAAATATTTGCTAGGAAAATCAAGAAAGGAAGAAGCTATAAATTAGTTAAATACAACTCGTTTCTAACACTTTGAAGGGTGCAGCTTACGAGCCTGCAAGATGTAACCCAATTCACACCTAATTCAAGGAACGATAGCCGCGTTGCTGTGCCGGCCGCAGTGGCCGAGTGGTTCTAGGCGCTTCAGACCGGAACCACGCTGCTGCTACGGTCGCAGGTTCGAATCCTGCCTCGGGCATGGATGTGTGTCACGTCCTTTGGTTAGTTAAGTTTAAGTAGTTCTAAGTCTAGGGGATTGATGACCTCATATGTTAAGTCCCATAGTGCTTAGAGCCAGTTGAACCATTTTTTCCGCTTTGCTCCAACTAAATAAGAGCAGTGCTCTCCTTTCTAACCAAAGGGCGTAGACTCTGATTTCGATAACCAAATATTTCGCAGCCCGTAACTCACTGTAATGTTCTCCGCTTTCGTACGACACTTTAATGGCCAAAACACTTTGCTATATGAAGGCTATTCAAAAAGTGAGGTCCGATCGGTCGAGAAATGCACGCTATTGCAAAAATTAATAGTTTTCGATCCGATATATTTTCTACTGACGGTAAAATACTTCCGTGCAAAATATGTGAACAGTTAATCAACTAAGGAAAGAGATTTCTCATTTCTCAATATTTCATACACTCAACATAAAAAATGCACAAAATCAAGCTTTTTAAAATGTTACTTAAGTGAATGTTACGATGAAGTAATGAAAGTAATGAAAATTTCACAAACATTAGAATTCAGTGAACTGTGGATGAAGCCCGACCAACAGGCATTACATGCATTGATCAAAAATGATAGTGGTATGTAATATACAAAACATATGAGTTAAGCCATTAATTGCAATTTTTTTATGACGTCATCTAACTATGTACCTGTTGTATTCTTAGCATTGAGAAGGTTAGTTTCTAGCTGAAATCTAGATCTGCCAATAAAATATCAAAACGACGACTGATAGCTGAAATATATTATTTACAAGTTAAAATAAAATGGTCTGGATTTCAATCAACGCATCAAATGATCCTACAGCTGTCAATCTCATTGTTAGACTATTAGACCTTTGAGAAAATGAATTAATAAAATCATTTCTGATAAAGCAGATTATGTTGAAAAAGTTAACAATTCGCACTGTTACTTACCAATTTACTACAGTTATTGTGGCCTTAAGAAATTCAGTAAGACAATGTATTGCGTTTGAACTCATATTCTGCTCCTTACATGAAGAAGGCTAGGCAACTTCAAAAGTGTTTTCCAAAAATGATTCACATGACCAACGTATCATATGGTATGTACAGAGTATCAGAACAAAAAGATGCTTGTTTCTAGATGACAACAAATTAATGTCCAATATTAGAAACAATTTCGTGATAACCTCTTCAAGGATTCAAATATTGAAAGACATTGTACCAGTTATACCTTTGCCACGTCAATCTATCATAACCAGAGACGGGATATGGATTACAGTGCAGTTTACTACTCTCCAAATTTCCCCCTTTTAACTAGGATAAACTTCACTCTCTAGAGTGAAGATCACCTTCTCCAGAATGAAGCATCTTCAATTGTAAAAGCTAAGAAATTTATGGGATATTCAGAAGTGAGAAATGACTTACCTTTCATTGCAGCCAAATTCGGTTTCCTGCCACAAGTGATACGCCAGATTAAAGAAACAGGTCACTCTTTGATGAAATCAGTGAAACTTGTGGCTGAAGCAAAGCAAAGAGTGGAGGGTGTACCAGGGAAATGGGGTTCATTAGTTAGGCAAACGTGTGAAATGGTTTTCGAAAACTCCTGATCCCAGCAAACTTAGAAAGATTATGAAAACTATACTAGGTGACAATTCTGTCGCAGTAGAAGCGGATGCTGTAACAGTTCAGTGATTTGAATTTATTCTAATTACTACTGTAGGTACTGAGAGGTCTTTCTTCAAATAAAAAATGTACTCATATTATCTCAAAGGAGAATCAATGTGGTTGCAGAAAATTTTAAAAATTCATGTGTAACCAATACACCGTTAAGGTTATGTAATGCATAGATTTTCATGATACATGTTAATTATTCTGTTAAGTTCAAAACATATATGTTACTTAAAAAATGTAAACAACACAATGTTAACATAAATATGCTGTTGTCTGAATAAATCAATCTGTTCAACAAGTGAAGCGTGCGCACGATAATGCTGTACGGCCCATTTTGACATTTCGTAGAATCGCGTGGAATAATGCTGTATACCGCAGTCTGCATCGCCTGCTGTTTTAATTGACATGTTCACCGTCCGAGGGCAGCGCTAAACAGCGACGAGACGAGCACAGTTTTCGCGCCTCTGCGCGAACAATGCTGTATGTTACAAGAATGGCGGAGTGCAGCAAGATGACGCTTGCAGCAAGTTGTTTGAAACGTGCAAATAATGCACGGAAAAGGAAAATTAACGTTGGTAGTTGGCAGGATATTAAGAGGAAAAGGCTTCATGATTCTGAACTGGAACATAAATCACGAAAAGGAAAGGTAGTTCCTGCGAAACAGCCTCCAAAACAGGTGAGTGGAATAATGCTGTATGGGTTTTGTAAAAAGGTGTATGTCTTTAGAGGAGTATATGTGTCCTGTAAAGCGGCGACGTGCCCTGTAGAGTACATGGCTCTAATGACATGTTATGTGTATCTTCTGAAAACAATAGAGTAAAAGTATGTAACATGAATGGAATTAACTACAATTATGTAGTTATCATTGGCGAAAAAATAGAATACTCAGTCTGAGTAATGCTATATTATTAAAAGAGAATGTGAAATTTGATAATCTAGTTGAATATTAGGTAGTAATAATGATTGTTTTCGTGATTCAGGATCGTGTATGCAATGCAGAAGTGTGCTCAAAAGAAGGATGCAAGGACATAAACCGGAAAATGAAGTTAAAGCTGTACGAAGAATATCATGCCTTAACATACGATGAGCAGTCAATATACTTAATAAAATCCATGGAAATAGGCGTGCCAGCCAGACGCAAGAGAGGTAAGACAGACGATAGTTCACGGAAACAAGCTACTTTCAAATACAAAGTTTACTCAAAAGAAGTGTGTCAAAAAACATTGCTTGACATATTCTCCATCACCCAGCGACGAATGCAGACTCTGCAACGTAAAGTAAAAGGTGGAATAACCACTCCTAAAGACGGTAGAGGAAAACATTGCAAAAGGCCACATGCCATATGAAGTGACGACAGGGCTCTTATTCGGCAACACATATCGAGTTTCCCAAAGCAGATGAGCCATTACAGCAGGAATAAATCCTCAAAAGAATGTCTGCAGCCCGATCTCAACCTCTGTAGAATGTATCGGTTGTTTACCGAAAAGTCATAGTATCCAAGTGTGTTTCGAACACATTTTAATTAGCGTTTCGGAACACCTAGATCAAATTCTTGCAGACTGTGCGTTTTGTTGTTTAACAAAATGATCGTATCCTCAGATGAAATAGAACGGCACAAGATCGAAATTGAGAATCAGTTGCACCATTCAAGGGCAGACCAAGCATACAAAGCCCTAAAAAACGATACGGAAATGGCTAAGAGGAATAACAATATACATGTTATATGTGTTGACCTACAACAGGTTTTACTTTGTCCTACATTGACTCATTCCACGGTATTCCATCATAGACAGCTGTCGTATAATTTGACGATTCATGACGTTGGTGCTGGAAACATCACCGTAAATTTGTGGGATGAATTCACCGCAACGAAAACTGATTGTTTGGTCTGACCGCTGTGTCGGGCGGAACAACAATTGGAGAGTTTTAGCGCTTTATTTCTATCTGATCAGCTGCAAGTACTTTACAGAAATGCCTCAGAAGTTTTAATGTTCGGGTCACAGCTTCCTATCTTGTGACAGGGATTTTGCAGTCATCGAGAAAAGAAAGAAAGTGTCAAAAGTTATGGTTCCTTCAGAATGGAAGCACGTCATTGCTGAGGCCTTTATCGATCCTTCAAACTGACCATTCACGAGATGATGATGGAAGACTTCAAGGACATAGGATCCATCGAGTTGCTTTAGAAGAAGCCGCCTGCTTTGAAAATTACCGATGTACTTTGGCTGAAGCTGTGTAGTGACGATCCTCGAGGTTTAAGGGTGCGTCGTACCCACAATGTCCTTCAGCCATGGGAAAGACACTGTATTGTAAAGCATGGTTGTGACGATCCTCGAGGTTTAAGGGTGCGCCGTACCCACAATGTCCTTCAGCCATGGGAAAGACACTGTATTGTAAAGCATGGTTGTGAACATCAAGTAAAAAATTGCCCATTACCTTCTGAATTCCGGTTGCTCTATAACGGGACACTGAAAGTTCATAAGGAGAAGAAAAGGGATCTATTGGACATGACGAAATATATGGAACCAAAACACACACATGCAGTGTGACAACTGACTATAATGTACTAGATTTGAGCCTAAACTTGATAAACTAACGTTGTATTATTTTTTTTTAAGATCAAGCAATTCAGTTTACAATAAATATTATTTAGTATCTTGTTTTAAATCTCTTACTTACTATTTTTTGGATTCTAGACACCTTATAATTACAGCAGAGCACTGGCTGATCTGGAATAACGCTGCATATCCATTGCCATACAGCGTTATTCCATTTTAAAACTTACTTATTTTCGAAAAATCTGTGCTTAGCGCAATTTTAAAAACCAGAAATTAGTATTTTCCACAGTCTGTATGCACAAACAATACATATCTGCTATTACGTTATTATATAGTATTAATTCTCTGGAACTAACAGTTTTCGTCAATTTCGTAACAACTGCAAAATGTGCCATACAGCGTTATTCGTGCGCACGATTCAAGTAGACAAAAGTTTTTCTGTATTTCTTTTATTGCCTATTTCAGCCATTTATAATGTCATTTTACTTGAATTTTTTAATTGTTTTAATATCTAAATCTATAGCCTCTTGTTATTGAAATTCCATGCTTGGAAAAACGCTGTTGGCTATGCTTTGTTGAACATAGTTTCCAATACGTCTTTCACATAAAAAAAGCATTGTGAATATGGTATATTAAATTTCCAACATAAAAAGTATACTAAAGTGACAAACGTAAAATGATAAACCTGATTAAAAAGTGTTGTACACAGGAAACATAGTGTGGAAATAAAACATGGAACAGAGGGAGTAGTTCCGTAAAAGTGAACGTGGTCCCTGCATAGCCAATAAACACCTTAAAGAAATACTTCACAATAAATATTTACACTAATATTTCAACGTATATCACACAGTTGAATAAATATGAACACAAATTCCTATGTGAGTAGACAAACAAGCAAATAAACAGAATGCTAACTTCGAAAACTGTGTTAGGTACTTATAACAAAACTGCGAAGTTACAAAATTCCTAAAATTATATGAAGTTGTGACATAACGGAAATGTGCAGAAACATTATCCAAAAATATATGTGGTCGTGAATGCTTAACCAAAATAAGTCGTTTCAAGAACATTATTATGGCTAATGAGAAACGGATTTCCACAGACTAGCAAGTAATTTATATACAGATTGAAACTCTGAAACCAAGCTAAGTAAGCCAAGCCAATACGGCAGACAACATCATGTTAGTATCTTTTACGCATTTAATGCAGCTTAAATTTGCACAGGTATTGCTTACCAATGCCAACAGTTCAAAAATAACGAGAAAACAAATACAGGTGCATTGGAGTTGCTATGTGATCCATGCAATTTATAGACGCTGGATATACATAGCTTACAAAAGATTATAGAGCGTCTTACGAGAAGCAGAAACAAAACATTAGGGTTGAACGTACTCTTAGAATAATTCATTTTACCGTTTCTGATACAGTTTTATTTGCAAAGACAATGCAAAGCATCCCTAACATGGTACTTGCATTTACTTTTCTTCAGTATATCTGGGGTATATCTAATTTGAACTACACAACATTCCAGAAATCTGGCTTTCCTTCACGCTTTTGTGAAGCTGAAGATTGCTGGCAAAACCTAATACCATATATCTACTACTGAACAATGTTGTGCGCTATCCTCATGAACTGTCTAGATACGTCACCTGCGTAACGGTGATGAAAGTAAGCCCTGCATACCTCTGCGGAGGGCGTTGTGTGTTTATGGGAAGAACGATTGTCACCCCAGACAGTTTCCAGCCAAATTGGGTTCACCATAATGAAGGAATTCGAAAATTCAAATGCTACTGTGAGACACAAAACGAAGATCTGCCTCGTAGTGGTATCCTTCTGTAGAAAACACCAGTTTATGCTCTCTGTCAACAAATGAAATTACGGCTCTTAGATACCTCGAGCAGAGTGCAGTGGAACTGCAGTTGATTAACAGGACTGAGTCTATCCAGACAGTACCCTCTTCATAAAATCAATGTGCTCCCTATACTTAAATTACGAACAATGGTACAATCTCCCCAAGTACTGTCGAGCGCTTAGAAGATGGGCTAGGGAATCCTGGAAAGAGACATCAATCATTGCAAAGGTTTCTCTTCATTGATGAGTGCGGGATTTGTCTGAGGCATCTTTGCTGTCCCAGAGAAGTGTAAGGAGACCTCATACAAAAAAAAAAAAAAAAAAAAAAAAAAAAAAAAAAAAAAAAAAAAAAAAACCAGAAGCGTGGTAGGGAACGAAATGAAACTTGGCAAGTTGAGAGTGGAGAGTGTATGTGATGTTATTGCAGTGATTACAAAACTGAGTCACTCTTATAAAGAAGTTGACTGTATGAGCCCACTTAGTATGACGTTATACGCCCCTGGCTTAGATGCATGCGTTGATTCGGTCACAAAACTACTACAACTTGTCCTGAGGCAAGGTGCCACGCAACTGTTGTAACTCGTCTTTGATACCTTAGATCCCTACCTGGGTCGGAACTGCCACCTGAGCTTGGTCCCACACATTTCTAACGTGAACAGATATGAAAATTTTGCTGGACACGGCAGTAACTCAACATGACACAGACATGATTCTTGAGTTTCTCCCGGCGTATTTGATAATCAAAATATCCACGGGTGTACTGCCGGTCTATAGTGTCCAACGGGCACAATATTTCGGCGATCAAACATGTCGCCATCATCAGGTGAACTGACGGACTGAGCTCCTGTGAACGTGCCGGCACGGAGATCCGTACGCTATGGCTGCCAGTTCCCCCTGAGCAGCCATAGCGTACGGATCTCCGTGCCGGCACGTTCACAGGAGCTCAGTCCGTCAGTTCACCTGATGATGGCGACATGTTTGATCGCCGAAATATTGTGCCCGTTGGACACTATAGACCGGCAGTACACCCGTGGATATTTTGATGACACAGACAGTTTACAGCGTCACGTATACTGTGTGGATGAGCACTGTCCGTTTGAAAAATGGCAGCATGATACTGCCACATGACAGGTAACACATGAGCAAGCGTGATTTCCGTTGCCTAAAGTTATACCCGATGACTCCCCACACGATGATGCCATCACTGTGCCCCTCTAAAATATAGGAAGAGTGGAACCATGCACCAGGTCGCGACCATACTCGCCGAAGGCTGTCATGCAGTGTAATGAAGATCCGTGATTCATTGCTGAACACAGTATGACACCATTAATCAGCGGTCCGTTCTTCCTGGTCAGAACTCCAATACCCAAAACCAACCGTGTTGTGGTGTTAATGGTAGCCTGTGTATAGGTCGGAAATTCCATAGTTGCTAGTCTACGACCATTGGCGTGGGATGACACAGACTATAACAGGGAGACCATTACTTGTTCTCGGATGGCAGGCAGAGTTGTGAAATGAGATCGATGTTCTTGATGCGCAACATGGCGATCCTCCCTTGCAGTGGTCAGACGTGGTCCACTGGAACCTTGCCGATCTGTTCCAAGGCTCCCATACAGACCCTCAATGGGCTTCTGTCACACCTGAAAGCCAGAAAAATCTGGATATTACTCGAACCGTGCAGCCAGTGAAATGGGGATTATTTCAAACTCAGTTGCGTGTCTTATGCCAGTATGCTGCATCTCTGCGTCCTTTGCAGTGATCACTCAACGTTTGACGCTGGTCACGCCCCTTATAACAGAAGTAAACATGAACCAGATTAACAAATTCTGCTGGATGTTAGAACTGTCACAAAGAATTCTACCTCTAACTATTTACACACTGTCTGATGATGTATACACGTAGGAATTAATATTGACATCCGACGATGTCTTTTGAGTGCCTGAGTGTCCCCTCAAGCGTGCAATCTCATGTGCTGGGCATGAAATTTGATCAGTAATGATTTGGACCTGCATTGACGAATGTCGGACATGTCTCAAGGTTACCGAGAGTAATTTGAGGGTTGTAAAGTATTTGGAGAGGATCCTCCCACCTGTTGTCCAGCATTAACACAAGTATTTCATCATTCAGATGCACAATACATGGCACCCCTTCAGTAAGAAATCAAACGAATGAAATGTCCTCAAGTATTTGCAGGAATTAACCAAAGTGATGATGCTTACAACCAATGCTTCATCGTAGGAGCTATCCTTACACACAGAACCAGGAGGGTCATCATGTAACAACAGGAACCTCTCCATGAAGGTGTGTACAGCAACCAAGTAGGAGCCAAGCAAAAAAAAAAAAAAAAAAAAATGGTCCAAATGGCTCTGAGCACTATGGGACTCAAGTGCTGCGGTCATTAGTCCCCTAGAACTTAGAACTACTTAAACCTAACTAACCTAAGGACATCACACACATCCATGCCCGAGGCAGGATTGGAACCTGCGACCGTAGCAGTCGCAGGGTTCCGGACTGCGCGCCTAGTACCGCAAGACCACCGCGGCCGGCAGGAGCCAAGCATTTTAAAATGCACCAAGAGGAGCCATAAGGAACTGAACGTTACCTAGCAGGAGATTTTGATTTCACAGGTGTGCAAAGATTTTGAGATTTAGCACATTGCCTTCATTTTGATCATTGCTTTGTTTTCATTTGACAGAACAGTTTTGTAAGGATTACTGCTTTATTCCCTGTCCTCTTGAATCTATGTCCTCATAGTTCCACCCCCCTCCCACTGCATTTATAGATTCTATTCAAATCATTATAACTGATTGGGACATCTCCAACTTGTCACTGTGGCGTGCATGCTGCGTTGAGGTGGAGACCTGAAACTTGCAGTGTGTATGGTCGCTACACATTTAACTGATGGAATACTCATTCTTTAAGTCTTAAAGTCTTACATATAGTGACAGACGAAAATATACTTTTACCAGCCGAAAAATTACGTGCTTTTTGTTACTAGTTGAAGGTGAGCTGCCCTAAGATTATAAGGTACGTGACAACAACAGTGAGAGCAGAAACTATCAGACGGCGGTCGATCTTGACAAATCCGGCGGCGCTGAAGGATGTTCGAGGTCCTTGAAGCGTGAACCTTAGGAATTCATCAAGCTCAGCAGTGCGTCGTTGAGGTACCACCGATGCTCTGATGAGGATCACACCCGTGGCTGCCGCAGTGTCTTCTGCAGCCGCGCACGACAACGAGAACAGTAGGATCCTGAGCCAGTGCAAGGCAAGCCACACCTCTGATACTCTCACAGACGCGCCGAATGAGGGTCCTGGCACATCACTGTCAGACAGAAGCTTGACGAGAACCTCATAGGAACTGCAGGTGGCGCCACAGATGCAGAACGCGATGTCGAAGGCCACGGGCAGGCCAAAGTGACTCATCAGGTGGTCGGCGGCGCGTCCCAACGCCACGTATGTCTTCTGCAGCTGCAGCAGTGAGCACCTGTAAGATGGTGACGCTCCTACAAACAGTTCTGTGCAATGGGGGGACAGGGCGTCCTGCAGGACAGCATTCAGTCTGGAGAACCTCGCCCACATTTCCAGGACGAGCAAGATGAATTGTAGTGTGATCGTCACATCAAAGAATAGCCCCGTAATGACTAAAAGAGTCGCAAGTGGGTTACGAAACCTGTATAAACTTACTGTCATCAAGCAGAGCATCACTGACGTGTTAACAGCTACTACAAATCCTCCCAAAACTTTTCCATATTTCACCTTCTTCATCGGCATATGTATATCAGCTAGTCTCATCTCCTTGATGAAATACTGCAATTGTTGGCACCTAGATACAGTACATATTCCCAAAGCTGATAACATCTTCATTTCCTTAAGTATTATTATGACAAAGTACACGGCCAGCACTATTTCTGAAGCACTTGTGACGGTATTCCAGTAATCAAACGTCATGTAAAGGTGCGACAACGAAAATATTGCTACCAAAAGGAGCCATAATGTTGAAGGACCAACAATATTCTTGCAGGGAAGTATCGATCGAACTGTGCACATTGCTGTAGGGCAACACCTCGGCTTCATAGGTGCCAATCCAAAGGCTTGCCACATTCCATACAGCACACTAAAAGAAACATAGAACTTGAAAACAGTTCCTCTTCTGTAACCGTACATGGTGTAAACGTGTATGACGTCGCTGCCAGCTTTACCACTACTGGAATGGAAAGGTTTTTTATCGTCCATCCCATCTGGGAACTCATAAATGCATTTGATCGTTTAGTGCGACAGTCAGTTTAATTTCTGGGAAGTTGTCACTGTTCTTCACAATGTAATGTTTACGCTTTAAGGATTCGTAGAAAAGCGCCCCTATTCGTCTTTGCAGTTTTTATTTGTATTTTTGATCTTATGAATAAAAGAGAAGCGAGAGATCATTATCAGTGAGAACTGCAGATGAGCTAGGTCATGTTTGTCTTAGTTTTTGTCATTACCGTAAACGTATCTACAGACTTCGTTATTACTGTTCCAGTCGTCAGACGTAGACAATTGTGGTTACAATGCGAGAGAGAACTTGTCATTAGCATTAATATTTTACAGGTTTTGCCTAAGTAGTGTCTCTGTTTACAGCTTGTTACAGTGACATGTTCCTTTTTAAGGACAATCGATTCATTTGAATAATTTGCATACGCCGCACAGACTTTTAGCAGCAGAAACAATCGCCCCATAAATCTGCAAGCTGTATCCTTTCGAACTTTCTGTTCCTCGTGTACAGGCCGTGTTTCTATCCGTGTAAATGAAACACAGTGTGCAATAAAGGCACTATGAATACGAAAATGTCTAAGTGGCCTCAGTTTTAAGGTTCAGGAAAAGATGCAGACAATACTCTCTTCATACAACATCGATTGTAAAACAATTGACAAGCAACAAAAAACTGAAAGGCAATTCAAATTTATGAAAAGTTAGTTCTCAGCAAAGTACCGATTGGAAACAAACGATAGTACTCAATGAGTAAGCAGCCGCACCAAAGAGTTCGTAGTATGTGTTATATGTTGAAGACCTGTAAGGTGTCAGGCAAATCCAACACCTTCCATGAAAACCCTGACATGATAAGCAAATCCAGTAGTACGTCACATAGCTCCGAATAAATCGTGACATTAAATTAACCAAAGTAATACGAGTAACGAGTGAGCAAATGGAATACCACAGACTAACACAAGAATGCCTAAATGCATGTCATACCTTCCCACCGTGAGACAGACGCAGTTCCGAGGGGAGAAACGAGAACAGAAGCCGAGAGCAGAACCGTATTAAGTTAGAAGGCCCTACGAAAAGGGATGGACACCCACGTCTCCAGCTAACCGTTAGGACCACCCCCCAGCCCATGTTAAAAGCCCTGCATAAGAACAGTACAGATCTTACGATAACACAAAAAGGGCCACGCCACCAGGAAGTTTTAGTGTGAGACTTTTTCGCGTCTCTGTTACGTTGGACCACCCCTCCCCCCCCAGCCCATGTTAAAAGATAGAGCCCTCCAGAAGAACAGTATAGATCTTACGATAAAGCTAAAACGACCACACCAGCTGCAAGTTTTAGCGTGATACTTTTTAGCGTCTCTGTTACGTTGCAAACTTTAAAAACAGTGCCTCACCACGAAAAGTATGACGTTTCTCATTGGATAGAAAGAATTTTTGTAGGCGGAGCTTAAGGTTAACATTGAGACACTGATTGGTCAGATGAAAACACAGCCAGATAGTTTTTTTTTAAAACCAACTTCGGGAAATTGTAGTAAGGAGAAGTTAGGACAGAGTTGCTTCCGAGAGGGCGAGTTGGACGGAGCTGCGCCAGCCGCCGCCCCCTGACGAACACCGACAAGGTAATGCATGCACGCGATGCCGCATAACAGCACATAAAGCTTCACTCAGAACTGTAGAAGTCTCATCTGTTACACCCCCTTTTTGCGTAATACTAGTGTGTCGATCGTCAATTAAAGCTCATGGTGTTCACATTTCCCACTTGAAGTAAAAATCTGAAACGCGATAATTTTTCTGTTATATAGTTATTGAGAAGCCACATCAGCCACTGTAATTTACGACAAGTTAGATAGGTAATTAAAGATAATTGTGGGTCACTGTAGACCATTTTGATAGTTTTCTCTTATGTGAAACTTAATTTAAACCTAGATTATAGATGTGATGTGGCATAGGTCATCCTTCGATCCATTGTAGAACTTGGAAACCCATTCAGGGAATATTCGTTCACATTTTTGTTGAACGCAGTTGTTTTTTACCATCCTGTATTAAAACATTTCCTTTTATCAATAGTTCAGATTATAAACGATGTTCTGTGAGTAGAATAAAATTTCCGATGGTAAACTTTCTAAGTAGGCTGTTTACGTTTTCTTATTGGTAACGCCACGTAGCGCTCTGTATGAAAAATCACTGGCTCTGCCGTGTGCAGTCTGTGGCTGGTTTGCATTATTGTCTGCCATTGTAGTGTTGGGCAGCTGGATGTTAACAGCGCGTAGCATTGCGCAGTTGGAGGTGAGCCACCAGCGGTGGTGGACGTGGGGAGAGAGATGGCGGAGTTTTGAAATTTGTAAGAATGGGTGTCATGAACTGATATATATATTATGACTATAAAGGTAAATACATTGTTTGTTCTCTATTAAAATCTTTAATTTGCTAACTGTGCCTATCAGTAGTTAGTGACTTCCGTAGTTTGAATCTTTTAGTTAGCTGGCAGTAGTGGCGCTCGATGTATTGCAGTAGTTCGAGTAACGAAGATTTTTATGAGGTAAGTGATTTGTGAAACATATAGATTAATGTTAGTCAGGGCCATTCTCTTGTAGGGATTACTGAAAGTCAGATTGCATTGCGCAAAACAATATTCTGTGTCAGTTTAAGCACAGTCATGTACAATTCTTCTAAGGGGACGTTTCAACTTAACTGTTTTTCGACGTTATTTTACCAGCTAACTAAAAATAGGAAAGTCTTGAACCCCTTCCACTAAATTTAGTTAGTATTAAGATTCTTTTTCAGGGAGTGCAGTGGAGCTGACGCTGAAATCATTAAGTATTTGGTTATATCGTCGCTAGTCTCACTGAACTCTTCTGAATTCTACATGTCATGTGTGGTCTGGCGTCTCCTTACCAACAACAGGTCCCAGGTTCAAACTAGTCAATTCCCTAAAAAAAGAACACGCTCAGAGCGTTGTTGAGCGAAAGTGGTAGGGAGACACGATATAGAACTAACAGACACCACGAAGAATGTTAGAGACCTTCAAGGAATATAACTACACAGGAAAAAAAGTAACAATGACTTCATGAAGAAACTGAAAAGACTGGGAAGAAAAACTTGAGAAAAATAGGAAATTGCTAAAAGAGCAACATCAACCCATAATAAATACCAATCAAGTTAAAAATTTTAATAAACGTAAAAATGGTCAGTAGTAGGCTATAACGCAATTTTTACTTAACTGTGTGATTAGCTAATTTCGACCAAGCGTCGCTCTCAAGCACATTTATAACACTTATTTCATGTCATTTTCAAATCACTCTTAATTACAAGTAAAAAGTAGCCATATTCTGTCATTTTACGAAAGGATCCACACGAAATGTGTCAATGTAGTGTGTATCTTTTCGTAAAATGACGTAATGTGAATATATGTAATTAGAAAATGGCACGAAATACAGATTTTACAAATGTGCTTGACAATGAAACTTAGTCGAAATTAGCTAATCGCACGATTAAATAACCACCGCATTACACCCAATGACGGACCATGTTATGTTTATTAAACACCTGGACGCTGTGGATCCCCCAATTTAAAAAAAGAAGAAATACGTGAAATCTTGATGACCTGTAAATATAATCATAACAGCTATAATTGTTTATGATTTAATTTGTTGTTCCTCCATATCTAGTACAATATTGTTTATATTGTAGATCAGAATAAGTAGTAACTCTTGTGGTTGGCAGGAGAGCCAACCGTATGGTTAAAGGAGGCCGAAATGCACACGTCTCAGCTGACGCAGGGTGGCGTGAGGTCTGGAACATGACAAGGGAATTAGAATTGAGAAAAACGGACGTAGCTGGTGGAATACTTAACTCTAATCCATTAATGACGAACGTCGCTCTTTATGGTACATGATTCACAATATCAATAGTACGGATACTGGCGCCTTGCTAGGTCGTTGCAAATAACGTGGCTGAAGGCTACGCTAACTATAGTCTCGGCAAATGAGAGCGTAGAAGTCAGTGAACCATAGCTAGCAAAGTCGGCTGTACCACTGGGGAGAGTGCTAGGAAGTCTCTCTAGACCTGCCGTGTGGCGGCGCTCGGTCTGCAATCACTGATAGTGGCGACACGCGGGTCCGACGTATACTACCGGACCGCGGCCGATTTTAGGCTACCACCTAGCAAGTGTGGTGTCTGGCGGTGACACCACATTCCTCCCCGCAAATCGGCGTACGGTTGTGGCATAAGGCTTCCGCCAGCCGTGGGGAGGACCCCATGTTGACGTATGCGACGAGGTGGGGAGCCTAACAACAGGCGAGGCTGTGCCACCCGCACCCTGCCATTCGGACCGCGGGAAGCTAGGAAACGCCTGAAAACCTGCTCCAGGGTGCACGCCAACATGCGGTGTATGCGCCCGTAGAGAGACAGGAGGGGCCGAAGGGTCGACCTCCATCGGGCCGGGGCACCCGACGGGCGAAGATGACATATGGTCCGGAGCGGGCAAAAGTTCCATGTCACGGGAAGCGATCGGCGGCGCGTGACCCAGGGAGGCGCCCGGCGGTTGCAGCGACGCGTCCACTGCGGGCGGCGCCGGCGGGAGAACAGGCGGCGGCGGCGGCGGCGGTGGCGGCGATGACGGCGGCGCGTCGCCATGGGGCAAAATGGAAGCCAGCGTCGGTAACACCTGGAGCTGAGGCGAGCCAGTAGATGGGTCCCCAGGGCGCTGACCGGACGGCACCGTCGCTGAAAGCAGACGGCGAGCGGCAGATCCCGTGCGACGACAGAGGCGCAGCGGATTGAGATGCCGACACACCTCACCAGAGGCCCCCAAAACTAGATACATAGCGCTTCCGAGGCAGCGAAGAATGCGCCCTTCGAGCCAACGCCGTGAACCTCGATAGTGGCGATAGTAGACAACGTCGCCTAGAGCAAAAGCAGGTGTCTGCCGCTGCACAGGAACCTGATGCGGCGGATGTAGCAAAGACATCAAGGTTCCATGAGGGCGACCGTGGAGCAACTCAGCCTGCGAGCGACCATCTCGGGGCTGAGAGTGATACGAGGACAAATAGAGCAATAACGCGTCCTCCCGAGAATGCGACTCTTTCAACATCAACATCTGTGACTTGAAAGTCCTGACCAATCGTTCAGCGGCACCGTTTGACTGTGGCGAAAACGGCGCGGACGTCAGATGTTGAATACCATTGGCCTTGCAGAATGACTGAAATTCTGCGGACATGAATTGTGGGCCGTTGTCGGAAACAATAGTCTGTGGAAGATCTTCAATGCAAAAGATAGCGGATAACGCGTGGATGGTTGCAGATGACGTCGTGGAAGACATCCGGAGAACAAAAGGAAAATTACTGAATGAATCTACCACAACCAACCATCGAGCATTCCAGAATGGACCAGCAAAATCGATTGGTAAGCGTTGCCAAGGGGAAGTGGCTTTTGGCCATGCAAAGAATTTCCGCGGTGGTGCTGATTGTTGTTCGGCACACACCATACAAGAAAAGCACATATTCGTAATCGCGGCATCGATTCCGAAGCAAGTACAGTGCTGACGAGCAAGTTGTCTCGTTCTCACTATATCCCAATGTCCTTGATGAAGAAGCTGTAAGACAGAGGACTGTAACGAACGTGGCACCACGACCCGGGACTGATCATTATCAGAACGCAACCTAAAAACACCACGTCGTACAAAAAGTCTCTCCTTGCGAGCAAAAAATTGGCGAACCAACGGGTCCCCGATCCGTGACTTTGACAAGGGCCATTGGGTAGCAACAAAACGCAGAACGGGAGCAAGGACAGGGTCGGCAGCTGTGGCAGTAGCTACACGACGAAAATCAATCGGTAACGGTTCGACCACGTCATCGGTTTCCGCATCAATGAACATGCAAGCAAGTTCGGAGGAATCGAATGCCCTATCCTCAGCAACAGGCAAGCGGGACAACGCATCGGCGTTTCCGTGCTTAGCAGTGGACCGATACAAGATATCGTAGAGGTACTGCGAGAGGAAAATAGACCAGCGAATGAATTACTGCGCTGTACGTGGAGGTACTGGCTTGGTCGGATGAAAAAGTGATGTCAGAGGTTTGTGGTCTGTGATTATGGTAAAGTGACGATCATACAAGAAATCATGAAACTTTGTAACACCAAATACGAGGGCCAATGCTTCTTTCTCGATCTGTGAATAATTTCTTTGCGGAGACGAGAGCAATTTGGACGCAAAGGCAATAGGGCGATCGTGCGATCCATCTTTGTGCGCAAGCACAGCACCGATCCCGAATTCCGATGCATCCACCATCCACAAGAGGGGCTTCTGGGGATCGAATGGCGTAAGGCAAGTATTGGGAAGGAACGCCGATTTCAACTGGCGAAAGGCGCGTTCGCATTCCGTCGTCCAGACGAACCGAACACCCTTACGGCGTAAGCGATGAAGCGGAGCTGAAATGGAAGAGGCATGCGGAATATAGCGATGGTAGTAATTTATTTTTCCAAGCACACTATGGAGCTGCTTCAAATTCTGCGGCGACGGCAAGTCTTGTATGGCACGAAGGTGCGTGGGACTGGGATGTATGCCTTGGACATTGATTACATGTCCCAAGTATGGTAAGTCGCGAGGTAAAAAGCACACATTTGTCCTTCCGCAAGCGAAGACCATTTTGTCGCAAGACCTGAAATAATGTTCTGAGATTGGCCAAATGTTCTTCTTCCGTCTTTCCGGAGATCACAATATCGTTCAGATAATTTGCTGCAGTAGGGACCGACGCACAAACAGTTTGTAGATATTGCTGAAACAATGCAGGGGCGGATGCACACCCGAATGGCAGTCGTTTGAATCGATACAAACCAAGATGGGTGTTAACCACCAAAACACGCTGGGATTCTTCGTCCACCGGTATTTTCAAGTACGCATCTGCTAGGTCCAACTTAGAAAAATATCTACCCGGGCACAGTTTGTCAAAAAGATCTTCCGGGCGGGGTAAAGGAAAAGTTGCAAACACTAGTTGTGGATTCACTGTTGCCTTGAAATCCACACAAAGTCTCAACTTGCAGGAAGGTTTTGGCAAAATTACTAAGGGTGATGCCCAGAGAGAAGCCTGCACACGTTCAATCACACCTTGTGATTCCAAATCGTGTAATGTGTTTGCGACCTCCTCACGCAATGCGTGGGGAACATTGCGCGCTCTGAAAAATTTCGGTTGCGCGTTTACTTTCAGTTTCAAATGTGCTTTATAGTTCTTAGCGCAACCGAGGCCCGGTGCAAAAATGTCTGCAAATTCTTCACATAGACGAGAAACACTGTCTGAAGGCACCGTCTGGTTCACTGATAGGACCTGATTTACTATAGACAAGTTAAACTACTGAAATAAATCGAAACCAAACAAGTTAACTGCAGAAGAAGAACGAAGGACGTAAAATGACACAAGTTTTGTTTGTCCTTTTTTGTTGCAAGAAGGCTGCACTGTCCTAACACAGGGATACGTTGACCTGAATAGCTTGTTAACTGAACATTTGCGGCACGCATCGGAGGTGTGCCCAGCAGTTTGTAAGTGTCTTGATTGATCAGTGGAACTGCAGCTCCGGTATCACTGGAATGTTATCACTTTGCCGTTAATGTCCAAGTCTACAAAAAGTTTATTGTCCTGCTGACGACAAGAGCGACTGTCTCGTGCAAGGTGAACTGACACTGGTACATAATCACTTGCGACTTGACGGGAGTTCCGGCGATGTCGACGCACACTATTTTTGGGACGAACACAGGAACTGTTAGAGAGAGTGGCACTGGGCGGAGTGGAATGAACTACATGAATGTCCATGGGCGAAGTTTCGCGAGCCTGAGTATCCTTGGTTCGATTCCGATTCCGGCGCGAAGCAAAGGGCCTGGATTGGTTCTGAGCTTCCGATCGGAGCTTTTTCTGGCAAAAACTCTGAACATGTCCTTTTTCATTACAAAAAAAAAAGCAAATAGCTTGGCGTGACGGGCAATTCTCACGCGAATGTCTAGTAGCACATCGCTGGCATGATTTGATCACTGCATTTGTGTGCTGGCGCGGCACACGTGGCTGAGAGCCTGGCGACAGCGGCGCTGCTGTTTACCGCTCCATGCAGCTCGCCCGGCGGGCCGGTTAACCTGACACACTGCTGGCGAAGTTTCAAATGATTCCTGATCAAGTCAAGTGTGTCCTGCCGATCCAATATGTCCATCACTTGTTGAAGGGAGGGATTGACTAGTTTCAAAATCTTTCCTTATACGAACATCAGAAACGTTCTGTGCAATTGCATCACGAACCATAGTATCTGTATGAGGGAGTCCACATTGACACTCAAAAGCACAATCCCTAGTAAGGCCTTGCAAGGTTGCAACCCACTCCCAATTAGTCTGACCTGCCGTACGTTTTGTACGAAAGAAGGTATACCTTTTCGCAACTACATTGACTGATTCTCTGAAATATGCATGTAATGCAGACAAAATTTCTTCATTGGACAGAGTTGGTACGTCGCGTCGGGGAAATAATTTGACTATCACACGGTACGTGTTCAGGCCGACGGAAGACAACAGAAATGGCTGCCGCTCGTTACGTTGAATTCTGTAGGCGGCGAGATGGAATCCAAATTGACGTGACCACTCCGTCCAGCTTTCCAGTGCAGCATCAAAAGGTCGAAAAGTGGGTGCAACAGCGTGTTGTGGCTGCGTTAGCGGTGAAGCGGCTGCTGCTGCATCGTTTTGCATCGCACGTTGACCCTGGGCGAGCTGTCCAAGGGCATCCAGTAAGGCCTGCGTCTGCTGATTCTGTAAGCGATAAAATTCCGACAGTACATCTGGAGATTGTGGCGAAGCCATTACACAAGTAAATCAGGGCAATGTAGAAAAGAACGCGGTATTGCCTCGTCGTCAATGTTGTGATTGGCAGGAGAGCCAACCGTATGGTTAAAGGAGGCCGAAATGCGCGCGTCTCAGCTCACGCAAGCTGTCGTGAGGTCTGGAACATGACAAGGGAATTAGAATTGAGAAAAACGGACGTAGCTGGTGGAATACTTAACTTTAATCCATTAATGACGAACGTCGCTCTTTATGGTACATGATTCACAATATCAATAGTACGGATACTGGTGCCTTGCTAGGTCGTAGCAAATAACGTAGCTGAAGGCTATGCTAACTATCATCTCGGCAAATGAGAGCGTAGAAGTCAGTGAACCATAGCTAGCAAAGTCGGCTGTACCACTGGGGCGTTCGGTCTGCAATCACTGATAGTGGCGACACGCAGGTCCGACGTATACTACCGGACCGCGGCCGATTTATAGGCTACCACCTAGCAACTGTGGTGTCTGGCGGTGACACCACAGTAATTGTCGTTTGAAACTGAATTTTAATTGCAAAAGACGAGTAACAGATACTCAAATCTCCAAGAGAAACCGCACAATTTTTCTATTATTATTATTATTGTTATATTATCACAATTTTATGCTTATCCTACTTGTGATTCTACAGAGCCGGCCACTGTGGCCTAGCGGTACTAGGCGCTTCAGTGCGAAACTGCGCTACAGGTAACGGTCGCAGCTTTGAATCCTGCCTCGCGCATGGATGTGTGTGATATCCTTAGGTTCGTTAGATTTAAGTAGTTCTAAGTCTAGGGGACTGATGACCTTAGATGTCAAGTCCCATAAAGCCATTTGAACTGTTTGATTCTACAGTTTTCTTTCGACTGAAATCACTTTTCGTGAACTTTGAACATACGGACGTAGGTGATGTTACGAAAGTATGGGAGAAGCTAATTATATGGGAAGGAGAACAGTGACTACACGTATTCTCGTAATTTTAATAGAAAATCCTACGCTTTGTGTTATTGTACTTCACAGAATACGACTACACTGTCATCTTCAGCTTCTGAACCATCGTCTCTCCCAGAATTCCAGGAGGGATTATCGAAACACTGAAAGCGATCCCAGAAATATTTATGCAAATCATGGAATGGCGTCAGTATGCCATATTTTCTATATTGCCATACGTTCCGTGAGTTACTGGTTACTTTCAGCCGAATATCGTGTGTGGTATAGACGATTTCTGAAATATTTCGCTGTAATGCAGAAAATTATGTTAGTGAAATATTTGTTTCGTTCTATTACCAGTTACTTTTTTGTTTCTAGATTTAGTATATTGCTAAGAGCCTCTAGTACATTTTGCTCATCAGTCAATTTAATAGCTTGCATAAAAAAGTTCGTGATATGATCTAAAAATCTAAATTTTTTTTAATCATTTGCAAACTATATGTAATTACTTATCTGATAATACGTCAGCAGTCTCTTACATCTGTTTCAATAATTTACTATGTCTGACTATAAAATAGCTAATTTCACCAACATTAGTTTTTATGGACTCAGCACAGTCGTCTTTTGATGAGCAAAGCATGTTCGAAACATTTAGCAATATATTACATTAATGCACAAGTAAATAATGTGACAGATACCCGAAAAGAACAATTAATTTATTCATAACGCCATAGTACGAACAGTTAGCCACGATGTGCAAAGTCTATATGTAATAGTGTTGAGCAGTTTGTCTGAATATAGTGCTTGTTATGACTCAGTTCACTTCAAAGATGTTTCCACAAGCAACCTCCTCATTATAGTATCACTTTTACAGTTTCAGGACATACCTCCAGAAGATGCTTCCTTGCCAATAAATGGCAATCTTCGAACATTTGTTTGCTGCTTATTTATTTCCCACGACCCCGTTTTTGTTGGAAGACCATTTGGTGTGCTGAAATGGCTCTGAGCACTATGGGACTTAACATCTGAGGTCATCAGTCCCCTAGAACTAAGAACTACTTAAACCTAACGAACCTAAGGACATCACGCACATCCATGCCCGAGGCAGGATTCGAACCTGCGACCATAGCAGCCACACGGTTCCAGACTGAAGCGCCTAGGAGCGCTCGGCCACCACGGCCGGGTTCTTGTGCTGACAAATACTCTTCGTGATGTTGCAATAAGCTACAAAGCTGCTCTTTAACAAGAGAGTAATAACATAACAATACAGACAAGACGTAGGTGTCCCCTGCTGGTTTAAAGCCTCACAAATTCTTATGCATGGTCATACAAAAGTACAGTGCGTGTAAATCAATTACACAGCAGAGAAGAAATTAAAGACATTTTCCAAATATTTGCGATGGATGGATATCGCTGTTCGGCAATGCAGGAGCGTAACGAGGCAAAGGTAAGATAGGCTCTCGCCTACAACGCAGGTAACAGAGCGGCCGCAAAACCTGACAGAAAAAAAACAATAAAGACGATTTAAGAATTAACCAGGAGAGGTACGTGAGATCTCCATCCCCGTGTGTACATGACTTCTGCTGGCGAGACAAATTCTTTCCTTCGCCCTTAGTGTACAAATGTCTGTGGAGCGAGCACCATTTACTATGCTTGTTGTCAACATTAAGCTGGAAATTTCACTGGATCTCGAGATGACGTTGTCTGTTTAAGGCCAATTCACATAAGTCGTCACGTGATGTAATTCACCTCACATCAAAATATTTGACAATGCATTTCAGATCGTGACATTTACTTAGGCCGTCAACGGACTATCACGTTACATCCTGGTATGTCGACGTTTCCCGGGAAGAAAGTTTTGATAGCATCGTCCTTCGCTAACAACTCAATTTATGGTAGTGGATTTCATGTCTTTCCGCCTTCTTAAACTTTAGTTTTATTATTATGCTTTATTTTCGTATCAAACTGCAAATGCCCGCTGCGACTTGGGTATTTTTCCGTCCAGTGGTCTTACACAAGCAAAAGGTATTTAGGTTTGTGATAACAGAACAGAGCTGATACTGGATATAAATACTCGTACACTGAGGTGACATAAGCCGTGCGTTACCTCCTAATATCGTTTCGGACCACCGTTTGCCCAGCGGAATGCAGCATATCGATGTGGCATGGACTCAGTAAGTCACTGGAAACCCCTTGCAGAAATATTGAGCCATGCTGTCTCTATAGCCGATCATATTGTAAAAGTGTTGACGGTGCAGGAACTGACCTCTCAGTTGTGTCCCATAAATGTTTGATGGGATTCATGGTGGATGAACTTGATGGCCAAATTATCCGCTCTAATTTTCCAGAATTTTCTTCAAACCAATCGCGAACAACCGAGGCCAGTGGCATGGCGCATTGCCATCCATAACAAGTTCCTCGTTGATTGGAAACATGAAGTCCATGAATGGCTACAAATATTCTCCAAGCAGCCGAAAATAACCATTTACATTCAGTGATCGGTTCAGTCGGACCAGAGCACACGATCCATTCCACGTAAAGACATGTCACGCCATTATGGAGTCACCACCAGCTTTTTCAGAGCCTTGTTGACAACCTGGGCCCATGGCCTAACTCTTTTCGCCTGTCATCTAGGGTCCAACCAATATATTCACGAGCCTACGAGAGGCTTTGCGGCGATGTCGTTCTCTTAGCAAAGGTACACGAGTCGATCGTCTGCTGCTGTAGCCCATTATCGCTAAATTTGGCAGCACTGTCATAACGGATACGATCGTCGTACGTCCCACATTGATTTCTGTAGTTGTCTGACGCAATCTTACTGGTCTCTTAGCACAGACAACTCTACGCAAACGCCGCTACTCTCGGACACCGAGCGAGGTGGCGCAGTTGTTAGACACTGGACTCGCATTCGGGAGGACGACGGTTCAATCCCGCGTCCGGTCATCCTGATTTAGGTTTTCCGTGATTTCCCTAAATCACACCAGGCAAATGCCGGGATGGTTCCTCTGAAAGGGCACGGCCGACTTCCTTCCCCATCCTTTGTAATTATGTAATAGGCGTATTTAAACTGTTTTAGCATGTAATTATCTGAACTGTTTCTTATTTAAATTGTTTTGTTAATTAAATTGCATTGTGTATTGTTGAGAAAGAGCGGGAAACCGCGCATAGATACATTTTGAGAAAGAGCGGGAAACAGCGCGCAGTAATACATCTGTAATGGTAGCAGGGATTGTCTGCACCAAAAACCATTGTTGGCGGCGAGACCGCACTTTTGTAGCATTGAGCGTTGGAAGCGAGCAGTTGCGAGTAAGATGTGAGACGAGGCAGTCGTAGCTAGCGAGACATGAGAGGAGGTCGCTGTAAGCGAGGTATGAATTAACACTTTGAAAGAAGCGGTGTGCTCGCCAGCCACTCGCTATATGTAGTGCAATGCTAGTTTTTAAGAATTTTTGTAAAGAACTATGCCCCTTGTAATTGTTTGTCAAGATCGTTCTCAGAATATAGTTATGTAATTTTGATGGAAAATTAGGTATGTAGCGCAACGCTACTTTTTAAGAATTTTTGTAAAGAACTATACCCCTTGTAATTGTTTGTCAAGATCGTTCTCAGAATATAGTTAACTTCTACCAGATTAAATGCATTAAGAATTTTCTATCCCAAAATCATTCACGTAAATGCTTTACGGAATTTATTGTTATCTTAAAAGAAAAGTCTAAACTGAGCTTCAGCTTTTATCAAATCTAAATTAACTTCAACTTAAAGAATTCCAGTCACAAAGTATTATGAAACTCCACCAGCAGCTTATAATTATGTTAAAGAGAAGTAAGTATATTCATTCCACAGTTTGCTGTAGCAGTCAGATGGCGATCCAGTATAAATAATTAAAGGTAAGAATCAGTCTTAATAATTTCAGGTAACGACTGAGGGCCACGGCGACAACACATTTTATGTTTCGTCGTAATAATCAGCAGATAGTCTTGACAGAGCAGCAGTTAAAAGATTTTAAGAGACGCAGCGTTCAGTCAGCAAGCAAACGTACATCCAATATTAGACGGGAAGGTTTCACTTGGCGATATCCATTCAGTACGACATTTTAGTGAATCTACTGTGGATATGAATATACTGACTTTATAATAGTGTGAATAAGTTACTGTTAAGTGGCGCAACGCATATACTAAAGTGTACAGCTTTTATTCACAGGTCATCAGCAATTCTGTTTGCTTTATTGATTCGGCGTTGAAAAGTGTTTGTTCAGTGTTGAATCCGCTTTGAACAGTGATATATTTTGTTGCGTGTGATGGTTATAGACAATGTCCCGCAGAATAATTACTCGTTCTCAAACTGATAAAACTTTTTGTTGCGTGTGATGATTATAGACAATGTCCCGCAGAATAATTACTCGTTCTCAAACTGATAAAACTGTACAAAATACTGACGAGAGATTCTTTTCTGGAATAGGCAGTAATAATACGTGTGAAAACCCTGATTCTGAAACGTTAGGTGAACAGACATTTAATAACTGTAACAATATGGAAGCGTTTAACGAACAAGTAACTTCAGAAATGCCCACAGACAATGAAACGGTAGTGCAAAATAATTTGGCATTAAATGCAACAGACGGTACACAGTCACAAATTCCGCATAGTAGACATAACAGTTTCAGTAACGAAACCACTACAATGCAGTCAGACAGAGAGATTCCATTAAGCACTGATTTAGATTCAAACGGTACACAGCTACACAACCTGCGTAGCAGATCCAATAGTTCTCATGACCAAAATTCCGAAATTACGGAAAACGTGACGCAGTCACAATCATCTGAGGATGTTCAAATGAACACAGATCTACAGCCTTTAACAACGAATACAAATACACACAGAAGTCAATCCGAAACAGATCCTATAATGGCATTTTTGCTACAAATGAGACAAGACATGAATCAAAACTTTAACAGAGGGTTACAAGAATTAGAAAAAAGGTCACAAGATCTAAAAAACGAAATTAAGGCAGAACACGCACACACAGATCAGAAATTAGACAACATGTACCAAAATCTAAAACACGAAATCAAAGTAGAAATTCAAACAGTCGCTGAAAAATGTTCACAATCAACACAAGAATTACGCGACAAAATTCAAGAAATATCCGATAACCAAGCAACATTTGCAGTTAGTATACGGGAAACAATGACAGAAAACTTTGCTAAACAAAACGCTCAGATTGATGAACGTTTTAACAATCACACAGAAAACTGTTTGATACGTCACCGTAAACTGGTGCGATCGCAGGATAAAGAACGAAAAGAATTACTACAAACAATCACTAAACAGCGTCAGGACGACAAAAAGAAAGTGTTTGCCCAGGGCAAAACATATGTAGACAATCACATACAGTCGATCTCGGAAGAAATCGAAACGGTCAAAGAAACAAATAATCAAATACAAGACAGGCTTACAGAAATCCAAACACAGACAATCGATGTGAAAACTTCTACAGACACTGAAATCCAGAATGTTAAAGATAAATTAACAGAGGACGTTCAGACACTAACTGACAAAATAGAACACATAGAAATTAACCATGACACAGAAAATTTAAAGGCAGATTTTAAGAAAGTCACCAAAAGCAACCGTAAATTACGAAACGAACTGACAGAAAAGATCAATGAACTCACTACAAGAATAGATCTTTTAGATACTAACAATGACGAGAGATCAGACGACACTGCACCAGTCCCAGTGCAACAGAACTCTAATAGTAATAACACGCCATTGACAAATATACAACAAACTATCACAGATATAAAATCGCGTAATGATTCATTGCATCAGCAAATAAATTCTCTACAGCAAGAGATAGCGGACGCACAAGAAACCGCCGCACATAATCATTTTCAACAGAACACACACCGTTACGAAATGCCTCAGATCCATAATACATATAATGTTGGTAGACTTCAGAGAGTAAGAGATTTTACCCAGGAAGAAAGACACCCGAATCCATATTCAAGACAATACGACAACACTTACACACACAGACATGACAGTTTTGATCACAAACATTTTCTTTCAGTTAGAAAGTTTAAAACATTTAAAAACGACAGGGTGCAAATACATCCGTTGGATTTTATCCAACAGTTCAGGGGAGCACTTCCACCATCATGGCCAGTACAACATAAGTTAGAATTTATTGTCAGTTTTCTTGAAGGAGAACCAGCACGACGAATGCGACCAATTGCTAGACAATGCTTTTCCGTAGAAGCATTTGAGGAAGCATTTTTATCAGCATATTGGTCTGACACTACACAAAACAGCATCAAAGATCGGCTACTTAGTTTGCCAAACTTTGAAAATTCTACCTTTCCAACAATCACACAATTTTTCGAGTACATGGTGGAACAGAACCAGTACCTCAACGAGCCATACAGTCAATCGGCATTAATACAGCTTTGCATTTCAAAACTGCCCAGAGCTTTTAAAGTGTCATTACTGACAGGGCAACAAAAGGACAATGTATCCGCTTTTAGAGACATCTTACAACTATTAGAAGCACACCAGGCAGACTACGCATTTGTTAACAAAAATTTTTCACGACAGAACGGAAAACAAACAAACTCAGCTACTTTTGAACAAACACGATTTGGTAATAACAATCCGAGAAAACGCTTTCGCAGCGAAAATGACAACGAAAACAGGAGTAATGAAAAACATTATACTGACACGGTAAATTTATATTCAGGACAGCAACAGAATCCGAGCCTTAACACGCAACCGAATAGGTCAAATTTCCATATGAATCATCGCTCAGATAATGCGACCGGGGAAGGCCATTACGCGGGTCGACCGCAAAATGAACAAAAACAAACGTTTCTACGGGGTGCAGGTGGGCTGCCGTACAGTCACAGTTATAACGACAGGAGAAAAGAAAACGAACACAGACCGCCGAGGACGTTCCACAATGACAATTTTAACGGAAACTACAACAGGGCCCAACAACTGCGTTACCGTATGAATGTACCAGACACCAGATTTCATCCACCAGACACTGCTAATAATCAAAACGGCAGAACTGTACAGTTGATAGAACACATACCAAACTCCCAAGCTGAAAATCACATATCGGAAGAATTATGACTAGAGAAAACCTGCAATGAATCTCTTAATGTCGATACTATGAAATCACACAGAGAAAACATAACGACCGAAAATGCCATTACATTTGACGACGTGAGAGACACATTGTTACAGGAAAAACCAATCCTACAGAAAACAATATATCACCCAATAATAGAGATAAATTTACAGTCGCACAATATTTTAGCGATAATTGATTCAGGTTCACCTATGTGCGTAATTAACGAAGACACATTTAACAGATGCAAGAAAATTTATCCACTACAAAGCATTAGACACGCCCTTGCTATACCAGCTTACAAGTAAAAACACACTTTGGTCATGGAATGAAGACGTTGAAGCTGAATTCGAGAACTTGAAAGAAGCATTATTAAAAGCACCTTTGTTATCACACCCTGACCCAACACAAAACTTTTCCGTTGCAACAGATAGTTCAACCACAGCACTAGGAGTACATATTTTCCAAGAAATAAAGGAAGAAGATAAGACAGTCGTGAAACACATTGCTTTTGCAAGCAGGATACTTTCTCCAGCAGAGCGCAATTATTCTGTAACAGAGTTAGAGACACTATGTGTAATTTACGCTTTTAAGCGATTCCGTCATTTTCTATATGGCCGACATACAACAATATATACCGATCACCGAGCAATCCAGTTTTTATTGTCAGCAAAACTTACGCACGATAGATTAAGCCGCTGGAAATTATACTTACAAGAGTTTGATTTTACCATTATACACATTCCAGGCACGCAGTATACTGTTGCCGACGCATTGTCGAGGTCCATTCACAATAAACGCATGGAGAAAGAAAATACCTTTTGCTACAACAACCATAGTATTATGTATATTAAACAAGTAGCTTTCGAAAACTTTATATCAGCAGCATTACAGGATATAAAGAGAGAACAGCAGAAAGATGAAACACTGAAAGAGATTGTAACGCTTTGGAAAGACAGAAGTAACGCTAAAGTCAGACTTCATTACACTGTACATCAAAATATACTCTTTATTCGATCATACCGAGACGGTAATAATTGGCTTTTATGCATTCCGGAAGGGATCGTAAATAAACTGATATGGTATACACATCTAAGTTATGGACACTACGGAGCGAGGAAATGCTTTCTGATTCTGCGACAAAATTGCCACTTTAATAACATGGAAAAACACATAAGAAAAGTAATAGCATCATGCAAGATATGTCAAAAAGCTAAATCATCAACAGTGTCACACATTCCACCATTGTATCCCATCATACCGGTTAAGTTAAGACACATGGCAGCAGTGGATCTTTTCGGTCCAATCCCCAGAACAAATAATGGTTATAGTTATATTTTTGTAGCTGTAGAACTAACATCCAAATTTGTAACATTTTCTCCACTAAGGAAAGCAACAGCAAGAACAGTATCAAGAGCGTTTGTAAGAGATTTTCTATCAGTAGTAGGACGTGTACAGAAGGTTATTTCGGATAACGGTCCGCAGTTTAGGTCAGACGTATGGAAGAAAATGTTAGAAAGTAAGAACATAACACCTATTTGCATATCAAGATATCACAGTTTTTCCAACCCATCAGAAAGAATAATGAAAGAGATCGGGAAGTTATGCAGAATTTATTGTCATAAAAGACATACAACATGGGATAAATATATTTTACAGTTTCAAGAAGTGATAAATGCAATACCCAATGAATCTACGATGCTATCACCAACCGTAATACTGACAAATAAAGACCCACCGAACAAAATTACCGAACTAATTACTTTTCCTAAGACGCGTAGGCTTCGACATTGTGAAATAATAGACACAGCATTAGCAAACACTAAAAGAGCTGCAGATCGGCGGAAGAAACAACAGAAGCAGGTAAGTCGACTACAGAAGTACGAGATTGGCGACAAAGTACTGATTCGCACTCATTTTCTTTCCAACAAAGGTAAGCACAGATGCCGTAAATTCGAACTTCTGTATGCAGGCCCTTACAGAGTTCGTAATATTCCACACGCTAATGTAGTGCATGTGGAAACGCTACGTAAGAAGAAATCATTAGGGAATCATCATGTATCCAACGTGAAACATTTCTTGACTTAAATTTTTGCATTTCAGCTGACGAAAGGACGGCGTGACACGTAAGTATGCAACAATGGTAGTTTCAGCGCGCTTCAGTAACAAACAAAGCCGCGACACGCAGCGGGCCGCTAATATTTCACCGTACCTTAAAGAACACAGCAGTACTTAATGATGCTACGCCAGCCAAGACAAATAAAAACACGAGAAACATTTCCTAACTTAAAGAGAACATGCAGACAACGACACGACGTATGAATTTGTGCACTGAGAGCTCATAAATGAAAGAAATTTTTTTTATAACGTGACATAATTACTTAAGAAAATGTCGATTTTTGCAATAGCTAAACTGATAATATAGATCGTTCATTAATCAATTATTTTAGTGGTAACATTAACATGTACTCTTTATTCCAGAATGCAGCATTGTTGTCACACGTCATCAAAATGAAACGTAGTTTTAGTTAGAATAAGGATGTGAATCTTTAGGTCACGCAGATAGCTGACGCTAATTGTCATTACAGAAATTTTATAGGTCATGCCGGGAGCTGACGTGATTTTGCAGCAGTTAATATTATGATAAAGTGTTTTATAGGTCATGCCAGGAGCGGACGAGAAGTACCAGAAGATGTTTATTGAAGTCATGCCGTGCACTGACGATAATTAATACTGAATGTTTTATAATAAGTCATGCCGTGCGCTGACGTTAATTAATGCTGAATGTTTATAACAGGTTATGCAGAGAGTTGACACAGATGCAGAAGAAGAATGTGTATGTTATGTTAGTATATAAGAAATGTATAATGTTAAGAAATAATTTTGCTAGCATGTGGCACATTGCAACACTATGGATGGGGACCACACATTACAATGTCTAACCAGAATAATGTTTACCTTAATTTTCAGCTGCAAAAGAATACTTTAAATAATTTTATGACAGCAATTTTATTGTATATTATGACCTGACATTTGACGACTCATAACTGACGACTACACCCCTGAATGGAAGATAAAATTTTAAGACAGTAAGTCAAGAAATGCATTGTCAACAAAATTTATATTTAATGATGTAAGAAACTAAGATATGTAAATACAGAATAAGTAATAATGTACTTGTCTATAACAAATCTGTATAATATCAAATACTGAATAAGTAGGAACTTTTATGTCTTTTATATATGGGAATAATTTTCTGGAAGAATTCTTAAATTAAAACTACATATTGTTACAAATTACGACACAACATATTTTGTCATAGGGAAAATTATTTGGTAGTCAAATTATGGTACCAACAATGTCCGTGAACCCATTGCCAAAACAATTTTACCCGTACCTTAATTCCTGTGCATCCCCATGGTTATTGAGCACAGAATCAGTGAATTGTGAAACACGTGACTTCAACCAATGATGTTCTCGACGAGGTGTTTGCATACCTAGATGCACACCACAGCCCGATGTATGTCAATTGGTGCCAGCATACCTAGATACACACCACAGTATGATGTACGACAATAGGTGTTTGCATACCAAGATGCACACCACCAACCTTAATGGACCATTGGAGATGGAACTTAATCCTTATGTGGCTGCGGCAACTCAGGCTATTCGACGACGTACTTAGTGTTTGGGTACACTAAAACTATGGAGCAAGGCGATGATGGAACCACATGGCGAAACCTGGTGTTGTGCTATGTGAGGGAAAGGAACAGACTTTTGAGTGCATTCACAGACAGTTGCCAGTGCTTTGACCATGCTATCCAATTCCTTTTGTACCTTCCTTAATTGTGGTACTAAGAGATGCCAATTTGAATTAAATGTTTCATAATGTAAACTTTCAATTGCTTCATATGATCTGTATATTGATTTTCACATTTACTCTTATTCTTGTTGTTAAATTTAAGGGAACCAAATTTTACTTGATGTACAATTCCTACTAAAACCCTTTCTATTTACATATTCTCTTTATTAGAGATAGACAAATCATTTCGTATGACAGCATTTGTGTATACACTTTGTTCAAACTATTTTCTATAATCAAATTTTATACTTATGTTGAGTCCATATGACTCAACAACGTAGTAAAATTTTAAGAAAGCCGAGTAGCGGCATATGTAATTATGTAATAGGCGTATTTAAACTGTTTTAGCATGTAATTATCTGAACTGTTTCTTATTTAAATTGTTTTGTTAATTAAATTGCATTGTGTATTATTGAGAAAGAGCGGGAAACCATGCATAGATACATTTTGAGAAAGAGCGGGAAACAGCGCGCAGTAATACATCTGTAATGGTAGCAGGGATTGTCTGCACCAAAAACCATTGTTGGCGGCGAGACCGCACTTTTGTAGCATTGAGCGTTGGAAGCGAGCAGTTGCGAGTAAGATGTGAGACGAGGCAGTCGTAGCTAGCGAGACATGAGAGGAGGTCGCTGTAAGCGAGGTATGAATTAACACTTTGAAAGAAGCGGTGTGCTCGCCAGCCACTCGCTATATGTAGCGCAATGCTAGTTTTTAAGAATTTTTGTAAAGAACTATGCCCCTTGTAATTGTTTGTCAAGATCGTTCTCAGAATATAGTTATGTAATTTTGATGGAAAATTAGGTATGTAGCGCAACGCTACTTTTTAAGAATTTTTGTAAAGAACTATACCCCTTGTAATTGTTTGTCAAGATCGTTCTCAGAATATAGTTAACTTCTACCAGATTAAATGCATTAAGAATTTTCTATCCCAAAATCATTCACGTAAATGCTTTACGGAATTTATTGTTATCTTAAAAGAAAAGTCTAAACTGAGCTTCAGCTTTTATCAAATCTAAATTAACTTCAACTTAAAGAATTCCAGTCACAAAGTATTATGAAACTCCACCAGCAGCTTATAATTATGTTAAAGAGAAGTAAGTATATTCATTCCACAGTTTGCTGTAGCAGTCAGATGGCGATCCAGTATAAATAATTAAAGGTAAGAATCAGTCTTAATAATTTCAGGTAACGACTGAGGGCCACGGCGACAACACATTTTATGTTTCGTCGTAATAATCAGCAGATAGTCTTGACAGAGCAGCAGTTAAAAGATTTTAAGAGACGCAGCGTTCAGTCAGCAAGCAAACGTACATCCAATATTAGACGGGAAGGTTTCACCTTCCATAATCCGATGAGACCGATGACCACGCTGTCTGGTATCCTTCCCCAAACCAACCAACCAACCAACCAACTGTCGGACATTAAGTGAAGTATTTCGGCCACTGCGCTGTGTTTGGTAGGAGGTAATTTCTGAACTGTGTTATTTTTGGCCCACTACTAACACTGTGGATCTCTGAATATTTAATTCCGTGACGATTGCCGGAACGGAATGTCGCATGCGTCTAGCTTCAACTAGCATTCCGCATGCAGAGTCTGTTAATTTCCATCGTTCGGCCATATTAACGTTGGAAACCTTTTCGCCTGAATCATCTGAGTACAAATAACTGCTCTGCGAATATACTGTCATTTTATACCTGATGAACCAGATACTGCCGTGTGATATGTATATATGCATGTTGCTATCCCATGACTTTTGTCGTCTAAGTATAAGAACATAAATTAACAAAGCAATTTACACTAAATAATGTTTCAAGCGAATCAGTCAGCTTTTTGAAGCGTAAAAATACTGCTCTTCATGACGTTATTAGTTATGCAATAAAAGCCATAATTGATAAAATTGAAAGGCTCTGTTGATTGTTTATACCCACTGTTTGAGGTGATTGTACACGACGTGATCAGAAGTATTGGGGCACCACCAAAAACATACGTTTCATATTAGGTGCATTGTGCTGCCACCTACTGCCAGTACTCATTAGACATCGTGAGAAAGCAGAGTGGGGCCCTCTGCGGAACTCATGGACTTCGTACATGGTCAGATGTTTGGGTGTAACCTGTGTCATACGTCAGTACGCGAGATTTTCACACTCCTAAACATCCCTAGGTCCACTGTTTCCGGTGTGTAGTGAAGTAGAAACGTGAAGGGACATACACAGCACAAAATCGAACTGTTGACTGAGAGACTGCTAATAGTTGAAAAAGGGTCGTAATGTGTAATAGGCAGACATCGATCCAGACCATCGTACAGGAATTCCAAACTGCATCAGGATCCATTGCAAGTGCTATGACAGTTAGGCGAGCGGTGAGAAAACTTGGATTTCAAGGTCGAACGGCTGCTCATAAGCCACACATCACGCCCGTAAATGCCAAACGACGCCTCGCTTGTTTTAAGGAGCGTAAACATTGGTCGATAGAACAGTGGAAAAACGTTGTGTGGAGTGACGAATCACGTTACACAATGTGGCAATCCACTGGCAGGGTGTGGGTATGGCGAATTCCTGGTGAACGTCATCTGCCAGCGTGTGTAATCCCAACAGTAAAATTCGGAGGCGGTGGTGTTATGGTGTGATCGTGTTTTCCGTGAAGGGGGCTTGCACTCCTTCTTGGTTTGCGTGGCACTATCACAGCATAGTCCTACACTGATGTTTTAAGCACCTTCTTGCTTCCCAATGTTGAAGAGCAATTCGGGGATGTTGATTCAACATAATCGAGCACCTGTTCATAATGCACGACTTGTAGCGGAGTGGTTACACGACAGTAATATCGTTGTATTGGACTGGCTGCACAGAGTCTTGACCTGAATGCTATATAACACCTTTGGTGTGTTCTGGAACGCCGATATCGTGCCAGGCCTCACCGACCGACGTCGATACCTCCTCTCAGTGCAGCACTCCCTGAAGAATGGGCTGCCATTCCAGCACCTAACTGAACGTATGCCTGCGAAAGTGGAAGCTGTCATCGAGGCTAATGGAGAGCCAATACCATACTGAATTCCAACATTACCGGTGGAGCGCGCCACGTACTTGTAAGTCATTTTCAGCCAGGTGTCCGGATACTTTCGATCACATAGTGTATGTATATAGTTTCCCTGGAAATAAATGTCATTATTTAGAAATGTTGTATCACTTCTCAGCACGGTAATTAATGGGCATTAATGTAAATGCTGCCCTTAGTTTCTCAAATGCGACACTATACTCTGTCTTTTTGTATCACAGATGGCAATTCATGTTCTCACTTTCACTGTTCGGTACTGGGCTAAGCGAACTGACGTGACGTGACCTGACGGGCAGTGTAAATCCATGCTGACGTCACTGTGCCGTGAAGTGATGCTCGTTAATTTTCTCTCAAAGTTAAGAGTTCACTTCATTCCAGGTGTCAAGCACAAATTGTCATGGTTTCTGCAAAATCTCTATATTAAATCCACAGCACCTATGAAGAAGATGTGTCCGTACTAGCGGTATAACGACATTCAAAATTTATAGAACGCTTTACGGGCAAACCTACGCTACTCAGAGATGACGGTGATAACCTGTGTATGTTGACAGCACGAAATCAATTCTGCGCGTTTGAATGCTCACTCCAGAGACATTTTTTCTCTATGCCCTCGCCCCGAGACTCTAAGCACACATTATTATCACATTCCCATTTCTTCCATGAGTAGCATCGTAAAGAAATGTCTACTGATGAACAGGCGTCACATGGTATACGTGCCAAAATGTCAACAGTGTGACACGGTGTCATCACGGTGCCCTTTTTTCCAAGCATCATCGTAAAGAAATAAGTATTACTGAACACGCGTCTGATGGTATATGTGTCAACAGTGTGGTTTGTTCGTACAGCTGCCTCCTACATAGCCAATTCATGTCCAACAATGGGGATTTTGCTGCTACTTCACTACGGTATTTTAGGATCTAAAAATTTGGCGAGCAGGGGGACACGCTGCAAAGTCGCAGGCTGACCTTCACGGAACAAGAAACGAAAAACAGTATTAATTTAAGGGAACATGGCAGACATTTCATACGCAAAAGTTACGTTCGGTCGCGGCGGCTAAGAATAGAAATCAGATCTGTTGCTTGGAGGGCAAGAGTGCTGAGGCAGGATCAGCTCTTTGACGAAGGCTCCCTAATTTTGCCGATTTCTGCCAACTGAGGACTGCAGTGTAACTGTTTAAGCTAGAGTGTTTGAAAGTATTTAAAAGAATAATAAATTAAATGGGAAACAGATCTCACATGAAAGGTCTGTATCTTAAATTTGACTTCAGTGAGATAATCAATGACTTAGCATCAGTGATAGGAGAGAAACGGAAAATGAAATTATAATAAGTACAAAAATCTTGAAAAGATATGTGTCCTCAACATTTAATTATAGACATTTTTCTTTTATTTTCATTTAATAATTTATGTACCATTAATGACATTGAAAAACAAAATTTTCCTTTTTTTTTAACTTGCATGAAAACAATCAATGCTCATCTTTTCCAGTGTGCCGAAAACGAAAATGTTAATGAAAGTGCAAGATGAGCTTTCGTTTTGAAGCTTTCTTAACTATATGTTCTTGTCTACATAAGCTTATGAATATATTTACTTATCGTTGGAGAGCTGGTTTGCCTGGCGTGTATAGTTCCCTGCTTGTGATTCCCTGATTGGTGTTCTGCAGCAATCGCCTAACACTGATGAAATCCACTTTTCCTGGTCTCTCGTTCCCGTGTACGAAATTTGCTGGTGGAAGCGTTCTCCATGGTCGTCAGTTACTACATCACAGTTATCAGAAAAGAAGTCGAAGTGGGAATCTAGGAAATGTAACTTTAAGGCCAGGTTGCACCCCACTCTACTGTAGCAGTGCAGAAGTTTTGCCACAAGATCCTTATAGTTTTCTGCCCACTTGTTTCCTAGAAAGTTTGTTGATGCTTGAACAAAATTATCCGAAGCTAAATTTTCATCACTGTGGGTGTGTCGGTTTTATTTTGGAAGTTGCACAATGGATACATCCAGCAAGATCCTTTTGGCTCCTCCAAGAAACAATTTCCACCTCACACTACTACAGAAGTCAGACAGAGGCTTCTGATGTACCAGCAAGAACTGCTTGAAAAACATTCAGCAACAAATATTTTCTGGAGTCGTCCCCTGTAAGGAAAAGATAAAAAAAATTCTATATTCTTACGTAACTAGTGGATTGCTTGGATACGGGAGTATTGCTAGTTAGTGTAAAGAAAAACATTAAACGAACGAAAAATATCATTTATTACAAAAAATTCTGAGAAATTAAGTGAACCTTTTTCTTATAAAATAATAATAAGTTTCCGGGTTCTTTTCGGAACAGTAGATTGCCTCTTATGGATAGGAATGCTATTATTTTACAAAGTATGGAAAGGTTCTTTCTCCCTTTTCTCCAAGAATGTTATTTTCTAGGCAGAATGTCTGAGAGCTGAGACTACACAACTTGAATAACTTTTCTGGGTTCGGTCAAGGCTGTCGCGTGAGAAATGTAGTAGAGTGTACTGTTAGGGAGGACAGATGGGGCTCGCATACGCTGTAGCACACAATACCGGCAGCTGCGACGACTGCTATCTGCATCGCTCACTGCTGACAAATAACACAACTATCTCTTTCTATCTGGATTGACCTTCGCCAATCAAACTCTCCCCATGCATTGATGAAGCCAAAGACTCCTATCTGCCCCTAGTCTAACTATTGGCATGGTACACCGGTCAGATTACCAGTCCACCATGATGCCACTCAATACCCGCTCGCTGGCGTTTAACTAGTACTCTGTCCTGTTCACACCGCACAGTAAGTGTGGTGGCCAATACAGTGAACAAAGCCTAATCGCGAGCGACTCAATATAGTGTGTCACTCCGATTCGCTAACGACAGAGGTGCTCTCCTAGTACTGAAGAGAGACTTCGTTCCTCGCTGTTGCATACACGTACAAGCGCACTCGCTCTCGTTACGTGTTCTCGCTCCAGGAGTGACGACGGAACGGCCCCTTTTTCTGCAAAAGTTGCTTGGGTATATCATTCGCTCCCTTCCCTCACTCCTCTGGCTCTTTGCGTTAGAAATATTCCGCCAATCAGTGTTCCTCTTTAAAACGGGAGAATGACGTTTCGTTTGAGTCGATCAATGCGGAAATATGTAGCATCTCGGTTAGGCTTATACTGACCTCCTGTGAGAACTCCGTAACTACGCAGTCGGTCCGTGAAAAAATGCGTCTTCTGGGCGCTCCCACACAGTGTAGCGGAATTTGCTTTTAAGTCCCATAGCTCTGGCAACAGCTGTCCTCTCTCTGGACGGTTGCTTCGGCCGAAGTAGGTATGTTGTTGACCTACCGCTCTGAATGGATGGGCTTCCCAGCGGGCTGGTTTCCTCTTGAGAACGAAAATTCCTGTGGTCGTCATGTTGTGTACGCCAGCCTAAACCTCAGTGCACACTTGCGATTTACTTGTTAGATTTGCATATCACTTACATGAATTCATACAAAATTGACTCTACCTTATCGAGTTTGGGTTCGAATGAAGCACCTCGATGTGCAGAATACGATTGTGAGGATGGAATATGCAAGAAATGAAGGTCAGGAGACCACACCACCTTATATCCCTCCCCCCCCTCCCCCTTGTGACAAAATTTTTGTATGGCGTTTGTCAATGCCGAGGAAAGCATTGACAAAGTCAGGCAGGCAAAAATTGTTCTTTTAGATTTTCCCATAAACTTTTTAAGCCATTCTTAACAATTTTGTAATTATTCGTTTATAGCTGTTGTTCCTAGTTTTTTATTACACAATTTGTGTTTTGTTGTTAGGCAAACATAGACTTTACAGAGCTTGATTTTCTTTGTTGTTTCCATTATGTGTCTCTGTTTTTCTTTCCATTTCCTAAAGTTGCTTTTACAATATTAATTTTTCTAAACTCGTTAGTGTACAGTGTATCATGTCTTAGTGTGGTTATTTCTTTTCTTTAGTTGAGCTTTGCGTGAATGTTCGAAAAAGCTCTGTTGTGTCACTTTGTTTCATTTATATATTTCTTTTATGTGTAACTGTTTTTCTTTTTTAAAGAATGAAGAAGCTTTTCTCTTAATTCTATCCTCGGTACTGATGTTATGATTGCAACAAAAATGTATTTATGAACTTTCTTTAGAGGGAATTTACTACATAATATTTTTTTCTAATTCTACTTATAAAGGAAATAAGAGATTGCATGACTATCCTAATTCAGTTTCTTTCTCAAAAATTTTGAGGTATGTATAAATTAGGGACTTTACATATTTAATAAAATAATTACTTTTGCAAATAAGAAGGTAAGTATTATTCGCATATATATGTCATTTTTATAAACTATGCTTGCTGTATTTACTGTGTCCGTTTCTTTGTTCGATGATCCCCGTGGAAGTGCAGGAAGGCGTCGACTCATTTACATGGCTGTCACAAATCACGTGTGAAGATCTCTAGCATGCGATTCTGGGTCTTATTTGTGGATGTTGACATCATGAAGTGGTATTTTTAACTGATGATGATGACTGAGTTTCTTGAGTATACGATGATGTCTTGGTACTCCTTTGCTGTCACACCTGGGGCGGTATGGCAGTTCTATGACTGTAACCAGTTGGTGATTACCGACGATCGTCACCCAATACATGTGCCATGTTGTCTTGGTACTCCTCACCTGGTTCGGTATGGCAATTTGGTGACGTGGCAGGGAGAACGATGTTTATTTTGCTGAATCCACTTCTAGATAATGTTTGGTGGTACTGCTTAATATTCTGTTTGCCATTCGTTTGTATTTGTTTGACTATTCAATGTTTATTTTGGGCGAGATGGTTGTAGTAGTTACCATGCCTCAAAGTTCATGGAAAGACGTTTGTAACAATTTTCTTGGTAGGATAGGAGAGAAAGCTATCTTGCTGTCCTCTGCCCTTCTTCGTCTAGCATCTTCTGTTCTTCTCTTTTTTATTGCATTCTTCTGTTCTTCTTATCCTAGGAATATGTGAATTTTAATGTAGGAGAGATATAGGATTTTTAGGATCTGACTGCCTTTCCAAATATATGTTGATAAATTTATTTCTTGTACTTCCTTTGTAGTCTCGTCGTATCATGATTCTCCCCACACTTGTCCATGAAGTAGCAGTATCGTGGAATATGACATGTCCATGCTGCGCGTTGTTCTTCTGAAGTCTAACCTGGTTGCAACCTGCATTTCCCGTTTGGCGTTGGTCTTCATGATGTTGTCATTGCAGCCGGCCTGTGTGGCCGAGCGGTTCTAGGTGCTTCAGTCTGGAACCGGACGACCGCTACGGTCGCAGGTTCGAATCCTGCCTTGGGCATGGATGTGTCTGATGTCCTTAGGTTAATTAGGTTTACATAGTTCTAAGTTCTATGGAACTGATGACCGCAAGTATTAAGTCCCATAGTGCTCAGAGCTATTTGAACCATTTTTTGTTGTTGTCGTCATTGCCCTAAGTGCTTTCTCAATATGTCTGTACCCTCTCTGTCGGTATCTTGAAGCATCTGGTGTTGAGGGAGCTGGCGATTGATGTTGGTGACGATGTCCCATTAATGCGTAGAAATATTTACAATTTTTTACACATATTTGTTACTGTTATTTACAAAAAAAACTCTAATTTTATATAAAGCAAAAATTTTCTTTATTGGATTGGTATGATTTCTTTATTTTAATTGTGTCCTACCACTTCTTCATCCTTTTATGGGTTGTGTCATTTCTTGTTTGTGTGCATGTTGCAGGATACTCAATACTACAAGAAATTGTTAGTCTGCTTTGCGTCCCTTTTTTTTCTTTTAATTATGTTGTTCTGTTGATCTATTAATTTAACGTTTATTTTGTGGTTAGTATAAGATAGCGTGGACGTTAGTTTGCCTAACCTCTTCCGCATTTTTTCTCGTCAGTCCTTACGTTTTGCAGTATTTGGTGGCCTAAATGGTTCAAATGGCTCTGAGCACTATGGGACTCAACTGCTGTGGTCATCAGTCCCCTAGAACTTAGAACTACTTAAACCTAACTAACCTAAGGACATCACACACATCCATGCCCGAGGCAGGATTCGAACCTGCGACCGTAGCGGTCGCACGGTTCCGGACTGCGCGCCTAGAACCGCGAGACCACCGCGGCCGGCCCGGTGGCCTAAATTCTACTTCTGGTTACTCTTTGCTGTGTTGTTCTTGTCTCTGTGGACCATAATTTCCTCTGTAATTATTCGCGCCCTGGTCTCGCCAGTTGCTGTTTCTGACACAGTTACCTCTTTCAAAGCACCCTTGACCGTTAGCATTTTGATTCCTAAACCTATATCCACTACTGTATGAGTGTCCATTACCGTTCCTATTTCGGTACCAATTATTCTGGTTCTCGTTTCTACCATTTACATTCATTATGCCACTGTCCTGATCTGTTAAATTGCCTGAAATTATGGGTATTAGGATTACGATTAATATTATTGGAATATTTGTTCCTAGTCCTCTTCTTTTGCTGTTCACTCTCCTTTCTGTTTTCTTCCACCTCGTCTTCTTTAAACATGAATTCAAGTTCCCTTAAGACCTCTTTGAATTCTTCGATATTTTAATTTTTACTACTGTCGCCTGTTGATATTTTACCGGTAACTTCATTCTACATAGACGTATCACTTTTCTGTTACCGTATGGTTTGTCTGGGCATTGATTCGGTTTGTCCATTGTGTCGAAGAATTTTACCACGCTTTTCTCCCCTGCGTTTCCATATCGTGTCATCTGAAGTAACTCGTAATTAATTTTGTTTTGCGCCACCGATATCTTTCGAGAAATGCTGTTCGGAACTGTAGGTAAGACGTACAGGTAGCAGATATCTTTTGTGTCACCTCCGCTACTGTTCCTGACATGTGTGCACAAATGAAGTCAAGTTTGTGAGCCACGCTCCAACGGTTTGGCAAGCATACTTGGAACTGATCGACGAATGTGCGTGCATGCAAGCTACCGGCTTCTTCCTTGAAATGTTGAAATTTTCTAACTGCTAGGAAGTGGTCTGTATTATACCTACTCATAAATCCGGTTTGTGGCTGATTCATGGACTCAAATAGTCTGCCACTGCTTTTGTCATCTTGCCTATTCTCTGGCATCTACTGCCTGTCTGCATATATTCAGTTTCATGCCCCATAATTGAATCATATGGTAACATTGGTGAATAAAAGTTTTGTTCGTTTGTCTCTACTCTCGCCATTCGCGGTACTGTACCTGCGCTACTGTTATATTGTATGATTGGATTTACTGGTTCAGTCGCCTGTCTTTCTGTTGGTATCGGCTGACTGTATGTGTCCTGTTTTTCTAGATACTGTGCCTGGTTCTGTGGTATGTCATGTATTACTTTAATCGGGGTTTTCTGTTTCGATTTCTGCGCGAGTGCTACGTCTGGCCTTGGTTCTACATGAACTTTCTTAGACGGCACGTGTTCGTGTACTGAATTAATGCTTGACGCGTCAGTTGTTTCGCTACAGGTGTAATAGGTCTCGATCTTTTCTTCGATAGTTTCTATCAACTCTGTTCGAAGCTTTTCAAACTGATCTTTGTTTTTAAGTTCTATCTTACTGATCTGCTGATCATATTTTTTCACTGCAACTTTTGCGACCTTGCTTTGAATTGCTTGTTCTTCCGAAATTTGTATTGCTGTTCGAGTGGCTTTCTTCGTAAGACATTCCACCTTTTTGTCAACGTTTACGATGTCCAATTGGACCTTGTCCACGTCAGTGCGTAACTGTTGCAGACTTTGGGTTAGTACCTGAATTCTTTCTCCAGATTCTTTCGCGTCTTTGTTTATCTGTGTGATCTGAATATCACTTCTAGCGATCTCTTCTTCCATCTGGATTTTAACCTGTTGAATCTGTGTCTTTATCTCTTGTTTCAAGTTCTGATTATCCTGTTTCAATTGCTGACGCTGTTTCGTTAATTGTGTATTAATATCCGTTATCTGTGTATTCTGTTTCGTTATACTATCGTTAATTTTTTTTAACGTCTCCATGATTGGGGAGATGAGAAGTTTGTGGTACAACTTGACCAGAAGAAGGGACCGGTTGGTAGGACATGTTCTGAGGCATCAAGGGATCACCAATTTAGTATTGGAGGGCAGCGTGGAGGGTAAAAATCGTAGAGGGAGATCAAGAGATGAATACACTAAGCAGATTCAGAAGGATGTAGGTTGCAGTAGGTACTGGGAGATGAAGAAGCTTGCACAGGATAGAGTAGAATGGAGAGCTACATCAATCCAGTCTCAGGACTGAAGACAACAACAACGACAACTCCATGATCGCGTCCTGTCCTGTAACACTGCCTGCTGCTGAACTGTGTATTCTCGTTCTATTGCTTTCTACTCGGTCAGTTACGTCGTTTACTGGGCTATGCTGTGGCGTTTCTGAGTTCTATAACTGCAACAATCCCTGCTGTCTTCCCTTCTCCCTGTGTTGTTCTTTGTGTTGAAGACTAGTTGCATATGTCATTGAACCATTAAATGGCGCAAACAACTCCGCCCACTGCCCTCTCTGTTGTGTATGTCTTGTGTTTGCAAGAACAGTTGCGTCTGTTACGGAACCTTTTCGTGGCGCTCGTTACTCTACAATATTCTGTGCCTGTTGCTGAGGCATATCTAGAATGTGTACAAGAGGTTCGATATATTCTAACTGTTCCCCCTCTTCCTCACTGTCGACGTTTCTTTGGACGTCAGCTAACTGCCGATTCATTGCGTATTCTGTCTCTGAATATGCACCAAACAAACGTGTTTCTTTAGCTCGTTTCACTGCTAATCTTCGCCATTTCCTGCGTGGGCTGTTTATTTCTGGCTCAGAATGTGCCCTACACGGAATTTAGTGTTCCGGAAATTCGATTTTCTAGTCCCTTCAATTCCCATCTGTCTGATCTGTCTCAATTCTATCCCAATCTTTCTGCAGCTCACCGACTGTCCTATTCCCTGATTCACCGTCTGTCTAATTCTCAGGTCCACCGTCTGTCCTATTCTCAACAAGCTCGTTTATTTGCTGTTTATCAGATTGATTCTCCCCCATCTTGTCTACTTGTTGTCTATCCCGTAACCTGTTGCCTTGTGCTCTTGTTAAGGAAGTTCTTTCAACACACCACAACCCTATCTACAAAACTATATGATCACTTACCAGTTGGTTGAGCCAACAACAACAACGTCGTAAATTGTCTGCTTCTGTGCTGTATGCTCTGCGACTATCTTCACCTGTGCACTTGCAAAAGGGAGAAAAATGTTACTTCTTAATTCTAACTTATTTGATACTACGTCACTCTGCGTCTCTGCGTCACTCATCGTCTGTGTCTATCACCTGAAACCCCTTTACTCGAAAATAGTAAAAATCCAAAATTTTCCAACATAGTACCACAAGCCCTTGTCACTACAATTCTACTTTTCTCACTACTTGTATCTATTCTAATCCATAATCTTTGCAAATACCTCTTTACGATATGAAAAAATTTCCAACCACGATAGCTACCTGCTGTACCTAACTCAGATTATACCTATCCTGACAGTTTTACCTATCCTGGCAGTTTTACCTATCCTGTCAGGGTCCCCATTTTCTGTAAGTGTGTGTGTTTTTTTTTTGTCAAGTTGTGCAATTGATTGATCCAACAAATACTCTTTGGATCCTGGAGTTTCCACCTCACACTTCTACAGAAGTCAGACAGATGCTCCTAATGTACCAAAAACAACTGCTTGAAAAACATTCAGCAACAAATGTTTTCTGGAGTCGTCCGCTGTAAGGAAAATACACAAAAATATTCTATATTCTTACGTAACTATGTTGTGTGTGTTCACACTGCACAATAAATGTGGCGGCCAAGACAGTGAACAACACTTAATCGCGAGTGACTCAATATAGAGCATCACTCTTATTTGCTAACGACAGAGGTGCTCTCCCAGTGAAGTATTGAGGAGAGACTTTGTTCCTCTCTCTTGCATACACATACCACTGCACTAGCTCTCCTTACGCGTTCTCGCTCCAACAGCGACAACGGAAAGGCCACTTTTTCTGGAAAAGTTGCATGGGTATATCATTTGCTGCTTTCCATCACTCCTTTGGTTCTTGTGTCAGAAATATTCCGCCAATCAGTGTTGCTCTTTTAAACAGGAGAATGACGTTTCGTTTGAGTCGACCAATGCATAAATATATAGCATCTCCATTAGGTTTATACTGTCCTCCTGTGAGAACTCCATAACTACACAGTCGGTCTGTGAGAAAATGCATCTTATGGGCGCTCCCACACAATGTAGCGGATTTTGCTTTAAAGTCGAATGCGGGGGTCGTTATCCCTTCACTCTGGCAAAAGCTGTCCTCTCTGTGGGCAGTCGCTTCAGCCGAAGTAAGTATGTTGTTGACCCACCCCTCTGAATGGATGGGCTTCCCAGTGGGCTGGTTTCCTCTTAAGAACGAAAATTCCAGTGGCTGTCATGTTGTGTATGCCAGCCTCGACATTTTTAACCCTGGTGCGCACTTGCGATTTACTTATTAAATTTGCATATCACTTACATGAATTCATACAAAACTGACTCCACGTTATCGAGTTTGGTTTCGAATGGAGCGTCTTGATGTGCAGAATACGATTTTTAGGACAGAATATGTAAGAAATGAAGGTCAGGAGACCACGGCACCTTACAAATCCCAGGCCTCATTTTGCTGCATGAACACACAGAATTTCAGCCCCTAGCCTGCCAGATCAGCAGATTGTCACCAATCAAAAATATGTGGGGTGTTGTGAAATGACGGATGTAGCGCCATGTTCCAGTGTCAACCACGACAGATGAACTTTGCGACTAGGTGATTGTAACATGTATTGCTATAGCACATGATGCCATTTGACCTTATATACATCGATGCCATCACCCTTGGATAAGTTGTCATAACCCATGGCGAACCTGTATCTGTTAGGCGAAGTACATATGCTGATCTGAGGTGTCCGAAATGCTAATCATTTCTGCAGAACATATTAAGGACCATGTTCTGTGAACACGAACGTCCTTTCTCTAGTCGTTCAAGGCGTTCTATATTTTTCTGAACATGACTGTCTATTTTTCAGTTCTGACTGGGCATATGCGATAGATGAAAGTCCCGTGAGACAGGAGAAATGGCGTCTTGTAACAGACTGCGTGGCTTTCCCCGTCATAGGTTCGAGTCCTCCTTCGTACATGGGTGTGTTAGTTTAAGACAGATTAAGCAGTGCATAAGCTTAGTGACTGATGACCTCTGCAGTTTGGTCCCATGAGACATTACTGCAAATTTCCAAAAAACAGCAGAAATCTCTCTTTCCCCTTTGTGAGTCAACGAGCATTGCACTCTCATTTAAATGCAGTAGTATATGGCCGAAAGAGTCATCCTTCAGGAATTATTAAACGAACACTGTCGTCCAGCACTGGATGCCACAAAGGGCGCAGATTCACCACGAGATGGGGAAACTCACAGACGTCTATTGTCTATTCAGGCCTAAGCGCTGTAGTGTGCGAGTGATACAGAAGAGAACGTCATGGGGAAACCCAGTAGAAGCCTTTTGTGGCCCAGGAGAAGTAACTTTGTTAAATATGGCGGACCTAAGACCGGCTATAAAGGGAAACATTTATGAGAACTATTTAATTCTGTATTAATGCAAGGAATGAAGCCACAGTAATTTTGATCTGCTAGCATCCACAAATTTTCATGGCGATCCCAAGAAAACTTGAATATTGATCATGTCTATAATAGTTTAGTATGTACTGTTAAAGTGAAATTAACATGTTTCGTAACAAAGACCTGAATCCTAAAATCTGAACGCTTTGGTCAATCTTAACTACCGACATTTCATCTAGAAGCGAATCATTAAAATGGCAACCGTTGTAAATATCAACTCTGTAACTTTATTAATTAAAAAGATATAGTAAGTTTAAATTATCAGTATTTTCAGTTAAGCATCAGATCATCACTTCCTCCACACAAAACGTATTGAATGATGACAGCATGACACCTTATTGAATCATTAGGTAATAGAATATTTGTTGTAAAGTTTATTGCATAATAGTTACATTTGTTCTTTATTTATGTATCTTAAAGGACATTGGTGCAAGGCTGCACACATCGTACACATTATAACATCAGGCGAAACCTCAATCGCATTATCGTCATCAAACAATTTCTTAAACACTTTCTACACCCCGATTTCATCTTATCTCCCTTCAAGACTACTTGACACTTAAAATTTCTCCCGTTCCCACCAGTGGGGTAGTAACGACTTCAATATTTTCCCACACCATCACTAATCATTAAATGAGTAGTCACTTTCTTTCTTACAGTAACAATCTGTGTCAACGTCGTCTCCTAAACCAATATTTTCCCCATTGTAACACTTATATCGATTATAAGTAGATTTATATTACGTAACCAAGTGGTTGCAATTATGGAGTGTGCATTCTGTGTTATCTAAGAACAATGATTTGTGACAGAAAATTTAGAGTTTTGTAATATAGATATGAAAAAAGCAAAATGATTTAGAAGAAAGACAATGTTTATTGAAAAATGGTTCATGCTTAGTGCACTTGTAAAATGTAAAATATGTAGTGAAGTCCCTCCGCAACGGAAGTGGTGTGAAGCGATGTAAAAGGTGGTTTGATGGTAGAACTGGGCGGCTCATTTGTGTACGGTTCGCAATAAGCGGCTACCCGTAGCAGGGTACTCTTCGACAGTGCAAAGAGAGGCAATTGGCAGCTGCTTTGCAAGTGATTTTTGCCTAGGATGTGAAACTGGCTGTTAGTTGGTATTCTGAGCAAGAAAGAATGGTTCTAATATGTTGAAAATCCGCCACCAAAAAAAGATTTTATAGAGAATTCCAACATGAAGAGCCGTGAGTACAGTTTGCCTCATGTTTCTTGCCACCAGAACTTCGTCACTGCTTCAATAACTTCATACATCCAGATATGTATATGGACATGGACCAGTTAATTTGTGTGAGTGCTATACTATAAATCTGTGTTCGGAACCATGTCTTCTCTCCTGATCACTAACCTATGCACGGTCTTCTCCTAAGTGCTATTAAAACAGAGTATCCTGTTTTAGATGCACAATTCTTGCAATCATGTGTTTCAGAGTGGTTTCTTTATGTTTGTCAACTGTGAAAGAAGTAGCAAAAGTTGAAGTTCAGACCACTAAAGTGAACTTAGATAGGATTTGGCTAAAGTACTCTCAGATTATTGCAAAGCATAGTTTTGCAAGAATATAGTGCCAGATTGTGTGAATGTTATTGTCTAAAATACCTGTCTCACAGGTGATAAAAAGGGCAAATAAGTTAAGCTCATTTTAAACATAATGTGGCCTTGATTCCTATCAAGAATTATTCCTTTTCTGAAGTTAATTAACCTCGGCGTTGGATTTTTTCCTTGTATTGTGAATTACGAACTACTCCTAGCAATTTGAAGGATTAGTTTTGTTTGAATTAGTCTCTTTTTTTTACTGTAATGATCATAGACTTTGTCTAGCGGCACTACACTAGTTTATGGGTTCCCATTATAGCTTTCACATATTAGCAAGATAATTGAACTATTACTGCTGCCAAGGAAACCTGATATTATACAGGGTGTTACAAAAAGGTACAGACAAAGTTTCAGGAAACATTCCTCACACACAAAGAAAGAAAATACGTTATGTGGACATGTGTCTCGAAACGCTTACTTTCGATGTTAGAGCTCATTTTATTACTTCTCTTCAAATCACATTCATCATGGAATGGAAACACACAGCAACAGAACGTACCAGCGTGACTTCAACACTTTGTTACAGGAAATGTTCAAAATGTCCTCCGTTAGCGAGGACACATGCATCCACCCTCTGTCGCATGGAATCCCTGATGCGCTGCGTCGGCGCCGACGGCAGTCGGAACATCCGCGACTGGAGGGGTCCGTTGAAGCCGAGTCTGGCGGGCGCGGACCACAGATGGAACACTCGACTCGGCGCGGACCGATTAGGGAACGCCCAGCTCCTCCCAGGCATAAATACTGGACTCGATCGACCCAAGGACCAGTCTCAGGTAGCACCTGAAGAAGACAGCGAGGCACGCTGTTGAAATATCGTGCGAGAACGACGCGAACATCCGGCTGGATTCCCGAATATCCAAGATGTCAATTCCATTGTTGTTTGGGAATATGGCGTCTATGAATGGGAGTAAACTGTCTCCAAGTAACCAAACATCAAGAAGACCCAGTCATTTCGTGTAGACACAACCCACTGGATTACGGAGCCCCCACAGAGCCCTGTTGACAAACTTGGGTGCATGGCTTCATGGCGCCTGGGCCACACTCGAGACCTACCATCAGTTTTTATCTACTCAAACTGGGACTGATCTGACGAGGCGAAGGTTTTCCCTTCATTTAGGGCCCAACAGACATATTCACAGGGCCGAGGCGTGCACCGCACTGTCCAAACGGATACGTACGTCGTGCGGCTAAAATCACGTAGGGAACCTTTTCACATGAATCACCGGAGTACGAATCACAACTCCGCCAGTGCATTGCCCCTTTTATACCTTGTGTACGCGATACTAACGCTGTATATGTGCTTATCGCTATCAAACTTTCCTCACCTCAGTGTAATACAGACAGGAAGATAACCATAATAAAAAGCAATAATGTTGCGTTAAGTGCACAGAAAGAATGGTAGGAGTAACCCCAAGCTAAACAGTCATCCAAGACGCACGAACACAGTACACGAAATACACTCCAGTTCAAAACAATTGTCCAGCATGATGAATTAGTCGTCCACACACGAGAGATAACGAGTGTTAAATCATACTCTGTCTCTTATCAAGTCTATAATGCAAGTGGAAAAGTTAATGCTTTGCACTGAAGCACATTACGACCTCACGAAAGTAATATTCCCTTCAAAAGAAGGTATTCTGGCGGCCAATCACTGCAGTGAATCTACTTCGACCGAATATCACACATTACTTCCGGCAGCACTGCCTTCTTCCATATCTAACGTATAAGTATCCTCTGACAGCGCCATTCAAAAAGCGTCTGTCCCCACTTGACTCCAGTAGTGTTCTGCCACAGCCTGCTTCTGCATCAGCTAAAGGACATCTCCACCAAAAATGTATCTTTCTTATTTTCCAGAAACATAACGTGACTCAACTTGACAACCTTACACACTATACTTATTTATTATAACAATATTTAAATAAAAGGGTATTACAAAGATTCGGTCACACTCAGACCATTTGCAATGAATGCAAACAATAGTTTGTCCATTCTTGCACATATGTGTTAATGTTAAATGACATCATATTTAAACAAAGATAATGACAAAAGTAGCAGCATATTCCTTACATAACAACACAAGTATGTCAATATATGAGGTAGTCATGCTCCATTCGGTTGCTGTGTTATTGTGGAGGATACAATGTTCGGACATACATTTGCATAGAAGAAATTAATAAATAATCAGAAACAGATGAGTAGCTTTCACGTATGATTGCTATAATGCAGTGCTGTCATCTGAGATACAGTTGGCTGAAATCACCCGTAGCATTTAAGAGTTCTTAATTCCAAGGTCCACTGTGAAAACATTCCGTTGTAAAACATTAACTTTTGTTGTTTTCATGCTATTACACTGAAGCGTCAAGGAAACTTTCAAAAGAATGCGTATTCAAATACAGAGTTATGCAAACAGGCAGAACATACCGCTGCAACCGGCAACGCCTATATAAGACAAACAGTGTCTAGCGCAGTTGTTATATAGCTTACTGCTGCTAAAATGACAGATTATCAAGATTTAAGTGAGTTTTTATCATTGTGTTATAGTCGGCGCACGAGCGATGGGACACAGCATCTCCGAGCCAGCGGTGAAGTGGGGATTTTCTCGTACTGCCATTTCACGAGTGTACCGTGAATATAAGGAATCCGGTAAAACATCAAATCTCCAACATTGGTGCGGCCGGAAAAAGATCCTGCTGGAACAGGACCAACGACGACTGAAGAGAATCTTTCAGCGTGACAGAAGTGCAACCCTTCCACAAATTGCTGCAGATTTCAATGCTGCATCATTAACAAGTGTCAGCGTGCGAACCGTTCAATGAAACATCATCCATATGGGCTTTCGGAGCCGAAGGTCCTCTCGTGTGCATTTGAAGACGGCACGACACAAAGGTTTACTCCTCACCTGGGCCCTTCAAAACCGTCATTGGACTGTTGATGACTGGAAACATGTTGCCTGGTCGAACGATTCTCATTTCAATGTGTATCGAGCAGATGGATGAGTACGGGTATGGAGACAACTTTATGAATCCATGCGCCCTGCATGTCAGCAGGAGACAATTCAAGCTGTTTGAGGCGCTGTACGGTGTGGCTGTGTGCGGTTGGAGTGAAAACGGACCGTTGATACGTCTAGATACGAAAAAAATATTCAAATGTGTGTGAAATCTTATGGGACTTAACTGCTCAGGTCATCAGTCTCTAAGCTTACACACTACTTAACCTAAATTATCCTAAGCACTAATACACATTCCCATGTCCGAGGGAGGACTCGAACCTCCGCCGGTACCAGTCGTACAGTCCATGACTGCAGCGCCCCAGACCGCTCGGCTAATCCCGCGCGGCATCTAGATACTACTCGGACAGGTAACATGTACGTAAGCATCCTGCCTGATCACCATTCACGTCCACTGTGCATTCTGATGGAGTTGGGCAGTTCCAGCAGGCCAATGCGACGACTTCACGCATAGAATTGCTACAGAGTGGCTCCGGGAGTACCCTCCTGAGTTTAAACACTTTCGCTGGTCACCAAACTCCCCAGGTATGAACATTAGTAATCACATCTGGGATGCTTTGCAACGTGCAGTTCATAAGAGATCTCCACACACTCGTTCTCTTACAAATTTATGGACAGCCCTGCAGTATTCATGGTGTCAGTTCCCTTCAGCACTGCTTCGGGCTTTAGTCGAGTACAAGGCAAGTAGTGCTGCCACACTTCTGCGTGCTCGCGGGGGCTCTACATGAAACTAGGCAGGTGTACCAGTTTCTTTGGCTCTTCAGTATAAAAACATTATTGTTTCATTGGTTGCGCGTCATTGTTCTGAGACTGAAGATGTATTCAGGTTTGTTTTACTATGGAATTGCGGAATTTCAGAGCTGTATGCAGCAATATTGCAGACTGCCTGAACTCCGCTATTTCTGACTGTCTTTTGTCGTCATGCTCATGGCCAAGTGCCGTCCGCCTTCTGTGGTATTTACCCACACCCCGCCACCCACTCTTCGCCTCTGTACCTGGGCTGACCGGGAGCGGTCGGTTTGGCTGGGATGGCCACTCTGTGCCCAGGACCCTGTGCCCACCAGATAGAGTTCAGCCACACAAACCAGTCTTCCTTACCTCCTACAAATTCTAGACAGCCCAATAATTCGCCTGCATACTCTTGCGGCCACATTTAGTAAGCGTTGCTTCATACAGTGGAGAATGGCAAAACAGAGGCAGCCGGCGATCGAGGCGTTGCGAAGTAAGCGCGGCACAGATAGCCTTGCTGACCGGCTGACGCAAGGACGCACACAGACCGAGCGCCGAGCGAAGCCTGGAGAGTGCTGAGTAAGGAGAAGTGAGGCCAGCACGCTAAGTTACGCTGCAATATACTGCGGGAGTAATAACAAAAAGCTGCCACCAAGGGTAAAAAACGTCCTCCTGCCGGATATAAATAGTGGAGTGCAGGCAGCAACTGAGAGAAGCCGTTAAGAAGCAGTTCGGATCTGAGAACGGACGTGGTCTGTGCCCGAATGTTTAGTCTTCATAGGTGACGATTCCGGAAGTCTGTTCCAGCTCGCAGGAGTCATCCGTTCGCCTCCAGATGTCAGCTTCAGCTCTGGGGGTCGGCCCGAGTTCTCTCGGCGCCATGGCTGACTAACTACAGCGAGAACTTCCAGCACGAGCGGCCGCAGCGCGGTCTTGGTCACAGGCGCCGCCGGGGACTGACACCCGGACTTCACAGCAACCCGGCCACGCCTCGTGGTCCGTCCATGAGGGGACTTCGTGGACTTCGCGACTGACGGCTTCCCAGCCACTTGTGCAGCAGGCGTCGACAGCTGACCTCACGGCGACGAGTTCATCTCAACCACAGGGCAGCCTTGCTTCGGCGGAGCACTGGTGGCATAGTGCGATCGACGGCGAGCTTGCGCGCGATATCTGAGAATCTACACAGCAGCAGTCTGGCAGAGGGATCCACAAGACTGGGGAGAAATTTTAAAGAAAGTTCAATAAATAATTGTAAAACTTCACCACGCCGTCTCTGTCTTTGGTGCAGCCACTGTGTATGCTGTTAACAAGTGGCCATCTGGCGTAACAAGTACAGCAGAAGTCGTAACAGGTGCCTGCTCCGTGACAATAAGCATAACCTTACAGAATCAAATTATCAATAAGGAGCTGCATCTATATAGGGCATACGTGAATATTTGGATTATCTTCCTTGTTGAACAGAAACAATTATCAAGGCTAGAGGCGGGGTGTTACATGATATTAGTGTAACATATCTTTTAGGATAACAAATTTTTTGTCTTATGTGCTGTATGGACAGCTGTGTATCCGCAAAAGGGTTCAGAAAGCAATATATATTGACTTGGAACACTTTTAAATAAGATTTTTATAGTATAAAGGCTGAATCTGTGATGCTTATTTTTTTGAGCTACAGACGTACAATGTGTACTGAATTTGCAGATCTTCATAAACTAATATGAACTTATACAATTTTGTTCCAACAACATACAAGATCTCAAATGAAAGCCATTCAGGTGTGCTTTCATTTAACCGCAGCAGCTATACGATTACTATACAGCTATACAACTACTAGACATGGTCATACACTGCTTCTAGAGACTAAAGCTTAAATCAGTTTTTATTAATAGTTTCAGTATAAGATTATACATAACTAAACGAACAGGGAACACGTGTTATAAACTTTAGATACTTATCTTGTTGAAACTATTGCCATTTAAAAACTGCGTACCATCAGCATCACAGGCCGTGCGGGTGTATCCAGCAGACAAAAGCATTGTGGATTAAAATGGTGCGCTTATTTATAGTATTAATGTTGTGCGTTTAAATTTTTGATAACTATTTGTGTATTTCCATTATTTGTTATTAAAGATTTTAGGTGGTAATTTTTGTGGTAAAATTAACATTTTAATCGGCGCATCATGGCGCTGCTTGCGATGCTATTACCAAAACGCCTGGTTAACTCAGTAAATATTTATTGAGCTTCGTAAAATGTACAGAGAGGGGTCTATTAGCACATGACGTACTTTTATAACGCTTCAAACATTCAAATATTCTAATGCGAGCGAGAGGGGGGCAGGGGGGGGGGGGGGAATAATAAGGGACACAGTTGGTTGTGAGTTGTGGTTGGAGGCAGACGGAGAGAGTTTATGAATGGCGGACCAACATTATCGTTTCAGACCACACCTCTGGTCTAAATAGCATAAAATGTACAGAGTGATTCAAAAAGAAAGACGAGATTTGAGTTGTTTATTACAGACGTTTCACAGGTTCAGAGTTTTGACACAGCTGCGCTATTCTTTGTTTATTTGCAGCAACACGGCGATTACGCCACAAGTGGAAGCATTTCGTGTTTGGAAAGTTGGGCGAAGCCAATTCATTGTTCAAGTGCAACTCGCCTTCCCCACACGTTGAAATTTTTTCCTGTGTAAGTGCATAAAAGACAGAGTCCTAGTTCCACCAATGGCAGCTACTCTTCAAGAGCTGAGGTATCGAATTGTTGAATCTGTCGATTTAGTAAAGAGGGACCTATCGATTCTTGTATGAAATGAAACTGATTAGCATTTCGATGTTCCTCGAGCAATACATGATGCTCACGTTGAGTGTATGCTACAATGTTTAGAAGACTACAAAACTTTGAACTTTCCTCTATCCAGTGACATGCGCAACACGCTTCTATCTTTCATTATTTGTCTATAATAAACAACTGAGATGTGTTCTTTTTTTTAATCACCCTGTATATATAAACGACTTCATTTGACAAAATCAGGAGAGATTATTGAACGGTAAGAGCAAAAACGTGTACATATAGTAAAATACTAGCTGATACTTGAGGTAATTCCCAGAAAGAGAGTCAACGGAATTCCACAGATCTGTAGTCGCTTTAGTTACAGATCCCACTGTGATGCGAGGTGTACGATCGTTAATAACTGTCTGACGGAAACTAAGATGACGGAACATAAATTCCGACCTTTTTCATAAGCAACATAAAATTCAAAACTAGAAAGGTGGGATCCATAAACTATTGTTTAACACAAAGATCGGAGATGATGCAGAACTAATCCCTGTTTTACATAATATTTTATAAGTAATAAAAACTGGAAATTATAGGCGTATCAAACTACATTGAACACCATTTAAATATCTACCAAAACAATTGAACCAGCACAACCACTCGGAACCGACGTCTCAGGTCTGGACCTGCTTTCACGTCTATTGCCAGAATAGCCCATAGCTCGTTGACACACACGATTAACGCCGCCGCGAAAACACTTACTACTCGCCTGCAACCGAGACGGTGACGGAAAACCAATCACTCTGATTTGCGCTGCAGGGGCGTCTAATGATTGACAGCACTCTATTTATTTTTTCAAACAACTTATTTAACCATACAGTATATCTATCACACTATCACAAAACACCCACCCATATGTGCCCTGGGCCGTGTTGCTCAGCCTACAGACACGCAACCAACTCATAATTTCATTACACACAGTAACAAATGCTACTAAATAATTCTTCACACTGATGTGTAGATACGCTCAGTACTCGTAAACTTTCCAGATAACGCATACCAGAGCGTGCAGATCCGCTCTCAAAATAACTCAGCAGATATGCGCAGGTACCCCCCCACCGAACCTTGTTCACAGGATCGTGAAGTCACGCATCCGTCTGATTACAGACTGCCAACAGACGCTGCTCGGTTTCCGCAAGTGTGAGTTGGCGCGGTCGACGCGCTCTTCAGCTGTCAAAGCACACACACACGTCCGTCCAGGACCCGCGATCCGTCACAACCCCGAGCCGCGACCACTGAACGCGGGTGAAAGTCAACTTTATATCAACGTAGCATAATTTCAAAGCGCAGCCTCCATCCGCTAGACACATCATAGCAGCAGCACATGTCTTTACGTCGTATGACACACTGCGCATTGCTCCTGACACAACATTACACGGCCCTTTAACTAAACATAACTACACATCCCTGCTCTCGCCTCGTCGTGTGACCAGCCATCTAAAACCTTCTCAACATTATTCTTACTTTACAACTTTTTTTTTTGAAAATAAGATCTAATTTACTTCCCCCACCGCACCTAACATCAGACTCGTCCCACCATCAACATGCGCAAACTTCCTCAGCCCTACCTTGACGCTCATATATCACCCCACAAACCATGTCCATCAATCAATTTACCATTCCCATCACCTCTTTTCGAATTACAAACGTAGCCTCTATCTAAACACCATCAACTCATCTTTCTCGCAGTTTCAACAGTAAAATTAATTTTACACACACCCCAAAATACCAAACGCCATTAAAGAGTGAAACTTTTACACAGACCGTCAAGCACATACCACACTCAACGCCAATATTCAAAGCCTGGTCCATATTTACCACCTCCAACTTGAATTAAATATTATTACCATTGCCAGAACATTATGCCAGCGCTCAATTTGGACCTATTTTTCGGCTTGTCACTAGCGGTCCAATATCACTATCTATAGATTGCATATATTTCCACATTTTAAAAAAATCTAGTCCAATTATCTATGTCATCAAGCTGCACCCTCTCATGATAGCATACAAACTCATCTTCTGTAGTCATTAGACAACTTTGATCAGCGACACGCCTCAGTCGCTATCCTCGATAATGAATACTCAACGATCATGTGTAAGGCCTGTGAAGACATCGCTGACGCGGGTTTGTGTGCTGTAATCATAATCACATTCCATTGAACAACAAGGAAAGACGCGAATTCGCTCGTCCTCAATGTTCTAATGTTTCACTCCTTTCATCCTGCATTACACTTCATCCATTCAACATACACATTCATTTGCGCCGCCTTTTAGAGACTCCTATATCCGAACACATACCATCATTCAACAACTATCACTTGCTTTTATCTAATAACTCATACATTAGATCTCGTGGCAAGGTGACCCCTTTCTTTCAGCAGGAGAGAGCTATTTTTTTTTACAGTGGTAGCTAAATTTTGCCATCAACTTAACATCACCAATCGCGAAAAATATCTTCAAATATGTAAACACTCTTCTCAGTTATACAGCGTTCCCGCTTAGGACATGACGTTCAATATTCCAGTTCTTAATCCAATTACAAACCGAGCGGCCGAGCGCCGCCCGCGGCATGTCAAAGCCACATATCTATCCATCTAAAGAGCCGTCCACTCAGCCCCAGGAAAAGCATGCCGAAGTGTGCTCTCTCTGTACCTGCTCACCTGCTATTGTCTAACGACATACAGTGCACAAATGGATTCCTGAATAGCGCAGATCTCTATCCTCCCCTCCCTCTCCAGCTCGACTTGTAAACAGTGTCTCCCCCAGCCAGCGACGCGACCCTGCCGTCTTTCATGCTGCGCTGACAATTTCCAGTCACAAGTCTTAAAGACTCGCATATACACTCCTGGAAATTGAAATAAGAACACTGTGAATTCATTGTCCCAGGAAGGGGAAACTTTATTGACACATTCCTGGGGTCAGATACATCACATGATCACACTGACAGAACCACAGGCACATAGACACAGGCAACAGAGCATGCACAATGTCGGCACTAGTACAGTGTATGTCCACCTTTCGCAGCAATGCAGGCTGCTATTCTCCCATGGAGACGATCGTAGAGATGCTGGATGTAGTCCTGTGGAACGGCTTGCCATGCCATTTCCACCTGGCGCCTCAGTTGGACCAGCGTTCGTGCTGGACGTGCAGACCGCGTGAGACGACGCTTCATCCAGTCCCAAACATGCTCAATGGGGGACAGATCCGGAGATCTTGCTGGCCAGGGTAGTTGACTTACACCTTCTAGAGCACGTTGGGTGGCACGGGATACATGCGGACGTGCATTGTCCTGTTGGAACATCAAGTTTCCTTGCCGGTCTAGGAATGGTAGAACGATGGGTTCGATGACGGTTTGGATGTACCGTGCACTATTCAGTGTCCCCTCGACGATCACCAGAGGCGTACGGCCAGTGTAGGAGATCGCTCCCCACACCATGATGCCGGGTGTTGGCCCTGTGTGCCTCTGTCGTATGCAGTCCTGATTGTGGCGCTCACCTGCACGGCGCCAAACACACATACGACCATCATTGGCACCAAGGCAGAAGCGACTCTCATCGCTGAAGACGACACGCCTCCATTCGTCCCTCCATTCACGCCTGTCGCGACACCACTGGAGGCGGGCTGCACGATGTTGGGGCGTGAGCGGAAGACGGCCTAACGGTGTGCGGGACCGTAGCCCAGCTTCATGGAGACGGTTGCGAATGGTCCTCGCCGATACCCCAGAACTAACAGTGTCCCTAATTTGCTGGGAAGTGGCGGTGCGGTCCCCTACAGCACTGCGTAGGATCCTACGGTGTTGGCGTCCATCCGTGCGTCGCTGCGGTCCGGTCCCAGGTCGACGGGCACGTGCACCTTCCGCCGACCACTGGCGACAACATCGACGTACTGTGGAGACCTCACGCCCCACGTGTTGAGCAATTCGGCGGTACGTCCACCCGGCCTCCCGCATGCCCACTATACGCCCTCGCTCAAAGTCCGTCAACTGCACATACGGTTCACGTCCACGCTGTCGCGGCATGCTACCAGTGTTAAAGACTGCGATGGAGCTCCGTACGCCACGGCAAACTGGCTGACACTGACGGCGGCGGTGCACAAATGCTGCGTAGCTAGCGCCATTCGACGGCCAACACCGCGGTTCCTGGTATGTCCGCTGTGCCGTGCGTGTGATCATTGCTTGTACAGCCCTCTCGAAGTGTCCGGAGCAAGTATGGTGGGTCTGACACACCGGTGTCAATGTGTTCTTTTTTCCATTTCCAGGAGTGTATAAAAGCCTATTCACTCGTGCCAAAACTCACTTAATAATAAAAAAGCACTCTCCCTTTCTAAGCATAGATGAGAATGCATTTAGAAGAAAAAGGCAAACTTAATTCCAAGCAGAAGTCATACATATGATTAGAAACAGAAAATGACCTCAATTTAGGTTATCCGACATTTATGTAGATGTCATAATGGTACGGTCATAGATGAGTCGTGTCATCCACTTGCTCTTTCCTTCAGCACGTGCTTTCACAGAACTTGATCTACTTCTATGCCACCCACCCTGTTGTAATAATAATTTTGTACAAGCATTTACACTCCCACACACTACCCAACTCAATTCCTTTTTCCACAGATAGTCATATTCGCTGAACAATTAAACGTACTAAATTACACATACATGTAGTCAAATTAGCAAATACTTTTACCAACATACACACCCCTCTCACTGAGTATAGGGCATTTAATATTATATACTTAAACACAGGCCAATGATAACAATATTCCAACGCGCACCTTGTCCTTATAGCAGATATACAATTCATCTTCCTATACGGTACAAAATGACTATTTTACATCAGAGCACACTTAGTCGACCCAAGTCTCTCTCAGAACAGTTCAGTTAATTCGAGAGCCTTTCCCCGTTGGCAGAAACGCGTCAGTCTTTCTGATCAGATCCTGCTGCCTTTTCTACAGGCATCTCCAGACTCGCATATTAGAATACCAAAAACATTTTATTACAATATTATAAAATTCACCTTGCACTCATCGATATTAAGCACATTCCTAGCACTTTAGCGCGCCATAGATGTCCGAATAACTAGAATTCCTGCCCTGCGCAGACATTAACACGGACTGATGCACGACCTCTCACAGCAAACTATACCTTGCACCTTGTAAAGCATATTCTTACAGTCGATAGCATAACATTGAATGATTTTAAATAAAGGACAGCCACAACACAAGGAAACTAGATTAGCCTGGTGGCGTTGTGGCGAGTTTCTAAACTACCCCCCGAAAGTGATTGACAGCCTCTACATTTAAACTCATATGTCGCATTGACCCAATAGTTGATAACTCTACCTTCCATCCCTAGTGACTGTTCATTTTGTGCACAAGTACGGAATCACCATTTTCGGTGCTAGCAACCCCAGAAGTTGCGGTCAAGCAACCAAAATTTGTTCCCCAACTCAAACAAGCATTGTCACTCAATCATTATGTGGTACCCAATGCACGGATGGTATGGATAAGACACCACCAATCTACTGTAATATTATCCATCACAGCTGATATAGCGAAAAATTTTGCGATAAGTCCAACACCGGCCAATCATGTGACAGCATGTTTTCCTAATTTCAGTATCATAGCTAAACCATACCTCGTCTACTTTGCAAGTATCATTGCGAGCATTGATAAATGACTGCTCAGTGAGACCATTCACACTTAATTCTCTAACATATAAAAACGATCAAAGTATACCAGACAACACTATACATATTTCTGAGACCTCACACATAGTACTCGATCAATATCTTTGCATATGGCGGTCACAGAGCAATCTCGCCCTCTTACGTTAAAAGACCATCCTCATCTCGGCATTGACCAGCCTAAACCGCAACATCGCTACCCAATTAATCCTCAACTGACCAGAAGAATACAGCTACGCTACACTTCTCTTGACTGAATAGAGCTTTCCTAGTCCTAACCCCTCCAAGTGCACCATATTCCTCGAGATGTAAACAAGTCTTGGAGCTTAGCACACCATATCCATCTGTAGTAGCACATCTCAAAGTGCCTTAATTTAATAGCATACAGTTAAGAAGAACAAGAATGGAGTGATATTTATACACAATGTAGTTCGACACATTTTTACATGAATCAACCTATCTATCATGTGAAAAGTATTGTATCTGCATACGACTAGAACGTAGGCTATATCACGTGACTAAAGCATCCAGATAGAACACTGGAAAAAAATTGACCTTCAGCAACTTGTCCTTCTCTAGAATAAATGAGTCAACATTTAAATCGTACCTAGTTACAGCTCTATCTCAATCGATCATCCCGTACACTCTCTGTTATCCTTCAACACAGATGTGGGGAAGTTTAGACGTGAGTGATTCTCTGTCCTCCTGAAAAGCATCAAAGACAGTATTCAGCTCGCGTATCACTGCTACCTCAGTAGTCATACACTATCATACGAAATCAATGAGAAAAAATTTGCTATCTCCCTGATACCGCTTGCTTCGCTGTCATCGTTTTCCTATATTCCTCTTGTTGCCGCATACTTGACTCCATGTACAAATTGCTCCCTGTGAACCAGAAGATAAGCAAGTACGTACTCATTTTCACCGCATTTCGGTGTATATTAGGTCAGTTTATACGTAAGCGTTAGTCAGTTTTCGGATTTCTTTCGATTTTATGTCAGATCGATCCATGGAGCCGCGACATAACCTACCGTTCTGTATTCTAAAATTGACTGTAAATGTAACCCAGGCGCATCCAGTCACCTCCACATTCGGAGAGTGCTTACTCTGTTTTCTGTATGTCTGTGAACATGCTCGCCTCGCACACAGTTAGATGAGTGATGTGGGAGTTAGCATATTTACAGAAGACTTATGTCCGTCGCGTGTATGGAGGGGGCGATCGAGGGTGTGTGACGTAAGCGGTCGGACGTCAGTGGGGCGGCGGCACGGCGGGTGTCCGTTTATAACGCGCGCGCCTGAGAGAGTCAGTTAACTTAGCGAGGGGTCTCGTAGCGAGCAAACGTGCTGTTATATACACTCCTGGAAATTGAAATAAGAACACTGTGAATTCATTGTCCCAGGAAGGGGAAACTTTATTGACACATTCCTGGGGTCAGATACATCACATGATCACACTAACAGAACCACAGGCACATAGACACAGGCAACAGAGCATGCACAAAGTCGGCACTAGTACAGTGCATATCCACCTTTCGCAGCAATGCAGGCTGCTATTCTCCCATGGAGACGATCGTAGAGATGCTGGATGTAGTCCTGTGGAACGGTTTGCCATGCCATTTCCACCTGGCGCCTCAGTTGGACCAGCGTTCGTGCTGGACGTGCAGACCGCGTGAGACGACGCTTCATCCAGTCCCAAACATGCTCAATGGGGGACAGATCCGGAGATCTTGCTGGCCAGGGTAGTTGACTTACACCTTCTAGAGCACGTTGGGTGGCACGGGATACATGCGGACGTGCATTGTCCTGTTGGAACATCAAGTTTCCTTGCCGGTCTAGGAATGGTAGAACGATGGGTTCGATGACGGTTTGGATGTACCGTGCACTATTCAGTGTCCCCTCGACGATCACCAGAGGCGTACGGCCAGTGTAGGAGATCGCTCCCCACACCATTATGCCGGGTGTTGGCCCTGTGTGCCTCTGTCGTATGCAGTCCTGATTGTGGCGCTCACCTGCACGGCGCCAAACACACATACGACCATCATTGGCACCAAGGCAGAAGCGACTCTCATCGCTGAAGACGACACGTCTCCATTCGTCCCTCCATTCACGCCTGTCGCGACACCACTGGAGGCGGGCTGCACGATGTTGGGGCGTGAGCGGAAGACGGCCTAACGGTGTGCGGGACCGTAGCCCAGCTTCATGGAGACGGTTGCGAATGGTCCTCGCCGATACCCCAGAAGTAACAGTGTCCCTAATTTGCTGGGAAGTGGCGGTGCGGTCCCCTACGGCACTGCGTAGGATCCTACGGTGTTGGCGTCCATCCGTGCGTCGCTGCGGTCCGGTCCCAGGTCGACAGGCACGTGCACCTTCCGCCGACCACTGGCGACAACATCGACGTACTGTGGAGACCTCACGCCCCACGTGTTGAGCAATTCGGCGGTACGTCCACCCGGCCTCCCGCATGCCCACTATACGCCCTCGCTCAAAGTCCGTCAACTGCACATACGGTTCACGTCCACGCTGTCGCGGCATGCTACCAGTGTTAAAGACTGCGATGGAGCTCCGTATGCCACGGCAAACTGGCTGACACTGACGGCGGCGGTGCACAAATGCTGCGCAGCTAACGCCATTCGACGGCCAACACCGCGGGTCATGGTGTGTCCGCTGTGCCGTGCGTGTGATCATTGCTTGTACAGCCCTCTCGAAGTGTCCGGAGCAAGTATGGTGGGTCTGACACACCGGTGTCAATGTGTTCTTTTTTCCATTTCCAGGAGTGTAGTCATGGCGGATTCCACTGTCAAGTAAATTTTGGCGCCAAAAGTGTAGCACGGTGTTCTCGGTCGCACAAAGACACGTGGTGGATGGTGAACGCTTGGCATCGACAGGTTTGAACGTGTCCAGCGAACAGTTTTGTCGTCAACTGGTCGGTGGGAGCTCCAAATAAAGACATAAATCCTTTTTTCCCACACAATATCAAAGGATGTGAATTAGGTTACTATAAGCGCACTTTATTATTTGACGCGATTTTCAAAGCTTAGCAGTGAAAGGATAAATGAGCGCGAAAGTTCGTAGGATGTGGGCTACTTCGTACGTATGATAGATAATGGTGTTGGAATCTGAAGTTGTGAGAGATTTTTTGTTATGGATGTAACGCAAATGGCTTTCTCCTCGCCGAAATCGGATATCTTGAATAAATAATAAATGTTGTTGTTGTTGTGGTCTTCAGTCCTGAAACTGGTTTGATGCAGCTCTCCATGCTACTCTATCCTGTGCAAGCTTCTTCATCTCCCAGTACCTACTGCAACCTACATCCATCTGAATCTGCTTAGTGTAGTCATCTGTTGGTCTCCCTCTACGATTTTTACCCTCCACGCTGCCCTCCAATACTAAATTGGTGATCCCTTGATGCCTCAGAACATGTCCTACCAACCGATCCCTTCTTCTGGTCAAGTTGTGCCACAAACTTCTCTTCTCCCCAATCCGATTCCATACTTCCTCATTAGTTATGTGATCTACCCATCTAATCTTCAGCATTCTTCTGTAGCACCACATTTCGAAAGCTTCTATTCTCTTCTTGTCTAAACTATTTATCGTCCATGATTCACTTCCATACATGGCTACACTCCATACAAATACTTTCAGAAATGACTTCCTGACACTTAAATCTCTACTCGATGTTAACAAACTTCTCTTCTTCAGAAACGCTTTTCTTGCCATTGCCAGTCTACATTTTATATCCTCTCTGCTTCGACCTTCATCAGTTATTTTGCTCCCCAAATAGCAAAACTCCTTTACTACTTGAAGTGTCTCGTTTCCTAATCTAATTCCCTCAGCATCACCCGACTTAATTCGACTATATTCCATTATCCTCGTTTTGCTTTTGTTGATGGTCATCTTATATCCTCCTTTCAAGACACTATCCATTTCGTTCAACTGCTCTTCCAAGTCCTTTGCTGTCTCTGACAGAATTACGATGTCGTCCGCGAACCTCAAAGTTTTTATTTCTTCTCCATGGACTTTAATACCTACTCCGAATTTTTCTTTTGTTTCCTTCACTACTTGCTCAATATACAGATTGAATAACATCGGGGATAGACTACAGCCCTGTCTCACTCCCTTCCCCACCACTGCTTCCCTTTCATGTCCCTCGACTCTTATAACTGCCATCTGGTTTCTGTACAAATTGTAAATAGCCTTTCGCTCCCTGTATTTTACCCCTGCCATCTTCAGAATTTGAAAGAGAGTATTCCAGTCAACATTGTCAAAAGCTTACTCTAAGTCTACAGATGCTAGAAACGTAAGTTTGCCCTTCCTTAATCTAGCTTCTAAGACAAGTCGTAGGGTCAGTATTGCCTCACGTGTTCCAACATTTCTACGGAATCCAAACTGATCTTCCCCGAGGTCGGCTTCTACTAGTTTTTCCATTCGTCTGTAAGGAACTCGTGTTAGTATTTTGCAGCTGTGACTTATTAAACTGATGACTTATTAAACTGATAGTTCGGTAATTTTCACATCTGTCAACACCTGCTTTCTTTGGGATTGGAATTATTATATTCTTCTTGAAGTCTGAGGGTATTTCGCCTGTCTCACACATCTTGCTCACCAGATGGTAGAGTTTTGTCAGGACTGGCTCTCCCAAGGCCGTCAGTAGTTCCAATGGAATGTTGTCGACTCCAGGGGCCTTGTTTCGACTCAGGTCTTTCAGTGCTCTGTCCAACTCATCACGCAGCATCGTATCTCCCATTTAATCTTCATCTACATCCTCTTCCATTTCCATAATATTGTCCTCAAGTACATTGCCCTTGTATAGACCCTCTATATACTCCTTCCACCTTTCTGCTTTCCCTTCTTTGCTTAGAACTGGGTTTCCTTCTGAGCTCTTGATGTTCATACAAGTGGTTCTCTTTTCTCCAAAGGTCTCTTTAATTTTCCTGTAGGCAGTATCTATCTTACCCCTAGTGAGATAAGCCTCTACATCCTTACATTTGTCCTGTAGCCATCCCTGCTTAGCCATTTTGCACTTCTTGTCGATGTCATTTTTGAGACGTTTGTATTCCTTTTTGCCTGCTTCATTTACTGCATTTTTATATTTTTTCCTTTCATCAATTAAATTCAAAATTTCTTCTGTTACCCAAGGATTTCTACTAGCCCTCGTTTTTTACCTACTTGATCCTCTGCTGCCTTCACTACTTCATCCCTCAAAGCTACCCATTCTTCTTCTATTGTATTTCTTTCCCCCATTCCTGTCAATTACTCCCTTATGCTCTCATTGAAACTCTGTACAACCTCTGGTTCTTTTAGTTTATCCAGGTCCCATCTCCTAAATTCCCACCTTTCTGCAGTTTCTTCAGTTTTAATCTACAGGTCATAACCAACAGATTGTGGTGAGAGTCCACATCTGCCCCTGGAAATGTCTTACAATTTAAAACCTGGTTCCTAAATCTCTGTCGTACCATTATATAATCTATCTGAAACCTGTCAATATCTCCAGGCTTCTTACATGTATGCAGCCTTTTTTTATGATTCTTGAAATAAGAAATGATAATAATAAATAGAAGTACAGTTTTGGAGTCATTATCGCGTTTGAATTTTAATTTGATGCAACTTTCTAGCGGAGGTAGAGCAATAATAATAATAAATGATGATTGATAATGATTAATAATCAATAATAATAAAGACAAGTACGGTTTTGCAGCCATTATCGTGCTGGAATTTGAATTTGGCGCGAATTTTCTAGTGGAGGTAGGCCAATAATAATAATAAATAATAATAATAACAACTGATAATAAAAATAGTAAATGGTAATGAATGTTAATAAATGATAATCAATCATAATGAATAATAATAAGGACAAGTACTCTTTTGCATGCATTATCTTGTTGGAATTTGAATTTGGCGCCAGTTTCCCACGAAAATTCAAAATTCCCGCCATTTTTTCTGGAGGGTAGGTTAGTGGACATAGCAGAATTGGCCTATTTTCCCTCCAAAAGCCGCCACCTTGGATGATATCATGCGCTGTTGCCAAGTGTACATACTGCCATCTTGCATTATGTCATCACCGCCATCTTCAATAAATTTGGTAACAATGCACAGTGAGCTGGCACAAAGGTTGCCTCACTACTCACAAGTAACAGGTAAGAAAGTCTGTCCCACAAACTGACATCCGGCGCAATGGTAAATTACGATGCATGAACGTTCACAAGCTTGCATTTAATATTCTGGATGTTAAACCTGTTATTAATGTTCCAGCATTTCACATTTGCAATGGCTTTTCTCACACTTGCATTATAATGTGATTTCACATTGTTAATCACACACATATCTTACCTAGACAAATGTATTCCCGAAATTTCATAATTCTATATTATTTATTATTTGGTGCTGCGACTTTTTTCCATCATTGTAACTGTCTCACAGCACGTTATTTTTCTACTTCTGCTCTTGCACAACACTGCAGTCGTGCTAACAAGACCTACATGTTGGCCTAGAGTGAACGTCATTGTTTAGCTGTCAGTGATACATGTATTGTACAATACTACTTTGCGTCAGTGAGCTTCATTAGCTTACTCATCAGTGCGTTGAACTTTTAGCGATGAAGGTAAGCTTCAGTTTCATGTACTTCTGTGATCCTATAAACACTTCCTTCATGATCCTCTATGAATAATAATATAAACAAGAGTTTTATACAGTAATCGTATTTTTTGTTTTTCCTCACAGAAGTTGTTGTAAACATTCAGTGTCCCATTTTGGAGTCTGAAAGTAAGCCTACAATGGAATAAGTAGGCCCGACGATGATGCGCAAATTACAGAGCGAGAAACTTTAGTTTCAGGATAGCTGGAGCAAAAAGTATCTTTCGTACAATCACTCCACTACGAAAGCCTACATTCTACATTTTCTGCATTCGGGAAAAACTGCATAAACTAGAAATTTCTTCCTTTTAACGAGAAGTGGCATGTCAGCAAACGATGTCCAGAAAACATGTTAAAGACTCAGAAACTGCAACAAAAATAAATTCTGAAATATGTCACCTGATAGAAACAGTGGCCAGCCATTTTCTGAAAAAATGTTTTGAGAAAGTGCTAAAAAGATTTGCCCAGAATCAGTAAAACAACTTGAGAAAATTCGGTTGAAAGAAACGATTGTGAAAAGTAGAATTACTACGGTGTTGACACATATAAAGGACCAGTTAATAACTTGCCCAAGAAAATTTGTTCACTTTCATTGGCTGTTGATCAATCAGCTGACATCACTTGCAGACTCCAGCTGAAAATATTTGCACGTTGGGTAATGCATGTGTTTCAAGTATGTGAAGAGTTCAAAATGGTTCAAATGGCTCTGAGCACTATGGGACTTAACTTCTTAGCTCGTCAGTCCCCTAGAACGTAGAACTACTTACACCTATCTAACCTAAGGCCACCTCACACATCCATGCCCGAGGCAGGATTCGAACCTGTGACCATAGCGATGGAGCAGTTCCAGACTGTAGCGCCTAGAACCGCTCGGCCACTCCGATAGGCTGTGACGAGTTGACTGGAACGTGTTCACTGATACAAACTGTGGGTAGTGATGTCTTCACTGCACTCTTGCGACTGTGTTCGAACGTTCATTTAGATCTGACTAAGTTAGCAGCTCACGACTGGGGGAGTGCCTTCCACAGTAATGGTTAATTCTGGATTGCTATCATTACTGCAACAGCACAACTGCATTTAGGAGTCCACAGTGATGATTTAATGTAATCACATGGTGTAATCCACCATGGGACTCTGTGCCCAAAGAAAATAGGTTTTGAATTCGTCATGAATGTGTGGTTTTAACAATCAATTTAATAATATCTCATGGTCGTAATCAAGGACAGTTTAAAACTATTCTTGAACACATTGACAGTGAATATGGCTTTCATTTATATTTACACAGAACTAAAGGGGCTAATTCAAAGTAAAACGCTGGTTTGGTTTCAGTGTATAACTGATGAAACTAAAATTTCCTGTTCAAAAAGCACAAAAATAGTTCTGAGGTAAAAAATACAGATTGCTCATGTGATAGCCTTTTTAGATTGACATTACTAATCATTTAAATACATAAATGCTTGGCTCCAAAGCAAATACCAATTGAGTGCATAACATCATGGCAATATCTTTTCCCTGCAATTTAAATCTGCTTCAAAGCAGTAGATATTATGAAAAAGTTGGTAACTTACCTTCAGCCATTAATGGTTGCTTAAGCGATTTCCACGCAGTAAAGCCATTACTAGATTTATTACGTAACCCATCTGCCATTTTCCCTAAAAATTCACCAGAAGCATTGCATTTAGAACTCGCTCACATGCAGAATGATGACACACTATGAATTACATCCAGTGAAGCAAATCTGATGAATTTCGTAATGTCAATAAAATCATTTTTAAGTTATTTGTAGATAATGCATAATATAGAATTGTCTCTTTTGGTAAACTTTTATATGTGATAGTAATTTTTCCCTAATGAACTTCAATGAATAAAAAATAGGAACCTTTCGATAAATGACCATTTAGAGACAATTTTCTAACTCAGTCAATCATCAAAGAAGTTGTGGCATAAGCTGCCTGGAAATTTCATTGCAGATTAAACCCGAGTGCACACAGAGACTCGAAACTGGAAGTGTCTCTTTTGCCAACAAGTTCTCTACCAACTGGGCTATCCAAGCACGATTCACCACCTCTCTCCACAGCTTCACTTCTGTCCTGTCCCCCCTCTCGTGTATTACACATTTCACAGTTCCCTAGCATACCTAGGAGTCCTGGAAGAAAGAATTTGTAGGCAACATCCTTTCTTCCAGCAGTACTAGCCCTGTAAGGAGAACTTCTGTAAGTCTATGGGAGGTAGGAGAGGAAATATTTCCGGGAGCACAGCTGTGAGAGTGAGCTGTGAGCTGTGCTGGGACAGCAGAGAAAATAGGCTTATATCCAGACTGTTTTGAGACTACCTATGAAAGTGGAAATGAGACAGAGCATTGGAGCATTGTTTGGTGCAAACGTTTATTTGACATAAATTTTCTTGTGTATACAGTTCATTTAACAAAAATTTGAGTAATTTAATCCACAATGAATATGAACAAACAACTCATATTATTAGTATAAATATCAACTACATCTTTTCTGGCAATATAGAAGAAACATATGTAGTGGGAAACTGGCCCAATTCTATCATTAAATTTCTGTAATTTTTATTTTAAAGCATTTCAGCAAAAAAGCTAAAATTATATATTCTTCTTGATATAAGATGTACACTGGTATTGTTTTCTTTTCTTATTTGCTTCATTTTTAATTATTTAATTCCTTGATTCATGAAAATAGTGTGAAAGAAGTTATGTTGATTTTCTCATGTGCAACTGAATAAAACAAATTTTATCATGCCACAGATGTTTCGCCTTTATTTTTTGAAAAGCATCATCGGGGGTCCTAAATCAATTTAAAAATTTATGTATCTAAAATTTTGCTTTACATTCTAGACACTGTAATTCGTGATTAGGTGATGTGTTTTAAAAAAACGAGGGTGGGGAGTGTATGACATAATGTCGTTATGGCTCATCTTGTTGATTCTAGGGTGATTCCACTTTGACTGCTAGAAGGTCAAGATCTGTAATTTATCAATATTTTAAGACCTAACAAATGCGTTTTTCAGGAAATTCTTAATGATCAAACAATCCCAGATCAGAACAATGGTATGATAGAAGAAATTTTTGACTTGGTGTTCACGAACCTCATTTTTATTAAACTTCTTGTAAATTCACATATACTTCTTCTTAATTGTCACATCACCAAGAAAACAGTTTTGTATCAATCTTCATATATTTAATTTCAACTTTAACCAAACACAAGACTTGACTGTTTTTTTTACAAAGCGAAATAACAACTTCTGCCAAAGTGAAACAAAGACTGTTCTGTGCGCATTCGCGCCAAAACGGTTACAAGTAGGTCAAAGATTATGATGGTCTCACAGAAATGAATACACACAAGAACCATACAACTGTAATATATCGATACATCGGAGTACCTGTACATTAATAAAACCAAATGTGAATATTGTCACAAAAATATGTCTGTTACTTCGCAGAAGAGTAGTACGATATTACTGGTATCGTAACTGGGGTTTGAGTGCCGTAATGGTCACGTAAATAGATAACCATTACAAGCGGAATGATAGTGTGCACATTAATAAATTAAGACAAGAAATGAAAACATTAGAGAAAAACTATAGATGTTTAATTTGGATGTGCAAACTATAAAGAGAGCCTGATGGTAATGAAAGTTGAAGTTCTGAGTTTCACGCTATGTCACAATAACTAGAGAACTGGAAGATGACAGAAATGATTATTTCACCAAGACGTTTAATGCATAACCAATAAAATACTAATTTAAATTCAGATGAGACTCCATTTTCTGGTTAAAGGATATCTGTTGACGCATCGGAAATTTTCATTTATGTTACTAGTGAGTCAGGCCTCTAATATAAACATAATTTCTTTGGCTGTCGTCAGATGCAGAGTGAATTAAAAGCTAGAAATAGTGAACCTGTCTATCCATTTATCCCCATCAGCGAACTGTAAAATTTTATGTGCGGAGGTCGATACCTGTAATTATGGAGATAGTGTTTGCCAGACTGTGTTCTCGGTAATTTGGAGCAAAAATTTTATTTGACACAGACTGTTTCATGGAGCTGTGCTCCTCTGCTACGTTTCATATTATTTTTAGCACATTTTACTGGTGCAAATGAAAGCAAATTATTTCTTTTTAAACGAGTATATGGGATGGAATACAATTCAGCGTACTCTCTAAGTCAGTTATTTTGTCCTTCTTGTTTTTGCTATGAGCAATGTACACTTTCCATCATTGAAAACAGCCTTTTACTGGCGGGTTTTCCGAACACAATAAACTCTAGAAATTCAACTGATGACAATATTGCCAGTGCATCTGGTTCAATATCTTACTTGAAGATATTTAGAACTATTACAACACACAATGACGGAAAAAATCTAAGCACCAAGAAAGAGTTGTGAGACACAAATGAAAGTTGGCCTGCGTGTTTCTACACCTGAAAGATGATGTCAATCAGCTTTTGCGAGAGTCGCATAAGAGTGGCACTAATAGTACCACAATGAGGATGCAAAACAGCTTCGCTTTAAATACACGCTGTAACGGTCGCGAGCATTAGTTAACTTTGGGACTGGGCTTGGTAAGTTGATGTGAGTCAAGAATGCCTTTAGGGCAACGAAGACGCCACAATAGCACCTCATGGAGTTTGAACTAGTTGGTGTAATAGGGCTACGAGAAGCAGGAAGTTTCTTTTGTGATATTGCAGAAAGACTTGGCTGGAATGTAGCCAGTGTACATGGCTGCTGGCACAGGTGCTCAGGAGAATGTACGATGGCAAGAAGACGGAACTCCTGATAGCCACGTGGCACTAGTGTGGCTGTAGATCATCATGTTCGGCATTTGGTTCTGGTTCATCGTACTGAATCTGCAGCAACGGTTTGAGCAGACTTAGCCCCATAACGACAATAGTCGGTTACTTCAAAGGGCAGCTCCGAGACAAATGCTCCTTAGCACATTTGGGACTTCAGTAGTGTCAAGCGAGAGCTCTTTAGATGGCAGGGCGAAGATCTATTGTATTTTCTGATGAAATGTGGATCTGCCTCGGTGCCAGTGATGGCATTGTGTTGGTCAGAACGAGCCAGTTTATGGTCTTTCTGCATGTTAGAGACAATGTACCAACATCTGGAGTTATGTTTTGTTGTCCAATTTCGAATGAAAGTAGGACACTCTCGTGCTTATACCACGCAACCTGACTGCAAAACTGTACGTAAATCTGGTAATTCGACCTGTTGTGCTGTCATTCACGAACAGCACTCCATGGCGTGTTTTCCAACAGGACAGCGTTCGCCCACGTACCGCTGCTGCAAGCCAAAATGCTCTACCAAATGTCGATCTGTTAGCTTCGCCTGCTCGCTAATCATATCTGTCTCAAATCGAGGCACATGTGGGACATCATTGGACGACAACTCCAGCATTATCCACAACCAGATTTAACCGTCCCTGCAGTGACCGATCAAGTGCAACAGGCATGGAACTCCATCTCTCAGACTGACATACGGCACCTGTACAACGTAATTCGTGCACATTTGCTTGTTTGCATTCAACAGTTTGCCGATTACTTCGGTTGTTAATGTACCAGAATTCACATTAATTAGTGGTCTCGCAATGTTTAACACTTAAATATGTTACTTAAACAAATGTATTCCTCAATCTCCACTACATTAAGTTCAAAAATTTTTGGTGCTGCGATTTTTTTTCCGTCAGTGTATATTCTCAAATGTTAAGTGGCAGCCAATATATTTACTTGGAGATGGATTGTCCAATAACTATGAGGTATGTGATCACAAGGGAAGGTGTCGAAACCAACAGACGGCGGTCTATTTCTAGGAACCCCGGCGCTGTGAAGTGCAGTGCTGGGCCTTGAAGCGCCACACCCAGGAAGGCGTCGAATTCTGATGTTTGGAGTCCAGCTGGCAACGCAACCTTCTCAGGAGCACCTCAGTGCGACCTGCCTCATGTTTAGCTGCTGCACAAGACAGTGCCACAGCCAGTAGCCTGGGACAGTGGTACGCAACCCACAGCAGGGAAGAACTCGCAGACCTTTAGTACGGCAGCATATCCGTGAGCTGCGCCTTTACAGAGATGACGATCAGCTCATAGGCGCTGCAAGTGGCGCCAGATACGCGCTGTGTGATCTCGACAGCCAGCAGCAGTCCAAAGTGTGTCTCGTTCTAGTGCCACATACGACTCCCTGAGGTGGCGAAATCTTCCTGCCAGTGCAGCCAACTGAGCCACTACATGTAGAACTAGGAGGCCAGTACGGCGCATCTCCTCCAGGAGCACGTATTGAGTCCACGGAATCTCATCCACGGCTCCAGGAGCAGCAAAACTAATTGCAGCACCACCATTGAGTCTATGTATCCTCGGAGCATCAAGTGCAAGATCAGAAATATGCTTCCAGTGCTTAAATGAGAAAAGACTGCAGTACCACTGAATACTGCAAGACTAATGGCGAATACTAACACACCAAGTAATTTACCATATTGCATGTTATTCATTGGAACATGATTATCTACAAATTCAATCTCCTCAATAAAGGATTGTACTGGTGCAAGTCTGTTTATGGTACATTTTCCCAACATTATCAACAATTTACAGCCCGTAGAAGTCAGTAAAACGAAACAAAGATCTAACGGCATAGCAGGCAGAGTGACGAACAGATTCATATGTTGAAACGAGTTAATCACAAATGTTAATGCAATTATGAGGAACCAGAAAGCAGTCGGCGACATTACAGTTATTCATAAACAATTATTATTTTTCTTGCAGAAAATGGTTGCAATGTTGTCAACATCCATTGTCGCTAATCCCACTATTAACCGAAGTCTGCCAGGTACTTAAATGTGATTTTCAGAGTATGCATGTAGATGTACAGTGCTCTTGAGATGAAAACGAAATTTGGCGCTGTCTTGTGGCGTAAAATATGCATTGTAATCTGTTTATAATTAAACACTTGTTCACAATTGTGGCGATAAGGTTCTGATTTTGAACACTTAACTCATCTAGTGTTAACAGTGACGTTCACTAACATGGCATGAAACCCACAACGTTTTATGCACAGTGGAAGGGTGTTAAAAGACCGTTTCACATTTATAGATTGCCGCAACATGAATATTAGCTTGGTTTTTAGAAAAAGGCACAATCAGTTAGATTTAATTTGTTTGACAGCGTTACTGCTTTTTACGAGTTTTTCTAGTTTCCTTGTTATCAGACGAATGCTGTCTCCCTTTTACAATCATCAGATGAATTTATCCTACTTCGTTAATCGAAATCATATGATACTAGTAGATTCTTATCGCATGCAACAAGAAGAAACTTTATGTTAGTAATATACGGTAGTATTGAACCTATAGGCCATGAAAATATTGAATTACTTTAGTACGTTTGTGATGCTAAGCGTTAAGAACACAATGTAAGACGTCAGAAGCCACAAGAGATCTACGTTTAATCTCCCAAATGTCAGCAGAGGCTATTGCTCGCCATACAATCAAACATCGATTCCTTTTACAGGTAATTTAATCGGCTGTAGTGCCAGTCGCTACGATAAATGGTATTAATTCTTTCACAATGTGGGTGCTGAGGGAAGTGGAAAGCATTCATTCTAATTTTTTAATATGCGTTTAGATGTTTGTCACAATTTTATTATTACAGCTTAAATGCAATATATTCCGTAATATTTTATTTATTCCATATTGATGAGGACAATTTCACATAGGATTTATGGATGAACATGCTGATATCCTTCTCTCTCAGTTATTTTCGGGACTATAGTCTGCAGTTTGTGGTCTAGTGGTCTAGTGGTTGCAGTGTCAGGTTCGGTTCCTAGTCGAGACGAGACTTTCTTTGTGCGGCGACTGGGTGTTCGGGTTGCCCTAGTCATTTCATCTCTTTTTCATCGAACGCGAGTGCCGAATCGGCGCCAAATAGAAAGACTTGCGCAAGAAGCCCGAACAACCCCCCACCCCAGCCAATAATGGCATGCTGTCATTCCATTTGTTTTCTAAGTATGTACTGCATAATATTGTCTTATATTGTGTTCAACATCCTTGAATTTCGCCTCTTTATCGGTGCACTGAATCGAAAATTTACCTAATCTAAGTCACTGATTAAGTTTGTTTCCGAAAGTATGCGACGACCAGGAAGTAAATGTTGATTTGCTGATATAAATGGACACAAACCCTATATCCTTCGTCTCGTATTATTGATTGAAGAATTATGTAATAAAAGAAAGTACGATGATGCGTTGAATTTTTATTGAGTACAAACCTCAGCCATTGCAATGGGTTATAGTATTTACATACTTACGACATTTTAACGTTATCCAGTTAGTTGGGAAAAGACTATATCATCTGCTACTAAAGTTACAACTTATTTATGAGCCAAGAAAAACGTCTAATGACCTAAAAATATAAGTAAACTTAGTATGATACTTGAGATCCTTGTAAGATATGGTATCTTCGTATTTGCGTGAAATTTTGCTGTTACAGTGAGTACCTCGTACAGTCAGTACCTCATGAACGTGTACGGCGTTATCTGTATGAAATAAAAAACGCTATTATAAATATATGTTTACATGAAAATACGTGTTTTTACTAATTGGAAAATTACCTAATATTTCATTCGCCGCTATTATTTATTATAGCTTGGCACCTTAACCCTCTCTCCGGTAAGTCATCCACGTTTCCAACCTCTAAATATAGTTTGCCCTACTTCGCAACGAATATCCTTGACTTTCTAAGAATTTTAGCAGCAGCTCCACAAAAGAGCTTTGGTCCCTTTGGATGATGTACAAGGAACATTGCCTCGTGACGCTTCAGATATTTTGTACTCATTTTAATATGCGATCGTCAAAAAAAAAAAAAAAAAAAAAAAAAAAAAAAACATTCAACTCTCATACTGTTTATCTATACAGTGTGCAAAAGTGCACTGATTACAGATTCGAGTCCACTACCAGAGATGTTGTTGCGGACGTTACTTTTAAAATTGTGGCTTATACTTTCTTGTGGAACTTGTAACCTCCCCCTTACTAATCAACCTATCCTGCTTTCGATATAAAATATGACCGTGGATCGCATGTAGAGCTAATGGAATTTTTCTAATTGGATAAGGTTTTCTTTCTCGAAGAAGTAATACCGATAAGTAGGGGGAAATAGTGCAACCGATCTTTCTGATAGAAAAGTCTACTAAAAGAAAAAGGTAATTAAACGAACAGGGCTACAATTTGGAAAATAAAAGTTATTTTGTGCATTCACTCACAAACAACACTGGACAGACAAGGGGTACCACTGATCATGAATCCAAAAGTTGCACTAATGAACGAAAAGTAAATAATGACGGTCGACAGCCCACTAGGGCGATTTACAGCCAAAATCCTATGCAAGATGATGGGAAAGAAATAACATTTATTATTAAACACTGACGTGGAAACTGAAGGTTGTCACGTATTTTGACACTAATTTTAAGTGAGTATGTAATGATAAAGAAAACTGAGAAGTCACTTTTACGTTAAGTTTGTCATTAAATTTTGAAAAAGGCAATCGAGTAATGATTTGAAAATATCTACTTAAACAGCATATTACTATTGAACTTCGTTACGTCAACAATGAGTTTCAGAGACCTCAACTCAATGTCACCAAAGAAATTTAGAGGAAGACAAGCACTTTTTACTTTGCAGTTACTTAATTTTCAAACTGGATTTCATATTATTGTCTGAATAACTGAGCCTTTATTACTGACGTGAACAGAATTAAATACTACACTCCTGGAAATTGAAATAAGAACACCGTGAATTCATTGTCCCAGGAAGGGGAAACTTTATTGACACATTCCTGGGGTCAGATACATCACATGATCACACTGACAGAACTACAGGCACATAGACACAGGCAACAGAGCATGCACAATGTCGGCACTAGTACAGTGTATATCCACCTTTCGCAGCAATGCAGGCTGCTATTCTCCCATGGAGACGATCGTAGAGATGCTGGATGTAGTCCTGTGGAACGGCTTGCCATGCCATTTCCACCTGGCGTCTCAGTTGGACCAGCGTTCGTGCTGGACGTGCAGAACGCGTGAGACGACGCTTCATCCAGTCACAAACATGCTCAATGGGGGACAGATCCGGAGATCTTGCTGGCCAGGGTAGTTGACTTACACCTTCTAGAGCACGTTGGGTGGCACGGGATACATGCGGACGTGCATTGTCCTGTTGGAACAGCAAGTTCCCTTGCCGGTCTAGGAATGGTAGAACGATGGGTTCGATGACGGTTTGGATGTACCGTGCACTATTCAGTGTCCCCTCGACAATCACCAGACGTGTACGGCCAGTGTAGGAGATCGCTCCCCACACCATGATGCCGGGTGTTGGCCCTGTGTGCCTCGGTCGTATGCAGTCCTGATTGTGGCGCTCACCTGCACGGCGCCAAACACGCATACGACCATCATTGGCACCAAGGCAGAAGCAACTCTCATCGCTGAAGACGACACGTCTCCATTCGTCCCTCCATTCACGCCTGTCGCGACACCACTGGAGGCGGGCTGCACGATGCTGGCGCGTGAGCGGAAGACGGCCTAACGGTGTGCGGGACCGTAGCCCAGCTTCATGGACACGGTTGCGAATGGTCCTCGCCGATACCCCAGGAGCAACAGTGTTCCTAATTTGCTGGGAAGTGGCGGTGCGGTCCCCTACGGCACTGCGTAGGATCCTACGGTCTTGGCGTGCATCCGTGCGTCTCTGCGGTCCGGTCCCAGGTCGACGGGCACGTGCACCTTCCGCCGACCACTGGCGACAACATAGATGTACTGTGGAGACCTCACGCCCCACGTGTTGAGCAATTCGGCGGTACGTCCATCTGGCCTCCCGCATGCCCACTATACGCCCTCGCTCAAAGTCCGTCAACTGCACATACGGTTCACGTCCACGCTGTCGCGGCATGCTACCAGTGTTAAAGACTGCGATGGAGCTCCGTATGCCACGGCAAACTGGCTGACACTGACGGCGGCGGTGCACAAATGCTGCGCAGCTAGCGCCATTCGACGGCCGACACCGCGGTTGCTGTTGTGTCCGCTGTGCCGTGCGTGTGATCATTGCTTGTACAGCCCTCTCGCAGTGTCCGGAGCAAGTATGGTGGATCTGACACATCGGTGTCAATGTGTTTTTTTTTCCATTTCCAGGAGTGTAGAATACGTACCAAACCAAACAGCCATGTGCTCCAAGCTATATGTAAAATAAATAAAACTTCCGCTCTCTTAATTTGTGCATTTCTTTTAGATTTGGGTTTTTTCCAATGATAGATTCTCAAACTTCGGTTAGCACATAAGGAAAAAGAGAACAAGAACCCTGCTTGGTAACAATGCCTGGGGTCAATGAGGACACAATCGCCCTGGATTTAACTGATTATTACTTAAATAAAGTTCATTAATCAAATCACATTCAGTTGTGCTGCTGAGTTAGCCGTTAATACTTTCTACCAATGAACAGTCTTAGTTCAGCGCTGTGCATGCGATGAAACTTGGTGCTGACGACGAATCTGTGTTGCAGGAACTGCTGCTGTTGTTGAAGACGGTTGCATCTTGTAGGGCCACTGCTAATTACGGGGACGGGCAATCGTAATTAATACAGCCTCTTCCGCCCGTCCACTGCCCTTCCTCCCGCTACCAGTCATCTGGCCGGCGCGCGTACCTGATGCCGCCGACATGGTACTCTCTATTGCGAGAGCGTTAACACCACAGTTCTACATCTACATCTATATCGATACGCCGCAGGCCACCTGACGGTGTGTGGCGCAGGGTACCCTGAGTACCTCTATCGGTTCTCCCTTCTATTCCAGTCTCGTATTGTACGTGGAAAGAAGGATTGTCGGTATGCTTCTGTGTGAGCTCTAATCTCTCTGATTGGAGCAATATCTTCTCTATCTCTTCTATCAACCCTGTCTGGTACGGATCCCACACTGCTGAGCAGTATTCAAGCAGTGAGCGAACAAGCGTACACTGTATCCTACTTCCTTTTTTTCGGATTGCATTTCCTTAGGATTCTTCCAATGAATCTCAGTCTGGCATCTGCTTTACCGACGATCAACTTTATATGATCATTTCATTTTAAATCACTCCTAATGCGTACTCCCAGATAATGAATGGAATTAACTGCTTCCAGTTGCTGACCTGCTATTTTGTAGCTAAATAACAAGAGATCTATCTTTCTATGTATTCGCAGCACATTACACTTGTCTACATTGAGATTCAATTGCTATTCCCTGCACCATGCGTCAATTCGCTGCAGATCCTCTTGCATTTCAGTACAATTTTCCATTGTTACCACCTCTCGATACACCACAGCATCATCTGCAAAAAGCCTCAGTGAACTTCCGATATCATCCACAAGGTCATTTATGTATATTGTGAATAGCAACGATCCTATGACACTCCCCTGCGGCACACCTGAAATCACTCTTACTTCGGAAGACTTCTCTCCATTTAGAATGACATGCTGCGTTCTGTTATCTAGGAACTCCTCAATCCAGTCACACAATTGTTCTGATAGTCCATATGCTCTTACTTGGTTCATTAAACGACTGTGGGGATCCGTATCGAACGCCTTGCGGAAGTCAAGAAACACGGCATCTACCTGGGAACCCGTGTCTATGGCCCTCTGAGTCTCGTAGACGAATAGCGCGAGCTGTGTTTCACACGATCGTCTTCTTCGAAACCCATGCTAATTCCTACAGAGCATATTTCTAGTTTCCAGAAAAGTCATTATACTATAATATAATACGTGTTCCAAAATTCTACAACTGATCGACGTTAGAGATATAGGTATATAGTTCTGAACATCTGTTCGACGTCCCTTCTTGAAAACGGGGATGACCTGGCCCTTTTCCAATCCTTTGGAACGCTTCGCTCTTCTAGAGACCTACGGTACAGAGCTGCAAGAAGGGGGGCAAGTTCCTTCGCGTACTCTGTGTAAAATCGAACTGGTATCCCATCAGGTCCAGCGGCCTTTCCTCTTTTGAACGATTTTAATTGTTTCTCTATCCCTCTGTCATCTATTTCGATATCTACTATTTTGTCATCTGTGCGACAATCTAGAGAAGGTACTACAGTGCAGTCTTCCTCTGTGAAACAGCTTTGGAAAAAGACATTTAGTATTTCGGCCTTTAGTCTGTCATCCTCTGTTTCAGTACCATTTTGGTCACAGAGTGTCTGAACATTTTGTTTTGATCCAACTACCGCATTGACATAAGACCAAAATTTGTTAGGATTTTCTGCCCAGTCAGTACATAGAACTTTACTTTCGAATTCATTGAACGCCTCTCGCATAGCCTCCTCACACTACATTTCGCTTCGCGTAATTTTTGTTTGTCTGCAAGGCTTTGGCTATGTTTATGTTTGCTGTGAAGCTCCCTTTGCTTCCGCAGCAGTTTTCTAACTCGGTTGTTGTACCACGGTGGCTCTTTTCCATTTCTTACGATCTTGCTTGGCACATGCTCATCTAACGCATATTGTAAGATGGATTTGAACTTTGTCCACTGATCCTCAACACTATCTGTACTTGAGACAAAACTTTTGTGTTGAGCCGTCAGGTACTCTGTAATCTGCTTTTTGTCACTTTTGCTAAACAGAAAAATCTTCCTACCTTTTTTTAATATTTCTATTTACGGCTGAAATCATCGATGCAGTAACCGCTTTATGATGGCTGATTCCCTGCTCTGCATTAACTGTTTCAAATAATTCGGGTCTGCTTGTCACCAGAAGGTCTAATATGTTATAGCCACGAGTCGGTTCTCTGTTTAACTGCCCAAGGTAGTTTTTAGATAAAGCACTTACAAAAAATTTCACTGTATTCTTTGTCCCTGTCACCCCTTATGAACGTTTGAGTCTCCCAGTCTATATCTGGCAAATTAAAATCTCCACCCAGAACTATAACATGGTGAGGAAATCTACTCGAAATGTTTTCCAAATTATCCTTCAGGTGCTCAGCCACAACAGCTGCTGAGCCTGGGGGCCTATAGAGACATCCAGTTACCATGTCTGAGCCTGATTTAACCGTGACCTTCACCCAAATCATTTCACATTTCGGATCTCCGTCAATTTCCTTTGATACTATTGCACTCCTTATCGCTATAAACACGCCTCCCCCTTCACTGTCCAGCCTGTCTCTGCGGTATACATTCCAATCTGAGTTAAGGATTTCATTACTATTTACGTCTGGTTTCAGCCAACTTTCTGTCCCTAGTACTATATGGGCGTTGTGACCGTTTATTAATGAGAGCAGTTCTGGGACCTTTCTATAGACGCTCCTGCAGTTTACTATTAGCACATTAATTTTGTTATTCCCTGTTGCATTTTGCCTACTCCTACCTTACCGTGTCTCCGGAGGTGTCTTGTCGGGCCTAGGGAGGGAATTCTCCATCCTAAAAAAACCCCATGTGCACTCCACACGTACTCCGCACACTACAAGCGCTGGCACCCCCTACCCAAAGATTTTATAACGCACAAGCACTGCTATTATCGTTGCTAGTCGATGCAAATTACAATTCCTTTGGCTTTTTCCCAGAGCTTGTAAGTTTGATCGTAAAAGACAGATAAATACACTCCTGGAAATTGAAATAAGAACACCGTGAATTCATTGTCCCAGGAAGGGGAAACTTTATTGACACATTCCTGGGGTCAGATACATCACATGATCACACTGACAGAACCACAGGCACATAGACACAGGCAACAGAGCATGCACAATGTCGGCACTAGTACAGTGTATATCCACCTTTCGCAGAAATGCAGGTTGCTATTCTCCCATGGAGACGATCGTAGAGATGCTGGATGTAGTAGTCCTGTGGAACGGTTTGCCATGCCATTTCCACCTGGCGCCTCAGTTGGACCAGCGTTCGTGCTGGACGTGCAGACCGCGTGAGACGACGCTTCATCCAGTCCCAAACATGCTCAATGGGGGACAGATCCGGAGATCTTGCTGGCCAGGGTAGTTGACTTACACCTTCTAGAGCACGTTGGGTGGCACGGGATACATGCGGACGTGCATTGTCCTGTTGGGACAGCAAGTTCCCTTGCCGGTCTAGGAATGGTAGAACGATGGGTTCGATGACGATTTGGATGTACCGTGCACTATTCAGTGTCCCCTCGACGATCACCAGAGGTGTATGGCCAGTGTAGGAGATAGCTCCCCACACCATGATGCCGGGTGTTGGCCCTGTGTGCCTTGGTCGTATGCAGTCCTGATTGTGGCGCTCACCTGCACGGCGCCAAACACGCATACGACCATCATTGGCACCAAGGCAGAAGCAACTCTCATCGCTGAAGACGACACGTCTCCATTCGTCCCTCCATTCACGCCTGTCGCGACACCACTGGAGGTGGGCTGCACGATGTTGGGGCGTGAGCGGAAGACGGCCTAACGGTGTGCGGGACCGTAGCCCAGCTTCATGGACACGGTTGCGAATGGTCCTCGCCGATACCCCAGGAGCAACAGTGTCCCTAATTTGCTGGGAAGTGGCGGTGCGGTCCCCTACGGCACTGCGTAGGATCCTACGGTCTTGGCGTACATCCGTGCGTCGCTGCGGTCCGGTCCCAGGTCGACGGGCACGTGCACCTTCCGCCGACCACTGGCGACAACATCGATGTACTGTGGAGACCTCACGCCCCACGTGTTGAGCAATTCGGCGGTACGTCCATCTGGCCTCCCGCATGCCCACTATACGCCCTCGCTCAAAGTCCGTCAACTGCACATACTGTTGACGTCCACGCTGTCGCGGCATGCTGCCAGTGTTAAAGACTGCGATGGAGCTCCGTATGCCACGGCAAACTGGCTGACACTGACGGCGGCGGTGCACAAATGCTGCGCAGCTAGCGCCATTCGACGGCCAACACCGCGGTTCCTGGTGTGTCCGCTGTGCCGTGCGTGTGATCATTGATTGTACAGCCCTCTCGCAGTGTCCGGAGCAAGTATGGTGGGTCTGACACACCAGTGTCAATGTGTTCTTTTTTCCATTTCCGGGAGTGTACAATAAAACGTCAACATACTTCTACCTAAATGTACACATACAGTGAAGAAATGTCCTTACTTATTAAAAGAATGCATTTATTACAAATATTTAGATACTATTCAAAAAAATTATATATCGGTAGCAGGTGCCATGCATCCTGCATTTTCGGTGTTACAAACTGACTGTATGTATGAAAACTTTACTGGCTGGGATAAATGATAATGTTAAATACGCTATACGCTGCAAACCTTACTTTTCTCGAAGTCGTTACAGGTGCTCATTATTATGTTCTTCTACATTTTCTCGATGACGAGACAGCTTATTGATCGTTATGATGATTACTTATAAATATATACAGCTGCAGACGGGCTAGCTTCGTTGAATATATCGAATCCGGGAAACGTCAGGTGTTAACAGTTGGCAACTTTGGCTTTACTTTTACGGAAAAAAATATCGCCAGTTTTTGCACTGATAGCGTGGATTACATTCCAAACCTCTTCGCAGTGCCCCATGGGGTGCGAGTATGTGACGCTGTGGATGGCGATATGTACGTCAGATGGGGACGTTAAGCTCACCAGGCCCCTTGATACTAGTCGAGGGGCGTAGGCCATGTGCCGGTAACGGATTTTGCGCTCTCTCTTCGTGTACATAGAACACAAACATGACACCTCAGTATACGAACACCCGATACAGTTACCTACACTTACCACGTACACTGCAACAAACTCTGTTAGCGAAGGAAAGTGTAGTGTGCATGACAGAAAGACAAAGCCTTTCCAATTAGGCAGCTGACCTCCAACCTTGGGTTTCTGACCAGTCACAGAAATTTCTGGATTTGGAAGATGTCAACAGTGACAACTGATTTCTATTGGTACATGATTGGAGAGTTTAAAAAGTATCGACAAACACTTAGCGAGATAAGAGACATACAGGTGCTTTAGTCGATGAACATTCTGTCTGGGAGGAGGGACAACGACATTTGTGTCAACATGGGAAGGAAAGAAGATAAAATTTCAAGTCTGCCGTTGGTCTGCTGGCGATGCTATAAAATCCTGGAGTAATTTCACTTTACGTTATAATTTGTACAAGTTACTACATTCTCTTCTGTTGTTCTAAGTGATGTCCCACAGCTTCTACAGTGTCATGGCATTGTTGCACACAGGCCTTTTGCACCCTTTCTAAAACATCATTGTTGTCTCAACAATGTCACAAGCATCGAGTATTCCTGCCAGGAGATCCTCTTCTCTCTTGACAGGTGTCTTGTGTAGAAGACATTTCACATGATTCAGCAAGAAAAAATCTAGTAAAATCAGTCAGGTGAACAAGGTAAATACAAAACACCAGCTCTTCCAGTCGATCTTTCAGCGATTCCCACCTTTACCAGGATCAGAAGCGTTCTAGAAGCGTGAACATGTTTACCTTCCATGACCACAGGGAGCTGCTACCACTTCGCTGACTTAAGGCCAGTTCAGACTGGCCGTCAGGTCACGTCATGTCACCTCACGTGAAGACATTCAGCAATACCTTTCAGATGACGGCATCCACACTGGTGGTCACGTCACGTCACTCCACGGCCCCGTGAACATATCTCGGGAAGAAAGTTTTGACGACTGATGTCATCATTCGTTGTTGATCACGTGCCCCCCCCCCCCCCCCAAGCTAATTTCCTCTCTATACACAACCATGCACTGATCACCGTACTTGACTTGGTCGTGATTTTTGTGGTTGATGTCACTTGTTATTCTAGATCTTTGTTATTTCGTTATTTTTATTAGATATTAGAGACTGTATCGTTTCATTACTTCTTTTGTTAAAATTCATAATTTTATACTAATTGATGAAAGATTACATGAAGCAGTGAGGCAACAGTCTGAACTGTACGACATGAGCGTACTAAATTATTTGTCCCCTATCAAGTTTATAAAGTGGAATTTCACGCAAACCAGTATTTATTTAATATTTTACAACTAAAAGGACTGTAAGATTGCAGTGAAAAAGGTACTGTTTGGAGTACAGGATTGATGAGAAAGTGGAATTTACTTGTATGTGGTCAGGCATTTGTAATGTTTATTAAAAAAAAATCAACTGAAACGTCCAGGCAATCCAACAGCGGCAAAATGCTTTCTTTGTGAAGTATAGGTAATGTTTTAGAGTTACTTATTAAATATGTGTTTCTGAGAGGCTTATTTATTGTTAAATAGCTTTCTGGATGATGAGTGAAACAGTTTTTTAATCATCAGTGGTCAACATTTATGTGGTTTCACTAGTAATTCCAGTACAAATAAGGCAGTTGAATTATTACAATCCAGATACAACATGTAACGAAAACCTATAAATCTTGAAGGGGAAGGCATTGAGGTATATGTGTGATAACTGGGCAAAAATTTGCACTGGACTGGCAACCAAATTTAACCTTAAACAAACCGGTTTTTCACGGGGTGGGCTGGCAGCTCGTGTTTTGATAATCAGACTTTATCATTTGTTTAAACTGTTTTAACGTCATTAATGCTCATTTTAACGGCGTTTCTTTTTCTATGTAGTAGTTCTACATTATTTGTCATCCTGACTGTTTCCTAGTACTATTGCAATGTTCCATGGACTGGATTCGACAGTACCAATGAATCAGAAATATCTCGTTAATATCTGAAGTAAAATAGTTTGATTTATTTAGTAAAGCTCTCTTACTGTTTTATTAAGCTACAGATATTATTTAACTTGATTCATCTAAGGGCTTTTTTATGATCAAATGGGCATATATGTTGTTTTTTTTTAAAGAAATTGTGTGTTTGTTAACTTCGATCGAGGACTAAGCTAGCAAATCCTAGTGCTGATTCCTGGCCAAAACTGTTTCTGACACCTTAGCACAGTCTCCTCTGTATCAACCGTAGTAGTTACGCAAACAATATTTAACACCAACAGTAAGAGCTACATAACAATTTCTGAGCCTATGGATACGACAGAAAAACTAAAACAAAATGTGTAGCGCTGAACAGGAAACTAGTCTCAGAAAATGAGGTCCAACAACAGCTCCTGGTAGAGCACTTACCTTACTCCAAGGGCATTGGCGATTGAATATTCACAGTGCCCCATCAAGGAGGCTTCAAACCAGTTTTCCGAAGACGCTACAGCATCTAGAATAAGTCCCGCTAAGGATGCAGCAAAGCCCTGCATACAGCAGGTGTGTACAAGGAATATTGTGAGTTCGATCCCTCTTACACTGGCGAACCGGAAAGCCAGTTAGCGCCCGTGTAGCAGAGAATGAGCATTATGTTCAGCTGGGGCACCATCGCGATTAGTGGCTGAGTATAAAGTTTTAGGAAGACGAAGTTCTCACGTGAAAGCTGTGGAGGCTCACACGCGAAATAAGATAGACACCTGGAATACTGCTTGCCAGCAATCTCGGTACGGCGGAGCGAGTGTGATCACAGGGCAGCGACCTCATCGGACGCTACCACTTACTCAATATTACGTAATTTTCTGAGACATTCCACCATCAAAATGATGCATACCGCCTGATGCCAGTGACAGAATTCTGTTCTACCTACTTTAGATATATACTAGGGCTAGTCGGAAAGTAAGCAACGATAGGTCGTGAAAAGGAAACCACAGTGAAAATCAAAACTGTTTTATTTGTAACAGTTAGCTACAACTTTTTAGCTACTTTTCTCCATAGTCGCCTATCCGACTTAGACGCTTGTCCTAGCACTGCTTTCCAATACCCTCGTTATAGAAGACAGCAGCCACTGCTTTCCGCCAATTCCCTAAGCTGACCTACAGCTCTTTGTCTTCATAGCCAGCGGTTCATGTGAGCGGAGATGAAACTCAGAGGGAGACAATTAAGGGCTGTATTGTGGGTAATCAAACGCTTCGAATTGAAAACGGTGCAGGAACATCTTCATTGCTTCTGCAGAATGCAGCTGAGAATTGCCTTGAAGAAGAAACCCAACGACAGTTATGTAATGCTAGCTGCATAGATTCAGGCGAAATTTCTCACCAGGCCCTCCTAATTTGCAGGAGACACTATTGTTCTAGGTATCTTTACGTGCTCCTTATGTGCTCAGAACTAAAAAGAACGACGTAACGCGATCGACGGGCGTACTAGAGACACTGCCCAACACACCTGTGCAAAACTTCATCTGGTTTTCACTGTCTGGAATGCTATCTAGACTGTGATATTCTTTACAAAAACAAAAAATTACTGTTTCTCCTCTTGAGACAATGCTGCCATTCTGTAAAATGATTTTCTACTACATTACAAGTACGAGGGGCGTTCAATAAGTAACGCAACACACTTTTTTATGAACGGATGATGGTATTATTCAGGATTCCGGTACGCCACATTACTCCCCACTCTTTTGGCTATAAAACCCTATCTTTCAACATAATCTCCATTCAGCGCTGCAGCCTTACGCCACATAAGGGGAGGGCCCGTGTGCCTGCCTTGTTGCACTAAGAGGAAACACCTCAAAAACAGTTCCAGGACACCTGCAACTCGACTTTACCTGCTGAGAGTGCAGCTTTGAACGTTTTCTTCAGAGGAGAGGTTGTGTGGTGGCTCTCTATGGACTACTAGTTTGTTTCCAGCTCGAAGTGATGAACCCACATTTCAATGCCCGTCACGATGTTCGACAAAAAATCAATCTCATAACGCACAAGTAATTCCACACAAATGCTTCCTCGTTGCTCTTTATGGTCTTAAGTTAGGCGACGAGGAACCCAACTGGTGCACACCTTTGAGTACCCCAATTGATGGAGGGGTGTTTTCACACTACCAACAGAGACGTCCAGTTGTGCAGCGAAGCGCTTAATTGTGATTCATTGATCATCTCGAATGAGAGTGTCCGCACGTTCCAGCATAAAAGGAGTCAGCTGTGTACTGCCGACCGGCATGCGGGAGACTGGACAGGTTTGCGTGACCTTTTTCCAGTGATAACAGGCGCCTCGCTCAACGACTTACCGTGCTTTTGTTGAGCACCAGGTCTCCATAGACATTCTGCAAGTGACTATGAATACGTGCAATGCTCTGTTTTTCCGCAAAAAGGAACTCAATAACAGCACTCTCCTTGGAACGCACCTGCGTTACAGACGCTGTTTTGGAGGCTATGTATAGAGCCATCACCTATCTGAACTTAATGAAACTATAGAGGCTGAAACAGGAATATTCCACGATGTCCCACACAAATTCGGCATTTTTTCAACCGTAATTGGCCGGGAAGAAATGTGTGCCTCACATATTGAACGCCTCACGTAGATTCCTCATTTAGGTCCACAATGCACGATTTAAAATTTATGAATACTTTGTTTCATGTAAAAAATGTCGAGTATGTTATGACTGTAAGAGTGTAACTGACAGGTACAGGAAAGCAAACTCGTATTTTTATAGAATGCTAATATCTTGTTAATTGTAAAATGTAAAAGTAATATATATGTGCCTCTGAAGGAAACCTTTCATTTATTTGAACAGAATAAGCGCTACATAATCAAAAGCAGATATATATTTATATATGCATGGTTACAACAAATTCTGCTGCACTAGACAATATTTTGGTTCAGTATCAGAAATTAGTCTAATGCCTGCTGGTGTAGCATGACGTAATGTGCAATAGCTTGCGAGAAAGGGGATTGAGCTAGACCTGTATGTAATCCGCGCTGTGGATTAACGACAGTGAGCTGCTACACCAGTCAGCCTGAGCTTGGAAAAACGTTATTTCTCACGCTTCTTTAGGCACATGCTGGGCTGGCTTCCGAGCTCTGCCTCAGAAAATACAATCACATGTAGAAAAAAGTTTACACCATTCATAGACAGGTCACAAAAACGACTTCCCTGCCTTAGGTTGCCTTGATGAATATGACATTCAGTATAGGCGTCTCGCAACAAAGTTAAATCATAACATTTCCCACATGCTGTAAAAGCGACCTTGGACTAGACAAAATATATGCTAGGAAAAGCAAGAAACGAAGAAGCTATAAATTAGTCACATACAACTCGTTTCTAACACTTTGAAGGGTGCAGAGTACGTCACACCTAATTCAAAGAACTAAATCCGCGTTGGTGCAACTACATCAGAGCAGTTCTCCACAGGTCTCCGCTTTGGCACAACACTCTAATGGCCAAAATATTTTGCTATATGAGAGCTGTTCAGAAAATGAGGTCCGATCGATCGCGAAATGGGAACTACTGCAAAAATTAGTACTTTTCGATCCAACATATTTTCTACAGACGGCAAAATACTTCTGTGCAACATTTCTTGCACTCAACACCAAAAATGCACTGAGTCAACCTTGTGAAAATGTTACTTACGTGAATGTTGCGATGAAGTAATGAAAATAATTAAAGATGAAGTAAAAAATAAAATGCTCTGGATTTCAATTAAAGAATCAAATGATCCTACGGTTGTTAATGTCAGTGTTAAACTATCAGACTTTTCACAAGATGAATTAATAAAAGCGTTCCAGCTTACAGCAGATTATTTGGAAAAAGTTAACAGTTCACACAGTTGTTGATCAAATTATTACTGTTACTGCGGCCTGAAGAAATTCAATAAGACAATGTACTGCTTTTCAAGTCACGAGCTGCTCCATACATGGAGAAGGCTGGACCACTTTAAAAGTGCTTTTCCAAAAATGCTTCACCTGACCAACATACCATATGGTCTGTACAGAGTACCAGAACAAATACAAAGCTTGTTTCTAGACATTGTCAGATTAATTTCCAATTTTAGGAGACCTTTATGATATGCCCTTCAAGGATTCAAATAATTAAAGTCATTGTACCTGATATACTTCTGCCACGTCAATGTGACATAATGAGATATGGATTTCAGTGCAATTTACGGCTCTTCAAATTTCCTCATTTTAACTAAGATGATCTTCACTCTGCAGAATGAATAATCTTCAGTTGTAGCAGGAAAGAAATTTATAGGATATTCGGATGTGAGAAATGACTTAACTTTCATTGCAACCGAATTCGGTTTTATGCCACAAGTGATCTGCCAGATTAAAGAAGCAGGTGACCCTTTGATGAAATCAGTGACATTCTTGTATGATGCAAAGCAAAGACTGGAGAGTATACCAGGGAAATGGGGTTCATTAGTTAGGCAAACGTGTGAAATGTTTTCGAAAACCCCTGATCTTAGCAAACATAGAAAAATTTTGAAAATTATACTGGTGACAATTCTATCACAGTAATAACGGATACTGTAATAGTTGTGTGATTTGCATTTATTCCAGTTACCTGTGCATGTATTTAAAGGCCTTTCCTCAAATGAAACATCTACTCCTATTATCTGACAGGAGAGTAAAGTGACACCAGAAAATTTTAAAAATCCGTTTGGCTGTCATGTGCAATCGACACACCGATAAGGTAATGTAATGTATTGACTTTCAAGAAACATATTAATTATTCTGTCAAGTATAGTAAGCACTCTGTTTAAAACTTTACAGTTACTAAAAAATATAACACAAAATGATGTTAACATATTTTCTGAATAAATCAATCTGTTCAATAAGTAGGCATAGTAAAAGTTTTCCTGTACTGCTTTTTATTACCAATTTCACTTATTTATAGTGCCATTTGCCTGCATGTTTTAATGGTTTTAATGACTGAATTTACAGCCTCTTGTTATTACAATTCCAAGTTTGGAAAAATGCTCCGATGTAATAGGCTATGTTTTGCTGAACACAGTTTCCAATACTCCTTCTGCATAGAAAAATCATTGCGAATAAGATATATCAAGTATTCAACATACAAAAATATGCTAACGTGACAAACATAAAATTATATGTCGCATTAATAAACGGTTCTATACAGGAGACACAGGGTGGAAATAAAACAAGGAATGGAGGGAGTACATCGGTTAAAGTGAAACTAGTTCCACCACATCCAATAAACACCTCAAAGAAATACCTCACAACAAATATTTGTATTAATCTTTCAACATATATCTGTGATAAATATCAAGACAAATTCCTAAGAGAGTAGACAAACAGCCAAGCAAACAGAATGTTAACTTCGAAAACTGTGCTGGTACGTATAACAAAACTGCCAAGTCACAAAATATGTAAAATCATACAAAGTCGTGAAAGTTCTAATATAACTGAAATGCGCAGGAACATGTTCCAAAAAGATATGTGGTCGTGAATCCTTAAGCAAAGTAGATGGGGCTATACAGGTCGTTTCAAGAACATTATTATGGGTAAAGAGAAACAGATTTCCACAGACTAGGAAGGAATTTATTTTCAAATTGAAACTATGAAGCCAAGTTAAATAAGCCAAGGCAATACATCACACAATATCACATTAGTACCTCTTACACATTTATGATAGTTAATTTTGCACAGGTACTGCTGGCCAATGACAACAGTTCAAAATAAAGAGAAAACAATTACAGGTGTAGTGGAACTACTATGTATTCCTTGCAATTTATAGAAGATGTAGATATACATAGCTTAAAAAACTATTCAGCGTCTTGAGGCGAAGGAATAAAATAAGATTAGGGTTGAAAATACTCTTAGAATAATTCATTTTAACATTTTTGATGCAGTACATTTTCAAAGACAACACGAAGAATCCCTCACATGCTACTTAATTTTTTTGTGCTTCAGTATATCTGGTGTATATGTAATTTGAACTACACGGCAATCCAGAATTCTGGCTTTCCTTCACGTTTTTGTGAAGCTGAAGATTGCTCGCAAAACCTATTACCATATATCTGTACCTCTAAGCAATGTTTTGCGCTACCCTCTGAATCGATTTTTTAAAAATTTGTAACATATTCCTTACAAGCATTTTGACTACATATGCCACCTGTGTAACGGTGGCAGAAGTGGATCCCGCATACTCAGAACAGCTCTGCAGAGCGCGTTGTGTCTTTATGGGAAGAACGACTGTCAGCATAGACAGTTTCCAGCCAAATTGGGTGCACTATAGCGAAGTAATTCGAATGTTCAAATTCCATTGTGAGACATAAAACGTAGATCTGCCACATAGTAGTATCCCCTTTCAGAAAATACCAGCTTGTGTTCTCTGCCAAAAAAACAAATTACGACTCTTAGATAATTCGAGGAGAATGCAACGAAACTGTGATCTGCCCATTTGCAGTCCATTAATGCGATTGAGTCGATCCAGACAGTATAGTCTTCATACAGTCAATATGTGCTCTAGGCTTAACAACATTGTAATTCCCTAGTATTGTGGGATAGGGAATCGTGGAAAGGGACCTCAATCAGTCCAGGATTAGTCTCATGCATGATTGCCGTCTTAGAAGAGTATGAGAGCGACGAAATATACTGCCTGACAAAAATGAGCACCCAGAAGGGTACGAGGAAACAAAATAAAACTTCACAAACTGGGAGGATACGTGATATTATTGCATTGATTACAAAATTGTGTCACACTTATAAAGAACTTGACAATATGAATCCACTTGACAGTATGACATTGCACGTCTCTGTCCTGGATGCATGCACTGATTCGGTTCGGAGGGGTGTCATAAAGCTACTGTAACTTCTCCTGTGGCAAGATGTCACGCAAATGTTGTAAATCGTCTTTAATACCCAAGATACTGGCTCTGCGACAGAGTTGTCACCTGAGCTTGGTTCCGCACATGTGAACAGATCTGAGCATTTTGCTGGGCACAGAAGTAATTCCACATGTCAATTTTGTGCGGCCCATCTGTAACATGATAAGACCTGAACATACGCGAAAGTAGAAAGAGTCTGCCATTTCAGATGCTTATGAGTGACTGGGGCATTTCCAAGTTCTCAATATGCCGTGTAGGCTGCGTCAATGTGGAGATGTAAAAGTAATAAATAGTCGTAGCAAAAATATGGCTCTGAGCACTTAACTGCTGAGGTCATCAGCCCCTTAGAACTTAGAACTATTTAACCCTAACTAACCTAAGGACATCACACACATCCATGAACGAAGCAGGATTCGAACCTGCGACCACAGCGGTCGCGCGGTTCCAGACTGTAGCGCCTAGAACCGCTCGGCCACTCAGGCCGCCAATAGTCGTAGCAGAAAGACTTTCAGCGGATATGGTATCCACACGTATCACTGAGAGAATGTTCATTCTTTAAGTCTGAAGGTCATTCTTTAACTAGTGACAAAAGAAAATAAACTTTTTCTACGCTGAAAATCACGTACTTTTTGTTACTACTTGAAGGTGAGTTGTCCTAGGATGATAAGGTACGTGACAACAACAGTGAGAGCAGAAACTATCAAACGGCGGTCGATTTTGACAAATCCGGCGGCGCTGAAGGACGTTCGAGGTCCGTGAAGCGTGAACCTTAGGAATTCATCAAACTCAGCCGTGCGTCGTTGAGGTACCACCGATGCCCTGATGAGGATCACACCCGTGGCGGCTGCAGTGTCTTCCACAGCCGCGCACGACAGCGATAGCAGTAGGATCCTCAGCCAGTGCAAGGCAAGCCACACCTCCGATATGCTCACGGGCATCCCGATTGAGAGTCCCGGCACATCACTGTCAGACAGCAGCTTGACGAGAACCTCATAGGAACTGCAGGTGGCGCCACAGATGCAGAACGCGATGTCGAAGGCCATGGGCAGGCCAAAGTGACTCATCAGGTGGTCGGCGGCGCGTCCCAAGGCCACGTACGTTTTCTGCAGCTGCAGCAGTGAGCACCTGTAAGACGGTGACGCTCCTACAAACAGCTCTGTGCAGTGGGGGTACAGGGCGTCCTGGAGGGCAGCATTCAGTCTGGAGAACCTCGACCATATTTCCAGGACGAGCAGGATGAACTGCAGAGTGATCATCACATCAAAGAATAGTGCCAAAGTGCCTACGAGACTCACAAATGCGGCACCATAGCTGAATAAATTTTCTGTCACCAAGCAGAGCAGCATTGAGATGTTAACAGCTACTACAAATCCTCCCAAAGCTTTTCCATATTTCACCTCCTTCGTCGGTGTATGTTTATCAGCTAGTTTCATCTCCTTTATGAAATATTGTAAGTGTCGGCACCTAGACACAGTACATATTCCAAAAACTGATAACATCTTCATTTTTTTAAGTACTATTATGACTATGTACACGGCCAGCATTATTTCTGAAGTATGTGTGAACATATTCCAGTAAACAAACACCATGTAAAGGTGCGACAACGAACTTAATGCCGCTACAAAGAACCACAATGCTGACAGACTAATAATATTCATGCAGAAAAATATCTGTCGACCTGTGCATTTCGCTGTAGGTCGACATCTCCGTGTCATAGGTGCCAGTCCAAAAGCTTGCCACATTCCATACAACACACTGAACGAAACATCGAACTTGAAGACAGAGTCTCTTCTGTACCCGTACATCGTGTAAACGTCTACGATGTCGCAGTCAGCTTTCCCGCTAATGGAATGGAAAGGTTTATTGTCGTCCACTCCATCTGGAAACTCATAAATGCATTTGGTCGTTTAGCGCGACGTCAGTTTAATCTCTGGAAGTTGCCACTGTTCTACACAATAGAATGATTACGCTGTAAGGATCGGTATTCAGAGGCGCACCCCTACTTGTGTTTGCTCTATTTATTTGTTTTTTGATGTTCTGCATAAAAGATAAGCAAGCGATCGTTATCAGTGAGAATTCTCGATGAGGTAGGTCATGTTTGTCTTAGTTTTTGTCATTATCGTAAATGTATCTACAGACTTCATAATTACTGTTTTAGCCGTCAGACGGAGACAATTGTGCTTATTTTGCGAGACAGAACTTGTCATCAGTATAAATGTAGAGTCTCTGTTTACAGCTTGTTACAGTCTCATATTCCTTTTCAAGGACAATCGAGTCATATCAATAATTTGTATACGTCGCAAAACTTTTAGCAGTCAGAAATAATCTCCCCATATATCAGCAACTTTAGCCTTTTGAGCTTTCTGTTTCAAGAGTACATGTCGTGTTTGTATCCGTGTGAATGAGACAAAGTGCACAACAAGGGCGCTATGCATATGGAAATATCTAAGTGGCCTCAGTTTTAAGGTTCAGGAAAGATGAGGACAATACTCTCTCGGTACGACGTCGATTGTAAAATGATAGTCAAGCAACAAAAACTGAAAAGCAATTTAAATTTACGAAAAGGTTATTCTGAGCAAAGTACTGAACGGAAATAAACGGTAGTATTCACTGAGTAAGCAGCAGTGCCAAAGAGTTCGGAAGAACTCAAGATCTGTAAGAAATATAACTAAAAACAGAAAAGTAATTATGACATCATGAAAAAAACTGAACAAACATTGCAAAACGAGCAATACGAACCCGTAAGAAATACTAATCAAGTTAAAAATTTCAATAAACGTAAACATAGTCGGTAGTAGGCTATAGTGCGATGTTTATTTAATCATGAGATTAGCAAATTTCGACAAGTGTCATTGTCAAGCACATTTATAACATCTGTATTTCAAGATATTTCCAAATCACTCTTAATTGCAAGTAAAAAGTAGCCATATTTTGTCATTTTACGAAAGGATTCACGCGAAAAGGTGGCACAGTAGTGTGAATCCTTTCGTCAAATGACGAAATATGGATACATTTTGCTTGTAAATAAGAGTGATTTGAAAATGACGTGAAATACAGATGTTACAATTGTGTTGGACCATTACACTTGGTTGAAATTAGCTAATCGTTCGATTAAATGAACTTCGCATTACAGCCTACTACGGACCATGTTTACATTTATTAAGCATCTGGAGACTGTGGATCACGCACGTAAAAAAGAAAAAGAAACTTGAAATCGTTACTCATGTAACGATAATCATAAGAATTACAATTGTTTATTTTTTCAGTTGTTTTTCCTCCATATCTAGTGCAATTCTGTTCATTTTGTAGATTACAGTAAATAGTAACTGTCGTTTGAAACTGAATTTTAATTGCAAAAGACAATTTTCTATTATTTTCTGTTTTTCTATTATTACTTCTATTATTCTATTATTATTTTTCTATTATTATTATTATTATTGTTGTTGTTATTTTTATATTATCACTATTTTATGCTCACCCGCCTAGTAATTCTGCAGAGTTCTTTCGACTGAAATCACTTTTCCCGAACCTCGAACAGACGGATGAAGGTGAACGTACGAAAGTTTGGGAAAAATTTACTGTATTTACGTATTATCGTGACTGATAGAAAATCGAGCACCTTGTGTTATTCTACGTCATGGTATAACATATGTCATCTTCAGCTTGTGAACCATCGTCTCTCAGAAAATGCCTGGAATGATAATAGCACATGTTCCAGGGATTGCTTGTCACTTTCAGTCAAACATCATGTTTGTTATTCACCTTTTCTGAAATATTGCGTTGTAATGCGGACAATTATAAATTTTGCTCATCAGGCGATTTAACTACAAGCGTAAAAACTTAGTGATATAATCTAAAATTTACTATTTGATGATTTGCAAACTATATGTAATTAACTATTTGGTAATTTGCAAGCAGTCTATTAGTCTATTTCATAATTTACAATGTCCTATAAAATAGTTAATTTCTCATTATTTCACTAATATTTGTTTTTATGCACACTGTAAAGTCGTCTTTTGACCAGCAAAACATGCTCGAAACACTTAGTAATACATTACACTAAGACACAAGTGAAAAACGTGACTCGTAACCGAACAGAACAAATAATTATTTCATAACAACCAGAGTACCAACAATTAGTCTCAAAGGAGCAGAGTCCATACGTAACAGCGTTGAGCAGTCTGCATGCATACAGTTCATGTTATGACTCACTTTACGTTCAAGATCGTTCCATAAGAAACCTCCTCATATGGGATCACTTTTTCAGTTTCAGGACATACCAGCAGAAGATGATTCCTCGCCAATAAACGGGCATCTTTGAACATTTGTGTACTCATGTTTGCTGTATATTTTTTTCCGTTGATGTGCTTTTGTTGGAAAACCAAGAGTAGTTCTGATGAAAACACTTTATGATGTCGCAGTAAGCTACAAAGCTACTCTTCAACATGAGTAATACCATAACAATACAGACAAGGCGTAGGTGTCCCCTGCTGGTTTAAAGCCTCACAGTTACTTTGTGTATGTTCATACGAACATCCAGCGCGTGTAAATCAATTACACAGTAGAGAAAAAGTGGCAGACATATTCCAAATGTTTGGGATGGAATTATATCGTTGTTAGGCAATGCAGAGACGTACTGACGCCAAAGTGAGATAGGCCCTCGCCGAAGGCTCAGGCAGAGAGTGGGCGCAAAAAGTGACCAGAAAAAAAAACAGTAAAGACGATTTAAGAATTAACTGGGAGAAGCTCAAACGGTTCAAATGGCTCTGAGCACTATGAGACTTAACGTCCAAGGTCATCAGTCCCCTAGAACTTAGCACTACTTAAACCTAACTAACCTAAGGAAATCAGACACATCCATGCCCGAGGCAGGATTCGAACCTGCGACCGTAGCGGTCGCGCGGTTCCAGACTGTAGCGCCTAGAACCGCTCGGCCACCCCATCCGGCCCGGGAGAGGTACGTGAGATCTCCAGACCCAAGTGTATGTGACTTCTGCTGACGAGACAAAGCCTTTCCTTAACCCTTAGTGTACAAATGTCTCGGGAGCGAGCACTGCTTATTGTGCATGTTGTCAACAGTCAACTGAAACTGTCGCTTGATCTCTGAATGACGTTGTTTGTTTAAGGCCAATTCACATAAGTCGTCACGTCATGTAATTCATATCACGTCAAAATATTTGACAGTGCATTTCAAATGGTGACACTCACGCAGGCCGTCAACAGACCACCACGTCACATCATGCCACGTCGAGATTACTCGGGAAGAGAGTTTGACAGTATCGTCCTTTGCTCGCAACTCCAGTTTTAGTAGTGGATTTCATGCTTTTGTGTCGTCTTAATGTTAATTTTATAATTATGCTTTATTTTCGGGGAAAATTCAAAATTTCCCGTGACAACTTGGATATTTTTTTCCATTGAGTGTTCTTATACAAGCAAAAAGTATTTAGGTTTACAATAACATAACACAGCTGACAATGTATATAAATACTCGCGCACTGTGGTGACAAAAGCCATTGGATACTATGTGTTGAACCTCCGTTTGGCCAGCTTAGTGCAGCATGTTGACGTGGCATAGACTCAACAAGTCGTTGGAAGCCTCATACAGAGATACAGAGCCATGCTGTCTCTGTAGCCGTCCATAACTGCGAAAGTGATACCGGTTTAGGAACTGATCTCTCAGTTATGTCCCACAAATGTTTGATAGGATTCATGTTGGGCGCTCTGAGGTGTCACATTATCCCCTCCAACGGCCCAGAATTTTATTCCAACCAATCGCGAACAACTGAGGTCAGTGACATGGGGCACTCTCACTCATAAAAGTTCCATCGTTGTTTTGAAACATGAAGTCCATGAATGGCTGCAAATGGTCTCCAAGCAGCCGAACATAACCATTTACAGTCAATGGACAGTGCAGTCCATTCCATGTGAACACATCTCACACCATTATGGAACTGTCTCCAGCTTGCACAGTGTCTTGTTGACAACCTGGGTCCATGTCTCAATTCTTTCTCCCAGACGTCTAGTGTCCAACCAATATGGTCACGCGCCTACTAGAGGTGTTGCAGCGATATCGTGATGTTAGCAACGTAACTCGCGTAGTTCGTCTGCTGCAATATCCCATTAACGCCAGATTTCGTAGCACTGCCATAACGGATATGTTCGTCGTACGTCGCACATAGATTTCTGGAATTTTTAGACGCTGTTTTGCTTCTCTGTTAGCACTCATAACTTCTCGCAAAAGCTGCTGCTCTCGGGCGTTAAATGAAGTCTGACGCTCACTGCCTTGTCTGTCGTGATAAGTAGTGCCTGAAATTTGGTATTTTCAGCACACTCTAACACTGTGGATCTCGGTATATTGAATTCTCTAACGATTTCCGTAATGGAATATCCCATGCGTCTAGTTCCAAATATCATTCCGCGTTCAAAGCCTGTTCATTCCTGATTTGCGTCCATAATAACGTCGGAACTCTTTTCGCATGAATCACATGAGTACAAATGACAGCTTCACTAATACACTGCTATGTTATACTTTGTTTACGAGATACTACCGCCATATGTATAAGTACATATTGGAATTCCAGAACAAAAACAAATGCTGACAAAGCAATTTCCACTAAATAACGTTTTAAGTGAATCGGTCAGCTCTAATGAAGCAGAAACATACTATTGTTTATGACGTTATTAGTTACGTAAGGAAAAAAACATAACAGATAAAATAAAGAGGCTCTGTTTATTCCTTTACAGCTATTGTTTGAGGTGGCTGTATGTACAATATATAGTTTCACTAGAAATAAATAACACTGTTTTGAACTGTTGTGTCAGTTCTCAGCACTTTAACAAACAATACTGACCATTGATATAAATGTCATTGTTAGTTCCTCCATTCCGATACTATACTGTGACTTTTTCTATCACAGATGGTGATTCACGGACTCACTTTCACCATTCGGTACTGGGATAAGCGAACTGACGTGACGTGACATGGCGGACAGTGTATATCCACGCTGACTTGACAGTGCCGTTACATGAAGCCCGTGAATATTGCTGTCAAATTTCAGAGTCCACTTTATTCCAGGTGTCAAGCACGAAATGTTATGGTTTCTACGAAGAGGATCTGTCTTTACTAGCATTATAATGACATTTAAAACCTATAGAACTCTTTGTGGACAAACCTATGCCGTCCCGAGATCACGTTGGTAATGTATGTTGATAACATAAAATCAATTCAGCGCATCTGACTGCTCATTCCTGAGATATTTCTTTTCTATGCCCTCGCCCTCAGACTCTAAACGCACGTTACTATCACAGTTCCATTTCTTCGATATTGCATCGTAAAGAAATGTCTACTACTGAGAAGGTGTCACGGTATATACATGTCTAACTGTCAACAACGTGCCACAGTGTAATCACAGTGCCCTGTCTGCCAAGTATCATCATAAAAAATTAGTACTACTGAACAGGCGTCTCATGGTGTATGTGTCTACAGTGCAACTGGTTCGCACAGTTGCCCCCAACAAGCCAGCTTATGTTCTACAATGGGGTCTTTGCTGCTACTGCACTACGGTATTGTAGGATCTAAAAAATTGTGGAGCAGAGGGACACACTGCAGAGTCGTAGGCTGACCTGCACGAAACAAGAAAGGAAAAACAATATTAATTTATGGCCGCATGGCGGACATTTCACACCAAAAATTACGGTCGGTTGCAGTGGCTGTGAATCGAAATCTGATCAACTGTTTGAAAGTTCGCTATTTTCGGGCTATATAAAAATGATTGAGAATGTATGCAAAATCTAGTTTACTAACAACATTTATTTTCCCAAAACAAAGACAGACATAAATTATGCTTAACAAGTTATTGATTAAGCACCGTAAACAACTAACAGGTGGTTTAAGGGACAAGGATCCTGGGTGGCAGAAGTGACTCAACTACTCTGGCCCTAAAAATGTGGATAACTAATCTGAACTGAAGTGCGCGGCGGTGGGGCGACAAGGAGGCGGCATCTGTGAATTGACCGCGATCACGAAAGAAACGCAAAATCCCACAGCCTAGCGATCAGACAGACGAATCGCAAGATACTCTCTACCAGAGCTTGATATAACGGTAGATTGCGGTGTGTGACACACCCGTCCGCTGATCGTACCAAGGACCAATTTGGCTCACTTATACAACAGAGTGCACAAGGATACCAAACGTCGAGACTGGTAAACCAAATACGAATAAGTGTGCCGTCGTCAAACGACAGTCCGAGATGTTTGAAGTGAGACTGACGGTACAGTAAGAACTTCACTACAAGCTCTCCAGTCTAACTACTCGCAAGTGAAGTCAGTCTCGGGATAGGTCCCAAGCACCAACCACACATGCCAGAACGTCGACCAGAAGTGCTCTTACCAGACCATAGTCCAGCACTCGACTGCCTCACTCCTCTCCACAGAAGAAAATCCGTTTTCCCGCAAAGTGCACGAATGACACTGCCTTCACTCTGTCTTGAGCCAATCACAGGGCCTTAGAGGCGCTAAATCTCCCCACCCACACAACAGCACAATCTCCTGTCATATCAGGGCAGTAGTTACGAAACCTGCGTCCCTGGAAATAAAGGAAACCGCCAATTATTGTTTGTTTTTTTGAGTTTTCGTGGAGGGGGAACATTTATTTCTCCAAAGTCGCGTCGCTTCCCATGGCAACAAGCGAACAGATACAGTCTTAAAGATCTTTATCTAAATCGCCTGTGCCTTGGAGCTTGTTAGTCCTAGCTATAGGTGTAATAACGATTCTATCTCTAAACATTTCTCAGACGCCAGAGTTTCTTATACAACCGAGGCAGCTGATGGAAGTGGGTCAGAGGCCTATTTGCAATATCGGTGAACATGAAGACTTGTAAATTTTTATTATGCGTTGCTCTGCACACAGTGCCCAGTTTACAACTTCACGTCAAACCATCGTCCCTAGCACAGAACTGCTGGCGTTGCGGCAGGTAGCTCAGCATTGTTCTGCTGGAGACCTGTCTCAACTAGCGGGCTGCTCAGTCTGCCCTGTACGGCTGTGGGCCTGTCTGGCAAGATGTACTGAGGGATGACCTGCCCACCAATTGCTTTCAACTTCCAACATGCCGTTTCTGCGAGTTGATAACCATAAAAATACCTCATGCTTTTAGTGCCCTACCAGACTCCATCAACATCTGCTCAGGCTTTTAACTTTCTAGATTCTCGCTCAAGGTGCCTAAGGTTCTAACAAAATCTTTAATAATTTTCCGTTTACGAAAAATATGTGAGAGAGTAACTTGTCCCCTCTCATGCTTGAAAGACAACACCGCTGAGGCAAATCAGCAGTTTGACGAAGGCTTCCTACTTTTGCTGATTTCTGCCAACTGAGGATTGCAGTGTAACTGTTTAACCTAGAGTGTTTTAAAGTACCTGAAAGACTAATAACTGAAATGTGAAACAGATCTCATACCAGTTTATCTAACTTTAATTGTCTGTCAGGAATGACTTAAATGAAAGGTCTGTATATTGTTTTGAAAAAAATATGCATCAGACTGTGGTGCCAAATAAAGCAGAAATATCGACACAGCTGATCTGGCTAACGAAACAATATCTTTGAAATTCCAGTACAACGAGCTGATGAAAGGACACTGACACTGATTCCTATTTGGATATTGTAAATTTTTTGCCAATGTATGTGTTACAGTATTTTTATCGAAACATCGAAATGGTTTTAGAGATATTTATGATAATTTCAGTGATTGCAGCATCTATTCAGGGCAGTTTCAGAAAAGAGAACATGACAAAAACTACTTAAGATCGAGGACAGATGAAGCAGATTGTAGAATCCCGCTATCTTGTCGACAGAATACGACACGGCTGCTAAATTTGACTTCAGTGAGAAAATCAATGACTTAGCATCACTGAAAGGAGAGGAACGAAAAATAAAACTCTAATAAGTACAAATCCTAGAAAAGAAATGTGTTTTCAACACTTAATTATAGACCTTTTTTCCTTTATTTCCAGTTAATAATTTATGCACCATTAATAACACTAAAGAAACAAAATTTTCTTTTTTCTCTGCAAATGGCATGAAAACAGTTAATATTTATGTTTTCGAATGTGCTGATAACCAAAATTGTTAATGAAAATGCAAGATTAGCTTTCGTTTTGAAGCTATGATAACTTTATGTTCTTGTTTACATAAGCTAATAAATGTATTTACCTTGGTGTTATTCATTGAATTGCTGGTTTGCCTGTTGTATATGTAGTTTCCTGCTTGTGATTCCCTGATTAGTGTTCAGCAGCAATCGGCTAACACTGATGCACTCCACTTTCCCTGGTCTCTCATTTCAGTGTACGAAATTTGCTGGTGGAAGCGTTCTCCGTGCTCGTCGGTTACAATATCACAGTTGTCAGGAAAGAAGTCCAAATGGGAATCTAGGAAATGTAACTCTAAGGACATGTTGCACACGAGTTTACTGTAGCAGTGCAGAAGACTTGCCACAAGATCCTTATACAATCAGCCCTCTTATTTCCAAGAACGTTTGTTGATACTGAAACAAAATTATCCCAAGCTAACATTTTATCACGTGTCAGGACGTGCCGGTCGCCGTGGTCTAGCGGTTCTAGGCGCTCAGTCCGGAACCGCGCGACTGCTACGGTCGCAGGTTCGAACCCTGCCTCGGGCATGGATGTGTGTTATGTCCTCAGGTTAGTTAGGTTTAAGGAGTTCTAAGTCTAGGGGACTGATGACCACAAATGTTAAGTCCCATAGTGTTCAGAGCCATTTTTGATTCGACAAGTGCTTCGTGCATAACAGTGTGCGACTCTGGATCACGCGACTGACGATGAGGCCAGTCTTGCTTTTTATAACGAGGTGCTTTGACATGGCTATCCCAGACACACAGGAATCAACAGAATTTGGTGTAGTCGTGTTGTACTCAAGTAATAAGACTGTGACCTTCAGATCCCCGGAAATCTATCATTTAAACTTGTTATAGTTCAATTGCAATAACAGCTGTTTCATATTATCATATGTTTCTTTCATGTAATGTGCATACCCTGTTGGAATCGATGGTAACACATTGCCATTATGCAGTAGCACGCACTTGAGACTTGCTACTCCATTTTAAACACGATAACTGCAGAGATCTTTTCTCCCTAAATTTAGTGAGCCCTAGTACGTCTCTCTAATTTCAATTGTGTGGATATTATCTGAACTTTACACAACTTGTAGATTCCTGCCACCCGCGACTACGTGCTCTGTGAAGCCTAGTCCATTTTAATCGTGATACAAGGGGTAGTGAAATGAAAACCGAACACCGACACAAAAGGAATCACCACATGTGTTAAGACATTCATCCCACTGTGAGATGAGACAATTAATTTGTGCTTCGTAGAATGCGATCGGCAGCTTACCGATGCACAACCGCAGCTACTCTTGCACTTCCTCATCCGACCTAAACCGATGTTCACACGAACTGCTGAAGCTTTGTTTTCGTCTGACTGGCGGTGGAGGGTTAATTGAGCAACAGGATGCTTCCTCTGTTTGTCGACTTCCTTAAGCGTGGAACCATGGTCAACGCGCAGCGCTATGAAGGCACTTTGTAGAAACTACGACTCATCATAAATTCAAAACGCCCAGGAATGCTGTCGAACGCAATCATCCTGTTGCATGATAACTCCTGCCTCAAGACTGCCAGCCAGACGAAGCCTACGCTTCAGCAATTTGCTTGAGAAACACTGCAACACCCTCCGTTCAGCCCAGGACATTCAACGTCTGATTTTCACATCTTTGGCGACCTGAAGAAAGACATGCGTGGATGTCGGTTTTAGTCACACGAGGAAGAGCTAGATGGATCAGTCAGCGACTAAACAGATCTAAGAAACACGAAATGATTATGTTGTCTCCCAGTGGGATAAATGTCTTAATGCGTGCGGTAATTACTTCTGAATGGAATCATTTAATGGTCTCGCTAAGACAGGTGTTCTGTTTTCATTTAACCATCACTTGCGACGTTATTGCTCTTCTTTTAGTTAGACAGAGGGGCAAATGTATGACTCTGAATAAAGGTTGGCTCATAAAAGTACACCGTCTACTATATAGCCTCTTGTAATAGTAAAATAATTTAACAAAAGGTGGGTCTGCAGTCGAATAATTGACGGCAGAGAACTAATGCGAATTACAAATTAATGAACATAAACAAACGGGGAAACATGTGTAATAATCATGGGCAATATTGCAGATTTAACTTTTAAGAACAGATGGTTCATTCAGTAAGGTCCAAAGTTCTACCGAATGGTGGTCCCACAAGCAGTTTTACAAGTAAAAAAGTTAATTATTGAAAAATATCACAACCCTTGAATTACCTAGTGTGACACTAAAGATCCCACACTCACCACAGTAGTACAAGTTTATACACCAAATAGTACCGCAGATGAAGACAATGAAGAAGTGTATGATGAGATAAAAGAAATTATTCAGTGAGACAAAAATTTGGTTGTGGTGGGGACTGGAATTCGATAGTAGGAAAAGGAAGAGAAAGGAAAATAGTGCGTGAATGTGGACTGGAGGAAAGGAATGGCAAAGGAAGCCGCCTAGTAGAATTTTGCACAGAGCATAGTTCAATCATCGCTAACACTTTGTTTAACAATCGTGAAAGAAGGCTGTATACGTGGAGGAAACATCAGAAGGTTACGGAAACAGATTTTTAATTGTAAGAGGTTTCCATGGGGAGATGTGGACTTTGACCACAATTTATTGGTTAAGAACTGTAGATTAAAACTAAAGAAACTGTAAAAATATAGGACTATAAGGAGATAAGTCCTGGATACTCTGAAAGAAAAAGATGTTGTGTGAGTTTTATAAGGGAGCGTTAGGCAAAGACTGACCAGACAGGGGAAGGGAAAACAGGCAACTATGAGAACTGAAATAGTGAAGGTAACTGATGATGAAATAGGTAAAAGTACAAGGCCTAGTAGAAATCCTTATATAACACAATAATATTGAATTTATTGATTAAAGATAAAGTATAAAAATACAGAGAATGATTGAAGCAGAAGAAAGGGAATACAAACATCTAAAATATAAGATTGACAGGAAATAGAAAATAACTAAGCAGGAATGACTAGAAGACAAATGTAAGGACTTAGAAGCATATATCACTAGGGGAAGCGAGTTGCCGCCTACAGGAAAACTGAAGGAGAAAAGGGAACAGGCTGTACGAATATCAAAAGCTCAGACAGAAAACTAGCCCGAAGCTAAGAAGAGAAAGCTGAAAGGTGGAAGGAGCATATAGAGGATCAGTAGAATACATATGAACTTTAAGACAATGTTATAGAAATGGAAGTGAACGCAGATAAAGATGAGGGAGTTGACGACATTCTGTAAGAACTACTGATAGCTTTGGGAGAAAGACAAAACTCTTCCATCTGGTGTGCAAGATGTATGAGGCAGACGAAATATACTCTATGTTATCAAAAGTATCCGAACCACCCAAAAATATACGTTTTTCATATTAGATGCATTGTGCTGCCATCTACTGCCAGGTACTCCATAAAAGCGACCTCAGTAGACATTAGGAATCGTGAGGGAGCGGAATGGAGTGCTCCGCGGAACTCACGGACTTCGAACGTTGTCAGATGATTGGGTGTCACTTGTGTCATACGTCTGTACGCGAGATTTTCACACTCCTAAACATCCCTAGGTCCACTGCTACCGATGTAATAGTGAAGTGGAAATTTTAAGAGGCACGTAGAGCACAAAAGCGTACAGACCGACCTCGTCAGTTGACTGACAGAGAACGCTGACAGTTGAAGAAGGTCGTAATGTGTAATACACAGACAGCTATCCAGACCATCACACAGGAATTCCAAACTGCATCGGGATCCACTGCAAGTACTACGACAGTTAGGTAAGAGGTGAGGAAACTTGGATTTCATGTGCCAGCGGCTGCTCATAAATCACACATCACACCGGCAAAAGCCAAACGAATCCTCGTCTGGTGTAAGGAGCGTAAACATTGGACGATTGAACAGTGAAAAAACGTTGTGTGGAGTGACGAATCACAGTACACAATGTGGTGATCCGATGACAGGGTGGGGGAAGGCGAATGCCCGGTGAGCGTCATCTGCCAGCGTGTGTAGTGCCAACAGTAAAATTCGGAGGCGGTGGTGTTATGGTGTGGTCGTGTTTTTCATGGAGGGCGCTTGCACCCCTTGTTGTTTGGCGTGACACTATCGCAGCACAGTCCTGCAATGATTTAATCACCTTCTTGCTTCCCACTGTTGAAGAGAAATTCGGGGATTACGATTGCATTTTTGAACACGATCGAGCACCTGTTCATAATGCACGGCCTTTGGGGTAGTGGTTACACGACAACAGCATCCCCGTTTTGGACTGCCCTGCACACAGTCCTGACCTGAGTCCTATAGAACACCTTTGGGTAGTTTTGGAACGCCGACTTCGTGCCAGGCCTCACCGACCGACATCGATACCTCTCCTCAGTGCAGCACTCCGTGAAGGATAGGTTGCCATTCCGCAAGAAACTTTCCAGCACCTGCTTGAACGTATGCCTGCGTGAGTGGAAGCTGTCATCAAGGCTAACGGTTGCCCAGCACCTTGTTGAATTCCAGCATTACCGATGGAGGACGCTACGAACTTGTAAGTCATTGTCAGCCAGGTGTCCGAATACTATTGGGCACATAGTGTACGTTTTGAGCCGTACACGTCTGCTTTCATGCCCAGCGCCTTACTCGCTGCAAATAATTACCAGAAGCCAAATAGTACATGCATTGGCTGGAGTTGCGAACTGATAAAATGTTCGACAGAATTCATGTGAAGCGATCTGGGTGGCCAAATTATTTGCTCGAATTGTCCAGAATGTTCTTCACACTAGTCGGGAACAATTGTGTCCCAGTGACATGTAACATTCTCATTCTTAAAAATTCCATTGTTGTTTGGGAACATGGTTTCCATGAATGGTTGCAAACGGTCTCCAAGTATCCAAACATCCAGAGGACCCAGCCCATTTCATGTACACACAACCCACAGCATTACGAAGTCACCACCAGCTTGCACAGAGTCCTGTTGACAAACTTGGGTGCATGGCTTCGTAGGGTCTGGGCCACACTCGAGACTTATCATCAGTTTTTATCGACTCAAACTGGGACTGCGGTGACGAAGCGAAGGTTTTCCCGTCATCTAGGGTCCAACAGACATGGTCGCAGGGCCGATATTGTCTGCTGGCATGGTCCATTAATACCAAATTTCACCGCACTGTCCTAAGGGATACGTAAGTTTTGCGGCTATAATCACGTAGGAAACCTTTTCACATGAATCACCGGAGTACGAATGACAACTCCGCCAGTGCGTTGTCCCCTTTATACCTTGTGTATGCGGTACTAACGCTGCATATGTGCTTACCGCTATCCAACTTTCCTCACATCGCTGTAATACAGACAGGAAGATAACCATAATAAAAAGCAATAATGTTGCGTTAAGTGCATAGCAAGAATGGTAGGAGTGACCCCAAGCTAAACAGTCATTCAAGACGCAAGAAAAGGTAATTCAATTTCGTGAACTCAGTACACGAACTACATTCCAGTTAAAAACAATTCTCCAGCATTATGAATTACTCCTTAACTCTCGAGAGTTAACGAGTAGCAACTCATACTCTGTCTCTTATCAAGTCTGGAATTCAAGTGGAAAAGTTAAAGCTTTGCACTGAAGCATGTTTAGATTTCACGAACGTTATAGTCCCTTCAAAGGAAAGTACTCTGACGACCATTCACCGCCGTGAATCTACGACTGCCGAATATCTAACATTACTTACGGCACCTGTGCCTTCTTCCATATCTAACGTACAAGTGTTCTGAATCGCTCCCTTGAGTACGTCACTCATAGAGCGTCTGTCCCTACTTGACTCCAGTAATGTTCTGCCACTGTCTTCTTCTGCGTTAGCTAAAGACCATTTCCTCCAAAAATGTATCATGCTTATGTTCCAGAGGCGTAATATGACTCAACTTGGCTACCTTACACTCTAAACTTACATATTATAACGATATGAAATTAAAATGGCATTATAAACATTCAGTCACACACAGACCATTTAGAATAAGTGCAAACAATAGCTTGTTCCTAAATAAATAAACCAGCGTTCTTTCACATTGGTGTTTACATTAAATGACAGCATACTTAAAAAAAGTTAATGAGAAAAGTAGTAATATTTTCCTTAAATAACAACAGAAGAACGTCAAGATATTAGGTATTTATGCTGCATTCAGTTGCTCTGTTATAGTGAAGGATGTTCTGAGAAACGTTTGCTTAACAAAAAAGATATAAATATAGAATAAATTTAAAAATATATCAGATACAGACTAGAAACGTCGGGGATGATAGCTACAGGTATATTACACTGCTGTCATATGAGATACAATTGGTTGAAATCACACGAAGCATTTAAGAGTTGTTAATTGTAACGTTCACTGTGAAATGAAAATATTCAGGTGTAAAATAGTAACTTTTGTAGTTTTTAAGATATTAAAAACATCATTGTTTCATTGGATAAACGTCATTATTTTGTGAATGCACATGTATTCCAATTTGTTTTACTACAAAATTATGGAATTTCTAAAAACTGTACGTAGCCATATGTTAGACTGCCTGAAACTCTGTCATTTCTGGTATATGTTATGCCGTCAGGCTCAGCGGACAACCGCCATTCGCCTGCTGTGGTAAGCCGGCCATTGTGGCCGAGCGGTTCTAGGCGCTTCAGTCTGGAACCGCGCTGCCACTACGGTCTCAGGTTCGAATCGTGCCTCGGGAATGGATGTGTGTGATGTCCTTAGGTTAGTTAGGTTTAAGTAGTTCCAAGTCTAGGGGACTGATGACCTTAGATGTTAAGTCCCATAGTGCTCAGAGCCATTTGAACAATTTGTTTGCTGTGGCATTTACCCACACCCCACCACCCACTCTTCGCCTCTGTACCTGGGCTGGCCAGGAGCGGTCGGTTTGGCTAGGATGGCCACTCTGTGCCCTGGACCCTGTGCCCACCAGATAGAGCTCAACCGCACAAACCAGTCTTCCTTACCTCCTGCCAATTCTAGACAATCTAATAACTCGCCTACATACGCATAACGTTACAGAATCAAATCATCAATAAGCGGCTGCATCTGGATGCGGCATACCTGAATAAACATGTGGATTTTCTTCCTTGTCGAACTCAAGCCATTATAAGGGCTGGAGTGTGCTGTCTCTTGTGGAGGTAACAAATTTTTTGTCTGATGTGCTGTATGGCCAGCTGTATCCGCAAATGGATATAGAAAGCAAAAATATTGCATTGAATCTCTTAAAAATACGATTTTTATATTATAAAGGGTGAATCTGTTATGCTTGTGCTTTTGAGCTACACAGGTATAATGTATACTGAATTTACAAATCTTCATAAACTAATATGAACTTGTACAATTATGTTCCAACAACGTACAATGTCTCAAATGAAATCCATTCATGTGTGCTTTAATTTTACCACAGCAACTATACTAGTGCTATACAACTATACAAGAACCAGAGACGCTGCGCGGGATTAGCCGCGCGGTCTTAGGCGCTGCAGTCATGGACTGTGCGGCTGGTCGAGGCGGAGGTTCTAGTCCCCCTCGGGAATTGGTGTGGGTGTTTGTCCTTAGGATAATTTAGGTTAAGTAGTGTGTAAGCTTAGGGACTGATGACCTTTGCAGTTAAGTCCCAAAAGATTTCACACACATCTGAACATGTTGACCTAGAGACGTTCATACACAGCTTCTAGAGGCGAAAGCTTACATCAATGTTTTATCAATAATTTCAGTACAAGATTATACATAACCAAACGTACAGGTAACACGTGGTATAGGCTTTAGATACTTATCTTCTAAAACAATTGTCATTTAAAAACAGTGTACTACCAGCAACACGGGCTGTGCCAGTGTAACCAGCAGACAAAGCACTGTGGATTACAATGGTACACTTACTCATAATATTGACGCTGTACCTTTTAATTTTTAATAACTGTTGTGGTAGAATAAGGAACACAGTTGGTTGTAAATTGTGGTGGAAGCGGATGCAGATAAGTTCTGAGTGGCGGAGAAACATTGTCGTTTCGGACCACACTTCTGTCCTGATGTAGATAGCATAAAAATGTACTGGGTGATTCAAAAAGAAAGAAGAGATCTCAATTGTTTATTGCAGACATTTGACAGGTTCAGAGTTGTGACAGAGCTGAGCTATTCTTTGTCTGTTTGCAGCAACACGGGCGCTACTCCACAAGAGGAATCATTTTGTCTTTTGGAAGGTGGGCGAAGTCAATGCATTGTTCAAGTGCAATGTGCATTCCGCACACTAATAATTTGTTTTCTGTGGAAATACATAAAAGACAGAGTCTTTGTTCCACCAATGGCAGCTACTCTTCAAGAGCTGAGATATCGAATTGTATAAGCTGTTGATTCAGTAACAGAGACCTGTCGATTCTTGTGTGAAATTAAAATGGACTATCGTTTCGATGTTTCTCGAGCAACAGCTGACGCTCGAGTTGAGTATACGCTGTAGTGTCTGGGCGAACATAGAACTCTGAACGTTCCTCTATCCAGTGACACGCGCAACGTGTTTCTGTCTTTCATTGTTTGTCTATAATAAACAACTGAAATCTGTTCTTTTTTTAAAAATTAACCTGTATATATAAACGACTTCATGAGCTGAGAGCAGTTACGGAACAGTAAGAGCAGAAACTTTAACATATAGTAAAATCTAAGGTTACACTTAAGGTAATACCTGGAAAGAGAGTCAATGCAATTCCACTAATCTGTAGTCGCTTTAGACATAAATGCCGCTGCGGAGCGAGATGTAGTACGACTGTTAACAACTATCTGACGGAAACAAAGCTGACGGAATACAAATTACAAGCTGTTTGATGAGCAACATAAAATTCAAGACTAGAATACTGAGATACATAAACTTTTATTAACTCAAAGATAGGAGACGATGCAGAACGAGTCATTAATTTACAGAATATTTTATAAGAAATAGTAAAGACTGGAAATTGTAGTGTCTCAACCCACTTTGAACACCATTTTAAAAATATCTACCAAAACAATTGAAAGACATCCATGAACGAGTGCACAAACACTCGGAAACCATGGTACAAATGGCTTAGATAATGATAGATTCTGCACTTACATTCTCCATGATGCAATTGCCTTAAAAGTCAAGTGGAATAAACGGTTTCAAACTATGTTGGTTTTATCGGAAATCAAAACTTCTAGACTTCTATTCATATGTGAGTACCTTAGACACATTTCTGCGAAAGCTACAGTGTTGCCTAACAATGTAGAATGTGTGTGCTTAACTATAAGACGTGGGCTCTGCATGTGGACGAATACTCAAAATAAACCAATTTTTCTGTGAGAAGTTATGGGAATAAAGGGTCATTTTGACAGGAAGAGCACAATAATTTCATCTTGATTTTACTCCTTTAAGTATTGCAGTTTCTAAATATTTTGGGATCCGGTCCACAGAAACTTAATACTCGTTTATCTGGCCCTGGTTGGCCATTGACTGTAACAAGCTTGCTGTAGGGTGTGAGCAACTGCGTGGCAGACCCATTGCTTTAAGTTGAACAGAGTGTTGACAAGGATGGTTGCGTAAGGGCTTCGACCTACAGAATGCGGAATTCAATTAAAGGTCGAATCATGAATCATGCGGAAGCCAATAGAGAAACGGTTGTAAGGACTGTGAAAACGAACTGTCAGATGATGTCTATGCGATTCATTAAACATCTGTACCTTGATAAGCACTATGATTGCGTGTAAAAATCACAGTCCTTGCAGAACGGATGGATATTCGTAACCATATTAGACTGGACTGTCAGATAAGTAGTGCCTGTATATTCTAGCTATGTGTATGTTTCTTATCCGTCTGGAGGCTCCCTAATGAAGAGTTGCTTTTTACCGTCTTCCGCAGCTCGTGGTCTCGCGGTAACGTTCTCGCTTCCCGAGCACGGGGTCCTGGGTTCGATTCCCGGCGGGGTCAGGGATTTCCACCTGCCTCGAGATGACTGGGTGTTGTTGTGTCGTCTTCATCATCATCATTCATCCCCATTACGGTCGGAGGAAGGCAATGACCTCCACTAGGGCCTTGCCAAGTACCGCGGTGCGATGGTTTTCTTTTTTTGACCTGCGCTTCCTATTACGGATTTATGGCACACATTACAGTGACAGTAGTGTTTCAAATACTGTACCCTCAAAATACTACAGACCTAAATCAACCATTTCAACTTGACTTATGTACCTTGGGACATCAAGCGATTGAACTAAAATATTGTTATAAAAAACATTTTGTAGACGGTATACCATGCACTAAAATAAGGAACCGGAAGACGACACTATTTTTATACTTTTCTAAATAAATACTCTTTTAGCAAAGCTCATAGCAGGGACCCACATACCGTGATAGGCAACCGCTTGGGGACTGCCGTTAGTGTAATGGTGGCCCGCCCCTGGCCGTTAGTTCCTCTAGCTTTTTTTCTACTCTTCTTTCATTCGATCTCGGAAAAGAGAGGCCAGGCCCTTGTTCAACTTCGTTCTTTAGAGCTACGCCAATCTAGCTGTCGTTGGGGCACGAGGATCCTAACTCGCAGTAATACACCGACGGGAAGAAGATCACAGCACCAAGAAGACGTTGTGCGACACAAACGGAAGTTGGAAGGCATGTTTCTACATCCAGAAGTTGATTTCTGTTCAGTTTTCATGCCAGTCATAAGAGCGGGAGCTAGTAGCACCAATGTGATGAAGCAAATCAGGTTTGCGTTAACTACACGTTATAACGGTCGTGAGCATTAATTACCTTTGAGAATGCATGTAAGTTGACCTTACTCAAGAATGCCTTTAACGTGACAAAGATGTCATAATCAACACCTCAGTGAGTTTGAACAAGGTGGTGTAACAGGGTTACGAGAAGATGGATATTTCTTGTGCGATGTTGAAAACAGATTTGACAGTAATATGGCTACTGTACATGATTGCTGCGATGTCACGAGAATGTATGCTCGCAAGAAGACCGGGCTCCAGATGGACATGTGGCACTGCCATGAGCGTAGATGATCGTGTCCGACAGATGGCTATGGCGCATCGTACTACGTTTGCAGCAACAATATGAGCAGCAGATGGCACCACAGTGACACAACGAACTGCTACAAATCAGTCATTTCAAGGACAGTCAAGGACAGTTCCGGAATAGACGCTCTGTACCGAGTATGTGACTGAACCCAAACCACCACCATTTGCGACTGCGGTAGTGTCAAGCAAGAGCTCTTTGAAGGGTAGAGTGGAGATCTGTTGTGTTTTCTGATGAAAGTTGGTTCTGGCTCTTTGCCAGTGATGGCCATGTGTTGATCAGCAAGACTCTAATTGAAAGCCTGCAAGCAACCTGTATGCAAGCTTGGCACACTGGACCTACACCTGGAGTTATGGTCTCGGGTGCGGTTGCGTATGACAGCAGGTGCGCTTTCGTGGCTATCCGACGCAGTCTGACTACAGCCCGGTGATTCGAACTACTGCACTAACATTTATGAACAGCGTTCCAAGTGGTGTTTTCCAACAGGATAACGCTCGCCGACATACCGCTGATATAACCCAAATTGCTCTACAGAGTGTGGACATGGTGCCTTGGCCTGCTCGATAACCAGATCCGTCCCCAATCAACCACATGTGGGGTATCATTGGACGACGATTCTAGCGTAATCCACAAACATCAGGAGGAAGAGATTAGTGTTTAACGTCCTGTCGACAACGAGATCATTAGAGACAGAGCAAAAGCTCGGATTAGGGAAGGATGGGGAAGGAAATCGGCCGTGCCCTTTCAAAGGAACCATCCTGGCATTTGCCGGAAGTGATATATGGAAATCACGGAAAACCTAAATCAGGATGGCCGGACGCGGGATTGAACCGTCGTCCCCCCGAATGCGAGTCCAGTGTGCTAACCATTGCGCCACCTCGCTCGGTCCACAAACATCACTAACTGTCACTGTACTGACTGTCCAAGCGTAACAGGTATGGAACTCGATCCCAAAAACTGACTTCCGGCACCTGTACAGCACAATGCATGCATGTTTGCAAGCTTGTATTCAATATTCTGGAGGTTACACTGGTTATTAATGTGCCAGTGTTTCACCTTTGCAATGGCTTTTATCACCCTTGCATTAATATGTGATTTTACAGTTTTGGTCATTTAAATGTGTTACCTACACAAATGTATTCCCGAAATTTCGTTTTTACATTATTTATTTTTTGATACTGCGATTTTTTCCGTCAGTGCTGCTGCCTCACGGCACGCTATTTTTCTACCTTCTCACTTGCGCAACAATGCAGTGAACGACACTGTTTAGCCGTCAGTGGTACACGTATTGTACAGTACATACTTAGTGTCAATGAGCTTCATTAGCTTACTAGCTTTTTGCGATGAAGACAAGCATGAATTTTATGTATTTCTGTAAGCACTTACTTCACATTCATCGGTGAATAACAGTATAAACAATAGATTTATACAGAAATCGATTTTTTGGGAGAATCATTATTGTTTTTACTTCACAGCCGTTCCTACGAAGATTCAGTGTCCCCAATCGGGAGTCTGAAATTAAGCCTACAATGGAAAAAGCAGGTCCGACTAGGATGCTGCAGCAAAATATATCTCTTTTGTACAATCGCTGCACTACGAAAGTCTACATTCTGCATTTTCTGAAATCCGGAAGAACTACGTAGAAAGGAAATTTCTTCCTTTAAACGAGAAGTGGCATGTCAGCAAACGATGTTCAGAAAACCTGTTAAAGGCTGAGAAACTTCAACAGGAAAAACTCCGAAATATGTCATCTGATAGCAAAAGTTGCTAGCCATTTAAGATCTGAGATTTTCTGAAAACTTATTTCGAGAGAGTGCTAAGAAGATTTGCCTGGAATCGTAAATCAACTTGAAAAAGTTCAGCTAAAAAGATGATTGTGAAAAGCATAATTACTAGTGTTCGACACATAAGGAACCAGTTATTAAATTGATCAAAGAAATTTGCTTACTTTTAATAGGTTATTGATGAATCAACTGACATAAGCTCCAGGCCCCAGCTGAAAATTTTGGCCCGTAGGGTAATGCACGCATTTATAGTATGTGAAGAGCTGACTGGAATGTGTCAGTGCAAACTATGAGTAATGGTACCTTCACTGAACTCTCAGGACTGTGTTCGAACGTAGATTTACATCTAACTAAATTAGCATGTTACGACTGATGAAGTTCCTTCCATGGTAAAGATTAATTCTGGATTGCTATCATTACTATAACAACATTTAGGAGTCCACACTGGTGATTTAATGCTATAACACAGTGCAGTCCACCATGGATCATTGTGCCCAAAGAAAATACCTACTGAATGCGTCATGTATGTGTGATTTCAACAATTAATTCAGTAATATCTCATGGTCACAATTACAGACAGTTTCAAACTTTACTTGAAGATATTGACGGCGAATATGGTTTTTATTTTTTTACATACGTGTAAAGGGGCTAATTCGTGGTAAAACGCTGGCAGCTTTCTGTATATAACTGATGAAACTGTTTCGTCTCTGGATGAACAGAAATAGTACTGAGTTAAAAAACACAGATTGCTCATTTGACTAAGCCTTTTTCCATGTCGGAAAGAACATAAATAGTTCTGAGATAAAAAAAATTCAGATTGCCTCTGTGATGTAGCGTTTTCAGACTGACATTACTGATCATTTAAATACATTAAATACTTGGCTTCAAAGCAGATATCAGTTAACTGCTTAACTTCATGGCCGTATCTTTTCAGTGTAAGTTAAATCTGCTCCAAACACAACTGAAGTTTTCCTGATTACACAAAAGTATGAGAAAAGTAAAAACCAACTTTAAAAGTACATACTATGAAAAAGTTAGTAACATAATGTCAGCCATCAAGGATTGCTTCACCGATTTTCACTAAGTAAAGCCATTACTACATTTATTACACAACCTTTTTGTCATTTTCTCTTAAAGAGCACCAGAAGCAGTGCATTTGGACACACTGACATGCAAAACGATGAGACACTGTGAATTACATTCAGTGGCGCAAATCTGATAAATTTCTATCGTAATGTCAATAAAATCATTGGTAATTTTTTGTAGTTAATGCATTAAAAGAAATTTGTCTCTTTTGGCAAACTTTTATATGTGAACGAAATTTTTCCCTAATGAACTTTAATGAATAAAAAATAGGAACCATTTGATAAACGACAATTTAGAGACAATTTTCTAACTGAGCCAACCATCAAAGAAGTTGTGAAGGTAATGGAGTGTCATGTTTCAAATTAAATTGTTTAAATAACATTTCCATAAAATACTTTGTTCTAGTTATATTTATTTATTAAATAAAATGAATATTTGTGAAAGAAATGGTGTGACCTAATTATGTATATGGATTTTTATGCTTGTGATCCTTACATAGCCACAATCACAGACTTGTTATCCATGATGCCAGCAATTCTGTATACCTATAGTTTACAGTCATTATTGACATTGATTTTATATTGAAAATATCTTGCAACAACAACGCAGCATCCAGAATGAATTTTCATTCTGCAGCAGAGTGCGCACTAACTTGAAATATAATAGCAGATTAAAATCGAGTGCAGACTAGGAATCGAACCTGGAAATTTGTCTTTTGCCAACATGTTCTCTACCAACTGCGCTATCCAAGCACGATTCACAACCTCTCTTCATAGCTTCATTCACCCCTGTGCCACCTCTCATGCCTTACAAATTTCACAGTTCTCGAGCATTCCTAGCAGTCCAGGAAGAAAGAAGCTGCAGACTGTTGCACACTGAAAATTCATTCTACAGACAATCTTATAGGCTGTGGCTATGCAACATTCTTTCTTCCATTAGTATTAGATCTCGAAGGAGAAATTCTGTGAGGTTTTGGGATGTAGGAGAGGAAGTACTTTTGGCACTACAGCTGCTTTGGGATGTAGGAGAGGAAGTACTTCTGGTAGTACAGCTGCAAGAGTGAGCTGTGAGCTGAGCTCGGACAGAAGAGAAAATACTCTTAAATCCAGACTGTTTTGAGACTAACTATGAAAGTGCAAAAGCGATAAAGTATTGTTTGTTTTAAACGTATATTTTACGTTAATTTTCTTCTGTATACAGTTCAATTAACAAAAATTTGACAATTTTAATTACAATAAATGTGAACAAACAACTCATATCATTACTATAAATATATATATATATATATATATATATATATATATATATATACATATATACATATATACATATATATATATATATATATATATATATATATATATATATATATATATATATATATATATATATATTCTGGCAATAGACATGCAATTCTTATATGCAGTAGTAATTGATGCGATTTTGTCATTTAATTTCTGTAACTTTCATTTTAAAGCAATTCATCAAAAGCTAGCTAAAATCAATAATACATTCCACTGGAAACGAGATTTACACTGGAATTGTTTCTTTTTATTATTTGCTTATTTTTGAATTATTTAATTCCTTTATTCATGAAAATAGTGTGAAGCAAGCTATGTTGGTGTTCTCATGTGAGGCCCATCTATGTGCAACTGAATAAAACAAATTTTAGCATGCTACAGGTGTTTCCAACTTATTTTTTGAAAGCCATCATCAGTGTCCTAACAATATATAAATATTTATGTATCTACAACTTTTCTTTACATACTAGGCACTGTAATTTGTGGTTGGATGATGTGTTTTAAAAATTGATTGTGTGGGGAGGGGGTGCATGACATAATGAAATTAGTTTTAACCTGTTGTACACAAGTGCCTAACCAGAAAATTATTAGCACAATTTTAATTGCAACTGAAGAAGGGAGTACAATGAAGGGAAACTTCTGAAGAATGTTGATAACGGTTTAGATTTGCGTAAATATACTTACAACATTGTAGTTCATTTTATTTCAGAACAATAAATGCTTAAAGAAAAAGATTACTCATTAGGTAGAGCATTATCCCAAACAAGTCACAGTCTGACCGCCAGTTTTAATCTGCCCAGAAGCTCCAACAAAGTAGTAGGCAGACAAGGAAAAGCGAGGTTATTTCTTGTTGGAAAGTGTAGGGGTTCAAATCATCGAACAAAAACTAATAAAAATTCTGCTAATTGACATAAGTAATTTTTTCAGTGGAGATACTTTATGTTCAATTTTTTAGAATATGTAATGGATATGTATGGGTTATTCTGATCAGGTTTTTTAGATTTTATTCTACAGTCTCCACTTCTATACAGACTTACTGAAAGGTTCTGAGTTTTAATTATTTATAAAGACATATTGTTTTGTTTCATATACAATAAAAATATCTGATTTTCCTATAGTATCATTCTTACTAATGGTTGCTGTGATTTCTGTTACAATTTCTTCATAAGCTTAAAGAATTCGACTTCATTAATGTGAAATTGACTGCCCTTTCACTAATAAAATCTAATAACACACTTGGAAAATTTTTTGGCACTTTCAGTGGTAAAACAGCTGTAAAGTTTGATATTGTACTAATTACCACATTTTTAAAATAACTTTTAAGTGATATAATTATTTCATTTTCTTTATGTTTATGTAGCCCACTCCTTGATAAAAAATTTTAATTATCACAACCACATTTCGTACCTTATAGGTTGTAATCATTTTCGACAGATTTGTTTACAACCCTTATTATATTTATGCTTATAGTTATTTTGATAAATGGCAGAATACATTGTCTATACATTGCAAAATTGCTGATGCTACTGGAAACGAATTTTGCTTTTATATGGTGAAGTGATATTCATTGAATTGACAGAAGACTGTCAGTGTATGTTACATGCCCTTATGTAACTAATACAAAACTATAATTTAGATCACTTTGCAGCCTGAATTATGCATTTCAGAAGAAATAATTAAGTTGTGTGATTACAGTTATGTTGAGCTGTATGATACAATAGGATAACACTAGTTATATTTACATTATTGACAGTCCAGAATTATAGTAGCAGACGTTAAATAACATTATGGATGTATGATGTAGCCTGTAACAAACTAAAGTACAAAATGAATAGAGGTGTATGTATGGAAAAAAGTGTATGAACTAAGTGTACTGAAATTGTGTTGCCTTGGTAGAATTTTAGGGAGCACCTTAATAAGATAAGAGAAAAACTGGAAAAATTAGAGAAGAACTACAAACATTTAATTTAGATGTGGATATTATAAAAAGCGAGCCTGATTGTAATGAAAACTGATAGAATGACAAATATCAGAATGACAGAGACACTTCTGAGTTTCATGCTATGTTAAAATAACTAGAGAACTAGCAGGTGACAGAAATTATTATTTCACCAACATATTTAATGCTATAACAAATCAAATACTGTTTACACCCTAATTTAAATTCAGGTGAGACTACCGTTTCTGGTTAAAGGATATCTGTTGTCCTACTGCAAAACTTAATTTCTGTTAGTAAATAAGTCAAATAAGTCAATAGAAACATAATTTCTTTTACCTCCACCAGCGAATTGCAAAATTTTATGTGCGCAGGTCGAGACCTGTATTTCATAGAAACAATGTTTGTCAGACTGTGTTCTCGATTTTATTTGACGCAGACTGTTCTTTAACGTCTTCAATGAGCTGTCTCCATTGCTGTGATTAGTATTATTTAATAGCACGTTTTAGAGGTTCAAGTGGAAGAGAATTATTTCATTTTAACTGAGGATATGCAACAGAATACATCTCAACGTATCTCTAGGCCACTTCTCCTGACCTTCTTGATGTTACAGTGAACAATGTACACTTTCAGTCACTGAATATAACTCTTTACTGGAGGGTTTTGCGAGCACAATAAACTCTATAAATTCAACTGATGAAAATGGTTGATGTTACATCACTTGAAATGACAGTTTATGGAAATCAGTATGCAGACTTAAAAAATCAAAATTTAATTAATTTTGTGGACTGATGACGATATTGACAGTGCATCTATCTGGTTCAATATCTTACTTGAAGAAATGTAAAACTATTACAATACACAATTAAATTTTAAAAAATCTAAGCACCAAGAAAGAGTTGTGCGACACAAACGAAAGTTGGTAAGCTTATTTCTACATCCTAAAGACCATGTCTATTCAGTTTTCGCACCAGGCACGTAAGAGTGGTCCCAGTAGCGCCACCATGAGGATGCAAATCAAGTTTGCTGTAAATACACGCTGTAACGGTCGTGGGCATTAGTTAGTTTAGGGATTGGACGTGGTGAGCTGATGTTAGTCAAGATGCCTTTAAGGTGACGAGGATGCCATTATAAACACCTCACGGAGTTTGAATGAGGTCGTGTAACACGGCTACGAGAAGCTGGATGTTCCTTCAGCAATATTGCAAAAGGAGTTGGCAGGAATGAAGTGGATGTAAACGACGGCTAGCAGCGGTGTTCACGAGAACGTACGGTGGCTCCTGATGGCCAGGTGGCACTACTGCGAAGGAAAATCGTCGTGTTCGGCGTATGCCTCTGGCTCATCGTACTGCATCTGCAGCAGCAATTTGAGCAGCAGTTGGCACCACAGCGACGCAAATCGATTACTTCAAGAACAGCTCCGAGACGTCCTTTAGCGTGCATTCTAGTGACCCTATACCACAGCATTTGCGACTTCAATAGTGTGAAGCGGGAACTCTTTGGATGGCACAGTGGAGATCTGTTGTATTATCTGATGAAATATGGATCTGCCTCGGTACCAGTGATGGTCAGAGTGATGCAAATTGAGGGCCTGAAACCAATCTGTCAACTTGTTAGAGATAATGTGCCTACATCTGATGATATCGTTTGTAGCGCAACTGTCTATGACAGCAGGGCACTCTCGTGGTTACCCATGCAACCTGACGGCAAATTTATACTTCAATCTGGTGATTCGACCTGTTGGGCTGTCATTCATGAACAGCACTCCAGACAGGTTTTCCAACATGCTCTACAGAGTATCGACGTGTTAGCTTTGCCTGCTTAATCACCAAATCTGTCTCCAATCGTGTACATGTGGGACTTCTTTGGATGACAAATCTAGCGTCATCCACAACCAGCGTTAACTGTCAAGAATGGTTCAAATGGTTCTATGGGACTTAACATCTGAGGTAATCTGTCCCCTAGACTTAGAACTACTTAAACCTATCTAACCTAAGGCAGGATTCGAACCTGCGACCGTAGCGCCAGCGTGGTTCCGGACTGAAGCGCCTAGAACCACTCGGCCACAGCGGCCGGCCATTAACTGTCCCTGTATTGATCGACCAAATGCAACATGCGTAGAGATCCAGCCAGAGACTGACATGTGGCGCCTGTACAACTCAATGCATGCGCGTTTGCTTGTTTGCACTCAACATTCAGTAGATTCTACCAGTTACTAATGTACCAGAATTTCCCATTCTCAATAACTTATCTCACGGTTACACTAATACAATGTTAATCACTTAAATACACTACCTGCCATTAAAATTGCTACACAAAGAAGAAATGCAGATGATAAACGCGTAGTCAATGGACAAATATTTTATACTAGAACTGACACGTGATTACATTTCCACGCAATTTGGGTGCATAGATCCTGAGAAATCAGTACCCAGAACAACCACCTATTGGCGTAATAACGGCCTTGATACGCCTGGGTATTGAGTCAACCAGAGCTTGGACGGCGTGTACAAGTACATCTATGCATGCAGCTTCAACACAATACCAAAGTTCATCAAGAGTAGTGACTGGCGTATTGTGCCGAGCCAGTTGCTCGGCCACCATTTACCAGACTTTTCAATTGGTGAGAGATCTGGAGAATGTGCTGGCCAGGGCAGCAGTCGAAGATTTTCTGTATCCAGAAAGGCCCGTACAGGACCTGCAACATGCTTTAGTGCGTTATCGTGTTGAAATGTAGGGTTTCGGAGGGATCGAATGAAGGGTAGAGCCACGGGTCGTAACACATCTGAAATGTAACGTCCACTGTTCAAAGTACCGTCAGTGTGAACAAGAGGTGACTGAGACGTGTAACCAATGGCACCCCACACCATCACCCCAGGTGATACACCAGTATGGCGATGATGTGCTTTCACCGCGATGTCACCAAACACGGATGCGACCTTCATGATCCTGAAAAGAGAACCTGGATTCATCCGAAAAAATGACGTTTTGCCATTCGTGCACCCAGGCGCTCCTGTCTGTGATGCAGCGTCAAGGGCAACCGCAGCCATGGTCTCCTGATCTGATAGTCCATGCTGCTGCAAACGTCGTCTAACTGTTCGTGCAGATGGTTGTTGTGTTGTAAACGTCCCCATCTGTTGACTCAGGGATGGAGACGTGGCTGAACGATCCGTTACAGCCATGCGGATAAGGTGCCTGTCATCTCGACTGCTAGTGATAAGAGGCCGTTGGGATCCAGCACGGCATTCAGTATTAGCCTCCTCAACCCACCGATTCCATATTCTGCTAACAGTCATTGGATCTCGACCAACGCGAATAGCAATGTCGCGATACGATAAACCGCAATCACAATAGGCTAGAATCCGATCTTTATCAAAGTCGGAAACGTGATTGTACGCATTTCTCCTCCTTACACGAGGCATCACAACAACGTTTCACCAGGCAACGCCGGTCAACTGCTGTTAGTGTATGAGAAATCGGTTGGAAATTTACCTCACGTCAGTACGTTGTAGGTGTCGCCACCGGCGCCAACCTTGTGTGAATGCTCCGAAAAGCTAATCATTTGTATATCACAGCATCTTCTGCCTGTCGGTTTAATTTCGCGTCTGTAGCACGTCATCTTCGTGGTGTAGCAATTTTAATGGCCAGTAGTGTATCAGCAAGGCAACGTTTAGAATGAGTACTTGTTACTATATGTAACAGCAAGCGAATTAGTTCCCCTGAATACACCGGCTCTCGTCTGGTCACTGAAATTAGGGAAGGTCAGGCGTGAGCAGTGCTTGGGTGGGTAACCGCCTTGCTATGCCACGTGCTGTTGGGAGCTTCCCCTTGGCTTTTATGGAAAGGAATATCACCAGTTTTTGCACTGATATCCTGGAGTACACTTCAAACCTCTTCAAGGATATCTCATGGGGTGCAAGCATGTGACACTGTGTATGGTGATATGTCCGTCGGATGGGAGCGTTAAGCTAAGCAGCCCCCTTGGTGCTATTCGAGAGGGGTAAGCTACGTGCCGACAATGGATTTGACGCTCTCTCTTCTCTCGTCAACATCCAACAAACACGTGACACCTCACTATAGACACGCCCTTTACAATTACCTACACGTACCACTACACTCTAACACGCAACTCTCACACTTAGCGAAGGAAAGATGCAGTGTGCGTGACGGAGAGATAAAGCCTTTCGAATTAAACAGCTGAAGCCGCCTCTCAGGTCTTCCAGCCAACTGTGCCGTGCAACTTTAATTTTTGCTACAGAATCTTTGCTGCTCAGAATCTTCATTGAACTTTGGTAATTATTGTTCCACCCTTTCTGGTTAATATTGGTGTTCCGCCAGAAACCCAACCACCTACCTTGCCCCTAAACTCTCCACGCCCCTTATTACGACGATCAGCTATCGCCTGATGGGCTCGGTAAATATTTCGACGCGCCTTAATCCAATTCTCCTGCAGTACATTACCATCAATACGCTCGGGGAGCAAATCATTAACCGACCAAAAGTTGGCCAGATGTGAATTAACTTGATATCCCATCACAAGAGATTCAGGGGCAGCCTACAATGAATCATTTTGGGCCATATTAAAGGGAAATTAAGACACCCTTTGGAGTGATCCCATTTCTCTGCGAATTACGAGGGTCGCTCCAAAAGAAATGCACACTATTTTTTTTAAATCCATCTTTTATTCTACATATTTGAAAGTTTTACAGTATGTAGATACATCCTTTAGGAACAATATTTTCATTTCTCCACATAATTTCCGTGCCTCTCAACTGCCTTGCGCCATCTTGGAACCAGCGCCTGCATGCCCTCACAGTAAAACTTTAGACCATCCTGTTGGAGCCACTGTTTGACAGCGTGCACAAGGGAGTCATCATCTTCAAACCTTGATCCATGAAGAGAGTCTTTCAGTTTCCCAAAGAGATGGTAGTCACATGGAGGCAGGTCAGGACTGTAAGGCGGGTGTTGTCCATCCGAGTTTTTTTGATCGCTTCCCTGGTTTTTTGATTGAAATGTGGCCGTTCATTGTCATGCAACAGCAAAACATTCTGCATTTGCCGATGTGGTCGAACACGACTCAGTTGAGCTTGAAGTTTCTTCAGTGTCGTCACATATGCATCAGAATTTATGGTGGTTCCACTTGGCATGATGTCCATAAGCAAGAGTCCTTCGGAATCGAAAAACACCATAGCCATAACTTTTCCAGCAGAAGATGTGGTTTTGAATTTTTTTTTTCTTGGGTGAATTTGCATGTTGCCTCTCCATTGATTGCCTCTTCGTCTCTGATGAAAAATGATGGAGCCACGTTTCATCACCTGTCACAATTCTTCCAAGAAATTCGTCTCCACCATTCTCGTACTGTTCCAAAGGTTCGCTGCATGACGTTTTTATTGTTTCTTTGCGAGCCTCTGTCAACACCCTGGGAACCCAAATGGCACGAACCTATTTTAACGCCAACACTTTCAGTATTCTGAAAAGATTTCCTTCCCCTATCCCAACGTAGCGTGACGATTCGTTCACTGTGATGCGTCTGTCAGCAGTCATCAGTTAGCTAACTCTCTGCACACTGTCTGGAGTGTGTGTAGTATAAGGCCTGCCGCTGCGAGGACAATCCTCAATATTGTCATGCCCGCTTTCATCATGTAACCTTTTGCGCGCGGGCTCTTCCTCCCGTGGTGGCACATTGGAATGTGAATGTATAGTGCGAGAGGACTTACTGTCCTCCCCTTGTTTCCATCACAATAACTAGACGGAACAAGTTGTCTGGTATACGTGTTTATTACACATTAAACTTTACAACTTGCACAGGCAGCGCGCCAACTGCGGCTCCTGGCGTAGCCGGAAGACTTACACGTCCGTCCGCTACGGGTTCTCGCAGCTACCTCTCGGCCGTTACAACGGCTAATCCTACCTGCCCGCACAAAGGACCTGGGAGATCCACTTCCGCACGGAGGTTGCAAATTCTTCCGGCAGGGAGCAGACTATACTGGACATTCTTAGAGAGCCTGTATGCAGAGAGAGTGGCCATAGGTGAAGGTGCCCGTGATTGCTTGATTAGCTTTGGCGCCATTTTTCTGCCAAACGCCTCTCGCGCTTCCTATGTTCGCCGTGCTTTTGAGTTGAATTGAAGTTCAGAGGACTTTTGGGAACAATTAAAAGGTATTTGAATTATTGAGAGACTTGTTATGCGTTGTGCATGCAGGTTCGCTTTAGTTGTATATCGTTTTTAGTACGTAATTAGCGTTTTGAATCTGGCAAAATTTGTAACTTCTTGTTGCAGTCTGAAATGGGAAGGAATGCGTTGTAATAAAGTCAAGATACAACTTTCTTAATGGTATATATTATCCGAAATATTTATTTAGTTACGCCTATCAAAATGTTTGGTTCTTCACTTTGCTCAGAAAATTCTGATTTTAAGGTGTCAGTTTTTTAAAATATTTTTAGTCATGCAAAACAGGTAGGCCTATTACAATTTACTGCATTTTTAAGCTCTTATTTCTTTAACAGTTCGTGCATACTGCTAGCATCACAAGCTTTTCTGAATCCAATATCTGACAGTCCTTGCTGGAAACGAAAGTTTCTGTAATTGTTGTGCCATGCTCATTCGACTTTATAGCGTCAAACTTTATTTCGTTCCGAATCAGAACACTAGGCATTATTTTGGTTTCAGTAATATTGCCTGACTGTTGACGCAGGCAAGTTGTAAGCACGTTTTCCGCAGTTGTCGTGGTTTCTGAAACATTATTCGTAGTAAATAATTGTAGGTACTCTTGAAGACAGTTTTTAATAGGCCTACTGTAGGGTAGAAGGGATACGGTAGTTTTCTTGTTATATTCGGTCTTTATTACAGTAGGCTACATTTAACATTACCTGATGTTTGTAATCTTTTTCGTTTGTTGTCTACGAGAGGTATTCAAACAATTGCATACGACTTTCATTTATCTGACGTAATACAGATACGTTAAATCTTTAGCGTTATCCACTTTTGACACAAAACAAATGCTATACACTGTATTTTTTATTTACGCTACTTTCATTGCAATATGTCTAGTAAACGAAATAAATGCAAGTAACGAATAATTTTTACAGCCACTGTACCAAATTTTCCTGTGCTGTACGTAGTAGGCTACTATGAGTATATTATAGCTGTAAGGGAAGGCATTTAACGAATGATTTCGCCATAGTGTCTTGTGCTTTTGATTCGGTGAGTGTGTACTCCACTACTGGCCATTCAAATGTCACGCCCGCAGTTTGGCAGAAAAATGGCCGCTGTATCGTCCGGTTGGCCACTCTCTCCCTATACAGGCTCTCTAGACAGTCTGACCTGCCCAATTTGAAGCTGCCACTAGATGACAGTTGGAGTGAGTAGCAGAGTCCAAACAATCCTGCTTGCCCACGACAGATGTCGGATAGTAATAGGAGCCGTAACCGTGCTACTAGGGATTAACCTACAGAAGCGTGAGAAGGCGTCCACTACCACGAGCAAGTAGCGGTTACCATCGCGAGTGCGTGGCGGAATACCAATGTTATAGATGAACCACTTACTCACGGTATAAGTTTCCCTAGTGGATTGCAGAAGACCTTCACTGGAGCTTGATGTAGGTTTTGCTTCATTGCAGATTCCACACTCACTTACCATCCGCCGAACACTCTTGTATAAGGAAGCCAAAACACATGGTGCCTAATATTAGCGATAGTTTTGTGGACACCTAGGTGCCATGCAACCAGCGTATGATGAAAGTACCGGAACACAGGCTGCACGAGTTGACTGGGCAAACACATTCGAAAACCACTTAAACCCACCCCATGACAACAAACTAGGCCGTTATGGATTAGATGACTGGCCACCTGTTCACCATTCAGTAGCTTATTCTTAATGGTCTTAATCCTTGGATCACTGTTCTGTTTTTACCTGAGGTCCCCAAAAGGTTCTGGGACTTCGGATAGTATCCCACCTACATAGTCCTCCGGGCCGGAATACTTCTCCGCCTGATGAACCCCAACCTCAAACACTCGACACAAGGCGTCGGTCACCTGATTGGCGGTGCCAAGGATATGCCTTATACTGAATTGGAAAGCTGAAATTCATTCGGCCCAGAGAGCCATGCGACCCGTCTTACGTGGGCGCGCCCTACCAAACTGAAGGCTTGATTATCACTTTCAAGCAAGAATTCACGGTGATTAAGGTATAACCCAAGCTCTTCTAAAACAACAAGCACCTCTAGCGCCCCTTATTCGCAGACCGAATACTTAAGCTCTACCTGTGATAGCCTCATAGGTGCATAGGCCACCGGTCTACGTTTTCCCCTTCCTGCTCTTGGAAGACGCTACCCCACAAGTAAATGCGTTAGTTTGGACTACAAATGAAATGGCAAGTCGACGTTTGACGGGTTACTAGAAGCCGGCTTAATAGCTTCGAAGGATGCCTATTGAGTTTTATTCCAACGGAAATTATCTCCTTTCCTGTGTAAGTCATTAAGAGGAGCAGAAAATTGTGCGAAGTTAGCCACTTATTTGCGGAAATAGCTGGCCATCTCAATGAATCTGCAACCCTCTTTTCATTTGCAGGAGGGGGAATTTTTGGATATCTTTCGTACGCTCGTGACCTATCCTAACTCCTTCGACTGGAACTAAATGGCCAAAGTGACCTTAGAAGGTTTCAGGATCAATCCTACCTCCCTAAACCTCTCTTGACACTGCTTCAAAATGCCACAAGTGTTCCTCAAAGATGGGGCTATGGATAATAACATATGCTGGATCGGGTGCTCGGCAACACGCTTAAATTTTATGTTGTCGAGCACCCGATCCAGTAAACCACAGTACATGAAGCAGCAGCTCCTGTCGACAGACCAAACAGAACTCTGGTAAATTAGAGTCCTTTCTAATAACTGCAGAAGGTGGTAACAACAGCGGAATTAGGTAATAAGCTTGGTTTAAATCCAAGACGGTGAAATACTTTGCTCTAGAGAACCATGTGAAACAATAATGAACAACAGGTAAAGGTAAAGACTCCAACGTAACCTTCTCGTTCACCGACCTGTAATCAACTACCGGTCGGAACTCGCCCTTACTACCCTTAGGAATCAAGAACACAGATGACGCGGAGGCCGAGGTAGAACGTCTTATGACACCTTTACGCAACATACCGTCTATCAGGGCACGTAGGCTCTTCATCTTTGGGGAAGGGGGGGGGGGGGGAGGAATAACCATCGCCCGTAGAGCGATTGACGAACCAGAATATCGTCCATCAACCCGATTTTGTAGGGGGTCTTGTTAGCCATGCTAAGCCTATTGGTGAGGACTTCTGGAGACTTATCGAGCATTTGCGACAACTGATCCTTTTGTTGTAGCAGGCCCCGATCGGGACTCGAACCCGGGATCTTCTGCTTACATGCACACGGTCGGGGCCTACATTTTCAGCTGTCCCCATCGAGGTATATCAACAACACCTGTCGGCAACTGAGGGTTTCAATTAATTATCATTTATTCTAGAGAAACTGCACGGTCATCAATGGTACTTGTTCTTTCGAGAACAATTACCGTCTTCATATATATGGTTAAAGGCTACCCAGCCATTGACCTTCGTCTGTGCGATTGCGCACAGGCTGCCCGAACTTTTACGGGAATCGTCACCTTAGTGTGTGTGAGTAATGAGTGGATGGGCAAATATCTATTAGGTACATTACATATGTAGATTGTGGACAGTTGGGAATGTGGGTCTCATGTGATGTGTACAAGGGATAAGTCCCTGCAGTCGCGCTATTCATCTGCATCCTCGATGGCTCAGTTGGATAGGGCGTCTGCCATGTGAGCAGGAGATCCCGGGTTCGAGTTCCGGTCTGGACACACATTTTCAGCTGTCCTCATCGAGGTATATCAACAACACCTATCGGCAGCTGAGGGTTTCAATTAATTATCAATCACTTAAGAGACACCTCCAACATATACTTTCAAGGCAAGCTTCGAATAGACTCCTTTAAAATATTAAAGTCTACATGAGTCCACTATACTCAATAAAATCTTACAAATCTTACAGTTAAGAAACAACAAGAAGACTCTTAAAATATTAATCATTTGAGAAAAAGAGAAAAAAACATTTGAGAGCCCCCACCAAAAGTACACCTACAAGGAGTACTTTCAATTATGTGTAACTGCGTTACGTAAATCTTGGTTGAGTGAACTGTCTGACGAGCCGCCGTCCCTTGGTTGTCGCTGGTCCGGGCATCCATCCACCTCGTCAGACTGTCTTCTACAAGGCGTGCCCCTCATGCCGCCAAAACTACAACACACTAAGGCGTGTGTTAATGGCAAGCTCCATACTTCTAGTCGAGAAGTAGTTCCAGTAAACACACACAGGTGAGAAATATAAGTCCGGTGCGAAATAGCACAGTGCCTTCGTAAAATCACAGACAATATGGAAACGCCGAGCTACCAGGCTCAAGGCAACGGGCAAAGACCAAGGCTCGCAACTCCGCGCGACTGTATCGAACCAAAACACCAGAGAGATATTACAGTGGCTGACACATGCAAAGGTTAAAGCAAACAGCCGCCAAATTTGGTGAACTCGGAGGAGGGAAGAGTGCAATTAATGATACACACTCGTTACCCCGAAGATGTCGGGAAGTACGCAGAACAGAACACCGAGTGAGTCTTCAAATTAACTGGATAAATACTGTATAACACAACCGCCAGCAAGGCGACACTATCCAGGCCAATTCTTTCAGGAATTCACGTAAGCAGACAGCTAAGGCATAAGTCAAGAGTTTGTGACTCGGAATAAAATTCGGGAATCAGAGCACCACAGCCACTCCACCCGATAACGGAAGTTACAGAATGTCGCAAAGTATTGGAGAAACGACCAGGGCAGGCTATGATCCTCCTCAAAAGGACAAAAATGCCGGTGGCCCCGACGTTCTGGAAAACGATAGGGCCGTCTCCTGTCTGTTCTGGCGATTGCGTCTTAACTCTGCTGCCACTTCCGTCCGGCCACAGCAGCTCCACCCGACTGCCCTGCACCGGTCACTACGTCCGCCATACTGCTGATCGCTCCCTAAGCGGCCATCGTCAATGAATTCGAGCTGCCTCCTCGAGGCTAGCGCCTCCATAAGAACAAGAAAATCTCAAACAAACAAAGGACAGAGCCCTAAAAATCGAAGAAAGTTGAGCCGCCGGGCTCACTCATTTCTAACGATGTTTCTTTTTCTCTGTTGTAGTTCTACATTGTTTGTCATCCTGACCGATTCTTAGTCCTATTTCAAGGCTCTAGTTTGCTGGTTTCGTCAACACCAGTAAACCAGTAGTATCTCGTTAATTTATTGAAGTAAAATAGTTTGATAGTAAAAGCTTATAGTTATTATTTCACTTTCGTTTTGATCAAATATAAAAATGGGTACATTTTTAATGTAGAGAAGAGGGCTTTAAGAACAAAGATAAAAACTGCAAATTGAAAGAAAATGCTGTGAGACAACGCAGCCATCTGGATGTACTTTAATACCTTTGCTTATATCTTGACCACACTTTTACTAAAATTCCGCCATTCGACTTGCCGTCATTTTCAAAGGCAGTGCTATGTCAGTTGTATGAAAACTTTAGATACATTGTATCACGTAAACAATCTCGAGCACTAGACTGATGTCAGGTAAAAGGATGTGCATTAAAAGTTAACAATAAAAGCAAAGAGTACTGGCTAGATGTGAATGAAGAGAGTAAAATCATTGTTGGCACTATCAGCTAACTATCAGGTAACTTTTAATTATGTACTGTTGTTAACTTTCAATTCATGATTACTTAATTTTAAAATGATGAGGGATGAGTAGACAATGCACTAACTATGTAAATATAACAACAGTTTTGATCAGTAAGAGGAATGTACTGAAATGTATGACTGTTAACACTTAAACATGAAAGGTGCCCTAGTGTACTCTCTTCAAAATAATGCTGAAATTAATTAAGAGCCATATAAAATGAAACTGAAGTTATGTGGCACACATGTTAATTCTTTGTTTAATGTACAAATTTCAAATTCAGTACATGTGTTTACTTGCTAAGTCGTCAGTGTCTCTCCTACGTAGGGATCTAGAGTATGATACGTATGATCTGTAACTATAATAAATCCACGGAGAAGGGTGCAACAACAATTTAGATAGTTCCAAGTACCGGTCACTCGTGGTTGTACCTTTAGAAATGGTTCATAAACTGAAAACTAAAATGTAAAAACGGATGCGAAGATAGCTTTCGTTTTTAAAGCAATAAACAGCAGCTGTGAATCGTCTACTGTTTTTATTTTCCCTCTAATCTAGGTTCTGGCTTACATAAATACACTCCTGGAAATGGAAAAAAGAACACATTGACACCGGTGTGTCAGACCCACCATACTTGCTCCGGACACTGCGAGAGGGCTGTACAAGCAATGATCACACGCACGGCACAGCGGACACACCAGGAACCGCGGTGTCGAATGGCACTAGCTGCAGCGGACACACCAGGAACCGCGGTGTCGAATGGCGCCAGCTGCGCAGCATTTGTGCACCGCCGCCGTCAGTGTCAGCCAGTTTGCCGTGGCATACGGAGCTCCATCGCAGTCTTTAACACTGGTAGCATGCCGCGACAGCGTGGACGTGAACCGTATGTGCAGTTGACGGACTTTGAGCGAGGGCGTATAGCGGGCATGCGGGAGGCCGGGTGGACGTACCGCCGAATTGATCAACACGTGGGGCGTGAGGCCTCCACAGTACATCGATGTTGTCGCCAGTGGTCGGCGGAAGGTGCACGTGCCCGTCGACCTGGGACCGGACCGCAGCGACGCACGGATGCACGCCAAGACCGTAGGATCCTACGAAGTGCCGTAGGGGACCGCACCGCCACTTCCCAGCAAATTAGGGACACTGTTGCTCCTGGGGTATCGGCGAGGACCATTCGCAACCGTCTCCATGAAGCTGGGCTACGGTCCTGCACACCGTTAGGCCGTCTTCCGCTCATGCCCCAACATCCTGGACGAATGGAGACGTGTCGTCTTCAGCGATGAGAGTCGCTTCTGCCTTGGTGCCAATGATGATCGTATGCGTGTTTGGCGCCGTGCAGGTGAGCGCCACAGTTCAGGACTGCATACGACCGAGGCACACAGGGCCAACACCCGGCATCATGGTGTGGGGAGCGATCTCCTACACTGGCCGTACACCTCTGGTGATCGTCGAGGGGACACTGAATAGTGCACGGTACATCCAAACCGTCATCGATCCCATCGTTCTACCATTCCTAGACCGGCAAGGGAACTTGCTGTTCCAACAGGACAATGCACATCCGCATGTATCCTGTGCCACCCAACGTGCTCTAGAAGGTGTAAGTCAACTACCCTGACCAGCAAGATCTCCGGATCTGTCCCCCATTGAGCATGTTTGGGACTGGATGAAGCGTCGTCTCACGCGGTCTGCACGTCCAGCACGAACGCTGGTCCAACTGAGGCGCCAGGTGGAAATGGCATGGCAAGCCGTTCCACAGGACTACATCCAGCATCTCTACGATCGTCTCGATGGGGGAATAGCAGCCTGCATTTCTGTGAAAGGTGGATATACACTGTACTAGTGCCGACATTGTGCATGCTCTGTTGCCTGTGTCTATGTGCCTTTGGTTCTGTCAGTGTGATCATGTGATGTATCTGACCCCAGGAACGTGTCAATAAAGTTTCCCCTTCCTGGGACAATGAATTCACGGTGTTCTTATTTCAATTTCCAGGAGTGTATTATCAGAGAACAGCTGTCTATTGATGACAAAGACAGAAGGCTAACGAGCAAAAGTCGAAAAATAAGAGTATTCATGGAAAAAAGAAATGTTTGAAAGTGAAATCGAACGCATATATAAGAGGCCAATTCAATTCGACGTTAAATATTATAAAAATGAATACAAATCCATAATTAGTAAGCTACTTACTTTTATAAATTATATTGTCATTGTAGTTCTACATATAGTTAATTACGCATAATTAGAGAAAAGCTTTACACATGGTAAAACAGTAGATTAAATAAATTTTTAAAACATTAGTATATTACAGAAAATAAACAATTTTTCCAGCCTTCAGTTGCAAGGTAATTTTTACTCGTTTACCTAGTTTACGATTCCAGTAATGGAATCTTCTTCAGAACCTATAAATTAAACAACGTACGGACATATATTACTGAAATGCATCATCAGTCTAATGATTGAATAATAAAGAAATCGTGATACTTACAAAAAAATTAAATTATTTTGAGAGCCAAACACTGGCCATGTCACAGATTAAAAATTAAAACAATAAAGACGCATAATCATAAGATTATGTCTGTCAAAATTAAAACCATTGAGGCGAACGTAGACGGAGCTACGCCAGCCGGACATAAGGACCACGCGTGAGCGGCATGGAAACTAGGCGTCGCGAGCAGCTCCGCGGCGAGGCTAGGCCGCGGCCAAGCGCATGCGCGAGCGCTACGCGCAAGCGCAGCCGCGGGAGACAAACAGTCTCAAAATTACTTAGAGCAAATATACATATAAACAAAATGTGACTGAAAGCCGTCCTACAAATGGACAAACCTATCTATTGATATAGCATCATTAAAAAATTTACCTGAGAACAAACTACAAAGCCAAGGTATAAAATTTTTTTTACATTTAAATATTACAGTAAGAGGGCGAAGCCCCGCTACAGTAACTAAAAAATTAGTGTGATTCTTGAGTTTCTCCCGGAGTATTTGATAATCAAAATATCCACGGGTGTACTGCCGGTCTATAGTGTCCAACGGGCACAATATTTCGGCGATCAAACATGTCGCCATCATCAGGTGAACTGACGGACTGAGCTCCTGTGAACGTGCCGGCACGGAGATCCGTACGCTATGGCTGCCCAGGGGGAACTGGGTTCGGTCGCGGCGGCGGCCGATTTAAATACCCTCCGCCCGCGGCGCGCTCCCTCCGCCGTCCGCGCCCCGCGCCACGGTCTCGCGGTGGAACAGATTGCGACGGCGTCTGAGATGACGTCGGTGTGATGGCTCTGTCCGCCGTGGTCGTCACAACTACGCGTTTGCTCGATTTACTCTTGATTAACCCAATCGCTGGTTCCCAAGCCTTGCTAAGATTATAGCCACAGTCACGGTTTATGAGGTCGTCATTGGTGCGAATTTCGATAGCCTCTCTAACAACGCTGTCCCAGTATCTCGACGTCTGTACCAGAATCCTCGTGCGGTCATACTCCATAGCGTGATTTTCCGACAAACAATGTTCAGCGACCGCCGACTTGCTCGGATACATCAGTCGAGTGTGCCTCTGGTGTTCACGGCATCGATCCTCGACGGTACGCATCGTCTGACCAATATACGACTTGCCACATTGACACGGAATCTGGTACACGCCGGCCTTCCTCAAACCGAGGTCATCTTTGGCGCTCCCCACCAGTGCACGAGTTTTATTCGGAGGACAAAACACAGTTCCAATCCGCTGTTTCTTCAGAATGCGGGCGATTTTCCCCGAGAGTGCGCCAGTGTATGGAATAAATGCAGCGCCTACCTCTTCCCTCTTTACTTCATCCATCTTAACAGGTTGTGATGCAGTGGTCACATCATACACCTTTACGGGAAGGAGATGTATCGCAGCATGAAGAAGTTTGAAAAGTTGCGCCACCGTAGATGTCGTTTGCTAAGTACTCTTGCCTTTCTAAAGAGATGTCGTTCCGAGAATGTTGTTCCAAATTTTGCTAAGGTTATGCATCACATCGATTCTGCAGCAGCTAAGAGAATCAAGAAACGAGCCAGCCTCGCATTGGTACGTGAGAGAGTGCAATTCACCCTCCGGAGCCTTGAGTTTATCTCACAGGAATTACTCAAATTACATTTGCAACTGGCTACTAAGTTCACTTCTTTTTCCTGGGATTGGATTGATGGTGTCACCTGGGTGTCAGCTGATTCCGCCCATAAGAAGGCTACGGGACGTCAAACAGCTAAGTTCTCACGTCTCCTTGACAAATCATCTCTGCAGGTTCCGTGCAAGACTGTCATCAATTTGAGTGGCATGGTGTTGAGTGATGATGCGGTATCGGTTTTGCAGAAAGGTCTCCACTTCGCTCCCACCCCCAAGTCCACTCCGGTCGCAGAAATTGTTAGTGCTGTTGAACAGGTTGCAGCTCGACTTCCGCCAGAATCAGCCGAGGAAATACGTCGTGCGTCGTGCGTTGACGAAATCCAAGCCGATGAAGTCAAATATCAGCAGTAAATAGAGGGCGGCCATTCGTGATCTGAAGGAACGCTCTGAAATTGTTGTTTTACCGGCTGACTAAGGCAATGCTACAGTTGTTGTCTCCCATAAGGACTACACTGATAAGATGCAGAGCCTGCTAAATGACGATTCCTACCGGAAGATCAGCGTTGACCCTACAAAGAAGGTGGAGAACAAGACGAGGGTTCTTCTCAAGGACGCAGATTTACCGGAGGGTGACGCTAAGAAATTGTTACCCCAAGGTCCGGTACCGCCTAGACTATATGGACTCCCGAAGGTTCACAAAGAGGGGGTACCATTACGCCCCATTGTCAGCAACATCAGGGCACCTACATATTTGTTGGCCAAATACCTGACGGGAATATTAAGTCCTTATGTGGGTAAATTCCCTCATCACATCCGTAATTCCGTGGATTTTGTTAAACGCCTTGATAGCTTCAGGTTGGATGAGTCAGATATCATGGTGAGTTTTAACGTCGTTTCCTTGTTTACGAGGGTACCCCTGCGAGAGTCGCTAGAGTTGATAGGTCAGAGGTTTGACGAGAATATCACTGAACTTTTTAGGCATGTCTTGACTTCCACGTATTTTCTTTTTAATGGAGAATACTACGAACAAACGGAGGGAGTCGCCATGGGCAGCCCACTCTCACCGGTGGTAGCGAATTGGTACATGGAGAACTTCGAGGAGGAAGCCCTGTCGTCATCCGAATGGAAACCTACTTGCTTTTTCCGTTACGTGAACGACACGTTCTTCATCTGGCCACATGGTATGGATAAACTCCTTGACTTCCTTACACATCTAAACTCCATACACCCCAACATCAAATTCACTATGGAGACTGAAACGGAGGGTAAATTACCTTTCCTTGACGTCTTGGTCAGGAGAAGGGCTGACGGCACCCTAGGTCATGGGGTGTATCGAAAGACAACATACACTGATCTGTATTTGCACGCAGACAGCTGCCACCACCCTTCACAGAGGAATGGGGTACTTAAAACTCTAGTACACAGGGCGCGCACTATCTCTGACACAGAGAGTCTACCCCGGGAATTGGAACGTCTGAGAACTGTGTTTCGAAAGAATGGGTACTCAGAGTGGCAGATCCAACGTGCTCTCCGCCCAACCACTGCAGGACAACCTGTTGAGATGGATGAAGTAAAGAGGGAGGAGGTAGGCACTGCATTTATTCCATACACAGGCGCACTCTCGGGGAAAATCGCCCGCATTCTGAAGAGACACCGGGTTGGAACTGTGTTTTGTCCTCCGAATAAAACTCGTGCACTGGTGGGGAGCGCCAAAGATGACCTCGGTTTGAGGAAGGCCGGCGTGTACCAGATTCCGTGTCAATGTGGCAAGTCGTATATTGGTCAGACGATGCGTACCGTCGAGGATCGATGCCGTGAACACCAGAGGCACACTCGACTGATGTATCCGAGCAAGTCGGCGGTCGCTGAACATTGTTTGTCGGAAAATCACGCTATGGAGTATGACCGCACGAGGATTCTGGTACAGACGTCGAGATACTGGGACAGCGTTGTTAGAGAGGCTATCGAAATTCGCACCAATGACGACCTCATAAACCGTGACTGTGGCTATAATCTTAGCAAGGCTTGGGAACCAGCGATTGGGTTAATCAAGAGTAAATCGAGCAAACGCGTAGTTGTGACGACCACGGCGGACAGAGCCATCACACCGACGTCATCTCAGACGCCGTCGCAATCTGTTCCACCGCGCTACCGTGGCGCGGGGCGCGGACGGCGGAGGGAGCGCGCCGCGGGCGGAGGGTATTTAAATCGGCCGCCGCCGCGACCGAACCCAGTTCCCCCTGGGCAGCCATAGCGTACGGATCTCCGTGCCGGCACGTTCACAGGAGCTCAGTCCGTCAGTTCACCTGATGATGGCGACATGTTTGACCGCCGAAATATTGTGCCCGTTGGACACTATAGACCGGCAGTACACCCGTGGATATTTTGATTAAAAAATTAGTGTCGAAACCATGCGTACTAAGCATTTCAGTGAGTAATATATGTCCGTATGTTGTTTACTTTATAGTTTCTGAAGAAGATTCCATTACTGGAATACGAGTAAAAATTACCTTGCAACTGAAAGCTGAAAAAATTGTTTATTTTCTGCACATATCACGGTTGCTGTACGCGCTGCATTATGTTAAAGATTTGTAAATTAGTACATTACATTTAATTGAAACATAAACTCCTTGACTGGAATTGGATAAACGGCAAGATAGTTCAAATGGCTCTCAGCACTATGGGACTTAACATCTATGGTCATCATGTTCCTAGAACTTAGAACTACTTAAACCTAACTAACCTAAGGCCAACACACAACATCCAGCCATCACGAGGCAGAGAAAATCCCTGACCCCGCCGGGAATCGAACCCGGGCGCGGGAAGCGAGAACGCTACCGCACGACCACGAGATGCGGGCTAAACGGCAAGAGAAATGTAAATAATTGAATTACAGATAGTATGAAGTCAATGTGAAGTGCATGCAGATTTCCATTAATTTTGAGGGTTTCCAACAGATTCACTTTTCCCCACTCTCTGCTAGATGG